>NC_138790.1:14618807-17018807 GCF_965178545.1 Coloeus monedula
ACGTTAGGGTTAGGGTTAGGGTTAGGGTTAGGGTTAGGGTTAGGGTTAGGGTTAGGGTTAGGCCTAGGCTTAGGGTGCAGAAAACCACAAAGCCAGGAGCTCCAGGGATACTCACCATGCAAAAGGCGGGCCAAGTTGAGCGTAGCACATCCAAATCCTTCCTCCCTCTTCGTCATTCTGCTCGGAACTCACCACAGCCCTATGTCCGATTTCTGGCTCAGTCTAGGGTTAGGATTAGGGTTAGGGTTAGGGTTAGGGTTAGGGTTATGCCTAGGCTTAGGGTTCAGGAAACCACAAAGCCAGGAGCTCCAGGGATACTCACCATGCAAAAGGCGGGCCAAGTTGAGCGTAGCACATCCAAATCCTTCCTCCCTCTTCGTCATTCTGCTCGGAACTCACCACAGCCCTATGCCCGATTTCTGGCTCAGCCTAGGGTTAAGGTTAGGGTTAGGGTTAGGGTTAGGGTTATGCCTAGGCTTAGGGTTCAGGAAACCACAAAGCCAGGAGCTCCAGGGATACTCACCATGCAAAAGGCGGGCCAAGTTGAGCGTAGCACATCCAAATCCTTCCTCCCTCTTCGTCATTCTGCTCGGAACTCACCACAGCCCTATGCCCGATTTCTGGCTCAGCCTAGGGTTAACGTTAGGGTTAGGGTTAGGGTTAGGGTTAGGCCTAGGCTTAGGGTTCAGGAAACCACAAAGCCAGGAGCTCCAGGGATACTCACCATGCAAAAGGCGGGCCAAGTTGAGCGTAGCACATCCAAATCCTTCCTCCCTCTTCGTCATTCTGCTCGGAACTCACCACAGCCCTATGCCCGATTTCTGGCTCAGCCTAGGGTTAACGTTAGGGTTAGGGTTAGGGTTAGGGTTAGGGTTAGGGTTAGGCCTAGGCTTAGGGTTCAGAAAACCACAAAGCCAGGAGCTCCAGGGACACGCACCATGCAAAATGCAGGCCAAGTTGAGCGTAGCACATCCAAATCCTTCCTCCCTCTTCGTCATTCTGCTCGGAACTCACCACAGCCCTATGCCCGATTTCTGGCTCAGTCTAGGGTTAGGGTTAGGGTTAGGGTTAGGGTTAGGGTTAGGCCTAGGCTTAGGGTTCAGGAAACCACAAAGCCAGGAGCTCCAGGGATACTCACCATGCAAAAGGCGGGCCAAGTTGAGCGTAGCACATCCAAATCCTTCCTCCCTCTTCGTCATTCTGCTCGGAACTCACCACAGCCCTATGCCCGATTTCTGGCTCAGCCTAGGGTTAACGTTAGGGTTAGGGTTAGGGTTAGGGTTATGCCTAGGCTTAGGGTTCAGGAAACCACAAAGCCAGGAGCTCCAGGGATACTCACCATGCAAAAGGCGGGCCAAGTTGAGCGTAGCACATCCAAATCCTTCCTCCCTCTTCGTCATTCTGCTCGGAACTCACCACAGCCCTATGTCCGATTTCTGGCTCAGTCTAGGGTTAGGATTAGGGTTAGGGTTAGGGTTAGGGTTAGGGTTATGCCTAGGCTTAGGGTGCAGAAAACCACAAAGCCAGGAGCTCCAGGGACACTCACCATGCAAAATGCAGGCCAAGTGGAGCATAGCACATCCAAATCCTTCCTCCCTCTTCGTCATTCTGCTTGGAACTCACCACAGCGCAATGCCCGATTTCTGGCTCAGCCTATGGTTAACGTTAGGGTTAGGGTTAGGGTTAGGGTTAGGGTTAGGGTTAGGGTTAGGCCTAGGCTTAGGGTGCAGAAAACCACCAAGCCAGGAGCTCCAGGGACACGCACCATGCAAAATGCAGGCCAAGTTGAGCGTAGCACATCCAAATCCTTCCTCCCTCTTCGTCATTCTGCTCGGAACTCACCACAGCCCTATGCCCGATTTCTGGCTCAGTCTAGGGTTAGGATTAGGGTTAGGGTTAGGGTTAGGGTTATGCCTAGGCTTAGGGTTCAGGAAACCACAAAGCCAGGAGCTCCAGGGATACTCACCATGCAAAAGGCGGGCCAAGTTGAGCGTAGCACATCCAAATCCTTCCTCCCTCTTCGTCATTCTGCTTGGAACTCACCACAGCCCAATGCCCGATTTCTGGCTCAGCCTAGGGTTAACGTTAGGGTTAGGGTTAGGGTTAGGGTTAGGGTTAGGCCTAGGCTTAGGGTTCAGGAAACCACAAAGCCAGGAGCTCCAGGGATACTCACCATGCAAAATGCAGGCCAAGTTGAGCGTAGCACATCCAAATCCTTCCTCCCTCTTCGTCATTCTGCTCGGAACTCACCACAGCCCTATGCCCGATTTCTGGCTCAGTCTAGGGTTAACGTTAGGGTTAGGGTTAGGGTTAGGGTTAGGGTTAGGGTTAGGGTTAGGCCTAGGCTTAGGGTGCAGAAAACCACAAAGCCAGGAGCTCCAGGGATACTCACCATGCAAAAGGCGGGCCAAGTTGAGCGTAGCACATCCAAATCCTTCCTCCCTCTTCGTCATTCTGCTCGGAACTCACCACAGCCCTATGTCCGATTTCTGGCTCAGTCTAGGGTTAGGATTAGGGTTAGGGTTAGGGTTAGGGTTAGGGTTATGCCTAGGCTTAGGGTTCAGGAAACCACAAAGCCAGGAGCTCCAGGGATACTCACCATGCAAAAGGCGGGCCAAGTTGAGCGTAGCACATCCAAATCCTTCCTCCCTCTTCGTCATTCTGCTCGGAACTCACCACAGCCCTATGCCCGATTTCTGGCTCAGCCTAGGGTTAAGGTTAGGGTTAGGGTTAGGGTTAGGGTTATGCCTAGGCTTAGGGTTCAGGAAACCACAAAGCCAGGAGCTCCAGGGATACCTACCATGCAAAAGGCGGGCCAAGTTGAGCGTAGCACATCCAAATCCTTCCTCCCTCTTCGTCATTCTGCTCGGAACTCACCACAGCCCTATGCCCGATTTCTGGCTCAGCCTAGGGTTAACGTTAGGGTTAGGGTTAGGGTTAGGGTTATGCCTAGGCTTAGGGTGCAGAAAACCACAAAGCCAGGAGCTCCAGGGATACTCACCATGCAAAAGGCGGGCCAAGTTGAGCGTAGCACATCCAAATCCTTCCTCCCTCTTCGTCATTCTGCTCGGAACTCACCACAGCCCTATGCCCGATTTCTGGCTCAGCCTAGGGTTAACGTTAGGGTTAGGGTTAGGGTTAGGGTTAGGGTTAGGGTTAGGGTTAGGCCTAGGCTTAGGGTTCAGAAAACCACAAAGCCAGGAGCTCCAGGGACACGCACCATGCAAAATGCAGGCCAAGTTGAGCGTAGCACATCCAAATCCTTCCTCCCTCTTCGTCATTCTGCTCGGAACTCACCACAGCCCTATGCCCGATTTCTGGCTCAGTCTAGGGTTAGGGTTAGGGTTAGGGTTAGGGTTAGGGTTAGGCCTAGGCTTAGGGTTCAGGAAACCACAAAGCCAGGAGCTCCAGGGATACTCACCATGCAAAAGGCGGGCCAAGTTGAGCGTAGCACATCCAAATCCTTCCTCCCTCTTCGTCATTCTGCTCGGAACTCACCACAGCCCTATGCCCGATTTCTGGCTCAGCCTAGGGTTAACGTTAGGGTTAGGGTTAGGGTTAGGGTTATGCCTAGGCTTAGGGTTCAGGAAACCACAAAGCCAGGAGCTCCAGGGATACTCACCATGCAAAAGGCGGGCCAAGTTGAGCGTAGCACATCCAAATCCTTCCTCCCTCTTCGTCATTCTGCTCGGAACTCACCACAGCCCTATGTCCGATTTCTGGCTCAGTCTAGGGTTAGGATTAGGGTTAGGGTTAGGGTTAGGGTTAGGGTTAGGGTTATGCCTAGGCTTAGGGTTCAGAAAACCACAAAGCCAGGAGCTCCAGGGACACTCACCATGCAAAAGACAGGCCAAGTTGAGCGTAGCACATCCAAATCCTTCCTCCCTCTTTGTCATTCTGCTTGGAACTCACCACAGCGCAATGCCCGATTTCTGGCTCAGCCTAGGGTTAACGTTAGGGTTAGGGTTAGGGTTAGGGTTAGGGTTAGGGTTAGGGTTAGGGTTAGGCCTAGGCTTAGGGTGCAGAAAACCACCAAGCCAGGAGCTCCAGGGACACGCACCATGCAAAATGCAGGCCAAGTTGAGCGTAGCACATCCAAATCCTTCCTCCCTCTTCGTCATTCTGCTCGGAACTCACCACAGCCCTATGCCCGATTTCTGGCTCAGTCTAGGGTTAGGGTTAGGGTTAGGGTTAGGGTTAGGGTTAGGCCTAGGCTTAGGGTTCAGGAAACCACAAAGCCAGGAGCTCCAGGGATACTCACCATGCAAAAGGCGGGCCAAGTTGAGCGTAGCACATCCAAATCCTTCCTCCCTCTTCGTCATTCTGCTCGGAACTCACCACAGCCCTATGCCCGATTTCTGGCTCAGCCTAGGGTTAACGTTAGGGTTAGGGTTAGGGTTAGGGTTATGCCTAGGCTTAGGGTTCAGGAAACCACAAAGCCAGGAGCTCCAGGGATACTCACCATGCAAAAGGCGGGCCAAGTTGAGCGTAGCACATCCAAATCCTTCCTCCCTCTTCGTCATTCTGCTCGGAACTCACCACAGCCCTATGCCCGATTTCTGGCTCAGCCTAGGGTTAACGTTAGGGTTAGGGTTAGGGTTAGGGTTAGGGTTAGGGTTAGGGTTAGGGTTAGGCCTAGGCTTAGGGTTCAGAAAACCACAAAGCCAGGAGCTCCAGGGACACGCACCATGCAAAATGCAGGCCAAGTTGAGCGTAGCACATCCAAATCCTTCCTCCCTCTTCGTCATTCTGCTCGGAACTCACCACAGCCCTATGCCCGATTTCTGGCTCAGTCTAGGGTTAGGGTTAGGGTTAGGGTTAGGGTTAGGGTTAGGCCTAGGCTTAGGGTTCAGGAAACCACAAAGCCAGGAGCTCCAGGGATACTCACCATGCAAAAGGCGGGCCAAGTTGAGCGTAGCACATCCAAATCCTTCCTCCCTCTTCGTCATTCTGCTCGGAACTCACCACAGCCCTATGCCCGATTTCTGGCTCAGCCTAGGGTTAACGTTAGGGTTAGGGTTAGGGTTATGCCTAGGCTTAGGGTTCAGGAAACCACAAAGCCAGGAGCTCCAGGGATACTCACCATGCAAAAGGCGGGCCAAGTTGAGCGTAGCACATCCAAATCCTTCCTCCCTCTTCGTCATTCTGCTCGGAACTCACCACAGCCCTATGCCCGATTTCTGGCTCAGCCTAGGGTTAACGTTAGGGTTAGGGTTAGGGTTAGGGTTAGGGTTATGCCTAGGCTTAGGGTTCAGGAAACCACAAAGCCAGGAGCTCCAGGGATACTCACCATGCAAAAGGCGGGCCAAGTTGAGCGTAGCACATCCAAATCCTTCCTCCCTCTTCGTCATTCTGCTCGGAACTCACCACAGCCCTATGCCCAATTTCTGGCTCAGTCTAGGGTTAGGGTTAGGGTTAGGGTTAGGGTTAGGGTTAGGGTTAGGGTTAGGGTTAGGGTTAGGGTTATGCCTCGGCTTAGGGTTCAGAAAACCACAAAGCCAGGAGCTCCAGGGATACTCACCATGCAAAAGGCGGGCCAAGTTGAGCGTAGCACATCCAAATCCTTCCTCCCTCTTTGTCATTCTGCTTGGAACTCACCACAGCGCAATGCCCGATTTCTGGCTCAGCCTAGGGTTAACGTTAGGGTTAGGGTTAGGGTTAGGGTTAGGGTTAGGGTTAGGGTTAGGCCTAGGCTTAGGGTGCAGAAAACCACCAAGCCAGGAGCTCCAGGGACACGCACCATGCAAAATGCAGGCCAAGTTGAGCGTAGCACATCCAAATCCTTCCTCCCTCTTCGTCATTCTGCTCGGAACTCACCACAGCCCTATGCCCGATTTCTGGCTCAGTCTAGGGTTAGGGTTAGGGTTAGGGTTAGGGTTAGGGTTATGCCTAGGCTTAGGGTTCAGGAAACCACAAAGCCAGGAGCTCCAGGGATACTCACCATGCAAAAGGCGGGCCAAGTTGAGCGTAGCACATCCAAATCCTTCCTCCCTCTTCGTCATTCTGCTCGGAACTCACCACAGCCCTATGCCCGATTTCTGGCTCAGCCTAGGGTTAAGGTTAGGGTTAGGGTTAGGGTTAGGGTTATGCCTAGGCTTAGGGTTCAGGAAACCACAAAGCCAGGAGCTCCAGGGATACTCACCATGCAAAAGGCGGGCCAAGTTGAGCGTAGCACATCCAAATCCTTCCTCCCTCTTCGTCATTCTGCTCGGAACTCACCACAGCCCTATGCCCGATTTCTGGCTCAGCCTAGGGTTAACGTTAGGGTTAGGGTTAGGGTTAGGGTTAGGGTTAGGGTTAGGGTTAGGCCTAGGCTTAGGGTTCAGAAAACCACAAAGCCAGGAGCTCCAGGGACACGCACCATGCAAAATGCAGGCCAAGTTGAGCGTAGCACATCCAAATCCTTCCTCCCTCTTCGTCATTCTGCTCGGAACTCACCACAGCCCTATGCCCGATTTCTGGCTCAGTCTAGGGTTAGGGTTAGGGTTAGGGTTAGGGTTAGGGTTAGGCCTAGGCTTAGGGTTCAGGAAACCACAAAGCCAGGAGCTCCAGGGATACTCACCATGCAAAAGGCGGGCCAAGTTGAGCGTAGCACATCCAAATCCTTCCTCCCTCTTCGTCATTCTGCTCGGAACTCACCACAGCCCTATGCCCGATTTCTGGCTCAGCCTAGGGTTAACGTTAGGGTTAGGGTTAGGGTTAGGGTTATGCCTAGGCTTAGGGTTCAGGAAACCACAAAGCCAGGAGCTCCAGGGATACTCACCAT
The DNA here is from genome assembly GCF_965178545.1 of Coloeus monedula. Taxonomy (NCBI): domain Eukaryota; kingdom Metazoa; phylum Chordata; class Aves; order Passeriformes; family Corvidae; genus Coloeus; species Coloeus monedula. The sequence goes on from NC_138790.1 coordinate 14,625,574, forward strand.
GCAAAAGGCGGGCCAAGTTGAGCGTAGCACATCCAAATCCTTCCTCCCTCTTCGTCATTCTGCTCGGAACTCACCACAGCCCTATGCCCGATTTCTGGCTCAGCCTAGGGTTAACGTTAGGGTTAGGGTTAGGGTTAGGGTTAGGGTTAGGCCTAGGCTTAGGGTTCAGGAAACCACAAAGCCAGGAGCTCCAGGGATACTCACCATGCAAAAGGCGGGCCAAGTTGAGCGTAGCACATCCAAATCCTTCCTCCCTCTTCGTCATTCTGCTCGGAACTCACCACAGCCCTATGCCCAATTTCTGGCTCAGTCTAGGGTTAGGGTTAGGGTTAGGGTTAGGGTTAGGGTTAGGGTTATGCCTCGGCTTAGGGTTCAGAAAACCACAAAGCCAGGAGCTCCAGGGATACTCACCATGCAAAAGGCGGGCCAAGTTGAGCGTAGCACATCCAAATCCTTCCTCCCTCTTCGTCATTCTGCTCGGAACTCACCACAGCCCTATGCCCGATTTCTGGTTCAGTCTAGGGTTAGGGTTAGGGTTATGCCTAGGCTTAGGGTTCAGGAAACCACAAAGCCAGGAGCTCCTGGGATACTCACCATGCAAAATGCAGGCCAAGTTGAGCGTAGCACATCCAAATCCTTCCTCCCTCTTCGTCATTCTGCTCGGAACTCACCACAGCCCTATGCCCGATTTCTGGCTCAGTCTAGGGTTAGGGTTAGGGTTAGGGTTAGGGTTAGGGTTAGGCCTAGGCTTAGGGTTCAGGAAACCACAAAGCCAGGAGCTCCAGGGATACTCACCATGCAAAAGGCGGGCCAAGTTGAGCGTAGCACATCCAAATCCTTCCTCCCTCTTCGTCATTCTGCTCGGAACTCACCACAGCCCTATGCCCGATTTCTGGCTCAGCCTAGGGTTAAGGTTAGGGTTAGGGTTAGGGTTAGGGTTATGCCTAGGCTTAGGGTTCAGGAAACCACAAAGCCAGGAGCTCCAGGGATACTCACCATGCAAAAGGCGGGCCAAGTTGAGCGTAGCACATCCAAATCCTTCCTCCCTCTTCGTCATTCTGCTCGGAACTCACCACAGCCCTATGCCCGATTTCTGGCTCAGCCTAGGGTTAACGTTAGGGTTAGGGTTAGGGTTAGGGTTAGGGTTAGGGTTAGGGTTAGGGTTAGGCCTAGGCTTAGGGTTCAGAAAACCACAAAGCCAGGAGCTCCAGGGACACGCACCATGCAAAATGCAGGCCAAGTTGAGCGTAGCACATCCAAATCCTTCCTCCCTCTTCGTCATTCTGCTCGGAACTCACCACAGCCCTATGCCCGATTTCTGGCTCAGTCTAGGGTTAGGGTTAGGGTTAGGGTTAGGGTTAGGGTTAGGCCTAGGCTTAGGGTTCAGGAAACCACAAAGCCAGGAGCTCCAGGGATACTCACCATGCAAAAGGCGGGCCAAGTTGAGCGTAGCACATCCAAATCCTTCCTCCCTCTTCGTCATTCTGCTCGGAACTCACCACAGCCCTATGCCCGATTTCTGGCTCAGCCTAGGGTTAACGTTAGGGTTAGGGTTAGGGTTAGGGTTATGCCTAGGCTTAGGGTTCAGGAAACCACAAAGCCAGGAGCTCCAGGGATACTCACCATGCAAAAGGCGGGCCAAGTTGAGCGTAGCACATCCAAATCCTTCCTCCCTCTTCGTCATTCTGCTCGGAACTCACCACAGCCCTATGCCCGATTTCTGGCTCAGCCTAGGGTTAACGTTAGGGTTAGGGTTAGGGTTAGGGTTAGGGTTAGGCCTAGGCTTAGGGTTCAGGAAACCACAAAGCCAGGAGCTCCAGGGATACTCACCATGCAAAAGGCGGGCCAAGTTGAGCGTAGCACATCCAAATCCTTCCTCCCTCTTCGTCATTCTGCTCGGAACTCACCACAGCCCTATGCCCAATTTCTGGCTCAGTCTAGGGTTAGGGTTAGGGTTAGGGTTAGGGTTAGGGTTAGGGTTAGGGTTATGCCTCGGCTTAGGGTTCAGAAAACCACAAAGCCAGGAGCTCCAGGGATACTCACCATGCAAAAGGCGGGCCAAGTTGAGCGTAGCACATCCAAATCCTTCCTCCCTCTTTGTCATTCTGTTTGGAACTCACCACAGCGCAATGCCCGATTTCTGGCTCAGCCTAGGGTTAACGTTAGGGTTAGGGTTAGGGTTAGGGTTAGGGTTAGGGTTAGGGTTAGGCCTAGGCTTAGGGTGCAGAAAACCACCAAGCCAGGAGCTCCAGGGACACGCACCATGCAAAATGCAGGCCAAGTTGAGCGTAGCACATCCAAATCCTTCCTCCCTCTTCGTCATTCTGCTCGGAACTCACCACAGCCCTATGCCCGATTTCTGGCTCAGTCTAGGGTTAGGGTTAGGGTTAGGGTTAGGGTTAGGGTTAGGCCTAGGCTTAGGGTTCAGGAAACCACAAAGCCAGGAGCTCCAGGGATACTCACCATGCAAAAGGCGGGCCAAGTTGAGCGTAGCACATCCAAATCCTTCCTCCCTCTTCGTCATTCTGCTCGGAACTCACCACAGCCCTATGCCCGATTTCTGGCTCAGCCTAGGGTTAAGGTTAGGGTTAGGGTTAGGGTTAGGGTTATGCCTAGGCTTAGGGTTCAGGAAACCACAAAGCCAGGAGCTCCAGGGATACTCACCATGCAAAAGGCGGGCCAAGTTGAGCGTAGCACATCCAAATCCTTCCTCCCTCTTCGTCATTCTGCTCGGAACTCACCACAGCCCTATGCCCGATTTCTGGCTCAGCCTAGGGTTAACGTTAGGGTTAGGGTTAGGGTTAGGGTTAGGGTTAGGGTTAGGGTTAGGGTTAGGCCTAGGCTTAGGGTTCAGAAAACCACAAAGCCAGGAGCTCCAGGGACACGCACCATGCAAAATGCAGGCCAAGTTGAGCGTAGCACATCCAAATCCTTCCTCCCTCTTCGTCATTCTGCTCGGAACTCACCACAGCCCAATGCCCGATTTCTGGCTCAGTCTAGGGTTAGGGTTAGGGTTAGGGTTAGGGTTAGGGTTAGGCCTAGGCTTAGGGTTCAGGAAACCACAAAGCCAGGAGCTCCAGGGATACTCACCATGCAAAAGGCGGGCCAAGTTGAGCGTAGCACATCCAAATCCTTCCTCCCTCTTCGTCATTCTGCTCGGAACTCACCACAGCCCTATGCCCGATTTCTGGCTCAGCCTAGGGTTAACGTTAGGGTTAGGGTTAGGGTTAGGGTTATGCCTAGGCTTAGGGTTCAGGAAACCACAAAGCCAGGAGCTCCAGGGATACTCACCATGCAAAAGGCGGGCCAAGTTGAGCGTAGCACATCCAAATCCTTCCTCCCTCTTCGTCATTCTGCTCGGAACTCACCACAGCCCTATGCCCAATTTCTGGCTCAGTCTAGGGTTAGGGTTAGGGTTAGGGTTAGGGTTAGGGTTATGCCTCGGCTTAGGGTTCAGAAAACCACAAAGCCAGGAGCTCCAGGGATACTCGCCATGCAAAAGGCGGGCCAAGTTGAGCGTAGCACATCCAAATCCTTCCTCCCTCTTCGTCATTCTGCTCGGAACTCACCACAGCCCTATGCCCGATTTCTGGTTCAGTCTAGGGTTAGGGTTAGGGTTAGGGTTAGGGTTAGGGTTAGGCCTAGGCTTAGGGTTCAGGAAACCACAAAGCCAGGAGCTCCAGGGATACTCACCATGCAAAAGGCGGGCCAAGTTGAGCGTAGCACATCCAAATCCTTCCTCCCTCTTCGTCATTCTGCTCGGAACTCACCACAGCCCTATGCCCGATTTCTGGCTCAGCCTAGGGTTAAGGTTAGGGTTAGGGTTAGGGTTAGGGTTATGCCTAGGCTTAGGGTTCAGGAAACCACAAAGCCAGGAGCTCCAGGGATACTCACCATGCAAAAGGCGGGCCAAGTTGAGCGTAGCACATCCAAATCCTTCCTCCCTCTTCGTCATTCTGCTCGGAACTCACCACAGCCCTATGCCCGATTTCTGGCTCAGCCTAGGGTTAACGTTAGGGTTAGGGTTAGGGTTAGGGTTAGGGTTAGGGTTAGGGTTAGGGTTAGGCCTAGGCTTAGGGTTCAGAAAACCACAAAGCCAGGAGCTCCAGGGACACGCACCATGCAAAATGCAGGCCAAGTTGAGCGTAGCACATCCAAATCCTTCCTCCCTCTTCGTCATTCTGCTCGGAACTCACCACAGCCCTATGCCCGATTTCTGGCTCAGTCTAGGGTTAGGGTTAGGGTTAGGGTTAGGGTTAGGGTTAGGCCTAGGCTTAGGGTTCAGGAAACCACAAAGCCAGGAGCTCCAGGGATACTCACCATGCAAAAGGCGGGCCAAGTTGAGCGTAGCACATCCAAATCCTTCCTCCCTCTTCGTCATTCTGCTCGGAACTCACCACAGCCCTATGCCCGATTTCTGGCTCAGCCTAGGGTTAACGTTAGGGTTAGGGTTAGGGTTAGGGTTATGCCTAGGCTTAGGGTTCAGGAAACCACAAAGCCAGGAGCTCCAGGGATACTCACCATGCAAAAGGCGGGCCAAGTTGAGCGTAGCACATCCAAATCCTTCCTCCCTCTTCGTCATTCTGCTCGGAACTCACCACAGCCCTATGCCCGATTTCTGGCTCAGCCTAGGGTTAACGTTAGGGTTAGGGTTAGGGTTAGGGTTAGGGTTAGGCCTAGGCTTAGGGTTCAGGAAACCACAAAGCCAGGAGCTCCAGGGATACTCACCATGCAAAAGGCGGGCCAAGTTGAGCGTAGCACATCCAAATCCTTCCTCCCTCTTCGTCATTCTGCTCGGAACTCACCACAGCCCTATGCCCAATTTCTGGCTCAGTCTAGGGTTAGGGTTAGGGTTAGGGTTAGGGTTAGGGTTAGGGTTAGGGTTATGCCTCGGCTTAGGGTTCAGAAAACCACAAAGCCAGGAGCTCCAGGGATACTCACCATGCAAAAGGCGGGCCAAGTTGAGCGTAGCACATCCAAATCCTTCCTCCCTCTTTGTCATTCTGTTTGGAACTCACCACAGCGCAATGCCCGATTTCTGGCTCAGCCTAGGGTTAACGTTAGGGTTAGGGTTAGGGTTAGGGTTAGGGTTAGGGTTAGGGTTAGGCCTAGGCTTAGGGTGCAGAAAACCACCAAGCCAGGAGCTCCAGGGACACGCACCATGCAAAATGCAGGCCAAGTTGAGCGTAGCACATCCAAATCCTTCCTCCCTCTTCGTCATTCTGCTCGGAACTCACCACAGCCCTATGCCCGATTTCTGGCTCAGTCTAGGGTTAGGGTTAGGGTTAGGGTTAGGGTTAGGGTTAGGCCTAGGCTTAGGGTTCAGGAAACCACAAAGCCAGGAGCTCCAGGGATACTCACCATGCAAAAGGCGGGCCAAGTTGAGCGTAGCACATCCAAATCCTTCCTCCCTCTTCGTCATTCTGCTCGGAACTCACCACAGCCCTATGCCCGATTTCTGGCTCAGCCTAGGGTTAAGGTTAGGGTTAGGGTTAGGGTTAGGGTTATGCCTAGGCTTAGGGTTCAGGAAACCACAAAGCCAGGAGCTCCAGGGATACTCACCATGCAAAAGGCGGGCCAAGTTGAGCGTAGCACATCCAAATCCTTCCTCCCTCTTCGTCATTCTGCTCGGAACTCACCACAGCCCTATGCCCGATTTCTGGCTCAGCCTAGGGTTAACGTTAGGGTTAGGGTTAGGGTTAGGGTTAGGGTTAGGGTTAGGGTTAGGGTTAGGCCTAGGCTTAGGGTTCAGAAAACCACAAAGCCAGGAGCTCCAGGGACACGCACCATGCAAAATGCAGGCCAAGTTGAGCGTAGCACATCCAAATCCTTCCTCCCTCTTCGTCATTCTGCTCGGAACTCACCACAGCCCAATGCCCGATTTCTGGCTCAGTCTAGGGTTAGGGTTAGGGTTAGGGTTAGGGTTAGGGTTAGGCCTAGGCTTAGGGTTCAGGAAACCACAAAGCCAGGAGCTCCAGGGATACTCACCATGCAAAAGGCGGGCCAAGTTGAGCGTAGCACATCCAAATCCTTCCTCCCTCTTCGTCATTCTGCTCGGAACTCACCACAGCCCTATGCCCGATTTCTGGCTCAGCCTAGGGTTAACGTTAGGGTTAGGGTTAGGGTTAGGGTTATGCCTAGGCTTAGGGTTCAGGAAACCACAAAGCCAGGAGCTCCAGGGATACTCACCATGCAAAAGGCGGGCCAAGTTGAGCGTAGCACATCCAAATCCTTCCTCCCTCTTCGTCATTCTGCTCGGAACTCACCACAGCCCTATGCCCGATTTCTGGCTCAGCCTAGGGTTAACGTTAGGGTTAGGGTTAGGGTTAGGGTTAGGGTTAGGCCTAGGCTTAGGGTTCAGGAAACCACAAAGCCAGGAGCTCCAGGGATACTCACCATGCAAAAGGCGGGCCAAGTTGAGCGTAGCACATCCAAATCCTTCCTCCCTCTTCGTCATTCTGCTCGGAACTCACCACAGCCCTATGCCCGATTTCTGGCTCAGTCTAGGGTTAGGGTTAGGGTTAGGGTTAGGGTTAGGGTTAGGGTTAGGGTTATGCCTCGGCTTAGGGTTCAGAAAACCACAAAGCCAGGAGCTCCAGGGATACTCACCATGCAAAAGGCGGGCCAAGTTGAGCGTAGCACATCCAAATCCTTCCTCCCTCTTTGTCATTCTGTTTGGAACTCACCACAGCGCAATGCCCGATTTCTGGCTCAGCCTAGGGTTAACGTTAGGGTTAGGGTTAGGGTTAGGGTTAGGGTTAGGGTTAGGGTTAGGCCTAGGCTTAGGGTGCAGAAAACCACCAAGCCAGGAGCTCCAGGGACACGCACCATGCAAAATGCAGGCCAAGTTGAGCGTAGCACATCCAAATCCTTCCTCCCTCTTCGTCATTCTGCTCGGAACTCACCACAGCCCTATGCCCGATTTCTGGCTCAGTCTAGGGTTAGGGTTAGGGTTAGGGTTAGGGTTAGGGTTAGGCCTAGGCTTAGGGTTCAGGAAACCACAAAGCCAGGAGCTCCAGGGATACTCACCATGCAAAAGGCGGGCCAAGTTGAGCGTAGCACATCCAAATCCTTCCTCCCTCTTCGTCATTCTGCTCGGAACTCACCACAGCCCTATGCCCGATTTCTGGCTCAGCCTAGGGTTAAGGTTAGGGTTAGGGTTAGGGTTAGGGTTATGCCTAGGCTTAGGGTTCAGGAAACCACAAAGCCAGGAGCTCCAGGGATACTCACCATGCAAAAGGCGGGCCAAGTTGAGCGTAGCACATCCAAATCCTTCCTCCCTCTTCGTCATTCTGCTCGGAACTCACCACAGCCCTATGCCCGATTTCTGGCTCAGCCTAGGGTTAACGTTAGGGTTAGGGTTAGGGTTAGGGTTAGGGTTAGGGTTAGGGTTAGGGTTAGGCCTAGGCTTAGGGTTCAGAAAACCACAAAGCCAGGAGCTCCAGGGACACGCACCATGCAAAATGCAGGCCAAGTTGAGCGTAGCACATCCAAATCCTTCCTCCCTCTTCGTCATTCTGCTCGGAACTCACCACAGCCCAATGCCCGATTTCTGGCTCAGTCTAGGGTTAGGGTTAGGGTTAGGGTTAGGGTTAGGGTTAGGCCTAGGCTTAGGGTTCAGGAAACCACAAAGCCAGGAGCTCCAGGGATACTCACCATGCAAAAGGCGGGCCAAGTTGAGCGTAGCACATCCAAATCCTTCCTCCCTCTTCGTCATTCTGCTCGGAACTCACCACAGCCCTATGCCCGATTTCTGGCTCAGCCTAGGGTTAACGTTAGGGTTAGGGTTAGGGTTAGGGTTATGCCTAGGCTTAGGGTTCAGGAAACCACAAAGCCAGGAGCTCCAGGGATACTCACCATGCAAAAGGCGGGCCAAGTTGAGCGTAGCACATCCAAATCCTTCCTCCCTCTTCGTCATTCTGCTCGGAACTCACCACAGCCCTATGCCCAATTTCTGGCTCAGTCTAGGGTTAGGGTTAGGGTTAGGGTTAGGGTTAGGGTTATGCCTCGGCTTAGGGTTCAGAAAACCACAAAGCCAGGAGCTCCAGGGATACTCGCCATGCAAAAGGCGGGCCAAGTTGAGCGTAGCACATCCAAATCCTTCCTCCCTCTTCGTCATTCTGCTCGGAACTCACCACAGCCCTATGCCCGATTTCTGGTTCAGTCTAGGGTTAGGGTTAGGGTTATGCCTAGGCTTAGGGTTCAGGAAACCACAAAGCCAGGAGCTCCTGGGATACTCACCATGCAAAATGCAGGCCAAGTTGAGCGTAGCACATCCAAATCCTTCCTCCCTCTTCGTCATTCTGCTCGGAACTCACCACAGCCCTATGCCCGATTTCTGGCTCAGTCTAGGGTTAGGGTTAGGGTTAGGGTTAGGGTTAGGGTTAGGCCTAGGCTTAGGGTTCAGGAAACCACAAAGCCAGGAGCTCCAGGGATACTCACCATGCAAAAGGCGGGCCAAGTTGAGCGTAGCACATCCAAATCCTTCCTCCCTCTTCGTCATTCTGCTCGGAACTCACCACAGCCCTATGCCCGATTTCTGGCTCAGCCTAGGGTTAAGGTTAGGGTTAGGGTTAGGGTTAGGGTTATGCCTAGGCTTAGGGTTCAGGAAACCACAAAGCCAGGAGCTCCAGGGATACTCACCATGCAAAAGGCGGGCCAAGTTGAGCGTAGCACATCCAAATCCTTCCTCCCTCTTCGTCATTCTGCTCGGAACTCACCACAGCCCTATGCCCGATTTCTGGCTCAGCCTAGGGTTAACGTTAGGGTTAGGGTTAGGGTTAGGGTTAGGGTTAGGGTTAGGGTTAGGCCTAGGCTTAGGGTTCAGAAAACCACAAAGCCAGGAGCTCCAGGGACACGCACCATGCAAAATGCAGGCCAAGTTGAGCGTAGCACATCCAAATCCTTCCTCCCTCTTCGTCATTCTGCTCGGAACTCACCACAGCCCTATGCCCGATTTCTGGCTCAGTCTAGGGTTAGGGTTAGGGTTAGGGTTAGGGTTAGGGTTAGGCCTAGGCTTAGGGTTCAGGAAACCACAAAGCCAGGAGCTCCAGGGATACTCACCATGCAAAAGGCGGGCCAAGTTGAGCGTAGCACATCCAAATCCTTCCTCCCTCTTCGTCATTCTGCTCGGAACTCACCACAGCCCTATGCCCGATTTCTGGCTCAGCCTAGGGTTAACGTTAGGGTTAGGGTTAGGGTTAGGGTTATGCCTAGGCTTAGGGTTCAGGAAACCACAAAGCCAGGAGCTCCAGGGATACTCACCATGCAAAAGGCGGGCCAAGTTGAGCGTAGCACATCCAAATCCTTCCTCCCTCTTCGTCATTCTGCTCGGAACTCACCACAGCCCTATGCCCGATTTCTGGCTCAGCCTAGGGTTAACGTTAGGGTTAGGGTTAGGGTTAGGGTTAGGGTTAGGGTTAGGGTTAGGGTTAGGCCTAGGCTTAGGGTTCAGAAAACCACAAAGCCAGGAGCTCCAGGGACACGCACCATGCAAAATGCAGGCCAAGTTGAGCGTAGCACATCCAAATCCTTCCTCCCTCTTCGTCATTCTGCTCGGAACTCACCACAGCCCTATGCCCGATTTCTGGCTCAGTCTAGGGTTAGGGTTAGGGTTAGGGTTAGGGTTAGGGTTAGGCCTAGGCTTAGGGTTCAGGAAACCACAAAGCCAGGAGCTCCAGGGATACTCACCATGCAAAAGGCGGGCCAAGTTGAGCGTAGCACATCCAAATCCTTCCTCCCTCTTCGTCATTCTGCTCGGAACTCACCACAGCCCTATGCCCGATTTCTGGCTCAGCCTAGGGTTAACGTTAGGGTTAGGGTTAGGGTTAGGGTTATGCCTAGGCTTAGGGTTCAGGAAACCACAAAGCCAGGAGCTCCAGGGATACTCACCATGCAAAAGGCGGGCCAAGTTGAGCGTAGCACATCCAAATCCTTCCTCCCTCTTCGTCATTCTGCTCGGAACTCACCACAGCCCTATGCCCGATTTCTGGCTCAGCCTAGGGTTAACGTTAGGGTTAGGGTTAGGGTTAGGGTTAGGGTTAGGCCTAGGCTTAGGGTTCAGGAAACCACAAAGCCAGGAGCTCCAGGGATACTCACCATGCAAAAGGCGGGCCAAGTTGAGCGTAGCACATCCAAATCCTTCCTCCCTCTTCGTCATTCTGCTCGGAACTCACCACAGCCCTATGCCCAATTTCTGGCTCAGTCTAGGGTTAGGGTTAGGGTTAGGGTTAGGGTTAGGGTTAGGGTTATGCCTCGGCTTAGGGTTCAGAAAACCACAAAGCCAGGAGCTCCAGGGATACTCACCATGCAAAAGGCGGGCCAAGTTGAGCGTAGCACATCCAAATCCTTCCTCCCTCTTTGTCATTCTGCTTGGAACTCACCACAGCGCAATGCCCGATTTCTGGCTCAGCCTAGGGTTAACGTTAGGGTTAGGGTTAGGGTTAGGGTTAGGGTTAGGGTTAGGGTTAGGCCTAGGCTTAGGGTGCAGAAAACCACCAAGCCAGGAGCTCCAGGGACACGCACCATGCAAAATGCAGGCCAAGTTGAGCGTAGCACATCCAAATCCTTCCTCCCTCTTCGTCATTCTGCTCGGAACTCACCACAGCCCTATGCCCGATTTCTGGCTCAGTCTAGGGTTAGGGTTAGGGTTAGGGTTAGGGTTAGGGTTAGGCCTAGGCTTAGGGTTCAGGAAACCACAAAGCCAGGAGCTCCAGGGATACTCACCATGCAAAAGGCGGGCCAAGTTGAGCGTAGCACATCCAAATCCTTCCTCCCTCTTCGTCATTCTGCTCGGAACTCACCACAGCCCTATGCCCGATTTCTGGCTCAGCCTAGGGTTAAGGTTAGGGTTAGGGTTAGGGTTAGGGTTATGCCTAGGCTTAGGGTTCAGGAAACCACAAAGCCAGGAGCTCCAGGGATACTCACCATGCAAAAGGCGGGCCAAGTTGAGCGTAGCACATCCAAATCCTTCCTCCCTCTTCGTCATTCTGCTCGGAACTCACCACAGCCCTATGCCCGATTTCTGGCTCAGCCTAGGGTTAACGTTAGGGTTAGGGTTAGGGTTAGGGTTAGGGTTAGGGTTAGGGTTAGGCCTAGGCTTAGGGTTCAGAAAACCACAAAGCCAGGAGCTCCAGGGACACGCACCATGCAAAATGCAGGCCAAGTTGAGCGTAGCACATCCAAATCCTTCCTCCCTCTTCGTCATTCTGCTCGGAACTCACCACAGCCCTATGCCCGATTTCTGGCTCAGTCTAGGGTTAGGGTTAGGGTTAGGGTTAGGGTTAGGCCTAGGCTTAGGGTTCAGAAAACCACAAAGCCAGGAGCTCCAGGGATACTCACCATGCAAAAGGCGGGCCAAGTTGAGCGTAGCACATCCAAATCCTTCCTCCCTCTTCGTCATTCTGCTCGGAACTCACCACAGCCCTATGCCCGATTTCTGGCTCAGCCTAGGGTTAACGTTAGGGTTAGGGTTAGGGTTAGGGTTATGCCTAGGCTTAGGGTTCAGGAAACCACAAAGCCAGGAGCTCCAGGGATACTCACCATGCAAAAGGCGGGCCAAGTTGAGCGTAGCACATCCAAATCCTTCCTCCCTCTTCGTCATTCTGCTCGGAACTCACCACAGCCCTATGCCCAATTTCTGGCTCAGTCTAGGGTTAGGGTTAGGGTTAGGGTTAGGGTTAGGGTTAGGGTTATGCCTCGGCTTAGGGTTCAGAAAACCACAAAGCCAGGAGCTCCAGGGATACTCACCATGCAAAAGGCGGGCCAAGTTGAGCGTAGCACATCCAAATCCTTCCTCCCTCTTCGTCATTCTGCTCGGAACTCACCACAGCCCTATGCCCGATTTCTGGTTCAGTCTAGGGTTAGGGTTAGGGTTATGCCTAGGCTTAGGGTTCAGGAAACCACAAAGCCAGGAGCTCCTGGGATACTCACCATGCAAAATGCAGGCCAAGTTGAGCGTAGCACATCCAAATCCTTCCTCCCTCTTCGTCATTCTGCTCGGAACTCACCACAGCCCTATGCCCGATTTCTGGCTCAGTCTAGGGTTAGGGTTAGGGTTAGGGTTAGGGTTAGGGTTAGGCCTAGGCTTAGGGTTCAGGAAACCACAAAGCCAGGAGCTCCAGGGATACTCACCATGCAAAAGGCGGGCCAAGTTGAGCGTAGCACATCCAAATCCTTCCTCCCTCTTCGTCATTCTGCTCGGAACTCACCACAGCCCTATGCCCGATTTCTGGCTCAGCCTAGGGTTAAGGTTAGGGTTAGGGTTAGGGTTAGGGTTATGCCTAGGCTTAGGGTTCAGGAAACCACAAAGCCAGGAGCTCCAGGGATACTCACCATGCAAAAGGCGGGCCAAGTTGAGCGTAGCACATCCAAATCCTTCCTCCCTCTTCGTCATTCTGCTCGGAACTCACCACAGCCCTATGCCCGATTTCTGGCTCAGCCTAGGGTTAACGTTAGGGTTAGGGTTAGGGTTAGGGTTAGGGTTAGGGTTAGGGTTAGGGTTAGGCCTAGGCTTAGGGTTCAGAAAACCACAAAGCCAGGAGCTCCAGGGACACGCACCATGCAAAATGCAGGCCAAGTTGAGCGTAGCACATCCAAATCCTTCCTCCCTCTTCGTCATTCTGCTCGGAACTCACCACAGCCCTATGCCCGATTTCTGGCTCAGTCTAGGGTTAGGGTTAGGGTTAGGGTTAGGGTTAGGGTTAGGCCTAGGCTTAGGGTTCAGGAAACCACAAAGCCAGGAGCTCCAGGGATACTCACCATGCAAAAGGCGGGCCAAGTTGAGCGTAGCACATCCAAATCCTTCCTCCCTCTTCGTCATTCTGCTCGGAACTCACCACAGCCCTATGCCCGATTTCTGGCTCAGCCTAGGGTTAAGGTTAGGGTTAGGGTTAGGGTTAGGGTTATGCCTAGGCTTAGGGTTCAGGAAACCACAAAGCCAGGAGCTCCAGGGATACTCACCATGCAAAAGGCGGGCCAAGTTGAGCGTAGCACATCCAAATCCTTCCTCCCTCTTCGTCATTCTGCTCGGAACTCACCACAGCCCAATGCCCGATTTCTGGCTCAGTCTAGGGTTAGGGTTAGGGTTAGGGTTAGGGTTAGGGTTAGGCTTATGCCTAGGCTTAGGGTTCAGGAAACCACAAAGCCAGGAGCTCCAGGGATACTCACCATGCAAAAGGCGGGCCAAGTTGAGCGTAGCACATCCAAATCCTTCCTCCCTCTTCGTCATTCTGCTCGGAACTCACCACAGCCCTATGCCCGATTTCTGGCTCAGCCTAGGGTTAACGTTAGGGTTAGGGTTAGGGTTAGGGTTAGGGTTAGGCCTAGGCTTAGGGTTCAGGAAACCACAAAGCCAGGAGCTCCAGGGATACTCACCATGCAAAAGGCGGGCCAAGTTGAGCGTAGCACATCCAAATCCTTCCTCCCTCTTCGTCATTCTGCTCGGAACTCACCACAGCCCTATGCCCGATTTCTGGCTCAGCCTAGGGTTAACGTTAGGGTTAGGGTTAGGGTTAGGGTTAGGGTTAGGCCTAGGCTTAGGGTTCAGGAAACCACAAAGCCAGGAGCTCCAGGGATACTCACCATGCAAAAGGCGGGCCAAGTTGAGCGTAGCACATCCAAATCCTTCCTCCCTCTTCGTCATTCTGCTCGGAACTCACCACAGCCCTATGCCCAATTTCTGGCTCAGTCTAGGGTTAGGGTTAGGGTTAGGGTTAGGGTTAGGGTTAGGGTTATGCCTCGGCTTAGGGTTCAGAAAACCACAAAGCCAGGAGCTCCAGGGATACTCACCATGCAAAAGGCGGGCCAAGTTGAGCGTAGCACATCCAAATCCTTCCTCCCTCTTTGTCATTCTGCTTGGAACTCACCACAGCGCAATGCCCGATTTCTGGCTCAGCCTAGGGTTAACGTTAGGGTTAGGGTTAGGGTTAGGGTTAGGGTTAGGGTTAGGGTTAGGGTTAGGCCTAGGCTTAGGGTGCAGAAAACCACCAAGCCAGGAGCTCCAGGGACACGCACCATGCAAAATGCAGGCCAAGTTGAGCGTAGCACATCCAAATCCTTCCTCCCTCTTCGTCATTCTGCTCGGAACTCACCACAGCCCTATGCCCGATTTCTGGCTCAGTCTAGGGTTAGGGTTAGGGTTAGGGTTAGGGTTAGGGTTAGGCCTAGGCTTAGGGTTCAGGAAACCACAAAGCCAGGAGCTCCAGGGATACTCACCATGCAAAAGGCGGGCCAAGTTGAGCGTAGCACATCCAAATCCTTCCTCCCTCTTCGTCATTCTGCTCGGAACTCACCACAGCCCTATGCCCGATTTCTGGCTCAGCCTAGGGTTAACGTTAGGGTTAGGGTTAGGGTTAGGGTTAGGGTTAGGGTTAGGGTTAGGGTTAGGGTTAGGCCTAGGCTTAGGGTTCAGAAAACCACAAAGCCAGGAGCTCCAGGGACACGCACCATGCAAAATGCAGGCCAAGTTGAGCGTAGCACATCCAAATCCTTCCTCCCTCTTCGTCATTCTGCTCGGAACTCACCACAGCCCTATGCCCGATTTCTGGCTCAGTCTAGGGTTAGGGTTAGGGTTAGGGTTAGGGTTAGGCCTAGGCTTAGGGTTCAGGAAACCACAAAGCCAGGAGCTCCAGGGATACTCACCATGCAAAAGGCGGGCCAAGTTGAGCGTAGCACATCCAAATCCTTCCTCCCTCTTCGTCATTCTGCTCGGAACTCACCACAGCCCTATGCCCGATTTCTGGCTCAGCCTAGGGTTAACGTTAGGGTTAGGGTTAGGGTTAGGGTTATGCCTAGGCTTAGGGTTCAGGAAACCACAAAGCCAGGAGCTCCAGGGATACTCACCATGCAAAAGGCGGGCCAAGTTGAGCGTAGCACATCCAAATCCTTCCTCCCTCTTCGTCATTCTGCTCGGAACTCACCACAGCCCTATGCCCAATTTCTGGCTCAGTCTAGGGTTAGGGTTAGGGTTAGGGTTAGGGTTAGGGTTAGGGTTATGCCTCGGCTTAGGGTTCAGAAAACCACAAAGCCAGGAGCTCCAGGGATACTCACCATGCAAAAGGCGGGCCAAGTTGAGCGTAGCACATCCAAATCCTTCCTCCCTCTTCGTCATTCTGCTCGGAACTCACCACAGCCCTATGCCCGATTTCTGGTTCAGTCTAGGGTTAGGGTTAGGGTTATGCCTAGGCTTAGGGTTCAGGAAACCACAAAGCCAGGAGCTCCTGGGATACTCACCATGCAAAATGCAGGCCAAGTTGAGCGTAGCACATCCAAATCCTTCCTCCCTCTTCGTCATTCTGCTCGGAACTCACCACAGCCCTATGCCCGATTTCTGGCTCAGTCTAGGGTTAGGGTTAGGGTTAGGGTTAGGGTTAGGGTTAGGGTTAGGCCTAGGCTTAGGGTTCAGGAAACCACAAAGCCAGGAGCTCCAGGGATACTCACCATGCAAAAGGCGGGCCAAGTTGAGCGTAGCACATCCAAATCCTTCCTCCCTCTTCGTCATTCTGCTCGGAACTCACCACAGCCCTATGCCCGATTTCTGGCTCAGCCTAGGGTTAAGGTTAGGGTTAGGGTTAGGGTTAGGGTTATGCCTAGGCTTAGGGTTCAGGAAACCACAAAGCCAGGAGCTCCAGGGATACTCACCATGCAAAAGGCGGGCCAAGTTGAGCGTAGCACATCCAAATCCTTCCTCCCTCTTCGTCATTCTGCTCGGAACTCACCACAGCCCTATGCCCGATTTCTGGCTCAGCCTAGGGTTAACGTTAGGGTTAGGGTTAGGGTTAGGGTTAGGGTTAGGGTTAGGGTTAGGGTTAGGCCTAGGCTTAGGGTTCAGAAAACCACAAAGCCAGGAGCTCCAGGGACACGCACCATGCAAAATGCAGGCCAAGTTGAGCGTAGCACATCCAAATCCTTCCTCCCTCTTCGTCATTCTGCTCGGAACTCACCACAGCCCTATGCCCGATTTCTGGCTCAGTCTAGGGTTAGGGTTAGGGTTAGGGTTAGGGTTAGGGTTAGGCCTAGGCTTAGGGTTCAGGAAACCACAAAGCCAGGAGCTCCAGGGATACTCACCATGCAAAAGGCGGGCCAAGTTGAGCGTAGCACATCCAAATCCTTCCTCCCTCTTCGTCATTCTGCTCGGAACTCACCACAGCCCTATGCCCGATTTCTGGCTCAGCCTAGGGTTAAGGTTAGGGTTAGGGTTAGGGTTAGGGTTATGCCTAGGCTTAGGGTTCAGGAAACCACAAAGCCAGGAGCTCCAGGGATACTCACCATGCAAAAGGCGGGCCAAGTTGAGCGTAGCACATCCAAATCCTTCCTCCCTCTTCGTCATTCTGCTCGGAACTCACCACAGCCCAATGCCCGATTTCTGGCTCAGTCTAGGGTTAGGGTTAGGGTTAGGGTTAGGGTTAGGGTTAGGCTTATGCCTAGGCTTAGGGTTCAGGAAACCACAAAGCCAGGAGCTCCAGGGATACTCACCATGCAAAAGGCGGGCCAAGTTGAGCGTAGCACATCCAAATCCTTCCTCCCTCTTCGTCATTCTGCTCGGAACTCACCACAGCCCTATGCCCGATTTCTGGCTCAGCCTAGGGTTAACGTTAGGGTTAGGGTTAGGGTTAGGGTTAGGGTTAGGCCTAGGCTTAGGGTTCAGGAAACCACAAAGCCAGGAGCTCCAGGGATACTCACCATGCAAAAGGCGGGCCAAGTTGAGCGTAGCACATCCAAATCCTTCCTCCCTCTTCGTCATTCTGCTCGGAACTCACCACAGCCCTATGCCCAATTTCTGGCTCAGTCTAGGGTTAGGGTTAGGGTTAGGGTTAGGGTTAGGGTTAGGGTTAGGGTTAGGGTTATGCCTCGGCTTAGGGTTCAGAAAACCACAAAGCCAGGAGCTCCAGGGATACTCACCATGCAAAAGGCGGGCCAAGTTGAGCGTAGCACATCCAAATCCTTCCTCCCTCTTTGTCATTCTGCTTGGAACTCACCACAGCGCAATGCCCGATTTCTGGCTCAGCCTAGGGTTAACGTTAGGGTTAGGGTTAGGGTTAGGGTTATGGTTAGGGTTAGGGTTAGGGTTAGGCCTAGGCTTAGGGTTCAGAAAACCACAAAGCCAGGAGCTCCAGGGACACGCACCATGCAAAATGCAGGCCAAGTTGAGCGTAGCACATCCAAATCCTTCCTCCCTCTTCGTCATTCTGCTCGGAACTCACCACAGCCCTATGCCCGATTTCTGGCTCAGTCTAGGGTTAGGGTTAGGGTTAGGGTTAGGGTTAGGCCTAGGCTTAGGGTTCAGGAAACCACAAAGCCAGGAGCTCCAGGGATACTCACCATGCAAAAGGCGGGCCAAGTTGAGCGTAGCACATCCAAATCCTTCCTCCCTCTTCGTCATTCTGCTCGGAACTCACCACAGCCCTATGCCCGATTTCTGGCTCAGCCTAGGGTTAACGTTAGGGTTAGGGTTAGGGTTAGGGTTATGCCTAGGCTTAGGGTTCAGGAAACCACAAAGCCAGGAGCTCCAGGGATACTCACCATGCAAAAGGCGGGCCAAGTTGAGCGTAGCACATCCAAATCCTTCCTCCCTCTTCGTCATTCTGCTCGGAACTCACCACAGCCCTATGCCCAATTTCTGGCTCAGTCTAGGGTTAGGCTTAGGGTTAGGGTTAGGGTTAGGGTTAGGGTTATGCCTCGGCTTAGGGTTCAGAAAACCACAAAGCCAGGAGCTCCAGGGATACTCACCATGCAAAAGGCGGGCCAAGTTGAGCGTAGCACATCCAAATCCTTCCTCCCTCTTCGTCATTCTGCTCGGAACTCACCACAGCCCTATGCCCGATTTCTGGTTCAGTCTAGGGTTAGGGTTAGGGTTATGCCTAGGCTTAGGGTTCAGGAAACCACAAAGCCAGGAGCTCCTGGGATACTCACCATGCAAAATGCAGGCCAAGTTGAGCGTAGCACATCCAAATCCTTCCTCCCTCTTCGTCATTCTGCTCGGAACTCACCACAGCCCTATGCCCGATTTCTGGCTCAGTCTAGGGTTAGGGTTAGGGTTAGGGTTAGGGTTAGGGTTAGGCCTAGGCTTAGGGTTCAGGAAACCACAAAGCCAGGAGCTCCAGGGATACTCACCATGCAAAAGGCGGGCCAAGTTGAGCGTAGCACATCCAAATCCTTCCTCCCTCTTCGTCATTCTGCTCGGAACTCACCACAGCCCTATGCCCGATTTCTGGCTCAGCCTAGGGTTAAGGTTAGGGTTAGGGTTAGGGTTAGGGTTATGCCTAGGCTTAGGGTTCAGGAAACCACAAAGCCAGGAGCTCCAGGGATACTCACCATGCAAAAGGCGGGCCAAGTTGAGCGTAGCACATCCAAATCCTTCCTCCCTCTTCGTCATTCTGCTCGGAACTCACCACAGCCCTATGCCCGATTTCTGGCTCAGCCTAGGGTTAACGTTAGGGTTAGGGTTAGGGTTAGGGTTAGGGTTAGGGTTAGGGTTAGGGTTAGGCCTAGGCTTAGGGTTCAGAAAACCACAAAGCCAGGAGCTCCAGGGACACGCACCATGCAAAATGCAGGCCAAGTTGAGCGTAGCACATCCAAATCCTTCCTCCCTCTTCGTCATTCTGCTCGGAACTCACCACAGCCCTATGCCCGATTTCTGGCTCAGTCTAGGGTTAGGGTTAGGGTTAGGGTTAGGGTTAGGGTTAGGCCTAGGCTTAGGGTTCAGGAAACCACAAAGCCAGGAGCTCCAGGGATACTCACCATGCAAAAGGCGGGCCAAGTTGAGCGTAGCACATCCAAATCCTTCCTCCCTCTTCGTCATTCTGCTCGGAACTCACCACAGCCCTATGCCCGATTTCTGGCTCAGCCTAGGGTTAAGGTTAGGGTTAGGGTTAGGGTTAGGGTTATGCCTAGGCTTAGGGTTCAGGAAACCACAAAGCCAGGAGCTCCAGGGATACTCACCATGCAAAAGGCGGGCCAAGTTGAGCGTAGCACATCCAAATCCTTCCTCCCTCTTCGTCATTCTGCTCGGAACTCACCACAGCCCAATGCCCGATTTCTGGCTCAGTCTAGGGTTAGGGTTAGGGTTAGGGTTAGGGTTAGGGTTAGGCTTATGCCTAGGCTTAGGGTTCAGGAAACCACAAAGCCAGGAGCTCCAGGGATACTCACCATGCAAAAGGCGGGCCAAGTTGAGCGTAGCACATCCAAATCCTTCCTCCCTCTTCGTCATTCTGCTCGGAACTCACCACAGCCCTATGCCCGATTTCTGGCTCAGTCTAGGGTTAGGGTTAGGGTTATGCCTAGGCTTAGGGTTCAGGAAACCACAAAGCCAGGAGCTCCAGGGACACTCACCATGCAAAAGATAGCCAAGTTGAGCGTAGCACATCCAAATCCTTCCTCCCTCTTCGTCATTCTGCTCGGAACTCACCACAGCCCTATGCCCGATTTCTGGCTCAGTCTAGGGTTAGGGTTAGGGTTAGGGTTAGGGTTAGGGTTAGGCCTAGGCTTAGGGATCAGGAAACCACAAAGCCAGGAGCTCCAGGGATACTCACCATGCAAAAGGCGGGCCAAGTTGAGCGTAGCACATCCAAATCCTTCCTCCCTCTTCGTCATTCTGCTCGGAACTCACCACAGCCCTATGCCCGATTTCTGGCTCAGCCTAGGGTTAAGGTTAGGGTTAGGGTTAGGGTTAGGGTTATGCCTAGGCTTAGGGTTCAGGAAACCACAAAGCCAGGAGCTCCAGGGATACTCACCATGCAAAAGGCGGGCCAAGTTGAGCGTAGCACATCCAAATCCTTCCTCCCTCTTCGTCATTCTGCTCGGAACTCACCACAGCCCTATGCCCGATTTCTGGCTCAGCCTAGGGTTAACGTTAGGGTTAGGGTTAGGGTTAGGGTTAGGGTTAGGGTTAGGGTTAGGCCTAGGCTTAGGGTTCAGAAAACCACAAAGCCAGGAGCTCCAGGGACACGCACCATGCAAAATGCAGGCCAAGTTGAGCGTAGCACATCCAAATCCTTCCTCCCTCTTCGTCATTCTGCTCGGAACTCACCACAGCCCTATGCCCGATTTCTGGCTCAGTCTAGGGTTAGGGTTAGGGTTAGGGTTAGGGTTAGGGTTAGGCCTAGGCTTAGGGTTCAGGAAACCACAAAGCCAGGAGCTCCAGGGATACTCACCATGCAAAAGGCGGGCCAAGTTGAGCGTAGCACATCCAAATCCTTCCTCCCTCTTCGTCATTCTGCTCGGAACTCACCACAGCCCTATGCCCGATTTCTGGCTCAGCCTAGGGTTAAGGTTAGGGTTAGGGTTAGGGTTAGGGTTATGCCTAGGCTTAGGGTTCAGGAAACCACAAAGCCAGGAGCTCCAGGGATACTCACCATGCAAAAGGCGGGCCAAGTTGAGCGTAGCACATCCAAATCCTTCCTCCCTCTTCGTCATTCTGCTCGGAACTCACCACAGCCCAATGCCCGATTTCTGGCTCAGTCTAGGGTTAGGGTTAGGGTTAGGGTTAGGGTTAGGGTTAGGCTTATGCCTAGGCTTAGGGTTCAGGAAACCACAAAGCCAGGAGCTCCAGGGATACTCACCATGCAAAAGGCGGGCCAAGTTGAGCGTAGCACATCCAAATCCTTCCTCCCTCTTCGTCATTCTGCTCGGAACTCACCACAGCCCTATGCCCGATTTCTGGCTCAGTCTAGGGTTAGGGTTAGGGTTATGCCTAGGCTTAGGGTGCAGAAAACCACCAAGCCAGGAGCTCCAGGGACACTCACCATGCAAAAGATAGCCAAGTTGAGCGTAGCACATCCAAATCCTTCCTCCCTCTTCGTCATTCTGCTCGGAACTCACCACAGCCCTATGCCCGATTTCTGGCTCAGTCTAGGGTTAGGGTTAGGGTTAGGGTTAGGGTTAGGCCTAGGCTTAGGGATCAGGAAACCACAAAGCCAGGAGCTCCAGGGATACTCACCATGCAAAAGGCGGGCCAAGTTGAGCGTAGCACATCCAAATCCTTCCTCCCTCTTCGTCATTCTGCTCGGAACTCACCACAGCCCAATGCCCGATTTCTGGCTCAGTCTAGGGTTAACGTTAGGGTTAGGGTTAGGGTTAGGGTTAGGGTTAGGCCTAGGCTTAGGGTGCAGAAAACCACAAAGCCAGGAGCTCCAGGGACACTCACCATGCAAAATGCAGGCCAAGTGGAGCATAGCACATCCAAATCCTTCCTCCCTCTTTGTCATTCTGCTTGGAACTCACCACAGCGCAATGCCCGATTTCTGGCTCAGCCTAGGGTTAGGATTAGGGTTAGGGTTAGGGTTAGGGTTAGGGTTATGCCTAGGCTTAGGGTTCAGAAAACCACAAAGCCAGGAGCTCCAGGGACACTCACCATGCAAAAGACAGGCCAAGTTGAGCGTAGCACATCCAAATCCTTCCTCCCTCTTCGTCATTCTGCTTGGAACTCACCACACCGCAATGCCCGATTTCTGGCTCAGTCTAGGGTTAACGTTAGGGTTAGGGTTAGGGTTAGGGTTAGGGTTAGGGTTAGGCCTAGGCTTAGGGTGCAGAAAACCACCAAGCCAGGAGCTCCAGGGACACGCACCATGCAAAAGACAGGCCAAGTTGAGCGTAGCACATCCAAATCCTTCCTCCCTCTTCGTCATTCTGCTCGGAACTCACCACAGCCCTATGCCCGATTTCTGGCTCAGTCTAGGGTTAGGGTTAGGGTTAGGGTTAGGGTTAGGGTTAGGCCTAGGCTTAGGGTTCAGGAAACCACAAAGCCAGGAGCTCCAGGGATACTCACCATGCAAAAGGCGGGCCAAGTTGAGCGTAGCACATCCAAATCCTTCCTCCCTCTTCGTCATTCTGCTCGGAACTCACCACAGCCCTATGCCCGATTTCTGGCTCAGCCTAGGGTTAAGGTTAGGGTTAGGGTTAGGGTTAGGGTTATGCCTAGGCTTAGGGTTCAGGAAACCACAAAGCCAGGAGCTCCAGGGATACTCACCATGCAAAAGGCGGGCCAAGTTGAGCGTAGCACATCCAAATCCTTCCTCCCTCTTCGTCATTCTGCTCGGAACTCACCACAGCCCTATGCCCGATTTCTGGCTCAGCCTAGGGTTAACGTTAGGGTTAGGCTTAGGGTTAGGGTTAGGGTTAGGGTTAGGGTTAGGCCTAGGCTTAGGGTGCAGAATACCACCAAGCCAGGAGCTCCAGGGATACTCACCATGCAAAAGGCGGGCCAAGTTGAGCGTAGCACATCCAAATCCTTCCTCCCTCTTCGTCATTCTGCTCGGAACTCACCACAGCCCTATGCCCGATTTCTGGCTCAGTCTAGGGTTAGGATTAGGGTTAGGGTTAGGGTTAGGGTTATGCCTAGGCTTAGGGTTCAGAAAACCACAAAGCCAGGAGCTCCAGGGACACTCACCATGCAAAAGACAGGCCAAGTTGAGCGTAGCACATCCAAATCCTTCCTCCCTCTTTGTCATTCTGCTTGGAACTCACCACAGCCCAATGCCCGATTTCTGGCTCAGTCTAGGGTTAACGTTAGGGTTAGGGTTAGGGTTAGGGTTAGGGTTAGGGTTAGGGTTAGGCCTAGGCCTAGGGTGCAGAAAACCACAAAGCCAGGAGCTCCAGGGACACGCACCATGCAAAATGCAGGCCAAGTTGAGCGTAGCACATCCAAATCCTTCCTCCCTCTTCGTCATTCTGCTCGGAACTCACCACAGCCCTATGCCCGATTTCTGGCTCAGTCTAGGGTTAGGGTTAGGGTTAGGGTTAGGGTTAGGCCTAGGCTTAGGGATCAGGAAACCACAAAGCCAGGAGCTCCAGGGATACTCACCATGCAAAAGGCGGGCCAAGTTGAGCGTAGCACATCCAAATCCTTCCTCCCTCTTCGTCATTCTGCTCGGAACTCACCACAGCCCAATGCCCGATTTCTGGCTCAGTCTAGGGTTAACGTTAGGGTTAGGGTTAGGGTTAGGGTTAGGGTTAGGCCTAGGCTTAGGGTGCAGAAAACCACAAAGCCAGGAGCTCCAGGGACACTCACCATGCAAAATGCAGGCCAAGTGGAGCATAGCACATCCAAATCCTTCCTCCCTCTTCGTCATTCTGCTTGGAACTCACCACAGCGCAATGCCCGATTTCTGGCTCAGCCTAGGGTTAGGATTAGGGTTAGGGTTAGGGTTAGGGTTAGGGTTATGCCTAGGCTTAGGGTTCAGAAAACCACAAAGGCAGGAGCTCCAGGGACACTCACCATGCAAAAGACAGGCCAAGTTGAGCGTAGCACATCCAAATCCTTCCTCCCTCTTCGTCATTCTGCTTGGAACTCACCACACCGCAATGCCCGATTTCTGGCTCAGTCTAGGGTTAACGTTAGGGTTAGGGTTAGGGTTAGGGTTAGGGTTAGGGTTAGGGTTAGGCCTAGGCTTAGGGTGCAGAAAACCACCAAGCCAGGAGCTCCAGGGACACGCACCATGCAAAAGACAGGCCAAGTTGAGCGTAGCACATCCAAATCCTTCCTCCCTCTTCGTCATTCTGCTCGGAACTCACCACAGCCCTATGCCCGATTTCTGGCTCAGTCTAGGGTTAGGGTTAGGGTTAGGGTTAGGGTTAGGGTTAGGCCTAGGCTTAGGGTTCAGGAAACCACAAAGCCAGGAGCTCCAGGGATACTCACCATGCAAAAGGCGGGCCAAGTTGAGCGTAGCACATCCAAATCCTTCCTCCCTCTTCGTCATTCTGCTCGGAACTCACCACAGCCCTATGCCCGATTTCTGGCTCAGCCTAGGGTTAAGGTTAGGGTTAGGGTTAGGGTTAGGGTTATGCCTAGGCTTAGGGTTCAGGAAACCACAAAGCCAGGAGCTCCAGGGATACTCACCATGCAAAAGGCGGGCCAAGTTGAGCGTAGCACATCCAAATCCTTCCTCCCTCTTCGTCATTCTGCTCGGAACTCACCACAGCCCTATGCCCGATTTCTGGCTCAGCCTAGGGTTAACGTTAGGGTTAGGCTTAGGGTTAGGGTTAGGGTTAGGGTTAGGGTTAGGCCTAGGCTTAGGGTGCAGAATACCACCAAGCCAGGAGCTCCAGGGATACTCACCATGCAAAAGGCGGGCCAAGTTGAGCGTAGCACATCCAAATCCTTCCTCCCTCTTCGTCATTCTGCTCGGAACTCACCACAGCCCTATGCCCGATTTCTGGCTCAGTCTAGGGTTAGGATTAGGGTTAGGGTTAGGGTTAGGGTTATGCCTAGGCTTAGGGTTCAGAAAACCACAAAGCCAGGAGCTCCAGGGACACTCACCATGCAAAAGACAGGCCAAGTTGAGCGTAGCACATCCAAATCCTTCCTCCCTCTTTGTCATTCTGCTTGGAACTCACCACAGCCCAATGCCCGATTTCTGGCTCAGCCTAGGGTTAGCGTTAGGGTTAGGGTTATGCCTTGCCTGAGGGTTCGAAAAACCACAAAGCCAGGAGCTCCAGGGATACTCACCATGCAAAAGGCGAGCCAAGTTGAGCGTTGCACTTCCAAATCCTTCCTCCCTCTTCGTCATTCTGCTCGGAACTCACCACAGCCCTATGCCCGATTTCTGGCTCAGTCTAGGGTTAGGGTTAGGGTTAGGGTTAGGGTTAGGGTTAGGGTTAGGCCTAGGCTTAGGGTTCAGGAAACCACAAAGCCAGGAGCTCCAGGGATACTCACCATGCAAAAGGCGGGCCAAGTTGAGCGTAGCACATCCAAATCCTTCCTCCCTCTTCGTCATTCTGCTCGGAACTCACCACAGCCCTATGCCCGATTTCTGGCTCAGTCTAGGGTTAGGGTTAGGGTTATGCCTAGGCTTAGGGTGCAGAAAACCACCAAGCCAGGAGCTCCAGGGACACTCACCATGCAAAAGATAGCCAAGTTGAGCGTAGCACATCCAAATCCTTCCTCCCTCTTCGTCATTCTGCTCGGAACTCACCACAGCCCTATGCCCGATTTCTGGCTCAGTCTAGGGTTAGGGTTAGGGTTAGGGTTAGGGTTAGGCCTAGGCTTAGGGATCAGGAAACCACAAAGCCAGGAGCTCCAGGGATACTCACCATGCAAAAGGCGGGCCAAGTTGAGCGTAGCACATCCAAATCCTTCCTCCCTCTTCGTCATTCTGCTCGGAACTCACCACAGCCCAATGCCCGATTTCTGGCTCAGTCTAGGGTTAACGTTAGGGTTAGGGTTAGGGTTAGGGTTAGGGTTAGGCCTAGGCTTAGGGTGCAGAAAACCACAAAGCCAGGAGCTCCAGGGACACTCACCATGCAAAATGCAGGCCAAGTGGAGCATAGCACATCCAAATCCTTCCTCCCTCTTCGTCATTCTGCTTGGAACTCACCACAGCGCAATGCCCGATTTCTGGCTCAGCCTAGGGTTAGGATTAGGGTTAGGGTTAGGGTTAGGGTTAGGGTTATGCCTAGGCTTAGGGTTCAGAAAACCACAAAGCCAGGAGCTCCAGGGACACTCACCATGCAAAAGACAGGCCAAGTTGAGCGTAGCACATCCAAATCCTTCCTCCCTCTTCGTCATTCTGCTTGGAACTCACCACACCGCAATGCCCGATTTCTGGCTCAGTCTAGGGTTAACGTTAGGGTTAGGGTTAGGGTTAGGGTTAGGGTTAGGGTTAGGGTTAGGCCTAGGCTTAGGGTGCAGAAAACCACCAAGCCAGGAGCTCCAGGGACACGCACCATGCAAAAGACAGGCCAAGTTGAGCGTAGCACATCCAAATCCTTCCTCCCTCTTCGTCATTCTGCTCGGAACTCACCACAGCCCTATGCCCGATTTCTGGCTCAGCCTAGGGTTAAGGTTAGGGTTAGGGTTAGGGTTAGGGTTATGCCTAGGCTTAGGGTTCAGGAAACCACAAAGCCAGGAGCTCCAGGGATACTCACCATGCAAAAGGCGGGCCAAGTTGAGCGTAGCACATCCAAATCCTTCCTCCCTCTTCGTCATTCTGCTCGGAACTCACCACAGCCCTATGCCCGATTTCTGGCTCAGC
Organism: Coloeus monedula; assembly: GCF_965178545.1. Classification (NCBI taxonomy): domain Eukaryota; kingdom Metazoa; phylum Chordata; class Aves; order Passeriformes; family Corvidae; genus Coloeus; species Coloeus monedula. The sequence goes on from NC_138790.1 coordinate 14,651,541, forward strand.
CTAGGGTTAACGTTAGGGTTAGGCTTAGGGTTAGGGTTAGGGTTAGGGTTAGGGTTAGGCCTAGGCTTAGGGTGCAGAATACCACCAAGCCAGGAGCTCCAGGGATACTCACCATGCAAAAGGCGGGCCAAGTTGAGCGTAGCACATCCAAATCCTTCCTCCCTCTTCGTCATTCTGCTCGGAACTCACCACAGCCCTATGCCCGATTTCTGGCTCAGTCTAGGGTTAGGATTAGGGTTAGGGTTAGGGTTAGGGTTATGCCTAGGCTTAGGGTTCAGAAAACCACAAAGCCAGGAGCTCCAGGGACACTCACCATGCAAAAGACAGGCCAAGTTGAGCGTAGCACATCCAAATCCTTCCTCCCTCTTTGTCATTCTGCTTGGAACTCACCACAGCCCAATGCCCGATTTCTGGCTCAGTCTAGGGTTAGCGTTAGGGTTAGGGTTATGCCTTGCCTGAGGGTTCGAAAAACCAGAAAGCCAGGAGCTCCAGGGATACTCACCATGCAAAAGGCGGGCCAAGTTGAGCGTAGCACATCCAAATCCTTCCTCCCTCTTCGTCATTCTGCTCGGAACTCACCACAGCCCTATGCCCGATTTCTGGCTCAGTCTAGGGTTAGGGTTAGGGTTAGGGTTAGGGTTATGCCTCGGCTTAGGGTTCAGGAAACCACAAAGCCAGGAGCTCCAGGGATACTCACCATGCAAAAGGCGGGCCAAGTTGAGCGTAGCACATCCAAATCCTTCCTCCCTCTTCGTCATTCTGCTCGGAACTCACCACAGCCCTATGCCCGATTTCTGGTTCAGTCTAGGGTTAGGGTTAGGGTTATGCCTAGGCTTAGGGTTCAGGAAACCACAAAGCCAGGAGCTCCAGGGATACTCACCATGCAAAAGGCAGGCCAAGTTGAGCGTAGCACATCCAAATCCTTCCTCCCTCTTCGTCATTCTGCTCGGAACTCACCACAGCCCAATGCCCGATTTCTGGCTCAGTCTAGGGTTAACGTTAGGGTTAGGGTTAGGGTTAGGGTTAGGGTTAGGCCTAGGCTTAGGGTGCAGAAAACCACAAAGCCAGGAGCTCCAGGGACACGCACCATGCAAAATGCAGGCCAAGTTGAGCGTAGCACATCCAAATCCTTCCTCCCTCTTCGTCATTCTGCTCGGAACTCACCACAGCCCTATGCCCGATTTCTGGCTCAGTCTAGGGTTAGGATTAGGGTTAGGGTTAGGGTTAGGGTTAGGGTTATGCCTAGGCTTAGGGTTCAGAAAACCACAAAGCCAGGAGCTCCAGGGACACTCACCATGCAAAAGACAGGCCAAGTTGAGCGTAGCACATCCAAATCCTTCCTCCCTCTTCGTCATTCTGCTTGGAACTCACCACAGCGCAATGCCCGATTTCTGGCTCAGTCTAGGGTTAACGTTAGGGTTAGGGTTAGGGTTAGGGTTAGGGTTAGGGTTAGGCCTAGGCTTAGGGTGCAGAAAACCACAAAGCCAGGAGCTCCAGGGACACGCACCATGCAAAATGCAGGCCAAGTTGAGCGTAGCACATCCAAATCCTTCCTCCCTCTTCGTCATTCTGCTCGGAACTCACCACAGCCCTATGCCCGATTTCTGGCTCAGTCTAGGGTTAGGGTTAGGGTTAGGGTTAGGGTTAGGGTTAGGCCTAGGCTTAGGGTGCAGAAAACCACCAAGCCAGGAGCTCCAGGGACACGCACCATGCAAAAGGCAGGCCAAGTTGAGCGTAGCACATCCAAATCCTTCCTCCCTCTTCGTCATTCTGCTCGGAACTCACCACAGCCCTATGCCCGATTTCTGGCTCAGTCTAGGGTTAGGATTAGGGTTAGGGTTAGGGTTATGCCTAGGCTTAGGGTTCAGGAAACCACAAAGCCAGGAGCTCCAGGGATACTCACCATATAAAAGGCAGGCCAAGTTGATCGTAGCACATCCAAATCCTTCCTCCCTCTTCGTCATTCTGCTTGGAACTCACCACAGCGCAATGCCCGATTTCTGGCTCAGTCTAGGGTTAACGTTAGGGTTAGGGTTAGGGTTAGGGTTAGGGTTAGGGTTAGGGTTCGGCCTAGGCTTAGGGTGCAGAATACCACCAAGCCAGGAGCTCCAGGGATACTCACCATGCAAAAGGCAGGCCAAGTTGAGCGTAGCACATCCAAATCCTTCCTCCCTCTTCGTCATTCTGCTCGGAACTCACCACAGCCCTATGCCCGATTTCTGGCTCAGTCTAGGGTTAGGATTAGGGTTAGGGTTAGGCTTAGGGTTAGGGTTAGGGTTATGCCTAGGCTTAGGGTTCAGAAAACCACAAAGCCAGGAGCTCCAGGGACACTCACCATGCAAAAGACAGGCCAAGTTGAGCGTAGCACATCCAAATCCTTCCTCCCTCTTTGTCATTCTGCTTGGAACTCACCACAGCCCAATGCCCGATTTCTGGCTCAGTCTAGGGTTAACGTTAGGGTTAGGGTTAGGGTTAGGGTTAGGGTTAGGGTTAGGCCTAGGCCTAGGGTGCAGAAAACCACAAAGCCAGGAGCTCCAGGGACACGCACCATGCAAAATGCAGGCCAAGTTGAGCGTAGCACATCCAAATCCTTCCTCCCTCTTCGTCATTCTGCTCGGAACTCACCACAGCCCTATGCCCGATTTCTGGCTCAGTCTAGGGTTAGGGTTAGGGTTAGGGTTAGGGTTAGGCCTAGGCTTAGGGATCAGGAAACCACAAAGCCAGGAGCTCCAGGGATACTCACCATGCAAAAGGCGGGCCAAGTTGAGCGTAGCACATCCAAATCCTTCCTCCCTCTTCGTCATTCTGCTCGGAACTCACCACAGCCCAATGCCCGATTTCTGGCTCAGTCTAGGGTTAACGTTAGGGTTAGGGTTAGGGTTAGGGTTAGGGTTAGGCCTAGGCTTAGGGTGCAGAAAACCACAAAGCCAGGAGCTCCAGGGACACTCACCATGCAAAATGCAGGCCAAGTGGAGCATAGCACATCCAAATCCTTCCTCCCTCTTCGTCATTCTGCTTGGAACTCACCACAGCGCAATGCCCGATTTCTGGCTCAGCCTAGGGTTAGGATTAGGGTTAGGGTTAGGGTTAGGGTTAGGGTTATGCCTAGGCTTAGGGTTCAGAAAACCACAAAGCCAGGAGCTCCAGGGACACTCACCATGCAAAAGACAGGCCAAGTTGAGCGTAGCACATCCAAATCCTTCCTCCCTCTTCGTCATTCTGCTTGGAACTCACCACACCGCAATGCCCGATTTCTGGCTCAGTCTAGGGTTAACGTTAGGGTTAGGGTTAGGGTTAGGGTTAGGGTTAGGGTTAGGCCTAGGCTTAGGGTGCAGAAAACCACCAAGCCAGGAGCTCCAGGGACACGCACCATGCAAAAGACAGGCCAAGTTGAGCGTAGCACATCCAAATCCTTCCTCCCTCTTCGTCATTCTGCTCGGAACTCACCACAGCCCTATGCCCGATTTCTGGCTCAGCCTAGGGTTAAGGTTAGGGTTAGGGTTAGGGTTAGGGTTATGCCTAGGCTTAGGGTGCAGAAAACCACAAAGCCAGGAGCTCCAGGGATACTCACCATGCAAAAGACAGGCCAAGTTGAGCGTAGCACATCCAAATCCTTCCTCCCTCTTCGTCATTCTGCTCGGAACTCACCACAGCCCAATGCCCGATTTCTGGCTCAGTCTAGGGTTAACGTTAGGATTAGGGTTAGGGTTAGGGTTAGGGTTATGCCTAGGCTTAGGGTTCAGAAAACCACAAAGCCAGGAGCTCCAGGGACACTCACCATGCAAAAGACAGGCCAAGTTGAGCGTAGCACATCCAAATCCTTCCTCCCTCTTCGTCATTCTGCTTGGAACTCACCACAGCCCAATGCCCGATTTCTGGCTCAGTCTAGGGTTAACGTTAGGGTTAGGGTTAGGGTTAGGGTTAGGGTTAGGGTTAGGGTTAGGCCTAGGCCTAGGGTGCAGAAAACCACAAAGCCAGGAGCTCCAGGGACACGCACCATGCAAAATGCAGGCCAAGTTGAGCGTAGCACATCCAAATCCTTCCTCCCTCTTCGTCATTCTGCTCGGAACTCACCACAGCCCTATGCCCGATTTCTGGCTCAGTCTAGGGTTAGGGTTAGGGTTAGGGTTAGGGTTAGGCCTAGGCTTAGGGATCAGGAAACCACAAAGCCAGGAGCTCCAGGGATACTCACCATGCAAAAGGCGGGCCAAGTTGAGCGTAGCACATCCAAATCCTTCCTCCCTCTTCGTCATTCTGCTCGGAACTCACCACAGCCCAATGCCCGATTTCTGGCTCAGTCTAGGGTTAACGTTAGGGTTAGGGTTAGGGTTAGGGTTAGGGTTAGGCCTAGGCTTAGGGTGCAGAAAACCACAAAGCCAGGAGCTCCAGGGACACTCACCATGCAAAATGCAGGCCAAGTGGAGCATAGCACATCCAAATCCTTCCTCCCTCTTCGTCATTCTGCTTGGAACTCACCACAGCGCAATGCCCGATTTCTGGCTCAGCCTAGGGTTAGGATTAGGGTTAGGGTTAGGGTTAGGGTTATGCCTAGGCTTAGGGTTCAGAAAACCACAAAGCCAGGAGCTCCAGGGACACTCACCATGCAAAAGACAGGCCAAGTTGAGCGTAGCACATCCAAATCCTTCCTCCCTCTTCGTCATTCTGCTTGGAACTCACCACACCGCAATGCCCGATTTCTGGCTCAGTCTAGGGTTAACGTTAGGGTTAGGGTTAGGGTTAGGGTTAGGGTTAGGGTTAGGGTTAGGCCTAGGCTTAGGGTGCAGAAAACCACCAAGCCAGGAGCTCCAGGGACACGCACCATGCAAAATGCAGGCCAAGTTGAGCGTAGCACATCCAAATCCTTCCTCCCTCTTCGTCATTCTGCTCGGAACTCACCACAGCCCTATGCCCGATTTCTGGCTCAGTCTAGGGTTAGGGTTAGGGTTAGGGTTAGGGTTAGGGTTAGGCCTAGGCTTAGGGTTCAGGAAACCACAAAGCCAGGAGCTCCAGGGATACTCACCATGCAAAAGGCGGGCCAAGTTGAGCGTAGCACATCCAAATCCTTCCTCCCTCTTCGTCATTCTGCTCGGAACTCACCACAGCCCTATGCCCGATTTCTGGCTCAGCCTAGGGTTAAGGTTAGGGTTAGGGTTAGGGTTAGGGTTATGCCTAGGCTTAGGGTTCAGGAAACCACAAAGCCAGGAGCTCCAGGGATACTCACCATGCAAAAGGCGGGCCAAGTTGAGCGTAGCACATCCAAATCCTTCCTCCCTCTTCGTCATTCTGCTCGGAACTCACCACAGCCCAATGCCCGATTTCTGGCTCAGTCTAGGGTTAGGGTTAGGGTTAGGGTTAGGGTTAGGGTTAGGCTTATGCCTAGGCTTAGGGTTCAGGAAACCACAAAGCCAGGAGCTCCAGGGATACTCACCATGCAAAAGGCGGGCCAAGTTGAGCGTAGCACATCCAAATCCTTCCTCCCTCTTCGTCATTCTGCTCGGAACTCACCACAGCCCTATGCCCGATTTCTGGCTCAGTCTAGGGTTAGGGTTAGGGTTATGCCTAGGCTTAGGGTTCAGGAAACCACAAAGCCAGGAGCTCCAGGGACACTCACCATGCAAAAGATAGCCAAGTTGAGCGTAGCACATCCAAATCCTTCCTCCCTCTTCGTCATTCTGCTCGGAACTCACCACAGCCCTATGCCCGATTTCTGGCTCAGTCTAGGGTTAGGGTTAGGGTTAGGGTTAGGGTTAGGCCTAGGCTTAGGGATCAGGAAACCACAAAGCCAGGAGCTCCAGGGATACTCACCATGCAAAAGGCGGGCCAAGTTGAGCGTAGCACATCCAAATCCTTCCTCCCTCTTCGTCATTCTGCTCGGAACTCACCACAGCCCTATGCCCGATTTCTGGCTCAGCCTAGGGTTAAGGTTAGGGTTAGGGTTAGGGTTAGGGTTATGCCTAGGCTTAGGGTTCAGGAAACCACAAAGCCAGGAGCTCCAGGGATACTCACCATGCAAAAGGCGGGCCAAGTTGAGCGTAGCACATCCAAATCCTTCCTCCCTCTTCGTCATTCTGCTCGGAACTCACCACAGCCCTATGCCCGATTTCTGGCTCAGCCTAGGGTTAACGTTAGGGTTAGGGTTAGGGTTAGGGTTAGGGTTAGGGTTAGGGTTAGGGTTAGGCCTAGGCTTAGGGTTCAGAAAACCACAAAGCCAGGAGCTCCAGGGACACGCACCATGCAAAATGCAGGCCAAGTTGAGCGTAGCACATCCAAATCCTTCCTCCCTCTTCGTCATTCTGCTCGGAACTCACCACAGCCCTATGCCCGATTTCTGGCTCAGTCTAGGGTTAGGGTTAGGGTTAGGGTTAGGGTTAGGGTTAGGCCTAGGCTTAGGGTTCAGGAAACCACAAAGCCAGGAGCTCCAGGGATACTCACCATGCAAAAGGCGGGCCAAGTTGAGCGTAGCACATCCAAATCCTTCCTCCCTCTTCGTCATTCTGCTCGGAACTCACCACAGCCCTATGCCCGATTTCTGGCTCAGCCTAGGGTTAAGGTTAGGGTTAGGGTTAGGGTTAGGGTTATGCCTAGGCTTAGGGTTCAGGAAACCACAAAGCCAGGAGCTCCAGGGATACTCACCATGCAAAAGGCGGGCCAAGTTGAGCGTAGCACATCCAAATCCTTCCTCCCTCTTCGTCATTCTGCTCGGAACTCACCACAGCCCAATGCCCGATTTCTGGCTCAGTCTAGGGTTAGGGTTAGGGTTAGGGTTAGGGTTAGGGTTAGGCTTATGCCTAGGCTTAGGGTTCAGGAAACCACAAAGCCAGGAGCTCCAGGGATACTCACCATGCAAAAGGCGGGCCAAGTTGAGCGTAGCACATCCAAATCCTTCCTCCCTCTTCGTCATTCTGCTCGGAACTCACCACAGCCCTATGCCCGATTTCTGGCTCAGTCTAGGGTTAGGGTTAGGGTTATGCCTAGGCTTAGGGTGCAGAAAACCACCAAGCCAGGAGCTCCAGGGACACTCACCATGCAAAAGATAGCCAAGTTGAGCGTAGCACATCCAAATCCTTCCTCCCTCTTCGTCATTCTGCTCGGAACTCACCACAGCCCTATGCCCGATTTCTGGCTCAGTCTAGGGTTAGGGTTAGGGTTAGGGTTAGGGTTAGGCCTAGGCTTAGGGATCAGGAAACCACAAAGCCAGGAGCTCCAGGGATACTCACCATGCAAAAGGCGGGCCAAGTTGAGCGTAGCACATCCAAATCCTTCCTCCCTCTTCGTCATTCTGCTCGGAACTCACCACAGCCCAATGCCCGATTTCTGGCTCAGTCTAGGGTTAACGTTAGGGTTAGGGTTAGGGTTAGGGTTAGGGTTAGGCCTAGGCTTAGGGTGCAGAAAACCACAAAGCCAGGAGCTCCAGGGACACTCACCATGCAAAATGCAGGCCAAGTGGAGCATAGCACATCCAAATCCTTCCTCCCTCTTTGTCATTCTGCTTGGAACTCACCACAGCGCAATGCCCGATTTCTGGCTCAGCCTAGGGTTAGGATTAGGGTTAGGGTTAGGGTTAGGGTTAGGGTTATGCCTAGGCTTAGGGTTCAGAAAACCACAAAGCCAGGAGCTCCAGGGACACTCACCATGCAAAAGACAGGCCAAGTTGAGCGTAGCACATCCAAATCCTTCCTCCCTCTTCGTCATTCTGCTTGGAACTCACCACACCGCAATGCCCGATTTCTGGCTCAGTCTAGGGTTAACGTTAGGGTTAGGGTTAGGGTTAGGGTTAGGGTTAGGGTTAGGCCTAGGCTTAGGGTGCAGAAAACCACCAAGCCAGGAGCTCCAGGGACACGCACCATGCAAAAGACAGGCCAAGTTGAGCGTAGCACATCCAAATCCTTCCTCCCTCTTCGTCATTCTGCTCGGAACTCACCACAGCCCTATGCCCGATTTCTGGCTCAGTCTAGGGTTAGGGTTAGGGTTAGGGTTAGGGTTAGGGTTAGGCCTAGGCTTAGGGTTCAGGAAACCACAAAGCCAGGAGCTCCAGGGATACTCACCATGCAAAAGGCGGGCCAAGTTGAGCGTAGCACATCCAAATCCTTCCTCCCTCTTCGTCATTCTGCTCGGAACTCACCACAGCCCTATGCCCGATTTCTGGCTCAGCCTAGGGTTAAGGTTAGGGTTAGGGTTAGGGTTAGGGTTATGCCTAGGCTTAGGGTTCAGGAAACCACAAAGCCAGGAGCTCCAGGGATACTCACCATGCAAAAGGCGGGCCAAGTTGAGCGTAGCACATCCAAATCCTTCCTCCCTCTTCGTCATTCTGCTCGGAACTCACCACAGCCCTATGCCCGATTTCTGGCTCAGCCTAGGGTTAACGTTAGGGTTAGGCTTAGGGTTAGGGTTAGGGTTAGGGTTAGGGTTAGGCCTAGGCTTAGGGTGCAGAATACCACCAAGCCAGGAGCTCCAGGGATACTCACCATGCAAAAGGCGGGCCAAGTTGAGCGTAGCACATCCAAATCCTTCCTCCCTCTTCGTCATTCTGCTCGGAACTCACCACAGCCCTATGCCCGATTTCTGGCTCAGTCTAGGGTTAGGATTAGGGTTAGGGTTAGGGTTAGGGTTATGCCTAGGCTTAGGGTTCAGAAAACCACAAAGCCAGGAGCTCCAGGGACACTCACCATGCAAAAGACAGGCCAAGTTGAGCGTAGCACATCCAAATCCTTCCTCCCTCTTTGTCATTCTGCTTGGAACTCACCACAGCCCAATGCCCGATTTCTGGCTCAGTCTAGGGTTAACGTTAGGGTTAGGGTTAGGGTTAGGGTTAGGGTTAGGGTTAGGGTTAGGCCTAGGCCTAGGGTGCAGAAAACCACAAAGCCAGGAGCTCCAGGGACACGCACCATGCAAAATGCAGGCCAAGTTGAGCGTAGCACATCCAAATCCTTCCTCCCTCTTCGTCATTCTGCTCGGAACTCACCACAGCCCTATGCCCGATTTCTGGCTCAGTCTAGGGTTAGGGTTAGGGTTAGGGTTAGGGTTAGGCCTAGGCTTAGGGATCAGGAAACCACAAAGCCAGGAGCTCCAGGGATACTCACCATGCAAAAGGCGGGCCAAGTTGAGCGTAGCACATCCAAATCCTTCCTCCCTCTTCGTCATTCTGCTCGGAACTCACCACAGCCCAATGCCCGATTTCTGGCTCAGTCTAGGGTTAACGTTAGGGTTAGGGTTAGGGTTAGGGTTAGGGTTAGGCCTAGGCTTAGGGTGCAGAAAACCACAAAGCCAGGAGCTCCAGGGACACTCACCATGCAAAATGCAGGCCAAGTGGAGCATAGCACATCCAAATCCTTCCTCCCTCTTCGTCATTCTGCTTGGAACTCACCACAGCGCAATGCCCGATTTCTGGCTCAGCCTAGGGTTAGGATTAGGGTTAGGGTTAGGGTTAGGGTTAGGGTTAGGGTTATGCCTAGGCTTAGGGTTCAGAAAACCACAAAGGCAGGAGCTCCAGGGACACTCACCATGCAAAAGACAGGCCAAGTTGAGCGTAGCACATCCAAATCCTTCCTCCCTCTTCGTCATTCTGCTTGGAACTCACCACACCGCAATGCCCGATTTCTGGCTCAGTCTAGGGTTAACGTTAGGGTTAGGGTTAGGGTTAGGGTTAGGGTTAGGGTTAGGGTTAGGCCTAGGCTTAGGGTGCAGAAAACCACCAAGCCAGGAGCTCCAGGGACACGCACCATGCAAAAGACAGGCCAAGTTGAGCGTAGCACATCCAAATCCTTCCTCCCTCTTCGTCATTCTGCTCGGAACTCACCACAGCCCTATGCCCGATTTCTGGCTCAGTCTAGGGTTAGGGTTAGGGTTAGGGTTAGGGTTAGGGTTAGGCCTAGGCTTAGGGTTCAGGAAACCACAAAGCCAGGAGCTCCAGGGATACTCACCATGCAAAAGGCGGGCCAAGTTGAGCGTAGCACATCCAAATCCTTCCTCCCTCTTCGTCATTCTGCTCGGAACTCACCACAGCCCTATGCCCGATTTCTGGCTCAGCCTAGGGTTAAGGTTAGGGTTAGGGTTAGGGTTAGGGTTATGCCTAGGCTTAGGGTTCAGGAAACCACAAAGCCAGGAGCTCCAGGGATACTCACCATGCAAAAGGCGGGCCAAGTTGAGCGTAGCACATCCAAATCCTTCCTCCCTCTTCGTCATTCTGCTCGGAACTCACCACAGCCCTATGCCCGATTTCTGGCTCAGCCTAGGGTTAACGTTAGGGTTAGGCTTAGGGTTAGGGTTAGGCTTAGGGTTAGGGTTAGGCCTAGGCTTAGGGTGCAGAATACCACCAAGCCAGGAGCTCCAGGGATACTCACCATGCAAAAGGCGGGCCAAGTTGAGCGTAGCACATCCAAATCCTTCCTCCCTCTTCGTCATTCTGCTCGGAACTCACCACAGCCCTATGCCCGATTTCTGGCTCAGTCTAGGGTTAGGATTAGGGTTAGGGTTAGGGTTAGGGTTATGCCTAGGCTTAGGGTTCAGAAAACCACAAAGCCAGGAGCTCCAGGGACACTCACCATGCAAAAGACAGGCCAAGTTGAGCGTAGCACATCCAAATCCTTCCTCCCTCTTTGTCATTCTGCTTGGAACTCACCACAGCCCAATGCCCGATTTCTGGCTCAGCCTAGGGTTAGCGTTAGGGTTAGGGTTATGCCTTGCCTGAGGGTTCGAAAAACCACAAAGCCAGGAGCTCCAGGGATACTCACCATGCAAAAGGCGAGCCAAGTTGAGCGTTGCACTTCCAAATCCTTCCTCCCTCTTCGTCATTCTGCTCGGAACTCACCACAGCCCTATGCCCGATTTCTGGCTCAGTCTAGGGTTAGGGTTAGGGTTAGGGTTAGGGTTAGGGTTAGGGTTAGGCCTAGGCTTAGGGTTCAGGAAACCACAAAGCCAGGAGCTCCAGGGATACTCACCATGCAAAAGGCGGGCCAAGTTGAGCGTAGCACATCCAAATCCTTCCTCCCTCTTCGTCATTCTGCTCGGAACTCACCACAGCCCTATGCCCGATTTCTGGCTCAGTCTAGGGTTAGGGTTAGGGTTATGCCTAGGCTTAGGGTGCAGAAAACCACCAAGCCAGGAGCTCCAGGGACACTCACCATGCAAAAGATAGCCAAGTTGAGCGTAGCACATCCAAATCCTTCCTCCCTCTTCGTCATTCTGCTCGGAACTCACCACAGCCCTATGCCCGATTTCTGGCTCAGTCTAGGGTTAGGGTTAGGGTTAGGGTTAGGGTTAGGCCTAGGCTTAGGGATCAGGAAACCACAAAGCCAGGAGCTCCAGGGATACTCACCATGCAAAAGGCGGGCCAAGTTGAGCGTAGCACATCCAAATCCTTCCTCCCTCTTCGTCATTCTGCTCGGAACTCACCACAGCCCAATGCCCGATTTCTGGCTCAGTCTAGGGTTAACGTTAGGGTTAGGGTTAGGGTTAGGGTTAGGGTTAGGCCTAGGCTTAGGGTGCAGAAAACCACAAAGCCAGGAGCTCCAGGGACACTCACCATGCAAAATGCAGGCCAAGTGGAGCATAGCACATCCAAATCCTTCCTCCCTCTTCGTCATTCTGCTTGGAACTCACCACAGCGCAATGCCCGATTTCTGGCTCAGCCTAGGGTTAGGATTAGGGTTAGGGTTAGGGTTAGGGTTAGGGTTATGCCTAGGCTTAGGGTTCAGAAAACCACAAAGCCAGGAGCTCCAGGGACACTCACCATGCAAAAGACAGGCCAAGTTGAGCGTAGCACATCCAAATCCTTCCTCCCTCTTCGTCATTCTGCTTGGAACTCACCACACCGCAATGCCCGATTTCTGGCTCAGTCTAGGGTTAACGTTAGGGTTAGGGTTAGGGTTAGGGTTAGGGTTAGGGTTAGGGTTAGGCCTAGGCTTAGGGTGCAGAAAACCACCAAGCCAGGAGCTCCAGGGACACGCACCATGCAAAAGACAGGCCAAGTTGAGCGTAGCACATCCAAATCCTTCCTCCCTCTTCGTCATTCTGCTCGGAACTCACCACAGCCCTATGCCCGATTTCTGGCTCAGCCTAGGGTTAAGGTTAGGGTTAGGGTTAGGGTTAGGGTTATGCCTAGGCTTAGGGTTCAGGAAACCACAAAGCCAGGAGCTCCAGGGATACTCACCATGCAAAAGGCGGGCCAAGTTGAGCGTAGCACATCCAAATCCTTCCTCCCTCTTCGTCATTCTGCTCGGAACTCACCACAGCCCTATGCCCGATTTCTGGCTCAGCCTAGGGTTAACGTTAGGGTTAGGCTTAGGGTTAGGGTTAGGGTTAGGGTTAGGGTTAGGCCTAGGCTTAGGGTGCAGAATACCACCAAGCCAGGAGCTCCAGGGATACTCACCATGCAAAAGGCGGGCCAAGTTGAGCGTAGCACATCCAAATCCTTCCTCCCTCTTCGTCATTCTGCTCGGAACTCACCACAGCCCTATGCCCGATTTCTGGCTCAGTCTAGGGTTAGGATTAGGGTTAGGGTTAGGGTTAGGGTTATGCCTAGGCTTAGGGTTCAGAAAACCACAAAGCCAGGAGCTCCAGGGACACTCACCATGCAAAAGACAGGCCAAGTTGAGCGTAGCACATCCAAATCCTTCCTCCCTCTTTGTCATTCTGCTTGGAACTCACCACAGCCCAATGCCCGATTTCTGGCTCAGTCTAGGGTTAGCGTTAGGGTTAGGGTTATGCCTTGCCTGAGGGTTCGAAAAACCAGAAAGCCAGGAGCTCCAGGGATACTCACCATGCAAAAGGCGGGCCAAGTTGAGCGTAGCACATCCAAATCCTTCCTCCCTCTTCGTCATTCTGCTCGGAACTCACCACAGCCCTATGCCCGATTTCTGGCTCAGTCTAGGGTTAGGGTTAGGGTTAGGGTTAGGGTTATGCCTCGGCTTAGGGTTCAGGAAACCACAAAGCCAGGAGCTCCAGGGATACTCACCATGCAAAAGGCGGGCCAAGTTGAGCGTAGCACATCCAAATCCTTCCTCCCTCTTCGTCATTCTGCTCGGAACTCACCACAGCCCTATGCCCGATTTCTGGTTCAGTCTAGGGTTAGGGTTAGGGTTATGCCTAGGCTTAGGGTTCAGGAAACCACAAAGCCAGGAGCTCCAGGGATACTCACCATGCAAAAGGCAGGCCAAGTTGAGCGTAGCACATCCAAATCCTTCCTCCCTCTTCGTCATTCTGCTCGGAACTCACCACAGCCCTATGCCCGATTTCTGGCTCAGTCTAGGGTTAGGGTTAGGGTTAGGGTTAGGGTTAGGCCTAGGCTTAGGGATCAGGAAACCACAAAGCCAGGAGCTCCAGGGACACTCACCATGCAAAAGATAGCCAAGTTGAGCGTAGCACATCCAAATCCTTCCTCCCTCTTCGTCATTCTGCTCGGAACTCACCACAGCCCTATGCCCGATTTCTGGCTCAGTCTAGGGTTAGGATTAGGGTTAGGGTTAGGGTTAGGGTTAGGGTTATGCCTAGGCTTAGGGTTCAGAAAACCACAAAGCCAGGAGCTCCAGGGACACTCACCATGCAAAAGACAGGCCAAGTTGAGCGTAGCACATCCAAATCCTTCCTCCCTCTTCGTCATTCTGCTTGGAACTCACCACAGCGCAATGCCCGATTTCTGGCTCAGTCTAGGGTTAACGTTAGGGTTAGGGTTAGGGTTAGGGTTAGGGTTAGGCCTAGGCTTAGGGTGCAGAAAACCACAAAGCCAGGAGCTCCAGGGACACGCACCATGCAAAATGCAGGCCAAGTTGAGCGTAGCACATCCAAATCCTTCCTCCCTCTTCGTCATTCTGCTCGGAACTCACCACAGCCCTATGCCCGATTTCTGGCTCAGTCTAGGGTTAGGATTAGGGTTAGGGTTAGGGTTAGGGTTAGGGTTATGCCTAGGCTTAGGGTTCAGAAAACCACAAAGCCAGGAGCTCCAGGGACACTCACCATGCAAAAGACAGGCCAAGTTGAGCGTAGCACATCCAAATCCTTCCTCCCTCTTCGTCATTCTGCTTGGAACTCACCACAGCGCAATGCCCGATTTCTGGCTCAGTCTAGGGTTAACGTTAGGGTTAGGGTTAGGGTTAGGGTTAGGGTTAGGCCTAGGCTTAGGGTGCAGAAAACCACAAAGCCAGGAGCTCCAGGGACACGCACCATGCAAAATGCAGGCCAAGTTGAGCGTAGCACATCCAAATCCTTCCTCCCTCTTCGTCATTCTGCTCGGAACTCACCACAGCCCTATGCCCGATTTCTGGCTCAGTCTAGGGTTAGGGTTAGGGTTAGGGTTAGGGTTAGGGTTAGGCCTAGGCTTAGGGTGCAGAAAACCACCAAGCCAGGAGCTCCAGGGACACGCACCATGCAAAAGGCAGGCCAAGTTGAGCGTAGCACATCCAAATCCTTCCTCCCTCTTCGTCATTCTGCTCGGAACTCACCACAGCCCTATGCCCGATTTCTGGCTCAGTCTAGGGTTAGGATTAGGGTTAGGGTTAGGGTTATGCCTAGGCTTAGGGTTCAGGAAACCACAAAGCCAGGAGCTCCAGGGATACTCACCATATAAAAGGCAGGCCAAGTTGATCGTAGCACATCCAAATCCTTCCTCCCTCTTCGTCATTCTGCTTGGAACTCACCACAGCGCAATGCCCGATTTCTGGCTCAGTCTAGGGTTAACGTTAGGGTTAGGGTTAGGGTTAGGGTTAGGGTTAGGGTTAGGGTTCGGCCTAGGCTTAGGGTGCAGAATACCACCAAGCCAGGAGCTCCAGGGATACTCACCATGCAAAAGGCAGGCCAAGTTGAGCGTAGCACATCCAAATCCTTCCTCCCTCTTCGTCATTCTGCTCGGAACTCACCACAGCCCTATGCCCGATTTCTGGCTCAGTCTAGGGTTAGGATTAGGGTTAGGGTTAGGCTTAGGGTTAGGGTTAGGGTTATGCCTAGGCTTAGGGTTCAGAAAACCACAAAGCCAGGAGCTCCAGGGACACTCACCATGCAAAAGACAGGCCAAGTTGAGCGTAGCACATCCAAATCCTTCCTCCCTCTTTGTCATTCTGCTTGGAACTCACCACAGCCCAATGCCCGATTTCTGGCTCAGTCTAGGGTTAACGTTAGGGTTAGGGTTAGGGTTAGGGTTAGGGTTAGGGTTAGGCCTAGGCCTAGGGTGCAGAAAACCACAAAGCCAGGAGCTCCAGGGACACGCACCATGCAAAATGCAGGCCAAGTTGAGCGTAGCACATCCAAATCCTTCCTCCCTCTTCGTCATTCTGCTCGGAACTCACCACAGCCCTATGCCCGATTTCTGGCTCAGTCTAGGGTTAGGGTTAGGGTTAGGGTTAGGGTTAGGCCTAGGCTTAGGGATCAGGAAACCACAAAGCCAGGAGCTCCAGGGATACTCACCATGCAAAAGGCGGGCCAAGTTGAGCGTAGCACATCCAAATCCTTCCTCCCTCTTCGTCATTCTGCTCGGAACTCACCACAGCCCAATGCCCGATTTCTGGCTCAGTCTAGGGTTAACGTTAGGGTTAGGGTTAGGGTTAGGGTTAGGGTTAGGCCTAGGCTTAGGGTGCAGAAAACCACAAAGCCAGGAGCTCCAGGGACACTCACCATGCAAAATGCAGGCCAAGTGGAGCATAGCACATCCAAATCCTTCCTCCCTCTTCGTCATTCTGCTTGGAACTCACCACAGCGCAATGCCCGATTTCTGGCTCAGCCTAGGGTTAGGATTAGGGTTAGGGTTAGGGTTAGGGTTAGGGTTATGCCTAGGCTTAGGGTTCAGAAAACCACAAAGCCAGGAGCTCCAGGGACACTCACCATGCAAAAGACAGGCCAAGTTGAGCGTAGCACATCCAAATCCTTCCTCCCTCTTCGTCATTCTGCTTGGAACTCACCACACCGCAATGCCCGATTTCTGGCTCAGTCTAGGGTTAACGTTAGGGTTAGGGTTAGGGTTAGGGTTAGGGTTAGGGTTAGGCCTAGGCTTAGGGTGCAGAAAACCACCAAGCCAGGAGCTCCAGGGACACGCACCATGCAAAAGACAGGCCAAGTTGAGCGTAGCACATCCAAATCCTTCCTCCCTCTTCGTCATTCTGCTCGGAACTCACCACAGCCCTATGCCCGATTTCTGGCTCAGCCTAGGGTTAAGGTTAGGGTTAGGGTTAGGGTTAGGGTTATGCCTAGGCTTAGGGTGCAGAAAACCACAAAGCCAGGAGCTCCAGGGATACTCACCATGCAAAAGACAGGCCAAGTTGAGCGTAGCACATCCAAATCCTTCCTCCCTCTTCGTCATTCTGCTCGGAACTCACCACAGCCCAATGCCCGATTTCTGGCTCAGTCTAGGGTTAACGTTAGGATTAGGGTTAGGGTTAGGGTTAGGGTTATGCCTAGGCTTAGGGTTCAGAAAACCACAAAGCCAGGAGCTCCAGGGACACTCACCATGCAAAAGACAGGCCAAGTTGAGCGTAGCACATCCAAATCCTTCCTCCCTCTTCGTCATTCTGCTTGGAACTCACCACAGCCCAATGCCCGATTTCTGGCTCAGTCTAGGGTTAACGTTAGGGTTAGGGTTAGGGTTAGGGTTAGGGTTAGGGTTAGGGTTAGGCCTAGGCCTAGGGTGCAGAAAACCACAAAGCCAGGAGCTCCAGGGACACGCACCATGCAAAATGCAGGCCAAGTTGAGCGTAGCACATCCAAATCCTTCCTCCCTCTTCGTCATTCTGCTCGGAACTCACCACAGCCCTATGCCCGATTTCTGGCTCAGTCTAGGGTTAGGGTTAGGGTTAGGGTTAGGGTTAGGCCTAGGCTTAGGGATCAGGAAACCACAAAGCCAGGAGCTCCAGGGATACTCACCATGCAAAAGGCGGGCCAAGTTGAGCGTAGCACATCCAAATCCTTCCTCCCTCTTCGTCATTCTGCTCGGAACTCACCACAGCCCAATGCCCGATTTCTGGCTCAGTCTAGGGTTAACGTTAGGGTTAGGGTTAGGGTTAGGGTTAGGGTTAGGCCTAGGCTTAGGGTGCAGAAAACCACAAAGCCAGGAGCTCCAGGGACACTCACCATGCAAAATGCAGGCCAAGTGGAGCATAGCACATCCAAATCCTTCCTCCCTCTTCGTCATTCTGCTTGGAACTCACCACAGCGCAATGCCCGATTTCTGGCTCAGCCTAGGGTTAGGATTAGGGTTAGGGTTAGGGTTAGGGTTAGGGTTATGCCTAGGCTTAGGGTTCAGAAAACCACAAAGCCAGGAGCTCCAGGGACACTCACCATGCAAAAGACAGGCCAAGTTGAGCGTAGCACATCCAAATCCTTCCTCCCTCTTCGTCATTCTGCTTGGAACTCACCACACCGCAATGCCCGATTTCTGGCTCAGTCTAGGGTTAACGTTAGGGTTAGGGTTAGGGTTAGGGTTAGGGTTAGGGTTAGGGTTAGGCCTAGGCTTAGGGTGCAGAAAACCACCAAGCCAGGAGCTCCAGGGACACGCACCATGCAAAAGACAGGCCAAGTTGAGCGTAGCACATCCAAATCCTTCCTCCCTCTTCGTCATTCTGCTCGGAACTCACCACAGCCCTATGCCCGATTTCTGGCTCAGTCTAGGGTTAGGGTTAGGGTTAGGGTTAGGGTTAGGGTTAGGCCTAGGCTTAGGGTTCAGGAAACCACAAAGCCAGGAGCTCCAGGGATACTCACCATGCAAAAGGCGGGCCAAGTTGAGCGTAGCACATCCAAATCCTTCCTCCCTCTTCGTCATTCTGCTCGGAACTCACCACAGCCCTATGCCCGATTTCTGGCTCAGCCTAGGGTTAAGGTTAGGGTTAGGGTTAGGGTTAGGGTTATGCCTAGGCTTAGGGTTCAGGAAACCACAAAGCCAGGAGCTCCAGGGATACTCACCATGCAAAAGACAGGCCAAGTTGAGCGTAGCACATCCAAATCCTTCCTCCCTCTTCGTCATTCTGCTCGGAACTCACCACAGCCCTATGCCCGATTTCTGGCTCAGCCTAGGGTTAACGTTAGGGTTAGGCTTAGGGTTAGGGTTAGGGTTAGGGTTAGGGTTAGGCCTAGGCTTAGGGTGCAGAATACCACCAAGCCAGGAGCTCCAGGGATACTCACCATGCAAAAGGCGGGCCAAGTTGAGCGTAGCACATCCAAATCCTTCCTCCCTCTTCGTCATTCTGCTCGGAACTCACCACAGCCCTATGCCCGATTTCTGGCTCAGTCTAGGGTTAGGATTAGGGTTAGGGTTAGGGTTAGGGTTATGCCTAGGCTTAGGGTTCAGAAAACCACAAAGCCAGGAGCTCCAGGGACACTCACCATGCAAAAGACAGGCCAAGTTGAGCGTAGCACATCCAAATCCTTCCTCCCTCTTTGTCATTCTGCTTGGAACTCACCACAGCCCAATGCCCGATTTCTGGCTCAGCCTAGGGTTAGCGTTAGGGTTAGGGTTATGCCTTGCCAGAGGGTTCGAAAAACCACAAAGCCAGGAGCTCCAGGGATACTCACCATGCAAAAGGCGAGCCAAGTTGAGCGTTGCACTTCCAAATCCTTCCTCCCTCTTCGTCATTCTGCTCGGAACTCACCACAGCCCTATGCCCGATTTCTGGCTCAGTCTAGGGTTAGGGTTAGGGTTAGGGTTAGGGTTATGCCTCGGCTTAGGGTTCAGGAAACCACAAAGCCAGGAGCTCCAGGGATACTCACCATGCAAAAGGCGGGCCAAGTTGAGCGTAGCACATCCAAATCCTTCCTCCCTCTTCGTCATTCTGCTCGGAACTCACCACAGCCCAATGCCCGATTTCTGGCTCAGTCTAGGGTTAGGGTTAGGGTTAGGGTTAGGGTTAGGGTTAGGGTTAGGCTTATGCCTAGGCTTAGGGTTCAGGAAACCACAAAGCCAGGAGCTCCAGGGATACTCACCATGCAAAAGGCGGGCCAAGTTGAGCGTAGCACATCCAAATCCTTCCTCCCTCTTCGTCATTCTGCTCGGAACTCACCACAGCCCTATGCCCGATTTCTGGCTCAGTCTAGGGTTAGGGTTAGGGTTATGCCTAGGCTTAGGGTGCAGAAAACCACCAAGCCAGGAGCTCCAGGGACACTCACCATGCAAAAGATAGCCAAGTTGAGCGTAGCACATCCAAATCCTTCCTCCCTCTTCGTCATTCTGCTCGGAACTCACCACAGCCCTATGCCCGATTTCTGGCTCAGTCTAGGGTTAGGGTTAGGGTTAGGGTTAGGGTTAGGCCTAGGCTTAGGGATCAGGAAACCACAAAGCCAGGAGCTCCAGGGATACTCACCATGCAAAAGGCGGGCCAAGTTGAGCGTAGCACATCCAAATCCTTCCTCCCTCTTCGTCATTCTGCTCGGAACTCACCACAGCCCAATGCCCGATTTCTGGCTCAGTCTAGGGTTAACGTTAGGGTTAGGGTTAGGGTTAGGGTTAGGGTTAGGCCTAGGCTTAGGGTGCAGAAAACCACAAAGCCAGGAGCTCCAGGGATACTCACCATGCAAAATGCAGGCCAAGTGGAGCATAGCACATCCAAATCCTTCCTCCCTCTTCGTCATTCTGCTTGGAACTCACCACAGCGCAATGCCCGATTTCTGGCTCAGCCTAGGGTTAGGATTAGGGTTAGGGTTAGGGTTAGGGTTAGGGTTATGCCTAGGCTTAGGGTTCAGAAAACCACAAAGCCAGGAGCTCCAGGGACACTCACCATGCAAAAGACAGGCCAAGTTGAGCGTAGCACATCCAAATCCTTCCTCCCTCTTCGTCATTCTGCTTGGAACTCACCACACCGCAATGCCCGATTTCTGGCTCAGTCTAGGGTTAACGTTAGGGTTAGGGTTAGGGTTAGGGTTAGGGTTAGGGTTAGGGTTAGGCCTAGGCTTAGGGTGCAGAAAACCACCAAGCCAGGAGCTCCAGGGACACGCACCATGCAAAAGACAGGCCAAGTTGAGCGTAGCACATCCAAATCCTTCCTCCCTCTTCGTCATTCTGCTCGGAACTCACCACAGCCCTATGCCCGATTTCTGGCTCAGCCTAGGGTTAAGGTTAGGGTTAGGGTTAGGGTTAGGGTTATGCCTAGGCTTAGGGTTCAGGAAACCACAAAGCCAGGAGCTCCAGGGATACTCACCATGCAAAAGGCGGGCCAAGTTGAGCGTAGCACATCCAAATCCTTCCTCCCTCTTCGTCATTCTGCTCGGAACTCACCACAGCCCTATGCCCGATTTCTGGCTCAGCCTAGGGTTAACGTTAGGGTTAGGCTTAGGGTTAGGGTTAGGGTTAGGGTTAGGCCTAGGCTTAGGGTGCAGAATACCACCAAGCCAGGAGCTCCAGGGATACTCACCATGCAAAAGGCGGGCCAAGTTGAGCGTAGCACATCCAAATCCTTCCTCCCTCTTCGTCATTCTGCTCGGAACTCACCACAGCCCTATGCCCGATTTCTGGCTCAGTCTAGGGTTAGGATTAGGGTTAGGGTTAGGGTTAGGGTTATGCCTAGGCTTAGGGTTCAGAAAACCACAAAGCCAGGAGCTCCAGGGACACTCACCATGCAAAAGACAGGCCAAGTTGAGCGTAGCACATCCAAATCCTTCCTCCCTCTTTGTCATTCTGCTTGGAACTCACCACAGCCCAATGCCCGATTTCTGGCTCAGTCTAGGGTTAGCGTTAGGGTTAGGGTTATGCCTTGCCTGAGGGTTCGAAAAACCAGAAAGCCAGGAGCTCCAGGGATACTCACCATGCAAAAGGCGGGCCAAGTTGAGCGTAGCACATCCAAATCCTTCCTCCCTCTTCGTCATTCTGCTCGGAACTCACCACAGCCCTATGCCCGATTTCTGGCTCAGTCTAGGGTTAGGGTTAGGGTTAGGGTTAGGGTTATGCCTCGGCTTAGGGTTCAGGAAACCACAAAGCCAGGAGCTCCAGGGATACTCACCATGCAAAAGGCGGGCCAAGTTGAGCGTAGCACATCCAAATCCTTCCTCCCTCTTCGTCATTCTGCTCGGAACTCACCACAGCCCTATGCCCGATTTCTGGTTCAGTCTAGGGTTAGGGTTAGGGTTATGCCTAGGCTTAGGGTTCAGGAAACCACAAAGCCAGGAGCTCCAGGGATACTCACCATGCAAAAGGCAGGCCAAGTTGAGCGTAGCACATCCAAATCCTTCCTCCCTCTTCGTCATTCTGCTCGGAACTCACCACAGCCCTATGCCCGATTTCTGGCTCAGTCTAGGGTTAGGGTTAGGGTTAGGGTTAGGGTTAGGCCTAGGCTTAGGGATCAGGAAACCACAAAGCCAGGAGCTCCAGGGACACTCACCATGCAAAAGATAGCCAAGTTGAGCGTAGCACATCCAAATCCTTCCTCCCTCTTCGTCATTCTGCTCGGAACTCACCACAGCCCTATGCCCGATTTCTGGCTCAGTCTAGGGTTAGGATTAGGGTTAGGGTTAGGGTTAGGGTTAGGGTTATGCCTAGGCTTAGGGTTCAGAAAACCACAAAGCCAGGAGCTCCAGGGACACTCACCATGCAAAAGACAGGCCAAGTTGAGCGTAGCACATCCAAATCCTTCCTCCCTCTTCGTCATTCTGCTTGGAACTCACCACAGCGCAATGCCCGATTTCTGGCTCAGTCTAGGGTTAACGTTAGGGTTAGGGTTAGGGTTAGGGTTAGGGTTAGGCCTAGGCTTAGGGTGCAGAAAACCACAAAGCCAGGAGCTCCAGGGACACGCACCATGCAAAATGCAGGCCAAGTTGAGCGTAGCACATCCAAATCCTTCCTCCCTCTTCGTCATTCTGCTCGGAACTCACCACAGCCCTATGCCCGATTTCTGGCTCAGTCTAGGGTTAGGATTAGGGTTAGGGTTAGGGTTAGGGTTAGGGTTATGCCTAGGCTTAGGGTTCAGAAAACCACAAAGCCAGGAGCTCCAGGGACACTCACCATGCAAAAGACAGGCCAAGTTGAGCGTAGCACATCCAAATCCTTCCTCCCTCTTCGTCATTCTGCTTGGAACTCACCACAGCGCAATGCCCGATTTCTGGCTCAGTCTAGGGTTAACGTTAGGGTTAGGGTTAGGGTTAGGGTTAGGGTTAGGCCTAGGCTTAGGGTGCAGAAAACCACAAAGCCAGGAGCTCCAGGGACACGCACCATGCAAAATGCAGGCCAAGTTGAGCGTAGCACATCCAAATCCTTCCTCCCTCTTCGTCATTCTGCTCGGAACTCACCACAGCCCTATGCCCGATTTCTGGCTCAGTCTAGGGTTAGGGTTAGGGTTAGGGTTAGGGTTAGGGTTAGGCCTAGGCTTAGGGTGCAGAAAACCACCAAGCCAGGAGCTCCAGGGACACGCACCATGCAAAAGGCAGGCCAAGTTGAGCGTAGCACATCCAAATCCTTCCTCCCTCTTCGTCATTCTGCTCGGAACTCACCACAGCCCTATGCCCGATTTCTGGCTCAGTCTAGGGTTAGGATTAGGGTTAGGGTTAGGGTTATGCCTAGGCTTAGGGTTCAGGAAACCACAAAGCCAGGAGCTCCAGGGATACTCACCATATAAAAGGCAGGCCAAGTTGATCGTAGCACATCCAAATCCTTCCTCCCTCTTCGTCATTCTGCTTGGAACTCACCACAGCGCAATGCCCGATTTCTGGCTCAGTCTAGGGTTAACGTTAGGGTTAGGGTTAGGGTTAGGGTTAGGGTTAGGGTTAGGGTTCGGCCTAGGCTTAGGGTGCAGAATACCACCAAGCCAGGAGCTCCAGGGATACTCACCATGCAAAAGGCAGGCCAAGTTGAGCGTAGCACATCCAAATCCTTCCTCCCTCTTCGTCATTCTGCTCGGAACTCACCACAGCCCTATGCCCGATTTCTGGCTCAGTCTAGGGTTAGGATTAGGGTTAGGGTTAGGCTTAGGGTTAGGGTTAGGGTTATGCCTAGGCTTAGGGTTCAGAAAACCACAAAGCCAGGAGCTCCAGGGACACTCACCATGCAAAAGACAGGCCAAGTTGAGCGTAGCACATCCAAATCCTTCCTCCCTCTTTGTCATTCTGCTTGGAACTCACCACAGCCCAATGCCCGATTTCTGGCTCAGTCTAGGGTTAACGTTAGGGTTAGGGTTAGGGTTAGGGTTAGGGTTAGGGTTAGGCCTAGGCCTAGGGTGCAGAAAACCACAAAGCCAGGAGCTCCAGGGACACGCACCATGCAAAATGCAGGCCAAGTTGAGCGTAGCACATCCAAATCCTTCCTCCCTCTTCGTCATTCTGCTCGGAACTCACCACAGCCCTATGCCCGATTTCTGGCTCAGTCTAGGGTTAGGGTTAGGGTTAGGGTTAGGGTTAGGCCTAGGCTTAGGGATCAGGAAACCACAAAGCCAGGAGCTCCAGGGATACTCACCATGCAAAAGGCGGGCCAAGTTGAGCGTAGCACATCCAAATCCTTCCTCCCTCTTCGTCATTCTGCTCGGAACTCACCACAGCCCAATGCCCGATTTCTGGCTCAGTCTAGGGTTAACGTTAGGGTTAGGGTTAGGGTTAGGGTTAGGGTTAGGCCTAGGCTTAGGGTGCAGAAAACCACAAAGCCAGGAGCTCCAGGGACACTCACCATGCAAAATGCAGGCCAAGTGGAGCATAGCACATCCAAATCCTTCCTCCCTCTTCGTCATTCTGCTTGGAACTCACCACAGCGCAATGCCCGATTTCTGGCTCAGCCTAGGGTTAGGATTAGGGTTAGGGTTAGGGTTAGGGTTAGGGTTATGCCTAGGCTTAGGGTTCAGAAAACCACAAAGCCAGGAGCTCCAGGGACACTCACCATGCAAAAGACAGGCCAAGTTGAGCGTAGCACATCCAAATCCTTCCTCCCTCTTCGTCATTCTGCTTGGAACTCACCACACCGCAATGCCCGATTTCTGGCTCAGTCTAGGGTTAACGTTAGGGTTAGGGTTAGGGTTAGGGTTAGGGTTAGGGTTAGGCCTAGGCTTAGGGTGCAGAAAACCACCAAGCCAGGAGCTCCAGGGACACGCACCATGCAAAAGACAGGCCAAGTTGAGCGTAGCACATCCAAATCCTTCCTCCCTCTTCGTCATTCTGCTCGGAACTCACCACAGCCCTATGCCCGATTTCTGGCTCAGCCTAGGGTTAAGGTTAGGGTTAGGGTTAGGGTTAGGGTTATGCCTAGGCTTAGGGTGCAGAAAACCACAAAGCCAGGAGCTCCAGGGATACTCACCATGCAAAAGACAGGCCAAGTTGAGCGTAGCACATCCAAATCCTTCCTCCCTCTTCGTCATTCTGCTCGGAACTCACCACAGCCCAATGCCCGATTTCTGGCTCAGTCTAGGGTTAACGTTAGGATTAGGGTTAGGGTTAGGGTTAGGGTTATGCCTAGGCTTAGGGTTCAGAAAACCACAAAGCCAGGAGCTCCAGGGACACTCACCATGCAAAAGACAGGCCAAGTTGAGCGTAGCACATCCAAATCCTTCCTCCCTCTTCGTCATTCTGCTTGGAACTCACCACAGCCCAATGCCCGATTTCTGGCTCAGTCTAGGGTTAACGTTAGGGTTAGGGTTAGGGTTAGGGTTAGGGTTAGGGTTAGGGTTAGGCCTAGGCCTAGGGTGCAGAAAACCACAAAGCCAGGAGCTCCAGGGACACGCACCATGCAAAATGCAGGCCAAGTTGAGCGTAGCACATCCAAATCCTTCCTCCCTCTTCGTCATTCTGCTCGGAACTCACCACAGCCCTATGCCCGATTTCTGGCTCAGTCTAGGGTTAGGGTTAGGGTTAGGGTTAGGGTTAGGCCTAGGCTTAGGGATCAGGAAACCACAAAGCCAGGAGCTCCAGGGATACTCACCATGCAAAAGGCGGGCCAAGTTGAGCGTAGCACATCCAAATCCTTCCTCCCTCTTCGTCATTCTGCTCGGAACTCACCACAGCCCAATGCCCGATTTCTGGCTCAGTCTAGGGTTAACGTTAGGGTTAGGGTTAGGGTTAGGGTTAGGGTTAGGCCTAGGCTTAGGGTGCAGAAAACCACAAAGCCAGGAGCTCCAGGGACACTCACCATGCAAAATGCAGGCCAAGTGGAGCATAGCACATCCAAATCCTTCCTCCCTCTTCGTCATTCTGCTTGGAACTCACCACAGCGCAATGCCCGATTTCTGGCTCAGCCTAGGGTTAGGATTAGGGTTAGGGTTAGGGTTAGGGTTAGGGTTATGCCTAGGCTTAGGGTTCAGAAAACCACAAAGCCAGGAGCTCCAGGGACACTCACCATGCAAAAGACAGGCCAAGTTGAGCGTAGCACATCCAAATCCTTCCTCCCTCTTCGTCATTCTGCTTGGAACTCACCACACCGCAATGCCCGATTTCTGGCTCAGTCTAGGGTTAACGTTAGGGTTAGGGTTAGGGTTAGGGTTAGGGTTAGGGTTAGGGTTAGGCCTAGGCTTAGGGTGCAGAAAACCACCAAGCCAGGAGCTCCAGGGACACGCACCATGCAAAAGACAGGCCAAGTTGAGCGTAGCACATCCAAATCCTTCCTCCCTCTTCGTCATTCTGCTCGGAACTCACCACAGCCCTATGCCCGATTTCTGGCTCAGTCTAGGGTTAGGGTTAGGGTTAGGGTTAGGGTTAGGGTTAGGCCTAGGCTTAGGGTTCAGGAAACCACAAAGCCAGGAGCTCCAGGGATACTCACCATGCAAAAGGCGGGCCAAGTTGAGCGTAGCACATCCAAATCCTTCCTCCCTCTTCGTCATTCTGCTCGGAACTCACCACAGCCCTATGCCCGATTTCTGGCTCAGCCTAGGGTTAAGGTTAGGGTTAGGGTTAGGGTTAGGGTTATGCCTAGGCTTAGGGTTCAGGAAACCACAAAGCCAGGAGCTCCAGGGATACTCACCATGCAAAAGACAGGCCAAGTTGAGCGTAGCACATCCAAATCCTTCCTCCCTCTTCGTCATTCTGCTCGGAACTCACCACAGCCCTATGCCCGATTTCTGGCTCAGCCTAGGGTTAACGTTAGGGTTAGGCTTAGGGTTAGGGTTAGGGTTAGGGTTAGGGTTAGGCCTAGGCTTAGGGTGCAGAATACCACCAAGCCAGGAGCTCCAGGGATACTCACCATGCAAAAGGCGGGCCAAGTTGAGCGTAGCACATCCAAATCCTTCCTCCCTCTTCGTCATTCTGCTCGGAACTCACCACAGCCCTATGCCCGATTTCTGGCTCAGTCTAGGGTTAGGATTAGGGTTAGGGTTAGGGTTAGGGTTATGCCTAGGCTTAGGGTTCAGAAAACCACAAAGCCAGGAGCTCCAGGGACACTCACCATGCAAAAGACAGGCCAAGTTGAGCGTAGCACATCCAAATCCTTCCTCCCTCTTTGTCATTCTGCTTGGAACTCACCACAGCCCAATGCCCGATTTCTGGCTCAGCCTAGGGTTAGCGTTAGGGTTAGGGTTATGCCTTGCCAGAGGGTTCGAAAAACCACAAAGCCAGGAGCTCCAGGGATACTCACCATGCAAAAGGCGAGCCAAGTTGAGCGTTGCACTTCCAAATCCTTCCTCCCTCTTCATCATTCTTCTCGGAACTCACCACAGCCCTATGCCCGATTTCTGGCTCAGTCTAGGGTTAGGGTTAGGGTTAGGGTTAGGGTTATGCCTCGGCTTAGGGTTCAGGAAACCACAAAGCCAGGAGCTCCAGGGATACTCACCATGCAAAAGGCGGGCCAAGTTGAGCGTAGCACATCCAAATCCTTCCTCCCTCTTCGTCATTCTGCTCGGAACTCACCACAGCCCAATGCCCGATTTCTGGCTCAGTCTAGGGTTAGGGTTAGGGTTAGGGTTAGGGTTAGGGTTAGGGTTAGGCTTATGCCTAGGCTTAGGGTTCAGGAAACCACAAAGCCAGGAGCTCCAGGGATACTCACCATGCAAAAGGCGGGCCAAGTTGAGCGTAGCACATCCAAATCCTTCCTCCCTCTTCGTCATTCTGCTCGGAACTCACCACAGCCCTATGCCCGATTTCTGGCTCAGTCTAGGGTTAGGGTTAGGGTTATGCCTAGGCTTAGGGTGCAGAAAACCACCAAGCCAGGAGCTCCAGGGACACTCACCATGCAAAATATAGCCAAGTTGAGCGTAGCACATCCAAATCCTTCCTCCCTCTTCGTCATTCTGCTCGGAACTCACCACAGCCCTATGCCCGATTTCTGGCTCAGTCTAGGGTTAGGATTAGGGTTAGGGTTAGGGTTAGGGTTAGGGTTATGCCTAGGCTTACGGTTCAGAAAACCACAAAGCCAGGAGCTCCAGGGACACTCACCATGCAGAAGACAGGCCAAGTTGAGCGTAGCACATCCAAATCCTTCCTCCCTCTTCGTCATTCTGCTCGGAACTCACCACAGCCCTATGCCCGATTTCTGGCTCAGTCTAGGGTTAACGTTAGGGTTAGGGTTAGGGTTAGGGTTAGGGTTAGGGTTAGGCCTAGGCTTAGGGTGCAGAAAACCACAAAGCCAGGAGCTCCAGGGACACGCACCATGCAAAAGACAGGCCAAGTTGAGCGTAGCACATCCAAATCCTTCCTCCCTCTTCGTCATTCTGCTCGGAACTCACCACAGCCCTATGCCCGATTTCTGGCTCAGTCTAGGGTTAGGGTTAGGATTAGGGTTAGGGTTAGGGTTAGGGTTAGGGTTAGGCTTAGGGTTCAGGAAACCACAAAGCCAGGAGCTCCAGGGATACTCACCATGCAAAAGGCGGGCCAAGTTGAGCGTAGCACATCCAAATCCTTCCTCCCTCTTCGTCATTCTGCTCGGAACTCACCACAGCGCAATGCCCGATTGCTGGCTCAGCCTAGGGTTAACGTTAGGGTTAGGGTTAGGGTTAGGGTTAGGGTTAGGCCTAGGCTTAGGGTGCAGAATACCACCAAGCCGGGAGCTCCAGGGATACTCACCATGCAAAAGGCAGGCCAAGTTGAGCGTAGCACATCCAAATCCTTCCTCCCTCTTCGTCATTCTGCTCGGAACTCACCACAGCCCTATGCCCGATTTCTGGCTCAGTCTTGGGTTAGGGTTAGGGTTAGGGTTAGGGTTATGCCTAGGCTTAGGGTTCAGAAAACCATCAAGCCAGGAGCTCCAGGGATACTCACCATGCAAAAGGCAGGCCAAGTGGAGCGTAGCACATCCAAATCCTTCCTCCCTCTTCGTCATTCTGCTCGGAACTCACTCACTATGCCCGATTTCGGGCTCAGTCTATGCTTACGGTTAGGGTTAGCGTTAGGGTTAGGGTTATGCCTTGGCTTAGGGTTCAGAAAACCACAAAGCCAGGAGCTCCAGGGACACTCACCATGCAAAAGGCAGGCCAAGTTGAGCGTAGCACATCCAAATCCTTCCTCCCTCTTCGTCATTCTGCTCGGAACTCACCACAGCCCTATGCCCGATTTCTGGCTCAGTCTAGGGTTAGGATTAGGGTTAGGGTTAGGGTTAGGGTTAGGGTTATGCCTAGGCTTACGGTTCAGAAAACCACCAAGCCAGGAGCTCCAGGGACACTCACCATGCAGAAGACAGGCCAAGTTGAGCGTAGCACATCCAAATCCTTCCTCCCTCTTCGTCATTCTGCTTGGAACTCACCACAGCGCAATGCCCGATTTCTGGCTCAGTCTAGGGTTAACGTTAGGGTTAGGGTTAGGGTTAGGGTTAGGGTTAGGCCTAGGCTTAGGGTGCAGAAAACCACAAAGCCAGGAGCTCCAGGGACACGCACCATGCAAAAGACAGGCCAAGTTGAGCGTAGCACATCCAAATCCTTCCTCCCTCTTCGTCATTCTGCTCGGAACTCACCACAGCCCTATGCCCGATTTCTGGCTCAGTCTAGGGTTAGGGTTAGGGTTAGGGTTAGGGTTAGGGTTAGGGTTAGGCCTAGGCTTAGGGTGCAGAAAACCACCAAGCCAGGAGCTCCAGGGACAAGCAACATGCAAAATGCAGGCCAAGTTGAGCGTAGCACATCCAAATCCTTCCTCCCTCTTCGTCATTCTGCTCGGAACTCACCACAGCCCTATGCCCGATTTCTGGCTCAGTCTAGGGTTAGGGTTAGGGTTAGGGTTAGGGTTAGGCCTAGGCTTAGGGATCAGGAAACCACAAAGCCAGGAGCTCCAGGGACACTCACCATGCAAAAGACAGGCCAAGTTGAGCGTAGCACACCCAAATCCTTCCTCCCTCTTCGTCATTCTGCTTGGAACTCACCACAGCGCAATGCCCGATTTCTGTCTCAGTCTAGGGTTAGGATTAGGGTTAGGGTTAGGGTTAGGGTTATGCCTAGGCTTAGGGTCCAGACAACCACCAAGCCAGGAGCTCCAGGGATACTCACCATGCAAAAGGCAGGCCAAGTTGAGCGTAGCACATCCAAATCCTTCCTCCCTCTTCGTCATTCTGCTCGGAACTCACCACAGCCCAATGCCCGATTTCTGGCTCAGTCTAGGGTTAGGATTAGGGTTAGGGTTAGGGTTAGGGTTAGGCCTAGGCTTAGGGTTCAGGAAACCACAAAGCCAGGAGCTCCAGGGATACTCACCATGCAAAAGGCGGGCCAAGTTGAGCGTAGCACATCCAAATCCTTCCTCCCTCTTCGTCATTCTGCTCGGAACTCACCACAGCGCAATGCCCGATTGCTGGCTCAGCCTAGGGTTAAGGTTAGGGTTAGGGTTAGGGTTAGGGTTAGGGTTAGGCCTAGGCTTAGGGTGCAGAATACCACCAAGCCGGGAGCTCCAGGGATACTCACCATGCAAAAGGCAGGCCAAGTTGAGCGTAGCACATCCAAATCCTTCCTCCCTCTTCGTCATTCTGCTCGGAACTCACTCACTATGCCCGATTTCGGGCTCAGTCTATGCTTACGGTTAGGGTTAGCGTTAGGGTTAGGGTTATGCCTTGGCTTAGGGTTCAGAAAACCACAAAGCCAGGAGCTCCAGGGACACTCACCATGCAAAAGGCAGGCCAAGTTGAGCGTAGCACATCCAAATCCTTCCTCCCTCTTCGTCATTCTGCTCAGAACTCGCTACAGCCCAATGCCTGATTTCTGGCTCAGTCTATGCTTACGGTTAGGGTTAGGGTTAGGGTTAGGGTTAGGCCTAGGCTTAGGGTGCAGAAAACCACAAAGCCAGGAGCTCCAGGGACACTCACCATGCAAAAGATAGCCAAGTTGAGCGTAGCACATCCAAATCCTTCCTCCCTCTTCGTCATTCTGCTCGGAACTCACCACAGCCCTATGCCCGATTTCTGGCTCAGTCTAGGGTGAACATTAGGGTTAGGGTTAGGGTTAGGGTTAGGGTTATGCCTAGGCTTAGGGTCCAGAAAACCACCAAGCCAGGAGCTCCAGGGATACTCACCATGCAAAAGGCAGGCCAATTTGAGCGTAGCACATCCAAATCCTTCCTCCCTCTTCGTCATTCTGCTCGGAACTCACCACAGCCCTATGCCCGATTTCTGGCTCAGCCTAGGGTTAACGTTAGGGTTAGGCTTAGGGTTAGGGTTAGGGTTAGGGTTAGGGTTAGGCCTAGGCTTAGGGTGCAGAATACCACCAAGCCAGGAGCTCCAGGGATACTCACCATGCAAAAGGCGGGCCAAGTTGAGCGTAGCACATCCA
The DNA here is from genome assembly GCF_965178545.1 of Coloeus monedula. Classification (NCBI taxonomy): domain Eukaryota; kingdom Metazoa; phylum Chordata; class Aves; order Passeriformes; family Corvidae; genus Coloeus; species Coloeus monedula. Next base: position 14,682,080 of record NC_138790.1, read on the forward strand.
AATCCTTCCTCCCTCTTCGTCATTCTGCTCGGAACTCACCACAGCCCTATGCCCGATTTCTGGCTCAGTCTAGGGTTAGGATTAGGGTTAGGGTTAGGGTTAGGGTTATGCCTAGGCTTAGGGTTCAGAAAACCACAAAGCCAGGAGCTCCAGGGACACTCACCATGCAAAAGACAGGCCAAGTTGAGCGTAGCACATCCAAATCCTTCCTCCCTCTTTGTCATTCTGCTTGGAACTCACCACAGCCCAATGCCCGATTTCTGGCTCAGCCTAGGGTTAGCGTTAGGGTTAGGGTTATGCCTTGCCTGAGGGTTCGAAAAACCACAAAGCCAGGAGCTCCAGGGATACTCACCATGCAAAAGGCGAGCCAAGTTGAGCGTTGCACTTCCAAATCCTTCCTCCCTCTTCGTCATTCTGCTCGGAACTCACCACAGCCCTATGCCCGATTTCTGTCTCAGTCTAGGGTTAGGGTTAGGGTTAGGGTTAGGGTTATGCCTCGGCTTAGGGTTCAGGAAACCACAAAGCCAGGAGCTCCAGGGATACTCACCATGCAAAAGGCGAGCCAAGTTGAGCGTTGCACATCCAAATCCTTCCTCCCTCTTCGTCATTCTGCTCGGAACTCACCACAGCCCTATGCCCGATTTCTGGTTCAGTCTAGGGTTAGGGTTAGGGTTAGGCCTAGGCTTAGGGTTCAGGAAACCACAAAGCCAGGAGCTCCAGGGATACTCACCATGCAAAAGGCGGGCCAAGTTGAGCGTAGCACATCCAAATCCTTCCTCCCTCTTCGTCATTCTGCTCGGAACTCACCACAGCCCAATGCCCGATTTCTGGCTCAGTCTAGGGTTAGGGTTAGGGTTAGGGTTAGGGTTAGGGTTAGGGTTAGGCTTATGCCTAGGCTTAGGGTTCAGAAAACCACAAAGCCAGGAGCTCCAGGGATACTCACCATGCAAAAGGCGGGCCAAGTTGAGCGTAGCACATCCAAATCCTTCCTCCCTCTTCGTCATTCTGCTCAGAACTCACCACAGCCCTATGCCCGATTTCTGGCTCAGTCTAGGGTTAGGGTTTGGGTTATGCCTAGGCTTAGGGTGCAGAAAACCACAAAGCCAGGAGCTCCAGGGACACTCACCATGCAAAAGATAGCCAAGTTGAGCGTAGCACATCCAAATCCTTCCTCCCTCTTCGTCATTCTGCTCGGAACTCACCACAGCCCAATGCCCGATTTCTGGCTCAGTCTATGCTTACGGTTAGGGTTAGCGTTAGGGTTAGGGTTAGGGTTATGCCTAGGCTTACGGTTCAGAAAACCACAAAGCCAGGAGCTCCAGGGACACTCACCATGCAGAAGACAGGCCAAGTTGAGCGTAGCACATCCAAATCCTTCCTCCCTCTTCGTCATTCTGCTTGGAACTCACCACAGCGCAATGCCCGATTTCTGGCTCAGTCTAGGGTTAACGTTAGGGTTAGGGTTAGGGTTAGGGTTAGGGTTAGGGTTAGGCCTAGGCTTAGGGTGCAGAAAACCACAAAGCCAGGAGCTCCAGGGACACGCACCATGCAAAATGCAGGCCAAGTTGAGCGTAGCACATCCAAATCCTTCCTCCCTCTTCGTCATTCTGCTCGGAACTCACCACAGCCCTATGCCCGATTTCTGGCTCAGTCTAGGGTTAGGGTTAGGGTTAGGGTTAGGGTTAGGGTTAGGGTTAGGCCTAGGCTTAGGGTGCAGAAAACCACCAAGCCAGGAGCTCCAGGGACACGCACCATGCAAAATGCAGGCCAAGTTGAGCGTAGCACATCCAAATCCTTCCTCCCTCTTCGTCATTCTGCTCGGAACTCACCACAGCCCTATGCCCGATTTCTGGCTCAGTCTAGGGTTAGGGTTAGGGTTAGGGTTAGGGTTAGGCCTAGGCTTAGGGATCAGGAAACCACAAAGCCAGGAGCTCCAGGGACACTCACCATGCAAAAGACAGGCCAAGTTGAGCGTAGCACACCCAAATCCTTCCTCCCTCTTCGTCATTCTGCTTGGAACTCACCACAGCGCAATGCCCGATTTCTGTCTCAGTCTAGGGTTAGGATTAGGGTTAGGGTTAGGGTTAGGGTTATGCCTAGGCTTAGGGTCCAGAAAACCACCAAGCCAGGAGCTCCAGGGATACTCACCATGCAAAAGGCAGGCCAAGTTGAGCGTAGCACATCCAAATCCTTCCTCCCTCTTCGTCATTCTGCTCGGAACTCACCACAGCCCTATGCCCGATTTCTGGCTCAGTCTAGGGTTAGGATTAGGGTTAGGGTTAGGGTTAGGGTTAGGCCTAGGCTTAGGGTTCAGGAAACCACAAAGCCAGGAGCTCCAGGGATACTCACCATGCAAAAGGCAGGCCAAGTTGAGCGTAGCACATCCAAATCCTTCCTCCCTCTTCGTCATTCTGCTCGGAACTCACCACAGCGCAATGCCCGATTGCTGGCTCAGCCTAGGGTTAACGTTAGGGTTAGGGTTAGGGTTAGGGTTAGGGTTAGGCCTAGGCTTAGGGTGCAGAATACCACCAAGCCAGGAGCTCCAGGGATACTCACCATGCAAAAGGCAGGCCAAGTTGAGCGTAGCACATCCAAATCCTTCCTCCCTCTTCGTCATTCTGCTCGGAACTCACCACAGCCCTATGCCCGATTTCTGGCTCAGTCTAGGGTTAACGTTAGGGTTAGGGTTAGGTTTAGGCCTAGGCTTAGGGTTCAGAAAACCACAAAGCCAGGAGCTCCAGGGATACTCACCATGCAAAAGGCAGGCCAAGTGGAGCGTAGCACATCCAAATCCTTCCTCCCTCTTCGTCATTCTGCTCGGAACTCACTCACTATGCCCGATTTCGGGCTCAGTCTATGCTTACGGTTAGGGTTAGCGTTAGGGTTAGGGTTATGCCTTGGCTTAGGGTTCAGAAAACCACAAAGCCAGGAGCTCCAGGGACACTCACCATGCAAAAGGCAGGCCAAGTTGAGCGTAGCACATCCAAATCCTTCCTCCCTCTTCGTCATTCTGCTCAGAACTCGCTACAGCCCAATGCCTGATTTCTGGCTCAGTCTATGCTTACGGTTAGGGTTAGGGTTAGGGTTAGGGTTATGCCTAGGCTTAGGGTTCAGAAAACCACAAAGCCAGGAGCTCCAGGGATACTTACCATGCAAAAGGCGGGCCAAGTTGAGCGTAGCACATCCAAATCCTTCCTCCCTCTTCGTCATTCTGCTCGGAACTCACCACAGCCCTATGCCCGATTTCTGGCTCAGTCTAGGGTTAGGGTTAGGGTTAGGGTTAGGGTTAGGCCTAGGCTTAGGGATCAGGAAACCACAAAGCCAGGAGCTCCAGGGACACTCACCATGCAAAAGACAGGCCAAGTTGAGCGTAGCACACCCAAATCCTTCCTCCCTCTTCGTCATTCTGCTCGGAACTCACCACAGCGCAATGCCCGATTTCTGGCTCAGTCTAGGGTGAACATTAGGGTTAGGGTTAGGGTTAGGGTTAGGGTTATGCCTAGGCTTAGGGTCCAGAAAACCACCAAGCCAGGAGCTCCAGGGATACTCACCATGCAAAAGGCAGGCCAATTTGAGCGTAGCAGACCCAAATCCTTCCTCCCTCTTCGTCATTCTGCTCGGAACTCACCACAGCCCTATGCCCGATTTCTGGCTCAGTCTAGGGTTAGGGTTAGGGTTAGGGTTAGGGTTAGGGTTAGGCCTAGGCTTAGGGTTCAGGAAACCACAAAGCCAGGAGCTCCAGGGATACTCACCATGCAAAAGGCGGGCCAAGTTGAGCGTAGCACATCCAAATCCTTCCTCCCTCTTCGTCATTCTGCTCGGAACTCACCACAGCGCAATGCCCGATTGCTGGCTCAGCCTAGGGTTAACGTTAGGGTTAGGGTTAGGGTTAGGGTTAGGGTTAGGCCTAGGCTTAGGGTGCAGAATACCACCAAGCCAGGAGCTCCAGGGATACTCACCATGCAAAAGGCAGGCCAAGTTGAGCGTAGCACATCCAAATCCTTCCTCCCTCTTCGTCATTCTGCTCGGAACTCACCACAGCCCTATGCCCGATTTCTGGCTCAGTCTTGGGTTAGCGTTAGGGTTAGGGTTAGGGTTATGCCTAGGCTTAGGGTTCAGAAAACCATCAAGCCAGGAGCTCCAGGGATACTCACCATGCAAAAGGCAGGCCAAGTGGAGCGTAGCACATCCAAATCCTTCCTCCCTCTTCGTCATTCTGCTCGGAACTCACTCACTATGCCCGATTTCGGGCTCAGTCTATGCTTACGGTTAGGGTTAGCGTTAGGGTTAGGGTTATGCCTTGGCTTAGGGTTCAGAAAACCACAAAGCCAGGAGCTCCAGGGACACTCACTATGCAAAAGGCGGGCCAAGTTGAGCGTAGCACATCCAAATCCTTCCTCCCTCTTCGTCATTCTGCTCAGAACTCGCTACAGCCCAATGCCTGATTTCTGGCTCAGTCAATGCTTACGGTTAGGGTTAGGGTTAGGGTTAGGGTTAGGGTTATGCCTAGGCTTAGGGTTCAGAAAACCACAAAGCCAGGAGCTCCAGGGATACTTACCATGCAAAAGGCGGGCCAAGTTGAGCGTAGCACATCCAAATCCTTCCTCCCTCTTCGTCATTCTGCTCGGAACTCACCACAGCCCTATGCCCGATTTCTGGCTCAGTCTAGGGTTAGGGTTAGGGTTATGCCTCGGCTTAGGGTTCAGGAAACCACAAAGCCAGGAGCTCCAGGGACACTCACCATGCAAAAGGCGGGCCAAGTTGAGCGTAGCACATCCAAATCCTTCCTCCCTCTTCGTCATTCTGCTCGGAACTCACCACAGCCCTATGCCCGATCTCTGTCTCAGTCTACGGTTAGCGTTAGGGTTAGGGTTAGGGTTATGCCTAGGCTTAGGGTTCAGAAAACCACAAAGCCGGGAGCTCCAGGGATACTCACCATGCAAAAGGCAGGCCAAGTTGAGCGTAGCACATCCAAATCCTTCCTCCCTCTTCGTCATTCTGCTCGGAACTCACCACAGCCCTATGCTCGATCTCTGTCTCAGTCTAGGGTTAGCGTTAGGGTTAGGGTTGTGGAACTCACCACAGCGCAATGCCCGATTTCTGGCTCAGTCTAGGGTGAACATTAGGGTTAGGGTTAGGGTTAGGGTTAGGGTTATGCCTCGGCTTAGGGTTCAGAAAACCACAAAGCCGGGAGCTCCAGGGATACTCACCATGCAAAAGGCGGGCCAAGTTGAGCGTAGCACATCCAAATCCTTCCTCCCTCTTCGTCATTCTGCTCGGAACTCACCACAGCCCAATGCCCGATCCCTGGCTCAGTCTAGGGTTAACGTTAGGGTTATGCCTAGGCTTAGGGTTCAGAAAACCACCAAGCCAGGAGCTCCAGGGATACTCACCATGCAAAAGGCAGGCCAAGTTGAACGTAGCACATCCAAATCCTTCCTCCCTCTTCGTCATTCTGCTCGGAACTCACCACAGCCCAATGCCCGATTTCTGGCTCAGTCTAGGGTTAACGTTAGGGTTAGGGTTAGGTTTAGGCCTAGGCTTAGGGTTCAGAAAACCACAAAGCCAGGAGCTCCAGTGATACTCACCATGCAAAATGCAGGCCAAGTTGAGCGTAGCACATCCAAATCCTTCCTCCCTCTTCGTCATTCTGCTCGGAACTCACTCACTATGCCCGATTTCGGGCTCAGTCTATGCTTACGGTTAGGGTTAGGGTTAGGGTTAGGGTTAGGCCTTGGCCTAGGGTTCAGAAAACCACAAAGCCAGGAGCTCCAGGGACACTCACTATGCAAAAGGCAGGCCAAGTTGAGCGTAGCACATCCAAATCCTTCCTCCCTCTTCGTCATTCTGCTCAGAACTCGCTACAGCCCAATGCCTGATTTCTGGCTCAGTCAATGCTTACGGTTAGGGTTAGGGTTAGGGTTAGGGTTATGCCTAGGCTTAGGGTTCAGAAAACCACAAAGCCGGGAGCTCCAGGGATACTCACCATGCAAAAGGCAGGCCAAGTTGAGCGTAGCACATCCAAATCCTTCCTCCCTCTTCGTCATTCTGCTCGGAACTCACCACAGCCCAATGCCCGATCTCTGGCTCAGTCTAGGGTTAACGTTAGGGTTATGCCTAGGCTTAGGGTTCAGAAAACCACCAAGCCAGGAGCTCCAGGGATACGCACCATGCAAAAGGCAGGCCAAGTTGAACGTAGCACATCCAAATCCTTCCTCCCTCTTCGTCATTCTGCTCGGAACTCACCACAGCCCTATGCCCGATTTCTGGCTCAGTCTAGGGTTAACGTTAGGGTTAGGGTTAGGTTTAGGCCTAGGCTTAGGGTTCAGAAAACCACAAAGCCAGGAGCTCCAGGGATACTCACCATGCAAAAGGCAGGCCAATTTGAGCGTAGCACATCCAAATCCTTCCTCCCTCTTCGTCATTCTGCTCGGAACTCACCACAGCCCTATGCCCGATTTCTGGCTCAGTCTTGGGTTAGCGTTAGGGTTAGGGTTAGGGTTATGCCTAGGCTTAGGGTTCAGAAAACCATCAAGCCAGGAGCTCCAGGGATACTCACCATGCAAAAGGCAGGCCAAGTTGAGCGTAGCACATCCAAATCCTTCCTCCCTCTTCGTCATTCTGCTCGGAACTCACTCACTATGCCCGATTTCGGGCTCAGTCTATGCTTACGGTTAGGGTTAGCGTTAGGGTTAGGGTTATGCCTTGGCTTAGGGTTCAGAAAACCACAAAGCCAGGAGCTCCAGGGACACTCACCATGCAAAAGGCGGGCCAAGTTGAGCGTAGCACATCCAAATCCTTCCTCCCTCTTCGTCATTCTGCTCAGAACTCGCTACAGCCCAATGCCTGATTTCTGGCTCAGTCAATGCTTACGGTTAGGGTTAGGGTTAGGGTTAGGGTTAGGCCTAGGCTTAGGGTTCAGAAAACCACCAAGCCAGGAGCTCCAGGGATACTTACCATGCAAAAGGCGGGCCAAGTTGAGCGTAGCACATCCAAATCCTTCCTCCCTCTTCGTCATTCTGCTCGGAACTCACCACAGCCCTATGCCCGATTTCTGGCTCAGTCTAGGGTTAGGGTTAGGGTTAGGGTTAGGGTTAGGCCTAGGCTTAGGGATCAGGAAACCACAAAGCCAGGAGCTCCAGGGATACTCACCATGCAAAAGACAGGCCAAGTTGAGCGTAGCACACCCAAATCCTTCCTCCCTCTTCGTCATTCTGCTCGGAACTCACCACAGCGCAATGCCCGATTTCTGGCTCAGTCTAGGGTGAACATTAGGGTTAGGGTTAGGGTTAGGGTTAGGGTTATGCCTAGGCTTAGGGTCCAGAAAACCACCAAGCCAGGAGCTCCAGGGATACTCACCATGCAAAAGGCAGGCCAATTTGAGCGTAGCAGACCCAAATCCTTCCTCCCTCTTCGTCATTCTGCTCGGAACTCACCACAGCCCTATGCCCGATTTCTGGCTCAGTCTAGGGTTAGGATTAGGGTTAGGGTTAGGGTTAGGGTTAGGGTTAGGCCTAGGCTTAGGGTTCAGGAAACCACAAAGCCAGGAGCTCCAGGGATACTCACCATGCAAAAGGCGGGCCAAGTTGAGCGTAGCACATCCAAATCCTTCCTCCCTCTTCGTCATTCTGCTCGGAACTCACCACAGCGCAATGCCCGATTGCTGGCTCAGCCTAGGGTTAACGTTAGGGTTAGGGTTAGGGTTAGGGTTAGGGTTAGGCTTAGGCTTAGGGTGCAGAATACCACCAAGCCAGGAGCTCCAGGGATACTCACCATGCAAAAGGCAGGCCAAGTTGAGCGTAGCACATCCAAATCCTTCCTCCCTCTTCGTCATTCTGCTCGGAACTCACCACAGCCCTATGCCCGATTTCTGGCTCAGTCTTGGGTTAGCGTTAGGGTTAGGGTTAGGGTTATGCCTAGGCTTAGGGTTCAGAAAACCATCAAGCCAGGAGCTCCAGGGATACTCACCATGCAAAAGGCGGGCCAAGTTGAGCGTTGCACTTCCAAATCCTTCCTCCCTCTTCGTCATTCTGCTCGGAACTCACCACAGCCCTATGCCCGATTTCTGGCTCAGTCTATGCTTACGGTTAGGGTTAGCGTTAGGGTTAGGGTTAGGGTTATGCCTAGGCTTACGGTTCAGAAAACCACAAAGCCAGGAGCTCCAGGGATACTCACCATGCAAAAGGCAGGCCAAGTTGAGCGTAGCACATCCAAATCCTTCCTCCCTCTTCGTCATTCTGCTCGGAACTCACTCACTATGCCCGATTTCGGGCTCAGTCTATGCTTACGGTTAGGGTTAGCGTTAGGGTTAGGGTTATGCCTTGGCTTAGGGTTCAGAAAACCACAAAGCCAGGAGCTCCAGGGACACTCACCATGCAAAAGGCGGGCCAAGTTGAGCGTAGCACATCCAAATCCTTTCTCCCTCTTCGTCATTCTGCTCAGAACTCGCTACAGCCCAATGCCTGATTTCTGGCTCAGTCAATGCTTACGGTTAGGGTTAGGGTTAGGGTTAGGGTTAGGCCTAGGCTTAGGGTTCAGAAAACCACCAAGCCAGGAGCTCCAGGGATACTTACCATGCAAAAGGCGGGCCAAGTTGAGCGTAGCACATCCAAATCCTTCCTCCCTCTTCGTCATTCTGCTCGGAACTCACCACAGCCCTATGCCCGATTTCTGGCTCAGTCTAGGGTTAGGGTTAGGGTTAGGGTTAGGGTTAGGCCTAGGCTTAGGGATCAGGAAACCACAAAGCCAGGAGCTCCAGGGATACTCACCATGCAAAAGACAGGCCAAGTTGAGCGTAGCACACCCAAATCCTTCCTCCCTCTTCGTCATTCTGCTCGGAACTCACCACAGCGCAATGCCCGATTTCTGGCTCAGTCTAGGGTGAACATTAGGGTTAGGGTTAGGGTTAGGGTTAGGGTTATGCCTAGGCTTAGGGTCCAGAAAACCACCAAGCCAGGAGCTCCAGGGATACTCACCATGCAAAAGGCAGGCCAATTTGAGCGTAGCAGACCCAAATCCTTCCTCCCTCTTCGTCATTCTGCTCGGAACTCACCACAGCCCTATGCCCGATTTCTGGCTCAGTCTAGGGTTAGGATTAGGGTTAGGGTTAGGGTTAGGGTTAGGGTTAGGCCTAGGCTTAGGGTTCAGGAAACCACAAAGCCAGGAGCTCCAGGGATACTCACCATGCAAAAGGCGGGCCAAGTTGAGCGTAGCACATCCAAATCCTTCCTCCCTCTTCGTCATTCTGCTCGGAACTCACCACAGCGCAATGCCCGATTGCTGGCTCAGCCTAGGGTTAACGTTAGGGTTAGGGTTAGGGTTAGGGTTAGGGTTAGGCCTAGGCTTAGGGTGCAGAATACCACCAAGCCAGGAGCTCCAGGGATACTCACCATGCAAAAGGCAGGCCAAGTTGAGCGTAGCACATCCAAATCCTTCCTCCCTCTTCGTCATTCTGCTCGGAACTCACCACAGCCCTATGCCCGATTTCTGGCTCAGTCTTGGGTTAGCGTTAGGGTTAGGGTTAGGGTTATGCCTAGGCTTAGGGTTCAGAAAACCATCAAGCCAGGAGCTCCAGGGATACTCACCATGCAAAAGGCGGGCCAAGTTGAGCGTTGCACTTCCAAATCCTTCCTCCCTCTTCGTCATTCTGCTCGGAACTCACCACAGCCCTATGCCCGATTTCTGGCTCAGTCTATGCTTACGGTTAGGGTTAGCGTTAGGGTTAGGGTTAGGGTTATGCCTAGGCTTACGGTTCAGAAAACCACAAAGCCAGGAGCTCCAGGGACACTCACCATGCAAAAGGCAGGCCAAGTTGAGCGTAGCACATCCAAATCCTTCCTCCCTCTTCGTCATTCTGCTTGGAACTCACCACAGCGCAATGCCCGATTTCTGGCTCAGCCTAGGGTTAGGATTAGGGTTAGGGTTAGGGTTAGGGTTAGGGTTATGCCTAGGCTTAGGGTTCAGAAAACCACAAAGCCAGGAGCTCCAGGGACACTCACCATGCAAAAGACAGGCCAAGTTGAGCGTAGCACATCCAAATCCTTCCTCCCTCTTCGTCATTCTGCTTGGAACTCACCACACCGCAATGCCCGATTTCTGGCTCAGTCTAGGGTTAACGTTAGGGTTAGGGTTAGGGTTAGGGTTAGGGTTAGGGTTAGGCCTAGGCTTAGGGTGCAGAAAACCACCAAGCCAGGAGCTCCAGGGACACGCACCATGCAAAAGACAGGCCAAGTTGAGCGTAGCACATCCAAATCCTTCCTCCCTCTTCGTCATTCTGCTCGGAACTCACCACAGCCCTATGCCCGATTTCTGGCTCAGCCTAGGGTTAAGGTTAGGGTTAGGGTTAGGGTTAGGGTTATGCCTAGGCTTAGGGTTCAGGAAACCACAAAGCCAGGAGCTCCAGGGATACTCACCATGCAAAAGACAGGCCAAGTTGAGCGTAGCACATCCAAATCCTTCCTCCCTCTTCGTCATTCTGCTCGGAACTCACCACAGCCCTATGCCCGATTTCTGGCTCAGCCTAGGGTTAACGTTAGGGTTAGGCTTAGGGTTAGGGTTAGGGTTAGGGTTAGGGTTAGGCCTAGGCTTAGGGTGCAGAATACCACCAAGCCAGGAGCTCCAGGGATACTCACCATGCAAAAGGCGGGCCAAGTTGAGCGTAGCACACCCAAATCCTTCCTCCCTCTTCGTCATTCTGCTCGGAACTCACCACAGCGCAATGCCCGATTTCTGGCTCAGTCTAGGGTGAACATTAGGGTTAGGGTTAGGGTTAGGGTTAGGGTTAGGGTTAGGCTTAGGGTGCAGAAAACCACCAAGCCAGGAGCTCCAGGGATACTCACCATGCAAAAGGCAGGCCAATTTGAGCGTAGCAGACCCAAATCCTTCCTCCCTCTTCGTCATTCTGCTCGGAACTCACCACAGCCCTATGCCCGATTTCTGGCTCAGTCTAGGGTTAGGATTAGGGTTAGGGTTAGGGTTAGGGTTAGGGTTAGGCCTAGGCTTAGGGTTCAGGAAACCACAAAGCCAGGAGCTCCAGGGATACTCACCATGCAAAAGGCGGGCCAAGTTGAGCGTAGCACATCCAAATCCTTCCTCCCTCTTCGTCATTCTGCTCGGAACTCACCACAGCGCAATGCCCGATTGCTGGCTCAGCCTAGGGTTAACGTTAGGGTTAGGGTTAGGGTTAGGGTTAGGGTTAGGCCTAGGCTTAGGGTGCAGAATACCACCAAGCCAGGAGCTCCAGGGATACTCACCATGCAAAAGGCAGGCCAAGTTGAGCGTAGCACATCCAAATCCTTCCTCCCTCTTCGTCATTCTGCTCGGAACTCACCACAGCCCTATGCCCGATTTCTGGCTCAGTCTTGGGTTAGCGTTAGGGTTAGGGTTAGGGTTATGCCTAGGCTTAGGGTTCAGAAAACCATCAAGCCAGGAGCTCCAGGGATACTCACCATGCAAAAGGCGGGCCAAGTTGAGCGTTGCACTTCCAAATCCTTCCTCCCTCTTCGTCATTCTGCTCGGAACTCACCACAGCCCTATGCCCGATTTCTGGCTCAGTCTATGCTTACGGTTAGGGTTAGCGTTAGGGTTAGGGTTAGGGTTATGCCTAGGCTTACGGTTCAGAAAACCACAAAGCCAGGAGCTCCAGGGACACTCACCATGCAAAAGGCAGGCCAAGTTGAGCGTAGCACATCCAAATCCTTCCTCCCTCTTCGTCATTCTGCTTGGAACTCACCACAGCGCAATGCCCGATTTCTGGCTCAGCCTAGGGTTAGGATTAGGGTTAGGGTTAGGGTTAGGGTTAGGGTTATGCCTAGGCTTAGGGTTCAGAAAACCACAAAGCCAGGAGCTCCAGGGACACTCACCATGCAAAAGACAGGCCAAGTTGAGCGTAGCACATCCAAATCCTTCCTCCCTCTTCGTCATTCTGCTTGGAACTCACCACACCGCAATGCCCGATTTCTGGCTCAGTCTAGGGTTAACGTTAGGGTTAGGGTTAGGGTTAGGGTTAGGGTTAGGGTTAGGGTTAGGCCTAGGCTTAGGGTGCAGAAAACCACCAAGCCAGGAGCTCCAGGGACACGCACCATGCAAAAGACAGGCCAAGTTGAGCGTAGCACATCCAAATCCTTCCTCCCTCTTCGTCATTCTGCTCGGAACTCACCACAGCCCTATGCCCGATTTCTGGCTCAGCCTAGGGTTAAGGTTAGGGTTAGGGTTAGGGTTAGGGTTATGCCTAGGCTTAGGGTTCAGGAAACCACAAAGCCAGGAGCTCCAGGGATACTCACCATGCAAAAGACAGGCCAAGTTGAGCGTAGCACATCCAAATCCTTCCTCCCTCTTCGTCATTCTGCTCGGAACTCACCACAGCCCTATGCCCGATTTCTGGCTCAGCCTAGGGTTAACGTTAGGGTTAGGCTTAGGGTTAGGGTTAGGGTTAGGGTTAGGCCTAGGCTTAGGGTGCAGAATACCACCAAGCCAGGAGCTCCAGGGATACTCACCATGCAAAAGGCGGGCCAAGTTGAGCGTAGCACATCCAAATCCTTCCTCCCTCTTCGTCATTCTGCTCGGAACTCACCACAGCCCTATGCCCGATTTCTGGCTCAGTCTAGGGTTAGGATTAGGGTTAGGGTTAGGGTTAGGGTTATGCCTAGGCTTAGGGTTCAGAAAACCACAAAGCCAGGAGCTCCAGGGACACTCACCATGCAAAAGACAGGCCAAGTTGAGCGTAGCACATCCAAATCCTTCCTCCCTCTTTGTCATTCTGCTTGGAACTCACCACAGCCCAATGCCCGATTTCTGGCTCAGTCTAGGGTTAACGTTAGGGTTAGGGTTAGGGTTAGGGTTAGGGTTAGGGTTAGGGTTAGGCCTAGGCCTAGGGTGCAGAAAACCACAAAGCCAGGAGCTCCAGGGACACGCACCATGCAAAATGCAGGCCAAGTTGAGCGTAGCACATCCAAATCCTTCCTCCCTCTTCGTCATTCTGCTCGGAACTCACCACAGCCCTATGCCCGATTTCTGGCTCAGTCTAGGGTTAGGGTTAGGGTTAGGGTTAGGGTTAGGCCTAGGCTTAGGGATCAGGAAACCACAAAGCCAGGAGCTCCAGGGATACTCACCATGCAAAAGGCGGGCCAAGTTGAGCGTAGCACATCCAAATCCTTCCTCCCTCTTCGTCATTCTGCTCGGAACTCACCACAGCCCAATGCCCGATTTCTGGCTCAGTCTAGGGTTAACGTTAGGGTTAGGGTTAGGGTTAGGGTTAGGGTTAGGCCTAGGCTTAGGGTGCAGAAAACCACAAAGCCAGGAGCTCCAGGGACACTCACCATGCAAAATGCAGGCCAAGTGGAGCATAGCACATCCAAATCCTTCCTCCCTCTTCGTCATTCTGCTTGGAACTCACCACAGCGCAATGCCCGATTTCTGGCTCAGCCTAGGGTTAGGATTAGGGTTAGGGTTAGGGTTAGGGTTAGGGTTATGCCTAGGCTTAGGGTTCAGAAAACCACAAAGCCAGGAGCTCCAGGGACACTCACCATGCAAAAGACAGGCCAAGTTGAGCGTAGCACATCCAAATCCTTCCTCCCTCTTCGTCATTCTGCTTGGAACTCACCACACCGCAATGCCCGATTTCTGGCTCAGTCTAGGGTTAACGTTAGGGTTAGGGTTAGGGTTAGGGTTAGGGTTAGGGTTAGGGTTAGGCCTAGGCTTAGGGTGCAGAAAACCACCAAGCCAGGAGCTCCAGGGACACGCACCATGCAAAAGACAGGCCAAGTTGAGCGTAGCACATCCAAATCCTTCCTCCCTCTTCGTCATTCTGCTCGGAACTCACCACAGCCCTATGCCCGATTTCTGGCTCAGTCTAGGGTTAGGGTTAGGGTTAGGGTTAGGGTTAGGGTTAGGCCTAGGCTTAGGGTTCAGGAAACCACAAAGCCAGGAGCTCCAGGGATACTCACCATGCAAAAGGCGGGCCAAGTTGAGCGTAGCACATCCAAATCCTTCCTCCCTCTTCGTCATTCTGCTCGGAACTCACCACAGCCCTATGCCCGATTTCTGGCTCAGCCTAGGGTTAAGGTTAGGGTTAGGGTTAGGGTTAGGGTTAGGGTTATGCCTAGGCTTAGGGTCCAGAAAACCACCAAGCCAGGAGCTCCAGGGATACTCACCATGCAAAAGACAGGCCAAGTTGAGCGTAGCACATCCAAATCCTTCCTCCCTCTTCGTCATTCTGCTCGGAACTCACCACAGCCCTATGCCCGATTTCTGGCTCAGCCTAGGGTTAACGTTAGGGTTAGGCTTAGGGTTAGGGTTAGGGTTAGGGTTAGGGTTAGGCCTAGGCTTAGGGTGCAGAATACCACCAAGCCAGGAGCTCCAGGGATACTCACCATGCAAAAGGCGGGCCAAGTTGAGCGTAGCACATCCAAATCCTTCCTCCCTCTTCGTCATTCTGCTCGGAACTCACCACAGCCCTATGCCCGATTTCTGGCTCAGTCTAGGGTTAGGATTAGGGTTAGGGTTAGGGTTAGGGTTATGCCTAGGCTTAGGGTTCAGAAAACCACAAAGCCAGGAGCTCCAGGGACACTCACCATGCAAAAGACAGGCCAAGTTGAGCGTAGCACATCCAAATCCTTCCTCCCTCTTTGTCATTCTGCTTGGAACTCACCACAGCCCAATGCCCGATTTCTGGCTCAGCCTAGGGTTAGCGTTAGGGTTAGGGTTATGCCTTGCCTGAGGGTTCGAAAAACCACAAAGCCAGGAGCTCCAGGGATACTCACCATGCAAAAGGCGAGCCAAGTTGAGCGTTGCACTTCCAAATCCTTCCTCCCTCTTCGTCATTCTGCTCGGAACTCACCACAGCCCTATGCCCGATTTCTGTCTCAGTCTAGGGTTAGGGTTAGGGTTAGGGTTAGGGTTATGCCTCGGCTTAGGGTTCAGGAAACCACAAAGCCAGGAGCTCCAGGGATACTCACCATGCAAAAGGCGGGCCAAGTTGAGCGTAGCACATCCAAATCCTTCCTCCCTCTTCGTCATTCTGCTCGGAACTCACCACAGCCCAATGCCCGATTTCTGGCTCAGTCTAGGGTTAGGGTTAGGGTTAGGGTTAGGGTTAGGGTTAGGCTTATGCCTAGGCTTAGGGTTCAGGAAACCACAAAGCCAGGAGCTCCAGGGATACTCACCATGCAAAAGGCGGGCCAAGTTGAGCGTAGCACATCCAAATCCTTCCTCCCTCTTCGTCATTCTGCTCGGAACTCACCACAGCCCTATGCCCGATTTCTGGCTCAGTCTAGGGTTAGGGTTAGGGTTATGCCTAGGCTTAGGGTGCAGAAAACCACCAAGCCAGGAGCTCCAGGGACACTCACCATGCAAAATATAGCCAAGTTGAGCGTAGCACATCCAAATCCTTCCTCCCTCTTCGTCATTCTGCTCGGAACTCACCACAGCCCTATGCCCGATTTCTGGCTCAGTCTAGGGTTAGGATTAGGGTTAGGGTTAGGGTTAGGGTTAGGGTTATGCCTAGGCTTACGGTTCAGAAAACCACAAAGCCAGGAGCTCCAGGGACACTCACCATGCAGAAGACAGGCCAAGTTGAGCGTAGCACATCCAAATCCTTCCTCCCTCTTCGTCATTCTGCTTGGAACTCACCACAGCGCAATGCCCGATTTCTGGCTCAGTCTAGGGTTAACGTTAGGGTTAGGGTTAGGGTTAGGGTTAGGGTTAGGGTTAGGGTTAGGCCTAGGCTTAGGGTGCAGAAAACCACAAAGCCAGGAGCTCCAGGGACACGCACCATGCAAAAGACAGGCCAAGTTGAGCGTAGCACATCCAAATCCTTCCTCCCTCTTCGTCATTCTGCTCGGAACTCACCACAGCCCTATGCCCGATTTCTGGCTCAGTCTAGGGTTAGGGTTAGGGTTAGGGTTAGGGTTAGGGTTAGGCCTAGGCTTAGGGTGCAGAAAACCACCAAGCCAGGAGCTCCAGGGACACGCACCATGCAAAATGCAGGCCAAGTTGAGCGTAGCACATCCAAATCCTTCCTCCCTCTTCGTCATTCTGCTCGGAACTCACCACAGCCCTATGCCCGATTTCTGGCTCAGTCTAGGGTTAGGGTTAGGGTTAGGGTTAGGGTTAGGCCTAGGCTTAGGGATCAGGAAACCACAAAGCCAGGAGCTCCAGGGACACTCACCATGCAAAAGACAGGCCAAGTTGAGCGTAGCACACCCAAATCCTTCCTCCCTCTTCGTCATTCTGCTTGGAACTCACCACAGCGCAATGCCCGATTTCTGTCTCAGTCTAGGGTTAGGATTAGGGTTAGGGTTAGGGTTAGGGTTATGCCTAGGCTTAGGGTCCAGACAACCACCAAGCCAGGAGCTCCAGGGATACTCACCATGCAAAAGGCAGGCCAAGTTGAGCGTAGCACATCCAAATCCTTCCTCCCTCTTCGTCATTCTGCTCGGAACTCACCACAGCCCTATGCCCGATTTCTGGCTCAGTCTAGGGTTAGGATTAGGGTTAGGGTTAGGGTTAGGGTTAGGCCTAGGCTTAGGGTTCAGGAAACCACAAAGCCAGGAGCTCCAGGGATACTCACCATGCAAAAGGCGGGCCAAGTTGAGCGTAGCACATCCAAATCCTTCCTCCCTCTTCGTCATTCTGCTCGGAACTCACCACAGCGCAATGCCCGATTGCTGGCTCAGCCTAGGGTTAACGTTAGGGTTAGGGTTAGGGTTAGGGTTAGGGTTAGGCCTAGGCTTAGGGTGCAGAATACCACCAAGCCGGGAGCTCCAGGGATACTCACCATGCAAAAGGCAGGCCAAGTTGAGCGTAGCACATCCAAATCCTTCCTCCCTCTTCGTCATTCTGCTCGGAACTCACCACAGCCCTATGCCCGATTTCTGGCTCAGTCTTGGGTTAGCGTTAGGGTTAGGGTTAGGGTTATGCCTAGGCTTAGGGTTCAGAAAACCATCAAGCCAGGAGCTCCAGGGATACTCACCATGCAAAAGGCAGGCCAAGTGGAGCGTAGCACATCCAAATCCTTCCTCCCTCTTCGTCATTCTGCTCGGAACTCACTCACTATGCCCGATTTCGGGCTCAGTCTATGCTTACGGTTAGGGTTAGCGTTAGGGTTAGGGTTATGCCTTGGCTTAGGGTTCAGAAAACCACAAAGCCAGGAGCTCCAGGGACACTCACCATGCAAAAGGCAGGCCAAGTTGAGCGTAGCACATCCAAATCCTTCCTCCCTCTTCGTCATTCTGCTCAGAACTCGCTACAGCCCAATGCCTGATTTCTGGCTCAGTCTATGCTTACGGTTAGGGTTAGGGTTAGGGTTAGGGTTAGGCCTAGGCTTAGGGTGCAGAAAACCACAAAGCCAGGAGCTCCAGGGATACTCACCATGCAAAAGGCGGGCCAAGTTGAGCGTTGCACTTCCAAATCCTTCCTCCCTCTTCGTCATTCTGCTCGGAACTCACCACAGCCCTATGCCCGATTTCTGGCTCAGTCTATGCTTACGGTTAGGGTTAGCGTTAGGGTTAGGGTTAGGGTTATGCCTAGGCTTACGGTTCAGAAAACCACAAAGCCAGGAGCTCCAGGGACACTCACCATGCAAAAGGCAGGCCAAGTTGAGCGTAGCACATCCAAATCCTTCCTCCCTCTTCGTCATTCTGCTTGGAACTCACCACAGCGCAATGCCCGATTTCTGGCTCAGCCTAGGGTTAGGATTAGGGTTAGGGTTAGGGTTAGGGTTAGGGTTATGCCTAGGCTTAGGGTTCAGAAAACCACAAAGCCAGGAGCTCCAGGGACACTCACCATGCAAAAGACAGGCCAAGTTGAGCGTAGCACATCCAAATCCTTCCTCCCTCTTCGTCATTCTGCTTGGAACTCACCACACCGCAATGCCCGATTTCTGGCTCAGTCTAGGGTTAACGTTAGGGTTAGGGTTAGGGTTAGGGTTAGGGTTAGGGTTAGGGTTAGGCCTAGGCTTAGGGTGCAGAAAACCACCAAGCCAGGAGCTCCAGGGACACGCACCATGCAAAAGACAGGCCAAGTTGAGCGTAGCACATCCAAATCCTTCCTCCCTCTTCGTCATTCTGCTCGGAACTCACCACAGCCCTATGCCCGATTTCTGGCTCAGCCTAGGGTTAGCGTTAGGGTTAGGGTTATGCCTTGCCTGAGGGTTCGAAAAACCACAAAGCCAGGAGCTCCAGGGATACTCACCATGCAAAAGGCGAGCCAAGTTGAGCGTTGCACTTCCAAATCCTTCCTCCCTCTTCGTCATTCTGCTCGGAACTCACCACAGCCCTATGCCCGATTTCTGTCTCAGTCTAGGGTTAGGGTTAGGGTTAGGGTTAGGGTTATGCCTCGGCTTAGGGTTCAGGAAACCACAAAGCCAGGAGCTCCAGGGATACTCACCATGCAAAAGGCGGGCCAAGTTGAGCGTAGCACATCCAAATCCTTCCTCCCTCTTCGTCATTCTGCTCGGAACTCACCACAGCCCAATGCCCGATTTCTGGCTCAGTCTAGGGTTAGGGTTAGGGTTAGGGTTAGGGTTAGGGTTAGGCTTATGCCTAGGCTTAGGGTTCAGGAAACCACAAAGCCAGGAGCTCCAGGGATACTCACCATGCAAAAGGCGGGCCAAGTTGAGCGTAGCACATCCAAATCCTTCCTCCCTCTTCGTCATTCTGCTCGGAACTCACCACAGCCCTATGCCCGATTTCTGGCTCAGTCTAGGGTTAGGGTTAGGGTTATGCCTAGGCTTAGGGTGCAGAAAACCACCAAGCCAGGAGCTCCAGGGACACTCACCATGCAAAATATAGCCAAGTTGAGCGTAGCACATCCAAATCCTTCCTCCCTCTTCGTCATTCTGCTCGGAACTCACCACAGCCCTATGCCCGATTTCTGGCTCAGTCTAGGGTTAGGATTAGGGTTAGGGTTAGGGTTAGGGTTAGGGTTATGCCTAGGCTTACGGTTCAGAAAACCACAAAGCCAGGAGCTCCAGGGACACTCACCATGCAGAAGACAGGCCAAGTTGAGCGTAGCACATCCAAATCCTTCCTCCCTCTTCGTCATTCTGCTTGGAACTCACCACAGCGCAATGCCCGATTTCTGGCTCAGTCTAGGGTTAACGTTAGGGTTAGGGTTAGGGTTAGGGTTAGGGTTAGGGTTAGGGTTAGGCCTAGGCTTAGGGTGCAGAAAACCACAAAGCCAGGAGCTCCAGGGACACGCACCATGCAAAAGACAGGCCAAGTTGAGCGTAGCACATCCAAATCCTTCCTCCCTCTTCGTCATTCTGCTCGGAACTCACCACAGCCCTATGCCCGATTTCTGGCTCAGTCTAGGGTTAGGGTTAGGGTTAGGGTTAGGGTTAGGGTTAGGCCTAGGCTTAGGGTGCAGAAAACCACCAAGCCAGGAGCTCCAGGGACACGCACCATGCAAAATGCAGGCCAAGTTGAGCGTAGCACATCCAAATCCTTCCTCCCTCTTCGTCATTCTGCTCGGAACTCACCACAGCCCTATGCCCGATTTCTGGCTCAGTCTAGGGTTAGGGTTAGGGTTAGGGTTAGGGTTAGGCCTAGGCTTAGGGATCAGGAAACCACAAAGCCAGGAGCTCCAGGGACACTCACCATGCAAAAGACAGGCCAAGTTGAGCGTAGCACACCCAAATCCTTCCTCCCTCTTCGTCATTCTGCTTGGAACTCACCACAGCGCAATGCCCGATTTCTGTCTCAGTCTAGGGTTAGGATTAGGGTTAGGGTTAGGGTTAGGGTTATGCCTAGGCTTAGGGTCCAGACAACCACCAAGCCAGGAGCTCCAGGGATACTCACCATGCAAAAGGCAGGCCAAGTTGAGCGTAGCACATCCAAATCCTTCCTCCCTCTTCGTCATTCTGCTCGGAACTCACCACAGCCCTATGCCCGATTTCTGGCTCAGTCTAGGGTTAGGATTAGGGTTAGGGTTAGGGTTAGGGTTAGGCCTAGGCTTAGGGTTCAGGAAACCACAAAGCCAGGAGCTCCAGGGATACTCACCATGCAAAAGGCGGGCCAAGTTGAGCGTAGCACATCCAAATCCTTCCTCCCTCTTCGTCATTCTGCTCGGAACTCACCACAGCGCAATGCCCGATTGCTGGCTCAGCCTAGGGTTAACGTTAGGGTTAGGGTTAGGGTTAGGGTTAGGGTTAGGCCTAGGCTTAGGGTGCAGAATACCACCAAGCCGGGAGCTCCAGGGATACTCACCATGCAAAAGGCAGGCCAAGTTGAGCGTAGCACATCCAAATCCTTCCTCCCTCTTCGTCATTCTGCTCGGAACTCACCACAGCCCTATGCCCGATTTCTGGCTCAGTCTTGGGTTAGCGTTAGGGTTAGGGTTAGGGTTATGCCTAGGCTTAGGGTTCAGAAAACCATCAAGCCAGGAGCTCCAGGGATACTCACCATGCAAAAGGCAGGCCAAGTGGAGCGTAGCACATCCAAATCCTTCCTCCCTCTTCGTCATTCTGCTCGGAACTCACTCACTATGCCCGATTTCGGGCTCAGTCTATGCTTACGGTTAGGGTTAGCGTTAGGGTTAGGGTTATGCCTTGGCTTAGGGTTCAGAAAACCACAAAGCCAGGAGCTCCAGGGACACTCACCATGCAAAAGGCAGGCCAAGTTGAGCGTAGCACATCCAAATCCTTCCTCCCTCTTCGTCATTCTGCTCAGAACTCGCTACAGCCCAATGCCTGATTTCTGGCTCAGTCTATGCTTACGGTTAGGGTTAGGGTTAGGGTTAGGGTTAGGCCTAGGCTTAGGGTGCAGAAAACCACAAAGCCAGGAGCTCCAGGGATACTCACCATGCAAAAGGCGGGCCAAGTTGAGCGTTGCACTTCCAAATCCTTCCTCCCTCTTCGTCATTCTGCTCGGAACTCACCACAGCCCTATGCCCGATTTCTGGCTCAGTCTATGCTTACGGTTAGGGTTAGCGTTAGGGTTAGGGTTAGGGTTATGCCTAGGCTTACGGTTCAGAAAACCACAAAGCCAGGAGCTCCAGGGACACTCACCATGCAAAAGGCAGGCCAAGTTGAGCGTAGCACATCCAAATCCTTCCTCCCTCTTCGTCATTCTGCTTGGAACTCACCACAGCGCAATGCCCGATTTCTGGCTCAGCCTAGGGTTAGGATTAGGGTTAGGGTTAGGGTTAGGGTTAGGGTTATGCCTAGGCTTAGGGTTCAGAAAACCACAAAGCCAGGAGCTCCAGGGACACTCACCATGCAAAAGACAGGCCAAGTTGAGCGTAGCACATCCAAATCCTTCCTCCCTCTTCGTCATTCTGCTTGGAACTCACCACACCGCAATGCCCGATTTCTGGCTCAGTCTAGGGTTAACGTTAGGGTTAGGGTTAGGGTTAGGGTTAGGGTTAGGGTTAGGGTTAGGCCTAGGCTTAGGGTGCAGAAAACCACCAAGCCAGGAGCTCCAGGGACACGCACCATGCAAAAGACAGGCCAAGTTGAGCGTAGCACATCCAAATCCTTCCTCCCTCTTCGTCATTCTGCTCGGAACTCACCACAGCCCTATGCCCGATTTCTGGCTCAGTCTAGGGTTAGGATTAGGGTTAGGGTTAGGGTTAGGGTTATGCCTAGGCTTAGGGTTCAGAAAACCACAAAGCCAGGAGCTCCAGGGACACTCACCATGCAAAAGACAGGCCAAGTTGAGCGTAGCACATCCAAATCCTTCCTCCCTCTTTGTCATTCTGCTTGGAACTCACCACAGCCCAATGCCCGATTTCTGGCTCAGTCTAGGGTTAACGTTAGGGTTAGGGTTAGGGTTAGGGTTAGGGTTAGGGTTAGGGTTAGGCCTAGGCCTAGGGTGCAGAAAACCACAAAGCCAGGAGCTCCAGGGACACGCACCATGCAAAATGCAGGCCAAGTTGAGCGTAGCACATCCAAATCCTTCCTCCCTCTTCGTCATTCTGCTCGGAACTCACCACAGCCCTATGCCCGATTTCTGGCTCAGTCTAGGGTTAGGGTTAGGGTTAGGGTTAGGGTTAGGCCTAGGCTTAGGGATCAGGAAACCACAAAGCCAGGAGCTCCAGGGATACTCACCATGCAAAAGGCGGGCCAAGTTGAGCGTAGCACATCCAAATCCTTCCTCCCTCTTCGTCATTCTGCTCGGAACTCACCACAGCCCAATGCCCGATTTCTGGCTCAGTCTAGGGTTAACGTTAGGGTTAGGGTTAGGGTTAGGGTTAGGGTTAGGCCTAGGCTTAGGGTGCAGAAAACCACAAAGCCAGGAGCTCCAGGGACACTCACCATGCAAAATGCAGGCCAAGTGGAGCATAGCACATCCAAATCCTTCCTCCCTCTTCGTCATTCTGCTTGGAACTCACCACAGCGCAATGCCCGATTTCTGGCTCAGCCTAGGGTTAGGATTAGGGTTAGGGTTAGGGTTAGGGTTAGGGTTATGCCTAGGCTTAGGGTTCAGAAAACCACAAAGCCAGGAGCTCCAGGGACACTCACCATGCAAAAGACAGGCCAAGTTGAGCGTAGCACATCCAAATCCTTCCTCCCTCTTCGTCATTCTGCTTGGAACTCACCACACCGCAATGCCCGATTTCTGGCTCAGTCTAGGGTTAACGTTAGGGTTAGGGTTAGGGTTAGGGTTAGGGTTAGGGTTAGGCCTAGGCTTAGGGTGCAGAAAACCACCAAGCCAGGAGCTCCAGGGACACGCACCATGCAAAAGACAGGCCAAGTTGAGCGTAGCACATCCAAATCCTTCCTCCCTCTTCGTCATTCTGCTCGGAACTCACCACAGCCCTATGCCCGATTTCTGGCTCAGTCTAGGGTTAGGGTTAGGGTTAGGGTTAGGGTTAGGGTTAGGCCTAGGCTTAGGGTTCAGGAAACCACAAAGCCAGGAGCTCCAGGGATACTCACCATGCAAAAGGCGGGCCAAGTTGAGCGTAGCACATCCAAATCCTTCCTCCCTCTTCGTCATTCTGCTCGGAACTCACCACAGCCCTATGCCCGATTTCTGGCTCAGCCTAGGGTTAAGGTTAGGGTTAGGGTTAGGGTTAGGGTTATGCCTAGGCTTAGGGTTCAGGAAACCACAAAGCCAGGAGCTCCAGGGATACTCACCATGCAAAAGACAGGCCAAGTTGAGCGTAGCACATCCAAATCCTTCCTCCCTCTTCGTCATTCTGCTCGGAACTCACCACAGCCCTATGCCCGATTTCTGGCTCAGCCTAGGGTTAACGTTAGGGTTAGGCTTAGGGTTAGGGTTAGGGTTAGGGTTAGGGTTAGGCCTAGGCTTAGGGTGCAGAATACCACCAAGCCAGGAGCTCCAGGGATACTCACCATGCAAAAGGCGGGCCAAGTTGAGCGTAGCACATCCAAATCCTTCCTCCCTCTTCGTCATTCTGCTCGGAACTCACCACAGCCCTATGCCCGATTTCTGGCTCAGTCTAGGGTTAGGATTAGGGTTAGGGTTAGGGTTAGGGTTATGCCTAGGCTTAGGGTTCAGAAAACCACAAAGCCAGGAGCTCCAGGGACACTCACCATGCAAAAGACAGGCCAAGTTGAGCGTAGCACATCCAAATCCTTCCTCCCTCTTTGTCATTCTGCTTGGAACTCACCACAGCCCAATGCCCGATTTCTGGCTCAGCCTAGGGTTAGCGTTAGGGTTAGGGTTATGCCTTGCCTGAGGGTTCGAAAAACCACAAAGCCAGGAGCTCCAGGGATACTCACCATGCAAAAGGCGAGCCAAGTTGAGCGTTGCACTTCCAAATCCTTCCTCCCTCTTCGTCATTCTGCTCGGAACTCACCACAGCCCTATGCCCGATTTCTGTCTCAGTCTAGGGTTAGGGTTAGGGTTAGGGTTAGGGTTATGCCTCGGCTTAGGGTTCAGGAAACCACAAAGCCAGGAGCTCCAGGGATACTCACCATGCAAAAGGCGGGCCAAGTTGAGCGTAGCACATCCAAATCCTTCCTCCCTCTTCGTCATTCTGCTCGGAACTCACCACAGCCCAATGCCCGATTTCTGGCTCAGTCTAGGGTTAGGGTTAGGGTTAGGGTTAGGGTTAGGGTTAGGCTTATGCCTAGGCTTAGGGTTCAGGAAACCACAAAGCCAGGAGCTCCAGGGATACTCACCATGCAAAAGGCGGGCCAAGTTGAGCGTAGCACATCCAAATCCTTCCTCCCTCTTCGTCATTCTGCTCGGAACTCACCACAGCCCTATGCCCGATTTCTGGCTCAGTCTAGGGTTAGGGTTAGGGTTATGCCTAGGCTTAGGGTGCAGAAAACCACCAAGCCAGGAGCTCCAGGGACACTCACCATGCAAAATATAGCCAAGTTGAGCGTAGCACATCCAAATCCTTCCTCCCTCTTCGTCATTCTGCTCGGAACTCACCACAGCCCTATGCCCGATTTCTGGCTCAGTCTAGGGTTAACGTTAGGGTTAGGGTTAGGGTTAGGGTTATGCCTAGGCTTACGGTTCAGAAAACCACAAAGCCAGGAGCTCCAGGGACACTCACCATGCAGAAGACAGGCCAAGTTGAGCGTAGCACATCCAAATCCTTCCTCCCTCTTCGTCATTCTGCTTGGAACTCACCACAGCGCAATGCCCGATTTCTGGCTCAGTCTAGGGTTAACGTTAGGGTTAGGGTTAGGGTTAGGGTTAGGGTTAGGGTTAGGCCTAGGCTTAGGGTGCAGAAAACCACAAAGCCAGGAGCTCCAGGGACACGCACCATGCAAAAGACAGGCCAAGTTGAGCGTAGCACATCCAAATCCTTCCTCCCTCTTCGTCATTCTGCTCGGAACTCACCACAGCCCTATGCCCGATTTCTGGCTCAGTCTAGGGTTAGGGTTAGGGTTAGGGTTAGGGTTAGGGTTAGGCCTAGGCTTAGGGTGCAGAAAACCACCAAGCCAGGAGCTCCAGGGACACGCACCATGCAAAATGCAGGCCAAGTTGAGCGTAGCACATCCAAATCCTTCCTCCCTCTTCGTCATTCTGCTCGGAACTCACCACAGCCCTATGCCCGATTTCTGGCTCAGTCTAGGGTTAGGGTTAGGGTTAGGGTTAGGGTTAGGCCTAGGCTTAGGGATCAGGAAACCACAAAGCCAGGAGCTCCAGGGACACTCACCATGCAAAAGACAGGCCAAGTTGAGCGTAGCACACCCAAATCCTTCCTCCCTCTTCGTCATTCTGCTTGGAACTCACCACAGCGCAATGCCCGATTTCTGTCTCAGTCTAGGGTTAGGATTAGGGTTAGGGTTAGGGTTAGGGTTATGCCTAGGCTTAGGGTCCAGACAACCACCAAGCCAGGAGCTCCAGGGATACTCACCATGCAAAAGGCAGGCCAAGTTGAGCGTAGCACATCCAAATCCTTCCTCCCTCTTCGTCATTCTGCTCGGAACTCACCACAGCCCTATGCCCGATTTCTGGCTCAGTCTAGGGTTAGGATTAGGGTTAGGGTTAGGGTTAGGGTTAGGCCTAGGCTTAGGGTTCAGGAAACCACAAAGCCAGGAGCTCCAGGGATACTCACCATGCAAAAGGCGGGCCAAGTTGAGCGTAGCACATCCAAATCCTTCCTCCCTCTTCGTCATTCTGCTCGGAACTCACCACAGCGCAATGCCCGATTGCTGGCTCAGCCTAGGGTTAACGTTAGGGTTAGGGTTAGGGTTAGGGTTAGGGTTAGGCCTAGGCTTAGGGTGCAGAATACCACCAAGCCGGGAGCTCCAGGGATACTCACCATGCAAAAGGCAGGCCAAGTTGAGCGTAGCACATCCAAATCCTTCCTCCCTCTTCGTCATTCTGCTCGGAACTCACCACAGCCCTATGCCCGATTTCTGGCTCAGTCTTGGGTTAGCGTTAGGGTTAGGGTTAGGGTTATGCCTAGGCTTAGGGTTCAGAAAACCATCAAGCCAGGAGCTCCAGGGATACTCACCATGCAAAAGGCAGGCCAAGTGGAGCGTAGCACATCCAAATCCTTCCTCCCTCTTCGTCATTCTGCTCGGAACTCACTCACTATGCCCGATTTCGGGCTCAGTCTATGCTTACGGTTAGGGTTAGCGTTAGGGTTAGGGTTATGCCTTGGCTTAGGGTTCAGAAAACCACAAAGCCAGGAGCTCCAGGGACACTCACCATGCAAAAGGCAGGCCAAGTTGAGCGTAGCACATCCAAATCCTTCCTCCCTCTTCGTCATTCTGCTCAGAACTCGCTACAGCCCAATGCCTGATTTCTGGCTCAGTCTATGCTTACGGTTAGGGTTAGGGTTAGGGTTAGGGTTAGGCCTAGGCTTAGGGTGCAGAAAACCACAAAGCCAGGAGCTCCAGGGACACTCACCATGCAAAATGCAGGCCAAGTTGAGCGTAGCACATCCAAATCCTTCCTCCCTCTTCGTCATTCTGCTCGGAACTCACCACAGCCCTATGCCCGATTTCTGGCTCAGTCTAGGGTGAACATTAGGGTTAGGGTTAGGGTTAGGGTTAGGGTTATGCCTAGGCTTAGGGTCCAGAAAACCACCAAGCCAGGAGCTCCAGGGATACTCACCATGCAAAAGGCAGGCCAATTTGAGCGTAGCACATCCAAATCCTTCCTCCCTCTTCGTCATTCTGCTCGGAACTCACCACAGCCCTATGCCCGATTTCTGGCTCAGCCTAGGGTTAACGTTAGGGTTAGGCTTAGGGTTAGGGTTAGGGTTAGGGTTAGGCCTAGGCTTAGGGTGCAGAATACCACCAAGCCAGGAGCTCCAGGGATACTCACCATGCAAAAGGCGGGCCAAGTTGAGCGTAGCACATCCAAATCCTTCCTCCCTCTTCGTCATTCTGCTCGGAACTCACCACAGCCCTATGCCCGATTTCTGGCTCAGTCTAGGGTTAGGATTAGGGTTAGGGTTAGGGTTAGGGTTATGCCTAGGCTTAGGGTTCAGAAAACCACAAAGCCAGGAGCTCCAGGGACACTCACCATGCAAAAGACAGGCCAAGTTGAGCGTAGCACATCCAAATCCTTCCTCCCTCTTTGTCATTCTGCTTGGAACTCACCACAGCCCAATGCCCGATTTCTGGCTCAGCCTAGGGTTAGCGTTAGGGTTAGGGTTATGCCTTGCCTGAGGGTTCGAAAAACCACAAAGCCAGGAGCTCCAGGGATACTCACCATGCAAAAGGCGAGCCAAGTTGAGCGTTGCACTTCCAAATCCTTCCTCCCTCTTCGTCATTCTGCTCGGAACTCACCACAGCCCTATGCCCGATTTCTGTCTCAGTCTAGGGTTAGGGTTAGGGTTAGGGTTAGGGTTATGCCTCGGCTTAGGGTTCAGGAAACCACAAAGCCAGGAGCTCCAGGGATACTCACCATGCAAAAGGCGAGCCAAGTTGAGCGTTGCACATCCAAATCCTTCCTCCCTCTTCGTCATTCTGCTCGGAACTCACCACAGCCCTATGCCCGATTTCTGGTTCAGTCTAGGGTTAGGGTTAGGGTTAGGCCTAGGCTTAGGGTTCAGGAAACCACAAAGCCAGGAGCTCCAGGGATACTCACCATGCAAAAGGCGGGCCAAGTTGAGCGTAGCACATCCAAATCCTTCCTCCCTCTTCGTCATTCTGCTCGGAACTCACCACAGCCCAATGCCCGATTTCTGGCTCAGTCTAGGGTTAGGGTTAGGGTTAGGGTTAGGGTTAGGGTTAGGCTTATGCCTAGGCTTAGGGTTCAGGAAACCACAAAGCCAGGAGCTCCAGGGATACTCACCATGCAAAAGGCGGGCCAAGTTGAGCGTAGCACATCCAAATCCTTCCTCCCTCTTCGTCATTCTGCTCGGAACTCACCACAGCCCTATGCCCGATTTCTGGCTCAGTCTAGGGTTAGGGTTTGGGTTATGCCTAGGCTTAGGGTGCAGAAAACCACAAAGCCAGGAGCTCCAGGGACACTCACCATGCAAAAGGCGGGCCAAGTTGAGCGTAGCACATCCAAATCCTTCCTCCCTCTTCGTCATTCTGCTCGGAACTCACCACAGCCCTATGCCCGATTTCTGGCTCAGTCTATGCTTACGGTTAGGGTTAGCGTTAGGGTTAGGGTTAGGGTTATGCCTAGGCTTACGGTTCAGAAAACCACAAAGCCAGGAGCTCCAGGGACACTCACCATGCAGAAGACAGGCCAAGTTGAGCGTAGCACATCCAAATCCTTCCTCCCTCTTCGTCATTCTGCTTGGAACTCACCACAGCGCAATGCCCGATTTCTGGCTCAGTCTAGGGTTAACGTTAGGGTTAGGGTTAGGGTTAGGGTTAGGGTTAGGGTTAGGGTTAGGCCTAGGCTTAGGGTGCAGAAAACCACAAAGCCAGGAGCTCCAGGGACACGCACCATGCAAAATGCAGGCCAAGTTGAGCGTAGCACATCCAAATCCTTCCTCCCTCTTCGTCATTCTGCTCGGAACTCACCACAGCCCTATGCCCGATTTCTGGCTCAGTCTAGGGTTAGGGTTAGGGTTAGGGTTAGGGTTAGGGTTAGGGTTAGGGTTAGGCCTAGGCTTAGGGTGCAGAAAACCACCAAGCCAGGAGCTCCAGGGACACGCACCATGCAAAATGCAGGCCAAGTTGAGCGTAGCACATCCAAATCCTTCCTCCCTCTTCGTCATTCTGCTCGGAACTCACCACAGCCCTATGCCCGATTTCTGGCTCAGTCTAGGGTTAGGGTTAGGGTTAGGGTTAGGGTTAGGCCTAGGCTTAGGGATCAGGAAACCACAAAGCCAGGAGCTCCAGGGACACTCACCATGCAAAAGACAGGCCAAGTTGAGCGTAGCACACCCAAATCCTTCCTCCCTCTTCGTCATTCTGCTTGGAACTCACCACAGCGCAATGCCCGATTTCTGTCTCAGTCTAGGGTTAGGATTAGGGTTAGGGTTAGGGTTAGGGTTATGCCTAGGCTTAGGGTCCAGAAAACCACCAAGCCAGGAGCTCCAGTGATACTCACCATGCAAAAGGCAGGCCAAGTTGAGCGTAGCACATCCAAATCCTTCCTCCCTCTTCGTCATTCTGCTCGGAACTCACTCACTATGCCCGATTTCGGGCTCAGTCTATGCTTACGGTTAGGGTTAGGGTTAGGGTTAGGGTTAGGCCTTGGCCTAGGGTTCAGAAAACCACAAAGCCAGGAGCTCCAGGGACACTCACTATGCAAAAGGCAGGCCAAGTTGAGCGTAGCACATCCAAATCCTTCCTCCCTCTTCGTCATTCTGCTCAGAACTCGCTACAGCCCAATGCCTGATTTCTGGCTCAGTCAATGCTTACGGTTAGGGTTAGGGTTAGGGTTAGGGTTATGCCTCGGCTTAGGGTTCAGAAAACCACAAAGCCGGGAGCTCCAGGGATACTCACCATGCAAAAGGCAGGCCAAGTTGAGCGTAGCACATCCAAATCCTTCCTCCCTCTTCGTCATTCTGCTCGGAACTCACCACAGCCCAATGCCCGATCTCTGGCTCAGTCTAGGGTTAACGTTAGGGTTATGCCTAGGCTTAGGGTTCAGAAAACCACCAAGCCAGGAGCTCCAGGGATACGCACCATGCAAAAGGCAGGCCAAGTTGAACGTAGCACATCCAAATCCTTCCTCCCTCTTCGTCATTCTGCTCGGAACTCACCACAGCCCTATGCCCGATTTCTGGCTCAGTCTAGGGTTAACGTTAGGGTTAGGGTTAGGTTTAGGCCTAGGCTTAGGGTTCAGAAAACCACAAAGCCAGGAGCTCCAGGGATACTCACCATGCAAAAGGCAGGCCAAGTTGAGCGTAGCACATCCAAATCCTTCCTCCCTCTTCGTCATTCTGCTCGGAACTCACCACAGCCCTATGCCCGATTTCTGGCTCAGTCTTGGGTTAGCGTTAGGGTTAGGGTTAGGGTTATGCCTAGGCTTAGGGTTCAGAAAACCATCAAGCCAGGAGCTCCAGGGATACTCACCATGCAAAAGGCAGGCCAAGTTGAGCGTAGCACATCCAAATCCTTCCTCCCTCTTCGTCATTCTGCTCGGAACTCACTCACTATGCCCGATTTCGGGCTCAGTCTATGCTTACGGTTAGGGTTAGCGTTAGGGTTAGGGTTATGCCTTGGCTTAGGGTTCAGAAAACCACAAAGCCAGGAGCTCCAGGGACACTCACCATGCAAAAGGCGGGCCAAGTTGAGCGTAGCACATCCAAATCCTTCCTCCCTCTTCGTCATTCTGCTCAGAACTCGCTACAGCCCAATGCCTGATTTCTGGCTCAGTCAATGCTTACGGTTAGGGTTAGGGTTAGGGTTAGGGTTAGGCCTAGGCTTAGGGTTCAGAAAACCACCAAGCCAGGAGCTCCAGGGATACTTACCATGCAAAAGGCGGGCCAAGTTGAGCGTAGCACATCCAAATCCTTCCTCCCTCTTCGTCATTCTGCTCGGAACTCACCACAGCCCTATGCCCGATTTCTGGCTCAGTCTAGGGTTAGGGTTAGGGTTAGGGTTAGGGTTAGGCCTAGGCTTAGGGATCAGGAAACCACAAAGCCAGGAGCTCCAGGGATACTCACCATGCAAAAGACAGGCCAAGTTGAGCGTAGCACACCCAAATCCTTCCTCCCTCTTCGTCATTCTGCTCGGAACTCACCACAGCGCAATGCCCGATTTCTGGCTCAGTCTAGGGTGAACATTAGGGTTAGGGTTAGGGTTAGGGTTAGGGTTATGCCTAGGCTTAGGGTCCAGAAAACCACCAAGCCAGGAGCTCCAGGGATACTCACCATGCAAAAGGCAGGCCAATTTGAGCGTAGCAGACCCAAATCCTTCCTCCCTCTTCGTCATTCTGCTCGGAACTCACCACAGCCCTATGCCCGATTTCTGGCTCAGTCTAGGGTTAGGATTAGGGTTAGGGTTAGGGTTAGGGTTAGGGTTAGGCCTAGGCTTAGGGTTCAGGAAACCACAAAGCCAGGAGCTCCAGGGATACTCACCATGCAAAAGGCGGGCCAAGTTGAGCGTAGCACATCCAAATCCTTCCTCCCTCTTCGTCATTCTGCTCGGAACTCACCACAGCGCAATGCCCGATTGCTGGCTCAGCCTAGGGTTAACGTTAGGGTTAGGGTTAGGGTTAGGGTTAGGGTTAGGCCTAGGCTTAGGGTGCAGAATACCACCAAGCCAGGAGCTCCAGGGATACTCACCATGCAAAAGGCAGGCCAAGTTGAGCGTAGCACATCCAAATCCTTCCTCCCTCTTCGTCATTCTGCTCGGAACTCACCACAGCCCTATGCCCGATTTCTGGCTCAGTCTTGGGTTAGCGTTAGGGTTAGGGTTAGGGTTATGCCTAGGCTTAGGGTTCAGAAAACCATCAAGCCAGGAGCTCCAGGGATACTCACCATGCAAAAGGCGGGCCAAGTTGAGCGTTGCACTTCCAAATCCTTCCTCCCTCTTCGTCATTCTGCTCGGAACTCACCACAGCCCTATGCCCGATTTCTGGCTCAGTCTATGCTTACGGTTAGGGTTAGCGTTAGGGTTAGGGTTAGGGTTATGCCTAGGCTTACGGTTCAGAAAACCACAAAGCCAGGAGCTCCAGGGACACTCACCATGCAAAAGGCAGGCCAAGTTGAGCGTAGCACATCCAAATCCTTCCTCCCTCTTCGTCATTCTGCTTGGAACTCACCACAGCGCAATGCCCGATTTCTGGCTCAGCCTAGGGTTAGGATTAGGGTTAGGGTTAGGGTTAGGGTTAGGGTTAGGGTTAGGGTTAGGCCTAGGCTTAGGGTGCAGAAAACCACCAAGCCAGGAGCTCCAGGGACACGCACCATGCAAAAGACAGGCCAAGTTGAGCGTAGCACATCCAAATCCTTCCTCCCTCTTCGTCATTCTGCTCGGAACTCACCACAGCCCTATGCCCGATTTCTGGCTCAGCCTAGGGTTAAGGTTAGGGTTAGGGTTAGGGTTAGGGTTATGCCTAGGCTTAGGGTTCAGGAAACCACAAAGCCAGGAGCTCCAGGGATACTCACCATGCAAAAGACAGGCCAAGTTGAGCGTAGCACATCCAAATCCTTCCTCCCTCTTCGTCATTCTGCTCGGAACTCACCACAGCCCTATGCCCGATTTCTGGCTCAGCCTAGGGTTAACGTTAGGGTTAGGCTTAGGGTTAGGGTTAGGGTTAGGGTTAGGGTTAGGCCTAGGCTTAGGGTGCAGAATACCACCAAGCCAGGAGCTCCAGGGATACTCACCATGCAAAAGGCGGGCCAAGTTGAGCGTAGCACACCCAAATCCTTCCTCCCTCTTCGTCATTCTGCTCGGAACTCACCACAGCGCAATGCCCGATTTCTGGCTCAGTCTAGGGTGAACATTAGGGTTAGGGTTAGGGTTAGGGTTAGGGTTATGCCTAGGCTTAGGGTCCAGAAAACCACCAAGCCAGGAGCTCCAGGGATACTCACCATGCAAAAGGCAGGCCAATTTGAGCGTAGCAGACCCAAATCCTTCCTCCCTCTTCGTCATTCTGCTCGGAACTCACCACAGCCCTATGCCCGATTTCTGGCTCAGTCTAGGGTTAGGATTAGGGTTAGGGTTAGGGTTAGGGTTAGGGTTAGGCCTAGGCTTAGGGTTCAGGAAACCACAAAGCCAGGAGCTCCAGGGATACTCACCATGCAAAAGGCGGGCCAAGTTGAGCGTAGCACATCCAAATCCTTCCTCCCTCTTCGTCATTCTGCTCGGAACTCACCACACCGCAATGCCCGATTGCTGGCTCAGCCTAGGGTTAACGTTAGGGTTAGGGTTAGGGTTAGGGTTAGGGTTAGGCCTAGGCTTAGGGTGCAGAATACCACCAAGCCAGGAGCTCCAGGGATACTCACCATGCAAAAGGCAGGCCAAGTTGAGCGTAGCACATCCAAATCCTTCCTCCCTCTTCGTCATTCTGCTCGGAACTCACCACAGCCCTATGCCCGATTTCTGGCTCAGTCTTGGGTTAGCGTTAGGGTTAGGGTTAGGGTTATGCCTAGGCTTAGGGTTCAGAAAACCATCAAGCCAGGAGCTCCAGGGATACTCACCATGCAAAAGGCGGGCCAAGTTGAGCGTTGCACTTCCAAATCCTTCCTCCCTCTTCGTCATTCTGCTCGGAACTCACCACAGCCCTATGCCCGATTTCTGGCTCAGTCTATGCTTACGGTTAGGGTTAGCGTTAGGGTTAGGGTTAGGGTTATGCCTAGGCTTACGGTTCAGAAAACCACAAAGCCAGGAGCTCCAGGGACACTCACCATGCAAAAGGCAGGCCAAGTTGAGCGTAGCACATCCAAATCCTTCCTCCCTCTTCGTCATTCTGCTTGGAACTCACCACAGCGCAATGCCCGATTTCTGGCTCAGCCTAGGGTTAGGATTAGGGTTAGGGTTAGGGTTAGGGTTAGGGTTATGCCTAGGCTTAGGGTTCAGAAAACCACAAAGCCAGGAGCTCCAGGGACACTCACCATGCAAAAGACAGGCCAAGTTGAGCGTAGCACATCCAAATCCTTCCTCCCTCTTCGTCATTCTGCTTGGAACTCACCACACCGCAATGCCCGATTTCTGGCTCAGTCTAGGGTTAACGTTAGGGTTAGGGTTAGGGTTAGGGTTAGGGTTAGGGTTAGGGTTAGGCCTAGGCTTAGGGTGCAGAAAACCACCAAGCCAGGAGCTCCAGGGACACGCACCATGCAAAAGACAGGCCAAGTTGAGCGTAGCACATCCAAATCCTTCCTCCCTCTTCGTCATTCTGCTCGGAACTCACCACAGCCCTATGCCCGATTTCTGGCTCAGCCTAGGGTTAAGGTTAGGGTTAGGGTTAGGGTTAGGGTTATGCCTAGGCTTAGGGTTCAGGAAACCACAAAGCCAGGAGCTCCAGGGATACTCACCATGCAAAAGACAGGCCAAGTTGAGCGTAGCACATCCAAATCCTTCCTCCCTCTTCGTCATTCTGCTCGGAACTCACCACAGCCCTATGCCCGATTTCTGGCTCAGCCTAGGGTTAACGTTAGGGTTAGGCTTAGGGTTAGGGTTAGGGTTAGGGTTAGGGTTAGGCCTAGGCTTAGGGTGCAGAATACCACCAAGCCAGGAGCTCCAGGGATACTCACCATGCAAAAGGCGGGCCAAGTTGAGCGTAGCACATCCAAATCCTTCCTCCCTCTTCGTCATTCTGCTCGGAACTCACCACAGCCCTATGCCCGATTTCTGGCTCAGTCTAGGGTTAGGATTAGGGTTAGGGTTAGGGTTAGGGTTATGCCTAGGCTTAGGGTTCAGAAAACCACAAAGCCAGGAGCTCCAGGGACACTCACCATGCAAAAGACAGGCCAAGTTGAGCGTAGCACATCCAAATCCTTCCTCCCTCTTCGTCATTCTGCTTGGAACTCACCACAGCCCAATGCCCGATTTCTGGCTCAGTCTAGGGTTAACGTTAGGGTTAGGGTTAGGGTTAGGGTTAGGGTTAGGGTTAGGGTTAGGCCTAGGCCTAGGGTGCAGAAAACCACAAAGCCAGGAGCTCCAGGGACACGCACCATGCAAAATGCAGGCCAAGTTGAGCGTAGCACATCCAAATCCTTCCTCCCTCTTCGTCATTCTGCTCGGAACTCACCACAGCCCTATGCCCGATTTCTGGCTCAGTCTAGGGTTAGGGTTAGGGTTAGGGTTAGGGTTAGGCCTAGGCTTAGGGATCAGGAAACCACAAAGCCAGGAGCTCCAGGGATACTCACCATGCAAAAGGCGGGCCAAGTTGAGCGTAGCACATCCAAATCCTTCCTCCCTCTTCGTCATTCTGCTCGGAACTCACCACAGCCCAATGCCCGATTTCTGGCTCAGTCTAGGGTTAACGTTAGGGTTAGGGTTAGGGTTAGGGTTAGGGTTAGGCCTAGGCTTAGGGTGCAGAAAACCACCAAGCCAGGAGCTCCAGGGACACTCACCATGCAAAATGCAGGCCAAGTGGAGCATAGCACATCCAAATCCTTCCTCCCTCTTCGTCATTCTGCTTGGAACTCACCACAGCGCAATGCCCGATTTCTGGCTCAGCCTAGGGTTAGGATTAGGGTTAGGGTTAGGGTTAGGGTTAGGGTTAGGGTTAGGGTTATGCCTAGGCTTAGGGTTCAGAAAACCACAAAGCCAGGAGCTCCAGGGACACTCACCATGCAAAAGACAGGCCAAGTTGAGCGTAGCACATCCAAATCCTTCCTCCCTCTTCGTCATTCTGCTTGGAACTCACCACACCGCAATGCCCGATTTCTGGCTCAGTCTAGGGTTAACGTTAGGGTTAGGGTTAGGGTTAGGGTTAGGGTTAGGGTTAGGCCTAGGCTTAGGGTGCAGAAAACCACCAAGCCAGGAGCTCCAGGGACACGCACCATGCAAAAGACAGGCCAAGTTGAGCGTAGCACATCCAAATCCTTCCTCCCTCTTCGTCATTCTGCTCGGAACTCACCACAGCCCTATGCCCGATTTCTGGCTCAGTCTAGGGTTAGGGTTAGGGTTAGGGTTAGGGTTAGGGTTAGGCCTAGGCTTAGGGTTCAGGAAACCACAAAGCCAGGAGCTCCAGGGATACTCACCATGCAAAAGGCGGGCCAAGTTGAGCGTAGCACATCCAAATCCTTCCTCCCTCTTCGTCATTCTGCTCGGAACTCACCACAGCCCTATGCCCGATTTCTGGCTCAGCCTAGGGTTAAGGTTAGGGTTAGGGTTAGGGTTAGGGTTATGCCTAGGCTTAGGGTTCAGGAAACCACAAAGCCAGGAGCTCCAGGGATACTCACCATGCAAAAGACAGGCCAAGTTGAGCGTAGCACATCCAAATCCTTCCTCCCTCTTCGTCATTCTGCTCGGAACTCACCACAGCCCTATGCCCGATTTCTGGCTCAGCCTAGGGTTAACGTTAGGGTTAGGCTTAGGGTTAGGGTTAGGGTTAGGGTTAGGGTTAGGCCTAGGCTTAGGGTGCAGAATACCACCAAGCCAGGAGCTCCAGGGATACTCACCATGCAAAAGGCGGGCCAAGTTGAGCGTAGCACATCCAAATCCTTCCTCCCTCTTCGTCATTCTGCTCGGAACTCACCACAGCCCTATGCCCGATTTCTGGCTCAGTCTAGGGTTAGGATTAGGGTTAGGGTTAGGGTTAGGGTTATGCCTAGGCTTAGGGTTCAGAAAACCACAAAGCCAGGAGCTCCAGGGACACTCACCATGCAAAAGACAGGCCAAGTTGAGCGTAGCACATCCAAATCCTTCCTCCCTCTTTGTCATTCTGCTTGGAACTCACCACAGCCCAATGCCCGATTTCTGGCTCAGCCTAGGGTTAGCGTTAGGGTTAGGGTTATGCCTTGCCTGAGGGTTCGAAAAACCACAAAGCCAGGAGCTCCAGGGATACTCACCATGCAAAAGGCGAGCCAAGTTGAGCGTTGCACTTCCAAATCCTTCCTCCCTCTTCGTCATTCTGCTCGGAACTCACCACAGCCCTATGCCCGATTTCTGTCTCAGTCTAGGGTTAGGGTTAGGGTTAGGGTTAGGGTTATGCCTCGGCTTAGGGTTCAGGAAACCACAAAGCCAGGAGCTCCAGGGATACTCACCATGCAAAAGGCGGGCCAAGTTGAGCGTAGCACATCCAAATCCTTCCTCCCTCTTCGTCATTCTGCTCGGAACTCACCACAGCCCAATGCCCGATTTCTGGCTCAGTCTAGGGTTAGGGTTAGGGTTAGGGTTAGGGTTAGGGTTAGGGTTAGGCTTATGCCTAGGCTTAGGGTTCAGGAAACCACAAAGCCAGGAGCTCCAGGGATACTCACCATGCAAAAGGCGGGCCAAGTTGAGCGTAGCACATCCAAATCCTTCCTCCCTCTTCGTCATTCTGCTCGGAACTCACCACAGCCCTATGCCCGATTTCTGGCTCAGTCTAGGGTTAGGGTTAGGGTTATGCCTAGGCTTAGGGTGCAGAAAACCACCAAGCCAGGAGCTCCAGGGACACTCACCATGCAAAATATAGCCAAGTTGAGCGTAGCACATCCAAATCCTTCCTCCCTCTTCGTCATTCTGCTCGGAACTCACCACAGCCCTATGCCCGATTTCTGGCTCAGTCTAGGGTTAGGATTAGGGTTAGGGTTAGGGTTAGGGTTAGGGTTATGCCTAGGCTTACGGTTCAGAAAACCACAAAGCCAGGAGCTCCAGGGACACTCACCATGCAGAAGACAGGCCAAGTTGAGCGTAGCACATCCAAATCCTTCCTCCCTCTTCGTCATTCTGCTTGGAACTCACCACAGCGCAATGCCCGATTTCTGGCTCAGTCTAGGGTTAACGTTAGGGTTAGGGTTAGGGTTAGGGTTAGGGTTAGGGTTAGGCCTAGGCTTAGGGTGCAGAAAACCACAAAGCCAGGAGCTCCAGGGACACGCACCATGCAAAAGACAGGCCAAGTTGAGCGTAGCACATCCAAATCCTTCCTCCCTCTTCGTCATTCTGCTCGGAACTCACCACAGCCCTATGCCCGATTTCTGGCTCAGTCTAGGGTTAGGGTTAGGGTTAGGGTTAGGGTTAGGGTTAGGCCTAGGCTTAGGGTGCAGAAAACCACCAAGCCAGGAGCTCCAGGGACACGCACCATGCAAAATGCAGGCCAAGTTGAGCGTAGCACATCCAAATCCTTCCTCCCTCTTCGTCATTCTGCTCGGAACTCACCACAGCCCTATGCCCGATTTCTGGCTCAGTCTAGGGTTAGGGTTAGGGTTAGGGTTAGGGTTAGGCCTAGGCTTAGGGATCAGGAAACCACAAAGCCAGGAGCTCCAGGGACACTCACCATGCAAAAGACAGGCCAAGTTGAGCGTAGCACACCCAAATCCTTCCTCCCTCTTCGTCATTCTGCTTGGAACTCACCACAGCGCAATGCCCGATTTCTGTCTCAGTCTAGGGTTAGGATTAGGGTTAGGGTTAGGGTTAGGGTTATGCCTAGGCTTAGGGTCCAGACAACCACCAAGCCAGGAGCTCCAGGGATACTCACCATGCAAAAGGCAGGCCAAGTTGAGCGTAGCACATCCAAATCCTTCCTCCCTCTTCGTCATTCTGCTCGGAACTCACCACAGCCCTATGCCCGATTTCTGGCTCAGTCTAGGGTTAGGATTAGGGTTAGGGTTAGGGTTAGGGTTAGGCCTAGGCTTAGGGTTCAGGAAACCACAAAGCCAGGAGCTCCAGGGATACTCACCATGCAAAAGGCGGGCCAAGTTGAGCGTAGCACATCCAAATCCTTCCTCCCTCTTCGTCATTCTGCTCGGAACTCACCACAGCGCAATGCCCGATTGCTGGCTCAGCCTAGGGTTAACGTTAGGGTTAGGGTTAGGGTTAGGGTTAGGGTTAGGCCTAGGCTTAGGGTGCAGAATACCACCAAGCCGGGAGCTCCAGGGATACTCACCATGCAAAAGGCAGGCCAAGTTGAGCGTAGCACATCCAAATCCTTCCTCCCTCTTCGTCATTCTGCTCGGAACTCACCACAGCCCTATGCCCGATTTCTGGCTCAGTCTTGGGTTAGCGTTAGGGTTAGGGTTAGGGTTATGCCTAGGCTTAGGGTTCAGAAAACCATCAAGCCAGGAGCTCCAGGGATACTCACCATGCAAAAGGCAGGCCAAGTGGAGCGTAGCACATCCAAATCCTTCCTCCCTCTTCGTCATTCTGCTCGGAACTCACTCACTATGCCCGATTTCGGGCTCAGTCTATGCTTACGGTTAGGGTTAGCGTTAGGGTTAGGGTTATGCCTTGGCTTAGGGTTCAGAAAACCACAAAGCCAGGAGCTCCAGGGACACTCACCATGCAAAAGGCAGGCCAAGTTGAGCGTAGCACATCCAAATCCTTCCTCCCTCTTCGTCATTCTGCTCAGAACTCGCTACAGCCCAATGCCTGATTTCTGGCTCAGTCTATGCTTACGGTTAGGGTTAGGGTTAGGGTTAGGGTTAGGCCTAGGCTTAGGGTGCAGAAAACCACAAAGCCAGGAGCTCCAGGGACACTCACCATGCAAAAGATAGCCAAGTTGAGCGTAGCACATCCAAATCCTTCCTCCCTCTTCGTCATTCTGCTCGGAACTCACCACAGCCCTATGCCCGATTTCTGGCTCAGTCTAGGGTGAACAT
The DNA here is from genome assembly GCF_965178545.1 of Coloeus monedula. Taxonomy (NCBI): domain Eukaryota; kingdom Metazoa; phylum Chordata; class Aves; order Passeriformes; family Corvidae; genus Coloeus; species Coloeus monedula. The sequence goes on from NC_138790.1 coordinate 14,721,059, forward strand.
TAGGGTTAGGGTTAGGGTTAGGGTTAGGGTTAGGCCTAGGCTTAGGGTGCAGAATACCACCAAGCCAGGAGCTCCAGGGATACTCACCATGCAAAAGGCAGGCCAATTTGAGCGTAGCACATCCAAATCCTTCCTCCCTCTTCGTCATTCTGCTCGGAACTCACCACAGCCCTATGCCCGATTTCTGGCTCAGCCTAGGGTTAACGTTAGGGTTAGGCTTAGGGTTAGGGTTAGGGTTAGGGTTAGGGTTAGGCCTAGGCTTAGGGTGCAGAATACCACCAAGCCAGGAGCTCCAGGGATACTCACCATGCAAAAGGCGGGCCAAGTTGAGCGTAGCACATCCAAATCCTTCCTCCCTCTTCGTCATTCTGCTCGGAACTCACCACAGCCCTATGCCCGATTTCTGGCTCAGTCTAGGGTTAGGATTAGGGTTAGGGTTAGGGTTAGGGTTATGCCTAGGCTTAGGGTTCAGAAAACCACAAAGCCAGGAGCTCCAGGGACACTCACCATGCAAAAGACAGGCCAAGTTGAGCGTAGCACATCCAAATCCTTCCTCCCTCTTTGTCATTCTGCTTGGAACTCACCACAGCCCAATGCCCGATTTCTGGCTCAGCCTAGGGTTAACGTTAGGGTTAGGGTTATGCCTTGCCTGAGGGTTCGAAAAACCACAAAGCCAGGAGCTCCAGGGATACTCACCATGCAAAAGGCGAGCCAAGTTGAGCGTTGCACTTCCAAATCCTTCCTCCCTCTTCGTCATTCTGCTCGGAACTCACCACAGCCCTATGCCCGATTTCTGTCTCAGTCTAGGGTTAGGGTTAGGGTTAGGGTTAGGGTTATGCCTCGGCTTAGGGTTCAGGAAACCACAAAGCCAGGAGCTCCAGGGATACTCACCATGCAAAAGGCGAGCCAAGTTGAGCGTTGCACATCCAAATCCTTCCTCCCTCTTCGTCATTCTGCTCGGAACTCACCACAGCCCTATGCCCGATTTCTGGTTCAGTCTAGGGTTAGGGTTAGGGTTAGGCCTAGGCTTAGGGTTCAGGAAACCACAAAGCCAGGAGCTCCAGGGATACTCACCATGCAAAAGGCGGGCCAAGTTGAGCGTAGCACATCCAAATCCTTCCTCCCTCTTCGTCATTCTGCTCGGAACTCACCACAGCCCAATGCCCGATTTCTGGCTCAGTCTAGGGTTAGGGTTAGGGTTAGGGTTAGGGTTAGGGTTAGGGTTAGGGTTAGGCTTATGCCTAGGCTTAGGGTTCAGGAAACCACAAAGCCAGGAGCTCCAGGGATACTCACCATGCAAAAGGCGGGCCAAGTTGAGCGTAGCACATCCAAATCCTTCCTCCCTCTTCGTCATTCTGCTCGGAACTCACCACAGCCCTATGCCCGATTTCTGGCTCAGTCTAGGGTTAGGGTTTGGGTTATGCCTAGGCTTAGGGTGCAGAAAACCACAAAGCCAGGAGCTCCAGGGACACTCACCATGCAAAAGATAGCCAAGTTGAGCGTAGCACATCCAAATCCTTCCTCCCTCTTCGTCATTCTGCTCGGAACTCACCACAGCCCTATGCCCGATTTCTGGCTCAGTCTATGCTTACGGTTAGGGTTAGCGTTAGGGTTAGGGTTAGGGTTATGCCTAGGCTTACGGTTCAGAAAACCACAAAGCCAGGAGCTCCAGGGACACTCACCATGCAGAAGACAGGCCAAGTTGAGCGTAGCACATCCAAATCCTTCCTCCCTCTTCGTCATTCTGCTTGGAACTCACCACAGCGCAATGCCCGATTTCTGGCTCAGTCTAGGGTTAACGTTAGGGTTAGGGTTAGGGTTAGGGTTAGGGTTAGGGTTAGGCCTAGGCTTAGGGTGCAGAAAACCACAAAGCCAGGAGCTCCAGGGACACGCACCATGCAAAATGCAGGCCAAGTTGAGCGTAGCACATCCAAATCCTTCCTCCCTCTTCGTCATTCTGCTCGGAACTCACCACAGCCCTATGCCCGATTTCTGGCTCAGTCTAGGGTTAGGGTTAGGGTTAGGGTTAGGGTTAGGGTTAGGGTTAGGCCTAGGCTTAGGGTGCAGAAAACCACAAAGCCAGGAGCTCCAGGGACACGCACCATGCAAAATGCAGGCCAAGTTGAGCGTAGCACATCCAAATCCTTCCTCCCTCTTCGTCATTCTGCTCGGAACTCACCACAGCCCTATGCCCGATTTCTGGCTCAGTCTAGGGTTAGGGTTAGGGTTAGGGTTAGGGTTAGGCCTAGGCTTAGGGATCAGGAAACCACAAAGCCAGGAGCTCCAGGGACACTCACCATGCAAAAGACAGGCCAAGTTGAGCGTAGCACATCCAAATCCTTCCTCCCTCTTCGTCATTCTGCTTGGAACTCACCACAGCGCAATGCCCGATTTCTGTCTCAGTCTAGGGTTAGGATTAGGGTTAGGGTTAGGGTTAGGGTTATGCCTAGGCTTAGGGTCCAGAAAACCACCAAGCCAGGAGCTCCAGGGATACTCACCATGCAAAAGGCAGGCCAAGTTGAGCGTAGCACATCCAAATCCTTCCTCCCTCTTCGTCATTCTGCTCGGAACTCACCACAGCCCTATGCCCGATTTCTGGCTCAGTCTAGGGTTAGGATTAGGGTTAGGGTTAGGGTTAGGGTTAGGCCTAGGCTTAGGGTTCAGGAAACCACAAAGCCAGGAGCTCCAGGGATACTCACCATGCAAAAGGCAGGCCAAGTTGAGCGTAGCACATCCAAATCCTTCCTCCCTCTTCGTCATTCTGCTCGGAACTCACCACAGCGCAATGCCCGATTGCTGGCTCAGCCTAGGGTTAACGTTAGGGTTAGGGTTAGGGTTAGGGTTAGGGTTAGGCCTAGGCTTAGGGTGCAGAATACCACCAAGCCAGGAGCTCCAGGGATACTCACCATGCAAAAGGCAGGCCAAGTTGAGCGTAGCACATCCAAATCCTTCCTCCCTCTTCGTCATTCTGCTCGGAACTCACCACAGCCCTATGCCCGATTTCTGGCTCAGTCTTGGGTTAGCGTTAGGGTTAGGGTTAGGGTTATGCCTAGGCTTAGGGTTCAGAAAACCATCAAGCCAGGAGCTCCAGGGATACTCACCATGCAAAAGGCAGGCCAAGTGGAGCGTAGCACATCCAAATCCTTCCTCCCTCTTCGTCATTCTGCTCGGAACTCACTCACTATGCCCGATTTCGGGCTCAGTCTATGCTTACGGTTAGGGTTAGCGTTAGGGTTAGGGTTATGCCTTGGCTTAGGATTCAGAAAACCACAAAGCCAGGAGCTCCAGGGACACTCACCATGCAAAAGGCAGGCCAAGTTGAGCGTAGCACATCCAAATCCTTCCTCCCTCTTCGTCATTCTGCTCAGAACTCGCTACAGCCCAATGCCTGATTTCTGGCTCAGTCTATGCTTACGGTTAGGGTTAGGGTTAGGGTTAGGGTTATGCCTAGGCTTAGGGTTCAGAAAACCACAAAGCCAGGAGCTCCAGGGATACTTACCATGCAAAAGGCGGGCCAAGTTGAGCGTAGCACATCCAAATCCTTCCTCCCTCTTCGTCATTCTGCTCGGAACTCACCACAGCCCTATGCCCGATTTCTGGCTCAGTCTAGGGTTAGGGTTAGGGTTAGGGTTAGGGTTAGGCCTAGGCTTAGGGATCAGGAAACCACAAAGCCAGGAGCTCCAGGGACACTCACCATGCAAAAGACAGGCCAAGTTGAGCGTAGCACACCCAAATCCTTCCTCCCTCTTCGTCATTCTGCTCGGAACTCACCACAGCGCAATGCCCGATTTCTGGCTCAGTCTAGGGTGAACATTAGGGTTAGGGTTAGGGTTAGGGTTAGGGTTATGCCTAGGCTTAGGGTCCAGAAAACCACCAAGCCAGGAGCTCCAGGGATACTCACCATGCAAAAGGCAGGCCAATTTGAGCGTAGCAGACCCAAATCCTTCCTCCCTCTTCGTCATTCTGCTCGGAACTCACCACAGCCCTATGCCCGATTTCTGGCTCAGTCTAGGGTTAGGGTTAGGGTTAGGGTTAGGGTTAGGGTTAGGCCTAGGCTTAGGGTTCAGGAAACCACAAAGCCAGGAGCTCCAGGGATACTCACCATGCAAAAGGCGGGCCAAGTTGAGCGTAGCACATCCAAATCCTTCCTCCCTCTTCGTCATTCTGCTCGGAACTCACCACAGCGCAATGCCCGATTGCTGGCTCAGCCTAGGGTTAACGTTAGGGTTAGGGTTAGGGTTAGGGTTAGGGTTAGGCCTAGGCTTAGGGTGCAGAATACCACCAAGCCAGGAGCTCCAGGGATACTCACCATGCAAAAGGCAGGCCAAGTTGAGCGTAGCACATCCAAATCCTTCCTCCCTCTTCGTCATTCTGCTCGGAACTCACCACAGCCCTATGCCCGATTTCTGGCTCAGTCTAGGGTTAGCGTTAGGGTTAGGGTTAGGGTTATGCCTAGGCTTAGGGTTCAGAAAACCATCAAGCCAGGAGCTCCAGGGATACTCACCATGCAAAAGGCAGGCCAAGTGGAGCGTAGCACATCCAAATCCTTCCTCCCTCTTCGTCATTCTGCTCGGAACTCACTCACTATGCCCGATTTCGGGCTCAGTCTATGCTTACGGTTAGGGTTAGCGTTAGGGTTAGGGTTATGCCTTGGCTTAGGGTTCAGAAAACCACAAAGCCAGGAGCTCCAGGGACACTCACTATGCAAAAGGCAGGCCAAGTTGAGCGTAGCACATCCAAATCCTTCCTCCCTCTTCGTCATTCTGCTCAGAACTCGCTACAGCCCAATGCCTGATTTCTGGCTCAGTCAATGCTTACGGTTAGGGTTAGGGTTAGGGTTAGGGTTAGGGTTATGCCTAGGCTTAGGGTTCAGAAAACCACAAAGCCAGGAGCTCCAGGGATACTTACCATGCAAAAGGCGGGCCAAGTTGAGCGTAGCACATCCAAATCCTTCCTCCCTCTTCGTCATTCTGCTCGGAACTCACCACAGCCCTATGCCCGATTTCTGGCTCAGTCTAGGGTTAGGGTTAGGGTTATGCCTCGGCTTAGGGTTCAGGAAACCACAAAGCCAGGAGCTCCAGGGACACTCACCATGCAAAAGGCGGGCCAAGTTGAGCGTAGCACATCCAAATCCTTCCTCCCTCTTCGTCATTCTGCTCGGAACTCACCACAGCCCTATGCCCGATCTCTGTCTCAGTCTACGGTTAGCGTTAGGGTTAGGGTTAGGGTTATGCCTAGGCTTAGGGTTCAGAAAACCACAAAGCCGGGAGCTCCAGGGATACTCACCATGCAAAAGGCAGGCCAAGTTGAGCGTAGCACATCCAAATCCTTCCTCCCTCTTCGTCATTCTGCTCGGAACTCACCACAGCCCAATGCCCGATCTCTGGCTCAGTCTAGGGTTAACGTTAGGGTTATGCCTAGGCTTAGGGTTCAGAAAACCACCAAGCCAGGAGCTCCAGGGATACGCACCATGCAAAAGGCAGGCCAAGTTGAACGTAGCACATCCAAATCCTTCCTCCCTCTTCGTCATTCTGCTCGGAACTCGCCACAGCCCTATGCCCGATATCTGGCTCAATCTAGGGTTAGCGTTAGGGTTAGGGTTATGCCTTGCCTTAGGGTTCGAAAAACCACAAAGCCAGGAGCTCCCGGGATACTCACCATGCAAAAGGCGGGCCAAGTTGAGCGTTGCACTTCCAAATCCTTCCTCCCTCTTCGTCATTCTGCTCGGAACTCACCACAGCCCTATGCTCGATCTCTGTCTCAGTCTAGGGTTAGCGTTAGGGTTAGGGTTGTGGAACTCACCACAGCGCAATGCCCGATTTCTGGCTCAGTCTAGGGTGAACATTAGGGTTAGGGTTAGGGTTAGGGTTAGGGTTATGCCTCGGCTTAGGGTTCAGAAAACCACAAAGCCGGGAGCTCCAGGGATACTCACCATGCAAAAGGCGGGCCAAGTTGAGCGTAGCACATCCAAATCCTTCCTCCCTCTTCGTCATTCTGCTCGGAACTCACCACAGCCCAATGCCCGATCCCTGGCTCAGTCTAGGGTTAACGTTAGGGTTATGCCTAGGCTTAGGGTTCAGAAAACCACCAAGCCAGGAGCTCCAGGGATACTCACCATGCAAAAGGCAGGCCAAGTTGAGCGTAGCACATCCAAATCCTTCCTCCCTCTTCGTCATTCTGCTCGGAACTCACTCACTATGCCCGATTTCGGGCTCAGTCTATGCTTACGGTTAGGGTTAGGGTTAGGGTTAGGGTTAGGCCTTGGCCTAGGGTTCAGAAAACCACAAAGCCGGGAGCTCCAGGGATACTCACCATGCAAAAGGCAGGCCAAGTTGAGCGTAGCACATCCAAATCCTTCCTCCCTCTTCGTCATTCTGCTCGGAACTCACCACAGCCCAATGCCCGATCTCTGGCTCAGTCTAGGGTTAACGTTAGGGTTATGCCTAGGCTTAGGGTTCAGAAAACCACCAAGCCAGGAGCTCCAGGGATACGCACCATGCAAAAGGCAGGCCAAGTTGAACGTAGCACATCCAAATCCTTCCTCCCTCTTCGTCATTCTGCTCGGAACTCACCACAGCCCTATGCCCGATTTCTGGCTCAGTCTAGGGTTAACGTTAGGGTTAGGGTTAGGTTTAGGCCTAGGCTTAGGGTTCAGAAAACCACAAAGCCAGGAGCTCCAGGGATACTCACCATGCAAAAGGCAGGCCAAGTTGAGCGTAGCACATCCAAATCCTTCCTCCCTCTTCGTCATTCTGCTCGGAACTCACCACAGCCCTATGCCCGATTTCTGGCTCAGTCTTGGGTTAGCGTTAGGGTTAGGGTTAGGGTTATGCCTAGGCTTAGGGTTCAGAAAACCATCAAGCCAGGAGCTCCAGGGATACTCACCATGCAAAAGGCAGGCCAAGTTGAGCGTAGCACATCCAAATCCTTCCTCCCTCTTCGTCATTCTGCTCGGAACTCACTCACTATGCCCGATTTCGGGCTCAGTCTATGCTTACGGTTAGGGTTAGCGTTAGGGTTAGGGTTATGCCTTGGCTTAGGGTTCAGAAAACCACAAAGCCAGGAGCTCCAGGGACACTCACCATGCAAAAGGCGGGCCAAGTTGAGCGTAGCACATCCAAATCCTTCCTCCCTCTTCGTCATTCTGCTCAGAACTCGCTACAGCCCAATGCCTGATTTCTGGCTCAGTCAATGCTTACGGTTAGGGTTAGGGTTAGGGTTAGGGTTAGGCCTAGGCTTAGGGTTCAGAAAACCACCAAGCCAGGAGCTCCAGGGATACTTACCATGCAAAAGGCGGGCCAAGTTGAGCGTAGCACATCCAAATCCTTCCTCCCTCTTCGTCATTCTGCTCGGAACTCACCACAGCCCTATGCCCGATTTCTGGCTCAGTCTAGGTTTAGGGTTAGGGTTAGGGTTAGGGTTAGGCCTAGGCTTAGGGATCAGGAAACCACAAAGCCAGGAGCTCCAGGGATACTCACCATGCAAAAGACAGGCCAAGTTGAGCGTAGCACACCCAAATCCTTCCTCCCTCTTCGTCATTCTGCTCGGAACTCACCACAGCGCAATGCCCGATTTCTGGCTCAGTCTAGGGTGAACATTAGGGTTAGGGTTAGGGTTAGGGTTAGGGTTATGCCTAGGCTTAGGGTCCAGAAAACCACCAAGCCAGGAGCTCCAGGGATACTCACCATGCAAAAGGCAGGCCAATTTGAGCGTAGCAGACCCAAATCCTTCCTCCCTCTTCGTCATTCTGCTCGGAACTCACCACAGCCCTATGCCCGATTTCTGGCTCAGTCTAGGGTTAGGATTAGGGTTAGGGTTAGGGTTAGGGTTAGGCCTAGGCTTAGGGTTCAGGAAACCACAAAGCCAGGAGCTCCAGGGATACTCACCATGCAAAAGGCGGGCCAAGTTGAGCGTAGCACATCCAAATCCTTCCTCCCTCTTCGTCATTCTGCTCGGAACTCACCACACCGCAATGCCCGATTGCTGGCTCAGCCTAGGGTTAACGTTAGGGTTAGGGTTAGGGTTAGGGTTAGGGTTAGGCCTAGGCTTAGGGTGCAGAATACCACCAAGCCAGGAGCTCCAGGGATACTCACCATGCAAAAGGCAGGCCAAGTTGAGCGTAGCACATCCAAATCCTTCCTCCCTCTTCGTCATTCTGCTCGGAACTCACCACAGCCCTATGCCCGATTTCTGGCTCAGTCTTGGGTTAGCGTTAGGGTTAGGGTTAGGGTTATGCCTAGGCTTAGGGTTCAGAAAACCATCAAGCCAGGAGCTCCAGGGATACTCACCATGCAAAAGGCAGGCCAAGTTGAGCGTAGCACATCCAAATCCTTCCTCCCTCTTCGTCATTCTGCTCGGAACTCACCACAGCCCTATGCCCGATTTCTGGCTCAGTCTAGGGTTAGGATTAGGGTTAGGGTTAGGGTTAGGGTTAGGGTTATGCCTAGGCTTACGGTTCAGAAAACCACAAAGCCAGGAGCTCCAGGGACACTCACCATGCAGAAGACAGGCCAAGTTGAGCGTAGCACATCCAAATCCTTCCTCCCTCTTCGTCATTCTGCTTGGAACTCACCACAGCGCAATGCCCGATTTCTGGCTCAGTCTAGGGTTAACGTTAGGGTTAGGGTTAGGGTTAGGGTTAGGGTTAGGCCTAGGCTTAGGGTGCAGAAAACCACAAAGCCAGGAGCTCCAGGGACACGCACCATGCAAAAGGCAGGCCAAGTTGAGCGTAGCACATCCAAATCCTTCCTCCCTCTTCGTCATTCTGCTCGGAACTCACCACAGCCCTATGCCCGATTTCTGGCTCAGTCTAGGGTTAGGGTTAGGGTTAGGGTTAGGGTTAGGGTTAGGGTTAGGCCTAGGCTTAGGGTGCAGAAAACCACCAAGCCAGGAGCTCCAGGGACACGCACCATGCAAAATGCAGGCCAAGTTGAGCGTAGCACATCCAAATCCTTCCTCCCTCTTCGTCATTCTGCTCGGAACTCACCACAGCCCTATGCCCGATTTCTGGCTCAGTCTAGGGTTAGGGTTAGGGTTAGGGTTAGGGTTAGGCCTAGGCTTAGGGATCAGGAAACCACAAAGCCAGGAGCTCCAGGGACACTCACCATGCAAAAGACAGGCCAAGTTGAGCGTAGCACACCCAAATCCTTCCTCCCTCTTCGTCATTCTGCTTGGAACTCACCACAGCGCAATGCCCGATTTCTGTCTCAGTCTAGGGTTAGGATTAGGGTTAGGGTTAGGGTTAGGGTTATGCCTAGGCTTAGGGTCCAGAAAACCACCAAGCCAGGAGCTCCAGGGATACTCAGCATGCAAAAGGCAGGCCAAGTTGAGCGTAGCACATCCAAATCCTTCCTCCCTCTTCGTCATTCTGCTCGGAACTCACCACAGCCCTATGCCCGATTTCTGGCTCAGTCTAGGGTTAGGATTAGGGTTAGGGTTAGGGTTAGGGTTAGGCCTAGGCTTAGGGTTCAGGAAACCACAAAGCCAGGAGCTCCAGGGATACTCACCATGCAAAAGGCAGGCCAAGTTGAGCGTAGCACATCCAAATCCTTCCTCCCTCTTCGTCATTCTGCTCGGAACTCACCACAGCGCAATGCCCGATTGCTGGCTCAGCCTAGGGTTAACGTTAGGGTTAGGGTTAGGGTTAGGGTTAGGGTTAGGCCTAGGCTTAGGGTGCAGAATACCACCAAGCCAGGAGCTCCAGGGATACTCACCATGCAAAAGGCAGGCCAAGTTGAGCGTAGCACATCCAAATCCTTCCTCCCTCTTCGTCATTCTGCTCGGAACTCACCACAGCCCTATGCCCGATTTCTGGCTCAGTCTTGGGTTAGCGTTAGGGTTAGGGTTAGGGTTATGCCTAGGCTTAGGGTTCAGAAAACCATCAAGCCAGGAGCTCCAGGGATACTCACCATGCAAAAGGCAGGCCAAGTGGAGCGTAGCACATCCAAATCCTTCCTCCCTCTTCGTCATTCTGCTCGGAACTCACTCACTATGCCCGATTTCGGGCTCAGTCTATGCTTACGGTTAGGGTTAGCGTTAGGGTTAGGGTTATGCCTTGGCTTAGGGTTCAGAAAACCACAAAGCCAGGAGCTCCAGGGACACTCACCATGCAAAAGGCGGGCCAAGTTGAGCGTAGCACATCCAAATCCTTCCTCCCTCTTCGTCATTCTGCTCAGAACTCGCTACAGCCCAATGCCTGATTTCTGGCTCAGTCTATGCTTACGGTTAGGGTTAGGGTTAGGGTTAGGGTTATGCCTAGGCTTAGGGTTCAGAAAACCACAAAGCCAGGAGCTCCAGGGATACTTACCATGCAAAAGGCGGGCCAAGTTGAGCGTAGCACATCCAAATCCTTCCTCCCTCTTCGTCATTCTGCTCGGAACTCACCACAGCCCTATGCCCGATTTCTGGCTCAGTCTAGGGTTAGGGTTAGGGTTAGGGTTAGGGTTAGGCCTAGGCTTAGGGATCAGGAAACCACAAAGCCAGGAGCTCCAGGGACACTCACCATGCAAAAGACAGGCCAAGTTGAGCGTAGCACACCCAAATCCTTCCTCCCTCTTCGTCATTCTGCTCGGAACTCACCACAGCGCAATGCCCGATTTCTGGCTCAGTCTAGGGTTAGGGTTAGGGTTAGGGTTAGGGTTAGGGTTAGGGTTATGCCTAGGCTTAGGGTCCAGAAAACCACCAAGCCAGGAGCTCCAGGGATACTCACCATGCAAAAGGCAGGCCAATTTGAGCGTAGCAGACCCAAATCCTTCCTCCCTCTTCGTCATTCTGCTCGGAACTCACCACAGCCCTATGCCCGATTTCTGGCTCAGTCTAGGGTTAGGGTTAGGGTTAGGGTTAGGGTTAGGGTTAGGCCTAGGCTTAGGGTTCAGGAAACCACAAAGCCAGGAGCTCCAGGGATACTCACCATGCAAAAGGCGGGCCAAGTTGAGCGTAGCACATCCAAATCCTTCCTCCCTCTTCGTCATTCTGCTCGGAACTCACCACAGCCCAATGCCCGATCCCTGGCTCAGCCTAGGGTTAACGTTAGGGTTAGGGTTAGGGTTAGGGTTAGGGTTAGGCCTAGGCTTAGGGTGCAGAATACCACCAAGCCAGGAGCTCCAGGGATACTCACCATGCAAAAGGCAGGCCAAGTTGAGCGTAGCACATCCAAATCCTTCCTCCCTCTTCGTCATTCTGCTCGGAACTCACCACAGCCCTATGCCCGATTTCTGGCTCAGTCTTGGGTTAGCGTTAGGGTTAGGGTTAGGGTTATGCCTAGGCTTAGGGTTCAGAAAACCATCAAGCCAGGAGCTCCAGGGATACTCACCATGCAAAAGGCAGGCCAAGTGGAGCGTAGCACATCCAAATCCTTCCTCCCTCTTCGTCATTCTGCTCGGAACTCACTCACTATGCCCGATTTCGGGCTCAGTCTATGCTTACGGTTAGGGTTAGCGTTAGGGTTAGGGTTATGCCTTGGCTTAGGGTTCAGAAAACCACAAAGCCAGGAGCTCCAGGGACACTCACTATGCAAAAGGCAGGCCAAGTTGAGCGTAGCACATCCAAATCCTTCCTCCCTCTTCGTCATTCTGCTCAGAACTCGCTACAGCCCAATGCCTGATTTCTGGCTCAGTCAATGCTTACGGTTAGGGTTAGGGTTAGGGTTAGGGTTATGCCTAGGCTTAGGGTTCAGAAAACCACAAAGCCAGGAGCTCCAGGGATACTTACCATGCAAAAGGCGGGCCAAGTTGAGCGTAGCACATCCAAATCCTTCCTCCCTCTTCGTCATTCTGCTCGGAACTCACCACAGCCCTATGCCCGATTTCTGGCTCAGTCTAGGGTTAGGGTTAGGGTTATGCCTCGGCTTAGGGTTCAGGAAACCACAAAGCCAGGAGCTCCAGGGACACTCACCATGCAAAAGGCGGGCCAAGTTGAGCGTAGCACATCCAAATCCTTCCTCCCTCTTCGTCATTCTGCTCGGAACTCACCACAGCCCTATGCCCGATCTCTGTCTCAGTCTACGGTTAGCGTTAGGGTTAGGGTTAGGGTTATGCCTAGGCTTAGGGTTCAGAAAACCACAAAGCCGGGAGCTCCAGGGATACTCACCATGCAAAAGGCAGGCCAAGTTGAGCGTAGCACATCCAAATCCTTCCTCCCTCTTCGTCATTCTGCTCGGAACTCACCACAGCCCAATGCCCGATCTCTGGCTCAGTCTAGGGTTAACGTTAGGGTTATGCCTAGGCTTAGGGTTCAGAAAACCACCAAGCCAGGAGCTCCAGGGATACGCACCATGCAAAAGGCAGGCCAAGTTGAACGTAGCACATCCAAATCCTTCCTCCCTCTTCGTCATTCTGCTCGGAACTCGCCACAGCCCTATGCCCGATATCTGGCTCAATCTAGGGTTAGCGTTAGGGTTAGGGTTATGCCTTGCCTTAGGGTTCGAAAAACCACAAAGCCAGGAGCTCCCGGGATACTCACCATGCAAAAGGCGGGCCAAGTTGAGCGTTGCACTTCCAAATCCTTCCTCCCTCTTCGTCATTCTGCTCGGAACTCACCACAGCCCTATGCTCGATCTCTGTCTCAGTCTACGGTTAGCGTTAGGGTTAGGGTTGTGGAACTCACCACAGCGCAATGCCCGATTTCTGGCTCAGTCTAGGGTGAACATTAGGGTTAGGGTTAGGGTTAGGGTTAGGGTTATGCCTCGGCTTAGGGTTCAGAAAACCACAAAGCCGGGAGCTCCAGGGATACTCACCATGCAAAAGGCGGGCCAAGTTGAGCGTAGCACATCCAAATCCTTCCTCCCTCTTCGTCATTCTGCTCGGAACTCACCACAGCCCAATGCCCGATCCCTGGCTCAGTCTAGGGTTAACGTTAGGGTTATGCCTAGGCTTAGGGTTCAGAAAACCACCAAGCCAGGAGCTCCAGGGATACTCACCATGCAAAAGGCAGGCCAAGTTGAACGTAGCACATCCAAATCCTTCCTCCCTCTTCGTCATTCTGCTCGGAACTCACCACAGCCCTATGCCCGATTTCTGGCTCAGTCTAGGGTTAACGTTAGGGTTAGGGTTAGGTTTAGGCCTAGGCTTAGGGTTCAGAAAACCACAAAGCCAGGAGCTCCAGTGATACTCACCATGCAAAAGGCAGGCCAAGTTGAGCGTAGCACATCCAAATCCTTCCTCCCTCTTCGTCATTCTGCTCGGAACTCACTCACTATGCCCGATTTCGGGCTCAGTCTATGCTTACGGTTAGGGTTAGGGTTAGGGTTAGGGTTAGGCCTTGGCCTAGGGTTCAGAAAACCACAAAGCCAGGAGCTCCAGGGACACTCACTATGCAAAAGGCAGGCCAAGTTGAGCGTAGCACATCCAAATCCTTCCTCCCTCTTCGTCATTCTGCTCAGAACTCGCTACAGCCCAATGCCTGATTTCTGGCTCAGTCAATGCTTACGGTTAGGGTTAGGGTTAGGGTTAGGGTTATGCCTAGGCTTAGGGTTCAGAAAACCACAAAGCCGGGAGCTCCAGGGATACTCACCATGCAAAAGGCAGGCCAAGTTGAGCGTAGCACATCCAAATCCTTCCTCCCTCTTCGTCATTCTGCTCGGAACTCACCACAGCCCAATGCCCGATCTCTGGCTCAGTCTAGGGTTAACGTTAGGGTTATGCCTAGGCTTAGGGTTCAGAAAACCACCAAGCCAGGAGCTCCAGGGATACGCACCATGCAAAAGGCAGGCCAAGTTGAACGTAGCACATCCAAATCCTTCCTCCCTCTTCGTCATTCTGCTCGGAACTCACCACAGCCCTATGCCCGATTTCTGGCTCAGTCTAGGGTTAACGTTAGGGTTAGGGTTAGGTTTAGGCCTAGGCTTAGGGTTCAGAAAACCACAAAGCCAGGAGCTCCAGGGATACTCACCATGCAAAAGGCAGGCCAAGTTGAGCGTAGCACATCCAAATCCTTCCTCCCTCTTCGTCATTCTGCTCGGAACTCACCACAGCCCTATGCCCGATTTCTGGCTCAGTCTTGGGTTAGCGTTAGGGTTAGGGTTAGGGTTATGCCTAGGCTTAGGGTTCAGAAAACCATCAAGCCAGGAGCTCCAGGGATACTCACCATGCAAAAGGCAGGCCAAGTTGAGCGTAGCACATCCAAATCCTTCCTCCCTCTTCGTCATTCTGCTCGGAACTCACTCACTATGCCCGATTTCGGGCTCAGTCTATGCTTACGGTTAGGGTTAGCGTTAGGGTTAGGGTTATGCCTTGGCTTAGGGTTCAGAAAACCACAAAGCCAGGAGCTCCAGGGACACTCACCATGCAAAAGGCGGGCCAAGTTGAGCGTAGCACATCCAAATCCTTCCTCCCTCTTCGTCATTCTGCTCAGAACTCGCTACAGCCCAATGCCTGATTTCTGGCTCAGTCAATGCTTACGGTTAGGGTTAGGGTTAGGGTTAGGGTTAGGCCTAGGCTTAGGGTTCAGAAAACCACCAAGCCAGGAGCTCCAGGGATACTTACCATGCAAAAGGCGGGCCAAGTTGAGCGTAGCACATCCAAATCCTTCCTCCCTCTTCGTCATTCTGCTCGGAACTCACCACAGCCCTATGCCCGATTTCTGGCTCAGTCTAGGGTTAGGGTTAGGGTTAGGGTTAGGGTTAGGCCTAGGCTTAGGGATCAGGAAACCACAAAGCCAGGAGCTCCAGGGATACTCACCATGCAAAAGACAGGCCAAGTTGAGCGTAGCACACCCAAATCCTTCCTCCCTCTTCGTCATTCTGCTCGGAACTCACCACAGCGCAATGCCCGATTTCTGGCTCAGTCTAGGGTGAACATTAGGGTTAGGGTTAGGGTTAGGGTTAGGGTTATGCCTAGGCTTAGGGTCCAGAAAACCACCAAGCCAGGAGCTCCAGGGATACTCACCATGCAAAAGGCAGGCCAATTTGAGCGTAGCAGACCCAAATCCTTCCTCCCTCTTCGTCATTCTGCTCGGAACTCACCACAGCCCTATGCCCGATTTCTGGCTCAGTCTAGGGTTAGGATTAGGGTTAGGGTTAGGGTTAGGGTTAGGGTTAGGCCTAGGCTTAGGGTTCAGGAAACCACAAAGCCGGGAGCTCCAGGGATACTCACCATGCAAAAGGCGGGCCAAGTTGAGCGTAGCACATCCAAATCCTTCCTCCCTCTTCGTCATTCTGCTCGGAACTCACCACACCGCAATGCCCGATTGCTGGCTCAGCCTAGGGTTAACGTTAGGGTTAGGGTTAGGGTTAGGGTTAGGGTTAGGCCTAGGCTTAGGGTGCAGAATACCACCAAGCCAGGAGCTCCAGGGATACTCACCATGCAAAAGGCAGGCCAAGTTGAGCGTAGCACATCCAAATCCTTCCTCCCTCTTCGTCATTCTGCTCGGAACTCACCACAGCCCTATGCCCGATTTCTGGCTCAGTCTTGGGTTAGCGTTAGGGTTAGGGTTAGGGTTATGCCTAGGCTTAGGGTTCAGAAAACCATCAAGCCAGGAGCTCCAGGGATACTCACCATGCAAAAGGCAGGCCAAGTGGAGCGTAGCACATCCAAATCCTTCCTCCCTCTTCGTCATTCTGCTCGGAACTCACTCACTATGCCCGATTTCGGGCTCAGTCTATGCTTACGGTTAGGGTTAGCGTTAGGGTTAGGGTTAGGCCTTGGCCTAGGGTTCAGAAAACCACAAAGCCAGGAGCTCCAGGGACACTCACTATGCAAAAGGCAGGCCAAGTTGAGCGTAGCACATCCAAATCCTTCCTCCCTCTTCGTCATTCTGCTCAGAACTCGCTACAGCCCAATGCCTGATTTCTGGCTCAGTCAATGCTTACGGTTAGGGTTAGGGTTAGGGTTAGGGTTAGGGTTATGCCTAGGCTTAGGGTTCAGAAAACCACAAAGCCAGGAGCTCCAGGGATACTTACCATGCAAAAGGCGGGCCAAGTTGAGCGTAGCACATCCAAATCCTTCCTCCCTCTTCGTCATTCTGCTCGGAACTCACCACAGCCCTATGCCCGATTTCTGGCTCAGTCTAGGGTTAGGGTTAGGGTTATGCCTAGGCTTAGGGTGCAGAAAACCACAAAGCCAGGAGCTCCAGGGACACTCACCATGCAAAAGGCGGGCCAAGTTGAGCGTAGCACATCCAAATCCTTCCTCCCTCTTCGTCATTCTGCTCGGAACTCACCACAGCCCTATGCCCGATTTCTGGCTCAGTCTAGGGTTAGGATTAGGGTTAGGGTTAGGCTTAGGGTTAGGCCTAGGCTTAGGGTCCAGAAAACCACCAAGCCAGGAGCTCCAGGGACACTCACCATGCAAAAGACAGGCCAAGTTGAGCGTAGCACATCCAAATCCTTCCTCCCTCTTCGTCATTCTGCTCGGAACTCGCCACAGCCCTATGCCCGATATCTGGCTCAATCTAGGGTTAGCGTTAGGGTTAGGGTTATGCCTTGCCTTAGGGTTCGAAAAACCACAAAGCCAGGAGCTCCCGGGATACTCACCATGCAAAAGGCGGGCCAAGTTGAGCGTTGCACTTCCAAATCCTTCCTCCCTCTTCGTCATTCTGCTCGGAACTCACCACAGCCCAATGCCCGATCCCTGGCTCAGCCTAGGGTTAACGTTAGGGTTAGGGTTAGGGTTAGGGTTAGGGTTAGGCCTAGGCTTAGGGTGCAGAATACCACCAAGCCAGGAGCTCCAGGGATACTCACCATGCAAAAGGCAGGCCAAGTTGAGCGTAGCACATCCAAATCCTTCCTCCCTCTTCGTCATTCTGCTCGGAACTCACCACAGCCCTATGCCCGATTTCTGGCTCAGTCTTGGGTTAGCGTTAGGGTTAGGGTTAGGGTTATGCCTAGGCTTAGGGTTCAGAAAACCATCAAGCCAGGAGCTCCAGGGATACTCACCATGCAAAAGGCAGGCCAAGTGGAGCGTAGCACATCCAAATCCTTCCTCCCTCTTCGTCATTCTGCTCGGAACTCACTCACTATGCCCGATTTCGGGCTCAGTCTATGCTTACGGTTAGGGTTAGCGTTAGGGTTAGGGTTATGCCTTGGCTTAGGGTTCAGAAAACCACAAAGCCAGGAGCTCCAGGGACACTCACTATGCAAAAGGCAGGCCAAGTTGAGCGTAGCACATCCAAATCCTTCCTCCCTCTTCGTCATTCTGCTCAGAACTCGCTACAGCCCAATGCCTGATTTCTGGCTCAGTCAATGCTTACGGTTAGGGTTAGGGTTAGGGTTAGGGTTATGCCTAGGCTTAGGGTTCAGAAAACCACAAAGCCAGGAGCTCCAGGGATACTTACCATGCAAAAGGCGGGCCAAGTTGAGCGTAGCACATCCAAATCCTTCCTCCCTCTTCGTCATTCTGCTCGGAACTCACCACAGCCCTATGCCCGATTTCTGGCTCAGTCTAGGGTTAGGGTTAGGGTTATGCCTCGGCTTAGGGTTCAGGAAACCACAAAGCCAGGAGCTCCAGGGACACTCACCATGCAAAAGGCGGGCCAAGTTGAGCGTAGCACATCCAAATCCTTCCTCCCTCTTCGTCATTCTGCTCGGAACTCACCACAGCCCTATGCCCGATCTCTGTCTCAGTCTACGGTTAGCGTTAGGGTTAGGGTTAGGGTTATGCCTAGGCTTAGGGTTCAGAAAACCACAAAGCCGGGAGCTCCAGGGATACTCACCATGCAAAAGGCAGGCCAAGTTGAGCGTAGCACATCCAAATCCTTCCACCCTCTTCGTCATTCTGCTCGGAACTCACCACAGCCCAATGCCCGATCTCTGGCTCAGTCTAGGGTTAACGTTAGGGTTATGCCTAGGCTTAGGGTTCAGAAAACCACAAAGCCAGGAGCTCCAGGGATACGCACCATGCAAAAGGCAGGCCAAGTTGAACGTAGCACATCCAAATCCTTCCTCCCTCTTCGTCATTCTGCTCGGAACTCGCCACAGCCCTATGCCCGATATCTGGCTCAATCTAGGGTTAGCGTTAGGGTTAGGGTTATGCCTTGCCTTAGGGTTCGAAAAACCACAAAGCCAGGAGCTCCCGGGATACTCACCATGCAAAAGGCGGGCCAAGTTGAGCGTTGCACTTCCAAATCCTTCCTCCCTCTTCGTCATTCTGCTCGGAACTCACCACAGCCCTATGCTCGATCTCTGTCTCAGTCTAGGGTTAGCGTTAGGGTTAGGGTTGTGGAACTCACCACAGCGCAATGCCCGATTTCTGGCTCAGTCTAGGGTGAACATTAGGGTTAGGGTTAGGGTTAGGGTTAGGGTTATGCCTCGGCTTAGGGTTCAGAAAACCACAAAGCCGGGAGCTCCAGGGATACTCACCATGCAAAAGGCGGGCCAAGTTGAGCGTAGCACATCCAAATCCTTCCTCCCTCTTCGTCATTCTGCTCGGAACTCACCACAGCCCAATGCCCGATCCCTGGCTCAGTCTAGGGTTAACGTTAGGGTTATGCCTAGGCTTAGGGTTCAGAAAACCACCAAGCCAGGAGCTCCAGGGATACTCACCATGCAAAAGGCAGGCCAAGTTGAACGTAGCACATCCAAATCCTTCCTCCCTCTTCGTCATTCTGCTCGGAACTCACCACAGCCCTATGCCCGATTTCTGGCTCAGTCTAGGGTTAACGTTAGGGTTAGGGTTAGGTTTAGGCCTAGGCTTAGGGTTCAGAAAACCACAAAGCCAGGAGCTCCAGTGATACTCACCATGCAAAAGGCAGGCCAAGTTGAGCGTAGCACATCCAAATCCTTCCTCCCTCTTCGTCATTCTGCTCGGAACTCACTCACTATGCCCGATTTCGGGCTCAGTCTATGCTTACGGTTAGGGTTAGGGTTAGGGTTAGGGTTAGGCCTTGGCCTAGGGTTCAGAAAACCACAAAGCCAGGAGCTCCAGGGACACTCACTATGCAAAAGGCAGGCCAAGTTGAGCGTAGCACATCCAAATCCTTCCTCCCTCTTCGTCATTCTGCTCAGAACTCGCTACAGCCCAATGCCTGATTTCTGGCTCAGTCAATGCTTACGGTTAGGGTTAGGGTTAGGGTTAGGGTTATGCCTAGGCTTAGGGTTCAGAAAACCACAAAGCCGGGAGCTCCAGGGATACTCACCATGCAAAAGGCAGGCCAAGTTGAGCGTAGCACATCCAAATCCTTCCTCCCTCTTCGTCATTCTGCTCGGAACTCACCACAGCCCAATGCCCGATCTCTGGCTCAGTCTAGGGTTAACGTTAGGGTTATGCCTAGGCTTAGGGTTCAGAAAACCACCAAGCCAGGAGCTCCAGGGATACGCACCATGCAAAAGGCAGGCCAAGTTGAACGTAGCACATCCAAATCCTTCCTCCCTCTTCGTCATTCTGCTCGGAACTCACCACAGCCCTATGCCCGATTTCTGGCTCAGTCTAGGGTTAACGTTAGGGTTAGGGTTAGGTTTAGGCCTAGGCTTAGGGTTCAGAAAACCACAAAGCCAGGAGCTCCAGGGATACTCACCATGCAAAAGGCAGGCCAAGTTGAGCGTAGCACATCCAAATCCTTCCTCCCTCTTCGTCATTCTGCTCGGAACTCACCACAGCCCTATGCCCGATTTCTGGCTCAGTCTTGGGTTAGCGTTAGGGTTAGGGTTAGGGTTATGCCTAGGCTTAGGGTTCAGAAAACCATCAAGCCAGGAGCTCCAGGGATACTCACCATGCAAAAGGCAGGCCAAGTTGAGCGTAGCACATCCAAATCCTTCCTCCCTCTTCGTCATTCTGCTCGGAACTCACTCACTATGCCCGATTTCGGGCTCAGTCTATGCTTACGGTTAGGGTTAGCGTTAGGGTTAGGGTTATGCCTTGGCTTAGGGTTCAGAAAACCACAAAGCCAGGAGCTCCAGGGACACTCACCATGCAAAAGGCGGGCCAAGTTGAGCGTAGCACATCCAAATCCTTCCTCCCTCTTCGTCATTCTGCTCAGAACTCGCTACAGCCCAATGCCTGATTTCTGGCTCAGTCAATGCTTACGGTTAGGGTTAGGGTTAGGGTTAGGGTTAGGCCTAGGCTTAGGGTTCAGAAAACCACCAAGCCAGGAGCTCCAGGGATACTTACCATGCAAAAGGCGGGCCAAGTTGAGCGTAGCACATCCAAATCCTTCCTCCCTCTTCGTCATTCTGCTCGGAACTCACCACAGCCCTATGCCCGATTTCTGGCTCAGTCTAGGGTTAGGGTTAGGGTTAGGGTTAGGGTTAGGCCTAGGCTTAGGGATCAGGAAACCACAAAGCCAGGAGCTCCAGGGATACTCACCATGCAAAAGACAGGCCAAGTTGAGCGTAGCACACCCAAATCCTTCCTCCCTCTTCGTCATTCTGCTCGGAACTCACCACAGCGCAATGCCCGATTTCTGGCTCAGTCTAGGGTGAACATTAGGGTTAGGGTTAGGGTTAGGGTTAGGGTTATGCCTAGGCTTAGGGTCCAGAAAACCACCAAGCCAGGAGCTCCAGGGATACTCACCATGCAAAAGGCAGGCCATTTTGAGCGTAGCAGACCCAAATCCTTCCTCCCTCTTCGTCATTCTGCTCGGAACTCACCACAGCCCTATGCCCGATTTCTGGCTCAGTCTAGGGTTAGGATTAGGGTTAGGGTTAGGGTTAGGGTTAGGGTTAGGCCTAGGCTTAGGGTTCAGGAAACCACAAAGCCAGGAGCTCCAGGGATACTCACCATGCAAAAGGCGGGCCAAGTTGAGCGTAGCACATCCAAATCCTTCCTCCCTCTTCGTCATTCTGCTCGGAACTCACCACACCGCAATGCCCGATTGCTGGCTCAGCCTAGGGTTAACGTTAGGGTTAGGGTTAGGGTTAGGTTTAGGGTTAGGCCTAGGCTTAGGGTGCAGAATACCACCAAGCCAGGAGCTCCAGGGATACTCACCATGCAAAAGGCAGGCCAAGTTGAGCGTAGCACATCCAAATCCTTCCTCCCTCTTCGTCATTCTGCTCGGAACTCACCACAGCCCTATGCCCGATTTCTGGCTCAGTCTTGGGTTAGCGTTAGGGTTAGGGTTAGGGTTATGCCTAGGCTTAGGGTTCAGAAAACCATCAAGCCAGGAGCTCCAGGGATACTCACCATGCAAAAGGCAGGCCAAGTGGAGCGTAGCACATCCAAATCCTTCCTCCCTCTTCGTCATTCTGCTCGGAACTCACTCACTATGCCCGATTTCGGGCTCAGTCTATGCTTACGGTTAGGGTTAGCGTTAGGGTTAGGGTTAGGCCTTGGCCTAGGGTTCAGAAAACCACAAAGCCAGGAGCTCCAGGGACACTCACTATGCAAAAGGCAGGCCAAGTTGAGCGTAGCACATCCAAATCCTTCCTCCCTCTTCGTCATTCTGCTCAGAACTCGCTACAGCCCAATGCCTGATTTCTGGCTCAGTCAATGCTTACGGTTAGGGTTAGGGTTAGGGTTAGGGTTATGCCTAGGCTTAGGGTTCAGAAAACCACAAAGCCAGGAGCTCCAGGGATACTTACCATGCAAAAGGCGGGCCAAGTTGAGCGTAGCACATCCAAATCCTTCCTCCCTCTTCGTCATTCTGCTCGGAACTCACCACAGCCCTATGCCCGATTTCTGGCTCAGTCTAGGGTTAGGGTTAGGGTTATGCCTAGGCTTAGGGTGCAGAAAACCACAAAGCCAGGAGCTCCAGGGACACTCACCATGCAAAAGGCGGGCCAAGTTGAGCGTAGCACATCCAAATCCTTCCTCCCTCTTCGTCATTCTGCTCGGAACTCACCACAGCCCTATGCCCGATTTCTGGCTCAGTCTAGGGTTAGGATTAGGGTTAGGGTTAGGCTTAGGGTTAGGCCTAGGCTTAGGGTCCAGAAAACCACCAAGCCAGGAGCTCCAGGGACACTCACCATGCAAAAGACAGGCCAAGTTGAGCGTAGCACATCCAAATCCTTCCTCCCTCTTCGTCATTCTGCTCGGAACTCGCCACAGCCCTATGCCCGATATCTGGCTCAATCTAGGGTTAGCGTTAGGGTTAGGGTTATGCCTTGCCTTAGGGTTCGAAAAACCACAAAGCCAGGAGCTCCCGGGATACTCACCATGCAAAAGGCGGGCCAAGTTGAGCGTTGCACTTCCAAATCCTTCCTCCCTCTTCGTCATTCTGCTCGGAACTCACCACAGCCCTATGCCCGATCTCTGTCTCAGTCTAGGGTTAGCGTTAGGGTTAGGGTTAGGGTTATGCCTCGGCTTAGGGTTCAGAAAACCACAAAGCCGGGAGCTCCAGGGATACTCACCATGCAAAAGGCGGGCCAAGTTGAGCGTAGCACATCCAAATCCTTCCTCCCTCTTCGTCATTCTGCTCGGAACTCACCACAGCCCAATGCCCGATCCCTGGCTCAGTCTAGGGTTAACGTTAGGGTTATGCCTAGGCTTAGGGTTCAGAAAACCACCAAGCCAGGAGCTCCAGGGATACTCACCATGCAAAAGGCAGGCCAAGTTGAACGTAGCACATCCAAATCCTTCCTCCCTCTTCGTCATTCTGCTCGGAACTCACCACAGCCCTATGCCCGATTTCTGGCTCAGTCTAGGGTTAACGTTAGGGTTAGGGTTAGGTTTAGGCCTAGGCTTAGGGTTCAGAAAACCACAAAGCCAGGAGCTCCAGTGATACTCACCATGCAAAAGGCAGGCCAAGTTGAGCGTAGCACATCCAAATCCTTCCTCCCTCTTCGTCATTCTGCTCGGAACTCACTCACTATGCCCGATTTCGGGCTCAGTCTATGCTTACGGTTAGGGTTAGGGTTAGGGTTAGGGTTAGGCCTTGGCCTAGGGTTCAGAAAACCACAAAGCCAGGAGCTCCAGGGACACTCACTATGCAAAAGGCAGGCCAAGTTGAGCGTAGCACATCCAAATCCTTCCTCCCTCTTCGTCATTCTGCTCAGAACTCGCTACAGCCCAATGCCTGATTTCTGGCTCAGTCAATGCTTACGGTTAGGGTTAGGGTTAGGGTTAGGGTTATGCCTAGGCTTAGGGTTCAGAAAACCACAAAGCCAGGAGCTCCAGGGATACTTACCATGCAAAAGGCGGGCCAAGTTGAGCGTAGCACATCCAAATCCTTCCTCCCTCTTCGTCATTCTGCTCGGAACTCACCACAGCCCTATGTCCGATTTCTGGCTCAGTCTAGGGTTAGGGTTAGGGTTATGCCTAGGCTTAGGGTGCAGAAAACCACAAAGCCAGGAGCTCCAGGGACACTCACCATGCAAAAGGCGGGCCAAGTTGAGCGTAGCACATCCAAATCCTTCCTCCCTCTTCGTCATTCTGCTCGGAACTCACCACAGCCCTATGCCCGATTTCTGGCTCAGTCTAGGGTTAGGATTAGGGTTAGGGTTAGGCTTAGGGTTAGGCCTAGGCTTAGGGTCCAGAAAACCACCAAGCCAGGAGCTCCAGGGATACTCACCATGCAAAAGACAGGCCAAGTTGAGCGTAGCACATCCAAATCCTTCCTCCCTCTTCGTCATTCTGCTCGGAACTCGCCACAGCCCTATGCCCGATATCTGGCTCAATCTAGGGTTAGGGTTAGGGTTAGGGTTATGCCTTGCCTTAGGGTTCGAAAAACCACAAAGCCAGGAGCTCCCGGGATACTCACCATGCAAAAGGCGGGCCAAGTTGAGCGTAGCACATCCAAATCCTTCCTCCCTCTTCGTCATTCTGCTCGGAACTCACCACAGCCCTATGCCCGATCTCTGTCTCAGTCTAGGGTTAGCGTTAGGGTTAGGGTTAGGGTTATGCCTCGGCTTAGGGTTCAGAAAACCACAAAGCCGGGAGCTCCAGGGATACTCACCATGCAAAAGGCGGGCCAAGTTGAGCGTAGCACATCCAAATCCTTCCTCCCTCTTCGTCATTCTGCTCGGAACTCACCACAGCCCAATGCCCGATCTCTGGCTCAGTCTAGGGTTAACGTTAGGGTTATGCCTAGGCTTAGGGTTCAGAAAACCACCAAGCCAGGAGCTCCAGGGATACTCACCATGCAAAAGGCAGGCCAAGTTGAACGTAGCACATCCAAATCCTTCCTCCCTCTTCGTCATTCTGCTCGGAACTCACCACAGCCCTATGCCCGATTTCTGGCTCAGTCTAGGGTTAACGTTAGGGTTAGGGTTAGGTTTAGGCCTAGGCTTAGGGTTCAGAAAACCACAAAGCCAGGAGCTCCAGTGATACTCACCATGCAAAAGGCAGGCCAAGTTGAGCGTAGCACATCCAAATCCTTCCTCCCTCTTCGTCATTCTGCTCGGAACTCACCACAGCGCAATGCCCGATTTCTGGCTCAGTCTTGGGTTAGCGTTAGGGTTAGGGTTAGGGTTATGCCTAGGCTTAGGGTTCAGAAAACCATCAAGCCAGGAGCTCCAGGGATACTCACCATGCAAAAGGCAGGCCAAGTGGAGCGTAGCACATCCAAATCCTTCCTCCCTCTTCGTCATTCTGCTCGGAACTCACTCACTATGCCCGATTTCGGGCTCAGTCTATGCTTACGGTTAGGGTTAGCGTTAGGGTTAGGGTTAGGCCTTGGCTTAGGGTTCAGAAAACCACAAAGCCAGGAGCTCCAGGGACACTCACCATGCAAAAGGCAGGCCAAGTTGAGCGTAGCACATCCAAATCCTTCCTCCCTCTTCGTCATTCTGCTCAGAACTCGCTACAGCCCAATGCCTGATTTCTGGCTCAGTCTAGGGTTAGGGTTAGGGTTAGGGTTACGCCTAGGCTTAGGGTTGAGAAAACCACAAAGCCAGGAGCACCAGGCATACTCACCATGCGAAAGGTATGCCAAGGTTAGAGTTAGGATTAGGGTTAGAGTTAGGGTCAGTGTTTAGGGTTAGCGTTAGGGTTATATTTAGGGTTTGGGTTAGGGTTAGGTTTTTTGATAATCCTCCACTAGAACCTAGGGCTTTGCCCTCAGGAACTTTCCTCATTTATGGGGACAGGGCATGGCCGGGAGTGCCTTCTAAACCAGTGGGAGGACCATGCTATTTTTGGAAACTAACGATGTTTGCCCCTAGCATTCAGCAACTGTTAAATATTATACACAAGCGAGCACGACGAAGCGCTCTTCCATTAGATCCTAATTGCAGAGGCGATGTGCCGTTATGGAAAACTCCTGCCGTCTTTTTTGCTTCTCTTTTAGTCCCAGGAGCTGCATCAGCATGTGCCCTCACTCAGCTTAGAAGGTTGGCATGTTGGATAGGCAAGCAAGGAAATGTTACCTCACACCTTATAGGTGAGCTTGTTGCAGACGTGGCTAGCTTACGCCATGCATTACTGCAAAATCGTGCAGCCATTGATTTCCTACTGTTAGCACATGGACATGGATGCAAAGACATAGAAGGAATGTGCTGCTTTAATTTATCAGATCACAGTAAATCAATCCGCTCTCAGCTTCAATGGCTCACTGAATATACCGAAATGCTCACTATTCAGGACAGTCCTTTTGATAGATGGTTTCAAGGGACCTTTGGAGGACTTGGAGTTCAGGCCGTAAGTCTCATAAAAGAAGGTCTTAGATGGGTTGGCATCATACTTTTGCTATTGCTTGGAGCATGCATTATATTTTCTTGTTTAGCCAAACGTGTAGATCAACTAACTCAGGGAGTTTTGCTTGCTCAAACTAGTATAAACGGGGGAATTGTGAGAGATTGGTTACATGAAAAGGGACATATAGATTCGGGATATACAGGTTCTTTGCAGCTTACTGATTTGAGAAGCTGGCTACGTGAGAACGGGCACATAGGCCCTTGCAGCTAGCTGAGCAAGGTCTCATAAGACAATGCAGCACACATCCTGTGTAACAACTGAAGTTACAGAATATTACATGTATCTTGCCCAGTAACTGAACCACCATTGAGTCTTACTGCTGAACTATGGGTTTATTTGCAGAGCCAGCAAGGTTAGGTTTTGGCAGCAAAAAAATGGACATCTGTGGTTAGAAGGTCAGGGAAAAAGGCAGAACTGCTGACCACGAAAGGGGGTCTAAGGAGGGGTTTAGAATCAGCTTAGTCGACGTGAACCACTTAGAATGCGCCGTTACTAATATGCATAAAGCCTATTATTGTTAGTATATAAGGAGTTTTGGTACAACCAATAAATCGGATTCCTGCTGATCACTCATATTGAGCGTCTGGGTTTCCCCTCTATCGCGACATATACGTATTTTCACAAGAAAGGATGAAGACTTTATTTAAGCTTTTCATAAATAAGCTACTCCTGGGAGCAAAGAAAAAAAAAAAATCAGAATTTCATTATTAAAAGGATTCAATTTCTAAATCTCTGAGGAAAGAAAAAAAGAAAAACTTGTTCTAGACATGGAAATGAATTTTTTTTACTATTATACTTGCTACATTAAGTGTAATTGGATCAATATGATAGGCTGGCTTGTAAATATATGCAGTTCTTGACTGTGCTTAAATAACATTTAGTTATTTAGTACTTTGTCATGTTTTGAATGCAAATATATGGCCAGATATGCAGCTAATGGTGTTTATTTTTTTAGTTTCAAAAGCAAGAGAAAGTATCACCCTTGTATTTGAGTTATGGCTGAGTAGGTTAGAAGGATCCCCAGCTTCTCAATGTCCCCTAAGTCCAGGAGATCTCCTGGCAGCCTTTCTGTTCATGAAATCCATCTTTGTCACAAATAGCAAATCTTGGGCTATGGAATATCACAATCTCGTTATGGGATGTCATCCCACAGCACAAATACATTATTCTCAGTGGATTTACAAACAGCGTAGCCAACATTGCCACCTGGATGTGACAGATGTACTGGGTATATTTATACTGAGACATGATTTACACTTGTCAGGACAATGGCAAGAATAGGCTGCAGAGAAGACTTGAAATACTGTTGAGAGAGTTTCTCCTTCATGGTTCCTTAGACACCATAATCCCTTTCCTGAAGCACGGGGTGGGGGAGGGAGCAGGTCTCCCTTGCTCTTTAAGTTACAGCTGGATGTGGGGAATGATATTCAGCATGGTATTTCTCCCTGCAGGGCCTGAGCTGTGCCTTCCAGCTGTGGGAGCAGTGTTACTCCTTACCAGTTAAAGGAACTTGTAGTATCCTTGTCAGCCCAGCCCATGGATCCTACAGATGTGTCTTAGAAGGTGAGGGATAATGTCTGTGTCTGACCAAGTTGCAGGAGAGCTCAAATTGTACTATGTGGAGTGTGCCTCAGTACCACGTTTTACTCCCAGGGAAACAACCCTCAGTGGCTCTCCAGGCATTCCTTCTGTGCCAGAGCAAATATCCCTTGGCTATACTGTTTGCTCCCTACTTGAAGGCTGAGCTGTTGGCTTTGCTGCTGCTTGAAACCCATCCTCCAGCTTCAGCTTTGTAGGAGCCTACAATCCAGCCCTGAGCTGCACAGGGAGCTGTCCTCAAAACACAGGTGTCTGCACAGTTTGGGTACCTTTCCAGCTGCTTCAGGTTACTGATGGAGACAGGGTATCCAGCTTCCCAGTGAATAAAGAGCAAAATGCTGATAACAAAAGTACTATCAGTAAGAACAGGTTGGTTTAATACTGGCCTCTCTAAGAAGGAGAAATATAAATGTCTGTGAATGAAGGTAAATCAAACTGAAACAGGCAAATCTGCTCCACCAGAGCCAAAAATAAATGTGAGCAAACCTCCAGGGTTCCATGAGATGAGATAAATGAGAGAGGAAATGATCCACTTAGAGCTGGAGGAGTCCAGATAACATATTAGCATGGAGGGGACAGCCTAAGGGAATGTCTGCAGAGCTCTGTCACCCACAGAATCAGCAGGACTAATGGCACTCAGTATCATGGCAATCTGTAAGACCAGAAGGGACTTACTGTTTCTAGGGCACAGAGAGGAGACTTTCACTCCTTCCTAATGAAGGAGGCAGTTAGAACATCCTTGCAAATGTATATGGGGCAGGAGTGTGGGGTGATGCTGCAAAGAAAACATCCTCTGCTTTCTGGAGAAAGGGTTAGGGTTAGGTTTAGGGTTAGGGTTAGGGTTAGGCTTAGGGTTAGGCTTAAGGTTAGGCTTAGGACAGTGAGTGCTGCTCTTTGGTAGTAGGGAACAAAACAGCTTGGCTGGGATATAAGCAGCATTTGGATAGGAGTGTGTGTTTTGTAGCCTCCCCTGCCATCCAAAATGGGATCTGGTCCCAATAAATTCAGTTATCTTCATCCTTTGCCTTGGCTGTGGAGCACTACAGTTCCCCAAAATATTGTGCCCTTTCTCATGAGCATGAGGACACAAATGCTGAAGAGACTTCTTGGTCCAAATTCAAGGCCACACTATTTCAATGATCTTCTTGCTGAGTAAAAGGGAAGCAAATAAGGAGAGAGCTATCATATCTCCAGCCAGCAACTTACAACCTAATTTCCATTTCTCAACTATGGGCATTTTAAGCCCAAAGCCTTTCTAAATAACGTTTCTGTGAAAATTAGGCCCTTTACAATCCAGAAGTTTTGTTTATTGCTCAGCTATGCATGAGTCTGGTGCTTGAATTTCCCATCTGTGAAATATTAATGGGGGAGATGTAGAAAGAAGAGAGTTCTGCATGGTTTCACAGTAAAATAACAGACTTACGTTTTAAATACGAGATATCCACCATACAAAATCACAGTCAAGTACAAAGTGAGTAAATTAAGAAATGAAAAATTAAATTAAATGAAATAAATACCTGCATGAAAGTGAAAATCTGTTGACAGATTACAGTAGTGTTTCTGTGGCCACCAGTGCAACTAGCCTGACTCCTTGAACAGAAGTTAGGAAGCTGGATGGTCACCGATTTATTAATTTATTATTAATGGGTATGCCTTTATTTTTTTTTCAAATTTCGTGCTAGCACTGATTCATTCTGGGCTTTAAGTACAAATGAAAGTGACTCTTGACATGTTGAAATAAAAATTCACACAGAAGAGAAATTTATACTGTTGCCTGTGTAATGGCAATGTGCCATTCATTTAAAAATTATGCATATCAGACCCTGCTTCTTCCTAAACTGGAGCGGATTTGAATTCAGAGTATAATTATGTTATTTTCCTAACCCAGAGAAATAGGAAATCACATGCCCACCCAGGAAATGAGCACCTCTAATGACAAGGCAGCTGCAGAAGCCGCACACGGACACTTCTATATCTCATTAGGTCAGACTTGCAGGGGAAATGCCCAAAATTAACCTTCTGCAGACAGTGTTGCAGCATGATTGTTATGGATCTTGGTGCAGGGAAAAAAGTGGGGGTCCTTTCCAGCCAGCCCCCAGTTCACAACTCCCCATTTGCCATCTGCTTATGACAGCATGAGGTTGCTGTGCTGGGGCCTTGTTGCTGTGAGCTTCATGGCTGCATCCTCCCACACAACTTGGAAATTTATCCTGACCTGTTTCTCTTGACAGATGAATAAAATTGCTTCTGAATGCAAAGACACACATGACATAGCTGTGAATAACAGCTATCCTTGATCCCAGCATTTCACCTCATTGCTTAATCAGTTGGAAAGAGAAGCAGGAGCATCCTTGATGGTTAAGAGACTGAAATATCGATTCAACGCTGAATTCACATTTCTCCATAGCCTGTGTCTGATTCTAGGCAATTCTGCTCACCCAAAATGAGCTGACATTTACCTTCTCAAATCCATTAATCTTTGGCTATCCATGGGAGCTGCACCTCTCAGAATTCAGGTGATTTAAGTATGTACCCAAGTATCAACTTCTTTTGATTTGGTTTCATAAGGTTCAGGGTTGCTCAGAAGGAAACATTCTGCTTTTGGGTTACTAGCACTTCCTCCTTGAGCGAATCAAGAATGGCTTTTCCATTTTCACTCTGCAACTTACTGTATTGCAGGCTGCCTTTCAAAATTTCACTGACCAGCAAGCCCTGAGGTTTCACACTACATCACTACCATAGTAAGGGCAAAGACCCAGAGCAGGGAAAGAGTCCTGTGAAAATGTTTGGTCGCAAAGCTGAAGGAAATGTCTGCTCCATTGTTCAAGGTCCTGTGTATCCCCTTCTGTTATGCTTTATCAATCATAACACTCTGTTACTTCTTCCTGGTCTCTTTACGATGAGAATCCATCCATGGCAGAGTGCAGCCAATAAATGAATTTACCTTGGGGTCTTCAGTGGGTGTTGGATCAGCTCCAAAATGTACTGGTGGATCTTCCTAAACACCATGTGTGTTAACTTTGACAGGAAACTTTTCCAAGTGCCTCTGCTTAGAGTTAGTCTTCTAAACCCTCCTTCTGGCATCTGGCTGAAGCACCAGAGCTTTCTGAGAGCTTTAGCTAACTGACATTAGTGACACTGCAGCCATGTTTCCAAGATGTCAAAATACACATTTGGTTTGGAGCAGGCAACTGTCAGTCCAAATTTGTTTGCACCAGGAACAGAAGTTTGGTTATGAGGTTTGTTATCTGTAGTATAAGGAAATATTGTAATTTATTTATGGGTTATAGATCTGTGAATAAACACATAATTAGTGCCCATAATCTCAACACTTATTTCTGCTCTACAATACAAGTGAAGCATTTCATGACAGAAATACGGCAAGGTGAATACCAGCCTTTTGTGACTCTGGAAAATTTCCTAGGGCTTTCAGTCTGTGTGTACATGTGTGTTTTCACTGTCTGTGGACAAAGCCTGGCTCTGTTTCTGTACTTTTCTGTACGTGTCATTGAGAAGAGATGAGAAAAATGTCTGCAAAGCTACCCAGCTTGGTCAAGGGTAATCAGACTCAAACATGGTGAGGCTGCAAGACAATTTCTAGCATGTCCCTGATGCCTTGAGTATCACAGCCAAATGTTCAGAAATGTTGAAGATCACTAAAACCATGCCACTGAGCCTGGAGAGATGATACAAAACTGATATTTCTATAGGCCTTCCACATGGAAGGAGAAAAATAAAATAAACCTGTGATTTTCACTTTTTTGAAAGTCTCCTTTCCTGCAACACCAGGAATGTGATGCTGGGTGAATGTGGGTGCAGAACTCTTCATCTGTCATGTTGGACAATATATGGTCTTGTTTCTGTGTTTCTTCACAGACTCATGCCTGTGTGAGAGCTCTCTGAGGCAGAGATCCTACTTTTTTTTTTCTTATTTTTTTGGCACAGCATCTGACACAGTAAAGTTTGAATTCATAACCAGCTCTTGTGAACTAGCATTAAACGTGTCTGACATGAGCAATATTTAAGAACAAATCAGACTTTTAAAACTGCATGTTGCTCTTGTGTTAGGCTTCTGTCTACAGGTGAATTTTACCCTACGAGATCTCACTATGGGGCAGGGTTTTATGTTCTGAGGATGTGGCAAAGTCAGTGATCGAGGGAATACTCATAGCCCACATCTCACCCCACATAACCTCTTAATTATATCAGTGCAACTGTTTCTGAGGCCCATGTTAAGAACAAGAAAAGGGAGCTGATCTGGCTTTTAGAAGAAGAAAATGGCTAAAGAACGCAACTCTGTATTCACTACTGGCCTGGTAAGCAAAGTCTCAGACCCTTCTACAACCAAGGGAGTTCATCGCAGCAAGTGAATGGGAATGAGCAGCAGTACTGGCGAAGCGCAGGAACCAGTATGGCTGTCAAACACTTGATACACTGAAACACAGTCTGGAAGTGATGCTCTGGAGTCTCGTCTTCCTTCCAGTTTCTCTTTCACTCCATCAAAGTAATAAAACCTCCTGCCTGATTATTAAGAGTGAGCTGTCTCTGCTGTTAGAGAAGATGTTGGTTAGGAGAGAGCAGAAGCACTGAACTCATGCTCATTACGGGAATTGGCAGAGGTGTAAATCTGGGTCAAGAGGGAGTGGTCAGGTCAGGCCAGGCCAGGCCAGGCGTGTTGCAAGGCTGTTTCAGTGCTCACTTAGCTGCTCTGCTTCACAACCACTGATCTACTTGCTTTTTTCTTTCATCTCATGCAGAGCACAGAGTGCAAGGGGACAGGTACTCTGATTCCTGTCATGTGCTGAAGTTGATGACTCCTAGTTTGTTCATCTGTGCAGCAAAGAAATCAGTCAGTTGAGGTAACATGCTGACATGCATTTTGCCCCAAAGCCTCTCCAGCTAGAGCTGTGAGAATGGCTTTTGTTCTGCCACAATGGAAAGGAGAACTCTCATGTATATTTTAAACAGCATGCTGAATGTAAGGACTGATCTTCCTTGCTAAAACCAGGGAAATTTTATTGAACTCAGTGAAAATTGCATCTGAAATCCCTCAGTGATAACAGGATCAGGTGTTGCAAGCTCACTGTTATGCCTATAGCATTAATTTTCATTAGCAAATTAATTTTCTTTTGCTTTTGTCTGAATGAGCCATGAGAATCCAGCCACCATACTAACACTGGTAGCATTGTCCTTTTCTGTCTACTGTTTCTCTCCTGTCCTGAGCTGATTTGGACACAAGTGACATCAGTCACATGCGGAGAGATTGCAGCCAGGGTAAGTGGATGTGGCAGAGAAAGGAAATTGCAGGAGGTACTGACCTGGCAGTGAAGCAGAGAGATACTGCCATGAATCAGTCCAGGAGAGAATTGTAAATCTGTACATTTGCCCATCTGTACAAATTACCCATCTGTAAATCTAGTGGAAGAAGGGATGTGATTTTATGGTTTCATTTGTAATACAAGAGGCTGTAAATTAATCTGTAATCTAAAATAGACTAAAAAAATTAAGCAGACAGTTAATGATGTGTCCACTTACCTCATGCTCATGCATCACATATAACTACAGAATATCTGATGGCTCATGGGTATGAATAAAATTGGCAAGTGCTCTTGTGTTGTCATTGTCTACTTCATCATTATAGCTACAGTTCATCCCACCCTTAATTTCTGTAACTAGGCAGGTAAAAATTCTTGCATCTGCCAGGATTTGCACACACAAAATTGTATTTTAAGTTTGGGGGCCTCTTTTCACCCTCTGCTTTCACTGGAGAGTGCATAGTTGCTGACAGTGTTCCTTTCTGGGATGGAGGACCCTCAAGTAGGCAGATAAACAACTTTAAAACTTCTTTCATCTTGCAGGCTCACAGATCTGCTTGAGGAAGCCACACTGCATGGAATGCCCCAACACATTGTACGCTGGTTAGAAAAGGCAAACTGATGTAGTTAGAAAAATCTGCCAGCAAGAAAAAGAAATTTAACTTACCTGTGACATTTTCATTGTAGGGGCTATATGAGGAGAACTGGTGACAGCTACCCAAATTTTATAGTAAAATGTGCTGGTGTTACAGAGATGGACAGAAGCTGACTGACTGGCTGACCAACCTTTTGACTTTAGTACACAGTGTACGGTGTCAGGTTCCTAGGATGCTGCAGGCTCAGCTTCTATTACACCTTTCCTGCTGAAAGTTGAGTAAATATACTTAAAGCAAACTAAAAAGTCATAGTTCATTGACAGTAACTGAACAGAACTGAGAAAGGTAAAACAGGACAGCTTGAGGAGTCAGGAGCTAAATTACCTGCAGAGAGCATGAATAGGTAGAGACACCAGCCACTGTGCATTGCAGCCAAAACATGGTCAGCCAGCTGTCTATCCAGTTCCATAACAACTCTGCATTATGGATCTGCCCACCTCTGCTTGTCTGTTACAATGCAGTGGGTGACAACTCAGTACCTGGGCTGGGTTGGCTGAAAAGATGATTTGTTGCAGTTTTACCCATAACATCTTGCTGGTTTTATGTGTCTATTTTACTCCTTCCTGAGCAGCTGTTAGAGCCTTTCTTCTTCCTACTTAATGTCTTTATTTTCTTCTCCTCTAGCAGCATGTTGTTTACATGCCCTGATCAGAGTAATCAAAGGAACTCAAGAGATGCCTGATTCATTCAGTTGGATTTTCTGCCTAAAGGTAGGCTTTTTCCTCAAGCCTTGAAGTAATATTATACAGGCTTCCTTAAATCTCCCTTTTCCCATAAAATGAAGAAGCCAGTTTTGCCCAGCTCAAGATGCTGTTTGAAGTCAGATTGTAGCTGTCTATACATCAGTGGAAAACACAAACCTCTGCAGTGGACTGCTATCACACTGGGCTCACAGCCAAAGTCTGGTGTCATCCACCTGCTTCACCTACTTCAGTTCAGAGCACTCAGGATAAGAAATAAGTCTTTGGGAATACCTTCTGCATGGGCACTTCCACCCCTCCCCATCAGCAACATAAACACCTACCTGGACTTCCCAGCTCTAGAGCAGAACACAAAGGGGAAAAAAGGGCACATAGAGGTATTTTCAGACACCTCATTTTCACCCCACACTCCTGGCTTGAATATGGGCTAAAGCAACAGAGAACCATGTTATGAAAGCCACAAAATCACACTAGAGAGGAGTTGTGGACAAGGTATTGGCCTTGCATGAACAGGATAGGAAATTTCCTTCTTAATTTGCAACTTCTCTCCTACCATTGCTGGTAGCCTTGCCTGCTGCTTTATAGTGCTTCACAGGTGGACAAGGTTATCCTTTCTTCTCCAAACTACATCATATGACTTGAGACATCACTGAAGGACATGAGCCAACACACAGCAGACCCACATAGGATCTGTGCCAGACACTGGAAGGCTTTTGCGTGCTAATAGCCCACATCTTCAGCTCAGGACTTAATCCAACAAGGAATTTTTATGTCCTAGTGCCAGGAAATAGAGTGTAAAAACACAATTAAAATTAATACTTCTCTGAGATATGTTTTACAAGTCAACCTGGAGAGGAAAACACTCTAAATCTTTTTGGTGTTACTGTAACCTAGTGCCCATAAGGAAAAGTAAATATCAACTTCAAATTAACCATGTTACACACACTGAAAGCTCAGTGGAGCGAATGAGGAGAGCCCAGAGATAAAAAAGGCTTCTCTCCAGATATTATTATGAAAATTAAAGTGAGTGGTTGGAAGACATATATCGCAAAAATATTCTATTATGCTCAGTGTACTAGAGCAGAACTTTCACCCTTTTAAACTCTCATTAAAATGCAGCCATTTTTGTTTCAAAGGATTAACATGTTGGCTCTAAAGAGAGAAGAAAAATGTGATTCATGGTGTGCTTGTAATTAGATATTGTTAATTGAAAATAACCCTAGGCACTTACACAGTGTTTTTCAGCTCAGAATCTTGAAACTATTTTGTTTGTATAAAATTCATTCACGTAAAGGCGCGTCTAAAAGACTTGTGTGCAGCAAAAATATCAACAAAAAGTGCTGTGGGAGCTCTTGTATGCTTCCACTATACACTAAGGCAAACATCACTTATGGGCAGAAGGCTTTTGAAAATGTGGGGACTCACTGTCACATAGGAACAAAATACCTGTCTGTAAAAATAGCAGGAAATGATTTATGATGGTTTGGCTACAGCTGAATGGCTATCTGTACAGCTAGATAAAACAAGTCCCCTGGAAACTCTGGGAAAAAATATACTGACTTCTGTCACTCTGAACATGGAAAAATATTCATTGTGAAATGAGAACTTTGTAGCCTTGTGCAAACTCCTAATAAAACTTTATGTACAGGAGAAATTACTAGTGGTGGGTTTTGGCCACAATGAATTTTCTGATGGTCTGAATCCTCCAGTTTAGCAGGGAGGTTCAGAGCACCCTTAAGTCCACTGTGGTCAAAAGCCACACCAAGATTCTCCAAAGGATTTCCACAAGAACTCAAAAGGTAGGCAGACTGTTGAGGGACACTATGAGTGAAGGTTAGTGACTCTCAACTCAGCTTCATCTCAAATGTTCCTGCTTGGCAAGTGGGGGACCAGGCACCCACAGTGTAGGGGCTTGCTTAAGGTCAGAGAACCACTTAGTCTGGAGGAAATGAAAACCCCTTCCATCCCTTTTCCCCACTCTCACAGTGTCAAATGACGTACCATTCATGAATTACATAATTTTATAAAATATCAAGCAAAAGCCATTACATTTATCAAAAGCAGAATCAGCTAATTCAGAAAGTAGTCTCTGTCCTCTGGTCTCTGGAGTAGTACAGTGACATTCTGTAGTGGTGCTCTGAAGATTTATGGTTTACTTGCTGGTACAGTACTGGCACTGATGTGTTGGAGTGAAGATTTATTTTTGTAAGTCATTTGTTTCTGAACTCATTGTGACTTATTTTAAGTTTACTGATACGTGTCTGGGATTTAGAGTGGTTGGGACAGTGATGTAATCAAACTCACACTTTGGTACATGGAGGCAAAATAACTATCAAGGACAGGAGATTTTGCAAAGTGCCACCAGATGAAATAAATAACTCTGGGATAAAGATGAAGAGGGCACCACATACTGAAAGGAAAGATCTGTTTGAAGTGGAGAGAGCAGGATGACAATTTTCATGTGGCTAATTGATGCAGCAATTCCAGCAGGAAGTCTTGTAACTGATGAGTATATCCAACACCTCCAAACGCCCCCTGGGAAGCAGAGCTGATGAACATCTTTGATAAGCCATTTTCTGCAGGCTTTCAGTCTTTGCTAAGGTAAGGGATGATTTCTCAGAGCCCTAGTAGCCCCTAATGACCTTTCTGTATTATCAGTAGGGTCCTGCCATTGCTCCTGGAAACTGGAATAGCTTCCTTTCACACTGTGTCTGAGAGACAGGCAACGAGATAGGGAAAGATACAGGTACAAGACAGTGAAGACAACTAAATCCGAAGTGCTATATTCTGTACCCAGCTTTGGCTCTGGTCTCTCCAAGGAAGAGCTAGCTATAAGCCACATGTAAAAGGTCAGTGATATTAAAGCACTTGGCCCTGAAGAGATCTGGGAATGAGAAATGCCACACTGTAGAAGCTATTACTGCTGTCATTATACTGTGGGCAGTTCGCTGTTAGCCTCAAAGAGTGGTGGAGGAGAAGGGTGGAGTGGAGGAGGCTGGAGGAAAAGCCATTAGGATGGGCAGAGAGGGCACTACCTGGAGCAGAGTTATGACAGGGCTACGGACAAATCTCTCACACCAGAAACACGGAAAAATCAGTGAAAAGGCTCTTCTTGTTGGCATCAAGGTCAGGATTTCACAGAGGTTTGACCTCAGCTTTATGTAGTTCAAAGTATAGGTCACAGCCTCACAAAGGGAGCTCCAACAAAGCATGGCATAGGAGTGATATTTGCCTTTAAGCTCTTCCATATGTCACCATGGCTTTTATGCCTCATTCTTCTCTCGTATGTGTGACCTCTTCCTAAGGCTCTGCATTGAGTTCCCTGCAGAGGTCATTAGTGCCTCTCCTGGGGCAGCAAATGTGGAGACAAGGGCTAAAAAAATACATGGGTTTCACAAGAACTCAGTACTACATTCCAGAAACACCGTCTCTGTCCTCAGATAGCTTTCCAAGCACATGATGGGGAAAACATTAGTGGTATTTCAATTAGCACTCTGCAGCTCCCCAGATGTGCCATGGCTCTCAAAGCCCCGAGTTCACTGCTGCACTGAGTCTCCTGGTGTTAATGGAATGGCACCTGCTGCTGTGTGCAAAGCCTCCACAGAGCACACATTCCCTGCCAGCCCAAAGGTAAGATGTGGCAAAATCACTGAAACTCTTTGTCTCTAGCAGAAGATGGAGTTTGATGTCCTGTTATAAAATACAGGGAGCCTAATCCTTGGCCCTCATTGTCTCCTGAAATTAAGTGAATTTCCCATGGAAATGAAAGGAAATTTTATCTTAATAAACCGTCAGTATTTACCGGCTTTACTTTGCTTAAGTAACCAGGGGGAATTTAAACTGATCATTTGTTTTCCTGTGGAAAAATCTCATGCATTGTAATAGAGGAGACCCTGAAAGGCTTTTATCTTAATTACTGCAGAAAATTACAGAGAATTAGATCCTTTCCAATGGTTCTCTGAATCATCCTTTGGGATTTGATAGCAGGAATATAATTTGTTATTGAATTGTATAGACTAGTGGAATAACAATGCCTCTAGAAAAGTGTTCACTATCTATTAATGTCTATAGGGCTTCCCTATAAAAGGTTTTTTAAAGCCTTTTATTTACAAATATATCCAGGGGATTCTATTATGCTGTACACCTTTGTTTATAATGCACACTGATTAAAGAAAAGCAAAAATAGACAGCACAGACCAGTGGTCTGGCTTCTGGGAAAAGGACAGCATGAAGAGACCATCTTCATAACCCTGTGAAAATGCATCACATAGCCAAGAAAGGCAGAAAAAACCTAAGGTTTTCATCCTGCATGGAGTTACTGCTGGCAGAGCCTTGTTCCCACCTAAACTCTGCAGCTTTAGGGAGCTGTGAAGAGCTTTACTTTGGATTACAGCTCCATAAACTAACATGGTAAGTTGATAGTGGAATTTGATCATACCCTGGGAGTTGGCATGCAAGAACCCATGATTGCATGTGTAATATAGCAATAACTGATCAATTCCTTGTTTACTTCCTTCAGCTGAGCAGCAGCCAGTTCTTTCAGCTGAAATCACAGCTCCCTCCTGAGCAGACTGTGCTGTACTGTGAGATAGTCTGTTTCTTCCTCCCCTAGTATTTGTTGCACCGACAGAAAAAGACTCCCTGAACCCTGCTCTGCACCCTCACTTCCACCTCACAGACATCAGTAGTGTCACCTAGGGATAACTGGGTCTTAGTTGTGCAGTGGTTTGCTACACAGATCTGGTCTCACTGTCAACATGCTTAAGCCTCCAAGGAATGCTTGCAGTTGCAGTGTGGTGGGGCACTGTCAGGTGCTTTGTGTATTTAGGGGTGATACCAAGCTCCTTTTCCAACCCCTCGGTCAGCAATAAGGAGTAAGGGTTACACTATATCTGCTTTGGGAGTTTTCCATTTCTGATGGGTATTTGTGTTCTTTTTTTGGTTTATGCTAAAAGCTTTTGCTCTCTTCTTATACAACCTTGAAGGAAAAGACCTTGCTGAGTGTAGTTGTGTGCTGTTCAACAGATGTGTTATTTCACCACCTGATGGAGAACACGCTGAATGGTGCCTGACTCCAGTGTGTGCTGCCAGAGTTGCCCTGGGTTTCAGCAGTACAGCTAAGGCTTCCAGACACAAGTGTTTGCAGAAGTCACAGAAAGTCTAGGCATCTATCCTCAGTCACCTCTTGAAAGTGCCCAGCAGGGAAAATGGAAGACAGATGTCAGCAGCAACTTCAGGATTTGCATGTTTCTGCAAAAGAGGTGAGGATAGAAGAAGAAACACAGTGGCTTTATGTGACTTTCCAGGTGACAACATGCCAAGCTTTCACACAGGAGTCACAGAGGGATTCTAGCACTGAAGGATACTGAGGGGTTTTTTTGAGAAAAATTAAATTAGGAAGATGTTACAAAGGTATCCCAACATTGCATACCCATGCATTGAAAGTCCACATGACAAAAGGTATTTGATAATCTCAGACTAAAAGGTGCTTTTCATTTCCCAGGGACCCATTTATATTGCAGATATTCATATGCCAGCTGCTAAAACAAAACAATAAAGAGTAAATACAAACCATTCCAGACAGCAGGAAAAAAAGCATACTCAGTACTGGAAGTAGAAAACAGATTATTTTAGTTATTAGATTTGTAAGTTGAACTAAAGCTAGAAAAACCATTCATGTGTGTTGCAGTTCTGACCAAGTCCTGGCTCACTAATATCTTTTGTGAAAAGCACAATTACCTTGTTTTTCTGTAACTTCCCTTCCTCCCCTCCCATTTTTTCATTATTTTTCCTTTGCAATTGTCTGTCTTGGCAGACAGGC
The DNA here is from genome assembly GCF_965178545.1 of Coloeus monedula. NCBI lineage: Eukaryota > Metazoa > Chordata > Aves > Passeriformes > Corvidae > Coloeus > Coloeus monedula. The sequence continues at coordinate 14,760,650 of NC_138790.1, forward strand.
AAGTCCTGTGTTCAGGACACAAACTCCTACTCATTATTATAGATCTCTAAAATGTTTTATCTGACATATTTTCAGGCTGTCACAAGAATTACAGGAGATGTTTTTTGTTATTATAGATTGTTCCTGCTTTTTGTTTTTCCATCTCAGATTTTCCCTTTCTCAGATATGAACCCATGCACCAGCCAAAGCTGTGCTGAAAGCTGCTTTTCAGCAATACAAAAAACGAGCTCTTAAAAATCTGTCAGCATTGGCCAGATGCAGAGAGGTTTTTAGTAAAATAGGGCAGTTAAATACAGTACAGAGCTCAGGCCTCCTGGATTTCATTTTATGTTAATGTATTTTTATATAAAGGCACAAAGAAATCTCTTAGATCTTCATGCTAATGAAAAGGAAATTGATATATAAGTCAGTGTGGTTTGACAATCATTTACAGATTGGGGTATTCTAACAGGAAGCAGAATGTGGGGAAAAGCAGAAGAAAGGGACTATTCGCTTTCAACACGTGACCAAGGGACTGTTTGCTCTTTGTGTGGATGCTGCCACAGGGAATTGTAGCATTTCCTGCAAACCTCCATTTTCCCACACCTTTATGACAACTAGTAAGAAGTGTGTTCTCCACAGAAAAGAGCCTGGGTGTTGGAGTATTTCTTGTTTTCAAACTTGGAAAAATATCCATCTTTTACAGCTACAGCCATTTTACAGCTGTGACCACTACACAATGGCCTGGAGAACTGAGTCACCTGTGAATTCAGTGTGGGATTTTAAGTAAGAAATGATGCTGCAACTGATACATTATGAGGCTCCAAAGAGGTAGCAGGTATGTCTAAATCACAGTTGCTATTTTACTGAGTTTGCATGTGAAGTGCCGTGTTGAAATCTGCTCAAGAGCTGCAGAATATGATGTGAGAGTTAAACTGTTGCTGGTAGTCACCTTGTGAGCAGAGGGTGGCTCAAGAGAAATGGTGTAATTGGGTCTTCTAGGTCTGAACATCACTGCAGGCACAGACCCACTGGTAATGTTTCTAAGGTCCTGGATGGGAAGAGAGTCTCTGAGTGAGGTCTCTGAGCATACAAGGAATTGAAACAGAAGTGCTAATGACCACTTCTTCATCATGTTTATATCTGTTTTCCAGTACAATAGGGCCCTGATTATAATTTGTGGCTTTTGATATTATTGTAATACAAGCAATTAGCTACAAATGAACAACAGCAATGAGTAGACAAGCTGTATATAATGCATATAGATGTGTAAGGCAGCATGTCATGCTGTTTGTGTTCCCCAAACTGCCCCACCAAAATTTATTTATTACATATGGAACCAAACCCAAACACCAGATCTGTATCCTCTCCATGTAGGAAGAATTTGCCCATGGATGAGGGGTTTAATGTTCTGGCCATATCCCTGTACCAAAGCATTAGCTCCAGTGCAGCACTGCAATGCTCAACACTGCTCAGATATGAATCCAAATTTTACTGCTTGAGAAAATTCCAATTTAAAAATAAAACTAATGACAGAAAATTAACATAAATACAGGAAATGAGCAGCAGCAATCTATCCAAACATTGCTTACAGAGGCTCGGAGCCAGGCCATTTAGAGAGTGTGAAGTTTATCAGATCAACTTCAGAGGTGTCTGGCTACAATCTAATGACACTTTACAATAATAAGATAAACAGATCACCAGTATATTTTCACCAAAAAACGGACCAAAAAAAGACACTGAGGCAAAAATAGTAAATGATCCACCTGGGGACTTTCAATAGTTGTTGCCTGAAGCTGGTTGAGAATCAGGAGTCTGCTTCTTAGAACCTTATTTAAAAGCATCTGCTCTTCTTTTAGACAATGCTTTAAGCATCCTGAGTATGGGTAATTTGAGGCTGGCTATGACAGATGCAATGTTATTTTTCAAAAAATTTTAATGAGCACACCCCTGCTGCCACGTGGAAGGCTCGATGCTGTGTTCTACTGACAGGGTGCAGATCACAACTCTTCACAGGGGATGGCTTTTTCTTTTTTTTAATCTGGAAAAAAAGTTTAAGTCTGTCAAGGAAGCAACACACACCTTTTTAAAACTGTCTGAAGATTGTGATGTGTGCTGCATGCTATTGGTCTGACACAATCCTTTGCATATTGAGATTGTGGCTGTAAATCACACAGATTTTTAGCTACAGACACAAAGTCTGTGGTGCCTGGAGGGGGAATAAGGAGGGAGTAGAGCTTGTCATGGTCTCTGGGAGACATCTGGGGGACACTAGGTCTTTGGAGAGGGACACAATTGAGTATAATCCATGCTGGTTTGGCTGGCAAATGTAGTAGTTGTGACCACACATGTCCCATGTGGAGACAGCTTCAGGTGGTGATATTAATGGAGTCCATGGGCCAGAATTGAGCTGGTTTTACACTACAAGTGGCAGAAATCAAGAGGGAATCCTGGATACAGAGCAGGAGCCCAATGCTTTACCAGTTCCAGATCTCCAGAGTCTGGGAGTGCTGTGATGGGGCTCTGTGACTGCAGTTCCTCCAAGTCTTGCCCTTTGAAGAATGTAACTTGACTGGCAGAGCCAGGGAGACCTCATGAGTCCAGACTTCATCTGAAAGACTCCGTGTGCCCTGAGTCTGCACTAAACCCAGGCTTTGTAGATCCCAGCCTTCTGGAGCCTGAAGACTGCTACCTGTAAGTGCTGTTTTGAAGATATTTTTGGGGTGTGTGAAATACAGGCAGTTTCTGGCATCAGAAGGAGGGGAAGACCTGATACAAAAAAGTGCAAAGAGAGCTTTGGTGACATCACAGCAATTCTGTCCAGGAGTCCCAAAATGCCTTGCTCCAGAACCAGACTAGGGACTGCTAGTGGAGGGAAAGATCTGAAGAGCAGTGAAGCACCTGAAGTACACTAGGATATCACCAGCCAAATGAAAGTGAGGTCCTGATTAACGTGAAACTTGGTTTGGTGCTTCTCTGGGCTCCTTCCTACTGGACTGGTGCAGATCTGGGAACTGAGGGCCCACAGAGAAAGTGTACAGGCAGAAGAAGAGGGAGAAATCTTGGCCATGATTCAGCTATGGGAAGAGCACAGTTGAGTGCAAAGCCAGTGAAGGAGAGGGAGGAGGATGGCACAGCAGGATCCTTGGTCTGCCACTGAGCGACTCCCTCTATGTGAGCAGCTCATTTCCCTGCTCTGTCATTCTTACCTGCACAGACAGCCTGTTCTATAGGCCAGGACCAGGTTTCTGCAACACAAGGCACAAAGGACCCTTGAACAGCTTAGAAGGTACCGCAATAATACGAAGAAGAAATTGCAGCCACTCAGATGGAGAAAATAGAGCACTTCCAGTCAGCAATTTTCCTGTTGGTGAAGTCCCATGCCACATGAAGTTTTGAGCTACAGCTGCTGCAGTGCTAAGTACAGAAAAGGGAGATCTTTCTGAAGTCTACTTTTAAAATCAAAAAACTGGGTACAATTTCCATGAAATGAGGGATGAATTTAGCTCATTTTGTATCATGCTCTAATTACCAACTGCAGTGAAATATTCTAAGATGATGTATCTCAGGCTCCATCTTATTTCTGGATCCTGTTCCAATTAATTCCCTCTACCAGTTTACAGCATCTAAATGAAATGCACTGAGCATCAGGCCATGAGTTGCCTGGTCTTTCTCCCTTGGTATCCTGGGCCAATTGTTCTTCATAGCTACTGCAGTACTGTTTTGCCAGTCTCAGGATGATAGTATTAATACTCACTTGCTATCCAGCAGTTTTTTGAGACAGCCTATTCAAGTGTGAAAAGCTTTTTGAGGTCCCAGGTCATGCTACAGAAGTGAGAACAGTTATTTCTTCTCTTTCACATCATTTCTCTGTAGCATGTTCTATTTCTGAATGTTGGAAATGGCGCTGAAAAGAAAGGAGTGTATCTGTTCTGCAAGAGAAAAGGAAGAGAAAGTCTGTTTTGAAGGAGGAAAAGAGGAAGGCTGTTTGAAGGAAAGAGAGAACACATGGAAGAAAGCAAGGGTGAATGTGAGCACAGATTCTAGTGCAGGTGAGAAACAGTTTAGTAATCCAGGTTTTCAGTCCCTATCCCAAATAAGGTGAATGTCCTCACTGGCAAGTCTTGGGGCCAGCACAGCAGAGGCCATGGGTTCCTTCCAGGCCCCAAATAATCCTCACAAAAGGCGCCTTGGGGATGCTGCATTTTTTCCACAAGAGTTCAATTTCAAAAAGAAAAAAGATTTGGTAGAAAACTCCGGGCCAACACTATTTGCAATCTCATTCTCATTTATTTGCTCAAGTAATCCCCAGTGCTTGATTTACGTAAGACTTGAATTAACTGTGTATTTATTCAGAGATCTTAAATTACACTGATGTGATGAGGTAAAATTGCAAGCTGATGCAGTTTCAAGGGTATTAACAAGCACATGATGGTGAGGCAGATCCTACTTGCCATTGAGGAAACCCAAGCCCATTCAAAGGTTTCTAGAGAAGGTAGCAAAAAGGATATTTTACAAGCACAACTTCTCTTCATGAAGCAAAATTTCTCTTAGCATTGAGGTGAGGTAGAGAGGTGCAGTACCTGTCGGACACTCCTGAAGAAAATTAAAACTGCTTACTTGATGCTGCTCTTGGTGAACAGTCTTGGTTTGAGCTCAGACACTGAATGAAGCACATTTTTGGATTTGAGCAGTTTCTGAATAATGCATGGTACCAGGAATAAAACAAATTCAGATGAGCAAGAAGCATGGACAAGTTACCACCCTGATCTAATGGAAAATTTCCCTAAATATGAAGGTCACTATAACTTCAAGCAGAGGTGCCATTAAAAAAGACAAACTGAAATGGCCATTGTTTCTGGCATTAGCTGTCTCTGAAGTACTTCATGTTGTCAATAGGTGCTTAGTGAATTCAGGCAACGAAAGCTAGCTATGAAGTTGTCACTGAATGGGATTTAAACCTGTTAAATGAAGAGGGAGGAAAATGATAATGTAAGTCTGTGGTTGATGTGGGTGGAGAGTTGATGGGACTGTTCGGAGGTCCTTCCACTGAAAGACAGAATCTGAGACAAAATGCTCATAAAGAAATGACTGGCAGTTCCAGTATTGAAATATGCTGAAGCAAATAAGATATGGTTAGGAAAGAAAGCTACCCAGTCCATGAAGCTTGTGGAGATCATCAGCTTGAAAAAGATGAGGCAAGAGGATTGGGGATGAAAATTGTAACTGGTATAAAACGATTGGTCTGCTTTGCCTAAGTCGTGCCAGTGATGCATACAGCAGAGCTGCTGGCGGCTTGCACCACGTGAAAGGGAAACAAGGATACTCACACAACTAAAAATGGTTATGACAGGCATATAGGGGACTTAGAGGTGTTCAGAGATGGACAGGGCAACACAGATGGTCTTGAAGTGGGTTGGGGTTCTGGAGCTACTGTGACTTCTGTGGGAGCAGCATTATCACAAGAGGGAGCTGTCCGCCTGTGTGAGATTGTCACCCCAGCCACACACACTGCAGGGAAAGAGCACCAGGGCCCTCAAACCCTGGGAGGGGCAGGAGGAAAGAGGTCCCGAGTGCTCAGACAGGCAGTGACCACAGCAGCCTAGCATGCGAGGGCATGGGCTGAGCCGGGCTAGCAGAACTAATCCCTCAGGGCAGGCCACCAACACTGCACACTGCTAATTGCTCTTCTGCAAGTCAGATCCTGCATTGTGCTAGTGCTGTCAGTTAATTGGGTTTTTGTTTTTCTGTAGGCTTTGCTGGGGACGGAGAAAAGGAGAGGTGCTTGGTCAAAGTCAGTCAAGGTGCTAGTCAGAAGTTCATGTGACAAGGCAGATGATCACCAAGGCTCCGATGGTGAATGAAGTCGATGTGTGTCAGTCGGCTGTGAGCAGTGCCTGAACACAACAGCGCCTGAGTACCCAGCAGAGGGCATGTGCACACACACACACACACACACACACACACGCCCTCCTGCCTTTACCTCTGGGACATAATTTCTTAGATAATGAGCATATCAGTGCCCTCGAAACTGTATAAGTGGCTACAGAACAAAGCCAGAGGCATCAAGCGTTCTGCTTCGAATGGTCTGTGGTTTCTGTTACAGGGTCCAAACCTACCCTTGTTCTGAACTTCCATTTCTGATCAAGATAATGGTTCAGAGGAACTAAGCAACATCCCTAAGCTCAGGTTTAAAGACTGGCATCCGTATTTACAAAGTATCAGGCAAACCAGCCTGTAACCTCTTCACACCGGCCTGCAACTTCTTCACACTGAGATTAGTTTCATCTTCCAATTATTTCTCTGAATGCTCACCATCGATTTTGGTAGACACATCTTACCGTAGTCTGAGACTGAGCTGAAAGCTTTGTTTCCTGCCAAGAATCTTGAGAGGATAATACATATCCAAGCAGTTTGCATCAGTGCCATAGCATCTAAATGCCCTATGGAAAGCAAACACAATATATTTGTACGCTCCCTGGGCAGGAAGACAGACAGCTTTTCCAGTGGATACACTAAGGTATGTAGTGGATCGTGCTGTATATATTCAATGGTGGGTCAAGGCACAGAAGATCGGGCTGAAGGGAGAAAACCACTGCAGGTTGAAAAGTTAGGAGGCATTAAAAATACATACAGAAGAAAAGGGTGTAGTCTTGTCGATGAGAGAAATGGATGAAGATCAGAGGTCTGGGCTCCTTGCCACAGGCTATTTGACCTCAGGCAAGTCTTCCGAGATCCCATTTCCCTCCTACCCTTTGTCTATGTAGCTCCCAGGAGCTTCGAGGTAGTGTTGGTGTCAAGCGCAGCAGTAACTGTACTTGGTCATTTCTCCTAAGATATACGATAAAATCACTTCTTATATATATATGCATATATGTATATATAAAGCAATCTTCCAGATACCGTAAGAAGCTAAAAAGGAATAAACACAGAATGCCTTGGGAACATGTGGCAGGAGCAGAGTTCCCAGCCAGTTATTAATCCACTTGCAGGACAAGGATTTTGCTGAAGTTTAAAATTAAATTTAAATTTTAAAAAAAAGAAAGAAAAAAAAAAATATTTTATCCCGAGCCAGCGGTCTGGCTCCAGGCTCAGCACCCGCCCGCCGTGACGCCGGCAGCGGAGCAACCCCCCCGCCGCCCCGGCCCGGGGCGGACAGGCCCCGCTGCGCTGCGCTGCGCTCCCCCCCCGGCGCGGCAGCGGGCGGGCGGCTCCGCGGTGCCGCGGGCGCGGCGCGGGCGGGGGCCGAGCCCGCGCGGCCGCTTGTTGATCGCGGCGGCCGGCGCCGCTCCGCGCTCCGCGCCGGCGGCCAGCCCCGCGCCCGGGCTTGTCGCTGCGCCTCCGCTCGCATTCTTCCATTGCAACAGTGCAAACCCCTCCTTTTTTTTTTTTTTTTTTTTCCCTCTCCCTTTCTTTCCTTTTTTTTTTTTTTTTTTTTTTTTTCTTCATGAAGATGGCGGCGCCTCTCGCCAGCAAGGCAGGGTCCGCCGGCACCACCAGCAAGCCTCCCTTCCCGGAGCTGGATTTCCGATCGGGCGCCAGGGTGGAGGAATTAAATAAACTCATCCAGGAATTCACCAAGCACGATCAGAGGGAGTACGACGACCAGCGAGCCCTGGAGATCCACACGGCGAAGGACTTCATCTTCTCCATGCTGGGTAGGGCAGGGACCGTGCGGGGCGGGGGCGATGCCGGCCGGGGACCCCCGGGCAGGGCTCCCGGCGGTGCGGCATCAGCGGACCCTTTCCCCGCGCCGCGGGCGCACCGGGCTGGGGGGGTCCCCGGTCGCAGGGCGGCTCTCACCCCCAGGAAACTATTTTTTTTCTTGTCCTAGCCAACTAGCCTTTGGCAGCGATGTATTTATAAGCACAGAGGAAAGGCTGGGTCGCAGAGCTAACCGGTACTCAAGAAAGACGCCGAGCTAGGAGAGCTGCAGGCGAGGCGAGCCCGACCCTTTATTGTTTCTCCCAAGTGTCGAGGCGTAGGAAACAGTTCCTTTTTTTTTTTTTTTTTTTTTTGACCCCTTATTTTGGTTATTAGACCGGCGGATGCTTGTACAGGAGCATCTCCCGAACTGCCTTTCTTGCTTATGTTGCAAAACTCGCAGCGAGTGGAGCAAGTCAGATTGTGGCGGGGGAGTCCTCATCTGCGTGAAACTTTCAATCGCGGGCAGGGATCCTTAAACCAGGGTGAAGCATGTGTTGGCCCTTGCGGAAATCACCTGGGCTCTGGCATGACTAAGGTTTCTTAAGAGTAATAGTAAAATGCCTAACAGCTCTGATTCTCCACGTAGTCAGTTTCTGATAAATATTTGCCTTGAAGTAACTAAGAAATCACTCAGATGAATAAGAGCCTTCAGGATACAAAAGGATGCTCTTTAACATGCAGATTAGACCTTGAAATCAGTCATCCAAGTTTGAATCATTGTCTTAAACATTCTCTCAAACATTTTTGCATAAACAGCTGCTGTGGCCAGTGGATGGTTCTTTGTAGCTCAGAGGTGCACATACACCCTTAAAGCATACTTTAGCCAAGTGTATGGTCTACATGTACACTCTGGATAACCTACATACTTTTCTCATCCAGAAACACAGAGCTCTCCTACTGCAATAATTATTGTTTTCTGTATCGAAGGATGGTCACTATAATAGACCACTTCCTCTATAGCCATGAACATACCTACGCTCTGTAGTGAGAATCTACCTACCTCTCCTGCTGGTTATCTTGTAAGGTACCTGGATAAGTATAATTGTCTGCTGTATGGGATTTGCACAATTTTATGTGTGTGTTGCTTTTTCACCAAGGGCTGGACAGGATATAGCAGACTAAATTTAGCCTGAGAGCAAGGACAACAAGTTGAAAAGTCAATAGCATGTATATTTATAGTTGCAGTTATAAATATTTTTTCCTTCTGAGTTAAACAACAAGAAAAAGATGTGGTGAAGCCATGGTTGCATGAAAGCCTGTAGGATTTTTGTTCTTGAAAACCTGATCTGGTGGAAGTCATCCCCTATTGTGATCTGATACATTTTTCAATCAGGGCTTTAAATAACTGGCTGAGGAAGCATGACTGGATTGGATGGAGCAAAGAAGAGTGGAGAGAAAACAGCTATAGCTGCAGTGTGGCTAGCAGGTAGAGAAAGCTTTGTATGATCCTGTTTAAGCATAAATAGTCTTTGCAAAATACAGGGACCACAGAATTTCTTCCTGCCTCATGTGGGAAAGGGCAATAGAAGAAAGACAGAAGAATGAACTGGAGCATGCCTTGTATTTCTGCAAATGCATTCTAATGCCTTGCTGTTCATGAAACAGCGAGCCTTAGGCTGTTTAGAAATAATGTAAATTAATGTGGTTGTCTTTGTTAATATAATGACTGGGAGATGAGCATTCTTCGGTTTTAAATGTATAGCTAAACCTTTGGTTTCAACAAAAGCTTTATTTCTGTCTAAGTTGTACCTGATAATTTTCACTAAGTCTTGTTTCTGAATAAAAGAAGAGACTTGAGGACCGAGCCCAGTTCAGAAATGGAGATGGGATGTCTGATTTGTCTGCATTAGACACAGAAGTTGTGTTCATGGGTCAGATCCTTCTTAGCAAAAGAGGCTCTTAAATCTAAAAGGATTTAACTTATTAATAAATAGCTCTTTCCCCTGTGCCTGATCCCTCCCATACATACTGCTCTTATCTCATCGGGTGATGATAGGAAAATTAAACATAGCTTTCCTGATTTAATTACATTGGTGTGTAATTGGTGGATGAATGATAGGTGAGGAGACCTTGTGCAGATTCTCAGATGTTTGTACTCTTCATGGCTTGCCCTCTAGGTCAGATTTTGCTATTAATTTGTATTAACTCTTTTTCATCTGTGTTGTCTTGCCCTGGCTATAAGCAACTGACCTCTGGGAGATCTAGAGAATTGGACTGTGAGAAAATTAGGGAGAGGTACTACTTGTTGTGCATTTGTCCAAAATCATGTGCCCCAAGCATTAGAACAGGACTGCAAATGACTTACCTCCCTGGTAGGGGAAGTGAGTATTTTCTGAATGTGGGTAGTTCCTGGACATTCACAGTCCCTTTCACAGTCACCAAGACCATATGGTCTTGCCAACACCCTACACCAAAACAACAGGTGTATTTTGGTGCCTTTGCTGGGTAACTTCCTGTACTCACACTGAGCTATGACTGGTAAATACTTGTCTCTTTGACTCAGGTATAACTGAGCTTCAGAGGAGGGATGGCTGTAGTAACCAAGAAAAAGATGGAGAAAAGACAGTCTTGTGTGCTGGGCAGAGGGCTGGCTAAGAAAAGCTGAGACCAAGTCTCTGCCTGCTAGTCATGAAAGGAGCTAATTACTTATTCCCCTGATGACTCAATTTTGTGCTTAAATAGTGATAAAAGAGTATTTTTATAAAATGATGATATTACAGTCAATGATATTTTGATTTTTAAAGCAGTTGCTGCCATTGTGATGAGAGGTGCATAGCAGTCATATTAAAAACCTTTTAAGGGTACCTGACCTAGAGAGTATTGTTCTTGCAGTACTCTTGCAGTACAAGTACTTCCAGGAAATTCTTTAATAGACACTACCTGTCTCTTTCTGTTCAGCACCTAAGTAAAAAGTACTTTAATGCACAGATGTGGTAGGCTTAAAAAATACATACATTATGCTCTTGGGAGCTAGAACATTGCATATAAAATAACCCCTTGAAATTTCTAGTGCTATTGCTGCCTCAAACCAGCTCATGTTATTTGGAATACTAACTCTAGAATTTTATTTATTAACAAGAGAAAGGAACAGAGAGAATAAGTACAGACTATATAGAGCTGTATTCTCCACTCCAGGTACACAGCAGGGTTCAGTCATCTGGAGCAATTTTCAAGCTCTTTGGGTTGGTGTTTTGTTTCTATCTACTATGAGGCTTCTCAGCAGAGCCAGAGGATGGATGCTTAGGACTTTTCATGCCATTCTCCTTCCTGAGAAATCAATTCAGCGAAAGGACTAAATTGGTGCTAAAGTGGCCTTTTGGGTTTTTAAGGCCTCTAGTGTATCTTTTTGTCACTTCAGTGGTTACTTCTGTGGGAAGTGCCCACCAGGGCAGGCCATACTTTGAGCATCTGCAACCAGCTGCAAGTTAGAGCTGTTGACAAGACCTCTAGAGAACTTGTCTCAGCACCTGATACAGGAGACATGGTGAGCCTATTCTGAGATCATTTCCTAATTCTCTGGTGTCTGCCTGGTGCTGCGCTGGGTGTTCTAGCAAGTGTTTGTGATAGAGGCAAGTCTCAGAGTGGAAGCAGGGCTGGCATCAGCAAATGATTTCCGCTGCCAATACCAGCTTCCCAAATGGAGTGAGCTACCCTGCTGAGCCCCTGCATCTGTAGCAAGGCTTCCAGCTGTTTCTTGGACTGATGAGCCCCTAAAATATGTGCTGTGGAGGTGCAGATTGCTATGCTGACAACACAGGTGTCCTCACAACAGCTTGCTTTTATCAGCAGCTTCTACAAGGAAAGAATTTTCCAGTCCCTCCCTGTACCTGAGGTCTGTGTAGCAGAACAGCGTTGGCAGTGTGACTCTTGTGTGGGTTTGTGTGGCATTTTTTTCTCCCCTTCCCTACCTGCCATAACTTGCTGATAAAATCTACTGTGGATTAGATTTCAGACATTGTTTGAAGTGTTGCCTGTTTGTCTAGGATACATCATGGAAATTCTCTGGTTCCTGTTGTAGTGTTGAGCTGATGAAATAGCAACAGGATTGGAGTGATCTCTCTAGGGTTAAGTCTTTTGTGTGTGTGCGTCTTCTCTCAAGAGAGGCCAATCATGATAGGAGCACACTGTACTCTGAGGCCTGTGTTAATAAAGGCTCCCTGCTGGCATTCCCTGTGCTGCTGAATGCATAATGCACAGCTGTTAAAAACAACCTTACTGTATTGCAGATTTCATTTCTGGCTTCACTTGTGTCTCCTCTCCCCACAGACCACATATTTCTGTATTTGCACTTGAGGCTGTGGGGGTTTCTTGGTGGTTTTGGTTTTTCTTAATTAGGGGACAGTGTAGTAAAGTGGTAAAGTAAGCCTACAAAGCATTGGTAGTTTCCATTTGGTTCTACCTGTCAGAAATCAACCAATTTCATCTCATTGGGAATTAGTTTAAAAGGTTTGGTAGCCTCCTCTGTCTCTTTGTTCACAGGGGTGCTGGTCCATATATGTGTCATCAGTGAAAACAGATTGAAAATCTTTGTCTCAATTTGTTTTAAGATGCTGGTACTTCACTTGCTCAACTACTGTTTTGAAACATTAGTCTGTGATGCAAAGTATTTAGTGTAATAGCTAGGAACATGTCCTAAGGGCACAAATTCTCGTGGCAGGCTTGTCAGACTGCCCACCGCCTGTTCCTTCAGTCTGTGGAATATTTGTAAAAGATTTGGGTGAATACTTGCCAAGCCAAATTATGCAATTATGTTTTAAGGGCAATTTTATAATTATAGTGGAGGATGGTAACCAGGATACAGGAGTTGTTGAGGTTTTGACTTTTCCTTTTTTTTTTCCATATGACTGCATGAATGCTAAAATATTTGGGGCAATACTAGTCAGAAACCAGTTGTTCAACTTTCTTTTAAGCAGCTAGCTACTTTTATAGGTGAAGCTAAATTAAAGATGACTCCAACATTGTTCAGGAAGGCTGGAGGACATGTTTAATTAGAGCTTTGGTAATCTGCAGGTTGGATGTGTACTCAGAGACCCAGAGTAGCTGATAGACAATGTCCAGTCTGGAGGAAACTCAGAAGGTTGAAGTCCTGCCTGGACTTCTCAAAGGGAATCTCCAAGCTGGTCAATTTTTTTGGACAGTTGGTATTGTCTGTCTTAATTTTTATTTGACAAACACCAGGTTCCTGCTTTGTCTCCTGTACAGCTGAACCTTTTGCACCTTTTCTTGGGCCTTGACATGTGCATTTCGCATTTAGGTGCACCTTTAGGTGCATGTCCCGGTCCTTTTGCTGCAAAGATGCTTTTCCCAGACATACCTCTGGAATCTTTTTCTTCCCAGGTCAGACCCTGCAGGATTGGTTAGGTGAGAAAGTGCCGGGAAGAGATGTAGATCTCTCCAGTCTTGAGTTGCAAGGGCTGCTTCAGCATGACACTGTGAACAGTGATTAAGATGGCAAATTGCACCTTCAAGCATATCTGTGTGAAACCCTGTGGTGCCAGCTGCAGGTGGAGACCTGTCAGGTCTCTCTGAGTCTAAGAAAAAGGACCTTCCATTGAGTCCATCACCTTTGTGTGGGTGATGCTGGTGTATGAAGCTCACTTAAGAAGCAAGAGCTGTAGCTCATTTGCTGTGAAAAGAGAGGCTTAAGAGTTGAATGCATTATATAGGGTGACATATCTCCTGAGATGGGTTTTCCCTTAGCAACAGCTGGGATGGGTTAAGTTCCATGTCCTAAAAGAAAACCATTCATTCTGCCCACTGGTAGCTTGCCCTGCTATCCTCTGAACAAGGAGAAAATTCCTTGAGAGTGACAGTCCCTTCATGTGTACAACATACTATATTACATTTAGACTGTCTTTAATTTGCCTGTCTTTGGGGTATGAAACAAGCAGTAGAGTAGGTGGAGTTCTGGGGAAGCAAAGGGGAGTATCTGCCCTGTTTTTTTCCCTTGGAAAAGCAGAGGACCTATCATGGGAGCTAAGCAGAAAGCAGTTTAGGAGGTTGAATTCACAGAATGTCCTTTAGTGGGAAAAGAGCAGTGAGCCTGTGTGGGAGCAAGGGCAAGAGGGCTGGAAAATGACCTCTAGCTGCATGTCTCAAGTTATTGGTCCAAGTCTTGTCCTGATGACTTGTAGTGTGATGTGAGTTCAGGAGCTGAACTGTAGCTTTATTGGAACTTACAACCATATTTCATAGGTTCCCCATCTTAACTATGTATTTTATATCCAGTGAAGCTTTATGACTTCTGTTAACAGAAACCTCTCTTATTATCTGACTAACAAAAATAGGGGGGTTGGCCTTGGTTTTTTTTTTTGTTTGTTTGTTTTTGTTTTTTTTTTTTTTGCTAATGGAACTAGAAGGCAGCTTATGAAACATTCTAAATAAATCTTTCAGCAGCAGCTGATGTTTCAATTGACAGATGCAGCTTTGGATTTTGCTGTGTTTCATTAAGAGAACTCCACTGTTTGCTTTAATTTCTACCATTCTGTTGCATTCGCTTTTACTGTAAATAGCAATTGTCCTGGTCTGAGTGGATTAATCTGTGCCTTAGTCCTTCAGCCAAACTGACAGGTCTCTGAATCATGTACTTCTGCATTAGATAAACTTTCTGCAGTTCTTTCAAAGCACTATTCCAGTGACTGTGTGGTTGTATAGGAATCATTCAGTTTGAAGAAGATAGATTCCCTGCTCCCCAGCATATTTGACTTTTGAGCTTTTAATAAACACTTGATGCTAAGAAAGTTATAACAATCCTATTAATGCATTGTTTCAACTGTCAGTCTGATTTTAACCTAATTTAAAGCATTTAATTAGTAGGTTGTTAATGCATTTTGTTATAAGCATGCTGGTGTCAAAAGTACAATTTGCATACCATTGCGTGGGGGTGATTGGTTGCTCTAAGGTTCATAATATCCATGTCTTTGACACAGCAGTGGTGGTTACTGCCACCCACTCATGTTTAGGGCTGTGGGCAGACATTTTCACAGCATTGGGTGGCTTCAGCTGGTAGAACAGGAGGTGGGTGGCACCTATTTCAATCTAAGAAAATCATTCTGTGGGTGAAACACTGAGTCAGAGTGAGGACACCCTAGACCACTGTTCTGAACTGCCCCCAAATTATACAAACCTGTACAAGTTTCTGAATATAATGGTACCTAGTAGGCCTTGGTACTATGAGAAGCCTTCCTTGTCTCCTGTGCTTCAGCAGTCTGTGAAAGGTGGGGTGGTACTGGAAGAGTGGAACATCAAGGTGCTGCAGTTTTTCATGACAGGATGGTTTAATCATGCAACCTTCCCATGTAAAAGAAGTCTGGTTTTGAGAGTCTTGCTATGAAAAGTATTTAGATAATGAAGGCAAATAGTTGCCCTGTCACTGGGTGTTGATCTAGTGGCTTTGAGATAAAGTACAATTCAACCTCTGTGAGAGAGATTACAACCTGACCCAGTTCTAACAAGTAATCTTATTTTGTACTGAAGGGATCCCAAAGCAAAATTGGGACAAATTAGTTTAAAGAATGCATCCTGTCCATAGTGTGCATACTGATGCAATTTGGCAGTGTCAGGCAATGTCTCTCAGTTGAAGGCATCAGTTAGGGACAGAAGGCAAGAGAAAAATACGAGACATGGCCAAAACTAGAAATCCTGCTTGGATAGCCATTAGCAGTGAATCTTTTTATTTGTTTTATTTTTCTTGTCCAATGACAAACTTCTAAGGTCATAATTTAGTAGAAAAGTAGAGGTTTATGTGTGGGATGTCATTGGTCTGCCTAGATCTTCTCTACTGTGGCTTGCAGTCAGACCAGACAGAATTTCTTCCACCCACTGATGGAGTGAGAGTTCCTAAATGATTTGGTCCAGAAATGCTGAGCAGCTAGAAAACCCTTGCAGTTTCATCTGGAAATAACAAAGTCAGTTCTTGCTTTACTGCATAATCTGTTAGGCAGTGTGCTTTTTTTTGTTCTAAAATGTCTTCTCTCAACTCTCCTGTTCCTGTTGTGGGATCTTTTGGCACTGCTCCACAACTCTCTCTCAAGGATGGATGTTTTTATTCAGTGGTGCACATTTGACCTGGTTTAGAAAATCAGGTGCTGAGGTTGTGAAGGAGCAGTATTAAACATCTATCAAAAATGCTAAGACAAATATTGCAATTAGCTTCTGTGTGTTTCCCTTCAGCACTTCTACTCCTTGGATTTTAATAGTCTGAAGAGTGATTTCTTTGTGATGCTTTGGGTGACTCCTCTTGGAAATGAATCCTGTGCTAATAGCTCTGGCTGTGTCCGATCCATAGGCACGTGCTTGGAGATATTTTGTGTTTGTTTTGTACCTCACTAATTAATGTATAAGTTAGTGGTAGAACAGCAGGAAAGCTGCCTTTGCTGACACTTCATGAAATAATGATTTAATCCTTTGTGACACATTCCTGCTGAGTGTCAAAGCTGATAACTCTAATCTCTGTCCTTAGCTCAGTGCAACAGGAACCTGTTCCAGAGGGCATTTTGCATGATCTAGCAAGCTCTTGTAGGTACTTTGTGACCAATTCATGTAAACTTTTTTTGTACATCGCCACTCTTGAATGTGATTGTACAGGATTGTCTGGCACACCGAGGAGTCTGGAGCTGAGAGCAAATGAAAGACCTGACTGCTTCACATGAAATAAGGGTTGTCTTGTGAGCAGTGGGGAAATGCCCTCATCTCCTTCTAAATGCACCTCTTCCTTTGCCAGCATTCAGGGCAAGGCATGGTCATATTCATCCAGAGGTGCTCCTAGACTTTAAACTAGTTTGGAAGGGAGAATGATGGACCAAGGGGGTCTCAGTGCCCTGAGCTGGAGGACCATTACTGAGAGAATGATCTGCTCCCTGTCAACCATGAAATTGTGTGGGATCTGCTGCTCCTGCTGCATCCTTAAAAATCTATGGGGCCTGGTGGGATTCATCCAAGAATTTCCAAAGACCTGCTGATGTTATTACAAAACCTCTCTTAATGACTTTTGAGTGATCTTGGGAATCCAAACAAGTCTAGACAAGCTGTCTAGAAGCTGGCAAACATTCCTGATTCTCAAGAAGGGCAAGAAAGAGGACTCCAGAAACTACAGGCCTGTCAGTCTCACTTCAGTGCTTGGTAAAGTTATGGAGAAGATTATTCTGGGAGGTTTTGAAAAACACTTGAAAGACAACACAGTCATTGGTCACAGCCAGCACAGCTTCATGAGAAGAGAGTCCTGCTTGTTGAATCCAATTTCCCTTTATGACAAGGTAACCACCTAATTACCTTTCCATCAGGCACAGCATCGCCAGCCGGGCAAGGGAGGGGATTGTCCCCCTCTGCTCTGCACTGGGATGGCCTCACCTCAAGTGCTTAGGGCAGTTTTAGGCAACACAATATAGGAAAGACATGAAACTATTAGAGAGCATCCAAAGGAGGGCAATGAATGGTGAAGGACCTTGAGGGGAAGCTGAATGAGGAGCAGCTGAGGGCACAGGGTCTGTTCAGCCTGGAGGAGACTGAGGAGACTCAGTGCAGTTACAGCTTCCTCCTGAGGGGAAGAGAAGGGGCAGACACTGATCCCTTCTCTCTGGTGACCAGTTACAGGGCCCCAGGAAATGGCCTGAAGCTGAGTCACAGGAGGTTTAGGTTGGATATTAGAAAAAGGTTCTTCCCCAGAGGGTGGTTGGGCACTGGAACAGCCTCCCCAGGGAAGTGGTCACAGCAGCAAGTCTGGCAGAGCTCAAGAAGAGTTTAGACAATGCTCTCAGGCACATGGTGTGACTGTTGGGAATGGTGGTGTGCAGATCCAGGAGCTGGACTCAGTGATCCTTGTGGGTCCCTTCCAACTCAGCATATTCTGTGATTCTCTGAAACCCACTCCTCTTCGTTCTATGTGATTCTGAAGCCTGGGTGTGGATGCAAATCTGTATGCAGGGATAGCTGAGAAACTGCTCTGCAGTAGTTAGTCCTTGAGATACAACCAGCAAAGCTTGCTTCTGTTCCGGCATGGATTGTGAATTGCTGTTTAAAATAAACTTTTGGTTTAATGGTATTAAAAAGAAAAAAGTGCAGCTCTGCAAATAGAGACGAGAATGTCACTGTAACAGCACTTCAGGGCCTCTGAAATTCATCTTTTAAAGCTGCATACAGTGTGCTGAATGGCAGATCAGGTATTGGTATTGGCCCCTTGATATAAGGCCCTTAAAGCTTGAGTTGCTGAAATATCTGTGTTTTGTAGACAGTAGGACAACCATGTGCTAAGCAATCAGTAACTAGAGGAAAATAAGAGCAATGCAAGTCTCTCTGCCAGTGCAGCATGTCTCTGACTAGCTGAATTAAATGCCCATTTTTTTTTCCAGTGTGCGAGCTGTAATGCACATCTAAGTGCATTATTGAGAAAAAGGAACCATTACAATTTGATTGAGCATCTCTCAGAGGCTTGCATTATGTAATAACTTGTCTGTAAAAGTTTGACCCTGAACCCTCTTTTTTTCTCAATACCCTGTGAATTTTTTTGGATGTGCAGTTGAAGCAACAGCATTACAGTGAAACTAACCCCTTTGACACAGGCTTGTAACATCAAAGAAAGACTTTTTCTCTGCAGTTATTTTCATTGTCTTGGGGAGAGATTCATATGTGCTATATAAACACTAAGCAAAACTATTTTCATATTATCAGAGCTGCAGAGATACATTACAAGTTAGTCTAGAAAATCAAAGTTAAAAATAATTATTTTGATCCTCTTAAACCTAAATTCTGGCTCCGAACTGGGGCACTCATGAGTTGCTTTAAAAACTAGAAAAACCTTCTCACTCCTTCACCCAAGTCACATACAGGAGATCTGGAATCATATTTTTATCTAAGCTGCTTAACAATTCAGGTAAAAAATTCAATATTTAAAAATCTGCTCTTATGCTGAGACCAGTCTTTTAAGACATTGCTTGTATATATATGAATCACTCTATTGTTCTGTGTATGTCACCAAGTTCTCAATTTCTTTTAAGTAACTCTTTCTTTACCTTTAAAATGTGTATATGCCTTTATTTTATTCTGTGTGGAGGTCTCACCCCCTCCCAACAGAGCTGTTCCAGTGTGACAGGCTTCACTGGGCCAAGGCCAGCACTGCTTGGCGAGGACTGTAGGAGTCCTATGGAAGAGATTTCTGTCTGAGGGAGACAGGAGTGAGGGAGACAAATGAAGAAAATCCCCAGACCCACAGCATGTTGATAGACCTCCTGTTGTTCTTAATTCGTGTCTGTAAATGGCACTGGTTTCCGCTGTTGTGCATCAAGACAATAATAAATAACAACCCTTAGCATTTATATACCACTTCACAATTTTCAGTGTGTTCAACACACATTAACTAATTCAGCTGAGATGCACAGATTCTGTGAACAAAACTACTCTTCTTGCAGCCCAGGGGAACTTTTTATTACAGCTGGGACAAGGCTTTTCTTTTTACCCTTAACTGGAGCTGTGGCAGTAATATTCTGTACAGAGCCTGTGTCTTTCTTCCTGAATGTTTCAAGCATTTGCATGTATCCCTGTTTGCACAGGAATTGGACTACTCCCAAGTCATATGTGATACTATGAAAAAAAATGTGCAGTAGACTTGTCTTTATGATTTGTGCCACAAATATGCAGACTCAGGGTTAATAGATTTGTGGTTTCAGAAGCCACTGAGTTAGCAAAGATGTGGCATCATTAAGTGCACCTTTCTGTACTTGCATAAGGCCTTCAGGGATCACCATCTCCAGTGGTCCTTGAGGCTCAGGAGGGGAATAAGGCTCTGTTCATTTTGACTACATTGGTTCATCACACCATGTGCTGAAGAGAATTGAGGATGCTTGGTGGTTTTGGTGCACTAGGTTCACCACCTGCTAGGCCACCAACCTGTCTTTTGGGGCAGGAGAAAGCTCAACAGAAGCCTATTGCCATGTCAGAGGTGTTTTGAAGGCAATTAAAGACATTATGCCCTATTATTCATAATCCTGAATTCCAGACATATTGTTTGGGGTCCCAGACATGCACTGGCATGATTGCAATCTGTCTGGCATTTGACTCGTTTTCTGCCTTGGCATTTTGCATATGTGTATAGAGCTGGTGAGAGGAAGTTTGGTGCATCCCTGTCTGCATCTTCAAGCTGGGCCAGATTGGTTCCACATTTTCTTTCCAAGAATAGCACCATTTTAGCATTCCATTAGGGTGACTAGAAGATAAGCATCTTATTTAATCAGGTCATATAATGTAGGATTAGTGGTTTACCTTGGAAATAACTGATTTGTAGTCTTTGTAAATTGATGCCTGGTACTTCAGAGTGGCTTTAAGTTGTAACTCTTTTTTTAATCCAAGAGGTTTAGTTATAGCTAGTGGTCACACTTCTGGATTACCTCTTTGTCTAACCTTTTAATAACTTTCTGATTTAGAAGTGGTGCCTGCAGGTTTGGCCTGAAACTGATTCTGCAAGACCAGCATAGAGTATAATTTTCCTGTAAATGGTTGTATGAACAGGAACACCATTAGCCTTTTAGTGACCTAATTACGCAGGAAGGTAGCAGTGCATTTTGAGGTCAGAACTCTCATCTTGCTACAGTTCTTCCTTCAGCTAACAGTGCATGAGAGAAGAATAGCATGTTTCTTGCAGGTGATGATTTCTCTTTTAGTGGCTTTGATATCCTCATTTTGTGTTTGAAGGTAATGTGCAGATTGCTGGGTGGCATCACTCAAAATGACTGACTGAGCTGCTGTTACATGTGAAGATGTCTCCAAGACAACTAATTTCCTGGTCAAACAGCACATTGGCTTCTGCCACAGGACATTTTAAGGGAGCTGGTGAGCTGAAGGAGCAAAATATTTTAACAGTTAATTATTAGCACTATAGCTGCCAAATGCAGCTCAGAGTCTAAGGCTGAAAATGTTCCTATTAAACACTGCAAATTAATAACTTAAAAAAAAAAAAGGATTGTGTTATTTGATTAGCAAACTGATTTATCAGAAAACTTCTACCAAATAATAGGAATTAATTCCCTACCTTCACAGTTCTTTTCCTCTAGTTGCTATATGTGGAATTTACAGATCTCCTTTTACTGTCATATTTCATTGTTCTATGTCCCTGCTACCTTTCAACTTTGCTTTTTAAGTATTAGTGTTAATTAGTGTTAATACTTATTATTAGTATTATATATTTTTTCTAAAATATATCCAAAAAATCAAGTGTTTGTTTCCATTTTCCTTCTGTTCTAAAACTCAGAAAGGTTTAGTGACCATTCTATTCTAAAGGTAGGATAATAAAAGCTTGAAGCATTGGATTTTTTCCCCTGTTTTATCCCCTCCTCCCAGTCCCCTTTGTCTCCAGAGGAGCAGTGTTACTGAACAGGTGTAGAGCATTTAGAATTTTTTCCTCTGCATTTCAGATTTTAAACTTTTCTTATTAAAATATTCCTATGCCCACCCTTTTCCAAGGTACTTGGTCCAAACCAAAATCAAAAATACCCACATTTTTTCCTGCCCTCCTTGAAATGCTTGGCTGTTCTGCTCAGCTGAACAAACCCTATCTTTGTCTTTGCTTTGGAATAAGAAACAAGTAGGCTTGTTGATTTCTGCTGCATGGATACTCTCCTCCCTCACAGAGATGTAGTGGTTATCAGGGGTAGGGTGGGAGCCGCTGGCTGCTGTTTTCATGAGATCTCCAGGAGGCTGCTGCCGTGTGGATCTCCAGCCCCAGAGACAGCACAGACTGAAGGAACACGAGCAAAATACGCTTTGTGCAATGGTGGGTAGTGAGAGCACAGAGACTGCTATGCTGAGAACGCTTGAAGGTTTTCAAACGAATGTGCAGGAGAGACAGGGAGTTGTGTCCCTGCCCTGACCTCTGTTCCATGGCACATCTGAACCTGAATTCTCAGCTAATAACCCCTAAGCTGCCTTCTCTGAGCGTGCCTGCATTTGCTGGGGAATTTTAGGAATGTGGACTTCAGCACAGTGTTGCTGCTGCTCACCCTCTGTTCAACTAAGAGCTTTAGAAGCTGGTGTGGGGTTGGTATTGCCAGGATAAAACCCCATTGTGGTTTGCAGTATTCTTTAACTGAAGATTTATTTTCCTGGGTAAGGTTCCATTTAGAACAGCAGGAATCAACATCAAAGAGCTGGAGAAAGGCCTCTTCCCTTTCCCTGACACTAGCACAGCTTCACCCCTCTCCCTTCACCATCCCCTCTCCCAATTCCTTTGTTTTTAAGGCATTACAACTTTAGTGACTGAAATATTGAAGGGACTGTAGTTAGTGTTGTATTGCTCACAATTACAGGGCAACTGATCTAAGGAGGTAAGAGGAGAAAGCCTGTGGGAGGGTAGAGCTGGTATCACTGATGCAAACCTCTCTTTTGATGTCCCCTCCATGCTGATGCAGCTCCATCTTTAGCCTCCAGCTACTTAAATTGTTCCTGTTGGAGGATGTGGGAGGTCTGCTCTTGACCCATATGGGAGGAAGTTAGGAAACCGGTCATACAGGCCCCACCACCTGCTTGGCTTTGTGCACGGCTCTGTGAACTGTGTGCCTTTTTCTGCGTGTGTCTCACAGGGCAAGGCAGCAGGAGTCTGTGGGTTTGTTTTGTAGCAGAAATGGTAACAAGGACACTCCTTAGTCAATTCCTGTCTCTGTTTCTGGTGGATAGTTGAAGGTCCTCCTATTTGCTTTGAAAACCAGCTGACAAAGGAAGGCAAAGCAATTTGTGTCCTCAGCATGGCAGAACAATCATGTGACCAGCATCTCTGAAAGATCCCAGCAGCGCATCTTGGAGTCTCATCCAAACCGTGTGAATTCAGAATTCCTAGACATGCAGGCGTTCAGTGCCACACTTGATAACTAGTGCTTCAAGCTATTTGAGATACTAAAGGCAGTATGAGAAGCAACCTTTGACCAAAATGAAAACCCAGGGTGATTCTGGAGGAAACTCTAAGATTGTTTTCAAGGTTGATGCTATTCTGTTGTGCACCAAGGAAGATAATGTTCCAGATTTGCACTACAGTTCAGCATTGTTCTTCCTTATTCCTCATTTCTTGGCCCCATCTATTTTAACTGGCAAATATTGGTTGCTTGAGCACCTCCTTTCATGACCTTGTATCTACTCATCTAGGTGCTGGACAAAGCAGGGGTTTGACGCAATCCAGGGCTTGTGTTCTGTATAAAATGCACTTAAATTTGTTCCTGGTCATCTTGCAGCAGAGCTATTTGTGCCCTGCCTATGGCCTGGCTTGCAAGCTGCAAATGTCTGGACAGGATTTATTATCTCTGACCATAAAATTTTAAACTGCTTTTAATGGTTGATGTTAAATCACTGCTGCCCTGATTCCAATCTCTCTGCAGAATTTCTGAGTTCCTAGGAAGGCATTTTCTCTGCCAGCAACCTTTGGTTTCTGAGAAGGATAGAGGCAAGTTACAGGGCTGTTCACAGGATGATGAAGCACTAGTTTGGTGAGAGACCTGTGTGCTGGCCAATGTCCAGGCATCTGTCTGGCTCCAGAGAGCAGAGCCAGGCAGACCTGGTACGGCTATGATGTGACTGAGGGATGTTTGTATTGGTGTCTGGGTGCAGACACTCCGCTGGGACACAGGAACTGAGTGTCTCTGCTCTTGGCTTTGTTCCTCACTGATTGAAGTATCTTTGATGCAGCAAGAAAACTGAAATTCAGTGTTTCAGCACTGAGCTGCTTACAGCAAGCTATTTTGTTTTTGTACATGTCTAGTAAATACTGTTCAGTGTTGTCACTCAGTGTGGCTTTGTCCCTTGCTGCTGGGAGTCTGTATAGATTTCTCTTGAGACTGGTGAAATGCTTCCTCCTCATGAGATGCACACTGTTCTAGCTGAGGCTGTTGTCTGTCACCTTTGCCTAGAGAGCAGTGGAAGCACTAAACCAGAATCTAATGTTTCTCAAATCAATTAATAGTCTTAAAGCCCTTTTCATCAACATGCAAAGACAGCTGTGGCAGGTGGGCAGGAGATGACTTCCTTGCCAAGGAGGGGGAGATGCCTTCTTCTATGCTGCAGGTGTTTGCAGGGGAGGCAAAGAGCCATCCAGGGCTTCCCACTCTCAGGCCTATGCACTTTACACTGCTCCATCTTCCTCACAGTAACCTAGCTTTCCATTTCATCAGCAGGAGTACTGTTTAGTGTGTTTTGCTTTAACCCAAAGCTGGACATCATAGAAAATTTTCATCCAAGACTAGGCTGGTTGGAATTGTTTGACATCAGCATATCAAAAAAGGTTGCAAGAATTTACAGTATGCTGTGATAGTTTTCCAGAGCTTGTGCTTGACTGAAGCAAGATAACGCCTGTCTCTAATATGCTGTTTAAACCCACGGTTCATAGCAGTGCTTGTAGTTACAGCAGTTGGAAGCAATCTTCTGGACCAGAGTAGCCAGAAGCTTAAAACCATCTTATATTTGATAATTTTCATCTTCTGGAAGATCTGTGCTATCTAACTCGGGGGTTATTTCACTTCCCTTATGGTGGGCAAGGCAGGCTATCATCAGTAGAGACTGGTGATCCTGGACCAGGGTTTAAGCAAAACCACTTTCAGCAAGAATGCTTTCCACAAGTGGTTCTGCCTGTCTGAAGTTAAAAGGAGACTCTGACTTTTTCTCTGCTCATTCTCACACCTCTAAAGGTTGAGCAGTCCATTTTAACAGTGCTGCCGTATGGCTTCTTCCCATATTAGAAAGGAAGGTGCTGAGTATGGGCATCCCAGGGTGCATGCGTCTGTCTGTCTGGACCTGTCCCATCAATTAAACAGGAGCTGACGTCATATTTGAAGGTCAGCTGTTTTATAACCTAATATTACAATTTTTTTTTTCCTCTGGGTTTATTATCTCTCTCCAACCTGCAGCTCGGCACCATCTGGTGCAGGCACACAAGGGAGAAAGATTAGAGAAAGTAAAGCAGCTTTGTTCGCTTCCCCCATTGCTTCCGATGTACAGAGGAGTCGGCAGTCTCTTGCAATATTGAATTTTAAGTGGTGGGAAGGGCTGGATCCTCTTTGCTGTCTGAGGGAGGGAAAAATAGTCTGTGCTTACCAGCGATCTGTCAGGAAGTGTCTCAGGATTCCACTTACTGTAGCCACAAAGTGCAGTTTGCTGCATTTTAGTCTATATTTAGTCTTGGTTTTTTATGACCTGTTTTTCCCAGCACACATATTTTCTTTACCTGTAAATTGCCAGAAGCACTCCTAAATGAGGTACATGTGCAGTGCTAACCCCGCCTAAAGTCTCCTTTGGAGGTGAAGATCTCCGAACACCTGAAGTGCATTTACACCTGACAGAGCCAGGCTGTCACACTACAAGCATGTTCTGCCACACCGAGATAGCTCCATCTTCCCTGGTGGCACCTGTCTGCACAGACCAGGGAAGTGAATGTTTACTTACCCAGCCTCAGCCTACAGGGAAGACACACCAGTTGTTTCCATTTCATAGGCAGGGTTGGGTTGCACACAAGCTTCACCGTCTCTCCCATCCTCCCTCCTTCTTTTTCTCTGTCCATCTAGAGGTGTGATTGCTTTCAGTCCAAACTGCATGATGATTGTTTTCTGGAAAAGCAAAGCTCTTTCCTTTCCAGTAAGAAAATGATAGTAATTCAAGAATGCTGATCTCCTTGTTTCCAAATAAATTTCCTCTTTTGAAATTCTACTGTTGTTAGTTCAAGATTCTTTATATAATGGGAGAAGCTAGAAACTAATGTCATTTTTTCTTAAAAGAGTAAAACTAAAACTAAATCTCCTCAAAACCCCCGAGCTGATCTATTCTCCAGAAATTAGGAATTTGTATGAAGTGTCCTTGACCTAACAAAACCACAGTTTAGGAGAAGGCTACACAGAAGCAGAGGAAAGGTGGACATAAAAGAGTCTCTATGCCTTATGATACAGTGCCATACATATGCCATGAATCACAGTCAGCCAATTGTTTTCGTAATTAAACTTTTTTATTTGTGTCCATCTGTTTGTGTCCGACAGTTATCTATCCTTTCCCAATAGCCAAATACAATAGTTATTTATGGCTAAAGAAAATTTGTTTCAAAATAGTCAAATGCAAACTTTGCAACATTGAAGAAAAGCAACAATATACCAGTTTGCAAGTACGCCTGTTTTTCCTGTCCCCAGCATCTTGATTTACACAAGGTTCTCCCTAGGGAAGATCCATAGTAAATGGAACAATGCTTCCTGCATTTCTTGACAAGTTTTCAGGTTTGTGAAGTGCTCTTTTCCAAGTAGTGAGTCAAACTGAAGTCTCCACACATGACAGTGAAGAGTTGAGAAGACAGATGCACACAATGGAGGGCCTGACCATGTTACCACAGTCTTCCTAGTGTGAATCGTCATCACCTTGAAGTGAGCTTGAAAATGGTGCTATGGATTCTCATTTGCAGCTTAACTTTGAAACCAGTTGTTTTAAGTCCTGTTAATATTTTTTAAGACCGTTCTTGAAGTAATTTTAATCACTCACAACAGTTTACAACACATTTTGTTTCCAGTTCAGACTGGCTCTGTTTTCTCTATATTTAAGCACTATGTAAGTAAAAAACCCAAACCTTTCTTTGTGCTCTCTTGCCATGAGGGAAGACTAGAGCTAGGAGATACTGAAATGGTGTTCGAGGAGAGAGAAGGAAAGTGTCTGAAAGGTTTGACTCTTTTTTGCAAGTTTGCTTAGTTGTTTTTAGTGCCCAAGAGAAACAGAGAGATGAAATTTTTTTATTATTCAGGTCATATTGTGGCCTTTGCAACCTAAAATTCTCTTAGACATATTGCTTATGTACTTCTGGTGCTCTCTCCAAAGAGATCTCTCACTTCCCTTTTCAAGGACAGTATAAGACAGCAGTGCTTGGCTTGGATCACTGCAAAATCCTCTTATCTGTCTGCTCTCATTTTATTTTTCCTCCAACTCTTGCAGTGTCTTCATTGGCATTGAAAACATGCAGCCAAGGTTGATGAGGGCAAAACTTAAGCTTTACCTTAACTTCTATCTTAACTCTTTGCAGCTTTTTTCAAGGAGGTCTGTGAGTGAGCAGAGCTATTAAATCCTTCTCTTCTTAATTTTTTTTTTTTTTTTTTTTAATTTCTGTCCCCATGCAGCAAGTAGTTTTAATCTGCCTTTTAAAGAGCTGAGAGTTCAGTCACTGATTTGGAATGGCATACTGTGCCTGGTGGTGCTGGGCACTCTGCAAGGAGCTTGGGTTCCTCCATCTCTTTAGTTTTTTCTTCTGGACACCAGAGGATGCATACACGTTATGATTACTGCAGGTGAACTTGTACTTGCTGGATTGCCAAATGTCAGGCTTCAGAAAAGAGGCAGCATGATAGCTGGCTTTGCTACCCAAGACTTCTGTCCCAGAAGAGGGTCCATGTGGCTCCTAGTGCTGTGACCAGCAAGGCACCCACACTGTCTGATGATGTCCTGGCAGGGAATGAAGCAGCAGTGCTATTGCACCTGATACACATCCAGCAGAGCCATCCCACAAGGGTCAATGGCTAGCAGTAATACTTAAACCAGCTTTTCATGCTGAAATAGAGGTTTTTGGTTTATATTGCCAGTACCTCTAGGACTCCTTGGTTGGGGACAGAGCCCCGTTGTACTTCAGTCTGTGTAAAGATCATTTGAAAACTGCAACCTTTGCTTTTAAGATGTTTTCAGGAAATAAGTAGCAGAAGCATTTTTAGTAGTCTTGTGCCTTCTGCTGCTTTGTTAACTTTCACTTTCATTGGACTGTATTAACCATTGACTGGACTGTTTGTAGTTGCTTGGTGTTTTGATTGTTTCTCTCTGCATCTCAGCAAAAAGCCCTGCTGACAGTCTCTCAGGGTTTGCTGTATTTGTTTTTGGAGGTTCCTCTGTTGAGGGATTTGGCAGGGATTTGCTCACTGTCTCTAGTAATAGTTGAGGTGGTTTAGTGAGTTATGAAGAATAAACTGGACTGATTTCCCTTTTGCAATCAGGCTGAAAAGCTGATTCCCTTGGTATGCAGCATGCTTAAGGCCATAAGCCCAGCTGCTATCAATTTTACCTTCTCCTCCTGTGAAATTGCTAAAGAAAAGATGTTTTCCAGATCATGTGTGTGGAACAGATGTGGCTTATATTACTAGATGATTCAGCTAAGACTGGTGCCAAAACATTTTCCAGAACTCTCAGCTGGGAGTTGGGTTGAGAGAAGGAATAACTTGATAGAAATGCTGGGCTGGCTCTGCCATCCATATCTGTAACTGCAGCCACATCAGGTACAGTTCCCTTTGATGTAGCAAAGGCCTAACAGAGTGATGGGATGAGGGGTGCATTGAGGTCTTGTGCCATGATGCCAGGGAGGCATGGGAGATGTGTGACCAGAACTGGGTGCTGCCAGCCTGGGAACCTGAAAGAAATACAGAAATGCATTTGCAATAGGCTTGGTTAATGTGTGGAGGTGCTTACACACAGCCTGTGTGTGCTGCTCCCACTGCAAGTGTTCCTTTATAGTCAAATACCATCAGCACAGAGATCACTGGGGTCCTCTTGGCCAAGTGTATTTCCTTCCACCTTCTGCTGAGATGGAGAAAATTCTGTTTTCATTAATAGGAATGTGATTAGCTCACCTATTTTTCCCTTTGTAGTCACACTTGGCAGTTTCCCAGAAAGCCATTGGAATGAGCTTTTCTAAGGCTATATGTATACATAGAATCATGCCAGAGATGGGACTGGGCAGTTGCCTGAAAGTCTGGCATGGTAAACACACATTTGTTTGTTTAAAACTTGCTTATATGCAGACTGAGGAGTGCAGAGAATG
Source organism: Coloeus monedula (assembly GCF_965178545.1). Taxonomy (NCBI): domain Eukaryota; kingdom Metazoa; phylum Chordata; class Aves; order Passeriformes; family Corvidae; genus Coloeus; species Coloeus monedula. The sequence goes on from NC_138790.1 coordinate 14,789,124, forward strand.
AGCAGAAGTGCTTGATCAAATTCAGTCAGTATGTCTTAACAACATGGCTCTTTGGACTTTACTGCTGATGTTGTACATTGGAGCACTTTAACCCTAAACCTGGTTAAATGTTTATACATGGGTGAAGTCCAAGTGAAGTGTTCTGATGGTGGTGCCTGGGGAGTATAGCCCAAAGAGGAGAAACTGGTTATTTTGTAATCCATAATAGGGAAGTCTTAATCTCAACTGCTGAGCAAGACATGGTTTTACTGCACACAGGGCATTTATGGGGAATACAATGTAGCAAGGCTTGGTACCAGAGAATGTGGAGTCTATAGACTTGTGTCTATGACTGTCAGAAAAGACATTTGTGCAAAATGTTTGCAGGGTACCAGAAGCCTCCACCAGCCAGAACATGGGGTACTAGTAGCCTCACTCATGGATGCATCAAAGGAAGGAAATGTCTACAGGGGATGGTGGGAATTGTCTCCTCTCCATGTTCCCAGAAAAACTTTAGCTCTGTCAGTCTTCTGCTGAAATACATACTACATTCTGCCCTAATAAAGAAAACTATAGGAAGAACTACGGGTTTTTTTCTGCAGCTGCTGAGTCAGGAGGGGGTGGAGATGAGAAACTCAGGGTTGTCATTCTGGTCCCATGGGAAAGCAGTTCACAGCTTGGCACAATAGTTGCTCTCAGTATTTGTCCTCTGGGAGCTCATTCTGTGGTTTAGCAATCCTATCTACCGTCCATTAGAAATTAGGATACCTGCCTATTGCTGTTTGGTTCTGGACTGTGGTCTATAAATCAGATCTCCTGTGGCTGTGAGCAGAGCAGCCAAAAAAGTAGTCTCTACCCAATGGCACTGCTACAGCTCCTGGTAATTTGAAAGAGGTCAAGTGTGGCAGGCTTGGGCTACTGCACACTGTTGCAGGCAACCTTGGTATTCCGTGGGAGATGGTGATCTTTTGAACAGTGGATGGTGCTCCCCATGCTCTGTAGCTGCCTGTTGAGGGGGCACTGTTTGCACACTCTGCCATGCCTCTTTCTATGGAATTATTAAATAAGGCAGTTGGGATCCCAGCTGTGCTCTGGCTTCTTTTGTGCTTAAAATGTCTGTTCTCTATCCAGCCAGAGGAGATTTTCATGCAGCTCAGAGTTCAGGGGCTGGTGCTTTCAAAGCAGGAGGCTTGATGTCCTTTCAGGTTAGTAAGGGCAGGCTCTGTCAGCAAATTCTTGCAAAGGTTCTTTCACTTTTTTTCCAGGAAGGCTTTTTCCTGCCTTTGCCTGTGTCTGAGCAAAAGGCGGCACCAAGTGGCAAAGAGACTGGGCTCATGCTGCAGGGCTTCAATGGCAATTCAGTTGCATCTCTTGCATTTTTTGGTGATGCTGATGGAAGAGCTTGCAGTAGGGGCGGGGTTAATACTGCTTTTGTGTTGCTACCAAGTTATTTTTAATGATAGAGTACTTTTTGGCCCCTGGAATTTCACTCAGAACTGCATGCATGCTTTGGTGCTAAGCAGTAAAATGCTGCATATTGCAGACTGAGGTGTGCCTTGATAGGTGAAAAACCACCCAGTAACCACAAACCCAATCCCAGCTGGATACAAAGATGAAGTAAAACATATTTACCAAGTTTATAATCACTTTTATCACAAAGATTCTGAATTAAAGTGTGGGTGCTATTTGGATAAAGAGGCTGTTTCATGTATTCCAAGTGTGAAAGTTTTTAGTCACTCTGAATAAGTTGCTGCAATATCAGAAGTTTGCAGTCTCCTCCCTAGCTCTGCAACCATTGAATAGTGGAGAGGATAGAGTAAGCAAAAAATATTATTTGAAGGAAACTAATTTCTCTCTGCTCCACCTCTTCCTGTGAGCAAAAGTAGGGGGAAGGCACAATGAAGACATCTGTTTCTTTGAACCCACTCAGAGACTTGCTTGGTAATAAAACTAGGGGAGAGGAGGAGAAGCTATTGGTGCTGCTCAAGTGGTTGCTAATCGCTTTGAGTACTGAGGGGGTGAGCTTTTATGATGTTGACCTTCTTAGGAGATATTGAAAAGAAGCTGGCACTGACCTCTGCCAGGATTTAAATCCAGGAGGTTCAGAATCCCTTTGTGCCCCTTTCAAAGAGGAGACAAATCTCTGTGGTAGCCTCACTCTCTCCTTCCCTCAGGGTAGGCACCTCAGCTGTACTGACCCAGATACTGCGCTCTGCTCTCCTGGATGAGCCCTTCACTGCCTGTGTAGCACCATGATCAGGGCTGCAGCAAACTAAACGGGAGTCTTGCAGATAAAAAAATTATCCTGTGCCCTTAACTCCAAGCATGCCCTGACTCACATCCACACTTTGCTCTTGTTATGTGTAGTGCTTAAAATCTTGTGTGTAACAGAGGGCTGCAGGGTCCTCCCCATCCCCCCACTCTTCCTGCCTAATCTCATTGTGCTGCTTAGTCACAGCAAAGACCCCTCTAATGGGTTTAAGTGGCCATGCTCCTGGCTGGCTGTGCTGTGCTTTCTGTCCAGCCTGGGATGGTGTGTGTAAGTAAGAGATGAAGCTGCACACATCTACTGCCTCTGAGTTCTCCTGAGTGTCAGCAGGTGCCTGCATGAAGATTAGATTTCCCTCTAAGTGTCATATCTGGAAACAAAAGCCTGTTAAAAAAATGCCAAGGGGGTGATACATTATTCTCAAGCTAACAAAACGTGGCCGAGAACGCTTCTGTGAACCCGGCCACAGAAGGCAGGGGCAGATGGTTCCTTATGAGCCTTCCCAGGCCCTTAAAAGTGTCGTAATGCATAAACCAGTGGTTGTGGCACACACTGGCACGGGTAAGGTTGATGAGGGACATTCTTCAGCTGTGGATTTCGTGTCTTCTCTGTATTCTTCCATGACATTCTCCCTTAGCTAGCAAGGAGCTGTCAGAGAAAGGCCATTGGGAGCTGGTATAAAGTATATAAGCCTGGAATGTTTGTTCAGAGTGGGAATGGCTCTGACTTAACCAAAGGTTACAAACAGGCAGCTTCTAAAGAGAAGAAAGATGTCTTTGTGCAGTGATGCAAGGAGCAGGTTTGCCAAACCCACACAGTGGAGGAGAAATAGGGACTTTGTTACTGTAGGCAGCGTTGGAGCATGATGATGTGATTTAAAGTTATGGGGTTCTCTAATTTGTGGCTATAAACCATAGGAACACAGGGCTACGGGAGCCCCCAAATACCTCCCTAAGCAGTAATTGGTGACATAACATTAAGGCAAGACACAGCACCACATCATTACAGTGCACAGAGTGTGAAGTTGAGCGAGGTAGAACGGCTAGGCTGCTTTAGGGGGTTGAAAAAGAATGAGCCGAGCATTGATGGAAGAGAGGCAAGTGAGGCTGGTAAAGCAATAGGCAAGAGCAGAGGCTGGTACTGAATTAATCTTGTGAGCTAAATAGGAGTTTGTTTCAGAATTATCACTTGAAATATTAAGCAGTGGAGACTAAGGTGTTAAATGCAGTGTCCCTAATAGGCACAGTTGTCCCACACCCCAGGGACCCTCTGACTGCAGGATTTAAAAAAATAACCACCAGAAAGAACCCTGTGTTTTTCCACACAGTGTTTTGATCCCCCTTCTCTCATGTATGCCATAGAGCATCTTGGGGTGATGCAAAGAGAATTTGGAGACAGATTCACCCTTAGCAAGAGGATTAGGTGGGAAAACCCAGCATTCCTACATCACTAAGCTCCAGAGAAGGATACAAGTGCCTCTACAACAGAAGACTGCTTGATGCCTGCACAAAAGCATGTAATGTGTGCAAGAGCTTATTAAGGGAGAGGGACACAAAGAGAAGGATGTAACTGATGGGCCACTCTCTGCCAGAAAGACATTGAGGTGCTGGAGCTGTCCAGAGAGGGGCAATGGAGCTGGGGAAGGGTCTGGAGCAGAAGTCTTACGAGGAGTGGCTGATGGAACTGGGGTTGTTTAACCGGAGAAAGGGAGGCTGAGGGGAGACTTGATTGCTCCGTATCACTGCCCGAAAGGTGGTAGCCGGGTGGAGGTTGGTCTCTTCTCCCTGGTAACAAGCAATAGTCCAAGAGGAAGTGGCCTCAGGTGGCATGAGGGGAGGTTTGTGTTGGGTATGAGGGAAAACTTCTTCATAGGAAGGTTTTTCAAGCATTGGAACAGGCTACCCAGGAAAGTGGTTGAATCACCATACCTGGACATAATTAAAAGATTGTACATGTGGTCCTTAGGGACATAGTTTAGTGACAGGTTAACAGTTGTACTTGATGATCTTAAAGGTCTTTTTCAACCTGAATGATTCTGTGATTCTATGAACACTGGCAATGCAACCTGTACTGAGAGTTTGTCTTGGAATAGGCCAGGCTTGTTCCCTCTTTCCTCTATCAATCTCTGGACAGTACTGAGTTAATAAAGATTTGTATGCAACACTAGTAAGTTTGGACTCTACTGTGTGCTGGGACTTAGAGGACTCTTGAAAGAAAAGGCTGGGAAACAGAACCTGTGAAGTATTGTTCTCCTTTGTCCTTTTGTGAAGTGCTAGCCTTGGGCCTGAAATGTCCTGGGTGGAAAAATTGCTTCGAATAACCCATGATGGTGCTGGCTGCATGGAAGTGAAATCTCTGTGCAACACTGCTCTCCTTTCTCGCTGCCTTTCAAGACCGAGCTTGGTGCAGATCCGCATGGTGCCTCTAGGAAGAGCAAACAAAGGGTTGCAGTAGTGTCCTGGAAGCTGCTGCCTGCCCACAGACCTCTCTAGTTAAGGGGAGAGTCTAGCCTTGGGAGCTTGCACCCAGATTCCCAATGAGACCCCTGTCAGATGGTTCCTCAGGAATAGGAGTAGCTGCTGTCCTCCACAAAGCGTAAGGTCCCAGCCACTGTGTAGGGAACCACAGAGCTGTTGGGCACTGCTTTGGAGGATGTTGGTGCTCAGTGCTGCTGCCAGGCTGCCTGGGATCCAGGATGGAAGCAGGTTCTAGGGAGTGCCACCCCACAGGCTGTCAGGAATAATCCTCTCCTGCTGTCCTGTGGTAGCACAGTTAGGAGACACCTCAAGAGTTTTTCATCCTCTCCTGAAACAACCAGACAGCTGGCTTTACAGGCAGAGGGGTGGGCTCAGTAGGCAGTCGCTTCTTCTCTGAGGTGATTGTAGCTCTAGTCTGACTGGTACATAGCAGGGTGGGATGGACAGGGAAAGTGGGTTTTGCTAACAAATTCCCATATCTTCCCTTTAGTCCTGACAACATTCTTATATTACAGCTCTTCTTACAAATCTCCCATGTATCACCTTTAATTTAACAATGCACAAGCTGAACATAGTTTGTCAGTTCTTTCCCCTGGATCAGGGTTTGTTAGCCAGCAGTGCCAGAAGGGATGTGTGTGCCCTGGTGCCTTCCTCTCTGCCCCAGTCTCTGTTCTGCAGTGGGACTTGTCTGGACTGATAATGTTCATACCATTTACAGAAGCACTCTGCCCAGACTTGTCATTGCCTGGTGGTGAAGATTTTTTTCTGACCATCAGGCCTGGGTCAGTATATAATCTTTCTCTTCCTTCTAAAGCAGCTATAGAGCAGCCCAAACTGTTAAGATACTCCTTTAGGCTTAAAATAATGAACTGGCCCGTGGCATTTGCAACTGCAATCTAGAAGGAGTCTCCCCTATGTGCTTTACTCCTTTTTCACTTGATAGGAACGACAGTGAGTGGGGTGGAAAGGGTGATTTGATATGAATTTTGATTGTCTTCCATGCTGCAGAAGAATTACAGGCACCAATAAACTTAGCAGGTGGCCACTGAAATGCAAGCATTTCTCATGACCCATAGCTGCAGCACAGTGCTTGTTGCCCCATGACACATGAAGGTTAAAATACAAATGGGTTTAAAAGGAGTTGTGCAAATTCATAGACGATTTGCCTGTCAAGTGACTATTTAGCATTTACAAGGCTGCATGCAGAAACCTCTTAGCCACACACTGCTGAAAGTTGGGGAAGGTGTGTCAGAGGAGGTATTGCTGTAGGCTCTTCTTAGGCTACTCTGCCTTTTCACACTTGCCCTTGAGGTTTCTAGTCCTTCTCACTGTCACACAGTCTGTGTTCAGTGAACTGATCCAGGATTGTTTTTCTAGTGTTGTTGAACACTGACTGTTTCTTTGCCATAATCTTTCTCCCACCCTGTCATTTTTCCCTTTCGCACAGACTTGTCGCACTGGCATCCCAGTCAGAGCCTGCTTGTGTGAGGCATCACCCTAATGAGTGCTGGAGCTCACAGGTTCCCTTTTCACACAAGCAGGGCAGCTGCTCCAGTGTGGGTGAGAGAGTAAAAGTAGATGCAAGTATCATGAGCAATAACAGTGTTTAAAAATAAATGGCACAGCCGTTCAGTTGTGCAGACAGATCAGCTGCTTGGCTTTTTTCACTCGTGTGAGCTTCTTTGATGTGGCTGCCGTTGTATTTTGCAGCTCGATATCTTCTCATTCCTTCTTCATTTGCTGAGCCCTTGTCTCCGGCACTTTGACTAAAAGAATCTCCAAGTATGTTAAAGAGATAAATGCATGTTTTCTGACTTCTGAAACAACCCTTACTCACAGCAGTGGAATTTAAAGTATATTATCCACCCCCTTTCTCAGACCCTCTTTTTCAAGGGGTTTGGATATGGAACTCAAGAGTTCTGCTAACAGGAAGGTAATGCTGCTGAGTGTTTGACCAGTGTCTGAATGGGTGGCTTGTACAACAGAGGTCCTTCTCTCTGAGATCAGCCAGGGATGTGCTCTGTAGCAGACTGTGGGGCACAGTCTTTTTGAAGGATTTTTATCCAAAACATGTAATTCACAAAGCTTGTTTTGCTGGAACAAATGTTATGACCAAACATGAACAGCTCTTTGTGGGCCTGATCACTTGTGTGTTTCTCTACCTTCCCCTCCCCCATCCACTATCCCCTCCATCCACTACCCCCTCTGCTAATTGCTTTTCATCAGTTTTATCTAATATTTATTAGTAGGCAGGGGTGTCATCAGCCATTCATTAGATTTCTGTTGAAATGGCTTTTTCCATGGCAGGAAGTTCAGGCTCTCGTGTCCATTCTGTAAAACTGCAGGGTGGAAAGAGATTTCCCAAGTTGGAAATCTGCTGCAGTTGGATACCTTTTGGCCAGGATTGTTAGGTGAAGGCCTGATAATGTTCAATGATGGATTTTTTCCTCCTACCCAACTCTTCACACACATACACACACGTTGCTGGGTTTCTATTCCAGTTCTATTTCTGATGCCCCAGCCCTCGCTCTGCCCCTGTTGCCTTAGCACCCACCATGGGGCTTTGAGTGAGACTTTGAAACACACACTGGGTCAGCTTCTTCACCTCCAACAGCAGGTGACACAGATGGCTGGGTTGATTTTTAAGGCCATACATATGTGTTAGGTTGCCCTAGTGTGTTTTTGTGGCTTTAGAAGCCTGTGTGCTCAGAGGTCATAAAATACTAGTCTGTGTGCTACAAAAACTTGCCACTTAAAGCTCTTTAAGAACTATTGCATTCTGCTAGGACTGCTTATATATGTCATCTAAACTGTCTTCTCAAAACATCCCATTAACATGTGACTGTTCTCAAAACCTGCATGCATGATCTTTCTGGCATATGCAAAAGTGATGCTATCGATTTTACCTTAGCTTTATTCCTTAGACAGTCATGAGTTCATGTATTTATTCCTGTTTATTTATTATTTGCAGTGCCCAGCTATGTAACCTCATTACCTACCTCATTCTGTAATCAGCTCTTCCCTTCTAGTAGGAAAGAAAATAAGCACGTGCAGTCTGCATTACAAATCACTGTGTGCTGGTGTGTCTCAGCATTGACAGTGGAGCTGTTCTGCACTTCTGTGTCTCGTGAAAGCTCATGGAGTAAATGTTTTGTAGGATACAACCCAGTTCCCACTTAATGGAAAAAAAATCTTATTGGTTTCAGTGGTGTATGGATCAGTCTTCTCATCCTATGAAGGAATGTAGCTGCATTCTTCTGTGGATTTTAGCATGACTGTATTCTGAATGCCATAATGACTGCTGCAATATTAGCCTGCATGTTTTCCATCGAGGTGTGAAATCATCTTGATGTTTGGAACTGCTCAGATATTTTTCTAACCCACTGCTTATCTCTGCATGGGAGCAGCGTGCTGTAATAGCCTTAGGACTGACTGAGTATTGCATGCTACTGGACTATGAGTTCTCCCTTAATCCAGGGGATTCCTGCAGTCTTTTTGAAAACAAGAACAGGGAAAGGGGAAAAGGATGTGAGAAAGATTTTAAAAGGAATTTGTAATGAACCTTTGCAGACTAGCAGTTAGGTACTACAGGTCTGTTACTGTGGTTTTCTGTATAAACTGACTGATGTCTTTCTTTGAAGCCATGCTGTAGATTTCCATTGTGTTTTTAATCTTTGAAACATTATTGAAGCATATCTAAATGCTACCAAAAATTTTTCACTAACATATAATATGTGCAGTCGCTGACAATATTTAAATATAATAGATAAATATTTTTGGCAGGTATGCTTCATATACACAGTGATTTAGAAAAGCATTTAAAAATAATTTTTGTGTGTTACTAACACCTCCTGTATCAAGACTCAAAGTAAAATTCTGTAGGGTGGGTTTCCTTTCTTTATGCTGTCAGGTTTAACTTGCTGCACGGGATTCACCCTGAAGAGTTCATCAGAAACTGGTTACTTTCTCTGCTTCTGCACTGAGCCTGCTGCTTTCATGAAATGCCAAAATAGTTACTCCACATATTAACGTCACATTTTCTATAAAGAACAATCTTAATAAAACCAAGACGATGCAACTTCCCCTTCCCTTTCCTCTAGATGTAGCTTTTCTTTTTCTATCTGGTTAATTTTTGACCTTGTTTAGTTTTTCTTGCAACTGACAGCTCCCACTACTGATATGCCATTTCACTCAAAGAACCTCGGAAATCATTTCCTTTACATGGCAGAGTGGATGCACGTCCCTTCAGGGTGGTGCAGCGCACAGGCTACAGTATGCTGGCTCCCTTGTTTCGGTTCCTGTTTCAGAGGGATTTTTTGCTGTAGTGTTGCATTTCTGCAGACCACTTGTCAATCTTCTGGTATCCTTTTGTATGGCACTGGGAGAGCTAAATACCACTGAGTCAGAGGGTTAAACAGATTCTGAGGATCAGCTGCAATGGCTGAACAGGGCAGCTGAAGACAATGGCTGAAAATTTGGTACCTTGAAGTTTTAGTGACCGTGTGTAGCACTACAACAATTGCTTTTCAGATCTGGACATACCTTTGACTTTTTCCTATGGTGGCACAGAGTTCCTTTCATGGGCTCCTCCCAGAATACTGATAGCATCAGGACAGCAAGATGTATCAACAGTGTCTTCCCAGATCTGGTCGGCAGATGAGAGCAGACCTCCCTCAAACAACTCCTGCGTTTTCTGGCTTTTGTTGCTCTGTGACCCATCTACCCAGCAGTGGCAATGAGCTATAGAGCCCTGCCATCCATCCCCTGCGTGCATGTGGAAACAGCAGCTTCCAGGCCACCGATGGCGACAGCCTGGGGAGAATTGTCTTGGCACAAGGAGTGCAGAAGTGCTTCACTCGCATTTGGTGCCAGATGTCTACTTATTTCTGACTGCTGGAGTAATGCCAGCTCTGGGGTGGGTGTGGAAAAAGGGATTTGGGCAGTTAAATGCGGGAAGGGGAAGAGAGGTCAGGCCTGGCAGCTCCTCGGTGCCTTACAGGATCTTCTTACAGCAGAAGCTTTAAGGGACTGTCTTGCTGCAAGACCCATGGGCAGCCCTATGATCTGTCCCCAGACTCATTCCTGACTACTCTCTCTTTTTAATAACTATGTGAAATATATGGGGGTCTAGCCTCACACATGCTTGGCATGAACAGGGCCAAAGACATTCCATGGGAATCATGCTCATCCTGGGAAGTCTGGCCAGGAGCACAATTGAAGCAAGTCAGATATGGATCACAGGGTCAGGATAATGATTAGTCCTACCCTTCCCCCTAGCTGTAATTAGCTGTGGTGATGTCACCCTCTGTTCTGACTTCTCACTGGCATTAATTACAGAGCTGCAAATTTCCTGCCTTTCTCTTTTAATTGCTCTCTGGGAAACTCAGAGTTTACACCCTCTGTTCAATCTCTGACAGTAACCTTCCACATGCCATGCTACAGGGCCTAACCTCTGGCCTGTAGAAATGTCTGGAAATGGGCTTGTTTGGGGTGCTTGCTCAGATGCATTTCTGAATGTGAACACTTCTGGTTAGGAATAATCCCTCTACTTCTCTTGAGCTTGTGTCCTTTCATCCAATTTCATTTTGTATTCAGTCCTGAGGAGAAAAAAAGTGTTCAAACCCTGCAGTGAAGTTAACCCTCCCTTTAAGAGAATTCTGTCCCTCACTAGATGACCCTGTTTCTATTGGAGATAAATTCTCTGCTGGTAAGACAGGGTTTGGGAAATCTGAACTGGTGCAGTTCTGCATGGCTTGAGTGGCCTGGGATGTGTCCTAGTCCTCTGAGGACCATACAGCCCTTTGCTTGGACTCCACCTGCTTGAGGGGCTGTGGCTTGAACCCAGCCAGTAGCGCCTTGTAGTCTATCACCCATGGACTGTCATGAGCTCTGTGCAGCCTCTAATCTTTAGGGTCAAATGGAAGGAGTAAGAGAGTTCTGCTAGAGGAATGAGGGATGGCGATAACAGTAATTGCATTAAGAGTTATCAGGGAGGGAAGGACAAGCTGTTGAGGGCAAGTGAGATCCTGGGGGTCAGGAATGTGTCAGAATGAACTGGCTGGATCCCCACCAGTTCAGAGTGGGCAGTCCTGGTTAAGTGCTGACACTCCAGGTCTGCTCTATCAACCCCTTAGCCAGGCTGGTGCTGAGAGAAGGAAAGCAGCCTGTCTCCTGTGTCGGAGTGCTCCTCTGAGCAGGTGGGTGAGCAGGGCTGCCTGTACCTCCAAGCAGGCTCCCCAGGCAGCTTCTGTGCTCTGTGTAGAAGCCAATGTGCTGTGGAACCAAGGTTCTACACTAATATTCATCTTATTTTGGGAAGATCAAAAAAATACAGTCCGGATCCTGTTCTGAGGAAACTAAATCCAGAGCATCCGTGTCCCTGATCTTCATACTTGTTTTGCAGCCACTTATTTTCCTGGATGACTTCTCAGCCTCGTGCATTTTGCTCTGTACAGATCTCAGCAAGGTGGCCTCGTGGCTTCTTCAGTCAACCATCTCCCGGTCAATCCTCCTTTTATTTTGGGTGCCTCTTCCCTTTCAAGTGGGGTACGTTTATGACAATAAACATCATCATTAATGTGAGGGGGAACATATCCCATAATCAGGAACCTTCTGTTTAGAGAGAAGTGTTTATTATACACAACTTGTTAGGGAGTGTCAATCAACTGGGCTCCCTTTGTTACTCCATAATGCATCATTAATGATGGCTGCTGCTGTGCATTTAGTTTCATTGCACACAAGGGCCTTGTCTCTGTCTCCTCATCCCCTTCCCCCTCTTTATAATCACCAGCACAGAAGAAATTAATAAATCAATCCAGGATAGAAGAGCTACAGACTTGCTATAGGCTGTCTTTGATGTTCTTGCTCTCACTGAGTTGTACCTTACTCATGGAGAAATCTTTTGGACCTCAGCGGAGCTTCTTTGGGATTACTACTTGCTCTGCATCTTGAGAAAGGGGATTGGTGTCTGCCCACACATATACATGAGTATGGATAACTGGCCATGGAAAGAATGACCAGGGATATCTCATGACAGTGATCTGTTGAGTCCTGGGGATGGATATGTCACATCCTTTTCAACTCTTCATTTCTGCCCCACCCCTCTGGATGTTTGAGCCCTCAGAACATGCTGATGCTTTGCTGACTGACATCTTGCTCATTCAGCCCAACTCAATTAACTTTAAAAAAGAATATTAACTGCTCCAGGGCTTGTGAAAGGTGGATGGGAGAAACAAGCTTACTGGAAGCTATATATCCACTAAGAATGTCAGTGCCTACCCTGGAATTTTTTAGGAAACTACAAAGAGTTAAAAATAACCAAACTGGAAAATCCCCACTTAACAGTGATAAGAGAAAATGCTAGTTGTAGTGTATTTTGTTTGTTAAATAAATCTAACTATGTGTTTTGGGACCTGCCTTTTGGAAGCCCTGAAGCTGATTTTCTCCTACTGTCAAGGTTTGCAGCCTTCATCTGCAGCTGAAATTCAGCATGCCAGTAATGGCAAGGATAATTCTGCCTTCTGGCTGGAGTCTGCTAATTGGTTTTGGTTGATCTCCCTGTCTCATTTCTTTCTGTTTGAGTATCTCTGGGGCTTTTTTTGAGCAAAGGGGGCCAAGTCCTGGTATGAACTGTGGATACCAAACTCTGGTTTTGTTGTACTTTCCCAGATTAGAAATTACTTGGATCGTCTGGGTCCTTTCCCACTCTGTGGAAAATCCATTCCTGTATTGTGGTCCTGAACCAGCTGCTTGGTGTCCGTCTTGGCACCGAATCTTTCCTAAGTCCTTATGTAGTGCTGCTGCTCATATATGTATGTCACTTAGGTGCACAAGACACTGGCATTTTTCCATGTGGAAACAGTGGTTTGTGTGGTCATTTGTCATTAAAGCAAGGAGTGGCTTGTGTTGACCCTCACAGATACTTCTGCCCATTCTCCTGGGTTTTTCCAAAGGAGCTCCACTCCTCATCCTGACACCTGTTCCACAGAAAGACCCTGTCAGTCCTGAGGACACTGCAGAGCAATTGGAGGAGAAGGAAATTCAGTCAACTTTAGATGGACTTCTTTAACTCACTCTGCCCACATCCTTGGCTCCAGGCCATAGTCTTTTGGGATTTCCCTCTGGCAAACAGCTTTGGCAGAGTGCTCCCGGCTGGGTTCCAGCTTGTTTGCCTTTGTCCTGTGCGTGTCGGGGCAGCCAGGCCTGGCTGTGGGTTTCTGGTGCTGTGGGATGGAGTCCCGCTCATGTCCGTCTGCACGGGCACCGCCACTCCCTTGTGCACACACGTGTCCTCCACTGGTTACCAAGAAGGAAAAGTTGGCCTCTGCTGCTCTTGGCCAACCGTTTGGCCTCTCAGTCCAGAGCATCCTGCTCTGGAAGGCAAAGGCCGTGGGTGAAACTGTTTTAAACACCAGATGAGCAGAGCTGTAGCAAAAACCTTTGATCATTTTCCATCTGAGTGGGGTAAGTCACAAGACTGCATTGCCCTGATTTTCCGTGGTAAAGGAAAAATAATGAGATTTGATGTTTCTTTTCTGGAACAGAACACTTGAAGTTTTTGAAATGTTTTGTGTATTTTCTATTTGCTGTTCCTGTACCTGAAATATTCTTAGACTTTTCCTTGTGTGAATAATTTCAGAAGTTTTATGTCCTTTGTTTCAACTCCAAAGGAAGTCAAATTTCAGGATGTTTTAATCTTGGCCAAAGTGGATTTCTGTCTTCTGTACTGCTCTGTGGATTTATTTGATATTTAAAAAACACAGAATTCAGCACAGCATTTTACCTTTTTTTTTCCCAGTTTTTTTTCTAAGACCCACTGTTTCACTGGAGACATATTTCTGGGGTTGCTGTTTCCTCTCTAAGGTACTTTCTTCCTCCACTCAGCATTAATTCTGGGGGCCTCCAGGGACCAAATGGTCTTTTGGTGCTGGGCTGTGAACCTGTTTTCCCAGGGAAAAAACATACCACTTAGGTTAAGGGAGTCACCATGCATTCACCATGGTGCTGGGGGCATAGAGGGCCTCTCAATGTGATAATTTTTAGAGTTTATACAAATTGACAGAGATCCTAAATGCACATTATTGAGACTAAAGTGTGAAAATGTAGTGACCTGAGGGGAAAAAAAAAAAAAAGGAGAAAAGAAATTTGGGGCTTAAAGTTTTATTGTAATCTTTAGTTTGACCCGGTAGGCTGAATTCAGATTTCAATAACTGTATACAGTAAAAAGAATTTACCTGCTAATACTTTCTGCTCTTTTAGTGGAAGGTTCTTCAGAGAAGACTTTGCCATGTGATAAACTGGTGCTGAATTTCATCTCTAGACAAACTGCATAAGAAGCTTAACTGTCTAGATCTTTGTTACGGTAGGAGACTGAGCAAAAAACTTGGTATGGAATGAAACTCTCAACTTCATATTCTGAGTTCTTTGCTAATTTTGTTCCTTTTCATCCAGTGCATTTTCAGGCTTGCTTTATCTTGAAGATGGAGCTATAACCCTTGGTACTTTGCCCCTCATTCATGGCCAGCATAGAGAAAAGAATTAATTATGGAGTCTTAAATCACTGCTTGAAGCCATAACAGCAGATCATCATTGCCCTTAGATGTCTCTGGTACAAGCTCACTATCTCTGATTTTCATGTCTCACCAGTTGCTGTTTTTACTTGTTTTGTACAGAAGAGGCTGCACCAAATAAAGCTCTGTGTTGCAGTAAGTGATTGAAGACCTTTAAATGGTTCCCACTCTGTTATGTGCCTTATAACCTGAATTCCCAGCTCAGCTTTTTCCCCATGCCAGGAAATATCTCCTACCTTTGAAACTCCTCTCCAGAGATGTAAGATTAGCTTTATGCTGTCAGGAGCTGTCATTTCAGGCAATTAGAAATAGATCAGCTGACACCTGGTAGTTTTGCAAATGCCTTTCTTTCCTGCAACTGCTTCATTTCTGGCTGATTTTGAAGATTACGTGCAGGGTAACTCTTCCCTATTACCCACATGCACTCTTTGTTCCTGGCCTGGCTGCTGTTCTCTGGCTGCCTTTTCACTGTTGGTGAAGTTATTGGTAGCTCGTAATTCTGCTGTGAGGGAGCTTTATTTGTAATGTAAAGGGGTGGAAGTGGCAGATTTCTCCCTCTTAGCTAACCCAGTGTCTGAAGAAGGAAGCAGAGAAAATAGGAATTGTTATTGCTGAAGGCAGAGGCAAATAGAAAAGGAGCTTTTATTGCCCTAGAGATCTGTCCTCTACCAGGGCTGGGAGGAAACATGCAGTGGGAGCTAGAAAACTGCATCCATAGAGTGAAACTCTTTGCATGCCCTTCGGCTACATCTTTCATTAGGCGCCTGCCATCCCTCTGCTCAGCACCATCCCAACCCACCTGTCTGGTCTTGTGCTCTCCCTGTACAGCTGCTTCTGCTTTCATTTGTTTCTAGGTTAAATATTGCCACCTGAAATATGTAGTTCCCAGAGGAGACACAGTCAATGTCAGTGAAAGGCTAGGATCTGTTTCTTTGCATTTTGGCTTGAATTTGGATTGTAAAATCTGTGTAAGAGAGTGAGGGGGAGGCGGACCCCAGCTCTCTTTGGTGACCTTGCCTTGCCTCCAGAGAATCCTGTATATATGTGAAATTATGAACTTTGGGACTTGGTTATGCTGCCAACTTCATTTTGATTTTCTCTCTCTCTGAGGCTGTATTTTAACTAAGGCAGAGCTAGCAGGCAGTTAACCCTCGTGCTCCACAGTGGAGATGTGCTACCCTAGGTAGTAACATAGTTTCTAGCAAACTGTTGTTTGAAAGTGGTCTCCTTGACAACTAAGTTTCTTGGCAGGGATCTGTTATCTCTGGGTAGAAGCTAAACGGAGAGCCTGAAAGGTAACCAAATGCCAGGCGCTGGCCTGTCTGCTATGTCAGACATCTTCAGTAGGAGAGGCTGAGGAGGGTCTGCCCACATCCAGAAATAGCGAGGGAGTGAGGCTCTTGGCTCCCTGTGTGCACACAGATGGGGGGAAGGAAAAATGAGTGGTCTGAAGGAGCATGGCATTCAAACCTTCATTTTGTCTCTATCTGTGAGCCCCTGAGGAGCCCTTTGGGAGGTGTCTGATGGGTGGAAGGCTCTGGGGCTGAGCAGCTGTGCCCTTGGTGCATCAGATGGGTGCTGAAAAAGGCTAGGACTTGGACAGATGGAGTAATGGAGATTGGAGGCGGGGGAGCCTGGCCTTATGCCAAGTTGTGGAGTGAGGTGGGCAGATCACAGAGAGGAGCTGCAGGGGGGTCAGAGGAGGATAATCCTCAGGCAGCAATGAAGGCTGCAGCTGTTGGTGTTAGAGCGTGGCATTGCAGAGGTTTGCTGCTGCTGGGCTCTGGGTATCAGCAGAGGTCTGGCAGTCCTGAGAGCTGGGTGAAGTGGGGTACTGATAGGCCTGTCCCCTTCCTTTGGTCAGTGTCCCAGGGGATGTTCTGGGTCATCAGCTGAAGGTGGAGGAGCCTGGAGGTGCGCGGAGCCCTGGACACAGCCTGGCCTGGCCTGGTGTGGGATTGTGAGAGCTATGACAGTAGCTGGAAGGGAAGGCAGGAGCCAGCTTTTGGGTATGCTGGTGTGTGTTGCCTTAGAAGACCTGCTAAACTCAACTTGCTTTTCTGTCCTCCTTTGCACCAAGTCACAGCACTGCCCTGTGTGAATGCTTCTTCCAGATGCCCCAGTGGGGCAAGCACTGTGCTCTGGTGGGAATAATTAACTCAGGCTGAGCAGGGAAGCAAGTGAGGAGCCCAGCAGTAAAGCTGGTGAGCAAGTGAGGGCTCTCTAAGCTCCTGGAAGCCTCTTGCTTCTGTCCCTGGTAGAGGCACCCAAATTGTACTGCACTGCAGGACCTGGCAGGAAGTGGTCCCTGGAACAGAGCTTTTCTTCCCTGCTCACTGTGGTGTTCCTGGCACCTCCAGTACAAGTGTGCATTGCTGCTGTTTTGCTTTGAGTCTGGAGGGAGTTTGCCTGTGTGGAAGAACTGTGAAGGGATATTAGAAATCCAGCAGAGTTTGTGATGTGAAAGTGGGCACTTAGAAGATCACAGCAAGACAGGGACCAGTAGGTGCTGGGAAAAGATGCACTGCACTCTTGCGCTCCAGAGGAGGAAGCTCTCTGTCCAGGGAAGAATATACCCTGCCCCTGCCATCCCTAGGGCTGCAGGCAGATTCCTTTTTTGGAGTGTTTTCCCAGGATATCACTGTCCCAGGGAACAATACATGGGATCCCTCTGTCCCTTTCCTCAGTGCCATCTCTCCATCTCCCTATTATGAGACCCAGTGGGTTTTGCTTCACCATTTTTTTACTCAATGAATTTGTAGTGAGAGCTGATGCCAGCCATCCAGAGGAAAGTTTAGAGGGAATAGCAGTGAGCTGGTTTGCTAAACTTGAGGCATTCAGAAGCTGAGTTGGACTCTAAAATTAAAAGCTCTTGGTGTATTTTTATTTCTGTTCTGTTTTCTTCTGCTTTTAAGTGAGACTCATCTCCTTCAGGGTATTTTTGGTTATTTGCAGCTGTGATGGATAGGAATTGCTCATGTCTTTACATAAATTTAAGCCGAGACTTTTGCCTGCCTTAGGACACCAGAAACTTGGATCTTCAGAAAAAGACAGAAGACAAGAATTGGCAATAAGGCCAAATAATAAATACTGAACATTTGTCAAGCACCTCCAGCACATCTTTGCCAAGTGCTTGAACTTGAGTCCAATACAAATACTTGTCTATGGCTCAGGATTTGGAGACTTTGGGAGGAACAGCTCTGTAAGTGTTTGTTAGGTTGGTACATGGAGGTGATGGATGAGAATGGATCTTCTTGTGTGTCCTAGCCAAAAATGGTTTGTAACAAAACATAACAGTTATTTCTGTCCAGCTGCCAGGGACTGTTTAGAGCTACTGTCTCAAAAGTGCAGACAGATCTCTATTTTGCTCTCTCTGTTCAGTGGGAAGTTTCAGATGGGGCTGTGGCAGCAATTGTGTGCAAAAGCTGTTGAAGCCCATCCCCAGGCCTGCTTGTTCTCATGCTGCAACTTTGAATGCGCTGGAGCAGGCACATCAAATAGTTACAAAGGGTGTGATTAAACCCTGGGAAAGAGCAAGCAGGCAGCTTGTTTTATGTTTCCTCCCCTGTGTTTGTATGAGTCACAGAGCTGGCGGCCGTCCTGCTTTCACCTCACAGAGAGCAGAAATAAGTGTGTAAGAGCTCCACACTAATTTGCTGAAAATAGCCAAAAGCCGGGCTCTTAAGATACCCAAAAGAGATTGCAACTCCTCAGTTTATTGATTCTTTTTCTCTCTGCTTCAAGTTAACAGCTTTTAAAAGACATAAAATGGGAAGAGCATCCATACTGGCAGCAGTGTGGTTGTCTGTCCTAGCCCTTGCCTCAATGGTGTGTGTGTGTGACCTTGAAGGGCAGACAGGGGGATGGTGTGTGGAGACACACATTTGAAGCAATAATAGAGAAGAGGTAAAAAATGTCCTCCTCTGTTACCCTGGAGGCTGCTGGCATGTCATGCCACTGCCATGTCAGTAGAGAGGTTGTCTCACCATCACACACCAACTCTGCCCTGAGCAGTGAGGGGCAAGGGGGTTTACACCTGAGCTGTGTTTGTGCAAGTCTCTAGTGGTTGGGCTTGTCCCTGCCATTCTCCAGTGCAGGGGGCAAAATACCAACTGAGTGCCTTGCAATGGTGCCAACTCATAATCACATTTTTTGTTTCTCTTTTTGATCAAGTATGATGTTAAATTTTATGCTGTCATTAAAGCTCCAGCTTCTGGAGCCAGTAGATGATGCTGTGAGAATTCCAGCTTTGTTTCTGAGCAGGGGAAGGAAGTCAGGAAGGCAGTCTGGGAGCTTATAGCTTGGGGGCAAGCAATGGACCTTATGTTCCTTCCATGTTTCCATGGGCCAAGTCCATGCTCCAGGTTTTGAACACAAGGGTTGGCAGAGCAGCCTCCCATCCTAGTTGATGCGTTTGGAAGAGCCAGAAAAGTGCTTCAGCTTGCAAGAGATACAAGGCTTGCGTGATGATCACAAATTCAGCTCAGCTCAGTTAAGCAGGAGGGGAAATAGGTGAGAGAAGCTGCTTTCACTTCAGCCACTGGTGTGGGGAATGCTGCTGTGGTTTGGGGCTCACTGAGCCATGGCTGTTTGTGTGCTGAGCATTTCAAGCAGGCAGGAGAGTCAGACGCCTCCCAGCATTCGTCCTTCATGCAATCAAGCGATTGCTCTTTAGCAGTGCAGGCTCCCCTGAAGCCCAATTCCTGCATTTCCTCCCTGCCGTAGGCAGTCTTTGCTTCACTTGTTTCCACATTTGTTTCTTCTGTTACACAAACTCTGGTCTCAGGCCTCTGAGCTGAAATACTCTGGGCTTTCAAAAGCATGGCACGGAATTGCGGAATCTCTGGCCCCTCTCTGCTCCATGCCCAGCTCACCTACCCTTGGCAGAGTGAGTTAACAAAGTCAAGGCGCTCTAGTGAGTGTTGCTGTTCAATGCTTAAAAACTGTGTATGTCTTCTGAACTGTCACAATTTTGCTTTAAACTCAGACTGCATCCCATTGGATTCGACAAGTATTCCTCATGGAATCTGCAAGTTTTATGGCCCTATGTGGGCTCTGTTTGCCACTTCACTCACTTTTTCTGCTTTGTCTGCTGTTTTCCAGATGTGTTCCTTTTGTTGTCCCTGCTACCCTGACTTTCCCAAAGGAGAGAATTTCCTCGTGTGGTCTTTAAACTGTACCTCCACCCAATCCCCTTGCAACAAATGACCTGTCCCCCACAATGACTTCTGGGGTTGGGCCCTTTCCTTTTAACTGGAGTGGAATGAGACAATGGGTATGAAGATTTAGAGTTACCCACTCACCTCCCTTTTTCCAGACTCCTGACTGAATATGGGGTTGGGGGCCGGGGGGGGGGGAAGAACATGACAGGACATCCTGCATCACTGTCCTGTCCAGCGATTATGTTCCAAAATCTGGAAATCAATTCTGAAGCTTGAAATGGGCTTGCTGGTGGGTTGCTTCTGGATATGCATGTCTGGAGCCAGCAAGAGAGGTACCCCAGTAGTGTCTCCTATGACAGTGTCTGAACAGTGTTCAAAGGCTGGGGAGTGTTCTGGGGTAAAAAATATGGTTGTGTCCTCCATTAAGGTTTTTGCTGGCCTACAGCTACAGTGTGGGTGTGACAATAGCTATTTAAATGCAGCTTCTGAAGTGTCTGTAGGAGACACTCAGTCCCCCTGAGAGCTGATGCTGTTGCTGGGCATGGTGCTGTAGTTCACACAGTGGCAGCATTACCAACACAGTGCTTGTGGTGGTAGTTTGCTATTTCTGTAGACTCAAAGGATGCTTGGGTTTTTTCCTTTGATGCTCCCTCATCCCAGATATGTTCTGTGTTGCCAGATGTTCACAGCTATCTGTTTGAGCACACACATCTAAGGCTGCATTAAGCACACCTGCTTCCCACTCTGGATTTGTTCCTTCACTAGCCTGTAACTCAGCTGACACATGGACAGTTTGATGGATCTTGGTCCTACAGGTGGAGTCCTGCTGTAACCTAACTGTATTACAGTTAATGCTATAACTTCTGCAACACGTCATTCACAGAGGAGGGTCTGTATTTTAAATCCCTGAGAAGTCACACTGACAAAACAGGAATATAATTCCGTTAACTAAGAAGCTAGTTTTAGCTTCCTTTGTCTCTGCTATTTAGGCGCATTTGAAATTTATTTAGTTCAGAAATTTTATAAACTGGATTAAAACAGGCAAATAGGACTTCACAATAACAGTTTTTGTTGGTTTTTTTCTTAATGCTTTCTGCTCCTCCCTCATTTCCAGATAGACTCTGTTTATTGCCCTGAAACAGTTACAAAATCCCAGCCCTGCTCTTCAAACACACATGGATGTATTTGCATTCCTAGATGATCCCCTTTGCATTTAATTTTGATTGCTCCTAGAGTATTTTTATTGTATTCACTCTGTTCTGAGGAAAATAAATAAGGGAAACTGATTAGTTAGATTTTGATTTCACCTTTAATCCAACTCTCTGGAGGGCTCTGTCCTTAAGCTGAAGTACCTGCTTCCATTGAACACCAGAACTGCTCCTGTGCAGTTCTGTGTTTGCTGAGAGCTTACTTGGTTTTCGATGAAGAAATAGAAAATCTAATTTTTGAACTAAATTTACCTGCAATGATTCATTCTCTTTTCATAACTTATCAAAATGCATTAGCAATAAATTCTTGACAGTGCTTCTATAAACAGCAGTTGTTCTCCTTTGAAGCCGTGGTGCCCACTGCCTGCTCAGTTGTGCTGCTGTGCAAAGTGGCATAAATACTCAAAGAGAAACGACACAAAAGGAGCTGTGTACAGATGGCTTAGACAAAAATGCTGGCCTTTCCCTTCAGTCATCACAAGCTGAAAATCTGGCATTAAATAGGATTTGTAGACAGGTTTGGTGTCTATCTTCTGGTGTAACCTCTTAAAGGTGCATCTCGCTCCCAACATTGTTTGCTACCAGAGGACTCCTGGCGTACACCCGGTGAAAATGATGGAGCGAATGCGGTTTGGTAGCCAGGTGCTGGTCCCGAAGCTCTAATTGTGTCAGAGCTGCCTTGCTCTCCACTGTAAGCCCTATCGGGTGGTGGGGAGGGATGTTGGTGTGTGTGTCTGCGTGCCTTGTCCCGGTGCGGCGGCAGAGCATTCCCGGCGTGTCCCGCCGGATGCGGCGCTGGCTCCGCGCACGCCGGTGCGCTCCTGCCATCTGCTGCCGGCACAGAGCACCGCACGCACCGCTGCTGCTGGAGCTGGCACGGCTTCCCCGGACCTTTTACACGGAAGGACAATGAACATACCCACAGCACGGCGGAATGTTTCCTGCCTTCTCGTTAAGGCGGCAGTAAAGTTTGAAGTAAGATTTAAAGGTCAATATGGTGATCTAAAGAACCAGCAGCAAAGTAGAATGTCCTCAGCTTGGGAAAGCAAATAGATGTTTTAGCAGCATCGTGATTTCGTAAGCCATCTCTCTGGGAAGGAGTAAAGGGCTGCTTCTTCCTCAACCACGAAGTTCATTGGAATATTTCCGGCTTAATTTCTGAGTACACAGAATATAATTTGGGGCAGGGTGTTGTGTTTTAACAAATTCTATTTTGCAGGGTCCTCCTAGTGGTGCCCCTATCTATAGGCAGAGAATGCCAGTGACTGTTTGGGAACTGACATACTTTTGCCCTCCTCTGGGCTATACCTGTGGATAAGAGCTGCCTGATACCTGAGCTTAACTAGGAAGTGCCCCAAACCCCATCAAGTGGGGAAGGAAATCTGAAAGGTCTTTTTACACTCCTCCCTGTGGGCTGTGTCTGAACCAAGGAGAACAGAGAAGCTCAGGGGCCTCAGATCTGGGCTCAGCCTGTCATCCAAGGCAGGTCTACCTGAGCACAAGTAGAACAATACCAGCCAGAGCAGCAGTGCAGCTCAGTGGACGATCTGTGCTTTGGTGCTGATTGGCTTCAGCTACAAACCAGTATTTTTCTGTCTCTGCCAGCCCCTTCCTAAAGTACAGCCAGGAACAAACAAGTAGGATTGTGCTCACATTTCTGCTGGTTGTGAGCTGTACATCAGCTTTGTCTGACTTCAGGGACAAGCATTCTTGTTACAGGACCAGCTCACGCCCTCATATTCCTGCTTCTACCTCATGCAATTAATTCTGAAGACTGTTAGCAAATTTAGGAGGTCTGTAATCTTCTTTCTTTGTCTGTTAATCACAGTGTGAGGACCAGCTGTTAGTGGAAAACCAGCAAGCACTGTGTTATTTGTTACTTTCTATGTAGCAGGACTGTATTCAAACAATATCCATCTCTGTTGTGCTGGAAAGTGTTTTCATGCAAGGGATAGCAAGCTTTGCAGGAGCTGAATATTCACAGGGAAATTTTACAAAGTGTTTTCACAGCAACATCTATAAAATAGAGCTGAGATTTCTAAATACTGAATCCATTTGAAGGATCTGTATTCTCCATGTACCTGCCTCTTTTAAGAATAATTTCTTTATCATCATTTGTGAACAAAGCTTCTTAGCATTTTTCATAGTTGTACAGGGAATTTATAGGATTAAAAATCCAGGTTATGTACTGTGTAAGACAATAAAGAAGGTAGTTTAATTTTTGAAAGAAACTTCAAATGAAGGTAGGGAAATTCTACCAGTATACTGTGGTTTTCCTTAAGGCATATTACTGGAGTGATATGAGGTTCTCTGTTAAATAGAGTGTAAACAAAGCATTTCTATTTCTCACATTTTCAGGGTAAAGCTAAGTCAGCTAACTGAATTTTCTATTCTATTGAATTCTACTTCTACTGAATTTTGAGCAGTAGTTGCCTTTCCTCTGTCCTTGCAAAAATGGCTGGAGAAAATGAAACCAGGAAGACATTGTTATGATTTCATGGCCTGTCTTTTCATGTATGTTTGGGCTGGGGACACTGCTTCCTAAGACATTGGGGGATTGGTGGATGGGATTCTGCTCACCTGAGCTTTCAGAGTCAGGAAGGTGAAGCACCCTTGATAGGAGATGAGATTTGAAGAATGAGCTTTGAGTGTCATCAGCTTTCCGTTGCAAGAAGATCTTGAGATCCTACTTTGTGAGGTCTTTTGCTTAAGTTTCTGACAGTTTCTGGACCCAACTCTTGCTTATGCCATTTTCCACTAGATTTTTAGATTAGATATTACTTTGGGATAGGCTATTGGTGGGGACTTCTTCCTGGAACATACTTTGCAAATTTTATATTTGATCAGCAACAATTTTGCTTTCTCCTCTCTCCTTCACCTTGCAATGTAGCTTTCATCCTGATGAGCTGAGAGATCACCAGGCCTTTCTTTAAATAAATGTGTGTGTGAGGCTTTATTTCATTCCAGGTAAGCACAAAAAGGCTTTGCAACAGATGTGGTTGTTCTCTTGGAATTTCTCCTGAATGAGCAGAGTGGGTAAAGTGGGATGGGAGTTCTGTGCAAAGGGCATTTCAAGCCCTGTTCCTGGTAACAGAGAACTGCTCCAAAAATACAGCCCTCATCTCACTGCAAATGCTTCCAGGGCATCGGCCAGTGAGCACTGCCAGCTCCACCAGCTCCTCCTTCCCACCAGCCAGTTCACACCTTACACTGGAAGGAGGGAAGATGCAACACCTGAATCTTTCAGGGCCACCTGGCAATGTGACTTCTTACTGTTGCTTTCTTAAGGTGACTGCATTTCACCTTTGCTGTCCTGTGCCAAAGTGACAGTGGCATTTTACTGTGTACCTTCACACAAAGTGGTCCAGGTTCCACCCTGCTGTAGCAGTGGTTGCTCTTTCCTTTCTCTTTCACTCTAATTATTCAGTTCCATGCTTCCTGGCCTCTGCCTGTGCTGCAGGGATAAGAGATCCTTGACAGCTGCTGGGGCTGTGGGCTTGGCGCTCGATGGAGATTGAGTCCACACAGTGCTTCCTGCTGTGCTCTTTGACAGATGACAGTGCTCAGCTGCAAAAAAATGGCTGTAGAATCTGAGATTTTGGTTAGAAACTTCTGCTGGCTTTTGTGTGCTGTCAAATAGGACCTCTGCAAGATGAAGCTGGGGCAGGATGGTAGGAGCAATGGGACATGGACAGGCAAGTTTGGAGGGCTCAGGTTTTCCTCTGCCTGTCTCCCATGGAAAGCAAGGAGAAATGCTCTTGAAATTTTCATTCACCTCAGGAGAGCTGCTCTGTTTTCTGCTAACAACAAATTTGGCCTTTGTCAACTTCTCTTGGTGATATGGATGAAGAAGAATTTTGCATGAATGTCAAAGCCAACCAGCAGTTTTTGTACAGCTGATGCTGTACATATGGACATATATACATTTTAGCAAAAGCATCTCCTATAGGTGACTTGATCCAGCTCCACGTGACTTTGGCCATGTTCTCAGTGGTGGGTGGGAAGTTGGTTAGTACAGCAGGAAAGCTTGCTCTTAGCTTCATGTATTGTTTAAGCCTTTTTGATTCCAGCAGTCTCTGACAAAGATCTGCTTTCCCTGCCTCATCTTGCTAGTCCAATCCATGCTCACGTGCAAGAGAAAAACTATACTGTGCTTCTGGCATTGGTTGTCTCAGCTGTATTTGGCCTATCTGTCTTGGCTTCTCCCAGTGTTTGGATACAGGAGTTGTCAAAGGGTCCAGATTAGGTCTGTATGGATGGAGTCCAGTGAATTCTAAAGCCTGGAGAGAAGATTCAGTTCATGTAATTTTCTCCACTAAATGCCTCAGAAAAGCTTCTGAAGACACCTGCTTTCCTTCTGTACTCAGAACTCAGGATTTCCAGCCCTTTTTTGGTGCTTGGCTAGTTTCCTGGAATCATCCTTCATTCCTTCTTTTTCTGACCTGTCCCATTGTATAAACCTAAATGGATTTAGTCATTGGTAGATGAAGAGAATGAAAGCAATTGAAAGGGGTGCCATTCTGATCATGTCATTGACCCCAGGAGCCAAGTTTGGTGGATTTTAAGGGAAAATCAAGGACATGACTTACAGCTATGGTTATTCATCAACTCCCTGATGGCTGTTAGTCACCATGTGTACTCCACATGTAAGTTTAATTTTTCTGGATGATTTAGTGAAGAATTGTTGAGTCAAGGACCAATCTCCTGCTGCTCTGCAGCAAGGTAGAGCTGTTACTACAGAACAGGCAGGCCTTGAGGATGGGCAGTGTTAGCTGTGGCCCAGTTCATAAGGAATAGTGCTGTGATTTGCTCTTGGCTGTGATTTACCTTTGTAGAAAACAACTACTAAAGGGACAAAAAGCAAGCTGGTAATTTAGCAGCTGGGGAGGGAATTTCTGGTGTGTTGGATTACTGTAAGCAGGAGGCTTGGTAGAACAGCTCAAAGTGCATTTACAGTGGAGGCTTTTATGTTATTTAGAGGATGTGAGGGTGTGGTGACATTCCTCTGTGCACAGCGAACTGGCACCAGAACATAAAGTGGTGTAGCAATTTAACCCTTTCAGGATGGGCAAAAGATATTGGACGGTAACTGAGAACACAAAACCATCCCAGAGGAGCCCAAAGTGCTTTTATAGCCTTGGTGTCAAGTTCTGCCTGATATCTACTCATGCCCCTGTGGCTGACTGGAATGAGAGGAGAATGTGTTCCCAGGTCTGGAAGGGAATGGCTTTGCTCATCAGTGGAGAGCTGCCACGTGTTTTCTGTGAGAGGCACCTGGTGCTGACTCGTCAGATTGGGATGAGAGCTTGAGGGAGGGGACTTTGTTCTGGGGACCTTGTTCTCCTGTGCAGTCTCCAAAACCTTACCCTGTCCTACTTCCACAGTTCTTTTCCAGTGTCAGCAACACCTCTTGTAAAGTGATGGGATTGGTGTTGGCTTTTGCAAGGGGAACATCCTGATGGTGAAATTGAGTTTTGGGGAGGAGGACTCCATTGCATTGGGCAAACCTGCAGTGGAGTGAGGCTAATTTATCAAGCAAGGCTGCTGAGGTATTTCCCAGAGGACCCTGAAGGCACTCACCCAGAAGTCACCTTTCCATGTGTCATGCAGAGTTGACCATCTCAAGAGTGTAGCAATACCAGGGCCCACACAATTGCAGATCAGGACAGTTGGCTAAACAAAGTTTAAGTAAGTTGACCTTTTCAACATGGAAAAAAGATGACTGATGAAGCTGTGTGAGATCTTCAGTGATCTCTGGAAGGTGCCATGGTTAGGTGAATTTATTTCCTAGCAAGCCAGCAAAAGGAAATTCTTTTGACACATGTGCTTTGTGAAGCACAGTGCTGCCAGGCACTGACTATAGCAAAAATGTAACTGATTTACAAAGCAGTGAGAGGCATTCCAAGCAGATAAATCTGACAGTGTTATTAAAGACAAAGCTGCAAATACTACCTCTGGTTTGGGAAATAGCAAAGACAGAGAATGCTTGATGATTGCAGAGGGAAAGTTATTATGCTGCACTTTCCTCGCTCTTAATGCTCTTCCCCTGAAAGCACTCAGCAGCAATTGCCTGAGCCAGGATGCTACAGTAGATGGACATGTTATGTACCACACTGAGGTTGTTGTGCTCCTGTAAAGATCTCACAAACAGTGAAGGGACTAGGAAAAACAAGAGCAGAACAGCCTCTCCTGCAAGCTGCATGTTTGCACTCAAGATGCTCAACCTGGTTTGTGCCCACTGCTGTTACCTTGTAAGCAGATCCAAGAGAGGAATCCTGGTGAGTCTCCCCCAGTGAAACATCTTGCTGAATACTTAGCAGTGCTCTGTAGGGGTGTGAGCAGAAATGGCCCATCTAGACCCTGTGTAGCCCTTGCCAAATGTGCACTCTCAGTCCCAGAGGGTGGAACTATTAAAACAATCTGTCCCCTGGCATATTTTTTCTCTGGGATTGCCGTTCCAGGATAGATGGCATCTTCTGCCATTTCCAAAGGAAATTTTATGTCTTATGCACATTTGAAAATATGGACACTGTATGGACACAGTGTGCAGTGTTAACTGGGGTGTAGCAGCAAGTTGTTCTTATAACTATCCTCTCTGTCCCCTGTTCCTTCTGTTCTGCCTGTCAGCTGCTCTCAGACCTCATCACCCACATTTTTCAGACCCTAGAGCACCTCTTTGACTTGCACTTCATATTCCATGTACGCTTTCAGCTTTCATCATTCCTATCTTAGTTTGGCTAATATGACTCTGGAGATAAGACTCTTGGATAAGCAGACTTGCAGGCTGGAAACCCAGCATCAGTTTGGAACTGACTCTCAAACTCTTCCTGCCCAGAGCAGATGTGCACAGCAGTGCAGAGGCTCCCTCTGAAAATGCTGGTTCCAGCTCTGGCAACAATCTGGTCCTGCTGTTGTGGTCTCTGAGACCTGACTGGTTTAGCCAAGCAGGTCACTACAGGAACACTGCTGCTGGTTTTGGTGCCATAGTGGATGTAGGTGTTTGTGACAGCACCAGTCTTCACTGTACAGGCTCACCCTTTGAATCTGGGTTCTTTCTTTCTTTTCTTTTTTTTTTCCCCCTGCTTGCACCATGAAACACCCCTTTCCATTGCCAAACAGGATTTCAGCGAGGTGGGTGGCTTCCACCAGGACACATGAAAACTGGAAAAAAACTGGGACACTACTTTTAAGATTGTTTTTAAAGAAGACTTTGGAGAAAGAAGCTGATTTCTTTTACGAGGGGGTGCTGTCTCCCTGCAGTGTGTTCTGTCACCATGTCACAAGATTTCTAAAAGGAGCAGAATCAGTAGGACACTGGTGTATCAGTCTGCAAGGAGCAACTTCCTTTGCTCACATCCCATATTTGACTAAACTGGTATCACATGGTTCAGTCTCCCCACTCTTCTCCCACCCGCTGCCTGCTTCCGCCAACAGTCCTCTCAAAATGTGCTTTGTAACTAAAGACTCCTCTAAAGAGCTGACTCTTCCAGTTCCCTGCGTAACAAAAACTTGTGCTGCTCATAAATAGATTTGCAATTACCAAGGGAAACAGAAGAATCTGTGCAGTCCAGATGCATCAGAGTGGCCTCCCATCCTGTCTTAAAGAAGCCTCTGAAATTCAACACACATTGCTCAGGCATAGCTGGGAGACCTCTGCAGAAATCTTTCCTTTGAGCAGCATTCCTATACTGCAGGATCTGCTGTTTGCAACAGAATTGTCAAGGAACCTCACAGTCTCTGTCTAGTGTCTTTACAAAAAATGATAAAAGATCTTTGTATTTTTGACTAGCCTGGGGTTTCGTGTATTTCTTATAGCAGTCAAGGGTAAGAATTGCCTGGCCAGCATGAGACATCCTGAGCTTACAAATTAGTTGTCTGCTAATAGCATCCAGTGTGTGGTTATTGCTGTCTGAGCAATTCCAGCCACTTTCTGATCATCCAGGAGGTCAGACTTCCTTAGGTCTTGGGACTTAAAGGATGGTAATGTTTTCATGTAGAAAAAAGGCATTTTCAAGGTTATGCATCAAATAGGATGAACCTGAGAGGAAAAATCAAGAGTATGACTGGTCCTGACTATGCTGGGTCCTATGGAAGGATTAAGCAGTAGAAAAGAGAGAAGCAGTGGATGTGTGAATGATCCTTAGCTTTCCCTGTATAACAGATAACAAATACAAGGAAGATCCCTTCTATATATCTTTTCCCTAGACTGCCAGGGAACTCGAGGGGGGCATACACCAGTTAGTGCCTGGGTCTGGCTTGGCTCCCAGAAGAATTCCTGTGAAAGGCTTCTTCTGTGTGCAAGGTTCTGCTGATTCTCCTTTGTGGAACCTTTCTGAGCACCCCATTGCTCCTTTGACCTCTCTCTAGTTCCCATGCAGCAGAAGTCTCCCTGAATTCAGTGACTGCCCTGAACATCACCCCATTCAGTTTGATGAGACCAAGTTAGACTAACAGAACAGCATCTTGTTTTTCCTGTGTTTTCTTTCGGTGGCAATGGTTGCACATCTAAGGCATCAGGAAGAAAGGCTTCAAGAAGGAACCCAAAATTAGGAAATACATATGTTAGAAATAAGTTTTTATGTCATATTTTTCTTGTGATCCGTTTCTTCAAAGACAAATCTTTGTGTTCCTCCTTATTTACACAAAGCTAGTCATGAAACAGCAGCAGATCCCAGCACACACTACAATGGTCATGAAATCAGTTCATCTGAAATTCTGTAATGGGTGGAGAGCATCTTTGCGTTGCCTTTTTTTCATTTTTTTTAATGGAAAGAATAGTCTCTGGTCATCTGCATCAGAGTCACAGTTCATTCAAGGATGTGTCCCAAATGTAGTTGTTATATAAAGTAAAATCTCTTTTCTCTGTTTTTATTCTCTTTGTGTCTTAGTGCTTGAAGTAGAAATAAATCCTTTTTTCCTGGCACTGAAGAAACAACAAAGGAATGAAGTTCTGTTGGTAGAACTCACTTGCTCACCTGTGTTAGTATGAATTCGTGTTTAGTAAACCAACCAGCAAGCCTGGCCTACAGGTGGTGCTCCTGAGTCTCACATTCTTGCCTTTCTCATGCTTGCAAGCATACTTACCTGTTAGGATGCCAAATTTAATAGCTTGGGAAGATCTTAAACTAGTTACGTGTCTAGGAAAACAGAACTCCTTTAAGGTGCTTTAAAAAGAAGTGGTAACTGTACACCAATCTCTCACTTAGCTTTGCCAAATAACCTTTTCAGCGTCACACAAAGTACTACTGCAAATTATGTGGTTTGCCCAGTAACAGCAAGAGGCTTCTTAAGTATCAGTGAACCTACTTTGATGCCACGAGAGCTGGTCCTACAGCTAAAATAATTTTTTTTTGTGTTTGACCCTACAAATTCTGGTTTGGTCTTTACAGACAACTCCACAGAGCTTCTATAAATTTCATTAGGTTTTCTGTAACCCCTATTGCCTCCTCCTCCCACGTGTTCCTGGGACTGAGATGAAGAGAGCTCAAATGGCCCACTGGTGCTGTTAAGTACTTGGGTTGAGGACCAGTCTTGGTATTTTTCTTCTTTGTATTTGCACTTACATGCTTGCTGAACTGGAGTGCCTACTTCTGTTGTACATTCATGGGCTGTAGAAACTTGGGATGAAAGCTTTGTGACAGAGTAGTGTGTGCCACACAGTGTTGGCTGACGGGATTCCTTGAAATCCCTTCACATGTTAAATAGATTTATGAGTAAGGGGGGCAGTTTGAAGAGACTGCAAACCCCTAAAGCCTTAGGTAATCCTGAATTTGGCTAGCTCAACTATTTATAGAACACTCTATGCCTATTCTAAATATACTTTCCTCAAGGGGACCTTATCTCAACTCCCTGCTCCACCACTTCAGTTGGATCAGCAATGCTGCTGTGATCTGTTAGCAAAAATTCCTTCTCTTGTTCTGTGGCAGAGCTGCAGATGTTGCTGGTTCAGGACTTGAAGGGGAAATTCTGTGCCAAGCAGAGCTCAAGGGTTTGAATTTAAACTGCAGCCAGCCAGGTAGAGAGATATTGATGATATATTAGAGCATTTCCTGTAACCGTTTCCTTACTATTTTTCAATATTTCCTGTCTGCTGGTCACTCTAGAGTTCTGGAGAAGGAAAATCAATTGACTCATTGACGGTGTACAGAAGGCAGGGCTTGAGTCCCACTTGCTGTTGGTTGAATGGGGTTAGACTATCAAGTCTGTTACTCCCACTTAAGGATAAAGAATCTCTTCAGGAGAAGGAGAGCAGCTCATCCAACAGCAGATTCCATAGTGGAGAATCTCTACCTTTTAGAAAAATCGTGATTTTCCTTTTTAGTCAAAGGCTCTGGGATAGAAGTTTGGTGCAAAGGGCACGCCGCAGAGCATTTTTCATCCTTCAAGTTTTAAAACACTTAGAAAAATGCATCCTTTATTGAATCCTGTAGGTTCAAGCATTTTCTTCTGTAGGATAGTTACATTCTGTGTGCCTATCTCAGGAACATCTGCAGATCACCGTCCTGAGTGGGAAATTTTGTGTGAGTGTAGAGGCAGGATGGGCCATCAGAACCCTTCATATCGTGAATAGCTGTGCTGCCCCACAGTTAGGGCCAGTAGTACTTCAATCTTTGGGGAAAAAAGAAGAATTGCTCCCTGTCCCTATGATGTGGTTGATCCAGACTCTACTTCATGGGTATTGGACTCAACTTACAACAGAGGTGTAAAGCACTGAGGCTGCTTGCACTGGTTCAAGGAGAGGATTCAGAGGCAGTGTGTCAGTACTGTCTGCAGAAGTCACGTCAATTTAGGTACCCATTAGAAAACCCCTTCTGGGTACAGCAAAGGAGTGACTGCTACTTATTTAGCCTCTGGGATAGAGAAGCCTGTGCAAGACTTTGCCGTTCCACAGATCAGGGTAACATAGCTCACTGTGTATTTAAGCCTCAGAAAATGTTTTTGAGGTTGACAGAAGCTTTTCTTAGTTATTACCCTTTGAGGATGAACAGGGCAACGTGTGGCAAGATCGCAGAATGGGATTAACTTAGGATTTAGCAGGAAGAGTTTCTTAGCACTCCTTGAGAGCTATTTCCTTCTATTGCAGCCCCTGGAGCTGCATGAAATGGAAGGGGTTATGTCCTTGCCTGGCTGGCAGGAAAATCATCCCAGCTCAGTGCAGCAAAATGGACTGGGTCCAGTGCTCTTGGAAGGAATGAAACAGGTAAAGTGTATTTAACAAGGAATTTCACATGGCAGGGTTTCAGTTACACTGAATATT
The DNA here is from genome assembly GCF_965178545.1 of Coloeus monedula. Taxonomy (NCBI): domain Eukaryota; kingdom Metazoa; phylum Chordata; class Aves; order Passeriformes; family Corvidae; genus Coloeus; species Coloeus monedula. Next base: position 14,821,045 of record NC_138790.1, read on the forward strand.
GTCCCAAAATGCATTCTGCTTCACACAGAGGTCTCTTCCTATAGTCTCCTTGGCTTTTCCAAGGAATGAGTGTCCACAGAGCTTTAGATTTTGCTCTGGTCATGGCTTACATATATGCATACAGATAGCATTTCCTTGTTGCTATCCTAGCATGCAGGAAAGAACAGGTGAGTCTCTCTGCTACTCAGCCTAGTGCAGCCATCAGTGCCTTGGGATGCTGCTGCTCCTCTCTGCTAGGGTGACCCACTCAGTACAGACAGTGTCTGTGATCCTACAGGGATGCTTTACCACAGGAAACTCTCTGCAGTCACTGGGACTATGACAGAATAGGTGCTCAGACTGTAGTGCTGATCATTTGTGTCTCAGTAAAAAACATTCCTAATGTGTCTGCCTGTGATTTCTGGGCTGACAGAGTGACTGGCAGCTTTCTGGCTCACTCTGTTATGCCTCTGGCTAGTTATTCCCACTGCTGTCTCTCTAAGACTGGCTTCCTTTTAGTGGAAGTTGTCCATTTGACCATTCTTGATATAAACAAACCATATCGCCTTTCAGAAGCTGGAGTCAGTAATGCATGCCAGCAGAAACTAGTGCATTTGTGCTTGTAAGGAATAAGTATCTATCTATACCTTTTGCAGTGCTTATAACAGCTTCAGCATCTCCATTCAGAGCCACTGGCCTTTGTTCCCTCATGGCTGAGGTGTGGTGGCTGAATTGAGGCTGGGAAGCAACCAAAAGCGTTGAACCACAAGAGAAACGCCAGCAGTGAAACAGCCCAGAAAGCAGGAGCAGACTACAGAGCAGTTGAAGTGCAGAGCTCAATTTTAAGCCTAATTTGAACACTGAATGAGGTGCTAATATCTCAGCTCCTGTGTAGTGTCTCTTCTCAGTCTGCTGCTCGTGTTCAGTGGACGCAGTATAGTGTGGTGTATATATAGAATACCCCGTGAAAAGCTGGCTTTGTGCAACTGGTACAGGTATTGCAGGGTGAAGGGAAGTGTCTGGTTTTGGTGCTGAAAATAAAAATCTGTCTTCATGTCTGTGTTCTGGGGAGCTGATCAGATATTTTATGTCATTGAAGCTTGAAGAACCAATTTCAGAGCTGGCTTCTCTAATTGCCTGATCTTTTCACCTGCTCCATTCACCCATAAGAGAAGGATGCATTTCCTTTGTTCACGTTGCCTTGTTCATCAGTAAATGTAAAGCAGATTGTAATATTAGACTTGCTTGAACTAACATTTGTACCTATTCATTCACTCATGTACAAACCAACTCCCTGATGCTGGTCCAGCTTTTATCTATACCAGAGAGAAAGTAAGAATAGTGAGTCAATTAATATTCTCTTTTCTCTGGAGTGTTGGTGAAACATTTGGATACCATGGAAATGAATGTCAATATGGTGAAACACTGGTTTAGAAGGTGTTTAAAAAGCTAAATTTGGTCCTGGAAGTAGCTTTGCCGTGTTTCACCAGAGGCTTCTGCTTTTTTCCATTGTTCGCAGTGTGATGTTTAGGATGGCCTTCATACATTCCCAGGAATGCCATGAAAGGCCATGGCATCCCAGGGAAGGCTATGCCCTGAGTCAGGTGAGATCAAAGGTTGTCTGAGTGCTGGGCCTGATACATATTTTTGCCACACCAAAAGTGATAGATACCTCTGGTTGCTTTTTTTTCCTGCTTGATATGGAATGGATTTCAATCGTGGTTAAGTCCTGAATCCTGAAAATTTTTGCCTTTTATGAAAGGACTTCTCTTTCTGTCTTTTTCAGGCATGGTTCAGAAACTTGACCAGAAGCTGCCTGTAGCCAACGAGTATCTGCTGCTGTCAGGCGGCGTGCGGGAAGGTGTGGTGGACATTGACCTTGATGAGCTGAATGTTTATGCCCGGGGCACAGACTATGACATGGACTTCACCCTGCTGGTGCCTGCGCTGAAGCTGCATGACCGCAACCAACCAGTCACGCTGGACATGCGCCACTCGGCCCTGTGCCACTCCTGGCTGAGCCTGCGCCTGTTCGATGAAGGAACCATCAGCAAATGGAAGGACTGCTGCACAATCGTGGACCATATCAATGGAGCTACCAATTACTTCTTCTCCCCAACAAAAGTTGCAGACTGGTTCTATGAATCCATTAGCATTGTCCTCTCTGAGATCCAGAAGAAGCCCCAACGAGGGATGCCAAAGGTGGAGAAGGTAGAAAAGAATGGGACTATCATATCCATCATTTTGGGAGTGGGCAGCAGCCGCATGCTGTATGACATTGTCCCTGTGGTGTCCTTCAAAGGCTGGCCAGCTGTGGCACAGAGCTGGCTGATGGAGAACCACTTCTGGGATGGGAAGATCACAGAGGAGGAAGTCATAAGTGGGTTTTACTTAGTGCCTGCATGTTCCTACAAGGGGAAGAAGGACAATGAATGGAGGCTGTCATTTGCCAGGAGTGAAGTGCAGCTGAAAAAGTGCATCTCCAGCAGCCTCATGCAAGCCTACCAGGCCTGCAAAGCCATCATCATCAAACTGCTGTCCCGCCCCAAAGCCATTAGTCCATATCACCTGCGGAGCATGATGCTGTGGGCTTGTGACAGGCTGCCAGCCAGCTACCTGGCCCAGGAGGATTATGCAGCCCATTTCCTCCTGGGTCTCATTGATGATCTCCAGCACTGCTTGGTCAACAAGATGTGCCCTAACTACTTCATCCCGCAGTGCAATATGCTGGAGCACCTCTCCGAAGACACCGTCATGCTCCACGCGCGGAAGCTGTCCTCGGTGCGCTCCGACCCTGCCGAGCACCTCCGAACTGCCATCGAACACGTCAAAGCAGCCAACAGGCTCACCCTGGAGCTCCAGCGGCGGGGCAGCACCACCAGCATCCCCTCCCCACAGTCAGATGGAGGGGACCCCAACCAGCCTGATGACCGATTAGCCAAAAAGTTGCAACAGCTAGTGACTGAGAACCCTGGGAAGTCCATCTCTGTCTTCATTAATCCAGATGATGTCACAAGGCCCCACTTCAGAATTGACGATAAATTTTTCTGAGCTTTCGTCAACGTTTCTTGGGATTTTTATTTGTTTTGTTTTTAAAAACTCTTGCAGTGTGCAGGTTTTTTCATTTGATTTTCCTTGATGACTTAGTCTCTTGGTTTTTACATATCCAACGTAGATTTGATCGATTGAGAACAATCTGAATAAATTATAAATCCTGGTTCTGCAGGACAGTGCAGATTTTGAAACAGTATATTACTATTTCATATGCTGCTTTGATTTTTTTTCACCTACCCTGCCCCATTGTCTGTGAGTAGTTTCTAAAGGAGGACATGCATCATAAACACAAGCCACAGTGTAATGTAGGGGTTTTTTCCAAGCTTCCATAATTCATGTACATTGTTGGGCCTGGAGAAAGGACAACTCACCTTCCGTTGCTTCAGAAATTCACTTCTTTTTCCATGAGCTTCCATCACCCTAAAGAAATGAGGAGAGACTGGGTTGGAAAGCACTACTGGTAATTTGGCAAGGCCAAATCTACTGGGCTGAACCCCAGTTCATCTGTTCTTCACATTTCTGATACTAGGGGAGAAAGCTGACTTTAAAGATGATGATGCAGCTTTTTGGGGAAAGAGTTGTTTGTGTTTTGATCTACTTTTTGAATGTAATTGTTCATTAATTGGACCTTGTACAGTCCAGAGGGTTGTTTCTGCTGCTTTTCCATGCGGAATAAGGTTATGGAATGTTAGTTTTAGTGTGTGTAATTATTCAAAGCCTTATTTAAATTCTATTAAAGAACATACCATTTTAAATGTAATTGCACTAATGAAATCTCTGCCATTACCTCAGTCCCACTGTTTGTGTTTCTTTCATGAATTAGCATCTGTTATTAGGTCTCAATATTGCTGATTGCTTGAGACCCCTCAGGTCTCATGGTTTCAGGTGATTTCTTGATTGTCTTTTGTAAAAGACTCTTCCTTGTTAGCCCGGCTATGTGTGAGCAGTCAAGAGTTTTGCATTGGCATATTTCTTTGGATGCGTATTGTGTGTTGCAGTGCATATTGCATTAATATGTATTGCATGTTGTTGAAACAGGTTTACCATTAGATAAGGATGTAATGCTAAAGCAGTGGTATGTGCAAAGTGAATCAGCCAGACCTCGAGCAAAGGAGCTACCTTGCTTCTCTAATGCATGTATTAGGCCTGATCCTTTCTGGCAGTTACCATTCCCTGGACTCCTGAGAACTTTCTGACTCACCCTGGGATATGGGAGATCTTATTCTGGTCTCATGTTTGCAAAAGTTGTGTTTGTATGTAAACTTGTGGTGCAACAGTAGCCTTGAAAAACACATACACTTCTTCTGTGTGTAGGATAAGATGTACGGTAACAAGGGTTAGTCTGAGCCAAAAATAATTCCAAGAGTTCAAGGATAGAGTGACTTATTGTGGCTGGCTGGCCAGTGACTGATATTTAGGCCTTAAATCAGCAATTTGGGCTTACTGATTATCCCAGAGACGCTGTTCTGATCCAAACTTGATGCATGTGTTAAAATGTGATTATTAGAGCAGGTTGAAGTATTTTTTAAATATTTGACAGACAAATGAGGTGCATATCTAGTAAATTCTAACTGATAAAAATTGTGTATGAAAAATGTGTCACTTTTTCAGCCCAGCCTTTCTGGTAAAGAAACCAGGCTGGTGGAGCAGCACACCAACAGCTTTGGCAACTGCTTTATTAGATGGCAGGGAGGTTTCAATACCTGATCTAGTGCCCAAGTCATGTCTTAAAACAAAACTTTAGCTCCTCCATCTCTTGGGCATAATTGAAAATAACTTACACCCCATTGCTATAGCCAAGATGTTCACATTTACCTGAATTTACTGGTACACACTTACAAGAAGCTCTCAGAAGTTGATGGCCTGATGGAGTGGACAAGGATTTAACCTTAAACACAACTGGCTCGTGATCATGAGCCCTGGTGCAGCTGCAGTTTGGTCTGGGGAAGGAGATGGATTGACTTCAGCAGAAGCAGAACTGGGTCCTACCTGTGTGGCTATTGCCAAAGATGAGTCTCCATATAAACCTGTGTAACCTGCCTGGGGAGGCAGGAGAAACAATGGGGAATCCTCTCCAGAAATGCTTGGAAAATGCAGATTTGTTGAAATGGTTTCTTCCCCAGTCTCTGGGACTTCTGTTTGTTGAAAGAAGAGTCTGGGCTGCAGGATGAAGTTTCCCATCACCACAGGAGAAATCTGCTCAGCACAAAGCAGCAGCAGCCTGGCAGGCAGAGTACTCTCCCAGGAGTCCCATTGTCTGTGTCAGTGCTCCTGAGATATGCAGAAACACAGCCTTCCTCATGCCAGTTCAACATCCTGGTGACCAGCAGTTTGACTAGCCCATGTCAAGCTCTGGTGTGTGCTCCTTTTTTTGGTTTTAATTAAAAAACATTTTGAAAAGTACTTGTTCTTCCTGCATTCTGTGTGTTGGGTTGTTTTTTTTTTTTTTTTTTGTGGGGGAATGGAGACTTGACTTTTTACTGGACTGAAAAGCAGTTTTCCAGGTAGGTTTGTGAGAATGTTGTATCTTCTACCTGGATCATCTCTCTTCCAGGGAGACAGAATCCTAATCTGCAGTAGGTTTGTATCTGTCTGGTATTTGCTCCTCTCCACGTACTATAGTTAATGAAGCAGGCTGCCAGCCCAGAGAAGTGACAAGTATTTTGTATATCTGAGAACACAAAAGACTATTTTCTTCCTCTTCTATTGTCCCCTATTGCCTTTGAGTATATGCTGGCACAGGCTTGTGAAGTGCAGAGGTCTCTATGTGGGATTTCAAAGTAGTCAGTGGGTTTAGATACCAATGACCTTTTACTCTTTACTTCTCTCTGCAAGTTTCAAGGGAACCATGGTGCTTTTCCTATGAGAGAGTTCTTAAGTCATTCACACAAGCATTCTAGAGCACTCAGCCCCATGGGGTTAGAGACTTGGCCAATCTGACAAACACTGGAATAAGAGGGAATTTGCTTTAAACTAGCAGTGTAGGCATCTTCCTGCTGATGTCGAGACAAGACAGTGCTGTGAGCCAGTATCTCCATGGGAGCTTCAGTTCTGCACCCACTACTATGGCAGATAAGATTTCTTTTTTTCTTTTCCTTTTACCCATTAGCCACCTTTCTGCTGGCTTCTCCCTGTCCTGAGTGATGTTGCAAAAGGACTGGGACAGTTTGTGAGGGGTTGGTGGCATGTAAGAGGTCTCCTTCGTGAGTCTGTGAGTTACTGACTCCTACAGGGTTAAAAGGGAGGGAGTCCCAGCCAAGAGGGTCTGGCTTTGAGGCATTTGAATGGTGGGGAGGAAGAAAAAGTGCCCTTCAGATGCTCCACTTCTCCTTGGTGTGGTATTCCTTGGACATCCTGGCTCTGGTCCTACTCTTGGAACATGCTTTTGCCTTTGCTCTTCCCATAGGGTTTCTGGCCAGTAGGACAATGGGAGAAGCAGCTAATTTGACTTCCAGTTATTGTAACTTCTGGGAGATGCTGAAAAAGCTGTCACTTCTTCAGAGGGACACCTGAACTGCTGCAGAGGTGACAAAACCACCAGCTAGTGGGGGGGTTACTCTGTGCTGTGTCAGGAGAACTCATTTTAAGGCAGAAGGGAACAAGAGACCAAGAGCTTTGTGTAAGCCTGCAGTCTCTGCTCCTTCAGGCATGTTATGTGAAACCTCAGTCACTCTTGTCTGGCTGTGATAAATTGGTTTCTGCACATATTCCAATGCTTTAGCCTGGAGAAGTGTTGGTGCTCTAACCAGAAAACTACAACTGAGCATCAGAGTCACTCTTTGCAGCAAAATACCAGCAGGTCTTTAACCATGCACTGCCCAAAGTAGAAGCCAGTCCTCAAAAGCCTCTGAAAGAGCTGGTTTTTAGTGGTCTGTCTTTTCTGTTGTCATTGTGACAAATAGCACTAATTTTGATCTAGATTCTTGGACTTTCCCTGATTGCCTTGTTCCAATGGAGAGCAACATTCTTTTGGCAGCAGTGGTGGCTCTGGACTGGACACCTGAGCTCTGTGCCCCTCCCCTCCTTGGTCTCCTCATGGAGGGCTGTGAGATAGGCTTGGGTCTGCTACAAATTGGCTGAAACAGCTACTGAAAGGTGGCAGTCACAATAAATTCCATTGGGAGACTTGAAAATATGCTTGAAACAAAGCATGTGTATTTTGCTGGATAAAGCTGATTGTGGTCAGGCCAAAAGTAAGCAGACATGTATATTTTATTAACCCATGCATAATACAAGTGGCCATGCACAATGCAAGTGACTGTGGCAGAGGGAAAGGAAGATAGACTTTGCTAATGATTATTTCTCATAAATTTTTTAAAAGGCCTAGAATTGCTTAAAAAACACCCATCTGTCCCTTTTTGCAGGTTCAGTGCTGGATGTATTTTGCCACTTTGTCTTGTATTAAAGTGAGCGTGTTCGAAAGGTCACTGGGCAGCTGAGTGTAATAATGTTCACATTCTCCTGGCATTGCTCAGTGATTAGAAGTATTCAGCATGCAAATAGCTTGTTCAACTTCAGCAAGTACATCATCTCCCTCCTGCCAGCCTTGCTTGGGGTGAGCTAATGGACTTTTAACATTATACAGCTTAGAGAGCACTGTCTCTAATAGTTCCTGATTAAGCTCTCCAGAAAGGCAAATAACCATCATGGGGCAAAGGCTAAACCAGGGGAGGTGGGAAAAAGAACACCCTGGCCAAGGGACTCCTGCTGACATGTTTTGGGTTTAGGGACATTCAGCATTATATTTAGAACATTGAGACTTTGGAGAACTGTCTGTCAAGTGAATCCAAATTTATTTCCTCTGAGTGTTTTTAGAATAGTGGTAAAATAGCCCACACTCCCTTCTCCTCCCCCTTTGCCATTTATAATTGATTATTTTAGGACTGCTCTGAGGAACTATTGTGTTTTCCTATTATCATTGTCCCTGGCTCAGCACTATGCTTTCAGGCTGAATGTAGGCTTTTGGGGGTTATTTTTATCTTACTGGCCTTCTGTGGTAGAGGAACACACTCTCATTCAGTCTCCAGACAGCCTGGTTTGCCAGGAAGAGATGTGGGTGCATATCAGGGGCATCAGGCTCTCTTCAAACTGACTCAGCCCTGTCTTTCCCTCAGTTTTTGCATGTTAGGAATATCAGTATGGAAGACGTGACTGTGGTCTTTCTAGGCACAGAGAAGACATGATACGTGATTCTGAAGTCAAGCAAGCTCCAGGGCAAAGTGAAAATTGAGCCCAAACAGCCACTTTTCTCCCTGATTCTCAACCCCTCTGACTCCTTTGTTTTAGCTTTATTTTGGGGAGGTGGAGAGTAGAGAGATGAGCTGTTTTTGTCCACTTCAGTGGCTACAAATCATAGCTTTGGCCTAGGATGTTAGGCACTTCACTCATTAATGGCTTTGTCTCTCCAGGGCTCCTATTGCTTACGCCCTACCATGACATTGACAGGATGGGAGAGGGTTTTATGATTTGTTCAGCACTGTGCAGAGAAAGGAATGGGCATTTTTCATGAAGGGCTGGTGACCTTTTGTGTCCTCTTTCCTCCTGTGTGCCAAGGCTTACGCACACAGTGTATTAATTGCCACTTTTGCGGGCTGCAGCTGATCACACAATAAATGCCAAGGTGCTTCTGTGCAAACCAGTCTTCAACCTTCGGCATCCCTTGCAGGGTAAGTCTGCTCCTGACTGAAGTCTGTGCTCTCAGAGCAGATTTTGGTTGTGTTTGGAGGGTACAGGGTCTGTGTACACCAGTGATGGCAGGCCAGGGGACAGCTTCCTACAGCTGACACACAAAGAGACAACTCCACTTGTCTGATCTGAAAGACCACAAAGAAGATAATCCTTCCTGCAGGGAGGCCACTGCAAAGTATAACCTTTCCAGCACCATAACTTGTGCAGTGACCAGGAGCAGTCTCCACGACTCATGCCACGATAGAGGCACCCTTGTGTCTTTGTGTGTCATGTAGCAGCCACAGCTGCTGGGGCTCTTATGCCTTCTGCCACCGTGAGGGATGGAGACCAGAACTGTCTCTGGTGGTTTTGATGTTTAGGCTCCAGAGCTTGTCTGGTCCACCTCCAGACCCACACTTTTTAACATGCCCCAACAGCATTACATTTCATGTAATGAAAAAAATCAAAGCTGCAACCTTTATTTAGCTTCTCCCAGATGTTTCCTCTATTTGCTAATGGTTCTGGCTGATCTTGCTTGATGTGCGCAGTGCTATATTCATTACATTATTTTGTTAATCAGTGGTGGCAAAACTGGGATTGACAAGTGTTGTACTTAACCCCTGGACTGCTGTGGGCACATACGTTATCTTGTGGAATACTTGAGCTGGTTGCCTTAACATCATCTTTGCTAATAATTAAAATGGATGGAACAATGGTGGGAAGTCATTACAGAAAGTTTCTAGAAAAGAGCGTGAGTGCACCAGTTAAAGGAGACTCTAGAAATGGAACCCAGCTGTCCTGGATCCCACCAGCCCATTGTGACTAAGTCCAGCAAGGTCTATGTTACCAGGTCAGTAGCACAAAACCAGTTCCTCAGTTGTTCTTTCCCCAAGGCATGGCTTTTTTCAGCATCAAAACCCACTGAAGGCAGAATGTGAAACTCAGTGCACCAGGAGATATGGAAAGAAATATGTCTTAACTGTTTCCTCTGGTCTTTTTTGCCACTGCTCCTGGCCTGCCCCGTTCCCCTCTCCGTCTTTAAATAAACTCTCCAGAGGTGTTCTGCTACACAATAATGAACTCAAATGAAGTGAAATGCTGCTGAATGGAGCTGCATAAGTGCCTTGTCATATTTTGTTATAATCACCTAGTGCGACTTCATCGTCTGTGTCATCTGTCTCTCCAGCTTACTCATGGAGCAGCACACACCGTGGTGACTGGGCAGAAAAGGAGGAGAAATGCGGGTTCATTTGAGTTGGAGTAAATAATTCAGAGGCACTGGTTGTTGCTCTGATACACAGAGCTGCCCAAGCTGCCAGGGCATACTGGTCCAGCACGCACAGAAATCACGCTCTCCCAAGGAAAAGAAATATATGGAGGAAACTGAGCGAACCCTCCGGCCTGTTAACTTTCCAGCTCATTGAGCAGGTGAAAACTCAGCAGCGTGGCCGTGGGGAGGGGTGAAGTGAGGCTGCAGGGCGTGGGAGCAGTACCTGAGCACTGGCACCTGCGATTGCACTGCTGTGCTCCATTGTGAAACTGATTAAATCCAGTCAGTGCTTCGGTTTGAAAGCCATTTCTGAATAGCTCAAGAGAAAAAGGGTGGGGAAAAAAACCCCAAAACACCTAAGAAGCAATACATTGTGCACAGCCCTTCCACAGTGCAGGGGCAAGAGTGAAAAGGAGCTTCACATGATCAGTTTTAATGTTGTGGTAGACTCGGATTTCCTGCTCAGCTGCTGCCTCACAAGGAACCTTACTTTGTTGTGCTCTGCTTGGAATGGGTTTTGCTCTGGTTACACAACTGTGATAACTTTGGAAAGATGCAGTTTTGGAGGCAAACACAAACCCAGGTGTGACTGCTCCACTGTGTGTGGCTGCATATAGAACTCTTAATCTTCCAATTTCTTGCTGTATCAGTGTCTTAAAAATTCTCCTGAACAGTGAAGTGTTTCTTACCTTGATACTTTTGTCTCAAATTAAAAGGAAGTCAGTGCAGTTCCACAGTGCAAGGATGAGGCACATTCAGTAACTCCAGTGTGCCAGGCGATCTGCATGGTGTTTGTAGGCCAGGTCCTGCCTGGCTTGCCTTTCCTGACCCCCCATTCCTTCACACCCAGGCACACACAGGAAAGGTCTCAGGTGTGGTCTGGAGGTCTTGGACACAGGTACAGCTATCCTTCCCTGTGATGGGCTCTGGATTCAGCCCGTCAGAGCAGTCAGAAGTGTTGTGTCTCTGTGGCTCACAGCTGTCCCAAATCCTGTTGGCTGCTCACCTTTCAGGCATAAATACCTGCAGCTGTGCAGCTGCACCTGCCTTGAAGAATGAAATGTATCTTTGCACAAAGCTGAAGGATTAGGAATTACCATGGTTTATGACTGGAGGCAGGATTTATTTATCACAGAGAACTGAGTTAATGTGCCTATTTGTGTAAACAGATCTGAAGTCTGAGGGAGCAGTGAGATATTTAAGACGTCTGAGTCACATCCCTCCAGCACTGCTGGTGCTTGCAGACACAGACCTGGTCCCTCAAATACTTGTTTAATGCCATTGTCATATAATAACTCACCCCAGGGGCTGCTTGGGCCCAGTGTAACCACATGTACTCCTCTGACCTGACTGCAAAAAGGTCCTTAAGATCCAAATGCCATTTCTCCTTCAATAGTTACCGCTCTCACTGAACACTTCCCTCGACAAGGCACCCTGTGAGCCCAAAGAGCTCTGTCTGGGAGCCAAGGGCCAGGCACAGCCAGGAGGAGATGGGGTTTGTCTGCCTCCCCTCCCAGTGCTCTGTGCTTGGCTTGGAGTCAACACCTGGGTGTTTTCCTGGGGACATTCAGCACCTAAACAGCACAGCCCCACGCGGGGCCAGCCCAGCTCTCCCAGGCAAGGCAGCCCTGCACTGACCTGCTCTCTTCTTCCATGGCACTAATGAGACCACAAGCAGCTCCCATTTCTGGGAAGAGCTCTTTTAGAGCCAGCTCGGGTATCTCTTGGCTGCATGGCATTTGCCAGATGGGAACACATCCCCTCTGCTTGCAAAGCTAAATAATGTCTTGCAGCAGAACTGCAGCCTCCCAGTTCTTACTGGAAACAACCGTCTCATCTCATCTGCCCATGGTCTTGTCCCTTCACACATCTGGCAGGAAAAGGCAGTATTTTGAGGTCAGGGTGATGATGGGGAAGATATCTGCTGATGTCAATTTAACACACAGTACTTCAGCAAATGTCCACATTTGCCAGCCTGAATTCAAAAGATGAAGAGAGGGGCATGAGGACAGAATAGCAACACGAACTAATGAATGTGTTTGTAAAATAATCTCCTGTGTGCATGACTCACTTTTAGTACCTGATTTTCAGTCTAGTCACGGAGGGGCTATGTTGGTTTGCACTTCTGCAACCACAGAAATTCCTTTGCAGTCAGTTAGAGACAGGACTTCCTGTTAAATATATATAGTACTTCTCCAGGTTCATTTAAAGAGAGTGATAATATATCATTGCTCCCAGTGGGGACATAGCTGCCTCATAGCTTCTGTCTGCTGTCAGGCATTAAAGCTGGGCTTGAATGGTGGCAATCAATAGTGGAAATGCAGCACCTGAAACTGTTAAGTGCAGCTCTTATGCTCCTTATGCAAACCCTACCTCTCGCAGAGAGCACAGCTGCTCAAACAAGCAAAGAAACAGGACTGACTTCTCTATTTCCTAAATAATTCCCAATAGTTCCTCTATTTTTTGTGGTTTGTGTATCTTATGGGGGAAAAAGAAAAAGAGAGAGAGAGTTGCTGAATCTGCAGAAGGTAATAGCAGCCAAAATTAAAAAAAGAGCACGTCTCCTTTTGGGACAAATGTCTGTTGCTCACACACTCAAGGACAGTTGAGCCGTCCTGGGCTATCTCCAAGCTTATCAGGACACAGTTCACTGGGTTCTGCCCCCCTCATCTCCTCAGTGCCTTTCAGCTCCTATCTTGATTCTGACCAAAGCAGGTACATGCCCCTGACTCAGCTCTAGGCAGATCTGGTGCCTGGCTATTACATCCTCCTGTAGCTCCCAGGCACCCCCACTATGCATCCTGCATTGCCAGCCACTGACCAGCCACTCAGCCTGAAGCTGGATCTGACAGCCCGTGTAGCCAAGAACCTGCTGCTCACACCAGCTAAACAAGAGCTGCATGTCCTCAGGAGTGCCAGTGGCTGGACCTGGAATGTGCTCATGCCGAAAACCAGTTCATCTGCTCTGAACGCACAGGTGACGAGTGGAGGGAGACCACTGATGACAGGCAGGTCCTCAGGGTCTGGGATTACCATCTTACTCCATCTGTAACCTGGAGCAATTGCAGTACTGACCTCCTTCTCCCTCTGTCACACAATGAAAAGTGGATTAGAAGGAGAAAAAAAAACCTCTTTGTTTTCTTGTTTCTTTCTGCAGGGCTGCCCTGACCATAGTGGCACACCTGGCCATGGCTGTGTTTGGGAAGATTCACCCTTCCCAGCTGGAGCTGGTCCTATCCCAGGGAACTGAGTGCTCAGCAAGGCTGGGCACAGCAACAGCCCAGGTGAGGGGCATTAGCAACCATTAGCAAGGTTATAAAGAAGGAAAGAGGGGCTTTAGGAAGGTCTTTGAGGGAGAGGTCTCTGTGCTCTGAAGGTGACTGTTTGGGGGCTGCTGTCAGAGGAAGGTCAGCGATGGATGGGGAAGTAAGTGAGCCTTTATGTGGTACGGTGGGAATCTGTGCACAGTGTAAAAAGCAGCTGTGTGTCCTGAGCCTGGCCCCTGAGGAGCTTTAGGCAGACCCTGCAGCTGTAAAGGGGGTACATCTTGAGCTGTGAAATAGTGGGAGAGGGTGAACTCTCATTTTGGTGGAAGGGTGTGCTTGTTGTTCTCACTTCTCTATTTCCTCTTATCTAGTGATTACAGCAAAGCTGCAAGCAAGCTTGTGAACTGAGATGAAAGGCCAGGGTCTGCTTGTGTATGCTGGGAGCTGGGGTGCCTGGAAAGCCTGAGGCAATGTTCTGGGAATTTGAAGCAGCAACTGTCCTGCTGCCTGCTCTTTCCCTAGGAAAGTATCAAGGAAACAAAACAAAAAGTTAGTGTGACTGCCTTCCAGATGTGCTCTCTGTAGGAGTCTAGTTTGGGGAGAGCCAAGCAGGAGAGATTTGTTTGATCTTGAAGGCAGGATGCCTTGGAAAACCTGCTGGGCTTGAGTTGTCTGAAGCTGTTGGTTCCCTGTGTGGTAACACTGCTCAGCCTGCAGACTTCCTTCTGTGGGGAATTGTGTGGTCAGACTGGAAAGAAAGGGCACATCCTGGCATACAGTCAGCTTTGCTTGCTACTGTCACTATCGAGCTGGACTTTAGCAGGTGCTTATCAGTGGTTATAAAGCCTTGTGAGGTGTCACAGAGAGAAGGTGAAATGTTCCCTTGGCTTATGTTTCAAGTTGCTGGGAAGGTGCATTCCTTTACAGTGTGAGCTGAGGGAGCCTGTAGAGTATTGTGGTCTATGTGCTTTGTGTTTGTGCTCCAGGGGCTCACTCAATGCAGTTTGGGGTGCAGGTGTGTCTGCGAGCCCTGTTTCTGCTCTGGATGGATGCTTGAAGGGCCTGTTTGCCTTGCAGGGTGCCTGCTGTGAAGCCCAGAGTTTGCCCAGCTGGGCTCTAAGCTCTCTTGATGTTATTTCCTTACTTGAGGCACATGTCACCTGCAGTTTGACTTTGGATTACCCCTGCCTGAAATGCTTGCAGGAATGACTTCACTGACCCAAGCAATGTGAGAGTCATCAGCAGAGCACAGGTGTATTTTTAATGGTAATGCACAAGTGTCCCAGGCTGTATTCTCAAAGTCCTTACTGCCTTCCTAAAGTCCCCAGATTTTTAAAAGCAAAAACTGTGCAATGCAGCCTGATTTGGGCTTGTTGCATTTTATAGGCTGTAATTCCTCACTGTGCTACACCACCTCATTTCCTTATCTTTCTTAAAGAAAGGAAAGAATGGCCTGGGAAGGCAAAATCCTGTTCTGGAGAAGTGTTGTTTAGACCACAATTCCTATCCCGTTGTTACAGCTCTGCTTGCCTGTGAACGTAGCTAAGGGGCCGGGTTATGCTGTCTATCTCTGCTGATCCTAGACATGGAAATGAGAGCAGTTGCTGTCTGATTTCTTAGTGAAGCCCTTGTGTGACTTATCTTGAGGGTGTGGAGCCAAGGGAAAGTTTCCCTATAGATGACTTTTTAAAAATACAAACAAAACTCCAAAGAAGCAAATCCACCAAGTGCTGGAGAGGCTCATTATACTGGCCCTGAAGTGAGAATTTCAGGCAGGTGGTAGTTTCATTGTTGTTTCTCTCTGCATAGCCTGAGTCGTATATCACTGGAAATGGGCAGAAGTCAGAGCTCTCAATTTCAGAATTTTAATGCTAGAGTATGAAAAGAAAAACCCCCACCTTTGTTCTCCTGTGCTCTCCCTCCTATGAGGCTCTAATAACTGCCTTTACCTACCATTTTCCAGCGTGGTAGAATGGGAGTTTCTCTTTTCTGTATTTCAACCTCTGGTTTAATGTGAAAACCTAATGGGAAGGGTGCTTCTTTATCTACTTTTGTTTTACCTGTTGAGTATTAAGTGCATGATGAACATTCTCACCATAAATGTGCTCCCTTCTTGGTGTCTGACTCAGCCAGCTGCTGTTTCTGTTTCCTATCCCTGATGCTTTAGTGAATGAGGGCTGTTGATTTCTATATGGAGATGAGCTAAATCAGCAGTGATGCTCCAGATCTTGTGCATTTTTGTAACTGCTGAAGGATGTGGTTATCCTGGGTAAAAAGACATCATCCCTCATGGGAGATAAGGTTGTTTCATGCGCCATTTTTTATTCTTGAAATGATAGCACCCTTTTACCTTTGAGATTTTTAACAATGCAGGGAGATAGTATTGCATGACCTTGCTTTTGGCAGTGAGCATGAACTGAAGGCAGCCAGCAATGTTTTCATTTGTTCTCAGCTCAACTTCTTCCTTCCCAGTCCTCTTTTTTGTATTTGCCCTTGTAATTGGAGATAAGATGGACCCACACAGTTATGCAGCATCAGAAATGTAATCTAGACATCTCTTCCATGAAGCACGTTTCTAATGTGCCCTTCAAACACAAGTCAGATGCCTACAGTCTATTTTCTGTGAGCTGCTTGGAAAAAATCTGAGCTGAAACTATTGAGGGATACATGTTTGAGGGACACCTGGAGGTGTCTGATGTTCTCACAAAAACAGAACAATACTTCACTGAAAAGCAGCTTTGCTCAAGGACAGCTTTATCCTCTTCCTAAAAGGAGATCAAACTCTTCATAGGAGGGCAAGCAGGGGCCACTAGGGACTTTGATAAGGTGATGAAAGCCTCTAAGTGTTTCATTTTTTGAGCAGAACAGGAGTTCAGTCTGTGCAGATCATCAGAAGAGATTTTAAAATACCCTCTCATGCTGTCTGTGAACAATGGAGGACTAGGTGAAAGATCAGGTTCATTTTCTGTCTTTGTGCCTTATCCAGGCCATTTTGTTACTGAACAAAAACCCTGCTTGCTGTGCGATGAGAGCTAAGCAAGTTCAGATTCCCAAAGCTGGATCTTTTTTTCAGAACATCACTGAGCTCCTACCTTCTATTCCAGAATGAGAAACTTGTAGAACCATGGGGAGGAAAGTCTTGGCTGAGGGGAAGCCAGACTGGGGGTGAGCAATTACATGCAGGTGATAAACAAGGAATTTTTACAACTGTGGTATTGAAATCCTCCAGGTATAAGACAATTCTTATTTCCAGAACTTGTCCCTATCCTCAGAACCCTCTTGAGAGGTTTCATGGCTGCCTACAAACACATGTGTTATTTGGCAAGGCTAAGGCCAAGAAAATGGAAATCCTGGAGGAGGGTTGAGGGAGGTATCCAGACCAAAAAAAAGCTGTTTGGACAGTGCCATTGCTTTGAGACAGATGAAGCTGCATGTTGCTGCTCCTAACAGATGGGTTGAGAACTTGAGGCTGTATTAAAAACCCAAAGGTGTAGTTTCTGAAGCCTGTAAATACACAGTGAGTTGTTCAGATAAGTGATTGCTCTGAAATCCTGGTTGTGCTGGTTCTGGGGGTTCTTGGAAACACAGCAGTTATGCAAACACTACTGCATTTGACTGAAATTGTGAGTATGTTCCTTAGCTTTCCCTGCTGCACAAGTCTCTAGGGTGTTTGAATCCTTTAAGTGGTGAAAATGAGATGTAATGCTCTGGAATGCCCTGGCTGGGTGGTCAGTGAAATCCTGTGTCGTGAGGCCCAGTAATGCTGGGTTATCCAGATTAGACACTGCATCTGATTATCCTGCTGATAATCCTACCCTCAGTAATTTAATCAGGATGGGGATTGCAAGGCCAGGATCAGGCAGAAATAGTGGGTGATTGCCCCCTTGTGCATCTGTAGCACTTGGAGTCCCTTGTTTGAGGCAATATCTGTAATGCATTTAAATAAATAAAGGTTTGTGGTGGTGCTCTGTTGCCACTGGCATTGCAATGGGAGTCTCCTGGTGTTTCTCACTGTTTGTAAGTAAGAAGTTGGTTATCAAGTGGTTTGGGGGCTACAGAGACTCCTGCATTTGCTTTCTTTGAATTCTCACGAAGTGTATGTGTGAGGGAACTGTTGTATGATGCCAATTTAAATGAATTGGTGTGGTAAAGAGAATGATCCAGTCCAGTAAGAGGAACAGGTGGTGTCAGCTGAGGCAGGACTCCTTTCCTACTGCTGCAGGAGAGCTGGGTGAAGTGATCCATGTCCTGATCCCATCTCTGGCAAAGCAGTTACATGCAGGTGATAAACAAGGAATTCTGACAATTGTGATACTGAAATCCTCCAAGGCTCTCCCTCTGTGGGTTGGGAAAGAAGCTGCCTGGGCATGTGTTGGTAGTGGTGCCTAAAAGGGGGACCGTGTGCTTGTTACCAAATTTGGTCCAAAAGGCAGGGATTTAGATTCCTAACACCTGAAGCACGAGGTCCTACAGAGGAACTGGTACCCAGTTTATTTAACTCCCCCAACCAGAAATTGATTATTTTGAGAGCCACCTAAATGTGTGCACATAGGAGTAACAGCTGCTAAAGGGAAAATAAACAGGCAACTTTCTCCATGTCCTGAATGAACCTGGCTCTAGTAGCTGAGCAGAGCCTTACTCAGCGGTAATTGTACCTTAGTATTTGGGATAATGGGTGTGTTTGGAGCAGCTCCATGCACAGCTGAGTGTCACAATCCACACTGGGCTTTTACCACGGTGCCTATAAGCGATGTATCGGGAATGCATTTGAGAAATGCCAATGTGCATTTACAGCGCTCAGAAAGGTACAAAACCTGTATCCTGCGCAGCCCCGCGGCCCCACGAGGGCTGTCGGAGCGAGGCTGATGCTCAGCGCTGCGGTCCGGCGCTGGCGGGCGCGGCCGAGCCCGGGAATTCCCGATCCCGCCGGGAGAGGGCGGCGGCGCGCGCAGCCTCGGGAGCCCCCCGGGGCTGCGGGTCCCCCCCCGGAGCGGGAGCGCTGCGGGGCAGCTGCGGCACCAGGATGCTCCGCTGTGCGGGGACGGAGCCTCTGCACGGGCGGAAAGCGCAGGGGGAGGAGGAGTGGGGGGGAAAAAAAACCAGGAGAGAATGGGTGCTGCAGCAATGGGAGGAATAGCAGGTGGCAGCGGGCAGGGAGATGAGCTTTCCCTTCATGTGGCAAACGTGGCTCGTGTCGTTGTGCAGATGCCAGAATTGCAGTGCTTCGTGCACGTAGGAGGGCTGCAGCCGGGGAACGGGGGAGACGGCTTAGCTGGAGCTCGCAGCCTGGGATCTGCCTCGGAAAGGAGCCTGCACGCACTGCCCGGGGTGTTTCAGTTCAGCATCACTGCTACCGGGGCTGTCACCTTAGAGGTGGAACTCTGACCCCTGCACTGAGGATGTTATTTTGTTGCTGACATATTCGTGATGTGGGAAGTCTTCAGGATCAAGCATTGTTTCCAGCAAATGATTTTAGTTTGGAGCCCTTGGACGGTGTTTTCTTGAGGCTGACAGGAAAACATCTTCCCCTGGAAAACAATTCCTTTGCCTTTCCTATCTGCTGGCTTTATTTATTTTTTTTTTTCCATGCCCCTGCTTTGCTGCACATCCCATCACTTGGTGCTTCTAGTGCTTTTAGCCTTGACATTGCATCTTCTTGTTTCCTTGCTGTCCATCCTCTTGTTTGCTCTAGCTGATCTCCTCTCATTCTGAACCTTGTCTTCTCCACTGTAATGTGGCACTTGTTGATTCCCAGTCCTGGTTCACTCTATCCTGAGCTTTGCTCCTGTTACTTGGAGGGTCTCAAACCATATTGCCATGCTGAGTGTGCTAAATTTTTCCAGTTTTGCCACCTTGCTGACTAAATAGTTTTCCTTCTCTAGCTTTCTTGTTGGCATGGGATTCAGTCACAACTGGCTTCCTGCCACCTTGAGTCAGTCCAAACCTTCCTCCTCTGCCTTCATTTCTTTTTCTGACCAAAATCTCTTCTACTTCTTTTACATTTAAAAAGAAATGCAAGATGATATGCTCTCCTTTCTTGTCCTTGTCTCTTGGATGTGAGCATCAGCACCTTCTCCCATCTTCCAGACTCCCTATATCTATTCCTATCCATGCTGTTATTCTTTCCCTTCAGCCCACCCTCTCTTCTGGCAGCTCTTCCTTAAAAAACAAACTTGCTATTCAAGCCCCCACGTATTTCTCTAAATACTGCACCTTGACTTGCA
The DNA here is from genome assembly GCF_965178545.1 of Coloeus monedula. Lineage (NCBI taxonomy): Eukaryota > Metazoa > Chordata > Aves > Passeriformes > Corvidae > Coloeus > Coloeus monedula. Next base: position 14,840,505 of record NC_138790.1, read on the forward strand.
AAGTGTCTTCATCAGCCAGCCCTTCTTTCCTCTTATGTCCTTACTCTTTTCACTTGGGATGTTACTCCTCTGTTCTTTCCTTCCCTCCCTAGACTGTTATCCACAAAGTTCCTTGGAGGATGCAGTTCTTCCCTTTGGCCTTTTCCAATCTAAATTTGTTTGAGTGTCCTATATCACTCTGTCCTTGGGCTCTTTCTCTCCTCCCTTTACATCTTATTTGACTGATCTAATCCAAGCAGTAAATTGCCTTTGTGTTTGCCTTGTCCCCCCTCTCCTCAGTCTGAGTACAGGAGGAGAGAGGTACGTCTCAAAGATCTCTGTGCAGATCCAGGTATTTGCTTCAATCAGAGATTTTCAGCATCCCCTCACCTTCAGTCCATTCCTGCTTTTCCAGTGACAACCGACATTGCTGTAAGGCCCTCAAAGTACATGTCACTTAACCTGAGTATAGCACTGGATTCTCAGGTCACAGCTATTTTAATGCATACTGTGTAAAGTTCCTTCTCCCACACCACACAAACCTCCACTGGCATCTTTTTCTCTTACTGACACAGTTTTCCCTCCTTGATGAGAGTGATCCCAGGCTTCTTCTGTCTATGCTAAGTTTTGATTTCAAGGTGATCCTTTCCTTAGCCCAGAAAAAATGTCTTTTGGAGTTGGTGTTTGTACAAACCTGACCCCTCATGCAGCAAATACTGTAATAATGCCCAAGGGATTGCTGTTTTCTTTTTCTCACCATTCTGTACCTGTGCAACTGGTCCACTAACAAGAGAGGAAAGTCCTCTTGGCATTGTTTGCAGAAGCTGCTGTTTGGTTCTGATATTTACATTTTAAAGGGTAGCCATTTCAACTAAGAAACAGAAACACACTTTTTCCTCATCAGTTTGCTAAAAAATGCTGGGAAGAAAAGGCTTATTTTATGTGCAGTAGAAAATGAGATTTTGGGAAAGGACAATAGTGATTCCAATCTGACCCTCCTAGAGCCAAAGGAGATCAGCTTTGGGCATGGCTGGGATGGGCAGGACTGTGCTCCTGGACAGCCTCTTAGCTGGCTAAGCTGTTATGGCCAGCTCTGGTCTGCATGGCATGTGTGTGTAATTCCAACAGCTAAAAAGCTCTGCTATTTCAGGGCTTCTGGGCCACAGCAGGATCTTCAGAGGCAAGAGTGGAAGATGGGCAGAGAAACAGGAACCTTTCTGATCTCACCTAGGTGTTGAGTGCTTTCAGGACCTGGTTCTTGCAAATGCCTCTCAAACCCAGCTTGGACATCTCTCCTTGATGGGAAAATCAGCCTCCTGTACTTAACATGAGTTAAGCTCTGTCGACTAAAGGAAGACTCTTCCCAGGAGCATGTGGCTCTTCTAACTCAGGGTTACACTTGCTGCAGCCTATTTGAACATCTAACAGGCAGCAGGTTACAAATGCTGCCCATGATCTCAGTCTTGCTTCATCCTTTGCTGAAAGGTCTGGGACAGAGCAGAGATGGGGAACTGCTGTAGAATGAACAGGACTGAAGTAACTTGCTGGCTACACTGAGTGCAACTCCCGATTCTTTATTGAGTCTCCGCTATTTTCTACATTTATATTTAACTGTCACTTTGAAAATGCTGCTGCAACGTTTAGAAAGGAGGAGAGTTGTACTCACTTGCTGAGCTCCTTCTAAGCAGTCATGCTTTGCAAGGCTTAGGTTAAAGGCATGAGATTTGGTTGGGCAGAAGGGTGAGGCAGCTGAACTCCCCAGTGAAGAGCTTCACTCCTAAGAACTCTTCTTGCTATTCTTTCAGGTGAGAGTGAGTTCAGTTAGGATTGCCCCCTGATTTTGCCATTTTCCCTTCTTCACTCCTCTTCCCCTTGTTTTCTATTGCACATCTCACTTTTATTTGAATTTCATTTCTCACTATTTTTCATGACACAGGCCAAGAGGAGTTTAAGCTCTGAACTAGTCCAGCCAAAAGGCTGTCAGTGGTGCTGGTATCAAGCAGTGCTTATCTGTCTCTTATATTTGAACAAACTGAGTTTCATCCTGAAATATCACAGACATCCAAGTCCCTGAGGCATGGAAAAGCTCCACTATGAACACACTGATGATAATAGTCTTGGCTCTGCAGGTTTTATTGCATTTGTTATTTTCTAACATTCTGCAAAACATAGCATTAAAATGAAGAGGATAAACAGACAAATGGAAAAAGATGTTGGAGCTGGATAGGAGATGAGTCTTTGTGCTCAAGGCTCTATTGTTCCCTACCCCAGGGTCACTGGAGCAGTCTGACACATGCTTAGGATTTTGGGGTGGGTGTTGGCATTGAATAGCCACCTTAGGGGGTATCTCAGGACTGTGGTGTCTGAGGGCAGAGATCAGGGTTCTAGAAATGGCTCTTATGGGGTGATAAGGCAAAGAAATTGCTTTCTGGGCCTTGGTAGAGGTCAGCTTTCCATGGTTTCTTGAAATAGCAGATAAAGAATGTGAATACTTCTCAGCCCTGATAGCTGTAGATTAGTGATGAGCTAATAGATTTTTTTTTTTAATTGTAGGAAATAGATATAGGCAAATAAGATTTTAAGGTGAATAGTCTATTCTCTGCAAGCATTCAAGCACCTGGCTCTTAGGAGGGCTGAGCTGTCAGCAGGAAGCTCTTTCCTGCCTCTGCCCTGTAAAGTTTTTTAACCTTGCGTAAATTCCAACTGCATGTAATTACCTTTTCTAATCAAGTCAAAAAGGGACTAGAGCTTAAGGAGCTCCATTCAGCTGCTAATTTTCATATTTTATCTACTTACATGAAATTCTCAAGCTTTTATAATGGTAGAACAACCTGACTTCAGACAGCTTCCTCCCTGTCTCCATCTGGTTGAGGAGGTGACAAAGTTATTTACTATACTGAGTGACTAGAAGCCTGGGGTGGGTCTCAGAGGGTCTGAGAGCTAGCCCTGAAAACACAAAGCCTTTTGCTGCAAGGACTGAGAATGACTTCCACCTTCCAGAGATTTTGGTGAGCTCGGGGTGCTCAGTATCTCACAGAAAACTAAAATTGGGAGTTGAGCTGTGTCAGATCTAACTACTGTTAAAATCAACATCAAGACTCTTGTTGGTGTAAATGGGTGCATATGGATGCTTATGAAGAATAGTAGCAGAAGAAGTGCTCAGAAGGAACTTCCTTCTGTGTCAATAACAGGATGGTTCCCCCACCCATGGTTATCTTCCATAGTAATTTTTGACTTAGTAGCAAGTAATTGCAAAACTTTTCCCTTGTTTTGGTATTTTTGGGACATTAGTGCTTTTTTCTTTATTAATATAATACTTTCTGATTAATCTCAACATTTAATCAATAATTTTATGTAATTAAGTCTGTATTAGCTCAAAGGTTCTGTCTTGCTTTGATCTTTATTTCACACATCAGCTCCTAATGCACTTACTCTGCTTCTAGCAACTACTTGGGTGATGCAAGGAGGTGATATCAGCTGATGATGTAGTAATCATTTGTGTTTTGTTCATCATCAGGGTGATGGATTACAGCTTCTAGAATGTTTTTTTTGTATTTTTCTCCATCTATATTTTTTAAAAAATTCTGGTCTCTGTTTACTCCTCTTTCCCCCCACTGTTCTTCGCTTTCTCAGTAGTGTTAGAGGTCCTTCCTGCTGCTGCTGTGTCATGGCCTACTTTCTTGGAATCTGCTGCTCTGGCTTGCGCTTATCTGAGCCCAGCTCATGGCACGTGAGCATCTTCTGAGCATGGTGTGGTACAGAGCTGTTTTCTTTTTCTGTCTTTAAGGAATCTGCTCTGCTGGCTAATGACGGCAGCTAGCTAACAATGCCCATTGGTGGTTTTGGGTATATGCTTCAGAGTTCAAAAAAGGACTTTCATAAGCACTTGGCTGAGTCTTGCTCCCCATTGCAGCAGACTTTGAGGTTAGACCCACACTGAACATCAAGGTTAGTAGCTAATTCTCCCCCTTGGCCAGAACTCAGCTTAGCTCCTTTTTGATTGAGCTGTTAATTGTCTTTAAGGAACATTGTCTTTAAACTTTGTGTGAGACAAATGCTATTCTGTCACCTGCAGTGAGAGCAGCTCTGTTTCTGGCTGGGAACTCTTATCTGGGTGCTGAAGTTGGCTTCTGGGCACTTTAGGAACAGGCTGAGACATGATCATCTCAATTTGCACTCTCTCTTGAAATGAAAGTGAAGCTGGCTTGTGGCTGGTTTTCTGCAGAGCTTGGCATAGAAGCCAGTAGGTCCCCTGGCCCTTGAGATTGTACTTCTTTGCCATGGTTTGTTTCCATTTTGGATGGTCATCACCAAAAACTGGCACTGGGCAGATGATATCCCACCACGGGCAATCTGCTCCCTCCTGGCACTTCCAGCCTCATGCAAAAGTGCCCCATGTAAGCATGGCAGCGTGTGTGGCTATGTGCACAACCTTGCAGGCTGGCTGGTGTCTCTGCCCTCCTGAATGGAGGCTCCCCCTTAGAGAAGGAGGCTCTGTGCCAGGGTAGCAGATGGGCAGGAGCAGCAGCAGCTGGGAGGCCATGTATGATCATCATGTGGGCTTATGATCTGTAGTAATGCCAAAAAGACCACTTGGCTTTATCCTGTCTCTGCTCGAGGCTGTTTCTACGGTAGCAGGTTATGGAAAGGTACAGGGGCAGGTAGTGGGCTCTGCCCAGCATCCACCATCAAGGTGGGAAGCAGCAGGTTCCTCAAGGGCTGAAGGCCCAGGAAACATTTCTATTTCTCTCTGGAGCACCCTGTAAGAGCAGCCAGGCTGAGTTCTTGCTGTTCCCTCTCACCTGTACAGGCTGAGCTCTTGGTCAAGTAGAACCTCACCTCTACCAGTAGGACCTTACACACTGTCCTGCCACCCCTGGGACAAGGGGGTAGCTCTCTGCTGTTCAGAGTGAGTCAGTCTGGTGGAGTTGGGCAGGTCGTCAGCAGCACAGGCTGAGCAAGAGCCCTGCTGATCAAACAACAATGCAGGTGGCCATGAAGAAGCCCTGTGTTTGCAGCCCTGCAGAAACCACTCAGGACTAACATCAAGAGGGAATAACTCTGCCTTTTGCAAATAGCCATCTCCTTGCCATGACAGGGGCCAAGGATATGCTGAGGCATCTTGGGAGAGGAGGGTCTGCACAGAGTGGTTTGTGGTTGGATTGAGCCACCTTATTTGTACCATGATTCCAGCTTACTCCCAAAGCTTGAACATGTGAAGGAAGCAACCCCAGCGACCCTGTGGACTTGATACAGCAGAGTGGTGCTTCAAAGTTTCTTCTTCCATCTCGGCTAAAGTGTGTGAGCCAGGCTCAGAACATCTGCACCTCCTGAGTGCTGCAATGCTTTCTCTTGCTGTGGTTTGGGGAAGAACTTGATGCACTACTGAGATGCCATTAGTGTATGTGGTGTTATTTGATGTTTGATACTTGCAAAGCCAGAGTAGGCTCAGACTTTCCTGAGGGACTAAAGGAGAAAGAGTGATCTAACTTGAGCTGGTCCAGCTCACTTGATACTTTAATGCAGGATGTACTTTAATGTAGAATAGAGCACAGGCAATATTATATTTCTTTCTACTGATAAGTAATTTGAAAGATGACCAGTAAATGGCAAGGGAGGGAAAATATTCACTGTATTTGTTCCTTTGAATTTGCTTCTTTGCACTGATGAGAGAAGCCTTGAAGGGAGCAAAGGGAGGGACTTCTCTCTTCAAGCTGGCTTTTTAAGAACATGAATCTTAGGGCCTTGTGATGGTTTCATGATTTGGAAGAGAAATTGTGATATCCCAGATGTGACCCAGGAAGCTTTGATAAACTGTGATTGAAAATTGAATGTGTGGATTAGTGGGTTTAGATGTTTTGCTTGAACTTTGTTTCTACCCTCTGTTACCTCAAAGGAAGAAATTCTTCACATCTCAAAAGCAAAACAAAAAATAACAGGAATGTAATTTCGCCTTGCTCTCCAAGAGTGAGGCCTCTGAACAGCTAATTCATGTCCCCCTCCATTGACAGGACCGCCACAAAAACCCCAAATCTCAATCTGCCTTTGCCAGTGGGGAGCATATTATGGCTGATCCTGTCAAAACACTGGAAAAATACACTTCCTATATTTGGGAAACTTGGTCTTCATGTATTCTCATGGCAGTGGGGCTCAGCCTGCTGCCTTCAGCTTGGAACTGTTACCCAGCTTTTTCTGTGAAGCTGAGTTATTGATGGCTGCTAGCTTTCCAGGGAGTGCACAGCTTTGAAATGAGGCTCCTAGTTCTTTGGTGTAGTGGCTGCTATTACAAATGATGCCATAGATGGTGTTCTTGGTAAACAGCCTTGCTGTACCTTAAAAGTTAGGGTATTTCTTTGCCTTCTCTTCTTTCTGTTGAAAGTTGTTCTTGAACTTGGATGCCAGGAACTTTAATGTTCTCTGAGATTCTGCCTGATTTTAATCAGTGGGAGTTGATAACTTGAGTCCAAGAGTTATAAAAAAACTCTGAGGAGCTGTGGAGCACTCTTTTGTATATTCTGATTGTGTTTTGGAACATTAGTGAGGACTAATAGACCTTGAATGAGTCATTGTTTCATCACTTTTCAGAAAAAGCCCATAGATTGCCCCTGGAAGTGCAGTCTAGTCAGTCTGGCATTGATGGTGGATAAAGACATAGCAACAGGGAAATAGGATCCCACATCAGTCAAAGAAAGAATTGATAATTTGACTAGAAGGTCAAAGTAAATGGCTTGTCTGTTGCCTCTTCAGTTTCTAAGTCTGCTTCATCAGTTCTCTATAGCACAGTTTGACTCACAGCTTGCCTGCTGTACCTGACTATTCAGTCCTGAAATTAAAAAAGCCCTAATGTCATTCTTCACAATAGTGTAGGACCTAATAAATGGGTAGGAGCCAGTTAAAATTTGAATTTTACATGCTGGGTCTTCATCCTGGGCTGTTTCTAGTTGATTGTTTTTGCACTAATAGGCCATCTCTGAAAGTTAAAGTTCCCTGCTACCTTGTGGGGCATTGGAGCAGGTGTTGCTCTGAACTGCTGGGGCTGTGTTCTAAGGTGGAATAATGTGTGCAATGTTGACCTCCATAACCAAATTCAGGGTTTGGCTTTGGGATGAGGATGCCCATAGGTAGTGTCTGCAGGATGGTTTGCAGTAGTCCAGAATGAAGCGCATGAGAGACCATGTAACCACACTGAGTGTTTTGTCAGCCCTAGGTAAGAAGGATGATATGAACATCATGTTGTATAAAGAAGAACAGTGAGAAAGGAGTTACTGTTAAATACAGAAGTTCCTGTGTTTAGAAATTTATGTGGTGCCGGAGCCATCTATCCTCTATTTGTGCAGCTCCCAGCACAGTGGATACCTTGAGCTGCCTTTTCAGTAGCACAAATCGTAAAAATAAACACAGAACTGGGTTTACCATCCCCATTGCACCAAAGTTAAAAATCTGAAAAAAACTTGAGGTAATTCCAGTGTGGAGAAACTTTCTTACAGGGATAAACTCTTTGTTCTCCAAAAAAAAGTGACTTGATCCTGGTATGAATGTTTTATCAACTTCTTATTAACAGGGGACTGCTTATTTTATTAATGAGTTAGAGGATGAGTGAAATCCAGGAGTGAAATCCAGTGGCTGGATGTGAAGGCGGAAAAGCATAAACTAGCCATGAGGTGGATGTTTTATGAATCAGCATAATTAATCTTGAAACAACACATCCAGGGAAGGCCTGAACCTGAGACTGGGCATCTCCTGAGAGATCCTCTCCGAGTCTGCAGGTGTGCGGGCTCAGCCTGGCGCGCAGGATCCAGGGAGACTGGGGACGAGCGGAGCGATCTCCCCGACCCGCCCGGCGTGTGGGGAGTCGTGGTCTGGGGGTTTGCGGGGCACCCGCGGCACCGGCCGCGCTCCTGCAGCAGCGGGGCCGTGCGGCGCACGGCTGCGGGGTCCCGGCCCGGGGCGGGGGGCTCCCGCCGGCGCTGTCCGGCCCCCGTGCCCGCGCCGTGCACCCGAGCGCTGCCGCCCGCCGGGGCGCGGGACGGGGCGGCGCGGCCGGAGCCGCCGCCGCTCCCCGGGTGCCGCGCTCGCTGCGCGGATCCCGCAGCCGGGCCCGGCGGTGCCGCGGTGCGGGCGCGGGGGCGGGGCGCGGGCGGGGCGCGCATGCGGGCGGTGCCAGGCAGCGCGGCGGGCCGCGGAGCCACTCGCCCCCGCAGCACCGCTCGGCCAGGGACAGCTCCCGCCGGCGCCCAGGTAACGCGCGCTTCCCCCGCGGCCGCGCCCCGCTCCGCGCCGCTCCCCGCGCCGCGGGGGCTGCGGGGGGCCCGGCGGCTCACGCCGTCCCCCCCCGCCGCTTGCTTGCTTGCAGCTCCGGGGCTGTGACAGCGCCGTCCCTACCGCGGAGCGAGGCAGCGGCGGCCGGCTCTGCCCGCCGGGCTCTCGGCTGAGGAGTGTGCGCGTCTTCCCGCAACTTGCCGGCGCTCGCAAGGCTCCGCGATGGAAGGGAAAGGTGGGTCGGGCGCGGGGGGGCGGCGGCGAAAGGACCGCAGTGGCCGGGCTGGTGCGGGGCCGGGCGGCCGAGGCTGCCGCTGTGCTGGGGACATTGCAGCACCGGCGGGGAGCGGGCGGGAGGCGCGTCCCTGCCGATCCCGCGGGGTGCTCGGCCCGCTGCGTAGGGAGTGAGGGGAAGGGTGGCTGATTTTTTAATTTATTTTCCTTTAGGGCGAGACAGATGTTAGTTGGTGATTTGTTTTCTTAATGCTAAGGATTTGCATAATAAATATGAGGTCTGTCCCATGTTTTTTTAGCCAGTCGGCAATGGGGAGGTTTTTAACAGATGAGAAGCATTTTACGATTAAAATGGGTTTAAAAAAAAAATAAATCTAATTTTTCTTTTTTTTCCTGAAACGAGATCAGAGCTATAGAGCTCTGCCCTCGTTACATTGCATATTTAATACATCAGAATATCCTGATAGATTGGGAAAAATGCAATGAGTATTGTGCTATTGAGCTGTCCACCCTAGAAAGAGGAGATAATTAAATCTTGCCTGGCTAGTTTGTGTGTTTGCATACAGAGATATCTCATCCATATATATCCCTTCAGGTTGAGCATATGCATTTTGTTTCCGTATGTAGCTGTGCGGTCCTGCACGCTTATTTACCTATCCACCTCTACAGTTGCGTTGGAAATCACACATTCAACTGGTACGTGAACTCAAAACCTGTACGTGTTAATTGCCAATGAAATACTGATGGTAAGTCAGTCCATGCGGAGGAAAGGCGAGTTGCCATTCCCACCCAACGTAGCTGCCAGCTCTCCTGTATAACACAAATCTGGGAGCAGTTTAATTGATAGTGATCAAGGCAGTGGGACAATATGGACTATATTAATTCAAGGAAAATTATGGTAGACTTGTATAACACAATACTACATACCTTCCAGGGAGACGAGCAAGCTATATTTAAACCTCAGGTTTATTTTTATAACTATCTTGTCAATCAGGGCTATAGTTCTCCTGTGTGGGAATATCTGATTATATGCTGATTAAGGAAGGAAGCTATTTCAATCATAAGGAGGCAGTATGTCCTATAAAGTACAGTTTCTTGTGGGCAGTGATCAATAGAACTACCAGGGCTTGGGGACAGGTAAGTACCTCCTAAGAAAGCGTATCTGCAAAGACTTGACTTAAATTAAAAATCTCATAGCAGTTATGTTAGCCTTAAAGATAATTTATTTTTACTATCCATGCTGTTTTCACAGTTAACCTGAGATGGGCCATCTTTGCCTTTTGAATGTCCTGTCGGTACTTGTCTTGATGCGAAACAAATGGACTGTGACTTTAGTATAACACACTGCATGCCTTGTCATGCACTACACGAGCAGGCAAAAGGCTCTCAGTGGAACTTCAGGTGGTGCTTGTGTAGCTGGAGGAGTTGTGCAGGGAGCAGGAAGGAAACATCTGCAATAAAACAGCAAGGGTCCAGGTAGCTGGTGGCAAAAGCACCTCCAGAAGGAGGGTCACCCAGCTCCTATCCTGTGCAAACAGCAACTGTTATGGTGTAGTCGCTGCCTGAATCGGCAGTGAGTGTCTGATAAGGCAGATTTTGGGGCTGTTGGTACTGGTGTTTATTAATTGCAAGATGGGCTCCACAGCAGTCCATGTTTCCAGGTGCTTGGCTTTGGTGGAAGGGATAGGCAAGCCCAAGAGTCACTACTTGTTTTTGTGCAAAATATTCTGAGCAGTTTGCTGTTACTAGAGATTTTCCTTTGTGGGGTAGAGGTAGGGAACAAATACTCTTCCCGGTTTCCCCTATCTATGTAAAAAGAAGGGGCTGTCAAGAGCAAAACCAGCAGAAATCAAGGCACCAAAATGGGACAGGTCCAAAGCAAGGATGATGTTAAAGGAAATACACAAGGAACTTTGGCATCTCAGTGAAGAAGCGAGAAGGCAAAGGAAGTCTTCTCACAGCAGGGATCCAGTTGTGGTGGCACTGAAGTAATTTTGTAACTTGAATGGCGTTGGAGCAGCATGAGAAGGCCTGTGGTGCACGGGTCTCATGGAGCAGTTTTGTGTAGGTGTACAGAGAGGTACAATGCAGGACATCTCCCCCCACGGAAAGGATGAGCCAGGCTAAACTCTTCACATCCTCAGCTTTTGACACTAATCCTAGATGGACTTGCAACTGCATTGCCTTACTAGGCACTGGTTTACATTTTGTTTTCATGACTAACCAGGCCTCTGCATTGCGAGTCCTCTGTTAGGAGATTGTTGCTTGAAGACGATGTTTCTCCGAAGTCATCTCTTGCTTTTTAAATGCTTCCTCCTGCAGCCTTTCTCCCACCCCTCCAGTCTTCCTCAGTGCAAATCTCAGAACATCTCCAACTCAGTGTTGTGCAGATACTGGGGAAGAGTGTGTGCTATATTAAGCAACATGAAGTCTGTTTAAGAAAACCTGCCGTCTGGTCCCTGAATTCAGCTATCCCTGATGACTGCTGTGGACATTTCTGCATACGATTTGCCATCAGTAGAACTTGGTTGTCTGAATATGGCTGGAGCTGATGCTTTGCAAAGCCTGCAGTCTGCCGTAAAAATGGGCTAAAGAACCATCTCTGGCACTGCTCAGAGCAGCCATAACTGATTTCACTGGTTGGACTTATTCATGAGAATGAGGGGAGAAGGACATATCCTAGTTTTTGTGCAGTGGGATGTGGGACTAAGGACTTTACTGTTAGGACTTTTGCAGTAAGATTACAAGCCAAGAGGGGTCTGGTGAGGATTGAGGAGGGTGGTGCAGCCTTCCAGCAGACAAAGCTGGCTAGAGCCAAACATCTCTATCTCTTCATGATGCCTAAAAGATAACACTATGGAGCTGCAGTGTTACCAACACATCTTGGTGATCTAAAAGTAGCATTTGGCCTCATCTAACTTACAGCTTCTCTGACTTACTCTGTTCTTCACATTCACTGTCTCCAAAGCTTTTGCAGAAGTAAGGAGCTTAAAAGTTGTGTCTGCTCCCAAAGCTCATTAGGCAATGGGGGGATGGAGGGCACCGTGGGTGAGAGCTCTGTTTTGCATCTGCTACCTGATCCCTCTTCTCTGAATCTCGCCACTACAGCAGTTCCTGTAGGCTGCAGCAGTAAGCGATACCACACCAGGCATCCCAGGAGCTGGACTTTGCCAAAGCTAACAATAGTTAATGTGGAGGTTAAAGAATACTTGGTAATTTGCCAGATTCTTCAGTCACAGTTAGAAAGATGCTTAGCAGAGGAAGGAACGTCATGCAGTGATGTTCAGACTCAGAGGCTGGAAAAGGAATCGGCCGAACAAGAGTCAAGCCGCACAGTGTGGAATGGATCCCTGGGCTTCTGGATGGAGTAGAGAGGGACTGCAGGCTAGCCTTGCTGCAGGGCGGACTCCCTTCCTCTGAAGGTGCTGTATCCTTTTCTGTACTCCTGAGAACACAGAAATCCCTTTTTCCCTTACTGCCAGAAAACACAGATTACTACTTTTATCTTGCCTGATGTGCGGATTGGGGTCTTGATGTGTCAGTGTTGTATGGGGGGGGCAGGGGCAGGCTGCCTGCCTGAACTTTCTTCAGGGGCCCAGCCAGTTTTTGGTACTCTCTGCTGTCCATGGATGTCAGTGCTAGGCCCTGGTGGCTCTGGGGCAGCTTGATTACCTGGGTGCAGGGCAGGCTGCTTTCAGCATAGGATGCATGCTGTTAGCTAGGAAATACAGCAGGACTTGTTCTTGTCAGCTGGTCTATGGGGACAGCAAAGCTAAACCATGTTAGCTGAGATGTGGAGATGCTCTTGTGAGTCCCTTGAGCCATGGTCCTGCCCTGTTGGAGAGATATTCTCCATGCAGTGGGTCCCACAGGACCCTTATTCTTGTGCTCAGAAGGCTGTGTGGGAGAAGCCAGGGAACCTGTCCTTACAGCTCTCTTCTGCTCAGGGTCCCAAAGCAGAAGGGCTTTGAGGAGATGTCTGCAGAGGACATCTCTGCAGTGTGACTGTCCTAAGCAGATGCTGCCACAGTAGTGCTACCTGAGTCATGTTCTCTTCCCAGTCACAATGCTGGGAGCAGGATTTTTGCTTTGTAGAAAAGCCACAATGTTGCTGTTTGTACGCATAGGATGTTCAAACCTTTAAGTGGGAGGCCTTAAACAGTAAGTTCCCATTTACTTAGGGCACAGAGTTCCCCTTCCTGGGACTGGCAAACAGGTCTGAGCTCTTTGCATTGTGCTGTCTTGTGGATATGGGCATGGACAGTGTGTTTTAATCCATCTTGTCCCACCAGAAGTGCTCTGAAGCCTCCTTGGCCAGCCCCAGCACTGTGGGCCAGCTTCCTCTGTGCAGCTGCCTGCATGCTATGCCTGTAAAGGACAGAATCTTCACCTTGAAGAACTTGTGATCAAAACCCAACAAGAGCTGGTGGATGTTAGGATTTAAGACAGACTTTGTGGACAAGGTGAGAGAAGGTGGCAAGTGAGAACATGCAGTTCTAGAGGTTGCTGTGCACTGTTCCCACCTTTGTGGCTTTCTTCAACAATCAAAGGAGAGATCTTAAAGATCCAAGACATAGTTCATGTCCTGAAACTGTTAGAAATGCTCACGTCAAACTTTACCCATGATACCTCTTCCTGACACATCCTGTGTTTGTTAGAGGTGAGTCTGCAGCACATACTGTCACACACGTGTGCTGGAGTAGTGCAGATTGCTTTGGGAAAGGCTGGGTCACACAAGCCATCTTACGTGCTTGTTTGTAACACAAACAAAATAGTGGCACGGTTACTTTTGTTACAAAACTGTTTTCTTTCTTTGGGGAATACTTGCATCTCTGTCAACGTGGTCGGAGGCTTCTTTGGGCAGAGCATTTTCCATAGAGGAGGCAGTTCCCTGTTCTCAGCCTTTCACAGTGATGTGCTGTGTGAGATGCAGGGCGTGTTACTTACTGAGATCTGCAGTTCTCAAGCTGGCTGCTTGAAGTTTGACACAGGGAAGTGTGTTTGGGGAGGTAAGTAAGTGGCCTGATCTTTTTTTTTGCTATCTTCCCCCATGCCCCAGGCTGTGCATTTCAGTGTAGGTAGCAGCTTTTGCTATAGTGAGGGAACACTGATTGCCTGACCTTAACACCTTATCCCTGAGGCTGGAGTTGGGTGCTGTGAGAGATTATTTTGGTGCTGTTCTTCAGACTCAGTCTCCACTGAAAGAGGAGGGGAATGTCAGGCACTAAGTTAGCACTCAGCATTCTTGCTTTTTTTGAACGCATTTCAGAAAGAGAAATGTCTGTTCCTCTTGCTTTAGAAATCACATTAAACTCAACACAAATATGACTGTCCTGGGAGGGCTCAAAGAGGATAAGAGCTTGGGTTGCTGTGTGGTACTTGCAAAATGAGCCAACCTTGGCTATTTGCTGCCACCTAGAAGAGCAGGTAGCAGTCTAATACCTTTATTAGCCATTGTTTGGTAGCTGCTGAAATACTGTGGGTGGGCATCCTCAACTTCTGAATGAGAAGGGTGACTCAAGCCTATCTCATGCAGAGGGAAGTAGATACGGTACCCCAGGAAGTATCTGCTCTAACAGGCCTCAAATGTGCTCAAGTGGGTAATGAGGAGGGAAAAGTAAATGGCTGTGCTCGTAGTCCTCCATACCAACAAACCCACCATGTTACTGAACAAAGGGGGAAGAGGACCCTCATAATAGTCTTAAATCTCATAAAAATTGGTGCAGGACTTTGTCATCTGGCTCTTATGAAAATACCCAAATCCTTCAACCCATTTCCACAAGTTACATGGGAACTGTGGATGTTGCATTTAGACTGAATGAAATGCGAGAGTAATTGAAAGTGATTTTTTTTTTTTTAATGCATTCAGTTGTTCTGACATACCATTTATACATAGAGTGGCTGGAGGCATAATCTGTGGATACTTTGAGTAATGACCTGCATACAGCTGTTTCATCCCTAGGTCACTTGGGGTCCAGAAATTTAAAAAAAAAAATTAATTTTTTTAAGCTTTATTTTTAAGGCTTAGCTTACCACAAGATTTTTCTTCTCTGCTCTTATCTTTCCCTCTCTATCTACTCAGCTATTCAAATCTTGTCTGAATTGCACTCATTTCTAATGTGCCATAAAACGTGATATGCAAGAGCTAGTTATTTAGGGAGAATTGCAGAAACTATTTTAGTCAGTGTGTTTTGACCTATAAATGAGGTAATGTTATTAATTTTTACATGCAAATCTTGGTGTTTATTAGCATGGTAAAAGACAATTTGACAATGAAAAATATTCCTGATGGGTGTAGTAATTAATGCTTTCACTCCAAGTATAAAGACTTTAATAATGCTGTTATGCTTAAAATGATTGAAGAAAAAGTTGACTATTTTCCTGTCAGTGATACAAGGATGTTTCCTTTTAATATATCTCCTATATCCCTGCTTTTTCAGAGTGTTCTTTATAGTCAATAAGACTACAAATCATCGGGCTAATTCATTGAGTTTCTTCTCCCAGGTCTCAGGTTTGGATGAACCTTATGATTTGATACTTATGCGGGATGCACCTTGAAAGCTATGGCTTTTTTCCTCAGATTGAATTAAACCATTTATGGTGTCGTCATGTTTCAGTAGAGATCTTGTGGCTGGCGATGATGGCCGCTCCATAGAGCGCCGGAGCAATCCTGCGGCGTGCCGCGTGGCCGAGGGAGGCTGTGTGTGCATCAGGATGTGCACTTGGAGAAGTAAGGCGTTTCTGCTTGCTATTTTTAATAGCATGTGCAAAGCAAGAAATCAGGGAAGCATGGAACAGCATTTCTAATTTGGAAAACTGTTTTTTTCTTGAGCTGTGCTTCTTCCTCCTATGTTTCATCCTGCCACTGGAGGCTGGCTTAAGGCTGGCTTTATCTGCCATCAGCCTTCAATAGGTAAGGTTAATTTGCTGAATGTAGCTACTTGGATTTTCTTCACAAATCCTCCAGAAGTGCTGAATGTCTTATTGGCGTAATGAGGGAAAGTTGCCTTCCTTCTCAGTCACTGAGAATGTATTATTAATGCAAAAACACTTTCCTGGCATATAACGCTGTTTCCAAAAGAGGCTGACAAGCAGGAAGGCCTCCTCAGGAAGACTGAGGCCCATCTGGTTGCTGGGAGTTGTATGCCATGCTTACTCCAATATAAAGTGCTATCATTGTTTATTTTTCTCTCCAAGTCCAGGCAGACAAGGTTATTGGTAGAATGGGTGTGCTTAAGTGTTGTGATACTCACTATGCAAGCAAATGTATGACTAGAGACCTGAAGGGATCTTCGGTTGATGTTGGTCTCTGACATGACCCTACTGAGGAGCTTGAACTCTCTGGTTCTGGATTCTGGACCTCGCCACTTCCCCCTCTCATTTGCACACTGGTCTCTACACCCTTCTCATTTCTGAGTGTTTATCCTTACTTGGGGCATTGAAGAGCAGGATCCAGATGTTGTGGTGCTTGTTTGACTGTGATTTGTTGGAGGTGGAGTGGAATTACAGGTGTCTGTGCAGTTTGAAAGATCAAACCTGTATGAAATTGAGCAGAGTGGAATAAAGTTCTGCTTTGAAGGACAGCCTTCAGCACTTCATCCTTAATTGATGTGTAGTCCTGAATATATATTTTGGGGGAGCACTTCAGTGAGTATAAAACTTGTTAAGAATATTTTGCAGCAGTGGCCTTAGAAAGATAATAAACAAAGACCAAAATATTCCACATATCCAGAATTATTTCATCATAGATGATATTGAGAGTCAGCTTAGTTTTCTGAAATTTTTCAAGAAGACATACAGTATGAATTAATTCTCTGCTTGAGAATCCTTGCACACACTGTGCTTGCTGTGATGCAGAAATGTCCATTTCTAGGCCCCTTTAGAATAGCCCTGAATTCAATCTTATACATACTAGTGGCTCTACCACACTGTAAGTGACAGGGGAACAGCAGTAACGCCAACAAAATGAGAAAAAAAATGTAGAATCCAGCACCTTCTAGTAAATGGAGGGGGAAAAAAAGTTAATTATACATGAAGGGAGACTTGGATTTTCTAATTTGATACTAACAAGCCATTGCAGCGTAACTGGCTTGACAGTAGAATAAGCTTCCTCAGCAAGACCTGCTTTTTATAGTATTTCCAGCTTATTTGATCTTTTGAAGGCTGAATCTGAGCTTTTGAGATATTTTCTGGCTTTGAATTCATATTCCCTTTTAGTATTGACCAGTGCTCCTGGTATTCTGAGTGTGCCCGTTAACTGGTGCCATACGTTATCAAATAATTGTATTGACAAAGTCATCTGTTAATTTTTAAACTTTTTATTCCTATCAGTGTGCCCCAGTGGAGAAATATCATACTGCAAATTATAACCATTTTGTTGCAATATGAGAAGTGATGGGGGAATCAGCAGAGAAGTTTAAAAATTACTGTCCTGAGTCTCCTCTTCCAGTTAAGATTTTAAATGAAGTACATGGAGCTGTTCTCAATTTGAACTGGTGTAGGTAAATGCCTCATTTGGGCAGTAGGCAAAGTTCAGGTCTCTAATGTCTTACTGAACTGAAAACAGAGGAAATAATACTGATTATATGGTTTAAGACCTAATTAAATGCCTTTAGACCTCAATTGTTAACTATTGAAGAAGTAGTAAAGGTTTAAAGAAGTAATTTTATATTGCTTCAAGGTGATGCTAAAAACCCAAACATTTGTGGCTTATTTAACTTTTACTTTCTTCCTACCACTTTGAAGGTGATTTACTTTACAAGTTATATAGCCTTGAGGCATTTGTGTTAGCAACTGCTATTAAAATTGCTATATGGTATCTTCAAAAGTCAGAATATCCACCCCATCTTAAAACTGACTATGAATTACAAGTGGCTCTGTGCTGAGACATGTCTCTGCCATTGCTACTAAACATAGTGCCAGATATCTAGATTTACCTGTCAGTTTTATTTGCATGATTCATCTCTCAGTAACATTCATTCTGGGCTCTCAGTCCTAAATGTTGCTTTTAGTGCATTCCCCTCTCAAAAAATATTAACATCCAGGAACAGCAAGACTTTGTGGGGTTTTTTGTTTGCTTCTTTAAAAAAAGGAAAAGTAAAGGCACTAAGGATGAATTTCCCACCCCCTTTGATTAGAAGGTTCCCAGAACTAGTGAGGACAAGCCTGACATACTAAAGCATACAGCCGTGGGCAGTATACAGAGACAAAGAACAGAGTGTGTTTAAAATTTTAATTATTTATAGTAAGAAAATACTGGTTTTGGTTAAATTGTCCCTTCTGTGGCACCACGCTAAGGTTGATGACAGCAGATCCAAGTGCAGAATTTAGCCTTATGCTCTGCTGTCTGTGAAACTGAGAACAGGGCATTGAGGCTGATGCTGAGCTTTGCATGCAGGGGGATCTTCTAGTGCAAGCAGTGCTCTGTGCTGTGCAAGTCAGCCAAACAGTGGGAATTTTCGGCTGGATGGCCTGTTGTAGATATATGGCTGTATACATGAAAACAAAGGAAGTTCCTTTTTTATTTAAAGGTTCTTGGGAACAGTGAATCCAGAATAGTCTCAATCTCAGCACTGTTAAAGCTGGCATCACCATCACTGAAAATGCATTTATGCTCATGTGGAGCATGAGTTTATACTCAGTAACCTCAAAGGTAAGGCTGCTGCACAGCTGCCTTGCTGCTCTTGTGTTCCTGAAGTCAGCTTTGTTACCCAGAAGCTGCATGGTGATTTGGTAATCCAAACCAAACAGAGCATGTCCTGACTGCAGCTCCAGCTGACCTAGAAAGTAGCTGTGGTGGGCAATTGGCTTGGAGAAAATCAGGACCACGTAGGTGGATATCTCCCACTTCAGTCCCTCCCCAGTACCTGTACATCAGTTCTGTGAGTTGGGCTTTGGCTTGGAGCCTGCACCAGCAGGAGTGCTTGGTGCTTGGCTCTCCATCCTGCCTCCTCACATGTGTGAGGACTTTGTCTTCGGCGATTTCCCTGCCTGTGGACAGTCCCTCTCCTTAGTGTGTGGGACAGCAGCCTTAGGGGGAGTTGGTGTTCTAGCAAAGCTTAAGGCAGGACACTTTGGGCTGTTGTCTGTCAGGAGCACTGAAGTTAAGCATCCTACCTCTTCTCCCTCCTGTTTGCAATGGGGGCGCCTGAAAATCAGATCTATTTTGCGGAAAATCCAATTTTATGAAATTTCTGTGCTGAACTGGATTGGACCCAGTATTTTCCTCACCATCCAGGCCAGTCAAGGGCTTCCTGGACACTGCACTTTCTGATGGCTCTTGCCTTGGATTCACAAGAGTTTGTCAACACCTGTGGTAGTATAAACAGTGCAACTGAGAGTAAAAGCTCATGTTTGCAAGGTAAACAGTTTTACTGTGTACTGTTTTTGTAAGGAGGTATCACAATAGCCAACTCTTACAGATTTCTGTGGGACTGTGGATTTCATGGGATGCTTTTAAGGCCTTTCCAGGTGGAGGTACATATGGACCATAAAGCTTTATCACTGTTTTTATCTCTTATACTATTTCCCTAATCAACCTTATACATCTTCTATCTGTTGAAGTTTGGAGCTTAAGTTGATGAGGAAAATGCTTGTTTCCAGGTTTCCATTTTAACTTCCTTTGTAAAAGAGACACAGTGCTGCTTGCCAGAAAGGAGAGACATATTGTCAGGAAAGCCTGTGTAGTCTTCTCTTCAAAAATACTGTATTTCAGTTCTAAATAACGTGTTAGTTTGAAGTCATTTTGAAATTACTTCCTTAGGGGAAAAAATTATTTATTACTGTTATGTTACTGATACTGTTAATAAACAGTAATGAGTTATTGAAAACTTTAAAACTTACTTTCTCCCTAGGATTTCCCAGGAAAGTTCAACAGAACTGATGACTAAAAAGCAGGTGTTACAATTGACTATATCACATATTTCTGTGCAGAAGATATCACCTGCAAGTGTTCTGCCCCTTCTCTGCCAGTGATTATTGGCTCAAGTGACATGCAAGGCCATGTGAAACTGTTTAGTTACATAAAGACGTGATCTCATCTAGATAGATTATCTTGTAGCTTTACCAAAAAAGCACCATTCAAATCACATTGTGCTGTCTTGGTTTATGAATTATGTGGCTTTCACCTCATGTCCCACAATAGCCCCAGCTGGCACTGATGGCTATGAACTCCATGTATTTATAGTGGTGGTGCATGGTCCCAGAAATAGTGACCAAGGTGGCTATCAGCCAATGACTGCTGAATGCCCTGAGTGTAACAAATTGAAAAGCTCATGTACCTCCTTGAGGGGAAAATACAATCAGCTTGTCCCTAATTATGACCCCAGATAACGATGGAGCAATCCAGAAATATCACAGCATGGGCAGTGAACTCAGTGAACTTCCTTGATATAAGACAAACCTGGATGGGCCTGATATTGGATCCTTCTTTTTTGCTGAAAGACATATTGGACTGTCATTTCTGTTCCTGGAGGGGCTAATTACAGCTACATGAGGCAATAAATCAGCTCCTGCTCCTCTGGAAAAGAAACCCCTTGGCTCTCAGCTCAACCCATGCTGGCAAAAAAGTGTGGGGATGGAGAGCCAGAGTTTCACACAGCTGTGCCAAGTTCAATACACCAGCTTGTAAATCACCTGGGTTTACCCCCTTATTGTCTGTACTCTATCAAGAAAAAGTGGCTACAGAACCGTCTGGTTAGTGGAGTTACTGTGCATGGGGACTGTGTGACTTTGGCCCTGGACATAAGTGGGAGGCTGTCTGGACAGTGTGTGTTCATGTGTGCTCTGGGGTTGAGGTCTTCATTACCTTGTGTAGGAGTAGTATTAGGAACCCAGTGTGGCTTTAGTGTCAGATCAGTGCTGATCTGAGACCTTGCCTGGGTAGCATTTACAATTGGGGAGTGGTTGGATCCAGCTGTTGATGTTGTGTTGTTGGTTAGGGAACTTTGGAAAATTCATCTTGTTGATGATGAGGAAGAGGACAGTTCAGAGCAGCAGGACTCCTGGGTTAAATTCTACCTCTGAATGTTCAGGTGTTGAGATTGCTTTTAAATCTTTTGTGCTGCTCAGTGGAATGAAGGTTAGTGGGTAATGCAGCTCTGAAACCAAGGCAGTGATGTTTTGTTTTCTCCTGCTAATCCAAAAGGTTTTGAGCCATTATACTACTAAAGCACAAGTTCACCCCCAGCCTAGTGGGGTGATGTTAGCTTTCCTCTGTACCTTTCTCTGAAGTTCATAGCTCACAACTGTTCTCTGAAACATCTCAGATGAGTTTAAACCAGAGAGATGCATCCCATGCTAGCTGCCATCATGATTAGCAAAGTTGAAGTTTACTAGTTATTTTTTGGATGATGACTCCTAATAGTTTTTCACCACTTCAGCAACAAACAGAGCAGCAGTGTTTAGTAACAGTGGGTAAGGTCATAGTGTTGGGCCTGGAGGCATTGTATTAGTGCTGCAGCAGCCTAAATGGTGGTTGAAGATTGTAGAAGGAGGAAAGTGCATCTGACCTGTTTGGCAGGATAGACAAGGACACAAGGAAACCTCAGTTCTGTTTTCTTTTCTTTCCAGGTGATCACCATGGTAACATCTTGTATTCTGTGGGGGTTTTTTTGTAGCTGTTGTCAGGCCTGTATGTTTAGGCAGTCACTTGATGTGGGTCCTATATGGGTGGTAATGTCCCTGCTGTGCCTCAGCCCTAATCTTGTCCCTGGTAAAGACAGTGATGCAGAGGCATTAGGAGAACATGAGGTCTGAGAAGTGTTCCTATACGTTTGCTGTGTTCTCTAGGCTGATCTATGCTCTCACAGAAGGGCACCCTTACAGAAACACAGACGAAGAGACGGAAGTAGCTGTCTATGTAATTGTCCAATTTCTGTTACAATTGCTGATCACCTGGCATTTCATAACATCTTTTTCTCCTCCTGTGCTGTCAGCTCCAATACTTGCTGTACAGTCTTGCAATCATTGGGATGGCAGAAGATTGCAATCCCATAATTGCTTTATAGTTGGTTTGCTGCGAGCCTGGTGGATGAAGATTCCCTTGAATGGTAAATGGAGTTACGAGTGCATGTGATCAAACGCCTGTGTGCGTCACTGCCCTCTTCACGTTTTGTCCTGCATGGGTAATGTTTCCATCAACCAGGACTGGAGGGCTTGTTCATTTGTTTGCACCATTTTGCAGGATACACTACACCTCTTTGTAAAAGATATTGCTAATATTTTCCCTACTAAAAAGAATCAATTGATAGGCACTTCCTGGTGGGATTGAAATCCTTCAGGATAAGAGAGGGTTCTCCTACATAAAACATTTAATACTTTTAAATATCAGAGAATTTTTGTAGAGCTATGAAGATGTTATGAATTGTGTATATAATCACCTTTAATTTTAAAATCCATACGTGTTTTATAAAGTTATTATAGCAACTGTATTCTAAGTTTAAAATAGTTGTAGTTGGTCTGGCTTAATAACCTGTAAAGGTTCTATGCACAGTAAATCTAATTTTTCATGCAGAAAATGATCTTCAAAGACAAATATTTGCAGTAATAGAAAAGGCAACATAGAGAAATGATGTGAAAGAACATTATTCTTTGGGTAATTGTTATCTTATGGCTCTTTGCTGGAGGTAAATACCCAGGGCTTTGTGTGGATGTGCGTGCTTCTAGCAGGTGGCTATTTATAATTGCCTTTCCGGGAGGGAAGGGGAAGGAGAGTTGTTCTGCTTTAATGTTTGAGGTCTCTCAGGTACTAGTTGGCTGTTTCTGTGGGTGATGGATGTATTTGGGACTGTTCAGAGAGATCCATGAGTCCATATTGCCAAACCCTGATGAGGGCACACCACTAATTAGTTACATAAAAGTGTACATTTGCCACTGAGGAATGAGGGGCCCAAATAAATAAGCACCTGTATCAGTGGGTGCTTTTCCTGTCTTTGCCTTGTCACGTTGCCTTTGACTTTTGCAGTCTCCCCTGTCCTGGCACACCCATCTGTGCCAGCAATAGAACTGGCACATCTCAAGTCAGCATCTCAGATTCGTATGCATCTTATGCTGCTGGTGCTTAAGCAGAGGTGCTGTAATGCTCCACACCTGATATTGCCTAAATAATGTAGCTATTTCAACAATACAGGGTAGAGCGCAAAGAACCCAAAATTCTTTTCTGAAAATGGTCCATATTGTTCTGTTTTTACAACAGTCAGGAACAAGCAATGCCAGCTCCTTCTGGTGGTACTGCAGCTCACCTTGTGTACCCAACTACTGTCCCAGGAGCCAATCAGAAATACTGGCAAAGGCAAAGCCTTTCGGCTCTGGTATAGACTTGAATAACTTTTGAAATACCTATTTCCTAAAAAGTTCAAATTTTTCAATACTAGCAGTTATCCAGACTAAAAAAACAGACAGAATGGGAAATCTGTGGGACATGAAGTCACTTCATCAATATTGAATTGCTTTGTTTTGATACGTCTGTTTGAACCTAGATCAGCATCTCAGGCATGTTCAGGTGACACATGTTCATGTGGCATTTCATGTTTTGCCAAAAGAGCCCAAAAGCTTCATTCTCATCAATTTCAATATTTTTCCTAATGCCCTGTGGCTTCTGGAGCTGAGTCTGGCAGCTGGACTCCATTCTTTCCTCCTCTCAAATCAGTCTGCCTGGTGAAATGCCAACCTTTGTGACATACAACACTAAATTGTTATATAGCTCTTTGCATGCATGAGTATCAGTGCTACAAAAAGGAAGCTTTATCAGTGCTAGAAAGGAAAATGAGGCACAGAGTAAAGCAACTTGCTCAAGGTCACTCTTGAAAGTGCAAGGAAAACTCTTATTCTAGCACAATTAGGAATAAAACACCTTTTCCTTGGTACTCTGAGATAGAACATCAGAAAATTCGTATCTACAATGAACGATAGGGAGACTCCTTATTGCAGTGTGAAAGATGGAGTTCTCCAGGGACTTTCCCTTAATAAGAGAATGGGGGTGTGAACCACAAGTTTGAAGCAGTGTGTTAGTAGGGAAAGGCAGCTGAACTTATTAAAAATATTCTTCAACTATTTTTGGGTTAGTTGAAGATAGCAGAACATTTTTATTTGGCCCTGTATGATACTTCACTGCAGTCACCCTGATGACTGTCTCATTGTTGGAAAATGCAGAGTTGTTCTTGCATAATTGGTGGGGTGGGGTAGGAATCCAAAAGGCAATTCTCAACAGTGGTAGTAGAGAAAGTCTGGGGGTTTGTTGAGGAAGCATCTGTGACCTGGTTCATAAGCAGATGATCTCTGAGTGGGGATACAGTTGCCCCCCTTTGGCATAAAGAAGCGGAGCAGCAATAAGTCAGCACAGTAGTTATGCTTGCTTTTAAGCATGTATGATTCCCAGGTTTAGGGGCTTTGAGGAAATGTGATGTTTTCTGCTATTGACCCATGTGTAAGTATTTCAGTGTATTTATAGAGATTAAAGGATGCAGTTTTTAAGTCTTAAGTGAAGATTTTTGTGGAGTTAAGAGAAAGCTAGATCTCTAGGGTGTTCCCTTTCTTCCTCTACCTGCCAGCATCCTGAGCATTCCCATAGGAGTGCTGTGGTCCTTATAAATTAGAGTTCAGTACCTGCAAAAAGGTTTTGACTGCCTCCAAGCCTTAGGCTCCCTGCAGGAGTAACACAGACTCAGAAGAGGGCTGCTCTGAGGACAGAGCAATGCCTTTGCTTGGGGTGGCAAGCATGGAAGTTGTGCTTTTAGAGGCGTAGCCCATCCTTCAAAGTCAGCCTTTGATTTGCAACTTCAGAAACAAGTTGCCTGCTGAAAAATCAGGGAGTACAGGGGAATGGTTACATAATGCAGATTTAAATGTATGTTTTTTTCCCAGAGATGGGTGTGAACTGCTCAGAGATTGAGAGGTGAGTATGCATTCATTAAGATGTACCTTTGAGTAGGTAGGACCTTAGATCCCAGGAAATTAGTAGAAATGGAAGTATGCAGAAGTATCTATGTGTAGGTGATACTGCTGCCTGTTATGGAAAAGGAGATATCAAATCATAGTGTTTATTTCTGTAGCCGACACATAAGAATACACTTTGTGAAAAGATAATACAGCTTTCCTGGTCCTCCAGTTTTTATGAAGTGTAATTTATTGGAAAGCCTAGACTTAATTTAGAAAATAACATGTATCTGGGCAGATTTAGTTTTTGCTTTTACTCTAAATTGAAACTATTCAGTCTCAGTGGTTCAGTGTCTCATGGTTGATTGCTCTGTATGGAAGATGGATATTTCTCAAAGATCTATGCACAGTGTTCACAACATCAGTTGCTGTCTAATCTCTGCTCAGATAGTATTGAAAAGCAACAAACAAATAGTAAGACACTTCTCAAAACTTGAAGGAAAAGGCTCAAGATAAGAGCTGTTTTATAGCGTGGGCTTTCTTCAAAAAGCAATGTATGCCATGAGAAGTGATTTCTTAAATTTGTGTAAATCTATGCTGCTGGCTAGTTATCTTCAAGGGTTTTACCTGGGTGACAGGCTGCTTCTTATGTAAGTCCAAAAAATCCTGGTTTTGTTAAATTCCACCTGGAAACCAACCAGAAGCTTAGGGTCGACATGAGAATGTTACTGTAGTACATGCCTGCATGGGCTGTGGGGTTGGCAGGACCATGGAGTATTAGTTTAAACCCTGGCTACTTTCTTTGTCATGGTAACTTAAAACCAAAGGGTTGTGCTCCAGTCCGACTGTGGGTAGTGGTCCCTGCTCCATGGGGACAGCTGAAAAGCAAGTTTATTCTGGGCTACAAACTGAGCTACCTGAGTCAGTGCAGAGCTCCTGGGGGCTCCTGCTGCCGCAGAACCAATCATACAGCTGGTGCAATCTCACCTATTTTCTGGGCTTTTCCTAGCCCAGGGTCTCATGGAACAGTGGTCTGTACTGAGCTGCCCTGGAGGTGTATTGTGCTTGAGGCAGCCCCCCACTGCTTGCTGGGAGCACCCACAGCAAAGGTTGGGGTGTGCAGGTGGAGGGTGGGATGCTGGCCGGGTTCTGGAGCTGTCTCAGTCTTGGCTGTGTGAGAGCTGCATGTAGGGCCACGCTGGGAGGGTTTGCCTCCTCTCAGATCTGTAGTCCTGGTGGGACAAACCCTGGCTGCTGCACAGAGCTGTGAGCGAAAAGCTATCAAAAGTGTCAGCTCTGTGATATATGCTGTGGGACAGCAGAGTCCTGCTTCCACTGCTGCCTTACCCCGTGCCAGCACTACTTTTGGAAAGCTGTTTAACCGTGTAGAGACTGACTTAATCTCTGGCCCTGTGTAAATGACAGAAAAGTGTGCCAGCACTCCATGTCACTGGGCACCAGCCTTACAGATTAGTTTGCCTTTGCACTTTGTTCTTGTTTTTGAATAGGAAACACTATGTATAGCTATTTATAGATTTGCCAGGCCTTTTCTGAAGCTCAACCAACAAGACACTAATGGATGTTTCTGTCATCAAGAAATTCCTTCCTCTGTTGGTTACTTGGGTTTATTGATTTATTTGGAACTATACTTATTAGCTTATTACATGGAAGGATTATACTGATAATAGATCTAGAGTTCCTTTCCTTTCAGTCTCTGTGTGGTCATTTCAAGAAACTGGGTGTGACAACCCAAACCTTCACTCATTTGTAGGCCATCCTGCTTGCCAGGCAGTAACCAGTGGGTTACAGGATGCCCAGTGGGATGCAGACACAGACATTTGGTATCCTTACCTGTCCAGTGCAGGACAGTTTCTTCCCAATTCTAGCCAGAGCCCTTGGGATGGAGATGCATAGCAGATGCACCTGAGTGTCCCAAGGCATTCCCAGTGCTGTTAAAATGCACTTGGTTTGAATGCAGGGAAGAGGGATCAAGTTTGGTTGCAAGGAGAATGAATTACTGCAGTTTTATTGCAGGGATTTAGGGGGAGAAGGTCAAGCGGATGAGACTTTATGGCACACAAGTCATTGCAGTAAATGGCAGACTGGACAAATTAAAAACCTCCATGCATTTGATGTGTGCAGCTTGAGGAGCTCACGAGCCACTCTTGGGTGCCTTTGGCCAGCAGAGTTTTACTGGGGAGAGGACAGCATCAGATCCCTGCCCTGAGTTTGAATTGCCCGTAAGACTTGTACATCTTGGATCCTTCTCGGGTGCCTCAGAGGAGCTAAATGAATAATGTACAGCCTTGAGCAGAGTGGCACTAATTGTTTAGGAATAACCCTTGATAAGGCAAATATATTTTAAATAGAGTCTCAAATATCTGCCTCAGCAAGCAGTTTGCCTAAGACATCCTGATGGGCAGGTGCTGAGCTCCAGCAATTCTTTTGTGTGGTTATGAGGAGATTGCTTAGGTCTGCTGCAATATGCAGTATGGTCTGGTCAAAGAAATTACAAAATCACTGTTTGTCCTACAGAATATGGATCTGTGAAAGCCTATTTTCCAGCTAGGCACTTTGGAGAAGTTTTTGTGTGGATCTAAACACTGCCTTGGCATCGTATGTGTGTTTGTGCTTTTGCACCCCACGGAGTCTCATTTGTTGAACAAATTAGTGTCCCACAGGTGACTCTTTAGAAAGTGACGTTATTCTTGAGTGGCCAATACCAGCCAAATCTGCCCTGAAATAGGAAAAAAAAGCCCTCCTTCTTGGATGCTTCTGAGTTTCTTTTCTTCAAGCCTTTTTTGCTCTACTGGAAAATCCTAGAGACTAGGATACATCGTTATTGATGGTGACAGCTTGTTTCTCTTCAGAAAAAGGGAAAATAATATTTTCATTGACTTATTAATTGTAGATCAGGGTCAAACACTGTGGAAAAGTAGTTGGCTTATCTTGATCCGATTCCTTACTGGATAAGTGTCTCTATTCCAGCATTCATTAGCTCTGGTACCCCTGTGCTATGCAATGGAGCAGTGGCTTAGGGGAATGAAACAAGTTGGGAGTGTGCATGGCAGTGCTCATTGCTGGTGGAACACATGGTTCCTGCCCTGGCAGGAGGTCATGAGCTTCAGTCTTGGCTGGCTGCTGCTTTGGCAGCACAGGATTTACAGATTTGCGAGGTGTTGGTGGAGTTTGATTACCAGGCATAGGTGTTGCTAAGCCTGGGCTGCTCTGATGTCAGGACAGGCAGTCAACATGTAGCTGTAGAGAGAAATATCAGGGGGATGGGGCGAGGTGATCAACTGATTCCCTGGTCTGAACTCCCAAAATAACCCTGAAATCTATTTTATTCTGCTCTGAAAGAATAATTTCCTTGCCTGGGAATTAACATAGCTGTGTTGCTATTCTAGCACCATAAATGGGATTGAGAATGTGATGTTCCCTGCCCTGGAGAGTCACTGCCTCCGAAATTTGCTGGGGCTCTGCAGTTGTCGCTTCCACATTGTATCAGCATCCTCAGCCTCATCAGTGTTTCAGTTTGAAGCAGCACAGGCTTTTGATCGTAAACCATTTTACTTTTGGGACAGCATGAAGGAATGTGTATTATGCCTTCTCTGGAGAAGGAGAGGTCTATGGCTTTCTGTGTGTATTTTTGCAGCACGCTGAGCTAAAACCTTCTAATTTAATGGGACAGATTTGCAAATTCACACCTGCAGATTTTGTCTTCACAGGGTTTTCATGCACAAGCTTTTTATTCGTGCCCTGTAGAACAGCCTGCACCTGCTTCATCTCGCCTCCAAGACCAGCAGCTCAGATCTATTGACAGTTTATTCTCTGGTAATAAATAAATGCCTCATTCTGCAGCATGGACCCCCTTTAGAGGGTAGTAAGGCTCTCCCAGGTGAGCAAGGGCCAGAAGCACAGCCCTGCCCATCTGTGCTGCAGATATTGTCACAGCTCAAGTGCAGTGGAACATGTATAAGACTCTGTTGCTGTCTAAGCCTGCAGATCTCCAGGCTGTCAAGAAAGTTGTTGTTTGGTTGATTTTTTTTGTGCTGGTGCTCGCATGTAAAACATCAAGGAGCTGCTCTACAGAGCTGCCCAGAAGTCTGGCCTTGTTTCTGCTGCTTCCTAACAGTGGTTCGTGCATTGCATTTTTCCCTGAGATGAGTAGCTCAGGCTCCCATAACCATGGAAACCTGGTTTGTCTTCCCTAATAGCTTCAGCTGAACTTAACATCTGTCTGCCTGGGAGAAGGAAGGCTGCAAGCTACAGGTTAGTTGTGCACACCTCTGGTAATGCTAAAACCCTTGAGCACCTCCAGCAGCACCCTGGCATACCAGAATGAAGCAGCAATACTGAGATAATGCTTGAGGGGCTTACAAAAATATGCCAGCAGGAGGGGAAAACAGGGAGTGAAGGAAGGCTCTCCTGAGGCAGGAAGGTATTATGAAGCTGCCTAAGAAGATGCTGCATTATGGTTGTCTTGCTCTGTGCATGTTGGCTTGGCATGCTGGGCGTGTGGAGCATTCTGTTGCAACTTTTAAGCTTAAAAAAAGCCATTTTCCATTTTAAGTTAGAAACCCTTTAAACAGCTTGCTTGTAGCAGAGAATGAAATCTGGGTATAAGCTCATGAGCATAAAATAAGCTTTGAGATGGGGTAAGTGCCTCTCTGTGGTAACAGCAGGGTTCCATACAGCCTTTCACTTAGTTATTGGAGGAATGGTTGTTGATAAATGTGTCTCATAGCTCTAACTTGATGCTGGCAGTGTTGCTGGGCTGGTTAACATGGGGTAAAGTGGGGAGGAGTGTTTTAAAAAAAAACTTAAAAACTAATTCAAGCGGGTTCATTCTGCTGCATTTCTGTATAGATACACATGCTTTTCCTATGGGCTGCAATTTAAATGTCTTTGAAGGACAGTTAGAGCCCTGGACTTCAGGCTTCCAGGAGAAGCCCTGAAGGTTGCTAGCCTTTCAGAACAGTCATTGCAGGAGCTTCCAAAGCTGTGGTCCTTTCCTGATGTGCCGAGTCCTGTGTCTTTGTTAAATGAGGAGCAGGCCTGGTGCAAGCTTTTGGAAGTGTGTGGAGAAGTGCTGCCCACACCAGGGAGGCACTTGGTGCAGGGACCTGTGCCAGGATGCTCTGTAAGCTGGAGCCAGAAGCAGAAATAGAAATAGCATTGTCCACTGGCAAGTCACAACCTCAGTGTGTCCATCTGTGAAAGGGAGGTCATAATAAATCACTGTGGATGCCGTAAGGCTTAGTTAGTGTTTGTGAAATGTTCTGAACTTTGGGATGGTGCCTGCTGTAGAGGGCATTTATAATGGTCCCCAACTGTCTTTGTTGACACAGCAGACACATGAAAGCACTGGCATCTTCCTAGTGAATAGAGAAAAGAGATGCTGGCATTGCTCTCAAGTAAAAATCGGATGCTTCTAAACCAAACCTTTAATATCATTCTGACAGTTATCACCTGCAGGTGTTGTGAGAATGAAAAAGAAAACAGCAGGTAATACCTAATAAAATTCTGGGTTGAGATTAGTGCCTGACCAATAAAAGCTGTTTGGGAAATTCTTCATACTTCTTAATATAGCTTAATATATATTCTTAATATAGCTGTTGATGCTCTACATCTAAGCACAGAGCCATCACACTTTCTTTGTGGACATGACAAGCATAAATCTCTGCTTTCTCCATAGCAGCCTGGGAGGAGGGTTTTCATGCCAGTTGCTGCAGTGTTGGAAGACTGGGCTGGCTCAAGGAGCCAGTTCTCCAAACTCGCCCTCTCAGTGGGGCCTCTGGCCAGCACGGCTGTGCAAGATGCAGCCTTGCAATAACAATATGCTTCACAGAAACAGTTCTTAGTTTTCTGCCTCCTTGAGTGTTTGGCAAGCAGGGAATCAAATGCTTATCTCTCGTCTGCTAAATCCAAGTAAGATCTTGGGAATTATCCTGCCTTTCTGCAACCACGTACACAGCAACTGCTGCAGGTCATCAAATGATTTTTTTTTTTTCACAGCTTTTTCTTGGTATTATAGATGCTTTCCCACTCTTTATTTACACACAGTGAAATAGTCCAGGATACCTGGATAACCCCATCTGTTCAGAGTACTTGTCTTTATTTCTAACCTGGACCTGAGAAACCTTTTCCATAAGTAAATTTAATCAAGATTGCTTCTTCTAATTAAGCTTCAATTAAAATGCATTTATGACCAAAAGACTTCTTAAAGAGCCAGCTGGGAGCACTTTGTTTCCCCTAGGAGCTCCTGGGAGCCAGCAGTTCTAGGTGTTGTCTGTGTCAAATGTCAGAAGTGCACCAAAAGTACACTGAGTACTGTCGGATGGTACCCTGAATTGCTCCAGGTCTGAAGTTTTGTCCTCTTGTAACAGAGATTTCTCTGGTAGTACCAAACAGCAGCTCTATTTGGCCGGTGACTATGGACCAAGAACATACACATTCTGCATTATTGTTTGTGTGTATGCACAAGTGCAAAAAATACCTGTGCTTATTAACTACAACAGCAGCTGTTTATCACACTGTCTGTGCAACTGATAGGAAGTAGTGATGGCAAATGGCACCTGAACTCTGATAGCAAATTAGCTTATTTAGAGCAACATTGCTAAAATGTTTTGGCTTTTTTCTAAGTCGCCTCTAGCATTTAAAGTTACACAAGTAAATTCAAAGCTAATCCCTCTATCAGCACTTCAGAACGGAGACTGCAGCTCTAACAACATACAGTTGATCCAGCATAGTCATTGTGGGAGTGAGAGAAATAACCTGACCTGGAAGCAGAAACAAGGTTGGACCTTCTGAGTTGTGCTAAAAAAGACCTGTTCTGTTATGTATTTGAGATCTGGACGATGACTTTGAGTTGGGTCTCAACAACGGAGATGGGAAGATGAATGGAAGTGTATTTATGAAGAAGTTGGCATCAGGAACTGGGCTGGTTATTCTTGTGCACTCATTGATTCGAAGTTGCCAGGGGTGACTTTGGTTTGCTGGGGGTAGTGATAGCTGCTGATTCTGTCTGCTGAATTACATTTTCCTGGTGACCTGTTTCTTGCCAACCCAAGTCTATTTATGGATCAAATAGTGAATGAATGACTACTGTTTGGACTGTTTGTGGAGCTGAGTACCCAAAATGAATGTTGATGCAGAAGTGACAAATCATCCCGTGGCTGCTGAGAAGAATATCTGATGATGACTGCAGCTGTGGTGCAGCTCCACTTACTCTTAACATTTCTGCATCAATAAGATAGTTCTACAAAGAAGTTACAGCCAAGGATCAAGTTCACCAGGTTGGCAGCTGGGCAGGGAAGGAGAAAAAGCTCCTGGAAGCATTTCAGGATATGCTGATAATCTTGCCTGTCCATACCCTGATTGAGCTTTGTCCCTTTACCATGCTTTTGATGTGCACTCAGGGTTTTTTTTTTTTTATTATTTATTTACCTGTTAAGACTGCAAATGCTTGAGAAGCATGGTCCCTTTTGGGTGTCTGTGTCTGGTAACTGGTGCTTTCAGTCCAGGTTCCAGGCATTCCTTCAGGGCATTACTCCTGAAAAGTATCAAGTAGCAGTTATGATGCATAGAGGAGCTGAGTGTGACAGTCTAGGAAAATTTTTCCCCCTTCAGGGAATATGTCTTTAGAGAGCTCAAATATGGTTTATATGTTTCTGCAGTGTTTAATAACAAGCTCTCTAAAGCTGAGGGAAATCTGGAGGTGGTGGCTTGATCTTATTAATGCATGAAGTAGGGGAGCACAGAAAAAAATGGGCAAAACTTTGACACCTTTAGCTTCCAGAACTGCTGCAAGCTCAGGCCTCTTCATCCCTGTAGCTGGAGGCCAGGCAGAGGTGGCTGTGGCCCATTCAAAGCAGCTCTAAGCAGAAGTGGTTTGCAAAGCTTTGCACGTGGCTCAGCTCTTCCTTGGAGATGTGCTGCCTCCCTTCAGCGTCTTTAGAGCTGCAGCACACGATTACACAGTGCCAGCCTGGATTCACTGGTCAAGTACTGCCTCCTAAATCTCACTAAGAAGTTATGGAGTAGTTACCAATGCTCAAGCAGGTGTGTCACATCTGAGCCCCAAGCATGCAGGTGGAGCCACATGCAGAGGGAGCTAGACTTGATGCTGCCCACATTAGAGGGTGAGGACTGCAGAGAGCTTAGCAGGTATTAGCTTTACTTGTGGAAAAGGTAACACTGATCTCGGGCTAACGAGATCAAAACACAGATTTGCTTCAATATGTCCAACCCCAGACATGCAGTGCTATGCTTTGTGGTGCAGGTTAAACCCAATTACTGCAGCAGCTTCTCTTGGACTCTCAGACTAAGAAGTGCCTGTGGCTTGGCTTCTAGTGTGTCATAGTGTGTCCTGTTAGAGGAGCATGTGTGCAGGTAATTACTGTGTCACCATGTTTAAGGAGCATCTTTGATTTACCAGGAGACCTTTAGCTGGAATCAGGATCTGGGTTTTCAAATGGTGATGTAGTCTTGATTCCACAAGATCCAATGACAGACAGCTTAGCTTGTACAACACATGAGGAGAAAAAAGGCAAGGAGCTTCTCTGCTTCTGCTATTGGCTGTCTGTTCCCCCATAGTTTGGAGCTCTGCTGGGTCTGAAGCTGTGCCTTTCCCAGGAATGAGATGCTACTGATGGGCTGCTTGCCACTGGCAGGGGCGTGTGGCTCCTGGCTCTGGCAGCATGGCAAGGCTGCATGTGCTGAGCAGATGCAAAAAACTGCCTGTCTGAGCAGAGGGAGTCAGGGAGGGAACCAAATGGATCTGAGCTGTAATGCCAAATTTTTGGCTGTCCTCAGGTTTGAATTTTGTGTAGGTTTGACATGTAGAGATTTTTTTTTTTTTTAAGGAACAAGTCTGATGCACCCTGTTTTTAAAAGTATTATTATGGATGTGCCCATGGGATTACTTCTGTCATTGCTGCTCTGGGTGTGAAAACGTACCTTGAAAACATTCAAGGTATGGACAGAAATTTTTTGGTGGTCGGAAACTAGTGCCTCTTTGAAGAAATTAACTTGACAATGCTTTGAAAGGTAACAGATTTGATAAATGATTGCACACTTTTTAAAATGCAATTAAAAGCCGTATCAAGGGTCTCAAAGTCTCAATTTAAGGCATCTTCAATCATCAGTCACTTCTGGAAAGTAAGTAATGTTTAATTTCTTTAGAAGCGCATACAGAGCTAGAGCTATATAACTGAATCTGGAAAAGAGTCTGATAAAGATCTCTATCACTCCCTCCCCAAATTCAAAAAAGCCGAAGAAGCATCTCTAATTAAAAAATTGAAAGATTCCTTGGCTGGCTGGGTGCTTGTGTGCTCTTTAAAATAATAGATTATTTCCATCTTTTCTGACAGATTTCTCACTGCGTGCTCTGAGTACCTCCCTTGCTTTACTCTCCAAGGTTCTTAATATCAGAGAACCAAACCCTCATTTTCCTGTTTGAGAAGGCTTCTACAGCTGCTGAAGTTAATAAAAGTGAAGATGATGTAAACCTAAGCCCATAGAGCTTCCACAGCTGGCTAAAAGCTTTGAGTCTGTGAATTCTGAAGTCTGTTTTGACCATGTGTTTTCAGCTTCTAGTAGTTACACTTTACAAGGCAAAACAGCCACTGAAAGCCCTGGATGTGCATGGTTAGTGTGGGGGGTTCTGCTCAGAGCAGCACCCAGAGGTGACAAGCATCCCTTGCAGGAAGGAAATCTTTTTTGTGTTCTGTCCAGCCCTGTGGGATGTGATGGGGTGTTGCTGACTTGCATGGAGCTTGGGGTCAGTAGCAGGTGGGGTGGGCTCCACACTGCAGCTCTGCTCATCAGACCCTCGTTTAATTGGAGTAATTTCTTCAAGTCAGGCTTGGGACTAAGCGTTGGTTATTACTCAAATATAGAGGGGAGAAAGAATCGGCTCCAGCTAATCCAGCATAGCTTTCCTCATCCATGAAGAGCTGAGGGTTGTGCTGTTTCAGATGACTAAAGGCTCACATGGATTGACTGCAGAAGCCAGAGCTCATGTGAGCATCTAGTGATGATGCTCTAGTTTTGTTTCTAGTTATTTATGCCGACTTGTGCTTTGGAAACTTCTTTGTGGGTCTCAGCTACTATGGAGCGTTATCAAGGAGACAGATTTAAGTCTAAAAATTCAAGGGCTCTAGAGACTGAAGTCAATCTCTAAGGGAAAATGCAGTTTTCCTCAGCTTAAAATAACTTTATAATGTCCTTTACTCTCCAAGGTCTCTTTCAAGGCTCTGCCTGGGTTTGATTTTGACTTGTGCAGAGTCAGGCTCCTGTGAGAAAGGAAGGCCAGGAAATTCAGAAAAGGCAGTTGGGGAGGAGAAGGAAAGGGGGAAATGCTGATAAGGGTGACGAACAGTTTCACCTTCAGGAGTGATGAACTGTGGGAGAGTTGGCTGCATTGAGGGTCTGGCACAGCTTCAGCGCACGCACGTGGGGATGGATCAGCTGAGAGAAATGACTGCATTTATTCAATGAATTTACATGAGGTGCCTGCGTTGCCAGAAAGGGACGGGCTCCCACCCCCTCCAAAACATCAGTGGCTCCATGCAGGAATGAGGAGTGGAGCAGCAGGCTCGGCAGAGGGACAGGGCTGGGAATTTTTCAGCAGAGCCTTTGCTGTGAAGGCTGCTGCACGATGCACCTACGTGCAGAGAGGAGTTCAACTCTGCCTTGGGCTGTGGCTCTTATAAACTGAATTAATGAATGGTTACACATAGCCAGCCTGCTGCTGGTTGTTCTATAGGCTGCTTTTGCCTCTAGCCAAACTCTCTCCCCTTCTTCCCCAGGCCCTCATTCCTAGAAATCCACCAGCAGCTTTTTGCATTTCTGATTTGTGGTATTGGGTTCTGTTTTGTAGTTGTGTTTCCCTTAAAAACAGTGTCTGTATGCTGTGTGTAGGGCAGGAAACATTGATTTGTACTTAAATGTAAGGGACAGAAGAGGAGGAATAGGTTTGTACGAAAAGGCTGGAGCTGCAAATGCTTTCATGGCGTGTGGTGAGAGAACTGGGCTTGAGGTGGGGAGTCCAAGGCTCTTCATGCACTGCACTGCAGTGCAAGCCCTGAGGAAACAAGCCTCTGGTGCCCAGAAGTCAAAGAGCTTGTTAAGAAAACCTGCTGAAGGACTTAAATTACCAGAGAGGTGGTGGACTCCCCACCCATGGATGTGCTTAGGATCAGGCTGGATGGGGTTCTGAGTAACCTGGTCTAGAGGAAGGTGCTGCTTGGAACATCTTCTACTGTCTAGCTGGAACTAGATGATTTTTAAGGTCCCTTACAACCTAATCCAGTCTGTAATTCTACTTACTCCTTAACACTGCTGGGTTATTAATAAGGTGGTAGTTAAATGGGCTGCCCAGGCTTGTAACTGGGATGTGTTTATACTAAAGGCTCATCTCAGTAAAACCTATTGAATCAGTAGCAAGCTGGGGGGTCCTGCAGCTGATGCTCTGCTCCCTGAGCTTCCAGAGCCCAAGAGCATTTGAAGGAATGCCACATCCCCCATCCTTCCAAAAACAACCCACAATAAGCAATGAATATTTAATTAAATAATGACTGGATTAAATAATGATTGGATTCTTCACTTTATGCCCATTATAGCTGTTGCCTTTCTGCATGGCTCAGGATGCTGCAGGATGTGACCTGAGCTGAAGGTCCATGGAGTTCAGGCTCCATCTGAATGTGCGTGTTCTATCCCAGAGTCACATTTTGTGAGAGATGCTGAGGGATGAGGTACAGTAATAAATACTAGCTTGGTGTGGGAATGTTGGCCAGCCAATGGTACAGGAGAGAAGCTTCAGTCTTAAAATTTTAATTCCTGATAGATGCCAGAATGACAGAGCCTGTCACTGGTGGCACATCACAGTCCCTACCTTAGAGTGATGCTCCTGTGGTATGGGCCTCATGGGACAGACAGAACTGCTTGTGTAAAGTCTGTGCTGTAAAATTCCCTGGCTGCTCTGAATTAATTTGTTTTTAGCTATAAAGTTGCCTCTGAGTGGGGTGGGGGGGGGGGGGGAATTGTGCCATCATGTTTTTAATGTGTGATTGAAAATCCACGACAGCTTTTACTGTCCTGCATTCAGCCTTTCTGACAGGTATCCATACTGGTAATACTGGCAACATCAGCTTTAACTGGTTAACCATCATAAACATATCTTACTTTGGGCCTGAGTTGGTCTGAATTTTGTATTACCTCTTGTTAGATCAGATTTGCTAAAGGACAGAGCTCTTTGATCGAATTTCTGTTCCTTCCGTAGGTACTTGCAAACTGTGATCAGATTGTCCTATTAACCTTCTCCCTTCGTTAAGGAGAACAGATGGTGCTTCTGGAGCCTTTCTCTAAGCTGAGCTTTTGGTCCTTTAATCATCCTCTTGGAGGTTCTTTGCACTGGATTCAGTTTTTCAGTATTCTTCTTGAATTGCAAGCATTAAAACTTATCATGATTTTGACAGTGCTAATGCCACATGCTGATTTATTTTTAATTTTGAGCATCCCACATCCAAAGTTCTCTGAGCTTCCCTTGAGCACAGGACCATTTCAGCACAGTGTGCTCAGCTTCTCTAATTGCATGTTGGCCATGAGGCTTCTGCCAAAATCAGTGGCTTCACAGGATGCTGTCCTGTTGTTTGTGTTGCTCTGTGTGTGTGGCAGTACTGAAGTCTATACTGTGTTCTTTGGTGGAGCTTATTTAGCCATGTGGATCTGTTGTTCCTTTCTCAGTTATTTTGCAGTCCCACAATGTTTGCCATCCTCAGGCTTGACAAGTAATAATTTTAGACTCTCTCCCACTCATTTACACTACAGGGCCAAGGAGCAGCCTCTACCAAGTCCTCAGTAGGAACACGCATGTATACCTGTGACTGTTCAGTCACCACTGCATGAAATGATTTTCATCTGTTAATACATGTCATATCATTTCCTCATCTCAATCAAATTGTGTAGCATGAAGCAAAATTCTGTATAAAAAGCCCAGGGTATCTTTTTATTGACTAAAATCATGTTGAAGTGTATTATTTAATACTCTTTTAAAATTCTATAATACTAGGTACTGTGTGTTCTGGAGAATTTCCAACTTATACAGATTAATTTTATCACTTTTGTTTATTGGAGATCATTCTTAGGATTTTCTATTTAATTCTTAAAATACTTGGCACATCAGCAGGTTTTTTTCCAGCTACTGTGACTTTCATGTACCCACCATATTTGAGATTGATATCAATAATAGAGTGTTTCAGGATGTTCTTCTAAAACTGTGGTGCAAGTCATCCAAACCTGCTGAATTTAGGTTCTGTTTAATTAGCTGCACTTTCAGATTCTGCTTAGTTGGTAGTAGAATAAGGAGTGTGGAACTGATGATGTAACACATGCAGACACCACTTAACTACTGCCACTCTGCAATGAAAAGCTTTAAAAATATCTTCTATTTTTTTTGACCCCTACCATGTGGAACTGATTCAAACAGCAGTGGAATAATCTTTAATTGCCTTAAAACCCACCTATATGGTTCTTAATTCTACTAGCTAAATTTGCCTCTGGGCCTTCCTGCATGAAACTTATAATTGCTAGTTTTTGGTCTCTTGTCATCACCTTTCCCTTTCTCCAGGGTGATGTGTGTTTAATTCTGTGCTTCCATGTGGCTGATTGTTGGACACAGCGTTTTTGAGTTTGTACGTTGTCATCTGGGTGGTGGCAATAATGTTTGGAGGGCATTTTGGTGGCAGCCATGTGGGACCTCCAGTTTTTCTGTGCTGAAATCCCCTGCAGTAGCTCAGGTTTTATTCTCTTCCGATTCTTGATTGTTAAAGAACAAGAGTAAAATCTCAGCTTTATCTTTTATCTGAGCTATCATTGACTGAAGGAAATACTGAGAGTTGTTCCATTTCTTCTCTATTTGCTGTTCACAAATACATGAAAACAAATTATTTCTCCACATTTCTGCTGTGTGACTGTTTGCTAGCATGCAGCACCGTTGAGGAGTGGAGTTCCAGAAATGAGCAATTCTGGCTACTCTGGTGTGTTGTAGTCTTCTGCTGCCTAGACAGATAAAACAAATTAACCATATGAGAGACAGAGGAAACAAATCTGAGGTTTATTTGCTACAACATTTTTCCTTGGGTATCCATGCTTTGCTGTTGGTTTCCAGTGAGAACCCCAGAAGAACACCTTTCATGTACTAAACTGTACATCTCACTCTAACAGTTGGTGGAGCATCATTGCACAAAGTCGATGTTCTCTGTGCCCCACAGGGCTCCCTTGGTGGAGCACTTGTTAGCTGAGAAACATAGATAAGTTTGAAAAAGAGAGGTGTTATCTTCCAGTGAATTGCTCAGATGTGGCTGTATGCAGTGAAGCACTATTATCCCTTGGGATATTTGCCAGCCAGGTTCAGAAGCCCTGAAGTTTTCCTCTTGTCCTGGATCTGGTAGGACAGCAGGCCATCCTGTTGTTGTCTTGCCACCTTGAAGAACACTCCATGCAAGGTTTGAAAGCTGTCAGTGCAGAGGGCTTGTGGGAATGAAAATTCCTCCCAACTACATGCATTATGAAAGTACCATGCATAGTTAATTGCTAAAGCCAGATTTCACAAAGACAGAATAGTGCATTATTCCCAAAATACGTAGCTTCAGTTCACCTGTATGCACAAGTCAGTGCAGTGCATAGTGAGAAAATCAGCTAATCCACAGCATCTACTGAGTGCACAGCCTTGGGGCAGGGGAGCAAATGCAAAGCAACTCAGGCATGCTCAGCTTGCTTTCACTGAAAGCTGAAATTATTCAAGTCTATTTGTGTTAAGCTTGGTCTTAGGGTTTCCTTAGCTTGGTGTAAACAGGGTTCCTTGTTTGTCTTGTGCCTTGTTTGTCTTATTCTTTGAACAGTGAGGGGATTCTTTGATGATTTGTGTGGCACTCAATTAATTAATGGGATTTTTATAACTAGAATCATCTGATTTGTAGAAACAAAGAAATAAAGTATTTTTTAAAGGCTTCCTTTGTGAAAACCACGTCTAACCGTTATGAATGACCTTGATATCGAAACAACAGACACATCACACAGCTTCTAAGTTAGCCTTTCTGAAATCTCATCCATACTCTACCTTTGAAGCAGTTCTTATAAGGATTATCTCCTCCACCCTCAGCCTCTATCCTCCATAATTGAAAGTTTATGCAGCAGCCATGTGATTTCAGTATGGGCCGTTGGCAAATGTGATGACTTTAATTCTCTCCCTGTGCTGCAATGGGAATGAAATGGGAATTGTTACACTGGATAACTGCAAATACTGCTAATGTTGTTGCCAGACAAAACAAGTGTTCAAAATTGCATGGATTTCCCCCCCCCCCCGTTCCCCCCTTTTAATTTTGACCCTCCCACCTCAGTTGGGTAGAACTGAGATGTGATGAACTCAGTACTTAGACCTACCCGTTTGGTGCTGCAGAAGATTCTCTGTAAGTCTGAATGTCCCACAATGGGTGGGTCTGTTAGTTCTGTATTATTGGTATGTTCTGTAGTATTGGATAGTCTGTATTATAGGTATGTCTGCCTTCTGCACTCTGCTGTAATGTAGCTGTTAATCAGTAAAAACACACAGAATGAAATACGGCCCTTGTCAGTGCTGTTACTGAGGTGCACTTGCAAGTCTGAACCCTTGAGAGTAACTGCAGGTGTTGCCAAGCACACATTGTACCTGCAAAAGGGAAGATGTCCTTTGGAAAACAGCCTCAGGTTGTGGGTGGTTGGGAACTGATGCTTTAAATTATAGTTTCGTGCAGATGGCAATCACAAACAGCATTTTTTATCCTTTTACTTTATACTGTTTTTTCTGTGCTGTAAGTCTGCTTCATCTGAATGTGCCCTAAACTTCCAAAGCAGTAGTGGAGGGGGCAGCCCCAATTGGCCATGGGCTGGAGATACTGAGTCTCCACTAATTAGAGCAGTGTGGCAGGACCTCTTCATTCCCTGAATAGTGGCATACACAGTAGTATGCCGTTGGAATATTTTCTTCCACCAAAGACACATCTACAATCTTTAAACTGAATGTAGCAAACCCAAGACTTTAAAGATGCCTTAGAGGTCTCATTTGTTATTGCAGATGGTGCCTCTGGTGTGTGATGATTTATGAGAGATGGCTCCTGTCGGCTTTGGAGAAAGTACTCCGTGCCCATGAGCAAGTCTCTCTGACACCCTGTTGGCAGTGGGGTGTGAATTCATTACAGGGGAGATGTTATTTGAGTCACCTCAGAAGTGACTTATGGTAAATGATCCAGGTCGCCTTCAAGAGCTGTAGTTTTTTGTTTAAGGTTTGAGATCAGATTTTTGGGATGTGTCCTGCTGGAGCAGGATGGAGGCTGAGTGTTGTGTACAGGATGTGCTTGGGGGCTGGTCAGACACAGTTGATACTGGGATTCTTTAGCAGGCAGCAGGAGCATTTGTTCCTGGGGTTCGGTCTCAAAGCTATTGTGTGCTTGATGTCACAAAGCCACTCAGCACTGAGGTTCAAAAAGTCTTGTTGCTGGAGCAGCTGTTGGCTCCAAGGACGTGTGTCCTGTCAGCAGAGCAGGTGACTTTGTGGTGATGCAGGTTTGTAGTCCCCCAGATAGACTGGGTGACTTAGAGTATCACCAGTCTCTTCTTGCAGACCCGTGCTAAATGTGGCCAGAACCTTCACTCCTGTGTCCCGCACCTCTGCTGGGCTTCTAAATCATTGATACTTCAGGTGATTTTGGAGATGAGATTGTTCTGGGAAATGGCTCAGGAAGGAAATTCCCCTGAACTACCCCACAGGGGCTGTGGGCTCACCTGACGGAGGTGATGTGGCAGTGGCTGCATCCATCCCAGGGTAGCTGCAGTTGTCAAAGGAGAGGTGAATGGGATTAGTGAACACTGAGTTCCCTGGGTGTTATCAAATCATAGAAGTGTTGGTTCAGAAAACTCTAAAAAGTGTTAAAATGATCAGTGAATATAAGAATATTCACTGGGGCAGATAGCTAATATGTGATGTGTACCTAGATAACTTTCCCTCTCTCTGCTAATACCCTCTAGAAACAGGATACTGATCTAATACAGCCTATCTTTATGCTGAGAATAGAAAAATCTAAAAAAACCTGGAATTGTTTGTGACAGTTCACATTTCATGTTAAATTTCATGTTCCTCATGTGCTAATCATTAAATCAAATACCGTGATGCCAGCCATTTATTTTTATTTTAAGCATATTAATATCTCAGTTGCTTCTTCACGCTTCTCTCTTGTTCAGAAAGACAGCTCTTGATGTAGAAGATAAAATGTATTTGTTTTCACTGTTAATAAACATCCAGTTACATTCATTGACAGGACAATGAATCAATGCAGCAACATGCCAAGTCTGCCAAGGCCACTTCTGGAATGTTGTGCTGCAGTTCCCTGCAGACCAAGTACGAGGTTCTCATGGGTCTGTTGTTTTCTGCTGTCCACCTCAGAGAAAATTAATTGCAGCACATGAGAAAGGGAATTTTTTCACAAGCTGCACATGCTGTGAGCAGAGATGAACGGTAAAGGATTTTGAAAATACCTGAGTCCTCGTTTTGGAAAAGGTGGAAAAATGATCTATTTTAATTCATCCCTGGTGGGATTCTGCCAGTGTGGAGTAAATAACAAGACAGATTTGTAGTCCTTATAGTGTTATCTTTCTGTAACAGCACAAACTTGCTTATTTGGTGGATAGAAAGGGTTTTACAGCTTAGTTATTAAAGAAGTGAGAACCAACCTGGCTGCACTATGAAAGAGATGTGCTAATGTGATTTCACTGTGAAAGGGTCCCAGATGCTGTGCTACTTGAAAAGCTTTTAATGTTTTGAAACAGTTTCCAGTTTAGGATTTGTGAAGAAAAGGTGGTTGTATTTTTTGTTGGTTTTTTTTTTTCTCTTAGCTTCTCCTTTCTTTACTTTTCTTCAGTTTTCTTTTGAACTAGAATGTAGGAGGAATTAAACTATTTTGCTTTTGTTGACAAAGACATATTTCTCTTCTGTTTTGTAATAAACTTTTTCTTGTTGTTTGGAGTAATTATATTAATTTATTTTTGTCTCTAGGCTAAGAATACTTTCCTGTCCTCAACACTG
Organism: Coloeus monedula; assembly: GCF_965178545.1. Taxonomy (NCBI): domain Eukaryota; kingdom Metazoa; phylum Chordata; class Aves; order Passeriformes; family Corvidae; genus Coloeus; species Coloeus monedula. The sequence continues at coordinate 14,882,971 of NC_138790.1, forward strand.
TAGTTGAGCATAGGTCTTGGAGTCTGTGTCTGTGTTTTTCAGCTTTTTCCCTGTGGACAGGCTTTAGTATCAATAGGGCTTTTTTCTACCAAGCTGCTTTGATCCACAACACAGGTAATGTCATCCAGGGCTCGCCTCCCTTCTAAACTCTTGAGCATCTCTTTTCACAGAAAAGAATCTAAAGAATTACTTGTAGCAGGGAAATAAATTAATTGTGGAGTTTCATATCTGATTTCTTTTCATCTACGTAAACTGTTATTTTGGTTAAAGTGAATATGCTTTGTCCTTAAAAACAATTACTTCAATTACTTTTTGCTATGCTGCACTCTGCTGATGGCATGTGTGGCCAGTGGGACTTACTTAAAATATGTATGCTCTTGATATCAGCTCAGAAAGAAAGCCATCTCAGCTGGAAAAAAATTAATGTAATGTAAAAGATTAGATTATTTTTTCCATCTGACCTTGCCTCTATTTAGTTATCTTAGCTTTTGATGTTGAATTTATGGATTAATAATTGTAGCTGCTTGAGCAAAGTAAGGACAGAGAACAATTACAGCTGCAAACAAATCTCTTTTCAGCTTTGCCTTTCCCTCATTTGGAGCGCAGTGTCTACAGCACTGCTGTAATTGTGCGCACAGTTACTCACTTTCCTAATAACTCGGGGAAAACTAATTACTTTTTCAGAGCCACTTGCAGCCAAAGGAGGGTTTTCTGCTGCTGGTGCAGCTGACGGTCTGCAGGGCACGTTTACCCTGCATCATCATGATGCTACACCTCAGTTTATTCCATCACAGCTGCCTCTTGTGGCAGCAGCAGCTCAGAGGCCTGGTTAGGGCCACCAGGTTTTTCAAGCTGGTTTTGCAGTCTGTGCTGAGTTTTACTCAGTTCTTGCTTAGCCTGCTATGCATCCCTAGTTCAGTGCTTTGAGGCTCGCTTGTCTCTCTGATACATCCCCAAGCAGGCTTTTGGTGCTGTGTGAGGGCACATCTTGCTGTGGCTGTGATGGTCCAGTTGTGTGGGTCAGTCGCTGCTGCAGGTGCTGGCTGAGCTTTGCTTTGGATAATTCATAGATAGACTGAAGTCAGAGATGCTGCAGTTACTGCAGCTGTGTAAGGGCTGTAGAGGTCGGGTCCATCAGCCCCACAGCAGCTGATGGCATGTGACTGTAGGTGTGACTTCCTGAAGGTGCTGTGGCAGGCACACCTTGCAGTGTGCAGTGTGTCTTCAGAGTACATGCTGTTCTTGGAAACTAGACCTGAAACTGGCTTTGCCTTCAGGGGTTTTTAGTGGAACAGCCTGTTACAGCATAACTACCTGAATTTTGGACTTGGAAAGCCTCTTAATCATCTCATAAATCTAATCAGTGCTGTAATTTTTGGAAAACTTGGGATTCAGCTTGGAGCTGAAGCCAAGTGTTCTTGAAGAAGATCTAAATCTGTTGGAGAAGGTGGATCCTTGAGCTAGAAGCATGATATAGAACAGACACCTGTCCTCACTGTTGCTGACAGAATTGAGGAGCTGCTATCCATGCTAAGCAGGTTTTATTTTGCATCCGTAGGTTTGAAGGTGCTTTTAACCCAGAGCACTGCTCACCAGGTCAAAAGCATGATTAGAAAATTAGATGTTTAATTATTGTCTCATTAGATGTATGGACCTGGTGTACAGAGCCTCCCTGTCCTGCCCCTGAAGTTCTTTCAAAAGCTTAAACCTTTAAATATAGGGGTTCTCTGTGTATGCTAAGGCATTTTTTTAAAATTAAAGACCAATTATTTGCCTGTAATTTGTACCCCAGCTCTCTGTTTGATGTTAGTGGAGTTTGAGTGCTGACTCAGTGCTCTGTCCAGGCAGGAATGAACCCCTCTCTGGGAAAGGGGAGTTCTCCTGAGTCTTTCATGCCTGCCTCACTTCTGAATGTGAAATGACTGATAAATTGTGGAGCTGTGAAGGTGCAAATAACTGCAGTGCTCTGAGAACCTTTCCTGTGAAGTGGTAGTGAAAAGCAGTTTTATGGCTATTGCTCCTTTGTGCTTTGTGCACACCAGCCACAATTACCACGACACCACGCATAGCTGCAGTGCTTCTAAAATTAGCTGACGACATGGGGAGCACTGGTGAAATAAACTTTCCTTGGGAATACACCAGCTACTTACCCAAACACATATTGCCTTTTAAAAGACATTGTGGAAGGGGCTTTGAGTCACAACTAGCACTATTTCACATGTTCTATATGTGAAAGGAATTCAGTTTTCTAATCTAGTGTATAGCCAGCTAATTGCCTCACTAAGAGAGCAGAAGGGCATTAAAGCACTGAATTTAAAGCAACCTTTAAGATTATTTTTGTCTAATAAATCATTCCAGGAACTGGATTTTGCCATATGCCTATGTTCCTGTTCCCACCAGCAGCCTGTTTGCTCTCACACGTGGTTTTGTACCATGTCACATCCTGTCACAAAGTTCTCCCTTCTCCCTACCCAGTCCTATCACTGACTTCAATGTTGCTTCATGCAAGTGCAAATGACTCAACATGGAGGAAGTCTTGGAGATGGGGACAAAGCCTGAGCAGAAGGATCCTCCCTCTCTTCTCCCTACTGCCAGACAAGCCATCAGAGGAGATAAAACCATTTTTCTTTGCCCCTCTATTTGCCTTGAGTTTGCCTGCAGTGTTTCATATGCTGAGCACTGCCTGCATCTCACCTTCTGTTGTTGGCTGTGTGGGGTTTTGGGACAGTAGAAATAACCAAGCTGGATGCTGGAGGGAGGCTGGTGGTTCAGGAGGCTACAAAGGTAATGTCAGCCCTGAGCATCCCAGCATTGTGCTCCCTGGGGCCTGGGAGGCTTCCCCATAGCCCTGCACTGTTGACCAAAATGGGCTCTAGGCAGGGCAGCAGGAGTGTGCCAGCCCCTTGACTGGGTCTGAGGGCAGAAGTGAGTCTGAGATTTTGATGGGAAATCCAGAAGTGCTCACAGGACAGTTAGCATGGCAACCTGCACCCAAACAATACTTGATATTTGTTTTGGTCTGCTTCAAAGGTTGTATCAGGATATCTCCTGCCATGAAATGTGGGGATTGAATTCTCTCTCTGTCAGGAGCTGCTCAGGTCTGAGGTACCTGTTTCTGTAGCTTCCACAAGCCTCAGCAAAGGCAGGAGTGTGGGATGTATGAGAGGTCCTTGTGTTGACAAGCTGGTGAAACACTTGAGTAAACACTCATTCCTTTGTATGGTCCAGGAGAATCTCTAATTTAAATGCTGGTGGCTGCAGAAAAGATGCTAACGAACCAAACCTAGCAGCCTCATTTACCCACGTGAAATCACTATCAGTGGATAACTCACTCTCCTGGAAAACACAATAATAGTAATGTAGTATAGAGAACACAATGCTGCCCTCTAATAAGTCTGACAGGCAGATTGCAGTGTATATTTAGACTGTATTAGCCAGCCAGAGATTTCAAATGCTTTTATGTGCAGACCCTTGTTGCTCAACTCCTGCTCTTTGCTGGTTGAGCTAAACTAATTAAAGAAAAATGTACTATAGCTGAGAAGTCTGGAAAAGCTAAAAGCAGGCTTTCTAAACAAAATAAGCCTCCTAAATGAACTGCTTTCAGTACTTTTGCAGAGATGAAAGTTTCTTTGTTTTTCTTTGGGAATGGAAAGGGCGATTATGCTATGTTTTGTTCAGGATCGTGGGTTCATAAACATGGACCTTTATTGCAGACTATAAGCACTCAAAAAACCTGCATTACCTGGCTCTTTTGCTCTTACAACGTGAAGTGACAGTTCTGTTGAGACAAAAAGGGTACTAAGTCATTTAGTGCATGATATATGGCCTGTAGCCTCTGAGCAGCAGCACTTCTGGTGTGTGTTTAAAGGTTTAAAGCTCATTGAGGCTGAAGTGTGCAGTGCCTGAGGGCTGCCTGCATGCACTTCTTAGAGCATGTAACCTGTGGAGGACTCTCCTGCTTTTCCTTTGGTGTGTGTGCAGAATGCAGCCCCTCTGTGTAGGCTGGTGTGAGCTGCCAGGCACAGGACATCTGTCCTTGATGGCTGCAGTGGGAATATCTCCCATCTCAGGTGCTGGAGTGCTGCTTGGGACCTGCTCTGCTCCAGGCCAGTAAATGTGTCAGGGCTTTTGTGATGAGGGTGTTACCAGTAAAATAGTTGCCAGGTGTTGTAGAGCTGTATTTAAAGGGTGCCAGTTGGTTTGAAGGCCTTGCAGCTATGGGAGATAAATTCCACAGGATGTCCTCTCCTCACTTGCACAGCTCCATAGAGACCAGATACAGGTGGGGTTGGGGTCTGTGCACTGAATTGCTCAGCAGAAGCACCATTTGGATCAGTCTATTGGTGAAAGATGGTAATAGTCTCACTGGTGTGAGGAGTCCTTTCCATGTCCTGTGCTATCCCATGGAAAATCCCAATTTCATCTATTTTTATGAAGATTGCTTGTTTCTTTTTTAGATATTTTCTTCTGAAGAGCAGATTAGTTTTCTAAAGCAGTGAACTTGTGCTTTTGTGCCTCCCAACTGCAAACACTGCATGTAGCTGGGACTGGCCTGATGTGCCTTGATCTGGGTTAAACCATCGCAGAGAGACACGGGCAGGCTCCCGCTCCCTCTTGGTCTATCAGAATTTGACTCGAGTAGCCTGTTCTTCTTGATGGTGAAAATTGGCCCAGAGTAGGAAAACTTCATCTGTGTGTGTAATGTAGAGGCAATATCTGGTTACTGCCTTGAGCGGCGCTTGATGTTGAAACGTAGAAGCTGCGGCGTTCAGCCTTGTTCCCTCTGCAGCCGGAGTTTGGAGGGTGGATTTGGCGTTCGAAGAAATGCTGGCACACTGTGCCGTTGAACGCTGGCCCACTTCAACTGCTGATGGAAAGATAAAATACATTTCGCTCTTGGCTGGCTTCCTTGCTTGCTGATGCTAATAACATCACGAGCTAAGCATTTCAGGGGTCATCTTGAGAGAAGCAGAGACCTGAATCCCCCTGATCACACCTTCCTGATGTTGTTGCCATTTCAGGGAAACATTGTCGGGTCAGAGATCAGTGTTTGCACGTCAGCAGAGTGGGTCCCAGGTGACTCCAAGGGCTGCTGCACAACGGGAGCCATGATCCAAAGCAGGATGGTGGTGGTTCTCCTGACTGGCAGGTTTCTCCATGCCCACCTCTTAATTTTTGCACTTGTACTAAGGTCAGACTGAAAACCTGCAGGACTGCAGCTTTCACAACCACCTTTATAGGACACAAGGCTGAGGAATACCTGGTCATATATGTACATCTTTATTGTCCTCTAGGAAGTTATGTAGTCTCTTCATCATTTTGTAGCACCCCAGGGAGCTTTTCTGTCTCTGCCAATTAATTTGCTGTGGTTATTTCAATTTTGTTCACAACCTGCTTGACAAAAACTCCTCAGAGCTACACTCTTCACATTGAGAGAGGAAAAACACAAAGCTGGTCCGATCACAAGTAACAGTATGAGACATAATGCTTAGCCATAAAAATTGCATACATGCTTATAAGCTGATGCATTGAAAACTCAAGTGCTTCCTCAGCTGCCTGCCACTATGAATGTTAAAGATGATAGAAATAAACTTTAATTTGTTCATTAGTGTGAAAATCAAACAACTGCAAAGCCAGCTTTTATTATACCTCACTCAGAAGGGTTTTGCAACTAGACTTAATGCCAGTTATTTCTTGATCTGTCACTGTCTCACATAGTCATTGTTTTTCTTTTAGTCCCATAGTGGAACTTATGCTTTTAGCACCAGATTATGGAGACTTTGGCTTTGCCTGGACACCCAAGAAAGGTGGAAGAGAAGGGGAAACATGTGGTGCCACCAGTCACTAGTTCTAAAAACACTTCATTGTGAAATGAACATGCGAAGTACTGTTGAAGTGTTCCACTAGATATATCCCTTTTCTCTGCGGAGGAGGAATATTGAATAAAGAATTGCTTAGGATTTCGATGTGTATGCTGCTTTGGTGCAGGACTTGGCAGGTAGTGGAGGGCTGCTGTGCAGTGCTCTGGCTTAACTCAGGGAGGCTGTGCCATCTCCCCTGCTCATGCTGTCAGGCAAGCTTTGACTCATGGATGTTAATTAACCCCAATCGTTTTTCAGCCTCTATGTTGAATTTTTCTTTCTCAGCACTTAGGCTTCTGCATGAAATTGGTTTATTTATCCCACATTCCCCCAGAGTGGAGAATTTTAATTCTATAAGCACCAAATGTCTCTTTTTCTTCCTCTACACAAGGCCTTTTATTAGCCTGCTGCTGCAGATCAGTAATTAGCTACAGAAGTGATGTTTGCAATTGTATTTTCTACCTGGGGAGGTTGCAGTAGGTGCAGGGTGGCAGCAGCTCAGCCAGTCCATACACAGACACCCTAGTGCCAGCTCTGCTTCTGCTTGTGCTCTGTCTCCTGGCAGCTTTCTCTAAGGGTGCTGCATAATTGCTCTGATGGATGTATTTTCATTAATAATGGAATTTAACTTTTTAATGCACTATTAACTAGATTTCCCTCCCTTAGGCTGATATTAGCTGTGGTGGTTTATGGGGCTTTTCATGTGCACACAAATGGAATTGCATGCAGAATTTGGACCTGTCACTCAGGGTGATGAGTCCCAGGGCTGTTAGTGAAATTTGCCAAGTGACCTGAGGTGAGGCATTTGGATCCTGTGAATGTGAGTTTTTCAGGAGGACTTCATGTTATTGAACTTTAAAGTGCTGGAGGCTGCACTGGGAAAGGGAGGATGTCCTGTGCCTCAGTTTTCTCTAGTAATTTTAGTCTGACTGATAAAATAACTTTGATTGCCTGGAGCCTTAATGCTTCAAGCAATTTAAAATGGTGTTGCCTCAGTCGAGGATTTACTGCCATACAAACATCAGCAAGCTCATCTGCCCTCAAGAAAAGGTGGTGGCTTGATAAAGCTTCCCCTTGCAGACGTGAGGAATGGTGAGGATGCCTTGTGAATCCTGGGGGACTTCATGTCCCTTCCTGGGAGAGTGGCGATAGGGGCTGTCCATGTCCCATCTCAGCTGCTTGGTACAGTCCCACGAGGGACTTTGTGTTTTCTTGAAGAGCTAAAAGCCAAGTCAGATATGCTTATCAGGAAAGGGATTTTGACTGGTTTCAGGTTCCTTATATTTATTAAAATCTGTTTTTCTTTTCCTGGTTATAAATTAAGGCAGCGCTTTCAAGACTCTTTAATTGGGGCTCTAACAAGGCTCATCATATCTGGCAATGATGAATAAAGGGTTTGACTGGAGCATATGTTAATGCACAGAGAACAATGACGCTTAAAATAAGTGTCCCCAAAGTGCCATATTTGGCAGTGGCTGCAGGAAATCTGTAGTAAACAATGCAGTGCTGCTGTTGTGCTTATCAGGGACAACAGCAATTTCTGGCTGGTTCAAGGTTTTCATTCTGCTCAGCTCCTGTGTGGGAAGTGACCTGCGATGAGCGTCTTGCAACCAGGTTTTCAAAAGCAGCCACTGGTCTGAGCTGTGTAAGAGCTTTCTTGTCTGTGAGAAATGCAAGGTATCTCCGGCACCAGAGGAAGGGACTTTGGGGTTCTGGGGGCTCAGCAGGTTTGAAATATGGGCTGGAATTTGATTATTTAAGGTTTCCAGGCTGCATGTGGTCAAGGTGCTGAGTGTCTATTTCTGGTATACAGATCTCTGCCTCTGTTACAGGATGCCACCAACCAAAAGGTGTCCCTGCATATTTATTTGCATTTGTGCTATGTAGCCTAAATCACTTGGATGTAAGAGCAAAGTGCCACTTGCACTAAGACACAGCTTTTACACTGGCCTGGTGTTTGTATCACAAGCAGAGCTATTTAAGCATAATACAAGCCACTTTCTTTTGCAAAATTGATCTTTTTCCTCTTTTGCTCTTATGTTTACTGCATTAACATGTAACTGAAACAAAAGCCTCTTATTTATCACTTGCAAGGGTTTTAGTGGTGGCAGTATGATGGCCCTGGAAAGGCATGTATTAAAAAGCTTGGGGGGGTTGTAAGCTTTTTGATTAATAAGAGATTTATTTCTCATCTGTGGGCACAAAAGTTCTGTTACACATCAATTCATTAAGCAGATTAAATAAAGCCAACCAAATTGGCTGTGAGCTGAGAGCATAGAGCTGCTTTCACATGAAATGGAGATGCACAGACAAATAATTTATCATACGTTAGGCAGTAAAGTTCAGCTCAAGTCTTATTCCTCCCACAATTGCTTTCATTTTAGGGGCCAAAAAACCAAATCTGAAAGCACAGGTAAGGTCTGTAACCTCACGTTTCCAGAAAGGGGGTTAAATGCAGAGGACAGGCAGCACAAGGTAGAGAATGGGGCTGATTGAAGCATGCAGGAAAGGGGTCACCTTCTTCTCCAAGAGGCTGCAGCCACCTTGGCTTGCAGGCTTCCCAGTAGTGCATCTGGAAGCTGAGCAAGGTGAGGGGAAGGAGAGGGAAGCACTTGGCCGTGGGTGGGGTCCATGCCTGCGGTCAGTTTTGCTGCTGCATGATGCTGTGTTGGCACCTGCAGCGTGCCCGAGGCGTGTGCTGGGCTGGCCGTGGGCACCGGAGCAGCTCCAGCACAGCCGTGGGAAGCGGCCTGTGGGACAGTGTGTCGCTGGGTGCTCTCACACACACAGGGTGCTGCCGCTGGGGTCCTGTCCTCCCAGGGAAACAAACATTGCACCCTGCCTGCCGGGGCTTAAACCAAGCCTGCCCAGAGCCTGGGATCGTAGGCCGGCTTTTAACCAGACCGTGCGGAGCCAGCCGTGTTTTTAAAGCGAGCAGACCCAAGCTCTGTGGCAGGAGCAAAGAGTGTGGCAATGTTTTTTTCTCTCTGACAAAGTAGAGCTGCTGCAGGTGCCACAGCAAAGATCAGTGTTACACAGCTTGTAGCAACACCCTTGCCCCACCTAGGAGTGGACTAGGGAAAGCTGGGAGGGAGAAAAATCTGCATGCCGCTGCCAGGGAGATCTTTTGCTTAAAAAGAGTTGGGAGAATTTTTACCTGGAATGGTTACAGATATAAAATTACAGAGTTATAGAAACTATTTGTATAATTGCCCTAAAGAGTGGTTGAGAGTAATGGGAATATAGGATACAGTGAACAATAGAAAGAAAAAACCACTAAACAAACAATAACAACAAAAACCCACCAAAACCCCCTCCAAGCAAAATAAAAGACCCTGGCTGCTAGAGGGTTTCCAAACCTCAGCTGGGTGTCTTTGCGCTGTGTTTCTTGTTGTTCCATGTTCTGGGAGGGCTTATTAAATCAGCAAAGTGCTGTAGAAGGTCTGGCTGACAGGTCAGATTTTCCTTGACCTGCTAAGTCAGGCCAAAAGTCATGACAGATGTGACCTAGCCTCCCAAAAGGAGTTGGGGTACTGGTGCCACAGATCTATGCCAGGGGAGCCTGGCCAGGGCAGAGTTTGGGTTTCTCTGGCAGAGCTGTGCAAACACTAAGGAGACAGAGGTGCTGTTACTGAAGATGATCTAGAAAAAGAGAGTTGTTTTCCTCTTTTCTGAAAATAGATCTTGCCTAAATAAACTCCTAGTTCTTTAAAGAGCACCTGACAACCAGCCTGGCTTTTACAGCACACTGGGATTCAATGCTGAGTGAAGGCTTGGTTCACTTTCAGTGGTTGCTTTCTCATTACAATTGTGCTAGGGAAATGCACTGTCAGTTCAGCAGGGAGAGAAATTAGACTAATCCTTTGGGGATTTTCTTGTTCTTACTCCAAGATAGTGCTTCATTAATGAAAGAGAGGAAAATAGGGGATTTCAGACTTTTTTTTCTTAATAAAAGAAAATCTGGTAAAATGAGCTTGTAACAGCTTTTAACTTTGAATGAAGAACTGATACAAATTAACCAAAATACTTGTTCAATAGTCTTGCTTTTTGATCACTGTGGGAAAGGTAACAAGCATGGGTATATATCAAGACCTGAAACCTGAGATGGAAAATCACCTTAAGACAAACCCAATTTGCTCCCCAAGTTACAGCTTCCAACTCACTATGGCTACTTATACAGCAGAAACATGAATTAGTGTTTGTCCTTGCCCACCCAGCTGCTGCTCGTCTGTGGGTATAACATCTGCTCCCAGTCACTGGAAGCCCAAATCTCCACTTTTCCTCATGCTGTTTCTGTCACGTAGCTCTAAGCAGGCTTCACTGGAGATTAACATGTTTAAAACCTTTTCCTGTAAATTATCTTCAGTTGTATTAATTGACAAGTTTTTTAGTTCTTGCTAGTGTTTCACTGAGCCTGAGCTGCCAAAGAGGGAAATAAATGTCACTGCCTTCTCTAGGACAGCGGGACTTTGTGAGCTTGCAGTTGAACTGAGACATCCCTTGGGATTGCCTTACAGGCAGAAAAAGTCCTGCAGACTGCATATTAAACTTCCTATTTTTAACTTTATGTCAGGTTTAGAGAGCATAGCAAGACAACCCGATTTTCCCCTGAGGATTCAAGTAGAAATATCACTGTCATTTCAGTTCACTACTTGGGGATAATTAATTACTGCTGAGGACAACTAATCATTTTAAGGATTTTTTTTTTTTTTTTTTTTTTTCTTGAGAAGGGCAGGAACAAACACAGGGTAAAAGTCTCTGGCTGACCCCACATGAGGCACTGTGATATACAAAATATAATAATTGTTTGCTGCCCTGAGCCTTGGTGATTCAGGGTGCGTTTGGTGGTGTTTGGGTTCCTTGAGCCTGTCCTTGATGGGTGAAACTGTAATTCAGTTGCCATGGACAGTTTGTTCAGTAGTGGTTCCTGATTTCAGGTGACTGTAGAGAAAGCCTGTGGCAAGGGCCAGAAGGGCTCAAAACTATATAAATGAGTTGTTTGTTCCATGCTGCTTGGGCAGTTGAGGATGAAAGGGCCTTGAGCTTCTTCCTGGCTTTCTTCTCCATCAAGCCACCAGCACAAGCCCATCCAAGAGGAGATGTAACAACAGCTGAAAATCCTTTGCTGTGGGTGTGATGGCTCAGGACTGAAAGATCTCAGAGTGCTTAAACCTCTCTGATACCAGCTGCTGCTCTCCTACCTATCATCCCATCTCATACTGATTGCTGGATGCTCTCTGTGTTGCAGAGCCAGCCTCCTAATGACATGGTAAAAGAGGAGCTTGACATGAGCTGCTTTTTTGCCAAGTTCAGCTGTGTTCTCTCTTTGGTCTTGGCAGGCCTCATTGCTGTGATAAACATATCCAGAACTTTATGAAAAACGGGTGATTCTTCTTCCAGGACTCTCAGCCATGTTGCAGGTTTACTGGAAGAAGACACCAGTGTTCAGGGACCCAGTCCTCTTCCCCACACCATCCTTGAATGTATCTTGATGAAAGCATCTTTCTGCTGGTGGTACTGGCACAGGTTTGCAGGTTTGTGGTGGCCCACTCATTATAATCTGATGGTAGTTTTGAGTCCTGACAGTCCTCCTAAATGTCACATGTGACACTTCTAGATCATGTTGGCAGAGCAGGGGCACACTGAACCAGAGGGCACACATGTTCTTAGCTTCAGGGTTTTCCTTGTGAGCTCAGGACCATCTCATCAGGTCCTGATGCTGTTGGGAACCTGAAAAGTTTTCTCCCAGTTGTTCTTTCAAATATCTACCAGGGTTATTGAATATATTTGCCATTACTTCTGCACTGACTGCTAGGGAAGCTTGAAAAAATTGTCTGGAGGAGGAGAAGCAAGAGTCCATTCCTAATATAGCCAAAGAGACATTTATGTGGCAAAAGGTAAAAGGAGAAACAGATAGAAGGCTTTCCTGAACTCTAATAACTCTAGCTCTCCAGCAGGATGATAGAAGACATCTATTTTCTTGTTTAATTGTTGCAGTTTATGAGCCCGTGAAAACCACAGAAGTATTTAGGGTTTCTCAAGCTCTATTTCACAAAACCCTGTAACTACCAGATGTTGTGCAGTTGCAGGGACTGGGGGACTGTTCATGAGACAATCCTGTTCTGGCAGTACAGGTAGCCAGGACCAGCGCTGCTGGTGAGCCTGAGGATGAGGAAAGGGGGGAAATAGACACGCACATTTAGTGTGCCCAAAGAGGCTTGTCAGGGTTAGATACTGCCCTTGAGTCATCATGGTGTATGTCCTAGGCAATCTCACTGGTTTAATGGAGGATTTACTCAAGAATGATGTAAACCCAGACTTTTTTCCTCATTGCATATCCATCTTCTCTGACCTACTTCTTCTTACAGCATCAAGAGCTGCAGTGTGTACACAGGACAATGGGGAAAAGCAAAGGGTCTGTGAAGCCAATAGTATAAAGACTTGTTTTGTAAAGTAATACTGTAATTATATAATGTTTAGATTACTGGCCCAGTTGAGGGTGGGTCTGATCCAGCAGTGCATGGTGGAGCATTTCAGTGCATGGCTGAACCATCCATTTTGTGAACTCATCCCAGGGCTCCTACTGAGGAAAAACATCATGTCCCCTCAGGTGGGAGAAACCAGGTACTGGTGGTATCACCCACAATTGCTTCTCTTTTCCTGCTTAGGCCACGGTGCAGGTGTTAATGTAAACCCACAAATCTCTCAATGTGTGGGATATCGTGACTTCCATAGGTATGTACAGGGCAATTATATGGATGGATTTCCAATAAACAGATGCTTCAGAGCTAAGTGGAACATATTCTGGTAATGTGTCAGATCAAGAATGCTTTATAAATAAATCATAGCTGTGATACGTGGTGTGAGAGTATCTTATGAATAAGTTAGACTGCCTGGGGTCAAGCATTGTTTCTTTAGGTCATTGTAAACGTGACAGAAAAGTCAGTTTTCTGCCTATACTGTAACTTTCCTGGGGAAGTGGGATAGACTGGATGGTGGGAAGGAACATGGGCTAGGGATAAAAAAAACCAAGATAATATTGCCAGGACACTTTTCCATAAAAATATCTTTCTAGACTGAATAGGTGATACTTTAGTTTCTAAGCACAAATCCCAAATAAACTTCTTTCTTGGTTTACACTGTCCCCAGAAAACCTGGTTTTGTCCTGGACTGGCGTCTCTGAAGGAGTCATGATGGAGTAACCTGGTGGTTTTAAATGTTCGCTGCAAATGCAGCCTGTTGTGCAGCAAGCTCACCTGCAATAGATACTTGGGATTTTGAGATCCAGGCATTTGGAATTGTTTCCTGAGGAAGTGCAGAGAATAATCCTAGCATGAAAGCGTGTCTCCAAGTGGAAGATCCCTTATTTTGCAGGCACTTAAGTAGCAAATGTGACCGCCTGTGTGCCCAGACATCTGTCACGTACCATCCAGCTGGTGTCCTCTCCTGCCTGGGGAGTTCTTGCTAGACTGAACTGGTGCTTTAGCATTTGACCTGAGTTAGAAGTGAAGTGCTCCATGGGCAGGGACAGTGTCATGGCTGGGTCTTTACTTCATTCATGCAGCAAAAGGCTGTAGCAGGTGCTCTTGCTGCAGATGACTTCCTCAGCCATGGTTGCTTTGCTGTTGGCTGCCTGAATTTTGTCCAGAGTCTGCAAATACTACCAACAGATGCAGCAGCTATTTTTTTTTTCCCTGGCACATGACTGAGGACAGCAGAGCTTTTACATAAGTAAAGTTTATTCCTGAATGCATGCATGCAAGTCCCAGTGCCAGCTTATACTTGCAGCTGGCTCTAGCCCTCCATTAAACAAATTCCTGAGTTCCTTTGTTTGTTCTTTTTCCTGTCAAACCTGTGTTGAGCTGACTGGGCATTTAGCGAGAGTAAATCTGTAAGAAACACTAATAGAGAGCAGCTGTTATTATCTCAAGAGAAACATCAACGTGAATCTTCCCTCAAGGTATTTGTGTTTCAAAACCAAGAGAAAATGTTTAGACGGCAGCTGGGCCATAGGGGGGAAACTGAAACACATTTGTAAAGAGGGTTTTGATTAAAATCCCCCTCTGTCTTTGCAACCTGCCATTATGCCAGCCAAGGAGGGGCAAAAGCCTCCCTGGCCAGCTGCCCTGTCTTTCTTTCCTTGCTGAAAACCTCATTGTACACCATGTTAATGAACTTCAAGTGCCCTCTTAAAATCCTTATTCCTTCTGGGAACCTGCTTTGAAGCCATCTTGTGCTGATCAAACCTTGCTGATTTCTAGGTTATGTGTATTCTTGGCCATATTTATCTGCACTGGGCTCCAATGCTGTCCTATAAATACCTCAGGGAGGATCATATTCCCTCTTGCATTTTTCTTTGCTGGGTTTAAGTGGGCCAAGCTGCTTTAGTCTCTGTTGTGCACAGCTCTGCTTGTGGCTGACCCTGCTCCGCTCCTGCTCCAGATGGGCTCCATCTGACCTGAACGCTGCAACACAAGAAAGCCACTTCTTTAAATATGAAACTCTTTCAGGCCAATAGGCTTAAAGATCAACATCTTGTCTGGCATAAGGCTGGAGTCTGCAAATTCAGCATTTGGACTTTAAATAGTTTTTCATTTTTCACACATTTTAAAAAAATTGCAGTATACACAGTAAACAGATGATGCTCAGCAGGGCACTGCATAAGCAGCTTTCTGTTGTGTATTGCTCTCGGTGATGGATGAAATTAGGCTTCAAGAGTTATTGGCAACCCTTCCCCAGATCTGTGGCAGGGAATGTTTTTTGGTGATTTAATTTTCAACTCTTGTGCCATCACTTCTTAAAGTGCTTGTTTAGCTCTGCCAACCTTCGCAGAGGCTGAGGAATGTAGAAACACTTGGATCCAAATACCTTTAAGGGTTTATGAAGTTCAGATCCAGCTAAGAGCCTGGCAAATGCCAACTAATGGAAGCTGTCACAGTATCTGAGATTTATGGCTGGTTTTGTCCATTATCTCTCTGACTGTGTCCAAGGGCCAATGCCTCACCAGACCTCTCACAAAGCAGCCACAGATCAATGCTTCTGTAGGAAAAGTGTCTTCCCAACCTCCAATATTTGGCTTATTCCCTAAAGCAGGAGTGTTATTCTTCATAAAATGTGTCAGCCAGTACCTTTGGATGTTTTTTCTTATAAATAGATGATCCTTTGTGGATTTGTGCCAGCCTCTTCCAATATAAAGCACTATTACATTGAGTTTCAAAGATTGTTATAGCTGAATTGTGCAAGGTGAAAATAGGGTGAATTTTGGAAATACTGCAATCCAGTTACAAGTCAGACTTCTTTAAATGTATGAATTTTTATTGAAAAACATAGCTGCACATAGTATTGTGCAACACAGTGAAGGCTGAGACTTTTGTATTACAAGTTTTTCTTTGGTCCTTTAATAGACAATCAGAATTACATGAATTTATTAAGGCTCATGTTAATATCCTTAGTTCCACTTTGTTGCTGAACCTTAAATTAATCTTAAATAACTGGTAGAATAAAAGATTACCAGGAACATGGGAGTTAAATGATTTTTGATATTTGTCTAGAATGAACGTATGTGAATGAAGCAGCAGAGCAGCAGTTTTGAGGTGACTGCTTTCCCAAGATGGTATAAGCATGCTGTTAATTAACATTTTTGCAGTGCTTTGAAAATGTAAATTGCTCCAGGAATGTTAAGTATCATTATTATGGCAATCTTGAAAAGTAATAGCTTAATCTATGAAATTTAGTCCATTCTTTAGAGTTACAAGTGGGACTATGATGTGGCTGCTAGAGTAGCAATCTGCAATTCAGGACATTTGGTTCAGCTCTTGGGGCTTTTTAGTGGGGTCTGTCTGAGGTCAGCTCGTGCCTGTTTACTGCTCAGTCATGAGTGACCTGGAGGAAGGGTAATGAAGATGAGGACAGTCATTAAGTTGCTCAGTGAACTAGCACGAGGAAATGGTATGAAGAGTGTTACCTGTAAAAGCAGGTATTTGGACGCAGAGAGCTGAGAGGGTGGCCTATTTATGGGAAGCAGAAAAGGTGCAGGGCCACTCACTCACTAGTCAGGTGAAGCAGAGCCCTCAGGACTTGACCTGAGCACTGTATTCCCATCCCCTGTTCCTGTGGTAGGGGAGTGATGGGGCAACTGCTGCCCCAGCGGCCGAGTCTTACCCAGGGAGCAGCACAGCAAATGCTGTCTGTGGGAGGGCAGGCACAGTAATCGGAAGAAGTAGGAAGATTAATATGTTTTCTCTGAAATTAGCACTGGTGAGATCTCTTGCAGAATACCTGCAGCAGTTTCTGATACCTGTAATTAGAAAAAAGATATTGGGGGGAAAAGCATACCAGAGATAAGTCAGAGAATAGCATGAGAATGATCATAAGGCATGACTTATAATGAGAGGCTGCAGGACTTTGATTAATTGAAGAGTGATTGATATGTCTGGTATCTAGATGGAGAATAGTTTTTAATGTACTGCAAGATCCAGTGGTTGAAATGAAAGGTGAGCACACTCTGACCAGAAATAAAATGAGGTTTAACTGTGAAGCTAATTAGCTATGGGTACTGTATCTGATGCTGAGGACTATGGTGACCTCTTAATCTCTAGAAATGTTAAAGTGAAGATTGAATGCTTTTCTACTCCAGCTTTCATCAGAGTTGATTCTGGACTATGTCTTGGTCTGTGTAAGGTACAAGACCCAAACAGATAACAAAAAAGGCCTCATTCATTCACTGTGCTGCTTTAGGCAGGTTTAATGGGGGGGTGTTGTAATTTTAAGTGCTACCAATGAAGTTGAAGCTCTAAGGTTGTTCAAAGGCAAAATTATGTCTGAAATTGCCAGGGTCAAGGTTTCTCCAGTGCTGACTTTTAACAGTGTTGAATCATCCAAAGTCTCTTCATTTCAACTGGAGTTTGCTCAGCAGCTGTGAAAATACAGCAGTCAGCTGGAGAAATCAGTGTCTCCAGAACTGGAGGTCAAGAAGAACCGTGTCTTCAAACCCACATCTACAAATTTTGCTTTATTCTTGCTGTGAGGACGAGGTTAGGTTCCTGTGAAACAAGAGTTACTGTTGACCATTATCTCCCAAGGACACTTATGTGACCTCATGAGCTTTTGGAACAGGGCTCACAGAAGGGTGGCTGTGCTTGTGCCCGTCTCCCAGCGCTGCTGGCGTCTGATGCTCGCGCTGCTGCCTGGCGCAGAGCGGCTGAGCTGACCTGCTGTCTGGCCAGGAAACATGAGGGCTGTCTTGCAAGAAGCAAAAAGCCAGTCAGGATTTGGTGTGTGTTATCTGTAAATGCTTTTGTGTAAAAACCCAAGGAGAGGATGAGTGTTTCATCCGAGCACTGCTCCAAGCTGGGCAGAGCAAGACTCTGAACAGACAGTGCTGCAGGAGGGGACTCAAGCATCATTTCTTCCTATTTTCTTGCAATTTTTTTGATTTTTTTTTTTGGTTTTTTTTTTTTCCATTTGGGATTTTTTTTTTGTTTGTTGTGGCTTTTTGTTCGTGGAATGGGTTTTTTTTGTTGTTGTTCTGCTGTGTTTTGTTTAAACTATAAGCTCTGTTTTTAATAGCAATTCCACTGAAACAGTTTAGTCTGAATGAGCTGGTGTTTTGCAACAGCGGCGTTTTTACCTGAGTCAGTCTTGGTAACACCAGAGTGGTCCCTGGTCAAGGGGGGGACCCTTTGAAGTCTGCATCCTCTCACGGTGGGGGGGGAGATGGTTTGAGGCAGGTCAGCTGGGCAGGGACGGGAAGGTGTTCCTTGTATTAGTGTGCGTGTTCCCTGGTGCACAGTGAGAGGATACAAGGGATTTGTGTTCCTGAGGTTTCCCTGGTTTGCCTGAACTTGCCTCTGTCATCAGGGTACCTGCTAAGTGAGGGACAGGGCTGTTAGTGCTCTCTGGGGTGGTGCAGCAGACAAAGAACTCGTTGTCACCAGAAGGTGACAGTATCAAAATGAGACCCAGTGTGCACAAAGTGCTTTTATTTGCATACAAACTGCCTAACCCAGTATTAATGGATACATCTTGCATATATGGGAACCTAAGCATGACATGCCACTCCAAATGCACAGGCATCAAAATTTGACCTATTCAAAGTCACACATTGAAGCGGGAAGCAAAAGCCAAGAATAGATTCAGGGTCCTGAACTTCCGCAACCTCTAGAATGGGAGCCAAATTTCATCTCTCACTTGTAATTATGGTCAAAGCCTGGGCTGGAAATGAGAAGCACTGATTTCTGTTTGTGCTCTGCAGTAGATTTACTGTATGACCTTGGAGGAAAACGTGTCCTTCTGTGTCTCAGTTTACCTCCCACTAATGGCAACAATTGTACTAGTACACAGTAAGCTTTAATGGACTGTTGCTGCACCTGCTGAACTTAATAGCTCTCCTTGCAATGGGAGGAAGATTGGATGCACTGTTTGAAGTGTCTGGTTTGAAAGGATGGTGCAGAAGTGAGACACATACTATTTGTTTTAACATGTGGGCCCAGGTAAAAGCCACATATGCTCAAGAGTTGATGGTTCATGGGGGCAGTAAGGGATCATAATTCAGTCTGGAGAACAGCAGCTGTTTTGACCCTTCTTGAGCTGCTGCTGTGTGCATGTGTGGTCTCACCTGGTCCAGGTGCTGCTGGGAGTAGGGGAGTGGAATTTGTAAGAAAGCCAAGACCCAAATCTGTCAAAAATTCTCTGAGATAGGTGAGTGCTACACCTTGATGCTATGTGTGGTTGAGTATGTGGAGAGTTCCTGGCTGAGCAGGGTTCTGTCCTGTGCCTTATTTTCCTCATGCATTCTTCCAAGCATGCATTTTTTAAGTATGCAGAAACTACTTGCAAAGATAAAGCTGAAGACTGACTCACCATGGTTCATAATGCTGAGCTAGAGGAGTTATCAGTCCTAGCACCATGGAAATTAGTGCAGCACCACTGGCTGCTCTGCGTTGCCTCCTGTGCATTGCAGTGGTCTTGGCTGGCTCTTCTGAAAAGGTAAGCTAATGTTGCAAAGTTTATCTGATGTGTTTCATGGTAACTGGTGTCACCACGTGGAGTATTTCTGGCAAGTGGAATAATGTTTCTCTGTTCTGTTGGTAGATTAGGTCTAAGCACTACTATCAGTTTACACCTTTTGTGCTGATTCTTTGTTTCCTAGGCCAAGGGTAATAAATCACCATGTGATCTGCTGACCAACTAAAAGTCTGTTGAAGTAAATTATCCCACAAAGACGATTGCTGTGCATTTTACTTTCCAGTTTTTCAGAACCTGATTAAGAAGTACCTGTTTTGGAGTATCTAGGTTGGTCAGGTCTCAGTGAATCAATACCTCCTCACTTCTAGCACTGGGGATCTCTAGAGCCTTCACTTATTGAAGAATTGTTGGTTTCCATGCTCAGCAGGGGACTGTGGTGCCTGACAGAGACATGCAGCTACATCCAAACCTGTGTTACTACTCTGGTTTGTCAGAAACTGAAATAAAGTCCTTTGATTTTACCAGGTGCATAATTGCATGCTAAAGACATCCTCCATCCCAAAAAGCTAATAATATGGAGAGGGCAGTTTACACCTCCAAAGTTCCTGTGTCAGGTAGCAGTTAATGTGTTCCTTTCCTCCTATCCAGGAGGAAGGACAGGATTGTTCCTTTGCCATTATGAAGCTTTACACATTCACATACACCCTCACCACCACTTTTTTTATTCTAAAATGATTTTCTCATAAAATTGTCCTTGATCTCCAGCCTTGAGATGCTGATGCATATTTATAACCCTTCCTCTGTACTTTCTTCTCCCTTGACTTTACCAAGTCCCCAGTCCTTGTCTGAGTTGGGGATACAAAGCACAAGCTGCAGCCTGCGGGATGAGGGCTGGAAGGACTCTCTTGCTTTGCTTTTACTCTGCTCTACTTTGAGCTCCAGGTGTATAAAGGGGCACTGTTTTGCTGCCTGCTAGTGAGGACATTCAGTGGGATATAACCTGTGCTTAGTCAAATCCCTCCAACTCCAGGACACCTGGCTGACTGTCACTGCACAGCTATCTGAGGTCCTCTGTGGGCAACCAATAAGTGGCAAAGTCTCCCAACAGAGGGAGGCCTGTCTCCACATTCTTTCCAGAGATATACTCCTAAGAGATTGTAGAGCAGAGGCCAACTCTCATCCAGTGTTGACTGTCACAGCTCCATCACCTGATTCAGTCTGCCCTCACAAAGGACTTGTGCCTCACTGTTTGGCAACAAATGAGAAATTGGGGTTTGTCAGACAGCTCCCAATCTCTGGTGTCACACTGGGGAAATTTGGCATCAGGAGTCATGCATTCCCAGGCAGTGAGTGAAGCCTGCACGCAGTATCTGAGGCTCAGGCTGTGGCAGTGAGGGTGCTGACCGCCTCACAGCTTCCTTTGAAAGGGTCCCTCTTCTCCTTGAGAAGCAGAGCACAAAGCAGGACAGCATCCCATGGCCAAGCCCCAGGGTTATAATTCAGCAATTCCTGCACCATAATCCCAGGGACTATTAGAACTGTGCACTGGGCTGGTGAGAGGCTGTTAGGAAGAGCTGTAAAAGCATGTTTTACACTCTGCCCTTGGATGCAAAATCTGTACGCTGAGGGTAGTGAACATTTGTATTCAGATGATTTTCCAAGCTCTGGAGTTGAATGCTATGGAAGAAAGTGTTTGCTGTTTTTTCAGGCAGAGACAAAGTGCAGGGTGGTCTAGCAAGCTGTTTTCTGGAAGCTGTTCTTAGAGAGGTGTTTATTGGGTTCTTTTGCTTGTTCTCTGCTTGTACAGAGACAGAGCATTCTGCCTTCTTTCACCTTCTGTTGGTGCAAGACAAAACCTGATTCTCTGCACAGGTCTCAGCAAAAGGCCTGGTTATAGTTTGGTAGGTGGATTTCTATGTGATGGTCTTTGGTAACTTAAATACTTTTGGTGTCTGCTAGATATGAAGCATATTCACACAGAGGAACACTGCCTGCCTTCAAGAGTGTCTGGGTGTTGGGATTTTTTTGAGTAGTTTTAGTTTGGAGGGGGTTTTGGGGGTGTTTTTTGCTACTGTTGGTTTTAGTTTTTTTAACTGCAAAACGGGTTTGCTGTGCCTTGGACAGAGGTGTGCCTTTTCCTTTTCCATCTGAGCTGTCCATGTCAGGACCTTGGCTTCCTGTCTTCTGGGGGTGAAACAAAAATGTCCCTCATGAGCTGTGCTGCAGAGCTGTCAGCCGAGAGTTCCCACATGGATGTCCTCTCTCTCCATCTTTGCATCGCTGTGAATGGTGCTCCAGTGGAGCTTCTCTTCCTGGCAAGGCTTTTCAGAAGGTGCTGAAAGGGCAGGGCAGCCTCTGAAGGCATGGGAGGGCTCTTTGCATCCTGGGCTTCGTCCATTAACACACACATCTTTTGATGGTGCGCTGATAATTCATGTCTGGTGCTGAATGGGACACTCCAGCTGGATCAGCTGTTGAGTGCTGGCTGAGCACACTTAGGGCCATCCCACTGAGTTCACCAGCTGCGCCAGTTCAATGATGGCTGCACGCTTTGTCAGGAGCCACTGCCTTCTGGAAGCTGTAGAAGTGATCATCTCCACTGGGAAGACAATTTCTGAGCTTCTCCTGTGGAGCAGGTGTGAATTGTGAAGAAGTGGGGTCATCTTTAGTTAAGTGCCCTCAGCATCAATCAGTTACCAATATTTCAGCTCCCTTCCCTGGTGCCTTTGGAGGCATCCAACATCCATCAAATAAAGCAGTCTCCAGATGGCCCCAACATATGGTCCATGTCTCGGAATAGCTGAAATCTAAATGCTTGCCTCCTTGGGAAGCTGCAGCCCCTTGCTGAGTTTCAGCATCCAAGGGAGATGCCTGCTGCTTTAATCAATGTGTGTTCCACTTTTTTTCTGCTTTGTCATAGTCATAATAATAAGCAAGTCTTGCTTCAGCATCCCTAGCTTCAAGAACCTTTCTGTGCTTGAAATACTAAATGTGTGTCAGTCCCTTTCTTTATTATTTCTTTCATCTTCTCTTTTCCCTCATCACTAGGACCCTACTGATCTTCTGAATCCTCACAGCACTAATTACCCCCCTCTTCCCTCCTGCTACTGCTGCTCTTCCTTCCTTCCTTCTTCTAATCTCTTATTTGTATAAATCGCCAAGGGTGAAGGCAGAGTAAATATCAATAAAGCAATTCAAGCCGCTCATGATGTTTCTAAGGGCTGCCCAAGGGGAATAGCAATTAGTGATGGCTGTTACTGGTCTGTCCCACTTCACAGCAACGTTTGTTTCAGTCTGTCATCTCTTAATTCCTTTGTCCTCACTGTGTTTAGCATTGTGAAATGGCCAACCAGTTCCTGAGCCTCCTGGGATAGGCCTCCAAATTTGTGTTCCCTTAAATATTCTCTCTGATTTGATGCTGTAGTCCTACTGTACCTAGGAGTACTACCAGCATAAGTACTGGGAATTGGGCAGCACCCAAGGAAAAATAGTCTTGAGCCTGCAATGACCATTTTCCTGTTGAAATCCATTTGGAGGGAGAGCCTCCAGAGAAGACACACTTCTGTAACTCCTGCTCCCTATCAAAGCAACAAGTCTTTTAAAAAAAATTCTAAAAAATAAGTTAAATTAGTGGAGTTGGATGGAAAAAAAGTCCCTGCAGAAGAACTCCAGATGGAAATCTTCCACTAATTCAGTTAATGTATCAGGAAAAAATAGGGTGCTCCTTTAAAAGTGGCACATGTGACTAAATATGTGATGATATTGCTGCATTTTGGGGTACGTAAGTAGTTATGACTTGTATTTATTTGCTTTGTGTACAGAAGTATTTGGTCAAGACTTACCTAAATCAAAACTGCACTTAAAATTTCCGTTGATAGAGGGTCCATCTCTGCCAATACAAGCCCTGAAGAGGAGTTGTTTGTACTGCAGTAGATCTGTCATCCTGCAAGGTTCTTAAACTTTATGAAGTTTACCTTGTGAGTGATGTAACTCTGTGTTGCAGATGTCAGAGGCTGAACAACTTGCCTGGGACTCATGCCCTGGTCCCTAATGGCCTCAACTGGCTGAGCTCTGCACAGGTTTGTTATTGCAGAGCTGAATTCACACACCCTCCAGATGCTGATGTTGCCACTCAAATGGTGCAATCTACTGGTATGAGATCTGGCCTTGTGTACTCGTCTGTGTAATCTGTGGCTCAGTTAATTTAGCCTGAGGCATCCACACAGAAGCCCATTCCTTTTTATCTGGCTTGTCGATAGTTCTCTGTCCTGTGTTTGAAATCAAGGCAGATGCTTCCTGGACTGTACCTTAGATTTTTAAGGTTTTGGAAGTGGAGAGCAGAATGAGATTCTGCAGTGTGGGAAGGAGTAACTGATACCCTGGTTTTTCTTAAATTTTCCATGAAACTCCATACTTTGTGGAGCTCCAAAGTCAAAGAACAGTCTCACTTTTTTTAGCCCAGACTAGTCATGGCTGCACAGAGGGGTCCCAAGGCTTCACATCCCACCATTGTGATGCCAGACTGTCAGAGGTGATGTGCAGCCTTTGTCTAGGCTGTTTTTTCGGGTGAGACCTTTATTATGCCTGTTTTGTTGATGCTTGTCCTCTCTGCTGCACCTGCAGCAGGGATTCCTGTTAGCACCCACTGCTTTGGTAGATTAAACTGCTTGTATCCAGTTTGTTACCTAAGTCACCAAAGAGCCACCATGTAGCAACAGCTTCCCAGCATGACCCTACTGCTGTCCCCACCTCACCTTCTCCTTTCCCCTGAGGTACCAACACATGCATGAGTGCTGTGGAGTGAGCAGTTCCTTTGTGTGCAGATGGCAGCGTATTCATGTCTCTTGTAAATTATTTAAAAGTCTTGATGATTACGTGCAGGAGGTATTGTGCCAGGATTGGGATTACATTGAATTTAGTCTTGAACTTAGAAAAGAGTTTGTGATGAGAAAAAGGGCAGGGCAGCATTCATAGGAATAGTAAACTGCTTGGGTTTTTTCTGGATTCTCTTTGAGCTTTTGTGGTGAGCCCATATGAAGTGATGATCCAGACTAGTGGATGTGGGACAGGGTACTTGACATTTTGGGACCATAGCAGTTGCCTGTGGGCCTCATTCAACATCATATTTGCAGTGACTTCACTTACTTTATCTTTCTGCAATGAAATTACAGTTACCTGGATTACCTGGGGTCACTTCCCCAGCTTGCAGGGTAATGGTGCCTCAGGTGTGGGTGCTCTGAGCAGAGCAGCAAGGCCAGAGCCTGGCACAGGGCTGTGCAGATGTGGCCATCTGGCTTTGGAGATGCTTCTGTACCCACAGGCATTTAAGTGACTATTTGAGCACAAGGCTTTGTGGGTCTGTGCTGAGTGTTACCTTTGTGCTGTAGGCATTTGGGCAGGTTCGACTTCAAGGAGCTCCTCCTTGGCTCTGTGGGACAGACAGGACTGGTTGGGCAGCAGCTGAAATAGGCCAGGAAAATGTCTGGAGTGTCTTTGTATCCCCAATCCCATGTTTTTCCTCTGCCTAAATCCCTGCTCACTTGGCTCTGCTGTTCCCAAATACCCCATCCCTTCCATTTTCTCCCCTTCCCTTGTAGCTCAGTCACCTGTCTGTGCCCCACATCTCGCTCCCAGCAGCAGAGCTGCTTAATTAGATCCTTTGCCATGTGCTGGTGTCCTCAGTGAGCAATGGGAACTCCAGGAAGTACCATCAGCCTGGAGCCTTCCCTGCCCCTCATCACAGCAGTTCCACTTCTTTGTCACCAGAGGCAGATGCCTTTTATAATTGCTGCTGATAATGGTTGTAAGAGATGTCCTCTGCAAGATGTGAGGTGGTACTTAGCAGAGGGAGAGAAAACTCTTTCAAACCATATGGTTGTATCAGCACTTGTTTGATGCCAAGGTTGGCTCTTGGTTAAATTGGGATCCCACTTTGCATGCCTACGTCTGCTGAAGGAAAAAAAGTTTGAGTTGGGGCCATAAAATGATTAACTTTTTTCGTGTTTATTTCCATGCTCTCTTTCTACATGTAAAGCATACAGCTTAAAAAAAAAAAAAAAAAACTATAGATGTAATATTTTGGACTGTGGTACTGTACTAAGATGAGTCAATTCTGTCTCCACTGAGAAGTAGGAAGAAAATCTGTGGCTGTCATGCTCCATCGCCTTTCCTAATCGCTTTGAACATGCGTTTCTGAAGATATCCTCTCTGTTGTTTCACATGCCAAATGATTTATACTGTGCTTTGAAGACCACCACTGGTGTATGGGAGTACACCTCATCTCTGGAAGGCCCTCAGGAAGGTTTCAAGGGTGGCAAGCTCCTTATTTCTGTGGTTATTCTCTGTACATTTATTGGTAGGTTGATGGGTACGAATAAAAGCATGTGGTTTTTCATTGAGACCTTGTTTGGTCTGTTCAGGAAGGTGATGCATTATGAAAGAGGAGCCTTTGTTCCTTTAACTTCATCCTTGAATAAGAAAACACAAGAAAATTGTTGCTTGTACAAACAGATACTGGGAAAAAACTGTTCTGGAAAACCTACTGAAGTAAAACTGGGACCTAGGGAAAAGGAGTGGGGGAGGTGTGAAGGGAATTTTGACACAATTTATTCATGTAGATGTGGGGTCTGGGACTGTGAATACAGGAGGTGTTTTCTATGGGTGCTCTGGGTCAGTTTTAAGCCCACCATGTGGTGTGCCAGACTGGCTCAGTGGCTTGAGTGGTCAGAGGTTAAACTGTAACTCACGTTTCAAGTGATTGTGCCTGTGTTTGAGACTGTGTTAAACTGTATGGCTGTACCCAGTGTGTTTTATCCCCAGATTTTGATTTAAGTCTTTTTCTATCCCCCTTTCTCTTTAAAATGCTCATTTACAAAGCTTCATATCACAGTTTTTACCAGTTGGAAAGTTATAATTAAATCAGCTAGAAAAAGAAGAGACTGAACACTCAGCATATCTGAGATGGGATCAATTTAAGACAAAAAGGTTTTAATGCATTAGACGAGCTTTGGGTGTCATCTGTCTCAGCCTGTGCCTTCCCCACTGCCTGATGTGAATGCACTTGGAGCTGCTGCTGAAAGCACACTCACAGAGTGATGTTATTATGGAATCTGGAGTCAGTGCACACTAAACTTGACAGATAGAATTGTGAATTGGATTTTTTTTTCCTTCTGATGTTTTATATCTTCATTAAAAAATAGAATCATACCTAATATTCCCAAATGGCAAATATGTGAATCAGAAGCTTATAACTACGACATTTTGAGCATACTGCATTTCTTATGCAGCATTTAATCTGAAATACCATAAGAAAATCCTGTATTATCTCCTCTCAGAATTTGAAAGCAGGGCTTTGAACAGAAATAGAGTTTTAGTAGAGGCAAGTATCAGTTCTCCAGGTAATCTTATCAATCCTTTCCTCTTATACCACATGCTCTGCAAATGCTTTTTTCTCACACAGTTTTTCTTAGTGAGAAATGTGAACATTTTTCCCCAGTCAGCCAAACTACTGTACTTCTTCCAAGCTGGAGGGGAAAAAACCTAGGTCCAACGGCATATTTTTGTAGAGAATGTCATAATGAAACAAGGACTGTGAGGTCCCTGTCACTTCACTGTTCAGCCTGACACAAGACTTTTAGCAGGAGCACAAGTGTTTGCTGGCAATGTTGGCAGATTGGCTTCAGTTGCATGTTGACTGACTGTAGGCAAAAACAGGCCTGTCCAGAAAGACTTTATGGGTGAAGTTCAGTTGCCAAGCACTGATGTTTAGTGCCATTTCAATCTCCCCAAGAAATGTAGGATGTTCACATTAGTGTGGGCAGATGTAGCACCAGTGCAAGCAGAGCTAGTACAGCCTGGAGACCAACATGAGTGAAAACTGAGTCAAGGAGTGGATATTAAGTTGGTGGTAAGAGTTTTAATTGGAGAATCTTTATTAGTACACTGATGCAAAGACTAAAATAATTGTATGGGCTGTCTTCTTGCTGTGTGTTTTGGGACTTTTCTGGTAGGGTAACTTCCATTATGATGAGATCTTAGAAGTTTCACAGAAGAGGACTCCCAAAGAGCTTACAGTCTCTGGCCCTCATGACTTGTCCATGCCTGCTGGCCCACATGGGCTGAGCTGTGTTTCATTTAGAGGCTTTAGCTCTGCGTGCCACTGTCTGCAGGACAAGTCGAAGGGTGAATGAGACAGGTATGATGTTGTGTAAGAGTGCTGTGTGTTGTATTGCTGCTGGGTTTTATCTTTACTAAGGCTTATTCTAAACCCTCTTTGTCTAAAATCTTGCTGTCTGAGTCACTGAGACAAGGCTGCATGAGAACACATGCGATCTAACCACTGTTAGCAGACTTTTGCTTTTATTTTCCTTTGGTCCAGATTTCATATAGTTCTCACTAATTCAGATCTGAATATGAATGCCTTTGTCTTCCCACAGCACTTCTGTGCAACTTCTGTCATACAAACTTGAGTTTAACTCTTTTCTTCCTGTTGATCATCTTTCCCTGCTTACTATTGATTATCCACTTTGACCCTGCAAGAACTAAAACAGACTTTAGGGAAAAACAGGCTTCTAAGAGTGAATGTTTCCATGAGAAACCACAGATAGCTTTTGTTTTTATAATTTGTTTGTTTGTTTATTAGGACATTGTCAATATCTCTCTTGCTTCGTGTCTCTGTGTCCCCAGAAAGTCTGTCCAAGCTTGTTCGTAAAATTGCTGGTCAGTTGTGCAACAACACGTGCTTGATCTTCTATAGAAAGGGAATGTTTTGCCAAGAAAGGGCATCTGCTGGGCGAGGACTTATTAATGTACAAGCACCTTCTGGCCTCTCTCCCTGCCTTCAGGGCTTGATGCAATGTCCTGAAGAAGACAGGAGCAGCAAAGGGCTTGGGACCTCCTAGCTGGGTTTCTTGTTCCCTGAGCAAATTGTTTGTCAGGCTCCTTCCTATCACTGGGGTAATTGTATGTTTGTGCAGACATGTCAGCATGGGGAAGGTCGTTACCTTAATTGCGTTCAGTCATTACATAAAAGACTGTCAATGAGGACCTGGAACTGCTCAGGAGTTTTAATTACGCCCTGACGTGACGTTTTTGTCCTGGCCTTGCACACTTCTGTGGGTGTATTTCTGAAGGAGGTGGCTTTTGTTGCTCCAAGCTGATGACTCCTCTCAAGAAGTTGTTCTCTCCATCAAGGTGACATTCTGGAATGACAGTGCGACACATCACTGAGGAGGAG
Organism: Coloeus monedula; assembly: GCF_965178545.1. Lineage (NCBI taxonomy): Eukaryota > Metazoa > Chordata > Aves > Passeriformes > Corvidae > Coloeus > Coloeus monedula. The sequence continues at coordinate 14,911,033 of NC_138790.1, forward strand.
GAGAAGTGCTCAGCAGGGAACTGTGACTTCAGTGTGATGTTTCCCCATATTGCCAGTCTTTTGCAAAGGGGAATGTTTGTGATTCTCCAGTGTTTTCCATCACTCCTAATAATAATACTTTAATTATGAAGAGACGTTGTATTCTCTTAACAGCTGTGCCTTCAAACAGACTGAGGAAGGACCTGTTTTAGCTCCCTGTCTTGTCCCAGGATGTCTCCTTGCAGGTCAAGGAGAACTGGGTTGAATGATTTGTAATAACAGATTAATTTATATTAAATGTCCAGACACTGGACAGACAGGGAGTCTCAAACTGAGATACTCATGCTCCAACTAGCCTATCAAGGATGCTCAATGCTTCCAAAACATGTTGTCCCCTTGAGGTCTCCTGACCTCGGCTACAAGAGAATGAAAACACCCTTATGTATTGGGTACTTCAAAAAGGTCTGTAAATGGACCTTGCCCAGAGTGTGCTCTTGTGCTCAGCCTCTGCTGCTTCACATTTGTAATTCATGCAGAGGCTGTAATGGAGGAGTGAGCTGCTGGGCTGGATTTAAGCGATGCCACAGATTTTTCATAGTGCTACAAGAAGGTGATGCTTCTGACGTCTTTAGCTTTGGTGTCTGTTTTGGGGAGCCTGTGAGCAAAGGTGTCTACTGTTGGTGGGGCAGGACTGATAATCAAGTTCTCTACAGAGGCAGAAGCTTTTCCCCAGAACTGGAAGTCTGCAAGAACCTTTCCTCTACCTCCCATAGCTTCCTGACAGTGTGGTAAAGGGCTGATCCTCCGGTCTGGCACAGCACCTGGGTAGAGCAAGTGGGATATTCCAATTAGAAGTACAATTTGTGGAAAATGTATTTTGTGACTTTCATATATCTGTAATAGGGTCTGAAAGCAGCTGTGCTGAACAGATGCAACTTAATCAGTGCTAAGTGTCAGCTGCACTACAGTCTTAACCTCCTGAGTAAGACATACCTGTAATAAATAAATAGGATAGATGAGGGAAGATTAGTTTGTTGTATTTTTTGGCAATGGGCAGCTGTGAAAGACTTTGTCATTTAGGGGCTGAAGGGTTTCTTTGCACTTAGGTCTAAGTGAATGGAAATTTTCAACTCTGCAAGTGCAGCTGGATGAATAATTTGTCGTGAATAATATATCTGAAGGCTTTCACTGCATTTGGGATTGACAGAAAACACATTACAATTTTAATTATTGGGAATGATTTGCTGAAATATTCAGGAGCTATTTTTGGTTCCTGCAGACCGTGCATGAAAAAGTTGGCTATTTAAAAACCAGACTCTTCTCCCCTCGCCATCCCCTCCCCTGTGTTACTGTCTGGTCTCCTTTTTCCATGTAAGCTTCCAAGAGCAGGGCAACAGGACTCCTTGTATCTTGGCTTGAGACTTAACACACAGGACCCTTAAAAGAATAATTTAAAAAAAAAAAGTTATTGGAAACCTTCCTACTCTTACGCTCAGCAGAGGGCATGTGAGGGGGATCCGGATGAGGTTGGTTTATTGGCTTTTTGAGGTGCTTACGGGGCTGAGGGCAACTTGGGTGGGAATCTGCAAAGTGGAGAATGGAGAATTTTGGAGAGGCAAAGAAAGCATTGCAAAAATATTATGTCTCCTCCTCTCCTGCACTTTTCACAGCTTTGAAACAGTCAGAACCTCAGGACTGCCATCAGCAATTCAGAGTGTTATCTGAATGTTGCATTAGCAAGGGTGTTTGGGTAATCCAGACTCCTAATGTGGGGAGTTTCTGGTGTACCAGTTTCCTGAAACTGCTGGAAACAGCTATTTGCCCTCCTGACTCTCTTCCCCTCCTCATACCTCCCCACAGGGTTGTACCCCACCGCTGAACCATAGGCCATCCCCTTAGGACCCGGCTTGCTGCCCACTGCTGCAGGGGAGAGTTGGCTGGGGAGGGATACAGACACTATGAAGAAAATAAGAGAGAAACAAGCTTCTTTCAGGGAGAAGGGTAGGCATAATTGAAATACAAATTTTCCTTTTCATCTGCGAAGAAAGCAAGACAGAATTTTGAAAAGGGAATGCATAGGGATGAATAAAAATGTAATTTTCCTGAATAACTGAAATAGCAACCAGAAAGTGAGGAGGGAGGTGCAGGTACAGAGCACACCACTTTGCCTGGGCTTCTGTCAGCTGCGCTCTAAAATGCTTTGCTACCCTCTGGTGGCTTCCCGAGGATCTGTGCAGTCTAGTTTCCATTTCTTGTACAATCTCCTGCCAACTTTTTGAGCTGCATTGAGGAACCCAGACCTGATGCTGGAGGTTTATATTTTCTCTGATTCCAAAGCAGAAGTACAATAATAATGAAAAAGCAGCTTTGTGGTTTTGTTTTTATGTTGGGTTTCTGTTTTGTTTTGGGTTTTTTCTGTTGTTCATATGCACTGTCTTTTGGTCTACAGTTATAATCACAAAGGTAGCTTGATTGGGATGGTCAAATGAAAGAATAATAGCTTTGTAGCTCGGCTGTCTGTATGGTGGGGCTGTGCAGTGTTTGGGAGTGACACAGGATTCGTAGTCTTGCAGAGTGCAAACCCCTGTCCTCTACTTACCTGCAGAGGACATCAAGCAAGTACCAGTGAAATCACTAATAGCCAACCTCCCATGGTCTCCAGGAGGTCCAGAACAGGTCCTGCTCAGCCTGGTGTAGGGGCAATGTTCAAACCTCCATCATCCTTCACTGTGCCTTTTTCAGTCAGTAGCTTCCTGTTTTTTCCCTTTTCCATTTTCACTGTTCTTTAATTGATTTTCCATTGTGGCTTCATAGCACAGAAGCTGTAGGTAGGGATTTAAAGGGCAGTAGTTTGACAGATTTTACAAGAAACTCCTCCCAGGTATTAATTCCTGGGTTATGGGGTCAGAAAGGCTCTTGTGATCTTTCAGTCTGACCTCCTGGGGAGTGCAAGTCACAGGACTGCCCTCAATTGACTCCTGCTTGAAGTGCAGCGCTGAATAAAGAAAACATCTCCTCTTACTTTAAAACTTTCCAGTGATGGAAGATTCACCTTGTGAAATTGTTCCAGTGCTTTATCACCTTCAACATTAAATACTTCTAAACTTTGCTTTGTTTAGTTTCAGCTTCCATACTTGGGTTTTCTTTTTGCTTTGTGTGTTTGGGAAGACGTGTGTTGCCAGAACTCTGTGCTATGTAGGACTTACAGTCTTGATAGAGTTGCCAATCAGGTGGAGCTCTGAGAGGCACCTTGGTTGTAAGAAGTGAAATATTGTTAATGTTATTGACTGGGAAGGTGTGGGGTGGGATGTGAAATCACAAACTCATCACCCAGAAGGCACACAAAAAGAGCAATACAAGGACATGATGGGGAATGTGTGTGCTTTTCCCCAGTGTTTGTCTGCACTGGATATTTCTAGGGTTTGCATACTTAGAACAAACACTTAGGGAGGATTTATGCAGGTTTTCAAGTGAGATCTTACTGCAAAATTCCTGCAGAGATTGAGTTTCACGAGAAAATTCTTGAATTACAAAAACATTTGTTTTTTTGAGTGCATTTTTTTTTTTGTAAATCAGCTGTGCTGAGGTCCTTTGGGATGTAGGCTGCTATATTCAGCACAACAATTGTTGTTGTTAGCTGTTCTAATTTATGATATGTTTTATAAGCAGCTCCATCTATCTCACAACTTGGCAGAGCTTTGGAGTGGAGAGCAGCCAGTGCCTTTTGTGCTGGATTAGCCTACAAAAGCCCTGAGAGAGAGTATGACCACAAGTCTGGCAGGCAGTAAGCCCATCTACAAGGCCATCTGAAAGGAAAGCAGCTTTTTGTGGTTCAGCCAGAGGAAAGTGATGCAGTAGATTTGGGTTACTTCAACCACAGAATATGCTGTGACAGCAACATGACCCAACTCCTTCTGTGGCTTGATCTCCATCAAGCCAAACTTGCTGTTTTTAAAGCCGCTTGAAACCCCACAGGAGATGGTGGGAAGTCAGTGTGGAGGTGTGGGACAGGCTTTTAGGTTTCAAAGTCTTGCCTCTTCTTGGCAGGGTGCTGAGCCCAGCACATGGCACCAACAGTCCTTAGTGCAAAGCCACTTGTAATACAGCTCCTTCCATGGCCTTGTGGGCTGCTCGTGTGAGGCTCTGCTTATTCCAGTCCTGCTGCAATATCCCTGCCTGTGAAGTGGGGACAGAAATGCCAACCTCAGCGTCTCTGCCAAGGCGGACTGTAAGGATTTGTTAACGCACACAGCTGTTGTGGGAACAGCTCTGCTGTTGATGTTCAGCATCCCCAATCTATCTTCTGGCATTGATGCTTTCTAAACCAAAGAAGTGTTTTGAGCTGATGCCAGTAGTCATGGATATGTCTTACAAGATTTTTTGCAGCCAGATGCAAACTTGTTTGGGCTGTGTTTTGGGCTGGCTGGACTCAGGCTGCTTCAAGACTGCAGGCTGTGTAATTGCACAGCCGGGGTGTCTGAGCTGATCAATCCAGTCTCCCAGAAGACCTTCCTAGCTAAGTGTGGTGCTTTGCTGACATGGTTTCAAGACTTTGGGACGGGAGACAGTTTACATCTCTCCCTCCTAGGGAAACTATTCACTTGACAATAAAAGAGTGTGGACACTTCTGAAAAGAAAACATGTGCACCAGCCTTTGAAAGCCCTGTAGCCTCTTCCCAGGAAGACTAAGGGGATGACATAGAGTATGAAACTGAGAAGGCTTCCACGGAGGTGTTTTACACTTTAAAATCACTTTTATTGTCAATGTCCATCTTGACCTTGTCAGACCACAGCTAGTTCTGGAGGAAGACAAGATGCAGACTGATAGCCTCAAAGTCAGGCAGTAAGGGAGGTTGCAGGTATATATGTGAGCACCTCTGCAGAGGGGACCCCAGACTGCTGCATTCCCCCTTGTACAGCCTGTCTGTGTAGTAACAGGAGATGATTTTCCTTCAGGAAATCATGAGTATTTCAGGAAATCAGTATTTCTGCCAGTTCAGCAAGAAAGCACTTTGCAAGCTGAGGATGAGGGCATATCTGTGATCACTGGGACTTCCTGAAAGCTGTTTCTTCCCCAGGTGCCTCTCTAAGAGGCCCATCAACAATGGAGGTGTGAAAAAGTAGAGAAAGAAGCAATGAATCATCTGCTACTCCAAAAGGAGAGGGGAAAGACACAAAGAAAGGGAGAAGAGCCTTTTGTGTCCTTAAAAATCAGTCTTTCTCATCAATTTTAGAAACAAAACTGGCAGGGGTTAGGAAAGAACAATCCCATCTACAAAACTCACCAGTGGCGTTTGGCTTCTAGTACTGAGGGGAAAAATGCACTTTGGAAGCTACATTTCTCCTGTTTTCCAGAGCACTGCACCCTCTGGCTGCAAGTGCATCAGGCAACTTTCCCAAAAGGGCACTTTGGGGATGTAGCCTTCATCTCTAGAAGGAACGGAATGGGGAGTATGTCTCTGCTAATGAAAGCTGCAGCCAGAAATAATAGTTCTGGAGGTTGAAAACTAGGTTAAAAGCAGCCAGCAACGGAAAGCAGCTGAAGATGGAGTGGGTTAAAGAGCTCTCGAGCATTAGAGGGTGGATGGTTTAGCTTCACTCCCAGCTCCTGGGTAATGCAGTCCTGGCAGATTGACAGGGCTTCTGGGGTGAGTTGTCACAGGATGCTTCAGCTTGTTTTTTTTTTTTCCTTAGATTTTTATTTTTAGTTGAATTCTCCCACTTAACACACACTACAGTGACCCCTACTGCTGCCAGCAGTCAAGGACCCATCTCAGCACAACCACTAAACCATGGGAAAGTATTGCCTGTAGTCTTAAGAACAGATAGTGTCATTTATAACCCTTAAGTATCCAGAAAGTCTGCTGCTAACTGCCACGCTACCAAAGAGGAAAGCTTCTGTAAACCCTTGTGATGCTTAGATTGTGGGTACAGTGTTTGTGTAAAGAACAAGAATCAGACAAAACCTATTAAGCCTAGAATAAACCTATTCTCCCTTTTCCAAGAAAGACTGGGGTGGGCATGCTGACCAGTTGGACCTACCACATGGCGAAACTGCTGTACTGCACCACATGCAGAAACAGCATCCTTGTGCTCCTGCTTGGTCCCAGCCACCAGGACTTTCTCCTATTTTCAAGAGCAGTTATAGGGTAGAAAAATCATGACAGCAATAAGGTTATGAAAGGGTGTTCATTGCTACTGCCCTTATGAAAGTGATGGCAGCAGCTCTGTGTTCTGTAACTTGTGATGTGTTAGGAGAAGAGCCTCATGCTGGTCTACACCCAGCATGTTATGTCTCTGTTAACTACCCTGACGCTGGGCTGAACCATCACTTGCTTATTTGAGCTCTCTTTTCAGCATGATTTTTCTAGTAGGTAAGATCTTGACAGGGACATTAGAATCTTTACAGGACTTACAAAGAGATAGTGAGGAAATAGGAAACTTTTAATATGGAATAAAAAGAAGTCTAAAAAGTTGGAATATTAAATGTAGCTATCAGGGTCTCAGTGAAGTGCAGTGCAAACACAGCTGCTGCATGGCAGGATGGCCAAGTGCCCACTTCCATCAATCCTAGTCGGTGTAAACACCCCCAAGAAAAATGGTAATTGGCCTCAGCAGGAATCCTCTATGAAAGCTTCCTTGGTGAGTGTGGCACTGTGGGAAAAATTATGGGGTACCAGAGACATGGTCCAACAGGTAGTACAAGGTGAACACCTAACTGGAACGCAGGCTGGGGAAGAGCAGAACAATACGTTAAAATGAGATTATCCAAGCACTGCTGCCTGCATCCCTGACAGACTAGTGCAGGCTTTCCCCTATGACTTGTTCCCCAGGAATTGCTCTGCTCCAGTTTTAGTTGCTCAGACTATCCCATAGGCTGGAGCAGATGCCAGCTCAGAGGTTGTACCTGATTGTTAATGTGGGCCTGTTACCAGATGCTTCCCCCAGTGGTGTACAAGTAAAGCTGTTTCTGCTCTATCTCATCAAAAGCACTGCATGTTTTACCTGGAGACTGGGGCTGCCAGTTGTTCTGTGCTCGTTGAGAACTGTCCCTACTTCTGGTCTGGATAAATGGGCGAAAGACAGCTCAGGTGCCCTGCCTGAGCCTGGTGGGGGTGCTCTGCCAAGGGGCAGGGTGGTGAGCATGGAGGTGGCCGAGCACCAGGAGGGATCCCTGGGTCTCCCTGTGAGTGATGCCTGCTCCTCTGCATGGACAACCTGACCCATGGCCATGCTGTGTTCAGTGCACACCCATGGGCTCTGGCAGCAAAGCTCTTCTCCCCTGCTGCCGGAGTTAGTGATGCCTTGGGTCTGGGGAAAGGTAGCTGAGTTACTGCAGCTGTGTGGAGAGCCAGGAGTCCCACTTATGCACTCTTTCAGAAGTTATCTTTGACCATCTGTCCTCTGAGAGCATCATCCTGAGAAGGATCCTTCTGCTTTCTCCTGCTTGCCTTCGTGTAGTTGGCTGTTGACATTAACCACCTTGGACATTGCGGCCTTGCCTGACAGCTCTCGCAGCACCCAGGGTGGCGACTGAGGGAGCTGGGTGACAAGGAGCGAGGCTTTTCTCTGCCCTGCCTCGCTCTCACCTGCTATCACTGCAGTTCTGGGAGCGTAGCATATGAAATTGGGGATCATTCTTGGTATCAGACTCTTCTGCTTCCTGCAATACTGCACACTATGCAGTACAGCTCTGCAGAGCTGAGCCAGAGTGCTTTTGTGCACTGCTGAGTGCTGCTGGATTCCTTTATGGCTTCATTATGGCTTGACACTGAGCACTGGGGAATGAAAAATACATGATGTGGCCATGACACTTGCTGTAACTCAGCAGGGAAAAAGAAAAGACACCCCCTTGGGAACCTGCCTTCCCATTCCTCACAGCTTCCAGTGTTGTGCTGCCTCACAGAATGCCTGGCGCTGACCTCAGGAGCTCTGAGGCTCTGCTGTCATGATAAGCAAATAGCTAAATCTGTATTTTACAACAAGCTGCTCCTGTGAGACTTAAACAAGGACAAGTTGAGGCTGTGACAGAGGGAAGCAGCAGGAGGTCCCACACAGTGGGTCTGTTTTTCCTTGGAAAGCAACCATTGCTTCCCTCTCCCTTGTGCAGAAGCCCCAATCCCGACCCAAGGACCTTCTGGAGATAGGCAGTGATTGCTCTATAGCAGGAAAATGTTGAGCTGTCATTCCCTGGTTCTGAGTCATCCTGCTAAATCTGTGTACAGCAGTTGGCTGAGAAGGGGAGTGGGAGATGGAAAATCCCCTATGGGATCAGGATAACAGTGAAGAAATGAAAGTGGTGGAGAAAAAATACATCAAGCCTCTGAGGGTAGGGATTTGAATGTGGGACTGGCCTTCAAGATATCCAGGAAAAGCAAAGGCCTCACTGCTGGGATGTAACCTCTAAGGAGGGTTTATGTGAACCCCAATGCTGCATAGTTGAGGTTGCCTCTGTGTTGGGGGTTTAAGTAAATGCCAGCTGAAAGGAAATAATTTTGTCAGTGGTCTGAGGATGTGGATGCGTGACACATGAGAACTGGCTCAGAACAGCTGTGCTTTAATTGGACATTTTTCCCCATTGTAACTACTGTTTCACTGCTGAGTTGCAGGATGCAGCTTTTTGGGAATGGAAGGTGATGGCTGTGGTTCTACTCGCTTGTGAGCCCCCTATACCTGGTAGGATGATTTGTGCAGGGACAGAAATGGTGTATGGGGCTGAGGCAGCACTGGGGACTTGGGACGACTCAAGCCTGCAGTTATGTATTTTGATTCTGCAGAGGCTTTCTCATTTAAGGGAAATTCCTAAAATCTACTGCTGCCGTCGGGTGACACTTGTTTAGATAACGTCTGTGACTGTCCCAGTGTGAACAGACAGAGGGCTAATGCAGGTCTGGCTGGAAGTCAAACATGTCCTGCAGCAGAGCCAGTGCAGTGGCTCTGCCAGTAGCCTGGCACATAGTACACTGTGGTGACTTTTCTCAAGTAGCTGGAGAAGGCATCCTGGCCATGTGCCATTCACAAGCTAAGGTGAGAATTAGAAAAGGTGTGTTTTAGTGCCTCATAAATAGCTTAGCACATGCTGATGGAGCAGTAGCTCAGCTTTATCATTTCAGCTTTGCATCCCTAACATGCCCATTGGAAAAAAAAAAAAAAAATCAGTGCCTGAAATGTATGGGCTAAATTCAGGCCTTATGAAGCAATACCAGTTATAGCAGGTCAGAATCTGGCTCTAGGTCTCTAAAATTATTGGAAAATCCTCTCTCCTCTAACCCTTGCTTGGTCCATTCTGTGGCTGCAGTTACAGCTTTAGCTCGTGCTGAGCTGCATTTTGTGCTGTGCCAGGTCCATCACATGTGCTGTGCGTGTGGTCCAGGTTTTGAACTTTGCTTGTGGGAAGTAGATAATCATCGTGGTGCTTGAGCTTCAAGGCCTCTGGTAATGCCTGATAAAGAAATGCCTGGCTGATTTATCTGCTCATACGTAGAAGCATTTGCCTCCTGTATTTTGCTCCCCTTTTGAAATTCCACCCATTGGTCATCTGTCTTTTGTGATTTCCACTTTCTTGCTGTGCTCCACAGCAATATTCACATAATAGTGTTTCATCTTTGACTCAAATACTTCTTATTCCTCCCTAATTTGCCAGACTATACATGTTTCGGAATGGGCTTTGCTAGAATTTTAATTCCATCTTAAGTGAAGTATCTTCATCTGCTAAGGAAAGTAGGATTTTTATTTTCTCATATGGTAGCAGAGTTTTTCAGGGGCTGATAATCACTCTGAGCTGCCTGTGGGCTGGCACTGCTGTGTTTTCAGCAGAAGCACAGTAAGGCCATTACTGAGTATGTCACATGTCAGCAATGATTCCTGTCCCTGAGAGCCAGCCATGTTACCTGTCACTGGTGTGGTTATTGCAAACTGGTGTTTTTAACACTTAGAAGATTTGGGGCCTTTCTTAAATCCCCGAGCCATTATATAAGAATGATAACTTGGCATATTTAGATTTTCTGGTTCTAATGGCTGCAGAGAAAAGCTAACAACAGAAACTGTAAAAGATACTGGATCATGAGTCAAATACAAAAAGGAACCCCAAATTGTGGTACTTGGGTTTGGGTTTTCTCTTACAGCAGAGGGTGGAGGGAAGTGGTTCTGCCTTGTAGCTGGCAGGGTCTGAGCCTGGTCATATAAACTGCCTTCACCATTTGTCCTGAAACTATGAACAGCAAAAACATCTTCCCTATCCCGTGAAGCTAGTGTGTGGTACGTGTATATCCGTGTGCAGGGGGCTGCATAGCAGAGGGGGTTGTGACCTCATGGGGAGCGAGTTAAGTTCCTCTCTGTTCACACCACTCTCAGCCAAACACTCCTGGCATTCCTCAGTTGTCTGCCTTTGAGAATCTTATGGAAATGTTTTATTTTTATAAAGTCAAAGCCTTTCCTTGCAACTTTATTTTCATAATATTGTCAAAATACTTCAGCAAAGTTAAGATGCTTTAGAAAAATGTCATTTTAAGGAAAATAACATGCTAATATTTTATTTTATTTTTTTACTTCTATTTTTTATTTTTACTATTACCTTGGAGTATCTGCCCCAAAGTAATAGCGTGCTCTGAGAAAGAGACAATTTTTTTTTTTTTTTTTAGCTCTCTTGCATTCTGGTGAGGACTACACTACACGAGTCTCAGAAAAGGAAATTTTCCAAACAGAAAGTCTTCTTAACTTAAATTCACCTGGAAAAAATGCACCTAGTAGGAAGTCCTGTCTTAACAAGCCAGGATTTCAAGGGTGGCTCTTATAAAGGTCTTGTACATCCTATCTTCAAATCTCTGAAAACATTATTTTTCCTTTACCTACATAGACCCTTTATAACTGTGCTGTAATGTTATTATTTAATACCTAGCTTTTGTCATTTTCTTCTTTCAGAGCTAGCAGGGACAAGTCTGTGTGTAGGTCTGACAAAGAACCTTAGCTGTGCTATCCTGCAGGCACTGGGAGTTGCATGTTCCAGAATAGTGGTCTTTCCAGAGAAATCTGTTTCAAACATGTCTCCGTGCACTCTTCAGCCATGGTGGCCACTTAAAGAGTGAGGGTCTGAACCATGGTGTCCTGGTAGTGGCTTTTCTGTCATTGGAGCAGCTGTGAATTGGAGCAGAAAGCATTTCTTGTACCATCATTCCCAAGGCAGGCAGTTAGGCAAGAACTTGCTTGTCTTGATGAGGCTGTGCCACATGTGTTGTATTAGCATGCCAGAATAAATACACTTCAGGTCTAGACAACAATAAAAGGCTCTAAGTGTCACCAAAGTAGGCAGATGGGGAGGCTTGTGCTTCCACAGATGCTGCTCCCAACCTCAGATGCCCTCTGGAACATTAGGGAGTGAGTTTGCTGGAGGGGAAGGGGAGATGGCTTCTTGCATGGTTGGTCTATTGTACTTTTACCCTCAGAAAATCCTCTTTATTAAGACTGACAACTTTTCCCTGTGAGGTGGATAGATTGGTCGTACTCCTAGACAAGGAAAGTGGCCTGACAGTTGTTCCTGTTTCATGCAGGGAACTGGGGGGAAAGCCAAGAGCACGTCCTGAATTTGGAAGCTGCATCTATCCCAGCTCTGGCTTTGCCTTGGTGGCTGCCTGCTGAAAGCAGGAGCCAAGGGGCTGTTGGTGGGTAGAGACCAGGAGCTCTGCTGGACAGCAGGCTGGCTTGCTGCCCACCTCAAAGGCTTGGCTTAACTGTGATCTGCTGCCCTCAAAACTTGGGTCATGCCTCAGGCAAAGCCATCATTACCTACCGTGGATTAATAACCTCAATTACTGGAGCCCTGTGGGTCAGATCTTCCTGTGCTGGCTGCATTACCGCCCTTTAATCTGCTTTCCTCTCTCTCATAACCTCTGAGCCCGGAGAGATCGGCAGGCAGGGGAGATCTTTTGCCTTCCAGCATGTTTCCCTTGGAAGGGCTGCAGATGTGAAACAGCAACCACAGCTGGCAGGGGACTTGAACCCACCAAGGAGGTGCACCTAGAAGGTGCTTCTGCAACTCTCAGGTTCAAAGGACAAATGTGGCAATATCTGAAAGTTTGCCATGAACTACATCTGCAAAAAATCACAGCACTCATCCTGTGAGGGGCTGGCAGTCAGGTTTGGTCATCTGGGTAAGGGGCTGCATGGCTCTTGGGGCGGGAACATCCCCCCAGATTCCTTAATGTTCACTGAGCAACTGGGTAAAGGTGAGGCAGAAGTCTGGATTTCTAAAATGCTTCCCTCACTGGGTGTTTCCTTCAAGGAAAAAAGGGCAGGTCTCATCAGTGGGGAAATTGCCAGTGAAGAGAGACTGAACTGTGCAATACTGGACATGCTCCTAAATGATTTTGAAAAGTGAGGGGATGAAGAGGAGACAAAATCATTAGAGAAACAGAAGTGGACAGGAAAGAGCTGCAGAAGGATTTCTTGATACAGAGTTTCTGCTGAACTAACAACAGTATAAACTGGGGAGGAGTGCAGGGTAATGCACCCACTGATGAAACCCAAATATATGGGGGGTGTGTGTATATATAAATATGTGCACACATTTAAAATTTATGGGCACTCATGGTAAGGGGTGCTACCTGGGGTCCATTTCCTCACTGGAAAAAGACCGCAGAGAAAGCGTGAATCTCTCTGGAAGTGCTAGCTCAGCAGATGCAAGCAGAAATTATTGGAAAAGGTATAGAAAGCAAATAGGAGCTATCATCCTGCCATGCTAGAAACCCCTGGAGCACTTGCACCTTGAGTACTGTGTGCAGCTGCAGTTATCCTGTCTCAGAAAAGATGTGATAGAACTAGAAAGGCGCAGGAAACAGTGACAAGGTCAGTGGAGCGTGAAGAGTAGCTGCTGCCCAGGGAATGATGGAACAGATTAGGCATTTTCAGGTGCCTGCAGAAATGAAACAATTGAGGAAGGAAATACAACAGAGGTGTATAAAACCATGACTGTTATGGAGAACATAAAATTACCATTTCACAATATAATCTTATAATGCTCACCTTATAAGTTGAGGTGAGCATTAAATGGAATTATCAAGAAGGAGTTTTAATCTAATAAAAGCTTTTTCCTGCCGTTGTAGAACTCCTTGCCGAAAGATAGTGAGGAGGTCAATGGTATTACTGGTTTCCAAAAATGAGTATAAAAATTTTTTTGGGAGAAAGCTATCATGGGTTCTTAAAAACCTTGTGAGACATCCTGTAGATGAGGGCATCTGCTGGGCAGTGTAAGTGGGTGGAAGGAACAGGGTCTGTCTGCTCCTTTTCTAGAGTATCTGTTCTGAGCTGCTCATACTACTGCCAGAATGTTTGGAGATGCCCTAGAAGTTCAGGTTCAGAGGAAGTGTCACTATACTGAAAAATATTCAGAACAACCACTTTTCCCTAATTCAAACTGGAGGCATTTGATACACAAAGCCTTCTTTACATGTAATATTATATTTCTTCTTAATGTCAGGAAGTTCAGCTCCTGAGTGCTCATTACTATAAGCTTTTTATGTGTCTGAGGATAAACCTATTAAATGATCAAGGTTATGGGACATCTTTTCTTTTGCTCCAGAACCTGCTTTGGTGAGTTCAGAGGGGCTGAGACTTTACCAAGTCAACCTCTTCAGCAGGAGCTGGAGTTGGTGGTTTCTGTTCACTCTTGTTCAGAAATGCTACTAAGAAATTAGTCTTTCTTGTCTGATGTACAAAATCAAACTCTGTCTTTTTTTCTGTGTCACCTTTTATTTGCTCTCAGAAGGTATATGGTATACTTTATCCATGGAAGAGCTTTCAGCAGAATCTTTGCCTTATAATGAGTGCAATTTTTTACTGATCAGGAGGAGGCTAATCCTCTCATTAAACCACCAGAACGAGGACTGACAGATGATTCCCTACCTGTCCACAAATTTATTGTGTGACCTTCAGCAAACCCCTCAACTTTGTGCTGCAGTTCCCACTGCCTCTTGTGTGATTGTGCTGTGCTTTGGTGGGGCTGGGTGCAGTAGAAGCTGTATGTGGCTGGTATGTCCCTGAAGCAGACCCCACCATCCCTCCTTGCCAGCAGTGCTCTGCTTCATAAAGAAGGGAGGGGAAGAGGGTAATCAGAAATATCCAGAGAGCACAGTGGTGATAGTGGTTTGCACTGGAAAGGGCTGTAGTTTGTGGCCCATTCGTAAATTTTGCTCAAATGGCTCTTGGGAAGAAAGGTGTTGTGGAGTAGTTCTCTGCCACCACTGAGGAGTATCTCTGATATATAATCACTGATCACATATGGACCCATGGAGTGAGCATCGAGAAATGATCACCAAGTACAAGGAGTTTTGTAAATTTACAGAGAGGGGGTCAAGGTCCAAGATCTGCGTCAGCACCAGCTTGGACAAAGCTCTTGAGGTTAATGGGCCCTTTCTCATCATATCCGCCTGTGTTTGGCCAGAAAATACAACAAGGGCAGAGACTTGCAAAAAACCCAACCAACCAACCAGAAACAATGCACCTGCATGAGCTGTTTGTCTGTGCACCAGTCACAGTGTTCAAAGAGCTACCAGTCACATTGGGTGAAAACAGAACAGCATGGACCCAGTGCCTTGAAAGATTATTACTGCCTTTGTATGAAAACTAGGAAATTACCTTTCCTGGGTAGTCTCTTCTTTGAGCTTTGTAGATTTTCTTTCCTTTTTGGCTTTTGTAACTGGTGAACTCATACACAGTATGCTATTTTAATACCTAGCAAAGAGCCTTGTCGGCTAAATCACCTTATTTTTCTCTGATCAGAGCGCAGTACATTCCTCTTTTTAGTAGAAGGTATTAATTTAAATTCCATAATCCTAAACATATTCTTGTTTCTGTTCAGTGCTTCAGAAGGCCAATGGCATTTTAATTTAATAAGGGAGAAACACACGTGACACTGTGTTCCATGTAAATGTCTTCTGACCTCAGTGATGCTTTCACAGCTTTCTTTGTGTTCCAGCAAATGCAATCCCTGCTTTTATTCAAGTACACTATAATTTCTAATACCTCTGTTCAACCAGTGGCTAAAAATTTAAATATCTGTAGCATTTTCACAGTAATGCTTGAGATGTTAGTTGCATCATTATTTAGTAGTGCAAGCTCATCAATGGAGCCACGGTGAGATGTATGCACCACTATGTCCGTTGAAGTATTGTTTGGGTACATGCTGTCCTTCTGCACTGAAATAAATTTTATTTTGGTTTACCTTGTTTTCAGATTAAAATGAGTTAATACATCTAGCAATGTCTTGATTTATGTCAGCTCCATTTATCTTTTCAAATTCTTTAAGCTTTGTTTACTGGGCTAAGATTTACCTAATTGGGTACACAGTATTACTGAGTATTTTGTGGCATGTAAACACTTGAGTCATATGCATCACAGTTCTTCCTTTGCCATTTTTATGCTTCCATTTTGCTGTTTAAACCTACGTAAACATACTCAGTTTGAAAGAACATGTGCTTGTTGCAGTCCTTACGGCCCTTCTTGGGAAATGTCAGGTAACATTCATTCTTTTCACTGGTTTGAGTCTGCCCTCCTTTCCTCTAGTGTGAGTCAGGAACTGACCCCTTGGAGTGTGCCCCACAAAGGCTGGATTATCAGCCTTGCTGCAAGGTGATGGAAGCTTCCGAAAGAAATGGGGATTATTTTGTTGATGGTTTTATGGGTTATTCTGAGTAGATTTTCCAAGAACAGCAGCATTAGTTTAATGAACAGAGGTCCCAAAATTCAGCTACCTGATGCATTTTCATTTTTTTTATTCTTACAAACATTTGTATTGTGTCCAACGCACTTGCCCTTGCCATGTTCATGTGATAAATCTGCCCATTCCTATGCTATCTTGATATGTATAACATTTAAGTGCAACTCTTCCCTTGTCCCTAGTGCTGCACTTCAGTCCTGACATCTCTAAAGGAGAGCCCCCTCATTTACAGCTCCATGTTGGCTGCTAAGCAAGGAGGGCACCTTGACTTTGGATCTCACTGTACTGTCCTTGATCTGCCACATCCAGAATTGTTCTCGTCTCAAACATGCTGCTGATGCATTTGCAGAAAGAGGACTGTTATTTTTTGTGCTATTACCAAAGTATCCAAGAACCACCAGTTCTGTGTTAGAGCTTCACTGTGCAAACTACTTCTGGCCTTGTTCCAGCAGGGCTACAGGCTTGCTCTCTGAGGATCAGATGTAGCAGAGGACTGAAGGACAACTCTGGGTGAAGGGGAGAGGTAACAGCTGTAGTCTCAGTTTGGTATCTGCCCTGACATGGCGCTGTAGTCTTTCATGCTGGCTGAAAGACTGGCTGTGGAGCAGGGATTGCTGAGGAGTGCAATGGAGCAATGATCCTGGGTAACTGGGGACATGGAGAAGGGCAGTTTCATTTAGCTTTTTGCTGTGACTTGGTGCATGTGAAAGGTCCTGTCTAAAACAGTTTATAAATTAAGACAGAGAGAGTGATGATTTTTCAGCCTAACTCACAGCAGACAACAAAAACTGAGTTTAGTATGAATCCCAGGGATTAGTTAGGAATACCTTCCATCCTTCTAACAGTCCTGAACTGTATGCTACTGGCTTTGCTTCTAGTTAAATGCTATTTTTCAGCATATGAACTAGAGTTGACTGGAAAAGAAGAGCTACCGTCTCATGAAACATTTGGCATTTTAACTGGTTTTTTCCCTTTTCTATTCAGGAGTAAAATTGAAACTGTGGAGTATTTATTGAGGGCATGAAAGACTCCAGGTGCTCTCAAAAATATTAGTTTTGCCACAAATGCTTGATAGCTTCTCACGCCTAAACAGCATTTCTTTTGTTATGCCTGGTTTCTGTGCCCTAGTAGTATGATCTAGATGTTAACCTCTAAGTCTGTATCCCCACTCTTGCATCCGTTTGAAGTGCTGGCCAGAAGCCTGTTGCATCCTAGAGTGCACTCTTTGGAAAAATGTCCATCTCATGAGCTGGCCAGAGACACCTGGCCGCTTCTGCCAGGTATTAGGAGAAACAAAAGCAGAGAAAGCTTTGAAAGGTGGTGTGTGAGTAGGGAACCCTGGCTGAGCACAAGGTAATTCAGTTAGAAAATCACCCTTGTACTGGGTTCCTATTTGTCCCAGAGGGAGTTGCTTTTTAGTGCAGTATTAGAGCTTATACTCAGGAGAAAAAGTTCTTTTGAACGGCTTTTGTATATGATAGTACTGTTTTATCGAAGGAGTTTTTCTGTGCTCCTGTGCTTTCCAGCCTTGTGTTGTGGGTTTTGTGTAATTTCATGAATTGGAGACAGTTCTAAGGAGAGCATCTTTCCCTAACCATCGTTGCATGTGAAATACGTGCCCTACCTTTCTCTGTGCAGCACCAACACTGAGACTTGAGTCGGCAGCTCTGTAACAGTGACAGTTTAAAAATGGGTGAAAAAGAAGGTACCTTGAGTTTCAATGGAGCGCCCTTTGCGGGAAGCTGGTGGGTTTGTAGGTGGAAATACGCACGCTTCCTCGTTTACAGCGTGTCCATAAAGGAGCACGCCTAGCTAGGCACCCGCTCCCACCGGTGATTTAAGACCAGAGGTGTGTCTTCTTCCCGGCCACGTTGTCGGTCCCGTGGTTCCAGCCCCCGGGAGCCCCGCGCTCGGTGCCCCCGCACGTGGTGCCTTCGGTCGCTGGGGACACCCGCGGGCACCGACCCTGCCCGTCCCCGCACGGGGCCCCGGCGCTGCTGGGGCGGGCGGCGGGGCTGTCTCCTCCTTCCCTTCCTCGCTCCCCGCCAGGACTCGCAGAACTTGAGCGCGGCGGGGCCGTGCGGGGCGGCGGGACCGGGCCCTCGGTGGCGGGGCGGAAGCGGCAGAGCCCCCGCCCGGCCTCGCCCCAGCAGAGCGGAGCGGCCGAGCCCCGGCGGCGGGGGGGTCCCGGCGGCGCTGCCCGCCCCGGCGGGGGCTGTGCCGGCAGGGGGCAGGGCTGGGAGCCGGCCGCGCGTGTTTCTAGGGCTTGACGTCCTTCCAGCCAGCCCGCCCCGCTTCCCGGCACGGCCGGCCCTCCGCCGGCGGACAAGTCCCGAGAAGTGGCGGCGGGGTCCCCCTCCCTCCCCCGGGCGCGGCGGGGCCACGGCGATGGGCCGGGAAGTTTGGCGTCGAGGGGGCCCGGCGCCCCGCCGCTGAGAGCCGGCCGCTCCGGGGCTGGTCCCTTTTCCGAGGAGCGGGAGGGCGCCACAAAGTGAAATCCATGAGGATTCTCGGGCTTCTCCTGGAGAAAGGCTCGCATATGCTGCAGTGTCTCTGTGGAAGGCGCCTGAGATCCAGCCACAGCCCAGGTGGGGAGCGCGCGTCCTTGTCCCCGCCGCCCTCGCCTCCCCGCCCGGGCGCCGCTCGGCCCGGGCTGGCCCCGTTTCCTCGCCGTCCGCCCCTGCGCCTCCGCCTCGCCGGCGCCGCGCACAGGTGGCCGGGATGGGCCGGGCGCTGTCCGCGGTGCTGACCCCGCCGGGCGTCCCCGGGACCGAGTCCCCGTTAACTCGGCATCCCCCACACGCGGGTCCCCTCCGCCCCTAGCATCCCCACCCGCTGGATTCCCAACCTGGCCCCCCTCTACCCGAGGCCTGCCCCCCATCCTGTGCTTAATCCCACCTGGAGTCCCCACCTACACAGAACCCCCACGTGTGTCCTTTGTCTTCACAGAGATTCCTACCTCACACAACGACCCTCACTGTTGTTCCCTATTCTACCTGCAGTCCACTCAGGTCTTTTTTCTTCCTGTGTAACCTCTGTATCTCCCATCTCACCTGAAATCCCCCACTGTGGCCTCGGTTACCGCCTGGCCAATATGGGGATAACCTTCCCCAGAGTGCCAGTGGCCCCACATATCTCTGGGGTTGGCCCCACTGTACTTCGTTTTTGGTAGAAGTAATGTTACAGTGTTTTTCTGGTGGAAGGTGTTTAATGTGTTTTTGAGTGGGGATGTACTTAGAAGCAAAAGGAAATCCTTGCCGGCTCCTGATGGGGGGCCAGGAGACTCCCAACTCCCCTCTCAGCTTCTAGCCTGTTGGGGAGAGAGCATTTCACTAGGATAGGAAGGAAGGGCAGCGGGATGATTTTCTGAACAATATTCCTGATCCTAAACACTTCCCCTGAGCACTTTTTGAAGAGGCAAATAAGTGCATGAGTATCTTGGTTTGGTGTGGTACTAGCCCTGAGTTTTAGGATGGTCTTGTTGAAGCTTTTTAAGAGGCGTTTCTGAAGTTTCTTCTGTGCTATATGTGTTCTATGAATCTGAGTTTTCTTCTCTATGAGACTGGGTAAATGCCTATGGAAAAAAATCCTGTGTTATTATTATTAGTAGTAGAAGCTACTAATTGGATGCTTATGAGGACGTCTTTCAGAGTATTCTTTCCTAATACTTGTGTTGGTTTTTTTGGTGAGATCTTGGTCCTAGAAGCAGAAAACGTCCATGCCTCCAGTGCAAACGCTTGGTGTTGTTTCTTGAAAAGAAAGGCTGTTCTTGGGGGAACACTGTTGCTGAGGTAGCCTGGATTCCCTTATGGCCCTGCTAAGGAAAAGCTGTTAATGGTTATAGGCACCCATTTATGCCTCAGTAGCCTCTTCCCTCCCATGACACTTTTGTGTACAAGTTGCTGTCTGTGACAAGCTCATGGTAACAGGAGAATCTTCGGGAGAGAATGCTGAACTCCCTTCAAAGTATGTTCTGCCCTGGTTTGAAGAACAATATGATAAATAAATAGAATAAATTGTGGCTGCACTTGGAAGCATCACACACACTAGTCTCTTTTCAGTGCAAAGCTGTAATAGAGTTTTCTTCATAGTGCTATGTGTGAGTGTTTGTTTTGTGTCTTTTGGAAGCCTGGAGCAGTAAAGAGAACAATAAGCTACTGGTAAAAGTGGGGTGGTGCTCAGGCTATGGGGGCTAGGCTGTAACTTAGTGAACTAGAAGTCGATGATAGTGTCCTAATAGTTTCCTGGTGGAGCTGGTTTGGCTTTACAGGTGGATCCCGTGCTGGAGCATGCTTAATGCATATATGGTGCCTGAGCCTTTTCTCATCTCCCCCTCTCTGAAGAATGATACTGAACATTGCATAGCCTTTGTATTTCCTGAGGTTGTGCTCTAAGGAGACAGTCTGTGGGAATGATCTCCTATTGTTATCCCAACTGAGCTTACTTTCCAGGTACTAGCCCCATGCCACCACAAGCCTGAGCACTCAGATGGGGTCTGTTGCTTTGAATCAGATTGCTAAAATACGTTCCCTCTTCTTGGCTGCATTTTTAAATTTTCCATTAAGTTTGGGGTTTATGTTCTTGAAAAACGTGCAATAAAAATGAAAGCTTCCACCTATAAAGGGGTCACTGTGGGCTGGGCCTGCTGAGGAGAAATCTCCTTGCTACTTTTTCAAAAGGTGAGTGTGCCCCAGGAGACAGGTGTATACGATGGTGACAACCCTAAAGGTGTAGTGGTGTGCCCAGCAAGGCACTGTGGGGTCAAGCCAGTCAGAGATTGTAAACCAAGAAAAGGATTATAAAATTGCAGGAGCGGAAGGACTGCGGAAACATGGACTGCAACAGTGGTGGCACAGAGTGCTGTGAGCTACTTACATGCCCTTGATCCTCTGATCTGAAGTTACTCTGACAGATTGACCAAGCCTTTTGCCTTCCTCATATCTGTGTTTTCTTTAACACAAACAACTCGTACGGATGTGAGCACACATTTGAAGTCAGATTTGTATTTGTGTGTTGTGCTGACTCAGAGCCTTAGACCACTCCTGACTCTGATAGAAGCTAATGCATGACGCTTCAAAGAGAAACAGTCAAATATTGAAGGTAGTTGTATAGTACTGTACAGCTCTGTTGTGATGTTAGCAAAATTATTAGCAAGATTTTTGTTATTATGTGAAGACCTCTCACCTCTTTACTTTAGCTTATTCTAGCCTGTAGTTTTCTTATGCTGCACTTCTGAGGTGTGCAGGCCTTGTCTTTGTCTGTGCAGGGGGAGGCTGTGGTTATTTGAACAGCACCTTGCAAAATGGGGCTTAATGGGTCTCCAAGCCACCACAAAAGTGCAAGTAATTCATAGCAATGCAGGGTAAGAGATTTATCCTATTCTTTTGTGAATTTCTTTACAAGTATTTTAGCACAGCAACATCCTGTGTCATCTTTCAGGTGCTTCAATTGTTATCTTAGTTTCAGAGTTTGCAAGCTGACTGTCTTGCATGTGCAGAGATATTTCCCTTCTTGATGGTGCAACCACAATTGATCTCGTTAAGTGTTTTTTTCTTTAATTTCTTTTCTCTGCTAACACTTTTTCCCATTTGTTTGAGAGGTGTGGTTTTTTTGCTTTTGGCTTCCTAGCCAACATTATGAAATAGGTAGCTACTACACTGTTAAGTTCAAGGTAAATATTAAATAATTACTGTATTGTTGTTGTAGCTGTGAATAGAGTTGTGAAAAAATATTTTGAGTGACCTGTGCCTGGTTTGCAGTCACTTTGATGCCAAAGGCCCTGTACCCATAGGCTGGATAATAGCAGCATGGAGATTTCTGCTAGTGAGTGTTTGTCTTCCTCCATAAGAATTTCTTACTTGGCTCTATGAGTGGTTCTGTCTCATGCCTGTACTCCCTTTGGCTCCTGTACAGACTCTCCTGTGGGATGCATCATTGCTAAAACCACAGATATTTCTCACATCAACCAGCAACAGCATTCACCAGCAATGCATTTTCAGCTTTATTTTCAGTAGTAGAGGTTTGATTGTATCCAGAGACTGATCTATTCTCAAACATTTATAAGAGTACTTCTCAGTTTAAGTCCCTATTTTGTAAATTGGTGCCTTCAGTACAAATTAAGCTCATATTGAAAGTAAATCCTGAACTTGGCTTCCATGGGTGTCTCACACTGGTGAAATCTGGAGATGCTCCTGGAAATACGCTGATTGATGCTGGCTTTATGGCAAACTAAAATGATGTCTGGCACAGTAGGTCTTCATATTTCTCCAGGCATCACAACACTAAGTTTGGTATTTGGAGCAACAGGACCAAGCATTCTGTCTAGGTAGGCAGGGTCAGGCTGTGCCTCTGCCATTAGCCAATCTGTTGCTGCCCATACACATCTTTGCTTTGCCCCGAGAGTGTTTGGGGCACTGTCATAACGTGTCTGCATATGCAAGTTATCTGCAGATGCAAACGGAGTCACGCACATAGGAGGTATAATTGCATATTCAAGAATAGTATTTGGCTTATGAGCAGAATAGACACTCCTTGGTTTGCTTGTACAGTCATCTGTGCATTCATCTACATTTTATTTACATACACTAGTTCTTGAAAATTTTCCCACTGCTGTTGATCAAGTAAACAGTAAGTACAGTGCACAGCAAATACTGCACAGTTCAGCTTCGAATTACTGGAAGCAACAGCTCTGTGCAAATAAGCGACAGACAGTGAAACCTGCAGTTCCTTGCTGAGTTCAGGGAGCACAGAGACTCTTTGATCTGTGGCAGCTCAGAGTGTGGATGTGCATTGCTAGTGGGAGATGGGAACAGTGGCTTAGTGGTGCTGAGCTGGAGCTGGGAGTGGGTTGCCAGGCTGAGAAGCACTGGCATCTGACTGGGGGTCATCAGCACTTTCTCCTTCCTGCGCCAGGTGTCTTGCCCGCCATTCTCTGCCACTGTTGCTGCACATACTTGGTCAGGTGTCCTCTTTCTGTTTTGTGTTTTTGGAAAAGTAACACTTGCTGACCAGTGGAAATGAAGTGCCTGTGCTGTTCTGGGATTATGCCTGTTGTTGACACTCATATGCTAGTGGAAAGAATACCTTTGTCTGATTTAGTTTAATTCACCTGGGAAATGAATTAAACAAAAGTCTGAAAAATCTTTTTTATTATAACAGGAGCACTCCTCTGGGGTATTATTCAAGAATAGCTATAGCATTTTAAATCCACACTTCCCTTTATTCTGAAGTAACCCTCTCATGCAGATGTTGGCTAAGCATCTCTCCTAGAAGTCCATAGTGCTTGTGAATCTTTGTAAAAAAATCTGTTCTGACTGAGCTAGACATGATGAATTTCTTAGCAGTTTTATTTGGTGAAATTACTTGATTTCTATCATACAAAAATTCCAGAGATATAAACGATAATGAACTTAGTTATATGCATATAACTTTTTTAAGTGCTTGCAGCCAGTTCTGTGTAGTTATGTAAAGGAAAGACTTTGATATTTTGTAGGATTTTATTTTTCAGTTTGCAATAAAGTATTTCATAAATCTTTGAAAGAAATGTAGGTCCAGGAATTCCCTGGGTGTAAAGTGGCTTAGCAATGCATAGCTGTCAGCCAGATGTCTGAGGTTACAGAGCTGGGCATCTGGAATTGCTGGATCTTCACTCAGTCTTCTGAATATTTAAACTTGTCTGGGTCCTACCAGAGTGTCACTGATATTGAATCATATTTGGAAAATGTTTTACTTTCTGTGAGTGAGCAAGTTCAAGAAAAATAAGAATAATTTGAATTTTCATAAGTACCTGTAATCAGGATGATAAACAGTATTCTGAAGCAGAGGTTTGCTGGTTTATGGTATTTCTCACCTGAAGGTTTGCATGTCTTTGAAAAGGAATAAAGCTTAACTTCCTTTGCTTCCCAATCTCAGCCAAGAGAAGAGTTTGTCTGAGATTAAACACCATGTGCAATTGTGATGCATTATAAACTCTAAGTTTGATGGGAAATGTTAACTAACAATATAATGAAATAATTTTTCAGCTTTTTTATTGGTTTTCCTGAATGATGGTGTGTATAAAATACTGTCTTCTGTGTTGCTGTTTTTCCACTCGAAGAGTAACAAAAGAATCTGGGGTCAATGGCAGATACTTAAAGTTGATGACTTTCAGAGCAGATGCCTTCAGCTTAAGCGTTGTGTGTGTGACTGTCTTAGGTCATGTCCACTCAAAGACCAAGGAGTATTTCCGGAGACAGGTCTCAGCTCACTGAACCATCTAAGTGCATATTTAACTCTATGCGTGCACCTAGTCCATTTTAAGATGGCCACATGCTTGAATACTTATCAGAACCATTGTTTTAGATGAGTGGTATGTATCATCCCTAAAATTCTTCTTGTTTTCCTTGTCCACAGATCATTGACAGTAGGCTTGTTTTCTGTTTCCAGCAGATCCCTCTGGAGGTATTTCACAGCCATCAGTTCCCAGATGGAAAGCCCTGTTCATTAAAGAAATTTAAATTTTCCTGCTTTGTTTGTGAGAGTGATCTACTTCTGGCTCACTGAACTTAGTCTCAAAACCAAGCCACTTGTCTTCCCATAGCCCTTTCTGCTGCTTTCCAGAAGTAACCTGTTTAATTTTTTACCAGACTGATGCTAGTTTTGAAATTTTTAGTCCAGGTTGTACATATATTGTCAAAAGTTTAGCATGGTCTGAAAACTAGATGAGATTTTTTGTAGAATATAGAATTTTTTCTATTGTAAAAGACCTCTAAGATTATTGAGTACAATTGTTAACCCAGCACTGCTAAATCCACCACTAAGGGCCACATCTGCGTGTCTTAAATACCTCAAGGGATGGTGACTCCACCTCTTCCCTAGGCAGCCTGTTCTAATGCTTAGCAACTCTTTCAGTGAAGAAATTTTTCCTAATATACAATCTAAAGCTCCCCTGATGCAACTTGAGGCCATTTCCTCTTGTTCTGTCACTTGTTACTTAAAGGAAGAGACGGACCCTTACCTTTCTACTACCTTCTGTTAGGGAATCGTAGAGAGCAATAAGGTCCCCCCTGATTCTCCCTTTCTCCAGGTTAAACAATCCCAGCTCCCTCAGCCATTCCTCATAGGACTTGTTCTCTAGGCTCTTCCCCAGCTCCGTTCTGGAGCTGGACAGAGAACCTCAGTGTCTTTCTTGAAGTAAAGGGCCCAAAACTGGACACAGGAATTGAGCTGTGGCCTCATAAGTGCCCAGTACAGGGATGATCACCTCCCCAGATGCAATGATAGTGCACAAAGCTTTCAATTGTGTGAATAGATGTTTGCTTAAAAGGCCTTTAAATAATTCTTCTTCCCCTTGGAGGAAAAGAGATGTGTAATGTTTAATAATAAAAATAGCGTTTCTTCCCATAGCCTGAAATGGCATGGAAGGAGGTAATCATGTTTTGTATGGCAAAGCATTTTTCTAAATAGCATGTTTATGCCTTTCTAGCATGGTGGCTGTGATTGGCTGCTGGGCCGATTTGCATGTGCTAAATTGCAGTCCTGGGGATCTGTGAAAACAACCCAGCAAAGCCAATCTCAGCTGGGAGCATGGAAGCTGCTGCTAATTTTGTGATGAGCCACCCCCAGGCCCAGCGTGAGTCATTATCATTGTTTTGTTTTCCAGCAGTCGGTACCAAATGCTTCCGGGATCCAAAGCGTGGATTATCTCTGGAATTGTATTTGTTCCCTCAAAGCTTTGTTTGTTCCAGATAAGAGGAAAGAATAGGAAAAAAATCTGTTTAAAAAAACCCCATGAAATAATTGTTTCCTTATTAGTGTTCTCTTCCTGCTTTTAATGTGCATTCAAAGCCATTTGTTCACTTGAAAACTCACTTGTACATAGCCCAGCAGTCACTGCTCAGTCCTAATCACTTTGCTTTGTGCTGCCAAGGGGGTTGGGGGGGCAACAGTAAGTACAGTAAGATGAGGCAACTTGGCTGAAGTCATTGTTTGGCTCTGGCAGAGCTGAGGTGGGGAGTTTCTGCTGTCCCTTCTATTTATCTTGCTGGTTTCTCAGAGTGTTTTTATGAAGCCACAGCTGTGTGTGGGACCAGCTGGGACATCCATTTGCTGTAGGTCAGGAGTCTTTGATCTGAGGAGTGCACTGGCCTGATCCCCAGGGTCTTACACCTGATGCCCACTTGCTGGGGTTGCTGGTCCACTGGAAGATAGGACAAGGTGTTGAGAGAACAAAAGGCCATGCCCTGTGCTGGGATTGTGACAAACAGTCAATTTGTTCCCAACTTCTAGCTCTTGTTTCAGGCTGTCTTCTCAAATAGTCTTCTTTGGTGTGCCATGGACTGTGCAAATGTAGCTGCAGGGACTGTGGGTGGGATGCAGAGGAAATGTTGGGTCCTGCAGAGGAAAGGTCCAGGAGTGGGAAAATGCATGTGTATGGGCATACAGAAGTGATTTAAATTCAACATACAGTGGGTGGAAAAGACATGGACAGAGTGGGAAGCCTATATGAGCATGGGAGTGGAATAAGGAGCTGAGAGCACTGAAAAAGAGCAATGGAAAAAGGGGAACTTGTAGTGAAACTGGCTTTAAAATGTAGCTAAACATGCTGTTCTTGCTTTGTGGACAAGAGTACCCAGTCTGGTGTTCCCTCCTCTGCCTTACTGATTTTCAGGATGGGGAGGTCTGCTGGGAGGATCCAAAGTACGTCTGGAGGGAGGGACAGGCAATAGTAGTCTTCTTTATGGGGCTGGGGGTGGAGCTGGACATATTTACACGGAGCATTCAAACTGGAAAAGCACAAGAATCAAAAGTGTGACACTCCACAATATTCGAGTCTCTCTGTGATGTTGGTGTGTCTGCAGATAACCACTGGAATGGTCTTGCAATGTCCTCCGTGCTGCAAGTTCCTTCTTAAGTTCTGGATTTCCTCTTTTGTTGCAATGTGACATGAAAACCAAACCAGAGAAAATAACGATTCTACTGCTGGTGGGACTGGGCAGCCAACGTGGTGCCACTACTTTTCTGTAGTAAGAAAAGTAAGTTTCTGTGACTTAATGTTGCCATTGTTTATCCTCTTCTATGGCTTTTTGTTGGTGGAGAGAGGGGCACATGAGCCTACGTCGAATCGCAGCAGCGAAATTCAAGCACAGACCCTGACAGACTGGGACACTTTCCTATGTCCCAGTGGATGGTGCTCCCCTTGCTCTCAGTTCTGTGTGCCCAGGGCCTTTACTTCCCTGCTACTTCAGTTTAGAAATAGCATAGGGTTATCCTGGGTGGTGTATTTGTGAGGCTGGAGGGACTCTTAGGTGTTGTTTTTGAAAGGCTGATTTCCCCAGGTATTTATGCTCAGTGCAAGCAGGGTATAATCTTTGTAAATACTCAGTGGGTTGATCAGACAAATATGTATATAAATATTCACATATGGCTTAATGTCCTGTGGCTCTGCTTGGATGTTCCTCTCTAATAACTGTAATTTACCTTTAATGGATAAGACAAAGAAACCTGGTCTGCTTTTTCCTCTGTTTCTGCGTTTTCTGGAGTTTCTGTGATGAATCCTTTACTGTGCTCACCCTTAACCTGAAGAGGCAGTTGTGGCATTAAAAATCACGCTCTCAGATGCTTGCAGGCTGCTCAGCAATGAAATGCATCTTCCCTGCCCTGCCTTTCTTGCTAAATGGCTGACACACATCTTACAACATCTTGCTGGAGATCTGTTTCTGCCCTGCAGCTCGTTCACAGCACCTTGGCCGAGAAGGCAACGTGACTGTGTTTTACAGTTGGTTGGGGGCTTTGTTTTTGAGGTTAGAAAACGTTAGAGTTAGAACAATCAGATTTTTTCAGATGGTGTGTGAAGCATGAATAAGGAGGGCGATTAAATGGGAGCATGTCCTTTCCTGAGGAAACACTTTACTGAAAGAATTTTGCACTTGTTTGGCGTTTCTGGCAGGTGGTGGGTCTTGCTGAGAGCGCTCCCATGAGAGTTTCTCTCCTACTCATCTACAGCTCGTGCCCTTTGGGTCGATACTTCTCTGTCTAACATGCTGTCTGGCAAGGGGTGCTCCCACCTCCTAGAGAAGGTCGGGAAATACTCTTTCTAAATAATAGAAAAAGTCTGCTAAATGTAAAAATACCCAAACCAGAGGCTTTTCTTTGTTAGTAGTAAGGGAAAAAAACCAACTCCAAACTGGCAGAAAAATCCAGACAGGGACACTGCTTTGTGGAATAGCCATGGGTGCCTCTTGGGGACTGTGCTAAGGGCTGTTTTGGCATAAGGCTGTGTCTGCTCAGTGAGGAGAGTTCATTGCTTATGTGCATGTCCACTGAAGAAAAGGTTTTCAGTAACACAGTCGTGTTTTGACAAGGGACTGGCAAGGTGCAGAGAGAGAAATGAAGACTCCTGAAATGTGCTGGGAAGACAGTTATGGGTCTATTTCCTACCCAGAGCAGGGACAAAGGACTAGTAAATCCTGCTCACTCAGCCCAGAGGCATTGCTTCTCTTTCTCTCCTGTCCCCCTGCTCACTCATGTGAGCTCCAGACTCACTGCAAGTCTCAGACTCATTAGATTTTCCCTGCTGCTTCGTTGCTGCTGGTCTGTAGAAGAGGTGGACAGCACAGTGTTGGGGAGGAGAGAAAGGCATTCCATCTCCATTGTTTATGGGAATGTTGTTCATTTGTCTGGTAAAATGCTGCTGGAATTAAACGTTAGAGGAATTATGTCTTGTTACTCAGCGAGCACATGTTGCCCCACTAACAGCTAAAGGACAGTCGTCTGTTTTAGCACTTCTATAATCGCTCACTAAGCTTTGACACTGAGAGCCAATGTGCCTTACTCCCTACTTCATCTCTGCTTTATCAACAGTGGTGGTATGTTATAGAGACAGATCTTCACTGGGTTTAGTGTAGCCTGGAGAGAATTAGTTAAAAAAAAAAAAAAAAGAAACCTCTCTGTAAAAGTTACCAATAGAAAGACATAGGGAGGTAGCATCAACTAACGGAAAAATACGGAGCAATTAATCCTGGCCAGAATAAAGCGTCCATCTAGCCCAGTAGTCTTTCTCCATCCACATCAAACAGTTAGAAAAAAGTAAGAAAACAGCAATATGATGTGTACCCGAAATGCTCTCCCAGCTGCTAGCTATTTTCAGCTTAGAAAATTATCTGAGTCAGACGTGGTTCAATGTATGTAAAAATTCTCAATGGATTTTTCTTCTGTGTACTTGACCAGTCTCCCCTTGAGTTCACGGACATTTTTAGCATCATAATGTCCTGTGGAAAGGATTTCCCCAGTCCTGTTACATGAAGAAGCCCCTCTTTTCCTTTGTTTTGAACTTGATTCCTGCTAGTTTGGATTGATGCTTTCCAGAGACTCAGTAGTGAACAAGATAGTGAATAACAGATCGTATCCTTCTCTCATGCTAGTTGTGTTTGCAGAGACCACAAGCATACTCCTGCTAAGCTGTCTCTCACAGTTTGACGAGTCTTGGATTTTCTTGTTGCACATCTCTAAACCATTCCCAGTTCTAGTAAATGCTTGTTGCAATGAGAGGAGCACAACAGTGCACACTTGCCTCATGTAAGGCATTGCTTTTCTTTATGCCTAGGGGCTCAAAACCAGTGGGGTCAATTCAGCTGGAGAGACAGCAGTTGTCATGTGGGGTACAGAAAGGAAAACAGGCTGGTAAGTAGGCTGTATGGCTAAATGATGAGCTCTGTAGCTGTCAGTCCCTACAAGCTTGTGATTAAAGTGGCATCTCAAGCTGTGGGTGGACACAGCCTCAGTGATTGCCACGTCAGGAGACGAGGATGGCCGTGCCGGAAGCTCTGTGCGATGAAGCGTGGGGAATCACCTTGAGACACGATTTCAGCTTTTGGATGCTTTGAGCTCTGTTCTGCCTGATGAGCTGTGCTGGCAGCTGGCTGCCCATGGACCAGAGCAGGAGTGGGGGAGCTGGTTCCACTCTGATGTGAGATGCTGCCCCTCACAGCCCGAGGAGAGAAACCAGGATACCTGGGGCATAACGGAGCTCCCTTCATAGAATATCCTGAGTTGGAAGGGACCCACAAGGATCATGGAAACCCAGTTCCTTTTTTCATATACATTTGCACAGTGAGATGAGATGGAGCTTAAACCCCATTGATTGCATTGACAAGATCTCCACCGAGTGTGGGAGAAGCCAGGGAGAGTTGCTCAGTCTGACATTTAGGCTATGGGTACCTGCATGTAACTCTACCGTGGGTGCCACCACACCTTCCTCTGCCTTGTTGCCCGTCTGTACTGTGGAGACAGTGCTGTCTTCTTTGCAAAGTACCTGTGGGAATAACCCAGGACCTGTGTGGACAACTGAAGGACTGTAAGTCTCAAAGCTGTTTAATATTACTCTGTGTGTACACAGGAAGTGGGGAAAGGGGCTAGGATTTTAGGTATTTAGCAGAAGATGCACCATGAGAATTTTAGAGTATGGTTGAAATTCCTCATTTGTGCTTTAAGAGGCATTTGAGACTCCCAGCCATTCAGTAAGCTCCCATTAAAAGCACATGCATTACAAATTTCTCACGTAAAAGTATTTAATGTTCAGTAGAAATGCAGCTTGCCAGGGAGAATATATTGGTTGCCTATTAAGAGAAACAGATGAAGGCAATTGCTTTCTAAGGGTTAAGTATGACCTGGTAAGCCAAGGCCTGCAGCGTTAGCAAGTGCCAGCCAGCAGCTGGAATAGCTCAGTGACGGATAACAAGTGCTCTGTCCTTCCATTCCTCCAAAGAGGAGGTGAAGGTTTCTAATGCTGAATCAGCAACAGCACAGGGGGCTCTCTAAAGGGCTCAGAGTTAGTGGCTTGTGCACACTAAAGGTTAATGGTGATATCTCAGGAGGCAGATTTCAGAGGAAAAATGTTTTTTTCACTGTTTGGGGTTTGCTTATCCTTGCTACATTACCTGCAGCAGTGTGCTAACACATAGGCAAAGTGGGCTGTGACCTCAATCAGCTAGTTAATTTTAAGCCCGTGCTTAAGTGATTTGCTAAAACTGTGCTTATTCAGAGAAAGAAAGCAGACTGTATTTTCATTGCTCAAGCCAGGTGTATTATAACATCTAAGTGATTTTAATTAAGAAGGGGCATATTATGCTTTGAAACAATTATTGACATTCCCATGAAGAACATTAGTATCAGTCAGTATGTCTGATAATTGATAGCCATGTTCATACTTTGATAATAACCCCCTCAAAGCTACTTGAAATACTGTATTGTGCATTTACATTTTTATCTCTGTATTTTTAAGATGAGCAGAGCTTATTAAACTGAAGTATTTTTATGTCTTGTGTCAATAGGAAACATTCTTTTAAATGTTCAGAAGGAATTGGTTACAGAAATATGGGAAAGAGAGGGAAGAGATTGTTTTCCTTCGTGTTCAGTATATTCTTCATCCTTTTGCTTTTTGATGACTAAACTGTTCTGTATTTGCAATTGAAAACTGTTGATTGGAAACTCTTGTGAGACTAACATAAATGGGGCTTGATTTTGAAAAATACATTCATGATAGTTTGTCTAATTTGTGTGCAATTAGCGTGATTGCCACTGGAAATGGCCATCTGAGAACAGACTGTTGGAGACTTCTGTCTTTTTCTGATCTGTTTTCTCTCTCCTCCTGAAGGTGCCAACTTCTATGATGTCTTAATATTACCCATGGAAGTTTAATTTGGTAATATGGTTATTGATATCCTTTCATCTCTTACCTCTGCACTTTCAGGTGTTTGTTAAAAGGCTGAGAATGATTATTATTCCCTTCTGCTTCCTTCTCAAGTCTACTTGATGCAATGTAAAAGAGGTTCTTTCATCTAAGTTGTTGATCTTGCAATTTTGAGAGTCAGATCTCACTGGCATCTCTGTAGACACTTAAATGGCCATGGTAATATTTAAGCAGTTTCCAGGCATGCACAGCTCTCATCTGTCAGGTCTCTTACTCCCTCCTGAGGAAACCTGAGCTCGCAAGGGACATTTATTGGTGACAAGGTGGGATTGTTTCATTTTGCTTTGTTTTAAACATGTGATGAATTAAAAAGGTAAGATAGATGAGTGTCTAGAGTATTCCCTTCAGGGAAGCTGAGAAACCTGGTTCAGGTTAGTGATTTGAAGGGTATGTCAGCTCAAGACATCTTTGAGCTGACTTGGGAGTCCTTTTTGTAGGAGCATGGTATCAAGGCAGCAGCTCCTCAGTGGCTTCACTGCTGAGTAAGAAAAGGCTTGTGAATCTGTCCTCTGTGGGCACGTACTCTTATTCCCTCCCTGTGCTGGTGCTGGGGGTTAAGCCAGTGGGAAACTAACCTATTCTTATTACTGGTATTTTAAAAATGAATTGTTCTTATCAAACCAGCCTTACCCGAGTCATCATGTGGCTACACAAGTGCGACTGCTGTCAGGAGTGAATCAGCAGGAAAGGTGTAACCTGAGGCAGGGAAAGGAATGGGTAGAACTGCCCCTGTTCACAGCTACTCCCACATGTACCTGGGTTTGAAGCAATGGGGCACTACCCCACTCCTGGTGATATTCACATTGTGTTCATTGCTCTCAAATGTTCTCCATCCTGAGGTACAACTAAGTCATATCTAAAGATTAGGTGGACCTTCCAGTCTGCGGTGTGACTCAGGCCTATAGCTGCAGAGGTGGGAGAGCCATGGCAGTGTACAGAAGACAAATACCCCCTGGCTCATTAATGATGGGATGGAGAACATGCACTGCCTGATTGTTTATTGGCTGTGGCCTTTCATTAAGAGTAAGTTCAATTTTCCCTGTATTGATAGCTGCCTGGTGGAGGGGTTGTGCTATGTGGTACCAAGAACACCCAGATACAGATACAACAATATGTCAGGAAAGATACCAGCAGTGTATTTTGTTATTTTCTGTGCTTTGTCTTCTTGTTGAGAAGAAACAATTTATATGGATGAGACATTAAATATGTCAATCCTGGCCTGTCTGCTAGCTAGGAAATGCTGGAAAGTTAATGTATTTTAAGTGGGTAAGATGGTTCTTGTTTGTACTTACTTGTTTCTGGCCTACATTGGGACTGATTTAATTAAAAGGAATGTAGTACCCTTTCCAAAAAGTCCCCCAAGCCAATCAAGACCTTTGTTTTTACCTGCCTAGTCTTTCTGATCCTTCCCAAAGCGCAAACATTTATTGTGCTGTGAGGAAGAACTTTGGAAAGGAACAAGCAGAACATGTTTTGCCAGGGAGCATCAGTTTCTGTTGGCTCTTCCCCCTGCTCTGTCCAACCAAAGGCCCTCTCCATCAGCAGAGCTTGCTCAAGCATCTTCCCTTCTTGTTCTGAGAGCTGCTTCAGCCCCTTCCAAACATATAATTATAGGCATGAAAAAAATAAATCTGTTCTTATTCAGCACCTGATAAAACGGTGACTCAGGCATTTTCATTTTCCATTGGAAATGCAAGTTCTTGCGCATTCGGAGTGCTCACCATCACACAGTCTGAATCTTAAAGGGAGCTCTGTCTGCCCCCTGGAAGGGCAAAATGGTTACAAATGCAAAATGCCAGGTGGAGGCTCTCACAAGTAGCTTCATTTGGCCACATGGTGAAGCAAGCCAGGGTCACTTACCTGTCTCTGCACTTCCCCCTGCAGTGTAGTTATCCCAGAAAAACCCCAACCTACACCCAGCAGTGGGCTGTGGAGACCTGGCCAACCTGGCAGCCTGGAGCTCTCTGGCCATTGGGGCTGCGTGATCAGCCTGGCATTTGAGACAAATGGTGGAGCAAAGGCACCTGATCAGGTTTAGGATGGCCCTTGTGAAAAGGGTGACGACACTCTGTTCCTAAAATAAAGATGTTTCTGTGCTGTGTCAGGAGATCGCTCATACAGAGCCTGGAAGGAAGCAAGATACTTGCTGAAAGGCGTAAATTTTTCTAACCACCTTCAGTGGTTATTTTTAAGCTCAGACCATGCAGTGCTATGAATCCCATCCCATTAGGGCTGGAAAAGTGTTCGCCAGGAAGATGGGTGCTCTGGAGCATGCGAGCCCTCTTCCTCCTGCCCACATGCCGTGCCTTGCAAAGAAAATCCCTGGGCTGTGACAAGACTGAAAGAATAACAGGGGCACCAGCTGTGCCCCACCTCTGCCAGGTTTTGTAAGGGAGAGCTTGAAAGTCCTCCTAGTAAGCTGGGTAGATGCAGCACGTTGTTTGATTTTTGTTTAGAGTGAATTAATTAAATGGTGTTTTATTGTATTCCTCCAGAGCAGCCAGAGTTGTAGGATAAATATTTATATAGAACAGCTGCTGAGTTAAGAAAAGATGCATCAGAAGTACAAATATATGTTTTTGCCTTTGCTTCCACCCGAAGGTCCCTGAGGACTTGACTCAATGATTCCTATGGGTCCCTTCCAACTCAAAATACTCTACAATTCTATGACTTAGTTGGAATCAATTATTTCTTATACCCCTTTTGGACATGAGGCTTTTTTTTTTGTTGTTTTCATATAATACAGGAAACAAATGCATTAATGAGGTAAAAAACATGTCGATGACTGCTTCTGCTTTATTTTGTGGCCAACCTATGCCCAAACCCACCATTGCCTGGCAGCTTTTCACAGGAGTATACTGGACCAGACCCAAATTAGCATCTAGTCCCTCTTTCTCCAAGCATTTACACTTGCATCAATTGCTGATGTAGCTTAGTGAACAGGACCCCTCATGGGAAGGACTGTAGCATCTCTGAACATGAGCCAAAATCCTTTAATCATAAAGCGATAATCCACTGAATAATTTGAGCCCAGCAGTCTGCAGGGCATGGGGGATGCTTTCTGGCTTTGCTCCCAAAGATTCAAAAAGTTTTTTAGAAATTGCTGCCCTAGTGCAGGATGTAGAGGGAAGAGCCAGGAGAAGACAACATTTTGATTTGGGTTTGGTTTTTTTCCCCATGACAACATAACTTGCTAAGTAAAAAAAAAAAGATAAACATCTTGGTCTGTTGGGGAAAATATGACTTTTCTTCTGAAAAAAAAAAGGATCTTTCCACAGGGTATTTTCTACATCTAAGCCTCCTCTGGCAAAATGTGGGTGCATTTTTACTGATGGAAAAAGTCTTTCCCTAAATGTTCAAGGACGTAGGAGCAGTGGTGCTTTACAGATCGCACTCTTGTCGTGAAATGAACGGCAGGTGAGCATGTGTGTATTTGTTCCTGTGTTCCCACTGCCTCTAGTGCCTGGGGTGAGCTCTCGCTGGCTGTGTCATAAGCCTGGTAGCACTAGCAGAAATGCTTCCCCAGTTTGGGCAGGGGTGGGATATGTTTTGGAAAGACAGGGGTACCAGGGTATTTTTTGTGTGGTCCAGTCCTTTGAACAGCACACAGGGTAGAGGAGAGGTTTGTCAGTGCCCCAGGAGCAGGATGTTCGTCAGACCTACAGCTCTTGGTAACTGTCTGGAGTCCTTTGAACCACTGACAAGGGGCTGATAATGGGAGAAGAGATAGAGACCTGGGGTGGTGGGGTAGGGACTCCCTTGACCCTGAGAGGTCCTGTTAGGAGAGCAGGGCGCGTTTGTTGCCTGAGGGCTACCTGCAAGTATTGGCCCCTCATGGTTACAAGAGAGACTTTGCTGTTTCCCCTCAGTTGTGGTGGTTGCATGTCTCTTTGTTTAAGTCTTGTTGTGTTATGCTGCTTTGGGTGATCATAGGTCAGCAGTGACAGCCTCCTTGGAGTCTTAGACACTGAGACCTGACCAGTCCCTCACACTGCAGAGCTCAGAGCTCTGGCTTAGGGCTCTGTCTCACCTCTGTCCCCTCCTTGGGTGAGTCACCTTTGTGAGTAACATCTCACAATGATGCTGTCTCTTGGAGTGTGCATTAGCAATCACTGGACTCGTACCTCTCCTCACCTTTCTTGTAGTAGTAGTCTTCTTTATTTCCCTTTAGGATGCTTGTAGTGAATCTGGGGACTTGCAGAGCAGAGTTTTGCATAATTTTCTTTAATCTAGCTAGGTCCAACAGCAGTAACAGTGTTGGTATGTTCATCACATAAGCACATACCCAGAGCAGCCAGTGTGCTGGTATAAATTATTCTGCAGTTCAAGCATTTTAAATTTTTTCTGCTATTTTTGTCATTCAAAATAAATAGACTATAGTTAGATGTGCCTGCCAATAGCTCAAGTATACCTTCAGTTTAGTTCAGTAAGATTCCATTTCAGCCCATGCTCCATGGGACTTTCCAGTTAAACTTATATCCCATAAGAAACACCAGGACTACTCCTCTCTTGGACTATAGTTAGTATTCTTCCAGTCAATGTGATCATCCCTAGAATAGAAAAATTTTGAGCACCCAGCTATTTTCAGCCAAGCCCCTGATGTGCCCAGCTTCTACCACTTGAAGGGAATGTCAGATATTTTCACATGACAGAAAAGCATGGCCAAATTCTGTTCTATAAAATATTCTTAACTTTGGGGTTACTGTTTCTTTACTGGATTTCAATTTCTATTTATTCTTGTAACTTGCAAGAGATACATATCCAAATCTGCAAGATAATTTTACAAACTACTGCCCAGTTTAGATGCATATGTGGGCCTTTTCCTTTAATGATAACCCTCAGCAAACTTGAAAATTAGTGATACAGAGTGACAGATAGACCTGGTGGCATCCACAGTCTTAAAATATCAGCCCATTTTCCACCTTTCATGTAGTTGTTGGTTTTTGTTTGTACTGTAATATTCATGGAGTGGAACAAAATAAGGAACTGAGAAGAGCATTTTTATGTAATTTTGTGATACCTGTTAAAGTGCTTTGTGTGTTTATCAGAATGAATCACTTGTGCAAAATTCTATGCTCATTTTGCTTTTTCTGACACTGTGAAATATGTACATATCAGTGTAGGGAACAAAAGTACATACAATATGGGGAGCAGAGATGCAGGTGGGGAGTATTTGCGATGAATTCCTGTCATGACCAGGAAAGAGAAGCCCATGAAGCCAGTTTTGAAGAATGTCCTGTGACAGCCAGACTGAACTTGAACGTGTCCTGGTATATTTCCATAATGAAGCAAAAAATCCTGCAGCGAGGCAGCTGATCGAACGCTGCCGACAGCTCGCTCAGCCCATGCAGGAGCAGCCTCCTCACCTCCCGCCTGCAAATGGGGTCTGAGCAGGGTGGGAGCAGCCATGACTTTAAAACATTCCTTGACATATGTCACACTGCTACCCGAGCTCACCAGCCTGACCTGCAGCCATGCACAGCACAAACAAAATCTGTGCCCAAAAGATGTGTGCCAGGCAGAACATGTGGTCCTTTTTCTCTCTTTTCTCCGGAACTGTCACTACACTTTTTTTTTCTGTAGTTTGCAGTTTTTCATCACCTGCAAGTCACTGGTGCTTTCTGAAGGCTAGAAATTCTAAAAAAACACACCATCCACCCTCTGACTGCTGTCTGTGCTGTGTCTCCCAGCACCACGCAGGTGTCCCGTGGGCATTAAGGCCAATGTCACCCACATCATTACCCAGCCAGGAGGCAGCTGCTGGCAGGGACAGCCACTTTCTGTGGAAGCAGGGACAGACTGAGACTTCTCAGCGCACAGATGCTTTCCGCGAACATATGCTTAATTAAGAGGCAAACTCACCACCTGCTCTGCAGCATGGGTATCCAGGCTCCTTTCAGGCAGGTATTTGCTTTGCTGTATGCTTATGCTTTTACAGGGGTCTGGAAGTGCTTTTGGTAGTGTTTGTGCAGCTGTGCCTCAAACCCCAGGCGTCAGGTGCTGTTAGCATGTAGAGCTGCCAGCTTCATTAAGGTAATTGTGCCTAAGGCCTTTTCCTTCCTTATCCTGGTTTAATGAGGAGCCACAGCATCCCCTCGATGCTTCTCGTGGCTGCAGGGAGCTGTATGTGAGTGGGAACTGGAGCGGCTTTGCTCTCTCCCCCTACAGCCTGTGGAGCTTCTGCCATCACCTACATAGCCTAGCACTGGGTGGGGAAGATGAGCTCCTAAAAGCAGTTTTTGCTGCTTAAATTAGTATATTGTCTTCTAAAGATGCGAAGAAGTTCACTGCTCCCTTTTGAACACTTGCCTCTGCTAGAATGCTGCACAGGTTTGGAACCCTCCATCAGCCCTTCCCTAAGCCTCGGACTCTCAGTCAGCAGCCAAATCCCCAGCAGAGCTGGCAGCACTGCAGCAGGCGGGCAGGGATAAATGGGCCATGCACTCTGCAGCGTTGGTGGCAGGGACAGATTAACCCTCTTTCACAGAACCAGTGTAGTGATGGCAGCTGGTGGGTGGCTGAGAGTCCCCTCTTCCTGGGGTGCCCTGAAAATGGGCACATGTCTCAGGGAGCTCCAAACATCTGTGCTGAGACAGAAGGCACTTAATGTATCTGCCAAGCTCGGCCTGGTTTCTTTCTGTGGACTATTCTCTCTGCACCCATCTCAGAAATGCCTTTTCCACAGGGAATTGCATTTTCTGTGTCTGGTTTGTGACCCATGTGACATCTTCAGTGAAAACAAACATTTCTCCTGCAGCATTTTCAGGTTTCTGGGTCCCAAGAGGAGATAATGCAGAGGGATTTCAACCTGCAGTCCCAGAATCTCTACCAAGGAGCACGTGCAGAAATGCAAAATGCACATCTGTGCTCCAATCACAGAGCCATGTTCTTGTGCCCAGCAGGTTTCTAGCTTTTTCATTCATTAAAGATGATTCAGGTTGAGGACAATTAATTATTCACTAAGAGTAATTTTGAATTTTCACTGGCTGCAAGAAGGTTGCGTGTGGGACTGCAGGAAAACAACCATGGCAGTGAGACAGGGGTTTGCTCTATGCTGGAACACTGGGTCAGAGCCCCCTGAGAGCCTGTCAGACCGGCAGCTCCTGCCAGGCCAGTACCCCACTCCCCAAGGGGGAGGCAGGCACTGGGGGGAGCTGGAGCACTGTGTCAGCCTGCCATGAGCTCGCAGAGGCAATGAGCACAGAGCATGAACCTCCAGGGACCCCCAGAGCCTGCCTAGGTTGCTGCGCTGTGTTGCAAAAAGCAAAGCTGTCCTGGACCCATGTTCTTGCAGGTGTGCAGACACACAGATGAACCAGGGGTTTATTGCTCTGCAGGACACGTTTTTCCCTTCTGTGAGAGAGGAACCGTCAGCTCAGGTACTGTAAGGTGAGAGGAGGAGGCGGAAACCCACAGACAACATGTATTCAAGATGTGATAAAGATACTGCTGTGGTTCCTACCTGAGTGAGTCCTAGGAAGGCTGGTTTGTGTTGTGCCTGCAGTCCTGCTGCTGAGGTGACACTGGCCCATGGGCACCATGCTTCAGGCTGGGTGCCGGGGCTGTCACCGGTCCCAGCAAGCACGCAGGAGCTCATGGCACTGGGGCTGCCAGTACCAGACACAGCAGCAGCAGGAGAAATGTGAGCAGGGCTTGCCTTGCTGCTGGCAGCCCCTCTCTAAGTCTGAGGTGATTCCCCAGATGTCAGCGTGAGCAGGAACAGCGCTTGCACCTCTTGCTTTTGGTGGGGCATTGTGTGCCTGAGCCAGGGTCCAGCTCCAGCAAAAAGTGGCTGCACTTCATGCTGTTCACATTGGTGTAACAGGCATTGGCTGTGAAGGCTTTGTAATTACAAGCAAGAAAGTGGGAAGAATTTTCTAAAATGCAGCTATCCCACAGAAATCTTAATTACTTCTCCTAGCATAACTCTAACAAGGTAGAACACTAGCTGTGTTCTTTTTGAGTCTGTTTTTTTCCCAAATGGACTTAATCTTACACCTGTGCTGTGCCCAGGGCTGTGCTGCAGATACACAGGAGTTTGTCCTGACACCTTGTTCAAAACAAAATCTATGGGAACAGTTGCTAAGAGGAGAGCTTGGTGCTGGCCCACCGAGACTTTGCAGCATCCTGTGTGTACTTATTATTTGCTGTGATCAATGGCACTGCAAAGGCTGTTTCCCAGGGCAGGAAATGCCTTCTTGTATAAACAGCCTATACTAGGAAGGAAAATAGTACCCAGGAGAGAAAGCGGTGATGCATTAGAAATAATGGGCTCTATCAGTGTGATTTTGTTGGGCAAGGTAACCTCAGAGATTTATTTAAATGGGGCAGAGATATGAGTGACTGCTACATTCTCACTTTGTAATGCATTTGCCAGTCAGAGAGCAGATAGCAGCAAAGGCATTGCTTTTTACAACACAAGTTCATTTAAACTGAGGCTCTGCAGTGCTTGTTCTGTGGTGAGCTAAAGCAATACCCAACACTTTTTCTCTGAGTAGGAGAAGTGGGTATTCAGACAGGAATAGCTGCATTTGTGTCTTTTTTTCTGTTCGTTTTCTGCAAGTTTTAAAGATCATCTGAAGAACAAATATTGAATAGATCTGTTTCCTGAGGGGGGAAAAGAACAACTTAAAAGATTTGCCCCTGTGATCTATTCTCAATTCTTGCTGTGGGGTCAGGACGTTGGGACCAAGGGAACCATGGAAATTTCCTTTTCCCAGGTGAGCAACTAGCCAGTACCGCAAAACCCATTTTATTCTGTTAAAGTGGAATATAGTGCTTGACATTAATGCTGTGGTGGAAAGCTATATGCTGCCTCTTTCTTATGTTACTTTCCTATTTTATAGGAGAAATTAGAAATGTTGGGCTTGCATGAGTGGTAGACCGAGAACTGCTCAAGGCAACATAAACAAATAGCTATGAATAACAGATCCAGTGGTAGACAAATGAACACAACTTGCTTGTGGACAAATGAACAAGCAGTACAGCTAAGGCCAAGCTAGTTAGCTAATGTTTGTCTTTGTAATCTGTGCACCTGCATTACTCTGCAGGTGGTAATATCCAGAGGTGGTGCATTAGTACATCTGTATGAGCAGTGTCCCTTATAGCTTGGCAGTATATCCAGAGATGCTCCCCAGATTTTGCTGGATGTATATTCAGGCAGCCAAAATGCAGAACCTAAGCTTCCCCCTTCTCGTCTTTATATAGGATGACTGTACTAAAACAGATGGGAAAGGGGCAAAAGCTGCCTCCCTTGTAAATTTTGTGTGTGAAAAAACTGCAGGTCCAGGTTTAGGCAGCCTCCTCCTGCTTCTGAGTAAGCTCTGGCTTGCAGTGACCAGGACCAGGCAGGAGGGGAAGGAGTGTGTAAGGGGTGGAAAGAAGCACTGAACCCATTTTTTTCTCTCTCATTACCTGTAGAACAAGCCCAGGGTGTTTAATGATGCCACTCCAAGGCTCTAGTCAGCTCCTGACTTGGCTGCCTATGGCTGCTCGAAAGTCCCGTCCCTGGCCAGTGTGGTGGGCACATTGCAGGGTGCTGCTCTGCACTCTTATACAGGCCATTTGTTCTGCCCTGTTGCTGGTTGCATTTTCAGCAG
The DNA here is from genome assembly GCF_965178545.1 of Coloeus monedula. Classification (NCBI taxonomy): domain Eukaryota; kingdom Metazoa; phylum Chordata; class Aves; order Passeriformes; family Corvidae; genus Coloeus; species Coloeus monedula. The sequence continues at coordinate 14,952,047 of NC_138790.1, forward strand.
GGAGTGAAGGTGACCTTAGTGTGCACTCAGATTTTTGAGATATGTAAGGCAGAACAAGATCTGTGGAAGCAAATGGGCATTCCCAGTGTCAGTTATAGACCTTTATATTTAGCAGCAAGCAGTTCTAGCACTTGGATTTGCTAGGTACAGAGCACGAAGGCTGCATGGTGCAAAGGGAAGAGACAGTTTAACTTAGTGCCGGGAGAGCAACAGATGTGGGGGTTTGCGCAGTGCCAAAAAGTTTGGAGGGAAGGAATGAAACATGTCGCACTTAGTCCAAAACTCCAACAGAAAAAAATACACTCTGTTTTTAACTTGTTAAAAAGACTTAGAATAAAGTACTGTGAATAAAACAACAGGCAGGGATTTGACTTGAAGAGAAATTAATTTTCTTTCTTTTCAGTTCTTCCAAGTTGTTTTCAAACTAGCACTGTAAAATGTCACAAATTCCACGGACTGGTCAAACCAAATGCCGATGTTTGTTGGGTTTTTTGTTTGTTTGTTTGGTTGGTTTTTTTGGGGTTTTTTTTTGTTTGTTTGTTTTTTTTACGTGGAGATGATGAAACATAATTTCATTGACCTGTCACCTGCAGCACAGGGTACCTGCACTTCTGTTGCAGAGCTGCCACGAGTGCAAAGGCTTGTGACATGGAGGGGAAGGCCCTGCTAAGAACAAGGCAGAGCTGTTACGCCTCGCTGGGAGCAAGCGGTGCCCCGGGCCAGGGGCAGAGCCGTGGTGCAGCCGGGGAAACCCTTTGGACACGGCTCGGCTGGGCGTGGGCACGGGCTGGTGCCGGCCGCGGAGGGGTGGCAGGACGGGCTGCTGTCGCCGGGCGGCTGTGAGCGTGTCCCTGAGCACCAGGTGGCAGTGCTGCCGCGGGGACACAGCGCGCCTGCGGAGGGATGGGGCGCCGGGAGCGTCCTGCGTGGCCAAACCCCTCCGCCCCCTCTTCTCTAGGCGCTGAGCATCCCTTTCTTCTTTCACCGATTTCTAGGCCGCGGGTATTTTCCTAGTGTGAGCCGAAATAGTGTATTTCAAATTTCTGTTCAGCAGAGAGCCCCACCCTTGAGCCCGACCAGTTGTCCCTGTTTTGTCGCACAAAGGGGCCGGAGGCTGCGGATCTGCGGGCAGCGGATGGGAGCTGCCCCGGCGGGTCCGGCCCCCTGCTTCTAAACGCTGGTGTTCAGAGGAGCATCTCGGGCTGCCAGCAGCTCCATTTCCCTCCAGCTGAGCCTCCAGCAAGTCCCGGCCCGTGGTACGATCTCCTGGGGCAGCTTTGGTGCGTGCGGGAGCCCCAGCTCCCTGCCCTGCAAGCAGCGGAGGTGTACACGGCTGTGCAAGGGGAGCGCTCCCACTGTGCCTTGTGAGAGGGCGGCTGTGTGCAGAAGTCCTGATTTATTAATACAAGCCTTTCAGGTCCTTGTAAGGAATTTTCCGCTGCGTTTATACTCTAGGGCTTACTTTTTTTCTTTTTCATTTTTCATTTATTTCCTTTTTCCTCCTTTTTTCCTTCCTCCTTTTTTTCCTCCTTTTTTTTTTTCCATTCCCCCTTCCCCCTTATTCTTTCTCCCTTATTTCTTCTCCCTTCCCCCCATATTTCCTCTTTTCCTTCCTGTTTTTTCCTTCTTTTTCCTTCCTTTTTCCTTCTTCCTTTTTTTCTTTTTCTTTATTTTTTCTCCCCTTTTTCTCTTCTCTGTTTCTTCTCTTTTTCTTCCTTTTTTCTTCCCTTTTTCTCTTCCCTGTTTCTTCTCTTTTTCTTCCTTTTTTCTTCCCTTTTTCTCTTCCGTGTTTCTTCCCTTATTGCTCCTTCCTTCCTTTTATGTATTTTCCTTTCTTCCTTTCCCTTTCTTTAATACTTTTTTTAGCGTTTTTCTTTCGTTTTTCCCCTCGCTTTCCTCTCGAGTCGGGGAGAAGGGAGTGTCGAGCCGCTGGTCCCGGCCCCCGTGCCCGCCGTGAGTGCGCGGCTCCGGTGCCGCTGGGCGGCGCTGCCGCTCCGCAGCCGCCGGGCCCGTGCGGGGAGCGCTTCGTGGGGTTCGTGTTCCCTGCTCGGGGCCCTTAAAAAGGATGGAAATAAGGAAAGGGACACAGAGGGACGCTTCAGAAAAGGCGTAGTTTAAGGTAGGAGTCGGTAGCGGTGTCCTTCCTGTGTAAATTCAGGGGTGCACACCCTATCTGGACTGATGTAAGAAGGCAGTGAATTTTATCCTAATTTTCTTAAATCCCTGTGGGTTTGGTTGAGCGTCTCTTACAGCACAAAGAGTGCACGTTCCTGCACAGGGAATCACTAACTGTGGCTCAATATAGATGGTCAGTCCCAGGGGGACAGCATTGTCACTTGATGAAAAGAAACTCAAATTTGGGGTTTTTTCCCCCTAATTTCAGTGGCGATTCTTGTATTGTTGCTCAGTTTCAGGAGCAGTTCTGGTGTGGTCTGGTCACCTTGGACAGCAGTGCTCTCACTTTCCAGCTCCCATACCTGGCTCCGTCCCCGTCTGTTATGTGTCAGTCTGTGGATCCTTGTGCCCTGGGATTGTCCACTTCCATTATAACAGGGATTAATTGAGTCCCTTTTGATTTCAGTTGTAAATACCTGGTTCAAGCTATTCTACCTGCACAAGGGGGGGAAAAAAAAACAGGCTTGCTCTAATCCACAGGCCCCTGGAAACAAAACTGGGAAAGCTTTGGTTTAGGTGCAGCAGTGACCACGATGACCTCAAACAAAAACCAATGTTAGATATAAAGGCAAAATGAGGTATTTTCCCAATTCTATAAACCCTCTGCCCAAAAATGAATTAATCATCTGGGAAGCATTACTTTCTTCCAAGTCTTCATCTAATTACATTTCCAATTTTTCCATGAGACACACATTCCAAGATATTTTGTAGTTCCCCCCACCCCCCCCAAAGAGAGGGGAAAGTTTACAAACTTCTGCGGTTTCCTCGAGACTAACCATTTAAGGGTTAAATAACGTAGGAAAGATACAAGATTAATATAAAGTAAAATAAAATAGTTCTGTGACCCCAATATTGTTTTCTACTTTTTTAAAATTCATTGTAGGAAAAGAAGACAACTTGGTGAAACACTGTATTTTACTATTTTTCACTCTCTTCACATGAGTGAAAAAACACCTGGAAATTTTCTGAAATTGTATGTGCTGAGAGCTGTAATCCTATAACCCTGTGGGGCACAGTTACTCTAGTCATGCTGCTGTAGTTGGATTCCTCACTTATTTATGCAGGATGGAAAGGGATCTTTCTGAGTGGGAAGCATCTCTGTGAAGCCCTGGTGTTTCCCCAGAGCTGGATGGAGGCTGCAGGACTAATCCCTGTTTCTCACACTGGAAGGATAGGGCTTCCCTGATGCCTATGAGTCTCTCACCAGTGAAAATGATTTTGCAAGTGTGGGCTTGGGGGGGGTTAGTGGGTCCCTGCTGCTTGTCTGGTGACACCTCCCCTGCCTCTGGGTTGCTGAGCTCATGGTTCTGGGGGCAGAAGAACTGAGTCTGAAAAATGAAGTCCTGGTGAAGCAAGGTGGCAACCATGTCATTTATTGCAGTGCGAATCCAGGAATCCTGTAAACATGCTGGAAGAGCTGATGAGGGGGGCAAGAGTGGCTGGGGGGGCCAAGGCTGCTCTGCAGCGTCTGTGCCAAAGTCTCTCCTTATGGCCTCACATCAGGGAGTGAGATATGATCGGGTCTTTGCTCGAGAGGCAGAGAAGTTGAGGTGTGAGCAGAGGGGATGCTGTCAGAGGTGTCAGATGAAGAGTGTCGGTCCCTTCCGAAAGGGGAGCCCTTCGTGACAGCTCCATCTGTGCGAGCATGGGGAAAGCCAGAGCTCCTCCATCAGCACCTCTTGCCTGCATTGGGTGAAAAATCCCACCCTGAAATCCATCTGCCCCCCAGGGAAGCGTCTTTACAAGCTTTCCCATGGGGAAGGCTTACAAAAGCAGTATCATCACCCTGATTTCATGGATGGAGGAATCGGCAGTGTGGGGAGGAGGGGTACGCACCTGTGATCACTCAGTGATCTGGTGGCAGTCAGAGTGAAGTTGGTCAGGCTGGTGCTTTCTCTTGGCATTGAGGGTGATCTGCAGTGTTTGTGTCTCAAATGCTTTAGTGCTGTGCTTTTGAATCAGGCAGAAAGACTGCTTTAAAAGCAGGCAGTCTAGTTTTAGAGCTGGCATAATCATAATTCGTATGCCACTAGGAGCAGGGGGGGAGGAGCAGATAAAAATCAGAAAATTAGGATTTATTACAATAAAAGCCAAAGTGCTAGAAGCCAAAACTGTCATTGTAATGTGAGCTCTATTTTGATAGTGTCCTATTACATCGTATAAGAGGTTGAACACGTGTACGAATATCTTGGTTGGTAATTATCTGATCTGTGATATGTAGCAAACGTGATTTTGTTGTTCTGTACATTATGCAGCAGCAATTCATTTCTGAACAACGTTAACTGGCAGTATAGCAGTTCAGTGCAGAAATTACAGGCATTAGCATATGTTTCACTTAGGCTGAGTAGTAGCTAAGTTGAGACACCAGCAATCCTGGTCAGTGGGGATGTGGGGTGAAGAGCTGAGGGTGCATCTGTTCCTAACTCACCCTGCCAGTGGAATCCTCCTCTCCCAGATGATGCTGGGTATCCTCAAAGTATCCAGCAAGTAGAAAAGACCTGTGCAGACAGATGTGGGTACCAGTTGGCCAGGGGACCCCACATGTGGAAGCTGACATCTTCCCTATTCTGGAATGAGTTTGTGGAGAGTGGTGTCTCTGCAGACTGCACCAATCAATAGCAAAGATCTGCAGGAGTGGCTTTCAAATTAGATAAGCTTGGAGCTGATGTCTGAATGATGGTAACAATATAACCATTTAACTGAATGCACTTCTGTCACTGCATCCCTAACAACTCTTAGATAAGACCATTTGTGTTTTATGGGATCTTATTTGCTTTCACTTTATTTAATGACACCACTAAATAAAAACACTCAATAATTGCTGTTGCTTACTTCAATTCATCAATTAAATGTGCAAGGAGATTAGTGTAGATATATTTTAAGATGGATCAATTAGCAAAGCTTAAATAAAAAAACCCTACTGAATGCACATCAAATGTGTCCCCATTCTTAGAGTATTAAAGAGATTTTTTGAAAGACCAAAAGTATTCGTGATACAGATGAGAGAAAGGATCTCTCGGCTCATGTTATTGCAGGCTGTGTCACATAATCTTTTCACAAATGTGCACAAAAAGCCTCCTTGGAACAGAAGGAGCAGGATGAGAGCAGCAATGTGCTCATTGGTCCTGTTGGAATTGTCTCATTCCTGATTCTCCTCTGATTGCTAGAAACCATGTCTAATTTCTAGTCTAAATTTATTCTTGGCCAGTTTCTACCCGTTTCCTCTTGAGCCAGTATTGTCCTTCAGCTTATCTGTCCTCTGACTGCTGTTATTTATGCCCTGTTTGTTTCTTTCTGCCTGGGCAATGAAGGTCTATGAAACATGTCCATTCTGCTTTAGTTTGTAGCCAGTTTCACTTTCTTAATTGCTCTAGTGCCAGGGTTTCAAACAGCACAAGGGAGCATCCTTTGTTTTAAAAAGAAAAGCTTGCATTGAAGCTGCACAATATTGTGGGCATATTTCCTGTTTTATTGAGGGTTTATGAATTCTCCATATTTTTTTCTGTTTTTATTTTCCCCATAAAATTGCAAGACTGGGTCAGATTTAAGCTGACAGACTCCATGTCAAATGATTAAATAAATAAAAAGCAAAAGAAGACTTTTCAGACTCTACATTGTGCCAGGAGTCAAGGAAGAAAAGTGAGAGAGTTGTATTAATTGCTGGAGCTATCCATGTGCAAATAAAAAGGCTGAGAGTAGCATGTAGCCTTTTCTAGAATGAATTCCTGGTGTCTGCCTCCTTATGTCAGCTGATTTTTTTCAAGGGGAGCTTTGCAGGAGTCAGTCTGGCATGTTTAACTGGGGTGAGAGCAGGTGCTGGCTGCACAGGGATCTCTTGCACGCCCCACACAGAGTGGTGTTAAGGGGCTGAGGCTGGAGCTTATGGGGAGATCCCTGTGGCATCAGTGAGATCTGGAAGTCGGCTTCATTTATGTAGATTTTGGTAATCCCAGCTCACTTTTTTCTTTTGGCTCATGACAGCTAAGACTTGCTGATGAGTAAGCAAGGACCTCAAAGTTGTTGAAGGTAATGAAGTGTCTATGAATTATGCTCTTTCACAAGGACATGTTTGTGTTGCATATGCTTCTTTTACTGCTACTGTCTTCAAGCTTCTTTACCTGCATCTTTAATGAGGAGACAGACACTGCCCTGGTAGCTACAGGTCTACACACTTAATTTCCTAAGTGCCTGACTTCGTCACTGCAGACTTAAAAGTAGCTCTGAGTCACTGCCCTGTCAAATCAGTTTTTTCATCTGAGGGCACCATCTTACACCCCACATTTTACAGCATTTGAGGTGGGCTGAAGTGGGTATTAGAGGCACTAGAAGTATCCAGTTTAGTATCTGAGTTTCTAGAAGTAGCTACTCTAATGGACTGAAGAAATAATAGATTTGCCTCTTAACAATGAGAAGGGAACATGTATTATTGGCGTTCTTTAGCAAACAGAAGGGCTCCCAAAGCCAAGCAAATGAGCAACAAAGCTTGCATCAGGCTTATGAAAACAAGTTAGGGGAGAGAGAACATCCTTGCAACCAAATCACAACTACACTGGTCCAAGCCACTGACAAGCAGCATAAGCCAACCCTGCCCTAGGCTGGAACTGCCCAGCATGTTTTGCTTCACTTCCTTGTATGGGGAGGTTGCCCAGGAATACAGAGCCTCTGGAGCTGACACAGGGCCTCTGGAAGACAGAAATACCAGTGGGACCTAACTCTGCTGAAGAACAGCTACCCCAGGAACTAGGCAGTTTTATAAAAACAATTTTTTGCCTCCTTTTCCCTGGTGCAGAAAATCTGAGACTGTGAGAATATCAGGATTTCAGCCCCTTTGTTGCTCTGGCCCTCTTTCAAGACTGAAGGGTGCTTTTTGGGCAGAAAATCCCTACACGCCTCTGCAGCTAATGGATAGCTGGTCATCTCTCCGTGGAGTGCTGAGGATCTCTGTTGCCATATTGCCACCTGTACCCAGTACAAAGCCATGTTCTCCTTAATTACTGACAAAAATGTCTCTTCAGAAGCCTCCCAATAATTACTCAAGTACCCACTTAAGTGGCTTTTAATTCAAGCTCCTCACCCCCACACTTGTGTATTTTCCAGTTGCCAAGCACAGCTAGTCTTATATATAAGCTTCTGCCAAAAGAAAATGCTAATAACCTCCCCCCAGTTTATACTACCTTGCATGAGCTTCAGTGAGCCCATAGCATCTCAGGAGATGGTATTTCCACCAGGCTAGAGCAGAAGCATTCAGTTATAATGAAAGATGAAAGCTCTTGTTGTGAGCTTCCCTACATCTGACAACACTTGGCAGTGCTACAGCATCTCTTGTTGGACTGCTGCTGGCTGTCTTGCCAGCTCCTCTCATTATTGGAGGCTGCCCCTTGACCCTGTGCAGGGGCAGGACTGCCCCACGGGCTCCTGTAAAAGCTGAGGGGGCAGGTGGCAAGGATAAGCTATGGACATCATGCTGGGTGTCACAGGAGGGGAAGCTGATGCTGCCCTTGGGGTGGTGGGAAGGCAGCATTTCCAACTTGGCAGCCTTCTTTGTGAGAGTAGGAAGGGAAACTCAGGGGATCCTGTTCTCTCATCCTGTAGGACCCAGCTGCATTCAACAGGGAATGCCTTAGATCATGACTTTATGGGTAAGCAGGGTCTGTTGCCTGTTTCTCCATGACTCGTAGAAGGCATTGCCCTCTCTGCTTAATGCTACTGTTTTACTGGGGTAGTCTCCAGACGCCAGGTCAAATCAATGACCTGTTTGTAGCAGGCTCCAGCAGCCCTTTAGTGGAATGGTTTTTTTGTTATGTGATGGAATGAGACCAAAGGGACACTAACTCTGTCCCTGGAGTGAGAAAAGAAATGTTCATATGAAGGGGGAGGGCAGGCAAGCATGGCCAGAGAGGAAGAAAGAAGTCACGCCATACAGGAATTCTTTGTCCAAGATAGAAGCTGTAGAGGGGTCATGAATAAAGGATGCAAGGAAATGGGGTTGTCCATGTCCAAAAGCTGTTCTTACAAAGCCCTAGAAGAGCCCCAGAAAGTGGTTAGAAGGAGCTATTGCATCTTCTGCTTTAGGCACATCAGGAGTTCAGCAGTGTGAGAGCAGAAAAGGCCAGAACTGTAGTTCATGTCAGAGAAACACGTGTGAGTGGTACAGGCTGGGAGGATGTGATGGATGCATTCAGAAGGAGCAGCCAAACAATCAGTAGTGGTGCTCTTTTCCCTTGAAAAATGCCACTTTATCAAAACTGTGCAGGGGAGAAAGGAAATAGTCATTTCAGAAGAGCACATTGCACAGGGGTTTCAATGCCAAGTTTCATGCCACTGCTCTGTCTACTGCAAACGAGAGACTTGGTCTGGTCAGTGGTGAGACCACCAGTTCTACCAAATCAGTGTGCTCTCTTCTTTTCTGGCATTTCATAGTGAGCTCCAGAAGGTCTCATTTTAATTTCATGTGGGGAGGAAATGTAACTTTGAATGCAGGATTTTCTGCAGAGTGGATTTCTGTTCATCTTAGCTCTAATGCTGACTGACGCTGGGTGAGCGTCAGAAGCCGGGCAGAAGGGACCAGTTGTGATTATGAGTCGGGTCTCCAGCATAACTCAAGTCAGGACTGCACCGAGCACGCCCAGTAAGTCCTCTGTGGCAGGCATAATCAATAGGGTAAGAAACTGGTAGCTAAGTGGGATTTGGAGATGTTAGAAGTAGCCTTTCTCAGCTGAGGGTGGTAGAGAGCCACATTCCTAAGGGAGCTGTGGGATTGACAGTGCTACAGGTCCCTGATCAGGCCAGCCTTGTCAGTGATGATGAAGGTACTGCTGGCTCAGTACACGGGTGACTTCTCCAGGGTGCCTTGTACCCTGTGCACTGTGATATCAGCTCATCTCTTTTTTGAAAGAGGTTGGCTCTTAGGATGAAATGATAGCAAATCCATCATAACTCTTTCCATGTTGTTCTCTTGATGAATTACCTTTGATATTAACAATAAACATGAGCCTTGCCTTGACTTACAGCCTCCAGATCTCACTCTGACTTTGCTGGATTGAGACAGTCCCTCCTTTCAAAAATGTTCTTACTGAGAGGTGAGAGATTTATCAGTCAGGGCTAAGTTTTCTCTGTCATTTTCTTGGACGCCGAGGATCTCAACCATTTGTCTTTTGTGGACAGATTTTCAGCAACACCAAACTATCAGTGGTTATGGTATTAACAGGCTAAATACAGGTGAGCACCAAGAGCATTTTCAAGAGTGGCCCTATGTGAATCCCTGTAGATGTGCTTATTACTGCGACCAAGAGACCAAACTGCTCATGTCTTTCACTGTATCCATATTCTTTGTAGTCCTTAGACTCTCTATGTTCTGCCACTTCTGAAGTGTGGCAACCAGACTTTGGGACTCTTGTGATAGTGGTGTTTGCTGCACTGGGTACAAATGTAACAGAGCACTACTTATTTTTCTCTCTATTGCTCCATCCATCCATGTGTGGGCTTGGTCTCTTCTAGCTGCAGTTCTGTGCAGCAAGCTCCTCTTAGCTGAATCTCTCTTGTGGTTTCCGATTCCCAGAGTCACTGCTTTCTGAGGAAAAAAAATTGCCCAGTCTTGAAGTAATACAGACTGCACAATTCCTCCCCAGAGATTTGATCGGGCTATGTTAAAAGGAAACTTGTTTCTATGAACTCTGTTTCCATGTCAGTTAGTTTATTCTCTTCACCAGACTTACTGCGATCATTAATTACTACTGCATTAGTCTTTGTATCCTTGGCAAACTTAGATTTCCTTCCAGACCACTGATATCTTTATTGGTGTCTGGATTGCAGCAGCTCTGAGAGTCCAGGGAAAGAGGACACAGGATTTCATTTTGCTGGAGAGATAGAGGAGTTGATTGATTGCTGGGGAGGGAAATAAATTACGATGCAAATAGCGAGAGGTCTACGCGGAAGCCAGGGGTTTGTGGGGGAAGCAATGTATTCACCCAGATCCTTTTTACCCAGCACTTTAGGTCAGCAGGGGATGAGGGAGTCTTCAAACCTTGGCCTGGCTGCATGACAGCTGTAATCTCGCATTTACATTTAGCGTTGAATATGCCCTTGCAGTACACAGGAGAAATAAGCAGGTTTTGTTAAGTAAGGTGCAATCTGAATGCATGCAATTTCAGAGGCATCCTTAGGGCAGGATTAATGTCCCAGCACTCCTGTACTGCAGAGCTTGATGGCAGTGGGAGTACCAGGTCTTGTCAGAGTTGCTGCTTTTCCTCCAAGCTCTCCAAACTGGAAGGACCCTTTGCTGAGTGGCAGAGCAATGAGCTGCCCCAGCGAAGCATTGTTCTGCTGAGCCAGCAGGATTTGAGATATGACCTAGCTCAGGCTGCAAATCCTGGGCTTGTGGATTTGGAGACTGGATGAAGGGACAAGCAAAGTTTGGGGTCAGGGAACTCTTCATGGCCTCTTTAGGTCTGTCAGAATCCATTATGTGCACAAAGACATTTATGGGTCTGGAGGGAGTTTGGTATTTCTCCTTGACAGCTTCTGGCCCTTCCTCCCCCTCTTGACCTACTCCAGTGCCACAAAGGTGCATTAAGGAGGTGGATGTCTTCAATCTCCAAGCCTTGACTTGCTCTGAAGCAGATGGTCCCACAGCCCTGCTGGAGGAGCACAATAGGGGTTTCGCTCTCCCTCCCTCCTTTTTATCATTCTCAATCACATAATCGGGCTGGTTTGCCTCAGCCAAGGTCTAATCAGAAAGGATCTCTTTGACTTTCAGAAAAGTCAGCTTGACAGAAACTTTAAATTGAAAGGCTTTTCCTGATGCACTTGGAAATGGTTTGGGTTGAAATTGGTGTCTGGCTGCATGGTTACAACATGAGGAGTTTTCCTTCCTCCCAGGGAGAGGGAGAAGTATGGGCAGCCTCTCAGACCTCCTGAGCCCGGGGGCTTGGGGGACCTGGGCCTGAAGCTACACTGTGGGGTCAGACTCCTCTCTCTACCCAGACCACACCACCTTCTTGCAGGTGACATGTAAATCCAGTCACAACCAGGTTCAGTGTCCATTGGACCTGGGCATCTCTGGCATATTGAAACTATCGGCCAAAATGGGCTACAGGTTGTCATCAAATAGGATTCAAAGAGAACAGTGGGCATGGCTGACCTCTCCTAGGGAGAAGAGTAGGAATTGTCTTGTTCTAAAAGTGCTGCTATCCGGAGGTCTGGGGACTCAATCTCTGCTTTAGACAGAGAAGGGCATGATGTGTGAGTATTCAGCCTCAGACTCACAGCTGGGGTTGTTTGGTGATGCCTGTTCCACCTGTTCTCTTCAAGCTTCTGCTCTGCACTGAAAGCACAGGGGATGTGGTCTTTTTCTAACACACTGTGAATACAGACATAAGACCTGGAGTGAAATTTCAAGTCCACACTTTCCTTCCTCTTCCAGGTTCTTGTAGTTCCTGTGGCTTAAGGCTATTTGACAGGTAGCCATGAGAGGAAAGTCCCTAAGAAAGTGGATGGAGTAAGTTGCTGGGTGGTGGGAGAAGCCCAGTGAGGAAGAGGAGGTAGAGGGAGGAAGAAAGGAATAGAGGCAGCTGTCTGTCCTGTCTTTTAAATTCAGCAGCTCTAGTACAGGCAAGAAATATTTGAGTTTTCTTTCCGGATGTGTAGATGGGTGGTTCTAAGCCCAGAGCAGCTGGCTGTCTGTGTGCCCCTTGCTCAGCAAGGGTGGGCTCTTGGCTCTGCCTTGCACAAGGTGACTTGCAAGCAGAGTGTCCATCCTTCCATTACTCCTTGATAGGAGATCCTTCAGTGAGGCCTCCTCCCTGCACTGCCCTTATGACTGAAGTGCTGTGTGGGAGCTGTCACTGGGCAGGTGTTTGCAGGCTCTTTCTCTTGGACTCCTGCCACTTATGAAGCCACAACTGAAGTGTATCATTGCAAGGACAGCAGTTTTTTATGCCCTGATCCCATTGGGGAAGGCAATGACAGAATGGTTGATGAACAGGACTGTTGGGCTGAGGTCATAAAAACATATGTGTGATGAGCCCACCTTGAACAAGCCTCATGTTTGGCTCTGGCATGTGGGACAGGCACTGATCTGTCTGCAGGGAGGTCTCTCTATATGTGGGAACAGTTTGAGATGGTTCCTGCTACTGCTCCTTTTCAGGCTTCGTTTCAGGGAATTGATCCCAGCAGGTGCTTCCAGAACCCTGGAGACAAAAGTCTATTCAGCCATACAGGAGGCTTGAAGAAAAATGCCTCACAACATTTTCATTTCTAGACAGCCACAGTTCCCTTCAGTGAGGCGAAGCTTTCTTGTGTTGCCCTGCCTCCATCTGATATAGGTCGCAAGTCAACAAGGAGAAATAAAAGCTCCTGCTAAGTAGAAAATCTCTTAAAAAGGAAAAAAAAAAAAGTATGTGAATGTGTAAAATCCTAGTGGAATTATTTCTTTTTCTAGGATGCAGTTAGTTTTGTTGTGTTGGTGCTGTTTGTGGCCTGCTTTTTGCAATAGTGGTTTCATTCTGCAATCTGCCAGCTGTGTACCTGCCCCTTGCTTTAACACCCAGACAAGCCTAACTTCTCCCCAGGCTGGAGCTGGTCTGAAAGACACCAGCTAAACTAATAAATATTTCTTGCGATGAGTTGCAAATTTTGTTTAATTGAATCTTTGAAGGCAAAAAAGGGAGTGAAGGGCCCATTAAATGAATTATTTCAGTATAGTAATCAGGTGATGCAGGCTCTTCTGTGTTTATTGAAAGGCCAAGTCAGCTCTAAACTCAGCTGTGCAAGAACAGCCCAGAAAGCTGGCCAGTTCTTGTACTCTGCTGCTGTTTTAGGGCCAGATCTCTCTCCCCGAATAGCACATTTTAAAGTGGCCGTGTGAATTCTTATTAGGCATCCAAACATAGATATAAACTCACGCATTGTAAACAAAACTACCCTGCACAGAAACTGAGCAAAATACAGTAAGGTATTTTCTTTATCAGGTTACCTAGGCATATTTTTTTTTCAAAAAGTCCACCCACGCAGAGAGACTGGAGAATGCCAAAGCTGCATGAATTTTAATTATGCTAGACATGCAACAAGGGGCTACCTTGTAAAGAATAAAACTAATAAAACACGGATATGGGTTTAATTCTGCTTAATAAGCAGCCCTGGCAATGCACATTTTAGATGTAATTTACACAGCATGGAAATTTGGTAGAATTCTTAAGACGTGTCTGCATGCAGACTTTCAAACTCAACAGTGCCTTCCTATTGGAAGAGATTTGTTGCTATGCTGCTGTAAAATGGTGAATTAGGCCATTCATAATTATTGGCCAGAGATGGGTGTCTTTCTTTTTCCCATTCAACTACAGCAGCATGCACACTATTTTAAAGTGGTATTAAATGTAAATCTCTTCCCTAATTTTCATGTATGCATTTTCAGTAGCTCTGCAGATAAAACAGCAAAAAACCTGCATATGTTTGTATCTGTAGTTAGTTCTGTGTGTACAGAATTAGTAAAGCAGAGATATGCCTAATTACTGAATCTACAAAACATAGCCCATGGCTTTTGAAGGCTCTATGAAAAATAAACAGGATATTCTGTTAGCAACCCTGCGGGAATTATTGCACTTCACTAAGGAAAGATGCCAATAACCTCAGTTTTGACCTAGATAGATCATTCTGTTTAGGAAGGTAAGGGAATGCAATTCTAGATCTCTTCTCTGCTCAAGTCACCAAAGCCCTGAAATTCAGCCAGGCCTTCATTTTAAACCTCAGCACTAAGGACAGAAGAGTTTATTTATCAAGAGAATGAAACTTCAGAAATGGCAATGTCTTGAAATACTGATATTGGTCACTTTCCATAGTGAGGGCCTAATGGAGAGGCTCTTGTTTGGAATGAGGTGGGGATATTTAGTGAGCACAGCGAGTCTGAACCTCTGCCAGATGGGGTCTTTCTCCACAAACTGCAGGAGGAGCACTGGCATGTCTCTCCAGTGTCATCAAAACAGTCTGTCTTGGTCCTTTTATGAATTGGTGCTACTCTTGCATTCCCTTTTCATACAGTGCAGCTTTGCAGACTGGGACTGAAGTGAGGAGGAAGCTCGGGGAGAAGAGGCATGGGAGAAAAACTGCCATAATAACTACATAATATAGATATTATATTACATATAAATATATTTTAAAATTATGTTCCTTAAGGAAAAATGCCGTATTGGCCCAGTTTACTCAAACAATTCAGCTTCCATTGGTAGCAATGAGGAATGCAGCCTGTGCATTTCATGGGGGCTGGTTGGTTTGGAACAGTGTAGGCTGCACAACCATCGAAGAGGTGTAGCTGATACAGATGAAAATGGGAGATGTTTTGAGCCCTGTTTACCCAAATGGAAGTTGAAGGAGAGAACTTCCACTGTTAGAGATAAAAGCACATGGAGGCTTTTCTGTTTTACTTGGCAGCCCACCAAAAGTAATGTTTCACTGATGAGAATGACAGTGAAGGTGCATGATGAGGTTGGTCTTCCATTCTCCAGCTCAAGAGCACTCTGGGCTTGCTTGGTGTTTATAAAAGCTTGGGCTCTTCAGAAAGTTTTGTGAAGTTTGGGGCATGCTCTGACTTGTGTGGGGCAGATGCATGTGTCAGTAATGTCACCAGGAGCTCATGGCACTGTGCCTGTATTCAGAACCAAACCCCGTGGACTCCTTGGCCATCTATAGATATAGACAGACCTGCATGTTGGCAAATACAACACTACATGCAGTTTCACAAGCTCTGGCTTAATTTAATTCAGTCACTGCAGAAGCAGGAAAGACCTGGGAAGAAGCCTTTCTTCTTAAGAGTTGCAGCAACTCTCTTTTCATATCCACAAATCATGAGGAAAAAAAATACTTTGGCCGACTTTATCACTGATTAGGATCATTTTTAAGTGCAGAGCTGCTGCTCCTAGTTTACAGCTGCACAACAAAACAAATGAGTTGCACATCAAAATAACTGGAACTTATCTAATATGGGATGGATAAAGCATTTTTTCACCCGAGATTTGAAGACTACAGGCAAAAAAGTATCTTTATATATAGATGGAAAACCTGTTTCTTGAAAAGATATGAGATATCCTCACATCCTTTGAAGATGAAACTTTGGATAATTCACTGGCAGTTCAGACAGTGATTCTCTGATTGCAAACAGCTTTCTTTAGGCCATGCCTGTACCTTGTACTGCAATAATTCTTTGATGTCAAGTGAAATAATCTGATAGAGAAAATTAAAATATGAAGCATTTTAGCTACAGGAAAGGGAAGAAAAATCTTTATTGATTGGGATGGGCAAACCTGCTCAAAAAAACTTGGCAGTAGTTAAGAAGAGATCAACAGCCTGGAGAATCTGATTCCAGCTTGTTTTGGTATGCATAGAGACTAAGTAAAAATCAGGAAGTAATCTCAGAGATTACTTGATCTTTATGGACATAATGGGTGATTGTTTTAGTTCTCTTTTTCCCCCAATAAATTAAAATAGCTTAGGGCTTAAATCTAGAGGTGAAGAATGAGAAAATTTTTAGAATTTAGAGGCGAAGTAGTTAAAAATATTATTTTGCTAAAGCTGGTTATTCCTAAGGCGTCACCAACTCGTTTAAAATGCTCTTGTCAACTGGGGACATGCATCACGCCTACACCTTTAGGACTGGATTAGTTATGTCCTGCCATTGCTACATTGCATGTATCTGCACCTTCAGTTTTGTTCGGTGCAGTTTTATGGCTGGAGATAGGCGGGAGCCGGCCCGGCACCTGCTGATGGCGGTGTGTCGTGGGACCGCTGTGGCCGGGAGCAGCCCAGCAGTGCCCACCGCCGCTGCAGCCGCCCGCACGCTCCCCGGCTGAGGAACCGGCCCCCGGCCGAGCAGCCCTCGGGCTGCCGGGGTTGTCCTTTCTCTCTGCTTCCACGGAGAAGCAGGGAAAGCCACGGACACGCTCGGCTGCCACGGCTGAGTGCTCGGGCGCCGACAGCAGTGGCCAGGGAGGCGGCCGGGGTGGCTGCACGAGCGGCAGGCGGCTCCGCCGGGAGGGCTGCTGTCCCGGGGAAGCCCGGCTGCCCGCGGGGGCGGCGGGTCTGCCCGGGCGGAGGGGGCAGAGCCACCGCGGAGCTGCAATTGCCTCGCTTTGCCTGCGCGATATTTCTCATCCAAACCTCGATCACGTAGGATTGCGTAGAGGAGGGCGAGCGGGAGCAGCTGCAATTCTCCCCAAGCCCGAAGCCCGGCTCCTGCCCGGCTGCCGCGGGGCTGCGGGGCTCCCCGCCGCCTTGGCAGCAGCCCTGCGCAGCGTGGGCGTCCGGGGGGGGGCTTCCCCGGCCCCTCCTTCCCCTCTCCTCCCCCCACCTTTCCTCGCCTCCCCCCTCCCGGGTCGGGCAGGAGGATGCAGGCGGGAAGCGGGTGCGGCTCGGCTCCTCCTCGCCCCGCCGCCGTCGGGCGGCACCGCGGAGCATCCTGAGCCCCGCACGGAGCAGCAGTGGCAGCCGCACCCCCCCGCCCTTCTCCTCCTCCACCTCCTCCCCGCCTTGCATCGCTCCTCCCGCCGCCGTCCCCGCCGCGGCAGCCGGGCCCGGGGCCGCCCCGGTGCCGAGCGCTCGGGGGCCGCCCGGTCGGCCGGACGATGTGGGTTGTTGCCGTCGGAGAGAGCCGGTGCCGGGGCAGAGGCGGCGAGCAGGGCAGGAGAAGCTGCGCCAGCCATGGCGCTGTGAGCCCGGGACGCCGAGCTGCGGCGATGTGAGCCCGCACTCGCGGCCGGGGGCTTCTTTTTTTTTTTTTTTTTTTTTTTTTTTTTTTTTTTTTTTTTTTTTCTAATTTAATTTTTTCTTCCTTCTTTTTAATTTGTTTGCTGGCCTTCTGCTTTTTCCTGTGGCTGCTTTTCCCTTCCCCTCCCGCCCTCTCTGAGAGCAGAGTGGGTAGGGGGGGAGAGGAGAAAGAGGAGGAGTGCGAACAGAAATGCAGCGCGGCTCTCCCTGAGCCCGGCCGCGGAGCCGCGTCCATGTGCGCGCCCTGCCGCGCAGCGCCTCGGAGCCACCGCGCTGGGGCCGGGGCTGCCCGCGGGCCGAGGGGTCTCTGACTCATCCCACAGCCCCTCGCCGGAGGGCGGCCGGAGGGAGGAAGCGCCGCCGCCTGCGCCCGGGTGGAGCAGAGCGGCACCGCGCCGCAGGGACCCGCGGATCCTCCGCGTCCCCCTATCCTTTGGACACAGCGGACCTTCGCCAGCGGGGCGGCCACTCCCGGATCTACACGGCGCTGCCAACCCGGCCGGGGGTCTCGCCGACGGCCGCCCGCGCCGGGATTTGCGCTCCCTGGGGACAGACCCATGGGCGGCGGAGTCCGGCGTCCAGCCATGGTTGTTAGCCTGGGCGCCCTGCTCCGCCTGGCCGGCTGAGCCCTCCCTGGCGCCGGGACTCGGGGCTGCAGCGCGTTAAGCGGGTTGTCCCGGTCCCCGCGGGGCGCGGCGGCGGCTCGGCCCCAGCGCGCCCGGGCGGCGCACCCCGGAGCTGAGCGGCGAGGGGGGCCCATGAGCGGCGATGGCAGCGGCTATCGCCAGCTCGCTGATCCGGCAGAAGCGGCAAGCGAGGGAGTCCAACAGCGACCGGGTGTCCGCCTCCAAGCGCCGCTCCAGCCCCAGCAAGGACGGGCGCTCCCTATGCGAGAGGCATGTCCTGGGGGTCTTCAGCAAAGTGCGCTTCTGCAGCGGCAGGAAAAGGCCGGTGAGGAGGAGACCGGGTGAGTACGGCGGGCCGGGGCTGTGGGAACCCACTCTACGGAGGGGGGCAGCCCCGGACCCGCCGGGATGGCTGCCCCGGGGCGCTCCCGGCGCCGCCGGGTACCGGCTGGGGACGAGGCTTGCTCCGCGCTCAACTTTGACTTGGGTCCTGGCGGATCTCCTCCCCTGGTCTGATGGGATGGGTGGGCAGTGACCTGCTGCCAGCATCCCTCCACCACTGTCCGAAGCGTGAGCACAGCGGGTCCTCCGGCGGGAGTGGCCCAGCGGCTTCATCTATGTGAGCTTCACCCAGAATTGTATTTTTCTATTTCCTTGTAGATAAGTTTTTAAATGGTCTCTTATTTTCTGCATGGAGATAAGGAAATCGATAAGCCGAGGATCAGTTAAAATTGTGGCCATTTGATAACTAAATCCATCAAGTGCTACTTCACGAGCAGAGTTGCATAGGGAATTTCATTAGCTTAGAAAGCTTTCTCAATGGCAGCTGCACGATGGTTGCACCTGATCCTGAGCTTGCAAGGACCTAGAAATGCTCTTTAGGGTGGTCCTTTTTTGTCTTCTTTCTTTCCTTTATTCTTTTGTGCTTGTGTGTGCTCAGTCTTGGTTCCTTGTGAAGAACTTTGCCCCAGTATACACACTGCTCACATTCCCACGATGAAGTCCCACCACCCACAGTTTCAGTTCTGAGCATTGCTTTGTGCTCTCAGCTGTCCTTGGTAGGCGTGAGAACTCAGCACCTGGCAAGAATAGGCCCTCCATGATTTCTGAGTGGAATTATGATTTATGTCTTGCTTTATTTTTTTCACTGCTATAAATCACCATAAAGGTAAGAAAACAGAGATTAGTTTGAGAAGCTGCTGTGAAGACGTAGTTTTCTCAGGTGTTCTTCAGTATAATGGTTAAAAAAGAGGGATACTTATTCACTTAGCCATTCAGGATGTACTATCAACCTGTGTAACCCTCCCATGTTTTCTATGTACACTGGTTTTGTGTTTGTTGATTGGTCTCATCATGAAGCCCCTTCTCCAAAGCTGGGGTGTCTTGGTAATGGCTCTCCACCGAGGTGTCAGGCTGCTCTTCTGATCTGTAGACTGAGGCACATGACCTGTACTCATCTGAACAAGGGAAGGAAATGGGGCAAAGAAGTGACCTGACCATAGAAGGTCACTTCTGTCAACACTGTCAACAAAGGGGAAAGAATAATTACTCTGGTTTGCTGTCAGCACTCCAGATTCACAGGCTGTGGGGCAGGGACCATATTTAGTTACGAGAATGTTTGGAGACTCAATGCATGGGTTAGGCTGTGCAAACTGGTTTCTTGAATGGTCTGCTTTAAAGCAGGTATCACAAGAGGCTGTAAAACACATACAATATAGCATGACTTGAAATATTCAAAGGGAAAAAAGTTGCCCATCTTTTTTTTCCTACTCAACTTGTGATGACTGGTGGCTTGCTGGACTATCCTATATATTAGCTAATCTGTGAGCCAAGACCAGAACACGGCTCTTGCCCAGAAAATGTTGGCATTTTGTCTTGGGAATCACTCTTTGCAGGATGAAGAATATGAGCTGGGAGTCTCACTGATGTAATCTTTTCCTATTTCTCTTTCCTCTCTGTTTTAATCTGCTATTAAGTGTGGTCTCCTAAGGACTAATAGGGCTGGGAAGTGTAGACTGTTACCTAGATTTCAAGATGCTTTGTCTCATTAAAGTTTGAGTGGCTTCCAGCAGGATGTGGTTGGGAAGGCTTTCTGTTGGTCCTACCCCAGTGCTCCTAGCTGCACAGGTCCAATTCTGCTTCCTTAGATTCAGTAAATGCCTGTGAAGAATCGATGAATTTTAAGAATTCCCTACACTTACATGGACTTTCATGCTGAGGAATGTTTTCGATAACTTACAGTCCAGAGTGATTTAAGGGAATCTTTTTATTGACTTAGAAGGAGGATCAGTACTACTCAGTGTTGTAAAAATAGAACTGCTCAATCTTTAGAGCTGTCAGTCAGCCCCTTGTAACCAGTACTGTATTCATTTTATAAAATCAAAGAAGTAGAGGAATTAAGTTGCTATGAAAAATATCCTAGTGTCCTTTCCTAGGCTGTGGACTGTGTCTGCTTTAGTTCCCTACCTCCATCTTTTAAATAGGGATTTATTTCGCTGATACATTGTATTCCTGGTCTTGGGTGTGCTGCTCAGGAGGCAACAGGCCACAGGCATTCTGCTGCTCAGACTGTTTATTCAAGGGAGTGTATTGTGCCCAGATAACCTGCTCATTTCAGAATTCAGTTTCTGCACGGAAAATGACATGCAAATGAATTGAAAGTGGTTTAAAGAAATGTGCATACATTGTGCAGGGACCCACAACCCCAGTGATTATGTGTACTTAATGGTATGCTGGTTCAGTAGTTTGCAAGTCATTGAAGGGAATGAGAGAAACACCGATGTTCAAAAGAGGTACAGTGGTATTTGGAGATTATACAGTGCTAGGGGATCTCTCCTTACCTTTTTAAACATGACCTTGTCTTACAACTATGGGGAGTAACTGTCAAAATACTTCAAATTTACAGAGTGGTTCTCATCTATAGTACTCAACAAGCTCTACCAAATGGAGAGGATTCTTCCAATTTTACGGAAGGTGAGACTAACTCCAGCTATGGAGCAGTTACCTGACACAGAGACCTAATTCCTGATGCTGGTACCAGCACACCACGCTTTGGGCCCTGCTGCCACTGAGCTCAGGATGCAGCAGTGGTGGAGCTGTAGCTTGCACCTTATACAAATACAGCTCTGATGGAGGTTCACGTTCCCTTTGCTGTTTGCTTCTGTAAAGTAACTGTGTGAGTTTACATCAATTAAGTAAGCGGTTTAATACATGTTTTAATATGTGATTCAAACAGTACTGTAAATATTCAGTAAAGACGTGGGTGAGCAGAGGTACTCGGCACTGGCTGGCACCTTGTGCTCCACTTTGCAGCCTGTGTGAAGTGAGGGTGACATACTCCTGCTCTCGTATGGGAAGGGAGAATTTGCACCCCGGAGCAGTTGAGTCTCGCATACTGGGTATGAGTAGTCGCAGATTTTGGCAAGCTATGGGAACCAGATCCATGCAGGGATATCTTGTATAATCAAAGCTATCAGCTTCTGGGGAAAACAGACTGCAGAAACATCTCGTTTGTTGGTTGCGATAGGGACCGTGTTGTAAAATGAGAACTAGTTTTGTCTGCCTTTTCAGTAGGAAAAGGCAGCTGTGTTACAGGCACACCATGTTCTTTTAGAGCTCTTGCATGTGTTTTGCTCCATGACTTACTAGTTTACAATAGGCCAAATAAGGACACTGAGTGCTGTGGACTAAACTGAACATTTGCACATGGGGGCTTAATCCCATTATTGTGAGTTAATACAGGTCATTTGCTACAATTGTACATCTATAAGTTATATATTTTGCTCTAAACCATAGTGACTCGATAGAGGATTTAAAAGAAATTACTGTGTGGCATGGCTTGTTGGTGCAGCTTCAAGAGGTGGATTCTTCCTCAGGGACTGATGGATCCAAGAATTGAATGCAGAAGACTAGACAAGCAGCTCTCTCCACGTGGCTTCCCTGCTAACAAATAGTTGAACAAAAGTACTTTCATCTCATTTGTGTCTGAATTAAAGCATCCAAGCACGTCCCTTCTTCGGCTGTTTTATAGCAGTCTGGAGAGCCTGGGCTGGTGGGTCCAGCTTGTTTGTGAAAGCTGTCACTGTTGCTTCACCAACCATCTTCTCAGGCAGAGCACACCCCAGAGGGCTGGGGTAGAGGTGGCCTTCCATCATGCCATGGCCACTGGACAGCAAAACTGAGCAGTTTAGCAGCCTTGCACGAAGGGAAACAGACTGGAACATCAGGCACAATATCTCTGGGGATTGCTAGAAATTTTATGCAAGTGAAGTCTACTGAAAGGGTGTTATTACTTGGGGAAATCATGTTTGAATTGAGGCAGCTTTGGGTCAGGTCATGCCAGGCACTGTATAGCATTGTCTCTGTCCCCTCATATGTTGCTTCTGTAGATGAGTTTCCAGTTTAGAATGCAGAGCTCATTCTCAAACAGGTTTTTCACCCCAGGAAAAAAGAATGCATTTTTTTAATTCCTTTTTTTCCCCCCTGCCTGATACATATTTTGGGCTCTTCCAGGGAAAGGATGTTTTTCCTTAAGGATATATAAAGGCTTCTTCCAAAGTGAAGGAAATGGCTTGCATGTAGGAAAAAAGCAATAACTTAAACCATGTTTTCCCTTTGCGGTATTTCTCATTTTGAATAATAAATAGAGATTTGGAACTTAAATATATGGATGTAGATATTTTTGCAGCAGTATAAGTAAAATATAAGAGCAACTTTAGTTGAAGGACGTAGAAAGACTTTGTTCATTCAGAGATTTATTTAAAACATTTGAGAAGTCTGTCATCTGCAAGCTGTTAAATTCCCGGACTTAAATCCTGAAGTCCTTTCTGATTTCATGCAGGGTGAAAATGATAATTGAAGCTCAGGGTAAAAACCACCTTTTTAGCTCATAGTCCTTGCCTCCTTTTATGGAGTGGTACATCTCAGAACAGCTGTAATATCTGCCCAACCTGTAGAATTTGTCCCCTCTGTTGCTACTGTCCAAATGCCAGCTGCATTACCCAGGGCATAGCTGCTCCCTGCAGGATGATTGCGTCTGGATCCCAGCTCTTCTCTGTAAGTGTGTCCATGCATGTCTGGGTGTGTGCCCAGCCAAGGGGGGGTCCATCACATTCTTCTGCCTGCTCCTCCACAGAATTTGGTGCTGTGTCCTGTATCTAAGAAGTGGCTGACAGGAATGGAAATGGCTGGAAATGTGGCATCACCTAGACAGCAAGAGCTTGTAGAAGTGCTAGCTGAGATAAGGGCATGGATGCCAAGTCTCCAGCCAGACATGAGCCTGGATAACACCAAGGGGAAGGGCACAGCCTCGAAGGCATCCATCCTCCTTGGCTGGGGCAGTCTGTCGCAGGTCTGCCGGCGGTGCTGTAAGCTCCTTCTGTGCTACTCGGGCTAATGAATGCCAAAATAATCAGGAGGGAGGAAGAGGCTCCCTCCAGCTCATGACAGCTCGGCAGATGGGTTTCATTTTATCCAGTTGATCCCTGGGGGTGGTATCGCACACATTTGTGACTTGCAGATGTGGTGGCTGTCGTGGTGCGTGGCTGCGCTCGGTTACTGGGAGGCCAGATAGCAGCCCCAAGCTCTCGGTCTCTAAAATCTGGGGAAGAGCTGCAGGTTCCTGGCTTTCTCCAGAGCATGGAAAACTGAGCTGCCAGCCTGCTTCCCAACACAGCTTATGGGCGAGCATGTCCGTCAGTAAGCCACTTTGTACTAGTTCTGGACTGAGTGTGGTTGATGCCAAGAAAATCCATGGAAGTCATCCAAGCTCTGAGAGGGATAGATATCTTCTGTCCCCATGGCCTCAGGGGTAGCTGTGCTTGTGAGAGCAGTGGAAATCGTTAGCCAGCAGAGGCTCACCATTAGAGCAATAGAAATGATTGATTCCTCCGTCACCAGCCAAATGGAAGAGTCAGGGCAAAAAGTGTTTGATGAGTGATTATTTTCCTTCCCCATGAAAGATCCATATAAATCAGTTTACCATTGACTGATACAGCTGTTGGGTCTTTTTTTTGGGGAAGGGGGGGGCGGGGAGGGTGCAATTGCATTTGGAAGATTTTTATATGTGTATTTTTCTTTCTTCTGAAGGTTTTCTTCTAAATGAAATGTTCCTTTGAAATATAAACCCAAAAGCTTGAGTTCCAAAAAAATACCAAAATGGAGACAAGGTTTTTTTCCTTCCTTGCTTTGCTGAATTCAACGCAAATTTAGAATTTCAGTAGCCCAGATACTACATATTTTAACAGAGAAGTTATCTATTAACCAAAACAATCATCAGCTTCACTTGGGCAGTGAGGAGAGCAGAGCTGCCATGGGAGCTGACGAGGCTGTTTAAAAGACAAACATAATCATGAGTCTCTGTGGTAGGTAGCAAGTGCAAACATACTCGGGCTTATCTGCTTTCTTTCCTTCCCCTCCCCAAACAGGAATACCATGAACCACAGTGGCCAGGTAGGCATTTGTTTCATCCCTCTGACATTTGTTTCATTTGATCTATCCTTCTGAACAGTTATGTGCACATTATTTCTGTGATTTTCTACTTCTGCACAGTTGAAACCAAGCTGTGATTTGTTATTACTAAAACCAAAGGAAGAATTTTATCAAGCAAAACATGTAAGAGATTGATATCCCTTTCATATTTGTAAACTCCATGGCTTGGCAGAAGGGGTGACCAAGAGCCCAGACAAGAACAGGTCAGAGAAAGCAGCTCCAAAGAACTAACTTTTAAATAAAGAGCTAACCATTGAGTACAGATACGTTTCTGTATGCTGTCGTAGTGTCATTGCCATGACTGCATTATTGTTGTGTCTTAACCTTGGAAATGTCTTGAGATGTGACCTGTACTGAAGTCATCTACTCTGTGCCTGGGCTGTACAGGCTGTAGTCTACCAGGAAGCAGTGCCTTTGTACTCTGTTCTCCTGTTCAGTGTGTGGTTCATCTCTATTCCCCAGCTAACACAAGATTCTTCATGTTAATGCATTATCCTTTCTGAGCATGGAGTAAGCTACTACATCTATTGTTTTATCTTCACCCTGTTCTGACATGTGTCAGAGTCCTGAAATAACTCGGCCTTTCCAGAGGCTGGTTTTACTTTGCATCTCTATTAAAACCTGTAGGAGAACCACAGACACGCTCATGGGTGCCTCTCATCCAGCTTGCAGGAATGGAGGGGTTTGTGCTTTGAGGGAGTCAGTGCGGAGACTGAGTTTGTGCAGCACGGTCACAGGGCTGTAGGGCTACAGCTTCTTAACAGTACCTCTGAAAATAGCAGCTATAACACATTTCTGAAATGGTAAAGCAGAAGGCATCTTTCTTGAGAGCTGTGGAACACGACTGTGGGATTCACTGTTCAGGCAGACCACTCACTTTGGCTTTTCCAGCCCCCACGCTGCAGCTTAGACAAATAACTGTGCTTGTTCTGAGCACTGAAATGAGACTTTCTGACACCCTGATGGAGCTTATGTGGCTGCTGAGAAAATTTACCTGGGTGCAAGCTGGCACTTGTCAAACACCTCTGCTGTCCTGTGTTCATTCCAGAATGCCCTGGCTAAAGGTGATAGAGAAACAAAGCCATGAACCTGGAGGCAGGGTGGTGGCCTGGGTCCTGAGCCCTTGTCTTCTGGGAGGAGCTGCTGGCTGGTTGCTGGTGTGATGGGACTCCATGCAGCACCTCAGGGCATTTCTGCTCTCTGCCCTTTCCCTGTGGAGTGGGCTGTAGTGGGAGATGAAGGTTAGTGCTAGAAGCAGCAGCATCATGGTCTGTGCAGCTCTGCTCCTACATCTGCTCTGTGGCTTTGGGTTTGTCATAAGGAGGTGACTGTTCTGCTGTGCTGGGGTACCCACTGAGGAGATGCTGCTTGGGGTTCTGCTGCTCTAGGCAGAGCTCTACATTTGGGAGACTGTTGAGCTCTTGTCTCAATAGCAAGGTAGCAGTAGCAGCTCTTCTCTTTTCTTGGCAGCACGTGCACCTGTTGTACCTGAAGTTTTGTGTGGGAGGTGGAATTTTGTCCAATTCAGTCTGATTTGCATCAGTGCCCTCTAGTCTTTCAGTGTTACTGAGCACAAAAACAAACTCGATTTCTGATGGTGCTTGGCTGGCACTGCTGTGTTCCTGAAGAGAAACTCTCAGCTATGGATCTGTGGCACTTCACTGGCCAGAAGGTGGGCAGCTGTGGTGAAAGGAGAGGAGCAGTTATGCTGTCACCTGCCCGTGCTCCCTGTCCTTCCTGGGACCTTCTCAGCATAATAGTTCTTGCTTGGAGTGCACAACTTCATCTTTAGATGTCAGAAAGTGGCTGGTTGCCTCTCATGGTGGGGGCTGTATGTCAGGATGAAGACCCAGGGCTAGATGCAGTCACTACAGTGATGGAGGGCACAGAACTTTTCCCACATCCCACAGCAGCATCCATGGGGTGCTGTGTGCACTCCTGTCTCACCTTCCCTCTAGCAGCCTGCTCTGTTAAGGGCATGTGTTAACATCCAGTGGACAGCTACATGCTGTGAACTGGCAAAATAACCACAGAGAGGCAATGTAATTCTGTTACTAGTGCCTCTTTTCCAGCTGAAACGCAATTGCAGTTATGATAAAGGTAAAATCCCCCTGAAATGTTCCTTTCTTGAGATACTTAAGCATTTTTGATTGAAATGAAGGAACAAAAGAGATAGGTCTTGGGGTTAATAGAACATGCTCACTTAATTGATATTTATCTAGAATAGCATAGTTGGCTGTCCCCTCCCCTTGCTGGCTGCACAGATAGTTTCTTTGCCTAGCAGTTGCCACCCATGTTGCCTGAGCTGCCAAATAAATACATTTCATTCATCCCCCAAAGCAAAACTGTTTGCAAAAGGTCAAGTGATTGGGTCTGCTGCAAATGAAGCCAGGCTGCAAAAAGCCAGTCCACATTTTCCAGAACATTGAGAAGCAGCAGATATTAGCAAAAAGACAGCTGGTTTTGGCTTTCAGTGCCCAGCTTAGGGTCGGGTTGCTGAAGGGTTCCCTGCGGACGGGAGCCACTGGGCTGCAGGAGATGCAGGGATCAGGTGCTGGCAGGTGAGGGGCTTGGACGATCCACCTACTCTGGAGCTGGTGCTTTTCCCTGTCCCAGCTCCTGAAACCGGAGCCGGGGTGAGTCACTGGCTGCCTCTGGTATCGATCTGCAGCCGTCCCTGCGGTCATTCTCTGGTGATCAGCATCACACTCTCGTGGGGATTGTCTGTGATGGTGGCTAAAAAGGCTGGCAGAATGTGTGGTGTAACCAGTAGTTCTCTGCTGGCTTTTATAGTGTGGTGGTGTGCTCATCAGTACGGGCTCTGCCTGCTGGCAGGCACACAGCATCAGTAATGAAACATTTCTGAATATTTCTTTTGGCTTTCTTTTAATTTCATTCTGTGCCACTCCTACCTTTGTTGCATCCATAAACATTTCTTCTTCTGTTTTTCTTCCTATTTCTTCAGTAACACAGCTCTACTTTCCATTAAATAAATTTTAGTATTTTAGAGCTACAGCCCAATAGCAGCTCTTGAATGATTAGCAAGCACCAGGTGAAGTTTGAGAGCTCCTCTCTGAGCCATCCTGGGGAGCTGGAGGAGCAGGAGCTCTGTTCAGAAACCTGTTGGAGAGGCACATTTTCTGTTTTCACTCCATCTGCACTGTGTCATCCTCAGCACGCTCATCCCTGGAGAGGGAGCTCACTGATTTCAGCTCTCTTCCAAGACAGCATTTGGGTGGCAGGTGAACCTGCCTGTTTAACTGGAGTCCTGAGGGCTACCTGATACCAGAAATGAGGTGTTTGTGCTGAGAGATGAGCAATAAAACATCATCATTATTTAAAACAGGGCTTTAGATGGAGCGAAGTGGATGACGGCTTTCTCACACCTGGAGTGTTTTCATTAGTTCGAAGGAAACTTTGGCTTTAATGGAAAATTAAAATCATTATGCAGATTAAAAAAGGTGTATTTTCACAAAGCAAAAGGAAAGAACTTCAAGTGACGTGGAGTTTTGGCCATTTTTAGCATGATCTTGCTCTTTGATGTATAAGGTTTCAGACCAGAATGGCACAAGCAGCACATTTTCAGTATGCATTTGGGTGTTGTGTAAGATTTGTTGAAATTTAGTAACATCATAATTTTGAGTCAAAAATGCTTCCAAACTGCTACAGGAATGCTTAAGCTGCATTAGTGCAGTGAGCAAAAAAAATTCTTGTAATAGAACCCGACTGATTCAAGCTTTAATTTTTCCACATCACAGGCTCATTACCTGTTAAATAAAGGAGTTTCACGTGCTCATCCATTGGAAAATGCTGTGAGATTGCAGGAGGAGTACTGTAGCAAAAGAGGATGTTATCACTTAGGCCTATTTAAAGCTTGCAGAATGACACTGGGACCCAAATTTTTCCCTGAGTTGACATCCAGTGATTATTCAGGGCACTTCTGTGAGAGCCGGTGTTGGTAGGACCAGGTGCCCTCCCCGGGACCGATAGCATCTGAAGTGATTAATTTCTGCTCAGTGCTTTTTGGTAGCATGTTCTGTCCATTTTCCATTTTAATGAATTTACTTTTCTAGGCATTCAGAGCAGGGTGGGAGATTGATGTGGTTGTTTCCATAGTATGTTTTGTTTGTGTGAGGGACTTCTTGGTGTTTCTGCAGTATTTCAGGCCTGTGGGATTGATAGGGGAAGTGAAGAGATTTAGCATCTGAGAATAGCATAAATCCCAGCACTGTGGCAGGCCTGAATAGCAGGGATGGTGTCTGCTTTGCTCATGTGAGCACTGTTAGTGATGGGCTGCCTTGAATACAGAATGTGATAAATGCCACCAAATCATGGTCATCCAGCAGCAGGGCTGAAAGGGACCCCCACTATTGATTGGTCCAGCCTCAGTCCTATGCTGAGTCCAGATATGCATTCCTTAGAAGGATGTTCTTAAACTTGTTTTGTACATCCTCCCACGGACCAAATTCTGGGTAGAATGTACAAATATCCAAACCACATCTTTGTAGGAAACCAGGATGAAATGTGATTAACAGGCAAGAAGTTTTATGTTGTATGTTGGAGTTAAGAGAACAAAACAAAGTCTTTCTAAATGTACACACAGCAGAGCACTCCCACAACATTCCCCAGGATTTCTGAGCCATCAAACAAGTTGTTAGGATGGGTCTGACATGTAGGTCTGTAGGAAACCCTCTCTCTGGGAAACTGCAGGCCAAGAGGTGCTGCAAGTATGGCAAGAGGTCAGAGCTGCTTTTCAGTTTCTCCTTTTGTCAGCTCCAGGCAGCAAACCCTAGCAAGTAGCTTCTCCAGACATCCTCCAAGCCCGCCTTTCCACCTCTCTTGGGATAATGTATGTGGGAATATATCCCTTCTTCTCTGGTGTGGGCTTTGGGCTCAGTCATCCTGAAAGCTCTGCAGTGTGGCTGTTCCCATTTGTTAAATCCTCCCGCAGCTCTTGTGCTCTGATTACTGGCATGGGGAAAGTCAGGATTTTACTCCCAATGTTTCTTCCCCTTTGTGGGTGTCGGCTCAGGAGCTGGCACAGCCCAGGGGGCCAGGGAACCACGCTTGGTTGGTTCATGAGACACGTCTGCAGCCAGATGAAATGTGCTCACTGACTGTGGGCTCATACATAATATTTATGCTATCTTCTGTTTCACTCTTGGTGAATATGCTGTAATTTTGGCTAATTACACAATATGTCAGGAATAATTGCAGGGTGTTCCTCAAAATAAATAATACATCTTGTATGCTCTGCTATCCATACTTATGAGCAAGCTTTAACCTTCAGTAGCCAAGGCATTGACTGTGCTGGAAAATGACAGCTTTGGAGCTGTAGCTACAACTTCTTTTGCATTAAATTTCTCATTTTTTTAATTCCTTTACCTGAAAAAGCTCATCCTGCATAAATTCTGGAACAGCCGTACATCTCCTGTATGCCTTTTGTTCCTGCCTGGCTTTGGTTTTATCATCAGAGCTCAAGTCAATACAGGTGTAGAAAATTGCTCTCTTGAAAGGGAAATGTTTTGAAATTTTGTCTGCTGCTAAAACACACTGGATCAACAAAGCAACATAAACTGCATCCTGGGGGAGGCAGAGACAAACCTGGGAGTGAACTGTATGAAGAATTGATTTTTTTAGTTCTCTGGTCAAATAAAAGAAGTTTCTGGGGAGAAGAGGATTCAGACTTAATGCAGTATTTCATTGTACTCAAAATGAAACTTTGGATTTAATCTCTGGCTCTTTTAATATTTTTTTCATTAAATTTCCAAGGTAAAAGTTGTGTCAAAAAAAAAAAGAAAACTTGCACTATTTTCAGATCTCTCTCTTTTTTTCTGCTAGTGAGATGGAGTTTGTGTATAGCTTTATCTACTCTTACTCTGAGCTTTTCAGCAAAATAGTCAGCTAGACAGTTTTACCCAGAGGTAGTCAGCAATTCTGTGCCAAAATACCTGATGACAGCTTGGCCGTCACTTCTCATCCACTTTTCTGTCCTACTGTTTCACCTGCACTGGTGTTTGGGTTCCTCTTTGGCCCTGCAGTGCTGTGATGGCTGTTTTGTCCTTGGTGTAGAATGGGTAGCTCATGTCATGTACATTAGTTTGGTGTTTGCCTTCTAGGAAAACTCACCCACAACTTTGTACCTCAGTATCCTTGAGCGGTTGACCTTAGGTGGCTGTCACATGGGATCCAGATCTGGGAGAGTGGGTGAGCTGCAGGGTGACTTCTCTACCTTCTGACATCCACAGGCTGTGCTAAGACTATCCACAGACATGGAGCCGTGATTCCATGTGGCACCCCCAATTTTCAATGCTTTATATGACTAATTTCTCTGCCCCTTACCTCAGACTTTCACTAACATCCCTGTGAAGCTGATTCCCTGGATATGGGAGGGCCTACATAAATGCCACAGAGATGCAGTCATATCATTTCCACCTACTCTGCAAGTGAGAAATAAGACTTCCCTGGAGGGACTCATGTTTGTAAGAGCAAAGCAGGCATCATGGAGGGGTGCAGGCAGGCAGCTGTGTTCCATGCTGGAGAGCTAATTACTATTCCTCCTGGCAGGCACCAGCACAGGAAAGGAAATCACTTCTCTGGATGCTCCTTTTGCCTACAAGGTGCCATTCTGCTCTAGTGACTCACTGATGGTGACAGGAGGCGATTGCTTTGATGGGTGCTGTCAACGGCTTGAGCCCATCATCCCTTTGAGTTAGGGAAATGTCATTTTTGGAAGCACGTCCTTCAAACAGAGAGGCCAGCCCTGCCAGCACAGCCTGTTATTTCATGTAATGCATCCTGGAAACACCAGTTGTTTCTTTGTAGTTATTAGCCCTGGGTGGAGATTCACACTTGAGATGAGTAAATACATGAGTGTGCCATGCAGCACTGTTGTCCCAGAGCCATTTTATTCTCCAAATGAATGCTTTGTAATTGGAGGCTGACACTATCCCTGTAATCATGTTAAACTGAAGCTGGGTACAGCCTTCATTCTACATCATTGGGAAAGGAGCTGGGATAGACTGTTTGGTGCCACCAAAACCACGGACCTTGTAAGCAACTCCTGGTGTCAGTAAGTCTGTTTATACCTCTCCATCCTACTCACAGGCTGGGTGACGTGCCAGTGTGTTAAGCCAAAGGGCTGTATCTAAGCTAAAGGGGTTCATGGCGGCTTTGCAAGGTGGGGTTGGATGCCTGCTTTGCGACAGAACCCCATAATGCTTGGGCATTGTTACCCTCCATGACTGGCTGTCTGTGCAGGCAGCCTGAGGAGACATCCAAATAAACACAAATGCTCCCGTGTCACTCACCTCCCTAGGCTCTGCAGTTCTCTGGCCCTCTCCCTGCCTGTTACTCAGGATGCTACAGACAGCATTGTCCAGGCCATCCTGGCTACCTGCTTGTAGGCTTTCTCAAGGAATACCTGTCTTTCAGCTCCGAACAGTTCTGCTGAGTTCAGCAACAGAAACTGGAAAACACTGTGAGGCTGGGAAATAACTGTCTTGCCTGCCTGTGCACTTCTGTGCACTGAGTAACTCCTGTGGGAGCTGAAAACGCTCAGCGCTTTGCAACAGGATTTCCCACCTCCGCACCTGCATGACACAGTTGGAATGTCCTCCAGGATCCCCGCGCGTGGCTCACGATGCTTTGACCTGCTCTGTGCGTGACTCACTGCAGGTACAGCCACAGCCAGCCATGTGCAACATCTGCTGAAGACTTAGAGCCGTGGTCACTACATGGCAGAGTGGGTCGGGGTGTTTGGCCAGAGGAAACACACTCTGGGTCTTCAAGGGCAGCAGCTCCTGTCACAGCTGCAAGTGGTGTTATTCCTGAGCTTCCCAGTTTGGGTGGATACAGTGAATCATTGTTGGGAGTTGAGCTATTAAACTTAATGTCGACAGTAATGCATTTAATTTGAGACAGCCAAATTACTTCATCTTAACTCCAAACACCCTGGAGAACTTGGCAGCTCCTGGCTGGGAAAATAACCCCAACATTTATCTCCCTCAGCTTTTCATCCCTGAGTTCTGTGCTGATGCCTGTCACCATAGTAATCTGCATGGAGCTTCCTGATTTTTGTGCTGATTTATTACAAGCCTTCATTAATATTGTACTTCTGAAGGAGGGATTTCGGTGCCCTTCTCTGTCTACAAAATTTGTGTTTGCAAAATCTGGCTTACCGAGTATTCTGGAAGCCATCCTTTTTAGGGGAGGGGAACTGCGGTTTCTGCAGTGGCACTTAAAATGCAGAGTTAATCTAAGTAAATTAGGAGCAGTTTATGCTCTGACTTGCATGCTGGGTTTGGTGTGCTAAGGATTTGAGTGCTGGTTAGGTGAGTCATAAATCAACCTCCCATTATGACAGCTGCAGCCTGAATAGGGGAAAATAAGAATAATGGAATGTGTAAATTCCAGGCTAAAATGTTTAATTGCAATAAACAAATGTTTGAAGAACATTTAGGTGAAATATGCTCCTGAGATGTATTACAGTTCCTGTGTTTGCAGTCACATTCTCAGCAAAACTGTTGCACAGGCACAGAAGGGAGTCAGCAGCATGCCGAGGTGGTTCAGAAGAGAGCTGGAGGTGCTTTCTCCCTCACCAGACTAATATCCTTAGGAGGTGCCAGAGGGAGTGTTATGGGAGCCTGCTGCTGGCATCTGACAGCCTTGCTATGCTAAGACCAGACAGAGGCACTGAGCTGCAGTGAAAGAGAGCAAACAAATGGGCAAGTCACCTGTGGAAATTCTGCAGTAGGTACCTTCCTTGTACCTTATTGCAGGTTGCTGGATAGAAAATGGCTACTTCCTATCTGAGCTTGCAGAGTCCTCTGTTATTTGACAGCTCATTGTGCAGAGAGCAGTAACCCCAAGAGCTTCAGAGTTTATGCCATAACCCACACTGAGTACCACTGACACCCAGCCCAGTAACTTCTGGATTAGATTTAGAAGCAGTTCTGCACCAGTAACCTCAAGTAGAGGCTTGCCTGCCAACTAAGAGCATTGCTGTGCATTGCAAGAATCCTTGGAGCCAGTGGCTCAAATCCCTCAAAGGTCACTAAGCCCTTCATCTTTTTTAAGAGTTCGTTGAAAAGTGGCTCCTCTGAGTTCTGTGCCATTGAGTTGGAGAATTCAGATTAAGGTGACTTCTCTGAGTAGGGTTGTGTTGAGTGCTTTTATAATTCCCAGCCCAAGGCAAAGTGGGGACTGGCTTGCTGCAGCCTCAGGCCATTGCGTTGCCGTAATAAGGGGCATTCTGTGAGTTACAAGAAATGAGACTATAGTAGACTGCCTTCCATAGTGGAGTTGCAGCTGGAAGAGGGTGTTGTGCCCTATTCTTTGGTCTTCCAGAGGTCAGGGTTTGGAGCAAATTGAGCTACCCTGCAATGATGATAAGAGAGTGGGGTTCCTCCTGCAGGGGTTTAGTGCTGCTGCTTCGCTGGTGGAAATAAACAAGAGTTGGTGCCCTCAAGTGGGGCTTTGCTAAATGCTGCATTAATGCATAACCTCATAGCTCCTCTCTGCATTAAGGGGAGTTATTACACTTGAGTGTTCTCCATTTTCCAGTTAAGGGGTGAGTTGCTTACTCACCTTAAGTAGGAGATCTAATTGAAAAGATCATTAAAGAGGGATATTTCTGTCAGTGCTCTTTCTCTTTTCCCCATAGCACACAGCAGATATCTTCAACAACGCCTGCAGCTTGAAGGTGAGGGAGGTGACTGCAGAGCAGGTGATACAGCCATGATACTCTGGCCTTCAGTGAGTGTGTCTCTGGAGATCAAACAAAGTACATGTGAGCACCCTGCAACTATCATGTCCTTGGCAAGCCCCAGGAGGATGAAGATCACTGTGTAGCTGCATAATAAGGCAGGAAGCACAGCAGCTCACGGTGAACTGAGATGACTTTAAGGCTCAGCAGCAGGACAGCAGAAGTGAATAATGGCAGCATCACATTACCATTTAAGAAGAGACAGGAAGATTAGCAGTCAGATCATGATTTAGTTACCCTCAGCTGTGCCAAAGGGCTCAGAAAGTTAAAAGCAGGGCAGGCAGAAATGGTGAGTTTGGCCTGTGGAAGGGGTAACCAAGCAAGATGCCCTTCAGGAGATGTTCAGTGAGTTGTTAGTGGATGACTGCTCTAAGAAGGGTCATTAGGTGTCAGCTGTGTCTTCACTGTAGGGAAAGTGCCCAGTCTGGCAGATCCTGCAGACTAGGAGAGTTACAGCTTAGTCTTGCTTTGTGTTATTGTTCTGTTCTGCACTCTCGTGTCCCCATTGTGGTGCTTCCTGAGCATGATCTTCTTCCCTTGCATCTTCTGGAATTGCCACATTTGAAGGAACTGAGCTTACTGCACCTGCGTACAGTCCACTGAGTTTTCTCCAGTACTCCCCAGCCCTCAATAGCTGTATATGAGCAACTAGAATAGGATCTTTAAGGAAAGCATCCTAAAGTATAGCAGTATTGCTTATAAAGTAGGGATAAAAATATCCCTTTGTATACTGCATGGGAAACCTGGTAGTATGGGGTCTGCACTGGGAGTACAAGCTGCATGGAAATCTCTTCTGTTGAGTCAGTAGTTTGGGATTAAGGCAGCAAAAACATCTTTCTTAAATCCATTCTAAAGTGCTTGACTTTGTGTTTAGGGAGACACTAAGTTGGTGCTGAAGTCTTGTCCATCTTAGTTCAGTTCCATCTCTGCAGGGAAAGCTGCTTCTACAGCAGAATAGAAGCACACACGGAGGAGCCTGAGTGGGAGGAATAGGCTTATCCCAAGTGTGTTATGCAGTATTGTGCCTTTAAAAGCAAGAGGATTTGGGTCCCATTTGCTGTACAAGGCTGAGGTTAGGGAGTAGGTTTAAGTTTGATTTGTGGTACATTCTATGAATTATAGAAAGGAAATGCTCAGAGCAGAGTTTTTGCTTATCTGTGCTGTATGTTTTCTCTTTATTTTACGGTTTGCTTATCTTTCTTGTCGATTATAGCCTAGAGCAGTATCATTGAGGAAAGTATAGACAAAAAAAAGTATCAAGGTTGTGGGGTTTTATTGTATTTTTTCCCTCTGGTACTCCAATAAGCACTGTCAATATTGTCTGCTGGGAAGGGTGGTTCTCTTTTTATTGCAAAACTGAAAAGTTGTCAGTCTATTTCATTGTCTTTCTCTTCTGACTTATCAGGGTGTCTCAGCATCCTTAATTGACTAGGAGACTTACTGGTTTTGAGGGGTTTCATTCTATAAATTGAGGTTTTCAGCACAAATGCTGCAGCATAAGGGTTAGCAGTGCTGGAAGACTGATAAAATTGCTCTGTAGATGGAAAGAAGTGATGTTAAAATATATGATATGACAAAAGTAGGTCTCTTAAAAGTCACGTGCAACATTTTACGTCTGGGCTAGTAGGAAAATTCCTGTCCTGTGATTATACAATTTTCTCTTCAGGTAGTAGTTCCATAGTGAGAGGGAAAGATGGATAAATCCTTGTTCCTTGTTAAAAGTTGCCTTTGCCTAAAATTTTGTCTGTAGGCCTCCAACCACACTGCTTACGGTGTGAATGGCAAATCCCAGTAGCTCACTTCGTGCCCAGACATAAGACAAGAGGTTCCCTGGTGGGAAGCAGCTACTCCAGCAGCTGTTGTCACCTGTGCACCTGTTCGTGTTCGAGCTGGTTCCTTTGCAGGCACTGCAGAGATGCACATGGTTTCTAGACCCTATGGACCTGGCCTGGCCAGCCTGTTGGGGTTTGAGGATGCAAAGAGAGACCAGTTCAGGTGGAGAGATGGCTGTACTGTGTGAGACAAATCTCCCATTGCCCAGGCAACTTCCCAACCCTCTTTGCATTAGAGGAGAGAATTCGCTGCTGGCTGTGCACCTCTCTGCACTGCTTCTGTGTTTAGTTCAGGTAGGTAAAGGTACCCAAAGGTGCAGCTGCTCACCAGTACTTCTCTCCTATAGAAAGAGACCCACGGAAATACAGAAACCAGGGAAGGAGAGACTGTGTGTCTTCAAAGTGCTCTGATCCTTCAATGTCTGAAAGAGGCATTTTTTGCTGGTGCTACAGGGCATCCTAAAAGAGTCTGGGCAGGGATGTTCCTGCAGAAGAGGATCTGTGCAGTGAGGAGAGACAGGAGCTCCGCTGCTTTCAGACTATGTTAGGGCCAGGAGGAATGTGGTTTTGTATGTGGCTGAGAACTCTTTGCTTCACTCCCTTTGAGTTTTACTTTTGAGTGTGGGTGTGAGCCTTAAAGTTCAGCAAAACCAGGTCATGTAAGACAAGATTTCCCTTCCAATTTGTCCCTAGGAAGGCAATGACTCAGAAAAGGCTGGCATTATGAAGGGGGCAGCTGTTAAGGCTGACCAGGTGTCTGTCAGGTCAGTAATAGAAAAGGGACCCTGGAGCTTTACCCTGTATTTGCTATGGTGATACAGCTTTCTGTTTGCATCTATAGAAAGGATACAAGGAAACATCAGGGGATCTTGGGTGCTATTCTGATAAACTCTAAAAATGTGATAAGTTCTTAATAATAAACAGATTTGGTCAGTGTTTTACTTGGTAGTCTATTTAGTAGAAGTGGGAGAGATTTTCCTTTTCCAAAATGATTTGCATGGTTGAAATATAGTTTGCATCCCAAAGAAGGAGGAAAAGGTGCTATTCTAATTCTATCCTGTAGCTAAGTCATCTTCCAAAGAAAAGAGATAAGGTCAGGTTGTTTTCTCTCCCTGCTCCTCTTCAGAAAGCTTGAAGACAAGACCTCCCCACTTCTCCAGCGTACAGAAAGCCTCAGACTGCAGGACTATCTTCTATATCTTTCCTTCTGGGAGCTCTTCCATTTCGTGCAAAGTACTTAAACATTAAAATTTAACCAGCGAGTAAAATTGAGGCTAAGATTCATTCAGGGATTCAAATGTAGGTGTCTCATATCAAAGAGTGCCTATTAGTGCCTTTACTATTGTGGTATTAGATAAAAGGGAGGAAAGGGACAGACCTGAGGAAGGTGGTGCAGGCATCTGTGCCTGAAAATACAGCTTTTCATTTCCTCTAGCTTTGATGAGATTTTCTAATGAAAAGCAAGTTAAATCAAGCTTCTGCATTCAACAAAATAGATAATTCATTTAGGTAAGAAGAATGAGCTAAGTGTTTTGCTAAGTGTCATTTTGACATGTGTTGGCTTGACCAACACTAGCTCTTAGTAGAGGACCAGTACAACTGTACTTATTTACTGTCCTAACATTGAGTCTTGCTGGGAGAAAGCCTGACTGCAGCCTACAGCGCTCACGGCACTGAAATCACTTCTTTTTTAAGGCAGCATAGAAACCAGCTGATCTGATTTATTCAGTGGCTTTTGTAGCTATGAGAAAGTACCTGACTCTCCCCTGGCTGGTGTAGGGATTGCTGCAACTGAAATCCTTTGCGCCTGCAGCCTGTCTGCATCTGAGATCCCCACTGCTGCTGCAGGGGGCTTGTGAGTGCAGGAGAGCAGGGCGAGGGTTCCCCAAAGGGGAGTCGTGCAGTGATGCAGCTCCGGATGGGAACACTTAACACACAACGTGACCACGGTTATGTAAGGACCATGGCTTATTAAACAGCCTCACTGGGGGCATGAAAAGCAGGAGCCTGATGAGATTTTGGTATGCTACGCTGGATTCCTTCCTGTCCATTGAGCCAGCAGTAATTAGGTCTTATTTATTTAGTTTTGGTGGGTGGTCATGTAAAACCACAACCTCCCGTCACACAAGGAGGATCTTCTCCATCCAGCGAGTGTGTCTGCTCACATGCAGCCAGCTCACTAGTGTTCCAGCAGCAATGCCTGTAACAAATTTTAAGACTTGCATGATTACAATTGAATTTAGTTTTGACCACTTAGTTTGTGTTTGATCAGTTGGGTGATGAGGAGACAGTTAAAGCTGCACGACACCTCTGTCATGTAAAGTTCAAATTGGTTTTGCTTTTTTCATGTTTTCCTTTTCCCCTTCAGCAGGAGGGTATAAAATGTTGCAGAGGCAATAGGAAGACACAGCCAGGGCATGGCTGGCTCATGATACACACGGGCTGGGAAAAGGTCCCTGTTGGAGACAAAGATTCTAATCTGCCAGAGTGTGTGGCATGTTTCAGGAGGGGGGGAACATGCAGGATTTTAAAACAGAGGTGGTCCAAGGTGCCCATAAATGCTTCAGAGGTCAGTTTTGGAGGTGTCTTGTGTCTGTTCCTTTTTGAATTTTGCTCCCCAAGTCCCACAGAGTGGGACTCACATGCAGCCCTGATTCGGCACTCGGTTGCTCTGGGTTTACACCACTGTAATACCAGTGATTTAAATAGCTTTTCATTGGCATAAAACTGTCACTGCATGACAGTGACTCAACCGTACAAAAAGCAAGGTAGTTGGCTTCACAAGCAGAATAAGAAACAATGGGCACATTCTTTGCAACAGTGCTAGCAAATACTCTTCTGAACAAGCAGCATATTCCAAATACATCAACTGTCTAAATACTACTATTTGGTAGGTAACTTACAGAGAATTGATGTTCCATAATCTATTTCTACAGCACCAAGTATGCATTTCATTTTACCTGCTCATCTGATCTCAGTTTTATTTACCTGTATGTCTGTGTATTGTATATGAATATTTTACAACCATGCTTGAAAGGAGTCACCAAAAGTTGTCTTTCCTGCTAAGCACTTCTACATTTACTCAGGGCTTAATGGGGGACAAGCAAATTCAGTCTTGTGCTACTCAGTATATCTGGTAATAATTATTATTTTTGTTTTGCAGAACCCCAGCTGAAAGGAATTGTGACAAGGTTATTCAGCCAGCAGGAATACTTCCTGCAGATGCACCCAGATGGTACAATTGATGGGACCAAGGACGAAAACAGTGACTACAGTAAGAAAAATTAGCCTGTTTTGCAACCCAATTACAATGAAATGCATCACCTAGTGGGTCTCACTTGTGCAGCTTCATTTTTGAAAAGCTCGAATTTGGAGGAAGACAGCTGTTTTCTGCACATTTCTTTCTATCTATCCTTCCCCTTTAAATCTTGCCAGTATAATTTCATATGTTTCCTCTCTGATCTTCTTCCCTCCTGCCCCGATTCTGTAACTGCCATCTGGGTGGGGTGGAGAATAAAACCCATGATTTGAATTGCTGCCAGAAGAGAAGGATTATATTTATACACATGCCACGTGGGTAAAGGATACGGGGAATTCTCTCTCCAAGGAGAAGAGGAGAAAATTGTTTTCACTATTTTAGCCTCAAAAATTCAGCAAGCATCAGGAATTTCTAGGCTGGAGAAAAGCAGCTGTTCACTGAAGTCTCGTGCTTTGAGGCTGGTGTAAAGGCTGAGGGTATCAAATAACCTTGTCAGAGGAGGTCATCTTTCAAAACCGTGTTCAAAGGAGTTGGGTTCGTGCTGGACAGCAAAGTGCACCAGAGGCACACAGTTTAAAATCCATTGCCATGTGCAGGAGCCACACTGGTTTAAATACATGCAAAGTAGTAGTCAGTCTTCCTTTTTAAGAAGAAGTTGTTTTGTTAATACCAAAGCTCTTCAAAAGGTTAAAAAAGGTGTAGAATATTTTCAGCAGCATCTCTGCGTTTCATAGGCATCAGAGTGATGCCCCTAAGTGGGCAGTTAAGCTCAGATCCTTGCTGCCCCAAATTGCATCAATAGAATAGGACTCAAGTCTTGCTTTGTCTTACCTATGTTGGTTTGGAGCTCCCTGTAACCCTGCTAAAGGGGTTTTTAACCTGGCCAGCATGGAATTTGGCTTCCCAGTCATTATTAGAGGTGAACAAAAGTTCATCTGTGTGGTAGGGTTGATGGAAGCAAGCTTCATGGACTTTGTAAAAGGAGGAGCCTGCTTGATTTGTGGACCCATTTTGCTCTAATTTAAGGAAGCTCCTAGCTGGATTGAAGGTGACATTTCTCCAGGAAGGCAGGGCCTGGGCTGCAGGTGAGGGTGTCTGTAGGGGTTCAACACACATGTCAGGGCATTGACATTCTCCTGTGAAGGTGCACTTGGACAGGGGTGCAAGGTGGCTGCAGCCCCACATCCGTGGTGTTTGCCCCATCCCCAGGAAGCTGCAGGGTGCTGTAGCAGGAGCATGGTGTGTTCTGGAGCTGCCCTGCTGCTGGGGGTCCATACAGGAGAGAGGAGCTGTGAGAAGATGGTGGCTGAAATTGCAGGTGGCTGGCAAAGCCCTTGTGGACTGACCCAAGAGGCTGCATCTACCAGAAACGTGGCCTGTATCAAATGCAAGTGTCAGGTTTTAGTCCTTTTTCATACACTGGTGTTGAACAAAGTAAATATTGGAAATTGCAGTAGCACAATTTCTGATTTATGTGCGGAGCAGGAGAATCTGTGGACTTCCACACACACACTTTTACTCTCAGAGACTCAGCAGGTCTCCTTCAAGAAGTGTCTGGCCTTGAGATACTCTCAGGCAGACACCAACACATGAGGTGAGTTCAGTGGGCTGTATTAGCTGCTTTTTCTTAAAGGAAGAAGACGTAGGCTGTTCTTAAACTGCAGAAAATCCCATTGGAGGCCTATTTGTCAAAAACATGGGAAGATATGCTAGAGATGACAGGGATTCATTGCCCTCATCTATCATGGAGGACTGAACAACAAAGTAATGGGCTTAAATGGGAGCAGGGATGAATTTAGGTAAACAGCAGAGAAATGTAAGAGCAGTTCAGCAATATTTCAGACTGACAGGGGAGATGAGGGAAGCTGCTGCACCCGCAGTGGATTCAGGGGAACCTCCTGAGTTCCTATGGCTGAGGTTGGGCCCCAATTTGTCCAAAGAGCTGTGATGTATATATCCCCCCAGGAATGTCAGAGATGAGTTTGGCCAGGTGCTGAGTACTTGAGAGCTGCTTCCACCCAGTCTTCTTAACTGGAAATAGATGGGCTGAAGTACCCTTCTAGAGTGTAAATTTGTCTGGTGAGATGGCAGCCCTGTCTCAGCAGCTTGGTGGGACAGGAGGTATCTCATTGAAGTGTGCCAAGCCACTGGCTCAAAGTCAGGGGCTGAGCTGGAAAGTTTAGGCAAGTTTTTGAGAGAAGATCGAAGCCAAAGAATTCCCCATTTTCTGATCTCAGGGGATCTCAAAAGAGGGAAAGAATCCAACCTGATAATATTTGGCTCCTGAAAATGAAATTAGGACTGTGCTTTATCCGATTTTATGTAACTTTTTACCACATAGTCTCCTCCATAAATCTTCAGCTTGAATGAACATTATAAACTATGTGAAGCTTCCAGTTACGGCTTCAAAACGAAATCACATTTTGCGCTTTGGAAGTGCCAAAATAAAGCTGAGTGTCTTTTTTTCTTTTCTCTTCCTCCAAAAATCTCAATTTTTTACCAGAAGAAAGTCAAAGTTACTTGTCTAAGTAAACAGCTTACAGATTCACTTCACTGCTGTTTTCTGTTTTGAAGTACTTCTCCAGAAGATTCCTGACCAGCCAGTCAGAAGTGTGTGCAAGAGCAAAACTCATCGAAGACTAGATAAATAATATTTTTCCATCCCTGAAGAGGGGTAGGTTAACTTGCATCCACAGCAGAGAAGGGCACTCTTGAGGGCCACAGGAGAAGATCCTTCCCACTGTAGATGACCATCTATTCTCCATGCAGAAGTCATCTTAGCACAGTTAAATACTGATGAACACCATCTTCCATACATTGCTTTGTGTTCTGTGTCCCCACACAGATTATTCAAATTAGCATTGTGAAAGGATGCATAATTTTCATGGAATTAGGAATTAGCTTGGTTTACTCTGGCAAAATAAATGTTTAAAATGAGACACACCATGTCCCTCAGATACATCTGATGCAATTAAAAGTTCTAATAAAAACCCAGTTATTTATACAAGAGGAACTGCTAATATTTAAGCAATTTTTCAATTAATTATTTGTTGCCCATTTTATGTGTGTTCTTGAAGCTGATGGCATTTATTTTCCACCTCCTCTCACTTAAAGAAAAAAAAAACCCAGAAGCCAATTTCTAATGGCATTTGAATGGGCATCCAGCCAGCTTCCCAGGAACCAGCACTTGGGACATCTGTTCCTTCTGCCATGCCGTTAGAGACATGCCATCTCAGTGTAAGCAAGGGGGCACATTCTCTGGCTGCTGGCATTGTGGTATGTGAAGAGTTTTCTTCCCACTGGAGTGCATTTTCATGGTGTATGAGGCCCCTGTTTGTGTTCTCAGGGTGATGTATGAACCCCGTCTTGGGGCAGTATCCTTTCCTTCCGGCTCCACTGATCTCAAATGGCCTTTCAGAGCTCACTGCTGCTGTCAGTGCTTGCATTATTACTGCTTTTCCGTGGGCTGAGCAGGATAATGCCCCTTCATTAGAGCAAGTGGCCTTCCTTGTCTGCCTATATAATCCTGCTGAACATCTGAAAAGCCTTGGCAAACGGACAGTACAGAAAGGATAGGTGAACTGGACTGACCAGGTCGAAACAGCCCAGCATATCTAGGATATTGCTTGGGGCTTTCCAGCCAGAAGCACAAAAAGATTAAGGAGGCTTGCATTTCAGCATCCCACTTGGGTTATCTTCAGCTGTGCAGAGCCTTGT
This sequence comes from Coloeus monedula, assembly GCF_965178545.1. Classification (NCBI taxonomy): domain Eukaryota; kingdom Metazoa; phylum Chordata; class Aves; order Passeriformes; family Corvidae; genus Coloeus; species Coloeus monedula. Next base: position 14,994,662 of record NC_138790.1, read on the forward strand.
CCAGTTCTTTCAGACATTTCCAGGAATGAGCTATTCCATAACCTCTTGTGTTCCAATGCTGCACTATTCTCCTTGCAGAGAATTTTCTTCATCCAGTCTTCATTTCTGTTTGAGGCTTTTGTTTAGTGCCTCTTCTCCTTTCATTGTGTTCCTCTGAGAAGAATCTGTCTGTGGCTTTCCTTTTTTTGAGCTAAGCAAATGCAGTTCCCTCTGTTTCTTCTTTCATATGTGTTGCACCAGAGCCTCTTGATCGTCTCAGCAGCTTTCCCCACTCCCCTCAGGGTCTTAATCCTCACCACCTCATGGTGCACTGAGGCTGCTGTTGCCCGTTGCATCTTCCATTAGTTCTTGTTATTCACGTGTAACACAAATGTCTTGCTCGAGAACAAATCACCTGTTACAGATGAGTTTAGCTCCTCTGACTTACTACTGTTTAAAGCTGAGCATATGTACCACACTTTGTATAGGGCAGATCTTGCCTCACTCTTCCATTTCTGTAGAGAACTTAGACCCATAGTGAAACATGCATTCAGAATTTAGCTGATAAATTACCATAACATAACAGTGACAACATACTCGTGGGTTTTGGACTGGAGTGTGCTAGAAGTAGTAGGGTCAGGCATAAATACTGCTAGTTGAAGATGGTAAGATGTAATGGAAGAAAAGGGGCACAAATATTCAACGTTTTCAGGTTTTATTTCCTTTTGCCCATGGGGTAAAAGAGCATGTCCCTTCCATGAAACAGCAGATGGCACAATATATGTGCCATTTGCATTTGAGAAACAGTTTTAAAAGCAGTTTTTAATTTTTCTGTTTTTCACATCAGCACACCCAGTGTCCAATTCTATTCTACCACAGCTAGTCCTCTTTCCCATTTTCAAATCTGGTGATTCAAATGAATCAGATTTTTTTTTCCTGACAAAGAATGAGACATCTTGCTTTTGAGGTTGATTGAGGGGTTCCCCCCCGTTTTTATATTCTTACAATAAAGCTTATAAGCTTTTAAATCTCTTCTAAACCAAGATGAAATACTTATTTGGAAGCATGATAATAAAAGGTATCAACTTCTATGAAGGTATTTCTAGATTTGATTGCAGACATAGCTCTGGGAATTTACGAAATCTTGATTGACCCAAACTGCTGGTTTTTTTAATAGAGGAAGATATTTGCTTTCTAAAACTTTTGGTTGCCAGTTACCTATGTCAGCTTTGTGTCCCTATGCTTGCCTGCCCACTTGCTCCCCTGCATTTGAGGAGATGCTCTGCCATGATGATGGGTGCAGCAGGGAGTTTGGGAACTGGCAGTGGTCCTCCTGCTGTAGCATAGCACTGTAGTATTGTTCCTGTGCTCCCTTTGCATGTAGAGGTGGAAAGAGATTTGGAAACATGTGGATGCTTCCAAGTGGAACTTCGCAACCAGTAATTCTGAGTGTTATCACCTTGCTGCCTAATGAATGCTTTGAACAATCTGTCACAAGTTTTCTATGCAAGACAAATTGGCTGTAGGAAATGAGTGATGATGCCCATTTTGTTTCATTATTAGCCATAATATGCTCTATTTTTCAGTAGGGGGAAGAAATAGGGAAGGGGAGTTGCTTATAGACTTGTTAATTGCAGAAGGTTTTAGACCTTCATGGTAGGGAGAAAGGGATAGGTAACACTTTTAATGCTGAGTAGTTGCTCTGGGGTGTGTTTGCCTTGTCTAGGGACAGTAGCAGAGTAGCACTGTCCTTGACTCCAATTACTCACAGACCAATACTCAGGCTGGACCGCATTTGCCATACACATCTATTGACATTCTCCCCCAGAAACACAAATACAGGCACTGGATTTGATAAGCCTTCAGCATGTGCTTTGATGTTTTACTGAATATGGTGCTTAAAAGCACAAGAAGGAGCTGAGAGTAGGGTTTTTTTCACTAGACTTGAGGTGCCTCCATTTTGGGGAGCTCATTGAGGGGAGTCCTCCAGTCTTCCTTGGGAATTAAGTGAAGAAAAAAATTATATTCATGTGTGCTGGAATTTATGGATCGTGTTTTGGAGACAACCTTGAAACCAGCTCAGCCAAGACACGTGGTAGATGTCCTGACCAAAGTGGCATTTCATATTCTTGTTTCAGGGCTGTTGTGTGGGAAGATAACTTGAGCGAAGTATTTCCGCTGTGTTTGTGCTTGTATTTCTGCCTGACCCTGTGCCCATCATTCTGTATCTTCAACTTCCTGGGATGAGTTCTAGTTAGCTCTTTGTAAGCTGAAGCACAAGGGATCTGGCAACATCTAAATACTCTTGTCCTATGAATCTCAGTAGAAACAAAGCTGTGCTAATGCTTCAGTGCTCAGTCTGTCAGTGGTAATAATAGTCTCTTCTTTGAGCCCATGCTGTAGGAAAGCTGACAGTACATTAATGTATATACTCATAGGAAGGGTCTTTCAATGAGATACAGGGTCTGCTGGGTGGGAATCAAGCAATAAAGTAATTAACCAGGAGGAAGTGGTAGCAATGCTTTAATCAGAAGGACTGCAGTAAAACTGAATAATGAAAGATCTTGTCCTCTTCTGTCCTCTCCAGTGCTGCTCCTGAATGGGGAGCAGTGCTGAAGTCCTGGAGTGGAGCACTATTTCTTGAGTTTCTTCATTCCCTTGACAGTCCAGGATCACATGGGCAAACACACAGTCAAGTTAATTTGCATCCTTCTGGCTGTGGTCACTGTCTGTGTACTCTTTTAGCATATGGCAAATACAGGAAAGTGTGACTAGGCTTAAATGTGTTTCAGGGTGAGCTAAACTGAGTTGTGTTGTTGTGTTTGCCACAGGCAAAGTCCTGTATATGTGCAGTTACCTTGGCTCAGCTGGCCCTCAGAAAGCCATCATGATGCACTCACTTGGGAGCACGGATGAGCCCTTGGCATTGCAAAGGCAGTGATCAGACAGACTGATGGGTGTGTTAAGGCATTTGGGAGGCAGCCAAACCCAGTACTTATAAAAATTTCCTGTCACCATCAGCTCCATGGCTGCAGTCCTTCCCTGTGGCTGGAAGCAGGATGGTTGATTCTAGTTCAGTCTCTTTTGTGAAGAGGCAGGAGTGGGGTGGGCTGGCCCTGGAGCAAAAGCAGCAGTGGCCATGCAGGGTGATGTGTCCCTAACATTTGCTTTTCTTTTCCTTCCACAGCCCTTTTCAATCTAATTCCTGTGGGTCTTCGCGTGGTGGCAATCCAAGGGGTGAAGGCAGGTCTATACGTTGCCATGAACGCTGAGGGATATCTCTACAGCTCAGTAAGTACTTTGCACTGTTGGGCTCCTGGAGTGCCTTGGTTTTGTGGGTGGGAGGAAGCAGACTGCGCTGGGACTTCCAGCTTTTTCTGAAAACAGTCACATATCAGCAAACCTTTAAAAGCAAGAGCAGCGGGAGCTGGTGCAAGGCCATGCAATATTCACTTTAAAGTGTCTCCACAGAGAACTGTGGCAATAATTCCTGACCTGTGAAGATACACTTTCTGTTCCTTTGAGTACATACTTAACGTAGGTCACGTTGTAGAGGAGGTTGTGTAGAGTTGGTCATACTCTGATTTCACATTTGTGAAATGGCATGGACTCAATGGGATTGCTTCTGAATTGCACTCAGATACCTGATCATAGGTGGTGCCCCAATGGGTCATATTCTGCTTTTGACTGCAGTGTAAATCCACAGCAATACCCTGACTCCTTAAAAAGGGTTCTGGACTATTCTGTTGGCAGAAATTCCCTGTATTTGTGTGGTCTTTTTAATGCACATAAAAGATAAGTGCAGCAGTTTTTGCCGACTAATTCCCTTATAACTTTCTTAGATGGCATGAAAGGGCATGAGGTTATTCATAAGATTCTCATTTAAAGTAAGTAATTGATTTTCACAGTGAATAATTGATTTGGTGATTTATTAAATATGGCAGCCCTTTGCCAGAATTTTTATGCTTCAAATAACTTTGTTCTAGTTCTACATAGTAAAAAGTGATAGTTAATAATACACTTCTCATTTCTGTAGTTATGATAGCTTTACAGTGTATAGCCAGATTCTTATCTTGTCTGCCTTTGTGTAAGTTTACAGTGCAGCGATTCTGCTCTTGTCTGGGCACTTACTTTGCTTTAAAAGTGTATGTGAGCATGGAGATGGGACCACTGAAAAGACAGCAGCTGGGGTTGCTCTATGCAATTTTTCTGTCTTCCATCTTTTTTCCTGGTCAGTTTTATACCCCTAAATGATTGGGATTTACCCTTTTCCCTTGAGATGTAACAAGGCTCTGTCTCCCCAGCAGCTCAGGGTAGAAAACAAGTGGATGTGTTAGTATGCCTGGCGAGATAGGTCTCAAAACTGGCTGCTTGTCAAGAAGAGACAGAGATCAATCTGGATCTCTGTGGATGCCAGACGCTTCCTGTTCTTTCATAGCCCAGTAAACATAATTGACTGCTTCTAAATAAATTAAATTGCTTTACTAACAATGAAAACTTCCTCTTTTTGTAAAGCTATCAGAGTCCTAAAGGTAATACCAAGCATGGTGTGGTACTGCATTATTGTGCACGTGTTCCTCTGGGTACATTGTCAGGGGCTCAGGACTGCTGCTTTGCCCTGTTTGTGCAGTGCAGAACAGGGTTCTGGCCCAGTGCTGAGGCTCCTTGTACCACCAGTGTCCTGTAAATGAGGATTGCAGGAAATCAGAGTGTGTCACAGAGCCACAGCCAGCCAACAGGGTCTTCTTGGACCAATGAGTGGTCACTATTTTCTGAAAAAATAGTGCAGGGGAGGGAAAGGTGTGGGTCTTGGGCAAAAGAAGAAACAGAGAGTTGGAAAAATGATGTTTGACAGCTGAGAGACTGGAGAAGATGCAGAGAAAAAGTATCTCTTTCTAGTAGTGGTGAGACACGATATAAAGGGTGGGAGGGACACACCAAGAAGTGGTGGTCGGCAGGAAGACCATGTTGTTCAGGAAGCATATCTGTTAGTCATTTCAAGGATCCTAAAAGGCACCAGATCATACATGTATTCAAGTGAGGGTGGTTTAATGGGGCCTGCTTATTTCCAACAAGTGTGCCTGTCTTGAGTAGGAAGGTTAATCAGGGAAGGCTGATGGGGAAGGATGCACTGTGATGGCTGGTGGCTAAAGAAGCGAACCTCATAATATGCCACAGCTTGATGGCATTGAGCTCTGTCTGAGCTAGTAAGAGTGAAACTGTTCATTTTATCAATGGGATCCAAGGTTTCTGCTTGCAGTAAAAGGGTGATACTGGACCGTTTCTACTCCAGGGTGATGGAACTTTTTGGATATTTTCCCTGTGATGACTGGTGGCTCTGTCTTTGTCTTGCAGCAGTAAATCAATGAATTCACTGTGCTTGGGAGCAAACCCCAAGGCAAGAAAATAGAAAATTTGTGGATAAAGTGTGTTAGGAGCAGGGAGTGTGGGTCAAGCTCATTGTAAAGGACAAGGGATGAGATCAGGATGCCATGAAAGAACTGGATATGTCTGAGAAGAGCTCCACCTGTTCAGGCAGTCTCTTTTGGCTGCTGCAGCTTTCCTTGTGGGGTGAGGGTCCCTAGGTTGTGCTGCCTGGACCTCATTGTTGACCACCCCAAGGGACACGTTGTCCCTGCTCTTTGCTTAGCAGACCCTAAACTACAGCTTTTCTGTCTCTGTGCATGTACGTGTCTTTTTTCACTAGCCTTTTTTGGGGGATTTCTGAAAAAAATGGGTCAACATTCCCCACGGATATTATTCACTCACACAGACCAATTGATAAATGAATTGCTTGGGTGCCTTCCATGCTGCATGGAAACCCTGCAAGGACTTCTTAGAACACCCTCAAGTCTAGGACTGGTTTTAGATAAAATTGTCCAGGGTAATGGGTTTTGTTTGTTTGTTTGTTTTTGGTTTGGTTTGGGGTTTTTCCCTCCTCTTGAACCCAGATTGATGCTGTAACTGAACATGTCATCGCTGTGGGTTTGTTTTGGTTTTGTTTTGTGGGGTTTTTTGATGATATTTAATCTCTCTGTGACAGCTGAGGTCTTGGCTGACATCTTCTGCCCTGGATCAAACCACGGGCTGTTATCAGCCTGGTCTTAGGGATGGTTTGTGCCAGCTCCTGAGTTTGGGCCAATGGGCTCTTGAATGAATGGGCTTAGAATAACCAGCCCCTGAAAAAAGTCTTTCTGGTGTTGATTAGCACAGAAGTAGGGCTGAGTAGAGTCCTCTAAAGCCAAACGTGGTGAGACAGCGTTTTGAGGAAACATGTGAGACTTTCTGATGGGCTCGGCTACATTGATACCTTCAGCAATGAGTTTCCTCATCCCTACCTCATTTGTTCAGGTAGGGATAGTGTGAGGTTGGGTTGCTGGGTTGAAGCCAACCATATATTCCTAGCCAGCTTTAGAGGCCTAAATTTATTAGATGCTAAACCTTCTTTGTTTGGGAAGCAGCTGTTGGGACTTGTGCGCTGTTTACTTACACAAGATACCTGATTTTGTTTCCCCCAGACTAAGTTATTGCTGTCTCTGAGGTCGACATGGGAATTAGGTAATAAGTAGACAAGAAAGTCATGTTTTGGTTGGAGGCATCCTGCTTTGCAGAAAGTAGGATGCAAGCCACTGTCTGCATAGCAAGCTTGCAGAGTCATGGTTTATTCACTTTTGATTTCCTGTAATGTACAGCGGCTCTGAATTCCCCGATGGTGCACAAAGGTTTCAGTCAGCACCTGTTCTGGGGAGGGGCATGACTCTCTGGAAGACCCACTGTTAGCATTTGATGGCAAAGTAAAAATGCACAGAATGAATGAAGGGCAATGGGTATAACTTGTCTGTGGTGTCTCAGCACTTGGGAAACTGAGACCAAGGGCTGGTTGTTGCACAGGATTCAGAAACATGGAATAAAGAGGTCTGTCCCACTCCAGTGAGTTTACAGCCTAATTGTAATGGGAGAAGACACAGAACATGCTCTCCTGTCTGTCTGGAGTTAATAGTTCCACCAGAAAATTAATTCCCACTCCTGTGTAACTTTTCTTTGTGAAGTTTCTCTCCTTGGTTCTCATCTTACCCTCTATTATGACTGCAACAACTCACAGGGGCATGGGAAAGGGACTGTCTGTGAATTGTCTGGCTGGGAGGCAAACCTGGTTCTCCTGGAGCAAATCTTTGTCATGGGGCTGTAGAGTCTCCACAGGTCTACCCAATCACTCCAAGTATGCTGAAAGTGCAGCTCTCAATATGATGATATGTATAATTCAGTGGCATTGCAGCTGGGATTGGTTTTGCCCCAAGTGCAAAACACTTCTCTTCTAAAATGTATTGCCCTCAGATATTCCTTGTTGTTTAGCTCAGAATTCTAATTATTTTTTAAATGGCAAATTGTGATACATAATTTATTGGGAAGACTTAGAAAACACTATCAGAGATAGAGAACATAGAGGAAAAAAAAATGGGTCGCTTACAAGAGCTCACTGTGGTTTTTCAGTATAAACCTGTGAGTTTGAAATGCTGAAATTAGAGCCTGAATCACTTCGAAGATTCCTGCTAATAAGGGAATGATTAAAAAAAAAATCTAAGCAGCATTGAGAAAACTCCAGTCACGCTAAAAGCTTAGTGTGTCTTTCCATTTTCTTTTCGTCTCCTTCTTTTCTGCTTTATCATTTTGCATAATAAACACGTCTTGCATAAGAACAAACAAGCATCTGGGGAAGTATGTATGTTAACTGTATTTTTAATCTGCTTGCAATGCTATAACTATTTTGCTACAACTCCTCTAGGGTTGCTGCACTCCTGTTTACATCACTCCAGGGTCAGGGGCTGGAATCAATAATGTTGCATTCTCTCCCCTGATAGGCTTGGGGCATTAAACCCGCTCCTGCCAATGCTGTTTCTTTAATCCCCGTTTGACTCCTGTGGTACTAGTTGATTTGGTCAGAAGTACAGTTAGGCCAGGCAAGTGTCCTGGACATTTTGCAAGTCATACAAGAAAGCACGCTTGCTGGGGGAATTCCCTAGTTTACATGCCTCATTAGGGAGCCAGGTCAGTGGAGAGAGAGAGAAATGTCTCCAAAGGCAAAGCACAGCTGGAGACCGATGTAATGTGCTTTTAATTTCTCTCCAGAGTATCTGCTTTTCTTCCCTGGCTGTTTAAAGGGGCTCGCTGAATGAAGGTATTAACTGGGAGATATAAAACTCCTCCTGTTTCCTGACTTATTCATAGATATGGAAACAAAATTGATACTCAAGGAAGCAGCTGTTCTGAGAAGAGCCAGCCCCTGGGAGCAGATTCCTGCCTTGCATCAAATGTTCCTAAAGTTCAGCTCCTGGCAGGCACCCTGGCATGCCACCCTTGTAGCGTGGAAATTTGTAAATACAGCTGTCATTAATAAAGAGGTCCCTTTTCTGCTGCTGAGTTGCTGCCATCCATGTTGTTCTGCTCCTAAGGTGAGGAGAGTGGCACAGTGAAATTCTGTGGCTTTTAGGGAGCAGGTTTCTCATCTGGTATCTTGTTGAAGTACCTGTATTCCCTGAACTTACCAGCGCAGCACCGTGGCGCGGCTCCCTCAAGGAGGGGTGGGACTGTGTGCCCCTTGTATTCACATCTGGGATGAGTTAGATCAGACTTCGCTGTTCAAGCAAGAGACCTTCAGAGGACAAAATCAGTACCAGCAGGGCCTAATCCTGCTTTTCTAGCTGCTGTTACCTTGTCTTATCTGATAGCAATACAAATTATAAAGGATAAGTAAGCTTTAATAGAGATACTTCTCGTAGCCTTAGTTGCACAGGTTATTTAGGAACCTGAAATGATCTACCTAACACCAGCTGGAGGAGCAGGGATGGGATGTTCTCCTTTGTGAGCAGTGGTCTGTCGGTGCTGGGATGCATTATGATCTTTTGTTGAAATTTCATTTTGGAAGAAAATGGGGGGAAAATGCTTCAGTCAGAGGTGCTGACTCATCTCGTTTTGATGTTTCCCCAAAGAAACATTACAGATTCTCATTTTGAAAGAACTTTAGAGTGGTTTATATTGCCTTATCATTCCTAATGAAATCAGAACAAAATGTTTAGATTTTGGTGGAGCATCTTGATCCCACATGATTGCCTTGAAATTTGGAGGGAGGGTAGAACACCGGCAGGGAGGGGTTGCTGTAAATTAAAGTGCAGGCAAGAGTAGAAATCAGAGATGAATCAGTGGAGGCTGCCATATTCTGCACAGTGTTTCTTTTGCTGATTTCCTTGAGGCCAGACAGGCCTAACCATGGATAAGCAGGTAGGCAAAGCCTTTGGAGCAGGTGCTAGGCAGCAGTAGTGTTGCATAGAACTTGCCCGTTTTTGTCCTGTGTGTTGTGTGTGATCAGTTAACCACTCTAGGGGAAATGATGAGGTTAAAGCAGAACAGTCAGTGGCAATACAGTGTTTGAGTTGGATTTTGGAAGGAAACTCTTAACACGTGTCTAGACTGAGGGCAGGACAGTGTGCGGTGAAGTCCCTGTTTAGCAGAAATGGTGTGCAAGTGGAGCATTTATCCCAGCAGGTAAAAATCAAAAGATGACTGTCAAAATGTCCTTCTGGAGATGCATTTACAGCAGAAATCCCTTTCATTGCCATTCTTTTGCATCCTGCTAGCTGGGGGGTGCAAGACTGACTGATAACTGAGCTTCTCTCTCTGCTACCTGCCTAGTATTTGGCTTTTCCTAGAACTCTCTAGGCTGCTTTGCTTGTTTTTAACACCATTTATCCAGTGTCTATTTTAAAATTAATTTATTGTCAAATAATTTGTCTTTTGTCTGTTTTCCAGAAGCAAAACCTAGAGAGAACTCCAGGATATCCAGGGTTACAGTGGGACTACCATTAACATTTTATTTTGTAGTGGAGGGAGGACAAGTATTGTCCTTCCTGGGTCCAGGACACTGATATGAAGAGAAACAAGGAAAGTTTTGAGTGAGGCTATGTTTGACTGAGGTCAGGTGTGTATTAATGAAATTATTTGGATCTCCTTTCTAATCATTCCAAACTCAAATACAGAATGGGTAAAACTAGGAAGTGGTGTGCCTTTGCCAAACAGTGACTAACAGCTCTGGAGGTGAAAGCTGGAGAGAGGCTAAAAAACCCAAGGAAGAAACTTTACTGACTGTGTGCATGTAATTGTAACTGGGAGCCAAGTGATAGAAAACTTTTAATATGGGAAACATTGAGTTGTAATGCAGTTTTCCAAGGAAAAGGAAGAGAGACAGTCCCTAGGCTGTTTCAAGCCAGACTAGCTGGAACAGTGGGGAATGTAGGGTACTGTAGCAGAAAGGCCTGGGTGGGAGCCTGAACTATCCCTGCTTTTCTGTCAAAGGGTGATGTCCTGACTATGCACCTGCAAAACAAAAATAACTTTATTGAGGTCTCTGAATCATGGGAACTCAATTCAGGTACTATAAATTCTTGTTATCATGCATCCCAAGATACAGGGCTGGCTTCTGGCACAGGACCCCCCTGAAACTGGTGAAGTAGACATGCATAGCAGGAGTTACAAACCTGGCCTGAAATGTGCGTGTACAAGATCTAGTTCAGGGAAGTGCTGGAATTACACCTTGGTGCTTTTGTGAATCTGTGTTCCCTGATGACCCCTGTCGCAGGGACGGAGGCTATGGGGATTACCAGCCTCTCCAGTTGCCTCATTTGGCATCTTTCTGAATGAGACGCTCCATGCTGCAAGGAAAACTCCAAATCTACCCATCTTCTCTTGCAGGGCATCCATTTTTGAAAGGATGCACAGGGTGGAAGGGGTCTGTGTGTGCTGCTATCCCTGCTCTGATGTGTTATGAGGTGGTGTGTGCTGACAAGCGTGCTCGGCTCTGCAGAGGTGTGGGATGGCCAGCGAGCTGTGGCAGGAGCCTGGGAGCTGTGTGCGAGCGGGGAGGAGCTCAGGGGCACCTTGCCAGCAGCACCGCCCAAAGGCAGCAGAGCAGGAAGGCAGGACACAGCTCTGGATCTGCTCCAGGGCCTCCTGAGCCTCGCCTGGTCCTTGCATTTGGCCTCATGGCATCTGAGGTGTGCCAGGGTGGCACTGCAAAGACTGTGTCCTGTGCATGCTGGCCCTGTGACAGGGCTTGGAGGGCACTGGGAAAGCAGCCTGCAGCAGAGGCAGGGCCTGTCCTGCTCCCCCACCACAGCCACTGCCAGAGGGACTGACTTTTTTTAAAAAATATGCCCAACGCTTCTGGGAGACTGAAAATGTCAACCTTGAGGGGAAATGGCTGAGTGTGTCAGGTCTGCTGGTTGTTTATTTCTAGGGCATTTAATTATATTAGTCAACTTGTAAATTTTTAATGAATGAATATCTGCTGTAACACCTGGGTTTTTTTCCATGGGTTTTTTTGCCTCTGGAATGGTACGGGAGTTCTAGGATGGGGCCCACAGGGTTTTGAGATGATGCCACCCAACACCATGGAGACAGGCACATTCTTCAGAAGTCCTTGGTTCTTTAGGGCAGAAAGTTGACACAAGACAATCATTATTACGGTAGAGGCTTTGCTTCACCCTGGACCTTCTGCAGAGCAGGTCAGTTTAGCAATCATCCCAAACCCACTGCAGCACAGTTAGTTTAACTAATGTCCTGCAGAGCAGGTTGTTTCACACGTTGACCTTTACCTGAGCTCAAACACATACAAGGCTCATTCACCCCAGCAGCTGGTCCTTGTCCTGCCCAGGAAGTTGTGACAGTGCAGGATAACAAGCAGGACACTGCATGTGCTTGCACATTCCTGTTTGTGCTGTCAGTAATTCTGATCAGCCTGTGGGCTCGGGACCCCTTTAGAGAAGTGTTAGTTACCCAATGGCCGTGGTTCATGGCCACCAGCCTCACACAATGGTGCGGTGCAGGAGGCAGTAGAGGGTGTAATCATAGATGCAGGATTATGAGAAATTGGGGATTTTGAGAATTCCAGTACTAAAGTCATGGCCTCTTCTGCATCATGAATAAGAGCAGAAAATCCTCGCTTGGCTGGAGGCTGAGCCCAGACAGGATGATTCAGAGCAGAGTTTGGACTTGCAGCTTGGTCCTTCTTTACCAAACTTAAATGAAACACTCTCTGCTGCACCAGCAGTTGTTTTTAGACTGCTTGCAGGACTGGAGAACCAAGTAATCGTAGTTGGACTGGTACCCATTAGGCCCTTTATGGTGTATCATCACCTTTCTGCCTGCAATTAGGTTACATGCTTAATCTTTTGTGACTAATTTCATTTGCTTGCAGCAGGTTTGCTGTTCTTTAGTTAGAATTTCCTATAGCTTCTGCTGCTCACCTTAGTGCTGTCCTCCTTTTTCCTGTTCCTTAACCACTTCTTCTCACTCTCACATCAGTGTGTTTTGGACAACATACCCAAACCAGCAGATTTATCTTAGCATGTGCAAACTACGTATTCTTATGTGTGTGGCCTCCTCAACAGCTTTTGCTTGATTAAAAAGGGGACCTTCTTCCCTGCTGATGAACTAGGGACGGCATGCTTTGTTGTGTGGAGGTAGCTACTCTTCTGTGGAAAAGCCTGACAAGCCCTGAAATGTTTAAATGCCATTAAATTAATTGTTCTTCTGTGAAATCAGTCCCTCACGCACACGTCACAGGTTAATACGATGGTTCAATGTCTCAGCCATTGAGAAGGCAGTAAAGAGACTCTGAGGATGTCCTGCCACCTCCCACATACTGATGGTATCCAAGGTACAGAGGAGCTGTGCTTTGGCAGCAGTGGTAGCCTTTCATGCAACTCTTCCCTATAAGTTAGCTGATTGCAGTAAGTTGAAAGTATTTTGGTATTCACAATGTGCTCCCTAATCCCCCAAATACATATCCATGCAGCAGCCCCCTGCTAAAAGCTTTCTGAAATGTGAACAACCCCTTGACATAAATCAGGTGTGGCACAACAATGGTAAGTCTTTCTATCTCCTCACCACTTTCCTCCTGAGAAGACCAAAGGATTTCCTTCTCTTTATAAGACACTTCCTTGGTCAGCTGCTGAAGGCTGCACATCAAATGCATTATTGATAACAGCCCTTGGAAGTTGCATCCATGCCTTACAGACTCCCAGATGCTGTCTGGAACACTGCAGAGGAATTACTGTAGCTGGACAAAGATTATCTGCTTCTTTCTAAAGCCCCTGAGATAGAAATCAGTGTGAATCTCCTGCACAGCCTTTTCTCTCCCACCATTAGATCATTGTAAGCATGAAATAGAAGAGAAGAAAATAGAACCTCAGGGATTTTGAACAAGGCCATTGAGTGAGGAGGCACCAAGGAAGATAATGTCCAACTTTCTAGGCACTTGCAGAGTGAGATGAGGAGTGAAATTTAGCCTAATTCTGACATTCCCTCAAGCACAGTGGCCATGCTGTGCTGTTCCTTCCCACAGCAGGAATCTGAAGCAAGCAGGGGTTGAGAAGGGCAGTTCTTGGTGTTCCTGCTCAGTGTTCGAAGCCTGTGCACTCATGCCAGCCATGCCTTTAAAGTGACTTTCCTGCTTCTGGTGACTTGAGTCCCCACATTGTCCCATATTGCTCTAAGTTGATTCATGTGCACTGCAGAGAGATTCCCCCCTTCCTCCTGGGGCTGGTGGTGGAGCTGGGGCGGCTTATGGGTTTTGAGCATTGGACTGTACTCGGTGCCAAGGAGAACCGTCACCCTCTGCGGCTGGTGGCTGCTGTCTGTTCCCTGCAGCCCATTCTTCTGTTCTGTGTCCATTCCCATGGCAATTAGGTGGCTGCACAGAGCCCCTTCCTTCCCAGTAGGGTAGAGCACACTGCTGGAAGAAGGATCTTTGCCAAGGATCCAGCCAGCTCAGGAGAAGAGTGCCATGCAGGTGTGCAGCAGCTGGGTTCCATAATGTTGGTTGTTGCCCTCCTAGTTCTTAGGAGAAAAAGTCTTACAGCTGTTACACTGGCTTGTCCAAAGCAACTTCCATCTTCTTGCACCTCTTACTACTGCTCTGGGCATTTTGGCTGGACAAAGCACTTCTTCTTGGTTCTTCTGACATGCTGCAGAAGCTGTTGCTAAACAGCACTGGCTGTGCTGTCCTTAGAGATACTCCGTGTCTTTTTTACCTCCTCCTTGTCTATCTTCATAGAGACTCACCACGATCTTGTCCACAGGAGATGTCTGTGGTGTCCTGTAGACACCTGGTGTGATAGGAAGGCATCTATAAATGCTGAGCTTTTGCTTTTGGGAGAAAAAATACAAAGCACCTCTAAGAGCAGACTGTAGCTTGGCCAACCATGTTAAAATCTTCATAGTCCCGTTGCACTCAAGATTGTTTCTGGTTTAAACCCTGGCCCCCAGTTGATAATTTATTTTTACTGCCCACAGCAGAGTTTCCCCATGGATGCCAAAGATTCCCACCATACACTGGGCTGAGCAGGAAGGGAACAGAGCACAGGGGAGGACTCTCAAAGTGCTTGAGGTGAATTCAGTAATGGGTCATCTGGTGACACCTGCCAGTGTTGGACTGGGAGAACGAGTGAGAGCTCATGCTTAACATGGCTTTGGGTGGGAGTCTGGGTCAGGGATGTGCTGTGTCACTCTAATGCCTGATGGGAGCACCACACAGATGCAGGACCCAGCCTGTGGCTGTCATGTCTGCTAGATAGAAAGTTGTTAAAATGCAATTTTTTTGCCTAAAACTGTATCTATGACTGGCCTCCAGGGATGTGTGGGTTTGAAGGTGTCTGGAACATCTGGATCATTGACAGTGTGAGTAATTAACTTAGCTGGGGCTGTAGAGGCCAGTGAGGTAGGCTCAGAAAAGAATCTGTTATCACTTACCTGTGAGTTCCTCCTGGGCTCTCCCATGCTCTCTGATAATTTTCCACTCAAACTGGGAAACTTTGTCATGTAGTTAAGGAAATTGAGTATAGAGGAGTGATGTGATATGCCCAAGGTCAAGCGTGGAGACTGGATTAGGCCTTCTATTCTCCCTTATCCTAATGCTTTGCCTTAATCACAAGCTTTCTTTTGTATCACTGTGATTGTTTAGGGAACTGGTGCATCAGCAGCAGCACAACTTGTTTGTGTAGCATCTTGTGTCTGAGCAAATCAGTTTGCTTTCAAAGCTGTGCACTGTGTAGGCTGGGATTGCTTTTCCCTCTGTGTTCCCATTGCATTTCTTTTCTGGCTCCTCAGCATTTATGTCCCTAGCAATCATCATTGAGGATAATGGGAGCAGGCAAAAGAACCACAGGAGAGTCATCCTTTGCCAGCCATCTTCCCTTGCACATCTTAATACCATATGTCAAGCGCAGTTGCTCAGGGCTCCACAGATATCTCTTTTTCAGCCACCCAAGGAGCTGGGGTTGTTTACGGTGTCGGCCTCACAAGATGGCAGGTGGAGAATTGGAAACTGCTCCTGAGAAGCTCAGGATTGCAGCAGTGCTCTGAAAAGAAACACTTGGTATGTGCTGATGCCCCCAGGAGCTGAACAGCTGGGTCTTACAAGAAAACTGACTGCAGTAACAAAAGCAGGCATGGGTCTTCAGATAGCTTAAAGCCCTGCTTTCAGAGGTATTGAGCACCCAGTACATCCCCTTGCTCTCTCTGAGGTGAACATAAGGGAGGCCCTTGCGGGTGCATTTAACTCAGTGTCCACCTCCAGTGAGTGCCACTCCCAGTGACAGCTGGAAGAAACCAGTAACAGAGACAGTAAGATAGCGAGCTCTCTGATGTGCAGAAATACTTGTTTTCTCAGAGCTAGGTTGAGTTCTATAAACCATCCAGGTGGCTTGCTGGGCGATCTGTCCAGAATTCACAGAGCTTCAGCAGTGCTTTACAGTGCTGTTATGGTGCCATACACTGCGTCATTCCTTCTCCAGGGCATCTCGTGCCATCAGATCATGACCAGACACTCAGTGAGAACTGTGGGACAACTCTGCACTGGTGATTTTGCTTGGAGGTGGACTGGGTGAGACTCAACAGAAAATATTATTCCGTAGGGTTTTTTCAGTGGTGGAAGCATGGCTGTAAAGCATCACATAACAAGGCAATCAATAGTGGAAGGACCAGCACAATTTGTGTGGTATTGAGGGATATATTTTAGTGTCTGCTGTCACTACCACTGGCTTATACCTAGAGCAAACCAACTGGTATTCATGGTATTCATTAGAAAACTGAGATGAGTGTATTTATTGCAGAATCCCTGAGACTGGTCTGCTCAGTCTTTGGGTAATGTCCAGTGAATGGGTGCATGCTCATGCCACTGTATATATGGAAGACCAATTCCTTTTTGAGGCATCAGAGTATGAATTTTCAGCGAATGTTCTTTGTTAATAGTGGTTGATGGTTTTGGTGAATAAATGGTAATTGATTAGAAATAGTGCCTGCTTTGGAAACTGAAACTCATCATGTCTTTCTGGGATGTAATAGCAAGATTGGCTTGTCTACCAGAAAGTTCAAAGTGTTTTCCAGAAAAAGGAGAGAATTACCCGCTTTTCTACACAAGAAAGGAGAGGTTTGGAAAAGGGAAAGGTGCCTGTTGGCCACACTTTGGTTTGTAATGCCTTGGTGGCAAAGCACCCAGGCTCCCATAGCCTCAGTTTCTTGCATGATATGGGCTAATTTCAAGTAGTCTGTAAAATTTTTCTGCATCCCCATAGAAGTGTTTCCCACTAGATTCCAAGTGTGAATGTCTCAAACTTCCATGGTGCAATAATCTCCATTTTTGTAAGGAGCTCTGAGAGACAATTTATTAAAGGTTTAACAAAGTATTTTATACTTTCTTGCATCTCCAGGAGTTTCTTGCAAAGAAATTCTTTGTGAAAGTTTATTATTCAAATTTGGAGGGAGGGAAGGAAATCAATTTCCTCCTTCAAAACTGCATTTTTTCACTTTTCTATGTGCTTATCACTCTCTGCCTTGCCAGGATTATTCTAATCAGATTTCACATATAAAAAAAAACAATAACGTAAAAATAATTCTCCTCTTTCAAGTCTTTGTGAGGCTTAAGTAAATTAAGACATTGATCAGATTCTGCTCCCTGTTGAAGCTGTGAATACAATGGAGAGTACCTGTTGTGACTGGGGAAAGGATTGTGTCTGATGTGTGTTTTTCATCTTCAGAGGGAGGCCAGAAGGAAGGATTGAAGTCAGGCTCATGCCTGGGGGTTATTTGGTTAAACCTGTATTTCAGGTAGCAGCTGGGATGTGGACCTGCCAGCCACATGGCCACAATCCAGCCCAAAGGGGACAAATGGCAGAGAAGAGATGCTTGTGTGGCTGCAGGTTGTGCTGCAGGAAGCTGCTCCAGCAACCAGACCTTCCAGGCTGTGCTTAACCACCACCTCTTGCATCCAGCTGTTGGAAAGGGGAACCAAGTGTCCGAATTGCTCGAGTCGTTTTGCAAGTCTGTCCTCAGCCTAATGCACCAAAATGCCAGCCTGTAGCAAAGCCAGCACAGCTTCTCTGCATACAGCTTATTTCTGGTTTGGCAGCTGTTTGGGAACCTTATTTGCTGTACATGTCAAGAGTGATAGCGCTCCTATGGGTGCTGTGACCTTGAGCATCCTTTCATTCTTCCTCAGTAAGCTCATTACAAGCTCCTAAATCGTCATCAGGGATTTGCCATGAGCTAAAATGAAAGTGTCTTTCTGTAAATACTGCCACAATGAAGTACATTCAGCTCTCAGATGAGGTCTGGGCTTGTGGGCTTGGTGGAGAAAGGCCACTCTGATACCAGTCCTTGTATGACAATCTATGTTTTTACTGAGTTTGACAAGGAATAACTGTATATTACATAGATCCTCAGAAGGTTCCATAGGGACCTTGTTGATAGTGGCCAAAAGGTGTGGATGAGTGTTTATACTCAGCCTGGAAGAAGACAATGCACAGGCTCCTGGATGTGGTAGTTTTTCTTGGAAGTCCCAGGCACACAAAGTTTGGTACTACTATTTAGTAATAAAACAGGCCTGCAGTCAACATTTAAAAAAAATGTTGTGTCCTTCTTTGCAGATGGGAGTTTTGTATTTAGCGTGCTAATAGGGCAGTCTGTAGGGTTCAGCTCCCTGTTCTCCCACACATACCTTGCCTTGACTTGATGATTCAGTTCAGTTGTCTAAACCTCGACATTCCTCTCCCTCTGCAATGTGCCAGCATCCCCTGCCTGGCTTCCACAAGACCATGGATCTCCCTTAGGACCTGCGTCCTACCTGCCAGCCCTCTTCGTGTCTTGCATGCCCCAGGACATCTTAGATGGCACTGGAAACCTATGTTAAGGCAACTAGATCGAGCCCTTAATCTCTCTGCCTCAGCTGCTCATCAGTATGATAGAGATAAGGTTCCTTTCTTCCTCCCACAGAGACAGTGTGGAGATAAGCGTGTTGCTGATTGACAGGCACTTGGATGCCGTGGTAAGGGCACTGTGTAAGAGCTTGAGTAGATAAGAGAGTGACTACATGACAGCATGAGGTTTTTTTGCGTTGTTCTATACCTCAGAAGATTTTCTCCTTCACATGTCCTTTTCCTATCAGGTTGTTAGTCCTGTGAAAGAGATGAGCTCACATGAGTCTCTCACACCTGAAGCCTTCCAGGGTTGAAATTGCTCCAGACCTAGCTGGGTTTCTCTCTGAGCCCAGCCATCCTGTCCCTGTTTGACCTCTTTGCCCCACATTACTCAACCAAAGAAGTGTCCCAATAATTCAGCCGTGTTTGGAGGCAGCTTCTATTTGGGATAGCTCTGTTATTCATTAGAATAAAAGGCAAAAGGAAGCACTTGGTTTTCAGGTTTGTCAGGTTGGAATGGTATGGGGAAGTAGGGAAATACCGTCTGACTTCAAAATGGAATAAATTGGCCTGACACCACCTTAAAGAATAAACCCAGAAGCTAGATACCGTGTTTTTCAGTTAAATCACTGTTCTGACACCTAGTTACTTCATTACCAGTGGTGCTGTAAATTCTTGCAGCTCCCTGTGGTTTCAGTGGGATTTCAAAGTAATCACAAGCCCTGCAGTTCTTTCCCCTTTTATTTACAGACTTCAAAAGCTCAGTTTTGTGCTCATCATTTAGGACTCTCTTTCCTGTCATCTGTTTGGAGACTGTCTGAAAGAAATTTTCTATAGCCAGGAGATCTTTTCAAAGTTTCCACTAAGGGGACTAAATACCAGGAGTCTCTGGAGCATAAGAGACCAAGACAGTCAAGCTGTAAGACCCCACTGAAATCTGTGGCAGGGTATGAGCTCATCTCTGTGCTAGGGTCTTCTCTTCCCTGGGAAAGATCAAACCATTACCCTCTACAGCAGAGGACTGCCATGCTCAGCAGGGGTGGTGGGTACGTTGAGGGCAGCAAGAGGAAGCTGTAAAGAGCTGTGTGCTCTGCAACCAAAGCTTCAGCCACACGGTTCTCGTAGGAGCCTGTACATCTTTCCAAAAACCCTGCGAGAGACTCTGCAGCATGCACTTCTTAGGTCATTATGTCCTTTTATTTATCTTCACTTTCACAGTGTCTCCTTTCTTTGTGCCTGTAGTCATCAATCATATGTTCAGATACTTGGGTATAATCTGCTCACAGTAGCGTCACTTCAAATTGTAAAATTCTTTATGGTTAATAATTTCACAGTTTCTGTGAACATTGATGTAATTATCAATGATGGACTTTCCCTCCTGCAACTCTTGAATCTTGAGTCATTGAAACCTTCATGAAGTGAGCAAAAGCTGCCAGGCATTCTGAGTGTATTTTTAAGTTGATGTCCTTGCGTAGATTCTCCGATCACTTTTATTCTTTGGGTTTTTTTACTGAAAACACACCTAAGAGAAGGCTGCAGTGGCCATTGCTGTACTTCCATGAATTGCTAGCACTCGGAGCCAGGAGCTGTTCATATCCATCTTGTTCAAGCTGGTTATATCTGGGGCTGATTCAGTGGCCTTATACAGTTACTAAGTCATGAGGGACGCGAGCATATCCTCAATTCAACAGAAAGTCTCTTGTATCTGCAGTTATTCTTCTGGTCAAATTCTTGGCTGAACTGAGGAAGTGTTTTTCTTCAGAAGATCCTGGGGGACTAGCTTTTGATCTAGACCTCAGGGCACCTCTTGTGCTCTGCAGAATTTGGCAGCATCCATGTGGTGAAAATATCCCTCCCTGTGTCTTTCTAACTCATCTCTCTGTAGGAGCCATCTGTCTGTCTAATCTTCCCAGGGCTAACGGATGGCTGTGCTTAAGAGTTTGACCATCCAAATAGAGTCCTCGAGTGATGGAGCCAATGATGCAATGACTGCTGGTGCATGGTGAGCTCTGTGCAGCCTGGCTACAGCTGCCTCCTTGCTTTCTTTGCACCTCTCAAATCTGCAGTATAACTTTTAAAACTGACATCCCAGATGACCCTAATCTTGTGGTTCTAATGCAAATATTGACCACATTTCCTTTGAAAAATGTTTGAGGAAGGAAGGAGGAATAGCTCAGAAGACCTACATTGTCATCTGTACAAAGCTAAATCCACATTGAGTAATACAAAGACGAATTTCCATACTCAGAATGTGTAATTGCATAGCAAGTACAGTGTGCATGCTTGGTAGGTAAATTATATTGCTCTGAGGCTGTCATAACAAAAATGTTGAGGACACAAACCAGATTTACATATTTGGAAAAGTGGGCTTACATATGATTCTTGCTCATTTAGATAAATCAGCTAATGTATTAATGTATTAGCTTAATACTTGATGGAGACAATAGCCTTGACTCCTCAAATATACATGTTCAGAGAAAAATAAAGATTCAGAAGCAATTCTTTCAGTAAATAGGGGGATTATTCACAAATCCAATAAAAATTTGCAGTTTTTTACTTCCCCTCCTACAGTCTTTTATGGTTTGAAAGCATCTGAAATAATGCTATCTTCTGATTAGATACCTTTTTTAAAATTCCCTATCAGTCATTTTCCTTTCTATTTTTTTCAGTTTCTTTTCTGTTTTTTAAATAATAAAAGCCACTGAATAGTTCTTTTGTTTGTGATTGCAGAGTCAGCAGAAAATAACTGTCCAGACTGCAAAAGAGAACTTATTTAACCTGCTCTTTAGATTACGGTGAATAAATGAGAAGGAGAAATGTGTTTCTGGACGTTTTCAGCCTTTAGCAATTCAATGACCGTGCCCTTTTCAACCTCAGCTAACTGAAATACACACTCCTAATGAAGTTCTGCCATTCAATTATTTTCATGTTTTCATTGCTTTGATTTTTTTTTAATCACCTTCATTGCCCAGACAAATGGCACCTCAGTAGCTTTATTAGTCTGTCCCTTTTCTGCTAAGGACATCCCATCACCTTTAGTGTTGGAATACCTGCAGATTTCTTTGAGAAAGCAGTTGCAAGATGGAAAGTGTGACTAAGCTGTCCTGTTCTGTGGAAAGCAAGCTGTGAGGGCCCTGTCAAAATTGGTTGAGTCATTTTTACCTGGAGCAATATTTTAATGTAGCAATTGGGCCAGGACTGAAGGGTTTTCATCCATCCTGTAAGGAGGATGGTGTATTCTGAGTGACTGCTTGTCCTCTCACAGCAGTTTGGAAAGGACCTGAAAAGTTTCATGTGATGTGACAGAGCAGAGCAAATAGAAAACCAATTAGGTGTAGGCACATAGTGGGGCAAAGCAGGTCCTGGAGACAGTAAAGTGTCATAAAGGCTGGTGTGCAGAGAAGAGAGACAAGGAGATGAGTTCAAGCATTGAGGTGAGTCCTTGGAAGCCCAGCCCCATTGAGAAGTCTCAGAGGAGGGTGAGCTTCACTGTCTGAGCATCTCTGACAACATTTTCCAAGAGAGCATTAGCAAGCTTAAAACAGAGAAAAAAGTGTTCTTCACATAATACGTGATGGCTGTAAAGGATACCACAGATGGCTGGAGATCAGGGCTGTGGGCAGTGTTCTTAAACTTTTCACCAGTATAGCCAGTACTGATCCCTACCAGCAACAAAATACTCATCTAGATGCACCCCTGGCAGAAGGAAACCTGTGTTCCAGAGGGTCAAGGAAGAGTGGGTAGAAAAGGTCCTGGAAGACCTGAACATTTACTTTAACTCATGGTGAAAAGTCATCACTCTCCTGCCTTAGTTATTCTTTTTCCTATCTCCTCATGTTTCATGCAGTCTTTTCTCTTGATGTCACATGTCCTGGGGGCATTAGCCCAGAGGCCTGGGAAACAAGGGGGCAAGCTTTTTGGGCAGGGCTGGATTTTTCAGCTGGCTCCAGGTTTGGAGGCAATGGGCACAAAATTAAACACAGGTTCTGTCTGAACACCAGGAAATGTTATTTTACTGTGAGGGTGGCTGAGCACAGGCACAGGTTGCCCAGGGAGGTTTTGGAGTTTCCCTCCTTGGAGGAATTTCCTCCCTCTTTGATTCTTTGCATCCCTGGTATGTTTTAATGGTCTCTGCAGATGTCTCTGGAGATGGTTTGGAAGACTCAGCTGAAGTGGCTTCATGGCTCTGGAAACTAGGGGACCACAGAGTAGAATAAAGCTATCCAATGTCTTTAGATGTCTTTAAGGTGCAAATGCAAATAAGTTTCCAAGATTAGAGCCAGTGAAAGAAGTGCAGCAACAGAGCAACCTGCTACAATAAGCTAGTGCATAAATATTCCAGCAGAAAGGTTCACAGCCATCTGCAAAGACCACTAAAACTTACCAGGGAAGTCAGAAATCAAAAAGAGAGGTAATAATCAGTCTTCAGTGTCTCAGGAGCATACAGGCCTCTTTCCGCATTATGCTACGTGAATGTCTTTTGTATTGCAGTATCAGCCTTTAGGTGATTAAAAAACCAGGGAGGCACAGCAGTTTTAATAAAGCACTCAGATATAGACTGGAGCTATTAACTTGCTGGAAGTCCTGGTTGTTTTGAAGGAACAATCTGGTTGCCATTAAAAAACAACAGTAAAAAATATCTCCTGCCCCCAAAAATTTTGCATGCTTGCATTTGTGTTAATAGTTTCCTTTGTAAGAAGTAGGAGGAAAGTGACAGGAAGGTCACTCCAACAGGAAGGCTAGCGAAGACTTGGGTATGAGAAAGTGGGTTGTGGAAGAGATTCATTATGTCATGCAAAACCTATCACCCCCCTGTCCAGATTCCTCTGTCCAACTCAATACCACTGTAATAAATCTCCACCTCTTGGCTCATGTCTGCATCCAGGACATGTTATCAGTCACTGCTGACAAGGACTATTAGTCACTATTGCTAGTGTAGAAATTCAGTCTGAACAGACTGGATGGGAGAGAAACCAGTTTCTTTGCACTAAGAAATGTTTGCTGCCAGGGATGTGTGATCTAGAAGTTGGTACAGCTGCCTGTTGCCCAACACTGTCCGTGCAGCATTCCCATTTCTTGGGCAATACTCACTGTTTTAATGAGTACCATGTTCCTCTGTGCATTGATTCCTTTGG
Source organism: Coloeus monedula (assembly GCF_965178545.1). NCBI lineage: Eukaryota > Metazoa > Chordata > Aves > Passeriformes > Corvidae > Coloeus > Coloeus monedula. The sequence goes on from NC_138790.1 coordinate 15,018,021, forward strand.
TGTGCACCAGCACTCCTCCCAGACACTCCAGAAGCTCTGAGATGATCCTGTAATCATCATTAATAAAAATGTTGCCACTTAATTTGTGCTCTCATTTCAGAATGAGGAGGTAACATTCCTGATGATCTGCCTTTAAAGGGAGCTCATTTGTTGCTCTTACTCAGTGAGAAGGGAGGGAGATTATCTTGTTCCATTTGGAAACTGCAGTGTTAATTAACAGGTCTCCAGAACCATCTGTGAGTTTTTATTACAATTTAAGATTTTTTTCCACTTGTTGATGTAGTTGGTGGGGGGAGGGAGCAGGGGTTACAGGTTGAGAGGTTGTAATTGTTTCACTTGCGTGTATAGATACCTGTGAACACATACACAACAAATGTTATTAAGGGCAGTAGTGCTGTCTCCCTGCTTTTCCTCGGCAGATTCCCCCAGCCACCCAAGTTCTCTGTATGGGTGTTGCCTCTCGTTTGGTATCTGACTTTTTTTTTTTTCAGCAGAATTCCTCCAGACGAGCTGTCATGGATTGCTCCAAGCCACGGTCCAACAGGACAGAAGGTGCCTGAGTTAGCTTCAGCAGTGAAATTATACAGCAGAAGGCATTATTAAAAGTGGATCTTTTGTCCAATAAATCCTCCTTTATGACTCAGAGATTGGAAGGAATTCAGAGAAGGGCTACAAAAACAGTTCTGTGGCTGAGGGTCGAGTTAGAGGGGCTATGTTAAGAGAGGGAAAGGTATTGGCATTTGTTAAGGGAGAAAACTGAGCGTGTGATGTGCTGTATTGGCTAAGAGTGGGGATGTTTTCAGGAAACCAGCAATGACCATGAAATGAACACAGCAAATTACATAGGGAGTTTCAACCTGGTGATGGAAGTGCACTGGTTCAGTGCCTTTAGCTGGAAAATGGAGCTTTCCAGGTGTGTAGAGAACATAAATACAGGTATGTGATGGAAATCACTGTCCTTGCACTGCTAGGGATGTATCCCTTTGACCTGGCCCATAACCAAGGGTGGGAAGACAGGGGTTAGTAGTACCCTCTCTTTTGATACCCTTGTAAAATGGACATTTTTGCTGTGACAGAAGAAAAAGCCCTCTCATTTGCAAAGAATAACAAGTAATTTGGAAGCTGGAGAAAGCTTTTATTTTCCACTGAGTGTGTGTTAATTAACTGTCTGTCTCACAAATTAACTATTAGTAGAAGGTGCTTAAGTGAAATGCCCTGAAGCTTCTTAAGCATAGTCTCTGGAAAAAGAAGTTGGGATCTGCTGTAAAGTCCAGTCACAGATCTGAGGAGAGCCTGCAGCAATCCTGCAAGAAGGATGCTGGCAGCATTTCCATCCTAGCTTCATTCTCTGATCTCTTGGCAGGTTTTCATTTCAGCAATGACAGTATTCTTTTAACCCAGCTTTTGTACCTGTTGGGTTTTCCTGGAAGCACTGGTTTTCTCTGGTTTGTGCTGCATATATTCTAGTCTGCTGGACTTTGGATGTCTAAGATAGAGGTGCATCTGATCTTAAAATCTGTTAGTTAAAGGAGCTTCTAGACTTCTGACTCTTAGGTGATGTTTATGTTTTCCCAGCTCATTAGAGGAATAATATGTGCTGTATTCCTGACTTCTGACTCTTGGGCTCCATTGTGGGAGGGAGGGGAATGTGGTTGTTTTCATTTTGCTCTGTTCATGGCTGAAGGTCGTGAGCATCTCCTTATGCCCACTCTGGGTGCAGGCTCTGTGGCCTCCACTTATTAGGGTTTTTAACTCTTCCCCTTAGTTGCTGCCTGTTACTTGCTTCCTGTGCCACTTCTTTTCTTGGGAAAGCATCGTGGTGCTTGAGGCAGCAGCGACTGCTCTGTGAACACCCCCTGCTCCCCTTTGGGGGACAGGGCTTCTCTGTTTAGGGCACATGGGAACCTGAAAAAAGCAGCAGGGATATGCACAAGGATTTGTTCCAGCCTGTCAGCAGCCCATCAGCACAGATGCAGCAGCGTGTTTCAGGCTGATGCCTCAGCACCTCCTTTCTTCATCTCCCTGGGAAGGCAGAACGGACAAGCCCAGCTCTATTTTCACCAGGGGAAAGTGAGAATTACTCACCGCAGCTCCGGGCGAGGCAGTCTGAATTTCTGTCGGCTTGATGGGAGTGGGTGGAGAAGGGGACGCTGGACTGCTTTGCTCCAGCATCAGTGGCCATGCCATGGAGCAGGAATCCTTGCCCTGAGCCTCAGAGCAGGTTTCCAGCAGCAGCAGCAGGAACACATGGGGGGTGGGTGCCGCTCCCTCTGCTCCTGGCATCACTGTTTCATTCCCAGTTTTAGCAGCCAAAGGTACGGGTAACACTTCTGCATACAGAACTTTGCTAGGGCATAACAGCTTGCGTGATTTAATTATTTTAATTGGAATTAACTGTGAAAATAATTCCCTCTTTCAGCAGGAATAAGCAGGATACAGCCTGTCAGAATTTTTTCAAATGAGCTCTGCTGAAGGCAGAGGTGCAGAGATATGTAGTCAGCCTGCTTTAATGAGATTTGGCTGTAATTTTGTGATGAAATTATTCTAGGTTAAACTCAATCACAAAAAAAAAAAAATGTGTTTCATTGTATTAAGGCATATTTGAGACCCACAAATCTCAGTCACATTATTGGTGAGATAAAAACCATCAGAAATTATGTCATTTTGAAAGATTTTCATTTTCCAAATAGATGTTGGAGAACAAATACTGCTCGTAATGCTGGGTGCAGATATACCAGGATGTGATAATTCATGGATTTCTTTCCCGAATAGTTATTAAACTAAGAAAAAGCAGTGCAGATTTGCAAAATATTGAGATTATTATAGAAGTCTTAGACACAGAAAGCGACCTTCAACTGAGAGGCCATGAGTTGTTTCAATTTAAATTAGATGGAAGGCTAAACATTCAACTGTAACAAAGATTTATTATTTCATAAAAGTGAAGGAAACTAGTTATAGAGGCAAACTAGGCTGTAGAGCTGTGGACTTGAATACAAAAGTGGCCTGGATGGATTTTTTAATTTGTGAGAGAGGTAAAAAGCTGTAGAATTAGTATACCAGATCTAGGAAAAGTCTGGTGGGGAGGGAAGGACATTTAGTCTAAGAGATCTTTTGAAAAAAGCAACAACCACCCCTAATAATAATAATAGTAGTATTAATAATAATAGTAATAAACAACCCAAAAAAGAAAACCACAGACAAAGATAAAAAATGGGATATTTGCAGGCAGGAAACCCACAAAAATTCAAAATGCGATTCAGTGAGGAAAGGTACTGCTCTTTGGCCAGAAATCATAGAGGAGAAGTGAGAATTACCAATATGGAGAGGAGTGAGATGACCGTCAAAAAAACAGTGAGAGGAAAAAAGAACGGAGAAAGGAGAACAATTAGTGGAATGCTGTTTAGCCACTAATGTGTGAACAGAAGGAATGGTGCTCTTCATCACTTAATCTGTTGCCAGAGAGGATGGAGAAAGCGAGTGTTTAGGAAGCAGAATGAAGCAATTGCATCTAAATAGGAAACAGTGCCCCAGACTGCTGAAGGATCTGACATCCCAAATCATGAGTCTGTTGACACACAGACATCTGCTCATTCTATGAAGACTACATGAAAAAGTCCTTCATACTGGGGAATATGGAAAATTTTGTTTAAAAATGAGCAAAATAAACATTATGAACATGTAGAGGCTCATCCTTTTGGCTTCAGTGTAGTCCAGAAAGGGAAAAACTGTTTCAAATGATGGAGATAATAAGATAAAATGTAACTTGATTTTAATAAAGGTAGATAGTGCAGGTTATTCTGTTACTGGTGTCCTAGACAGGGGGAATGCAGTAAATCTGGTTTGTCTGGATTTCAGTGAGCATTTGCTGTCATGCCACACGTGTTACTAGTGCAGTTGGGAAGGGCAGGATTAGCAGAAGAGAGGACTGCAAAGGGAGGGACGATCCCTGCAACAGAGCTGACCACAGGTTGTGCTGCAGGGTGAGCCTGTCCTGGCTGCAAAGCTGCTGAAGTTTAACTGAGGGAAGCACGAGGGAAAGCCAGGTCTGGGAGATGCTGTCACTGCAGTGGGCAAATGGAGCACTGTGTAGGAAACACTGTAGTAATTCTGGGGTGCTGGAGTTGGTGCAGCATCAGTGACACAAGAAGTTGTTATGTTATGTAAATATTAAAGAATTTGGCCTAGAAATAAGAATTTGCAGTCCTAAGTTTGCTGTAAAACTGTGAGCCAGTAGTGAAATGCAATTCAGAAAATGCCAAATAACCACACAAGTTGTAGTAGGAACAAATCAGCCACAGAGAGTTGAGCACATACTGAAATGCTAAAAAAATCAACACAGACACCCAGTCTAATTTGTGTGTGCATTAGTTGTATTAAAAAAGGTTGAGCAGAGCAAGTTCAGAGAAAGTCCTTTCATATGATCTGCTTTCCACTGATTTGTTTAGTCCCCAGCAAAATGGAAGATGAAAATGCATTGTAATTACTGTATAAATTACCACCAGGGGGTAAATACTGGCAGTGTTTATGCTGAAGGCCAAAGCTGGCACAAGAACAAATGGTCACTGCATGGCAGTGAATCCAATCCAATAACTCATTTAAAAGTGAAACTTGATGGACTTGTGAAAGAGATGATGAGGTATTGCAAGGAACAGAGCAGTGGTGGACTAGGAGGGTACTTTCCCTCTAGTAATTTTCCTCTGTCTTAGAACAGTAATTTTTTATAGCCAGAAGTCCAGTTATGGTGAGATTGGTTTTTTAAATGGAAGTAGTTTATTAATGACATTGAGAGAAGCAAATTATAAATGGCAAAAACCCTGTAAGTATTCCCTTGGAAAATTGCAGAAGTGTTTATAAATGTGCTTCTGTAGGATGCTGCCTGTGAATTAGAACAGGCAAAAGCGAGGAAATTACAAACCATGGATCATGGTGCTACCAAAGACCACCGCAGTGGAAGCCTGTGTAAATGGCTGAAGTTGTTTTCCTGTGGTTAAACACGTGTCTCACTAAGGGGCTTTTCCCAGCCATGCCCTGGCTGTCTCCAGGACACACCTGGGTGCCCAGCAAGTGCCCTTTGTGTCCATGGCACAACCTTTGCCAAGAGCAGTGCTTCATTTTTCCTGAAGCTAAATGTAGTGAATCACCTGCTCATCTCTTTGCATCTTCTGTGGCTCCCTCACTCTTTGCTGAGAAATGCAGATGTTTATGATGTTTTTGTCTCACTTGCAGCGTGGTGATTAATATTCTGCAAGTTGCTGAGCTTACGGGTACCGATTTCCTGCTCTACTTACTGTACTTAAGTCAGCTTGGTTTGTTTTTCTTCCTCTTGCTAATATCCACCTGGTGAGTTAATTGTGTAGGAAAACAGCCAGTGAAGACAGAAAATGCAGAAAATGTGACATCGAGCTCAGCTGGGAGTATTCTGCAGTTCATTTCTGTGTTGGGAGTGTGTGACGGGCTGGATGGCAAAGTTTGCTGTGTCAGAGGAAGCTGTTTGTGGTGATGTTCCCTTGGTAAGGTCCTGACTTGTGAGCAGGAGTGATGGGCTCTGTCCTGGCTTGATTTTATGGGTGGGCAAACGATGTGTGGTTTCTGGACTTCCTCCCCAGAAGCTTGTGTAAGGGTTCACTGTCATTCTTGAAAGTGAATAGATATTCTTGAAGGTAGTTCCTCTCTTCTTCGATATCTGTTGCCATTCTGTGAATTGATGAGAATTCACACTGCGTTTCTTCTTTTACCTGACATGGAAAAAGATTTTACAAGACTAGATTAAAACCAAAATCTGGAGGAGACGCATATGAGGGTGTTCCCTTCTTGCTGGGGAGTTCATTACCAGGATAAGGTAGATCCTTGTTTACTGAGAGCATCAAGACTTGCATCTCCAAGAAAATCCTGTAAAAAACAGCAGAATTTGGGATGGCTGGACCTGGTACTTTGGTTGCACGCTTCCACTTTGTGTAAATAAATATCCAGTGGATCATGAGTTTGAACAAGTTCCCAGGACCACCAGGCAGAAAGAAGGGTGTATTGGGATGGGGCTGTTCCGGTGTCTCCTGGGGAAAGTGCTCCACTTCATGGAAAGCATCGGTGGTCAGAGTAAGGGAGACAGTGGTCTTCCCTTCCAGCACAGCCCTGCTTGCCTACTGGTCTGGTTTCTTGTCCTTAGCAGTCTGTACTAATTCTTCCTTCGTCTGAAATTGAATAATCTTAGTAGTTCCTCTTACTGATTCCTGCCCATTCAGTCCCAGCTTGCTTCCTGCCTTCTTCCTTTTCCCACATTTCCTTTTGTCTCTCTGGTTGGTGGTCCAGCTTTCTCTCATTTGTATTCAAATTGGCCAACTCATCCATTTTGTCAGGATCCAGCAGAGAAGATAGATGAAAAGAAATCTCTCTGCTGTCAATTCAGAGCAGTCCTGGCACAGCCTGTAACCATCCAGAGTTGAAATTGCCAGGAATTTGTTCACTGGAATGCATTCAGTTTGGACAGAATCAGTAGGAAATAACAGCTCTTGAACTATAGCACATCTCCCCTGTACTCATGTGTGAACTGCTCATTTTCACAGATCATCAGCTTAGCTAAAGCTTGGGTGAATATTCTTTACTCTGAAGGATGAGGCTGAGGGATGTTTTCTGCAGGAAAACTTCACCAGAATTAACACATTTTTCTTATATTTTTTCCTGTAAATGTCTGAGCTGTCATCGCTGAAAGTTTCCAGGTGAATTAATCTTGAAATAGTTGAAATTATCAGTTTAGTGGTTAAAACTTGGCAAAGTTATAAGCGTCTGAAAACAGGGGGTTATCACGGGATTTGTCATACAACTTTAATAATAGTTTCAGCTACAACAGCAAAATTCAGTAATGCAATGTAATTCTGAGGCATCAGCACTGCATGGATGGACACCATTACATAAATGGGACCTAAGAGAGTGAAAAACACCAGAGTACCCTGGTACTTAACGCCCTGGATCTATTCTGTATTCAGAAGGGTCTGAGCATAATGACAGAGTGGAAAGCAGCTCCCAAGATGTGTGTGCAGCAAAACCCGTGCTATGTGCGGGTAGTCCCCAGCACTGTCACACCTAAGCCTCGTCGCCTGGCCCACTCTTCCACCTCCCAGCTCAAATTTGAGTGAAATTTTTGGCAGCGCCAAACTGATGGATCACCATCCAATTTTCTAAAATGTCCTCCCTGACAGCATAGGCTGTGCCAGCAAATCTAACTGAGAATGTCCTGGATAGCAGCTCCAGGCCATTTGTCAAGTCTAGCTAAGGCTTGCAAGATAGAATTTCTCACTGCTCCCAGTGTCAGTGCCAGGAGTACAAGATATCCATCCCCATCAGGTGTCCTCCTGCATAGCTATGTCCTCTTCTCAAGTGTAATGAACAGATCAGTTCTGGAGCCCATATGTCATTTTAGCCTATCCTTGCTTAATAGCTGGAAGAGAAAGTATGGGACAAAAGAAGTTTATCCCTCCTAGTCATGTACAACCTTCCTTGCTCAGTTTCTTGAGTTTATTGAGTTGCCTTTGTTCTGCCTTCTTACAGATAACATTGACTTAATATGAGTTTTGGTGTTCCAATAGGATGTGTGTGAAAATGTGATATTACAAGAGGGGCAATGGCTGTAGCAAAGAGAAGGGACTTGGTGAGTTTTCAGCAGTTGGGGAGTTGCTTGATGTTGCAGGGAGAATGTTTGAGGCTCTTCTGCAAGTCCATCTTTAGCTTACGAGCTGGAGCAAAGGAGAGCTATGGACGCCTCTGTGACCAATCATGAGATACTATGAAAATGCTTTGAGCTTTAAGGTGTTCTCTAACTGCTAGAGATCAGGATGAGACCTAATATAGGGTATTTCCCCGTTTCTGATACTTGGTCCTGGCCTGCTCCCATATTTTCCAAAACATTCTTCAAGGAGGAGATTCCATGAGTCATCCTGGTCATGGTGATAAGCCGAGCAAAGGCTGCACAAAAGTGTTGGAAGTGCTTTGCTGTGACAGTAGCCTATGACTTGCTTCTTGCCACAGGGACCCGACGTTGCAGTGGGATACCGGCAGTGGGAAAAGCTAACTGGTTCCACTTGCTTTCCTCATTAAATGGGCCGAGCTGTGCAGGGCGGTTTGGGGAGTTCAGCTCGGGCTCTCCTTCCGTTGGTCTCCACTTTGGGAACATCGCTGCCAAGACAACCAGACAGCTTCTGCATATGTCTGATAGTTTGGGCAGGCAGTTGTCATGGTTATGAGCGCAGCATAAGGACCAAAATAGATGTATAGAAAGATGGTGATGGAAGCTGGCACATACCCTGTCTTTTCTGTACATGAGCTGACAGGATGTGGCATGGAGGAACCACCTGTGCCCGGGCTCCCTCCTGCTCCCGCAGAGTCAGGACTAGCCATGCATTTGGCCTTCACTGCTGCAGGTGGCAAAAGGAGCCGAGCTGTCTGAAAAAGGCAAAGTGAAGTTTTTCTGGGGGAAAAAATAGACAAGTGAAGATGTTAATTTGTGAGAAGAAGCTCATTTCTTGAGTTTTAGATTGCAGAGTATGAAAAATCTCAGTGTCTGAGAGTGTCAAACTTTCTCTCTCCTTCACTTATTTCTTTTTTCCCTCTTGAAGGGAAATATCAACCCATAACACTGCCTTTCCTCCTCTAAAACTGATTGTCAGATGCTGATTTTTTTTTAGCAATATCTTTTTTACTGCTTCTCATCATCACAAAACTCTTCCTTGGGTTTTGCTGTACAAATGCATCAAAACTGAACAGCATTCATGTTCCACTGAAGAACAGTGAGCTGCTCCTCCATGGATGTCCATTTCTGGTGGCCAACTGAGCACAGAGGGGAAGCAGAGTTCTTGCTTGGCTCCTGCTGCAAAGGTCCATGAGGCCCCTGGAGAAACCAGCCCCGCCCGTGCAGCTGCACCACTTTGTGAATCTCAGTCACAAACCCCTGAGAACTGAAAGGCAGAGTGGTTTGTCTGTGCAGCAGGCAGGTAGGCAGGTGAACAGCAGAGAGGTTGCCTAAGTTCATTTTCTCCTCTGGATTTGTAACTGGCCTGGAGGACAAATCAGAAGACACAAAGCAAAAACAGTGGGAGGAGGTGGTGGAGAGCTTTAGTCAAAGATGTTGCAGGGTTTTGGACAGAACCTTTGGACAGGGTCAAACTCGGCAGCCAGGTCCTCACAGGATCCCTAGCAACAGTAATGTTGATTGAATTCGGGCTGCCAGCACCAGGTCCTGCATTATCATACCTTATTTTACTGCTTTTCTTCTGCCCTCTTTCTGCTACAGAACCTAAAGCTACTTGGACATCTGTTTGTAACACCGTGGGATAAAGGGTAAAAGCAGAGGGGTTATTCTGAATGCTTTTTAGCCCAGATCTCCCTTTTGAAAGCCTCTTATGGCAGGGTTTTAAATTGGTTTAGGGACATAGCCTGAATGTGATAAAATGTTAGTTAACACGATGGGATAATCAAGTCACTTTGATTTCTCCCCAGGCAAACCTCTCTGCAGTCTATTAAAATAAAATATGATGCCACTGCTGTTTCCCTCAGCTGTAGTCAAGGAGATATTTGTTTTAATTCAGTACAAGATTGGCCCACAGGCTCCGATTTCTACTATCCGTATTGATGTTTGTAATTTATTGCCCTTTTACAATACACACTAAAAGGATGTTGTATTTGCCAGGGTGGCTTTTGAGAACTTTATCTCCGAATCAGTCTGTATAGGATACACAAATTGTTCTCTCTGTCGTTAATGTTCTGAGTCACACAATACTAGCACAGGCTCCATTCGTTTTACAGGCAGGGCTTAGTAAGGGACACAAATAGAATACAACATATTCACAGAATATAATCATATTATCCTGGGTATGATGAAAACAGAGACACCCTCTTGTCCCAGCTTGCGTAAATGTTCAACATGTTTCTGATCAGCTGGCACTTCAACTGTAAATGACCTGAGAAGGTACAAGTGACCACACCAGAGATGAAAGTACGTGTTACTGTCGTGTTCCATCCAGCAGGGATACATTTCATTAGACGGTGTGTAATTTATGAGGCATGTTGGGACAAAAGATGCTGTAAAAGTCCAAGAGCATATTTTAAGCTCGCAGTTTAAGCAGACCCATGAGAACTGAAACTGTCTGAAGGTCACAGGCACCAGTGCCATGTGAAGCTGTGCTCAGTGCAAGCCACAGGTCAAAGTAGTGGTGCAGGCAGCTACTTCAACACTTTTATCTAATACATTTTCTAGTTGGCAAATCTGGGTTTCACAGAACTAGACTTTTTCAAAGGGAGAATGACAAATTGATGAGATGTTACAATATTGCAATTAGATGAATTGAAACAAAGTTTTCATTTTGACATTGATATGTCATAACATTATGATTTGATTGAAAATGTCCTTTCTGCTGTGACAGATTCCACTTTCTTTTCTCCCCTTCCTGATTTTTTTTTTGACTGCTTAATACATCAATATCTCGCCTTGCTTTGAACTGAGAACATTCCAGACATTTCCAGAATAAGAAACTTTTCCTAGCAAGGCTGTTGGTTCAGTCCCACTGTCTTGTGTCTCGATTGTTCAGCACCCACTACCTCTTTGGATCCAAAGAATGAAACTAAATCTTGTGCAATATTTTATACTTCTTAAGTCTGAAGAGAAAGGTGAAAGAAAGGTAAAAGCAAAATTTTTGAAAGGAAAAAGAGCTGCAGACTAATTCAGATCAGATTCCTTTGAGACGTGGCTGAGGATTTATAGTTGGATCTCATTGTACCTCAGTTTGTTTGAGATACTGTAGTGAAGCATTTGAAGCATAAAACTCCTTCATCTTTCCTATCCATCACCTCTTACTCTTGGCTATCTCAAAGGCTTGACTTATTAGAAAAATACAATAAAAGACTAATTGCAAAGAATCAGAGATTTTAATTACTTCATTTGCATATAGAGAATTAGTCTAAAATCAATATTAGGCTGTCAGTAAAGAAAACTAGCTCAATGGGTTTTTTTCTGGGTTTTCATGTCAAGGAAATGTAAGTTTAAACAATGCAGTTTGGAATACTCTTTGGGATTACTTTCCTCTTCTTCCCTTAGCAACTCATCCTTGTCTGTTTCAAGACTTTTTTTTCCCCCATGAAAATTCAAGAATAAAGGGAACTTCCAATATTTTCTTTGTACTTGTGGCAAAAAGCCAGTTTTATCTCCAGATCCAGTTGTTAGATGGTATTGGGAAGGGACGGTGTTGTGCACTGAGAGTCTAAAGTCAAGGCTGAGATAGAAACACTGAAAAACAAGAACATGTTGACTCTTTTGGAGGAACAATGTCATCGTCCCTAGATACGGCCCTGCTGGTGCCTGGAGAGGCAGACACATCCTGAAGATTGGCCTCCATAAACTGGTGCCATTATTCTTCATCACCCTGTGAGCACTGCCTGGTATGAATTACCAAGCAGAGCATCACTGAAGTGGCCACACAATTTGCAGAAGTTCTTTATTATTTGAAATTGCCCTTCTTTACTGCAAAAGCTGTTGCAATAGACTTTTCTCTCTTCGGCATGGGGCTCCCTCTCCCTCTAGGGTTAAGCCAAATGGCAGAGTGAAGTGCTGTCCCAGCAGCAGGACACTTGCTATGTCCTGACGTGGTGGGCTGGCCATGCCTTTGGCACATAGCAAGTGTTGCCAAGGGTCTACACCACCCCATCAGTCCCTCTTGCTGAGCCTGGAGGGCAGCCAGCTCCCCTCCCTGCCTTGGGGCAGGATAGAATGTAGTTTGTGTCCAGTGTCTCTTTGTACATGTGTGTAATGCCATACATGCTAGTGCCACTGCCCATATAACAAGAGATCCCTGTAATTTTCACAGAGGTCTCAGGAGATGCTTTACTGCTCTTGGAAGTCCCTGTAATTAGTGCCAGTGATTGATCCTTTGGGATGGGATGTGTGTTTGCTCCTTGCATTGCCATCTTACCAGTCCCTCTGGGTGCTCTATTCCTTCTCATCCACTGCTAGCCAAGAATCCCAGTTATCCATTAAAACTACTTTCCTACTTAAAATGCAAGATTAAAAAGAAGTCATAAAGAGCCTAGAACTCCCACTTGGTGAAAATGAGAGTTATATAAAACACTCAAGTGAATGGACAAAATGGAAGAGAAAAAGCTTCAATGACCTCAGGTGGGTAAAAGAAGTTACTTTGGACGATCAGTGATTCAATTCTCTTCCTGAGGCTTGTTCTAGCTATTGGATTTAGAGTCTCATTGTTTAAGGAGATGTTCAGAGCACAAGGAGTGTATCAAACTGTGATGGACTTTTGGAGGAAGAGGTGTGAGGAGTTTGTTTTACTTAATATGTGAGAAGAATCTTAGCCCAGATGGTCTTAGTAAGGACCCACTATCTGTCCTGGTTATGTCTCTGCTCCGTGCTGGACCTGACTCCACTTTGCTCTTCACACCATTTCTGTCCCCCAGCACAGTGGGGTGGGGGCCTCCTGTGGAACTACTGTGGTCCAGATGGGAAGGACCCTCCTGCTTCTCCCTTCGGTGTGGGCTTCACTTGCACTTCTGAGAGATGGAAATTCACATTCCACTGGGTCACCCTTCAACACCCCCAAAACTAGAGCAGCTGGCTTGCATGCATCCATCTGTATTCAGTTCATGCTCCTGAATTTGAAATATAAGGGGGAAGGGAGTGGACAGGAGCAAAATCTGAGTTTTTGGAGAATATAAAGGCTGTTTAAAGAGTTGCTATTCCATTATAGTGAAAGTGATCTAAGTCTGAACTGAGAGAGGTGTTGTGGTTCTGCAGAGCTGCTGCTACACAGAGTTTGTATAGTCCTCATTTGTAGTATGTGAATGTGGACTCGCCACATGTTGAACCCCCAGATTTCTGCAGCACTTTGTCCCAGCTGTGTAGCACCTGTTTTTGCAGGTCTCTCTTGCAGCCACCACTAAAATTCTGGCAATTTGACATGCACAGTGTTGTTTTAGATTCATCATGCATTGTAGGAACATTTTCCAGTCATGATACCCTCTGGCTGATTTTAAATTGTCCAAGCTTAAAGGCATAAAGAAGAGAAAAACTTCTTAAACACAAAGATATTTACTTAGTTGTATGTCAAGAAGAATAATTTTTCATCCTGCATTTTCCCTTGATTCATACATAATAATGGTCAGCAAAACAGAGCAGTATCTCTTTTCATGGATGCTGAGGCTGTTTCATCACCGACATGAACACTGTTCCCCTTCCTGCCCAGGGAGGAGATAGCTCAGCCTTTGATCTTCGGAGTGACAGGGGATGGAAAAGCCCTCAGAAGTCCACAATCTCTCTTATTTTTAGCCCTGTCTGCATTGTGAGGAAGGTCCTGCAGGTTTTTCTGTATCCAGCTGTATGTTAAGCTTGATTGAAGGTTGTAATTTCCATTCCACTTCTCCTAGAGGCCTTTCTGCTCTGTGGTGGATCTACACCTATCTACACACAGGTGTTGGTGTTCCCTGCCAGGGTGAAACTTGGCATGAGTGAAGTCTTCCAGAATGATAGCCACAAATCTAAGAAAAGTCAGCTGTTTCCCCTTGTGATCTGACCTGGCCTACAACTCCTGTGGTTAATGGAGGCTGTGGATTACCCACTGACCACCACAGTGGTTTAACTGGGCAGAAATGAGGAAGAGATCTAAAGAAGGAGTGTGTCTCAGAGTGGGGAATACAGACATAAGGTGCTTTGATATCACCTCTAATGGGGCATCAAAGTGTCCTAGGAACAAATGGTGGGGAAGGGTATACAGCATGTTCTTCATGTTTGCTTTTCATGATTACAAATAACTATGTCATTGACTTTTATTAGATACAGATTCACAGAATATCCACTCAGAGTCCCACAAAATGTTTCTGTGAAAGATCAGACTTAAAGGATATAATAGGAGATGCCAAAGGCCACAATAACAGTGTTAATTTTATGACTACAGAGGATAGAAATGAGACATCACATTCAAACTTTGCATAAAGAAACAATATTTTTATATAAATGCAAACCAAAGCTCAGAACATTCTGACTGAATATTATTTAGTGGCTCTTGTTCTCTCAGGACATTCCAAACACAGACAGATCCTTTATCTAGAAAAATACATCCGCCTCTTCTGTTCATAAAATATACGATTCCTCAGTCATCATTCACATGCCTACTGTTATACTGATTTCCTTGTCTGTAGTTGATGAAAATGGTTCCATTCAGGCTGTATTTGAGAGGAGAAACAAGGACAGGCATATGCAAGTGAACAGAACTGGGCTCATATAGCGAGCTATAAACCACACTAATGCCCAAAATTTTGTAGAAGTACAGCTCAACTATGTGTATGTAGACTAACATGATACCAATAGTTTAGTTAATTAAACCAATGACAGCCTCCTGTTGTTACAGTATTTATTAATCCTTAATAATAGGTGAATGTATGCAGACACTGCAAACAATTTTATGAATTGTGAATAATTAACTCTCAACCTACCCTATATTGCTGGAGGGAAATGATTACTTCATCTATTCTGTATCGCATATGTTCTGAGTCCTGGTCTCCCTGAGTGTCAGTGGGCAGGTAACCATTCCTTATTTGCTGGCGACAGGTTTATGACTAGAACATGAAAGCATAAGTAAAGCTGGGAAAAGCCTCTTAATAGGTACTGCCAGCAGCTGTTTGCTAAGTGGGAAAAAGAATAAGGAAAAGTAACCAAAAGTACCACCTTAATTAACAGTCTGTGTTGAGGAGGAGCTGTGTGATACATGAGGACAATCCTTTGGGACTGATGTCCAGTTACTCTCATGGTCAGAACTGTCTTCATCTCCCATTTGTCTCTTCCCATCTTCCAGGCAGTAAGTCAGCTTAGGTCTTTGCCCAGAGCATCTCCACAGTCTCCTCTCTGTGTGGGGTCCTCCTGCCCATCATGGAGCTGATTTCCAGACTTCAAATAGCAAAGTGATAAGGGGTGGCTGGAAAATCATTCTGTTCCATGGAGCTCTTGGTGTCACATGAACATGAGAGTTTGGGAACAATTTGGGGGCAGCCGATGAGATTGGGGTGCCCAGTCTCTGCTAGAGCACACAAATCTGCAAAGGGCATGGAGGCCCAGACCCACACCACAGACATCCCACCAGAACCTTGTGCAATGCACAGATATTTTCATTTTAATGAAGCCCTTCTCAAGAAGTTTCTTTTAAGTTTTGGAAATTTTTTTAGGCAATGCTATGCTTTGTTTGTTCATCATTCTTTAGCTCCACCAAAGAAGAGTGTGAGAACAGGAGGTGTGAATGTACTGTGGAGGCCCCCAAGTCAGACACAAGTCCCTCCTTTCTCAGGCAGGCAGGGCTGGCTGTAGCCATGGTGAGGATGGGAACAAGAGGGCGGGTTCACAGCCACAGAGAATGCACTGCAGGCCTTGCCACATACTACCTCCCACCGTGCCTAGTTCATCCATCCTCGCTGTCTCCAACCTGGAGAGCCCGTCTGGGGACCTGCCCTTGGCCTGTCCTCACCAGCTGATGGAAAGACTGAAAAGGGGGGGAGGATCTTCCTTGCAAAGCCCCCGTGTGACTCATGGGAGGCCAGAGGGAGAGAGTTGAAGGCACTGTGAATAAACACGGTGCCCTGCTAGTATATGTAGGTGTTTTCCAGGGAGGATTTGGGAAGATTTCCCATGGGAGGCAACCAGCCACCTGTGCAGGCTGTGATTCTGAAACCCTTCCTATCAGCCCTCAGATGGGAGAGATCACAGCCAGTTCATTTGATGTTTGAATCAAATGAGGCTACATTTAGTAAGGCAGATTCAGGGAGTGTTGCAGGCCCCCTTCTGCTGCTGCTGCTGCCTGTGGGTTTGTTGTCAAGGTTGTTTAACAACCTTGACAAATGTTCTTAATAAATGACAGGCTGCTTTGGCAGGGTTTCCATGCACATCAAACGTGCTGCTCGAGGTTAATCCAGCCATCCCACTCCTGCTTGGAAGAGACTCTCAGACACAGCCTCATGTGTTGCTGGATCAGGGCTGACTTGCAGTGGGGATATCCACATGGAGCCATGTCACGGTCCTGTGGACGCAAATGGCAGGGTCTGATGGTAACATTTCTTCGCTTTGTTTTTTGTTTTTTGTCCTTGCAGCTGCGACATGTCAGGGCAGACGTGCTAGTGTCATTTTCCATCCTTGGTCAGTGTGTGACATTTTTTATGATGGCCCTTTATAGGCCGCATTATCTTCCCTCCTATTACTTAAAAATCTATTACCTTTTTATGCGTCAGTTCAATCTCCTGTTCTGCAATGAACTGCTTTGTGGTAGGACACGGAGGTTTAAAAATGCTGTGGCTGTGGATTTGGCTTCCCCAGGAGGTGAATTGATTCAGTGACTTTTTATTTAATCCAACCTTTAAATTTGAGGCTACAGAGGAAATTTTCATCAAGGCAAGTTATGCCTTTAATGCCTTGGTGGGAGCAGTTACATGCTCTCTGAAGCAGCTTGTGCTGCTCTGAGAGGGGATGTTTTATTGGAAACCCCCCAGGTCATATCTGAGGTGGCAAATCCTATGTATAGTAAAAACTTGCATGCAAAAAATATAATCTGTGTCTGCACTTGTCTGTATCCAATGCAGATATTATCTGGGACTCCTTGACAGCAAATTAAAATGGGGAATACAGTCTGAAGAAGTCCTTGATGGTATTGATAATTTGTGCCCTTTTGGACATGAAAAGGATTTCCTGCTCTGTCAGGATCAATACTGAGCTGAGCTCTGCACAACTGGTTGCACCATCTTTCATTAACACAGCACCCAGAGGAAGTGATTTGAAATGGTCATGTCACTACACTTTTGAAATTATTTTTCCCTTCCTCTCCTGCCCTTGATTCAGTAATCAATATCCTCTTGGTCTCACCAGAGCCCAAATATTAGTTGCAGATAATAATAAAAATCATCAAAAGCTTGAAGAGCATGCTTTTCCTTTTGTTCTGTTCAGACAGTCAGTGCCTGGCATCAGGCACTGTTGGCCCAGCTGAAGGCTGAGACTGCTGGAGGATGAGAAGCAGGATCCCTGCTTTCCTCTCTGACTGCAGGGCCCTCAGGTTGCAGCTCTGCCATCTTAGTTTTATTGGTATAATCCATCCTGTGCTTAAGTCTGCAAAACTTTTGTTGAACAGAGACATTGTGATGTGTATTTGCCTGTGCAAATACATGTTTTCATGCACTTAAAAAGGGAAATTTTTAGTGGCTGAAGTTGGTTTGATCAATTAATTGGATTTACAGCCCTTGTGACTAGTAGGTAGCTCACTGTGTGAGTGCCCGTGTAGCACGTGAGTATCTGTATGTGTTTCCTGATTTCCACAGAGCCTGTCCACTCATATGCCAGTGTTAGTTCCTATTGCAATCTCAAAATGAGGATTTAGCAGCCGTGGCAGAGCAGCAGTGAGGATTCCTGTTACTGAGAATTAAATTACTTTCCAGAATAAGCTGTGGTGAGATGGTCCCCAGCACCCTGTGAAGCAGTGGCATGCATAATTAAAACCAAACTACTCATGTCAAGTAAATGAACAGAGCATGTCTTGTCAGCTTTCTCTTTTGGCTTTTTATTTTTTGTTACTGTATATCAATCCTTGCTTTGGAGTTCACAAAACTCAGTCATTTGTGGTGCCTCTCTCATCATTAGTATGGCAAACACAGCAGGAATCAGCTTTCTTGTGCTAGTAAAAAACAAAAGCACAGCAACTAACAGACTGGGTCAGCTCCCAGTATTCCCATCTCATCTCATAGCTTGTCCATTCAGAGTAGACAAAAAAATACCCTCCAGCCAACCCTACCCTTTTGTGTGTTGTTGGATAATTTTGCTCTCTGTGACGTTCCCTGGCCCAGTTTTCCCAGCTGTTTGCACTGGATGCATGACAGCTTACTCCCAGGCTATTTTCTGGAGTCAACAATCTGATTCCCCTGAGGCTGTTGCAGTAGTTGACAGCTCTCCAGAAGGCAGAACAGAGGAAAAAGCAAGACACTGTGTTTTCTTCCAATCCTTGTGCAGTCCTCTAAAGTTATCCTGGCAGGTCTTGTACCCTCTTACATGCTGCTGATACATAACCCAGGGCAGGCAGTGCTTGATCCCATGCTCTAAAACCATCACCACTGGGCTTCACCATGGCACTCTGGTTATTTCAAGAGCACACAGCTAATTGTACTGGTGTGACAGAGCCACAGGAGCACCTTGTACAGCTCAGGCGAGTGGGCCAGGGGGTCTGCAGGCTCAGCAGCCTGACTTTGCTATAGCAGTTTGGACACAAGTCCACTGACAGACCTGGATGGACTGGATAAAGGAGCGTGCTGCCTGTTGCACGCGCTTGAACACTCACCCAGGTTCCTCTTATACAGCTCGCAAGAACATGGTCTCTGTCTGCTGTCTCCAGTCCTTCTGCTTGCCACCTGTGCCTTCAGCCCTGGAAAAAGGTGAAACTTGAGCCAAAGAGAGAGAAAAATGCAAATAGAAGAATCTTAGGTGATGAGTGGGGAAGAATTCAAACTTCTCATCAGTCCAGCATGTCCGCTAAAATTGCTCAGAATCTCATAGAAATTTTTCTTATCCTGAAAATCAATAGAAGCTAATTAAGTAGAGGTTAGAAAGGGTCCTTGCTGATAAGCCAAATAGGCTCTTGGCTCCTTCCATTTACCTGCCAGGCTCATTAACAAAATCTGAACCGGTGCCAGGGACCTGCTTGCTGCTTCCCCTCAGGGCTTGCCCTTCCTCCCAGCTCTCATAGCCCACCTCTGTGAAATGGAGCCCTTTGAGCAAATCACTTAGCTAGGCAGCTTTCAAACACTCTCTCAAAGGAGAGCTGAATTGGGAAGATTTAACTGAAGATGGGTGAGAAAAAAACAAGAGAAAGCAAGGACACAGAGGGGCTGTTCCAAGGGGAAATAGTTATTAAGCAGCTGAAGAACAGAGGAAAAAACATGCTGTATAAAGAATTAGCTGCATGAAAGTTCATCCAATTTTTATAGACTTACCCTGATTTTTCCACATTCCAGTTACCATTATTAACTGCCTAAACCTGTATTTCTGAACAGAAAGGAGTTATGTATCTGAAAAGCATGTAAGTTTGGAAAGCCCAGGCCTTAGGCTCTCTTGGACCCACTGCATCTATGCAGTGACTGCCATCAGGATGCAGGGTGAGGAGCTCTGCTTGCTTCTTCCAGGACTGTCATCTTGCATTAGTGTAAAGCATGGGAGATGCTACAGCATTTCATTTCAAACCTGCCTTCTGAGCCAGAGCAGCTGTCAGACCTAACAGGCCAGAGTGAAGGAATGGGGATGTGATGCACTGTGGTATCAGTAAACCTTGTGAGAACTCTCCACAAGGAACTCCTACCTGGACAAAGGGGCCTGGATTAACTTAATGTAAGGTGGAAGAACACATAATTAAAGAATTCACTCTGCATAGCAGTGTGTTGCAGTTAAATGGGGGACAGACTCTGAGGAGTCTTGAGTAGTTTGTGTTGAGTTTGATTTAAACCAACATTTTCATTAATGGTGTGTGTGATAGGAGACCGTACTCCTAGAAAAACTATGTGGATTGTGCCAAACTGGGATTCACTTTGAAGGATATAGCCTGAATTAAAGTATCGTCTTGATACATTGGAGAAGTACTCAAAATCAATAGAGCAGAATTCAGTAAAGACAAGTTTCTTATGAGTTATGCTCTAGAAAGACTTAAGTGCACAGATAAAGTGTGAAAAATATGGAAGGCATCAACACTGCAGGAAAGAAACAGGAACTTACAGTGGACCACAAATTGAACATGAGTCAAGATTGCTTGGGAATCTTTTTATTAAAAAAGCACTTTTCAGTCCGGCTCTGAATGGATGTCATTGGGGAGGAAGGGCTGTTACTCTGCTCCTCAGGTGAAGGGCTGGAGCCGGTTCTGGGTACTGTACTTAAGAAAATGAGAGGAAAGCTTGAGGGAAAAAAAAAGAAGGCTAGAAGGAAAAAAGAGATACAAGGAAAACAATATTGTTTAGAGGCAAAAATTATGAAATATTGGGAGGATGGTGTGCATTTACTTTGTTTTTTTCTTAGAAGAGAGAAGGTGAAGTATGGCACAGAGACATTAAGACCATGTTAGGCAAGTATATTGCCTATAAGGATTGTGTTTGGTGTATTTGCTGCTACCTCAGAGCAGATAGAGAGATTTGAGGTCTCTAGAGACACTCCTGGCACTGAAGTCAGTGATTTATATGACAGCAGTATTTCCACATTAAAATGATGCTTGGCTGCTTGAGTGTCTTCTAAGCAAAGACATTTGGAATCATATTCCATCCTCATCTTGTGGATCTGCAGTCAGTGAATTAATTTCTATATATACATAGCAGGCTGTAGGTGCAGGCATGTCACTGACCTGGGATGGCAGGCTGTAGGCACTCTCTGTATTTTAATTCTGTTCAATTCCTCTTCTTCCACTTTCTGAGACCTGTTTGATTACCAATGGCATTACAAGTCATTGAGCACTGTTAATAATCCCAGTTAATCACAGCAGCACATTTCCCCTTGAAAGAGTTCAAATGGTGAGAGCGAGCACAGCCGAGTTTAATGCCTCCACTGCAGAGATTATGTGCTCTTAGCCCTCACTGCAGGGCCATCAGGACCAGGCAAAAAAAGAGCTGCAAATGTTTAGTGCCTCTGTGAGCTGGCTCTCCTGGAGTCTCATTGGTTTCTCAGAGGAGGCTGGAGATTTTCATATGGTTTGGGCCAGGATAATAGTTACGATCCAGTTTTGCACACAGAAATTTGTTTGCTGTATGTTTTTTGTTGCATTAGAACTTGAGCCTCATCCCACATCCTGTTATTATTGAGCCCTGCATGTAGAACAGCATAGCCACTTGTAAGTCTTTAATAGCACTAACAGTTAGAGTATTTATAGATCTTTATGCATCTTCTACTTTGCTTCTACATTACAACACAGATTTCCAATAGTATTTGGATGTGGAAAGATGCTTACAGAAGCTTTATAGGATTTACAGACATGCTTAAATGACTTAGGTGCCTAATTCCCTTTTGATGCTCAGCTGGAGCTAAGGTGCCAGAGCTGTTTCATATCCTGAGCAAGTGAACAAACTACATGTTGAAACTGCTAAATATCTACTTTGGGAGATGGGCATCCAAGCGTGTACTGTGCTCTGGTACAGTCTGGCTGTGACAGTAATTGAAGTATGAAAGACAGATGATTTTAGGTTTAAAAATGCAGGGTCAAGTTTCCACTTGTGGCCATCCACTGTGATACAACACATACAGATCTGAAGCCATTAAACCTGGAGGTTATTACTGAACTGATGACAAAATTAAAAGAGCCACTCAAAATCAATTAATTTTAATGCAAAAAACCTCTGACCCTCAAACCTGAAAGCACATCTGGGACAGAAAAGGGCATGAATTGGTTAAAGGCCAAATTTAGGAAGGTTTAAGCTGCTCTGCAAAGCAGCTGTGAAGCAAAAGAAACAAAAATGTTATGTAAAAAATGAAATTATTAATATTCATGCAGGTGCTAAGGAGCGACATTTTGATTCCCTAACACCAGTATTAGCATTTTGCTTTTTGTCAGCAAACCTGAATTGATTTTTGGCTCAGTTTAGCCCTTTGAGGTAAATCCATGGTAATAAAGTTGTACTTTCATAGCTTACCGAGTGTGCATGCATGCGTTGGAAAAAGGTGGCTGTTTCGATGTAAAATGAGAGTCTGTGGAAAAAGTAATGTAGCAAGAAACCTTTTAGTAATAACCATTTCTGTTAGCCACTGGTTTGTATTTTCATGGTAGCTGGATAGCCTGGGGCCAGGAACATGCAGGATAAAGAAAAGTTTATCTTCCCAGGTTTGGATGAAACTCAGACAGGTAGAGATACCCGGGAAGGCAGCTGGAAGGACCAGCAGGATACTCAGACAGGCAGTGCTGAGCTCCATCTCTCAGGAAAATCCTGCTGTGCAAGGGCTGTGCCTGCGTGGGGCTGTCACAGCACAGAGGTCCCTGGAGTAATTACTTGAGAGCCACTGTTGTGAGAGGTTTTTTGCCCTGCTGTTGAGGTTATTTGTCTCGGTTTAAAGAGCTGCACAGTGAAAATATCATTACTGGTAGAAGATCCTGGAAGAATGAAGATCTTGCAGTGCAGCTGGGCATTCACTGCCTGCTGAGCAGTTGCGGGACCTTTGCGCTCTGATTAGAAGCTGAGTGTGACACTTTTTGTTTTCAGAAACTCCCAATTTAAATTAATCAAGCACCAGAGCACATTCAGGCTGGCAGAATACTCAGGAAATCAGCTGGGAGCCAGGCTGGTATCTCCAGCTCTCGTCTTGTTTCACTCTTACTGCCACTGCTTGGTGACTCTTGATTTGAAAAATATTGGCTTAGCAGAAATGGGCTTGTCACCTGTCCAAACAGCCGATCTCCGATCCTCTGAATGTCTAAAGGATTTTCACTAGGCAGAACTGAAGGATTCATCAATAATATAAAAGCAGCATTTAAAATACAGAGGAAAGTTTCATCGAGGGATCTCCAAGGTCAGGGGAGATCATTAGAAAAGTTTTAGCCGTCTGTGGGTGGTGTATTTGTCTTCTTTGAAGACACAGAAAATTGCAATTAATATTAAATCTGTATTGACAGAACATCAGGGAAATCCTGCTGCCAACCACAGCCAGTCACAACCTGTCCTCTCCCTGATAGTAGCCTTCCAAGAGCAACCTCTGGTGTCTTCATCCAACACCAAAGAGGCTGCAACTTTGCATGGGCACCATCAGACCAAGGTGAACATTCGGAATCCCATGAGGTCCCTGATGGCCCTTCCAGGATGGAGACAATGCACATCATTGTTTTTTCTAGTATTCATAACATCAATAAAATATTCAGATTCTGGGAATCATTGCCCTAAATATTCCCTTATGTACAGAAGGGATGACTGACACTGGAAATTCCCTGGAGAGTCTGGTCCCTGGTTTCTGTGCCTCCAAGTGACAAGGAGCCAAGCACACTGTAATGAATTCCTCGCAGACAGAACAAGCTGCAGCACCACTTTAGTCCTCTCATAGTATATGAATTTGGACAAAATCAAACCTAGAAAGCACAAACCATGTAACCCACTGGCACCAAATTGCTGTCTGTGCAGACAGCCTCTTTTAAAAACATGCCTTTCTCCCTGAGCTGTCAGGGCCCCTGCTTTGTCACAGAGCCACCTGGTTTGACTCTCTAGCAGCCAAACTCCTTCCTCTGTTGTGTCTTCCAGGCCCTGCCCAAACAATTATTTTTTTTTTTTTGGTGCTAAATGGCTCTATCAGTTTTAATAAAGAGAGGACAGATGGCAAACAAGATTCTGAATGCGTTTGCTGAACCCCAAACTGGTTTAAGGGTTTTCTTTCTCTTGCTCTTTATCTCAGCAGTGGCAACATTGTCTTTGCTGAGCCCAAGGTCTAAGTTGCAGTATGGTTGTCTTGGGAAGACTGCTGTTTGGATAAGGTGGGGATTGATGAGCAAAAGTTACTGAAATTCTCTGGTGACCTGCTTTTAAATAGGAGAGATAAACAGAAGGGAGGAGAAACCTCTGTTGCCTAGAGTGGTCCAAGCACATTTTGTGTATTTGTTGTTGCATTTGTAGGCTAAAGACACCATAAACCCAGTAGCTGAGGGAGTGATTATATGAGAACAGTTTCCTACTAAGAGAAAAAAAAATGCTTTTGTTACTCTCTGCCTGCAGGTGCTGTGGGGTAGGGTATACAATTCCACATGGCCAAACCAGAGGGATTATCTTTTAGGGGAAGGGAGGCTGGAGGTTGGTTTGTGTTTCAATTTCTGATTGTCTTCTCCTTGTGAGCATGAGACTGCCCAGAGTGCTCTCCCAGCTCTGGGATTGCTATCAGTGTACGCTGCAAAGGAGAACAGCTGGGCCACACCATGTGAGCTCTGCTTTCCTCCTCTTTCCTTTTCTCCTCACAGCAGCAACAGCTCCTTGCACTGGGGCTGTTCTGTGCAAACCCCTTTCAGTCCTAGTGACACACTCGGGGGATGAATTTCTGCATATGGCTGCTCCCAACCATCAATCACTGCGTGCTGCCTCTAACACTAGGATCCTTGGAAACAGCTTTTGCATGGAAATTAACCTCTTTGGCCAAGGTTGCTTGCTGCTGCTGTTTGGATTATTTTCAAGAGTGAGTTGACAGCAACAGCAATAAACTGTCGTGTTTGGGCAAGAGCCACATCTCTGCAGCACTTCCCAGCTGCTGCAAGGGTTGCATACAGGAGGTTTGGAAAAGTTGAGGGGTAAACCCAGAGGTTCTTGGCTGCAGAAGTGAGGCAGCAGAACAGGACACTTCTTTTTCGCACCAAAATTTCTCCCAGGCAGAAAGAGAAAGGTTTGGCCAATGCTGAGGTTTCATCCAGGGTAGCAGAAATCCCAGGCAAGCAGCAACTGCACATGTGTAGGCAGCACAATATATACAAATCAGCTTAGAGTATTAAAACACAGCGTGTGTTGAACTCATCGAGCCTTTTTCTGCAGCACCTGTGCAGTACTGATGCACTGGGTCATGATGAGTATCTATGCCTGCTGTGTGTGTTCCTGTTTCCCGTGGGGGAGTGACAGGAATGGATAAGCCTTAGCACAGTGTGACAGGCACTCCCACATCGCACAGGGCAGCCGGGATGGCATCGCTGCAGGGCCACCCTGCTTGCCTGCAGGGGGATCAGGCCTGTAGAAGATCCCCAGGAGCTCTGCTGGCTCTCAAGGTGGCTTGAGAAGAGCAGAGCCTGAATATCTGTTTCTTCAGAGGCTCTTTCCCAAGTTCCTGCCAGGAGGTGATGAGGCCTGTTTGTGTACCATGGATTACGCGTGTGAGAGCAAGGGAGGGATGGGAGACCTCTGTGCCATCCCATGATGGGCACAAGATGCCTTGTTAGCCCAGACTGGACCAGTTCACAGCTCCTAGTTCTAGTGTTGTCCTGTGGGCTTAGACTGCCTGCCAAGGGATCTTCATCTGTCATTGCTTTGTGCCATGATTCAGGATTGCAGCAGAGAGAGGGCAATCGATGTGCTGAAATCAGTTGCATGAAACCTCAATTTCAAGTGTGCAGCACATCAAGATTGCTTGCTGACTGCTGGGCTCAGGCTCTCTGTGTGGGGTTGAGAAGCTGACTGAGGCCTTGGTGCTGTTACTTTTTTGCTCCATCATGTCAGCAACGTTTCCCAGGGGAGTGATGCTTTGAGGGGGCCACCTAAAAACAGAGGTTAGACAAGAATAAGAGAATAAAAGTAGGTATTTGTTTGAAGGGCCTTCAAAGGTACACCTTGGGCAGTCAAAAGGCTCCACCCAAGATGTACCCTGGGTTATGGGTTCTTCACACTTTTATAAGTTTGGCCCATTTGCGTATCAGGGTTAATTCTCCAATTATACCTTCAGTTAATGATGTAATTACCCCAAGTTTGCCCCCTCCCTTCTCTAGGCTTTAGTTTACACATTTTGGAGCCTGGTGTCCTTGAAGAGGAAACCTACAGAGGCTTATTATGTCTAACCACCATGAGAGAACAGCAGCTAACAGGCCACCCAAAACTTCAGAGTTAAACACTTAGCAGTACAGGATTTGAAAAATATAAAAGTTAAAACCAAAGGCATCAGGAGAACAAGATGTCTCCTTCTCATTATGCTTGAAAAGCCCTATTCCTGTCTAATGTTTCTGTGTGTTGGAAATTGCCAAAGAGAAGTTGCTTCTTGCAGTCAGTCAAAATGGAAATGAAGGGGGAGACTGTCTGAGTGTTTGTGGAGCACAGTGCCTGTGACTCGTGGCTGAAGGACCCATCAGAGTAGCTGAATTTATAGATTATCTTGGTTATTGAAAACTGTCTCTCAGAAACAGAAGCTTATGTAGTGGAATAAAACACCAGGGAATAAAGAAGGAGGAATGGGAAGAGGAAGAAAAATATTTTAAGTTATGAATTAATGGAAAGGGAAGAGGTAGGTATGATGTGGCATTGCCCATATTGTGAGACTAAAGGAGACAAGTTGTTTGGGGATTTTAGAGTAAACTGGCATCCTGAAAAGCATGGGAGAGAGCACATCCCTTTCCCAGTCCAGACTGCCCTAAGAAACACTCTGCAGGGTCATTCCTGAAATTGTTGTCAGATATGATGAAGATGAAATCACTGTGCTTCCCTGCTGTCCCCAGCATATTTCTCCCAAAAGTGCAGTCCATGCAGTTGTTCTGCATGGCCTGTGAATGCCAACACATCTCGCCAGTGCTCTGTCCCTGAG
Source organism: Coloeus monedula (assembly GCF_965178545.1). Lineage (NCBI taxonomy): Eukaryota > Metazoa > Chordata > Aves > Passeriformes > Corvidae > Coloeus > Coloeus monedula. Next base: position 15,044,290 of record NC_138790.1, read on the forward strand.
TGCACACCTTCAGCTTTCAAATGGCTTCTGGAGCTGAGGGATTGCCTGACACACTTCAGGAATCCCCAGCTTCTCCCTGGTCATCAGATTTGCATCAACTGTTTGGTTTCAGCAATTTCTGCGTATCTGGACACAATTTTTTTCTAATCCCACAGAATTCTAGTCACTATCTGCACAGATTTGTCCTTTGTCCCAGCAGTGCAAGGGGGTGGGGAGCAGCTAATACTGGGGGAATTTGCCTCATGAGTGATTCATGCTGGGATGGCCCTAATCCTATTCAGTTCAAAATGAACAGTGAGAAATTGCACAACTAGAACCGTAACAGGAAGAGGCCCTTGAAGCACTGTGGCCACCCTACCTGTCATTGTTTTCTCATTGACTTCACATGAAATCAATGTATGTCACAGCACCCCATCTCAGGGCCTTTTGAGGATCCACAGGTTAGAGGGGTTGTGCTGGTGAAGCTGTGAGCTGCATCTGGCTCTGTTTTGGCTTTTGATCACCAGGAGATGCATGTGTCAGAGTGCAGTAGCAAGAATGACAGTGCGCTTCGATGTGTTGCCTACAGGGACAACAGCCCACTGCTTGGAGCACACGGGGTTCAGCAGTTTGCCACATTGATAAAGGGAAAGCATATCAGACTTTGACAAGTTACACTGGAGGCTGAACGTTGTCAGCTGGAGAGTACATGCTAGCACATATACTGCATGCATAAAAAGCTATTTATCTTTGCAAAGGGAGAAGCTGCTGATTCATTTCCATAGACCTTTCGGGGCTTTTTGATGTCCGTGTGCTCGGCATCACTGCTGAGTGACTTTCACTTTCCCAAACGTTGTGCTACTCCTGCTAGAGAGAGAAAAAAGATGGGCCACGGCAGTGTTGTGCCTTGGTGCCAGGGATCTTGGGCTCATAAGGTGATGTGGAATGGGGCTTTCGGGCAGTGGATTCTGCTCTGTCTGACACACCAGTGCCTTCCTGTTCTGTCCCAAATGCAGTAGAGGAAGGCTTTTACAGTGAAAGCTAGGATTCAGAAAATCCAGATCCTGACTCTGGCACAGCCTTTTCAAGGATCTTATGCAACTGACCTCATTTCTCTTAGTCCATTACCTCCTTACCATGGTGAGACTTTCTTGTTGAATCCTTGTGTGAGTGTGATAAATGGAAATACTCAGTTGCTCTGCTGGTAGGCACCATTTGTTTATCTAAAGGGACAAACCTCCACCCTTGCTTGTAGCATTATGGATTTGATCCTACTTCTGTGAGCTGCCTGTGTAAATCTGAGTATGGCATGATACAGACAAGTATGATGGTCAGAGTTGATTTTGGCAGTTTCTTATCTCCATAAAATACCAGGTTTTCTTTTGCCATTTCCTCCCAAACACCTTGAAATCTCAACAACGGCGAATTCTCCATAGGCTGGGACCTGATGGGCACTGAACTGGGCAGCAAAGTGCAATCTTGGAGCTGCTCTTCCAAGCTGAGCCCCTCCAGGAATCCTCCATGCTGTAATGTTTCACTGAAGCCTCTCCTGGCTCAGGCCCTTCTTGTCTCTCCTTGGGGATCTGCATCAGCTCCCACATCCAGCTCTGAACACATAGTGCCTGCCACACTTCTGCAGTCCCTCAGGAGGCTGGGTGCTTTGTCTAAGCACCAGGACACCCTTGCTGGATCCAGCAGGCACAAGCTTCCCACTGCCAAGAGCAAGAAGGAGCTTTCACTGCATTTTCCCTGTTCTTACCCCTTTCCCTTGGTGCTGGTGCTGGTCACTGCCAGACTGCCAATCTAGCAGCGGCCAGCAGTGCAGCAGTTCTAGTTTTAGTAAGTGTGTTTGAAAGAGGCTGCTGGCTGGAGAGATGTGGAGGCCCATCACACAGCATGCCTGTCGTGAGTGTAGGTCTGGCGTCAGGATGAAACCCATGGCTCTGACTGTGAGGCTGCAGCATGGAGAAGGTTTTCAGCTCCCCTATTAAAAGCAGCTGATGGATCAATGTTGCCAGCATTGTCCCCTGCGTCATGACCAGTAATTAGTACATGAGGCTGTGCTGTCCTTTTACAATAATCGCTTCTTTCATCGCCCTCTTCAAAGGTGGCTTTGCATACAAGACCAAGAGTGAAACCATAGCTCATTACTTGATTGCATAATTACATTCTGCTACAGTGCAATATGGTTATGGATGTAATTAAATGGATCAAGGTCAGCACTAGGGCTCAGGACATAAGTGGGGGTGAAAAAAGGCTGAGAACTTTTTTAGTGCAGAATACCATCTTGTTGGTAACTTTAGCAGCTCAGGTCAGTGTTTCTGTGGCCTTGCTGCTTGTCTCTCTGGCCTCACAAGCAAGATGTTTGTTATGCTTTTCAGATGGCTTTTCCCACAGTTGTGAGGTAGCCAGCAGCTGGCTGGAGGGGTGCAGGCGCTTGGATCATTTGAAGAGCCCCTTTGCCTTCCTGGCAAAGCTTTTCCACAGGGGTCCCTCGAGACTCCTGACCCCTGAACCTGATGCCTGTGTTCGTAGGGACTGTGGGCTAGATTTTGGCTGGAAAGCAGAAAGTGACAGCTATTGAAGCAGGTATCTCTGAAAACAGCTTTGTAGTACTTTTTGGATCGTATTATTTCTGGGGGAAAGAAATTGGAGTGTTATAGATGGAGCTTTGTTGAGAACTGTTGTTTCATAGTAAGGGCAGAATCAAGCAATTCAGGGAGCCTCTTCCACTCTGCACCCTCTCTGTCCTGCTGCATTGGAGCATGGACTGTGCTGCACCATGGCAGCTGCTTCCTGGATATGGACATTACTTGGTGCACAGACTTTTTTTTCCCTATTCACAAAATCAGGGAAAGAAGGAACCAAAGGCATTAATGTATGCCAAGACTTGTAATAATGAATGTATGGTCCTCAGAAAGCTAGCTGAAAGTAAGTCATGCAACAAAGTTTATGGGAGTTCAGCCCTTCAGAACAACCTAGTATTTCTACTGCCTTCCAGAGCCTGATATGAATAAATAATTTAATGGCTATTAATGTGAATGCTGCTGATTTTGAGTCTCAGTTCCTACCATATTAAACCCTACAGCCAGCTCTGCCCTTAAGGAACATTCTTTCTGCAAGGGCTTTGTATCCATGCAAATGTTATCTGCACCCTCTGAAGAGGCTGCAGCTAAAGAATGGCTTTTGAAAATGTGTAGCACCAGGATTATCACGCCTAGGTTTTTTATCAAATATACGCTAACGAAAAAACAAAAGAACAAAACCCAAGACTTTTCAATATCAAAGTTAAATTTAGAAATCAGACTTTTTAAAGCATCCTTGTCAGTTGAAAGTTTATTTTTTAATGACCAACTTAAAAAGCAAAATCTCACGACTCTTTTTTTTTTCTTTTGTGCCTCACTTGCCTCGTATTTTTTACTGCCCTCTTCTAAGTAAAATGATCCCCATGGTGCTCTTACTTTCTGTGTGTTCCTCTAAGTGCAGTTGCATGTATTTCTCTGTGAATTAGCAATTTACTAATATGCTTTGCCTAGGTAGGTTCAGATGCAGTAGTGTGGAACTAGTAAATAAAACCCAGTGATTTCATAGTATTTTGCCACTTGCCTGGTTGAATTTTTGCTTCACAGGTTTTCACCTTCCAGATGCTTTCATGTTGTGCCATAGGGTGATGGTCATTCATGGCTACACTGTTTGTGTGCACCCCTTGTGTGGCAGGTTAGGCTGGGGCACCATGCCTGTTGCTGACCCCAGTGCCATAGATTGTGGGGGCAGAAGTGACTGTTCAGGTCCATTAGTATGAACAGATCATTGCAGTTTTGCTAGATCATTCTGCTTGCATGAAGTCCCTGCCTTTGGTTGAGTTAAATCAGACAGTTTGACACAGGTTATCCTTGTGGGTTTTTCTCCCAGAAAGTTTTATTTCCCCAGGACTTCTCATCTTCTCCTTCATCTCTGTTGTTATGGAAGTGATAATATCAATTTTAATACACACATTCATGAATCAGTGTTTATTCCTAGAACAGATTCTTTAGTGATTCTTAGAGGATCCAATTCTGCTCATGTTGCTGCACTAATGATTCAGGACTTAGTATTGATGAAAACAGATGGAAACTAAGAAATATTGCGGATGGTAAGAAAGAACGGTTATGCCCATGAGCAAATAGTTTCTCTTTTGTGGGGCTTTTTTGGTTCAGTGGGGCCTTTTTCCCTCCCCCAGTTCTGTAATAGCACAGAAGAAAGCAGGGATGACATGTTTCTTCTTCAGTGATATGGTCAGGACAGCTCTGAGGTCTTCTTCCCCCTCAGCATGTTTGCTGGAACACATAAATAAGATTTCTTTAACATTTATCATGCTAAGGAAAATATTTTCAAATCTCTGAAGAATCCAGCTGTGCTGTGTAGTAAACTCCAGGCTTTCTACAAGCCAGGTACTGAGTTGAAGTAGGCAGGCTTAGCAACTGTTTTGTTGTTACCACGGCCAGTGTAGCTGCTTGTGGATGTTGTTGTTGAGTGCTTTTTGGAAGGCTTTGTGTTACTACATCCAGTGTGGCTGAGGCATTTGAGATCATAAAGGAACAATGTGAAGTGTAAACTCCACATGGCAGAAGAGGGCCTTGTGTACAGCCCCCACCCGGGTTACAGCTGCTCACATCCCTCTTTTCCAGAGGGCATACAGTGCCCTCAGCCCCTTTTAAGAACACTGACATTTCACATCATTGCATGCCTACTTTATTATACCCCACTGCAGTAAGCCAACTATCCCAGATATCTCTGGGATGAATGCTTTAGTTCAGACCAGGGTTGCACTTTGGGAAAAATCCCTCCAGTCACCTTCACATGCCGCTCTTTGGTTTGCACCACCGAGTGGTTCAGGCTGTGCAAACTAGCTTCCCTTTTGGGTGAAACTAAACTGAAGGGTGCTCTTTGGGAGTGCCCCTAAAGTACTAGATAGTCAGACCATGGGACCAGGTGGCAGCTAGACCAGACTGAATGCATCCTGAAATATCTACAGCGCCAGCATCCAGCCCTTGCCACCAACAGTTCCACTCTATGCATTTGGTCCTGCAGTGTAAACACAGTCTATGTAAAAAATAATCAAATGCCTTCAGATCTAATTGTAAACACTGGATCTTACTGAGCCTGCATGCTGCAATAAGTAGCTACAAACAGAAAGTAGTAATTCTTAACTCTGGACTGCTCTGTTGATTTTGGGTCATACAATTTAAAGATGGTTGCACAATTTTCTGTATACTAGTCCCACAATAAAATGGTCTCCTGCTTTACTGTGCATTGTGCCAAATAGAGTTAGTGTATTATATTACTCTCTCTAGAGTGACTGTATTATTTTAGTTTGGAAGTTGAAGTCATTAGTTGGCTTCTGAACAGGATCAGATGCCAAAGCTGATCTGTGTTCTCTAGCAGTGTGCAACAGAGTGAAAAATTTCACTGTAGCCACTGCTGCAAAATGCCTGATGATGTACTTCCATCTGTCTGATTCCTGGGAAGCAAAGCATCAGCTGCAATGGGTCAGTTGGCTGCATACACTGGAACAGTCAGATCTGAGCTGTGGCGTAGTTTGGGTCCATTCAAAATGTTTGTGCATTGTCCATGGGTTATTTCACATCAAAAGGACACTAACAGAAAAAGAACAAGTCAGGTTGTCAGCACATACATATAATGGAAACCCATTCAAGGTATTAATAAGCCCGGTCTTGTCTGTGCAGTTGTTTTGGGCTGTGAGATTTGTCAGCTCACTCAAGCTATGCAGAGGTACTGTGGTCAATATGTGGATGGAAATTCTGTCACAGCAGAGTTAATTGATTTTCTTAATTCTCAGAAAACCAGTGAATAAATATCTAAAAGCCACAGAAATGTGCCTGCACACCCTCCACCGTCTTCCTTTATAGCACCTACTGACCTTCATTGGGGGTTGGGAGGATGAGCAGAGGGGTGTGAAGTGTCACCTGAGTGTCACCCTGCAGATATTAAGGTAGCACCATGGACCTTTTTTGCTGGCTTTGCCAGCAGAAACATTGCTGGGGCCCAGGCTTTGAGACACAGATCTCAGAGGGCTCCCTTTGGCTCTCCCAGTGGGCAGCAGAGCTGGCCTGTTCCCAAGAATATTCTGTGAACCTTTCCTTCTCACTGTGTAGGCGCTGCAGCAGTGGGTACAGGGGGGAGGGAAAAGCCACATAAATTTGTCACACTTCGTAACATTTCATCGTTAGTGTAAGAACCTGCTGGTCCAACACCAGCTCACCCCAGCCTCAGCTAATGCTTTAGACCGCAGAACTTGCTGTTAATTGCCCAGTGGTAGCCAATCTGTCAGTAAGCTGTCAAAATATTAATAATCTAGCACCACTCATTTTCAAAATGGAAGTTTCAGCAGCAAAGAAATTGAATTTCCAGCCCTGGTCATGACAACTCTGAAATTGGTTTAATGCAGGAGAGATCTTTCCAGCATTAAGAAAGATAGAGTGTGTTCCCAGTGAGTTGCACAGTTTGAATTTAAGAGTCAAAGCAGAGAGGCTATCTCAGCACATCAGCAGCTCAGGGCTGTAATAGGCCTGGTGAGCTTCTTGACAAGTCCTCTTATCTTCTGCCCACGTGACAATGAACTACACAAAAAATGAACTACACAAAAAATTGGGCTGAGGCCATTTTCTTCTTTCAGACCTTCACTCTGTGCAGGCTGTACCGTTGAATGGTTTTGTCTGTGTGTCAAAAACCATAAAACACTTGTAAGACTCTTTTTTACAAGGGCTGGGGCTCGTTCACAGTCCTTTTCTTGCTGACACTGTTATAACTGCATTATTTCATTTCTGTTAGAAAGAGGGGGTGTTTGCCTAAGAAACTGAACTGGAACTTGGTTGAAATTTGTTTCTCCACTCACTCTGACACCTCCTGTTTGCAGAGCACCCAGCAAGCTGTCTGGTCTTTCAGTGCTCAGGACCTCAGCAAAAAAATGTAGAAATGAAGAGGTCTACCCTGTCCTCCTGTCATTGTGATGACATTTTATTAAATGCTCAAGGCATTTATACTCTGGTTTGAGCCTTTGAGGATGATTTTCATATAAATAACAACACAACCCAATATTGACTGCTTATTTTCCACTAAAAGGCTTCTTTTGACTATCAGAAGAAAGTAATCTCATGTTTATAAATGCATAACCATTACTTTAGTTTATACATTGTAATTATTATCAACAATAATAAAAATAGCAGGATCGCAAACGTAACCAAAGGCAACAAATCAATTTATTCTGCCCTGTGCTCAGACTCAGATTGATGCCAAGAAACAGAGAGATCAGAGGTTCAGAGCATCCCATCTGGCTGTGTTTCTAGGGTTCTTACATTATTATTTTTCTTTATAGTTATTTCAGGCTTTAGCAGATGAGGCAGTATGATGCTAATTTAGGAAATCTGTTTTTCTTGTATGCAGCTAGCATATCTTCATTTAGTCCCATCTTGTCTCATGATCGTTATGTCTGAATGCAAAGATGTATTTCTGGATGGTGTTTTGGAGTAAGCAGAGTTGATAACATTGTTAGCAATTTCAGACACTTTGTCAGGAAAGCAGAATGTAGAAAAGACAATAGATGAGTTGAGATTCCCAGGTTAGAAATTATCCTGGGGTTTCACCAGATGCCTAGGCTGCCAGGAATGCAATACCAGAGACAATGGTGTCAGGAGAAACCCCTTTTGTGGGAAGCAGTTGCTTTCCTGGAAGAGCAGTGCTGCACTGGATGGGCCAAGTGCCACATGAGTGAGCTGTGCTGTGATCACTACTCCAGTTCATAGCAGTCAAAACTTTAGAGGCTTTAAAATTCCAGCTTGAAATAAGATCCAAAATTAAAACCCAAATCAATCAAGTACATTCCAAATATACCTTATATTTTAAAAAGGAGGGATGAAGATTTACTCCACCCAACCATGAATTTGAATGTGGGGTCCACCATTAAGAAGAAGTGAAGCAAAGGGCAAAATATGTGACTTGCTCAATGTGCCACATGGGTGAGCAGCTCAATGTGCTGGCTTCTGCAGGTCACACTGCACGTGGAGCTGTGCAGTCATTGGTACCCAGACCTTACTGACAGAGCCTGTTCTCTCAGCCAGCCCCCCTGGGCTTTCCAGGGAGGTATGGAAGTGAGCAGCCTAGCTGGAAGAGTCATCCCCAGTTAGGTTCTTGTCAGCAATCATTAAGCTGAAAGCTATGTGCCTGTGAGGATTGCATAAGCAGCTCACCTAAGGCCAGTGCAATGAATTTGGGCACTTTATGAAGTACTTGGTGAAAACGTGCCTGCACAGTGGGCAGGCCAAGAGCTGAAAGCAAAAAAGCACAATACTGAGCTGTGGTGGGATGGACAAGTCTGGATTACCATCCCCAAAACTCATCTGCTTTGTAGCCAAAGGCAAATTAGTGTGGATCTGAAGGGGCTCACTGTGATTTAGGTAACTGGTTATCTGAGGTGAAACCGAGCTCAGTGTCTTGCAAACCTACCACAGGTTTTGGTCAATACTCTGCTGCGTGCGGGGCAGATGTCCTTGCTGCTGCTGGACACCTTGGGCATGTCCATGCTGCAATCACACCTTTGTCTCCAGCATTCCTTAGTGGCGGTGACGTGAATAATTTAATCAGTCCTTGAACATGAAAAGATGCTTTAGGACAACCTTTGTCCGCATACAAAGATCTGCAGCCTAATTACAGAGGCTTGTCCAGCACTTGGGGTTTTTTGCCTGTCTAGGAATATTGGGTCAGCTCACAAGACTTAGCAGATTTGCACTCCATTTCTTGCATGGGCATTTTAAAGGGAAGCCAGCTGAAAAATTATTTACCTTGAGCACAGAGTTCCCTCAAAAGTGAGGGCAGATAGCCCTCTAGTTAAATTTTCAGAGGCAGTAAGTTAGATGACTTGCTAATGCTGCTTCCCAGCTTCCAGAGCTGGAGAACAGACCTGCATGGATGATGATTTATTTGAAAATGTGCTCCCTCCAGCCCACAGATGGTCCAGGCGGAGTCAGAATGCTTTCAGATACCATATTGCCTCATCAAGTGAATCTCTACTCTGCAGCGGGGCTGTACACTCCCATGTAGCAGCTTGTTATTTTAAAATGTATCTGCTCTCTCCTACTTCTAAAAGGCCACCAAGAAGACTTGTCACCAATCTCTTATGGAGCTAGAAGGGGGAGGAAGAGTGGAGTGTGAAGAGTAGAATATCACCTGCCATCTGGACAAAGATGTGATGAGATGTAAAGTTTGGATGCACATTTGCGGTTCTTGATCACATGCCAAGAGAGAGCTCAGCTACAATTATTTTAAAGCATTTCCAGACAGATGCAACCCTAGGTCAGGGGAGCAGCTGCACTGAGGGAGGTGGGCACTGAACTGCATCAGACTCTGTGCAAGGCACCTCTGCTTGTGGCAGTGCTGCTGGGGCCTGCACAGGGCTTATCCTGCAAATGGAATCTCTGTGGTTAAAGACCTGTCCTGGGAAAAAGAGTATGCCAGGATCAAGTGCTGTTGTATGAGGTTTGTGGCCACAAATTCTCAGATACTCAAAAGACGTGGTCTCTGAGCTTTCACGGGTTTAAATGGGAGTTGGGCATTTGCATTTCATCTGGAAGCCCAAATGTCTTCAAAACTACGGTGTCCTGCGCACATTGATTTCAATGCTGAATTTCTCAGTGCTGTTGGTATCAGAGGAGTGTTGATAAAGCCCTGCCCTAGCTGAGGTCAGTGAGGAATGTAAAATGGGCTTAACTAGGTAAAGAGCACCGTAAAACAGATGCTGTTCTGTAATGCCATCCTTTTCCCTGGGATAAGGGATAAGCGCTCATACAGACAAGTGAACACAATCCAATCGTTCCGTGCTCTGCCTCCGCAACAACAGTGAAATGCCACTGCTGATAGCTGTGCTGATATTTATGATTCCTATTTAATATGTTTTAAATGAGTTGACGAGCTCTTAAGTATTAACACTAACATCAGTTAGTATCCTGAGCCAGATTCTCTGGGAGGGAAACCTTGCCATGCCATAGACTATGGTGCAGTTTAGTGCTTCTATCCCATCTGAAGATCTGGCTTAGTAATTGTGCAGAATGTAAAAGAGAAACCCATAAGTGCTGTAAACAAAGGAAAACTGTTACTCTGGGAGTGTGTTAGTTAGATATTTCAACACTCATAATTAACATCCCTTTCCTAAACTGTGGCACAAACTACTTGCAGAATGGGTTTTTTCTTTTATTGCTGCTAGTTTCAGTGACTAAATTTATTAAGTCATTAGGTTTGCTTGTGGATGTGTGTATTTGCTGTTCTCCTTTGGGTTATAATAAAAGGAGATCTTGGGAAAAAAAAAAAAAAAAAGAGATCTTTATTTATCTGGCAATTTTGGGAATGTTTGTAGGGAAATGGTGAGCAATATGAGCAAAGCTGCCCAGTCTGGGGGGACGCTGAGCGAGCAGCTGGGTTTGAATGCAACAGCAGCCAGTGACAGTTTCCTGCTGGCTTTCCCTGAGCATTGCACATGAAATCTGTCACCATTTCTGCCATGATCTGGGGACACCAGGGGTTTCTGGGGAGCAGATTGCTGGCTCTCATGGTCAGAACCCAGAAAAACCATGCTGTTGCTTACTGGGGACCCTTTTTTTGCACCTCCTGGCTGAGGATGCTCAGTGGTAGGGATCCTCCCAGGCTGGTACAGCAGGGGCTGGCACTGTTTTCTTGAGCAGCACCAGGGCCATCCTTGCCCTGGCAGCACTGTGACTGCACCAGGGCTACAGCACTGTTGGGTTGGCTTTTTTTGAAGGAGCTGACATCTCCGAGGGTGTCACTGCATCACTGAAGCTTTGTGCCCACAGGTTTGACAGCAGTGCCTCTGCACTCATGTCTGTGGAACTTCTCCAGCTTTACAGAAATGCAAAGGAGAGTCCAGTCAAACTTGCTGTGTTCAAAGAGGCTAGGTTAGATCTACTTGACCACACCAGGTGAAAGATGAGGTGGATTAGAAAAAAAATCTGCCCTCTCACAAACCACTGCCAGCCTGTGCTGTGGTGAGGGATTGGTGGGCCCAGAGATTCCCAACATCTCTCTGAAGAACTAAACTGGCTCAAGTGATGCAGAGGTTGGCTTTTGCTGGAAGTCACATCTTTATTTCCATCTACAAATGGCAGAAAACCCTACTGGGATCAAGGATAAATGAAACATCTTGGTTTTCTAAACCAGAAATAACTTCTGGGGCAATCCGTGGTACCTTATACCCTCCCTGAGCAGGTCTGACACACTGAATCCCCCCCAGTGGCAGTTGCATCCATTTAGCTCCTTTTGATTCCAAGTGTCATTGAATGTGATCTCCCTTATTTTCTCTGTGATAGCTACTGTGTTGGGTTTTTTTTTAGACTATGAAATTTCCAACAAAACTACAGTTAGCACAAACCAGACCTACGTTTGTTTTTTCAAAACAAATCTAATTACTCTTCTTAATAGAATTGCCTTTTGTAGAAGGGACTGGATTGAGATGTAAGAAACAAGTTGCAAGCAGATGCTAATCATTTTGCATATAAATTACTAACATTTCTTTTACAAATATTTCATGCAGGTTTTTAGTTTTACAGTTAAAAAAAGAACTGCTTTTCCAAGCCACTTTCAGTAATATCTGTAGACACTTAACAAAATACCTCAGGCTCTAAATCTCCAAGTGGTAAACAAATAAATATATTTATTTACTTTGTATGCAAAAATTATTCAGTCAAAGACATATTTCACATTGAGTTAAACTGAGAGAATTCTTTTTTTCTACAAATCACAAGCATACTCTTTAATGAGAAGAACTGGTGGGCTTTCTGAATGAGTTGAGTTTGTGACAGTCCTGACAGGAGACCTCTGTGGACTTTGTGCAGAAAATAGAGTCACTGTTTATTTCTTTGTTTAAAGACTAAAAAAAGACTGGTGATTAAAAGACAGAAGCCATCTGTCCTCTCACTGTCTTGTACCTGGTCATGCTATTTCAATCAAGGAGAGAGTTGGAAAAATAATAGCGTGGGACTTGTTATTAGCCTGTTTCCAAAGGTCCCTGCGGCAAGTGAGGAAGTGAAGTGGTGCTCATGACCCCGGGGCTTTGCTATAGCATTACCTCTGGGGCAGGATGTCCTTATGTCCTGTCAGAAGCATGTGGGGGGCACAGTCTGAGGATCCCTTTGCTATGTTTACCCACTCTTTATCTGAGATGAAGAGAAAGTATTGGACTCCAGGTCTGCCTATCTAGCACATTTCATCAACGGTGAATTTATCTTATAAACAAAACCAACAAATAAAAAAACCTCTAAATCTTGCATGCCCTAGAGGTCTGGTCAACAGACCAGTGATTTTCCAAAAATACTTTCTGTTATCTCAGATTTCTGTCTGTGCAGCAGTGGCTGCTGCAAACTGCTTTGTTAGTGTGAAGCCTGTTATGCTCACCTGCACTTCTGTCTTTCTTCCCAGCTCATCTCAGCCTAAGACAACTGAAACAGTTCCCACCTGATTCAGCATAATTGCCACGATTAATTTTGACAGTGAAGCTTGTTCTGCCATTAATATCCCAATAGCCTTTTGTTATTGGTAGCCCCAAAGCTGACAGCAAACAGCATGTGATGAAACTAAATGATGCAGTGTAGCTGAAGGCTGGCCATGGGGCACCAAGAAGATAGCAGTGAAGAAAAACATAAAGATTTGCATGTTAATAAGATTTAGAGGACACTCTAAATGTCCTCAGGCAGTGCTTGGGAGAGTGGCCTGTGTCCTGCTCCTCTGCCCTTTCTCCTCTCTGGTCATCTGGTTCTTTCTTCATCCCCTTGCTCTTTGTGTCAAGTCCATACATGGTAGTGCCCACAAAAGTTTCTGCTGCTCAGGCCTGTGGGGACTCTGTGACTTGTCAGTTTGGTGGCAGGATGAGCTGTGTCCTGTGGGTGTCTGTCCCCACATGGCACAGTCGGAGCAGGTGAGGTGATGTACATAAGAAGAAGGGTAATAGTAGATAAACCCAGTATTATTTAACTAGAATTTAGCTATCAAATCTGTGGGTTTTCTGAGGTGCTGAATGGACAGAGCTGGGGTGTTTCATAGTACTGTTGCCATGGTTCATATCCTGAAGTGCTGTTTCAACTGAATTAAGGGGGATGAGGAATCAACCAGCCAACTCACAAAACCAATGGGATGCTTTTGTTTGCTTGTGGTAGAGCTTAAACATTTAAAGGAAAACAATAGATTTTTATTTATTTTTTAAAAAATCTTCATTACTTTGATGTCTTTACATGCATTTGCTTTAAAATAATATAAGAATTTAGTTGGTTTATTGGTACAAGTGGATATACAATACAGCATCTGCTTTTATGAACTACTGCTGCATGTCATAAAATATTATACTGCAGTAATTTTAAAATAGATATTTAGCTGAAAACTTAATTTGCAATAACTTTTAATTAAATTATTTTTTTTCTTTTTGAAACTACATTTTCAAAATGCATTAGCTTTTTTATTTCTTCTTCACTGAAAATTGTGTTAGTTCCATGTTTAGGTCAAATCGGGAGCTATCTTTCACAGCCTGCCAACTTTTTAGTCCCCCTAAAGGGAATTTTCTTGGTAAGTTTTTATTGATGGGGGTAGTGAAGGCATGGGAAAGGGGATTGAGTTGTCCAGTTTGGTTTGAGAGCTGCTGCCTGGCTGGGCCTGGTGCCAGGGAGTGCCCCTGAGCCAGAAGTTCAGAGGCAGCTCCTGCAAACCCAGCTCCCAGGTGAGCTGCGCCTTCCCAGGCAAGACAAAGCCTGGAGATAAAGGGCAGCTTTAAGGAACACTTTAACACTGCTCTTTTGGGAAGCTACTTCAAACACCATTTTATAGTGCTCTAAGTCATCTAGATCTCTCTTAACTTGTTTCATTCTCTTTTAAAAATATTTATTTTTCCGACAGAAACGACTCCCTCAGATAGGGCAAAATGGCCCGTTTTGCTGATGGTGTTTTTACCTGTGTGGTTCTAATGATTGATGTAAAATTCACGTGTGCAGCACAGCTCTGTGCTTTCTGCTGTGCTTTATCTTCTGTAGCTTCAAGCCTGCCAGGCTCTGCGGGTCTGTTGCATACTGGATTTATTGTCACACCAGCAACACTTTATATAACCCCCAGCCTGCTTGGGAACACGTTCCTGAGTGTTGCTGAATGTTCAGAATGTTCGCTCTTAAGGTCTGCAGTAAACGTGTGGAATTACTCCAGATGCTTTGCTCAGATGTTGGTCATGGGTTTTCCATTGGCAAGGATGGAGAAGCTCCCGAAGACTTGGGAGTGACAAAGGTTTGGGAGGGAGAATCACTTGCCTGTAGCAGCATCTGCCTTCACTCACAGGGCTCAGAAATGCCTTGTCTGGGACCTGTAAGAAGGGATTTTTTTGCTGAAACAGTTTTGCTTCAGAAAATTAACTTTCATTGTGACTTAAACTTTTTTTGCAAGAATAGTTTTTAGAAAGTTAGTTGGAGAATTTGTTTGCCCAGGATAAGTTTTCTGCTCAATATCAAAGTCTGGGAAGAAAACCCACCCCACTAACAACCGCATCTGACTCACTGAAGGTTTGGAAGCCCACTGCCACAGAATTCCCTGGCCAGCCAGATCTTTTAAAAGAGATTTCATGTTTCTCTGTTGAGAAAATCTTGAATACTGGCACATAACAAGTACTAGTCCATACCTGAGTGTAGTTTCATCCTGGAGACTTCATGCAAAGCCAGCACAAGTGGCAAAGGCAGAGCCACTCCCACAGCCATCACAGGCTCAGGGGATGTCCTGGACAGATCCGTATGTGCTCTGCTCCAGGGCAGGTGTGGAAATGCTTCTTGGTACCTGAAGAAATACCTGTGCCAGAAATCTTAAAAATTACTTCTTTCTCTTTATTGAAAGATGTCCAGGCTTTGTGCCAGCATTTCCTCAAGTCGCTTTTGAAATTAAATAGTTTACTTGCTTTTGTACACCCATTTCTTTAAATCCTCTTAAATGGTTCAATAACCTGCCCTTAGTCTATAAGAATTTGAAGAAACCTCAATATTTTAGACAACAAGCATTGTACATTTGCTCATCACAGTATGAGCAAAGCCAGGGGACGGCATCAGGAACAGCAAGGCTGTCTCTGCTTCTCAGCTCTCTTTTTCTTTCTTTTGCTTAGTAGTTCAGTCTAAAGCCTGGCAAATTTCTGACTTTTCCTGCACGTTTTTCATGCCTGTTCACTGTAGGCTGTTTTGCAAACCACAGCTCTGCCAGGGAAGGAGAGCCTCGCCTTTCAGCCAGGAGGTTTCTAGATGGGTGTTATTGCTGGGAGCTGGCATTGCTGATCCCTGTTGTTTTCTGTTGTTAACTACAATGCGTGACCATTGTGTATCACTCAGTGATGCCTAATTTAGAACATCAGTGATTAATTCTTCCACTGCTTTTTCTTCTTCTCTCTTTCTCTTACTGCAGGATGTTTTCACACCAGAGTGCAAATTTAAAGAATCTGTCTTTGAAAACTACTACGTTATTTATTCTTCCACGCTGTACCGGCAGCAAGAATCTGGACGAGCGTGGTTCCTGGGACTCAATAAAGAAGGTCAAATTATGAAGGGAAACCGAGTGAAAAAAACCAAACCCTCATCACATTTTGTACCCAAACCCATTGAAGGTATGGAATCTGCCCACTCTCTTCCTCAGTGGGGTTTGAGTAGGGGGAGTTAGCAACTCCAGAGTCAGGGTTTCATGGGTGGGGGTGTTGGGCTTCGAAACCAGAAAGCAGGGAGAAATATTTGTAACGCTTCAGGTAAGTGCTGGGCTGCACTGTTAGCATTTCCTTTGCTTTCCTTCTAGTCTCAAAGGGGTTTCTTAAATTTGGGATGCTAAAGGATGAATTTAAAAGCCAGGCAACACAAGAAATTACTGGTAAAGAAAAGCAGCCAGCAGTTCCAAAGGCATATGATGCAGCAGTGATCATAATGTTGTCTTCTCAGAGGATTTTGCCAATGTATTTCAGTGGGTTTCCAGTCCCTTATGGAGTCAGTAGAGACAGGATTTATCTCACCTGATTTTAGACTTTGGCACTCTGTTCATAGTAACAGAAGAAAAATGGGTCCTACCAGCACAGCTGTGGATGTTCTTTATATGTCTACCATGAGATAACTTAAATCTGTTTTTCCTCATATGTAAAGACATCCTAGTTAGTCACTGGGGGGTAGAGTTGTTGTCCAAAGTTAGATGGGATGCTGTCGTGCCATATGTCTTCATCACAGTCTGAGGCTTCAGTGAAAGTCATGGAGCTGAAGTTCTGTCCTCCTCCTGATGCCTGTACACTCTCTGAAGTGTGCCTCAGGCTCCTGACAGGACATTTTGCTTTTTGTGGGCTGGCCCCTGATAAATGGAGAGATAGTCTGATAAGCCTAGTACTTAACAGGTACTAACTAGGTTGTGGAAACAGCACTTTTTATTACTTGCTTGCGAAAAGCACTACTTTTTGATCCCCAAACTAGGTATGCCTTTCTGACCCCATCTTAGTCCTGCCATTTGTCCCCTTCAGGAACACAGCAGCCTGGAGCTGGCCTTGGCTGCACAGCTCTGTGCTCCCTCTCACTACCCCATGTTGGCTGTGGGAGAAGGTTTGAACTCATGCTCTCCCAACAGCTACCACTCACAAGTGGTGGAGGCTGCAGCTCACTGCACACAGCAGTAGCATTTTTAAAAGCTTCCCAGCTCAGGGGCCGGCCGGTGTGAGTGTGAGGAAAAGACCATCTGAAGCAAAGCACGAGAGAAATTCAGTGCAGCATTCCCAATCTGTGGTCTTTGAACAGGAAATGGAAGTGTTGAAAGAGCAGAGAATGGCCTGGAGCTGCTTGTCCTGTGCTTGTTTTCAACAGCTTCTCTGCAGCCAGGAACCTTTTGTTGTTGGTCTGAGGCATTAGTGGGATTGGTGCCCTAAGCCCTCGTGTTTTGCTAAGGAGCAGGGCCTGCTTCAGGCACGGGGTTGGTCACCAGCTTCTCTCTTGCCTTGACCAGGAGGAGAGTCTTTTGCAAGAACCAGCTGGGATTCCACCTCCTTCTGGTATTTGTTCGCTGCCTGGCTGGGTGTTGACACTGATCAGCGGGATCCTTTGAATCCACCCTTCTTTTCTAATCTAGCATGCACAGTGTTTGCTGAACAGCTCAATAGTTTCCTTCTGCGTGCATTAAACTAGGCCATTGCTGCGGCTCTCCTCATGGAAAGCCTTGCCTTAACAGAGCTGCCGACCCACAGCAGAGATCTTACTGCAGCAAATGCCGCTCTGGCTTTCATTTTGAATAACCCAGCCCAGCCCGAGAGCTTCCCTTTCCCGCAGTTGCATCCTCCCACACTTGCTTCAGTCACAGCTGTCACATAACCTCCCGAGCGAGTGAGCGCCTTGGAAGTTGGCAGCCAAATTAAGGGCTCCTCCACTCCTTCCCTCCTCCACATGCTTTGCAGTCAGGCTCTGTGAGCGCTGCTGCATCAAAGAGCTGGCAGTTTCCCAAGCCAAGGCACGTGTCAGCTTCCCAAAGCATTCAGCTGTCTGGGACTGTGGCTCCAGACGGAGGACTCTGTTCCCAAGCCTAAGATTCATTGTAGGTAGCAGAGGCTTGTGGGGAGGGTTGGAGTAAAACCCGCTCATCTCCACGTGACTTCTCTGCACCGCATCCATCAAAGTCGCTGTGAGCAGAGCTTGCAAAGCAGAGATGTTACAGAAAAGGGGCAATTCCTACCCTGTTTTAACAGCTTTTTTCTCTCTATTATGACTCCAAGGAAATACTCAAAGCACTCTCCTACTGTATTTGCATGTCGGTTCTGCAGAATGCTGTGGCTTGCCCCAGCGTGTGGGTTTTGCTGCTTATTCAGGACACAGCTTCCATCCACAGTAACTTTGCAGCTTCCATCCACAGTAACACCCCCAGGTTTCCTGTTGCTGGGTACCACCACCAGCATTAGCTCTGCCACGTGATGGCTGACACAGGAATGTGTGCAAGGAGGAATTTGCTCCCCGTGGGGAGGTGTCACATCCATTGCTGGGAATCACTTCACCTACCACTCAATGGCAGTTATCTCTGAGATGAAACTTCCCAGATGCTTCTGATGTACAGAAAAATTATGCAGCAGTTTAGTGAAGAGAGTGTTCACAGGGAAGGGAGACAGAAAAAAAACCCAGATTGCTCCCCAAGCTCATTTGATTCCCATTATTTCATCCTGTTTTCTGAATTCAGAAGTCTTTTTGAAATTGCAAATGGACAGCAAACTAATACATAAATAAGAAGTATCCTCACAGATAATGTCTAAGTACTCATGGGAGTACATGTGCATATATACACAGTGGTATCTGGGTATGGATGTGTGTTATCTGTGGCTTTTAGCAGCTACAGCTTTCTGCTGTGTTAAACTCTCAGTGTTTTGACTCACATAGATTCGCAGGATGCTGGAGGTATTCTGTACAAAATTCAATAGATACCAACTGGAAAAGTTGGGGTTTGGTTGGTAGGAGGTTTTTTAGTTTAGTGTAGGTAGGATTTGTTTGTTTTTGGAACTAAGATTAAGCTTAATCAATATGAAAGCACAAAAAACTTACTAAGTAATAACAGGAGAGACGTTAAGTTCCTCTCCCATCTGTGCACAGGCAAAGCCAAGGCAAACAGCCTGGTAGGCAGCAGTTGATGTACTGTGTGGTGCCAGTTTTGCTTCAAAACACACATACGCAACACATTTCTTTTTATTTCTGATCACTGATTATTTGAGCTAAATGAGCCCTAAAGTGAAGACATTGAGATTGAACTAGACTGCACAAGAAATGAGCTTGAGTATAATTGTCACTTGGACAACAAGCAATCTTTTAGAGACATTTCAGTCTCTTTAAATGTCTGTAATGATTAGTGCTGGAACAACCCTACCATCCACAGTGCCTCTTGTTCTTCTAAATATCCAAATCCATCTCAAACAATGTGAGAAGTTTCCAGTCATTTAAGTAGGAATGTTATCAGATGCTTACTGTGGATTTGCTCTGTTATTTGTATTTCCTTCTCCTTGAAGACATAACTTCCAGATCACTCTGCCAAAGAGTTATATTTCCTCTCTCTCCTGGCCCAAGCTAGAAAACATTTGGTGTGGCAAATCTGGCCACAGAAGCAGAAAACTCTTCCTCTATCTAAGTCAGCAGAGCAGCCCCTAACTCTGAATTTATGGTACTTCAGCCCTTAGTGACCTGTTAATGGCTAGTCTGGATCCATTATTACCACTGATGAGTATCCAAGCAGCCGGGTATTGCCCAGTGTCATTCCTCAGGGAAATAGCATCAAAGCTGTGTTAAGGCAGAGTCCTCAGATGTTGTAAAGAAGTACAAGACACTGTTGACTAGGAAAATGCAGTAGGCCTTGTGAAAATGCTTCAAGGTATCACCTTAATACATAAAGCATAGAATCATAGGCTTGTGTTGGAAGGGACCTTAAACTACATCCAGTCCCAACCCCCTGCCATGGAGAGGGATGCCACCCTCCCCAGATCAGGCTGTTCAAAACCCCATCCAGCCTTGCTTTGGATGCTTCCAGGGATGGGGCATCCACAGCTTCTCTGGGTAACCTGTGCCAGTGCTTCACTCCCCTCACAGAAAAGAATTTCTTCCTAATGTCTAATCTAAATCTCTCCTCTTTTAGTTTAAAAACATTCTCCCTTATCTTATTACTACCTGACCATGTAAAACATCACTTTCCCAACATCCTAAAAAGTATTCTTAAAAAATCAAACCTCAAAATCTCCACACTCTATCAATCTTTGCTAACAGAGTTCCTCTCTTGGGTCTGTCTTCCAGGGGGGAGGCTTTGGTATGTTTTCTATCCCACACTAACTCACTTGTTCATCTATCAGACTCTTGATCATCTTATTAGATGGCAAACATGATGTATTTTAACCATGATTTTGCTTGGCTTTTTGCCATCCTGTGCTGCCCTTCTTATCTGAACAAAGTGTGATTCCACCTGGCAGCATCCTTCACATTTACCACCAGACACACACAAGCTCAAATGCCTCTGAAATGCATCAGCTGGGATTTAGAACAGAGTAATTAGAGGCAGAAAACGAGGGTGCCTAATCACTCACTCCCTGCTGCCCCTGAGTGCTGCTGCTCAGGCAGTTAATTCTCTGCACTGAAGCATTGGCAAATGCAGGCACTTGGGCAGATACCGACACCCAGAGCTGTGGCATCTGTCAAGGGAAGGAGCCCTTCTCTGGGCTGCTGCCAGAGGATGTGTTCTCAGCCCTGCCCAGACCCAGCCAGGCACCATTTGGCACATGGTGATCCTTCAGGGCTGCCCACCTGCTGAATGGCAGCTTAGAAAAATTTTGGTTCCTCCTAACTCACAAAGGTCTGGGGCAAGGAAGGATACAGAGTGAAGATGGGCGGGTGGAAAATATCTAAAGTGCTTAATACACTTTTTGCCATATTCTAGAGAAAGGAAATGGAGTTTGTTGCATCCCCTGAACCTCCTCAACTTGCAGTGATGCCAAGTGAGAAACTCTAGGGTCAGGACACAAAACGATGCTTCCCAAACTCAAGCAGTCCCTGATGCCCAGGGTGATTTCAGTGTCATCATGTGGGTGGTGTGCCAGTGCCATGTCTGGGAAGCAGAAATGAGAGTGGGATCCTGTGCCAGCACGTAGGCAAGAGTTTGAGCTGTTTCTGGGTGACAGGCAGCCCCTTCCACGCCTTTGCCTTCAGGAAGAATGGTCCCTGCCACCACCTTCCTCCTCACTTGTACCCTCAGTCTCCTTCCTAATTGGTGAGTTTGTTCTTTTGTGCAAATTTTTCCCTTGTGCCTGTGAGTGGCAGGCACTGTGGGTTAGCAGGGGAGCAGGGAATTGAAAGCTGCAAGAACCAGTCATGGGCACAGCTCCACTGTGTTCACCCCCTTCCATTAATGCCTGCAGCTCTTCAGCAGATCAGGCTAACAGCACTTTCCAATTAAAGCATGAATATGGATGTGTTGATTGGAATCTGGGGCATAGGAGCTGATTATCTGATTGAAACTCCAAAGCATTAGCTTGGTTTCCAGACATTAAGGGCTGTATTTGGCTTGGTGTGTGGGTGTGGGTGGGTGGGAGAAGCAAGGCAAAGCAGGGAGGGAACTCTTGTTCTAGCTGAATTGCTCATCCTTCCAAAACTCCTTGTGCTGTGTGCTCCAGCAGACCTCCCAGGCGTCTGGGTGTGCCGACTGTCACACTGCTGCTGCTTTACCTCAGTGCAGGTGACAGGGAAGTGTGTCTGCACACACACACGTAGGGGTCCCAAAGAGACCAGCCAGTGAGTGCTGCAAGTCCTGGACCCCAAAGATGTACTTTCAAAGCTGGGAAGATCTGGGCACTCACAACAGTCCATTTGCAAACACCCTCTCCCCAGTCCATGACTAACATCTCCCCACGTGAGTCACGCTCAGACTTCCTCAGTACAAAGAGGAACAAGCTGCAGTCCAAGAGCCTGTGTTGCACAACACGTTGGGCTGTCCTTGAAGCCTTGTGCCTGTGCAGATGCAGGTGTACACACCTGTGTGTCACAGTGCAGGGGGTTTACAGCCCCTGCTGAGCCATGGCCACAGCTCAGCGCTCGTGCACAAGCCTCTTGAGTGGGAGAATATCCAGGCATCTCTTGTGCATGATGCCATGTAAGTACTGCATACACTGATCCTGTAGGTGTATCTAAATACTGAAAATATGCTTGTCCTATACTGCTACAGATTTTCTGGCATGGGCTGTTGGCACAGCCTGTCTGGTACAGAGGCTTTGACAGCTCTGTCTGAAAAGCTCAATGTGAGCAGTCTCCAGCCATGCCCCACATCAGTATTTCTATCATGCACTAGACTGGAAGATAAGCTAATAGTTCCTGCCCTATTTGTTTGCCAGGTACAGGGTTTCCTTAATTTGTAGCTGCAAATGTTGTTTACTGCTGCAGCTTGCTTTATATTCATTACTCTGTGGGCCTTATTAAGCAGCTCAAGGTTTTTGCCCAGAGGCCATGTTGAGAGGCACGGAGTTAAGGAAAGGCAACATGCCATGGTGCTGCTGCAGCATGTATGCATTCACCTGTGTTCAGTCTCTGTGGTTAAGCATCTGGCCCAACCTGGTGGGTTACTGGGGAGGGGTGTGGGCAAGATGAGCTTTTTACGTGCAGCTGTCTGAGGGAAGAATTCATGGAGGCCCCTCCAGTTCCAGCCTGGGACCAGAGTGTCAGGATGAAGGCAACAGTGTGCTTGAGACAAAACTGTGTATGGAACATCAGGGGGAATGTCAGGGGCACTGGGACAACTCTGGCACAAATTCGTAATTCTGCTGGGCAAACATCACATCCGAGAATAAGGTGAGTCACAGAAGTGATGCACACCCTCAGTGCTCTCCAAAGACTCTGCAGCTCAGGATAAGAAATCACAAGGGCAGAGGTTTTCCTCAATTGTTAACTGTTTCATACCTTCTTTAGGATTTTATTGGGTACTCTGCCACGACAGGCAAATTCACCATTACCGTGTTGTTGAGTGACACTCTCCAAGATGTGAGGGGCACTCAGGACTGAAAGGGGATGTGAGGGCCCTTTTGCATCTCTTGCTACCATGCTATGTATTGTCCTTGCAGCATCCGTTGTATGGGCATGATGGGCAGTCCTGGCAGTGCTCATCCTGGCCCAGACCCATGGGACAACTCCTATGTTTTCTCTTCTTTTCTAATTTTCATGAAAAAAATGGCTCCAGTACCAGTAACAGTTTGCAGAGCAGTACCTCCTTTGAGCCTGGCTGGGAGGCTGTTTGTGTGTGTGTGTTTTTAAACTGCTTTAAAAGCCTTGCATGAAAAATACTCTATGGGAAAAGTAATGTTTTTTCACTGCTCATATATTCAATTCAATATCCCTCCTATTAATACACAGTTGACTGCACTTCATCTCTGTCCTGTATTGTTGCACAGTGCTATAACTATTTATCTAGTCAGGAGTAAAAATGGAAAGCAATAATGTCATTTTCAGTCTACCTCTAATTGCTGGGATTTATTTGCAAATCAGGGGAGATTATAGATACAAGCGCTTACATTGCCTTTTCATACATGGGGTATTTTTTTCATTTCTTAGATAATTTTTGAAGTTTTGTTCTTGTTGCTTACCCAGAACCAAACCCTGATAGGCTCTGTCCTGTGTTGGAGCTCTGTGCCATTCTTTGTGATGTGACAACTTTACAAAATAAAGCAGTGCACAATCATTTCTTCATTTCCGAATTTTTGCAAACATCTGGACGTGACATTTGCAGTCTGGACCTACCTTATGTTCTCAACTCCATTGTGCCTGCCTTTGAGATGCTTCACTCTTTCAATCATGATTATACCCTGCCACATTTGCAGTGAGCTCATCAGAGATGCTCCCCTTGGTGTGAGCAGCCCATGCCCCTGCTCTGGCACACCTCACATGGCACACGGACAGCCGTGAGGACTTACAGAATCACAGAATTCTGTAGTTCCCGTGGACTTAGTCCCCATGGTGAGTTGGATAAATGCTCTGTCCTGCCAGGACATGGGGATGAGCCATGCCTTGGGCAGACATTGCCTTCTCTGGCTGTCTGGGCTCCAGCAAGTACATTTTTATAGGACATGCAGTGCATAGCCAGGGTCTGGAGAGAAGGTGCCCTCCAGCCACCCTGTTCTCAGGTGCTGCCAGACAACCACGCAAAGCTGGGACAGCTCCTGACTTGCTGTCACTGAATTCATCCCATGTGTCTGCTCACAGCCCTGACCTTGGCTGGCTGGCTTGATTTACAGAGGAATAAATAGGAAGTGCTGAGAGCAGACCTCAGCTCTCGGCCGATGGAGCCAAATGGGCTCGAGTCACCACTTCAGATCCACAGCTCAACACCCAGAAGGCTTGCATGGCTCAGATGCAGGTGTAGTTCGATTCAGGTCTCAAGGGCTTTTGTTGCAGGTCAGGGGCTGCAAACCAGGTCATTCTTGGACCTGTTGTTAGATAATAATCAGCATCTCAAGGCAATATATGGTTCTGTCAGCTAAAATGTTTATTTTATATATATGAATATAACATGAAAAAACTGTTAAGCACATAAAACCTAGAAAGATTTACCTGTGAGCAGTCAATCCCCTGTTTCTCTCTCTGCCTGTGAAAGAATCCAGAGACAGAAGCAAATGGCAGAGAGGGCAGGTAAATGGATCCTGCTCAGTAGCAGGAGCTGCTGCTGCGTCATAGAGGTTTTGTAAGTGTGTGTATGTGTGTGTTTGCAATGGGGCTGGAATTCAGCATCATATACAAAGAAATAATTTGTTATGGTCACGGCTGTCTGTGACTTCAGGGCTCTTAATGGGTGTCTCTTCTGTTTGCAGTGTGCATGTACAGAGAGCCATCGCTGCATGAAATTGGAGAAAAACAAGGACGCTCAAGGAAAAGTTCAGGGACACCAACCATGAATGGAGGCAAAGTTGTTAACCAAGACTCGACATAGCTGACAAATACCCTCCCTTCTTCCAACTCCTCCCCTCCCACCCACCTACCCACCCCACCTGGCGAAACCACACTGAGACGATGACAACTGAGCAAGGCAGGACCTACCGGTAGTGGCTTGGAGTGTGAACTCCAGAATCTTTCTTTGTGTAGGACGAGAAAATCGAAACCCAGATCCTGCCTGTTGCAACGTTTTAAAAAACAACAACAACAACAACAACAAAAAGTGAAGAAAAAATGTTTTAAATCAGGACTCCATTAACATTTTCAAAAGCAAACTGTTTGCTCTGTGATCAAAGGGGGAAAAAAAATCTCATCTCTGCATAATAATAATAATAACTAATAAATATAATAACAATAATAATAAAGATGTTACCTTTAAAAATAAAACAAAGCTTTTGGAAAATTGAACTTAGCATATGATGTGCAACAAACATGTGGGAGTTGCATCCTGGGACTGTGCTTTCTGTCTTATCCTTTCACCTCACGGTCACACCACTGTTTTTAACATCCTTGCTTCCCTGGGGATGGATGGGATTTTTCACAAAGCAGGAAAGGTAGGGATGCATTATGACT
This sequence comes from Coloeus monedula, assembly GCF_965178545.1. Lineage (NCBI taxonomy): Eukaryota > Metazoa > Chordata > Aves > Passeriformes > Corvidae > Coloeus > Coloeus monedula. The sequence goes on from NC_138790.1 coordinate 15,069,351, forward strand.
GTGTTTGCTCTGCTATCAGTAAAATATGGCCTGCCCAAATTAGGAGCCTGACAGTTATGGGCAATGAAGTAGCTACTCTGTATTCAGCCTTTTCCATCTACATTCAAACCCTGCGTAGTTATTTGTTGCTAATGTCACTCCATGAGTATGTTTGACCCAAGTCTGGCATTTTGTGCCTTTTTATCATAATTATTTATATTTATAGGCTTGTTTTACTGTATTAGTTGCCAGGGGAATTTCAGAAATGGGTTTTCAGGTCTCATAGGATGAAGTGATCATATTTATTAGGGTAGAGTTAGGAGATAAAGGGCAGGAGGGATAGCTGCTTGCTTTAAAATATGAAACAGATCAAGAAATGCTACTGAAATCCTTGCTGTCAGATGGAAATGGTGAGGCATGTGCTGTATGAGAGGGTAACAGGATTTCAGCAATGGAATGAGGGATGTGGGGAGGGAGTAGATGGGGTGTTCCTAGGAGGGAGTAGGTATAGGGGAACATGGGTAGTTGTGCCTGTCTGGCTGTGTCAGGGTGAGGACATTTCCTTCTAGCAGCTGGGGTCTCCCTAAATGTTCTGGCTCCACACTTACCACGCATGTTCAAAGCAGAGGCTGCAAGCCCCTCCAATCCCCAGCCTTACCACTGTGATGGTCTGAGGCCCCTGAGATGCTGCAGCAGCCTGGGTATGGATGTGGGCACGAGTCGTGCCAGTGCCAGGGCTGCAGATGCTGGAGAAGCACTTCAGAAATAATTCACAAATGGGGAAAGGCCAGGGCTGAAGCCCACCTGCAGTAACCATGGCTTTGGTGGGGACTGACAAGGCCCTCCCTGTCTGGTGCTTTCTGTCCTTGTGGGTCGGGGGTCAGCAGTGAACCCTCACTGCTGGGTGGGGCTGAAGCAGGGCAGTGTGGGCTGCTGCCCCATTTTCTGATCACACACATTAACTTCAGGCTCTGACCACTTTTGGCTGCCAGGGCCTGCAGGCACGAGCAGCAGCAGCAGTGATGCAGCTGCTGTGATGCAAACAAGCACTGCCCTGGCCGATGGACCTGGGAAGCCTTTGCTACTCAGGCCATGGGCACAGGTCCTTCAAGGGGTGAAAAAAAATGAAAAAGCAATCACCCAAGGGCCTGGAGAGGGGGCAGAACAGCTCTTTACACACGGGGAAGCAGCCTGAAGCGGTTACAGGCTGGGTATGAAATCCCAAATACCACCTTAATTGTGGAGGCTCCTGTGCCATCCTGGCCAATGCCTCAGCTGGCCGGCAGCCACACAGGCAGAGCTGCTATGGCTGTGGGAGAGGGCAGTGCCAGGGCTGTGCCAGGGCTGGCCACAATGCTCCTGCAAAGCCATTCTGCCCCAGGTGCCTCCCTCCCCACGAGGCGGTGTCCAGGCGCGTCAGGGCTCGGTGAGCGGCTCCGTACGGGAAGCAAGGAGTCAGCCAAATCTCAAGGTTATGGAAGACTCCCAGGATCAGCATGAAGGAATGAATTTCAAGCATGTCCTTTTGTGTTTTGGAAAAGTTGAAACCTTGAAATAAAGAGCCTCTTGCCATGGCTCTGCTGCCTAACACTGCACCTACATCAGGCAACCCCCCCATGCTCCCCGTCGTATCAGAGCGACTTACTGCTGCCCACCAGCCCCACAACGCTGGAGCAGAGTCACTAACACATCTTCAGCTTGTCAACAAACACCCAGCCCCATATGATGTAATTCATTGCCTACATTTCAGCTCCCTCACAAACTAGAGAGCGCCCCCAAATTAAAGGATGAGGGGCTGCTTGCTCACTGGAGACATGTACACTCAAAGAAATGGGAGTCTCAAGGCCAACGTTGAGCTAGCAGTTTCCTGAACTAACCAAGTCACCAAACACCAGGCCATGTTTAGGCACTGAGCCATGGCTCTTCCAGCTGCCCTTGTGGAGAGAAAGCCCAGCACCTGCCACAGAACACCCACAGCACACCTGGATACCACAAGCCTCTTCTGAACCCAGCCACAGGCAGCTTGCCAAGGGCACCGATGTCATCTAGAGCAGCTCCAGCACAAGAGACTAAAAATTGCTGTGGCCTTATGTGCAGGATACCCTTTGCCTAAGCCCCAAAAAGCTGTGGGCAGCAGCACACCCAGTCCTACCATGTGCTAATTTTGCCATTGTGAGATTCACTTATCACTTCTACACTAGGCTTTTGCCTTGTTAATAGTCTTTGGCCAAATCATTACAAGAATCCCTGGAAATGCCATATTCAGGCCTAAATGTCAAAATAATCTACTCCTTTATGGTGTTTGAGCTACTCCCTTTCATGTGACACACTGAGTTTGCCCACAGCGAGAGCCAATTGCTCCTGCTCTCACCCCGTGTCTGCCTGACCTCGGAGCAGGGCTTCTGCCCTCTGTTGAAATTAAGTGCTGGCTCTTCTTGCTCCCTGCTTAACCATGAGCCACATATGATGGCATAAACCATGATAAAAAGCCCTGAGGAAATACTGGGCTTTTCCTTGACCTCTAGGAAGCTGCAAAAATCAGCTCATGGTGTAATGCAGGGACTCCTGACATCATGGCAGCCCAAAAACCAGTGAGGCTGCACAGCCCAGCTCCACAGTGTCTACCTGCACCAGCTGCTGACTGGGAGCTGCTTGGTTCCAGGTGCCCCAACACCTTCCAGATGCCTGGGAAAGCCCAGGGGATCCACAGCTTGTAGATACCATGAAGGGTTTCATGTATTTTCTTTACACAAGTGTCTTGCAAACTCTATCCCCAGCCCTTATCTCAAGGAGGTGATGTGGGTTTTGTAGATCATCCGTCTGCTGCTTCCCAATTTTCAGGGAAAAGGGGAATCCACAGAGAATTTTTTTGCTTACTTTGAAGTTCCTACAGTCTTTTTCATTGCTTCTCACTCTTCTTGCTTGGTGTGAAGGTCTTGGTGAGTGATGGGGTTTTTTTCATTCGTTAGCCACACATACAACAACCATTTAGGAAGCTTTGTGATTCAGTTTAACATTATAGTGACCAGAGCCCTTGTCTGGCTGCATGTGATACCAGCAGGACAAATTCCCTTGCTATGATGGCATGGCTTTGGGCAAACACCTACCATAGAAAAGTAAATGATAGAAAAGAAGCATGTTTTTGTCTAACCTGGCCCATAGCTACTGTTAAGTCTGGTAAGGCTGCAGCAAACCTTTGCTCTGTGAGTAACTGATGCTGCTACAGAAGATCTTGAGCATTAGAAGTTCAGCAGCAGCAAATACTTCACAGAAATATGAGTACATTTAAAACATTCATTTTGTTTCACCCTGTTTTTAATTGTGATGTTGGCACAGTGCTGGCTGTATATGCTGTGCAAAACAGCCCCTCTCACCTATGCATCCAGGGCAAAACCTTATGAAATGGCTCCAGTTTGGACCATAAGGATTTTCCTAGGAAGAAAGTGTAGAAAAAGCTACAGACAAGCATGCCATACTGTGCCAGCAAGTTCTGCCACAAGTGTCAGCACTGGCATGTGACAATGTGCTATAAAGTGAAGCTGACACTCAACAAAGCAATTTATGAAAGTTGTCTGTCAACAACATTTTTGTGTTTGCGCTCAGAGAGGTTCTGGCTGATAAAGGCCCACGCAATCCCTCAAGCTGTCACGGGCTTCACTTTACACCTTTATATCTTAAACTGCACTTATTGTGCACCAGGAGAGTTACTGCCCCAGAAAGGCATCATTGCCACACTCTGAGCAATGCTGAAGAGGAGATGGAGTAAGCACCCAAGGCTGAGCAGAACTAGCAGGGAACAAAGTGTGCTATCCTTCCTCGTTCCAAGCCAGCAAAACTGCAGCCTGGATGCATGATTGGCATGAAAAAACATCTTCATGAGGATGACACTTCCTAGAACAAAGAAGGCATAGAATTCTCATTAGTTAAAGCACACAAACCCAGGCTTTACTAATGGGCATGCAATAAATACACTACTATTAACATGGGGAAGATGTTGGCCCCAAAACATGTCCAGCACTAAAGCTCTATTAACTGGGGCATAGCTTAGCCCTTGTTCTAGACGGCGAGGATCAGTTTGTATGTCACTGCATCGAGGAAATTTTAAACAAGAAAAGACACAAGTGACTGTCTTCAGGGACAGATTTCTCTCCCACAAATGAAACAAAATGTTTAGTTGATGCTGTGGGACGACCCACTGCACACACCTAGGAGTAAAACCAAAAGAAACAGCACTGCCCTTCCTTAGTGAAGCAGAGATGTTTCCATGGCATTCACATTTTCCCTCCCAGTACCAATGCTTCAGCCTTCTAGCCTGGAAAGCTGTTTCCATGGAGCAGAAGGCATCAAGGCTCACATCCTTCTCACCTGCACAGAGTTAAGCTTGACTGCTCTGCTTCAGCTGCTGAGCTACAGTCATGGGCATCCACCAATTTCCCCATATTCTTCTTACACACCTTTATTAAGAGCAAAAAAAAACCCCAAATAATTCCATAGCCAGGCTGATACATTTTTAGCACCGTATTTAAGAGCATGAACATCTCAAAACTGCTGAAACATTTATGGCCACGAAGTTAAAGCTAAATAACTCCCATTTCAGGACAGAGGATTTCTATTCATGATAGTTGCATAATGAACTGCTGCATGCACAGAAAGTTGGACATCTTCCCAGCCTGCCTCCCTCTTGGACTTCAGGCGGCTTCTCCATGGCAAAGGAGGTCTAGGCCAGCATAGCTCCATTTCACCACTGCATTAGCAGGAATTGTGGTGATGCAAACACAGGGAGCTCACATAGACTCCAGAGAATTCCCAGCTGAGGCAACTGGAGTTCCAATGCAGAAAAATTTGACCTTCTATGGTCAAATGTCCTTTCTGGAAAGGACAGGATCTCTCATCAAACAATTGCTTGAAAAGAAAGAAGGGAGTTTGTTTTATTCAAAATACTCTGGTGCAGGCATAGGGATAATCCATCTTTGGAAAATGTCATTAATGTTTACTGGGCAATACAAATGGAAAAAAAACAAGGCATTATCAATTATTAAAAAAAAAAAAGTCTGGGTATGGGATCTGAGAAGTAGCAGAGGATAACCCTCCCAAGAGTCTATTAAGAATAGGTTATATATTGTTCCATTTTCCATGCTCATTACAATCACTGCCCCAATAATAGCTGCGTGCTGTGCCTTTCTCTATTCTAGTACAATTTTCCCCGTGGGAACTAAATAACTCCATTTAAATACTGAGCAGAGCTGGTAGAAGAAAGCAGGATGTTTCTGCTGTGCTACCCTTGTGTGCAATCTGTATCTGAGGGAGCTGGTTGCGACCCTGCTTTCTCATAGATTGATACAAGAATAAAGGGACAGCCCTGGGGAGGAGGAACACGTTGGTCAGTCCAACTAAATGACATTGTGAAGGACAAATTATGTCAGACTTAATAACTTTCAGAAATTAAGGCTTTGGTGAATTTTAATTCCTTGAGCCTTAAGAAAAATTGCAGGGAGAAAAGCAACCAGTGGATCCATCTTAATGCCAGTCCCTAAGCAAGGACTTCGGTGACATTTAAGTCTCTATATCCAGCTCCTGGCTTGTCTCCTATGTATGGTGATGCTTTCCTTTCTCAGAGGTCTGAGTTTCCCTGGGAGATCCTCCTCTCTGAGTCCTTGGGAACTGTGGTCCAAAGAGGGCAGAGGAGTTCCTGCTTGGGCAGCAGTGGGACCCCAAACTAAGTGCTCTGCTCAGGCTTTCAGCTGATGGCCCAAGCCAGAGGGGCTCCTCACAGAGTCCTCCCCAGAACACCTCATGCCTCCTCCAAACATGCCAGGAAAGACAGGAAAACAAAGCTCATCATCTTGAGCAATTCTGCTTCCCAAGACCCTGATTTGTGCAGAGCCCACAGCAAGAACCCCAAAATCTCACAGATGTCAGCTCCCCTACTGTGCTGTTCCCAGTCTGGGCTATGGTGCCAGAAGCAGCCCCGAGCAGAGGTTATGAGGATCACAAAGCTTATGGAGTGATCAGATGATAACAGGACACTGCAAAGGGGAAGAATGTCTGATTCAACTGTGCCTCTCAGGGGTCACTTACACGCTGTTACTCTGACACTGCCACTTTTTAATTTTATTTTCCAACTTACTGCACAAGCTGGCAAGTCAAATAGTTTCACTCAATTCACCATTAAACAAAGAAAGTGCACAGGGAACAAGCTTTACTTGACATCAACTCAATTTGAAGATCATAAAGAGGTGTGTTTAACTTTGTATTATCTTCACTTTTTAATTTTCACTGGGTTTTGTTCTTCCTGCTTTCAGACAGCACAGAAAGCAGAACTAATAGGGAAAACACTGACTTCTGCTGTGGGAGCAGAAAACATTATCTCACAAACAGATGGGATATTCTGGTGACTCCCAGCTCAGTTCCTCTGGGCTTCAGATGAGGAGTTTTCACATGAGAATATAATGAATTTTCACAAGGTCACAGTTAGGGTGCTGTGAGGCTTGTCCTTCACGGATAAGTTCATGTGATTCTCCCAGCAAGGTCAATGGGCTGCCAGGTGGGACCTAAATCTGAATTCAAACTGTGCATTCAAGGTGTGGAACCAGAACTTCCCAGGGAAAGTTCCCTATGGGTACTTAGAGATCTAAATTTGCCATGGAAAAAGGTCTAGTTTAAATCACCATCTTTGGATTTCACTTCTGTATTTTTCCCTATAAAACCAAACTCAACTTCTAAATTCTATGCACACCCCTGTATTCTTGAATCTCCAAATTCAAGCACTAGACTATTTCAGAATTTTATTCCATCTGTAGGATTGAATAGGCCTTGTATAAATTGGTAGCATTTAAAATGAGAAAAAAGCTCAGTATTGGCAATATTTAATGGCCAAGGAGCACAAAAATTTAGCTCTAGACATGCCCAAACTGGGGAGTCCACATCCATGTAGAAATTTAACTTCAACTGCTGCAGTTTGATCTCACTTATTATTAATTAAGTAAAACCAGTTTTCTGTTCAGAAATATGTTCTTTGGGACAAGCTATTGCAAGCACATCAGCAGGTGGTAGCTTCAGAGAGAGAGAATGGATGCAGTCCTGAGAGTCAAAGCTGGGGGTATTTCAAACAGAAAGACATGCTCATCAATAAAAGGAGATCTTTCCAAAGTAAGCATGAGCTGGTTCCAGGTAAAGGCTTTATCTTTTCTTTGTAAAATAGTTGCCTGCTCCTACAGATTTGCAGGAATAAATTTTACATCCTGTGTAGCTTGTACTAAAATAACTGACCAAAAAAACCCCCCAAAAACCCAAACAAAAAAAGCCCATCACTTCCATACTGCCGCCCATCTGGATTCTGCTCTGTTTTGGAAACTTTAAAGAGTTGAGAATCAAACTCACCCCCAGGGCAACTCCAATGAAATCAATGTGAAACCCTGGGAATTATTCTGGCCCAAGTCTCATTTTCTCTTTAACTGCAGGAACCAAGGTCATTTTCCCATCTGGATTTTGCAGAGGCTTCTGCACATACTGATGAGTTATGCATTTTATCAAACCTTGACCATCATTTTAAGGGCTAGAAAATGATTGCACGGTGTCAGAGGATCACAGGAGACAGGATGAAGACTCTTGGTGTTAAAATCCAGACCTCGTATTTACTATGTGCCACCTCTCCTGTGTCCCCAAAGTTATATCCAGTATCTTTCCAGAGTGCAGGGCAGGAATCTGTCCTCCTTTGTCTCCAAAATCTCACACTTAATGCCAAATGACACCACACATCCTCTATCTTGACTTCAGGGAAGTTAAATTTTTCCACATCTGTAGGTTTTATCTAACAGTGTGACCAGCATTTTTTTTCTGGTGGTTGAAGGACTGAAAAAAAACAAACTGTAGGTTTTTTGTTTTGGGGGGAGAGGGTGTCTGTCTGTCTATGCCTATAGGCCTGTACCCCTCTTCCCTCCTCAGTAATCCCCTCTGTGCCAGCATATGTGATGTCTGGATGGATCTGGCCCTGCAGGAATCTCTGATGACAGCAGAGCATCATGCAGTCAGCCTGCCTTAGATCCTGGCTTGGTCAGCACCTTAAAAACTGCTTTTGAGAATTTGAGGGCAAAGACCTCACACAAGCAAGCAATTAGAGCAATTGTTCCAAGTTTCAAAAATGGTAGATGGGTCAAAAAATGCATAAAGGATTGGCTGCAGACACCTTCTCCATCACAAAGTGGTCTGTGTCAGATATACTAGCTAAGGCTCCACCTGATACATTCAACCTCATCACGGCAACAAAACACGCCATTCAAACATGGCAGTGACTGTAAGACAATATACTGGAATTGCAAAAGCAATTCCTGACCAGAAGTAGACTGCACAAGGCTATATTTTAATATCCTGAGCAGAGAATTATTTGCTGTTTAGTGTGCTTTAAAATGTTGTCCTTCTGTGCAATTGATAGCTTTTACTGCTCCTGGACAGAATAACAAACAGCTGTGCTGCTAAATAAAAGAGATCTTTTGGATCGTCTCAGAGCACTGCCTTGGCAGCCTTGGAGCCACAGTGACTTGTGAACAGGGTGAGTGGTTGTGGGGCAGATTTGCCAGCTGGTGCAGGCACTTGCAGCTGCTTAGAGTTCATGTATAAAAGATCTCATCACAGATTATTAAAGGCAGAAAGGACAGTTTTAAACCAGAGAGTCTGACCTCTTGTGTAACACAGACTGGTGATTTCAGAGCAGAAGTCAGAGATTAGCCTGACCAGAAGTACCCAGCTGGGCAATGGAAATTCTGCTCTTAGCTCACTGGAATCTCACATGCCAGTGTTGTAATTCCACAATGCAGCAGAGAGTTCATTCAGAGGCTGTAGACCAGGTAATCAGATTCTATGCAGGTTTACTTCTTGATTATTTATTCAATAAGGATCACATTAAAAGCCCACTGGAGGCAGTGAGAGACTCCTGTTGACTTTGCAGCAGCCTAAATCAGACCTGAAGCGCTCAGAGTTTTAATATGCACAATTGGAATTTGGTAGCGTTGCTTCCAGAGGTCTGCATCAAATTATGAGCACATTCAGAGGAATGTGCTTATCACACATCTTTACTTGCCCGAGGGTAACCTCTTATAACTCGTTCCAAGCAGCTTTCCTGCTGGGATTGACACTTCCTCAGATGACCTCTGAACTAGCATCACCTACTGACCTCTTTCCATGCAAAAATGATTTTTTGGCCAAGATGAAGCAAAGCATGGCTGGTGAGGATGGCAGAGAGACAGAGCCAAAGCTCAGGAGTTAGGAGCAGTTGGGGCAGAACTGTAGGAAGGACTCCAAATAGCTTTGTGTGAAGTCTCAGCTAATGTTGCCCGATCCCTCTATTTTATTTCCCCTTCAAAACAGGACACCACAGGCACTCCTTCCTCCCACTCTCCTGCACCACCATTCTCCTCCAGCAAAACCTGAATGCTGTCTTTTGTCAGAGCTGCTGGGGTTCCTGCAGAGCACAATAAACCACAGAAACTGCCCATATTGGTGGATTCTGGGGTAAAACCTTTCTGGGTGCTGAGTCACATAAGCCAAAAAAAAAAGTGTTCTCTGGAGCTGACAACCCTTGCTATGTGTAAAAGCACCAAAGAGAATATCTGTCAATATCTGGATATGTCCGACACGGAGCCAGAATATGTTACATTGTCTGTTGACCACTTTATAATCTTCTATCCCATCTGTAGAAGATTAAAAATTTATGCAATATTTTTTGGTATAACAGTATTTTTCCAATGAGAAAAAACACAGTCTGATTTGTATTCCTCTGACTTGAAATCATTCATTTGAAATGACTGTTTGTTCTGCTAATTTAGAATCCGGGCAGGCGTGGAAACAATTTATTTTGGTTTGTGAAAGGAGCTGATCTTGGGTTTGTTAAGTGCATATGTACTTTGTTGCTTTGGGATGCAGTACAGCTCCCTGCTGGAATAAGAGTTCTCCAGAGGCAGGAGCTCCACAGTGAGCCCATGATGACACCCTTAGAGAGGAACCTGTCCTTGATTGAACATCAGATCTGTTGCACTTCCCTTGTCTCCTCTGCAAGAGGTTTTTTCTACAAGTCACTTAATGAACTAAGCCCTCCATGGCCACCCCAATGTGATGCAGCCCAGACAGTGGATCAGTGTTCACTCGGGAACCCAGTCTGACATGGACCTGCTGGCCAAACTCAAATGGGGACTGCTTGTCTGCAAAATCCAATGTGACCCGTGTTCCCTGCTCCCATGAAAAAGTCCTTGTACTTCTTACAGCCTCATTAGGAACCTGGAGTCTCCTACTGCTGGAAGCATGGAAACCCATTCAAAGAACCTACTCGTGCACACACAGATAAAAAAGGATTCTGACATCTCTAAAAATGCCACCCTCCCAGTAACTAAATTATCTGCACTCACCTACAATTACTTTTATTATGCTTGTACCTGCTTTGCACCAAATTTCCCACGACAGAGTTCTGATGTCTGCTAACTTTATTTTCCCTAATGTCTAAGCAAAACCAATTGGTTTTGAAAAATGCTTCTTAATATTTGATGCAGAAAAGTAATTGGTATTGAACCAATTCAAAAGCTGGATAATATTGTCTTTCATGATATGCTGGGCAATGACTTGGACTACAGCAACATTACGTGAAGCAAGGATTTGTTTAAATAGCTTTCATTCTGTTTTGCCACCAAACCTCAGTAACAACACATTAAATACATGTATTTCAGTACCCCAGCACAGACATTTTGTTCTGTAACTCAAAATGTTTCATCTTATTGCTCTGAGGATTCTTGCCAGTTGGCACCTTTGCTCATGTGCTAAATTTCTAAATTTTTAATATTTACCCGCTTACCTGGTTTGACACAGCATACCTATGTGAGGCAGAGGGAACTGGCCCTGGGAATGTGGGCACTGCACTTTCAGGGTTGTCGACAATTTTACTGGCACTCTGCAGACAGACAGCACAGCAGTGGGCCTCTTGCATAAACTGATAAACAACAAAATATGTTAGCATCTGTCTGAATTGAAACCACAGCCATCTAGAAGCAAAGTAATTTGCAAGAGAGATGGCACCATCAGGAAGAGAATAAGCTAAACCCAGCTGACTTCCTGCAGACATTTCATCCCTTTTGAACCCAAAGAGTGAATTCATGCTGCATCCTTGCACCAACCACCCATGGGTTTGGTCCACAACCAGAGAAGAGTTGGTCTCTATGTCTTAGGCTGAGTGAAACTGGTGAGGCAATTTGGCTTCTGCCAAGCCAAGGCTGGGGCTGTCCCAGCTCATGCTCATGCTGTCTGTGGTCTGAGTTAGGCCAAAGCACTAAACCAAAAGAAAATTATTTGCTGGTTTAGCCTCTGAGGCAGACTCACCCCAGGAGCAGCCAAGAGCCAGCAGTGGCAAAAGGGACAGGGTGGGATCATGTGAGGACAACAGCTGGTGGCAGGGCTGCTGCTGTGGGAGCAGAGAGCCCTTCCATCACTTTATCCACAGCGTCAGGCCATGTCCTCAGTGCCTGCTGCCCTCACTGCAGATAGAACATCTCTTCTCACAGTATCCTGACTGTGGAAGATTTCTTGCCACTGTCAGATTAATAAGAGACTCACAGTCTTAGACTGGCTTTTGCTCTGAGCCAAAGACTTTTCTTTCTCCATTGAATGGTATGAAATTAATGAAAATTAACAACAGCCCATGAACAGAAGCACATTAAAGATATGCAGATGCTGTAAACACACAGAGACAGGGTCATCTCACCACAGATGGCTGCTCTGAGTATTTCTAGCACTGTTGCAAACTAATCCTATTAGAGACAGCCAGGACTGTCCGAGATTCCCCAGCCATGTGTCCATAGGCATGTGCAGACAGAAATGCATGGCAGACCCCAAGATCCCCTGGCCACGTGTCCACAGGCAGTGTGAAATGCCTGTGAGAGAAATGCATGGCAGTAGCTGCTGACAGCCTGCCTGGTCCTCAACTGCCTGAACTCCATACCAGTGTTGTGCTAAGCAGCCAGCTGTGCCCAGCTCTGTTCTGCGTTCACCAGGGATCTTGTTCCAGCCACATCTGTCCTGCCAGGTTGATGCTAGAGCAGGGAGTAAATTGTGTCCAGAGAGTGGCCCTGAGTATCCAAGGCAGGCAGCACAGACTCAGCTGTCTTCACAGAGAGGAAAATTGGCTTCTAGAGCCTCTTAAAAATAAATAAATAAATAAATAAATACAGCTCTTAATTCAAAAGTGAGAGAGGCTTGTGGCCAAAATTCCCCATTTTGCAGTATTTCAGGGAGCTCTGGTCTTTGTTCCAGGCTGAAACTCCAGCCCATTTGGCACAGGTTCCATGGGTTTCAGAGCAGCTCAGATTTCATTCTCTAACACACACTGCTGAAAGCACTGGCTTATGAAACTTCTAAGAAATGGGCTAGAGCCAGACCTGACCTTCCTTATCACTGTCTCCTGGTGGTTTAGTGTGAGTGTGAGTAGCAGACAGGTAGCTGGTGGTGAAAAGAATCCACAGTAACAGCAGAGTCCCAAGGACTGTTAGAGGCAAAAGCTCCAGCCCATCTCCTGGCTGAGCTGCACAACAACATTGCAGTGAGACTGCCCCTAAGATGCTTTATAGGGAAGGAACAGAACTCCACCTCTTCTGCTGAGCTCTTTACCTTTGTGATAATCCAAGAGAGAGAGTTTGAAAAGAACTGGTAATCCTCCCTCTGTGCAATACACCATGGCTCTTTCTCCCTGGGGTGAACAACAGCCTACTAGGATGTCAAATGTCTGAATGTCCCTGATCCACAGGTGTTTGAATGCTGGAATGAAAATGCCATCTGGCTCTGGGAGTCAGCTTCCACCACCAGTACCAGGTCTGCCTGCCCTCACCCTCTGCTCCCCACCTTTAGGGGAGTGATTTGGGCTGGTCTTGGCTCCAGACCAAGGCCAGCTGGGCACTATTCCCAGCCCTCCTCCCCCTGCTTCCTGATGCTGCGCAGTTCAGATCCCTTCTGAGAGCCTCAATCTCCCTTTCTGTAGCAAAAGACTGAGCCATAGGTTTGCTTCTGAAAGCTCCAGAGAAGCAGTACAACACGAGAGAGAGCAGTATTGGGACTCTCCAAGCTGCTGCTGTCCCTGCAATGGCCTGAGCTCAAGAGTTGATGAGAACTGGGCTCCAGCCACCTCCAGCTCTGGTTTTGGAAGCAAATTCCCACATCTCCAAAGAGGAACAAAGCTAATTCTCCTTCCTCCTGTACTCCTGCCCGTTCTCTCTGGTGCCTCTGAAAATTACAGTTTTGCCATTTGAAAACAAAAGTGCTTATCTGGTAAGAAAGACTCCATAAAGAAAACAATGGAAGCTGTCACATCTGTACTGTCTGAACACCATCTCTATCCCAAGTTTACTCTGAAACAAAGACAATACCATCCAGTCCTCCTGCAATATAGTAGTAAATTGCTTAGCAGTGGCACTTGGAGAAAGAATGAACACACTTCAATTAGACAATGGCATCATAAAACACCAGCTCAGTAAATAAAAACCTGGAGGTTAACATTTGTAGAGATTAAGCAATCTGTTAAGCAAAGTTTAGGCATGTTAGGGGTTTTGTTATACAGTTATATACATGTAGCATCCAAAACAGCCTCCTCAGCTTACTTTTAAGATTATTTTTGCTTTAAGCATATGTGATTACCTGAGAGTTACCTGAGGTCCAGAGACTGGTTTGGAACTGTAGATACCTGCAGAAATAGGTGTGTCACTTCTGGTAGAGAAAGAAAGGACAGCAGAATGATGGAGAGGGAAAGTAAAACCACAGAATGGTTTGGGTTGGAAGAGACCTATAAAGATCAAAAAGGCAAATTGTATCTTTGCTTAAGGGGCTGATGACAAATGCTGGAAATGGGATGTAACTGCTGCAAACAGGCTAGTTACCAATTCAGGAAATCCTAATTCCAGGTTAGGAGGAGCTGAAAGCTGGGATAACACCTAGCTGGAGAATATGTGTCACCTCTAATCTCCAAACCACTATGGTTATGACATTTTAATTTACTGCTTTCCACCCTGCAAATCTCAAAATAGCCTCACACATGTTTGGCCCTGGAAGGACTGTATGCACTGCAAGCCTAAGTTAAGAGAAGGATCCTATTTCTTGGCTGATTTTACAAACAGTCTTTGCATCCAAAACAGAGTAAACCTGGGCAGGCCTCAACTTCTTCCAAACTCAGAGAAGTGTTTTTGATTACGATAAAGCAGTACAAATCCTTAAGAAGGCTGCTCCTGCAGAGTGCTCCTGCAGGTCCCCGCATGGACAGGGAGATCTCACTGTGCTTTTCGGGAGCGGTTTCTCTGCCAGCTTCAAGGAGTGGCTGCTCACACCTGCCATCACTGTGACCCTCCATTGGCTCTCTGAGCAGGACTTGAGGCAGAATTTGTTTTCAAAGGACCTTGTGAATATTTGGTGTAAAAAGTAACCAGCACATTTTCACTGCAGTGAGTTGTGCCTCACAACAGCCAACACCAGTGTTATACAGGGGAAATGAGTCTCAGGCAAACACAGCCTGTGATGATGCACATTCCACTGCACTCCCCTAAGTGCTGGACCAGACCCACCTGGTACAAACACCTCAAAGAGGTGCTGAAACCTGCTGGCTGCTGAAATGCTCCTGTACTACAGCACTCTTGCTCCTTACTCCTCCTTCATTGTAAATTCCCCCCTCTCCTTCAACATCACTGCCCCCCACACAAGCTGGGAGATTATCTCAATTATTCCAGCTGTTGTGCTACACCACACTGAACATAGTAAAAGCTGACAAAGCACCCTTCACTGGCTCCATTATCATCTGGCACTGGAAGCTGAGGATCCTAAATGAGCAGGGCTCAGGCTGATGTCATACTTGAGAAAGTTTGGCAGGGGAGAGGGAGGAGAAAAAAAAAAGCTGTGGATTTTACATGGCTGTTTTTATCATTAGAAAACTTCAGAGGAGTATTGATAGGGTGGGATGAGGCTATGATTCTGGGGGTTTATTAGTCTTGATACCTTTTTGAAATGCAGACTTCTTAGACAAATATTTCCAGGTATACCGTGGATTATTAATTCAGATTTACCTAGAACTGTGCTCATTCAAGGTCCTGGATAGTCTTGCAAATCCAATCACTGTGCTGATACAGGCAAGATGCAGTCTTCCACTTTAACTCCATGATTAACACAGTGGCATCTTCAATGCATCCACCTGAAACAAAATGGAAAGAATAAGAAAGAAAAGACTACAGTAGAGCCCACATTACACACACTTCTAGCTCATTTTCTTAAGCAGAGAGTTCCAGACTCACCAGCACCAGGGTGGATGATAAATAAGGGCCATGGCCTTTGGCAAAAAGAAGTTCATTTGCTCACCCAGCTCCTTCCAAACTTGCAGCAAGCAGTGCACAAAGGTGCTCAAGTAGGAAAGAGGAATGGAAATAATTTGCCAGTAACAGTTGGGACTGACACTGGATCGTAACCCAGTGCCCAAATGGTGAGAACGAGCACTGGTTAGGCAGGAGGAGCAGCAGCTGAAGACGATCTCTTCCCTAGGCCTTGCTTATCTAACTGGGCATAGCTGTGAGAGCTCCTGCCAGTGGCTTACAGGGATATGGTCTCAGTCCACTTCTACCTTTTCGGCTGCTAAGTTTTGCTGCAAACAACTGACAATACACTGCATGCCCATAAAATGGCCCTTCCCTCCCATGGCTGGATTTTCAGGTGCTGTTGGGCTCCACATCCAGCTGCTGAGAGCAGCTCTCTGAGGGAGACACGCTGAGAAGGGATCCTAAGGTCATCTCCAAGGACTAAAACAGCAACAATTTCCAAAACACAAAGAATTGAAGCTCTTCACACATGGCACAGACTTCTAAGCCACTTAGTTGTTTTTAAAAATTAGTGATGACATTCACATATCCTCTCCCAAATGCCAGAAAGGCCAGAAACTTTGCAAGTTTTCATGTGATGCCACTTCAGCAGGCTGAGAAGCGTTTCTTGGCTTCTCAGCATGTGAACTGCAGCAAACTCCTCTCCATTTTCATTTTTAGTATTATACCAGGGTTGTGCATTCCAGCGGCATCCAGAGCTTCGTGAAAAGCACAGAATAATTTCCGAAATCCAGGTTTATGCTGAATGAAAGAAGGGACTCCCTGTCCCTCTGGCACACAATCAAAGAGGCCAGCCTCCATCTCATACAGAGCAACACTGAACATCCACAGAGCAAGCTTTGTGCAGGATTCATATACTGAATATACATACACTCTCTAAGATACCGTGCAAAAGTGATAACCACATGCAGAGCTCACCTAAAACCCAGCACCTAAAGTGTTAATACAGCACAGAGGAAACCATGTAATCCCTGAAATGAGGACAGTGCTCCAAGAATGGATCGATGCAGGGTTGCCCTTTGGTTCCCAGCTGCTGACAGACAGCAAATTGATCAGTGTGGTTTGAATTTCTCTCCTGACAATTCAGGCAGGAGAGGGCCAGGAGCTCTGTAAATGCATAATCTGCGCCTGGCACTCGCTCACTGTGTACTAAGCAACGATAAAACCTTTGGAGCAAGCTGTTTCCCCTCCAGTTGGTTAACATTTGTATCCAGCTGAACTCCTGGGGTGATAACTATAGCAAACCTCCTCCTTTGAGGCAGATAAATAAAACATACTGTAAAGAAAAGTACAGGGTATTGGCACGTCTCTCCCACAGGCTGTAAGCAGCTGAATGCCGCATCCCAGTGAATGCGAGAAGCGAGCGGGTTTTTCCCGAGGAGGCTCTGCTCACTCTCTGCCTTTCTCCCCAGTAACCGATCCATTTTTTTTGTTCCTCCTTCCCCCTGGCTGGTGCACAGAGCCATGCCCCGGCACAGGGCACGGCAGCATCTTTGCTAATTCTCAAAGTGCCACCTACAGTTTGCGCGAGTGCATGTGTGTGAGCAAACACAGTCCCAGGCAGAGATGGAGACATCCTGTAAATGAGATATATTTATCTCTCTGGGTACTGAGACATGATCAAACCAGCCCGTAGCTCTCACATGAGAGGACAGAAATAATTCTGGGAATGCTTCTGTTCTAGGAGCAGGTCTTCTGCCTGCAGGGGAAATCGGGCACTGAGCACACAAACTCTGCAAGGGCACAGAGAGCCTTGAAGGGAATGAAACAGGGTCGTTCGTTCTGGCTGCACCTCGTATGCTTTGTGAGTGGCCCTCCATCCCTAGCTCAGAAGAAGCGCCACGAAAACAGAGCAGGGATCCAGTACCTGGTTTCTCCCTGATGAAAAACACCGGTGGATGTGGCAGAACCAGCTCCCCCGAGGTGCCACGAAAAGGATGGTGAGTGGGGGCAAGTGCTGGAGTGGAGCAGTGCAGTGGCTTCTATAGCCACAGCGATTTAGCAATCCCCACCACCACTGCCATCCCACAGCCCACCCCCAGCAAAAGGGCCCTGCACAGTGGAGAAGCTTTTTTTAGACAGTAGGGAAGGCAAATAGGGCAAAGGAAATGAAGGCAACAGCTGAGAGGCTTAGGGTTTAATCAGAGCTGGCTGTCTACTGCTTACTTGCTTTCTTCACTTATTTTCAAAGGAAAATGTCCACATCTATAAAAAATATAGAAACCCCCAAAACCCAAACAGCTATTCCCTGTTCCCACTGTGCAATTAAATTGGGGGGGGGGGGGGGGGGGGAGGGGGAGGGTTTTGTTTGTTTATTAATTTTCTTGCAGAGGTAATTTAAAATAAATAAGAGAAGACTTCACTGGTCCTGTGTTGTCTTACAGTGATCAGGCTGGTTAGGGAGCTCACAAAAGCCATGCCTATATCCACAGGAAGAACAGTGGCCAAACACACTCTCAGTTAGAGGCTTTCCTTGGAATTTTGCCTCCTTCACCTGTTTTGTTTGGGGGTTTTTGGCAGTTCTGTGCAATAGCTTTGCACCCCTTTTCCTTGGGGTTTCATCCAGCCCATAGTAGGCTGTGATGGACTGCCACCATCAGGGGGTTGCACTGACCAGATTTCCACTGGTGTTACGTGCAGAGCTCAAAAAAACTCCCCATGGTTTGTTGAAGAGCCCGATCCTGGCTGGAAAAACCCCTTCTCAGGCTTGAGCAGACGTTCGCAGGAGACCTGGAGAGGCTTGAGTGCTCTGCTCTGGAGCTCCTCATCCTTTCTGCCCCCTGCTCCAACCAATCCCACAGAACCCAGCAACAGCCTCTGTTTGGACATGGGCACTCTTGAAAATGGTTGTTTACAGTGATCTCACTTGGACTGACAGGAAAACCCGAGCACAGAACGGTTTTTAAATACACCCTGTGGCTGAAAGCCTGGAAGCAGCTGGCCTCTGGCCAGGCTGTGAGAATGAACAATGGCAGAGACGGAGGCAAGCCCAGATTCTTCCTGCTATAATTTGACTTTTTTGAATGTACTTAAATGGAGAGGTTGTTAACTAATCAGATGTCTTTCAGTTTGACTCTTAGCTTTGGCTCATGATATAGCAGATACACAAAGAGCACATTCCCTATACCCCCTTCAGTCATCAGTTATTCCTCTCACCCATCAGTTTGTTTCTTTCTTTTATTTTTTTAACATTTCTTTGCTGTAAGTTTGGACCTTTTGTGAGAAAAAGAGCATGGAAAAAATTTTCTTCCTTTCTGTTCTTAATAAATACCTTTACTCTGCATGTTAACTGACTTCTTGGCTTCTGAAAAAGTAAATAAAATGTTAGGAAGTCAAAATCAAAGATGAAATATTGAGGTTATCCAGACTTCTTTTTTCCTTTACAGCTCTGCCATCAACCATTTGAGATTTTAA
The DNA here is from genome assembly GCF_965178545.1 of Coloeus monedula. NCBI lineage: Eukaryota > Metazoa > Chordata > Aves > Passeriformes > Corvidae > Coloeus > Coloeus monedula. Next base: position 15,088,121 of record NC_138790.1, read on the forward strand.
TTTCTGTTCCAAAACAGCAAGCAAGAAAACAATTTACAAATTCCTCAGAACTCCCACAGAAATGGGAAAAACAGTCATACTTAACCATCTGGACAACTATTGTGCAGCTCATGGCTGCTCCAGCTCATGGCTGTCAGACCCCAGTCTCTTTGTCAGTGGGGGCAGGAGCCACCTCCATCTGCAGGTGATGGGGGCACACTAACTCCAGCACGAGGCTGAGTTCCCATAGGGTAGGAGGCTGTGGTGCTGTGAGACTTGTCCTGCACCATCCTGTGCTGACACAGGACACAAAGTCACTGCAGGCTGGCCCAACACCACTGGGAATGGCATGGAAAGCTCCTTCAGGGTGGGTCTGGCAGTATTTAGGGTTGAAGGAGCACTTAAATCACTGCATCTGAGACAGGCTCTCAGCTCTTTTTAACAATACAAGAATAACTAAACAGGCCTGCGGTTATCTTTAATTTTTTTTGATCGGCAGGTGGTTCATCTGGCAGAACTTAGGCATGCTACTCTCCTGGTCTTTTTTTGCTAATGAGAGATATTTGGTGGGGGTGGAGAGAAGGAAGTTGAAAATGCAAAAGGAAAACTTGACCCAACTGCTCCCTCTCTTTGAAAACCCAAAATACATGTGTGCATGTATGAGCTGGCTACACAGGAGCTTAAATCCCAGCTGTATGTAGAGCTACCCGGCCATATCCTTGTTTGTACTTTTACTTCTTCCCTCCATTGAATTCTGTTGGCTTGGAGCCTTGCAGTGGGTTGAGAAGAGCCCCAGAGAGCAGGAGGGGCCCTTGGTCAGGGAACTGCCTGGGGATGGTCCCACAGCCCCACACTTGTCTGAAGGAACCTGCTGCCATCAGAAGCTCAGCCAGGACTGGGAGGTGCCCCAGTTGAAGACAAACAAAAGTAGCTGAAGGTCCCCTCTATGTTTAATTGCAAATGGGTGGGGAGAATTTTTCCAGCCTGCTTGTTGCCTGAGGGATAAAAGGCAGAAGGACAGAAAATGAATCCTGTGGCAAGCTTGGCTGCCCTTTTCCTGAGGAAAACACAATTTTGGCAATCCTGCTGCAATCCTGTACCATTTTGTTGAAGCCAGCGCCGTGCTATAACCAAGTATGTTTGAGTGGTAGACAACCAGCAGATAAGCATGAAAACAACTGTCTGGGTACAAGAGACCACAAAAGTCCTTCAAGCAGGGGACAGACTGCAGAGATGTCAGAAATGGGACACTGGGACAGATAACAATCAAAATGCAGAGTTGATTCTGTTTTTCCCTTAGAGACCACAGTCAGCTAGCCATGGCAAACCAGCCCAGAGGAAACTATACCCCATGAATTCCAACTGTTGTGCAGGGACTCCTAAAGCTTTACACTTTTCTATAGGTCTGAAACAGCCCAGCAAAGGTGCAGGTTCAGTGGGTGATGTTGCAGTGGGGACCACAGGGTGAGGCTGGCTGAAGCCCAAGAATAAGGTGTGGCACCACTGCAACAGCTTGATCAAAAGGAAAGCAGTGGTCCAGTGAGTCCAGTGACCTGGACCCAGACCCTCATGTGGCCATGGAGCTGGTGTGTGGGTGTGCAAAGGCTGCCAGTTCACATCTTTAGCTCTTAACCAACATGGGTGCAGTTTGCCACCTGCTCTCACAGCACCTTGCACAAGAGAATCTTCGTAGGAAATGCCATCAAAACACTGCTGAAATGGAAACAGAACAACAGGGCAAACAGGGGAACAAGGTAATAATGGTCAAAGGGGCACATTTTGCATCAAGAAGCAGCAGGCTCCAAGTGCCTGCTCGGCACTGCTGGGCTACCAGAGCTGGCTTTCCTTAGCAGACATCAGCCTGCCTCCCTTGTGGAAATGGCTCCCCTCTGTGTGCACACGTCCAAGCAGCTGGCAGGGCTGTGACCTTCTCCCCTGCCTCCTGAGATACCTACTGAACATGCCCTGGGGAGCTGTGCACATAAACAATATGTGAAAATGTGTGTGAGGAGGAGTGTGCAAGACAGGGGGAGGAGAAGAAAGGAGAATATGAGAAACCAGACATCTAACAAAGAAGGAGGAAAAATGATCAGGCAAAGCAGTGAGATGAGAGAGAGAGTTGTTATTAGAGGCAAGAAGTGAAAAGAGGCAAATTAAACACTGGTTCAAACCAGAGTAAAAATAGCACAGGAGGAAAAGGAAAAAGAAGAGACTGCAAAGGAGTACAACTGATGTCTTTCAGTAGGTGCTATCATACTCACATACCTGCTTTGCCAGCTTTGCAGAGGAGTACACCCCAAAATTAACTGCAGGGCAGCAGGATGACCCTGGAAACGGCCCTGGCTGTAGCCCTCATGCCCTCCAGCTGTGCCAACTGAGATAACAAACTTGGGAATTGCTGCTGGGTCACTGCAGTTAGTTATCTACATAAAGTATTGACCAGTCACTGGAAAAGAACTTGGCTCTGTGGCTGCTTTTTGAGACATCTGCATCTCCCTTCACCCACAGAAGCAGATGCAGTCTGGTCCATGGAACTAAATCCAGCTAAAAGCCAAAGTTACACCCAGATACAAAATTAATTGGTGCAGAATTCTTTATGTGGCAGTGTCAAGAAGGATATCTCTATGAAGATATGTCAGAAAGTTAAGACAGACTCATGGTCTATACATTTATACTCAATTTCCATTCTGTCACAAATTAAAACTAGGGATGAGGTCAAGATCAAAACTTAATCTCAGGCCATGATCTCTCTCCTGTGCCCCATGTCCAGCTGGATGCACACAACAAGCTGCATTAATCTCTGGGGACAGCAAAGAAAACAGAAAGCAAAGCAAAGCAGTAATTTATGTGAAAGAAAGAACCATATGACAGGGTACAAAGCAATGATAATGCATCACTGAAAAAATCACAGCTAATTAGATGCATCTTGGGGTTGTCTCCCTAGTCCCTTTCCAAAGCAGGCTTTGTCCTCATCCTGGATGCCCAAATTCCCAACCACGTGTCACCAAAACATAGCCCAAGAATGCAGCTGCTACCACTGTTACCTGTGGCTGACACTCAGACATCTGAGCAAGCCTAAGGCACTGGAAAGGCAAAAGTGAGTCACTGCATGCCTGCCCTGGATTGCCCCCAGGATTAGGCTCAAGGGCAGGAATGTCTCTAAGAGTTTAAGAAAGCTGTCCTGCTCCCTTTTCTGCCTTCAGTTTTCCTGGCTGACTTTTGCCAGGCGATGCTGCTGTTCAGCTCCCTCCCTGCAAAAGAAGGATCACAGAACCACCCTGCTCCAGACAGCATTGCAAGAATAAAGGCATTAACAGTTGTATTAGGCACAAAAGCAAAGAGAGGTTGGATGAATATGAAAGATTACTGCACACTCGATTTCTAATGTTACATCCCCAATCAGACCAGGCAATGTGATGTGCCACTCATGCTGACAGCCTCTGCAGAGCAGACAAGGCTGCCTCCTCTGAATAATCTCAAGACCTGAGTGGAAAGACCAGCCCTGGCCACTCTTTGGTTCTGCTGTCACTTCTCTTACAGTGCTTCTCCATGTTTCCAGGTGTGCACACACTCTGAGAGCTGGAGATCTGAGCAGAATGAAATACCAAGAGAAAACAAAGCCCTAGGACACATATTTATATGCAGTCATAAAAACACAATTCTTGCTTTGATTGTGTATTATCCTGACAATCTCCAAGTGTTAGTACGTGGTACTCCAAGTAATCTGAGATGAATCCAAATGTTAGTGCACCATTTATTTGCTTTAACATGAATACTTCTCTTTGGAGAAAAGAGAAGCTGTGTTTGTGTGTCTGTGTGATAGACAAGTGGGTTTGAAACATTGACTAAACATTTTTGTGCCATAGTTTTACAGGTAGGACTCGTGTTACGAACTCTTTAAAGAATAATAGCTTTACTCCAAGCCCCTTGTCCTCCCCTCCCTCCATCTCTGTGTTGCTGCTCTGCTTTGGGAGCTCTGTAACACAGGATTTCTTGGTTCAGCTAAGGAATAGCTGAAATAATAAGGAAACAGTGGAGGAAGGTCGAGCTGACCTTGTGGTGCACACGCTGTCTGGGTAGGAGCCTGCTGGGGACCATCCACGTCTGGCTAAGGCGGCCTCCCTGTGTGGAAAGCTGCTGCTTGCTGGAGTTAATATTCACACCCACTCTGCGCAGGGGTTGCAAGTACCCAAGGAGCAATTAACCTGCCACAAATGCTTGTTTAGTCATTTTTAATCCAAGGCATTGACAGGAAAAAATTATGTTTTTTCCTGCTTGGCTTAGAGTAAGAAGTGATGATGTCTACAGATTTACTGAAGAAAAGCTTCCTAAAAGGAATTCTCAAACAATGAGCCCTCCAAACGGCCTCTCTTTACCCTCTGATTTTCATGCAGCGAGGAATTTAGATTTCCTATGACTTATACCTGCTTTTGGGAGAAAAATGCCCTTTTAAAACATGCCAGTACCTCCCTACTGGTGCAGCTGCCTTCCACTTAGAAAGAAACAGTTAAAAGAAATACATTAAATCTTATGCCAGAGCCAGACCTGCTGTCTCAATTCCTTTGAGTCAATCAGCACATTGATGCTGCTGTAAATCAAAGGCAATTCTGCAGTACAACACCATTTTGTAAGGCAGGTACTGCCCTGCAAAGGTAAATGCATATGCATAGTAACTATCAGAATTTATTCAAAGTTCATAACCTCCCAATGTTTTGCTTATAGTCTAAACATTCAAACACATTATTTTAACTGACATATTTAAGTGAAGTGCCAGAGACATATGTACAGGGCATATACTATAGATGTGTGGATACATCACACATACATATTTATTTCACTACACAAGAAGATGGAATCATTGCTATAGCTCACGTAAGGCTGGTTGCTGTTTTCTGTAGATCATGATGACAGCCTCAGTCGGAAAACTACAGGAAATTAGCCTTGAATACTCTGCATAAATTCTCAGCTTTTGAGGAGCTGCAAGAAATCAACTTATATTCAAGTTAAAACTCTTCCTCAAGAAACAGGCACATTCTGAAAAATGTGATTTTTCAAGCCAGTTTAACTAAAGACTGTGAAGCAGAGGAAATGAATGTGCAAAAGAAAAGACTTGAGAGCACGCTGAGAATATTGTGTTGTTAATTACCAGATAGGAAGAAAATATTAGTGTGCCTTATTATCACTATATGCTTCAATATTGTAACAAAAATGAAACAAGCCTTATAATGGTAAAATGCTTTTTCTACAAACAAGTAGTTTATTATGAATTTGTCACCACGGTTCTTACCCTTTAACTAGTAAAAGGGACACTCAGCAGCAAAGCATGGCTTTACCAGAAAGCCAGAACATGGCTGAAATACCTTTTCTGATTTAGGATTTTAAATGTTTTAAAAACTAGGTCCAATCCATCTCCCACTTTTCTGCAGTATGGGCATGTGAATGCATTACTTGAAGCTCTGTACACTCTAAGCATCAGGAACCACAGAAATTCTTGCAAAACCCAGCAGAGAGCATGAGATGCCTCTCCCAAAATGAAAGTGGCATTGACTGCTATCCTCTTGATGCAATAGCACAATCCTCTCTCTAGATGAACTGGCAACCTTATCATCTACCAAGTCTTTTTTTGTATTGATGAGCAGGAATAAGGACAGCTACGGAAAAGCTGTGGTCAAGAGATGGCTCTCAGAGCAACTCTCACTGGATAAAGCAGTGAAGTTCAGCTACATGAGCCAAGGGCTTATGGCACAACAAATAAAGCAGGGGTACGTGCCAACTTTCCCTTCAGTCAGTGCCTCGGGTGCTGCACTGCTTCCATGTACCTTTCACAGGAGGCACCTTGAATGCTGAGAACAGGGGGAGCTGAGCTGGCAATAAATCTCTGTTACAGGGGCTGTCTGAGGCAATTGGCAAGTTTGTAAGCACGAAGACTTGCATGCATGTGCTCTGTGCACCTGCACTGGGTGTGCACATAGCCAGTGAATTCCATTCTGGATGTTTATATAGACGTAGATCCGTTACATAAACACATAGACACAAAAGATGTATTTTTCAATATAACCCATGGCCATCCGATACGACCTAAATAATTCAAGGGCAGGAAAGCTACATAACATAGAATCTTTGCTGATAAGAAAGCAATAATCCCCTTTCTGTGAGGAAATGACAGGTTTGAAATTGCCTTGTGTTCCCAGGCTTTAAACTTGGCAGCATGTCGGTTCTTGTAAATGTTTCACTCCAGAAGAGTCTGGCAATCCATTATTAGCAGCTAATTCACTGTCAAGCATGTGGGCAACAACATTTGGACAGGAGCGATGAAGCATCAGCTGTTAGTCTGCTGCAACTCCCCACGTGTTAGAGATCGGGAGATTTTCTGACATAGGAATAAATTGCATGTGTTGAGGTTCACTCTTCTGGTGAGAACAGCAACTCCAGCAAAGTCTGGGCTTTGCAGAATCTCTTTTCCCTGTCTGAGGCAAAGTCCTGCTGTCCCCTGTCCCATGGACAGAGGGAAAGAGCTTTTTACAGTAAAAAGAAACATGATGAATACAGAAATGTGAGAGCTCAAAATTCCTGTCAGCCTGAAAAACCACTGTTGGTTAAAAGTGCATGTGTCTGCTACCTGGACAATCTTCCCTGGCAGTCAGCTTGAAGGGAGCATCTTGGTTGATGTTAGTTTCTGATAAACATATAGTTCAATACTTTCATAATGCTGTCTCTTTTTTTTTTTAACCGAGTAATTAACAGTAATGAACAATTAAAAATAGCTTTATAAATATCACCATGCTCTTAAACAGGAAATTACTAAACTCATTGTACGCTTATCTGCCGCAAAAAAGATTCAGTCAGCTCTTCTATTTATAACAGCATCTCCCTCAACTAATTAGCAGCATTAGCATTCACAGGCTGTTCACCAGGAGGATCCAAAGACCCTCATCTCCTGGTCTGGGCCTGGAAATTTTGCATCATATTCCCATTAGCTCGTGGGGACTTTCTACTACCTGTGTCCTCAAGGAGTCAAGATTTTCTCATCTCTTGTCTGTGTGCTTTTGTCACAGCCAAAGTATATTTTGCCAGGAAGTCACAGCTCTGTATGTGGGCACAATAGCACATAGCACGGAATTCTGGCCGAAGTCACCACTGTCACCAAGCCCTCAGCCCTGCTGGCTCTGTTATCTCCAACTGCTTTGCAGAGCCAACATAGCAGGCAAGAGCTGTTCAGCAGGAGTAATACTCAATTTTTGCCTATGCCTGAGTGACAGAGAGAAAAGTCTTTCCAGAGCAGTGGGGGAAAGTCAAATTATTCCAAATATTTGCCAAGAGCAGGAGAGATACTTTTAAAAAGGGTTCTGATACTAGATTGAAGCAAAGAAAGAAAATTAGGAGGAATATGCCCTAAAATACTTCTCCTTGCTGGGCTGTTTGTTTTCTAGGAAATAACAGACTGAGATTGCACTGGGAAGCCAGCTCAAGCTGCAAGGGGAAAAGTTGTGAAGTGAGAAAGGTTGGCTTGGGGAGAGATCAGACAGTGGGGAGTTGGCAGTAATGCAGTAAAGGATGGCGGGAGGAGTGGGGGTGGAAATCCCATCCTAGATTTGACACTCAGGGAACTGCAAAGCTGCGCATGGAATAGAAGTCAGGCAGCTCTTCAAAAATAGGTTGGGAAATCCAGCAAAGATACAAGCTGTGCTGGTGGCTGCTTATGAAGCCAGGACCTCTGAGGAAAGGGCTGTGAGCATTTGAATTGCCAGGAGGTGTGCAGAAAGCACTGCACCATGCTCAGACTATTTACACAATGATTTTCCTGGCTTCAGGAGGTGTTCAGACTGCCCCTTTGAGAAACTCATTTTGTATTTATAAGGCTTTATGAACTTGCAAAATCTTTCAGAACTTCTGATCTGTGTGTAATTTCCCATGCTTTTCTTCAAGTGCTTTTCCTCTCCATAACAATGTGTTATTAACTTTCAAAATCTTATTGCATGACTGTAAAATTCATGTGAGGTTTCAGAGCATTGAGTCTCAATGGTGCAAACTGATCCATCAGAACCAAAGGAAAACATGTTCTGAGAAACAAGAGAGGGCAGGAGGGCTACAATAATTCTTCGTAAGAAGAAAAGAAAGTTGGAGTTGTTTAATAAAAGGAGCACATGGCCATGTTCTTTACTCACAGGGGGAAGGTAAAGTGAAGGAGAAAGGTACAGTGAGTGCAAAGATCAAAAAGGGGAAGAAAGCAATTTTTGGCCTGCTCCAAATTATTCTTCATACTGAAGACTGGGTACTGTGAAACCCATCCACGCATGTCCTCAGGACATGTTGTTTCATGGCCAATACTTAATCTGCAGTCAAACAAACGCACACAAGCATCCAGACTTTCCCTAATATGCTGGGAGGTTCCCAGTAAGATTTGTCACACACCTTGAAATGCAGCCCACAAACCCACTTCCCAGGCATCCCATGCTTCAAAGATTCGCGGATGCCAAGGTAGAACAAAGCATTCGCATTTCCTGTGTGATACAGACCAGAGGATACAGGTAGCACATTTTAGATCAGTAAAATAATTCTCATCAGTATCAGTTTATCATAAGGAAACCCTAACCCTAACCCTAACCTGTAGGAAAAAGAAAAAAAAGAAAAAAAAAATAGGCTGTGGAGAATCTATTCTGTCTCATCTGTCTCAGTACTAATGACCTTCTTGCTGAGCAGTTCAGCTCTGACTTTAGATTCAATTTTTCTAGATTTGGAAATTGTCGAAATGCCTGGGTGAGACTCTCCAACCTTTGTGATAGAAAGGAGCTGACATTAGCTGATTATAACAGCATTTCTAGCTCGAGCATATCTGCATCTCTGAAAATACTATGAATTTTGACAGGTTTTCAATACATTTGTCCACCCACAGAGCTGATGTCATCTCACTTGCTGGAGGAAACTATAAAGGATAGATTTCCTTTGGCTCAAAAGAGATGTCTGAGTAGCGGAAAAGTCTGTTATTCCACAGTCATTTCAATTAGCAGGGAATAGCCTGAGAATCCACGGGCTGTTACAGTCAATCAATGGCCAGAAACAATTAGAGAGCCTGGCTGAGTGTTTCTTCATCCTGCATCCCTCAGACAGCCCAGCTCTCGTGGTGGGAAGAGCCAGAACTGCCTCTTGCTGAGGTACATGATTTAAAGGCATCCTCTCTTCACTGACACAAGTTTATCCCAGGATGGGAGCAGGATGACATTCCAGACTTAGTAGTGCAGAGGGGGTGGCAGCACTAATGAAGTCCAGATCAATGAAATGAGCCAGTCTCCAGCTGCTCCACCTCTGCCCATAGTGTACAGCCAGCCAGCTCAGTCCCACTGTTGTTCCCAACACCTCCTCCTCTCATCCCATCTCCTCCCCTGCAACAACCTCCCCACGGAGGGGCACCCTGACAGAGGCAGCTCTGGTGCCACGTGTGGCCGTCACTTGTTGCACTGGGTGTTGGGACTCTGAATCTAAAAACAAACTCCTGCCTTCTTCCCCACACTGGATCCCACCGTGCTCCTCACCCGCAGCAAGAATGGCAATATTGGGGCATCTCACTTTTTGTGACATTACTTATAGAAGAAGGGAGAAACCCCAGCACTGCCCCACACTTTGGGCATGCATCCCTGGCCCCATGCTCCCAGGAGCCCTGCTGGAAGGCACATTTCCCCAGCCCTCTTGCAGATTGCTCTTCCAGCCCTGTTCGGGAAGGGAGGGAGGAAGGTGGGGAGATCTGATCTTGGCTCTTCCTACTTGCAGCTTAGAAATATAAGAGCTGTAAAACTAATCAGTTGGTGAAATTTTCCTCTGTAGGAGTCACAGCCAGTGAAATAGGCATTAGAAAAAGATGAATGTGGCAGGTCTGATTAATCCAGGTGCTTTTCCTGAATAACGATAATTGGGGTTTAGCGTGGCTATACGTATAAAATCAAATTTAATCAGCAAATGGACTGCCTCCAAACTTACTGCCAACCCACCCTCACATTTATCTAGGACTACTGCTATAATTTCATTGAAATTGAAGTTTTCACCCTGAAAATTTATTCTTTCACCTTTGATGGCATTTTAATCCTTTCCTTTGCGAAATACAAATTCGGCCTTTCACTCTAAGAAGTGGAACTGCATGTTCCTGTGCCTGGTCCTGTCAAGAGGCATGAAAGATCAGTGAACTTTACGTCACCTATGGCCACAGGACTCTGTTAATTCACAGCTTAGAAGGAGAAAACAGCAGGGCAATGCACTGAGTGTCAGCTGGAGCTGCCAGCAGGAAAATTTACCTGAATATTCAAACCAGAGGAATAGACAACACCAGCTCAAGGAGCAGCCCTGCTAGCTGCTAATTGTGGTTGGCCTTTATCTCCAGTGGCTTTCTCATGGCAAATGCAATATGGCTCGTTAGCATTGCAGCACACAGAAACAAGTGTAATTACACTAATTACTTCTCTCATCTATCCCAATCATAAGCGTCTGAGCACCATCCCTTTGGATAGTCAGAGGACCTGAAGAGGACACTTGAAATGCATCCTGCTCTTGTGATGACATGGAAGATTGTCAGAGATTCTCCAAGTGGTTGTGAGGCAACTCCAAGGCATTTAGTATTACCTTGTTATTTACCTGATGTATGAGGTTGTGTGGGTTAATAAGCAGCCTTCTGCCTCACAACACCAGTGCAACCCAAACTATGCCCCAAAGGAGGGATAAACCCAGCAAACCAGAGCTCAAACCTCCCTGGCCAGCAGTTGGTAGCTGTGGTTTGACTCCAGCTCCCAGACCTGCTCAACAATCCCTGGCATCCCAACGTGCCTGGCTTGGCTCTGCTCACAGACAACAGATAGAGCTTCTGACCTCCAGCCAAGCCAAGCTATTGCCTGGATTGCCTGGCTGTGACCATCAGTAACGATATTCTGAACTCTTTGAATCGTTGCCTGCCAAGGAAAAGGCTTATACATGTACATATATGTGTATACATACGTACACACGCTTAGACATTTGCAAACTGCTTCTCTCAGCTTCAATGAAAATCTTATTGAAGCCTGTGGCTAAGTGACAGGGAAGGACCTGGATGCATTAGGAAAAATGAATAAGAAGCATGGCTGGGGCAGTTTGCCTCATCATTTCCACCAGAAAACAGGACCAGTGCCTGCACAATCCTGGAAAGAGGGAACAATGGTCCTGGCTTGTAAATCAGGGGCTGCATTACAAGGGAATTAATGGAGCTTGGTCATTGTTCATTCCTACAGATGTGGTGTTACTGAGCGAGAAGAGAATCAGCTGTGTGTATGTACAGACACTGAATTTCAGTGCAGCCCAGTCATTTAAGCTCAGCCTTCTTTATCCTACAACCAGCCTTGGAGTGGCATCCCAGGCTACATCCCTCCTCTGTGGGCTCTGCTGCCTGTGAGGGCTTGGCACAAATACTTAACAAGCCAAGAGTTGGCTCCAAAAGGATGAAATAAAGTGGGAAAGCAGCCACTGCCTCAGGGGGACGAGATACAGATGCTGGGGATCATCAGTCCTGGTGGTGCAGGGCACACATTCTTATTGACCAGGATCCAAGCCAAATGCTTCTTTTGTTTTCCTTCTCTTTCTTGTTGCCTTTTCAAATAGGCTCCTCTTGACTGTTCTGGGGTGAGCACAGCCACAGGGGGAAAGAAGAGAAATGCATGCCCTGCCAGTTCCTGAACACTTTGCAGTGATCAGACTCTGGTATTTGCTGATCTTCAGCCATTCCCCAGCAGAGGTGAGGAATATGATGGGAAATACAAGACTGACAGCAGGAAAATCCCTGTCCTTAGTCCCTTTGTGCATCCCCTAGGACTAGCCGGTCACTTGAGGGATTCCTAGCACCTGTGGACCAAAATAAAATGACCACCACTCTAGAGTCACATCTCCTCTCACAGGTCTCTGCAAAACCTTTATAGTCCTCTGCCTTTTACAATATTTTCCAGCTTTGTGTTATGTCAAACTCTGTATTTGTCTGATGCTAGCTGCAGGGAAGGGATGATTCTCCACTCTCTTGCTCCTTTTCACTGGAGTAAGTTGCTGATCTAATGTGTCCATGTTCATTGCCCAGTCATCCAAGACCTCTTTCTGTATTTCACAAGTCACTCTGAACGAATTTCTCTTAGCATTTATAATGAAAAAAGGAAAAAGGACCAATATTTACTTCCAGAATTTCAACTACTCAAATGATATTTTTATTATTTTAAGAGAATCAGTTTCAAATATCACCATAGGTGAAATTAAATAAGCTGATATTGTCCCTTTACTTCCAACTTGTGAAGAGCCCAAGAGATAGTGTTGTTACACTGCTCTTTTAGAGCACAGACCAGTGGTCCTGGGCCTGCTCCTCCCCTCTGCCCAGCCTGCAGTGGCTGGCACAAGGGATGATGGAGCACATCCTACTCTGTCTCACTTTGAAGCTGCCTATGCAAAGCACATGGATAGGGCTGCTGGAATCACGTTACATGTGACAGACAACAGATTATACTTGCAAATGTTTGCATAGTGGAACAGTTAATGGAAACAGACAGATGCTTCCATGGATTAAATCTGTTTTTGCCATGCAATATGGGAGCAGTTCTGCAGCAGGTACACCCCATGGTGACTGTGCACTGGCACAGTGACACATACTGATGTGGCACAGCTCTGCCACTGCTTTGGCACAACAAGAACTTGGTCCAAGCTGTGATTTCTACCCTTAATCAGAAATAGCATCTCTTCTGCCCAAACAGGATATGAAATTCCAACCTACATAATAGGAAAAAAACCCCAAGGTGTTTCTCAAGCTCACCAGACATTAATTGTATCAAGTACAAGCTGAACACTTTTTCCTAGGGCTTACAACATTCATAGAGCCTTGCTTTACTACAGTTTGGCCTCTATAATAATGCTAAAGATCAAACCACAAAATCTGCATTTCCCTTTAAGCAAATTGCATTTCAGTTGAGGGGCCTGGAAGAGAGGAGAGCTGCCCACACTGGATGGCTTCATCATTTCCTGAAGCTTCTGCTGGGGGCTGCAAAGCATGTAGTGTTGGTTGTGTTCCAAGAGGTTGACTTGTGCTGGCAACTCCCTGCCTGGGGCAAAATGCTGGCAGTCTGTGCTCTGCAAAGGGCTTTAATGCAAGAGGAATCTTTATCATCTTCCCTCAGGGAAAACTTCTTTATCAGGTACTTCAGGGTTTGAAGCTGTGAGAGCAGAGGTGGTGGCAGTGCCTGGGATGGGATTCACAACCCTCATCAGGGAAACCGTGTTGCAGCAAGGATGCCCTCCATGGAAATGCTGTGACCAGTCCCATGGAAAATGTTACTTTGGGCTGGTTACCACCTCTTCTTTGTAAAGGGTGTCCTGAGCTGGCACCAATGGGCGATGCTCAACTCAGCCCATTGCATCTACAGTTTAGAGTAAACCTCTTACTATTCAATCTGTGAATTTAGATATAAAAGAAACAAAAGCATCTGATGATGGCACAAGCAGATCCTGCCTAAGAGCTGATAGAAACTGGGATAAAATGTTATTGCTTTGGTTATTAGGACAAACTGGCCCTGTCTGTGAGGCAGCTCAGCCACAGTCGATGATACAGAAGGACCATATCATACTACTTTAACTTTTTGAACCTGAACTAAAACTGGAAAAATAATAATCAGAGGAAGAAAGGCTTGAATGATGTATGTTCAGATGATAAAGCACATCGCAGAAGGCAACAGGCATTTCTCTCTATCAAAATGTCCACTTAGATGGAAAAAAAAAATCATAAAACTGCACAAAGTAGCATTGCTGAAAGACTCCCCAAAAACCATTAAATGCAGCTGAAATTTGACTTGATACTTGGAGCTCAGACCACAGCTTCTCAGAACCACTTTGCAGAGTCTTTTGTTTATTAATGGCTGGAGATGCTGCATACCTCTTCTTGTATTTCTTTTTCTTTCCTTTTTTGTTTCTTTATAGATATAAAATCCCTGCCTTCCTGGATGAATGATGGGATGCCTGTGATTACAGCAAGAATCATGCACCCTGGCAAAGACATACTTGTAACCTGGAGGTCTAGAGGCACCTATCATACTCTGAAGGGCCATAAAAAGCTTCTCAATATCACAAAAAGCTGCCAGTGGAGAGGCAAACTCTTGTGATATGGTCCCTTCCCTGCTAGGAATCAGGCTGAGATAAAATCACCCTGAAAATTAATCTCTAAAGTTCACTTAAATTAAATAATTATCTGCATTAAATTAGAACACTTGAAACAGTATAGCATTATAATTTTCCCTCAACTTGAGAATAAATATTCATCTTTCCAAGATCTACAGAACACTTCTCCAAAGGTGTTATCCCCTTATTTTATCTTCAACTGCTGCAAAACATAGATTTTTACTTCTTACTATAAAAAAAGAGGCATATTTTATAAAGCAAAACCCACAGGCTAAATACTTTTTTTTTTGTTTTTCAAATCTGAAACAAATTTCTCCCAGCCTCAAAGATCTTCCCCAGGACTCATTTAATTGTAAACCTGGACTTGTACAAGCCTTATTAATTCAACAGTGTTAAAGGATATGTTATTTGATTATATGAGTTTGCTCTTCAGTAGCACAACACTTAGCCATTACACAAATAGAGATAAGTTACAATTACTTCAGGAATGTTCTGAAGATCACTTGTAATTGGCAACAACAAAAAAAAAAAACCCTAATTCATTTAATTAGGCAAGTGATGGGTATTATGACTTGTAAAACCTATCTAAGCTCATTGATAAGGAATAATTATTAAAAGCAGCTTCTGTTTACTGAAGGAACAGCAGCAGATATATAAACAGTGTTTATAAACAGTGTAGATCTGCACGTCTCTGATTAGGGTGGGCATTGTGATTTTTGCTCTCTTTTGTTCTGCTGTAGTGCTTTAAAGGGTCTGCAGCCTGGCAATAAGGGTAACACTGGGCTTCTGCAAAGATTTTGGGCTGTTCATGACAAATTAGCCGAAGATCAGGTCCAAAAGTGCTGTTTTCAGTCCTGTGCTGCAATAACACCAACATGCTGAAAGGATAAATGAATGTATGAAAGCCCCCAGAAGAGAGTTACTCCAAAATGCCAGGTATGATGACCTGAGTGTTCCCATTTCAGGTTACTGAAGGATATTACCATTTGCACAAGGTCTGGAAATTGGTCTCACACTGTGCTTTTAATGACAAGGGAATATCATGATCTGGAAATCTAAGCAACTCATCAGGAGGCTGGGCTCTTAAATGATGTTTAAATTGAATGGTGGGTAAGCTGTTCTCCAGAGCATCCTCTACCAGTTTTATGTTTTAAGTTTTGCCAATCTCAGGGTAAAAACTATAATTAATTTCTCCTTTCTGAACATTTAAATTATAATTAAAGACAACATACATAATAAGAAAGTTTTCTCTTGATATTACATGCAATGTTGGAGTCAATTATTATAATTTTAGCTCATGGTTTTTATCATTCAGAATGTTAATCTCCCTGTTACTCTGAGAGATTGAGGAAAAACTGGAAAAAAATTTGTAATTGGTTTTTCCAAATAAAAATGCTTCTGTGCACAACTTGAATGTGGCGTGCATCTAATTTTGATGAAAATATTTAATTGGCAATGACTACAAAATAAACTTTGTTCTTGCTCTCAAGAGGTTTTCTCCCTTTAAGAAGTACTTTTGCTAATTAAACAAAGGTGAAAGAATATCATACACAAAACTGCATTCGCTCATTAACTGGGTTGTTGTACAGATTCAGCTGGATACAGCTTTGCTGGATTTTAGCCCTGATCACAGAATATACTGAGTTGGAAGGGACCCACAAGGATCACCAGGTCCAGCTCCTGGCCCTGCACAGCACCATCCTCAAGAGTCACACCATGCTGCCCACTGTGCCTGGTTTTGCTCCTTTGCTCACAGAGAAAATTATAAAAGCATAGGACAATCACAACCCATCCTTGTAGAAACAGCTTGTTTCTCCATTGTCTCCCATACGTTATCACTCACAACCCAGGGAGCCTATCAATAACCAGGAACAAATCCCATATGTTGTTTTATTCTAGTATGCAATATTATTCAGCTTTTCCCCTTTTCAATGTGAATACATCTTTGTCAGGAAGAACACTGTTGCAGTGTCTGTGGTGCAAATGTCCACCCTGACCTGGGTTGTGGAAGGAAGCTACACTGTTACAGAGCTGAAAATCACAATTCAGAGATCTTTTTTAAGTCCTTCACGTGCAGAAAAAGTAATGCTTCTCCAGACAGAGGCAGATGTATTTACACTGGCTACATCACAAGCAGCAAGGACTTAAACCTTCACAGATACCCAGGTTTTGCAAAGTCTCCCAGGACATGAACCTGAACCAAAAGGATGGATGTCAAGCTCTGATGTAAAGACATGAGAGATAACACTTAGGAAGAGAAAAATGACTTGAAAAGAGAACACTGAAATATTATCTTGACCACAAGAGAACAACAACTTGCAATTCAAACCCAATTACTTTTTCCAGCCCTTAAAGTGAAATTGCTTTGGCAGGGCACAATGCTGAGAAGTTGATTGACACGATCTAGCATTTCATGGACATAACCTGGCCCAAGATTTTTTTTTTTTTTTTTTAAAGCAAGTACCTATAAATCTACACAAATACACTTAGTTCTATTTCATCCTATCCAAAAAATCCTGTCACTGGAGAAGGAAAGAAGGAGCACACAAGTTCAAAACCACCATAATTTATACTTTTGTTCCAGAAAAAAATCCTGCCTAAACTCTACTGGGATTTGTGCAAAATAAACAGGTTTTCTTAGATTTTGGTGCTGAGCATGTGCTTAGAGAACAATTTATTTGAGGTTCTTGGCCAGTAGCTGAGCCACAATCAGCTTTGCTTGTTAACCTGCCACTGCCACACCAAAACTGAGGCTGTGACACAGCAAACCCTGGTACATGCTGTAAGTTATTGAAAGAGATTTGCTGCAGGCTTTTTGGGCTTTTTGGCTGATGTCAGTCAAGCTGCTTCAGGTTTGGGTCCCACAGCGACTGAATTATTTCTGCAACAGGCTGCAAGGATTAACCAAGGCAGCAGAGATTAGCTGTGCCACAAAGCTAATTCCCCCCCAGACTTTCTCCACTAATGGAGGAGCTCTCAGTTCAGATTTTGCAGCGTGGCCATATGAGCAGCCTGGTCATGGCCACCACCCTTGAAAAGCTCAGAAATATCAGGATGCAAAGTTTGAGCCTATCTCTATTGTAAGCCTCACAGGAATTCTTCTTACCTGACTTCCCTCTGTTTATGCTGCAGTTAGAGTGGCCCATCGCTCAGTACCACCCTGCTGCCCATGGGAATGAAAGATCCACCAGAGGAAGGAAATACAGCATGGGCAAGTTAGCAAGCAAATTATGCTTTCCATGTGGGAGCATGGAACTGCCACCTCCCAGCTCCAGGTCAATAAAGCATGTCTCTCCTCAAATGCTGAAAAGCCAAGCTGTAAAAACAAAATTGCAGTTTTGCCTTCTAACCTGCTGAAATAAACATGGAGCTTTAGGGTCCTTCTCACTTCCTCCAGCTCCCAGGGTCACACATCCCACTCTTCACTTAGACTTTATTTAGCACATTGTCTGGCATCCATCCCTCCGAAAACAGAAGGGGACATGTTTCAGATCACCACTCTCTCCCCTTCACAGAGAGACAGAATAGCTTGGGTTGGAAGGGACTTGAAACATCATCCAGTTCCAAGCCCCCTGCCATGGGCAGGGACATCTTCCACTACACCAGGTTGCTCCAAGCCCCATCCAACCTGGCTTTGGACACTGCCAGGGATGGAGCATCCACAGCTTCTCTGGGCAACCTGTGCCAACCCCTCACCACCCTCACCAACTCCCCCCCCACTTTAGGGGGCAGTCCCTCTCCATAGCACCCTGGAGTGCCTTGTCTAACCCTGAACTGAGCTTTCCACATCCACCTCCATGCACAACATTTATGAAGCATCCTGGTTTATCTGTCAGAGAAATAACATTTGATGCAGTGCCTCTGAACTGAGTGATTTGTCAAGGTAACTGCAAGGGGAGGACAGAGCAGTGCTGGGAGCTAATGTATTACTGTCCTGATAGATTCATGTTCTTAAATTGATGGCTGACTTTGTTGGACCTCTCAGTGGAAAAACTGCCTGGGCCATTGAAAATGCCATGTTAAAAATATTGGTATTTATCACTTACAGGATGCTTTACCGCCTTGGATCTATTTACAAAAATTAACCGAGAGATCTCTTCCAGTTTCTGTGGTGAGAACTCTGCATAACTAACACTACTCTCATCTTACAGAAGGGGAAATATGAAGGTCTCATAAATGGGCTGAGTACCCACAGGTCTGACTGAGAACTCTAAGAGTAACAGAAGAAGTGCACATGAGACACAAACCTCTAAACATCAAACTACAATGAAAAAATTGGTCAGAAGCTACATTAAATTCTGTTTTCTCCCAAAGGAATGTGGAAATATGCTCTTTGTCTTTAAAGATGTCATTCCATATCTCTAAATTAGGAACAAGGGTAGAATTCTGAATTGTCAGTGTTTTACCTGGTGTCACAATCCAAATCCTATTTCTGATGTGCCATTGACCTCTTTGCTTATTAGTACCATATGTCACAGCAATTCAGTGAAAAAAGCAGTGCAGTATCTGGATATTATTTAAAGTTCATTTCTCTTGTAACTTTTGTGTCAGTCCTAGAACTTCACAGCAGACAATCCCTTCCTTCAGAGATATCCTCACCAGTACCACATTTGCAAGTAGCAAGCCTGTTTTGAGAATAGATTATAAACAAGCCTCCTGGCAAAGCCCAACCTCCCTTGACTGCCCAGTGACTATTTCTAAGCAGAAAAATGGAAAATTAGTCTCCCTTACAGGCTATCAAAGCACTGGCAGCACTGCAGGGCTGTTGGTAGGTGTTCCTCTCCCACACCTGATTTCAAAACTGAGTTGTGCTCCTGGGAACTCCCACACACCAGTACCAGTGCTGTTTGTATTACTCAGGAAAATAATGAGGTCATTTCTCCTTCACCTTGTCCTTCCAGCTGTCACTGCCTGCAGAGGCCATTCCCTCCAGCCTCTGTGGTGTTCCTGGCTGTTCACAGGTGCTACCAGAACAGCTCTGGGAGCTGACATTATCACTGCCTGGCACTTCCCTCTGCTGTTTTCCATTTTCAAATTGCCGTAGTCCTAATAACGGTGAGGAATTGAAAGCAGACAAAGGGGACATTGTACTACAGTCTAAGTGCCCTTCAAAATGGGAACTAAACACCTGAAATTCCATCTGTGCTTTTGATAAACCCCTGCCCCCCCAAATGAAAATAATCAACACAGTATTTTTGACATTTGCAAAGCAAACTACTGAATTGTTGGGAAAGATGAAACAGGAAAGCCTTATAAATATGATTGCCTGACAAAAGATTTTGGGAATATGAAAACTATAAGCGACATCGAAATGAAAGCCACCTTTGAGATACCAAGTCTTAGTTACTGAACAACTGGAAAACAATGGTATGGCCGACTGAAGGTAATCCCCTCTTGATTGAACAATACCCTCTGCTTGCAGGCAGGTCCAAGGGTCAGAGCAGACCCTACTAGCTCAGCAGAAGGGGTCCAAAGAGTAGTTTTTAGAAGTTAAGATGTAACACTCTATGGTAATATAAGAACTCTTATAGGCTGTATGTAAATGCTATAGGATTTGTATCTTGTATTAGATTGGTTAGTGACAATTAGAATATTCAGTACAGAAGATGATTTATTGTATTGTAACCAGGACTTCAGACACTTTTTACTACACTCTTACTATACACTCTTACTGTAGACTCTTACTATTCTCTCTTTGCTTACCCGCTTACTCTCTTGCTCTCTTGGGCCTGCTCAGAGCTGCCAGCTGCAGCTCTAAGCAGTGCCCCTGTACCCACGCCCTTTGCAATAAACCGCATGTTCCAAGACCCCCGGACTACAGAGATCTCTCGTATCCATTCACCGTCCGTCACCACCTGACACCACCCGTCCCCGACCGTCCGAACCCGCACCGAGCATCCCGAGCACCCCAGCACCTACACTGAATGGCCCAACCTTCCTTATCTTTCATGTTAATACTGACTTCCCTTAATCCCCACTCTTGAAAAATGCATCAGGCATATGTCTCTGTTTGCAGAGGACAAAACCCAAACCAGTCAGCCCAGAATAGCTTTGATCTTATTTATTGAAGTTGTCTTTGTGAAATATGTTCCTTTTAAAAGTTGGTTATTAGAAGTTCAGAATAATGAGACCATTAAAATAACTTAGCACAGACTGGGATCAATTAAAATAAATGGGTAGAAATACGGATTTAAGAACAAGTTGCTTCATCAGGGAATTCAGCACTCAGCTGTGTATGCCTTGGCTTCAGTCTTTGCCACATGTATATTCATAGTGCCTTGATTCAGAGTTATACACAGCTGAATGTCTTGGTTATTGGATCAACTCAAATGTACTTCTTTTTTTTTCAAGGTAGAAAGACTGCTTTTTTACAACAGAGTGTGTGCCAGTTCACTATCAATGAAACTTTAGTGGTCTCTTTTCTTTTTTAGGCCAGATGGAATTGCTGTACCAGATCTCTGTGTATATAGACCTATGCTTAAGTTTATTTTGATCCAGTAAATCAGGTATTTAAGGATAGCCTATACACAGGGCTGAACACCTTTCTGTGGGATTTGGGGAACTCAACCTCCCTTTGTTGAAAATTGTAACCAAAGTACTGAATTGAATAGGGATGAACAAGCTTAACTGGAGTTTTTAGCTCACCAGACGTGCTGCTTTCTTCTCAAACTAGACCTAAATCTAAAGAAGAGGAGACACTGCTGAATATACCTTGCACAAAGAGAATTTTTTCTGATGAAACATAAGCCTAGATTTGAAAGTACTTATCAGCATGAAGAAGGAATCCAGAAAAAAATACAGCAGGAAAAGAAAAAAAACTTGCAACAGGTGCACAGTGTCTCTCATGGCTTGAAAGTAGATAGAAGTTCTTTCTTTTCTGTTTACATTATAAATAGTAGAAAAATGTTGCAGGAGTGCTTCAAGAGCTGAATATTTCCATATCTCAGACCCAGCACCTTTCCATTTTAGAAAAAAAAATTGAGGTTAATGCACCGTATGGGCATTCGGGAGAGCCCAGTAAGACTTGAGCTTAACCACTGATTTTCAGTACAAGGAGTCAAACAACCAGACCATCCCCCAGTTTCTTTGCCCATTTCTTATGACACTTTTGTTTGTTATTTGGTATAATCCTAGTGTCCCATGACTGCCTTTCTGTGCCATGAGGAAATGTTCCAGCCCAGGCTGGACGGGGCTTCGAGCAACCTGGTCTAGTGGAAGCTGTCTCTGCCTTCCTTGTGCATTTTTAAGAAGATACATTTGTTTTAAGCATACTTCAGCTTAATTTTACAAAGCCATTGCTTTCCACTAGTCTCCAGTAGTCCATCTACACCAGGTTTTGTTGAAAGGGCTTCCAACCTTATTATCAGAGTGCTTTCAGTAACTCTGCCTGGATGTCATCTGAGCAGGAACTTTGCATCACGAGAAATTGCATCTCAATAAAAAGCTTTCAGCAAGCAGCAGTTCTCCAAGGCACAGAGTTATTAATGTATTAGAGCATGCTAGTTAAGCAAGGTAATTAATATATCTCTGAGCATTAGGTATGCATGGCCAACTCTGATAGCTGTCAGCAAAACATAATCTAGGTAATTTCTAGCATATAAATTGAATGCACTTTTGAAAAACAATTTCTAATTATGAAGACTAATTAATTTTTGGGGAAAAGCTTGTTTTTGTTTAATTTGAACAATAAATTTAATTATGATAACAAATACCCAGTGGACAAACCGTTCTGAAGAACATTATCTCTGTCCACAAATAATCAGTTTTCTTTTATTTAAAACCTGATCCTGTTATGTTACCAAGAAAAAAAAATAACTGCTTTTTGCAAACACCAACATGATTTCCTGTGTCATATTTAGGGATACATCTGGCATTAAAGTCACTTGCAATGGTGCCAACTGAATACACAGTGAGGTATCACAACCTGCCTGATGCTCAAAAGTGTGAGTGAGATATTCAATACCACAGGCAAATGATAAAAAACAAGTAGCTGGAATAGAAGGTATTTTTTTCATTATCAGCTTCCAGCAGCCCGGGTAGTGCATAGAAAGCAGTGGAACAAGACCAAGGGAAAAAATTGAGCTGTGCCAGGCTTTCTCTTTTTCTCCTCAGGACAGCAGTCACCCTTAAAAACTGGCAAGGTTGGAAACAAACCCTTTCTCCCCCTTGCATTCAGTAACACTCTGTTCACCCTCTCACAGCTGAGACAGAGCAGGTATTTTGGTGGTCGTGGTGCCAGCCCCTTGAGTAGAAGTTGCTGGTGAGCCCATTGCAAATAAAGCTGAGAGTCTGTAACAGTCAGACTCTCAGCTCTCCCAGTACTTCCCTGTGTTTTCCCTGTGTTCTCCTCTCCCCTGAGCAATAGGTGTGGACTCTTTGGAGTAGGAGATTTAGTCCTTCACCACAACACAGCAGATATTCTGGTGAGAGTATTGGGCTGTGCAGGCTAAGGGAGGAGTGAGCGCTGATGCAGAAGGCCGATGGAAAAAACCTGCTTCCATGGCTGGGAAGAAGCAGTGCACCCTTTGGCGAAGGAGAAGAAACTCTGGATCTGTACAGGCATGCACGTGTTGTCCAGGGAAAGCAGCGCTGCCCTCCTCTCCTGCAGCTGCCCTCGAGACGTGGCTGTGCCATGCAGCACCACTGCCACCACGGGCGAGGGACCGGGCTCTCCTGTCACCGCTCCTCAAGCACGGGAAGGTGACAGCGATGTCACACTGTCCTCCACGCCGCTGGGGGTGCTGGTCAGAAATAAAGATCCTACCAGCCAGGTGATTTTTGCTCCCTCCTTTCTCCTGCCTGGAAGCTGCTCACCACATAGCAGAGTTACACTGTGATGACCACGAGGCAGTTTTCAAAATAAAACACCCTGCTTCTGCCCAAGGCAGAGAGTTGTTTTTATTGACTCTGAAGTGTTACGCTCCGCCCTCGTTTGTTCTCATGGGATTTGAGATTAGAAAGTGAAGCTGAAGCAGCCAGTTAAAATTGCTGAGATCTGGAAAGGGAACAGCACTAGAAGCACGGATTCCCCTGAAGAAGGACAACAAGCCTTTGAAGTATTTTTCCTTTGCTCAGCCATCTGACTTGTGTGCAATTCGTGGCCCCTGGGGTTAAGATTTGCATCCCAAAAGAAAGACTTGAAAAGTAGCTGGTTTGAGGCACTCATGCTTAGAATCCAGAGACTTCACAGGCTTCATGGAGCTCTGCATCGCATTTCTCCGAGGCCTCTGTAACCTTGGTGCTAAGGAGTTACTACTGTCACAAACCCTTCATACAGCGCTGAGTCAGGTGAAACATCAGCAGGGATGTGGCAAACCTGCTTACTCTTATTTTTCTTCATGATCATTGCTTTCCCTTGCTGACTACCTGGCTTATCAGGGCAAGTTCCTCACAAAGGAGTGCTTCAGCAATGAGACATGCACTTGGATGACACAGGAAAGGTCACAAAACTATTAAAATAAAACAAGGCGAAAGAGAAGAGGGAACTTGGTCTGCCTGAATTTCTGCTAAAGACAGCTTGGAAGCACACAGGGCCTTTAAAAGACTTGAGATGAAATGCAGTCTTGATTTTGAAGTGCTGTATATGTGAGCTAGGGATCATCCTGATGGAAAGACTGATACATCCTCTGGCCTCCCTCAAAAACTTTCTTCTCACATTTATTGTTTTACCTCCTGCTGCATTAACCTCATCACAGCTGGAACTTTCTGAGCGGTATTCCTAGGAGTGAACTCAAGAAGAATTGTCTGGTTTGCTGCTCTCATGTTCAGTTACAGGGGTGAAGAAAGGACTGGATTTGGGAAGTGCTTTTTACTCATTCCAGCTCTCAACTGGTCTGAGGCAAGTCAACAGAGAGGGTGGAGTGAAAATCTCCCAGAAACGCTAGAGCTCCAGTCAAATAAGAAATTTAACAGCTGATCAAGCCAAGCAAAACTTGTTTGGTAAAGAGGAGAATGGGATCAGTATGTATCAAATCCAGCTGGGTAAGTCTGCTGCACTGTGGGGCTTCTGAAACCCTGACAAATAAACCTGTGAGGGCAGGCTGGGCAATTTAAGAGATAGCTGAGCAAAGACACTCATTGTGACAGAGTAGCCTCATCGTCAGACAAATCAGAGCATCGGTAACTGCAGCAGTAAGACAAATCTAACAGAAATCCATTTGGAAAGGACCAAGAGCAAATAGAAAAAGGAAAATTCTGCAAACACTTGGCACAAAACATCATCATCCTGATACCACAAGTGAGCGCAACAGGAATGAGCAAAATTTCTGTCACTCTGCAGAATACAGAGCCCTGCAGCTACCAGCTTTTCTCATGGGAGCAGGGAATCCCTGCAGAGGCACGAATAGCAGCATCTGGCTCTGGGTTGAATTCCCAAGGTCATTTTTAAGCAGAGCAAGAATTTAGCTGCTGCAGTGACTTGAAATGCTGTACAAAGGACCACGTTGGGCTGGCAGAAGCCCACGCAGAGCTGTGCCAGGGAGGAGCAGTACAAGGGGCAGGGAGTGCCACATTCGGGGAAGCCCTCCTGCTCTCTCCCCTCACTGGAGCACTGTGACACTGCCAGTTCACAGCTCCAGCAGCACTGAACAGGCTGTAAGGAGCCTGTCCATCCAGGCAAGTACCCAGGAATACACTGTGGGGGTGGAAAGATATGAAGGATGAAGATTTTATCATTAAGACTGTAATTGTATTTAATCATTTCACATTATAACCGAGTAACTGGCTTTCAGGTCATTGCCCTACAGAGGATCTGCTGTACAGGGAGTGCCGAGACTTGACTGCTTTTGATGAAAAGTCCCTGCAATTACAAGATTCCTGGAAATGTCTGGTTTCAAGAAAGCATTTTCTGACTGAAAGCACAGTGCAGGGCAATTCCAGCCAGCACAAACTGTGAGATGCCCTTTCTGTAGAGCAGGGACCCAAGGCACAGGAGGTGATTTTCACCAGAGTCTACAGCAAAGCAAACTGCAGGAGGAGAATCCTGACTGCAGTGTTTGCTTCAGGTACACAAGGGTGATTCTCATTAGTGACAAAGTCATTATTTAACATAATCTTTATCTTCTCCTTGAAGAGAAAATTGGTAAGTGGCCAAAGGTTTTGTTTCCCACCCATCCACCGGGCCCCAAAGCCATCTTAAATTTTCTCATTAGCTTTCCTGCCCAACTCTCCCACCACAGGATTTGTATGCTTCATAAAAATTAATGAATTAAGTCTGCCAGCAGCTCTATGACAACAGAAAGTATTACCCCCACTTTACATATTTTAAAGATACAGACAACACTACAGACTTGCACTGGATATCCAGTATAGAGCATGGAAGTCTCATGGATTTCTAGGGTGCCTGATATTTTTATGCTCTGAGAGCAGTTCCAAGAAAATTCTGTTAAAGACACAAATAAGAAATACTGGGAATAAAGATGTGATTTATCACCATCCTATCAGTTAGGCACCTAACAGAAGCTAAATTAGGCCTTTATTTGTTCTAACCTTCCTCTACAGTCTCTGAAGAGAAGTAAAGCAACTTGTGTCCATATGGCCGTGCAATATCCACCCGGGGTCTCCTTTCTCCGTATATTTTCCTCATAAATGTGGAATGAGTTTTCTGAAATGGAATAATGAGCATATTTCCAACAGATTTTGCAGTTCAGCTCCCTCTAGCTCAGCACTATTTTGTTGCTCTTACAGCGTCAACAGGGCTTCCAAATGGACAGGCTGCAGTGCAGAGTCCCTGTTATTGCTGTGGTGCACTTGTGTGCCTTTCGTTTTGATATTGCATAAGCCACAATAAAATGTCAGTCTGTGCTCCAACACACTGATAATTATGAAGGAGTTACTTATCTGTCTAGTGAAAGAGTGATGAGGATAATAAGATCTGGCCTGTGATACTGTTCATTTATCATGAAGATGTTAATTAAGTTTTGTTCAATCTTTGATGGTCTGGCTATTTGCAAAGGAGGGCCGTCACCGTTTCTGGCCATGAATGCAAAGTGTGGTCTCCAGAAAGGAGGCAAAAGTACTTTTTTCCTGAATAAGCATTTTTTTAAGCTCTGGATGTGCATATGCCAAGCCTTGGTTTGCAAAAGCACGAGGGCAGCAAGTGCCTGTGTGACTGGAATCATTACCCAGGTTGCAAATGCAAGAAACTCAGCATGCAAAAGAAATGCATCGAACAGTCCCCAATTCTTCCCTGGAAACACAGACCCAAGGAGCCACTTACAAAACACAGCCTTAGATCTTGAGCTGCTGCAGCTGCCATCTGCAGACTGCTTTCAAAATGTAATAAAATGCAATTTGAACAGGAGGTAAAGAATGTGATATGTGCGTTATAGCTAAATAATTAACAAAATGAATTGAAAAGACTGAAATATTCATGGCTTTAAATATTTATAGATTAATTTTTAAAGTCACTATGTAGTATTGAGTTATCTTTAAAAGTCTGCCAATCTAGGACCTCTCAGTTTCATTTCTGCTTGTTATTATAGTTATTAATGCTCAAAAAATGACAGGTGCTTGGCAAGAGAGATGAAATGCAGCTTCCAAAAGAGAAACAGCAGCAAATGCTTCTGCACTAGTGTAGGGTCAGCTACTCTGCTGGCAGTTACTGGAGGAAACCCAGCTCCTGATCATCCTGAGTGGATGTGTCCAGACAAGCCATGCTGAGCTGTGCCAATAAATCCCCCAAAGCAACAATTCCTGGCCCTATCAGTGTCAGCAACAACCTGTTGCTGACTGTTGGATACAGGGGCAAGTAACAACATCCCTCTGCCTGGGGTCCTCGCTGGACCACTCAGCAGGGTGGTGTGCCTCAGTGAAAGACATGAAAGACCAATTCAACAGAGAACATTGGCTGAAGCTGTATCTTATTCCTCATTGTCCCCACAACAGTCTGCCTATTGTAGCAGGAATTTCACCCGCCTTTATTTGTCCTAAGATAAACTTAAAATACTAATAATGAGGTTGGTAACATTCCACTCTGGCACCACATTACTACACAGGAGGAGACCCCTGTCTGCTCTCCTACATCAATACCTGAAAACATTCACCCTGGAAGACAGCTGGTTTGTTGGACATGCACAGTTCCCTCATGCTCACAAATGCCACAGGCACCAGAGCACCTCAGGTTCCTCCTGCATGTCCCTCTTGCAAACACAAAGCAGCAATGTCGCAAGAACACTGATCCTTTTCAGTACCTCTGCATTATGTAGCTCCTTCACTTCCCTTTGATACTTATTTCTGATAAATACTCTGTATTCATGTAGCAGCAGGAGACCCTTACCCTTTGAAAAGAGTCTGTTTTCGTTGACATTATCTCTAAATTATTCTCATTTGATGTGACTCAGATGGGTTACACTTAGAGAGGCTTACATGGTAGAGCTTAGAAGAACAACAAAAGTTGTCAGACTATTTTTTTATATCACCTGAATAAAAAAATTACTTTTTTTTAAGAAAAGGTATTTCAGTATTTGTAAGTGCATGAATATCTGGAGCTTATATCTTTCCAGAACAAGAATGAAAGGTCAGTTTATGACTCGCAGAAGAAATAATTTAATCCAGAGCTTTGCTTTAATATTTTGCTTTAATTTAGGACTATACCTCAAAAAGAGTTGAATATCATAATAGAATGGATAATCACATATATAAACAGTTCCAAAATGTGACACAATGGGACATAACCAGTAAATAAGATAGTTTTATAAAGATACTTCTCAAACCAGAAGATCATTCTTCTGATCAGACAATGTCATTGTATCTGCTCCTGAGCAGTTTTGGTCCATCACAGCCCATGCCATGGGGAGATAAGCATTTAAGAGATGCAGCTCACTGTCTATCTGGGGATGTAGATTACCTGAACTTCTCTCCTTTTCACTCACACTTTCTGGCAATTTCCTGTCTTGACTTAATCTTTTAAAAAGAACTCATTTAAATAATGATCCTTCTCTAACAGTCAATTGCTTTCTCAAAGTGAGCTGATGTAAATCGAGTAGGTGGCTTGTCATCACATCACAGAAACATCAGAGAGATTCAGCAAACTTCATCAGTTTGCAATTAGTATTTTCAAAGCAATTTATATGGTTCATTTTCTAGTGCCACTGCTGGTCCTACATAGTGAGGGTTTCTCTTCATGATTACAGATGTTACTCAAAACAGTTATAAAACTTCTTCCTTTAGAATCACTCTATTTATGGGATTATTTATTACATGGGCAACTGAATAAATCAGAAAGAATTGGGAAGGCAAAACATACCCTTTTTCCAGTTCAGAAAGTGCCTGTGTATATAATACCATCCTCTCAGACACTCTGTACAAAATTATTTGTTTATTTATTTATAAGAATAATCACAGCCTTGCAGCTTGTTAGTGAGAGGTCTGCAGCAAGGATTTGGTATTTGAAGCCTGACCTTTGAATGGGAAACAACAGCTGGAGCAGTTATTTCTTGTCTCTGAATAAATTACAGTAATCCTTAGAGCTAGGACTGAAGAGCCCCAAAAGGCCTTTCTGCAAGTCTCCTCTTAAAGTTTCCACTGCAGCAAACACCAGTGGAGCAATTGCCAGTAGTTATTCTCGTAATAACTGGTCATTACAACCCAGTGGAACCAGAGACAGGTGGGCGCTTGGGGGCAGACAGTCTGTAGAATGAGCTGGTACAGCAGAGAGCCTGGGGAAGGCAGGGCACAGGCACCTCCTGATGCCAGCCAGCACCCACCTGGGACTCCCAGTACGAACCCCAGCAGGCTCCCTGCCTCTCTTACCCTCACAGGCATCTCTGCCAAGGATGATTTCTTACCAGATTATTACCCAGGAGGTTTTGATGCAAGGAGCTGTCAGAGGGGATAGTTTAGATGCTGGGAG
Source organism: Coloeus monedula (assembly GCF_965178545.1). NCBI lineage: Eukaryota > Metazoa > Chordata > Aves > Passeriformes > Corvidae > Coloeus > Coloeus monedula. The sequence goes on from NC_138790.1 coordinate 15,117,105, forward strand.
GATAATCCCCATCTATCTGCTTTAAAAGGGAAGTAAATAAAAATGCTGTCCTTAAATCACAGAGGCATGTGGGTTTATTTGGCTGAAAGGCACCAAGGCATTTGGTCCTTGGTCTGAAGGCAGAGAGAAAGGGCAGTAGTAACCTGGGGCAGGGGGAATAACAGCTACAATGAGCACTGGTGACATTAAAAACTGCAGTGCCAGCATCCTGCCACTGCAAAACAAGCTAACATTTTACATCCCCCCCCCTTTACTCTGCACCTTACTAAGGAGTATCTCATAAAACAGCCACCTAACAGCAAATATTATCAAAGGGAACGTGTGACCATGGGCTATTTCATTCTGCTGAATGCTCAGGTGAGCTAGATTTGGGGTAAGACACCCAGCTGCATGATCAGAAGCCAAAGAAATAACAAGATCCCAGTTGCTGTCACCGAAGAAAGAAAAAAATCATACTGAAATGAGATGCAGATGTTCAAGAGTTCAGGTAAATAACCATGGGAACAGAACACCTGGGGAACTGCAAGTGGGAGCTACATAGCTTTATAAAGAAAGCCAATCTAGTTCAAACACAAGCTTAGTTTTGTTTTAAAGTTACAAATTTGAGGAAGGTATAAATAATTATAAGGTTACTCCTGCCTTTGTTTTGCAGGTCAGACCACGTTGCAAAAGTGGTTGATCCTTTCTTTGAAATCAATGATAGAAACAACCCTTTTTACCATCTAGTCTGACCTTGGATTTCTTTGATAACAATGGTATTCTTGGTTGGGATAAAATGTTAGAGAAGTTCTAAGATGATGATGTGTCAGAGATGCCTCAGAGAATGTGATCTCTGCCTCACCTGTGGCTCTGCCCATCTCAGAGGTGGGTCAGAGGCTGCTGGAGAGGCTGAAAATCACACATCTGCAGCCCTCCTGCAACAGACTTGGCAATGGGGGAAGCAGTCTGCCCACACTCCTTGTGCTTAGCGAGAGCCAGGGCCCACTGGGGGCCTGGTGGGACCGTGGGTTCCTTGGAACGAAAGGCTGCAAACACACAGCACCCAGCAGGCAGCCACACTGCCTCACCCAGAACAGGCACACACCAGTGACCCCTGAGGACACACAGAACTGGATTTGCACCACATCAAACCTTGTTTGACATTTTCACCTGTTCAAAATATTATGCATAAATCCCTGCCTTTTCGGTTACCTCATGCTGCGTGAGTGTGATGCTTCCTCTAGATGACAAGGAGATGATAAGGGAATGTCCTTCAAAACCAAGACACTGAAAGTGAGAAATTCAGATCAGAATATCCATTGAAGAAAAGGCCCTCAAATCTTTCTCTCCTTTCTCTTGGGAGAAGGAGAAACCATAGAGTTTCATCTTGGTGAGCACTTTTACAAATATCTCTGGATTTCAGAAGTTTAAAAAGAGCTAATTTCTTGCAATTTTGCAGGACATGAAGACAAAGCTTTCAAACATCCCAGGACATTCCTAACACAAAGTTTTACTCATGCTCTACAAAGTTTTGCATCCAATGTCGATTCTGCCCTCATGAAAAGCAGATACAGTATTTATTTGCTTATGTAAGATTGTCTCTTCTAGGCATTGGGCCCAAGTGTAACAATCACCTTCTATTGAGAAGATGGCTTTGAACCAAGCCATCTTGATGAAGTATTTCTCATAGTCTCATTTACAGCTGTGCACCAGCCAAACAACCCAGCTACAAACAGAAGCTCCAGCAGGAATTGCTTAAGTGCCCTGGTACTTTGGAATTGAGGTTTGGCAGAAGAATAAAAACCAGAGAGAGATCCTTTGTGCTGCTGTCTTTTGAGCTCTTTGATGAAAACTGAGGCTTGCAGGGTAATTTCAAGCCATGTAACACACATGAATAACTGTTGATAATGCGGAGTCAAATTAACCAAGCTAACTAACATTAGAAACAAAGACATCCATGGCTGTATGTCTACTCCAGCCACATAGGCTGAATATCTAATTCGTGCCAGAGCTGGAGGAGGAATCAATATCATTGTTATTTATTTAATTTTAACTCTCACATTATAGCAAAGTTCTTAGAATGAGATAGACAGGGATGCTTTCTAGGGGATTTTGACAACATTAGTCATAGAATTTATTAAGAAGCCTCCCATTTTTTCAGGAACACTTCTGGCTTTAAAGTGAAGCAAAAATCTTTCTAAAAACAATATATTTTTAAACTTTTCTTTCTACCAGAATGGGAGTTTTCTCATATTTCTGTTCTAGTGGGCAGACACTGACAAAAGTTTGGATGTGCTTTTAGATTGTTGTGACTCTTTGACTGCACTGCTTGGCATATTCCTTGGGAACCTCATACTGCACAACCTGCTGAGACCCAAAAAGCACACCTGAAATGTGGAACTCAGGACTACTTTCCACCTCACTATATTCTCCTGTCTGGCAAACATTCCCTGTGTCAGATGTGGGGCTCCATGGATGGAAACCAGAGCCCACAGGCAGAACTACACAGACTTGTCCAGGTACTGAATTTGGGTTTGACAGAAGGCCAGTGCCTCATCCCTGCAGAATAAAATCTCTTTGACAGCTCTGATCTAACCTGAAAGCATTTGCAACTCCCAACATCACACACCTCCTCCAGCTCTAAGCATTTCTTGAGCGGAGTCTGGAGAGCAGGGAGAAGGAGTGATTTTAGTGAGAATAAAGATGAAAGGCTAAGAGCAAGAACACCTTGTGTGGGTGCTGGGATCCAAAACACAGCCCCCTGCTCTCCCTTATCAGACACTCTTTCCTGGCATCTGGAAACACAACCAGAGCAGCATCAGGTGCCCTTTTCCCCTCCCCTGTGCTGGAGCAGCCCTGCCTGGCCACAGCAGGGTGGGGAGGAGGGCGTGGGCTGCCGCCCATCACCTCGCTCCACCAGAAGCCCTGTGGCTTGCTCGGTGGCAGTGGCAGTGGCTCCCGTGGTGAGAATGGATGTTGCTCATCAGGCGCCGCCGCCTGAGCTGACACAAACCTCGCTGAGTTTCTGTGAAGTGCAGAGAGGAGAGTTTTCAAATTGCCTTATGCCTCAAGGACACCAGTCCTCACTCAAAGGTCAAGAGCATCGAAAAGCAACACGTTCCTGATGCAACCAGCTCGAAAAAGATGCAGAAGGGATTAAGCCACAGTGCCTGGCAATGACAGGCAGGGGAGGGGCAGGGTTGGGTAAGTGTTTGCTGAGATGTGGCAAATGCAAAATTGATTTTCTTCTTCATTTAACACGTTTTTCACTCTCTTCCCCCCTTCTCCACCCCTTTATGATTAAATTTAAAAACAACAATGACTTCAAGATGCAAACACACTTAAAAGTTTAGAGGAGAGGCATGAGAAGAGGGGTTTGAGAGAGGAAACAGATACAAAAAGACAAACTACTGAATTAGGAAAGCTGCAGGGATGCAGAAATGGTATGAAAAGGAATTCCCTGAAGAAAGAGGAAGGCAATGGTCTTGGTTTCACTCCAGAAGATCTGAGCTCCTGATTCCTCTGAGAGAAGGATGACATGAACACAGCTTACAAGTCAGCAGGGACCATGCTCTTGGTTTACTTTAACTTGCACAGGCCTTTCTCATGTTCATTTTACTTCACATATAGCAAACAATAATTAATTAGATGTCTCTGGAAGTGACAAAATACCCCATAGATTTTTAACTTAATGAACTTTTCAACTGTTTTTTCACCTGGCAAAAATCTGGAAACGTTCTGTAGGTCTGTAACGTTACCCTCATTTACTGCCCAGCAGGAATGTCAGGGTGTGTGGTGTGTGTACATGCGTGAAATATGTTGGGAATATTCTAAATTGCAGCTATGAAAGTGTTTCTTCAAATAGCACAGAGCACTTTCCAACTTTCCTGTCTAATTTAACATTCAGATCTGTTTGGACATGCAAATCAAAATGAGAAGAAACAGGGTGGACTTAAGGTTTTAGTGGGTTTTTTCTTTAGGTTTTTTTGGGGGTTTTTATTTGGGGGGGGGGGTTTGTTTGTTTGTTTTCTTTTTTTCATTACTTAGACACACCATTCACTGATCAAAACACCTGGAAAACAGGAGAAGTTGGAAAGCTACATTCAGCAGCAAGCCTGCAAAATAAAAACACCTTTTTCCTTTCTATTCAACTATGGTACTACTGCGAAAAATATTTAAGCTTTCTTTAAACTCGTATTTCCCCTTTCTTGCCTCCTTTACATCAGTTTTGCAATCTCAGGCCTGCCAAAGTTTTGCTTGGAGTAGCTGGGGACATCCTCACTCTTGTGGCATATGAGCCCCTTGGCCTGTGCCATCAGTGCTTCTTTCCACACTTGGCATCCCTAGAGATGCTCAGTTTAATCCAGTGCAGGTTTTTCCCAGCCATTCAAATTAGCCCAGAGCAGACAAGCTTTGTGATGCTTATTAACCACCGAAATGCACGTGCACACTGTTAGTGCTAAGCTGAAAATCTCACCTCTGAGGAAGGCAAGAAACAATGTAGAGGCAAAGGGAGATGACCTACACTGTCATCCTGAGGGAACAACACGTTGCAGGTCAGTTCTGACTGCCCAAGGGTGCAGTGGTCCCTTAGACCTAACATAGGTCTACCATCACTATGTCCTCAGAAAATAATCACTTATTTTAAATTTTGCAAGCCAGGCTAGAGTTCTCAGCTAGATTTGGCTATGCAACTCTTCTAAGAAATCATCTCAACAAGGCTTTTCATGGGAACAGCAAAGCAGAGGTGATTATTAGAAAATCCCCGTTCCCAGAAATTTAGCACAGCACTGCCTGGTTTTTAACACTGTGTAAAACTCTCATTTCTTTTTTCAGCTGCAGTTCAGAAACAATGTTTCCAAAGGCCCCTGCACCACATAAATCATGCATGAATAATTAGAGAAAGCAGAGAGTGACTGGACACAGCTGTGCCCTGGGGAGCCCCAGGACACTGCACCACGGCAGCCCTGGTGGCTCAGTCCCGTCCCACGTCACAAGTATTTGAAATCATCTGCAACCTGGAAATTGGAAAATGATGCCATCAGCTACTTGTTAAGCATGGAATGATTCTACATTCTACTCACAATGTCTTTCGTGAGAACCAAGGTAAGGTCAACTTCAAAGCCTTTCTTACCTTGTCAGACCTGGAATAGAATTATGTCAGTGAAAACCTGAATATGGCAAGATATAACTCATACAGTGTATTCCACTGAGTCTGGTTGGTGGGGATTATGAAGTTAATCATGTGCTCCATCCAAATCCAGATAAAGATGAAGTTTCCTCTTGGTAGATGTATGGTCTGAACTGGAACCGTCCATTTCACAGGACTGTAGTGGACTAAGCTCCACTGGGTTTTCAAAGTTCTGCTTTAAGAAATATTTCATGTCTTAAAGCTTCCTGAGGAAAAGTGTTTTCCACACTGCATAAACTGTGTCAGTGCAGTCACAATGTTCAAACTATACTCTGTCCTCCAGCTTGAATTTCTGTACAAGGATCAACTCAGAGCTTATGCTTGGCTCTGCCTCAGAATCTGCCTTTGGGACTGCTCTGCCCATATGCTCCCTCTTCTTTTCCCTTGAGAGCAGGAGATACACAGGAGACAGCAACCTGCTCCAATGAGCCAGCAAAATCCAAATCCAGTAAGAAGGTGGGAGGTTTCTGGCAAAGAAGACCCACATCAAAGCACTCTCCAGTATCCCTCTGCCAAAAAGAATTTTGGTACCCCTCCTCTTGCTCTGTGATGATTTATTTCTGCAGCAAGGGGAGTTTTCCATGTGCTTATTAACTGTCTCCAGGAGGCTTTTGGCAAATTACATTGCCATCTTCCTCCTTGAATGCATCCCACTGAAATCTGTATTCCTGTCACCTGCCCCCACCTCTCTTGGTGGCAGCTACTCTGTTCAGCTCTTCTTCCACTCTGCATTCCCGTTAGACTAGCAATATCTGCATAATATCTTTGGGGGAAAAGAGCTTTTGAAATACAGCTTTTGTTTTAATGACAGAACAGCATATGCTGTCACTCCTCCAAGCATCTTCTAAGTGGTGATAATGCTCTCAACTTAAATTTAAGTACAGTATTTTTCCACCAAGGCTCTTTGTGTAACAATGCTCCCACCTCATTTTCTTTCGGTAGCGGTGGTTGCAAACAGGGCACATGGAAGCCAAAACGATACAGGCTGCAACTCAGACAAGAGTCAGGGATGGTAACAGACCCAAAAAGCTAGGCCCAAAAATAAACCAGGAGACTCCGAGATTAGGAGTCTTTGGAATAGCTAGAAAGACAACAAACACAGCCTGGACTCCCTGTCCTTTTGCATTCTGTGCACATGAAAATGCCTTTGTTAAAGGATGCTGTGTGCAATATTTACTGAAGCTGCACGACTGCCTTTTGTGCCATGTGGTGGCTGGATATGAAAGTGCCTTCAGACTCAGGGCAGGCTCCCATTGCCAGCTCACCATATGCTTCCTGCCAGCCCAGAATCCAGACACAGACCCACCCGTGGCACTCTGCCCTGCGGCTGCCTGCCTTTGCTGCCAGCACGTGGAATCAATTCCAGAAGTCAAGCACTTGAGGTGTCCCTGGGGGAGTTAAAGGCTGAGACATCCACCCTGCTGGTAACCCATACAAGAAAGACCTGTGCTTGGGTTTGTACCTCTGGCACAAGGAGCACTGTCCCCCTGCCAGCACGCTTGGCACCTGGACACAGGCAGAGACCAGTACCTGTCACCTGGAACAAAACTTGTGCAGCACAGACAGCAAAGGGCAGAGGGTTGGTCACAAGATGGAAAAGCTCAGAAGCCACCTCCTTACTGCTGCCCAAGGAGCTTCCCATGGCTCACTTGTGCATCTCCCCTGTTTGACAGCATCTTTCTGCCTCTTCTGGCTGCGAGAACAACTGCGATTCCAGATGGTATCTGCTCCCATGGGAGTCCCACTCAGTGTGCTTGCACACATGTTTTGACTTGTTTTGTTTAGATTTGAAATATCATCCCTGGCTGGACAAATACAAAGTGACTTTTTAGCAAAGAGTTTTTTTAATTATTGAATTATTTATTTGCTCATTGGCTTTGATTACAAGTGACTGTGAGTTATTTAAATCAAATTTGACCTTTGAATTCAAAACAAAAACAGAAACAGCAGCAACAACAAACCCAGCAACAACATTTGTCAGTCCTACACCTGGCCAAAGGAGCACAGGGCATGAGTGACCTTTCTGCAGAAGGAGAGGGCTTTCTTGGAGCTTTCTCCTCCCATGTCAACAGATGTTTGCTTATTTCCTGAATGATTCCAGAAGTGAACAGGTAGAGCATGTGCTCTAGAGATTCCCATTATAATACACACAGGCATCAGAGAGAAGGATATTCCTGCATTTTCTTAAAATAAAGACAAGAAATCTCCATAATCCAACAAGCACACTTCTATTCCTAGATTTGTTTTTAAATGAAGGTGGTTGGTACCAGCTCCAACAGACTGCAGATCTCCCAGCTCTGCTCTGGTGTGCAGCTGACACCCCCTCTCAGACATGCAGCTGGCTCTAGAGCTTTCATTTATTTCAGAAAATAGTTGAGGTATGAAAGTGTAGACAGAGACTGGAGAAGTTCCTAAGACCTCAAAATGTCACCCTTGTTATTAAAGCAAAAAGAGAATGTAGGAAACTGGCTAAGAAAAGGTCAAAAGTTTTTTTTGTGAAAGCATCAAATTACTCTTTCCTTCTCCAGCTGTTACCTGCAGCGTTGTTGACACTTTCACTAATAAAATGTGAGGAACATACTGGATGTATCCCAAAGCAAACCTAGATATCAGGGAAATGGGAGTTGCTCCATCTGATGTCCCGGTAAGGAAACATTCCCACCCCACAGTTGCTTTTGGATGTGCTGCCCACATAAAAAAAGATGACTCAGGAGTGAGTAGAGGAAGGTGAGGAGTGCCTGGAGGTGGTGCTAGCATTGCCACCCCCAAGGCTCTCCTTTGCAGGCAACTGCAGACTGATGAGGAAGAAACAACCACATCCATCCCCACCAGGGTGATTGGAGAGGCAGTTCCTCAGCTTAGAGAAAATACCCAGCTTGGATTTGACAGTCACGAGTAGCAGTCTGTGCCATTAAGGAAAAGAAAAAAAAAAAAAAAAAGAAAAATCCATGCTCTGGAAAGGATTTGGCCCAGACTGGTCCTGGCAGAGCTGCATGACCCAGAGATGCAGCAGCAGTCAGGCAGTGCAGAGGAGCTGGCTAAAGGCAGGCAAGGCTGCTCCAAATAAGTGCTCAAATAGAGTCACCCAGAGTTTATTTGTTCTATTTGCTCTGTCCATCACCTTCTAGGGTTTGTCTCCCTCGAAGAGTTCCCAGACAAATCCCAGACTGGAAAACCCGCCCAGACAGCCAGACACTCCCAAGGGAAACCTGCCTAGGTGGTTTCTACCTCACACAAGCCTGGCTCTTACATATAGCCTCAGTCCAGGCCATCACACAACACCCTGAGAAAGATTATAAATGCTTGATCTACTAAATTCATGTCTCCCTGCAGACCTGTTCCAGGTCTATGATCACAAGCCATCTCCAAGCAGAAGGAGAAGGGTACCAGAACACCTGTCAGTTTCCAAAGTCAATTTTAAAATTCTGTATAGAAGTTTAAGACACATCTACAACAGAACTGCCTTACATAAAATACTCCTGTTCCATTGAATCTGTCCCAAACTAAACTTGGTAATTAAGCCACGGATATTCTATGTAAACCATTACATTTAACTGTAAACACCCCAACATTGCCCCTGAAGCAGAGGTCTTTTCCATGGTCTGCAAGAGCCAGTCAACACAGAGTTGAGCTGTTTGATTTTTTTTCCCATTTTGCGGAACAGGATGTCAGGCTCCTAACACCACTGATAGACCTTGTAGGAAACAAGCACAAAGTGCTATACAAAAAGGTAACAGAGAAAGAATGATGCAAGAACAGGTGATGGGTCATTTGCACTTCTGTAACAAAATTCTTAGAGCACATATGGTGGTTTTGGTCCAGTTCACTATACTACCATTTACACAAACAAATTTTCCTGGGGGTGTGGGGTTCAGTATTATAATCACCTAAGGTAACTCTAGGTTGTATTTTCATCCTATCAGCTACCACCAAACTATTAATTAACCTTATACTTTATTACAGTTTCTGCTACAGTCTATTTGGACAATAAATTGTCAACAAAACAAGGATTTTTAAAGTATTCTGTTCCTGAGGCCTCTTCAGTCCTCCATTGCTCTGGGATGTTGTTGTCATGGTTTCAAGACCAACCCATAATTGCTGTGAACCTTTTTATGTGGCTTATTAACTTCATTTGGCACCACAGACGCAGCAGTTTCAATTTTGGATTGCCCAGGGTGTGGATAGTTTGCAGTGGAGTGAACTCCAGTCTTTTCCCTGCGGCACAAGGTCACTCCATGGCTCTTTGCAGCTGCTCCCACATGTATTTGAAGCTGTACCTGCCAAGAGGACTTTGGTCTTCACCTATCTGGGAATACACTGATTCCTTCTTCGACAACAAGCTGAACAGTTTGTATGAGAGGTACTTTAGTGGTTTCAGCTGTAAATCAGAGAAAATTTAATGCTTCCTTTTCAGGTATTGAAAAGCAATCCCTGTTCTCCTGACACAGAGATCTACAGCTCTGGGGCTATGTCTCTTGGGTGTCTTCTCCACACGCTGAAGTTGTGAACAAGATTCACAGTGGGTAAAAGCTGATGGGCTGCCACATTCGGGAGCAAGCAGAGCTCTGGGAGCAGCTCCTCACCTGTGCCTGGTGATCAGAGCCTGACGGGTCCCTGGGCTTGGTGCTACTCAGTGGCATAACCCTGTGCTGTGCCTGGGCTGATCCTGTGGCAGAGGGAAACAGGGCTGTGCAAGACATGGAGAACAAGAAGTCACCTTTGTCCCCTGGGAAATTGTCCCCCGCAGGCAGCAGACAGGGACCTCTCACTAGTGCCATCCCATTGCCTCCTCCTGGCCCTCCCTGCTTCAGAACAGCACCAGAGCAAGCAGCCACACAACCCTGCCTGAAGGGCTAGAAGATAAATGCCTCTCAACCTGATTTCATCTCGCTTTCTCCGTAGGCAGGAGCAGCGATTCCATGTGCAATGGCAATGTGACATTGTGAAGGGTATCGGGGGAGCTCCTTTTGTTTTAAAGGGAAAAAACCAAACGCCAGACCTTAACAGCAGCTTGTCCTTCTGCAGAGACAGGCAGATGAGGCAGAGCCCAAGTGGCTCAGAGGGGCTCACAGCCAGTCCCACACCACGGGCAGATCAGACTCCCCCACCTCGCTGGGACTCCCTGCAGGGTCTTCCCAGGTCACGTCTCCTGCAGTGGAGACCCATTGCTCTCCATCACTGCCATCCATCCCACAATGGGAAACAGAGGCATGGAAACGCAAACATTTTTGGCACCCTGACAAGTCTGAAGGAAGGGCTGGGTTCTACACCAGGATTCATTTCTCACCTATCTCCTAGCCCTGCCACAGTTCTCCTGCAAAACATCACCTCAAACTATCCCCATACATGGGGAGTCAGAGACTGGACTTTGCAACTTTCCTGGGGACACATGTGGGTAAAAGTTTTAAAAGGTAAATTAGCCACTTTCCTGAATCATACCAATCTCCTTTTGCTGAGATTCTGAGCCATTTTCCAGTCCTTTCTTTTTCTCCCTCTTGTGACTTCTGAAAAAAACAGCACACTTATTCAGACAGTCAATTGGAGGAACAGCAAGTCCCTGCTAGGTTATATGACAATTTGTCAGGGTCCTGAGGCCCACAGGAAATGGTGCAGGGATGATGGATGAAGGTGTGAAACAGAATTGTCACTCCACAGCCGAGGCATTAATCAACTGTCAGGGTGGCTGAAGAGTGTGGCAGGCGAGCCTGGAAAAGGGGGCACCACGCTGCCAGCGGGGCCCCCACTTCTGGCACCTCCTGCAGAAGGAAAATACTCCGGGAGCGACTACAGCTCTGCACAGGAAGCAAATGGTCCTGACAATTCCCTGGGTAGTTATTCCTAGAGAAAGCACTCATTCTGGCGTTTCAGAGAAATTTGCTCGCAAGCCCTGCTCCGCTCCCCAGAACCATCAGCAGCTGTGGAAGTGACTCCAGCTCTGCCAGCGGGAATGCTCATGAGCAAACCCAGCACACACTCCATCATCCTTCTTTTTACTAAACGTTTTTATTTCCAGTTTGTTGTAAATTGCATTTTGATGGTAATTTTTTGAGGGATTTCTTAAAATATTTTCTTTTTTTTTTCTTAATTTAGGAAATTTAAAAAATAAAATTAAAAAACATGTTTCAGCATGAACTTTCTTCTTCCTCTTTAAAAATAAAACCCAAATGTTTTGTCACTTGGAAAAAAACCCTTCCCTTTATTTTGTAGCGAAATTACTCAGCAAGAGCTAATTTTGCAAAGAGTTTAGTTCCTTTGAACACTCAAGTGTTAGTAGAGATCCCTACATCTCCAAAATATAAGCACACATTGAACAAAATCTGTAGAAGGCAAGCTGAAGACAACTTGTGGCTCTAAGCAGGTGTCACCCTGATCACTATTAAGTCGCTCTTTTGTTTCTACCCTCTTCTTGTCTCCCTAGCATTCATTTCCATCTTTCCCCCAAGCTCACACATCTGTAGCTTCCCTCAGCAGTGGATGTAGTGTTCCCACCTGCCTCCAGACCTGGATCTGTGGTGCACTACAATAACAGTCTCTGATGGATATAACATTTGAAAAATTGTTTAAGACATTTGCATTCAAAACTCCCCTTTGAAGAACAGGAGGGACAAAACCTAAGTACACGTCAACATCAAATTCCGGCTTTTGTCTGGAGAATTTCACTCGGGTTGTTAAGTCAGTTAATATCCACTGTTGCAGGCCCAACCCTGCTCTCTTGATGTTAACAGGACTTCAGTGTGGGATTTTAGCAGGACCTTAGGAATAGATATCTTCTGCATATTTTTATAGTATTAAGCAGACATCTTTGCACGTACATTGATAACAAGAAATTGCCAGATCAAAAGCTGTGAGTCATATTACTGAAGTTCTGGGTTTCATGGCACATCTGATAATCTCTGAGCAAGGAGAACAAGCTTGATATCCCCTCATCCAGAGATATTAGGTTTTCCTGCTGGGTCTCAAAACAGATTTGAAGCATCAGATTGCCACAGCTGACAGGTTTAGCTCAAACATCTGCTGAGCACAGCCCGGAGGGATAGTGTCGAAAGAGAGAGATTAGGAGCATCTCCTGCTCTCTGGCCAAGAGTGGTTCTTATTTGGTGCAGAAATTCTCTGGTCTTAGAGCAAATTTAGCCCTCAGAGTGGTCTCTCTCACGAATGTTTTGGAAGAGGTCTGCAGCCCAGAAAATGAGTTTCAAAAGCCTGATAGGAGCGAGGAAGGGCAAACACAGTGCACAGCCTTCCCCATGCCTGTGCCATGCTGGTCAGGCAAGGCAAGCCTGAATTCCTGAGCAACCTGGTGAAGTTTGAAAGGCCTTTAGTGGCAGCCCTTGCGGTGTCAGTGCCCATACAAACTTAAAGCCCAGACTGAGTGAAAATCTTATGAGGAAGGCACAGAGGGTGGAAAACCTCTCCAAAGGTTCAACACAGCCACATAAAAGCATTCCAAGGCAAAAGTGACAGCTCATCACTGCAGTCCTGGTGAACTAGGAAAACTGTGGCCAGGGGGATGAAAAGCCTGTGGGGACTGCTGAGGTTCTGCTGCCATCCTCCTCCTTCAAGTGAGTCCTTCCAGACCATTCCAAGTTTTCATTAATTACGTGGGTCGTGACAAACAGAGAAGAATCATGGAACTTGCAGACCATACTGTGAAACAACTTTCAATTCAGCACTGAACAAATTCTCCAAAAATGAACTTCAGCTTTATGCCTGCTCTTACCACCTCACCATTCCCCACCAAACAAAACACCATAGTTTGCATTTTGCCTTCTGCCTTCATCACTTGGCAGCGAGGGAGGCAGATCAGGGCGCACATTTTGCACGTATAATGCAACCACTGAGCAGGAAGAGTCTCGGCAGCCCTGGTTCAGCTCTGCAGCCCTGTCAATGTGAGTCTGCAATGCTGCTGCAGCATAAAGCCTTCACAGTGTCAGGCTTACTCATTAACTAGATGAGAGATGGAAAACCCCTGTGGCAAATAAATGGATTGCATAATCTTGAGCCAGTCTGGGATGCCTGGAAGGTAAAGGAAGGATAGTGGATATTATAAAGCTGCCAGCAATTTTTTCTGTAAGATATATATATAGCTGAAAAAACATGAGGTGCAAACAGCAGCATATGGTGGGGGAACTCCAAGATTTCCATAAGGGGGACACAAAATTTGATAGGTATGATCAGCTTTTTCTACCTCCACCTTCAGCAATTACTTGCATATAATTCAGTACAGAGGTCTGCTCCTTCTCTCTTCTTTGCTCCCAAACTAGCTATTAAATAAAACTCTTAAGCTCCAGGGCAAGAATCTGCTGCAACAGAAGTTTTCCTTGCTAAGGCATCTTTCCACACCACACAGACAAAGGAAGTGTCTGTCTGAAGGAATTATCACAGCAAGCAAAAGACTAATGGGACCATTCATTATCTTTAATTATATTCATCATCTTCTGGTGATTAGAACACAGTCATAAATTAAGATACATTTAAATTTGGCACATTTGAATGAACTGGATATCCTTTGAATATCTTATAGGAAGTGAATTTGTTAGAAGTAATGATGCTGTCACCTTGACAGGGCAGAAAGGATGCTTCAGTGTGTCAGGGGAGTCAGACGGCCTTGAGGTTCAGTAACAGTGGACTTAGGAGAGGAAGAGATCAGCCTTTGCTTTGGTTTCTCACAGCTGAAGATCCTGAGAGCTCACCTCCCAGTGTTCAGCAATTTCTCAAGTACTGCAGAAAAGAGCACAACCTTTTATACTTCTGAAATATCTTGGGGTTTATTGTTCTTAACACTGGAGCTTCAGGACAAGACTCTGTGTAGAAGTAGCTCCCCTTCTGTCCCCAGAGTGGTGAATTCATACACAGATTTATAATTGCACAAGGGTTGCAGGCTTGGGGCTGTTAATACACTAAACTCATGTAACCTAGGAACAGAAATCCGTATTAAGGCCCGGCCCTTCTAAATCCCTCATATCTTAGTGGTTGCACCATAAATTAATCCAGTGGGAAGGATTAAGAGCTTGTGACTTGAGCTGCACCTTCCTAGGGAATGAGTGAATGAGAGGTTGCATCCTTCTCCAGGTTTTACTCCATTCTTATGTACTTCTATGTCTTCAGAGAAAATTTAAGTAAGTTACTTCCCCGAGAGAAAGCCACAGACACAATTGTTATGCTTCTCCCATGTTCTTACACTTCTCCAGTGGTTAACTAGCAGAGCTAACAGACAGCTATCAGTCAGAGAGCTGTGATGCCTCCTGCTCCTGGCACCATGCCTATGCTGACCACTTTTGTACGTGGCTCACGGACAAACTAATACACGTGCGCCTTGGGCTGCTCCACTTCACTGCCTGGCATCTTAGTGAAAACCTCCAGGGATTGTAAAAGATGTCTCCATTTGTCTTTAGAGACAGCAGGTATACAACATCATCAGCTGTGCGTCGCTCTAGAAGTGGGCCAAGTGTAAATGTTTTCAATGTGGATTAAGGCACACAAACAGAATATGCCTGGTTGGCAAAACACTCTGAATCCCAGCTGATTGCCAGTGATATCAGTGTGCCTGGTTGTAACTCATACGTGTCATGTTACCCTGCATTTGCTGTGGACAAAGGATGTGTGGTCAGCAGGTCCCTGTGGCTTCGTCAGTCTTCTTTTGTGGAAAAGGAACCTGCTTCTGTCACCAGGGCTGTCCCAGCCAAGAACTAATGGCTATGTGAGTAAGCAAAAGCTCTACTGTTATTTGTTCCTGGATACAGTTTTTTGTTGGTCAACCTGTGGAGTACCAGAGTGCTTTACACCATAACAAGAATGTACATCAGCATGCCACACTGCACGTCAGCAGCCAAACAAGCCATTGCTGTTAAGTAATCCACCTCTGCCAACACAAACACCTCATCACTGGCAGCAAAGGAACACCCTCTGTCCAGATTTGGATTTAGCTACATGCCAGAATTAGTCCATGATCAAATTATTCTGAACTGCTTGAACTCGTTTCCATTGGAAAAAAAAAAAAATAGATAGGAAAAGCTCAGCCAGTTTAAAAAGCTACATGAAAAGTGATAGCTGGTACATTACTTCAGAGACATGAAATGTTCAATCTGACTGGAACTTTTATCTGTGAATACATCTGCAGAGCCAGGATTACTTTGAAACAGAAGGAATTCAGAGCAGAAGCAACGCTCAGTTTTAGCAGCTGCTAAGAAATTGCTGAGTGCCTTTAAAATCTCCTTTATTCACACCACCGTCTAAATAAGACCAGTATAGGTTGCACACATAAAAGCTCATAATGCAGTGAACAGAAGCTGAATAACAGCATTGAACCTGAATTTAAATTATTTTGAACAATTAAAAAGAAAACCAGAGAAGAATAAACTAAGCCAGCCTGAAGCAGAAGTAAAATGCAAATAAATAAACAGAATCAATAGAAGTTGTTCTCACTTATAACCCAGTAAAATAAAATGCACTAAAATAAAAGAAAAATGAGGTAAAATACAATCAGAAGAACAGGATCTTAATAAGAAAATGATTCCAACACATTTCTTAATGAAAATATTTGGAATCAATAAATGCAAATAACTGCTTTGTGTGCTGATTTACATCATGCACACCTGGCTTTATCTGATATTTCCCACTGAAGTCCCAGAGTTCCACTGCCAACCTAAGAGATGTGAGACAGAAATAGAGATTCTAAGCTGTTGTAGGTAATGGGAAAAGCATTGAGTGAAGATGGTGCTTTAGTCCTTCAAAAGCCCCAAACAATGCTGCTTGCCTGGCACTCTGCAGTAGACTGAATAGACTGCCACATGCTTAATAATAGGCTGGAGTAATAAAGAATATATTTGTTTTCAATTCCTCCTAGTTACTTATTTTCTATATATTTTAGGTTTATTTCTTTAGACTAATTTTTTTTTTTCAAAGAAGCATTTAGCAGCTTTTAATGAACCATAAAAACAAATTTCAAAACCTACTAAATTTTTTCTGGACGAGGCTATTTATTTGTTAAGCTGTGCTTTTCTTTACCCTAAATTACAATGTGGGGTCCAATTTCCACATGCATTTTTAAGTTTAGGTTACTGGACAGAAGAAACTGCTTCTGGAGGGAGGAATAACATCCATTTACCTGCATACGTTACTGGACCGAAATTCCTACCCCTGACGTTCACACAGTGGTACCTTGCACCTGTCAGAAACACTTGACTATTCTCAACAAAGGAGGTGGAATAGACAAAGTAAAATGTCACTTTTCATGGCAACATGCTGTAAAATTCCCCCTTCTCCCCTCCCCCAAAAAAGATCTCTCAGAGAGTGATTACACTGCTGCCTAGGCCATGAATCCACGTATGCTGGATTGTTTTAGTAACTAAACATGCTCAAAGGAGTTTGATTCCTGGGCAGCTTTAGGTAACAACTCTTTTCACTCCCACAACTAGAAAACACCACTTTATCTTCAATTCATGTCAATAATCAAACAGTAACTATGACCCAGCACTATCTGAACATGAAACATTCAGCTGATCTAGGCAAAAACTCCCTCCACCATTGTTAAGGATGAAAGTACATCTTTGTGCCTTTGTTGTCAGCGATCTGAATAAAGCTTGAGGCTGTAGTTTGGTTTTGAACATGCAATTTGAGATTAAAAAAAATGCATTTATACTTCCTATTATATGTTCTACATATATTTAGCCTCTGAATGTGATGGCATCCTTAACTTTTTCCATAACATCTCATTGTTAGACTGTTAAAATTAATTTGAATAAGTCATTAGCTTTACATTAAGGACTGCTGTGGCACCTGGCAGATGATCTATAGAGGAAAGTTGTGTTCATTAGTGCTCATAGACTGAGAAACATTATTTAAAAGAAGGGTTGAACTAATGGTATCTGACACATAAATACACATCCGTGTTCATCAATGAATCACACAGTGCATTATCAGTGTTAGCACTCATAAGACCCCCATGGAGTAGGTAGGAGGAATCACTGAGGCTGCTGAGATGGGGAAATGAGGCACAGATACTGTAGAGAAGAAATGGGATTATAAATAAATAGCACCTCTAAACACACAAACAAAAAGCCTTTGTTTCTCATCCACTGCTGGAAAGACAAACCCATCCCACTTATCCCGTCCATCTGACAACTGAAGTGCCTGAACTGACATGAAGGGGACAAAAATCTTAGGATTCTCTCAGCTCCAAGGTTTTAAGCTTCATGTAGGCATCAACCAGCAAGGCATTTCAACAGGGAAGAGCAACAGCCATCCACGCCAAGGCCAGCAGAGTCCAACACTGTCCTGTCCCCTGGCAGTAAGACAGAAGTTAACTCTGAAGAAAGACTGCTGCTGACAGGGGGGTTATCAGCAGCACTGGATTGATGAGCCTTATCGTCCCCATCCATTACAGCTTTGATCAGGAAACAAAATCTGCATCCTCCAAGCCCACAGACATACAGGGAAAAGACAGATGAAGGCTGGCAAGAAAACCGCACACTTCTGCATTATGAATTTTTATTTTGCATTCGTATTTTTATGAACACTGGGAAGATAATTCCTGAC
Organism: Coloeus monedula; assembly: GCF_965178545.1. Taxonomy (NCBI): domain Eukaryota; kingdom Metazoa; phylum Chordata; class Aves; order Passeriformes; family Corvidae; genus Coloeus; species Coloeus monedula. The sequence continues at coordinate 15,134,809 of NC_138790.1, forward strand.
TATTTCATTCATCCATACTTCTGCTTGCTACAAATATTTTAAGTCAGCAGAGCGAAGTTTATGGGGGAAAATGAGACAGTTTAAATGCTCCATATTATGGAGAACAATAAAAAAAATGCTTAAAGTTTCCTGGTTTTATAAAACACAATGGACCATGTCTGCTCCTGAGAACAGTTTAAGTACACTGCACCCTATAAGATGTTTTACTTAATCACCCACATCAAAGGTCCTATCCTAAAGATTGGTACAATCAGGACTGCAGTAACATTTTGCATTAATGCTCGATTTTACCTTCAGTTTGGGAAAGACACAAGAGTCTCTTAGAAGTAGAAATTTGTTGTCCAACCCACCTCTAAGGATGGGTCACTCACTTTCAGCAACGAGTAATCTCTACATTGTCACTGTGGCCAAGTTATCTGTACATCATTTTCCACTGGGATGGGATTTTCCCGGCAAGAAAGCCAACAGGATGCCTGAACTTTAAGCAAAACCCAGATCATGTATATGCCTACACTTCCACTATGTAGATTTCCTTTTCCAGTAAAATTTCTCTCATTTTTTTCCACCATCCAGGTTTGAGATTCTCAGGAGCTAATGTTAACTTCCAAAGCATATCAGTTCTTGATAGAAACTGTGTTTGTTCACTAAATTAACAGGGATAAAACCATCCTCTGGGCTTTCACCAGCAGTTTCTGCAAAGGAAGCCAATCCTCCTCCTTTTACCATATGGGCAATGGACTCCTTACCCACTAAAACTTCAGCTCTTTGGGTTTTCAAGTATTACCAACCCCAACACGTGTCTGAGGGCAGAGGATAGCCCTGCACTTTGTCAGGGCCCTCTCACCAAACCTTTTCTTGAAACACTACAGAGAGCTGTGGCTTAGTCTGGAAGCCACAAGCTCAGCAGACAGTTCTGGAAAACTTGTGATGCTCTAAACCTAGTCTGACATTGGTAGAAGAGTCTTAGAAAAAAGTCAAAGCAAAACGATTTAAGCAGTTAAACAGCAGTTCACTGCTCTTGAAATGAGACAGGATTGAGAGTGATTGATCCTTGGCATTTGGATCCAGCAGGCAGAGCCACATCACAGAGCTCCTGCAAAATCCTGTTTCCATTCCGTTTAGCAGTGTGAGATCTGATGCCACAGCTGCACAAAGCAGGAAGCCAGGGTAGGCCCACCCAGGACTAAAGCTCCCTCCTGACCTAGGAGGTGGCATAAAAGAGACAAGACCTGATAGACAGCCATCGATGGCCTGAGACCTTCTCTTTCCTAAAGGAGTCAACACAACCTTGGCATTGCATCACTGTCAAATGATGCAAAAGCAAATGGGGAAGGTGAGCAAGCTTCCAGGTTAGTAACAGCTTTTACTGGAGGAGGGCAAGAGGAGCTAAATAAGCTGCTACAAAAATGCAGACACTGTCTTGGTATCAGGGTAAAAAAACCTCAGAGGACTGCAAAGGAGCTGAGGCAGTGAAGGCTTTTCAATCAGTGAGGGACACAGTTTATTAGCCTGGCAATAAACCTTATTTGTTGACCATTTGTTGATGAGATTTAAAATCAAACAGGCCAGTAGTATACACTGCATACTGCTGCTGCTTAGCTTAACACTGCAGCATTTGAATTAACCCCATCTTAACTTGCTGTATATCCAAATATCTTTTATCAGCAATTAAGAACCTTGATCAGACATTGGAATCCAAACTCAGAATGCACAAAAGCGGAAGTGCCCAGCCAAGAAATTATTTATAGCAAGATCATGGGGAGAAGCTACAGATTTTTCACTTTTTCCTTTAGATCAGTGTTTTTATTTTATGTGTTGGGGTCATGTTCACACCACCTTTAACCCCAAAGAGCTTTGTATAAGATTAATAAGCATTAGTTTCATGCTGAAAATACTGTGCTAGGTGAGACTCTGTAGGTACACTGCCCAACAGGCTGGGAAGGAACCTCCTTCTACTTTTACAGGGATTTTGAGGTGTATGTACTGCCTGCCTCATTGAGAGCGGGAAAATTTTTGCTCCAGGGACAACAGATACTCTGCTGTTGTTTTGGGTCCAGGGAGAAGCAGAGGCCACAACCCACAAGAACAGACACCCATTACATTCTTTTCATATAGTAATATGGAAGAACATTACTCTCAGTTTTCATCCTTGCACACAACTCCTCTGCCTCCTCTCAGACATGACACTAGAGCAGTGTTGCAGAGAAAAGACCTTGTAGAACAAAAACATTGCAGAACAACAGGACAACAGATTGCAGAAGAGACAAACAAATATCGGACAAGGCTGGTTTATGGATGTAATTAAAGAGTTTCTGGCAAGGGTGATTTCTACCAAGGTTACTCTTATAGTTCACTAGTGCAAAAAATAAGCAAAAATTCAAGTTCTTGGAGGTCCAGGAGATCTTTTATTCTTCAGCCTATTTAATTCTATTTCTTCATTTTTTATCTCTAAGGGAGGGAAAAGAGGGTGTTTCAGCCCTGAACTATAAGGCTGACTTGCAGCTGGTGGCCCAGTAATTGGTATTTATGGCTCAGAACGCATCACTAACAGGTTAGAGACTGATATTTTCATCACTCCTTCCTTTGCTCTCAGCTTTGCAGCTATTTCATGCACTCTGGGTTTGCCAATTACCTTCCCGAGGTGGGACGGGGTGATTTGTTTTTAATGCATGTACAGCGAGTTCGAATAGGCTGGTTTGTTTTTGCATTTGCAATTTCATGGGGACAGATTCAGGGACAAACACACAGGAAAGACAGCAGATAGCCTTGGTATGCACCTCAAAGAGTTCTTGGAGCTTCATTTCATGCCAGCCTATTACATATCTGCCCCCAAATTGGCTCTTAAAGCCCCAGCTAGCACTGCTCCCTTTGGTCTGTGGCCTTTGTGCCTCTGGTGCCTGTTAAGCTGTTCTGCACGTTCTCATGCTGTGAGCTTTGCCTTCCTGGGGACTGGAAGGGATGCTGAGGGCTGGCATGATACATTGCAGTGCTGAAACCTGGAAGCTGTAGGTTGGGTAGAGAGAGAGATTATTGAAAGGGTTCACAGAATGGGTGTGCAAAGTCAATCCAGAAAAAGATGCCTTAACAGAATCCTATGAACAGAGGATGAGATCCCAGTACAAACCAGGAGGTGCGAGGGCAGCTTTCATGAGACATGCTGCTAGTTTTGCAGTCGGCAGCCCTAGATTTAGGATTTTTGAGGAAGTCAAATAGCATCTCATCTATAATTCAATCCTCTTTCATTCTTGTTCTGGATTCCTAGAGTCCCAATCTCCCCCCAAAGATATAACATGTCCTGCCTGAGGGCATGGGTACCAAAAAATTGAAAGTGTCACCATTTTGTCATATTTGTCACTTTTGAAAGCAACATGCTCAGAATAGGAAAAGGGAATGAAAAGATCAAGAGCACAACCAGCCAGAGCCCGTAGCATGCACAGAGGCTGTCTGGGATGATACACACCCCTGGGTGAAATACCAGTTCCTGAAGTCATTGAAACTAGTCAGAGTCAGATAGCACAGATAAACTCTAAAATACACAGTAGAGTTTAAAAGACAGACCCTATACAGATTTAATTAGCGTGCTAGAAAAAGAGGCACTGGAAAGCCAGATAAATCTGCATTCCTAGGATTTCTGAGTGTGAAGGATGGAAAAGGGAAGGCTTTCATACAGGAAAGATAGGAAATAAAATATTTCAGTGAATGCACAGAAACTTTCCTGTAAATGGGCTGCTGGAATAACCCAGGCAGAATAAGCTTCAGTTTCAACTGAAGCATGAAAGTCAATAATCTCTGTAACCTTTTTAAACTCTTTGCTCTTCTATCACATACAGAGAGGCTGAAGGGAGTTAATCTATTCAAGGTGTGTGTGTCTATATTCCTTGTATACAGCAGAGTACTCCCTCACAGAGAACTAGTTAGCAGTCTGTCTCACGCTCAGCACTAGCAATATTTAAGGAAAGTGCCATTGTCATTTATGTTACTGAGAATTTTACTAAACCCAAAAAAGACCCAGTTGTCCTTCCTAAGAAAATAAAAAGTTGAAGGATAGAAGGTGGTCCAAACTAGTTTTTAACTATCAATTCTCTGTCTAAAAAATTAATTTCTCATGTATATGTTGCAATTCATAAACCATTTTGTAGATATATACTTTGTACATTAAGACCAAAATTTGGAATATTTTTTCTAAAAATGACAAACTGACCCATGCTGCCTTTCTCTTTTAAGTTTCTTTACAAGGGGAAAAAGTGCCTGGGAAGAGCACATCATGTCATTCTCAGAGGACAACGTCAAGTTCTGAGTCCTGTAATTACTTCGGGTTAGTCATTTTATCCCTGATGAAGGTTTCTCTTGCAGTCCACAGAGGGTGCCTTTCCATCTGGGAAACAATTAGTAGATACTCCAGACTAAGACTTGCAGTTTCAGGACTGCATTAATTTTTAGTTGACAGTAATGAGACTGTCAGAATAATTCTTACCTCAGTAGAAATAATCTCTCTCAATCAGTGCTGCACAAAATGTACAACTGTCACTCACTGAACTTCTGTTCTACAAGGGCCAAATTGTTAGTGGTAGGATGAAATAGAAAAAGCCATTGAGGGCAGGCAGGCTTGGCCCTAACAAGGGATTAATGAATAAATAATTTCCAGGCCATTATTCCAAAAGAGAAAACCGAGAAGTTGTAACCGGAGAGAATATCAAAACAGACCCCAAATCTCCCAGCTCTCAGGATGAAATTTAGTTTCAACTACAGAATGAAGATGTTTCCATCCTCTTTAGAACATTGTGCAGATAAATTCCTTCAGCTGTGGGAAACACTCAGCTGTTGTGACAATGGGTTCTACATAAAACAGCCTAGTGCATCTTGAGATTATTCAGTTTATTGCAAATTCTTAATTTTAAACAAAGATTTATGATAAGCAATGACTGCAGTAGGAAAAGATCACTGTTGTGGTACAGCACATGCACCCACATACAAGCTGCATCAGCAATAAAAGGCAGGAGAAATTCCCCTTTAACTATATTTCACTTGGAAAGGCATTTATTTATGATTGGGCACTGGAGCATTTGAAGTACTGATGCAGGACACCAACAAAACATATCAACAGTGTTCATTGGCTAAGCTACCAGGTCTTCCACCACGAGGACAGGTGTGGCAATTTAAAAAAAAGTTCAGGTATATGTCCAGTAATATGTCAAATCAATTATTTCAGGACTTTGGGGCAGGCAGAGGGAAGACAAGTTGATTGCTATCGGAACATGCTTTGCAGTTTCAGTGGGCTAAGCTGTGATCCCTAGATAAATATAGACTAAAAATGCAACAGCAGCTACCATGAGATTAACAAAATAAAATCAAACTTGTAAAGGATGAAATGCCCATTTCTGTCTTTGCTGCCAAGCACAAAAATGCTGCACATAGCCATGTTCTTTGAACCACTTCTTTTTAAACATTGATACTACATAGGAAACAAAAAACCAGTAGGGCTACAGTTTCCCACACCCCAGCAGGAATCCATGCGTTCCACCGATAACTAAGGAAAAAAATACATAAACGTTTGGTGCAGAGAATGCTGTGTGTGACACTGACTGAGACAACCATTGACAAAACTGCTTCATTCCACATCACTGCAGTGCAACACAGGCAGAGGAGGCAGGGGAGAAGCACATTTCTGGAGTCCCAAACCAAATGCCTTGTCTCGCATGCAAAACCAGAGCCTGTAAGCCCCACTGCTGTATCTGCTGACCTGATCTGTGTACTTATTCCAGAGCTCACCTCTGAAATTTTTGCACAAAGGTTTTTTGAGATTTAGAGCTTGATTCAAAGATAGCTGAACTCGGTAGGAACCCCTAGTACCAGGTTTGAGATGGGCTGCAAAGAAAAAGGCGTTTTTGTGCCCAGGGCCATGCACTGCAGACCCAGCCAGGCCTCCCGTGCTGCAGGATGGACACAGCACGTGCAGAGGAAAGACCTTTTGTGTGAGGTTCATACCCAATTCTTTACCCTATAACACCAGCAGAATTACCTGTGTGACACAGCAGACAGTCAGAGCCCTCAAAGTGACAAATAAATGTATAAATGATATCTCTGTCAACATCTTAAATTGTTCAACCACTTTTTTTCTGCCTCCTGGTAAATTGCTCCTCAGGCTGTTCTTGCTGAGGTTTTGTCTGATTCAGTTTCCTCTAGTAAGATGATAGAGCAAGGAGAAACTAAAATTAATGACAAACACTTTCCCCAGTTTCCCATCTGACAAATTTCACCTTGTTTTACCAAGTCCATTACAGATGATGACATATTAATTGCACTGTGTGCAGGACAACACAAAGCAATTAACACTTCTGCTGTGCTTCATGGCTGCTCTGTGCAGTTTTCCAGGGGGAGGTATGATATGAAATCTCATGACTAGCATGAAACCAACTGTAGTCATCACTGAATTTATATTTTTCCATGCCTGCCTAACACCCAATTCAGTGCCTGCTGGGCTTTCTCTTAAAGGCAATCTGGCAGCCTGAAACAGGAGACCTAATTTCTACAGACATGGCATAAGAACAAATTGCCCAAATTTTGGGAGAACTGTGGATTTAAAGGAAACCAGATAACGTTCAATAGCCTACCAAAACAAAAGGGAAAGAAGAGTCCAAGAGTTCCTGACTTTGGACAACTCATTTCATCTCCCCCAAACCATGCATTACTGGAATGCAAATAATAATACATTGGCATTCTTAGGATGAAAGCTATATTTATGAATTAAAGCATAAAAGAAACCAGGAATGGACAAGCTTTTCTCACATTTCAAGCTCTCAGCATTACTAACAATTTGGTTTCATTAAAGACAATAAATATAGGCTTAAGTCATAGCTTTTGTCTGTAACTTAGCATTGCATCCAGCAGAATCCGCCACTGGAATTTCTTCCAAACTGTACAAATGACCTTGTTCCCATAATTAATCCTAACATTGTTAATGTTTGGGTTTAGGTATTGCAGCTCTTCCCCCACGTCTATTTACAGCCTTTTGCTCTTTGCCACCTCCTATTCCTCCCTAATAGGCACCAGGACTGACTGAAGGGTTCAGCCATAGGCAAAGATGACACCAATTAACTAATGGGTTCATTTGATCCCTTGCACCAAGGCCTGTGGCCACCCTGCTCTAACCACAAATAGTGCCTGGATGGTGACAACCAAACTCCTTCCAGCTACCCTGGATTATTTGTTGCAGATGTTTATTCTCAGCTGGTAAGGCAGGAAGGATAAAGACAGATGTAGGTTTTAGTCTGGGGGTTTGCTCAGTGTGACTTAGGCACTGCCAAAGTACTGACTAATCCCAATGAAAGCGAAAAGAAACTATTTAAGTTTGACAGAGCAAACATGGGCACTATTTCAGCCTCACCAGGTGGCTCTTAGCAAGCCAGGGAACTGCAGGTGACTTGGAATGTTTAAAACAGCACTTACAGAACCATCCTAACATGCAGTCCTAAGGCTGCAGTCCAGGATGACTCTGAGGTGGTGAACGTCCTCAGGAGGGACAGACAGGCAGCCAATCTGGCCTGCTGCACATGCCTAAATCAGTAAGAATTGCATCATTGCTTGTGTAGGTGTATCCTTTACTTAGCATCCTGAATCTGTAGGAAACAAGTTACCTTGGCACTGGGATTCTGATTGGCAAGACTTGTGAAATTTTAAGAAGGGGCTGAACTCTTGCGGAATTTCTCTTACAAGATGTATTTCAGCTCTGGAAGTTGCAAAGTATTAAGTGTTAAAAGCAGGACCCAGAATTGTATCTTTTTGTCTCTGGTTTTGATGCTCTGCTTTGCTCTAAGTTAATTGGCAAATTTCTTTTATTTGCATATCTCAACAAAATGTTTATAATTCTCTGCACAAAAATTGATTTAGAAAGGAAAGCCTGAGTCTTTTAAGCTGAGCACTTGGCAGATGCATAGGACCATATATAATGAATGCCTATACCATAAAGACATACATCAGTAGTGGGTGGACTGTATATCTCCCTGTGCACTTATTTCTATTTTATGGTATTTTAAAATAAGAAATACCCTTTAAAGAAGCTGATTGCCTCAGGCTAGCAAAAATTTACAAGGCTCACTTGAAATGTTTTTGCTTAACAGCAGGAAAAAAAAAGAGAAGTCATGCATTTGAAAGTGAACATTTCAATTATCCCAATCCTGGTGACCTCTTCTGGGTATTAAGATGCTATTGGCAGACAGCTCTCTTCAAAAGATAAATTGTGCCTTTCCACAGCAGCAGAATGGCATTTGTTTTCATGTCAGGACATATTGATTTCATACAAATTTTAGAGAAAATAACAGCTGGCCACATATATCAGTGATGCCAGAACACTGAAGTACAAGTGCCCTGAAGGGGAGGGAAGCAAGTAGGTCAGTCATAGAATCACAGAATGGCTTGGGTTGGAAGGGACTATAAATATCACCTAGTTCTAACCTTCTTGCCATGGGACACCTTCCACTATCCCAAGTTGCTCCAAGCCCTGTCCACCCTGGCCTTGAACACTTCCAGGGATGGGGCATCCACAGCTTCTCTGGGCAACCTGTGCCAGTGCCTCCCCACCCTCACAGTAAAGAATATCTGATACCTAACCTAAACCTACTCTCAGTTTAAAGCCATTCCTCTTGTCTTGTCATTACACACCCTTGTAAAAAGTCTCCTTTCAGCTTTCTTGTCAGCTCCCTTCAGGTACTGAAAGGCTACAATTAGGTCACCCGGAAGCCTTTTCTTTTCCAGGTTGAACGATCCACATTCTCTCAGCCTTGTCTCATATGAGAGGTTCTCCATCCCTCTGATCATCTTGGTGGCCTCCCCTGGACTCACTCCAACAGGTTCATGTCCTTCCTGTGCTGGGACCCTGGAGCTGGATGCAGCACTGCAGGTGGGGTCTCACCAGAGCAGAGGGGCAGAATCCCCTCCCTCACCTGCTTCCCACACTGCTCTGGATGCAGCCCAGGACATACGGCCGGGTCACGTCCTGCGTCTCACCCACCAGCACCCCCAAGTCCTTCTCCCAGGCCTGCTCTTGATCTGCTCATGCCCAGCCTGGACTGATACCAAGGCCTGCCCTGAACCAGGTGCAGCACCAGCACTTGGCCTTGTTAAACTTCATGAGATTCCCCTGGGCCCATTTCCAGAGCTTGTCCAGGTCCCTGTGGCTGGCATCCTGTCCTTCAGGTGTGCCAACCCCACTTAGTCTCAGGGCTGTGTCTCAAATCTGAGGGCAGAAGGCATCCTGGGTCTGAGGGGCAGATTAGTGAGCTGCAGCCATACAGAGATGTTGCAGGACATATTTTGACTCATCTTTGAGGGTTGTCTAACTTCTGACAGATGAAGAAGGGCCAGCACAGAGGCCTGATGCTGACAGTGGGGCTGCAAGGTAGAAATGGAGCATTTGCATCCCCCTCCACCCAGACAGGTCCTTTACTTTATAAGGATGAGAGAGGCAAGTTTTACCTCTGGGAAGAGGCAGAAAAGAAATATTTTCTTGGAGTTGGGCAAACCTTTCTAGGAATGCAAAGTCAACCAGCTGGAAGGACAGACACTGAAATACTATCTGTTCTCCTGAAACCAGAGCTGTTTTTGAAAATCTTTAAGAATGAAGAAATACAGAAGAAAATGCCATCAAGGCTCCAGGGCACATGAGCAGGACATTATGAATCCATGGATAATGGTAGAAAAAAAAAAATTGAAGTTTGAACACTGCAATCAGTAAACATCTCAGAGCTCATTATTAAAATCAAGCCTTACTACAAGGTTTCATAGAGCAGCCCAGAGCCACTCATTTTCCCTGCTGAGTTAAAGTCACTTAACCCCAAGTTCCAGCACTGGTAAAGCCAGGCACCCTCCTCCCTCAGCAGATCACTTTTGGGGTCAAGCAGGAGCTGCTGCGGTGGAAGGAGGAGCAAAGGCTCTCTAGTGGCCAATGAGAGATGTTCCTGAGAGAGCAGCTGGTTCCAGCTCCTCTTCTACACTCCTGCATTTATCTACAGGATGGGTTTGTGGTACTGAAACACATGGGCCTTCCAAGCATGACTGCTTCTTTTGGGCATAACAATGCCATTAAGAGCATCCAGGAAGGAGGCACAGCTTGCCACCACCGAGGGGCCTGCTCCAGGATGAAACAGACTTCTTGCAGAAACAACCCCAAACCTACTTGTAATGTCTGCCCTGTTTTGCCATCATCTCATTCCCAATTTTACTAACAAATAAAATGGCTGGGAAAACATTGAAATTAGTTTGCCAGCTGGTTTGAGTATCTATTTCTGAAAACATCTTCATCTTCTGGAAAAGCTCATAATTTTTAATGCAGTTGTCGACAGAGTCTTTCAGAAACTGGTACAAACAGAGGCTTAAGGGTATTTTAATACTATTCTTCTTTTTCAGATCAGAGGGCTAGAATTACTGAGGTTTTTAAGCATGACATGTATTTGCTTTTATAGAATGAAACTAAAATAGGACAAAAAGGCTTAAATATTTGTTAATGCCTTTCTTTACAGATTGCAAATGGTTTTGTCATGACTGCACACCCAGGACTTCACTGTGCTCCAGATAAAATCAGTAGCTGGGAACCCTGTGTCAGACTTTGGAGACGTTTTGGCAGGAAAAAAGGTTTTCTTCTTCAAGTTTTCAAATCTTGAACCAGAAAATAAACATTTGTGGTGTACCTCCTTGAGAGCACTTTTCTGATAACACCATTCATATCACGTTCTCATTCACGCTGATTTAGCAAAGCTATCCAATTCCACAGCTTCACTACTGCTGAAATAATTTTAAGGAAGACCAGTTATAGTAGGTTTTTGGGCACTTGTCTGTAGGAGTGTTTTATTACACACAGGTAGGAGTAGCCCAAGGGAGAGGAGCATCCCAGGGTTTTGCCATCAACCTGAAACACATACTGCACAGGTTTTAAAACATTTACAGAGCCATAGAAATTCTCAAGGACTTTCTCCAGGGCAAAAAGAGTGAGGGCTCCACTTTTCAGCCATTCAGTATAGAACACACCATCATCACATATCCCAGCCACTGGTCTTGATCTGGCACCACTCCCCTTTACTCAAATGAATTTAACTCCTATTGTCAGGGTCAAGATGGTAGTCCAATCTCTCATTTCCTGTATTAATACAGTTTCCAGGCAAGACCTCACCAAGCCTGTGTGGCAGCATTAGACTGGCATGCTCAGGACTGATTTAGTATCAGTGTAATCTCAAAATAAACACATTGCTGGCCTTTCAGCTCCTCCTGATTCCTGTAGGACAGAATTGGCATAAGGAGAGCAATTGCTATGACCCATACTTCCCTTACCACTCTTCTCTCATACACTTGAAACACATCTCCTAGTGAAAGAGGAAAAGGCAGAGCTGGCTCAAAATGTTGCTGTTTTTAGAGCAAAGGGACAAAACGGCTACAACAACAACAAATGCCAATTTTTCTGTCATTCATTAAAAAAAAAAAAAAGGTCCCAAAAGCCTTTAATGCAAGAATCAGATTGTTTGAAGCAAAATCAGAAAACAGACTTCAGAAGCAGTCTGGGAAAGAAAACACGATATTTTTCAGAAAAAAAAAAAGTTCTCAGATGGCATGGACTCTAAATTCATATTAACTTTGTACAAACCACACGGTCCAGTGCTCCTGGTACCCCAGAGGAAGTTCCCCCACTCCATGCCAAGCCTCAGTGATTGCTAGAGGGCCCCAAAAGCAGAGTATTTATTTCATCTTATTTTCATGGAAACTAAACTGCAGGCAAGTCCCATTGCAATGAAGCACAGTCAGGGAGATCAGTGATGACAGCCCTGAGGCTTCATCCCCCTCCACCATGTGCAGCCTAGAAGAGAGTGCAGGGTCCCATTCCAGAGCTGGGTGCTCTGGTGATGCTGCCTGTCACCATTGCAGTGCTGCCTCTGTTTATGTCACAGCATAAAAATGGCCATGTAGAGGAACCCATTTAGGATGAGAAATAATATAATTTGGCTTCAAGCCAGGATGTTCTTTGCTCAAATGGCAAAATCTTCTCCAGCTTCTGAAATAGCTCAGGGCTGCTGATCTAGAGATTATACCACAAGGCCCAGCTTTATGCTGCATGTGGTGATTGACAAAGCTGAGGAACCACTTGGTTACGGACAATGGAGCTTGGTCCATCCTGGTGAGGCCAGGTTATACTGGCACTTTACAGAGGAGGGAGGATGATGCCTCTGGAAGGAGCTGCAACTCAGTTCTGCTTTTCTGAATTACTGTTCGTAACGCTGAGATTGCACCCAGGAGCCTGCCTGTTTGTCAGGACTGCACCGTGCTTAGCAGTGTGCAAACACAAAATAAAATTACATTATCTGAAGAGTCCTTTTCATGCTTTTAAAGAAAGACACTAAATACATGAATTCCTTTGAATCTCACTTATAAATCAAAATAATTATTTTAGCAAGTGATGACAGGTAATAAGTGGCACAGACTCTTGTCTTTTCCCTGCAAGATGAACCACTTTCCCTGGATTACAGTAGTATTTTCCTCACTCACTGTCCCCTCTCTCTAAAGATGCACTGCTCCTCTTCCTCCTGCATCCAGCATTGGGAACACCGGGTGAGTACTGGACCAAAGAACTCATGAAGACAAGGATTATGTTATCTACAGAGCACTGAAGAGTCTCCTCATGGTCTATACACCAGTGAAAAAAAAAATTAAAAAGAAATCTCATTTGTTGCAGCTCACAGCTTCAGCCTTTGCAGATATGGCCTAAATATCTGCTTGCACACACTTCACAGCAAGGCATCCCACCAGCAAAATACATAATCCATCCATTTAAAACCACCCACAAAGGAGGCAAGTATTGAATCATTTTGGGGGCTGGCACAGGAGATCTGCATCTTGCTGGTTTCATTACCTTGAATAATAGCACAACAGATCTGTAAGTCACATTTAAATCAATTTTAAATTAATCCAAACCCTAGGTGTAAACATAACAAAGTGTTGGATAGAGACTATGTTTTAACCCATTTTTAGATCCCCTGTATTTCTGCAATAGCAGGGACTGAAAGCACAGGTGTCAGATGAAGCAGACTTCAGCATCTGAGCCACTGCTGCAGTCTAAACAAGAGAGATGGTCCAGCCTTGAAAAAGAGAAAGGAGCCAAAATCCTGGATACAAACACCCAACTATGGAGGACAGACCTTCCTGGGCATTTAAACCCTGACTGTATTTAAGAACTCCTTAGGACAACTAATACACACACACCCCCCCACCTGACCTACAGATCTGCAAAGCTGCCCTCATACAGGGACTGCTGCATGGCTGATGTCGGAATAAGGCACCCTGGTGCTGTGTGGTTTTGCAATTTAAATAACAAGTAACACTGCTCTTTCCTTATTCAACCCTTTAATATACCAGACATTAACATAAAACAACATATTCCTGTCTCTCACTGAAGAGAAACAAGGTTCAGCTTAAATCTCACTGCTCAAGAAATGATGATACCAGTTGCAAGATCTCTGCAAAGGGACTGTAGGGGGGTACAGGGTGGCCCAGTTAAAGTTATTTTTCCAAGGAGATTAGAGTTGAATTTGAAAAATATCCCTAATATTAAATTAGTAGGCTACAGATGTTTCTCAACTTCGTGAAAGACTTTCACATACAAAATCTAAAACCAAACAAAACTCAGAAAATCTGTGTTTTGTAGATGTCTCCTTCAGCAGTTCTCTATGACATTGATACCAGCTGATAGAAACAATGGGGAAAGTCTAAATTTCAGGCTCTTCCCAAGCGATTATTCTGAAACACATGATTTTTTTAGTCAATGAACTATTTTGCCTCCTTCTAAGGCCAAGCTCCTATACAAAAAGGCAGAGAAAACTGGTACAAGACAACACTTATCCAGGTGGAGTGAGGACTTGTACTCCCAATAAATCAATTTTTCCACATCTAACTTTCAGGTGATTCCTTTCCTCCCTTCTGCCCACAGCAGCCACCAACAGATGGTACCCAAAGAGCTCCTACCCTGGTGCTTGCATCAAGAAAAGCAGGCATGGAAGGGGGATTTCCTCAAAGCACATTTGAAATCCTTAGTGCTGAAGATGACAACACTTGGAAGATGCATTTGCCATGTCAATCTGGAGCTTCCCCTTCCCAGTCAAGCCCTGGGCTGTCTCCCCACGGATGTTTGCTTTTGCTGTTAGTTATTGCTTGCACCACAAAATAATTTCAGCTGGCTCTGTACTGGTCTGGGAGTGAAGGAGTTACAGAGACGATCTCAACCAGCTGTGCCTGTGCAAGTCCAGGCATCCCTTCTCCTGACACCCTTTCCTATCATACAGGAAGCCAGCTGCAATTCTTTGTAATAACCAGAGATAGGATTTTTCTCCAAACTGCGGGGTTCCCTTATGTGAAAAAAAAGAGAAAAGCAAATGAGATGTAAGGAAGTGATTTCTGTAGCTCAGGGGAAATAATTTCAAAGATGAAATCTGTTCTGTGCCATCAGCTGAGCTTAGCACATTTCCAGTGGTGCAGTCATTTATAGCTCTGGGGCTGCCACTGCCCAAGCACTAATGGGCATTTCCCAGCTGGGCTTCTGACCAGCACAGCCCTTTGGGGAGCACCTGTGTTGCTCCCAACACTCTGCAGCATCAGCAAACACTTGCATGTTCCCTCTCACGCTTGCAGACAACTCTACACAAGATGCAGTGCATCAGAGAGGTAAGAGAAAATCAGGGAGCAGCAAGGGTCACCCAGGGCCAGGGTGGCAATAGGGCACAGAGCAAACACAGGTGCTGGAGGCTCTGCAGGACTGGCAGTCTGGGTGCCTGTGTAGGAAAAGACCAGGAGACACCTTGGCTGCTGCCTAAACACTGCAGGTAGAACTGGAGTCTGCCCACCTATACCAGCACTGAGCAAAACCCACCCAGAAAGCTTCAAGCAGCTCCCTGGGCTGGGCAGTGCAGCTGTGGGGAGAAACCACTGCCCTTCAGCAGGGTTAATTCAACCATCACAGGGTTAACACCCAGCAGCTTTGCACATTATTATGCCATGAAAGCAGAGGTCAGATCTCTTCCCTACATTTGGGACTGCTTGTCTTCAAATTTGTAGCAACTAAATCTGTGGTGTTTGGGGGTTTTAAGTGATTTTTTTTTTTTTTCCCTTTTGCTTCAATGATCCTTGTGGGTCCCCTCCAACTCAGGACGCTCTGTGATTCTAAAATCCCCTGAAAGTGTGTGTAAAACCTCACACAGGCTGTTCTCTCACTGATGCACTATCAGGCTGAAATGTTTAGGCAAGAATTTTCTTGCAAGTTTGAAATGTCAGTTAGTTCTCTTTAGTTTTGGATGAGGTATTTTTGTTAATCTGAAAAATCATTGTAGCAGTCATGGTCATTTTTATGTATATTCCTTTTCCACACGCAAATAATCCTTTATATAAGGTCCTGTACTACTTTATGCCTCATTTCCTTTACTTCACAAGAAGAAAGGTGCTTTACAATGAAGTTTTTCCTTCGTCTTCTCCAAAGAAGTGGTTTTCAGTAAGCATGAACTCATTTATTTCTTTGAATGGTGGACGCTTATTTTTTCAAGACAAGGCCATCTACAGAAACTGCACATTCTACTAAGACTGAATACATTTCAGAAGAGAAGAAAGGTATCTAGCTCTGCCTTGAAAACAACAGTAATATTCTAACAATAAAATATACATCTAAGCAAGAGCCAACTGACTTGGAGCATCACTGGTTATGAAATCCAAAACACAAGCATCAAAGGGCAGGGATAAAATGCCAGATTACCCCAGGATCTGAAAGTTGTGGCTCCATCTCTCTGCATTAAGACATGCTTGATACAGCCTTGGGGAAGTCATCCAGACTGGTAGCACCTATCTCCCTCAGTGGGAAAAAGGTGAATAAGGCAGGCTACAACATATCCTTCATCTGTAGGATTTAAAACACCGACAACTATTTGGATGTAAGAGCTGAAATCTTTTTGATATTGCCTTTGTGGCAGAAAAGTGGATGAAATGGCATTGGAGGGAATTTCCATAAAGTATCTCCTGCTACTTTATGGCTAAGAACTATTAAAAGTTCTTGAATTCAGAGGAATGAATAAAATTATTAATCTTAGAAGATTAATGACCATGGTTTCTCCTCAAGAAGATCACAACCACACTTTTGGGAAGTAAAAGCAATTACAAAATTTTTACGGTTAATGATATAAGCCACCTAAATAAGCCAAAATATTACTTGCTTAGATGAACAATAAAATAATCTTTGAACTAAATCAGATTTAAACCATTCCTCATACAAAACGTACATTTAAGAGAAGAATTTCCCTTGGATGCTCATCGTGTTCCAGTGCCAGCCTCGAGCCTGTGGCTCTGCTCACCAGGAGGGACAGAAAGCAGGACAAGATGGGTCACTGGAAATTGGCCTGGCAGCTTGTGGTTCCCTCTCATTCTGGCACCCACTGCAGCATCTAGCCTGGTGTGTATGCAGGCAGGCTGCCAAGCAGCTTTCCACAGCATCCCACAGGCTGCAGAGGGATGAAGCTTACAAGACTTTTCTAGACTTTGTAGCTGGCGGTGCAGGGACAGGCGTGTGTCTGCTCACAACAGGAGTCTCATCTGTGGGACACTCTGTGCTCGTGGCACAGCTGGGAGAAACAAGAATTGCTCACCCCTGACTGAGCTGCAGCACCAACAGAGCTCCAAACCTGGCACACGGTGTATCTTCAAGGCAATAAACTTCATCCCTTGGCTGGGCTCTGCAGCCCCTCATTCCCTTGAGAAAGAGGCTAAACTGAGCAGGAGCTTAGTATCAGCACAGAAAATAGATTGCTTCTGGAAACAGACACTAAGGCTGATTTTATTGTATGGATAAAGCTGAGATGTCTGGCAATAAAACATTAAAATATTCTGAAAAAAATCAAAGGCATAGTTTTCAGAAGGAGCTTGTTCTACTGAATTAGGTGCTAGTCTGGGACTGAGGAGACCCTGATCCTACACCCAGCTGCTCCTGGGATCCTGCACAGCCTTCACTGGGTATGGTCACATCCTCTCAGCTTTGCTCCCCTGCCTCCACCTGCCTCCTCTATGCCAACTGTAGGAGCACACGGGTAGGGAGCCATTTCCATGCTGCATTAGGTGGTTATTCAGAGCTTAAATGAAACCTGTTACCCTCAAACTAACAATAACTCATGACATACTCTGAACTGAGCCAGCCTAAGCAATATTGGATTAAAAATTCCCAAAATGTTTTATCCAGATTTCTTACCTGATTCTACCCAAGATGCTTCTCATATCAATTTAATTACTCCTAATTTACACCAAGGAAAGCATATTGAAATGCTGCTACACATAATTCTCATCAATGTGGGAAGACCGCTTGCTTTCAGCAAAATCAGGTTAAGACATAGGCAGAGCTGTCCAGAAAGCCTTTCACTTCAATATAAACCAAGGACAGTGGGCTCAGAGCCAACACTACATTTTTCAGATTAGGTGCTCAGTCTCCCTCCTTCCCCCTCTCACTAGAAAGATCTTATTTCAGATCAAATGTGTTCACAATACATTTACCACTACAGCGAGTTTCTTTTTCAAACATGAAAATAATAAATAAAAAGATCTCATACACCTTTTGTGGTGGAGTTTAAAAGTGCCTGGAAGAGATACAAGCAGATGATATCTTCCCATTACTAGATCACTGCCTAAATACCTGCTGGACATGCAGCACATGCTGTGTTTGTGAGCACAGTCTCAAAATTATTTAAAAAATTTAAAAAATTAGGCCACTCTCCTAAAAATCAGAAACTGGGTCCTGATAAGATAAATGAACACTTGGAGCATTTTTTGAACTCCAGGTATGGAAACAATTCCTACACACAGGAGATGAATTACCCCACTGAACACAGTGAATGTTTTCTTAGCACAGAAAACAAGGAAAACTACATGTAAAAGACAAAATAGCTGTCAGAGACTGATTAAAAACAATCTCTGATCTTTCTGAAGAGTTAAAGTATGGTGTTACTCAGTTTCTAAACTCTTAAAATAAAAAAGCACTATTACTTATTCCCATCCCTTCCATCATCCCTTCCCTCCTTAATGCAAATCTCACCCTGTCCTTTGTGTCCAAGGAAAAGCCCAGCAGCAGAGCTCAGCCATGAGCTCCTGCAACCAAGAGCATCAGCTCCTGAGTGCTGCCACACCAAGCTTCTCTTGTTTGGATAGAGAAAACAAGCGTTGGACTTGTTTTCTTGATCCAAACAAGATATGTAATATGGCTTCAGGTAAACTATTCTAATATTTGACTTATTAACCATCTACACATTATCTCTAGCTTAGGTTTAACTGCCGGCTCTCAGTCTTGACTCAGTCTCTCAGTCTCTGACATTTAGACCTGCTACCACTCTGAGTTCTCTTTTACACAGCAGTTAGTAAACTATGTCCACCCTTGATTTGCTCTTAAACAGAGTTTCTTTAATCACTCGTGAAGACTCTTCAGCCTGGGGCCACCTGAACAGCAAATTTCTAGATGTTTTTCAGATTCTCAGGATCCTATGAAAACACAGACACCAGAAACAACAACAGCCTCACAGCACCTGCAAAGATGATTTTGCTCCACATTCCCAAGAACGCACATCCACAACTTCACTCCAGAAGAATAATCAATCACTCAATACCAAACTGCTACTTTAGAAGATTTTTTCCCCCCAGTGTCAATATTTTCAAACTGCTTGCCCATTTAGCAAGCATGCTCTCCCTTTCTTCCCCAAATTGTCATTTCTTTCAGCATCTCTCATGCATGCTATTTAGATGACCACACCTTGCCAAGAAAAAGCCCTGTCTGTGTCTAATCTGCCAGGTCATTTTATCTCATCCTTCTGGAACTCTCCTATGATGGTTTTGCTGGCAGCACTTCTTACTTTACTCCTCAGCTCTCCACATTTAAATGGAGGGTTTCTTTATGTACAAAACCCAACCCTACATCTGAGCAGGACTGCACATCTCAGAAGGATGAAGCAGGGCAACACTGAGTAACTGGCCATAGTATTTTATTCCAGGGACTTGGGGTTCTTTGGCAACGCTTGCATCCAATCACAATGTGCAGAAAGAAAAGCCACAAACTCCTTTATTCTTTTGTTTCTCTGGAAGATTAAAAAGTTCTGCTTGTTTTTTACCCTGGAGAATAATAAATCATCAGGAGATGATGCACTCCTTTGACACATCCCTTGGTTCCCATGCAGATCGGTATCGGCAGGAACAGCAGGCTTCCCCAGAACATATGTGCAAATATTCAAGAATAGCAAACACCAAGGATAAACATAGTTGGACCAAACAGCTTTGCTGAAGAGAAGGGAATGCTTGCAAATGCTACTCTGCAGTATTACCTGCACTAATGAGCCCTCTGTATTCAATAACCTGGTCATCCACCGAAGAAACCTTTCTGATGAAGGGCATGCACCTCCAGCTTCCCCACAGGGCTTAAAAAAGGGGTTCTAAATGAGCATCTCTGAGACAAAACCAGATTATTATATATTTATTGCATATCACATATGATTCTCCAAAGCAAGCAGCTTAAACGTGTAGTCTTGATGAGAACTGATATTTACTAATTATTGCCATTCATCAAATGAATCCTCTGAGCCTTAATGCTGTGTTAGCATTAAGATCTGACATTGAACTCTATGGTTTCTAAACTTTCATATTTGAACCTGATCTGACTAATATATATTAATGATGTGTCCCTAGGATGATCCACGGGAATCTGTGTCAGCTGAAGAACGCTAGTAATTTTGAAGGGGAGACTTCCATATTTTCTAGGAGTAAGCAAGAAATTTAAATATTAGGATTCTGGAAAAAAATCCCTACAGCCAGCAATAGAAACTTACCTTCAGTGCAAGAATAATAACATTTATCTGGAGGAGCAGTGGCTCAGAACAGATGCTGCCAAGATGAATGATTAATGCACATTAATTGTGGTAAGGAGTTTTCAATTTCAAGTGGTTTTGAATGTAAAAATAGGAGATTCAATAAAAATAAAAAAATTCTCTTTTCAGTCAAGTGCCTTTTAAATCTCTTTTTGCCTTCCAAAAAACAAAAGAATTTGCATCTAAGTGACATTTTTAGTAAAAAATGGTTCACTGAGTTGCAGTTCATTTCTGACTTTTCAGATGTCAATTTTTCCCCATCCAAAAAAAGACCAAAAAAGTCAAGGAAAGGGAAATGGGAAGGATACAGTCTGGGAAGAAAGCAGCTTCCAGCCAGCTCTAGCATACTAATAATGAGACAAGGCAACCCAGAAAGACTTTTCTCTTTGACAATTTTGGTTTGTGCAATACCAACAACAGTTGCAAGGAATGAAAGCAACATCTGGTACAGGAAGTTTAGAACTGGGCTTTGTTCATTTTCAGCTTTCAGAAATAAAAACCACTAATGCTGGTCAGAAAAAAAATGGTTTAGTTGGCATTTTCTCTTGTCTGTATGTAGATGTGCAGTGGGGGAAAGGACTTTTTCAGTACAGAAATTAAGATCTGAATATCAAACCCCAGCCATTCTCCTCATATAGATACACCCAGAGCACGAGCCTTAGTGCCAGTGTGTCCTGCCAGCTGTTGTACAGCTGTAGCCAGCATGTGGCACTGAGTGCTGCTGCCTACCTGGAGAAAATCTCTAAACTCACACATGAGAAAACTGCCTCATATATCCACAAAAGCACTGAAATTTTCATCTCAGCCTCTCCTTTTCTTTGATTTTACATCAGCAAATGTCCTTTTCTATTAAATGCTTCACCAGAGACTCACAAAATGTCACATAAGAATAACCTAAATGCGTCTTAGAGCTCCCTCAATTTGTCAGCCTCTGGTTTTTGTTCTAGCTGTTGTTTCTCAACACCCTGCTGAGATGCAGCTTGTTTTCTTGAGCAGGGAATTCCTCACTTTCACCTGGCCAACACTGTTTCTTCCCTTGAGACAAGCAAATGCTTCTTAAAAGAGGATAAAATAGAACAATAAGTTTTTTGGAAGCTAGATAGGGACATTTTTTTTCCTCTCTGCAAACTGAGCACAAGGTCAGAGAAGACGTTTCTATTTTGAGTTAGGCACCAGTCCCTTCACTAGGAAGGTGTTTGGAGATTTTTAAGAGTTGATTGACGCCCAAACCCACCCCTGGAATCTGAAGACAATTTCTACCATTATAACAAACTAATCCAAACCCCAATTTCATGGAGAGTAGGAATATTGGTCGAAATCTCAGGCTACCAGCTCCCCTCAAAGCATATAATAAGGAAAGTTCAGCAGGTCAACACACATTTTACTTCCACAGACCAAACTTCGGTGTGGGCAAAGGCTGATTCTGTGGTCAGAGGAACACAGAGTTATTTCATACCAAACATTTTGCCCATCATTTCCTTATTAAGGGGACTCCTTCATTACTAAGGCTTTTACACCAATTCCATCTACACTTTTCATTACAAGGCAACAGATGAGAATCAAACTGGCCACAGAGAGAGCAACAAAGCCCCAGAAAAAGGAAGAGTCACAATTGCAAACATCAATCTCCATGAAAGATATCAGGTGTCATCATCAACAAGAACATCTCAACATCCCTGATAGGACCCCAGGAAGACACTGTCCCCATTCTGAATTCTAAATTTAATCAAGACACAATGTACAAAAGCAAATATTTTATACAGCTGAATCTGCCAAGATACCTGGTCTGAATTGTGAACAATTAAATGAAGAAAACTTGAATTTACTTTGATACCTGTAGCAAGTGTTCCCTGTGTAAGGTACAAAGCTGAAACTGCCCCAGATTTGAGATATTTTGTTTCCATAGAGACTCTTCATAGCTCTGCACAAACCACAATACTATTTCCTCAGCACAGCATGTGAAGCAAACTGTTGATCACCATAAAAAAAAAAAAAAAAAAAGAGGCCCCATTTAACTAGCATAAGTCAGGAGAGCTCCTACTGGTCATTGGGCTGTACAGTCCCCAGGCCTATACTTTAAAAAAAAAAAAAAATTATATATATATATATATATACACACACACACAATTCAAACACAGCACACAGGAGCAGGAGCTTCCAACACCTGAGTAACTCCTCCAAAACACTGCAGGGAGAAAGTGTACCAGAAAGGTCAGAGAGGGGGTTCAAGGCTGGGAAAGTGAGGCAGTACCTGTGTAGAAGGTGAAGAAGCAGCAGCTGCCAGGTCAAAATGAAAGGCGATAGTTTGAAGCAGAAGGATAAGATGAATCCAAAGCTTAGCTTCAGTATGAACTACGTCCAGCTTATCTAAATTTATCTCTTACTGTTCCATATTGCTCCATAATTATATGTCTGGATATAACACCTGCTGAAAACAGAGGAGCCTGAAATCTGGGACCTAATCAGCTACTGATTCAGAGCAGGGAATGGTATGTCTATTTAGTTGACTGAAACTAAAATCTTCCAGAGTAAAAAGAAATAGGCACAGCTAAAAAAAACCTAATCAAGTTGGGAGGTGAAGCCTATTCACATTTGCAATGAGGAACATATTTGAGCAAACAATATTTTTTGTTATTTTCCTGAGTTGTCTCCTTCCAATAACAATCACCAAATAGTAAAGGGAACTAAAAGTCTGTTACATGGAGCAAGCAGCATTCCTTATGGAGCAGCAGCAGCAGCTCTGGGAAGATAATGTCATCAATCAGAGAAAGGAAACAAATATGCTTTGTCCAAAGTGTCAGCACTGGACCTCGCTTGATTTTTCAAATGAATATTTTCAAATTAAATCTTCAAAGAACTCAACCAGGATATTTATTGCAGGCATTACTCAAAGTCTTTTGTTTCTGGAAAACAGATTTAATTAAAATAGTGAGCATCAATAAACAGATCAAGCAAATATTTTTTATTAGAATGACAGAGCCAGAAACCAAAGAAAAATAAACCTTAAAGACTGAGAGAAAACCCTTCAAATTCCATTTTAATAATCAACTCTTACTTTCAGAGCATTCTTGCTTTTTTCCAGAAAGAGATGATCGTTCTTTGGGCCCATTTCCTACAGAAGCACACCATAAAGAACTTGACACACATGACCCACCTGGGCACAATTTTCTCAGTTTGAGGAGGTCAGGGCCAATTCCCTGACCCTTCCCTGAGTTAGGCCATACCCAGAGGGGAAGGTCTTGAGGGGTTACACCAATGTGGTTGTATGCTGGTTACCTCTGGCTGCTCTTAGGACTGCATTCCTGGTATGTCAGGAGTTTTCACTTAGACTTCCCTCCTGTGTCTTAGCTAATATTTTGGTTGAAATTCACCACTTTACCAGCCCTAAATGCTATCAGGAGAAAGAAGAAAGGAAAAGATGAGTAAGGAGAAGAGCCAGTAACTCCTCTTTACACAACACAGCAGAGCTAGTGCTAGAGGTGCATTAAATGTGGAAGATTAAACTGATAAAAAAATTCCCTTTAGTGGAATGCACATGAATAATTTGTGATATCCTTAAAGTCTCAGGGCCTTGAGTTAAGGCTAGATTTAAAGCTCTCCAAGCAAGAGGAATCAATACTCAATTTCACAAAGATTTCAGTGTCCCCAGGCTCTGCTCTTCCAAAGCCCCAGGGCACTGCACCTGGTCCAAGCACATCAATAGTCCCACATGCACTGATGTGTGGATTTCAGGCCAGGGGCACAACAATCCCCAGGCAGGTTGGCTCTCAGGGGTGGCACAGCAGCACCAGCCTGGACCACTCATCCTCCCACCTCTGCACCCCCTGGGCATGCCAGGTTGTAGGAGATGTCACTGGGAGCATTTAGGGGGGCAACCTATTCACACCACACAAGATAAACACAGTGGTTCTGTTGTTGCTGACTTGCCATCACACAGGATGCAGCAGATTCACAAGGGTACATGAAGGCAGATACTTATTTTTATGAACTTTCCTCAGGCAAGAGATCCTCAATGCAGAGCAGCCCGATATTCAGTGGAGTCTGACCTTTTGCATCTGGGACTATTCAAAATAGGCAGTTCTCATACATATGAATACACACACAGAGCCTCCTTAACAGGAAAGACTGCCAAGTTCAGAAAAATACTTAACTGCTTTTCACCCTGGACACAATAAAGAAGTTGAAGTGACATTGATTTATTTATGCTCAGAGCACACAAGTTAGGACCTGAACAGATTACAAAAACATCATCTCAAAAATACACTTTCCTTTGGATGAGTCTTACTTTGGTGTCTTTTTTTTAGAATGTGAATAAAAGATATAATTCCTAATAAAAGTTTTATGAGTCAAATTAAAGGTTTTTAATCACTGCACCAGTCTGGATACCAAGGAGAAAAGAATATTGTAAACACGGCCTGACCACACAAAGCACATGGAAAGGGTAATGGGTGGCAGGGGGATGCAAAGAAATTTTAGAGCCATAAAATGCCTCTAAAATAAAAATATTCTAGTGTCACACTCACCCCTCCTAAAAACAGCATCAGAAAAAGATGCAGCTCTTATAACAAGAACTTTTAATAGCTCCTGAGTTTGCAGATGTAACCTTATAGCTGTAGAAGAGTATCTATATTTAAGAAACTATGACGAAAACCACATTAATTTACTAATGGTGAGAGATCTAATAGGCTGACTTCAAAAGCCTTCCAATCTTTAGGAGAGATTTTGAAGCAAATTACATTGTGAGTGTTAACTACAGGGGGTTTAATGTGACTGACCCAACACCTTCACTGGCAGGAGAGGCGAAGGAGACCTGAGCCCCAGAACCTTTACCAAAGCAGGTTGCATTTGCAGTGATTACTTCCCAGCCCACCTTCACAATTACCTCCTAACCATCAGAACAGGTGTACATAAATGATGTTTTCAAATGACACCAACTCTGTTGGCTTTAACAAGACAGGTTCTACCAGAGGATTGGAGCACCGTGTGGGTAGGGATGACATTGACTACCAAATTAACGAAAGTGGTATTTAAATTTAAAACAAAAATAGACTCATTTTGGAATAAAACGTGAATTTTCATTATAAGCTACATGCTTGCAGTTGGAAATGTCTGAGGAGGAAAAGATGTGGATCCCATGACAACTGAATTACCATAAGCCACAAAAGCCACCAAAAAAGGTCACTGTGCTCCCACAGTGCTTCAGAGGAGAGCCAGCTTCCACAAGTGCAGCAGTGCTGGATACAAATCACCTGCAAGTATTTATCCAAGAAGATGTACATGGTTCAAGCACAATTTAGGAAAGAAGAACTCACTCTAGAAGTGGGCAGCAGGAAGACTCTTGGCATGATTTCAATAATGGAAAGACTGCTTTAAGAGAGCTAAACAGACTGGGTTGATTTAACCTGTCAAAATGAAGGCTAAGAGGGGATGCAAACCCTTTGCTTCAGGGTCAAACAGTAAGAAGGGAAGAAGTACTGGAGCTGAAAGAGAATTCTGTATGAAAGCATTGCTGAATGCACATGGGCTGGAAGTCAGAATTCAGGTTTCAGCTCTTGGAGGAGCAGGGCTCAGGAGTAACAAGCTCCTAACAGGACAATTGAGGAAAGAGAATTCAACCTGCCTGGCGACAGCAGCCTGCTCCCTTAGCAAACAAGTTCATACCACCACTTGTCCGTGTCAGCACAGAAATCTGCTCACAGGCCTCCATTCCCTAAACCTCTTAAAAAGAAAATATTTGGAAAGTGTACTAAACTTTAGGACGACTACAAGACGATTACTGAATTCCCCAGATAGCAATCTGCACCTCAGTCCCACAGCCAGTGTGGGCAGTCTTAGAAGTAATTTCCTTTTTCTTTTCAGCTTGCCTGAACATCCCACATCCCATAAAAAGAGGAGTTACTACAGTGAAAGAGAGAAATTGATTATGCACATAGTACTTTCAAATGCAGGAGGAAAACAAACTAGAAAAAATAGAGCAGAATAATTGTTTCTGCAATCTCAGCGAGTTAGATTAAAAAAAGAAAAACTCAGGCAATAAGTGAGAAGGGCAAGGTGGGGGTTTTTTGTTGTTTTTTTTTTTTTTCCCCCAAAAATTTCCACTGGTCTTTTTATACCAAAAGACACACATGACTTTTTTTTTTCCTGCACAAATATGAATATCCTGGGAAAACATAGTTAAATCACCCAGACCAGGAAAAAAAAAAAAAAAAGCTGGAAAGACTGTTTAGATGAAAACCCAATCAATAAAACCGCTCAGAAGAAACACTTATCTGCATCCTGTTTGAGATTGACAGGGGAGGTATTAATATTGTATGTGCTCGTCTAGTGGATAAGATAATCGAGCAGCATCAAAATGCAAAGCGCTTCCTGCAACTCCTCCAGCAGTAAAAAAAAAAAAAAAAATCTCCTTTTCCATCAGAATTCTGTTTCTCCTGCAATGCCATCTAGAGGAAAGGGGGCAGAGGGAAAGGAGGGCAGAGGCAGAGGTGCCGGGTGAAGGTGAAGCTTCCCCAGCCCTCGTTAATGAAGTGAATTAAGCTGCCCAGTTTCTGGAGCCATTAGAGGCAGCACAAGCCCTGGCTCCGGCACAACAAATCGCATGCGAGCAGCGGGGACTCGGCACTGGGGTTTCCCACGACACCTTGCTAAGGAAGGCACTCTGTACTACAGGTCTCTGTCGGCTGAGGAAATCCTCATTAATTTCATCCCTTCTCCTACCATTTGCATCTGCGAACATATGAAAGAAAAATCGCTTTAACGGCCATGACTGTAAGAATAAGGGGGGGGGGGGGGGGGGGGGGGGGGGGGGGAACAACCAAAATAATCCCAAAAAAATCCGGACCTGAAATTTACAGTGAGTCACAGGCATCTCCAGGCAAGCCAGCCCAGTGGCAGAATTTGGTTAGGGAAAGTTCAGACCCCGGGTTGCTCCCTCATCCATAGAGTCTCCTTGTCAAGACCTTGGGTACTCACTTCAGCTCTGTAATTCTGCTCCCTAATCATTTCTTCTCAGAGGGGTTGTGCGTGCTTGTGAAAGGCTCAGACGGTGAGACACTCGGAATTCCAGCAGGCACTTCTGCACACCCAGGGGCACATTTTTCACCACGGGTTTCAGCCTTGTTTCGTACAGCAGCAGCAACCACAGCCACTGGCTCTCAGCTCCACACGGACTAACACAACATCAAGCACTGTTAAAACCCCAGAAATAGCTTTTCCACATGCAGTAGAGGATGGTTGGGAATGCATCACTTTTTTACCCTACACAGAATTTAAACCATTCCTCTCAGATCACAGCTCTCAAATACTGCTAATGTAGATGTTTCTATCTGAGGGCTCAAGCTTTCTCCTCAGAGTTCCCCTGGCCTTTAAAAATTAATCACAGTCAAGCTGCAGGAAGAAAAAAAGAAAAAAGAAAAACCTTCAAAGCTTCTAGGGAATAGAACTGTTCAGAATATTTTGTTTTGACAATCACTGGCTGTAATTTTATTCCTGAAATTTTAGAGGATACTTTTAAGCCAAAAAATTGATGAAACTAACAGTAAATAAGACCTTGTTAAGAAATCTTGATGATTTTATTAATAGGGATGAGCAAAAGAAAAAAAAAAAGATATGTTATTCA
Organism: Coloeus monedula; assembly: GCF_965178545.1. NCBI lineage: Eukaryota > Metazoa > Chordata > Aves > Passeriformes > Corvidae > Coloeus > Coloeus monedula. The sequence goes on from NC_138790.1 coordinate 15,162,328, forward strand.
GGTCTGGACACTGCTGGATTTTTTCACTGGTATAACAACTTTAAAGGACCTTTTAAGCAGCATGCAGTTTAAGAGAATTTGCTTTTATAGCTGAAAGTTAAAGAGAAGACAACTTCCTCTGGTCAAGGGAAGAGAGGGAGAGCTCTGAATGTGCTGCTCAAACACAGATTCTTGTGACTGATAAATCTTAATTCTCTATGAAATCTATTGTTCAAAGCTGGGCTTGCAGACAGCTTAAAAGCAGGGAAGTTTTACCTTGTGTTCAAGGACAAGCATTATCCAGACATCAAGAACTGAGGGAACGAACAGCCCTGGTACAGCACATCCAGAGAGCAGAAGACTGCTGGGGCCTGGGGATGGCTATTTAAAAAAATAATTCACACTTTCTGAGAGTTAATATATTTTACAAATGTTTTGGAGGAATGCATCAGTCACCTAAAAGAAAGCAGCCTCTTGAGCTGTACCACATAGCCACATGTAGGCAAGGCTTCATCAAAGAGGTGCTGGGGGGTGTGTGCTGTTAAAACTGAGAACTGGGTATGGAAATACCATTTTTATAAACAAGATAGCCTGTTGGTAAGTCTTGGTCTCTGCCAAAGGTGTGACAATCCAATGCCCAAGCTCTAAGTAGGAAAGACCAGTTCGTATTTCAAAAAGTGAAAATGGAAACTGAGTCACCCCTAGTTTTCAAGAACAGCGATCAGAATCTTTTAGTAACAGTCACCAAAATAATAGTTCCTTGTTTCTCCTTTTCCTTGTGAAACTCCAAACAGTTCACTTTATCAGTGCTGAAGGGTTCTCTACCTGCTTATTTTGAGCACTAACAAATGCTATTTCCAAATCTTTCTTACAACAATCTCCAGAAACCTTTCCCTCTTTTAACATGGAATTTCAACAGTTCTTAAAGAAATAACCATCAAGAATTCGAAAAATACATGAAGTGAGAAAGACTAGTCACCGCCCTCTAATTTCTAAACTCAGAGTAGTTGCTGGGTCACCTCCAGGTCCCCTCTGAGCACAAAACAGGAACTCTTTGATGTCTCTCTTGAGCATTCAGCCTCTACTGAACAAGTTGCAATCAGAGGCCGAACACATGCAAGCCCCATCAGCTTCCAGCAAGACAAACCCCACTGTGGGCCGGATGCAGCAGCAGGGGTGATGGTGCAGTGGCTGTGTGCTGACACTGCCACCAGACCCTACCTAAGAGCACAAATTCCCTCTTCCTGCAGGGCTAATTGTATTATATTTCGTTTCTCATAGAGGCACCTCTATTTCCTCTTCTTTATCTCTCTACCTGAGTGTATTAGTGGGAAAAAAACCCTCAAGGAATTCAAATAGACTCCTAGGCATCAGCAGCTTTGGTAACCCCTTACCAGTCTGTAGGATGGTTGTTCCCCCTGCTCTCAGCTTGACAACATTCATGCCCCTTACCTCCCCATCAAGAAAACCCAAAGTCCTTTCACCCTCTGCCTCAAAGCCAGTTTGAATCAGTAGCATAGAAACAGGCATCAAGACATCTCTAAGTGCAGAACAAAGACAAATTTTCTTTAATGAAGCAGCTCCTCTCCTGCACAAACCAGACTCTGAGCTCTCCCAGCAAATCCTCTCCTCCACGGAAGAAATTTTGTCCTCAGCTGCTACTCCAGAGACAGCAGAGGGTAAGTTCTATAATTATATTACAAAACTCACAAGTTATTTCTTTAAAAAACACAGAACAACACAAAACAGATAATTCATTTACAAAGAGAAATAAATGATGCCTTATCCCTAAATAGCCCAAGTTCACAAAAGGGAACAGCATGTTTGTTTTCTGCCACATGAGTGGCTCTGATCAGCAGCTGCAAATGGGCAGGGGATTTTAAATCTACTGGGACCTGCTCATGTAGCAGCAGTTCACTTGGGTATGCACCACAAACTAGTGCTGACAGCACTGTGGAGCCCTAAATATTTAGTAGCACCAGTACACTATAGTGCACCATTCTCAGTGAGCTGAGGCCCTGTTTTAATTTGTTCTGTCTCAAAACAAGGAGAGTGAAAATCTAAAATCACTGTAATGTGTACACACCAAAACTGCTGCTTAAAGTGGATAAAGCTGGTTCTGATTTTTATCCTTTGTTGAGTGGCTCTCTATCAGAGGATTTCAAACTTTAGACTATACATGACAGTTTTGAAATCTGTTCTCGAAACCCTTCTTTATCCATCTGCTAAACTAGGGAAAGGTGAGCTCTGTGAGCCCTAGGGCCTTGAGGTGGATTCAGAAGAAACATGTTCTCCAGGAAGAGAGCAGAAGCTCAGCTGCAAGGGCTTGGGAACAGGTTTGCTGCTGGTTCTCTGCCAGATGGGCAGTGGCCCCAGGGGCAAGAAGCATATCCATGCCAGCAGGCACCATCTCCTCCTGAGCAGAAAAAGATTAGAGAGATGCCTTGGCTCTGGGGACACTGTACTTTTTAATGCTAATCCTTTATCTACTAGCAAAGGAGAAGGTCGCAGTCCTTCACTGGAAGCAAGGGGGACAGCAAAGAAACGCGAGATAAATCATATCCGACACTACTCTTAATACATTCCTCTACAGAGATGGTTAGACCAAAAGATGTCCATGTACTAACCTTGATTGAGAGGTTATTTGTGCCCAATATACTAAAAAAAACAAAAAAAAAAAAAAAAGGGAAGAACAAATCATCCTCGAAAAGCATTACTTTTGTTAGGCTGCCAACATCAGAGCATGCTTTGGCTTTTGACTGAGCTAGGACAGAGACAAGAAGGCAGTGTAGGTAATTCAGAGCACAACTTCCTTTTGGAAAGTTACTTTAAAAATCAAAGGTCACAGTATTGTCCTAAGAAAAAGGTTTCTTGTAGCTTGTGCTCTGTTTTTATTCCATGAGCCTTTAGGCATGAGATTTCTCTGGTGGCTCAGACTTTGCTCAGTAGAGCTCCAAACTTCCTAAATAATTTCCAAAGTAAGTTGGGGGGAAAAACTGACTTTGAAATATTTTGTCACCCAGCTTTTAATAACCGATGTGGAAAAAAAGGTACTTTGAGGTGCTTTGTAAATCTCTCTGCAAATCCTTGTCTAGGCAATCCTTGATGGTAAAAAGTATTGAATGAGACTTTTACAAAGTCACTATAAGAGAGGACAGGGTATCACAAGTCACAGGTTTAGGGATTTCTTGCCTGGCATTAGCACTCTGTTGTAAGGTCCTCTGGGGAAATCTCAGCATACTTTGCAGGATTTCCATTTCATCTTGAAAATGCTTTCCAACCCCCACAGCACACTAGGTTAGAAAGGGAAACACTTGCATTTTAGCCCTGGAGGAAATGGAGCCAAGTGAGAAGAGCCACTTATTTAAGTGCTGCCCTTAAGAAAAAAATAATAATAAAAAAAAGAAAAAAAAAATAAAATCCAGGCAGTTTTGAAGGTTGATGGCTCAGCAACACTGTCCAGGGTGGATATCACTGTAAATCTTCCCCAGGGCTACTTTTTATATCAGCCAATATCCCAGAACCAAGCAACAGATGTAGCTGTACTATTACATTACTGGGGCTTATAGTGATGTGACTGGATGGCAGCAGGGCAGAGGAAGCCCTGGTTTTGTCACCTCAGTGCACAGGGCTTTGTGCTGTGCAAAGGGAATGAGAGTCAGTGCAAATACATCAATTCCTGCTCACCAGCTACTTCAGAGGAGCCATAGGGCACGCAGGTAAGGTATGAAGCTGAGGAATTTGTTACTTCGTTGATACACTAAAAAACCCCAATCAAACACCACCAGCACCAAAGAAAGTGGTTCAGTTCAATTCCAGCTTCTCCAGCCCCATATCAACCCTGGAACAGCAGTTCAGATCCAATATGCTTGAGCTCTGTTACTTTTAAAGAATATATTAAAACCAGCAAAACCAAGCCAGGGTGGTTGTTTACCATGGGCACAAAATTTAAATGCAAGTGGCTAGAAAAGTATAACTGTAATGCCTTTGCAAGCACTCCCCAAGGCTGATTTGTCACACAGTGCTGGTCTAAAAGAAACCTCTGTTCCAAAGAGTTATTCCTTAGGGATTGCCATAAAATTTTTTAGTGATCTCTGGTTCAGTGTGCTTTTAATCCCATAAGAATGTCTGTCATTTTAGGAATTTATAATGGATGAGAGGAGAGCCTATACTCCATCTTTAGAGGGGAGAAAAAACAAAAACTACCAAATACCAAACCCCAAGACTGTAATTCACTCAAGAAGGTTCATACTTTAACATTCTACTTCACTGCACTTCACTGTCATTGAGAAGAATGTTATGAACATTTCCCTCAAACACCTCCTTCTAATAATGATTGTTCTGGACACAAAACACATTTTCTTGTGGTCATAACATAGCAGACTGCTTCACTCCCCATCCCTCAAAGCTTCCAAGCCACCCTGGGCATTCATTTGTAAGGAAGGGCAGCACGTCCTTGAGCACAAAGAATAAGCAGCATGCAAATAAATAAAGCAGATGCAATATAGCTCCTATTCCAGGTAAAAAGTAGCAGCTGGTCATGCACACAGGGGATTCTCTTTCATTTTGGGGCTGCCTGAAACATTTCAAGGCACAATTGATCCTTCTCCATTAGCATTTAGTTTAGAGAAGGGGTATGCTTTGGAAGCAAATCTCCCTACCCCCATCCTTCCTTACAACACTTTGTTATGTATCATAGAGCAGTCTCTAAATGCAGGAACTGCTTTGCTTCCAAACCAAACCAGATTGGAAGATGTTCTCCAGGTACACACCTGTGTGCTTCACCTGCTTACGGGTGTGCAATCCCTGGGGCCAGGTCAGAGCTACCTCAACACAGCTGCTGCACGCATGCTATGAAATGCATGGGGGGAAGATTTCAGCTCCTGTGAGGCTGGAAAACCCACGTGAGCAAGTGGCTGAAACCCCATCTACCTACAGTCAGGTAGAGATCAGTGGAGATCACTCCCCCAAGCAATCTGGTCAGAGTTAAATTCCATTCAAGTTTCTTCTTGAAGACTTGGGATAAAGAAAATGCACTCGTATCTCATGTGTGCATCACAATCCTGTGAAACACAAGCCTAGCAGGTTCACAGCTCATGCCAGTAACTTTAAAACTTTCAGTCCGTGTCTGTCCAGTAGCTGGATACTGGGGTATAAAAGAAGTTTTTAAAATGAAGGAATGGAAGCTAAATTCTTCTGTCTAGAGGCAACAGGACAAACCCCTTAAAATTACTGTTTATTATCAGCAATCTCCACTATCAGAACAAATTGCATATTAAAAGAGTCCCACATACACAGGGCTTTATCACTTAGTGATGTTGCACTCTGAGGCTGTAGTAGTTTTGTCCTTATTAAGGGGATATAAGAGAGTTTTAGGGCATGTCCTGCTGTTCAAACAAAAGAATTAATGAGTTGCAATAAACTCCCATTACAAGGAGCTGAAGCTGAGGTCTTTCTCTGCAGGACACCTCTCAATGAGGCTGTATCTAGACCAAGCCTTCACGATAAGTGATCTTAAACCTGCTGACTCCAGGGAAAGATGGGGACATTCAGTGCCCCAGGGGCCTCGCCTTTGCCACTTTCCAGGATGCCTTTACTTGTCCAATGGGTGTGATTGCACTGAGAGTTCCCTGGCTGGATTCTTCATGCAAAGCCTTTCCTGAACCACCTATTCATTTCATGCCTGATCAAAAAAAAAAAAAAGGATCAGAAACAGATACACCAACAGAATAGTCAGGAATGTGGAGACAGAGGACAGCACACCACCAGTGCTCAGTGAAGTACACACCACATCTCTCCATCTCTCACCACAAGGGCAGGAGCAGCCTGACTCCCTGGGTGCTCAGCTGAAAGATCCAGAAACTATTTCAAGCCCCCAGCTCCTGACCTGTTCACAGGGACTTTGTCTTTGAAGTAAAAATACTCAAGATGTCACCAATCTAAAGTTCAAAAGAAATAAAATACTCTTGTTGTTAGCTTGACTCAATAAAGGACATTACCTCTGAAGTATTCAGAAAAAAAATACTGGAGAAAAAGTCAAGTAACCACCCTCAGGCTGGGCTATGAAAGTCACAATTTAGCTCAGCCTAAGCGTGGCATACATAACAAAATTAGACATTTTCCTGTGATATAATTCAGATAGCCTTAATGGCTTCCCCCCCGCCCCCTTTTTAACTTTTAAACAGCTGCAGCAAAGTAACTTTAAATTGTTATCTCTTCAATTAAACAAGCTGTGGGGCTTTTGGGGGATCTAGCAGGAAAATGTTGTCTGGGAAAAAAAAAATAAAAACTGCTAAGAGTTAGTGGCAAGTTAATTAAGTGAAGATTGCCAGATTGCAACAAAATGGCATGGGATTCCCAGACCCTCTTGTCTAGATAAAGTGCTTTGACTCATGATGAAGGCAGCACATAGGAGAAGGAATCAAAAGCTGCTTTATCTGGAGAGTTGTTGTCGTATCAGGAGCTGTCAAAGGAGGCCGTGCGCTTGATCTCCTGTTATATTTAGTAGAGAAAGTTATGTCCTGACCAAAAAGCATATACTGTAAGAGAAAGCAAAATGGAAGACTTTTGTGCAGTCAAAAACAAATTCCTGCCCCTACAGTGGTGAGACTAGTATCAATGCTTAAACAGATAGAAATTTCTTTAATGTTCAGTCTCTACAAGATTCTCTGTTTACAGACCACGTCAGCTTGGCTAATTCAAAGAAAATGGTTGAATGCATTTCAGTGGAGTGCACTCAGTAATCAACCCTTTCAAGCCATAGCTGTCTCCCAAAGGCAGGAGTTTACGAAAAAATAGAACAGCTCACAAAGTGCTCACAAAACCTGCACATAAAGAAAATATCATGCTTAAGACTAGACTACTCCCATGCTCAAATTCACCCCTGACAATCCAGTATCTTCTTACTTCCTCCCACTCAAGCAGTTGAAAAGTTTATTCTTTTAATTTAATTCATTTTGGGGCTCCTCACTGTATTTGTGAGCTTGCAAGGCACGGGCTCCCTGTACGTTCTGCACAGGGAAGCACCTTCCACCTTGGGCACAAGGTGGAAAAGCAGGCTCCAGCACTTCCTCCTCTTCCCAGAGCTACCTGTAGGGAGCACAGCAGCAGGAACAGCGCCTGTCGGGCACGGGCTGCACACACAGTGCGTTACAGTCTGCCTTACACCTCGGAGCAAACCCATCCCTGCAGAGCACGTGTGGGCACAGGATTCATGCCAGGGCAAGGCAGTGCCCCACTGCCCCCTCACCCTTGAAAGCTCTGAGGTTTCTCGAACACTGTGCAGCTGCTCAGCAAAAGTGTTCAGTTTTAATGAAAAACTAAGAAGGAGAGAAAGGTATAAACCTGTCAAACAAACAAACTGGTTATCTCAGGGATCTAGCCAAAAGGAACAAGCCTATTAAAGGAATCGTTTTCTGCACCAATATGTCACTGCACTATACTCTGTGCATAATAATTACTTAAATCCAGCCATTCCATGCATTATTAATAGGACCAGCCAACCTCAAGTCCCCATGCAGCCTTAAAGCAGATATATTAAATATTCCCAACAGGAAACAGGCAGCCATCCATTATCAGCAATAGACTGCACAGTTAAGTCAATGCCTCTTTCAAGAGGGTTTTGTTCTGGTGTGATCAACAAGGCTGCTCTTCCCCATCCTCCAAACTGCCTTTCCTGTCAAACCTGAGAAGTGTTTCCTCATTTCTCCATGAAACCTGAGAGATTACCCTTTATTGGGAGCAACAAAATCTTGCGTAGTTGATAAATGCTCCAGGAGTAGAGAAGCATCCCAAGCAAGCTGACAGCAAAAAAACAAGAGGTAGGGGAGAGCCAAGGCTAAAGAATCAAGGATGGGAGAAGGGGGAGAAAGAATAACACTATTCTTGCTGCTGAGGGCAATGGAGACTTTTGTCTGCTGTTCATGCACCTGCCATGGCTATAACGTGTTGTCATATACAGGCAAGCACCAATCTACCAGCCTGTAGTTCAGTATTACTCAGATTTGGGCAACCATGATTCTTGTCCCTCCTGAATTGTCTCTCTACTCCTCTAATCAGTCTTTCAAACTGCTTCTGTCCAGTTGGGGAGTACTGGTTTTGTACAAGGCCACACCACTAGCAAAATCCATAAGCAAAATGCTGGTTTTCCATCCCCCCCCAGGCATGGGACTTCCTCATGGAGGAGCACGGAGCAGAGCCGGTTGTGGAGAAGGGAATTCCTTTCTCAAAAGAGGATCTGGATCACAACACACACACAATCACACAGGTTTTAAACTAATACATGACTGTAAATAGTGCAAATCATAGTGCTTCTTGCATACTTCTGTGCCCTGCCCTCTTTGCAATTTGCCTATATTGTGAAGTCTTAGGGAGTGATTCGAAATAGCAGATCTGGAAGTTTAAATGCTTCAGTAGCAAGCCAAGGAAATGCCCACAAACTATACGTTAGGAGAGCATTTGCTGTGAAAACGTTTGGCTAGAGATTTACAGGGATGAGCAGTGACAGCAATGTGAAAATTCATTTCTTTAAAAAAAAAAAAAAAAAGACATGAGAAAAGGGGGAAAAGTCTAAATAGTAATGGCATGATACTTAAAAATGTATTCTTTTCACTAGAGAATACAAGGAGCAGTGAGAACAAGGAACACAGAAAAGATCTGTGTGCTGGAGAGGGACGTTTACAGCCTGGCTCGACCGGCTGCATCAGAGGAGCAGCACGGTGCGGCACACGTGCACAATGGTTTTTGTCTAACAGGTACAACACGCTCGAAAGACAAAGATATCAAGCCAGCTGGTTGTGAAGGCAGCCCCTCGGGCTGTTGCTGGGAAGCCTGGAGTATTTGACATTTCTTATCAGTAGAAAGGAGCCTGAAAGGTTTCCGGTTGGCAAGGGGAGGCAGGGCAAGCGGATGAGAGGGTTCTCTGTAACATATGGCTTGTTGGAGGAGAGAGACACCTAATGTAATAGTTATCAATATGTGCATGTGTACTTCAAATTAGATAAAAGTTAATTAGCTCCAACTCCAGTCCTCCCTTTGTGTTGATAAACTCTCAGAATTTTTTTTATCAGTCTGTAAGTGGCTGGCAAAAATCTAGTCCCAAAATCAGGCTGGTTTAGAACTTGAAATCATTCCCACAGTGACACCCTTCCCAGACCAGCTATCTTGAACTCCTACTATCATATTTTTAATTTACAGCGGTAAATATAATTTTCTGAATTCCTCTCCTACAGCATGAGAAATACCCCATTGCAATATTATAAGGGTGGCAGAGGAGTGGGGGAAACAATCCAAACCAGGCTGTTTTCAATACAACAATTCTAAAGAAGCTATTAGCAGATTACCCAAGCAATATATTACTGCTGAACCAAAGATGTGTTAGAAAACACTGAGTCATGCCACTGAATTAATGAAATTAGTTTGAAATTATAAATTTTCAACTGAACTCAAGCAGTTTGGGCTCTTGACCAGTTGCTGTAATCTTCCATACCCTTAGACCACATTATTCATATTTTCATCTTGTTGTTGCATGAACAAGGGGTAAAACCTGAAAGCTGGGATGAGGGGGGAGTTTTGGTTCACAGAAGTTTTGGTAAAGTAAAACAGCAAGTGTCACAGTAACATTAAAAGCCATAAGCTTTCATCACCCAAGGCAATTCCTGTCCAAAGATCTGCTTTTTGGGGGTCTTAGTTGAAATTGTCACAGATGGCAGGGGTGTAACCTACAGAGGGTTTAGAAGGTTGCATGCTAGGGGGTATTATGAAATGGGCAAAATCGGACATCTCAAAGTAACAGCTACTTACACAACCAAAATGAGCCAGTTTGCAAGCATTGTCAGGTCTCCTGCAAGGATCTTAAATCTTGAGAGTTAACCTTACTTTTCAAAGTGTATTTTTTTAAACCCAAGAGAGTTAGACAAAAAGAAAAAACAAAACAAAACCCAACAAAACAACAAAAAGACTATTCTGGTTCTGCTTTTATTTCTGTGGTTTGTTAGACATTGTGGGAGCATAGAGAGATAAGATAAGCCAGTCTCAAAGCCTCCTCTTTCTTATGTTTATATCCAGCCAGACCTACAGCTTATCATTCTGTCATTTAACTCCCTCTCTATTGAGAAGGAAAGATGAGGGAAGAATTAGTCTGGCTGACCCTCAAACTCTTTCCTGAGAGGAATATGGCACAGGTAGTAAGAAGAGTTGTTGGAGGGAGCACTGTGAGCTGATCTACTTATCTAAGATAGCCAAATCTCTGGAAGCTGAGGAGCAGGCTGGTGCCTACCTTTGTTTCTTGGCCTCCCTTTAGTTCAGCTCCTGTTCCAGAGCTCAGAGCCCCTGTCAATACACAAATGACAGTGCACATTTTTGTTTTGATGATTACCATGATCCTGCTGTCTCAACACGAAGAAAATATGTTTGGATCTCTAAGGTTGTCTTGTATTTTTTTTGTCCAGAAGTGACGTCTTGAACACACAGGATGTCACTGCCTATGTACAGAAGAAACCAGTCTTTTGGGAATGTTTCCCTGTATTTTGCTATCCCAACAGCCTTCTTGGCTAAATTTCAGAAATTTCTGGAGAAGCTTTGGCACAAAGGCAGAGGCTGTTCTAAGAACATCTTTCTCCTGAAATGCATCAGCCTCTTCTAGCACAGAGCAGTATTTGCACCATGAGTTGAAGTCTATCCCCTCACCCCCTGTCCCTATTCAAACAGGAAAAGAAATTACCTCAACACTGAAGTGTGGTCTCCGACCTGAATCTGTTCTTTGCCATTTCAGGGTAACTAGCAGCAGGAAAAGTGGTGGACTGGATGAAGGACAGGGGAAAGACTGACTTCTTCCTGACTGATCCCCAGTCAGGAACTCTGCTTCTAAAAGACTTAAGATAAAGATCCTGCTCCTTTGTTATGAACACAGCAGAAATAGACAAAAATTAAACTCAGTGACAGAATGTGAGTGCAGAAAACCTAGTGGAAATTGGGCAGAGAACCATTAACCTTGGTATATCCCTGTGATTAATGCATTGCAGAGCTAGTGGATGGTATCTGCTCCCCCAGCGTTTGGGGATGGACACAAACAAGGGAACAGGTTTGGGCTGCCCTTTTGCTCACTGGCAAAGAAAGGATTTTTTTCAACGTGCATCCTCACTCTTAAATAATTCATGACATCCCCAGAAGCAGCAGTTTGCTGCAGACATATTTTAGAGCTCCAGGACTTATCCAGAGCCACACACTGTAGTGCGGAACCACGGAATAATTTCTCTTGGAAAAGGCCTCCGAGATCATTGAGCCCAACTGTTAACCCAGCGCTGCCAAGAAAGTCACACTCCAGACTTGATTCCCATTTTCTCAAATGGGCAGGATTAGGAAGCCATCCTTTCTGGGCACTGACACTAGCTGTATCTCTAGTACACCTGGTGGAATTTGCCTGCATTTCTTCTTTCCCTGCTTTAGATTTTATTCCTCCCACAGTTATTTGGCTTCTGCATGAATCAAATTCCTGCTGGCAATGCTGTGTGAGACTGAATCCCTTTCAGGAAAAGGCATGCTAGCATGGAGTACTGCATGTCTTGTGAAAGAGAGTTCTGGTAGTGCAGGGTCGTTGCAGCCAATTACACCATTCAATTCTTCACCCATCCTGCCCTTAACAACAAAATAGTGACTGGTTTCATCCTCCTACACAGTCCCTTATTCCACTTGGATATTTTTTAGAGGCAAGAATGTATAAAGCATCCCTGCATTATAAAAGTCTTTTTTCTGTGCTGTGCATACTGAGCTGCTCAAGTTATTGTGGGTTTTCACCTAATCCAAATCACTGAGGCAAAGTCTGGGAAATGGTAAATGAGGCTGACAAAAAAGTAAGAAAAATACTGTCCAGAGGAAACGCTGGCTCCAGCTTAACTTTCCTAATTTCTCTTTTCATCTTAATGGGAGCAGTGGGAAACAGAAGGTTCTTGTTTCTCACACCCTCTCCAATTATAGCAATTTTTCACACAGCACCTGAAAAAGTCTCAGGAGTGTACTATCAGAAAAATCAAGCAAGGATGAGGACAACAGTTCCTGAAGTAATCTCAGGTGAAAATTAGTATTGTAGCAGCAGAAAATAAAGCAACAGACATTTTAGTAACAGTGTTCAAGTACATGATTTCTCACCAAATAACTGTTCACAAATCCCCAATGCCAACTGAAAAAAGCTCAGGACAATTGTCCACAGGCATGAAAGCACGCAGCAAGCCCTGGTGTTACAGGGGAGAAAGCCTCAAGTCCGTCATGCCAGGACGCTCAGCCTGGGAGCAGGGGCTGTGGGAGCTTCAGCCTAAAGGATTTGAGCCACATTTCTGCTTTTGCAGCACACTTCAACCCCTCTCCCGCCCTCGTTCTTTTCACAGCAGTGGAGGAGATGGCCTGTGCCAGCAACCAAGCAACTCATGGCTCTTGTACACTGCACACAGCCTCCCAAGTGCAAGGTGCTATATAGCCACATGCTCTACCCCTCCTGGCATTAAAGACAGCTTCCAGACAGAAACTTCTCTACAATTCCCAGTTTAAACATATTCCAGGCTTTATGCTCATACTGTTCCCTGGTGCAAAACACTTTTTATTTTTCCTTCCCCACCAAACACCATCACCCACTCTTTGATCTTTTTTCTTCAGTCTTGCTACCTTTCAGTGTCCTCTATCCCTCTCTGCCCCACTGCCTTTTGAACTGGCAGATGGAAAAAATTGGTTGGTTGGGTGTTTTTGCACACATCCTAGAGCACCTCTGAAGGTTGCCTCTTACCTTTGCGTGCCTGAGTTCAGCTCCAGAGCCCTCAGCTGCACGAGGACACAGCCAGGCTGGGTTGCAGAGGACAAATCCCACCAGTGGAGTTGCAGTGTGTCAAACAAGAGAGCTTGCTACAACCCCACCAACCACCTCCAAAGCACAGAGGAAAAGGACAAGCAGCAGGACTAAGTTTTGTGAGGGAAAATAAGCTCCTGCCCAGGGCTTAAACACTCCCAGCACTGCAAATGAGATTGAAAACAGCTGAGGAGGCACAGCCAGGTGCATCAACAGCCCAACACAATTCTGAAAGGGACATGATTCTGCTTTTCTTTTCTTACAAGTGTCCCTGGCATTTCAATTAATGCCTTCAAATGAATTAAACTATTTCATAAAGTCAGAATTTTCAGATCTGCAGGACTGTAGCAGTTAGAAATGCCTGGAAGCAGAGCAAGGATGGTGCAGGTCGCAGCCAGTTTTCTCAATGGCACTGTGCAGGGTTAGTACAGGGCAAAGGAGAGAGTGCAGCACACAGGGGTGGATGTAGGACAGGAGGTGTTGCAAACCTGTTTAGCATCTACACAGATTCTCAGCAGCAACTTGTCTCTTGACCTTCACCTTAAGGGAGCCAGCAATCTGTGCTTGCTCTCACTGCAGACAGATGAAGGGTGGGGTTCCTGTTTCTGTCAGGAACACGGAGTAATTCTAAGTTTGTTTTAAAAGCCAAATAGGAAAGTCGAAGGTGAGAAATCAGGAAAGTCTACAAGAGCTTGAAACTGAACACCTCGACCTTGGCTATTGTGAAGAATTTTGACTACTACAGCTGCATTTTGATCCCACTTCTGATCTTGTCTTTTAAACATAAAGTCTTATTTCCAGCTCTTCAGCACTAACCTCAGGCTCAGTCCACAGCCTCACGTGAAATAAAGGTAAGCATGTTTGCACTGCTACAGTGCCCCAGGTGCCTGCTACTTGTACACCCTATGCTCACACTACAATCAACATTAAAATTAACCCACTTTTTTTTCCTGAACTGAATCTCATGCCAGATTTTTAAAAGAGATTTCAACATTTTTATTTGAAGAAGTATTTATAGAAAGGTAGTTCTTCTTCTCTCACGCAGTTTCCCACATCAGCTCCTAACATTACAGGTATCTCACACAAGTGTTCTGTATCAGGATTTTTAGCCCAGTTGTCCTTCTGCCTCTCTACCATTTTCTGCAATACAAGAGGTTTTGGCTTATTCTTCCTTCATAGTACAGAAGTATTGTGAAGGAACTCCCCAGTGGAGTTGTCCTGGATTTATACCACTATGAAGCAGAATCTGTCCTTTTAATGATGGGGAGAATATGCTGCCCACTATCATTAAAATAGGTCAGAGTAAAGTAAATCGAGTGTAACAAAGCATTTTAACTAGGTCTCCTTATCTGCAAGACCAGAAGGAAAGAAAAAAATATATGTAGGCTAAACTGGCAAATAATCCTTTCCCATTGATTTGCAGTTACTGGAATTTGTTTGGTTTATTGATAAATTATCTTCGAATCAGGATTCTGTGGGTGATTTAGGGGTAAAATAAATGTCTGGCTGTGACTTAGGAGTTGTTAATGTTCAGTTAACAACAAGGTAAAAAGTGCTACATGAGAAAAAATTACCCTTGTCATCACAGACTATAGATTATCAGAAGCTTAGGCCAAATTAATATCCACACCAACACAGGGTGAACTTGTATGTGTTGCACAGGCCCTTTTGGCTACCACAGCTGGCCAAATACTCACTGTCCGACCATTTTGATTTTATGCTCCACATCTCAACGCAAAGGGAGAGAAGTTTCAGTTGCTGGGATAATGCTCAGGCTTTTATTATGCAGTCAGACTCAGGAAGGAAAGCAGTTTCAGATTTAGTGTAGAGAAGTGAACAATGATGAACAGGGAGCAGCTGTACTGGTCATGCCATGGCCTCAGCATCACCCTGTGCAGTGCAATGCTCTGGGAGTGCTCTGGGGTCAGGGCTTGAACTGCTCCCAAGAATCTCACTGCTGACATCTCCACACCTGGGTGAGGATGGGAATGCTTTTCCTTTGGGACTCAGTAGTCCCAGATTCAAGACATAATCTTTTTTTTTTCTACATTTTTCCCCCTGTGTGGCCTACACGAGCAGTCCCACAGATGGGTGTTGCTATAGATCCAGCCCCTGTGACTGTTCCCAGCCGTGCTGCCGCTGTCAGCACTTCCATCTGCATGGGATTGCATGGACCTGGGCCAAGCAGAAATCCCTCAGCCCTGGACCTACAAACTGCAGGGACAGTTTTGTCCCATCCTCATTAGTGCATGTCAGAACATCTCTGAGTCCATCAGGAGCCATAACTGTTTGAGGGAGACTGGTTGTCAGGCTTGTTCCAGAGGTTACTTTCCAAAAAGCAGCTTCTGCTGATTCATCCCCTACTGACACTGCTGGCTTCCTGTAAATGCCTGACCTGGGAATATAAATTACTATTAAGGCTGACAAGGATATACCCTCTGCAACAATAACTCAGGCAGCTGTGGTTTCCTAGCACAAAAGCACATCCCTTTTGCTTTGGCACAGTGAGATACATCCTTGGGGGTTACTAATGCAAGCATCTCTCGTGGACTTTGGTGAGGCTGGTGCACTGTGACATGGGGGGACAGCCATGCTCACACCACAGGCTCAAACACAGCACAGTGACCATTATTCTTTGTGAGGAGAATGATTTGTTGCAAAGGACTCAGTTACTAATGTCTTCATTCTCAGCACAAGCCTCTCAATGACATTACTCATCCCTCTCAACACTTGAGATATTCTAGAAAACAGCCACTACTGCTGGACAGGATGAAAATTATAAGGGCTATTAAATCAGTCCCAAGGTTTCAGGGCAGGAGCTGATCACCAGGTGGAAGCAGGAAGGAATCTCTCCTCAGCAAAAGCATTATTGCAGAAAGTTATGGAATGAAGTGATCATGGAGCAGGGAAGGAAAGTGGTTTTTAAGCATGCAATGGGGCCATGGCTGTAAAGGAGCAATCACACTAATATTCACAGGAGCCCCTTTGAAGACACATCAAGTGTGGTGTCTTCATCCTTACTAGGGAAAGTTTCCACAGTGCTCCACTGACATCTATCATAAAACAATCGTATAATTCAAGGTTACAGCTTCAAGACACTTTTAAAGGTACAAATTTGTTGTAAAATGCACTACGTTAATTACAGCTAAAATTATTCCCAGCATTTTTACTTTGGTACTGAAACATCTGTTTGCATCTGCAATGAGCCTCTCTTATCCCACAGCAACTTGCATAATGTTTTCATTAACACCATCTAGCAAATGACAAGACAATATTCCAGCAATGTTTCTCCCACTAACAGATGTGATCTTATTGAAATCTCTCCCTTTGGCTCCCTTTAACTTCTTGCTCCCCTGGAATGATAGGATATAGAAAAAGGGGAGAATAAAATCTACAATGAAGGGGAATTTAAGCAACCATACTGCAAGCAACCTAGAACAATAAATGATTTGAGTTTTGGAGGTTATTTGCACTTGTTCTTAAGACCAACAGTGTGCCTCAACCCAAATTCTTTATTTTAAATTGGGTAAATGTAGCTGTCACTTAAAAGTGAGATGACTGGCTGCTTTGTGAAGCTGCTCACTGTGTAGACTCAATCACACCTGCCAAGTACAATTCTTCTTTCAGGTGAATTTCTAGATTGAGGATGGGATCACAGAAGATTCTTCCTCAGCTCCGTCTTTGATTGACCTGTTTGCAAGTCACTCTGTTGCTGCCGGATGCAGTGAGAGTGCTGCCCAGTGCCCAGAAAGCCCTTATAAATTCAAAGTATTTTAGGGCAAAAGAGATCCCACAAGGTGCACACAGGATATTAACACACTTTGTTCACTGGATATCAAACAATTTCTCAGTGGGAGTCTTGACACAACCGGGCTCCTCACAGTCCCTCTGAAACTTCTAAGGTCTGGTAAAGCCAGTATTTTCCTGCACAGACAATTTCTGAACCTTTCTTGTTTTGGAAGAGTCTCTTTGAAACCTGCTTAGCTTTTTTTTTACATTGCTGGCACCCTGGGAACTGTCATGCTATCTTATGACCCAGCTGTCTCTTGAGCCTGAGCTCCACCAAGCTCCTCTGCAGTTTCTGTGGTGGCCCAGCAACCTGGCCTAGGTTTGGAGCCAGATGTCCAGCTCACAAGGAGGGAAAAGTGAACTTATAATAAATCTTGCAACCTGTTCTCAACAGAATTATGTCTGGTGTCTGGATCCTTCCTGTTGCTCTCTAGTCCCCTTCCTTACAAAGCAAAGGCAATTCATCTGCATGAGAAACTCTGATGATGGATGCAATAAAGAGTAACTTTATGCCACCAGTCAAACACTTAATAGCATTCCTAAAATTACAGCCTAGTACAGCATAGTAGTTCCATAGCTGTAAGAAATACTTTTTTTATTATTCTTCTCATTTAGCCTGCAGTATATCAGGATTTCATTTTCTAAAATCAATAAGTGAGAAGAAAGTCAGATTTAGCACATGAAAGCAGCAATAAAGTGCAAGTCTCTATTCCTATGTCTTGGTGTTGTCCTTCAGGGATCACTACTAAAGGATTTACCATCCCATCCTCAGTTTCTCCTCAGAGTTCGCACAACATTTCTTGGGTGCCTTAATGGTCCTGGAGAAGCCACCAATGGTCCACAGATTGCTGGAGTGAGACTGAACTTTTGTACAACAAAAATTTACTCCAGCTCTTGCAAGGTCATCTACCCTAAAATATCCCAAATGTATGTTTTAGTGTACATGAAGTTGGGTTGAAGTTATCACAAGAATAAACGTTTGGCTAATTTTTATCTTTTCCTTGCTTTTTGGCCTTTAGTACTCTCTTTTAAAAACTTCACTCACAAATCTTGAAGGCTATAAAATAATCAAAAGCTTAAATCCTTCCATGGTTAACTGTGAAATTAAAGAAAAATTCTTCTTCCCATGGGAGGCGATGCTATACTCTCATGTACCATCAGTAGCCATCTAGTAAACAGCTTAGATCTCCAGCCAGAGTTCTTCTCCTTGTTTATGTTTATTTCTGGAAATTCCTTAAGCAGATTAAAATCACATTACTTATCCTGCATGTGCTGATGCACTCAGTGGGTGTGCCCTTGCTGCAGACCTCTTTGAGAAGGTGCTGCTATGACTCCTCACTCCCTGACTGCTGCATTGATGCAACCTATTCGTTGTCTTCCTTTAGAGTCCATATTCCCCCAGACTCCTGGCTCATGCAGTGCATCCTAAGGAGTGTTTCTACAGGAGGCACTGGTGAACTTCTGCTTTGCATCATGTCAAAATTGTCCAGAAAACAAGAGGCTTGGGCCAGACTTTGTATGAAGTTGTTTGAACCATATTTGCATTGTGGTTCAAAGACACCAACCAAATTATAAAACCCCTGAGCTAAGGCTTGACATGGATCAGATAAACAAAATAATAAAATTGTTTCAGTTTCAAACTGGGCAGCGGAGGCACAGCAGGGCTGAGAGTCATTGTTACACTGCACCAGTTATAAGGTTTGAGTCTGACATTGCTTTTCAGACAGTATTTGGACTCGCATCCTTTTGGGTGATTATCTGCTCTGAGAGTGGTCTGTACTCTGTTTCTGTCTCAGTGCTCATTGCCTGTCCTTGTTTTCTTTTTTCCTTCTCCTAACCTAGGCATCTGATTGATTAACCATTCTTTATTTTGAGAATGTTGCCAAACTTTCTATTCGCCTCTGTGTTCTTGTGTTTCTGGATCATTAAGCATGTAAATTAAATTCAATTGCAAATTGAATATATAATTGTGCATATGCAGGGTCTTGAAGAATAGGGAGGACTTTAATGAGATAAGATATTCCCACATCTGTAATTCTGACCTACTCAGTCTTTCAAAAAAGAATTGCTCAACAGATTTGAAATTGCATCATTTCAAATCATTTTGGCAGCTTTTATAGTCAATTATCTTTCTCTTATTGAAGTTTTCTGGAAAAGAAGGGCAACCCTTTCGTCTCCTGTTCCTGGCTGTGAATATGTCTACTACCACATTGCTATCCCTTTGACTTAAATTTAGGTATCTGAACTAAATAGATAATGTACCTTGCTTTTCAGTGGAAAGAAATGCAAATGTTGGGATCCTTGAGTCCAGGCAAGGATGGGGTTTTGTCACTCCTGGTGCTGTTTAGAGGGAACCCTGCAGCTGGAATACCTCAGTGGTGGGGATTCACAGATGCCAGTTTTCTGTGAAAATCACTAGAAAATACGTCATACAATCGAGTTAACCTTTTCCTCTCTGATGTAGGATATATTTTTTGCAAGAATTTTGTATTTTTTTTTTCCTTTAACACAAAGGAAAAATCCCATCCAGTTGTGAGGATTTTTCTCCTAGAAGGAATTTGCTTTAATTTTGGGTCATTCATGATGCAATAATATATGCAATAATTGCCATGTATGTTTCCTTATTGGATCAGATTTACACACATTGCTCATTTCTATCACCGTCCTTCACCTGTAGTTCCCTAAACATCAACTGAACTCACTGAGTATGGAAGTAAATGGGAAAATGAGATCATAGACAGCTTCTCTGGGATTAGTGGTCAATAAGGGCTTACTGACACCTTTGGCAAGGAAAGAGACTTTATCCTTAAAACCTTCTGGATGCAACATATCACCTGCTGTGTATATTTTTTGCATTATTATTATTAAGCCATTTGAAATGCTGAAGAAAAAGTTTGACAAAGCAGCAGTTATTTAAGGGAACCAGTTTATTCCAGTGCCCAAGCCATAATCACCATTGCAAGTCTCCTAATAAACAAATAAATCCATCATATTTTGGCCAAATTCCAGCTTTGTTAATCATTCATGAGCTGAATAAAAATAGCTTGCAATAATTAGCTTATAGTGTGAGTTTTTCTACTTTTCCTTCTCTAGGGATATTTGTGATCTGATATTAATTGTTTCATATATATTACTGTTCAATTCTATCAATTGCATCTACTAAAATATTTTCTTTCTTGGCATGAGGTTTATGGTTGTCTTGCAAGCAGGGAACCAGGGGTGTTTGAAATCCATGAAACTCTGATGTGCTGCTTTGTAGCATCTAGGCAGAACTGCCTACAGTATGAGTTCCGTGTCTGGGGGAACAGGATGACAATCCCCCTCATGGAAATTTTAATTTCAGTTTAGTAGTACCTGTAACTCTAAAATTTACTTTACTGACAAATTTATGTCAGTAAAACTTTATTGCTGGGAAAGCAGAATATGGACATGGTAGGTTCATAACAATTGCTACAGTAGTCACATTTTTAAATTAAACATTATGGAATTTTGCCACACTTGTCCAGTAATTATGCTGTACTTGCCTAAAATTACAGTCTGCAAGACAGTGAGTGAAGTTATTCTTGACACCTTATCTAAACTTCGCGTAATTCCTTCAGCACTACAGACATCTGCTCATTTCACTGTTGCATAGTGCTTCTTCATTATCTGCCAAAAGATTTGTGGGCATGTGGTCGGCAGAGTGCTCGGGAGTTACTGCTGTTTGTGAGACGGAGCAGCAGCAGCCGGCACTTTCTACTCCCCCTTTTTCTCAGAAGACTTTGAAATGAGCATCATGTTTGCCTCTGCTCACATTACTTTCCAAGGTAAAATATGCAAATAGCCTAGAATTAATCTGCACAGGGATATGTATTGTCTTTTCTTTTACAGGTATCAGTCTACTCAGCTTGCAAACACTCCATTTACAGCTGTCAATTCTGAAGAATTAAAATCAACAGCCTTTATTATTTATTGTTCTCTATACCTACTAATAACCTCTTAATTGTGTTTTGGATAGGGTATTTTTAGAGGGAATCATTAAGTTTTCATATTCTGGCAGACTAGAGAATTAATGAGAGGCTCTTAATTTAACCATAAATAGCTAACTTTATTTAAAATATTCAATTCCTGCTATTCATTTTATTGCTCTAATCTTCACATCCCATCCTGACATGCTGGCTGTAAGATATTTACTGTATCTCCTTCTGGATATCATGGTCCACCTGGTCCTGCTGCTCCCTGATCTCGAAAGGAGCAGGGAGTCAGCCTGGGGGGCAGTGCTGAGGATGCCAACAGTGGAATGTTGCTGTGTTATTTGCTGCCTGTCCTCGTTGCCTCACTCTGCTTTAGCCCTTTGCTTTCCCCAGTGACTACCCTTTTTTTTCTGGGGCAGCCTGGGATCCACAAACACATTGTTGTTTCAGCAGCAAAAGGGTTTTGGGGACAGTCCATGCCAGTGGCTGCAGGGAGACTCAGGTGCATTTGGGATCAAACAGCCCTGCAGGTACCCAACAGGTATTAAACGACTTCTGCACACACACAGAACATCAACATGAGGTTTTTTACCAAATAATTGGGGTGCCTCAGGCCTGCTTTGGTCCCAGACCAGTTTTAGATCATAGTGCTTTAGAGTGGCCTAAGTCCTACCATGCAAGAGATAAAGAAAGAATATAGCTGGATACACACATACAAAATGTTTTCAGCTAAGCCTTGAGAACGAGCAAAGTTCATCTGAATGTGCCATATCTTCAGTCCCTGCTCTAGGATTGACTCCTTCCCTTCTCACCTCCTCCCCCAAAACCCTCCCAAATGGCTTGGCCAGATTTTTCTTTTTTAATCTTGTATCTTATTTTAAATTGGTTGGTACCTCCATCACTACATGTAGCTTCTAACTTTCTTCTTCTAATCCCTCCTGCTATAGAGTTTTTGCATGCCAAAAGAAAAAAAAATACAAAACAAAACAAAGACAAAACCCCAAAACAAGTGAAATAATTTTCTAGGGGTTGCAGAATAGCTGCTTTCCATCCTGTGCCTTTTTCCTGGGATCTTCTTTATTTATAAGTAAACCAGAAGGTGCCAATTGACATAAATAAAACATCCTCAAGGGACCTGATACCAGCTTGTTCTTGCAGAGATCCATAGCTCTGATGAGAGCTGTAAAACATTTTTTGAAGGACCAAGCTCTTCATGACTCTGTTGGTTCAAGAAATGCACTTTATCTCATCAGGTGGGGAGAAGGGTTTGGGAGCAGAGGTCACACTTTGTACTTCACTTCTTCTGTTGTATTCAGTGTTTATTCCCTTCCTTCAGAGCACAGAAATCAGGCAGGGGACTGCTATGAAGAAGGCAGATGAGAACTGCCTGCTCTGTCCCTTCAGGCTTGCTTTATTCCTTCCCAGATAAATGTTGTCAGTGGCAACCATGCTCAGTAGAAAAGAGAGGTGCTCAGTCAGGAGTAGAAGAGACAAGCAAGGACCTCTCAGGAGATCTCTAACCTATTTTTCTGTAGTAAGGAGCAGTTAAGATGAAACTCCTTGCCTTTACACCACATATTTATAAGAAAAATAAGATATTAAAATATTAATTTAGTACTAGATGTACAGGCTGGACTGAGGTTTCAAGAGAATAAGGCATGGCCTTATGCCAAACACCAATATATCAAGTAAAATATGGAGATACCCCCATTTCACTGCTTCTACAGTGTTGTCAGTCCTGCCCTGGGCTGACCTCTGCTGAGTTCCCTCATCTTCACAGCACTGCTGATCCTAAGCCTGTGCAGGAATACCATACCACTGATTAATTAAGCCAATTCCTCACATAGCAGCTGGTGGAATCTCTTTCCTGCTGGCACCCCTGTGTCCATGCTAGGCTCTGGCTGACATTTGGATAGCAGATAGAGCCTGTGATTTTTTTTCATGTCCTTAACTGATGATGCTAGACTGGCAAAACACAGCCATCAGAGACTACCTGCTACTGCTCATCTATGTTCAAATGGCATTGCCATCCACCTATTCTGGTTCTTGCATGACTGAGGTGCTGAGATGGAGCCACTTGACTATCAGACACCCGCACTTCCACACAAACCAGGAGAAAGCTGAAATTTCCTTTTTGCAAGCACATGGCAGGATCAGAGCAAAAAAAAAAGAGCTTTAAAAACCATTTGTTTGGGTCATCCCATCAAGACACAATAATGTTAAACCAGACAGATGAAAAATCAGGAGGAATTGCAAAACTGCACCTGTAGGCAATGACTGGGAATGCAATTCAGAGGCAGGGTGGAGGATTGTGTTTAAAACTGGTTATTTCCCCCACACGCCACATTTATAACTCCCTTAGTGCTTTCTAAGAATAAAGCAGTTGTAGATTAGAAAACCCTTGGGGTAAGATCTTGACTCCTTGCTGGATTTCCACATTGCACATGGGACTACACACCCAGTATTCCCAGAGTGGGTTGGAGGAGTTCATCTCACCACATAGGCATTGGAGGGGAAGGTGGCACATTGTCTCTGTGGAACATTCCAATGAGGGGAAAATGGTGTATTGGGAAGTACAGTCAGATGCTGGGAGACAGATACAGAAAACCAGTGTGACCCTGACTCAAGGGTTAAAGCGAAGTGGAGAGGGATCAAAGCATCCCAGTGTGTTTTTCTAGAGGAGGAATGAGTCAGTTTTCATAGGTGCCATGACAACTGTGACATCCAAGCACATAGCAAAATGCAAAAAAGGATGGAAATTGTTAATGTTAAGAAGACCTGGGTTCTAATGGTTGTTGTAAAACAAGCATTTTAGAAAGCAGAAACCTGCTTACCTCAGGATTTAGACCGTCATGAGGGTGATGCCTTCTGAGGAGAACATGCTTTCTCACATCAGAGGGGCTGGAACCCTTCTCACACGGGCAGGTCAGTGCCAAACCCTCAGCCTGTTGTGCCTCCTGTCCCCCCTGCAGCCATGCCATCCCCACATAAGCCACGCCAAATCCGTCTCCATCAAGGACACCCTCACGAGGTCATCCTCCCTTGTCCTCATGTGATGCCACAACACAACCCCCTTTTAATGATATTCCAAATCAGCTGCCAGCTCCTCCTGGTGTCCCTGGAAGTCACAAATCAGTTGGCTTGTCTGGCTGATGTGGAGGGCAATGTAAAGCTGCTACCTCAGAAGGACAAAATAAGGAAATCTGTATTCGCTGCTCTTCCTTTCCCCCCATTGCTTAATCAAGCTGGTTTTCATGGGGTTTGTGATGAGTGAAGCAGGTGTTTAGGGACCATGTTACAGACCCTCAGAAAGAGAAGAGCAAAAGTCCCAGGGCCCCTTCTGGTGTTGCTAGCTGACAAGCTTTCCTCAAGGTGAGGAGAATAGGGCAATCTATTTCAATTCAGGTAATAAAAAACCACATTCATCCTCTATCCATCTATTCTTGCAACCTTTAAGATGAAAAATAAAAACCAAAGGAAGACTTGGTATGTTTTTCTAGAAAATGTTTCCCCTTCAGCTAATAGCAATATATCTTTACACCTTTTCAGTCAATTTTTAATCAAAAGTAAAAATACCCTCTTTGACTTTTTGTTCAGAATATCAAAGGCAATTTTCAAAGGTCTTAATAACACTTAAGCACCTAGACTCAGCTGAAAATTTGTGTACATTACCTCCTGAATTGCTTCTATGTATGCCTCCAAAAATCTCATCATACATCCAGAGATAGATTGTGTGATGCAGTGAATTAGCTGGATGTAAGTAGGAATGTAATGTTAGTTCAGTGCTTCACCAGGGCTCATTTTTCCTGTTTAGAAATATGCTTGTCTGCTTATCCACCTAGTTAGGATGTGATATTACTCCCTGAAAATACACCCTGAAGGTAGCAAGAAACACACAAAAAGCAATTCCACTGTAATTGATTCCTCTGTCAAAATGATATAAAAACAAAGTAACTTCATAAACATCTATAGAGCAGATCCACACTTCATCACTAAGATAAGCATTAGATCTCTTGAGTTATTGAAGGTTTATGCTAATGTATGTGAAAAATCAGAATCCAGAGACCAGAATATGTGTCTGTTCACAAAACCAGAGAGATGAGGTGCATACAGACATTACATCTCACCTGTTAATCACTAAAGGTACAGCTGTGAGCAATGCATTGTTCCACAGGACTGCAAGCATCTGTATTATCACAAAGATCCTCCAGTAATGATGTTTCATCTGCTGGGAGTCCACCCCACGTCAAAGATAATCATGACAGTGCAGCAGAATACGTCTTCTCCATCATGCATGAACACTGGTGACATGACCTTCCTCAGGAACTGAGGTTCTGGAAGGTGAAAATATTTCTGGAAAATTCTTTCAGCTCTGCTGTGGGTTTTGGGTTTTTGGTTTGTTTTTTTTTTAATGTTAAGATCCAGTTCCTTAAGTGTGGATCAGTGATCTCCTATCTAACTTTACCAACAATAGCATCCTCATCATAACCAATAACCCAGTTGAGTAAATGATTCCCAGTAGCAACAAAATGTTGCAAGTTTTCTTTTTTTTTAAGCAAATTGTTCATTTGACTTTTTTAACAGAAGGGATTTAGAAATGACCATATATTCTGCTCAATCAGACCTTGCTCTCAGAAGCTCTTTCATCCATCATTCATATTTATCAAGAGGTGTTTCTTTAGCTCCTTGAATAGACCTTAGAAGAGCATTTTGATTCCTTTACTCATGCTTTTACTCATTAGGCCACTGGTACACAACAGCCATCTTGGTTTCACCAGACAAGTAAACCAGATCTTTTCAGAGCTTGGGGTTTTGGGGTTTTCTAGCAAGTCTCCTACAACTCTAAACCAGCTTCGGCAAACTTTCATTTTGATCGCTCTGCATGAGAAGTTTCCAAATTCTGTACATCTGTAAACTCCTGCAAATGTTCAGATGGAAATGTGGCCCCCTGGGGCCACAAATTTGAGTCTACAGATGGGAAGCTTTTGTTTTTCCAATTTATTTTCCATGGGTTTGTAAAACCTAATCTTTAGATCAACAGGGTTCCATGGACCACAGCTTGAAAATCTCCAAAGTAATTCACATAAAGGTTACCCTCTCCTGACATGCAGGAACAGGTGCTGCTCTGCAGAAGAAGTAAATTATATTCTTACTGTAAAACTGCACAAATGATACACAGGATCACAAAAACGTCCACAAATCCAGAGAAAAAACAACAGAGATCAAACTTGTGCTGGCTAAAAGACTAATGTCTCAGCCTTGCAGTTATTCCTGCAGGAAACTGAAGATTCAGATTCCCTTGGCATCTTCATGACATCACAGTATGGAGTGCTCAGAGGGGAAAAGGTTGTTTCCCTGAAAGAGTATTCACATAGGAATATTTTTACAAATATATCTTCCACGCAACGAAAATTTAGAAATGCCTAGAAATGGCTCAAAGGGAAACTAAATGGAAATTCCAGAGGGAAAATGTCCCTCCTCCACTAAAAATTTTAAATTACAACTATTTAAAATTTCTTATGTTGACCGTCGGTAGCATTGCTTGGAAATAGAGATTTCCATCAAACTATCAAGAAACACACTCCTTGGAATTCTAAAATTTCAGAAATCAAGAAATATGGGAAAGAAAAAACCAAACAAACATACAAAACCTGTTGTCCCATCCTGCATGTCACAGATGAGCCATGTGGCCTTGTTTGGAAAAAGGTAATAAACCAGTGTTGTCCAAAAGTACACCTGAAACCAGAAGCAATTCCCCTTTCTCAGAACTCAACAGCACCACTGTCACCTTCTGCTTGGATTGCCTGGGTTCTAACTCAGAGCTCAGAAAACCATCAGCTGGATGACATGGGTTAAAACACTTTACACCACAGCTCCCCACCCCAGTTTGCCATCACTTTCCCAGCCTTTCCAGGAAGGTGTGGGAAGGATAAACACAGGGGAACTTTTGAGGTCCTTTGAGCCTACATTTAATAGGATTATGCAAATTAGATTTATAGACTAGCCCAGTTTCTCCAAAATATCATGGTATATATTCTACATCCTCACATTTTCCTATCTCTTGAATTCCTTCACAGCCCAACCCCACACTTAACCACATCCTGCCTCTCAAGAACAGATCTTCCCGTAAGGACTCAAGCCTAGCTTGGGAAAGTTCTTATGGCTTCTCCTCAAAGAGCCCTCACAATTCTGGAGTTTTCCCATTAATTGCTCAGTGGTGTCACATCTCTGAAGCGAAATAGGTCTAAGGCATGAATTACATATTTAGCAGCTCTGCAAGCTTTCCCTCTTTCCTCCATCCCTGCTCGTTATTTGGAACACATCGCTTGCTCCCTTTCAGAATTAACCTGTGTTAATCTGTCGGTCATCTCCCACCCTGTCCTGGGTTGTATCTCCTTCCCAATATTTCCTTTAATCAATACTCCCTCCAGACACACTAAGTGCAGTTCTTTTTGTAAATGAATCTGCTCTCACCCAGGAGATCTGACATTCAGACAAACTAAACGTCTCTCTTCATCTGAATAATTTAAGGGATCTGCATCCCTTATCAAAGACTAATATATCAGACACTGCCAACAAGGCACCTTCATTGTTCTTCAGTGCACATTTAAAGTACATTCCCTGCTTGGCAGAAGTGCTCTGTCAAGAGCCATGGAAACTCAAAGATCTCTTCACAGAGTTGTTGTGCCATAAAAAACACCAACACAAGTCTCCCAACAGAAATAGCTGTTGTGATCACCTGTCCTAACGTGCAGCCCAGCAAAAAGGGAAAATCACCCAGAACAGCCATGACCAGACAGTGTCTCATAATTGAGCTCATGTAAAACTTCCAAGAGTTAAGACTCCCCTCATCTTTAGGTAAATTTTGAATTAGCCTCCCTCATGAGCTTATATTTTTCATTTAACCAGGATTTTATGTCTTCAGCTTCCAGTCACCAAATGTTACATTACCTTTGTTCTCAAAAAATCTCTTTCCCATTCCAACTCTGAGAACATCACCTCTGACCTCTTTTTTTAAAAAAGTTTAAGCTTGAGGCAGATTTTTTCTTGCTTGTATTTCTGCACAAGCTGTCTTCGGAATAGTGTTTCTAAATGTTGGATATCAGAGCAAGAACAAACTCCACCTACACAGATACACCCCACAGAGCTTTTCTGATGTCTTTCCCCCTCTCCTGCAAGTGTGACCTCCAGGGCACAGCCTTTTGATTCTCTGTCCTTTCTCTGGTTGTGGATGGACACCAGCTCTGCACGACTGCTGCTGTCAGGAGAAGCTGAGATCTGCAACAGCTTCTGAGGACAAACCTTGAGGCTGGTCCATTGAGGATAAGAAAAAAAGCCAGAACTTATGACATAGAGAGCAGACTTTAGATCTAAACTTTTCAGCCTGGACTGATGTCCATGACCTCTTTTTTTAAGACAAGACTTTCAGGCAGGAGAAGCCATTAGTGGTGATCAGAGCTGTTTACTGTACACAGTGCTATAAGTGAAGAAAAATGAAATTTCTCCTTTCAGCTGCTGGTACCCAGGGTAATACCTCTTACTTACAAAAACCACTTACAAGGTGCTGGGAAAATCTTCCTGTCTCCTGAACATTCCCCCTGCCTGGGTGCACCACATTCACTGTAACAGTATTGAAAAAGATAACCACGAAATATTATCCAGTCTTTAAAAACAACAAATGTAAGTGCTGAGGAAGGTAGTCACTACCAATCACTTTAGAAGAAATGTTAATGGAATGAACTGCACAGAAAGAAAGCTGCTTCTTCATGCATTTGCTGAAGCCCTGAAGCAAAAGGGTGTATTTTCTTCCAGACTACAGGGCTGAAATTAAGTACTTTCCAGAGACAGAGCAGCTGAACCAGAAGAATGAGAAAATGTTGCAGCATCTTCAGCTCCCACAGCCAACCTGCCTCACTTGAGGCCTTTAACTTCATAATTCTTCCACGGAAACTGAAGTTCTACCAGTCAATGTCAAGGAAGCAGAGATAGGAGAACAAATCACCCCACTGGATGCACCTTGCATTCTTCTCTTTGCCATGAAGAGGGGCCAGAGAATGCCTGGTGATCCCAACATGTGGAAACGTGGCTTTTGATGAAATTACCTGCTATTAATTGAGAGGGAGACTTTCTGTCATGACCAGGCAGTGCAAGGACTGTACAACTAATTTCAATCCTTTACTGTTAATGAAAGAGAACTGTTGCTGTCTAAATTAATGAGGGATTTTTTCACTGTGTCATTTATATAGTAGAAGGAATTGTAAAATAGCTTCATGATAGATAACTGTACTGCTGGAGTTTCCTTAGTTTGTTATTTCATACAAAAGGATCTCAGCCACCATAAAATTAAATTTCTCCACATTGCAATTGTTCAGCAATGAGACAAACCAAATTTTCTGCTAATTGAATGCACTGAGCTACTTATATATTCATAGTGAGCTGGTGCTTTCAGCATCATTGCACTCTGACTCTGCAGGAGCCTTCCCAGCAGCAGTGTTGAGCCAGCAGAGCTGGTGTGAAGCTGGCACAGCCACCGAGTCACCCACAGAGCCTTTAGCATTGGCTGGGAGCCCAAGATGCCACCTTAGTCTTGGTAGGGGTATGGGTTTCCTTTCTTTCCTTGAGAAGCCCCAACCTGTTCTCTTGGGAATGTTTTCTGGAGACTGCTCTCCTTGCTTTGCAGAAACAGGACTAGATGGCCTAAAACATTCCCTGATTCCTTCAGCTCACCACTGGCTGAAGGTTATTTAGCTAGCTCATTATCCTCCTGAACTTCAGAGCATAACTGTACAGAAACCTCTAATTTGAAGGTTTCTAAACACAATTCCTCATTGTGTGGCACTAAATAAAAAGAACAATTCAAGGTAGGCACACTTGATGAATGCCTGTGCTTTGCCTTCCTTGCTGCAGTGGGGGTGCTCTCTGGATTGATGTGATTCTGTACATGCTTGATATAACACTTGGTGTCTGTGGTCAGATGCCAGTGAAATACCACCAGTGCTTTAGTCCTGTTTTTATCCAGGCTGTCCTGCTTTGCTCACCAGTGAATTACCCTTGCACATGAGTCTTTCAAAGGGAGAAAATGTGACAGCTTTCATCTTTTCTATTATGTAAGAACTAGAAAGTAATAAACAGAAGAACAAGACCTAAGAAATGAAGACAGCCTGTAGCCATACAGGGGAATTTGCTCCCTGCCAGCTGACAGGTAGCCAGGGTCACACAACTGCATTCTGCAAATCTATTTCATATTCACTGTTGTCAAATTTGCCACATCAGTGTAAGTTCCAAGACTTCTTAATAAGCCACTTACAGCCCCAGCTACTAGAATTATCCTGTTTAAAAATTTCCGGCTTTCATTTTCTGAAAGCACTTTTCTCATCTCCATGGTTGCACAGAGCAGCTTGAAGCAAGTATACATTGAAGTCAAAATAACATATGTTTAAAAAAGCCTTATAATTTCAATCCTCTTATGATCTCTGAGTAATAGATTTGATATTTTTCAAAACTTATATTTGGACAGATTGGATGTTAAATATGTGTCTGTGAGTCTGTACATACATGTGTACCCATGCAAGTGCACATGCCCATCTTTTCAGACACGATCTAGCCAAAAGGACATAGATGAAAATGAAGAGAAACCTAGCAGTGGTTTCAAGGATTCATTTCGGAAGACACCCATTCCAGTTCTATATATTGCATTGTTAAGAATAGAAGCAATTCACAAATGCCTGAAAGCCCCAGAAAAACAGGCTGCTAAGAAAGCATGTGCTGTCAGAGACAAGCAGAGCAATCTCCAGTTGACTTGCTGTGTGATGAATCAAAAAGCAAGGGTTAAAGGCTGTCAGAGGCCAAAGCATGAGCTTTCTATCCTCTAACAACTAACTTGGACAATACATTTGAGCTAGGTTTCTACAGGTACTAATGTATCTAAACTTTTTCTGATGTCAAATTCCCCTGAAAGACTAATGCTGCTGGGGATTTATGCCTACTCTCCCTGTATTGAGAGAACAGGTACCAACAAAATGCAGTTCCACTTTCCCCTCCTGTTCTGGAAATTCTCCTGCTACTTGGTCAGTGGGTTCCCAGAAGGTGAACTGGATTTCTCAGAATGGAAAACATGGGTCAGTTATCAATGATAGAATTAATTTTATGAACAGCATTTCAGGGAAGTGCATTCAGAAATTTTGCAGCCCTTCATATCAAGGTCAGTTTTATTCTCCACATACGACAGTGAGCTCTGCTGAGATCTATGTGAGCTGCCAGCAGGACTCTGTTCACACTGGCCATCCATTAATCCACTGATTAGTTTAGTCACTCACAACATTCTATTTCCACTTTATACTTTCACTATTATCTTTTATACTTCCTGTATTTCAGGAGTATTATGGGGATCTTTTCTTAAAACATTCACACAGGGATGAGATTTAATCTCTTTAATTTATTATCTATTGTATTCCTAGTAAACCTTTCTTTGCAATATCCAGTCAGTACCCTGACAGTAAATCACTGCTGGAAGACAATACAGAACTACAAAGTATTCTTTATTAAATGTTTTATTTTATTACCAAAACTCTTCAAATGTCCTTAATATATTTTTCAAGCTGTTTTCATTTAGTGGTGAAATGGCTGATCCTTGAAAAGCTTTTGTCTTAGTGCTTAAGCCAGTGCAATATGTATTCACTCCTAGGTACACAATTTCCCATGGTTTTCAATAACAGAGATTATTGACGTTTTCACTGGTTGCTATGGAGAGGGTCACTGCACACATTTAGTAGCTTAGGAATTGAACATGCCCAAAGGATCTCATGAAGGATGGCTTGGTCTTGCAAAAGGGTTTTGAGTGTAGGCCAAGAGCTGACCTAGGATCTGTCATGGAGGGAACTGCATCTTCCAAAGGTAAGAAGTGGTGAATGAATCAAGGTGTTGTGGAGAAAGTCACACACCACTTGAGCACTGATGTGTCATGCACCAAAGCCAGTGGAACTCAGCTCCAAGGCTCCAAAGGGAGCTTTAGTCCCTGCAAGCCTGGCTCAGTACGAAGCTTTTCTCCAGGACACAAAGCAATGCCCAGGAGGGCATCCAGCTGCAGCACAGCTCCACCACAGCCTGACCTGCCATGAGATGTTACACTGTGCCTGCCCACAGATGCTCCTGCTGGGAAAGTCCTCAAGCCCAGTTCTTACAGAACCATCTCAGGAGCCTTCTGAAAACTGGAGCCAGAGCCAAGCTGCCAGCCTATTTACTGAGGAGCTGTTCCTCAGAGGGACTAAGTGAGATATCTGTTGGGAAAGACCTCACCAAGCTAAGAGCATTAGCTGGGTTCAGCGTGTTTTTTATCCCTTCTGGTACCCATTCTGACTGTCACTTTGCCACAGTGCAGTACATTACTGATGTATTTCTATAAAGCAAGCTGAAAAATACTGGCATTATTCTATGCTGTTCTTGGATCCTTTGGAGTGGAATTGTCTTTCCAAACTGCCTAGACCTTTTAGTTTGATGTAGCACCATTTAGCAACCCTGAGGATTAACCACCTCACAAAGGAAGCAAACCTCCATATAAATGTCTTTAGTTTTAATAAGATTTTTAGGCCAGGATTTTTTTTTTTTATCATATGGCTAATATTTATCACATTATATGTACACTTCCAGACTAAGTTTCTCTAAACTCTTCATGCTCCAGATTTCAAGATGAATTGTTTACTTAACAGCCATGATCATAATTTCTACTAGGACTTCTTACAATACATATATTTAATTTTTAACTCATAAAAATTTATTAAATGTCTCTTATAATGCCTACAGGCAGCCAAAAGTTTACAGGACGTAAACCCAGGAGTCCTGAGTCTTGTTCTGTGTCTTAAGCTCCAAGACCACAGCAGTCAAACCCAAGAGACTCATCTTGCCATCAGCCTCCCCATGGAGCTGGCAACTGTTCTAGGATACCACATTTTTAGCAAGCTTTCTTGGCAGCATGTTGTCTTCAAGGTTTCAGAAAGTTCAGGCCACGCACTGAGGGAAGGGCTCATCTGTCCCCTCTTAAGGGTAGCAGTCCCTGCCTCCCTGCATGCCTCTGCTCGGAGTGAGGCAGAGCAAGCTGCAAGCTCTGTGCCTATGAAATTCAGCACCAAGACTCACTTTCAAGTGACACAACCAGTTCTGAAATGTCAGAACAACCCAGGAAATTAACTTTCAGATCAAGAATAGCTGCTGAGGGTGAACCCCTGCAAGGCTGAAGTGATGGCACTCAAGAGTAGGTCATATTCCAGAGACACAGCCAGGACAGTTTCTCCTTTTCCCCTCCAAAGCTCACAGCCCACATGGCTCAGAGTACCAAGGAGCACTGAGGCACAGAAGGACTCCTCACTGAGAGCAACAAGCTGAAAGCCTTGATTTCTGACTTGTGCCTTTTCACCCCTCACCTTCCTGTTCCCTTAGATGAGAATCCAAAAAACATTCATACCCAGAAGAGGGTAGGGACTGGGGAATGAAAAGAAGATACTTGCTTTTCCTCTTTTTTAAATTCAGGTCTCCCAGTTCTTTCTCATGCTCTGGCACCCCTGATACTCCCCACTGCAACCAGGCAGTCCGGTGCACCCATATCCTACCAGCAAGCAGTGGAGAGGGAGATGGTACCTGTCTAGGAAAGCATAAAGGCAAACTGCAGGTTCAGCCCTGCCTTGGGACATGGCACTGAACACCCCTTTTCCCATTAGGGCTATAACTTCTTGGTGACTTCAAGTTAACTGCAAGTTGTCCCTTGCAGTCAGGTCACTGCAGCCATCTCCTGCAGGCTGTAGCTGCAGCCCAGAGCAACTGTGACACATCAACAGCAGCTGGTGGGAGGCATAGCTGTTTGACAGCTCCATGAACTGGGCAGCCCTGAGCACACCAGAGCTGGGAATAAGGCCCCTTCTCTGTCACCACTCTGAAATGAAGGTCCATTTTTCCAAAAAATCCACAGTTTAAGCCGTGGCTATATCAATGTCTTCATTTCCCCCTGCAAAACACACCCTGTGCACACACAGCAGCTCTGCTGCCTGGGGCTGTGCAGACCCCAGTGATGTATTTCTATAAAGCAAGCTGAAAAATACTGGCATTATTCTATGCTGTTCTTGGATTCTTTGGAGTGGAATTGTCTTTCCAAACTGCCTAGACCTTTTAGTTTGATGTAGCACCATTTAGCAACCCTAAGGATTAACCACCTCACAAAGGAAGCAAACCTCCATATAAATGTCTTTAGTTTTAATAAGATTTTTAGGCCAGGATTTTTTTTTTTTTTATCATATGGCCAATATTTATCATATGATATGTGCAGCTGGGAAGAAAGGTTTGTCCAGCCAGGGGGCCCAGTGTGGACTGACCCCCCAGAGAAGACCAGCTCCCTTGGATGCCTTTCTCCTGTGTGAAAAACCTTTTCCCTGAAGTCATTTAAAATATGAACTCATCTATTCTCTTTCTCCCCACAGAAAATCCCTGCTTTTAAAAAAGCCGTGAAAAGGGAGAGAGAAAAGGGCTGGACATGTCAAAGGCCACTATTATTACTGCCTCCTTGTGACAGGCACAGAGGAAGGTGGCTGCTTTAATTTCTAAGACAGACAGACAATGATAGGTAGCAGATAGATGGACGGGCTCCTGCTGGGAGCAGACAATGAATTTCATTTTGTTACAGCACATCTACCGCAGAAGGGGGATGATACTGCAGTATGTGTGCCAAGTTCCCTTCATTGGAATGGATCTTGCACAGACCAGACTCGCACACAGCAGAGATTTTATATATTAAACAGGAAAGAAAAAGGGCTGACTTACAGCTTTTGTCTTCAAAATCCATTCACAGTAAAAACCTAACGGGAAAAGGAAGACTGTCCCACTTTTTGCAGCGCCAGGAGATGCTTTCGATATAACCAGTCCCTCAAGACGCTTCACAGGTTTGCACAGAAATTGCTTTTCTCGCCAGCGGAGCACGAGCGCTCATTGACAGAAAGTTGGGAGCGCCGAGCAGCCCCGGCTGATGGCACAGGAGGCACCCCCGGCAGGGGACACCCCGTCCCCAGCCTCCCCTGCCGTGCCGCCGATCCTGCTGCCCTGAGCTGTGCCGAGCTCTGAGAAGCCTCGGGGGTGCAGCCCTCACGTTTTCCAGCAGTCCCCTCGCTGTCACAGCCGCCATCCCCTGCTGTCCCCTTCCTCCCCGATCCATCACATCCAGCCACCTGCAGTCAAGGTGAGATGTGAGTGACACGGGGAAAGGGGGAGGGAGGACGTTTGCTTGAGTCATCCCAGGCACTGCAAGGCCTTTTAAATTATGTTGCCGGCTTGAAAAGGGGTTTAGAGCCTTTCCATGGTAAATTTGAGTCTAAGCACGCTGCTTTTGCTCCCTCTGAAATACGATGTGTACACACACACAGATATCTCCAGGCTGCAACCAACCCCATCTATCCCCATCCTGGGGCTCCCTATTAGCTCCAGTGTCCTGGCATGCTGCCTAAAGACCTTTCAAGTGATGCATTTGGGAATGATTGGTTATTATCTGTAAGAAAAATAATTCCCTGGGCTGGGGGAGGCAACTCAGCAATGAAGACTAACATAATCCACCTTTGCCTGCTTTTCAGCCTCGGGATGTTCCCTAAATGACATACACGCACAGCTCAGAGATGGGGAGTGCTCCTGACCAGTCCCTGATCTGGAAAGCACCTCATCCTCATCACAGCCAGTTAGGCCAAACTCTTGAGGCTCTTACTCCTCATATAAAAGCCCTTTAAGCACTACAGTTCCTTTTCCATATCTTTTGTGCTATTAGGATGCAAATCACCTGCGTCTCCCCTCAAACCTTAGAACCAAATCCATCTACCACTGCAGCCCTTGCAATGTCACTGATTGCCCCAGGCACTGGAGGCTTTCAGTACCAGCTAAATATCAGTTCTGTGAC
Source organism: Coloeus monedula (assembly GCF_965178545.1). Lineage (NCBI taxonomy): Eukaryota > Metazoa > Chordata > Aves > Passeriformes > Corvidae > Coloeus > Coloeus monedula. Next base: position 15,197,801 of record NC_138790.1, read on the forward strand.
TCTCAGAGTATTCTGTGTCATTTAAAATATAAAAAATAAAACAAAAAGGAGGGTGCTGTCCTCAGTGTAAGCAGTTGACTCCTTCAGCTCTGGAAAGTATTTTAATATTAAGGCAACTCATTCTAATAAGCCCAGAAATGCAAAAGTACATAAGGCTGAAGGCAAGATGTGGGAGGGTACAGAGATAAGGAAATTCGCATGGAGCCCCTCCTGAATTCTTTTGCAACCTATTCCAAGCAAGATTGATCCCTTTCCTTCCAAAGAAAGGTCCAGCCCTTCTTTTCAGGACCCCAGACCAGCACACATCACAGTATTTGAAATCTGCATCCCAGTCCCCTAACCTGGCCAGCCTGGGAACGGTAGCTCTTGCTCCTGGTTCCCACTGGTGATGTTAACAACGTGCTTTCTACAGGGAGTACCTGAGGGGAATGAGCTTGGAGATGCACTAACAACACTATCATCCCACTGTGTGAGACACCAGAGACTGGGCATTCCCTTGAAGGCTCCCACCACATCCCAGTGAGCACTGAGCAGCCCAGGGCTAACCCTGAGATCTTGGCTGGCCCCATTGGCAGGGAGGGCAGCGCAGGTCTGTGCACTCAGCTCCCTGCAGACACATCTCAGGCAGCACCTGCAGAGGCAATCCCAGCTAGGATGGATCTGGTGACCACCATTGTGATGTGCCCCACTCCATTGACAGCCTGCACACCCCACAGTTTAATTACCAGCAGATATATTGTTCTTCAGAGACCAAAGGCAGCTGCTCTGCTGCTAATGGCAGGGACTGCTCTGGTTTGCAACAGAGTTGAGTACTCCCTGTGCACATTCTTTGAGCATGTCCTACTTCCCATGTCTTTGTCCACATTCTTGCAGAAATCTAACAGGCACTGAATATCCACATCTAGAACAGCAGAAGGTCCATCGCTGCTCAAAAATGTTTGCTCGTCTTTCCCTTCACACATTGCCTGATCATTTGATCCCACTTTTGCTTTGTAATAAAGAGAATAAGGACAATGTTAAAGAAATGAGATGTGTTGAGTGACCTTCCCTATAAACTCCGTAGGCAGAAACTGAGGTTGAGCAGTAAATTAGAAAGTGCCTGTCAGAGCTTCCCTTCCAGATCACTTGGAACCACAAGGGAGGAATTGCAGCTATCACCATGGCAATTCTGCAGACTCTATTTTATATTGACCTTAAGGCACTACTGAGTGGATAGTGCTGGAAGTGAAAATGGGCATGGATGGAGTGGACCCATATGTGCTGTCACTGATTACCCTTCCTAAAGAGACTCTGAGATTCAGTGGGGAAAAAACATCTTGCATACTTAGTGGCAGTGACCCCTAAGGACAGGAGTGCCTGGATCCTCCCAGTAGCTCTCATTCTCACTAGAATGACAGAGGAGTTTGGTGTAACCTTGCAAGTAAAATCTTCCACAAGACATCCATCCCCAGTCAGTTTTAGTTGTCAAATTACAACAGATGCCTTACATTTCCATGCACAGCAACTATTTTCATAAAAGGATTAGAAAACATGAACTGCATTTGCAATACTGTTTGACTTTCGGAAGGTTTTTTTTAAATATTCTGACTCGGCACAAAGAGCTTTTAACTTGCAAGTTGAATCAATTTATCTTCATGATGCCACCTGCTGACCACAGGGAAAAGGTCACTGCTGTTACCAGTGACAGCATCCCAGCAGAACATCCTCTCTTAGCATTTCTCCTCCTTCTTTCCCTCTTCCAAGAGAAGGTCAAGCATCACCTCTCCTCCAGGGAGGAGTGACTTCTAACATTTCTTCTTTGCATTAGGAGCAGTTAATGGAAATGGTAATAAATCACCCTTCATGTTCTCATACAGACAGTTACAGCGAGCAAAGACCATCTGCCTGTCTGGTCTCCCACAAGGAGCCCTAAGATAAGGGGAAAAATATCATCTTCTTCACACAAACCTCAATTTTCAATCCACGGCATGACTAAAACTCACAGTCCAAGCCTCTTTCATTCCTGTCCTGGAGGAGATGCTGTTGGAATCTTTTGTGTGGCATTGTTGACTATGTCATAGCAGTGTGTCACTGCTCTGGACAGACTCACTGCACTCCATACTCTCACAGACCCCAGCAAGAGTATAAAAAACTTATGACCTCAGTGCAAAGGACAAGGTGGGAGTGGAAAAACCCACATCAAATGGTTGTCTGAAATCACAATGCAAGGCCACACCTCAGCTGGACACAGTCACACCAACCCACAGCTGCATTGCTGACCAGCCCCAGGACACACTGCCACCCCCCAGACTGCAAAGCTCATCAGCTTTCCTGGACTTAGACCTGTAACAGGGTGTGTGGAGGAGTGTGCAACAGTCCCTGCCTCTGCAAGGAGGTGCAGAACAGGATTATCCTGTTAGTCTACACAAAGATTGTACAGGAACACAAGAAAATGGGAAGTGATAAAGATGAGCTACATCCAGTACCTGCTTCCTTTTTCAGACACATTTTCAACTCAACAGAAAATACAGAAGACAAATTCAGGTGCGTGGTGAAATGAAGGTGATGTGCAAACATTTGAAAGTCTCTGACGAAGAGCAGTGATGGGAGTGCAGTACAGGTGCCAGCTGTGGAACTCTGTTAATGAATTTCCCTTTCTCTCAGACATTAATGGATGCCACAGACTGGCAGTACAACATACTTGAAACCCCATATGACCGTTCATTACATTTTTTAAGCTAAGCTGGTGGTTTTTGTATTTTATTACCTCTTTTTTGTTATTATAAGTCATTTCATTTACAAGGTATGAAACAGAATGCACATGGAATTAGGTGAAGGCATATTTAAATAGGTTATGTTTAGATAGCATCTAAGTAGGTGACAGGTTGTGCTTAACATGTTTAAATAGGCTATTTACTTTTTTTCAAGTTTAGCACTTAATCAAATGGTTTGCTTGGCAAGTACAGAATGAGCGTCCCCAAGGCAATAGGAGTCAGATAGGAAGTAGAAAGATTGACTTTTCTGGTGCTTCTGTGGTGCTAAAATTGCACACAGATTTTTCACACACACGTTGGCCATTCAAGTAAATCAGGAACCTAATCTGTCCTCACATGCTTGCTTGCTTTCTTAGTTTCTTTCTTTCTTTATTTATTTTTATGTGGCAAACCATTTGGAAAGTCAGCTTTTAGCTGAGCACATCCATCCCTTGGCCACTGGAGCCATCCTGCAGCCCTGGTGTTGCTGCCTGCTCACATCCCAGGCACAACACAGCCTTACAGAACCTGTCCTTCAGCTTCATCACTGCCCTGCCACACTGAAGAACGCAGAGCAAAAATTAATATTGCTTCTGCATTCCCAATTTACATATATTTCTGATGCAGACCGACTTCATTCAGGAAGAGGAGACTCAAATATTGAAAAGCATCAAGGCTATTATGATCTGTATATCCCACATCAAACAAGTATCCCCAAAATTTCAGCTCATCAGAAACTGCATCATCGTACATTAGTGCAACCTACCCCTTCTTTGCCAGAAGTGTTCTCAGAGTTATCAGTTACCTTAATGTTTATCTGATGGCACGCTGAAAAATGTGGAATTTTAGAAAATTAGTTTCTAAGCAACACCAGCAAGCGAACAATGAACTAGCTTTAAAGAGATGGCTCATTTGTAGGGTGACAACTAGAAGTGATCACTGACCAGCAAAAAACCCCATATCTTTTTCCTTTTCCTGACCATTCCCAGAATTCTCTGAGACTGGACTGGCATATGAAGAGTAAATCAGGGTGGGGGAAGACTAATACAGATCTGCCTTTAAAAAATATTGGAATTAAAAGTTATTGGACATTGGTTCCTGCTGAGGTCTCCTGAACTGTTTATTAGATCTTTCATCACCTCCACCTATCTACGATCAGATGACCTGGTGAAGTTACAATTCCTCATTCTGTTCTTTTCTAATATTTTTCTTTCCTTAAGTACAGAAGAAGGGTGCTGTGGGAAAATACAAAAAAACCACTTCTTAGTGATTTTCAGTAGGTACCATGAAAATAAAAAGAACTGGTTCACTGATACAGCCGACTTTGATAATTCCTCTGTTTCCTCTTTCCTTCTAGCATCTCTCTGTCATACTTGAAAAAGGCTGTTGCCTTCCTGTCACTTCCCAATCCTTTCTTTCCCTGACATCCCATGTTTAATGGCACAGCTATGACCTCCAGGCTGAGGAAGAGGTAACAAGCAGGATATTTTGACTTACTAACCAAATAGGGAATTTTGCTGTGAACAGCCTAATTTGTTTTCCTTTGTGTCTATAAGAAACCAATGAATAATCTGCTGTGTTCTCTTCCATCAAGCTTTGAGGGCTGATACAGGTTTCCTCCTGCTTTCCTTGAGTTGCTTTGAGGGCTTATACTAAAATAATGAGGCATTTTAAAAAAATTTCAACCTACCTGGACTCATCCATTTCAGACACTTAGCTAGCTGTGTCCCTTTGATCCCCTCTCACTGGGAGGGGAAGTGAATTTGAAAAACAATAGAACTTAAAAAAAAAAAGTTATTTTCGGCGGCTAACTCACTTTATGTCCCACTTTGTGGAGAAACAGCCTCTAAAATGGCAAATAAAAGCCTGAGCTTCCTGTCTCACTTGGGGAATTCTGGTTTTATGGTTGCATTATAAATACTTTTTCTTATTTTAAAATATGTGAAAGACATCAAAGAGATGCAGCAAATCTCACTCCCTGTGGCAGAAATATAATTAGTAAACTGAATCTTTCCATGGACTAAAACAAGAGCTCCACAGCATCTTGGTCACCCAGGGCACCAGGAGGAAACCAAACCTTGTCTCAGCGCTGCCACACCACATGGCCCTGGATGAGCCCTCCCCCTTCCTGTCCCTTGGTTTTATCTGCTTAATCCAGATTACTGTAGTTCTCAATTTCAGCAAGATACCTATACAATAAATTTATAGAAAAGGTTGGCATTAACTTCTGATAATGCCTTCAGATGTCTTCAGAAACACCTTCAGTAAACATCCCTCTCCATAGAGTCTGGCTCTGTGGCTTTTCTTTGCCTTTGGGAAGCTGATCCCTGCTCTTGCTTGCAGGCTTTGATCCCATCATCATTCCTCCCCTCCAGGCTTTGCCTGTCCTTTCTCTCACACAGAAGGAGCTTAGGAAAGGAAACAGCATCTCTTATGAAGCTTCAATTCAGCCTGAAGCTCTTTCTGAGGCGAGAGAATGACTGAGAGTTGCTGAGGACCCCGTGGTCTTCCCCCCTGCTCAGGACCCCCATACAGGAGGGGTGTAGGTGCCATCATCTTGCCCTTGCTGCCATCTCCAGCCCTCAGAACCCATTACTGCACCCCTGCAGGTGGTGACACACCTTTCCCCTGGCCATGGAGGCAGGTCATGCTGTGCCACATGGCAGGAGCAGGGCATTGCTTTGCTTTATTGCTCAGAGCCTGCAGCACCTTGGAAGCACAGTTTGGGGAGCTGCCCTTGGAAGGTGAATCAGGCAGAGCTGCTGTTTGCCAGCACCTCTTGTGAGGCACCTCCTTTAGTCTGAATTGTTAGACAATTTAAGAGCTATTGGACATGGGGCCAGGTTTTGGCAGGGCTGCTGCTGCTCAGGCCATAATCTCTCTGCCTCTCATTTGTTCTCATTTGCTCCAGCCAGCAGCTCTCATGACAACTCTGTGGCAGCACATCCTTCAAAGGCCAGCAGCCAGATAAACAAACTGGACTACCAGATATTTCAGCAGCAAGTCTCAGCCAAGGAAGGAAAGCCCTCGAGTCCTTGTAATAAGGCAAGGGAAGGTAAAACTGCCTCCCTCCCTGCAAAGCTTTGATCCTTGCGCTAGTTGCTACCTCAGAGAGGAATCTGGATGTTTGGGATTGCCTGGAGAGGAAGGAGTGGAGTAGGGTGAGCAAGGGTAAGCAGTAGGAAAATTATGACATTGTAGGAAAACGGGAAAAAAAATAGAGTTAAGTAGCAGGGGAAATTCCCTTTTCCAGCCCAGCTGGAAAAGATCAGCATGAGGCAAGGAGAGAAGAAGCAGCACCACTGGAGTGTTAGGTGAACAAGCACTGCATTCCAAGCTGCTGGGGAGGCTCATCCAAACACACCTCAGGATTTATTCTTGCTGCAAGTTCTGCAATTAAAGTGTGAGGCTTCCCCAGTGAAAGCTGCCACTGTCATCTGCCGTGATTTAAATTCCAGAATCCTCTTCAGGCAGGTGTGATTAGTGACCAAGGCAAGGCTTTGTTTGCACAGTTGCCTCACTGCACTCAATGCTGCTGCTGCAGGACTCCTCCCTTCTCTGGGCATCTCAATAACATGGTGCAGAAATGAGAAGTTGTGTTATGGTTTTGCTATATTGCCAGATTACCAAACAAATTTGGCCTTGGTATTAAGGTAACCAGAGCACTCTAAGTTCCTTGGTGAAAGGATGAGTCCTGTGTGCTGCAAAACAAAGTGTTCATATATATATTTGTCCCAGTTTACTTAGTTTTTGAAAGTAGGTTTAAATGTGCTTTAAGCCTCCAAACTGCTGGGGAAGCCCATAATTCACCTCTGTGCAATGTGACAACAAATAACCTTAATGCCTATTCTTCCACAGAGTTCCCACCTTCCCAGGGCCAAGCAAGCAATGTATTTATGTTACTTTTTGAAACAACAATTTAGTCCAACACTGGGTTTTACAGGATCTACCTGAGAGCCATCAATCCTGTTCAGCTCCATCTCCCAGCCAGGACATGAGTGCCACCCTCAGTGGCAGCTGCACCTCCCTCCCAGGAGAGACGAGACCTTTAAGATGGCAATGCAGATTTAGGCACTCGTCCAGAGCAGTCCATTACTCCCTCCAGACCACAGGGCAGCTCTGCGTGGTCCCCATGGCACACTGGGGGAAAATGATGGTAAAGGACAAGCAAAGGAGTTGCTGCTGCCTTCAGGAACACCCTTCCTGCAGGCAGTGCACAGCTCACGGGGATCTCCTGACGCTGAGGAGGAGAGCTGCAAGCTGCACATTTGTACTCCCAGGCAATGTCTCAGCAGTGGGATTTTGATGGGGTGGGGAATACCTCTGATCAAGCCCATTATTCTCCCCATTTCATTATCTAATGGTCCCTGTCTGTGCAGCAGCAGTATAAAGAGTTTGGGGCTGATTTAATTTGCCAGAGATTTCATCTGGGCAGCTGCAAGCACAGGGCTGTGATTTCTTTGACGTGGCACAGCAGCAGCTGCTCAGCCCCAGCTCTGAGATGGCTCTAGCCCAAAAGAAATATGAGGTGCTCGTTTACATCAGTTGCAGTTTTGCTTTGGAAAGAAAATAAATTCAACTAATAAAGCAGGACAAATCCCTCTGACACATGCACAGAAACAGCTGCCTAGGAAAAATGGGCAGCTGTGTGGGATTGTGAAAGAATAGGAAATATTTCCATGGATTGGTAAGGTTAGTCTGCCACTCCTTAAAAGCAAGTCAAATTAAGTCATTCTGGCAGAAAATGCTTATATTCTAGGTAACCAAAGCCCTTTGGCTGTATATCACTGTTCTGACCTCCAAGAGGACTCACACAGAGGCATATGTGGACACACGTGCACCTTAAAGGGCTAATTCTGACCCAGTTACACCCTCTGATCTGTGTAGCAAACAGCCAAATATGAGCCAGTTCATTCCTTCTCTCAAACCCCAGAGGCAGCTCCCTGCCAGCCCAAGACAGACGTGTCTGAGCACAAATGCCATCCCAAGGGTCTGAAATGGGCAATTCAGGTAAATTGTCCTTGGCCCTCAGGCTGTAACCTCCACTGAGAGCGAGTATACTAAATCCCTGGCTTTCCTTATCCCTGGATTTCCAAACTCTCTGCAGAGGTCTTCAGGATCATGGATTTCATTTTAAAAGAGAGGGAAACTGAGGCACGGCAGCAATGTCCCCAAGGATATGTGACAGTAAGGAGCTCTGATCACAGTTAATAGCCTTCAGCACACTATGCAACAGCAGCTCACAAAGAAAAGCTCAGAGCACCAGGTATTAATTCAACCCTGCTGACTTTTCTGTTCTTATTTTTCTGACCTCCCCGAGTCCCTCAGCCAAGCCCTTATCACTCCTGCCTCAGCTCCCTCTGAGCCTGGAGCAGGTCAGGAGGAAAAAAGCTTTATTTCTTTGTGGGGCTGTGAGAAGAGGAGGAAAGACAAGAGGAAAACAAAGAGGTCTTGGTTTGGAACTGTTCAGCCTTTCCTTCTATATTTGAAAATATTTTAAAAATTTTTTTCACTGTTTTCAGTTCCTGGGGAAGCCCCTCCTTGTGACTACCTTCAAGTGAATCAGCAGAGGATGAAGGGTCTTTTGAGAGGCCTTTGAGAGAGGTGAAGGAGGAGCTGTGGTGTTGGAGACGTGCCAGCTTCCACCAGACCACCTAAAAATCACAGAGCCATAGGAGATTAGCTCAGTGTGTCAGAGCGTGGTGCTAATAACAGCAAAGTCATCAGTTTGATCCAGGCCATTCACTTGAGTAGAACTTCATCCTTGTGGGTCCCTTCCAACTGAGAATATTCCTCGATTCTGTGAGATGGGTAACACTCTAGACTAATTTGACAATTGTCAAAACTGAATCACTTGAACACATTCTAATTTCTTTCTAAAGGAATAATAATATCTTGTGGGTAAAGAAGCACAAATACCAGGGAATCCTGACTTCCTGAGGTGCCCCTGAGGTGCTGCCATAGGCAAGCTGTGGAAACATGAACAGGCAGAGCTGTGATGAGCAGAAGGGGCTAGGAAAAAAAGCAGACTCCAGGAGCCATTTCCATTGTCTTGCTGACAGACCACAAGGCAGCAGGCAGCAGCCGTGGTCTGCTGCTGTTGGAGACTGCCAGCACAGAAGGGAGGTCAGACAGCTGCTGCAAAGCCAAAAGACACAAACTCTCCAGGGCTAAGAACTCCCTAGGCTTCCCAGAAGACGCAGTTAGAAAGTCTTCCTCTTTACCCAGCTCTGCCTGAGCTGTGTCCAGGCCTGGAATCACAGCTCAGAAACATGTGGATGAAATGCAGACTAAAAAATTCAGAGATACAGAAAATTCAGTAAGCTCGAAAAGGGTGAAACAGGAAGTGTTTGGCTTAGAAAAAGGGGAGGGGAAGCACTCAGTGCTCTGCAAACAAAAGGTTACTACAGAAAAGAAGTTATAAGTTCTTCTGTGGTGGTCTGGGCAAGGAGGGATGGGCTTGGACTGCAGTAGGGGAAATTCCAAAAGTAGTCTTAATATTTAGCCAAAGAAAAAAAATAGAGAAGGACTGGAAATTCTTGTGCATGAGAGATCAGGATGCTCCAGACATAAAAATCTTCCATGAACAGTTTAGAAAAGGATCTTTCAGAGGCACAGCAAGGTGAATCAATCCTGTCTTTAAACAGAAAGAAAGGCACAGACTTATGGCCTTTCCAACCCAATTTTCTCTAACTCCTGTGACTTCTATTGTTAGTACTTGCCTTGCTAAAACGGAACACTTTCTCATCTTCCTCAAACATACTTTGGCAAAGACAGAGCAAGGAAAAAAAGGCATTTTAATTGGAATCTTCTCCATTCACCTCCAGTACATCTCCCACAAAACAGAAAAACAGTTAAGTCATCTCTTCCTAACCACATTCTCCCATGAGGTTTTTGCAGAGAATCCATTAAAAAAGCAATATTGCTTTTTTTATTGAAATGAAAAGAACTAAAATAGTTCTTTTCCCCACTGAAAAATAAAGAGGTGAATGGAGAAGCAGGAGACAGGCTTTATGGAGGCATTTATCTCTGAACTCATCAAGACACCAGTGGTACTAACATTGGAGAAAAGGACAAGGTCCTGTGTGCTTAACAACCCAGAGCAACACTGCAAACTGGGGAAGGCTTTGAAGTATAGCAGACTCCTGTAACCACTGAAAACTCTGGCGTGGGGGTGGATTTAGGTAAGCAGAAAGTAATTTCCTTCTCAGGTAAATTCAGCCCAGGTATTTCTGAAGGCTACAGAAATTGGCTCCAGAAAAAAATCTCATAAGTAGTAGCTTCAAATGGATTATTCAAGCATTTTACATTTATATACAGTTTGCGACAAGTAAGGGGGTTTCATATTGTGTGTCTTCATTCCGAGAAGGGAGTTGCCAAATTCAAATTGGGGCCCAGATTTTCCTAGAGGAAACCAAGAGAAGAGGCTTTTCTGTGGGACCATACTGAAGTAATTCTGAAATCTAATCGTGCTAACTCTTTGCAGACATTGACTTCGTGTCTCTGTTCTGCAGCTGGCCAAGAATGGTGTGAAACTTTTGCACACACACATACACACAAATGATTGTGCATTTTTTTTCTAGCTGATCTCACATAAAATCGTTTTTGCAAATACTGATCTGAGAATTCTGACAAGAAACAAAAGCACTAAATGAGGCAAACGGAACTATAACTAAAAATAGGAATAGAGCTGGAGCCAAAGCCACATGAAATTTTGTCTGCCATCACTCTTTTAAACTGCTCCCAACAAAATTCATGGCTCTGGAAGATATTGAAAACTCACATACAAGCGCAGTCTACAGTCATCAATCCCACTGTTTTCTGTGCTAGGCAGAGGCTTGGGCTGTAACATTTTTCTCTTCCCACCCATGTTTTCCATGACTGGTGAAGCTATCAAACTTCACCTGGTCTTACTCCCTGACAAAGCCCAAAAAAAAGCACCAGCAATCAGGGAAGTCAATCACCAGATAGAACCTGCCTTTGTCCAGAAAAATCCAGAGGATTTTACATCATACCTAGTTCACCAAGTCCCTGTTTCCAGAGGCTTTTGGTACAAGTGCTCAATAGGCCTTGTCACTGGTGCTTTATACACACACACAGGCAGCCTGACGTGTGCAGTCAGGATCTCAGAGCATCCCAGAGAGCAGAACCCAGGAGAACTCCAAGGACCAGAGCGCACTGAGCGCTCCTCTTGTTTCCCCATCACTGTTTTCTAATAAAGGTCATGGGGGAAAAAAAATGCTTCCACTTAAGAAATAAGTTATTAAGAGCCAAGACTCCAAGAAATCCCTTTGCAGGTTCTTCTGAGGCCTCTGAGCAGTCATAGCTGCTCAGGATGAATGACACCCTGCAGAAAGAGACAAGAGTCCTCAGGGCAGCACTAGAGGAGTTTTATTCAAGAGAATTGAATAATGTCTGATACAGGAAATTCTGTGATGAACTGATGAATCACAAGGAAGGAGTTCAAAATGCAATATCCAAGGTTTTCTTTAGTGTGAAGGGAGTGAGACACTGGCACAGATTGCCCAGAGGAGTTGTAGATGCTCCATCCCTTGCAGGGCCAGGTCGGGTGGGGCTTAGAGCAACCTGGTCTAGAGGAAAAAGTCCTTGCCCTAGGAAGGGGGTTTGGAACAAGATGTTCTTTCAGGTCCCTTTCAATCCAAACAACTCTGGGATTGTAGGATCACGGGAGAAAGGGACAGGCAGAAACTGTATTGTAGCTGGCCCACATGTACATCCTCTTAGGCAATTCTCTTTGCAACTGCCTCAAGAGATTTTTAATTCAACGTTTTATCCTTTTCTCTAGACATGTTCCCAGCTGGAGCAAAATAAATTACCCTGAGCTATCCAAATTAAAATTAAAAAGCATCAGTAAGACTTGACTAACATCTTAACACATTCCAAACCTCTTCCAAACCCTTATTACCATTCTGAACAGGACAGTATAGTCAATCCCCTCCCACATTCTTTTCACTGTTCTAAGTAGCCTTTTCCTTTACTTATAGCTGTGGTGATGCACACTTGAAATCTACCAGAAAAATTTTAAAATAGGGAAACTCTTTTTGCCCTTTCCCCCATACTCATCACGCTGTTTTTGTAAACAGCACCAAAAACCAATCCTGCAAGGTCACCTTATTCATGTGCCCTCCGACTGGTCTGAATAGTCTGACTCCTTGTTATCCAAAGCTTCATTTTTTGAGAATGGCACTGATTTCAGTAAACCTATTCCCACAAGTTAAGGACAAGCCAGTGAGTTTATTTAAATGACAGCTCCACATACCCATACCTTCATCCTGAGAAAGCAGTCAAAGACAGTTAAAACAGTTCCAGTCTAAAAAGACTTGGTTTCTTCAATCCTGAAAAGAAGCAGCTAAGGGAAGTATAAAAATATCCATAAAATCAGGAGTGGCATGGAGACAGGGAACAGGTACAGGCTGCACAAGCACTCTCTCCAAATCAGAACTACGGGCTATCAGACCAAACCTTAAGAACAGCTTCAAAACAATCTGAAGGAGGTGGTTCTACATAAATGTGTATTGCAGCCAAGGAACTCATTGTTCTGAATGTTGTGGATGACAGAAGTTGACACAGGCTAAAAATTGGAACATTTCTCTGAAGAATAAAGTACAAAGACAGACACTGCCTTTGCTTTACAAAAGCCCTGTGCCACAAACTGCTGGAAGCAAGACTGTTTAGAAAACTATCACTACACTTCCCTGTACGCTGCTGTAAATGAGACACTGGGCTAGATCCAGCATGTTTATTCTACATCCTTATAAGATTTTTTTTTTAACAAGACAAAAGATTTCTGGGAGGAAAAACAAGGTTAGGAAATAATGTTACAGAATGCTTTCAGTATTCTGATAAAAAAAGAGGAGAAAGAAGTATTACTTTTCCAGAAACTTCAATGGAAAACAGTGCTCACAATGTTTTTTTCCAAAATGTAATCATGCTTCTTGTTCCAGTAGTACCTTGGTGTCATGTCACAGCCACATGCTCCTCATTAGTTTAGAGTGAAGCTTGCTTTGAAGTGTTACTGTGCCATACAATATGCACTTGCTCTTTACGTGTGTTCTCACACAAATCTGCTGGCTTGAGCAACAAAAACACATTTCTGCTCCTCCTAATTCCTGCTTTCCCTAAAACTGAAGAGCTTTGCCCTCTTCTGTGTGTCACCAAGAACACTGATTGCAAAGACACAGTCGAGTACCCAGGGAAAGCCTTCCTGAAGGCGTCAGGGGTTGCATGAGGAGTTTACATTCAGCTTGCAAGAACTTTATTGATACAGAAAAGTCACAAGAAGGAGGAGACCCAGGACAGCTCCCAGATCCCTGATATGTCTTTGGGATAACAAACTAACACATAACTTGTAAGGAAACATATTTCTAGTTATAAGATCAGGCATCACTAAGAGGTTTTTTGTGCATGGAAAGTTCTTACTTACTTAAAAGCAGACTTGGATTTGCAATGGCACGTACAAACCTTGTCAAAACTGAAGTGGGCCTGATGCTACTGTTCCTACAAGAACAGGTCTCTGTGGGATGAGCAGGAACTCCATCCCTCACCATTCATCACTGGGTCTCACACACAAAGAGTGAGCTCTTCATGAGGCATTAAATACAAAGTGAAATAAAACACTTCTACCATTTGGCAACAAAATCTAGGAGAAAAATCTCTCAATTTTGTATCAATGAAAGGTTCCGTTACATTTGGAGATGCCTCTTGGCAACAAGTCAAAATTCTGACCCACTATTTCTCCAAGGTATGGGAAGGTGGAAAAAGTAAAATAATCCATGAGACTTCAAATGATAGTTTTCTATAACTACTATGGGATTTAGAAGATTTAACCCAAATCTAAGGTGTCTAAATAATACTTCATTTCTAACCACATGTCTGCAACATAAATGACACTCACAACCCTGTAAAAACCCTCAACTCTTCCTCTTCTGATTTACAAATTTATTCATAGGAAAACACTTCAGTCATCACTGAGCTGTGATTGCCTCTTGGGTGGCAGGCAGCACTTAAACTGCTCAGTGCTTGAGGATGCAACAAGATGAGACACAGCCAAGAGAATTACACCTGGGCAAAACAGCCCAAATCCCCAGGAGCACTTTGGCTCTAACTCTCACTGACACCCATAGCAGCATGGCCCTAAATAACTGCAGGGAGCTGTGACAATGCAGTTACTCCAGACAGAGTTTGGTCAGGGTGCAGCAGCAAACGCCCTGTCCTCTCCAGGAATGATGCTGGGTAATGGAAAGTTGAGACACATTCTGTTTTACTCCTCCTGCCAATAGCAGCCTCCAGACAGAGCTGTTGAGACAATCATGATAGTTACCAGTTTCAAGGCTGCTAGGATGGATGATAACGCAGAAGGCCACCCCAGTGTCCACAGCAAGTCTAAGCATTAGCATTTATGTGTCTGTGTCAGCACACTCCAGCTCTGAGTAACACACAGCAAGCTGCCAGCCCAGCTCCTGCAAGCCTGAAAAATTCGACTAACAGAACAAAGTGTATAGACAGACATTATGGGAAGCAAATTGTCAGGATTGCTATGGTAACAACATGGAGTGAATGATGACTTCAAGGTCATGACAACATATGCATCTTGTAGGAACAGCTAATTGTCTGACTCTGCTCACTGACACTCACTGACACTCACTGACACCACAGCATATTTTTCACTAAATACCTCAGTATTTGAATTTTGCTGCCTCCAGCTACTATTAACATATTTTGCATTCATCCTTTGAATAAATCCCCACTAATGTTTCCAGTTAAAGTTCCCAAACATATATTCAATTTATGTTTAATGAGACAGTGTGAGTTAAGTAAATGAGTGCTCATTAATTAAAGCATATGTAGAGTGGGCTGAGAGGATTAATTAGTTAATATTTGCAGAGAGCTCTAAAAAATTTAAGAAATGACCTAAATATGAACTGTGCTTTGGAAGAAAGAAGGAGAGTAAGTAGATGAAGAGATACAGAACATTATATCTAACCCTTAATGAACACCTCTTACATCATGCATGGTTTGTCATCAGTGTTATCTGCAATGAGAAACTAGCCACACATTAGTTGAAATCTGGTTAATCAGCTGTTGCTTTTCTGTTAAAAGTAAAAGGTGCCAAATTATCCAGTTCTGTCTCCACTGGGACAGTGTCACATAACATGACAAAGTTATCCAGAGTTACTGGATAAGCACCAAGAGGGGACAGCATGGCCCAAGGGCAGGAGCAGTGTTTGAAGAGTCCCTGGTGCTGGCTTGCTGAGTCCCAGTGGTCTCCAGCTAAATGCAGAAGCCAAAGTTTTCTAATGCTTCCACCCATTTCCATGGCGCCCAGCAAATCCCTGAGCTCAGCACTGGAGCTGCCAGCTCCTCTCTGGGCTCAGGGCAGAAATCACCAATGCTTAAACCTTCTGGCTGCAGCTCCTATATACATCTTCCCTCTCCTCCTTCCTTCTCTCAATGATTTTGACTCCTGGGCACTGTCTGTATGCTTGGAGACTTGCCTGGCAGCATGAATGAAGGAAAAGAGCACTTTGAGCTTTCTAGCAGTCTGCCACTGGCAGGGAGAAGGCAGCTTGGTCAGAGTTACCTCCACTGCTCCCTGGGTTGTGCTGTGACAGCTCAGCCCCCACAGTCCCAAATCCATCTAAATCCACATAGCCCCAGGGCTGAGAGTCTGCTCTGCAGGCACCATCTCAGGGGAATGATGGACCCTTGAGCCAGACACAGCCAAAACTGCCCCATGTGCTTTCACAGCCCTCCCCAACACTCAAGGGATAAGCAGGGAATATTTGTGGGCAGATAGCCAGGAAGATTTTAGTGTGTTTCTTTGACTTTTGCCAAGGTAGTTCATTTTATACAAAGCTGGAGAGAAGGGGCAGAAGAAAATAAGTCACCCAGGGAAGACTTCCTTAGACAGAGTAATTGATGTAGTGCAGTATAATTGATGCAGGTTGTGCATTAGAAGAGCTTTCCAGGACAACACACTGGTAAACCTTATGCTCCTGCTAAATAGCCCTAGAAATTAATTTGGCTGTCTGCAAACATAGAATAAACAGTCTGCCTGACCTCAAGGTGAGTCTTTCTACCAAAAAAAGGGCAAAGAATGTGCTTCCTCCTTCATGTCCTGAAAACTTAATAAAATATGATGAAGCAAGTGAGCCTACCTGTGACAGGCTGCTCAGCACCTGGGCTGGGCTGTGTCCTCAGCAGACCCGAGGACTGAATGTGCAGGAGTCCAAATTTCTCCCCACCTTCACGTGAGGCACTGAATAAGAGGGAAAACCAGCACAGTATCTGTGAGGGGTCCTGCCATGGTGGGGCTCAGGTAGCACTCTGTGTCCCCTACAGGTGAGCTCCATAACCAGCACCCAAAATCCTGAACCAATCATGTAACTATTAACCCCTGGAGTCAGGGGAAACCTCCCAGCTATAACTCCGACAAGGTGGAACAGTCTATTTAAACAGTTTCTGGGATGCTGTGATCTACCTCAAAAGCCCAGATCCAAAGCAACATATCCCTGGAAATATTTGGTTAGTTATATACTCCAAGAAATGGCAGCCTCACTTCCATAGGCGCCTCCTGCCTGCTGCAGAGAAAGGCAGCTCACTGCAGTCTTCAGGAGAGATTGTGGCTGCTGCCCAGGCACAGCTCCCCAGAGGTTAGGAGAAACTTCTGCAGCTTGTCCAGATACTGTTCTGCAGCAGTACCAAGAAAGAGGAAAGCCCTTGGGTGGCAGGGGCAGAGAAAGCAGAAAGCTCAATAGCCAGATGCAAGGATGCCTGGAGAACAGAGCAGCACAGAACAGCTTCATTTCCAGAATTGTCTGCCATTGGGCTTCATTATCCCCCCAAAAGGGCTAATGACCTGCTTGCATGATGTTTCTGCTGTCCCACCGGCCACCCTGCTGACCTGAGGAGCTCCCTGGGCAGCATCTCCCAAGAAAAAAATCCGTGTAAGCACATGCTCCAGGCAGCTGCTGCCAGCATGCCTGGTGTGCTGCTCAGAGGAGAAGCATGTCTCCTTTCAGGACAATAATCCTCATTTGTTCAGTAGACTTAGGAGGGTCTCATTGGTAAGGAATGCTGGATGATTTATTCAGCAGTACCTTTCTCCTGGAAGGACATAAGCCGTTCTCTTAGGAGACCTACAAAAATCACATTAACACTAACGTGTTCTTTGATGATTAGAGAGTTTCCCTGGCAACACTCCATCAGTGCAGGCTGGCAAAATATATTGTCATAACTGGAGATAGACTTTTCCCCCTTTTGCATTATAAAGGAATCCAGCGGAAGGGCTCCAACTGGATTCTTCCACGTATGGTGCCTATTTTCAAATAAAACTATCTCCTCTGAGACTATGGAAGAAGCACTTTTTCAGGAATTTCCCCATACTGTCAGTTGTGTGCTCACGTGGTTTTGTTTAACACAAAGCAAGAACTGGATCCCCCATCTGTTGCTCCACAGCTCGTGCAACATTTAGCTGAGTGTTTTGTATTAACGATGGTCACCGTTAACAAAACAGTTTGAGGATGAGGAGTTTGTACCACCTTTTATAATTCATAGGCACTTCTTGCTGTATCTCCTCTACTGTACTTTCTGTCCTAAATTCTCAGAGCACTTTCTCTTCCTATCTAGATCCCACAGGCAGACCATAATCTACCATGGGGAACTGGCTCAGCTTCTAATTGGGAAAAAATGGAGACATGGCAGGGCACCAGCTGGTGCAGCTATTGCAGGAAATCACAGCTACCAGACTTAATGAGAGAGACCACAGCAGCTATCAGAGAAGCTGTTGCACCGAACATCAGTAGAATTTCTTTATTCTTCAGTAGATAAGTGCAGTCAAAACCTCTAACGTTTGCTAGAACCATTGATTAAGTTTGCAAGCAGCAGCACCCACTTGGGAAAGCCAACCTGACCATAATTATCTGTGTAACTAAGTCCTGACAAACACTTCCCTGGGAAAAGATAAGAGGCTTTAGGAACTGATACCTGCCAAGACCTGTTCCATATTCCTAGTCTGGCTACTGAGAAAATTTAAGCAGCTTCAAGCCTCAAAGAAAACTTGAGGCAATCACTGGTGAAAAGACAATGCCTTAATCTCTCCCCAGAAGTTGGGCTTGAAGTCTAGTAATGGGTCCTGAAGAAACAGGAAGCATAAATTATTTCTGTTAAAAGTACAGAATTAAAGTTATGTTAATAGGAGTCATTTAGCCATCTGAGCAGTCTCCTAGCAATTGCATAAATCACTGACTGAACAAAGAGTTTCAACCAGAACATCATTTCACAGACAGACCCTGACTGATTTCCAGGCATCCAGTGACAAGCACTCTGGAGGGAGCTGCTCTATCCTCAGATGAATGGAATTAATAAGTCACAGAAAGCTGTTTAATAAACAAATTCCCCCTTTTTTCTCATGTGAACTGTACAGGAACAGAGTATGTGAACAGAGAAGCCTTTGCTATTTCCCAGACCATTTCCTCGTCAAGCCTTTGCCGCTCACTTTAAGCCCATCACTTCTAAGCCCCAACTGCTTTGATCTGCAGCACAGAGCCCAGGGCACTGCTGACACCTCCTGAGAGGGTTTGTCACCTCTACAAATCCATATACTCCACTCAAGGCAGTCTTTTTGGCTGGTCCCTCTCTGCCTCTGGGGACAGAATAGTAGAGTTTTGGTTCAAATCTGTTATTCCCCTCTAAGACTCAGCCATTTGTAGCTCATAAATTGCAGTTTAGCAGATAGACTGAGATGTTTCAAGTTTATCTTCCCACACAAGTAACAGCAAATCGTAGCGTGAGCCCTGTGTGCAATTTTGCTCAAATGCCCTGAGGCTGGGAAGTGGCTTGGGAAGCTATTTTGCTGGAGATGAGCACTTTCCCAGTCACCATCTTTCCAACACAAAGCTCTCCTTTCTCTGAAGTGGCTCTGGGAAAAGTGATGGATACACTGCAGGCAGAAGCTTTATAAATGGCCCAAACTGAAAACCCATAAAGTGAGCTAAAACTGCTTGTTTGAGGAAAACCACTGCAGAACTTCTTATTGTGTTGGAAAAAAAGGTCATTGGACTTCTTTTAATTGTGCCTGAAAGGTTCTGTACATTCCTAGGGAACAGTAACAGTCCTGCTGAATCACCATGAGGAAAAGCCTGTATCTAGGCAGATCTGGCTTTGCAGACAAGAAGCTTCAAATTCCTTTGGACTAGAAGGATTTGAAAGGAGAGCCAGCTGTGCACACATTTAACAGCATTTAACACAGGAGAGCTGGATCCTCTAGCTACTATCACAGTTAAGTTTATCACCATAGGCAGAAGTGAATATGGGAAAATTCTTTTCCTGAGGCATTTCCATGTGAAACCATGGCTGTAATCACATTCAGTTTATCTATACAGTGCCCAGAGCAATCTCAGTCCCAACCATGTCTCCACAGCCAAAGGCACAGAGATATCACAGTCTGGCTCCAGAAAACGCTCATCTAGGTTTTAATAATGCATAAACAAAAGACTCATGGCAAAGGTTATTTTTAGGACCATGATGGTGTCAGACTGGGAGGAGCATTTCTGTCCCACGTGAATTCTCAGTCTGTGCCAGTGTTACAGGGTGATCAGTCCCAGAGGGCAGACTGGCACACCTGCAAAGCCACAGGAACATCCCAGGTCTCCTTATGACCCACCCCACACAGAGCTGGGTTTCATGTTTGTGGCAGAACACAGCAATTCTCTCCTGCAAGACCCCAGCAGGCAATGGTAAGGATTTTGGCCTCATATTTGCTAAGCCTCATTTTCTCCTGTAAGGAGACACTGCCACAGTCTGGCATCTTGGCCCCCTTCTGCCACTGTGTTTCTCAGGGTTAAGCAGACTGGGATTGGGCTGGCCAAGACCCCTGTCCCAAATTTCTGTGGCAGGTTCCAGACATACAGCACTGATGGGTGCAGAGCCTCATCAGCTCCCAGTGGAAACTGGCTAACCAGTTCTTCCTGTTCTTCCAATTGGCTTGAAAATCTGGAGCTCATTAACAGGAAGAGTCAGGGAAGGAGAATGGCACAGAGCTCTGTCAAAGGTTCATCTCTGAGGACCAACCCCATCACCACTGCTGCTTCCATCCAGCTCCAGTGTGACCTCCATCTATTTAGCCACCACTCTCCATAACCCACAGAGACATCAAGTGGCCGAAGAATCCCGTTGCACATACAGAGCAGCCTGCAGACTCACTGAGGAAGGTTTGGGAGGAGAGTGGAACATCTGAGCTCAAGCAAAGCTGGGTAATTCACAACCCAGCAAGGATTATTTTCTCCATGTTTTTACTCAACGTTATTTAATTTTATTATTCCTTTCTTCTTTTGATTATAATATAGCCCAGTAAAAACAAGCCAAAAAGAAATACAAACAGAAAAGAAACCAGATGATCCCTGAAGACTGAAGGTACACCCACCAGTCCACACAGACGCTGCCCCTGCTGGGTGTGTGACAAAGCCCCTCAACACAGCAATCTGCTAAAGGAGACCCTTGGGGCTGGTGCTCAGGCAAGAGACATCACAGGAAACAGATTGTGCAAGTTTATTTCCTGGAGTCTGCCCTCTCTCCTCCTCCCTGTATAAAGTAAACTAGCTTTCATTATTATTAGTTTGGTTTTAGTTGGTTTTTTCCCCTGAATCCCTGCTGTGATGTTATCAGCAACACAAAGCAGAACAGAATAGAGGGGAGATGTCTTTCTCTCAGAGAGCTGGAAAAACAAGATTTCAAAGCTAATCCTAGACCAAAACTCAGATCACTTGCTCCTTTCTACACCTTCCCCTCTGAAAATGAGGACTGTGGCTGGAGACCTGGGCAGCAACTCCAGGAATCTCAGAGGTGCTGGTAGATACCATCCCCAGCTGATAATTACTACATCTTGGATTAAATCAGTTGATTCAGAGGGGGGTTCTCTCACACCAGAAGCTAAGAGGGTGAGGAGTTATGGGACAGGTGTTGTGTGCAGGTGTAAGAGGTGAAGGACAGTCACAGCTTTTGCAAGCCAGCCTTGCAGGTTTCCTGTGCTTCAACTCTTAAACACCATGGCAGTGGGCAGTCCCAAACGTCTCTGCTCCCTGCAGTGCTATTTCAGAAGAGACTTTTGCTTTTCCACTCCCAAGCAATTCCCGTCACAGTCTGCACAAGAGCTGAGAGCATGCTCATGCCTCCAGGTCTTCAGCTTCCCAAGGATTCATCTTAATTAGATACACAATCAGTTCCTCATGCTTGGAACAAGTAACTGCAAGTTTTGAATTTCTTAGAAGGAACAAGAAGAGTCCTGGGACCATGGACACTTGAATAGAGAGGCCAGGCTGAAGCCATGAGGAAATCTTTCCCCAGCCACAGAGCAGAGAAGAAACCATGCACCAGGACCCCCCAAGGACATGGCTAGGTCAGCTCTCAGTCTCCCTGCTCCTGTAAGCTTGCTAGTGTAAAAGGAAAGCATGTGTGATGGGATTGTTACAGAAAACCTGGATCAAACCTGCCAAGAGACCAGTGTTTCACACTGAGGTTCAGCCACTCATTTGAACCAGCAGCCCTTGCAGTCCTGAAACATTAAATCATGACAAATTTCCCTCTAAGACACACCTTCACCTTTCCTTCTCCCACTGTTGCCTGTGGAGGTTTAATACCCAACTCAAACTCAGCTGCCTGGCTCTGGGGAGAATCAAATATTCCTGAGCAGCAGAACACGCCAAACCTATTTTTCTTCACAAGCACCAGTGTGGATTCTCTCGTTGAGCACCCACAGCAATACCTAAGATGCCTCTGCCCAGTTTCACTAAGGATCACCTGTTGTAGGTTCAAAGGGTAGAGGAGCACTGACAGAGTTTCAGCTCAAACCACAGGAAGCCAGGCAAGGACAAAGGTATATCCCAAAAGAATTTCCACACAGGAGAGTTTCTCCAGCTCAAACCTATACCTCCACAGTAGCTATACAATAACTGTGTTTGACAGAGCAAAGCTTGTTTTACTGCACTTCAAATGTCCTCTCTGGGGGGACCAGAGCTCCCCAGGGCTCCCAGCAGTGCCCTTTCATACACATTTGAAAATAAAATCCAGATAAACTTTTTCCAGCTGGATTTGTCTTTCCAATTCAGGTTTAAAAGCTGTGCAGTCTGTAAGAACTGACATTGCTGCAGTCAGAGCTGCACAAGGAAATTCCACTTTTAAAAGACAAGGCATGTTTGCCATTACCCTCAGTCCAGCACAGGTTCCAGGAGTGCAGCTGGGATAGACATCACCCATGGGTGTTCCCTCTTCTGGCAGTGGCAGCTCTCTGAAACGGCCCCCTATTTTCTGTAAGTCAGGACAGAAATGCACAGAGCTGCTCCAGCTCTGTGGATATCAAACAGACAGCTCTATTAAACCCAAAGGACAATTGTCCTCTCTGTATTTCAGATCAGTCTAAAACTGTGCTACAGGGGACAATTAATCTTTGAAATCAATTTTTTGTCAGGAGCCTAAATTTCAATTGTCTCAGGAATGGTGGTGCTGGGCTGGTAATAACTGTCTGATGAGGCAGCCTCCAAATTCACTGCCCAAGAGAACACTTCTAATCAATAACTTTTGTCACAAACCACAGGTCCATTTTTTGACTTTGAGAAAACGTTGTTTTATTTACTATGTTAAAAACCTCAAGCTGTCAGGAGTCTGAAGATTTGCTTTGCATTTTCCTTGTGTTGTGAGACAGGGAGTATTTTAAGTAAGATATTCCCTTTTCCCCAGGAAGGCAAAGCAAACCCCCAGTTTCTTCTAGAACAAACACAATAAAAATACTATTTTTCCTTCCTTGCATTTGCTTTTCCCCCATGCCCCACTCCACAGTAATCCTGATTTCCCTACACCTCCCCCTGATTATTTATCCACACAGTTGTTTGCTGTCTGGCTGCTGCATTTGGCCCTCAGGCTTGCTTGCCATAATCCAGAGTGACATAGCTCCCAGAAGATCCTTGGAATCCACATAAACATCAACTCCATGCATGTGCTGAAGGTGAGGCTGCCCCAGGACTATGCATCCTGCAAGTGCCGAGCTTTGCTCCCCGCAGCACAGATATTTCAGCATTTCATCCAGTGACATTGTCAAATGCCTGAATCACTGCAGAAGCAGGGCTGATCCAGGGCTCCCCTCTTTCTGAGGGACACTAAGGCTCCCCCTTGAACCACTTCCCTTAGTCAGGGAGCTCAGTTCATCAGAGAGCAGCACAGCTTGAGCAGCAGGGCCTGGAAGCAGAGTGTTATCGGAGCAAAGCTGTGTAGCCAGCACACCCTCCTGGCTCAGTGGAGACATGGCTTTGCATCTCAGTGAGCAGCCAGAATAAACCCCAGGCTTTCAGCTTGCCAAGCACCTACTTTTTGGACGCAGAACACTGCTGAGTTCATGCAGAGGGTGCTGCCTGGAGGGTGTCTAGATCTCCTCAGGCCATGGGAGCTGATGTCAGCCTGAGCCAGGCACATCCCACACACATTTCCTGGTGAATAGTCCAAAGTGTGTCAATGTACTGATCTTCTAAGTCATGCTTCTGAAATCCCAGATTTCTCCAGGAGAGGCCTGGTGCTGGCAATGTGTTTCATATACCTTGCTTGGCACCAGGCACCTCTCACTGGTACCCTCAACCCTGCCAACACTGCACTTCCACTGAACTGGAAGATGGCCCCAGCACTCCCATTTTCTGCTACAGCTGTCCTCCCTGTAGAGGAATTCCCATTGTTCCAGGAAACTGGGCTCTTTAGGAGCTACTTTTTACTAGTAGAGGGTTACTAATGAATTGAATTGCCTTTAAGTCCCTGCGTGTTCCTTATTTCCAGCTCACCCAGCTAAAGCTCATTTGATTTGAAAGATAATCCAATAAGCATCAATTAATAAAATTAACTTTGCAAGGATTGGATTTCCCTAGTGCATGAGGCAGATTAAGGGACAGGCCAAAAAGGAAACAGAGCTGACATTTCTGTTATAAAAAAATCATTTCTGTTAAATCCTGGACATTTTCCTTCGTGCAAGTGAAGGTTCAGAGGACTCCTACCCTACAGAAGGCCAGGACAACACTGTAATTAAGAGTAATCCCTTTAGTGACCCCAAATACATTCTCAAGCTCCATGTATGTCAAAGGGAAAAAAAGGGAGCAATATGCTTAGTTACAAGGAAATGCCATTAACCAGCAGTCTGGGGTTGCTGCAAGACTGAGCTCAGGCCATGAAAAATTAAAGGCAACAGAGACCTCTTATGCATCACGTATCAGGAGAACCATTAAGTAATCAGTCAGCATCCAGTTTTATAGGCATTTTGGGCATGATTCCATCTCCATTCATTTTAGATCATTTCCTTAATGAAGTAATGCACTGGACATAAATATTTCAATGCCACTCTCCAATGCTCTTTAAGTAGTAAGCAGCTTTCAGTAACACAGAACCCAATTAAGCTGTAAAGGATAAAGACTGACACACAAAAACCTGAAAGAAGGACTAAATGCAGGAATAGTGATGTGCCTAAGTCCACAGGATCATGGCAAATAGATACAGCTGTGCTCCTAAAGAGCCATTAAAGACAACAAACGAGATCAGAACAGAAGAAAAATCTGGGGTTATTGGGATGCTATTCTATAGATAGATTGCCTCTCCCTTACATGTGCACCTCAAGCAATTTGGGGTAAGGATTGCTTTTCTGTTACAGGTTTGTACAGCATCAATACAGTGGGATGGGGATAACTCCTGAAGGGAATTTCCCAGTGTTCTGCACAGCAGTGATGCTTTTCCTGCCTTCATGCTCAGCAAAAAGGGAATGGGTTAGCAGGAAAAAGGTTTCCTTCAGTGCTTTTTCCTGCTGTTCATGGCACTAAGTGGTAGTTTTGATACAGAATATCTCTCTTCCACAGGTTATGGTAGCTCAGTAAGACATTTAAAATACTTATTAGGAGGTTACTACAACAGCTCTGTACCAGCCCATACCCCATCCAGACTCTCCTGCACTGCAGAAGCCACCCACTCCTGTCCCCTTTGGAGGGGAGGCTGCCAGGCCAAGTTTTCAGACAGGTTGCTTGACACATGAGCATCCAGTACAGCCTTACACAGGTGCAACACATCCAAAAGTCACTGCAAGCTTCAAAGCAGCAGCCACAGGTTTCTCTGGGATTCACACCACAGTATAACGATATTCTTCAAAACAGAAAGCATTGCAAGCCCAAGGAAACAATTTACTGCCTTTGAACACAGGCTGAAGTATTTCACACCAAAAGTTACAACAAATATGGGGAAGGTAAGCTAGGGAATTAATTTTAGCATGTAAGAGTCAATTTTTAATCCTCCAAAGAGTAAACCAAAACACTTCACAGCAAAAGGAGAGAAAAGGTTAAATCCATCAGAAGGATGGGGAAAAGAGTCTGAAAAGGCCTATTCCCAGGAGAGCAAGCTGGGAAGGGCTGGTGATAAAAGGGAGGAGTCACTTGCTTCAAGGCATTAAGAACTTATAGGAGAAGGTGATGGAGACTCTGGCTCCTGACTGGAGCTGAGTGTGAGTGGTTGTGTTATTTGTCAAGCAGAACTCCCTGTTCTTTGGGGAGTTTTGACTTTATGTAATGCTTTAAAACTTGTCAATTTTTCCTCTTTTATTTTCTCTCTCCAATCTCCTAGTAGCTGATGTGTTGTATTGGTAGTGAACAGCATTCCTGTGGCTGCCACCCCAAGTCTGAGGTCACAGCATCTATATTGACAGCTCATCACACAGTGAGCTTGGGCCTGAGGCAAGAGCCCAGGGAAAAGTACTGCCCCTGAGCTTCCCTGGATTACACTGTGTACTGGCAAAGGGGCTTCTATTATTTCACTTCTGCTATTTTTTTCAGGGTTTTGGGTGTTTGGCTTTGCCACATATTCAACATTATTAAAATCTAAAATTTTGCTACAATTTCTATAATGAAATAAACAGAAGCTGTGCAAGATGTGTAAATAAGAAAATTTCCCAAATACTACCCTTCAAGCTCTCAATAGTTGAGGTGCCAATGGCTACTACCACCTATGCTGCCAAATGATATATATATATATATATAAATATTAAGGTATATAGGACTCCAAAGACTGCTGGTCAGCCTAGAGCAGGAATCCTCTCTGGGGTCAGTTCCCAGCTGCAGTGTGCTGAAAGGAGCAAGGCAGAGTGGCAGCTCTCCAACTGAGCTTTGGCTGTGATCAACCTGACACAGCTCTGTAGGGAGTAATTGCCCCATCCAGCTGTGTAAAGGGATGCTCAGCCCAGCGGTGTTCAAATCCTGGAGGGTTTCAAACGCCTTCATCCAACACAGCCCCGTTGCACATTTTTTCCCCTGAGGATTTTGCAGGACTAAAGCACCATCGATCCGCGTGTCTCGGGTTTACTCCTCTCCCTGCACGCCCCAAAGGTAGGGCCGTGGGCTGCATTTCCCTGTGCTCCTGTGGCCTGAGCAGGGGAG
This sequence comes from Coloeus monedula, assembly GCF_965178545.1. Classification (NCBI taxonomy): domain Eukaryota; kingdom Metazoa; phylum Chordata; class Aves; order Passeriformes; family Corvidae; genus Coloeus; species Coloeus monedula. The sequence continues at coordinate 15,223,992 of NC_138790.1, forward strand.
CCTGCAGCTTCTCTGCTGTGTGACGGGGGGTGTCAGCACCCGAAATCGCAGCCCCTGGGTGCAGGGGCGTGTCCCTGGGTGCCGCTGTTCAGCGGCTGTTCAGCCTTTCCTTTCTGGCCACTAGAGAGAGCCCTGGGATAGAATGTGCGGCTGGAGCATCCCGGGCCCGGGCACAGCGCCCGCCCGGGCACGCGGGCAAAAATAATCACTTAAATGAAGAATAAAGCATTTTTTCGCCTTCCTGACTCCTTCTTTTTTTTTTTTTTTTTTTTTTTTTCCCCTCCCAAAACTTTTTATAATTTATCTTTATTAATCCAAGTTAATTTTCAATTTTTTGTTTTGTTTTTAGTTTGCTCTTCATTTCTCACGAGAGAGCTGGATTGGTAGGTAAACTGCCATGGTTTCTTCCCACCCCTTGGTAAGGATATTTGGGAGAAAAAAGAATTCTCACCAGGAAGGACTGGATTGCACACCATGGATGGCACTACAGCTGAGTAAAGTTCACTCATGTGAGAAACACAAAGAAGATTAATACACCCAGTAAGTGTGGGGTAGAGGCATCAAACCATTGCCATGGGAGTTGGGAGTGCAGAGGTATCAGTATGAGCTCTGGTGGAGTTTTATCTGAAGGCAAAGGCACTTCAGAGCCACACGGTATTTTGATGTTTGCCTTGCTGCCAGGCTGGGTTGGAATGCTCCAGCCCTGAGCTCTGCTCACACAGCTCCCACTTTGGGACTGACTCAAAACCTGCACAGAGAGATGCTCTGCACACCTCGGGGTCACAGGTGATCAGCACTAACTTCGGTCTGGGCTGTGTGGTACCAAGGAATACAATTTAAGGAATTTAAGGAATGAGGCCTCCAGCTTCTTGCCTCGGTTTGTACTGCTCTCATGAATATTCCAGTAACCCACGAAAATGATGGCCATATGTACTCAATTCTTCTGTTGTTTTATTTCTGCAAGAACTGCCAGTGCTCTGATTTTTAGGTTTAGTAGCTCATTTTGAGTGTTTTCTGCTCAAAATTCAGGTGGGCTGGACTGGGTCACAGGGTTTGGCTGCCCATATGGTGACATTTTCACTTGGTCCTGGGGACTTTCTCTCATTCTCTCCCAGGAAACATGTGCTCTATTTGCACAGCTGAAGTTCATGAAATCAGGAGAATATTTAGAGAACAGAAAGTTTTCAGCTGAGCAGAAAGTGACTTCTAAATTACAGCTGGGGTCCTGCCAGGCAGCACATCCTCACTTCCCAAGATCAGCTACCAGTGTGTCCCACAGAAAAGAAAACCACCCCTTCTTGGCTTACCTACTTCCAACAGGAGCCACCCCTCTCAGCCTGGGCCCACGAGAGCTCTGGTCTTTTCACAGCTAAAAGCAGAAAACAGCAGGGCCAGGAGGGGTCAGCTTTGGCTGGCTGTTTCAGCACCCTTATGGACGAGACAAGCTGGTGTTAATGTGCACCTTTGCACAGCTGGTTTAACTCCTAACACCAGGAGAGCTGACTTAGCTTCCCAGTGGAGCAAGTGCCGGGAGAACCTGGTTTTCTGTTGCTGTTAGCAGAGATCTGCCCCCACCCCCCCCCCCCCCAGAGGCCTGTACTGCTGCTCCTGGTCCCTGTTATCCCCTGGGGATGTTAACAGGACACAGCTGCTGTCAGATCTGGGGCCATGGCCACACTGGAGCAGCTGTGGGTCCTCTCTGCCTCAGGTGTGGCAGCAATGCATCCCTCTCGTCCTGTGGGGTGCTCTGCACTGACTCTCCCAGGCTCCCTGTGGCAACACTGACAGTCCTGTCTATGCACAGGACTCATTGCCTGAAGCTGAGGACTTTTCCAGTAGGACAGTGTGTTAGGTTTGCTAGCAGCCTACTAAATTCACTGAGAACCCCTTGTTCTTGGTGCCTTCCTTTGCCTTTGGAGAGAGGACTGCAAGCAATCCCTCCCTCCAGACCTGTTTGCACGCTTGATGGGAGGGATGCTCCTCAGCATTAACAGGGACTTTCAAGCTGGCCTTCAGTGTTTCATCAGTTGTGAGCAATTAACAAGTAAATAAAAATACACAAGTGAGGTGCTTGAGTGGGGTTTATGTGTCCTTTGGCAGGCTGAGCAGAACTTTTTGGGATAATGTGCTGTGTGCCAGCTGGTGGCCAGTGCCAGTGCCAGTGGAGGGAATAAACCTTGAGTATGTGGGCATCTCATCCTCTCCCCAAACTCCACCTCCCCTTGGTAAACCTTCTACTGCTGCACCAGCACCTGTTACAGCTCTTTTTCAGTTTTGCTGGGACAAAGCTCACACTCCCCAAGCACCCTCTGGTGTCATGCACATGCATGGCTGTGTCATTGCTCTCCGGACACTGCCTGCACGTGGGGAGGGTGAAGAGGGGAGGAAGGCAGCAGTGGAGAGCACTCTTGGGTCAGAACCTGCCCCAGCTCCAAGCTCAGCCCAGGGAAGGGGATGCTGGTGCACTTCTGCCCTGCTAGTGAGACACACATGGGTTCCTCTGGCTCACGATTAAACCCTGCATACGTCAATCATGTTTTCAGTAAAATGAGAAACCATCCAAATCTAAAATAGCCAGGAAAAACTTGTCTGTGACGTGGCATTACGCTGTTTACACGTAAGGAGAAATCATGTGTAGCATGATTCGAGCCCTCAGCAGCAGCCAGGGGCTCGCTGTGCCTGTGTTTGCAGCCTGGCCTCAAAAGACCACGAGGTGAGTCACCGAGGTGGAGTTGGGATGTCTGTTGGGGGAAAAGGGCACGATGGGAACTGTTACTAAGCAAAAGCAGTGCCAGGGGAAAGGAGACTGTGAAGACTGCTGTCAGTCCTCAGAGCTGCTGTTCACCAGCAACAACATGAAACTGGAGCAGGCTTTGGCAGAGCTGCTTGGGTGCTTGTCTGGGGCTCTCTGGGGTCAGGGAAGCAGAGACATTCAACAAATACCCAGCTGCCAGACAAGTTCTGTGCTTGTTTTAAACTTGGTTTGCAGCCTGATCCCAAGTCTCATTTAGTAAATCTAAATTTTGCCATTACCTGTGTCAGGAATTCTGGCCAGAGTGATTCAGGATCGACTCAGGGCACTGTTCAAGGATCAGTGTCTCTGAAAGAAGAAATCAGGGTGATCGACACGTGTACCTCAGACCTGAGATATCTGGTGCCAGGAGCTGTCACTTGTTTGCTAGCAGAATGGTGCAAAGAATTAGGATACAAAGGCTAGCTTTGCTTAATATTGAAATTGAGAAGGAATAGTTCCAGGAATAAAGCAGGGTTTCACATGGCAGAGGGGATGTCCTACACTTGCAGCCACGTTGTAACCCACCAGATCTCTGGAAAATGAATTGGGAATGGTACGTACCTATCGTGTGTACTATAGCAAGTCATTTGTACCTCACATACCTCACCTGGTTTAGGTTGTGGGTCTCTGCAGCCATGATTTGCCTTCTGAACAAAAGGAGCATCAGTGCCAGGCAGGGAACCCCTACCAATATGGACCTGGGTGGGAGATGAGGATCTGGACATGCCCACAAGCAGGAGAGTGCGGCTGCCACCTGCAACTCCCCCCTTGCAGGGGAGGATGAAGCAGCCAAAGGGGCAGGCAGGCTGCTGGATACTCAGCAATGGTGACTTTTAGCAATCTCTACTGGCTTAACTTTTTTCACAGATGGAGGATACATGGGAAACCTCGATCCACCACCAGTGGCACAATAGATCCACCCACAATGGCAAACCCACAGTCTGAGAGCTGCATGCAACTTGGAAACTCAGAAACCAGTTTTCTGGTACAGAAAAAATTCCCCAGGGGCTCTTCAGTGTTCTTTTTGTGGTCCCCACATCCAGTTTTGTGGGCACATCACTGCATCAGGTGGAAGATGTTTCTCAGGGCTCCAGCTGGCCCCGCTCCCACCACAGCCTAATGCTTCAACAAGTGCCAGGGCTTGCATGAAAGAAGCCTTTCAGAGAAAACAGACCGACCCAGTCACTCCAGACAAGAGGCTGCAATAGGTTGTAAGTTGGCAGAGCTCTTGGCAGTCCCAAGAGCCCTGTTTATACAACCAGACTCTTCCCCTGCCAGTCACGTCTGTTTTGCTGACTCCTGCTTCCACTCACTGCTAATACCCAAGGGACTCTGAGATGCAGCTGGTGGGAGGTAAAGATGACATCAAGGCACTTGGAAGCACTGGGGCAGTGGTGTGACACAGACCCTCATCCAGCCCAAACATGAACTCTCTTGGAGTCAAAGCACTCACTTGTGCAGCCCAAGCCCCTGGCCCATGGAGGGAAAACCTGGTACACCCTGTGCTGGGGAACCAAAGGGCTCTCTGCGCCCCTGTGCAATGCTTAGATTTGGCAAGCAGAGAGAAATGAGTAAATAAGCATTTAAGAAAGCTTTACAGTCTGGATATGACATCCAGAATTTATATTTTGTAACCTCCTCTTTATTTTAGCATGCTCAGTCACAAATTCAATTTGTGACATGACAATGGGATCAGATCTGCTCATGTTTGAGCTGCATGTGGCTGCATCGTCAGCTGATGCCTTTAAAAATGGCAGTCAGTCCCAGGGCATTTGCCCTTTTGCCTTCTTGCATTCTGTCCCACACCACTATAGGTATGTGTTGTTTGAGGGAATCTTCAAGCAGGCTTTTTGCAAACTTAAAAGTTACGTTAATGAAATAAGAAAGAGCATCCTATCCTTGCAAATAATTATACTGCTTTATTTTTCAGTATCACAGTCTCAGGAAATGAAACAGTCCAGATCTTTTCCAAGATATTACATAGCCTTGTTTTCCATCTGTCTGTCCACAAAATAATCAGATTAAATATAAATTTGTTTGTTTGCTACATCTCTTACAGTGGAAGAACGTAATTGTTGGTAGAAGCAGCTAAGCTTCAGGAACAAAGGGTGGAACAAAGTCTTATTTTCCCCTGCTTTTGTGTAACCCACTTAGGTTTCCAGAAAAGCACACAGAGGGACAGAAGGACGTGGTGGGTAACAAAATACAGCGGTTTATTGAACAATATGGGGCAAGGCAATGTTCCCTTTACATTCGATGACAATTCAGGAGTATGAAGCAAAACATGCTATACACACACACAGACATGATACTTTGGTTAAATGTCATTCAGAAGTTCTATGCCAAACCTGGTAAAATTATAGTGAACAGTCGAAATAAAACCAAGAATAGGCTTGCATAGACAGATTATTGTCAGTGTGCAATTCATATTTAAGGATTAGCTGTTACAATGCAGGATACACTTGCAGCTCTGAGGAATTTAAGCCTTTTGACTAATCCACCTCATCACATGGCTAATATTTAGATTCAACAGGCTAAAAGTTTACCCTGAAGAGCTGAATGAGACAACTGCAGTTATTTATCTGAGGCAATGAACTATATTGCAGTGCACAGATGCAGCTGGAGACAGACCATGGAGTCTACTTTGAGTGAACACTGATACAGTGGAACTTGTTTACCATGAAGTAGAAAATACTCATTTGTGTGTGCCACTGCCCTAGCTGCACAGCTAAGCCTTGCCCTGTGCTACTGATGGGGAGGAGTTGGCTGATATTATCTCCAGCCCAGAAGCTGAGGCTTGGGCAGCTCCTGGGCACAAAACCCATGTCCCAGAGCCTGTCCTGGGCAGGGCAGGGGAGTACAAGTGGCACCTGTGTGCAGCACAGCCAGTACCTCCCCAGCAGTGCTGCACAGCCACAAATGTGCTGGAGTGCAGCAAACTGGGATCTCTGCAGGTTTATGTCTGTCCTCTGCAATAAAAAGAAGACAAGCTGCCCATGGTGTGCTCCATGTAAGGGACTATGTCCCACACCCACCTCCCAAAGCAACTGCAAAACTAAGCCCTGAACACCTTGGGACAGTGGGGCAAAACCACCTGTCCATGGACTGGGGACAGATAAAGATCAAACCTCAAAGACTCCACCATCCTGCTGGGCATTCCTGCTGCAGCACCTGCCCTGGTACCACTGCCAGGCACAGGACAGCACTGAGCTCAGTCACCTGTCAGGCCACGCTGGGAGTTGTGCTCCAGTTCCTATTGCATCTCACCCAGTCCTGCAGTGTCAGAGCTGCCAGGAGGGACAGCAGGAGCCACCTGCTCAGGGGGACAGACACACAGGAGATTGCTCTGTGAAGGAAGCAACAAGTTTCATGGACTGGCTGTGCTCAATTACAAGAGTGTAAACTAAATAGGGGAATCCTCACACTGTCTCCAAGTGCTCCCCTTTATATATATATAAATTAGCAATCCACAGTTAGTTTGCATAAAGGATAATATGAATTAAAATAAAAACCTTGATAATAAAAATATATAATATACACATTGATGAACAGCAATAAACTGAATGAAAACACTAGAATGTAACAGTGGCTGTAATTTGGCACAAAATGAACACACAGAGGTCTAGCACTGTAAAAATAACTATCAATTTTTTTCCATATGTAGAGAATGTTATCAATCCTGATTCAAATCCTGATAGGTGGGAATGCAGAGATATAAAAATACTGTACATAACAAGATCCCTTTTGTAGAGAGAAGCAGACTGCAGCATCTGTAACTTGTATCCTTCTTCCCCAAGAGGAGAAATTCAATGATGAGAATTCATCTATCCCTTAACAGCTAATATTTCCTCACCCCACCAAGTTCAAACCCATGAAGTTCTTTAAAAAAAGATGAAATCAACCAGTTCGATCTATCCCTGTGATGACAACTGCTTCTTGCTGCAGGAAGCTGTACAGTCCACATTAAGACAGTGTTTCATAGCAAGGTGACTCAGGTCAGCCTGCTGAAGACATCGAGTATCCCTGCGTGTAAGGCACGATCCCTCCAGGTCACCTGACCTCTCTTCTGCAGACCATTGTGCTTTGGACGGAGGTGAGGAGGTGGTGAGAGCTCTTGCTGCTGAGATGTGCCTACTAGGAAGGTTAGGAAGTGCCAGGATTTCAAGGAAGTGTGTTTTCCACGTGGTGCCAGATGCCTTGTTAATGCACAGAGTCAGAAAGGGATGCAGGACCTGAACGCCCTGAGCAGGGGTCCCAGCAGGGGCTCCAACCTGCTACTAAATCCAGAGCAGACCCAAAGGCAAAGCTACTGAAACTTGGCAAGAGCAAACAAGTAAAAAAACCCAATATACTTAAACTTTTCTGTTCTAGGAAAGAAATATTGCTCTGAGTGTTTCTTTTAAAAAGATCAGCTTCACTGTGCCCCTTTCCAGGGACACATGTACAAGGTGCTGATTTTGCATCTCACCTACACAAGCTGCATCTTCTTGACTCTCAGCAGAACTGTGACTGCTGAGCCCCAAGGGAGTTCATCCATGATCTTAACTCTTGTTGACTTCAGTGGGACCATGGAATCTCTTTCCAAAAGTGGTCACTAAATATGCAAGTCCAGTTGAAACCTTTGTCTCAGGAGGTCTCTAACCTGTATGGCTGCATGAGGACTCCAATCTGTATCAGATGAACAATTGCTCTGTTCTTATCCCATTTACTACCCTGCTTTCCTCAGCTGCCATTCCTAGCATTTCTCTCCGCCTTCTAGCAAAACCATAGGAACACCTTAGGAACCTTTCACATGTACTGTGGAGTAATAAAACAGGAGAAACACTTTAAAGGGACAGCAAATTAATAAAGGTCAGGAGAAAGAATAAAAAGATAGGGACTAAGAGAGGATACAGAGTAAAACAGTCCTTAAAGCATTCAGCACCCCCCAAAGGCTTCCAAGGAAGCAGCAACTGCTCCTGGGATCCTTCTTCTGGGCTCTTGTCTCTTGGTGCCATTGCTGGAGAGCCTCACTGGCCAGAGGAGGCCACTAAGGAGATCCTACAGCTCCACAGAGGAGGCACTGAGGTGTTCTTCAGACTCTACCCAGCTTCCAGACTAAATCAACCGGAGTTTTCTCTCACATTTCTACTCAGTACCATTGACACCAACAACTTGGATACTCCCAAGTATCCCTCCTGAATTAATAGGTTCTTCAAATGTCAGCGGGCTCAGGGTTCTCGTAACTCCTCTGATTAGGTTAAGACAAAAGTTACACCAGCCAACTGCAATGCAAGAAAGTCCATCACAGCCAGATACAGAGACCCATGGAGGGCTCAGTTCCGAGTTGGTGATTTCTCCTTGCCTTTTATCGAGTCACTGGGTTTCCAAAAGCACAGCCAATACAAAGCTCAACCTCTTTCTGATTTGGCAGGACTTTTCTCCATCCAGTTTTCACAAGTGCACCAGGTGGTACAAGCAGCAATGCCTGGACTACAGTGTTTCTAGGAAGTGTTAATTCTTAAAACCCCACCAGGCATCCATTTCATGATAATTACTCTGATGGCAATGGAAGGAAAAAGCCCACAGAAAAAAAAAATGGCATTTTCAGCAGTAGAAATTTTGACTGTTACATGAAATACAAAAATAAATTCTTAAAAAATAAAACCTTGGTAGATGAGGTTGCCACACTGGGCCAAGTTATCAAACAAGAAAGAAAAAGAAAAAAATAGCATCTATGTTGTTATTTTTCTGGATCCTTTTAAACAACATGAACACTTCTGAATGACAGAGATAGAATGAGAAGAGCGAACAAGACAAGGACAGTAAAATGTAGCTGCTGACTGGGATATTTCCTGAGAAGCAGCAGCAAGCAAGACCTTGCAAGTCACTTAGGGGCCCATGCGGGCAGGTAAGCTCACAGTCTGGAAGCAAGGGTATGCAGGTAGCAGGATTCTGCCCATAGACAAAGTCCTACATGGCAAGGTTTTTGGTTAGTGTATGCCTGGAGCAGAGATCCATCAGGGGTTATGTGGTTCTTCACAGGTAATGAACTGCTGCCAACAGGCCAGCAGGGGTAGGATGTGGAAGTTTCTTGAGTTGTTGGTCAAGGCAAGGCATGGGCTTGTGATGTGGTATTAAACTTGCCCCTGCAGCTTATGTGAAAAAAGGAGTTGCCCTGTCTTCGCAGTGATTTGGCCCAGTAACTATCCTGACCAAGGACAACAGCCAAGGCTAAAGCCTTACAGCTTCCTTGAGGTTGAGTTGTGCACTAGGGGAACAGCAGACAGCCATGCTGTCTTCCTATTTCCTAGGAGTGCTCCCTCCCCACAAAGCTCCAGAGAGCTTGCCAAGGTCCCTTTCCCAGGCAGATGAGTGGTGAGGGCACGTTTCCATGCCCAGGCACAGCTGTTTCCCCTCCTCTGCAGAGCCAGAGGCAAAACTGCAGCTGCCAGAGACAACAGAGAGCGTGGTGAGACAGACTCAGTGCTGGCATTAAGGAAGTTGGGCTGCAGGAGCAAGGCAGGGAAGCTCACTGCCATGAATGGGGCTGGCCCATGAATAACAGCCTGCCCTGGCTGAACAGACTCAAAGCCAGTGTCCAGATGTTCAGCATTATAGTTTAAAAATATACCTGAACATAATGGCAAAAAAAAATTAAGAAGACAAAAGAATTGAAATGAAAGGAGGCCAAGGGAAAAGGCTACTTTTTTGTGCAAGAGAAAAATGATTTTCAAAGAGTGCAGGGAAAACAAGCCAGGAGGGGATCACTGCATGGGAAAATATATACAGATGATAACCCTGCAGACCCTGCTGTGCCCTAGAGATCAATGATTTTTTTATTCCTGACTGGAGCTTGCCTGGGGTGCTGGATGGAGCAGTGGAGAGGGAAAGCAGTCAGCACAGACATCATGTGGACTGTTCAGCACTCTGTGTCTCGCTCAGGTTGCCTGTAACTGTAGATTTTGAATTTGATGCTCAATGCCCACATGGCCCTCCCTCTTTCAGCCCCATGTCTACAAGACACATCCAAGTTCAGAAACAAGTTACTCTAGTCAAGTGCATCAACAACTGAGCTAGGAGTTACAGGAGGTCCTACTTGGCTTCAGTGAAAATCCTTGGCTTCTATCACACCGAAGCTCAAAGCAGGTGACCACAGAGGTCCCTTCAGACACACAGATCTGTTTCTATGCATCTTCCCAAACCACAACTCACAGCTTCTTGAACTCCCTGGCAAATCTTAAATGTCATGCACACAAGGTCTAATTTCAGTTGAAATTCTTTCCTTTTAACTGTTCTATCCTATATTCTGAAGCTAAATGCCTATACATACTCTATTCAGGTTGTCGGAAACCTTAGAAAGAAATACAGCAGTTAAAAAATTCTGTTTCATAGGCAATTTCTTCCTCACCAGTCTCAGGGTTTGGCTTTTGCTGGTATACGTTTGACAATGCTCTCTCCTTCCTGCAAGTTCATATGACTGTCAGGTTGGCTCAGCTGTCCTATCCAACACATGAAGAAACAAATTTCCTCTTATAACTCTTTGCTAAGTTATCCTTATGCAGAAAGGACTTGTACTTCTGATGTTCTGCTGCCTTGCCATAATCCAAGTCATTTCTTCAATTTTCCTCCATTGTACATGCATCTTAATTTATCCTATTTGTCAAAGCTCCAGCCAAAGCTTAAAAATAAAAAGAAAGCTTCAAAAAAATGTATGAGGGAGCTGTTGAGCCAGCTGGTTGATTTGAACAGCTCAGTGGCAGCTAGATTACACTGCACTGCTCAAGTCATCACAGATGAGTAAGAAATTGAAACAAACTATTTTCCTTAATATGATGACAGTTATAGAGATGATCCTGGGAGTGGAGGGTGGGCCTCCCATCAGGTCAGGTATTGAGAAAGTTGCCTGGCAATTCCAGTAATGTTTGCTACAGAAGAGTCAGTACCAAAGCAAAGGCTAGCAGAGTTTACTGCTTCCTACGGGAACCTGGAAAACAGAACAGAAAGGAAACAATCTGTGAGGCTAGATCCTGGTGAAAAAATTACTCCCTGCAGTCATATTTTACCTGTTCTGCCCTCTTGTCTGTCTGTCTGACTTCTAGGGTACCAGTAAAGTCAAAGGCCAAAATTGGAACTGTATGTTACACAACTCAAGCAAGAGGAAGGACTGAGCCACATGACAGGCAGACATGTGCATTTCTTCTAGGGTATGAAATGTGCCCATTGCACAGTCTCACTAAAGCAAACAGACCCTATAAAGTGCCATCAACTTTCCAGCTTGCTTGATGAAGACAGAACATCAGTTTACCAAACTTTAAATTTTGGAAAGGAAAGTGTCCACATTTAAGTCTCAATAGTGGAACTGGAAGAAATCTGAGACTGAGTTAAACTCAGACCGCCCCTTTCCTTCCCCAGAGGCTCTGTAGGTTAATTCAGACAATGGGCATTCAGATTTAAAACAACTGCAGGGGTGACCCTACCCACACTGCTCTGTGTCAAGTGATTTCAGGAAACAAACCAACAAAGCAGTGCTGAGATGCTACAGGAACAAAACTAGCCTGCTCTCAGGACAAGTTTCTGTCTGATCATCCCATCTGCTTACCAGACAGGTGATACTGTGAAGTTCTGTCTTGTATTGGATTGTTTGGTACTACTGAGTCACCTAAAATCCATCATAATGTTGTCTTCATGTCATTTCTCCGTCATTTGCTACCTGGATTTACAGTCATTCATCATTAAGAGATCATGGAGGACATGCAGACAGCACTTTGACAAGTTCCAGGCAAACCAATTCAGTTTCTCACTCTCTCAGCCTGCAACGTGCTCAGCAAGTGCAACCCAAACACTGCCCAGCATCACCTGCCTGCTGGGGCATTAACTCCCATTCCCCTTCTCTATCTGCATCACTTTCAAACACTCTGTCCCCTGCAGGCTGCTTGTATGAGGAAAACAGCTGACAATAACCCAAGTGCTGGGCAGCCCTGGGGTTGATCCTACCTTTAGGAGAGTGCTCAGGTTTGGGGATCTGGCGCAAGGGGCTGGGCTGGCTCGCATAATACCGAGAGTGCTCAAAGTCATCGAGGAGAGGCTGTGACCTGCCAAGCACGGTGTAAAAGGAGTGTTGGGAAATAACTCAAAGGCACAACAGTGTAGTAAGAGCAACATCTCAGCTGTCTGGTCTGTTACTGTCAGTTTGATGCAAACCTTGCCTGGCCCAGACCTTCTGCCTGCAGAACAGCTCCTCTAAGCACAGCCTATTACTGCTTCTGCAGTGAGAAAAGCAGAGTATTTACTGCTTCTCATGGACCTCTTTCATTCAATAGTTGTTTAAGTTGTCAGGAAATAAAGAATTTCCATTATGAAGTTTGCTGCAAACCTCACTCAAAAGGGCAACATTTTAAAGTGGTTAGTGCTTGCGCAGTTTTACCCCCAGAGTATTTTAATACGATCTGTCTCCACCTGCACACCATATTTGTTGTTTCTTTTGTAAATTCAACAAGAATTTCTAGGTTCCTTTCTGGAATGGAAATCACAGTCACTGGGGTCACTTCCAGGGTTTAGTCCCTCATGAAGGGCGTTGAGCCAGAGTACCAAGTGATTCAGAAGCAGCAGTGGGCTACAGCATGTTCCCAGTTTGGGATGAGGCACCCTTGCAAAGCACAACACTCTTGCTTGCAGGGGGGTGTTCACATGCAGCAGTGGGAGCTGCGTACAGGGCTTAACTGGGAGCAAGGACCAAGGGAGCAGCTGTGCAAATGCATGGTGATTACTCCTTCCTGCCCAGAGATGACATTTTGTTTCACATCCCCAAAAGCTGTTTAACCGCCTCAATGTTTCTCTGCCATTTAACAAATGTCACTGGACAAGCTCATCAATCTCTGTCAGCACTGGGCATGGAGACCAATATGGACAAGTGCCACGAGCACAGTGAGTGACTCACATCACCAAACCCCTCATGAGTTCTGTGCCCTCCATCACTCTGCTCTCCACTGAGTCCCTTGTGCGTGGGTCAGGCTGGTCATCCCACAGTGCCTCCCTAAGACCCAGCTTCTCAGCAGCTTCCCAGCTGCATTCCCCATTCTTGCCAGCCAGTTCAAGCTCACCTTGAAGACCTGTCACTTCTGTGTCGCTGAGTTTCAGGCCCCTCTCTTGACCTTGAGCGCGTGGACTCACCTGCATCAGGCTGATGGGAAGAAAGGAAATCAGCTTGTCTGTGTGCCTTGCAAGACAGCAGCCAGTACACCAGGACTGCCACAACTCCACACGGTCCTTTCATGCTTGGTTTACACACACAGTTAACTACAGCCAGACATGCAAATGGCAGCATCAGGACTCGTTTCCAGTAAACAAAACGCAGCCTTGCTGAGCCAAACTCAATTTCTTGCGCTAAATATGTGACAGCACTAAGGGACTGTTCCGAAGCTGGGGTTGAACACAGTCTGTGTGTAATGACTGTGCACGTGGCTGGGCTGAGCAGGAAGGACCAGGGGCAGGCAGCTGTGCTCCTGCAACCACTGAAACTCAGCAAGGAGGCTAAAAACACCAGAGCTGCCTCCAAGATTAACACCACATTCCCTTAGCACCTTAGCAGTGCTGACCATAAAATCTGTTTGCTCTCCCTTTCCATGCTGGCCAGCCAAGCCTCTCTGATACCACTCCTACAAAAACTCAGGCACAATAGACTCGGAACTTTCATTACACAGCCAGTTATGAGGCAGAGTGACAACTGAAGCCGCTGCATTGCCCTTACACAAACAGAACCAATTACTGCTTTTATTGCTGCAGTCGGGATTTCAGCAGAGGGAAGGTCCTGCACCAGGGACTGACAGTGCTTCAGGGAGGCCACAAGGTGCTGTGACAGCCAGTGCCATCCTCCAAGGCCAGAGCCCAAGGACTACCTTGCTTGAGGCTGAAGCCAAAAGCATCTAACCAAGGAGATGGGTCCAAAAGGCTTGGGAAGCACCTGAATAACAGACAGCAAGACCTTTTAGATGCATCACCACCTTTTGCTCTCACCACACACTCTCACCTCCCTGTGGAAATAGGAATAATGTTATAGCACCTTATCTGTGGTGCCTCCTGAAGCTTGGCATACCTTCCAATCTTGATCATGCCTCCTCTTTTCAAAGGAAGACTTTTCTCTTTCTTTCCCTTTTCTTAAAGCCTTTTTCTCCTCAGCCATCAAGAGCCGAGCAATTTCCTAGAAGGGAAACACAGACTCTGTCAGACAATTTTACTGCTCTAGTGGATTTGAGTTACTCAAACCCTTTCCCATGGACAGCTGCTGAATGGAAAGGGTGCAAATCCAGGATTTCATCCATCTGTGATCAGAAATCAAGGGACAGGGAAAAATTAAGACTGGTGACATGCAGAATGCCCAGTAGCTCCCTGATTTTCCAGAACTGCATTTGCAGAGCCTTTCTGCCCTCTGTCCATTTCCCTTAAAGGGGTTGGTGGCTCATCTCACAGCATCTTGGATAGTCTCCCATGGGGCTCAGTTACAAGAAATACTCTTACAGAACCATGAACTTCTTTTCTTTGTCATGGTTGCAACAGGGAGTCCTCCCTGCTTGGGCAGCCTGAGCATATACATTAAACCCATCTGGAAGAAAATCTCACTGGAGCCCCAAGCTTCCCCTACAAGGAAAGCAATTAACAACTAGAGGGTCAGAGCAGACAAGGGGTGTTTAGCAGCTTCTTCAAGTAAAGGAATTCCACAAGTATTTGGCTTGTTGCTTACCTCATCCTGTGCTACTTGAGCTGCCTTCTGATCTGCCTCATTAGCCTGTGGGGGGGAAAAAAAAAGGCGGGAGGAAAAAAAAAAAAGAGATAAAAGAGTAATATCTCTGAATTATTCATAATTATTAACCTACTGGGCAGGGCAAGTAGGTGCCCATACAAACACAGTACCATCCTATCCAAATATTTTTAGCTACCTCACTATTTACCTTACAACCCAACACCAAAATGCCATTTCAGCTTTTCATCTGAATTTTGCCCTCCATGTATCTGCCAAGCCACACCACAATGCATTTCCCACTCTGCTGCCCTCTCTCTCAAAGATGAGCACTGGCCTGTCCACTTGTGAGCTGATCACACCGACTACAGGCCATCTTTACCTGCCTGGAAACATTCATTTAGTATCACTCTGTTTCAATACTTTAATTTTGGGGTATTTATTTCAAAAAAATGGGGCTTTACTAGCTGGAAGGCAGCTGTCACTCCATATTCATGTGTACAGAAGAGAAAGGTAATTAGCAGAACGCACAGGAGCAAGACCTTAAGTCTTATAGTCACTCTCATATACCAAAGATTTACTAATTAAAGTTGTGATTGCTGGCTGCCTTAGTTTCTTCAAGTTGACTAATGCATCCTCTCTACCTACCAGGAGCTCCTCCTCCTGCAGCTTCCGAGCAATCTCTGCATCAGACAACTCCTGTTCCATCCGGGGTCCATCATACATGGCTTGTTTCATCCCCCTCAAATTAGTGCCTATGGAATTGAGTGAAAACAATCAACTCAAACATCCTGCAAATGCTTTGGTAAGATCACTACCATCTCCTCAGCCACCAGCAAACCCCCCACTGAAGAGAACCAGAGATCACCACAGTGTACCTGCCACGCTGCTGGTTTGAGGGCACCTTTAGCTGAGGTGCAGCATACACAGCAATATCCGACACACTGTGTCTTAGATAACAAATGCAACTCCATGGCAGAACAGACCATGTCCCTTGAAGCAGTCTTTGGTGACAGCAATGCTAGCAAAGGAATTTTAATTTGTCACTCTCTGCATTGATACAGATACACTGGCAAAACTGGGCAGCAGAGAGCAGGCCAACATTTGATAGGAGCACTGCAGAGTCTGAACACACTGCTGGAGCAGCATGGGCTGCAAGGGTTACCTGCCATGAGTTCATGTGCGTTTTCAGACAATTTCCTCCTTGGGATGACCCATGAATCTTACAATTCAATGAGAAGAGAAGGAGGCATTTTTGAAATTCATATGATGTTCAGTTCCTGCTTTGAGTATAGTTTTGTTATTTTAAAGCTAAACCTGATTAACACCTTACAATTCTCTAAGGAAAGAGTTCTTACCATAAGGAAGAAGGATAATTGTCCCAGTATCTCCAGAGACAGACACACATTATCATCCTCACCTTACCCATGTGAAGATCAGTTAGATGGCTTAAAGCATAAGCTGTCCCATGCTTTGACAGACATAGATCCAAGTCTCTACTTCACTAAGTCACCCCTACTTCCACTGTGGCTTTAGAAGTAGAAGGATGGATCTGGATCTTTAAAGGCCCCAACCCCCAAGTGCTGTTGAGCAAGAACTGCACAGGTACACATTTCCCAGAAAATTCCACTTGTATAGAATTTGGTAAGAACCCCATTTTACAAATAGAACCCGGCTGGATGCTCAGTGCCACTAGTGAGTGAACTTCGCCCAAAGTGAATTAATTAAAATGCCAGCAGGGTTTTCAGTAAGAAGTGAATGAAAATTGCTGTGTTTTTTAGTGCTTAAGCAAAGTGTCCTCACGCTTACAGTCCTGCATCTCAACTCCACTAAATACAACCATAATCCTAACGTTCAGGGGTTTGTTACTTTTTTTTTTTGTCCTGTGCAAGGAGACCACCACGTAAAACGTATCAAGAAAACAAAAGCTGGGTATTGGTTGTTGGCTGGGCTTTTTTGGGGGTCTTTCTTTGGGGGTGGTGTGGGGTTTTTTGGGGGGGGGGGGAGGGATATTTGTTTTCTTAAAACACAGGATACCAAGGGCACCATTTCCAACAATACCTTCTTAATCATCTTTTCCAATGCCTTGGAACATCAGGACATAAACAGAACAAGAACATTAATGGATATGAAGAATCCTGCTAAATCAGGGAGAAACATGGGCAAGATTCCCTGTGTACACATTGCAGGTAGATACTGGAGAGAAGCATCTTCCAAAGGAGGCCAAACATTATCTCAGACACCAGTATGGGGCACGCAAAGGTCCATCCCCACACACACGCACACCTTCCCCATCACTTGGTTACCTGAATCCCGCTGGCAGTCTCCAACCTTCCCCTGGCTCACAGCATGAGGGGAGGGGGAGTGTCTCCTGTGTCCTGCCCTTTTGTAGGCTCTTGTCTCACCCCTCCTACGGTCATCTCTAGATTCAGCATCATAGAGCTTCTCGTCACGTGCCATCCTGTGTGACGAATGGCCCTGATGGCGAGATTTCTGTTTCTCAGGGTGCTGCCTGCCACCCCGATGCCAGGTCTCCTGCTCCGCCTCCAGTTCCATCTCGAGAAGGGGAAGGTGCTTTTCTCTGTCTTGCCTTGGTGGCTTTCTGCTGTGCCGTGCTTCCTCTGCGAGTCCATGCTCTGACTCCAGGTCAAGACTCAGAGGTCTCCTCTCCTTCTCCCTGCCAGCTGTCCTCCTCTCCCGCAGCTCCCAGCTACTGCTGTCATCATAGGCACGGTGCTCAATCTCTCTTTCCAGGTCAAGGCTGGCATGTCTCCTGGACCTTCCCTGGCTGGTTGTCTTCCGCTCCTGCTGATGGCCATTGCTGGCCTCTCTCAGTTGAGGAGACCTCAGACGGCCCTCTGAGGTGGAGTGCCCGTGTTTGGGGGCACCACTGGGCAAAGGTGAGGGGGGTCCTCGGTGCTCTCTCTGCTGGTGCCTGCACCTGCCATGACCGTGTGCTCTGGGAGGTTCAGAAATCTGCTCTCTGGGGTCACCCCAGGGGTGCTCTGAGCAATGGGGGGACAAACAAGGAGGGGGTTAGTGGTGCAAGGGTTAATGGGGGTTAGAGGCCAGACTCAGAGCAGGCAGATGAGAGCTTGATACAAGGTGCTGAAAATGCAGGCAAAGCATGATGAAAGAAAGAATAATAACAGGGACAGATAAGGCTTTCAGGATACAAGAAGGGACACAGTGAAATGGCAGCCTGGCTAGCAGTGCTGCACAGGAGGCAACAAGGCTGAAGCAGAAAGCATAGCTCCAACCCAAAAGTGTCTGAGCACTTCCTAGACAAGGACAAGTCAATACGGAGACAAATGACTTTTAATAATGCCACTGGGGCTGAAAAACAGCCAAGAGAGCAGCTCATCTCCTGATGACACATCACTGCTGCAGGATCCTGAAACCATCTGGAAAAGGTTTGCAAAAAAGGGCACAAGATGCAGGAAAGGTTGGGAGACAATGGGGGCATAAGAACAGGAGGGGCCAAGCAAAGAGATGAGGTTGGACCCTGGCTTCAGGCACAAGGTTTTTCATCAGAAAAAACAGTCTCACCTAACTGGGGGAAAGACCCACATAAAGCCGAAAATAAGTAAGTCGGTAGGATAGGATTTTTTTTTTTTTCTGTAAAAGCAAGAACAGGATAGCTGCAGCATCCACATATCTTCTACTCCAGACTGTCACATATCCTTTTGGAGACCCATCAGTTTCAGGGCCTGCACTTAACTCATTGTCTAAAGAGAAATTTCAGCTCTGAATGCAAAGATTGAAATCTTAGGGCAGAATAGGACCTCATAAAACCCAGGCTCCTGACCTCAGCATTGTGGCTAAAGAAGCTGCTTACTTGGCATTTTGGCAGGGTTGTTTCCTCCATGCTTTCCAGAAAGCAGGTAGAAATTTTCTCTGCTTTTAGTTTCAGTAATAAACCTGAAACAGGTAGGAGGATGCAGCAGTCTGCCTGCATACAATCTACTAATTGATTTATTTTTTCAACTAACCTATTTGCTAGGAAAAATCATTGCACTGAGTGAACTGTTATCTCTCCACAGCAGCTTTTCAAAATGAAAAAAAATGCCTCGAAGCAGAGATTGATTTGAAACAGAACTACACACACAACCCCCCGCCAAAAAACCCAGCAGCAGCAGACTTTCTTCTCCTCAGCTGTCCAGAGTTTGTTTTATAGTATCTCAAAATATTTAAAATAGATTTCACTGTACATGAACTACATTCTGTTTTAATAAATAGCTGTCTCACTTACAATCCATCTAGATTTCAGAGGGAGAAAAACAAACCTCACACCAAAACTGAACGTTCCCTTCGAGTCATTCTATTCAGAAAAAAGTTTTTCAGAGCCAGCAAAAATAGAGCTTACAGAAAATCCACCTTGTAAACAAGTCTGTGTGACTTTTATCCAGAATAGGTGTATTTTTAAAAGTCCAAGAACTGTAACAGGAACTGCTGTGGTTACTCTTTAACTGGTTGGGTTTTTTCTGTTCAGTTTTAGATCATTCATATGATTTACAGAAAACAAATACACAGTCAAACAATCTAAGTGACTTACTGAACAACAGAGACCAGAGCCTGAAAGCAAGAGTCAGTTTTTGAACAATACTCAAAAGGGTCTAAAAATTTATTCAATTTTGTCATTAAGGAAAGCTCAATAAATACAACAGCAGAGAGCAGGAGAACATAAAAGAGCAAAGCATGGCTGTGCTGGGAAAGGATTGCTGCAGGTAACACAACCATGCCAGACAACCCAGGAAGAAGATTTGCTTTTGAGGTATCTCAGGGTGATTAATTCATCAGCAGGTGCTGGTTCCTGTGGCACCTTCCACAGGGGCCATGTAAACAGTCTTTAAAACCTGGTGTTACTCTCTGAAGCAGCAAGTGACTGAGCAAATATGAAAATGTTTTTCATGGCACAGACACTTCCTGGAGGAACTCTGTCCTTTTTTGTTTATTTTTCCACTTTTAAAGAGCTCAGATTGCTTTGGAGCAATAGGCCTAATTCACATTCCTCCTGGATGTGGATAAATTTTACTTCAGTCTCAAACAATAAAATAAAAAACAAACAAAAAACCACACATACACAAAAAAAAACAAACCACCAAAAAAAAAACCAAACAAAAAAACCCCCAAAAACCAGACCCCACTCCCTATGAAAACAAAAGAAACCTAAAGAAAGCCAGGGGTTTTTATTTGTTTCAGTTCACAACTAATGAGGACAATATAAACCAAGGCTGCTGAAGCCTAATTGAATGGTGCCCAAGTAATTAAGAGGTTCCAGACCAATGAGCTAGATGATCCAGGCATCAAAATTCACTCCAGTCCTTTATGGCTTTCAAGGAGTGCAGATCAATAGCAGCACTACTATGAGTGGTCAGGCAAACACCTCCTACCTCACCTTCAAAATTATGGATTATTGCAGGAAGAAAACTTAAACCCACAAGATACCCTGCTCTCCAAGTCCACACCAGTCTTACTTCAGGAAGTCACAGGCTTTGTCAGCTGATTTCTTATAAAAATCCATCCTGTCCTACCATCTCGGAATGCACACTGTTACCTATGTTGTATTTTTTCAGAGACTTCTCCCATTTAATTCAGAAAACCTGAAGTCTGGGTTGGCCATAACACTCCAAGAGCAATTTTTCCCAGCTTTGTACATGTAGCAGGACTTGTGGTCATGAAGTTTCCACTTGGTTACTGTTTTGCACTTTTGAACTTTGTGCTTTGTACTTTCTTGGCTATCTTTGAACTTCTTCCAAACTGAAACTAAAATGCTTTGTGTAAGTTCAAATGAAAGACTTTAAAACTGCCAATGGCATTGATGTTAAAATGAGAAATGAGGTTTGATCTTCATTTTCACAATCTGTTAATCAAAAGCAACCCATCTTCCCCACCACATTTTTGAAGAAAGAACACAGGAACCACCACCAGTGCACAGCAAAGCCATCCCCAGATTGCTCCATAATTAAACACACCCTGATTCTCTCCTCCCAGTTTAAGAAGGCCTGTATTCAATCACAAAAGCTGACCAAAAGGAAGCAGAAGAGCACTGTGGATCAAATAATTTCCGCACTGTCCCAGATGATAATCACAGCAGAGACACTCTGTGGAGATGACCTTGTTCTTCAGTAAGTCATTCAAGGCAGCTGTGCTAATTTTACAGCTTGGGTACATACCTGCAAGGAGCTATTTTTGAAACACAGCTCCATGAACCAGCATTTATTCCTTCATGTAGCCGTGCCAGCATCACAAATGAGCACATGGAACGGGGTTTCTCTTCGAATGCAAGCAGGGAATTGCACAGGCATTTCTCCCACACACCCTTGCTGTCACACAGCATTAACTGCCTTATCAGCCACTGTCTTTTTCCACAAGCACTTTTAAAACACATGTGTGGCTGTACTTGCACATACACACTCCACATTCCCTGTCCCTGTCCTTTAAGCCACGTTCAAGGACAATAAAAATTATTAAATTGTCTTTTCTGCTTTTTCTTTTTGTTTTTTAACTAAATATTCCTGATTATAAAATAATCTGATTCTGACCCTGGAAACTGATGTAACATTACAGTGCTAAATGCAGAACTGTAGGATAAAAGGAGTTTCCTAAACAGTTATCAGACCACCAGGTTCACCTATACTGCCATGATCTTGGCCTTTTATCTTGCAGAAACATACCTCCATTTTCTGCATAATAGCTCTCTTCATAGCCTGTGTGTCCCTGGGACTCTGGGTAGTGCTTCTTGCGCTTTTTTTCTTCCTGCAGTTCTTTCTGTTGTAGGAGACGGGCAATATCCTGCAGAGATGGAAGAAAACAGACATTAAATCACCACTAAAAAGTATCTCCAGATTCTTTTATTCAAATCTTTATTCAATTATTAAAATCCTTATTTAAAAAAAAGGTTTAATTTTTCAGACACGGCAACAACAAAGTTGCTCAAATTCAACCCCTGGGCCAGATGAGGCTTTCAAATTAATGGATGACACAAGGGACCATGTCAGCAACCAGCATTCAACCTCACCCAGGCCCAGTGCTGAGATTCCAACCCCATAGCAAACTCACAAGCTCCTGCTTCTCCTGCACACAAGCCTGCTAAGCCCTAATGGCCAAAGCAGGGCAGAAGGGACTGCGTGTGCAACCTCAGGCTATCAACAAGGATTTGGAAGTCACAGAAGTGCACACCCACTCACAGGAGTGGGCTGGATCTCCCCCCTGAACTCTGCCAGGGAAAGAAAAACACAGAGGCAAAGACTGTCCGGCTAAAGGCACTTCTGACTGGAAGGAGTTCCCAGAGCAAATCATGAACTCACTTCACACTGGCTGTAATTTTCAGGGACTACAGGATGCCAGGCAGGGAAATGCATCAGTTTGACAGACAGAGACTTGAAGGAAAAGAAAATCGAAAGGACATTAGGAAGAGCAAACTAGGCACAAGGCAGGAGCACAGTGGGGACTGCAGCCGTTTGTCTTCTGTCACAGTTTTGCTAGATATGCCAAAGAGAAGAGCACTCCATTTTCCTAATTGGTTTTCCTTCGAGATGACTAATGGATCAACAAGGCCTAGGAACCACAAACAGCTCCTGAGGTTTGCTCCTCTGAGGCCCAGCAGCTTGTGAGTCAGTGGAGCCAGTCTGGAGCTAGGAAGCAAAGCTGGGAGATACCAGGAGGGCGTGCTGCCCCTTTGGATGCTATTCATTTAAGCCTTCCTAATCCTCAGGACCTTTACAGAGCCATGCATGTAAAGCGGACATTGCAGGCAGGAAAGGCACGGCTGAAATGCAAACTAAGAGTCAACACCCCTCAGAGCCAAGCCAGCACTGGAGGACACTGGATGACTACTCAAATACAAATTATTATTTCAGGATTCAGGTAAGATCTGCTCTGAAACCAGCTTTGTGGAAGATCTGGGCATGCCACAGCCTCTTTCCAAAAAAGAAAACAAAAAAAAAAAAAAAACAAAAAAAACCCAAAAGCACCCCAAATCAAAACAACAACAAAACAAAACCAAAAAACCCTCCACAAACTCCTTCCCCTGACAAGGTTAACCTTTCTAGCAAGTACACTGAAGTCTATAAATATATGAGTTAAGCACATTATCTCCAGGACTGAGACAGCTCGGGACCTGCAAATCCACACAAACCACTTCTTACAAACAGGATTCATAAGCAGGCAGGGCAGACAAGCTTAGTGCTTCATTTAAAAACCCTGCACTCCAGAAAAGATATGCCTCAGTCCTCAGCTACATTTCAGCCACACTTGGGAACTTCCCACGTACCAGCAGGAAGAAAAAGAATATTTATGACTTCTCCTTGCTTTAAGCCACAGTCAGCTGAAGCCTGCTCCCAATTGCACAGGATGGTCAGCAGGCTGGTTTGACAAGCTGCAAGAACCTGTTGTCAGACCAAGGATATCCCTGCAGTTCTCTATGTAAAGCAGGAAGGAAAGGCACAGTTCCCCAAGTCAACATTAGTTCTGCATCTCCTTCACCTTCCTGATAAAAATAAGACAGATTGTTACCTCTTTAACACAAATCCTGTAGCCAAAGTGTTCCTCCCACCCTGTTACCACAAGCTCTTCTTGGAAGACAAGCCCTTCCCATCTGTCTGGGCAGCCTTTCAGTACTTTCTTGGAATTAATGGTAGAAGAAGAAAATGAAGTCTTGCAAAAAAACCTGATGGATCTGTCAGGTAAGGGCAGATTCTTATTTCTGGCTCTTCCAGGAAATACACCCTTGTATTCAAGCTCTTCCTATACAGAAAATGCCACCATTGCACCAAGGTGCCTCTTGAAAATCTTGAGGCAACTCAGGCTTCTCAGGATACCATCTGAAATTGGGACACACTCCAGGCTCACACAGGTGTTCCTCTACTCTGTGGGTTCCTTGAAAACTCAATCTGACAGGCTGACCCACCAAGGTGACCAACAAGCCAAATCCTTTGTACGCTATGAACAAACCACACCACCCACTCTCAAGCAACAGCAGTAGAGCAGCATTCTGAAGTCACAAAAGGAATCTGCTAGCAAGAAACTGTAACAGTGTTCAGGCTGTGAAAGACTAAATTGAAAAATGGAGAAACCAGAAACAGATGGCTGGGCTGTGAGTCTTGCTGAAACCTTTGCATCAAAGACCAAGAAATGACAGCCCAGGATTCTCCCAAGAGCAGAAACTGTCTTCTTGCATTTGAGAAAGCCAGCAGGTCTGAGTGTATAAACAATCACAACTTCCTATACCAGGGCAATAAACACCTCAGCAAGACTTACCTATTACTTGCCTTCTTCATTAGCAAGGCCACTGGCATCAACAACTCTTATGACCCTTGAATGTGAGGACTATGACTGTATCTTATTCCTGTAACAGGACTCCCCAAAATCTCTGTGCATACAGAGGTCTGTCAGGACAAGGACTGCCACCATGCAAGCCAATTCCTATGGCTACTGGCCAAGAAATGTCTGCCCTGAAAGGGCTGCTACAAATAGCCCTGCCATCCCTGCAGCTTTAAAGGTTACCTCGTCTTTTTCCTCTTGCCTGCGGCGCTCCTCCGCTTCAAACGCGAGCTTCACTTGGATTTCCTGAGCAATCTCGCAGTCCTGTCGTTCCCTAGAAGGCAAGGAGACAGGGATTATAGGCAGCTGAAGTCACAGGCATCAGTCAGCCTGGAGAAAGGGACAAAAGAGCTAAAAAAAAATCCACCCCATTTATACAAAAGAATTATTGCTCAGTGTTAGTGCAGAGCTATGAATCCTCACCAGGGACCAGAACTCCCTGTACTTACTGGTGGCCAAATTTAGAAAATACTTCCCCAAAACATTCACAGAGTACAAAGTAAAAGAGATTCATGGCAAGATTGCTAAGAAACGGGATAGGTACCACAAAATAGGGCAGGCCAAGGTAGTGCTCAGGCATCTGCAAACAACCTAATTCTGCTGAGTTTTTGTACATGTGGTATCAAAGGAGGGGTTCAGGGGGGTATGGTTAATGCAGGCATTTCTGAGAAGTGGTTTTCACGTGTACGCCAAGGAGAAGAAACTGCAGGAATATGATACGTAGGGCAAGTGGAGGCTGGAGGTGGCAGTTCAGTAATGAATGAGAAATGCCACTGAGCTGGAACAAGACACAAAAGCAGGACCAGTGCCAAGAGGCAAGGGAGCAACACATGTCAAAGCAAGACGGAAGGAGCCACTGCCACAGTGCCACAAGATTGCATTAACTGGGGACAGGGAGAGATCAGAGCAATTGAGATACGAGAGGTTTGGCTGCGCAGACAGACCAAAAAGGCTGGAAAGCATCTGCAAGAATAGTGCCACACTCAGCAGCATGCTCCGATGTCCAGCAAACAGGCTGGAACAATGGCCGAGGATCACTCAGGACAATTCAGAAAAGGTTGCGGAATTTGAGAAGAAAGACTAAAAGCTCTCTCTTTCAGCACTGTTGAGATTGAGCTAAAGAGCAGCTCTGAACAGGTCAGAAAAGTCAATCCCTGCAATTGCAGCTACTGAAAGGCAAGGCATGGGAGGAGAACAGCTGGGAGCAGCAACAAGCAGAGCCTGCTTTATTAGAATACAGTCTTTTGAAGAATACACTGACGATGATCAGGTAGGTGATGAGAAGAGTACCAAGAGCATGTTATGGAAAAAAAGCAAGTAACTAAAGCTGTGCTGTGTGGGCTGGAGCAACTAGTTCTAGGTTTGAGCAAGAATCTGGGCATAAATGACGTAGTGAATCTGGAGGCAAAGGACTGGGAGAGACTCTAGGACATGAGAAGAAGAAGTTAAAACACTTTTAACTGCAGACAAGCACTTTTTGTTGCAAAACCAAGAAATGTGGCATGGCTGGAGCAGCCAGTGGCACAACGGAGCCTTCCTTTACAGAAAGTGAAGAAGAGTGAGAGAAGCAGAAAAGGTCGTAAGGGTGGAGAGGAAGGACATTGCAACAAGAGGGTTTAGAGGACAAATGTCACCAAGAAACAACTCATTTGTCACAGGTGACAAAAAGGCGCACACAGCAGAAAGGAAAAGAAGATTATTTCTGTCAATGGCTCCTTGGAAGCAGACCTGCAATCAGGCTGGAGTTATCAATATGTCAAACATCTTATGACATCAGTTTCTTTCATCCAGGTAATAAAACCTGGCAATTTTTGCATGTGCCTGTGTGTGTTTCATTTGACGCTGGGGACAGAGCTGTTCAAAGCCACAGGAGTTCACACAGCAGCACATCTAGTTCTTGAACCTGCTTTTTAAAAAGGGGCCTTGGCAAACCTGGCACCAGCAGAGAACCACAGTTCCCAGCAAAACAATAGCTGAATAAGCCAATCCTAGGGAGCAGGCTGTCAGTGAGCCTGGTAGTGGATCCTTCACAACCCCAGGCTCTGAGGACATGAAACCAGGTAGAAAACAAGTCAGAAAGGTCAGATGCATCAAGGCATTGCACGTCTCCAGTTCCCCTGGCACTGTGAGCAGAGCTAAGGTGCCAAGTTCATCAGCACGAACCGACTTGCTAAATGCTTAAAATACATCCTATTGCAGACAAACAGGACAGAAAAACAACTAATCATCTTTCACAGCTAAGGCAACAAGGTCATTGCCTCTCCGTTAGCAGCAAGGAACACCAGAAGCAATGCAAAAGCAGAAGCATTTTCTTCTTTCTTATGACATCTTGGAATATACCACATCAATTCCTAAGAACTGAACAACCACAGAGGATTAGGTTTGGGGGTTTATTGCCCAGTAGTAATTAAATACTGAGACTTGATTAGTTAGTCAACACAAACTAATGTATTAACTTGTGTGAGCACAAGAAAACAGGTTCAAGAGCTTTGACAGCTCTTCCTTGTCCTTCAGTTTCTTTAGTGTGAGTTCAAGTGCCCATCAGATCCCAGAAATCAGTCAGAGCAACATAAACATCACCATTCCTAAACATTCCACTCATGTCCTTCACTCCTGGGCAGCCAGGATTGTTAAGAATGTTGGGAAAACTCTACATCAGTTTATAAAAAAAGAGAAAAAAACCAAAAGTCTGTGATCAGAAAGCTCTCTCCCATTCACAGTGACTGTAGCTACTAGTTGTTGCCAGATGAGGAAAAAAAAGGGAATGTTTAAATGAACTATTCAAAGGAACTGTTCACATCAGTGCAATAGAACCATCACAACACTGGGAGCAAAACAGGGAAAGAACATATTTTCACACTATTTTATTTTAGTAATCTTGCTACTATGGTTAGCAGTGTGCAGGCTTCTCAGCTAGATGCAAGAGATGCTTTAAAGAAGCATGAAAATAAGGTTTGATGCTTCCCTGAATTCTTAAAAAGAAATGTTTCTATTCTCTCATTTATCTTCACAAAGTCTTTCCGGAAGAATTTAGGATTTGAAAGAGAGAAAAAAGCCAATAAATTTGAAGAGCTTTTTTACATTTCCTGTTTCTCAAGACCCCTTAGTTCTGCCCTTTTACTCCTCCCATCACCTTGCAGTGTCAAATTGTCCTAGATGACACAGAAAGCAACAACAGCAGGGATTATTTTGTTCCCAGAACATGCTACTCTTGGACAAGGAAGAGACAATGGGAATACACAAAGAATTATGGAAGAAAAAGATCCAATTACAAAAGGTTGCCTCCAACTTCTTTTTACTATTCTTGCAGAAGAGCTCCTGCTCTCAGAAGCCAAACTGCTGCTGACACAACGTTTTACATCAGCAGCTCTGCCTGTGCTTTGGCTCACAAAGTTCGTAAATCCCATTTTACAGAGTCCTACAAGAAAATTGTTTGCAGCTCCCAGCAAGTAACAAAGAGAAATCATGTATGCCATACAAAATCAATTTTTATGTTGTCATTTACCCACTCCCATCTCTAATTGGTAATAAAGACAATACTATTGAAAAAAAGCAGAGACTTGAGAGATACATATGTACATAAGGTCTGTCCCAGTGTGCTGGGAACATTGAAAACAGTGGCTGATCTGTCACAGCTTCAAAGCTTTCATGAGCCGCTGCTTTGAAGCCAGTCCTGTATCTCCCACATCTGCAACACAGAGCTCTTCTGCTCCATCGCTGTCAGATGAGCCACCCAGGCTCTGTGATCCACCACAACTGTACCTGGTGGGTGGCATCCCAGAGCCCAACAAAAGCCAGGAGGTAGCACAGCTGCTGGGAGATGCATCCTGCCTTGCAGACCCTGTATTTGCAGGGACCCCCATCCAGCCACCACCTCTCACGAGTGGGAGCTGGCTGAGCCCTGTCATACAAACCACCTGCTACATCTCATGCTCTGCAAGTCCACTCTGGATTGGAAAGCACAGTTTGTTTTGCCCTGTGCTGCCATGTTTCACTTCTACACCAGCTCCACAGCTGAGAGCCGTAGCACACAGAGAGCCAAACCACAGACCACAGGGTTAAGATGTGGTGTGTGGGGACTGAGCAAACTTGCAGAGCAAACTGGATCACTCATTAAAAACCCTCCCAGTTGCTGCAGAAGTCAGTGACTGCGAGAGAAGGCCTGTCCCCCAACACCCATCCCCATCAAGCCACCCTGGGGCAGCAATTCCCCTTCCCAGGTCATTTCACACTGAATAGCTGCAAGCACAAGCAGAGGCTTTCAGTGGTCAGCGCAGCAGAACACCAAAAAGCATCACACCCAGCTCCTCAAAAGCACTCTTTAGGCACAGGGCAAACACACCACTATCTGCAATTTCCACACGAGAGAGAATCCCCTGTAGCACTGGGTATTTCTGTGGCACAGTTCCTTCGCCCTCAAACTTCAGCCAGGGACAAGGTCAACACAAGTGGCCAAGTCACTCCATTTTGACAACAAGCAGTACAATGGGAAGGCTCTTTCTCATGGACAGGCAACAGTATCTAAAGGCAAGATGGGCTCCAGAGTCACCTGCTCCCACCTTGTTCTCATTCCTCTGTGCCAGAGCCTGGTGTCAATACTTTTTCAGCAATGGACAGCCAAAATAAAAAAGAAATAAAAGCAAAAGGCTGATGAACCCCACACACTGTCAACTTAAAGCAGCTCTGACCTAATGGGACTAGCACTCCCATTCCAAGAGCTCCAGCACAAACTCACAAGTCTTTTTGGTGTTTCTGGATTTGAGCACGGGCTTTCTTATCCTCCTCTTCCTGCAGTTGCTTGGCCATCTGCAAGTCATGTTGCACCAGACGATTACGCTGAACATTTGTGGCCAAGTGATGCTCAACTGGAAATAAACACAGACAAGAACCCTCAAATCAGGCTGCAGAACTTCACTGTGTGAAAAAGACAAACCAAGTGGGAGGGAGATTCCAGCCCAGAAAGGAAGACAGATCTTGGCAGGGAAACACCAAGCAATCTATCTAAAGGTGGGAAAGTCCTGAACTGAAATTATGCTAGCAGCTTGAGATTGCCTCTTTTCAGCACTGAGGGGGCTGTATACGTGTCTGTTACCAAAACAAGTTCTGCATATCTTAACACATCCAGGTTTATAGGGTATAGAGCCTAAATTTTAGGCTTTGAATTTCATTTGCTGACCATGGAAAATTACCCTAGATGAATAAAGTGGGTCTGGGAGGGACCACCAGAGGCCAGTGAGGATGAACTAAACCTAAACCACTCCTTATGGATACTTCCCTTATTTGTTCTCAAGAACCTCTACAGAACAAAACTCCTCTCACTCTCAGCAGAATCAGTTCCAAAAATCTCACTACCTTTATATTTAGCAACAGAGCAACTTAGTGCTCCAGTGAGTCCTTTACCATACATGGATACTGCCTGTCAGAAAAAATGGCTAGGTGAGCTACAGCCCAGAGCCATCTTTAACTCAGTGGTCTCAGGTTCCAGCACCAAGGGCACAAGCAGCTGCACCCTTGGTGGAGCAGCTGGCATGGCATTAGCACCTGGTACTGGCAGACACCAAATCGGTGAGAAGCTGATTAGAGAGGCCACCACACCTGAAGCTGCAATGTAAACATACCCAAAGTAATAGATAAGCACATTAAAAAAAAAATTAAAAAAAAAAAAAGCACCAGTCACTTTGAAGATCCTGGCTGTACCTTTTTTCTCCTTTATAAGCCCTTCTAGTGTACAGCTGCCCTACCTCAAAATGTCTGAAAATGAAGGCTTCTTTCAAAAGGCAGACACTGGCAATTCTGAAACAAGTAAACAAACAGACCTCTTCTGGTTGTACTTCAGGTCAGACTATAAAACTTGAAGCTTCCAAAATTGCTAGTCATTTCTAAAAACCTTGCACAGCAACAAAACCCAAGTGCACTCCTACATGCAATTATATCATAAATGGCATAAACAAACTCAACTCTAAAGGAGAGCACAAAATTGAAATATGAAATGCAACTACCTCTAGGGTACAACGTGAGCTGGAGCAGAGCAAAGTGTAGTGTTACAAGACAGTGAAGACAGCAATAATAAACTGTATTCCATTAAAACAAAAAAATTAAATAAAAGCAGGAAGCATTTTTCTTAGCAAAATCAAATAAAGGCAGATATCTGTTGGGACAAGCTTGCTTCAGTTTGCACTAAAGATCATTGCTACTTACTCTCTTGTTCCTGTAAATTATGGGCCAAGGTATGATCTTCCAGAATAGCGAAGTCTCGACATACTGAACAGGGAAACAAAGTAAAGAGAATTAGCATCAGAAAAAACCAAAATCAAACAAAAAAGCATCACAAGAGCTATGGGAGTCAGGGGAGCATACAGATACATGGACTTTTGACACACTGTCTACCAGCCAAGGTCTGGACTTGTGTTTTTCCCCGCTCCTGCCATCATGTGTATTCTTGTGTGTGTTTATTTCTTTGTCCTTGTTGGCATAAAATGCCTTCCCCACTCTCTCCTGGACCTCCGCTTCAAGAACAGAACTGCCCATGCTACCACTGGATCAGACCTTCTGTACAAACCTCTGCATTCCATTCAAATAGAATATATATTCATACCAATGCCCACACTGACTGCACTCAGCTAAAACCAAGGGCAAGCATTTTTGTTTACTGTGACTTTCTGTGCCAGGTTAAAGAGTCTGAGAATAGTATTTTCATGGCACAAAGGGTACGTGCACACTGGCACCTCTCCAGAGCTGAGCAGACTGAGCTCCATGGCTCTCACCGCAAGGTATTTCTACCAGCTCAGGCATCATTTTCAGTTGTTTCTTGTAAGCTTCACGGACTGTTTGAAGTACAGATGCTGGATTTAAACCTACAACCCAGATATGGGATCAACCATAGCATTACAGGCAAGGATAAGTACAGCTTCTTCAAAAGATGCTGAAAATGACCTTGAGAAGAGTGAAAGGGGAAACCGACGAACCCCTTTGGCATCAGTTTGAAAGCAGCAGATTTTTGCCAATGCCTATCACTTTCCCACTTGAACTTTCAAAGGAATGCTCTACCTACACTGAAGAAAAACACCAGTGTGTATTTTTAATTTGTTATGATAGGCAGTAGGGAAACAAAACACAAGCCACATACATACTGGGACAGGGACAGACACACAGCATCAGGCTCAGCCTTTTGGTTGCAGGTTCACATCAGCATCTCTGTAAACCAAAGACAGTAACCTGTGCCCCCAGACTTCAGATGGAGCCCCTTTTCACACATCTGCCAGACCTGGGGTTCTCCCCTTGAAGCAGGCAAACTTACACTAGAGAGGTCTGTCACTCATTTTTCCCCTCAATGTGACAAGCTAAGAAGCTAAAGGGACCCATAGAGGGGAACATCTCCCACTTGAAACACACGTCACAAAGCAGAGCACTACAAGGTGCTCCTGAAGCTGCAGAGGGAAGTACAAATCCCTCCTGCTGTGCTCCACTGGCAAGACCTCTGGGGAAGACCAAGGATTCTCTTTAGCAATGCACAGGCAGCCTAAAAGATAAACTGAAAATAACTCCAAAACCCCCAGAATGCATGAAAAGTACAAGGGGAATTCATGAGGATTCTGTTCGTGAAAGGGTTCAGAGTCAGAAAAGATAAAACATTTCCATCACCACAAAGGAAATGAGAAAGGAACTGCCTTTTCCTGAGCCGTGATCCCACAAGCCCTCCCTTTTCTCACAGATGCACATGCTCCACAAGAGAAGCATCAAGACATTACTCCACACCCAGGTATCCTCACAAAATATCTGGAAGAGTTTCTAGTTGTCTGTACTAAGAGATCAGATAATGCTTTACCACATTCAGTGGAATTTCTGGTTGAGTCTTTCTGCATTGAAGGGTGTTTTAAGATGACAAAAGCTCCTAACAGCCAGAGCAACACTTCAGGGAAGGACAGTGACACACAGCAGGGTGGAGATGAGGACAAAGGTCGCAGTTATACGATCCCATAGTAGCTCACTTTAAGCATGTACAGATATGGATGGTGTAATTAGGGTTTTGTTGTTACTTTTTTTCATTGCAACTTCTTTTAAAAAAGGAAAGATAATATGAAACTAAATAGCATTGAACCCCTTCCAGTGGCCATTTCTGTACAAAGAAAGAAACGTTGCCTTGAGCCACAGATCTCGAAAAGCCACAGCGGAGTCACAGGCAGCAGTGCTATTCACAGGTGACAAACCCAGGGTGCTTGGTGGTCACCAACACATGCTTTTTACAGGATAGGGCAAGGGAATCTTGCCCACAGAGACTAATTCTGCGATCCTTAATACTGCTTCAGTTTCCTAGAACGACTGTGGAACAACCATCTTCTATTCACAAGAAGTATCACTTGCCTGCTGGAAGGGCACATCCAACTCACAGGTTTGAACTCTACCATGAGTTCAGAGCTAATCAAAGATACCTCAGCACAGAGCCAGTCTGCCCAAATCTAGGGCAATTATTAGTGCCATGTATTCAAGAAGCAACACTTGCTCTTGACTGTTTAAAAAAAAAAAAAAAAGAGAATGGGAGGAAAGTGTTATTTTTAACTGCAGTAGGTCTCTGAACGAGTCCACAGCACAGCTGCCTGAACAGCTGTACTAGCAAGACAAGGCAGGCAGCACAGGAGCAAGGATGAACGTTTCAGAGCTACACAGTTTTTCTGCATAAAGACCACTGCTACAAGAAATGCTTATACAAGTAAATCCAAGCCCTTCCCAAACCGATTCTGCACAGGCTCATACACTGCTACGATCCCTGTGGTATTCAAGAGCACTGTCTTGTCAGTCAGTCATGGTGCTGATGGTGCTGGCAGACCTTTGCTCCATCCTCCCCAGAGAGGCACACGTGCACAGGAGGACTTCAGCTTTGTTTTTTTTACTCCATTCTACCCACACCCAGACACACTCCTCTGTTTGGAAAAATACATGTTACAGAAACACGCTTGGCACATGGGCAAGAAAGTAGGAGGGCATGGCAGGACACTGCTCCTTGTCTTTTGACAGTCTTGCACCAACCCCAGAAAAGTCTCATCTCTATCACTGAGCTTTATTCCTACAATGCAGCAATGATTGTTTAATCCTTTTGGATTGAAGGGCCACTGAAGACTTTGTAAAGAAAGCATGGACTCAAAAAGGCAAAGTCCATATACACTTGTGTTGCATAGACAGGCCTGCTTCTTCTAGCTGCTCTTCCAGAGAAGTGCTGAAGTAGTCCATGGGTCTACAAACAAACAAGCAAACCAAACTCCTCAGATTCTCAGTTCTTACAGGCTACAGCTGAAAGCTGCTGGACATCACAGACATAAAGCAGGGACAAAGGTTCCTGTTTAGGTTGTTTTGAAGCTCAGTGCCTGGTCCAGGAAGCACATATAGGCGAGGGTACCACCTTCCTCGGCGCAATTCCCAGCTCCTGACCCAAAGCCACCTAGGTCCAGTGCCAACCCTAACATGGCCACACAGCACCCAGACCTGCCGCTGTGCCCTGCCGCTGCCTGTGCCACCTCCACACATCAGTGACAAAGCAAGTGGGGACACTGCCCTGGGATGAGCCACCAGGTTGCAGGGCTTAGACATGAAAAAAGGGGCTGGGTCTTAAACCAGATATTGACTCACCAAGATCCAGGTACAGAGAGAGGGAAGCTGGACAGTTACCAGTGATACGCACACTGGAAGCTCCTCAGTCTCTGGGTTCCCTGGTGCTCCCATCTCACAGAGAACACAGCATGACTGGAGCAGACTGGTAGGGCAGCAGCAAGCCTTGGGTTTGTTCACACATTTGGAATTATTTGAGCATTGCTGAAGAAGCCATTTGGCTGCACACACATTCCAGTTACAAACCCAAACAGACAGCTCAAGCACACAGCCCTCTCTTTGTGCTGCTGTGGCTGCTGGCAGGGCAGGCAGCACAAGAAGACCTTTCGTCACTGTCAGAAACTTGGCTGGGCTAGCTGCCTCCAACTCATCTGAGCACATTATTCTCAAGTCCCATCAGCCTGAGAACAACGTGCTAAGGAAGATGAGAACATCCCATTACGAACACAGTGAAGCACTGTCAGACAGCCAGGTGGCAAAGGATGGGGACACCTGCACCTCCCTAGCAGATCTGGGGCTGATGGCAGTGCAGAGCATTCCTTCATAACTAGACCCAGTACCCATGGCACCAAGCCAAGCATGACAGCAGCTGCAAGTGAGGCCAAGGAAACCAATCCTTGAAGACTCACACCCAACAATGAGGCAACTATGAAATAATTGGAGATGTGGACCAGCCAGACATGGTCTGAAATGAAGTTTCATCAGCACTACTTCTTCTTCCCTGCCCAGTGTCAGCAGGGTACAGCACAATCATTACTAGGTATTATATACTCTGGGTTTGTGCTGAGAAATAGGATGGCCTCAATGACAACAGACTCAATTTCTACTCTCTGAGAGGCTTCGCATTTAAGGGGAAAGAAATCCACTTCCTTGCTCCCTAACTGTATGCCTAAAAAATTAAAGGTAAGATTAACATTACCTTCACTGTTGCAAATTAACTTGACTTCCCATCCCTGGGTCCTGGCTGGGAGCCACCAGGCAGTCAAACAAGCAGCAGGGGTACAATCAGAGCAGCTACAATTGGCAAATCCAGTGAATCATGAAACAGTCACAACAGGTTTACCATAGTCTGATTAAGCCAATCTGCCTTGGCACAGCAGGGAGCAGACTTGGAATACACTCTGGCACAGCTGTCAATAAAATTAGTGCCTGCCCAGGAATCCCAGTGGCTCCTATAGCCAGCAGAGGCACCAGCTGGGGCGGATGAGGGCAGGAGCATCACCTCTAACAGTGGTGGGATCCAAAATTCATTCATGGAAGAGGGAGCTCACTTGTTTTGAGGAATCCTCAAGAGCCTTTCTGTAATCTCCAAGCACAGGTCTTCTCCTCTGGTAGTTCTCACTGGAAATATGCCTTTCTGTGCATTGGTGCACCTGAGGCTCTTGGAAGCATGGCTGCTTTATGACTGAGATAAGAAAGTCCCGAGGTACAACAGCTCAGCACAATTTCATTAAATAACCTCTTCCATTTTATATTCTGCCACCCATCTCACTAACTTTCTCCAGCATTACCTCAGCTCCACAGGTCATCATTTCTAACACCTCAAACTGCTTCAAACACACCGATGTAACCACAACAGAGGAGCAAAGGCAGCCTTAGATGTTGTAGTGATACTCAGATGTGTGACAGAGGTAGGTAACACCCAGGAATGGGTGGTGTGGAATATGCACTGTCTCACAAGGTCAGCCCCCACTGGCTTTTCAAGCAAGGTTCACAGCAAAACATCCCCCTCACTTCTGCCTGAAGTCTTAGATCATGTTTTGACATCCACTGCAGGTCCCAAGGGCCCCCTTGGTTCACGTGGCCCATATAACGTGTCCAGGACATGGGCCAGTTCAATGACCCAGGGACCACAGAGGCGTGTTCCAAGCATTTCCTTTTGGGTCTTAAAAACCATCTCTTGCTCCCCGCCCCCTCCACTCCAAGCATCTTCCCGTCAGCATTGTGTGCTGGGTAATTCACAAAATAAACTAGGTGTGAGTCATGCTTAGTTTAGAGCATCTGCAGTTCTTGAATTCTAATCTGAAGGACAGGAGGGAGAGGAAAGACACAAGTAACATGAAAAAGCAATATCATCAGCTAAAAATCATTTTTTTAGGGCCTACAGAGCTGATAAATTAAGTGGCAATCAGCAAATGCAGCCTTTTACAAGCTAGCAGTCTCAGGAGGATGCTGAGTTATGAAAATTCCTGCAGATTAGAAAGCAAGTTGGGATCTCTTAGATACTCTTACTAGCAGGGACTGGTCAGGCCACTCCAACCCAGGTAGATCTCCAAAATCCGCAAATTATTTCCTTGAAACAAAGCCAGCCTGACCAAGCAGCCATCCAGCTGAAGGTGAGAGGATACCCTGAGGGCAGCTTCCAGATAAAACAGGCAACTGGGATGTTTCCTTCCCAGCCCCTGCAAAGCTGCTCTGTGAGATACATGGCTCAGCCTCAGCAATTCCCGTTTCTGCCCTGCCTCTCCCATTGCACCAGGAGATACCCGAGCTCCTGCTACCACACGTGGGTGCTGACAGAGGCTGGCTAGAACATGTCTGGCCACTGCAGTTATACAGATGACATTCTAGGACCTTGCTCACCAGGCCCCATCACGCCGAGGACATCAGAAAATCATGCAAGGAGAAGGTGGATCCCAGACAGAGGGCAGGTCTGGGCAGCCTGAGAAAGGGAACAATTTCTGCTTCTCAGCCACAGCACCAGAGCATCACACATAGCTGGGAGCTATGAGGCAGCACAAGGAGACTGGGTGACTCCATGGGGAACCAAACTGAGGGGTCTAGGCCTAATTCTCAAAGGTGCAAACATGCAAAATAATAATAAATATAAATAAGTAAATAAGTAAGTAACTAAATCACCAAACCACCATGTTTTTTTTACTAGCAGTCTTGGCCTGGAAGCTAAGAACGTCTTGGGATTTGAGAAGGAGGTTACCCTCTCTGCTCTAAGCAAAATGCCTTGAGGTCAAGGCCATGAGATTTTTGTGCTCTGTCTGCACCATTCTCCCACATTAAGCTCTCACCTGCCTAACTATGCTTTAAAAAGGAAGACTGTATGTATTTTGGAATCAAATCCCCAGAACTTGATTGTATTTTTTAACCTGCCTTGGAATAGAAATCATCAACACTCACAAAGTGCCTTCTCCAAAGGCTACTAGTTTGGCAATCTCACTTCTGTAAAGAAGCCTGCACACTGTACCACAGACCAGTCCTAAAGCTGAGAGAGCATCTGCTGAACACCTCAAAGCAGAAGGCAATGTGCTTGCAGTGTAAACAGGAAGGTGGAGATACTCAAGGTAGTGAAAAAATAGCACAAGGCACCTCAAAAAGGTTATCCTTTGAGCAAGCCCCAGCCACAAAATTTGATAAGATTTATCCTTCTGCTTTTATACAGAAGGCTGCCATGTTCTTCATCACTGGATAATTCCAGCCTTCCTAGTTTCATCTGCCATATTTCTAAATAAGAGCAACTCTCCTTATTCCCAAAGCTTAAAATACAACCCATAGGTAGAGAATGTTAAAGACCATCTCTTTGACTTCCAGAAGAAAATGCTGAGTTGGAGCATTTCAATCACAGAACCATAGAATAACTTAGGCTGAGAAAAACATTAAGTCCTAAGTACAACCACTGGCCTGGCACTGCCAAGCCCACCACTAAAGCATATCCCATGTACACATCTTTCTAATACCTCCTAGAACAGTGACCCAAATACTTTCCTGTTCCAACCACTGGTCATCCTTATGCTAAAGATGTTTTTTGTAACATCCAATATAAACCTCCCCTGACAAAACTTAGGCCAATTCCTCTTGTCCCATCACTTGGTACTTGGAAGAAGAGACCAATGGCCACCTGGCTGCAGCCTCCCGTCAGGGACTTGTAGAGAGCAATAAAGTCTCACTTGAGCCTCCTTTTCTCCAGGCTAAACACCCCCAGCTCCTCATAGGACTTATGCTCCAGACCCTTCCCCAGCTCCACTGCCTTTCTCTGGACTCACTCCAGCACCTCAGTG
The DNA here is from genome assembly GCF_965178545.1 of Coloeus monedula. Lineage (NCBI taxonomy): Eukaryota > Metazoa > Chordata > Aves > Passeriformes > Corvidae > Coloeus > Coloeus monedula. Next base: position 15,261,436 of record NC_138790.1, read on the forward strand.
TCTGTCTTGTAGTGAGGGGCTCAGAACTGAGCATAGGATTCAAGATGTGGCCACACCAGTGCCCAGTACAGGGTGACAGTCACTGGCCACACTACTGCTGATCCAGGCCAGGATGGCACTGGCCTTCTTGGCCACCTGGGCACACACTGGCTCATATTTAGCCAGCTGCCAACCAGCACCCCCAGGTCCTTTTCCACTGGGCAGCTTTCCAGCCACTCTGTGCCAAGACTTTCAGAAGTACCTAAAAATGGCATTGAGCCTTAAGAAGTAATGACACCCATGCTTTGAAAAAATCACCCTTTTCAGCCATGTCCAGTTGGGTCCCCACACAGAGTACCCTGAGTCACAAGAACTGTCCAATACCCTCAAGTCCTACAGCCAACATTGCTGTCACAGCTGCTGCTTTCTATTGCAAGGGCTCAACATACACAATATATTAACACTTTAAAGCAGAGAGCAGATAGGTAAGACTATATGTGTTAATGTCTGCAAGTCATTACCTGCCAGGCTCAGAACACTCAACTCTGTAGAAATTTCTTGATTGCCCCAATGTCCATCTACCTGTCCAGGACTGCCTACACCCAAAAGATCACCAGTGAGCTCAACCATTGCATTGTGAATCTACCAGTTAACATCCAGGTGGACAAGTACAAAAACTTCCGGGTAGATATACTTGCCTGGGTATGGCTTGGCTGGTTTGACACCCCAGTCAAATAGTAGACCTCAGGCAGCCAAACACTTCACTCACAACATCTGAGATGTAACCGGGTGTGTGTATGGAAGATAATCTCAATCATCTGTGAGAACAAAAGCTGCTTGTGTAGTTCATCCTCTCCAGCACTTGACACAGCTTCAGTTGACTCAGCTAATACTGTGCAAAAGGAACAACCAACAATAAAGGAAGGGAGAAGTTTTCCTAGAAGTCAGTTTTAACCACTACCTCCCAGCCATGGACCACAGCAAAACAAACAACACTTGACTCCAACAGCTGTGCTTTACCCTCACTTTGCCCAAAGGCAAACTACCACACACATCACAGGGCAGGAGTTGCCTTCACCAGGAGAGGTCAAAACCCCGGGCCCATAGAGGCCCCATGAGCACCACTGCAGCTGTAAGACACACCTTCAGCTGTGTCCCATGGATCCCAAGATATCCCTGTTCTGGAAGGCTTTTTGGTTTCTTTTGCAGATGGAATGTCATGGCAGCTCTAGCTTTAAACCCAACACCACTCATCTAAGTTGGTGTAAGCAGGGGGAAAAAGAAACAGTCTTTTTTCATGTGCAACTCAAAACAGCCACCCACTCAGAAAACTGCTGGGGCATGGAGCTTGCATCTCAAGAGATTTGCATTGCATGTACACTTCCTTACCCCACACCAATCTCCAATGGTGATCACTGTATTCTGTTGTTTTATCTGATTAATTCAGCTTTTATTTCAGCATTTTAGCCAATTTTACACTACATAAAACTTTCAGAAGGACACACTGAGTTTCCCAGACAAGCAAAATTTCTGTTCTCTGGTAAATACACAAACTAGGTTTCCCAGATATGCAAAACTTCTGCTCTCTGATGAATGCACAGCTAAACCCCTAGTTCAGTTCAGCAGTTTCTCTGCAGACAGTCGGCAGGCCCACTTTGTGGTTCAGGGTGGCCTTCGGGAGCCATGGCACCCTGGATTGCAGGTATTTCACCAGCATTTCTCAGCCCTCAGGCTGTGGTGAATAACCTCACAGGCAGCTCCAAAGAGGCAGGCAGGCAGCCAGGAGCAGAGATAACGCAAAGTGTCAGCTCTCCCAGGCTTCTCCTCCAGCTTAATCCCAAGAGATAACATAGCAAAACACAAGGGACACAGGATGCAAAAAGGGAGGTTTCAATGGCCCTCTGGTACAACTTCATGCCCTGACTCAGTTTGGTGACTGCTTACAAAAGGCTGACTGCTGGAAACCTCACACCCACACAGAAGGTGCTGAGTGCCAAAAAAAGGTTCAAGTTCCTCTCTAAACCCCACAGCGCAGTTTTTACACGACAGTGACCTGCAGTCATACAGAGAAACAAGAACCTCTGGAGAAAACAAGCAGAACAAAGACTCTCACCAGAGATGCCACTTTCTCTTCAGCCTTTGGGTGACTAGAGCCAACCCTGAGACTGCTCCATGGCTTGTAGCTAAACGAGAGCTGCAGCTGAAAGGACACACCACAGTATCAGTGCACATTCAAACCAGCCAGGTTTTATTCCTCCAGATCAGATACCAAGAAAAGCAAAGCTCCAGCAGGATGGGCCTCTGGGCAGCCTCCCAGCCTTGATGGAAACCCTGTCAGCTTCTGCATTCGAAGCTGAAGGTATCTGAACTGATCCTGCAATCAGCTCCAATTCTTGCACAGATTCCCATCAGCTTCTTTTCCCTAGAAAGGTGGCTGCTAGGATGCAAGGAAAGACTCCTGTCTGCCACCCGTTCAGCTGCTGCAAAGCTGCTCTGCAAGAACAACCTTCCTTCACTTAACCAAGCAAGGCTGTTGATTTATTTCAAAACCCTTTTTCATTGCTCCACCAGCTCCTCACGGGTAGTCTCCCCTCTCCCCCCTTGCTTCCTGTGTTTAAGTTCTCCAGGTTTATTAGTCAGCTCTGGGGAACACAAAGTACCAAAGCTGGCCCCAGATCAGTCAAAACTCCACATCCATCTACAAGTCACAAATCAGTAAAGTTGCAGCACTAACAATACATGTTCCCTTTCCTGTCACGGCCTTGTGCTGGCACACTGCCATAAGTGCAGATTTAAAACACTGGCATACAAGGGCAAGAATAAGTCCCTGGCTTCTGAGGCCAGATGGACAGTGAGGCAGAGCTCCCTGCATCATCCTGAAGCAAACTGTTTTGTGGCATCTGAGCCCACAGTTCACAGGCATTGCAAAGCATGAGGAAGAAGCAGGATGGCAGCCTTTTCTCCTCTCCAAGAGCGTAAAATGAGCTCCAGGTCAGTAAAAGTAAAATTTTTTGGTTTGGAAACTATCACCTTCAGGTGATATTGCATATTTACAGCTTCTTTAAAAGAGAAAAAGTAAAAAAAGAACACTTTAATCAGGACCAGGTAAGTTCACCTGATACGCAGCCAGAGCTGATGCTGTGGGCAATGCCAACAGCAACTGCCTGGAATACCAGGTAACTGAGCTGGAGACAAACCTGCTTTTTCCTTTTATCAGGGATGTGCAGAATCCAGGCAGGGCTGTGCAGCCCTAGCCAAGGACCCAGTCCTTCCAGTACTGCAGTTAAGGTCAGGAGAACCCAGCCTCTTCCCAGCATCAACTTCCTTCGGAAACCTGGCGCCAACCAGATGGCCTGCAGGACAGCACAGCCCTGTGAATGGCAGAGCACTCTGCCTGCCATGAAAACAGCCAACACCCTGGTGGCTTGGAAAATTCCCAGGCCTTCTCCATGCTGTGCTCTACCACCTCACCCCAGCCCCCAGCAGCACTGCCAAAGGCTCCAGGAGGTGCTGGTGAATTTAGGACATAAATCCTTCCCATCCCACCAGCCAGCACCTCAATAATAAAACTAACACCAGAACACAGGGAGAGGCCATTTCTTTGCACCAGAATGCTACAAGTAATTCTTGCCATATCCAGAACAGATAGATATGATAAGCTGCTTTTGCAGTGCAAAGTCATTGTGCTATGCAGAGGTGGAGAAGCTTTCCATCCACACCAGGGCAGGGTGCCCTAAGCCAGACCAGCATTACCCTAACCCATGTGCCAAAGCAGTGGCAACAGTCCCTCTGCAAGGAACATTTCCAGCCAGAGCAGACTACAGCCTCTCGTTCTGTCTGGACGTAGAGCCAATGCCACACACATAACGCAGAAAGGAATTAAAACCCCTGCCTTCTCATTGCCAGGAAATATTCCTGTTTGCATAAACTTCCCTCCTCCCTTTGCCCCGTTACTTCTCATGTCACTCCTGTCAGTATCCTTATGGTATGTCTGTGTCTCAGTGTTTTCAAATATTTCCTCACTTATGTCCTTTTCCCCTTTGTCATCACTTACTGAACACCACATACTGAGCCCACATAACATTTCCCCTTAGAGCTGACTCCTCTAGCTACCAAATTCTGGTTCAGCAAAAGGGTTCAGGAAAGAATGAGCAAAAATGCACACAGGAAACTCAGTTTTACCACACATGGCTTGTTACACCTCCTTTGAAAAGAGAAGTGAAAAAAAGTGAGTCACCTACAAACCCACTTTGACTTTCTGTCCTGAAGAGCACCTACTGCAGGGCAGAGCTACCAAGAGCACACAGACCAAACCTCTACCAACCCAGGCTGAAGACAAAAAGATCTCACTATTTTAGTTTGGCCGACAGAGCATTGTGGCAGTGGCATCATGGGTTGGAATGCAATTAAAATAATCATCAGTTGAGTTTCTGGAGTCTGACACAAAATAATTGGGCAGGTGCAGATGGGCTGTGCTAGGCTCTGAGCAGGCTTTCATCTACACCTTGCTCTCCAAGGAGAGTAACACTTCTGGCAAGCTTAATTCACAGGGTGCCTGGGGTTACATGGTAAATTTTATGAGGGCCCAGGCCTAACTGATCCCCTTTGCTCAATGCAAGGTTCACAACAGCACTGCCTTGCACCGACAACCTGATGCTGCACTCTCCTGTTCTCTTTCCAGCCCTGCTAAAAGTCTCTCCCAGCAACCGTGCAGTGTCAAGGCCACACAACACTCACTGAGCAAGCTGTGTGATATCTTTTCAAGTACTGAGAAAGAAAACAGCAGGAAGGCTCCAATTTCTACTTCTTAAAAAAGAAGTATAAATGAAGTGTCAAGGGACCTTCCCGAAGTCCTATACGTGTTCTGTGGAAAAGCCAGCGCTGTAAGGTGAACAGAGAGCATCACTGACACATGTCAGCCTCCACGGACACAGCAGCCTTCCTGGTGGGAATGTCCACCAAACATGCCCTTTGCTCCCTGCAATGCAACCAACCAGCAGCAGAACAGCAGCTGTCATTATCACCTTCTTGGAGAACAGCTGAAGGTCAAGCCAGCAGCAACTGCCACGCCAGAAAATGGACCTAAAGCTTCTCAAGTTTTAAGGCAGTTTCACCAACAGACCAACCTCTTTCCCTCAGTCCTTCAGCCTTCAAACCAGCAGTGAAGGAGCAGGAAGCCAACCAGCTGGGGACACTCTGGAAAGGGGAGAAGGAAGCAGGCAGGGAATTCGTCGCTTTGTCCTATAAATCAGCACATTCATGTGAACTGGATGACTCTGAGCAAGAAAAAGAAAGCTTACTCCAGCAAAACAGAAGTTTCACACAGCTCCAAGGCATATTCAGTCGTTTTTCCAAGAGGGGTTTTTCTTCTGCCAGAGAGAGCAGAACTGGCCTTTCCTGCTCCTTGCAGCAGCCATCTCCAACTCCTGCCTGGCACCCTCTGACATTTTCCATGGCCACAGGAAATGAAAGATTAAGCAGAGGCCCGTGGTGATCGTAAACACACCGCTCACCTGGAATCATTACTCAGAGACCAGCAATGGGTGGTGGACGATGTCACGATGTCCGAGTTGTATCATAAATGGGATAAAACCCCCCACTGCATCCCTGTACCCCCAGGAATTGGTGCAAAACTAGGCTGTGTCCCCTCTTATCCCTGTCCAAAAATCTGTCAGGAGCTAAGGAAACATCTCTGCAAAAAGCATCAACAGGAGTCTTGGAGCTTCTCTCTGCCAAAGAGTGCTTTTGGAGCAATCTTTTTGCCTCAGTTCCACCTCCACAGCAGCTCGCAGAGGACAAGTGGTAAGGATTTAGGGATGGGAAGAGGCAGACCTGCTTGCTCAGTTGCCTTTCAGAGCCAAGAGCATGAAATATGCTAATCCTGCCCATCTCTGCCAAGCACTGCAGACCCAGAACCACTGAATGCATAATAAAACTTTCACCCAGCTTTAACCAGAAGTGAAATGAGTACCACAGCCTCAGCTACTGAAATCATGCATGCTGGGAAAACAGATCTCCTATTACCCAGGAGAGCTGGATGTGAACCAGTGACCTGTGTCTATGTCCCATCACTCTCCACCTCCCCTCAAGCCATCCATCTTGCCTGAATTTTTCAGAGCCCTTAAAAAAGGAAGTCACAAAGCAGAAAATCATGATGCTGCAAGGAAAAATCCCAGCTGGAGCCAAAGGGCATGGGGCAGGTGGCTTCACAATGACCCAGTTGACCCTCAGCTGCTCTCAAAATTGTTGCCCTGATTATACTAATCCAGTTAAAGGCCAATGCCTCCTTCAGATGAATGCAGCTGACAGCTCATCCCTCAAAACCATTCCCCTGAAAAACCCCTAAGCAGAATCTTTCCTCATCAGACACTGCGCCAGCCACTCACACTTCCTTGATCCTCTTCCACCTTTGACAGACATCAGATTTCTCTTGTCCACTGTCATGCTGCTGAGCACAGACAGGCACCAAAGGCCTCAATATAAGCCAATAACTTCAGTCTGTTCCATGAGAGCCTGACACATTGCACCTCAGAGCTGATCCCCCTCCCCAGTCACTTGGAGGGTCAGTAACTAGAAGGTTTTTATTGCAGGAGTCTCAGCACAGGTCACGTTAAGCTGCAGAGGTCAGCAGAAAGGTCTGTAGCTGGAAGGAAGAGGAAGACTGATGCTAACAGCAAACTTTTATTCAGTTTATGCTAAGGCAAAAGAGAGCCAGCCAGACTGCCTGCCCCAGAGAACGCCTTGCCAAGACAGAAAATATTCAAGCTCTTCCTGTTTCCCCAAGGTCACAGTCAGAGCTGTATCTTTTATTACCATGTTTGGGATACCGGCCTCTCGGGCAGCAGACTACCACCAGCAGCATTTGAATGTACAGCTCAGGAGCTCCCAAAAGTCAAATCAGGTGCTTAACAAAGAGTAGAAACCACAGTGTGAACATTGTTGTGTCTCTCCAAGCACAGGTGCCACAATCAGCCTTTGTCAAGGCTGCAGCTCCAGACAGCAGCATGGAAGGGTCAGTTCTAATCATCAGCCCAGACATACCACCCTTGTATTTCTTTACAGTACTACTAAAAATAAAATTCAATAAAAACACTTTACCCACTGCAAATTTCCACAGTTCTCCAGAGCTGCACGTTGCTGGGGCAGAGTTTAGGCTCCCAGCCTGCCCCACCTCTCCCTTTTCTCTCCTCACAGAGGATTCAAACTGGCATGAATATGAGCCCCTGGGAGAATGCCCAAACATGGGGTTTTTCTGCTGCTGCCAATGGCTCTTGGAGACTGCAATGGATGAGGGATTGAGCCTCAGCCTGAGCAGACAGGTATTCCCTTCACAAAGACCTTTGGAAAGGCAACAGCAGACAGGACCACAGGTACATCCCCCAGAGAGGGGTGAAGTCTGCACAGCTCCAAAACACCTCCCCAGAAACACCTCCCGTGCAGCCCTGCCTGCCTGCATGGGGCCAGGAATGCCTGTCAAGTCCAAGGGCTAGCTTACAGCAGGCAGCCAAGAAGGGTGGAGCCCTTCCCAAACATAGCTCCTAGTAATGCATCAGGTCACAAGAGACGAGAGGCAGTCAGAGATCAAGCAGAGCTCAAGACAGTTTTATTTGCTTTATAAGTAGCTAATTAAAATAATGTTTCTAGGATGTTTTTATCACCAAAAGGCTCACAAATGAGACCTCTAGTAAAAAAAGATCTACACACACAAAGCTGAGCAATCTCCTGAGGCAGGTCAAAAGAGCAAACAGCAAAGGCTGCTTTGTGAAAAACAGATATGTCATAGACACTTGGGAGATGAACAGAAATGCAGGCAGAGAAGCACAGGCCACAGACTGCAACTAACACCAAAACCTTCAACAAATAACTTACAAGAGGTTTACTGACCACAGAGGTCAGATCCACTCTACTACTCATGGAAAAATGGGTCTGTAACACCAGGCTGCAGCGGCAAGGTGTAGTTTATACTAGGAAAAGGGTGTTTTGAGGGTATATTTTACACCAGTAAACCCCTGTCCACAAAATAAACTGGACCAGCTGAAGTGGTTTTCACCAGCAAAATGCCATCCATATCAGGCCTTCAGCTGATATAAATGCTTTTAGAGATAAAAAAGGAAAGTAAACACAAGAAACAAGACTTCCTGCAGCACCTAGCTACTGTTATCAAATTTTCACTACCATCGTTAGACTGAATCGATCCCACTTTTAGAAGAGCTTCTGAGATCACTCCAGAGGAGGATGACACTGTCTCTCAGCAGTCCTGGCTACCTGCAGACGGGAGAACCCGGACACAACACCTCCTCTCCCTAAGCAGAGCTGGTGAAGAACAAAGTACTCAAACCAAAACGATGTTCTTCATTGTTAATGAATGACTAAGCCGACCTTTACCCCAGACAAAGAAAGGGAATGCTTTTTCCAGAAGGATCAACAGTGATTTCTCTATCAGGAACAACAAATATTTCCCTCGGTATGGCAGGCGATGCATTTCTTTCCTTGGCTGGCATTGACACAGAGCACGAAAAGACCTAATCCAAAGCATAGCTCAGCCTCAACACTTCCCAAAACAAAAACAAGTGATGCCATTAAACTAAAAGCGTGACACATGCCTGAGGCTTTGCAGAACATGGCTCAAACCTCATCTACTTTGCACGTTGCTCTGGGACACTCCTTTAATCCCATTGCTATCAAGTAACAACAGATCGTAGTAACAGGACACTCTTGCAGCTTAATCCACACTATACCGTAGGTGCAAATTTCCCATGGACTGGTTGAGTTACAGTGCAACGCTGTAAATATACTTTCATTCAGCATGTAAACTACCTCAGCTCAGTCCAGTTAGTGCAATTCAAAAATTAATAAAGGCAAATCAAATCCAGGCTACTTAAATTCTGAATATGAGCATCTACACAGGGATTTAATTCACTTTAATCAACCCACTGGAAAGGTTAATTGGATTCATTTTCTTGAGTAACCATGTGAAGACAGACTCTAAGGATGAGATCTTGACCACACTAAAATGGCCAGTAACAGTTTTGCTAATGACTTAACAGGACGAACATTAACCCCTAAAATGTCAGCTTCAGCTTTTGTTCCAGTAGCACAAAGTGAAGCATTAAAGGATGACAGGAGGTCAAAAGGAACCCCCAGCTGCCTGCACAGACATATGTTTTCTACTCTTGGCCGGCTAAATCATCAAATTCACAACAGCTATTTTGTAAGAATTGAAATTTGGGAAAAAAAGTGACCAGTGGCAAGGGAAACAAGTTCAAGGAAGTTTGGTTTCTTTTAGGCAGGAAAACAGTACTCTCTATTACTAGAGAGTAAATCTAAACTAACTTGATTATGACAGAGCTTCTACTGGTTTATATCACAAATCACTGTCAGAAGGAACAAACTATCTCCTACAAAGCTTTCTAAACCCAAAGCAGCTCCAGGGCACATTTAACTGAGCTCAAAGGCACACGTGTGAGGCAGACACTGTGCTAACAGGGAAGCCGAGGCCAGCCCGGCCCAACAGAAGGTGAATCCGTGCTCTGAGCACAGGCCAAGCCAGCGGGACCCCCGAAAGCGAGGGGGGCACAGGGGGGTCTGCAGGGCGGGAGCGGCTGCTTGGCGCTCCCAAGCTCAGCGCAGGCCAGTCTTCATAAAAACCGGCAGGCTTAAGTGTTTATAGCCGGGGCCTCAACATCACCAGTCCCCCTCAAATCGCCAAATCTGTGGCTATTCACAGTTCTGCTTCCGTTTTTCTAATGCCCCGAGCGGAGCCTCCGAACCCGGCCGAGCCGTAGCTGTGAGGGACAGACAGACAGCCCTCCCTGTTCGTCCATCCCCCGCAGGAGGCTCCGGCTGCCTCATCCCCCGTGGGAGCGCAGCCCCGGCCGGCGCCCCCAGCCCGGCTGCCCGGGCGCGGCGGGGGGAGCGCGGCGGAGGCGCCGGCGGCGGCCTCGGCCCCGGCGCAGACAAAGGGCTGCGCCCTCCCCCAGCGTCGCTCCTCGCCTTCTCCCGGGGAGAAGCGGCGCTGCCAGCCCGCCCCCCGCCGCTCGCTCGGGGACGGGAGCCGGGAGCGGGGCCAGCAGGGCGGCCACGGCTCTGTCCAGCGACCGCTGCCGCTTCGCCGCCGGCCTCCACCTCTCGTCCCCTCTCGCCACCCGCACGGCCGCCGGACACCCCGCACCGGGACACCGCCAGCCCCGGGAACCCCGGTGCCGCGGCGGGAGCACGGAGCGCCCCGTCCCCTCCCGCTGACCCGGCTCCACGCCAGAGCCGCGAACCGCCGCGGCGCCTGAAAACTGTAAAATAATAATGTTTAAAAACCCACCCCAAACCAACAGTTTCTCCCCTGCCTCGCTCCCATTTCCCCTACACCACCCCGTCCCGTCCAGCGCCCCCTCCGCCCCGCGCTGGGGTGAGCCGCACCTTCCTTGACTCCGGGCAGCTTGGAGTGGTCGATGCCGATGCCGGCCATGGCCGGGCCCGCGCCCCGCTGAGGGCGGCCCCGCTGAGGGCAGCGCGGCGGTGCCGCCCGCGCCCCGCACCACAAAGTTGGGAGCGGATGGAGCCGGCGCGGCCGGGCCGTACGGCGCGGGAGAGCGGACAGAAAGCGCCGGGCGGGGCGGAGCGGGGCCGCCTCGCCGCCCCTCGCCCCCCTTCCGGGGAGGCGGACGGGGGCGTCCCGGGCTGCTTCCCCCTCCCCTTCCCTGGCGGGGCTCGGGCGGCAGCTCAGCGGGACGGGTAGCCTCCGAGGGCACTTATTTATACGTTTGGGTTTTTGAGGTTGTTTCTTTTTTTTTACTGTTTTATTGTTTGTGGGGGCGGTTTGGCTGCTTTGAGGCGATGGCCGGAGATCCTCTCCTACCGCCGGCGCGGCTGTCAGACCGCTCGGACAGCTCCGGTCCCCGGCGCTCTCCCGTACCGGGTCCGGCTGCCTCTGCCCCTTCATCCCCAAACCATCCCACCCCCTGCTCGCGCTGCTCCGCCGGCCTGGGAAAAGCAGAAGCGTCCCGGTGGAGCCTCAGAGCCACAGCTCAGCGGTGTCACGGCCCCTGCACCTTGTCCCTCAGGGACGGGGGCGGTGACTCTGTTGGAACGGGCGCCGCTCGAGGAGGGCAGTGCCGGCGAGAGATTCCTGGTCACGGAGCCCTGCGAGAGGCCTTTGAAGCCCAGCAGTGCTCTGCCACACACGGGTAGGGGCCAGCTCTCAGTGGAGACGGAGGACTCACAGCTGCTGCCCACCTTGGTTTGCCGGCAGCAAAGAAACAGCACGACATGATGTCCCGTGGGCAAAGGGGAAAAGATAAGAGGAAGGGGATTTGGGATTTAGGGATGTCTGAGCTTCTCTGGGCTGTGCTCAGCACAACCAGTCACTCATGTCAGCTGTTATGTTTGATTATAAATGCATGTTACTGAGGACTACGCAAGCAGAAGGTGAAGTTAATATTGCCACATTCAAAATGAACTGCCTCCAGCGTCTATTCCAATGGCCCATGGCTCCTGTGCCACTGGTGAGTAGGGGGATACAGAGGCTGAGCCCCTTTCCTGCTCCCCCTCTCCAACAGGTTCTGCGAAGCTCTGCACCATGGGTGACTGGGATGGGAGCTGAGAGAGAGAGAGTAGGATGTCAGAAAAAAACATTAAAGGGAATAATACTTCAATTTTATTAAAGAGTAAAGACATTAAAGAAAATGAGCAAAATAAAATAGGTTCCAGAGGGTTAGCCTTGTGCTACTCCAGAATTTTCTAGTCCTGTTTCCTGAAACTCAGGAAGTGTCTGTCCTTAATTCTGCCCCTTTCGAACGATATTTCACCCACCCCAATGTGGGTATGTATAGACTGTCTTCAATCTGACTCCCTTCACCTTCCCTTTAACTTCTCAGCCTTCTACACAGAAAAAGCCACGGAGTTGTGTATATTTGTGATCCCTTCTCACATACACACACCTAGTACATCTCTCCTGTGTGCTGGCACATGCTGAGAGCTGATGGGCCTCCTGCCTAGGGGGCCACTTACAGAGAGGTGAGCAGCACACAGCTGAGCCCCACTCCACAGGTTCTCCATATGATCATACAGATGGGGATTAGTCACAGGGTCTTGCCCCTCCAAGGGGCAGCTCACACAGATTATCTCCTGTCACAGTCCCAGCTCTGCCCAGCTCTTCTCTGTAATCCCTCTGCCATCCACACAAGCAGTACAACTGGACCTCTTGCAAATAATCCTCATGGTTTCAGCCAGCTCTGAGCTGATGAGGGGTCTAAAATTAATTTCTGGTTTCTCCTAAATTAGAGTTTTTCTGAACTCAGTATATTACTCTGGACATCCTTCACCTTTTACTAATCAAGCTTTTTGATCACTTAATAAGATTTTTTTATTGGACAAAAGTGAGGACAAAAGAAAAGGCCAAGCAACAAGGACTATACAGGAGAAGTGGCACTGAATGTTCTGATCTGACACAGGTCACAGCTTTCCAAGCCCAGAGTATGGTTTTCTCCTGTACTTCTCTCATTATAAAGTATTCAAGTCAGAGCAGCAGAAGCTGAAATTCTGAAGCATTCACATTTACACAGCAGCTTTAATGCAGCGGAGCCGCTTTATGACCCTGCATTTATGAACAAAGCTTTAAAGCTGTCCATCCCAATGGTTGTGCACTCTAGTCCACACACACAGCTCTTTGCTCTAGTCTTCAGTAATGAATTTGTATCATATTAAGTTGTCTGTCTAGAGCCAAAACCAGCAACATTAATTAGTCATTAATCTGCACTGCATTCAAGAGATTCCGTGTTGGACTGATGTGACTTTGGCTGCTGTTCCGAGCACACTGTCTTCCTGGATGTGTTTAACTTCACTGCACTAAAGTGAGATCTGGTGCCCAATAACCAAAGCCACAGCAGAGAAGTTCCTGATTTCAGATTAGAAACCTGATTTCAGGTTTCTAATACACAAATTATGGGCTCTTCATGCCTTCCTGTAGCTATATTTGTTTGTCTTGCGAGATCTGCTGGAGCTCAGTGATAGCCAGTGGATGGTGAGCTCTTCTAGGACCAAAGCAAAATACGGAAACAAAACCTATGACAACACCAAAGTATTTTCTTTGCCTTCCTGACATCGGATTTCTCTCTTAGCTTGATTTTTGAGAGATGCACTCAGATGAAGTCTCTGAAATTGGAAGATGGCATGAATCACTTGATTATAGAGGATCCAAAAATGACCATAGCAGGACTGAGGATGAGAAGGAATTAAACAGGAACCAGGGAATGAGTTACTGATGTAATGCTAGCACTGCAGCAGAATCACATCTTAGCCTTCCCCAAAGGGCTCCCCAGTGTGGCTGATCTCAAATCACCCTCCCAACTCTCACTTGTGTCTACAAGCTGCAGTTTCTAGGAAAAAAGCATGAAAGATGTTTGTTCTGAGATACTGTCATCAGCTTCTCCTGTACAGCACCTAGCTTGAAAAGTAGTACATGTTGCAGTGAATCCCAGTAAAGCTGGGAAGACTAACCACTTCCTTTTACTGAAGATAATAAGTCAATGACACTTGAATCTTTTATAAAAGCAGGTACTTGTTCTCATAGAACCTTCTGTTGGAAGAAAAGTCCATATCGTTTCCCATGACAAAAACAGAATTTGATCTAACTTCAACTCTTCTCTCAGGGAGTAATTTCATTCAGGAGAGATTTTTGCAGGGCACTAGTCCAACCTCCTGCTCAAAGCAGGGCTGGCTTCAAAATCTGATGACATTGTTCAGTGCCTTCCCCAGGTGAATTTTGAAAATCTCCAAGGCTAAAGATCACACTATCTCCCATTGTGATTTTTCTCCTTGTATCTTGGTGGGCTTCTTCTGGCTGCAGCCTGCAACCCTGAACCCTTGTCCTTGCACTGTGTGTCCAGTTTGGCTCTGTGCTTTCCAGCTGCCCCTCTCCGTGGCAGACCACGTGTACCAGGTGCATCTGTGAGGAGTGTGCTCCACCAGGCAGCTGCGGCTCAAACATGGCACTGCAGCTGAGCTGTGCCATCGCATGTATTAAACACCAGGGAGCTCCAGGACTGGGCACTTTGCCTACCTGCATCCAGGCATCTGATCTGCCCCTAAACACTGGAGTAAACCACATTTTTATGCTGGTACACCACACAGCGCTTTCCCAGCTTTCACAGCACTGGGAACACTCATGAGAGGATGCACAAAGGAGAGGCTGGAACACTTAGAAACAGGAAAAAAACAACACAATCTGGACTGGCCCTCAGAAAAGCCACAGTGAATTTTGATGGGCAAGAGCTGCCAGGCAGAGCATTGGGACTAGCAGCTAGGATTGCTTTATGCTGCTAAGATCTTTCTCCAGGCAGGGAGAGACAGTTTTGTGCTTGCTTCTTAAATAAACTGGGCACCTCTCCAAGTCTCCTGCTGTCATTTTAGGTCAACAGGATAACAACAACTGTGAAATAAATTAAGCCTCATCAAGATGTTCACTTCTGACTGAACAGTCTTTTTTAAAGTTTCCTTAATGACGGCAAAGCTCACTTCCAATTGATGAGGCTGCTGTCCGAATAGACACAGAGGATAATGATTCTGCAGGCAGGAACTTGTGACTCTGTTAATGGCTAATGCAAAGGGATGGGGAAAAATGGTTCTAGGTCTCTCCTGCAATCAGGTGCTGCACAAGCCCATGTCCAAAACCAGTGTGTCAGTGGTGACTGATGCTGGGGAACTGACCTTTCTGGGGACATGGGCTCTTGTTTTTCTCTCCAAAGTAGAATTCCTGTATAAAACTATAAAACCCAGTGTAGAACTCCATTCAATCTGCAGGAAGCCTGAAGGATATGAGTGCATTGTTTTTCCCCTGTGATAAATAAAAATCAAGGTTTGGGGGCTCAGATAGGATCTCGTCCCAGTCCAGGGCAAGGATGCTGCAGGGCCTCCCAGGGAGGGAAGCAGGTGATATAGTGATGCAGGGGAAAAAACAGACAGGGGGAAAAAATAACACTTCAGACATCAACCTCCCTGCATTTCTAAGCTAAGACACTTCAAGAGAGGTTTGAAGTCCTGTGCCAGAAGGGGTGGATGAGAGGAAGCAAACATTACAGCATTGGCAAAGAGCACCAAGAAGCAGGTGTGTAATTTCCGTAGGTAGCTGAATGGTGCCTGTGGGAATTCAGGCTCTCTGAAGAACAAGGAGAGCACAAGCCTGCAAGGATTAAGGTATTATAAAGCTCACCAGGGGTCATGAATGGGGTAATTGCCAAGAATGATCACAGAGGAAACTTAACTTGTGCTTACATGTAACATAACGGGGAGCACTAGGAAAATCATGAGCCATGCCACAACAGCAAGGGGTTTTGTTGACTGTCAAGTTGGAGAATAAACGTGCAATCTCAAGTGAGATATGCCTTCTAAAAATCTCACTTAGAGGAAAGTATTATTTAAAGTGTTACATAGTAGATGAGGGAAGAAGAAAATAGCTAAATGTATCTTTCCTTGCTCTTAGGTCAGAAGAACAAAACCCACCAAAATAACAAGTTATTCACTTAGTGCACTGCAGGGAGCTGCCTGCAAGCCCTCACAATCGAGGCATAAGAAGCATAACAAATGTGGCATCTAGTGATGAAGCACCTCGGTCATTCTCAGATATTCACAGCCATTACCACCTGGATGAAACCTCAACACACTGATGTTGTAAGAGGGAATTTGGTGGGGGCTGAAGTCAGGGCAGTTCTTGCCTAGCAATGATTTTGCTATATTGCACTCAGAAAAATGTCTAGGTCTACCTAAAAAAAAAATCACCTAATATAATTGCACCTGCCCCTCCTTTTCTGGATTAAAAAATACTAAAAAATAAAAATAAAAAATTCCTGTGTTATCACTCGCCCCAGCTTTGTTTCCCAAGATGCAGGGTGGTAAGGCATGGATATATCCTACAGCCTCAGTTGGAGCCCTCATTTCAAGTCACTTTGTATGTGCAAGTCTACAGCCATAAAACATTGGTGTTCATTCAGCAAAACACCCTTTTGCATGTGCAGAACTCTCACAGTAGATAAGGGTGCAAATGGAAAGCTAAGTAAGAAGACAGGCTCTCAAAAAGGCAAAGTTTATGGTTATCTGCACAAGTTTCACCAAAACACTATAGATCTGTGTATGCTCCAAGCCCTCCCTTGGGTGACTTGCAGTGACAGTTTTCCAAAAAAACGGGCAACATTTCTCAATAAACCAGAACACCAGATGGTAACTGAGAGCAGAAAGACAGGGAAAGGGGAATTACAGTGAAAGTTGGCACTGTTAGCAGATAGAGTTGACCTCCACAACCTTAAAAATGCTCTTACAGGTATTTTTAGCAGGAAATTACCCAGCCTTGTCTTTACCCAAAGTAATACATGCACAAGATACGTTCATCATCCAGGGTGAACTCGGGGCTTGCAGAAGGCATGTCAGAACAGAGCGGGGTCAAGCTCAGGGTAAATCGGGTGGTATAACCAGGTCATTCCAGATCATGCCTCTTCAGGACACCATACTGGAGTGGAGGTCAGATTAGTCCTACACAAGCACACCAATATTTACCATTCAGGAGCATCACTGGAAGTGCCTTTGAGACCAGCAGGTCATGGCACATTTCAAAGCAGAAGAGGTTTCTATATTGCCTTCCTCTCCTCACCAGAAACCTCAGCCAAGCCACCCCAGTCAGTAGGGAGGCTGAGTCTAGAGGAGGTGCTTCAGCTCAGGATTAAGAGGCACAAGTGAGAATTGTGGCATGACCGCCTCTGCTCCCTATTTTCTCCATAGGCTGCCTCCTCCCACATCAAATACCTTTAGATTCCTGATTTACTCTTTCAGGGTCTCACTCCAGGGCAACACTTTGGAGCTGATTTGCTCTCTGAGAAGCTGGATGGTTTCCTGGCAAACCCTGGAGTGGAAGTGAAAGCCAGGCAGGCAGCACAGCTTCACTTCTTACCCTCCACAGCCTTAACCTCAAGGAACTGGTTCTCTTTAGTACGATGCCCATCGAATGTGAGCTGGTGATGCTTCCCTCTGTGTGAACCTTGTTTGCTTGCAGTGAGGCAGCAGCTGAGCTGCTCTACACATTGCCTTGGACCTTTCCCTTTTCTTTCTCTAAACAAGGATACAGTTGAACCACAGCATCTAATTTTATATCAGTAACAGGCCAAGCAACAGCTGAGCCCCAAAGACAAGCACGTAGAAGGGGGAACAAATTGCCTGAGTCAGACTAAAAGCTTCATAAATATTGACTGGTTTTAACAGTCCCCTAAGGAACAGAGAATCTCATTTTATAACTACATCTCCCTCCCTGTTATGCACTCCCTCCTCTCAGGAAGCTGCAAGGGGAGTTAGTCTCCTGGCTTACGAGCACAATATTTTAATTCTTCTCCGCAGTCAAGTTGCTCTGGCTGGGACTTTGCACCACACATCAGTAGAATATCTCAGCATCTTCCAGTGGTGCTTTAAATAACATTCTGGAGTGGGCTTTGTTCTCTCAAGTTGGCCCCAGCATAGAAGTGACTTGGTTAGAGGAGAAATCAGACATTAAATTTGTAAGGGATGAAGGCTGAAGAGCACAGGATGCATTTCAGTACCTTCTCCTCTGGTTCCTATCAGATAAGGACAGCTGGAGACCCAGAGGAGCAGACAGATGCAATAGGAACATAGACAGAAGAGACAAATGGTAATAAGTCTGCAGTAGTGATACAGGCAAGAAAGGCAGACACCATGGGAGAAAGAAAGGACTTGGCTACAGAAAATGACAACAGTTTGTTGTGTAAGTGAATAGACAGAGGGGATAGAGATGTGGTGGGACAGGAGGGAACACTTAGCCGCTGCCCAGGATGAGGAGCAGGATGACTCCTGTCTTTCAGACATTGTGTACAAAGCTCACTTCACCCCTGCCATGAGGGCAGCTCTCTTTTGTTGCCTGCTAAATGCTCACCAACTTCTCCCTGATTTGTTGGCACTGTCAAGCCCCCATTCTATCTTTCCCTCTACAAGGCATGCCCACTCCCCATTTCCAAATTTCTTTGTTTTTCCTCACCCTCATCTTATCCTTAAGATCATTCTAATGAAGAAAACAGTGATACTTGAATCTCTCCATATGTACCACGCAGCGTGAAGTCCTTTCTCTACCAGCTGAGGCTACCTACTTGCAGCCAAGTCCCACACTCGGTGCAGAGGCTGTGGGACAGTTCATGTGTGCTTTCTTAAGTACCTTAAGTAAAGGCACTTCCCTGACAGGGCACATCCCTCAGCAGGTTGGTTGCTTTGGGATGAAACAAGCTATGGTTAAGTGGAGACCATAAGACCGTGACAGTCTGTGGATGCTGATGATGTTCAGCTGAAATACATGATGCACGTGATGTTTTACATGTTCTCAGGAAGCTCTGAAAAAGAGAGAATATTCTTTTTTTCTTTCTCCAAATTACAAATATACAGCATACAAAGTGGTCTGGAAACCTGCCACTCCAAGCTGGCTCTGGAAAGTAGCCCTTTTATGTTCTCCTGTTTTCAGCAGCTCAACACTGCCTCCTGCATCAAGTCACTCAAACCCCCCACTGAATTCTACCTGTCTGAGGCTTGCTGTGAAACAGCAGGGATTACTACTTTGGGATTAAACTTGGGTTAGGTTATTTGGAGTCTGCAATCCCACCTTCATTAGAGCTAAAGGCAAAGCCCAAAGTAACTTCAGAGAAACTGGGATTTTATATAACATACCTGAAAATCTTAATTGCTGCAAGATCTACCAATCCACCTGGCAGGGAAGAGGAGTCTATGCACAGAGAGAAGCTGAACATTTTGAGGAAGATGATGTCAGAGAGCAGCAAGGGCCAGCTGTTCCCTAAGGAACAGGGAGCCAAGGGCAGTGAGGCTGACAGCAGGGACCCATCCTGAGAGAGGCAAGCAGGTCAGGATCAGAGACTGCAGCCAGGTTCAGTTAAGAGCCCTGGTGTTCAGGGAAGACCATGATGGTGAGGCAGACCCTGGGTCAAGATGGAAATCAATACACTGGTCAGAATAAGGCCTGATGACAGCAGCCAGGGACAAACACAGCTCAGTGAGCACCAGAGAGGTCCACAGAGATGGGACATATCCACGGTCAAGCAGGGAAGCCCACTTGCAGGTCTGCGTCCAGATTGATAGGGACCATGGGCAGGCAAAGACATAGCTGAGCTCCAGACCAGCATCCCTCCAGCATAGCTCTAGGAAAAACAGGAGACCAGGTTGAGATTAAATGGGTCTCCTGAGCTGATGGGCAGAGAGGGTGGTGAGGCCCCACCTGAGGATGCTCAGGACCATTAACACCCTCTAGGTACAGACACTCTTACTCATCTCTGTCACAGAGCTGGTGCAGCTGGATTTGACCAAGTCTTCTCTATTCCTGTCCTCTGGGTTGGCTGGGTTTGTTGACCCTTGTCAATTCTCCAGTTTGGTTGTGTTGGGTTACCTGAAGTCTGCATAGCTTTGTGAAGAGAGAAACTTCAACATGAAGGGACAGAACTGGGACCATGGCAGGTAGAGATGGTGCTCACATCTTCATGTTCTTGTTATCCTTGAAGTCCAGACACAAGTGGTCAGTGGATGATTATCAATGACATTATCCGTTATCAGACATTATCAATGAGTGAAGTAATAGACAGAATATGGAGACTTTGTTGTATTCCTATGGAGAATAAAATACATAAGAACAATAAAATGTAGTATTATTTCCAGCACCTGGACTAACGGGGTAAAAGCAAAGGAATTTTCCAGGTGGGAGCCTTAGAGAAGCCAAACACTGCAAATCAATTATCTCCTAACTTCAAAAAATAAAAAAATTCCACTAGTGCTTGGCAGCAACTGCCAGGCATCTGTCCACCAACCCATCCCCTGAAAGCATCCACTCCTCACAGCATCCAGTCATCTTCCTTCTCATATGTAAATGTAGCATGGCAGTTCCCCACCTTCACCAGAGCCATCATCTGAAAGGTCTGGCACACTCTGTACGTGAGTTGCTTTGGGGACTGAACAGTTGCAATGATCCAGAACTGAAGTTTCTCTGCAGTGAAAGAGGAAATCCCAAGAATAGCTCAACTTCCTGAAAGAGCCTGCCAATAGCCCATGAGATCCCATAGCCAAAGGTAGGGAAAAACAGTCCGAGATCTGTGGATTTTGCATAAACTTAAATGAGATGGAGAAACCCACCTTCTGTACCCAGGTAAATTCAATTTCACAGCAGATCTCAAGACAGACTGAGATTTAGCCCTTCAGTATTAAATTAAAATGGACTTGACCTTCCCTTAAGGATGTAGTTTTAAGTCAGAGCTGCTACTGTCCACACTGGACTCCTGTGCAAAGTGATGCTCATCAAGTTATGGACTCTGCTTCATGGGGGCTGCTCACCTCTGAAAAGTTTGAAAGTGGCACCTTAGGGAGACAGAGGTGGCTGGAAAAGTGCTCCAGTAGGACGTAGGTGTCCTTCAGTCCAAAGGGAACTTTGTGAAGAAGGTGAGCACTTCAGACAGCTGTTCACGAGTTCAAGTCTGAGGGAAACTACAAGTTTGGTTAATTTGAACATATTATATCTCCAGGGAAAATTTTGGAATATTTTCTCAGTAGAGAACTCTTCATTAGTGGAAGCATCACAATCATTTTTATAGGCATATCCTGCAAAAAATCTGAGCCTCTCCCCCTCCATTTTTGTTAATAATTAATCAGATAATACAATATTACAAGGGTTATTAAAAGGCTAGTCATTCAATAACTATCCAAGGCAAAGAACAAGTAGTAGGGATAGCTGGAGACGAGAAGCCAAAAGCCCAAACATGGAAATGATACTGTCTTTTAGTTGAGATGAAGTGCAGGTACCATCAGATGAAGCTATCTTGGGTAATCTGGCATGACGTGGTGTCAAAAAAGCACACACAGTGAGTCACCAGGAGTGTACGTACAAATCAGAGCTTGCCCTGATCCCCTCCCCCATCCCATCACGGGGGGAGTGAGCTGGCAGCTCTGTGGTTCTTCGTTCCTGGCTGGGCTTAAACCACGACAAGTACAGATGATTCAGTTCTGCAGGAAGAGGAGAAGGAAAGAACAAAGCCTAGCACTGTTACTATTGCAATATTTTCCTTGGTAAGGTTGTTGTGAAAAAGTAGTAGCAGGTCCCTAATCAATAGTGATGGAATAGGCAACAAATGGATGTCAAACCAAAATGTAGTCATGGCCTGAGAAGACATGGAATATATGCAATGTGTCTCAGTACTTTGCTCTAAAATTATAAAACAAGGCTGTGTAGCCAGAACCAGCATCTGACCTTCCACTTCTTTTTTTTCCCCAAGAAAAAAACTGAAGACTCTTGCCCATCCTTGACGTATTCCATATCTACTGCCAAATCTGCACTCCCCCACTCAGACATAATCCCAAAATAGGGTGTGATGCCTTTCCCGTTGACAAAGCCATAAGTCACAGTGAGCAAGACACACTCAACATTCTCCAATCAGTTAAATGAAAAGAGCTCTCCCCCTCTGTTTCCCACCACTTCAGCACTCATTATATCTCACATTAATTAATATAGGCACTAGGAAGTGAGATGATAAATTACAAAACCCCATTAACCTGATTCTGTCCAAACTGGTAAAATATGGCAGCTTGTACATTAGACAAATCTTCCTTGCTAATGTGGGAGTCCTCATGCCTGAACTCTGTTAAAGCAGCAGCCCTGAAAAAGTATTTTTAATGTATATATGTACGGAATGTATATCAACATGCGTGAACAGTGCACGCCTGTGGGAACATCAGAATTCATTAGATCAGTCTGATATGAGATATATTGAACAGGTTCCATCTGACATATGTTACTGGGTTGTTCTGTCCACTCCCAACGGAGTGAATCATATTGACAGGTTGAATTATATCTCAAGAGATATTTTTCTCCCCTCCTCCAAAGGCCATTTGCAATCACGGCACATCCACTGCCTCTTAAAAGTGAGCTCATCTGGCACTGGTTGCATTGAAGTCCTCCACCGTGCCTGAAGGAAGGATGCTTTTGGGCGCTGGGAACGTGGAGAAGATGTGGTCAGCCCAGCTGTGTCTGGGAGTGCTAACCATCCTGACCATGGCTCTGTGTGTCCCATCTACACATGGAGACCCTTTTTTACTCCAAGGTAAGCTGGAATACAAGCTACATGACACAGGTAGGTGGTTATCTTTCTGCTTTGCTGCTTGCCATGGCCAATGCAATGCTCACTTCTCTGGGAGGGGAAACAAAACGAACCTCCAGCTATACTGAACAGTCTGTTAACATGGGTGCTAGCGAGAGGCTTATTCATATTATCATGAGCTAAAGCTGTCCTTCTGCTCTGCAGCTGGCTGTATGACACGTTCTGCTAATCAGTGAAAATATCAGATCTGGTGAAATCTGGTAAGGGTAGCTTGTTCTCTCCCATAAAAAAATTTTAAAAAAACCCACCAAAATATCAGAGAGCAGCAATTCCAGTATGTACCATATGAGATTTGACAGCTCATAAATGTCAGTAGTACAGTGATGCTGAACTTTTTTTTCTTCACAGAACTTCTTTTCATATGTACTTAACCCATAATTTAAATTAATCTTAACTTGAATTTATACTGCAGGGAAATGTCAATCATTAGTGCTCTTTCTTAAAGAGACTTGGCAGTGGAAAAAAACCCAGAGTCGCTAAATATAGGCTTGAAAATAACATTGCTTTTCAAATTATTTTTCCACTTATATCACCTATTTATTTTTGTAATTACAACCAAAACATTCCCCAGGCCACTCTATGTAAATCCTGCTTCTGTTTAGCTTTTACTCGAGTGTTTATAGTGTTGGGGGTTTTTTTCCCTGTAGCAAATCCCCCAAAACACTAAAAGCAGTTATTTTAAAATTATAACTGTCCTTCATACTTAGGAATGAGGTTTATGGCACTCCATGCTAACTGCAGGTTGCTCTGCTTGCTCCCCCCGGTTTATTTCCAGAGATCACAACCGGGACCAGCGGCTTCAGCCGCAGTGTGAGGCAGGGTTGAGTCTGGCCAAATACTTGGAGCATCCCTTTGGCCAACATCCCTCAGCTTCTGCAGATTTATGTGACGTTAGCTAATGGAGCTGATTCCCACACACTCTCGAGCATCCTTCAGGCTCGTCTGGTACAATGTTTTGTTTCATGTGTATCAAGAATAATTGCATTCATCCCCTCAGAGGGGCTGATGGCCATATGAGACTGCATTGAGCAGAAGTCCTAAAGATCCTGGAAGAAGAGAAAAAAAAGCCTGTCTGTATAATTTCTTAGTATTTTCCATGGAATTCTGTAGGTGCCTTCTAGGGCTTTGTAGGGTCTGTCTGTGGGGCAGGGCTGTTCAGACCGAAGACTCTTTTGAATGGCCACTCTCCCTATAAAGTCTGGCTCCTGTTCTGTCATTCTCAAATATTAGTGCAACATTCTAGTCTCAGATGACTCTGGAAATCTGTAGAGCAGAGCTGGGAGGATCTCAGAGCCTTCAGAGCGCTGATTAGTCCCATCCCCTGCATCTGCTGGTTTCTGCTGAACCCTTGACCTTCACAACCATTCATTTGAGGGCATAGCCACAACCACTGAAGTAAAACCACTGAGAAAGTGCCCTAAAGGGGCCTCTTAGAGAGGTCCAAATTGCTTTAGGACAGCAGCTTGGGGAGGTTTTTCCTGGAAAAATTCTGCATGGTCTTGCTTTAAGTTCCTCCACACTTGAGCTCTGCTCAGGAAGAATCCTTCAGTACTGCTGGCAGTCAGACAGAGCAGCCCCAAGGCTGAGTGGGGATAAGAAAGGGCTGTGGGGCTGCAGGGCTTTTCAACTGTGGTACCCACACCTCAGCCCTCGTGAGGAGGGACTTCCCACCTCTGTCAGCCCTAAGAAGGTGCGAGGAGTGAGCGGGGGAACACCCGCAGGTTTGAGCAGAGAGGATGTTGTGGGCTCCTGTCTGGCTTTGCAGAGGCACCCACTCCACCCACCTTGCAGAAGAGCTCGGGACTGTGTAAATCAAGCTGATGTGCCCAGCTCTCTGCAGCCAGTCGTGCTGATGAGGCTGCAGTGGAACTGGCTGGCAGCCCAGGGTTGGCAGGGAGGGCTCCCCATCCCACACCCTTCCACTGTGTGGCCCTCACTCCTTGGACATTTTATTCTGTGCTCACACATCTTCCTTTTCTCCAATCTCCTTCCACCCTGGTGAGTGCTGACAGGAGACATTTTCCTTTCACTTCCTAGCCTTCTTAATTTGATTAAGAGATTAATTGCATCAATTGATTAATTGATTCTTAATTTGATGAGAGAAAGATGTGTTTTGATGTGTTTTATGTGCTGCAGAGAACCGAGTGCTTCCAGAGAGAGAAGACACAAATCACGAGGACACATTGCTGACTCTGCTTCTCAATAAGAAATTCGCATGGCGGAGGCCAGAAAATATTGGTAAGTGAAGGGGAGGGGAGATCTCTGCTTCTTGAATCTGTGTTTGCATGAATGCAAGGAACCTGCTGCTCAGGTTCTTCAGAAATACCAACTGCTCAGAAAGTGGAAGCAGCACCCGGTATGGTGCCTACATGTGATTAATGTCAGATGCTCTCCATCATGGGGCTTCTGGACCTGCTTTTGCAATGCAAAGGAAAGGTGCCAAAAACCACGTACCCTAGATCCTCAGACACTCAACATTTTGCTGGGAACATGAGTGTGTACATAAGTAAAACCAAGAAAAGTTTCTGCTGAATCCCTGTGCCCCTGCTGCCCCTAAGATGTTGTGTGCATTGCCCGGGGCGTGAACCAGCTTTGGGAGTCACCTCTCTACCCACACCCCACACAGCCCCGTGTGCTTTTGAGAGACAGCTCAGTGTCTTTGAGATGTGCTGAGCATCTTGTGAGCATTTGCAGGGAATTTCACCAAGATTTTCCAGAGAGAGTGGGAGTGAGATCCCTTGGGGTCAGGTGTAGTTTGGGACAAGGGCAGGGGGAGCTCCTGCCTGGGCCTAAGACCAGCTGGAAGAGGTTGAGAAAACTGGCTTTTCCCACACAGCCACTAAAGATGGGCCAGGGGGAGGCTCTTCCTGTCTGTGCTCTGTGAACAGACACCAAATTTAAAAGCCACCCGCCTGTGGCCAAACTCAGACCCGCTGAAGAGAAATTTGGACTTTCCCTGACGTGAAGCACAGCGATCACAGGCACCAAATGGATTACAGGGGTCAGCTATTCCCACGGCCACTGCAGCCAGGGGAGGGTTTCAGCTGGGTGTGGTGGTCTCAGAGCAGGAAGATGCCCTTCCCTGTGAAAACAGCTGAGAGGGGGCCCAGCAAAAATGTTGTTATGAAAATCCATTTATCAAACTCAGTGCTCTTCCCCAGACCCTTGTTAATGCAGCAAGGCAGTGGTTAAACAAGCCTGGGACAAATAAATAAACATAAATAAATCAAGCCCTTATACTAACAAAGGCATTCTTCTTGCAAAGGGGATGCATTCAAGAAATAACATTTTTATGATAAGTTTATGGATTATTGCACTTATTACTCCTAGAGGAAAGGCTGCATTTTATGCCAGACAATTGAATATAATGAATCTCTGAGCAGAGCACAGACAGAGGATTTACAGCAGGCAGTTTCTCAAGGCTTCACCCATAAATTAACTTCCTTCTCCCTGTCTGAGTTAATCCGTTCCAAATTTCAAACGCTCTTCATTTTCTATTCAAAGCAGTCATTGGCCAAACCTACAGTTTGCAAAAAATCAAGCCAAAACAGGCACTTGAAACTCTGAAAGAGGTAAAAATGTTAATAATAAAAATAGTAATAATAATAATAATTCTTAAGTGACACTTTTGACTTATAGATATGTCAGTGTCTGTCTCTACGTTATGGGTATGTAAAGACATACTTAGGAGGAATCTACCTGAGGTCATTGCTGATAGTGCCAGGAGCAGAGCCCACACCACCTGACTCCATCCCCATCCCCATCTCATCTCTCAAATTGAATCCTCATGTAATGGATTTGATTAGGAATTGCTGCTTTTACTGTTGGATGAATGTCAGAAAATATTCAGGATTTTTCAACAGAACTGTCTCTTTCTTGAAGGAGAAGCCAAGAGGGCAGTCAGCTTTTTCTTGGCACCCTCCTGCTCAGTTTCAAATGTTCCAAAAAAAAAAAAAAAGCTCAAGTCTGGCAATGTGTCTGTGTGCTGAAGTCTTATCTGAAATCTGAAATCAAGGGGAATTATGTCTTAAATCCCCCTGATGATCCAGACCAATGCCTGCTGCCACGTTAGGAACAGAGAAGAGAAGCAGCTCCAGGGCTGTTTTTTGGCTTGCTTGTGGTGCCCAGCAAAAACATTCTTTAGCTCTTTCCTGGCTCTTCTGCTTATTTTAGTGCATTTTTTCCCAAACTAGCATTTAAAACCAGCTGATCACTCTCCACTCCTCTCCCAGGAGAACTACTGTAGCCAGTCACTCAGCTTTGACTGAGCTCATCTGTCTTATTAAAAAATTAACCGGGTTTGACATCAGTTTGAGGCTGGAATAAGGTACCTCAGTCCTCGAGAGCAGTGAGACTGAAATTCCCCACCCTCGCAGCTTTCCCTATTGCTATTCCAGGCTCTTTTCAGTTCAGCTAGATGTTTTAGATCCTGTTCCTAGGCACCTAACTCTCCCCCCTTTCTGCATGGGATATCTCAGACCAGTTCATTCATCCACCTGCATAGTTTTTTGACAGTAATACAGAACTGATTAGCCTTGAGATCTCTAAGTCTGATCTATGAGGCTGGGCCCCATGCTCACGACAGGTCCTCATGCTCCCCTAACATTGAGAAGTGTGGAATCCGTGCACTTACTGCTATGTGACTTTTCCTGGTGCTCCACTCTGCCAGCCTGGATCTTTGCTGACTTAAAAATCAGTAAGTTATGCTAGGCTAAATTTGTGTCTGCTGACTTCTGCCTGCATGGGTGATGTGAGGATAAACGAGTCTTAAAGGAAGCAATGGGATGTCATATAAAAGCCAGTGGCAGAAAAGCCAGCATTAGAGATTTACAGTTAGCAGGATAAAAATTAAAAATCAGCAAAATACCTGAATTGGTGTCACACAGTAAGTGACCTCATTGGGCCAATTCCCCTACGGCCTGGTGAGCAGTAAAGAAGCCTGCCTCATAATGGAGAATTAGGATAAAGTCCCATAGGATTCAGCAGAGAGAACCTGCTTTTCTGTCCATTTCTGCTGTCATTCATTTCAAGATCACTAACAGGAGTTAAATGATAACTAGGTCTTTGCTTGTCAACCCCTGGAGAGGGCAGATGAAGAAAGGGGTTTTAATTTGAGCTTCAGGAAGCAATGCAGATGCTGATGTTACTCTCTCCCCTCTTGCAGACTGGGAGCTGGCAAAGAAATTTGAAGAGCTTGAAGAGGTGAGGAGCAAATGCACAGACACATAGATGCATGCTCTTGCATGAGTAGTTAAACAATTGTGTAAGCTATCTTTATGCCCCATCCTTCCATCTTTGCATCCTGCTACCCTTCCCCCTGCTGCTATAATGTAAGCATGAATTGAGAAAAGAGCAGCGCAGAACCTGGGCTACACAGCTGCAAAGCTGGAAAAGGTAAAAAGAAGACAGGGCTATAGACTGGTGCAATAAAAGCCTCTGTC
Organism: Coloeus monedula; assembly: GCF_965178545.1. Taxonomy (NCBI): domain Eukaryota; kingdom Metazoa; phylum Chordata; class Aves; order Passeriformes; family Corvidae; genus Coloeus; species Coloeus monedula. The sequence continues at coordinate 15,289,037 of NC_138790.1, forward strand.
ACCAGTAAAAGGCTAGTAAAGGCCAAGCCAGGAAAGAATTAAACACCAAAGGAAAGCTCCATAGGAGAAAAGGGAGTGGGAAGAGGAGGTCATGCTGCCTTCCTGGGCACTGTATGAGCTGGCTGCATTAGGTAAAGGCTGGAAGCTGGAGGGAAAGCCACTGCCCACCTAAACCAGAAATTTTTCTGGACTCTTTGCTAGTAAGAGTGGCCCTACTCAAGGTCAGAGCCCTGCTGGGCTGACAGAACACACACATACAGATAGCATCCCCATCCTACACCTGCTGCCCAGGAATAGGAAAAGATCTGCAGCAACCTTAGCACGGGTCCCACTGTGCCCCAAACCCTGCGAGCAGTGGAAGTGCTTTTTTCTCCTTCTCAGGCCAGGTCCAGCTGTTCCAGCTGTTTGCATGAATGCTGGAGGTCCTGCTGGGTTCCACATGGCACTTTTTACTTCAGACTGAAAAATCCCAGTGCATCATGCCAGAAGGCTGCCAGGTCCTACGCTAGCCCCTCGCTCCAGTGCTGAGGGACATTAAGCTCTGACTTTATGGGAGCAGCTTTGCCAGAGCAGAAGTCGGGATGATGGCTGTAGATGTTCCCAGTGTACATGGAAAGAGTAGCTACAGATGAAGAAATGCAGTGGACTGTCCACATTATCACCAGGGGAAGGCAGTAAGAACTGTAAGGGAGAGAGAGGAGGGACAGCCCAGGGCAATGGAGAAGGGATGCCCTCTGCTGCAGTGTCTGGATGACTGAAGACCTCCTGTCCCAGCACTGTCTTGACTCTTAGTGCTGCAGTATCCTTCTACACAGCCTCCTCTCCACAGGGACTTACACCTGGGGTGGAGGGAAAGAGCAGGGAGTGCTCACACCACTGCCACCAAACCAGCAGCTTAATGAAGGAGGGCGTGAAGAGCTATGAGTACTCCAAAGGCAGATCCTCCAGGAATGGTCCTGCTCCAGGGAAGACCCTATCCTTCCCAGTGATGCTGTCAGCCAGTCTATGTAGCTCCTTTGTCCTGCACTTCCCAGCACTCTGTGGAGCTCCTCATGATGGGGCCTTTGTTTACTGCTGTGTTTCTGTTTAAACAGCTGGAGAAGTTGAAGGATCAGCTCTCAACTGAGGACGGGCCAGAGGTGGCCTATGCCTTGGAAAGCCTCTCAGCATCCCAGCCCAAAAAACGCAGTAGGTTTTGAATTTGAGCCTTGCAGCCATCCTGTCCACTCTCATTTCCAGGGCTTCCTTTGTGCAACAAAGACAGTCACAGTAAACATCCCCCAAATATGCTGAAAAACAGCTGGTTGGCAGCTTTTCGAGCAGTCCTGGCCCTCTCTTATGGCTGGCTGGTTTAGCAGCTGGGGAGAAGGATTGTGTCCCCAACCCTGTCTTCTGTCGAGGCAGATACACCAGATCTGCAGTCCCAGGACCTCGTGGAGGCAGGCAGTGTCACATACTGCTTTTCACAGAGGAACGTGGGGTTATGTGAGCCATGAGTGCCTGCCCTGGAGTGGGGGAGTTCTGTATGAACATGTCCCCGCAGTGCACCCCTCACTTTGCTCTGGCCTCAAAGCAGCTGCTGGAGGCATAATGAGGCATGTGGACTGCAGGCATTGCCCTCTGCCAAGGTCAGTGCCTCCCCACAGAGAAAAAAGGAGCACTTGTCTGCTGCTGGAAAAGAGCTACAAGAGATGTGGAAATCAACCAAGAATGCAGGGAACTCAGATCTGGTATGTCCCCCAGTTGGTCTCCAAGCTTTGTCCAGTCTGTATCCAGTGGCTCAGGAGCACATTGCACCAGTACTCCTGTGAAGCTGCCCCTGACAAGCACATGGACAATGCTGCTCATGCTGGCTTTCAATGGATTCCTCCACAAAGCAGTAGCAGCTGTGAACCAGAAGTCACTGATGACAGATCTGGCCTAAAAACAAAAGAGCTGGTTCTGCCCTTAGCCCACATGCTCTGTGCATGTGGAAGCTGACAACTGCCAGACAGCCAAGAGAAAATCCCTTTGTGCAAGGCTTGCTTAAGTGCTTAGGTGATCCTTAGGCAATATGCAATTTATAAGCACCCCTGGAGGCTGTCATTAATTTGGCTAATGTAATTCATGCCCCCACCAGTCCGGAAGGTTTAATATAGATAAAACTACTTCCCTTTGCCAGGTTTAAATCAGATTCTGACTGAATCAGAAATGAAAGCAAGGAATCTTTGTCTTCATCTAAAGTCCTTCCAGTCTGGGAGGAGCTCATGTCTCAGCATGAGCACTGCTGATTCAGTAGGAGTTTTCTTCCAAGATCCTCCATTTAAAAACCAGGTAGAAATCTCTTCTCATACTTGATAACAGGAAACTTACGTGGGATTCATGCTGGTTGTGATACAGCTACTTTTTCCAACACCAAAATATACATCCTTCCCTAATTTAGTCTTCTTAGAAGATTCTACAGAGCTGAGTGTTGTTTCAAGGATGGTTGGTAGCAGAGTGGTAGTGACTGGGTTTAAAAACAAGTAAGAACTGGATCCAATCCCTCCAAGTCAGTATTCTGCTCTTCCAGTCAGTCACAGGTAAAAACCCCTGCACACCCCTCTGAAGCAGCAAAACTGCTGACTAGTAGACAGGAAAGAAAAAGCTGGTTCCTGACACTGCTGAAGTAGAACAAAAGGAACCCTTTTAAATCAAGCAACATGAAGACAACTTTTAGACCCCATGTTTACACTATGAGCAGCTAAAAGAAATACCTTCTAAGAGTGTTCTATGAACTGAAAGCTGGTTATTGAGATGTGTCCTGAAAGCACAATGTTGGCTCCATGCCCCAGCTCTCTCAAGACATGGGTCTTCTGAAACCTTCTCCAGGGCTAGAGTGGGAAGCTGGAAAAAGTCCGTTGTATGCTGACATGTTTCTTTCATATCCCTTCACAGCCTGCTTTTGGAAATACTGTATCTGAAGGCTTGTCAGGACTGGAGGATGAAGATGAGCCCTTCCCCAAACTGCCTTGCTGGGTATTAACGTGTTAAAAGTTTATTCTGTTCTCTTATCGTGCTGCTAATTTGGATGCCATCCTCCATGACTGCACCACAGCCAAGTCTAACGGGGACTGTGACAGGAGCTGGCAGCCCACTGCCACTATCTCCTGTTCCTTCCTTCCAGGTTTAACCTACCATGGTCTTCTACTCAGAAGATGCTTCCCAACTTTCTGTGCTGTTCTGTGCGTGCCATTCAGGCTGCTGCCACTGTACACTCTCCCCCTTCTCACCAGGTCCCCTGAGGCACCAAACACTAACTCAGCTTCCTTGGGCTTGGGGCTCTGCCCACACCTGCAGACGTTGCTCTCAGTGGTGTCTGGGTTTCCTGTCGCCTCCTGAGCAGGTCTGTGCTGCCCTGGTGGCCGCTGTTGGGACAGGAAGGCAGGCTGGGTGTGATGCGAAGGGCTCAGGGCTGCCCGCCTCAGCTTGCTGAGCCAGAGCTGCTCCTCGCTGTGTCCCAGAGTGTGCACAGGGGAGGGCAGCCAGAGAGCTCTGGATCCTTTGGATACCATTCCAATAAAGATTTTCTGTTGCACAGAAGCATGCGTTGTTTGCTTTCTCAGCCCCTGCAGGGGCCCGAAGCGCAGCACATTCCCTCGATGTCGGCTCTTGTTACCTTAATGGTTCATGTGGAGTTCACAATGGAAAAAAGGCTCCCATTAAACACCTAGGGTTTTAATGTGCCTGAGAAACAGACCCTTCATTTTGGCCAGGATCAGGAATGAGAGCTGGGTTTTTTTCATAGACATGTATGGGATACTGTCCTTATTAGACTGGACCAGACCCACTGGTTTCTACCTACTCATCCCAAAAAGATGTTTTGAGCAGAGATTTTTGGTTCATCTGGCTGGTCAATACAAGTGCTAGCTGGCCTTTTCTACTGCAGAATTATATCTGGCCCTGTCCAAAAGCAAAAGATCACAATCCATCAGTGATTCCTACATATATTCCTCTCAAGTCACATTACCCACATTTATTTGCAAAAACAAAGGACCTCATTCTTGAAAACGTAAATTCAAAATAAACCCTGATGTTAACTTTGAGGCTTTCAACAGCATAAATGAGAGCAGGATCTGGTAGCCACTGTGAATGCATGGGATGATTTTGACTAGCATTGAACTTTCTCTCCAGCTCTGTTAAGCCATGTGTTTTAACTGTAGCTTGCATATTACCTATTCTTCCAAACGTTACCTCTCCCAAAGCTGCAGTTGCCATCCTACTCATTGCCTTGGGCTCTGGCAAGAAGTACATGCTTAGCACAGCAGTACCTTGCATGTACTTCATTAACAGGAGACCTATTCATCCTGTTGCAGGCCACAGCCAGCATCTAGGGAATAAAGCCAGCTTGCTTGATTGTATCTGTGAAGTCTAATGACATGCAAAATACAGTTTCCTGTTACTATTAGTTGTTTGTTATTTCCTTGGTGGTGATTCAGAACACATTTCCCATTTTCTGTTGCTTTTGTGTGAGTGAAAAGGTACACGGGAGCATGCTTTCACATACCCTCACATTGGCACCAAATCCAGGAAAAAATTATACCCTATGGACAAGAATAGTCTCTCTCTTTCTTTAAGAGTTTGGTGCTCCATCTGAAAGGGAGGTGTGTTCCAAGAGTTGCACTGAGTGCCTCAAGCTGGTGTTGAGCTCAGATGATTTCAGCTTGCAGGAAATCCCAGTGCAAGGAAAGGCCAGAGCAGCAGGCTCCATCTGTCACCTGTTTGCTGTAGCCATGCCTTCCTGACCCGGTGTGACAACTCGTCAGCAAGTCAGGAAAAGGAATACAGTGTCTGCAGATATTTAACAGCTTGCTCTGACCTTAGAGAGGAATTCCCTGGAGTGCCATGCATCATGTTGCTTAGCAGTGATTTTGTGCTACATCCTATCAGTGCAGTTATTTAAGTGCTTGTGGTACCCAAACTACCCCCTATTTCCTGACAGGCACTCTGTGCTGTTGTATTAGCTGCTTTTGCTGCAGAGATCAGCATGTATTGAATGCAATTTATTAACTAATTAGAAGCAGAGGTGGTGTTGTTCCCCCCAGGGTTACCCTCTACATGTCACTGTGGGGGTCCTGTCCTCTCTCCTAAACACACAGAACAGAAATTCTTCTCCTCCACAGAGCGGCTGCTGACACCTTACCCATGCTTGGGCTGTCACTCTTGCTACAGTTAATGACCCACAGGCAATAATTAAAGGGATTTCCCTGAGACACTCTAGTAGACCATGTGGATTTATTAGAAGAAAATCCTCACAGGCATCTGAATTGATTTGCAAATCCAGGCAGCACAGGGCAAGTCTAGTGAGCAACAAATGCAGCAGTACATCCTCATTTCATGTTTGCTGATCTCCATGCTGTGCACAATGGCTGGAGCCATCCAATATTGTCTACAAAAATAAATTGTGGTGTTCAGCCTTTCAGACACCATCATACTTGAAACAGCACTTGCCAATGTATAGCTTTTAAAGAGTGTTTCTTGAGCCTCAGGAAATCTCAATGATGGATGAGGCAGAGGAATGGAAAGACTGTTGCTTTCTCCCAGGTAATCCACACAGGGAGGTTGGAGCAGGACTGAAGCGTCCAGCTCCCAGTTCTACCAACACCACCACAGACCCCTCTGTCCTGCTTTGCTTTCACATTTCCCTTCAGATGAAGGGCATTTCTGCACACAACTTTCAGCCTTTAAAACCCCTCTTTTTTTCGAAGCCCAGGCTAATACCTGCCAAATGTTAAATATTTCTATGATCCAGCTGTGCCTTTGCAAACCTGCTATGTTAGCACCAGATTCCTCTGGTCTCAATCTCCCAAAATATGTAATGCACTGACTCTGTCCATGGTTCTTTTGCCTGGCAGCTGTTTGAGTGGTCAGGTCCTTGCATAATCTGCCCATGCCCCGTACATATGGCTGCCCTACAAGCAGATTATCTGCAGCCTGTCTGTATGAGCTCAGTGCAAGAAGATAAATGTGCCCTAAACCACAGGGCAGGCTCAGGATGGATGGTGGCAGTGCACTGCAGAGGACTGCCTGGGACAGTGTTTGCAGGCTTGCTTCTAGCATGGACTGAAAATCTTGTCTTGAGTCAGTCAGTCTACCATGCACCCACTCAATCCAGTTCTCAGACCCTTCACCTGGAAGCTTAAAGGCAGAAAATTAGCAGTGGGACCAGGAGAAAAGCAGGAAGCAAAATCACAAGATCATCACATATGGACTTACAGGCCTTCCTTTTTTCTCTGACTTTCAAGAGCTTGGTCTGGAAAGCATCTGCAGTGCTTCACCTCACACACAAGTGCTGACAGCTCACCCACCAAAGGGGGAATGATCTCCTAACTCAGCTGGAGTGCTACAGCAGATGGCAAAGATAAGGACACCTCTTGATGTGAGTCACTGGTTTGTGCAGCTGTTCTCAGCAGCATCAGCCTATATTAGAGATGTCAAAAAAAGTGAAGTTTCTTGCAAATTTTCAGTGCCTGGGTCAGTCTTGGTCTCTGGGCAGGGCTGTAGGCAAGGAGGAAAATGGCAAAGGCCCCTGTTATGTCTGAGCACATGAATTAAATGTTACCTGCCCTTCTGAGCAGGAGCCTCACCTCCCACCTTGGCTGAGCCAGGGCAATTGTCCCAAAGCCCCAGCACTCACAAATGCTCTTAAGTCTCATTGATTTCCCAACTACTTTTTGTTTTGTTTTGGAGCTGGCTCTATTTTCCCCCATTTTGCTAGCTGATGGCCAGGTGTTTTGTGGCTCATACAAGATCAGGAAATTAACGCTTAATTCCCATCTCCAGCATTACTCCCTGCCTAACACAGGGTGTTTGGCAAGAATAAGTTTGTTTTTTTTCCTTAATCCTGCATAATCCCTTTCTCAATGGATCTTCTTTTGCAATGCTAAGGATGATTTATACCCAAGAATAGCAATCAAAGGAATTTAGCTGACATGGACCAAAGTCCAAGAAGGAGAGAGTATGTGAGGTTTAGAAAACATCAGCTAGGAATCTGAGCATTGAGATGTCAGCAGACAGCTCTTCTCAGCTATATTTTATAATCTGGAAAGAAGTGAAAAGGATGAAAGAGGATTTAAGATAACCTGTTTTACTCTGAAATGGAGAGGACATGTTTACCTTTTGCCAGAGTGAGAAATACTTGAACTTTTAGAATTGGATTCTGACCATGCCCTGTGCACACATCAAGAGGCTAAAATAAGGCAAATGATGCAGATGGCCTTGGAAGCAGATGACTTCATATTTGGATGCTATCCTATGTTATGCATAGGGAGGAGTGAAATGTATTCATCAACTAAAAGTCTCACCACATTTCAGGATCTGCCATATGATGAAAACATGTCTAAATATGGTGCAGAGACAAGAGAGAGGCTACTCAAAACATCAGGACAAATACTAAGGGGTCTTGCCACTATTCTTATTCAGACTAACTCCCAGGGAAGGCAGTAAACATCTCTTTCCAAACACATCAAATGCCTTCTAGCTTTGTCCCATAACTGTTATATCCTCCCTTCATCTACCAAACAGCTCCCCTCCAGAAAGAAACATGCAAAGCAAACGGTCTGCTATTCATGGACTGCTGTTGGCATCTCTGGAAGTTTTATTTTCTATCCAAAAAATCTCAGTCCTGGCTAGGTTAATAAACTTCTATAAGTTTAACAGATAAATGCCATGCAATAAAAATATATACATATTCTCTGTTCCCTCCTATCAGTAACACTGTGCACAGCTGTGAGAGCATTCTGACCTGATGAACTGAATATGTTATTATTTGTAAATGCAACGTTTGTAAAATGCAACTTGAAACAGATTTTGGAGGAGGTCAATTCCTTGAGTGCTGTATCATTAGGCAAAGACAAGACATGCTGTGAAGCATCTTCCTTATCTCTGTCATGTTTCCAGTACAGCATCACTCATTCAGAATAGAAGCACCTGTAGGCAAAAAAAGCAGTAAATATTACATTTTCCAATGTCAGGAATGCAAGGCTTGGACAAACACACTGTAAAGTTGACTAGAGGAGATTAAATTATTAGGAATACTTGTTTGATTGTAGAGAGGTACTCAGTGGTAAATTAGGGCATTTCATGTTATAAGAAGCCACCATTCCCTAGTCACTCTTCCCAAGCCTGCTGGCATGACTGAGGACCTCCAGCAACAGAGAACGGGTGGGTTCTCCAAGCCTGTCCACACCTGCAATACTCTGGCTTACCTGCAGGAACTGCTAAGCCCTGGTGTTGCCAAGGTGGCTCACTCCAATCCGGTCCAGAGGAACTCCAAACCTTCTCTTAGGCAGCTCAAGCACTTTCCTGCACCAGGAAAAAGAGTAAAGAGGGAGGGAAAACATTGGGAAAAGACATCTATGAATAATGAAAATGTTACTACATGTTTGACTCCTCCATTCATCCCACTAACACCTTATTGTTCAGATAGAACGGTGGTGCAGGAACAACCAAAGATGTGAGTGTTTAAAAATAAGATGCTGCATTTGTCTTACAAAAGGCTGCAGTTGCAGCTGTTTTACTGACTGGCTGAGCTTGATCCACTACCCCTATTTTTATTTGGCAGCAAACTAACTCCACAGGTTAACTGCTATTCATAAAAGAAAGGTGCTACACTGCATTTATAAAGGGGAATTGTTTCCTGCACAGGATCACATACTGCAGGTGACCCATTGTCTGGGTCTTTGAAAGCTCCAGGGCCAGATGGGGCTAAGATAAGCAAGGAAATAGAAAGTATTGCACAGTAATAGAGGGGACAAGTCAGAGAAACCTTAGCTGGATTTTTCTATAGGTTCTCTGGTAATGTACTGTTCATCAAAATTGTATAGTAGCAGTCCTTTGATGAGATTGAAAAGGGGAAGGTTTTGGGGTTGGGTTTTTTTCTTCCTCTATATGGTAAATCTCTTGACAATTTGGTGAATAAGGGCATGAGGAACATGTGAAAGCATTTCTATGCAGAAGTGTTTTTTGCAGTCCTTTTTATATAAAATAATAAGTTTTCCCATCTTAATTAAGCATTTTTTAAGCATTTTTTCCGTCAGCAGAAGCTTTTTTTTTTAATTAATCGTGGAAATAGCAAGGTTTCCTGCAGCTGAGAATAACCTCAACTTCTGCCCTCAGAAATACTTGCCAGTGAAATGCAAGTCCAAGAGAAGCCCTGGAAGATTAATTCTTTATCAGTCCTTGTCGAGGAACATAAATAAAAATAAATTTTGTTCTGTAAGTTGTCAGCTGCGAAATAACAAGCGGGAGAGAACGCTGTGGTGCACTCAAGTCTAACTTTGTGCCAGCACTGTTAAGCTCCCTCACCCTGGGGCTGTGCACGCCCCACCCGGAGCTGCGCAGTCCTCGGTCTCATCTGAGCATCTCCTTCCCTCACACCTCTCGGGCATGGGCTGCAGTCCAGATGCATCAACCCAGCATCCACAGCCGCAGTGACCCTTTTCTAGCTGCCTTTCAGATGAGGTCAGGGAATGGGAATTCCCTGTGTCCCGTGTGAGGGGAGCACCGCATCAGCCACTCTGGAGCGGTTACAGAACACCACAAAGGAAGGGGAGCCATTTGTTTGGCCTGTCCCTTCCCCAGGCACCAGCTCAGCCAGCACTGCTGCACCAAGCCCTAGGGAAGGCAAAGGCGAAGAAAGCCAGGATGCCCAGCCTGTTGCCTCAAGAGCAGCACTGTTTCCCCCCAGGTGGAGGCACAAAAGGGGGCAGGCGGGACACTTGGGCTGTCAGAGCTATCCTGAGCCTGCCTGGAGCAAAGAGGGATCGGCTCCCCGGGCTGGAGCTGGATGGCGAGGGCGGGGCGGTGTTTCTGCAGCCCGGCTCCCCTCTCGCGGCAGCCCCGCCGCCTCCGCACCGCGCTGTCCCCGAGCCGTCCCTTACGAGGGACAAAGTGACTTTTTCTACTTAAAACAGCCTTGTCTAAGATTCCCGGAGTTTCCTTCTCTCTGTCTGCTTGTGGATCTTTCTACCTCTCCTGCCTTCCTGCACGCTTTTCCCGTGCTTTTCAAAGTGTTACAAACCGATGTTGATGCCAGACCAGGTGCTGGGCTCTCCTGTAATCGGTGGGTGTCAGAACAAGCTGTTAAGTGGGCTCACCTTTGATTTGCTCTTTTCCAAAAGCTTCTGCTTTGTGCCAGGCACTGCACTCACTGCATTGATTCGGGGGGCTCGATCTATGTATCAGCTTTCACAAATTTATTTCCTGGTCTCTAAAGGCGGCTGGCTCAGCTCGTACAGGAATGAGCTGTTATCTCCGGGCTGAACGACTGTGGCAGGGTGCTCAGTCCTCTGTTTTACTCGTCTAAGTGCAGCACCCTCTGCCTGTTTCTATCTAAAGGTACTTCTCTATCAAAAGCCTTATTATTCTTTCCTAACATCCGTCTGATCTGCACTCCATGCTGGTGGTGGTACCAGACTATCACCACAGTAATCAAGGCAGCTCAGGTGGTTCCAAGAAATGGCTCAACCCCAAACTTAAAAGCTAAACAGCTCCCCCAAAGTGATAATCCCAATGCAAAACTGCAAACTGTGCTGATGCTGCTGGGAAAGGGGGAATTTTGTGCAGTGTCACTCATTTTCATGAGGTCATTATTCAGAGACAAGCTGGTTTTCACCACAATTTCCCTTTCTTTGTTAGTCTGCTTTTTGTTGTTTTGGGGATTTTGTTTGTTTCTTTGTTTAGTTTTTCCCTTGTACTGCACATAGAATGAAAGATTTCCATCCAAAAAAAACCAAGAGAAAAATTGGGAATACCGTGTACCTTCGCAAAAAAGCATAGCTTCAAAAATGACCTCTCATTTCTTTGCCTGGAAAGCGAAAGCATGCTAAAAAGCAAATGAAGAGTGAGCTGATTTTGATATCTTGAAGAGGCGGACAGAACAGAATAATTCTTCTTAAAGTTTTAAGAATTTTGTACTTTATTTTATCACTTCTGGCTGCAGCCAAACAGTCCTAGAGGCAGACTGGGTGGATAAATGGAAAAACAACAAGAAAATATTGCAAAACTTTGTTTGAAAAAAGTACTTGTATTATTGAGTGGCTCTTGTGAATACTTTCCATTTCCAGATTAAGCTTTAAGCATGTTATTAAATACTTTGTGGCATTAGGGATTCCATCCAAGAGAAGACAGTTACCAGAAGAGCAGAACAAGACAGGGAAGCGCTCTCAGATACAGGGAACAGCCCCTACAGCTTTGCTCCAAACTCACGGTCTCTCCCCAGCCACATCGAGCATCATTCACTGCTTAGCCCTGTTACAAACAAGTTTATCTTCAAACATGTTCTGTGAAGGTATTGCCGTATTGATTAAACCCTGATGAATCCAAAGTTGATGGAGGTCTTGAAGCTCATTCTACTGTCTGCCTGCCCATTTTCATGATGTGTCCTTCATCTTTCTGTTCAAAATGTGCACACCACCACACCTTCTTTCCATCTCAGTCTCAGGAGCACCCAGCCCTGCCCCTTTGTTTTGAACCCCAGGCACATTTTTTGATTTAAATAAGCTCATGATCAGAAATGTAGTTTTAAACTGAATGTTAGTTCACACCAGCGGAAAGAAGCGTCCTAGAAAATCACGTAAAATGACACATATAATTCACTTGAGTATTTCCTGGTAGCTGGGAAGCACTGCAGGGATAAATGAACTAGTGCATGTATTATACCTCACAGCTGAAGGGTGACACGCTCTTTGAATGGTTCCTGATCAGAGGCACCTCGCAACTGAGCATCAAACCTGTTGTGGGCTAAAGCTAACCAATCAGTGTCCAGAATACCTTCCAACAGCCTTTCTCCAACTTTCTCACTGGCAGGAGCATTTAAAAGTTTACCTCTGTTTGCCTTTAGCATCCACAGAGCTTGAAGAAATTCTGTCAATTGGGGAGCCAAATCCTGGGAAACTTCTTTTCTTCTTGGTCTCAGTCACCTCATTCTCCAGAGACACCAAGCCATCAAGAAGGAACAGTCTGGCTGCCAGGTTGGTGGCTGGCTTCTCCTCACTGGCAATGGGATGTGCTCCCACGCCCAGAGCAGCAGAAGGCTCCAGAGGCTGCAAAAGAAAGCAGTAAAATTTCAGTTTGCTGGCTGCTTGAGTCCCAGAAAAAAAAAAAACCAAACATTTCAAGCAGTGTCATAGCAGCAGTCCTGTAAATAGAAAACTACCAGGACACTGAAATTGGGACAATGTTTTAAAACAAAGTTCCTTCTCTGAAAAGTTCCTTCTCTCTCTTTTTACACCCACAGGATTTTGCTGTCAAAGACTGGGATTTTTTTTTTTTTGATAGAACTGAACTTGCTTTCATTATTATTGCAAGAAATATTGAAATTTGTTACTTCACAAAGCCTATTTCTGCAGGCCATCCCACTATCTCTATCTCAGCACTGTGATTAGTGTCATTTACAGCATGAGCTGAGTAATTTAATCCTTCTGAAAAATGCAATCACCAATGCTCAACTCCAGTATCCATCCTGATAGTTTTCAAGAAAACTGATTTTTGTTTTTTAAATGAATGCTAATAAATAGTAGTGAAAACTTCTACAGAAGTTTCCATCCATATCTGACAAATTAATTAATTTTTAAGTAAAACATGTTCCAAAATAAACTTGCTTAGTACTGACATTCAAAGAAATTATGCAGTAACACTACATGGGGAGGAGGAGAGGAAAGAACACTCTGTTGAATTGACACAACAGTTTGAACCTTAATTACAACACTAGGCTTAACACCATTTCAGAACCAAACTTTTGCTGTGAAAATAGCTGAGAATATTGGGGTCTATTGAGAAAGAAATGAAACAAATCAAAGTGAAATAGTTGTTTTGCATATAACAGAAAAATAGAGGGCAGCTAATCTACAAAAGCAAGCCCAAATCATTGTCTCTTGGAATGAAATGTGCCTTCTTGCTCCACTTGATTTTCACAGAGTTAGACAGAAACTTTACGTCTTACACCATCAAATAGGTTTAATTCTACCTTTAGAAGCACACCACTGTCTCTGTTATTCATACATGGTGGGTTTAGTACACGTGTGAAGGAAGGCATCACATGGATGATGCAATATCCTTGTCTACTCCAGTTGTGGTGGGGATGTTTCCCACTACTGATGGGTGGGATAAACAGTGATGGAGTGTATAAAACTGTGACCTTTATATGAGGAGGAGCAGAGGACCACAATGACCATACCAATGGTGTAGCATTGTTGATACTTTTGTAAAGGATCTCACATTATTCTCTGACTCTGTTTTTTGTAAGCCTCAAGTACACAGAACAGTCCTTTCTGTTCTCCTTCAGGGTTATAAAACTTATGTAGATTTGCAACCAAAGGATGCCTTTAAAAAAGACTGAACTCTTCTTTCTGGTTAGTGAGGATAAATATCTACAGGAACACTTGAAACTAGACGGGCAAAAATAGCCTCTGCTTTTGAATACCTTGCAACCTCACTACATTGTCTTCAAAAGATATAATGGAATTATAAGAAGTAAAGTGACAGCTAAAATGATAATCAGAAGTAGAAAACAGTTTTCCTCTGGTGAACCACTGAACAAAGTACAACTTCACAGATACGCAGAGATGAGAGTGGGTGTAGGTGGCATAGTGGAGGGTTTGCAAACTTAGAAACAGCAATGAAATGAATAAAAACTAGAAATTTTTCCTCAAGAGAATGAGCTTCCCAGTCCACCCAGTGAAGTCACCAGATGGTGGATTTAAAATAAATATAAGGAGTTACTTTTTAAATACAGCACACAGATGAAAGGGAATGCGTTGCCAAAGGATGTCATGGATACTGAGTTTTTAAACTGATTCAAAGAAAAATTATGGCCCATCAGCAGCTAAAACACGCCCTGGTCCAGTGCAAATCTCTAGATCTAGAAGTCTGCAAAGATGTTCTGTTCTTACATTCTTTTCACAAAAATCTATCCCTGATAGAGACAGGATACCCAGTCTCTGTGGCACCAGAACAGCAGCTACTGCAGCACTTTTGTATAATCAGGTCATGCTTATGTGAAGACAGAGAGCAAGGTAGAAGAATCCATCAGTATTCTTCAGTAGCCATCTAAAGTTTAAGTTGATCTTGAAACCTATGTAAAAACCCTAGGGCCAAACAGTGCTACTTTGAGTAAACTTTTAGATACCTGATTTTTTTTTTTTTTTTAAATGGCATGAAACCATTACATAAATACCTTTCCTGCCAAATCTGCCTTATGTCAAGATGACATAAAAATAGGGAATGCAGTAGAAGTATTTTCAGGTGCAACCCCTACATATCATTCTGGGTGAAACATGAGACAACTCTCCCATTTCATCTGCTGCTTTCCTTTGCAGGCTTAGGCAAGTGACTTTGCTCCTTTCCCCTCCTGGTCTAGTCTGTCTCCTTTAATTTGTAACTTCCGTGCAGGTGATCTTCTCTCAGGGATCTCCTTATGGCTTCTGAAAGCTGCAGCTTTCTCATGCTATTATTTGTCTTTAAGAAGAATTAAACCTTCCCTTCAGTGTTAGAGGAGTTTGCTTTCCCCCCTGCTATCAACTCCTTTCCCTCTTCAGGAGGTTCTCTATGCACTGGACAATGTTTTAACACACAGGAAATCCCCTGGTGTTTCAGGAGAGGCTGTGAGAATTCGGGTGAGACCTCATTCTGTCTGTCCCCCCAGAGCCTTGCAATTTGTTTCTCTCTCTTATTGAGGCTTCTCCTTGGCCCTTAGAGAGTCAATACTGATCCTTCACCTTCCAGCAGTGTTTGGATACTACAGTGTCTTCCTCACTCTGTGGCTAAAAACACCCAAGGAAGAGCAGTTATGTGACAACCACCAGAAACCTTCACCTACCTCCGGAGCTGCCTCTGCAAGGAGCACAGAGCTGGAGTTCCACCACAGCAGGGCAATCACAAGGGCCAAATGCACCACCACGAGCTGGAACTGCAGCATCTGCAAAGGAGAACAATCTATTAATGACTCCACAGCTGCATCCCTGAGGAATCTTGCTCTATAGGTCTTAAAGTAATAAAAACCAAGGGAGACTCACCTCATGGCTGGTTACTAAGTTTTATCTGTCAGAGTCACTGCATAAAACCCAGCAACCAGATAATACCAGCTGAATGCTTTTCACCTTCGCATGCAGCATCAGCTCCCTCCTCTGCTCCTTTACAGCCCTGCCAGTATTTTGATTCTTTTCTGCACAGTGGTGCAATCCTTGCAGCAGCAGCAGTGAGGAATGCAAACTTGCCTTAAAACCAGATGAACTGGATGCTTACTTGTAAGCAGGGAGACTTTGGCTTGTAGCCACCCAGGCTGACCCTGGATTCCTCACATGCTGGAGGTGCTTAAGGCTGTGACAGAAGTCATATGCCTCTTCAGTAGGATTTTGAAGGCAAGGCTGCATTTTGCTAGTTCTCAACATGATCCACATGTGATGCCATGAAGATTTTTTGCCTTTTCTTTTATACCCCTGTTATACCTTTTTACAACTTCTGTATTCCTAGTGCTTTTTGCCTACGTTCTTGGACTTGTTTGTCAAGCTGAGAGACCAAACATTTTAGAAGCTTCGTAGCTAGGGATCAGTGTGCCCCAGACCCCAAGGTCCTCTCCAGAACACATTCTGTAAACCCAGATAGAACCATCCAGGGGAAGGTTCCTTGGGGAGGGGGGGCTCACTCGAGCCTCTCATTGGGGAATCTTTGAAAGATGTGCTAATTAGTAAAACCTATAATGTTATACCCAATGTTGGGGAGACAGAGACAGAGATAGACTCGGCGGGGTGCATCTCAATGCATATGACCTGGATGTGTGCACCTAAGGATCCTTAAAATAAATACCAAGGTAAATCCCTTTTCCCCTTCTAACCGTGTATGACTCTTGATTTTAAGACCAGGAAAAGGCATCACATGAGCCACAATTTCCAATGGGATCCTGCATTGAAATTATTCCCACACGTGGGAAAAGCTTGCATGGGGATGTGTTGCTGAGACTGGTGGTGGTCTGACCATGTGTCACAGCTGCAGAACTGCAGAAGCCTACCAAGCCTTTAAATAATGCAGGGAGTTTTGGGAGGCTCGGAATGGGGGAGGCGATTGCTGCAGGGGTTCTCTCTGGCCATGGGTTTAGCCTACATTGTTTAAGCCCTTGTTTGGATCTAGATCTTAAAACCTGATGTGCCTCCATACCCCCAGGTGGGAATGTTTCAGATGATGTTAATAGGAGCTAGGCTGGGGCTTTCTGCTAAAGGCATCTGCTAAAGGCATCTGCTAATTTGCTGATTTCTCTGTCTCCAGGTCCTGCCCCAGAGCATAATTCAAGTCTGATTCTGCCATTCTTTGCTGACTCTCCACTTGGCAAAAGCAAAAACACAAAGAGTGTATGAATATATATATATATATATATATACACATACATTATTACTATTACTATTGTCTTTAAGGGATGGGCAGTTAGGAAGAAAGTTGCTGGTTACTCTGTAGGAGTGAGGCAGACTCAGTTCACTGGAATCAGAGGACAAAGTCAATGCACTAAGCCAGGTGGTACCACTGTCTCTTGGTCTGACAGCAACAGCCATTGCTTGACATAAACACAGGGGTCTGTCTGGGTGTTTTCAAAGCTGTAACCCTCTGCAATGTATATTTTTGTATGTGGGTGTGCATTGAAATTTGAAGTAGCAGTCTACTACCTTCACAGGTAACCACATCCTGATTATTTGGATACAGAGATGTAAAAATAAATGGCAAGGTTAAAAACATATGTTTATTATGGTTAAAGATCTGTGCTGGTATTCATTCAACCCAAAGACTAAAGAGCTAAAAATAGCAACTGGTACACTAGTGAAAATAAACAGTAGGGCACCTGCAACACTAAAGACATTTGATTAACTGGTCAGAACTCGATGCCAGTGAAATTAGAAGCGGAGGAAATTGTAAGGCTTGGCTCTACTTCCCAAAGAAATAAGCAGCTAGAGATTGTGTCACTGACTGAAAAGGGAGCAAAACTTAAGTCCAGCAAGACCCTGTTGTACTGATTTTCATGCAGCAGTGGGACCAAGGCTGGAGAAAGAGGAAGGGTTATTGCAGTGGAACAGTTCAGCTTTAGAAAAGCATTTGCTAAACTAATGATGCAGTGAGCACTATGTAAGTACAATTAAAATCACACTTTCTTATGCTGGTCTGGGACTTAGTTTTACTACCTTCAGCCATGTTGTAGGACCTTAGCTGTTAAAAGCAGTTATTGGTATTTCTCCTTGAGCTCATTTGCTGCAACAGGCCAAGCAGAGTCCTCTGGCCGAAAAGGGGCTTTCCCAGCCATGCACTGGCTATTGCTTCACCCCATCCATATCTTACCTTGACTCATTCCAAGAGAGACTATAAGAGAGGCTGGACAGTATTTGTTACTGAAGGGGAATAAGCAAAGCTCTGACAAGCTTTTCAAGATACACTCTTATTAGATGTATTGCAATTCCATCCTGCCAGAAAATTCTTCACCACCAACTTCACAGAGCTAGGCCAAGGGATTGGTGTATAATTCCATGTCTTTAGTATCTCAGGGTCTAGTGTTATCTGACATAAAATACAGTTTACCCTTCTCTAAATTTAATTGCAAGTCTGAAATTCAGACATATTTATGTGTCTTAGTGATACTTCAGCTTGAAATGTGTCAAAACTAAAATTCCTCCTATAATTAGGTATCTTTGTTACAGGTCCAATTAAAATAAAATTAAAGATAAAAGAAAGAACAGTATTCTACCTTATCAAAGCAGGATAAACATACAAAACTTTTACTTAGGAATCTGTGCAGAGCCATTTTCCAAGAAAAGATCACAAGAAGGCAAAACGCTTTACCAAACAGAAACTGTTAAGTCTCCAACATCAAACCAAAGGACTTAAAAGATGTTTTTCTTTTAAAGAAAAAAACAAAACCCAAAATGACATCCTGAAGATAAGTGGGCTGAACAAACACCAGACAGAATGCAATTCATCACCGAGCTCCAAAGCCATTGCCTGTCAAAAATGGTAACAGCCATCATTGTTCTTACCCATTTGAACTACGATATTTCACATTACTGTGGAGATTACTCTGCAAGCATAAATCACAGGGGCCTTATTTTTCTTACTGGCCTGTTAGCAAGAGAACTGAGGCAAGACATCACGCCTTGCACTGCAATCCTTCACTCCAGCTGCCAGTCTGTATTGATGGCTGTGCTCTGCTTGTTGCTGTGACAGGAGCACGGGACATGCCCAAGTCACCTGCAAATGAGGACCTTGTCCTTGCAGTGAGCACCTTGTGGCTGAGCCCAGAAGCCCTTGAAGTTTTGTCCTGGATGCTCCCAAAATGACCTGATGCAGAGCCAAGGCTTGGCTGTCCCATAGGCACTGGGAAGCTCCTGGCAGTGCCCCTTTGGCCTCCAGTGCTCCTCTTTTAATGCTGGGATAACACTGGGAAGCCTTCATCACCTGTTGGCCAGGAAGGCCTCTGGGACTGTGCAGATTCCTTACTGAGCTGTTTTATTGCTGCTCCAGCACCACAAAATAAAATATTAACTGCTGCTACCTATCTTAATTGAATTGATTAATCAAATTGAGCACTTGCATTGGCCTCGCTGTGCTTGCACTGCACACCTGACAGGAATATACCTTGGCCAAAAAAAATGATGATGGATGATTATCTTACCAAAAAAAACCCCAACTCATAAATGGCTTGTGTGAAGTTCTAAGAAAAAGTCTGCTCCTGTTGAAACACATTTACCTTACTTTCAAAAGTTGTAAAGGGTATCTTCTGATCATATGTATCACCACAAAGCCAAAAATACTGCCCCTATCACCAGTCCTAGAGATTTTAGAACTGCTGAAGGACCCTGTGTATCTCAGGTGCAATTTTGTAGTTACGTAAATGAAGAGGAAAATGGAGGAAAATCAAAACAAATCCCACCCTCAGAAAAAAAACCAGAGCTCAAAAATAGGTTAGAGTGGTGTTTTTGTTCTCAACCCTCAGATGAGATATGGAACATTTCTCACATATTGCTTTCTAAAAGATGCTGAAGCCAGACATTGAAGCATGGGACTTTTTTGACAAAATGAAATGTAAGCTGCCAGTGTCAGGCCCTTTATGTTATTAATAATGTGTTTTCTGGAGTAGGTGCAGATTTTTAAACAATGCCATATATTTTTTTTTTTTATACGTGATACAGACACTGACAGCTTCTACAATATAAATTTCCCTATATTTTCAGTTTCCTATGTAGATAGAGGCAGGTAGGTTTCATCTGGTGGAACCAGAGACAACTTAAAATTCATAAACTTATGCAAGAGGTGTATGATTGGTTATTTTGAGATAACGAGGTATTTTTGTGTCCCAAATGAAACTTCTTGTCAGACAGTATTTCACGGCCAAGCATGTTCCTGTTCCTGAAAATTAAATTCCTTCAAGGATTCTCAAGGCAGTCAAGATTCATCATTGATTTCCAAAGTCTTCCTTTCAATAATTGCATTCCCTGTAACATGATTTCCAATGTTTGGTCCTGACATGTTCTCATATCACCACGTCAGTCACATTTGCCTGTTTGACAGCTGTGCTTTGGCTCAGAAGATGCTCGAGCACACAGCAGTTCCTACCACTTGTACTCAGAGAAACCAGATTCAGTCATGGTTTAGTCTCTGCAGGGCTTGGCTGGACCCTGCCCACACAGGACACAACGTCTGTGGGAGCAGCACTCACTTCATGTGAAGAAAGGGTGGAAAGGTGACCCTCTGGTTCCCATGAGGAGTTCAAGAAGTGCATAAATGAACACAGCCCTGACAGGGCACCTTTGCTGAACAGACACAAGCATGATTCAGCAACAAATTAACTGACAAAGGTGGGCAAACACTTGTGAAAAACCAGTCAGTCGTGGTTCTTATCTACACCTTTGGAAACAGGGCATGAAACCAAATGGTCATACAGGACAAATGAGGACACTTCTCTTTAGAATGGGCAGGAAGGACACAGGCTGGACATCTTGCAAAGCTGGCTACACTTTTACACTATTACGCTGTGTAATAAATCCATTTTTAGCAACAGATTTCAGAAATTAAGACCCTCAAACTCACATATATACCATAAAAGTAGGAGACCATGAAGCAGGAGACAAACAGAAGTGATGAAGCCCATCTAGGAGCTGAGGGAATATTAAAAAGAAGGATGCTATGAAGTGTAAGAAAATATCTCTTAGTGGGAAAAACCTATTTGCACCTTTCCTCAGAAGATAATTGAGTGAGCTGCAGTATTCCTGGTATATACAATGGAAAACAAAACATTATTAGACTATTCTTCTTTGTCAACAAACCCTTAATCCTACACTATTTATATATGTACTGACTAAACAGCCCACTTTTCTTCACATTTTTAACAACTTGACATTCAGCCTTCCTTCATCTTTAGCACAAGAGCCAAAAACTTTTCATTGTTAGAGTGCCATCTTCAGCATTTGAAGCAAAAATAAGAAACCTTTCCATCAAGAAAAATCAAGAAATAAATTGTAGTTTTCTATATTAGAAAAATATTTTCCCTTCCTAACAGCATTGGAGTGATAAGTAGAAGATCTTCACACTAGGTATAAAGAGTATATTAGCAAAACAGGTTATCAATATAAAACCAGACCATTTAAAGTATAATAAAAATATCCCTCAGGATAAGCTTTTAGGAGACAGGAATGTCATTGGAATTTCTAAGCAAGATTCAAACACTGATACTGATTTACTGGATAAACACTTAAACATTCTGACCAAGGACATTACTTGAAGAAGAAAAGTCTTGGGGAAGATGCATTGCAAATGTAAATTAGAGAGTAACCTGTCCCTCTGAGTTAAGTGAGAAGAAAAGGAAAGCTGCGAGCACTTGCAGTCTTGGTCAGGGTCTAACAAGGGAGCTCTTACAATTGTTGTATGTTTTAATTTGCTATTTAAGAAGCCCAGGAAGGCACTTGTCATTCTTTCAAAGAGCGAAAACAAAGTCCTAATCTGCTGAAATCAGATCGACAGGTATTAATAAAAACATGAAGAATGCCTGGTCCAGTCAGATATATTTTGCAGTTTTCCCGTCATTTACACCATAGATTTACTTGGTTTGAGCTGGGGATTTTTGCTTGTTATTCCTCATAATGTTCAATGTATTTCACAGGAAAAGTAGGTTGAGTTGCATTTTGAATACAGGTGAGCAGACACAGATAAATGCAATAAGTTTCCTAAGTTAAGCTGTGGGCAGAGGCACAAAATGTCCTCTCAGCTCGTCAGCTTTCAGCTCTGCACTCTCCATGAGAGAACAATCATTTCAAATTTAAAAACCAAGTAAGGAAAGCTCAGGGCACTGCATGCTAGTGCTTCAAAAATTAGTGGATTCTGAACCTTACTGTAGCCTCTGGACATCTAAACCAAACGTTATTTGCATGTATTTACTCGTACAACTCCAGTGTGGGAGGGGAGAAAAAACCCCAGTGAAATAGTTTTGAACTCAGAATGGAGAAATCACAATGACTATCACAGAATCAGAGTCTGCCTTCACTTACAGCAGTGCAAAGCTGAAGCAGTCAGATCACTGGATAATGATAATTACTCAGTGTAGGAATGTTTTTCCAGTTATACTATTATTGCAGGAATGCAGCAGAATCTGGATCAACATTTGTCTGACAAGGGATATAATAAAACCCTTTTGCAGATCCATAAATTAAAGACTTTTCCTAAATCATTTATCTCCTGTTTTTCAATATGTTAGATGCAGCAAACTTGTCTACCACATATGATATTTAGTTATGCAAAAGAATTATTCTGTCATAGCTTTTCAGCTTATTTTAAGAAGTAATATGCATTTGACAATAACTCACACAAAAGGAAAATCCATAACAATATAAACAGACAGCAGTTTACTGCAAAGCACTGCAAGAGCATAGAAGTAATTTGTCAGTGTTGTAAATTGCACTGACACATTCTGTTTAAATATTGGCTGATTAACTGAAGGAAATAAATTTCCACTGAATATTTGTAGTTCAGGTTTACTACCAAAAATCCTAAGTGATAGGCACCTTATTATCTTAATTCTAAACTGGAAAAAGTAGTTGTGCTTTTCCCATCAGATCTGGGCATCTTTATACCTTGTGAATGTCTGTTAATACAAAATAATTGAAGAAAACATTAAAAAGAGGAAAACACAGAAGGGAAGTAAGCTTCTGTAAAGAGAGCAGAAGACACAAAACATCCCCAACACACTCTGTCCTCACTCCTCTTACCTTGCATTGGATGCAAGCAGTTCCAACCTTAATGGTCCTGCTATTTTCTTCCTCCTAACTTACCCTTAATGTTCAGCTTTCTTTCAGAGTTTTTATAGTCTCTGGTGTAGGCTACAAACTCCAATCCCTGCCTTTGCTTTCTCTTACATCATTTCTAAAGATTTTCCACTGATCCTTGCCCTAAACCTTTCTCTGTCCTGCACTCTCACGCACATACTTGCCTCTCATTTGTTATATTTATTGCTGTGATCAAAATGATTAGGTTATAATTAAAGGTCCAGGGGTTTGTTCTGTTTTTATTTTTCCTTTTTTTCATTTAATTTCAAGATTCAGTCATGGGAGTAGAAGGGTTTTCAGAAGCATCCCTCTAAACTCTCACTTTTGTAAACTGCAGTATAGAAATCTGATGTCTGGAGTTATTACTAGGGGTTTTTTTTAACTTCATTTCTTGAGGATATCAGAAGAACTGCATAAGCTTCAGAAAGAAATTAATGTGTTTTTAGTAGACCAACACCACTGTAAGCTAAGCATTAGAAAAGGAGTGTGCTTTGTAAAGCAAGTGACAATAACTTAATTCTTTCACACGCTTTGTTTCTGTTACTGAAATGTTAAGTTACTGAACTGTAAAGCATGAGCTGTGGAGATGCTTATCTTTCCTAGGCAGTACCAGAGGATTTATTTCTTTCCCTGTTTGCCTCCCTAGAATAAGTCTACCTTTTTTTTTTGCCCCTTTTTATAGATCTCAGGTTTAATCGATTTGCAGAGCATTTGTAGAACTGTTTTGAGGTTTAAAATCCTGGTCGGTGCAGTGCCCTTAAGAGTTAATTCATAGTAATTTTATTTCCTAAATAGATAGGCACAGTACTTTCAAAGTAGTTTGACTTGCCAAAAGCTTTTCCTACAAGCCATGGACAGTAAAAAGAAATTTGCAGTATGTGGGAAAAAAAATTGCTAACTGGGGAGCAAATGCTTTGATTTCATCATTTGTCTTGATCAGAGTGATTGGAGAAAAATAAGAGTTTATTCATATTGAAGCAAAACAAGGATTTCTGCCCCATCCCTGGAGATGTTCCAGGCCAGGCTGGATGGGGCTCTGAGCAACCTGGTCTAGGGGAAGGTGTCCCTACCCACAGCAGGGGGGTTGGCACTAGATGGTATTTGAGGTCCTTTCCAACCCAAGGCATTCTGTGTTTCCACAGCATCTCTCAGTACAAGCAGATATGGGAATGGGGCCTAGGGCAGAGCTGCAGAAATACACAAATGTGTTGGCCATGTGAGCAGCCACACCAGTGTCAGGCAGGTTGAGACTCTTCTCCACTGCAGAGTGTAACAGAGCTGCAGAAGCCCAAATGGGCTCTGTGGGTACTAGAGGAGCAACAGAAACAAAAGAGCAGAGCCAAACACCAGACTGCTGAAACACAGCTAAAAATGCTGCTGCAGGAAGAGACCTGGACTGTGGTCCGTTTTACTGCATTTAGGTGGTGGTTTGCTGCTGGAAGTCCAAGGACACAGAAGTACTTGACTGATGTGTCTAAAGCAAGGAGGATCTCAGGGAAAAAAAAGAGAACCACAGTCTAACAACAAGGTAGTACTGGTTTATGGAGTACCTTAGTTGCATAAGACCACGAGGTGCTGCT
This sequence comes from Coloeus monedula, assembly GCF_965178545.1. Classification (NCBI taxonomy): domain Eukaryota; kingdom Metazoa; phylum Chordata; class Aves; order Passeriformes; family Corvidae; genus Coloeus; species Coloeus monedula. The sequence goes on from NC_138790.1 coordinate 15,312,921, forward strand.
GACCAACTACTGCAGTTCCAGGCACCCAGTTTCTTCTTTCTTCTGTTTGAAAGACACAAGGTGGCACTCACAGGCGTTTACTCCTCTTGGGAATGTTTACAGGTCCTATCTTAAGCTCTTCAAGCAGAATCTCTGCAGGACTCCATTCTGCCACCACGCTTGGTGCTGCTGTGGCTGGTAGGAGGCCTGGGCTGTGACAGTGTGAGTAAGCTGATGACAGAGAGCTGAGTGCTGGCAGCAAAGGTGTTTCAGTGTTTAACAACACAGGGGAAAGTCTGGGGAACAGCCGAGACTCACCTAGAACTCAGCACCTCACAAGAGTGAGGGAGAGGAGAAAGGACTGCAGAAAAAGTAGAAGTGCTGCCCTGCTGTCACCTCCTTTGGCTCCAAGAGGATGTCTAAGACCTGGCATCAAAATTTTCTTTTATGCTCTCCACTGATCAGTGATGCTATAGCAGAGCTCCAGCTACTTCTGTTCCACCTTTTGGACCTACTGAGAGGTTGAGGCTCTTCCTTTAAGAAAAGTTATTTTGTATTTCAAAATTTATCACTGTATCATTCCTACGAAATCTAAAAGACGCCAGAAATTGTTGCTGATACGCACAATTATCATCACCTCTGATTGGGAGGTGTGCAGGTTCTGACCTGGGTAATTTGTCACCTTCATGGGCTTCTTCTGACCATCACATGTGTGGGTTTTCTCTCTGGGGGAAAAAACCCCAACCAACAAACAAAGCAAGCAAATAAGTAAACAAACAACAAAATGAGAAATACTATTAATAAAAATTAGTAGTGTGTTAGAGCGTTAACATTTTATTTCCTGCTCTAAACTGACTTCGCTTTAGTAAAACCTTTTTGACACCTTCTCATGAAGACTGCCAAGTAAGCTTGCCAGACAATGAAAAAGGTGTATGGTGGTTACTCTGCTGGCAGAGCATCTAAGGAACAGATATCCTCAACAACACTGTGGTTTAATTATACTTACAATATAATTAAGTTAGGGCAACCAAGAGTTTGGAAGGAGTCTTTATTGTCTTAACCATGAATGAATAAACAAATATAATGTGATTTTTTTCAAATATGAAGACAAGAAAAAGAAAATTGGAGGAGGTAACGACACAAGACATGAAGCTCCTTCTGTTACCAGCCAAGGAAAAAACAAACTTGCCTCCCTACTGCCCTCATGGTCCCACAAGAATTTCTGCAAATCTTTCAACACTGGTTTGCAAATCAGTTGAGCTGGCTGAGTGTTTTCCTTAAGAAGAGAAGTTCTGATTCAGAGAGCAGGAGTTAGCAGGATTTCACTTGTGTTAAGTGTTGAGCAATCTTGCTCTTCAGCACCCTTGCCTGTGGAAACTATATTTGGGGTTGTCAGACCTTGTCTTTAAAGTCTTAGTAATGGCACATGAATACACCATGCTTGATAGTTTCCCACTTTCAATCCTTCCCTTCTCCCACAAAAACAGGCAGCAGTGCTGTTACATCCCTGTGGTCTAAGCCACAGGAGCCTCCTCCTTCTGTCACTAAGTTGACCCATGGGAACTTCACCTTCCAGCCCCTTCAAAGCCCTTCCCAGCAACCACTGATTCCTCACATGACATTGCACATCTGTCACTCCTAAACCGACGTGAACAGTGCAGGGTCCAGCAGGTGTTATGGCCAAAGCAGTACCCCTGTGCTCAGGAATTTGTGGTGGATCTGGCATGGAGTAAAGGCTTGTGACTTGAGACATTCTGATTTCTGGGATTATTCATATTTTCACTAAACAATGAGTGTGTCATCAGAAACAGTCACATTGAAGTTAGCAAAAGTGGACATTTTTCCAGGTTTGCAAGGTTTGCCCCAAAATTCTAAGAAATAATCCAAGTGCTTTTTTTTCTTTTCAAATTGAAAACTAATAAAATAATGAGCTGCTTTAAAATAATGAGCTGCTTTCCACAAGCCAGGTGCTCAGCTGATACTGATTCATATGTCTCTGAAATAAAAACTGAGATATTCCAAATTACAGTGACTTCAATTTATTTTTACTTCTTGAGACAATAAACTCTTCAGATAAAACTGGCCCAATTCTGAGGACACTCTGAGAGAGGCATAGCATTCCACCAGATTAATCAAAACACAGCAGTTTACAGCTACATTATTGGTACAGGGAGAACGTCCAACATTACTTTTGTTGCATTTACATTCATATCTTGTCTGGAGAATGGGAAACATTTTAAAACAATCACCCCAGATTTTCAGTCAACACAGAAGAGAATTTCAGAAACCAAGCTAATTCCTACTGATTTGCATGGAGATACACAGAGCCAGAGAGCAGATGACTCACTCTAAGACAGACTATGGAAAAGAGACCCTATATTAGCAATGTGCGTGAATGTTTTCTAATAGAAGGTACATTCTACCTTGGAAGGAAAAACTATGTTAAAACAGCTATTTTTAAATCTGCAAGGTATCAAAGTAGGTTTTGTTGTGTCACTTCCACTTTAGATGAATCCTTGCAGCTAAATAGAGTTGGAGGAAAAAAACCCACAAAGCGAAGGTAGAAAATAGCACTGAAGACAGTTAACATTCTTCAGGAATGTTAGGCTTTCTACTAGTAGTTTCTATACATGTACTTTTAAAAAGTCCTTTGTGATGGAATTATGTGCTTGTGATAGGTGCTGGGTCATGACATGTATGATCCATAAAAAGCTCTCACAAAACAAAGCAGAAGTCCCAAAAAGGACATTTTCTTGAAAGGCAAGGTTTTTCTTAGCAGGCAGGCTCTGATGAGGAAGGTTGGAAATAAAGGATGTTTTATCTCTGGTGCCCATGCCACTGGCTCCCAGCCCAAGATGGACATGAGGAGTGAAGATGGCCAAGAAAAGCAACAGGACCTTTTGTCCCAGCTATGGACACAGTGGTCCATGAGCTAATGGACAAGGGTCAACAAAAACACACAAGATGTCTCAAGCAAATGGTAATAGTTCTGGGCCAGTGTCAGCCTGGTCCTGACTCAACTGGCACACAGAAATGAAAACGAGATTGTGTTTCCATCCCCTCTAACTATGCTCCTTGGAGTCAATGCTAAATACAAAGATAACAAACTGGGAACCAGACCCATCTTTCTGTGCTAGGAGGGAAGAGTGTTGATGTTTTCACACTGTGTGCCTTGTCAAAGATGTGTGTGCTGACGTCCCCTACTGTCACTGAAACAAACTCTTTGTGACCCATGAACCCTGGTGCCACAGTACACAAAGCACAGAACAGCAAAGTGTGCACCTTGGCTGCAGAGCACACACTGCAGCAGCTGCAGAGCCAGGTGCAAACACGGCCAGGAAGCGCAGCACCGAACGTGCAGAGGCAGCTCAAGTTCAGATACCCTCCAAGAAGAAAAAAAAAAAATGTGTCTGCCCTGAAACTCTGTCCTTACCTCACACTTCATTTCAACCAACTTTTCATCATTTCCTTACAGAACTGAGAAGTATGGTGGAGTTCCATTTAATGGCATCAGGAGAAGAGATATGGAAGAAGTAAAGAAAGGAACTACTCAGCAAAATGATGACAACGGTCTTGGGGGAAAAAGAGGAAGGATAGTGATATTCTTCAGTCAGATGCAGAGGGGTGGAAGCTGGGCAGGGCCACATGTGGACCACTCCCAGCATCACAGGATGCTGCAGGAAACCTCTCTGCCAGTTTCTTGCCTGACATGCAGGTAAAGGAAGATGAAGTCATGTGAAAGGTGGGGCTGGGAAGCTGTTTCTCCATGGAGACAATTCCTGCACTGAATGATGTTAATAAGGAAGGTTCTGTCCCCTCATTCCTGGCAAGGCCATCCCTGGGATGGTGGTTTGCACAGCAGGACTGTGCTGTGCTGGAAACCAAACAGAGCACGCTAGTAGGCTAAACCCAGGAGTTCAGAGCAATTTGTGCTGGCTGATTTGACTTTTTTCCTGCTTTTCTCTGGTTTAAATGTGCTTATGGATTGGTTCCCTCAAGGGACAGCACAAACCAAAGCTGTTACAGAAATGAAGCTTTCTGCTATTTCTAAGAATTATTGATCTTTTAACAGTTTGTAAATTCATCCTAATTCTTGAGCTAAATTCTGGTACTTTACTTGTCCACTTCAATTCCTCTATCACTTCAGCTGGACAGAGACCTATCTCTGCTAGACTCTGCACCTTTCTGCAGCGAAGCTGCAATTCCTTAAGCAGCGGCAGTATCGCAGCTGGATTAGTCCGGGATATTTCAGGAATCATCCCATTACGTTCATCAGTCAATCACCGCCCTCTAGAGGTGGCCACACCGTGCGTGGGGCTGAGCTGGGTTTGCTGCAAATGAACCATCCCAAAGCCAAAGCGATCCTGCAGGAAGCAGGAGGAAGGTGTTGGCTGGTTTGAATAGATCCAGGTACGCTTGTGGGTACAAAGGACTGAGCGCTGATTCCCAGCTCCTCCGTTATTCCTCCCCTCTCCACCTGTGAAGTCACCCAACTGGCAGCATTTTGCCTTCATGCATTTTGCAGTAGTGCTACTGCAGAGACTAGAGAAACATGTAGAATGACAGAGAACTGTATGACACAACAACAATAAAAAGCAGTAAAAGTAACTGCCAGACTAAACTCTGGTTACAGCTTATTTTTTTCTGAAGCAATGTGCATAAGCTAAACCGGTGGCACAGCTGCAGGAATTGATTGTGCCCACATGAGCTGGATGTGCTGGGATGAGAAAAGCAGCAAGCCTTTCTGTACAACTACACTCTCACATTACTTTCCCTTGTCTGAAACAGCTAGGAAGGTTTAAAGAGAAGAATACAAAGAGTGATGAATAGTAAGTAACCCACCACATTATCAAGTGATGAATGTACTGCTCCTGCAAACACCCTGTTCGAATAGGCGAGTATTTAAGGAGAAACTGCTCTGTACAGAGGCAGCACAAGATCCCAGAAGCAGGAACAGCACATGGCCAGGTTTCCCCAGACACATCCTTCCTCTTTTTTTTCAGCTGGAAATTCTGTCTAGGTGGAATTTAGCAATCTTCTACATTTTCTTCTGACAGACTGGCTGGGTGTGCTGGTTTGCCTGCATATGGAGGGATTCTGCAGGTAACCACACATATGCACAGGCCACCTGTGCATGTGCAGCCCCGTACCTGAACATCTACTTCTGTTGGCAGCATTTAATCAAAATAGAGCAGATGCCCAGGATCCCAGCAACCATTTCACTTCAAATATTACCCTGGGATTCAGGAGAGCTATGTTCTGTTACAGAATCACAGTATGGTGGAGCTTGGAAGGGGCCTCTGGAGATTGATTAGTCCAACACCCCTACTCAAAGCAGGGTCAACAGAAACAACTTTTTGCAAGTGCTCTCCACAACCTCTCTAGGCAGTCTGTTTGTTCTTCAGTCACTGCCACAGTGAAAAAAACCATGAAAAATCTGATATTTAAATGCAATTTCTTGTATTCAGTTTGTGCCCCTTGCATCTTCTACTGCACACCGCTGAAAAGACTCTGGGTCTGTCTTTTACTTCCCCATCAGGTGTTTATATGCATTGATAAGATCAACTCTGCTATACAACCCCAGATCTCTCACCCTCTGCTCACCTGTGACACATGCTCCAAGATGTGGCCCTCCCAGTATGCCCACACCTCTCTTGTATGGGAAGCTCAGCACCCCATGTGTGCACACACTCACTCAGCCAAGGCTGCTGGCCTTCTTTGCTGCAAGATCACTACTGGTTCATGGTCAATGCACCCATCAGGACCCACAGATCTTTTCTAAAAGCTGTTTTCCAGACATTCAGCCCTCAGCTTGTGTAGGTGCATGGGGTTAGTCTCAGCTCCACTTCTGCCTTGACTAGCTGGCCTTGGATTCAGCTCTCTGGACCTTGCTGTCCACGGTGTTGATGCCACTGATCTCTTTTGTAAAGCAATTTCAAACTTTGGTTATCTGATATAGGTGTCACTTCATTTGTTCTTCATAGGTAAATATCTTATTCTCTGTTAATGTGTGACTCCTCGTATTGACAACATTCACTTCCATGTGGGCTTTTACAGCAGTCACTGTCCTGCTGCTCAGGTGCCTCAGATTGTATTTAATTTATGATTTCTTTTGGAGCTTATGCACACATTATTATACTGCACTACAAGTCCAGAAACTGAGACAGAAAACTGAGCACTGTATGATATCCTATGGCCAAGGCCTATAAGTCCTGTTCAGAACAATATGGCATGAAAAATGTCCTCTCATCTTACCAGCTTTTTTCCCCTCTGTGGCTGCTGTATTCTAGACAAAAAGTGAGGGAGAAGCCCCGGTTTTAATCCCATATACAGTGCAGGGCAGTGAACATTATCCAGTTCCTTCTGCATGGAACTGAACAATTTGTGCTTAATTAAAACCGAGACTGACAACTTCAGAAAACTCAAGGTCCTAACACTGCCAGCTTATTCCTGCTGTGTGTTTCCTTGTCCACCTCTGCACTGTGCCAGCCACACAGTCAGACCTTTCCTCTCTGCAGGCCAAGGTTTGTCTTTCACGAGGATCTCTGGGTTCCTTCATGGGTTTTTCTATCCTGTTCAAAGTTAGAGTGTCCATGCCCTTTGGAAATAAACAATGATTCATATATTTTCACAACACCTTTAGGGGCAAAGAAGCACAATGATCCCCTACCAAATTTCAAAGCCCAGCTCTAGAAGAGCAGGTTTGTCCCAGCCCCTCAGCATAGCTCTTCCCCTGGTCACATGCAGTGGGAAGCAGGCTCGTGCTGTGCAGCAGTAAGTCCCTGTGACTACAGGCAATGCTGCTGGCATGCTAACCAGCTGCATAAATCACCAGAGATCCACGTGAGCCATGTAATCCTCTGGGCTGCAGTTACTCACACCAAGCTGGATGATGTCCAAAAGCCACACACTGCCCTCCCTGCAACGTGGCTGCTCCCCAGAGCCTGTTTGGTGCCTCTCCCTACCTGTATCTGTGTCTTCACCTCCACAGGGGGCCTCCACGTCTTATACAAGGACATTAGCAGAGGAGACAAACCCACCTTCCTTGCACTTGCCTGGCTCATTAATCCCAGGTGTGAATCCATGGAATTGTGTGTGGAAGGAGGTTGGCCCTCCACCTCCACAAGGGCAGACACACTGCATTTGTGCTTACTTTACAATTACACTTGGAACCATGGAGGAAGAATATAACATAGTTTCTTATGTAACCATATATTTACTTTGGTTATGTGTGGCTTCAAGACAAATCTAAAACGGTGCTGGACCGTGCTGCTGCCCTCAAAAGAAGTTTGTCAGCAGAGTAACAATAATGTTCTACTCCTGAAAATGATGTGCTGGGCTTTATGATCAGCTTTTAGGTTTGAATGCTTTTGTTCCACTTTGATATTTGAGCCCTCCCCTCAAAGCAAATCCTTCGAGTGTGGTCATGGCTCTCCAAGCAATGGTCATGGGAGGACAGAGACAAAGCACAAAAAAAAAGATGCTGACGGCATCTGAAAATGATTTGCAATCTCAGCTGCAGGAGCTCAGTCGTACTAACACAGTAATTTATATACTGGGGACAGCTTTTCTCATGTTCTTCTATAAATTTCTTGTTGGAATTATTAGGCATCCAAAATACATTTGGAACTAACCAACCAAAGGAGTGAGACAGAGCAGGTAATACTGTCTAAGCACACCAAGCCCTGTCTCACAGCCCCAAATCAAGCACATTGCCACCAAGCACACAACTACAGTGACCAGTCAGAGAGCATCTGGTGCTGGGCTACTGAGCTAAATCATGCAACACAATCTGGGGTGTTGCAGCATAAGAGGATCCTTCTGGGCTCTGAAGCATCCACACTCCCCACAGCCCAGCCTTGCCACAGCAAAGCCTGGTTGTCTTTGAGAAAAAAAATGGCATTGGGAGAGTGTGGAAGCTTTGCACATCAGATGTGCTTAAGGTAAACATAGAAGAAGTGGGTGAATTTTTTTGCAAATACTGCAATAAAATTACAACTAATAAAAGTACAAGATAAATAATACAAGGAGCATTTTAAACACAAAAAAAGTGAGGCAGGCTACTAAGGCTGCTGCTGAAAGAGTAACAGACCCAGCACACTGCCACGGATAACTCATCTCTGCTCATCCCATGGGGCAGAAACCCTGCCCTGGGTGGTGCCATGTCTGGCTGCACATAGACATTCCTGGGCATACAGCAATGCCACTGGTGTAAGTCCTGCTCCTACAGAATGCTCAGAGAGCTACAATGCTTTCAGGAGCAGGGAGTACCTGTTTCATGGAGAGATTAATTTAGCTCTCAGTAGACCAAATAAACAACCAACAGCCAGAAAAACCAGCCAGCTACTAGCTGTCCCTAGTTCCTCCCATCCCAGACAAGGGACTGGCTTCTATTCAGGCAGGTTATAAGTGGAATAACTGCTCTCCACTCAGTACCTTGATAGCAGAGAGTGCTGTCATTGCACTGAGGCCAGCAGAGTGACACCAGTACAAACAAGACCAAAGCCTGACTGCAGAGACGGAATGGAGAAAAGGCAATGGAGAAAGTGCCTCTTCAAGGCACTTATCACACAACTGAAACACCTCAATCCTGCCCTTCTTCCACCTCTTTTTTCCACCTGGTCCCGTAAGTTCCTTGGACCAAAGGGGATTCCCCCCCCCCCCCCCCCTCCCCTCCATCTCAAGCAGGTCCCCCACTCTCCTGCCACACGAAGAACTCAATATAACCAGCGCCACCCTGAGGAGCAGCCAGGGTTACTGGACTGGAGCCCTCCCTTCTCCTGCTGCTTGCCCAGGCTCTGAAGCCTCTGGGCAGCCGCGCAGACAATCCAGAGACTCTCTAGGTTGTTTTCTGGGGGCCATGGGAAGCACAGTGTCAGAAAGAGCTGTCTGAGCCGTGCAGCCCCACGGTTAGAGAGGAGAAACCTCAGCCCAGGGCTGACAGTTACTGATGACTGTAGGTGCTGCGAGAATTCTGTTCCTCACGTTACCCAAATGTCAGGGGGTTACAGTGATGTTATTAAAGCACCACAGAAGTGCAAAGATCTGTGTAAACTGAGAGGATAATCACTATGCAGGCAGAGCAGAAGCTGTTTGACAGTGTTGAAATTATGTTCTTTGGTAGCCCTCTGACTTGACACGTGACTTGATACACCAAAAACACCCATATTGTGTTTTTATGTTCTGTGTCCATGACAATTGCTTTTCCTGCAGCAGACAATGATTTGTAAAATAACTTTTCTTATTCCCAAATCACTCAAAACTTTGCAAATTGTTTTCCACGAACTAGAAGTGATTTAGAAATAACCTTGGCTCAGGGAATGGCTCTGTTATGGGGCTTTTGCTGCCATGACATCCAGCTGGGGGAAGACAGTTATTTCTGAATTACTCTATTTTTACATTAATATCTCTTTTAGAGCAAAACAGCAGCAGAAGCAGTATTATTTCCATTGTGTGCTCTGAAATAGGACAGGTTCCTAGGAACCACAACTTATTACCCTCCCATCATAGTCATCCCTGGTCATTTCATGAGGAATTATATCCACTGTCTCCCCAATCCCAAGCCCTGAGATCGCTGTGGGGGTGCAGGAGCAAACCCCTTTCTCCTCTGTCCTGGGAACTGCCATCAGAAACACAGATCCCACTTCACAACAGACAGCCTTGCATGGCCAAAACCCTGCAGCCTAATATCATAGAACAATTTTGGTTTAACTGGGCCTTAAAGGTTATCTAATTCCAAGCTCCCTGACACAGGTAGAGGAAAAGGGAAACCCATCTACGCATGGGCTCGAATCTCAGCTTTCCAGTTATGAGCTAAATGTGCTGATGGACTGCCCTACAGAGGCTCCATAGTTAAATTATCTTCATAATAAAAAAAAAATTCTCCTACCTAAAATAAAATTACTTTCTGAAAAGCATTGATTCTAAGTAGTAGAAATATCACATAGACCAAGGGGGCCTTTATCATGACATTATAAATGTTCAAAACTACAAGGAATCCTCCTTTCCCAGAGACCCATCAGCAACTTCCCCATCTGCAAACTGACCAGCTCAGATTGAGACCTATGACACCTCTGAATCAAGGATTAGATCCCACATTTTCAAAGCTCTTGTTCCAGTTGCAAAGACACAATTTTGGTGTCTTCTGAGTGTACTGAGGACCCAAGCACTAATATGCCTCAGTCATTTCACTGGGCTCTTCACATTTCAGGAGATCAAATGTGCAATCCTAAGATTCCTAGAGAAATTAAAGAAGCGGTTTAATGGATCACTTAAAATTTTAAAATATTTATAATTAAAAGAGAAATCCAACATCTTATTGAGGGGGGAGCAGAAAGAGGGGAAGGGAAAAAGTAAACAAATGAGAAGAGGCACCAAACTCTACTCCAAGTACACACAGTGGAAAATGCAGGTCAGTGCCAGCAGCCTAATAATCCAAATTCTCTTTCTATGCACTGACCTCTTCTGAGTAAAGGAAAGAATTTAAAGGAACATAAATGATAACTGTACATATTCTGGAAGCCAACCTAAAAGTGCTGCCAGGAAAAATCATCCATCTCCTTACAGAGCCATTAACACATTCCGTTCCACCGGGGCAGCAGAGGTCCCACCTGCAGAGGGAGGGGAGAGAGAGAATGCTCCTTGCCTGCCACACACAGTCAGTCCTCAGCACAGCAGAAGGATGAGCATCAAATCTGAGTGGCAGAGATGGGTTTCAGGGCTGGCAGGATCAATGTGCATGTCTCAAAAAACCCCTGTAACACACTGAGCATTGGCAGGGGCAGGCACTGAAGCTTTCTGGAGAGCATGGGAGTGCAACCAGCACTACACCTCCAGGAGTCCCCAGCAGACACGGTGCAAGACACTTGCTCCTTCCCCTCCAAGAGTGAACAGCAAGAACTGCTTTGGGTGCTGCCCTCCAAAGAGTTGGGAACTAAGGAAATTATCCTAAATGCTTTTTTAAAAAAATGACGGGTTTCATCCCTTTTACATGCTCCAGATGGCTGTAATAGCAACAACAATTCACCAAAATACCAGCAGTTAGATCCACCAATAGCATAATTCTGTACAGGGTTTATTTTCCTTTGTTCTTCATGCAGCTAAGTGCCCACACACATCACTGCATTATACTTCTCCTTTCATGCTGTTCAATACCTCTCCTTGGTCCCAGTGAAATGGAAGTCCTGCTCATTTTGCACACCCGCTTCATACCAGCTTTGTTTAGGTACTTTTTCTGGCCAGCTTACATATTGATTGGGTCCGACTTGCACAAAGAGGATTGCAAAATCTGCCCCCAAAATTTCCAGTGGAGGATGTTCTTGCCTACCCCAAATTTGCATTTGGCCCACCTGCCACAGTTGTTACAGGGTTGAGGTAGTGTCAGTACTATGAGCAGTGAACTAAATGTTCTTCAGAGGGGATGAAAATCCTGAGAAATTCACGAAAATCAGTGGAGATATTCCAGATGAGGGAGGTATATGGCTCAACAAAAATAATGAAACAGAAAACACCCACAGATGCAGGAGAAGTTGTCCAGACAGTTAAGCTACCCTGGCTTAGCCTGCCAGGAGCACAGCCCTTAACACCCATGCAAAAACCTTCTGCACTGCAGCTTTAGCCATGACACTTCTCTCCCTGTCACTGGCCCCAAACCACTCACTTTGCTGGCTCCTGCTGACTTGCTCTGGGGGAAACTTAACCCCTGAAATTACCTAAAAAATGCATTTGGGGGATGCTCAGGAGGGATACTCTGAGGGCTGCTGTGAGTGACTCCAGAGCAAGCCCCTGTCTGGCTCAGAGGGATCACTGCCAGGGGAGGCTTGGGGCAGGAACACTGAGGTGATCCTGCTGGACAGGGAGGGACACTTGAGGACACATAAGCACAGGGTGAAGAATAAACTAGAAAAATAAGTAAAAGGTTTCTTGTATCTCAGAGTATTATTTTGGTGTTATAGCTTCTCTGTCCTTGGTAGCATTTACTTTGGTGTAACTGAAATGAAAACGTGGCTCAGGAAGATTGGAGGACTCTGAGACCAGCTGAAAACAGAGAAAACACTACTTTACTCCGCCAGCTTAAGCTGCTTTCCATGGAGCACGTATCCTGAAAGTGGGAACAAATCACTGTACAGAGCTGAAGAGATTTTCATGATGATTTTAAATCAACTAAATTTCCAACAGCTGAGATTTTGGGCAATAAACTTGGCTGGAGCTGAGCCAACCTAAGTTAGGCTGGGATCCTGCCCTACAAGTTCCTGAAAGTGTCTGTGCTGAGTGTGACAGGGAAGATGCTGAGGGGACAGAGGCTGAAATTAGGCCAATAGATCCAAACACAAAACAGATTTGGCTGCAGCTGCTAAAGAAAGGATGCATGAAGTAGGGCATTTAACCATCAGCCCTCTCTGGACAAGAGCACCTGGGCTAGAGAGGTGAGCTGGGCTCTCACATCTCCTCTGGGAATAAACATCTCCATTTAATGTACACACTTTGCTCACATTTGAGAACATTAATTCAGCACAAAAAAAAAAAATCACCAGCTGTGTGCTGCTGAAACCAGGCCCTTTGGCTACCTCAGGGAGTTTACTAGGTCTGTATAAATAAACATGGAAGACTTCACTGTGGCAGTTTAACAAAGTGCTAGAATCCCTTCTGAAATCTTTATGAGGTGAAAATTAGTAAGCAACCTCTGAAAAACCAACTGACATTTTTCAATTTATGAGGCTTCCCATCTCACAATGTCTATTATTTTACGCAAAGATTTTAGTTTAAAAACTGCCTCTCTGAGCTATGCTGAGATGGGAAGGATGCTGAGATCCTGGGCTGACATCCCAGGAACTGAAGGAGATTGCCTGGTATTCACAGTCGAATTTTCTAACAAGGTGGTGCACATTTCCAAAATGTCACTGCACAAGTGGCCATTGGTGGGGTTATTTTAAGGCAGCAGTTCAGGAAGGCACTTCTTGTGCCTGTTTCTGAATTGACAGACATGCATGCCTTGAACTTTCTTAAGGCCCTGCTGTGAAGAGAGACTTTAATGGCAAAGACAGCTCCAGGATCACTTACTGGAAGAGATTTTTATCACTTGATTTTCATCTCTTTGTACTGGTGTCAATTAGAAAAACAAAAATTTCTGAAATTCAAGGAGTTAGTCCTGGACAAAAGCGGACTGAAGCCTGAACTGAGCCATATAAAGCAGCTTCTGCCTTACAGCAGTGGCATTTTCCATGGATAATCTGCACTAGAATAGCTGGAAACAACCATTTTCTATCTCCCTTTCCAACATCACGTCCCTCAAAGGGACAGCTTTGAGGCAGTTCCATTAAAAGTGCAGCCAGCCAAGTTGTGGGGTATCATGATCAGTGTTTATAGTGCCAGGCAGTGATCTGAAAGGCATGTCCAAAGAATCTCCTCTGATCCTTACTTCAAGGCTCTGAAAGGCACATACTTTCATCCCACCATCCCTTACATCCTCTCTCTGGGAATCTGACTCACTTCCTTGGGTTTTGTCTTTCTCTCTCTTCCCTGAACATTTTTTAAGTTAGACTAAATGCTCATGAAGTTGCTGCTGTGGGGGATTGATTTCCTTTTCCCAACTAGAACTGTGCAAGATCCTTCATCCACTGCTGGTAAGTCTTGGACAGAGATGCCCATGGAGGTCAAAACATTTCTGTTCCCTAAGTACAAGGCAGAAAATCCAGGGAACCTTGAGGTATCTGCTGTTGTTCCTTAAGACACATTGGAAATAATATTATTTCTTTTTTTCTCCATCACTCACTATTTCATCATCCCTTCCTCACTGCTCATCTTCTGTAGGAACATTTTGTGAGGGACTTTGTCACAGACTAAGGGTGCTGCAAACAAATCAGACCACAGCCTCCTTTAATTATTATTTTCCAGCACAGAAAAGGCCAATCATTTTCATTTATGAAAGAAAGTGCTTTAAAATTCCCTCTGGTGCTTTTGTCATCTGTATAAGTGTGGACTTTAACTGCCCTCTACTATGGAAAACAAACTAACAAACAAATCAGAAACAGTGAAATTGTAGCTTGTTACATATTCTCCTACTCATGGAAATGACTACAGGAGATGGACTTTGGAGAACGAGGAACAGAGTCCCACCTACACTCAAATACTGCAAGTGCAGAGTCACAATTGGTGTGGAAAGGATGTGGCAGCAGAGGAGCAGAACTCCTTCAGATATCCGTCACACTCCCTGCCCTTGCCTTGCCACCAGGCACATTTCTTCTTGGTTGATTTAAATGCTACCTTTTTTATTCCCCTTAAAATGAGCTTCCTGTCTCCCCCTATCTCTGTGTCTACTGCATTTCAGTGAAATTTTACTTTGTTATATTCCCACAAGAAATTTAACAAAGGAGTCTGGAGAGTGGACAGCAAAAATAATACACTGGAAAGCAAAATAAAAGCAGCAGGGACCATGCAAAGGGAGACACTAGAACTATTTTAATTCCATTTCTACTAACTGAAATCTCCTGCTTCTGTTGTTATTTCTTTTCTTTTGTGCTGGAGAAAAACTAACATGTAAAGAAAGAGCAATGCCTCCTGGCACACTTCAAAATTCCCTCTTACTGGCAAGTGAGGATTGAAAAATCCCTGTGAAAGCTGCTAAGAACTGACAGCTGCCCTGCTCAAAACTTCTGAGCACCCCATCTCTAATGAAGATATTCACTTCCTTTAGAGCTGGAGAGGTTAAACTGCCTCAGCAAAGGAGCCCTTATTCCAGAACAGATTTCACAAAGGATTGGAGAACAGGAGGCTTGGGAGTCCCCAGTTTCATTGCAGGGGCAGAGGGTGCTTCACCTCATGCAAGGTGGTGGGTTTGTTACCTTACAGTCCCTTCTCCTCCATTCAGGTATTCCTACATCTGCCTGACAATCCTACAGAGGCAGGCCAAGTGCCACAGAAGCCACTAGGACACTTTCATGAAGAACTGCCTGAAAAAGGGAATTTCTGATCTGTGGGAAGTTCCAGCATTCTGAAATTTCCTTTTCTTCCACATACAAATGAGAGGCCAAAATTCCATGGTCTGTGTGGAATGGATCTCCTGGAGAGGAAGAGGGGGAAGGAATGGAGAAGATTAAGAAACTTTATTTGTAGGGAAAAAATAAAACCCTGTTGATACTGTATCAGTGAACTTTTCAACTTCCATGGGGACCAAACCAGACCCCAGAGAAGACTCTCAAAGTCTGCAGCTCAGAATGTGGGAGAGATGCATGAAAAACAAGCAAACAACTAATGATCAGTCAGAAACCCCCCGATAAAGAACTTATTTTCAAACTGGTTATACATTTCAAACAATTCACATAAATTCAATATTTGCAGACAGGTATACAACTGCTCAGAGAGTCCAGCAAAGGATTTAGGTATGGTTTTCAATTTCAGAATATGTGTCCCCACTGAAAGTATTTACTCAAGCATGTACAGTTGGAGGTTCATTTAATTATTTTCCTGGACTAGTTCCTATTCATTCTTAACCCAGGAACGTTATTTTTACATTTGATACAACACCCTACTGATTTCTAAGCAAGTTTCACTCTCAATTTCAGTCAGCTCTGGGTCTGCTATTTAATTTTTTAACCAAAATCTGTTGGCCTGTGGTATCTCAAGTCAGCCTTTTAAAGTTACATAAATAAAGGTACTTATCTTTCATTGAAACAGAACATCTGGAGTTTTCCTTAATCATTGCTGTCAAGAATCTGCAGCATTCCCTTTTACACGACCCATGAAATTTTGGGATGCTCATGGGCATAGCAATATGCGTGTTCCTGACAGTCCTGACTCCCACCTTCCTCTTTTTTATCATATCAAATGGCTAAAGCTGCTCAAAGAAAATTTTGGCATTTTTAACTTGAGAAAAAAAAGCTTTGTGCAATGATCTAGAAAGGACAGACAACAAGTAGAAGACAGTTTGCTACCAATAATTAGGTATTCCAAGGTATTAAGGAATGATTATGGAAAATTTCAGATGAAGGTGACAAGATGGCATGTCTGGCCAGATGACACTGAAGTGAAGTGATGCACACAGGAAGAAACAATCTTAAATACTTCTACTTTGTCTGCATAGCAAAGGGCTTTGAGCTGACTGTTCCTGATCCAAAATGAGGACCAAGAGGGGGTTTGGCAGAGGCTGGTGCTCAAAATGATTGGTTCCAATATAACAGCTTGGGATCTTGAATTGAAAATGACAGGAAATATGCTTAAAACCCAGAAAGGACCTCTTTTCAACCAGTGTATTTTAACAGTGGAACTCCTCACCAAATTACACTCAAGATGCCAAAGCTTACACAGATTCAAAAACAAAGTCACCAAAAGGAAAATCCCTCAAGGACTATTAAGCACAAAATATTGTGTCTGGTTCTAAAATCCCTCAGCCACAAATTGTTGGAGGCTGGGAGAATATTTGAAGGAAGTGTCAAATATGCTTGCAGGATTGGCCACTGTCAGAGTGAGTATCCTGAGCGAGACAGGCACCTGGTCTGACCTGGTGTGACTGCTCCTGCACTTCTATATCACATTTTCCTGTTGCCTTGTTCTCAGAAAAATCTAAGAAATAAATCACTGAAACAATCATTTACATTCAACACACACCCCATATTTTGTTCAATAGACAGAGTTGGCATGGGAAAATTCAACACAAAGACCTAAAGTTTAGTAAATTCATAAACAACCAAAGAAAGGGAAATGCTAAATGTTTACAAGTTAAATTATTTGGAGTTCAAGTGGATAGCACATATCAACAATTTAGGGTAATACACAAAACAGCAATTACATAACTGAAGAAACTGAAGAAATTCAGAGATAATCTTAAAATTTAAAGAAACTCAAATACACTGACACATGAAAATACATACATATTATGCATCCATACGTAGGGTGGTGACATTTGCAATGTTTCCCACAGCCTAAAGGGCTCTAGTGGTTTTAGAGATATCCTTTGCAGTTAAAATACAGAACCCTAGTAAACCTACTAATATTCCTCCATTTGCTTGGAATTTCTTGTGTGCACATATACATGCAATGTCTTTCTTTGAGAGGCCGACATCAATTAAATTTAACTGCTTCCCCTGTGGACTTAAATCAAGATGCTAAGTTAATATATTGCTATATATAGCCTGTTTATAAGTCATTCTTCTTCAGCAGTGGCACCTTTTCCATGTAGTTTAGAATAGAAGCTGCCCTTGTTCTCTAGCACAGCCTCTACCATGAAATCATCAGAAGAAAGTCATTACATTTAGCAGGCACCTCCCTTGTTTAATGGTGCATAAATGTCTTGGTGCCAGTCCTGTGCTTGGCATATAAGGAAAGGTTAAATACATTAAACATCTGCAGCCCAACTAAACGCCAGTGAAATGCTACAGGACATATGATAACCACAGACAAGCACAGGAGAAATGGAAACACTAATGATGGAAGGGCACTGCTTAGGATAATTTCTAGTCATAGAAAGATGCTTTAAAAGTAACTGCAGGGAAAAATATGTTGGAAATATTTCCTAATGGGGAGACCTAACAGGCTGTGGAATAATCACCCAAGGGAGAGGAAGGAAGTCCTTTTGACTGAGTCATTTCTTTCTGGACTGGGAACACAGTATTAAGCACACTGCAGGGAAAAAATGTCCTGGCAGACAGAAAGATTACCAGCTCTACTGCTCAGAAGCCTAAGACATTTCTGTTCCCAACAGTAGCAGTTTTATTCAGAACAAAACCAAGCTCATAAAAACTTTTTTAATTGTGCATGAAGAGATAAGTGACTTCTGTAATCTCTCCCTTCTCTTTCTCAAATTTAATTTATTTACATGCATTTATGGCTCTTTCTTAAACTGCATTTCCAGAAGAGAGGTTTCCAGAGCTGCAGTCATGTAGTGCCTTTGTTCATCTGATGCTGTGTGGCAAGAACAGATGCAGCTTTATCAGGAGCAGGTCCTGATCAGGCTCTGGCCAAGCATGACTAGTTTAATGTGACAGATTATAGAATGAAAGGAGAGTGAGAAGGGAGGAATAACAAGTGCCAGGGAAAGATTAGATTCTCCACACATTTCTGCATTTATTGACCTTTTCTTCTTCGCTATACCATTAGTTACCCAGATTTACAGCTCGAGATGGCAGGAGAGCTGTCAGGTGCACTGCTTAGGTCACTGGTGATGTTATGAACTCTACTGGAAACTGATTTCATTAAACAAAACTATGTGGCTTGGCATTTGATATAGCAAATATCTAACTGACATTTTTAGTTACTCTTCATACAATTTCTTTGTAATTAGTGAGATCTTTTTAATAGCTTGTTAGGGACTTCAAAATTTAAAAAATTGCATGTGGGGTACCAACAGCTGGTATACAGCATCCCTCCCTGATGAAAAGTCAGTGTATGTGAGAGCAGTCTGGCATCACTGTACATAAATCTATAGACCAATCTGCAGAGAAGCAATATTTTATACAGAAGTTTCTTGAAAGCTCACTTGGATGGTTTTCTTTCAGCACCCTCTACATCAAATATTCTGTCATAAATTGGACTTGAGTTGGAATTTACTTATGAATAAAATACCACCTCTGGGACTTAATCCAGAGAGAAAGTAAAGAGCCTAACCCAGATCATTGCTGGCCAGCAGAAAGAGTTCAACATGAAGGACACCAGTCTGAAATTATGCAATAGTCTAGAAGAGTGCAAGCAGGATTTCATAACCTTTAGACCCACATTTCTGAAGGCAAAAATCTATACTATGTTTAAAGCACATGCAGGTCTGCATCTTTTATGCTGAGGTCTGAAGCCAGGCTGTTACTGTGTGTTTGCTTCACTCATTACTGTCACGGTTTCAACCAGCCAAGAACAAAGCACCACACAGTCACTCTCTTACTCCCTGATCCCACTGAGGGGAAAAGAGAATTGAAAGGATTAAAGTAAAAAAAATGGTGAGCTCAGATCAATTTAACAATTGAATAATAACAATAAATCTTAATGAAAAGGAAATTTACAAAATGAGAGAAACAACCCCCAGGAAAACAAGTGATACAAATGAAAACAACTGCTTACCATCAACAGACCAATTCCCAGCCAGTCCCTGAGCAGCCTCGCCTGACCCCGACCTTCTCTCTAGTTTCTTGCTGAGCATGATGTCAGATGGTCTGGAATACCCCTTGGGTCAGCTGGGGTCACCTGGCCCAGCTCTGTCCCCTCCCAGCTTTCTGTGCACCCCCAGTCCCCTCACTGCTGGGGTGAGGTGAGATGAAGAAAAGGCCTTGGCTCTGCGTAAGTGCTGCTCAGCAATAACTAAAACATCCCTGAAATTCTCAACACTTTCCAGCACAGATCCAAAACACATCCCCACACCAGCTACTGTGAAGAAAATTAACAATACCTTAGCCAAAACCAGCTCAACTACGTCAGTTGAAGCAATGCAGTTCCAGTGATACACAAGATCCCCACCATTAGATCTGGGTAAGAGTCTGATCACTGTTCAACTGTAGCATGAGGGAGCCATCCACACATTCATCCATCTTGTTAGAACACTTTCAGGCTAAAGCACATGTCTTCTAAGAAACCCTTCTTGCCCCTCCTCAAACCAGGTAATGCTTTACAAAGGCAAGCAGTTGGAGGAAAACAATTGTTGTTCATGTTCATGACATAAATCCAACATTCAGCATCCTGACCTCAGTGCAAAGAGGGAACAAGGCCATGGGAATCAATACAGCAACTTTGACTGAGGCAAATCTGATCTGAACGAGATCAGGCTGGCCTGGTTTATCTCCCTTCTATCAGCTGGAGGCAAAGACTTTGGTAGGCATAAAACCCAGCCTGGTCCCTGATTCCACAGGAGCAGGGACTAATCCCAAGAGAAAGTGGGTATTGGAAAGCTGCCCCTCTTTGCACTGACTTAGTGGCTCAGTGCAGCTGCAGCGGAACCTCATCCATCAGGGCTGTTAAGGGATCCTCTGCACCAGCCCACTTGTCCCTGGAAGGGATCCCTGGTTGGTGTCTTCTAGACTTTAGTTAGAAGGGTGAAGTATCATTTGTCATCTTCAAAGAGTTAAACGTAAGACCAGCCACTAGCTCTGCACTCAGGTGTGTTTAACTTTAATCTCTGCATCTGTGTAATGTGGCTGTCACATTTTAGCACCACGAGAAGAGCTAAGTCTAAGCTCTGGGACTCTTGCTGCTGATGACAGTTCCATGCAGCTCATTTTCCTCATGCCACATGACCTGGCTGGCTTTGGCACATCCTGTCTAACTGCTGCTGAGTGAAGAGGAAATATTTGCCTTGAGCCTGAGCACTAAACACCTCCTCTGTAGTTAGGAGAGATGCAGCTTTCTCCATGGTGGGGTGGTGATCAGACTGAGCCGTTACCTCCATTTTCCACCTTTGCAGCAGTAATTGCTTTCCCTTGTGCCCCTCACTGGACAAACAAGCTAAGGAACTATTCTGGGAACAGCGAGGACTTTTGAACACTGTGTAACGTGAGCACACTGGCTTTTGGAAAAGGAGCTGGCTCAGCAGATGTGCAGGTGGGGGTAGTTTGCTATCCTACCCTTAGGTGAGAAATTAATTGCTCTGTGTCCCCTCTTTGCCATGTATTCAGCTGGCAGGCCCTAAACCACGGCATCCGTGTGGGGTCATCCAGTTCTGGGCTTGTTTGTGCCCTAATATTTCACACCTATGCTTCTGTACCTCACAGGAATATTCCTCGCAGGGCAGAACAGGCTCCTGTGCCTCTACTAAAGGACAATGACTTGAATGGACAGCATAAATTTTATTTCTTGGGCAGAAAACTGAAGGTGACAAGCCAATTTTGCTTGCATGAGAGATGCAGAAGAGCAAGATGCCAATGAGAAGCTAAGCCACCCACCGTGGTCCCAAAACAGGCCACAGCCTTACCATGTCAAGAAACTGCATAAACAGAACAGAAAAACCCTGCCAATTTAATACCTCAATTAATTAAATGAAATTCTCATTATTCTCATAAATCCTCAGTCAAAGGATCTGGGCACAGTCAAGTTAACGTAACTGTACATTAAGCTGATTGTAGCATTTCCTGCTGTGCACTCTTATTATATGTCTTAGCTGGCACAAATCCTTCAAGTCACTGGCACTCCCCCCGTGATGCACTACAAGATGTTTAACTGATGCTAAAGAAAGAAATGCTGAAATTTTGGTATACAGAGGGGATTGATATAAAAGTAAAGCCTGAGAGAATGAGTTCAAGAATGAAGGAATGCTTAAAGCAATTCAAGGGAAAACACTAATTGGAGCTTAAAGTTGCAATCTGTTGTGGCAGGCAAATATCCCTATCATTATAAAGGCTAACAGGATTTTTTGTAGTATAACAACTTTGATAACTTTCTCAAAAGTGTTCTCCAATGATTTAAAATATTCCTCCCCTTCCTCAGTGAAAACAAACTTATTTTCACACTTAACCAGCTTTAAGATTTGAAAAATTTAACCCAACTCTTACTGTATTTAATTTTCACATGCCATGAAAAGAAAGAACCAAACAAACTCAACAAGTTGTGCCTATGGAAACCTTGCCATAGCATCTGCTTGGAAGTCAATAAGAAATTGCTTGTACATCACAGAAGGTTGAAAGAAACTTCTGAAGACTTTGTAGACTCCTAGAGCATCAGACCATCAGACCCCCAGCTGATCTCCACAGATGTTTACATTTTGCTAAGCCATCATCAGTTAACTAGTGTTAGGCTAAAGCAGAGACATCCACTTCTAATATGAACACATACTGGAGATAATCCAGCAGTTTTCTTGATAGAAATCCAAGGAAACCATAAGAAATCTACTTTGTGCAGCTGCAATACCAATCTCACATCAGAGCCAATAAGTGGGTGACTTACACTACTTGCACATTTGCCTTTTTACAATCAGATGGCAAGAAAGAGCTCATTTTCCAGCCACCTGCAACTGAAGAACAAAGTTTTAGTTTCTAGTTTTCAGTGTTCCTTCCTTATCCATGAAGAGTCTCATCCAAGAGAAGGTTTGTCATGGAATCATGGAATCTTTGACTTCAGATGGCCCATGGATGGAAGGAAAAACCTTCAGGGATGGGGGAATAGATGGGGAATGGGAGAGAGGCAGGTAACAAATCCACACTGTGAAAAATTCTTACCCTTTTTGGAAGCAGATGGAAGAAAAAAGTGCAGGAGACAGTACATAACACAGAAGAGTTAATACAATCAAAAACGATTGTGGACTGCTCTAGACTTGACCAGCAACATCAGAGGGCTGTTGGTTTTTTTGGAGAAAGAGAGCTTCTGCCAGCTGAGAGAGAACATAAAGATGGTAGAAATTGCAGAGATATTAGGAAGCAGAAAAAGAAGGGACTTTGAGCCTCAAGGCTGGGCAGAGGTACTGGTTAATACTGATCTTTGAAGTAGGAATATCTCCTTAGTCAAACAGCCACAGTGTGCTTTTTGAATGGAATGGAACAGAGGAATGTAACACCTCCTATCATTCACACACACATACAAAACATACTTTCAGTCATTAAAACATTCTGTTAGAATTAGAGGTAGGAAGCTCCAAACACAGGTAATATCAGGATTCCTTTCTAGGCAGAGTTCAGGTTTGCTTAAGATTGAGGTTTTTTGTCTGGATATCACTGAAATTTTCAAGAACTCTGCCAGACCTGTACAGCAAAAATATAACTTACAGTACCAGAGAAGTGTCAGCATTCTCTGTGTTGTACTCCAGAAGCTGAAGGGCTGTGATTTTATAAGAACCCTGCTGTTGAAAGACCACAGAGTAATCCACTGACATTTTGAGCTGCACTTAAACCTAATATATACTTTTAATACTACATTTATGTTCCATCATAAACTGACACTGAACAGAATAAGTCACTATTGCCACTGTGTCTGCACTTGAACTTCAAATGGAAAAGGCTCTACAATGTGGAGCCTTGCAATAGGCCCTTTTTCTATGTCAGGGTCCATCCAGGGTTTTGCAGCAGTGCCAGTCTCTCTAGTTTCTCACCACTTCCCTCTTCATTAGACTACAAAGCAAGTTGCCAGTAGGGCTTCTGGAAGCTTCAGCCTCTTTCCTTTCCCCAGTTACAGAGAGAGGGTACACAACACCAGGGACTGCAGTGTCAGGAGAAACCCAGCCCTTGTTCAGACACCTTGTCAAAAAAGAAAGCTCCTGCTGCATTTCATGAGGATGATCAGACTCTCTCTTGGCTTTGTACAGCAGTTCTGCTGCCCTGGGAGTACTTGAATCCTGTTTTCTTTGCTCTGTCTCATCTGCCCCATCGGCAGCTGCCAGGGCAGTTTGCTAGTCTGGTACCCAATGGGAACTCACATGATCAGAATTGAAAGAATCAACAGGAAAAGGTTGTGCAGAGCTGAGGAGACTTTGTATTTCTAGGACTGAACAGCCACAGAGACATCTTTCTTTCTTTGCTGCTTTTTTCAGGGGGCCCTTAACATGCTTCCTCACATGTGGATTTCATGGGCACCTTCTTAGATGTCACTTCTTTACAAATCTGTATATTTTTAAAAGACCTGAGGACTAAGTCAGGAACCACTCTCACTCTCCTAATTTCTCCCCAGATACACACCAAAAAATAGGCTGATGCACAAAGCAGCCTGCACTTTTCCATACACTCCCTCTGGGGAACTGCATGAATTAGGCTGGTGTGAGTCCTCCCTTCCTTTGTGTAGAGTCAGGCCTCATTTCCTGGACCAGAAGCTGTCTTCTGCTTGTGCAACCATACCATGAGATCTTGTCTCACAAGCAGGGTTCTGGGACAATACAACAAATGAAGTACAACAATAAATATATGCTAGGTGCTCTAGCCACAGTAACAATTATGTATAAAATTAATAAAAAAAAGAGAGAGAGAGAGAGAGAGTGCTAATCATCTTGTAAGGCTTCCTATACCTTATTGCTTAGTCATTCATCCTGAAGTGATAAAACAGATATTCCTAATTGAGACATAAAGATAATATTAATGCAGTACCATGGCCACTTGCATCATATGCAGAAAGGAACAAAACTACAAACATAGGAGAGGGCTGAAAAGCAGATTCACATGCTATTTCTAAAGAAATCAGAGCTATTTTCAGGATTGCTGTCATTCCTGTTAGTGTTTTCTGATGTTCATATTTCCATACTCCCAGCAGTTTTAGCCAGGGAACAGGGTTGCACTGAACAATGTCTACACACAGCTCTCAAAGAAAGATGGTCCCTGGACATGAACCTTATTCTCTTGACAAAGAGAAGCTGAGTGCTTCCTCACTTTACCTGCCAAAAGAGACAAATTATCACACCGACCATCACAAAGTCATGAAGGCAACAAGAAAAAAAGGTTAAAATATAAATAATAGCATAGGCCTGGAAAAGGAAGAAATTTCACAAGGGACAAAAGAATCATAGAGCAGATACAGGACCTAAGAGAAGAACAGATTTGTCACATAAACCAAGTGTGTTCCAAAAGACCCCCAATTTAATACTTTAAAAAATAGCAATATCCTCTTCATGGCTCACTGGTACTCCCTGAGGAATTTTGGAAAACATTCTAGTAAGACTTGCTTTGGCTGAGAATATCATTGGTTTGCTGGGATTTGATTTGATGTTTTCATCATTTTTTTCTTTTTGGTTTCTTGCTGTTTTGACTTGTGAGAATGAACACTTGTCTCAAAAACAGGATCTTGGTTACTGAGGAATCTGTTTATTTCAGGCCCTTTTTCCTAACTTGGTATCAGTTGGAACCACTCACAGCTCTTGGTATTTTAGGGGTCTAATTTTAGGCCCTGGTTTTTCAGATATTGGCCAGAGGCCCCACTTGGTCTCTACACAGAAAAATTGTATTGGAAGATTTTCTTTTATGGCTGGTGCAGATCCAAAGCTTCTGAAGACATATGGATTTCTTTCCATTGAGTTCCATAGCTCCAGGTCTGGCCTCCTGCTTGTGACACCAGTTAGTCTGAGCATCTGTGAAGGGCCTGAAATGGATGTGAGGATCCGCCTCACTTCGGGCACTTGGTGAGTGAAGAGCTGCCTCTGCTCAGCTGCAATAAATCTAGTGTCCATGGCTGCACAAGCAGGTGGGATTTCTTCATGGACGGGGCTGTTAAACATTGGAATGGACTGCCCAGAGAGGTGGTGGAGTCACTACTCCTGGAAGTGTTCAAGAAATGACTGGACATGGCACTAAGTGCTGTGGTTTAGTTGACAAGGTGGTGTTTGATCGAAGATTGGACCCTGATCTCTGATCTCTGAGGACTTTTCCAGCCTAAATGACTCTGTAAAGGCAATTCCACTGCCATCAGGAGCCAGCATCCCAGCACATTCAGAATGCAAAGAGCCAACACAACACAAAGAAAAGGGAAGAGCCTGATTCTAATCTTCTCCTGACAGACTTGGTGTGAAATCCATGCCAGCTCTCTGCACCCTGATTTAACTCATACCATCACTGGTACAAGTGTAGCAAGAAATCTCCAAGGGATGAGCTTTGCAGGAGAGGCTCTGCTCTTTGACAAGAACAAAACATTCCCATAATAAGCAGACATCATCTTCGCTATCAATGCCAAGTCTTAATCTCAGGAAAAAGATAACAGGGCTGACTTCTCATCCAAAAAACCTCCCATGTCTCCCCAAGGCACTGATATGCTGCCAGAACTTCTCCACTGCTTCTCCCTCCACACAGTGTCTGAAGCTGCACAGCAGCACAGGTCAGCCCCTGCACGTGGCAGTGTTTTCTGCTCTCACCACATCCACCCAACACATCACAAGACTGAAGACAGATCTCTGGGGGCAGGTCAGGAGTCTCTCAGGGCTTTCTCCATGCATGAGCAGCACTCAGTGCACAGGGGTGGGCTTGGTTCGTGTTTGCCACACAAAATCTGAGAGCTGTTGGAAAGCAGAATTGTCTCCTCACTCAGGGGCTCACACATGATGAATGTGGGATTGCACTGAGGCAGAAAGAAAAGGCACCTTTGGAGTGTTTTATCTACTTTAACTGCTGCTATTTTCTGGTTTTATCACAACCATCGTATTTCCTCTGTCAGGTTGATAGTCTGCTACATTTACTTTTTCTCCCTGCAAACAAGAGGCATGAGGACCACTGATAGCTAACAAGTGTTGGAAAGCAAAACACTGAAGGACCCTCTTATAACCAGAGGAAAAGAGATGGTAGAGGGGATTATTTGCACAGAACTCAGCTTGGGTTTTCAAACCAGCATTTACAGGTTTGGAAAGAGCCAAGAGCAGAAACTTTAAAATAGTTATTAGGGGTTTTATGGAAACTGGATGAATGGATAGTTTAAATGGGAAGCCAAACAAATATAAAAAAAAAAAGATAATCTAAGCCTGGCAGGAGATCTGAGGATCTTGAATAATAAAGCTAAAAAAAGTAGGAAAATAAAGCTTTTGAAGTGTGACACAAAGCCTCTGGGGTCCAGGAAAAAATGTTTCTCAGTAGTAGAGATGCTGTGCTTGAGTCAAGGGACAACAATTACTAAGGTACTGCCCTATTAACACAAACTCTGCCGTCCTGTGCACTGCACTCTAACCACAGCAATACACTCAGATAAACCATCCACTAAGTACAAAGATGGCATCTGAGAGAGAAGCTGAAATCAGCCAACAACAACACCAAGTTATATCCACCGAGTGGCTTCTGCCACTTTGCTTTCTCTAGGAAGCCATGCATACAGATTTCAGTCCTCAGATGGCCACAGTGGTGCCTGTGCTAACCACAGCAACAGCCCTGCAGAGGTGACCTCGTCTCACTTGGAGCTGCGGCTGCAGAGCAGCTGTAGCTGGACACCTCTCAAAACCAACCTACAATCTGTGGGGGAAATGGAAAGCTCCTTGCTCTCATCCGTTTTCTAGAAAATCAGACACTCCAAGTGATGCCTTAGGTTTTACATTTTTCAAATCCTGTACTGCTTAGTGTGTAACTCTGAAGTTTCATGTGGCCTGTTAACTACTGCTCTCTCATGCTGGTTAGACATAACAAGCCTCTCTAGGTTTGCTCTTCAAGGACACCTTGATTGTCCCAGGCCGCAAAATGTGTAAACTAAAAGCCTTTGAAGAGGGGGGGCAAACGTGGGGTAATTACATTGTTAACTGAAGTTATAATTGGAGAATTAACCCTGATGTGCAAACAGACCAAACTTATAAAAGTGTGAAGAACCCATGACCCAGGGTCCATCTTGGGTGGAGCCCCTTATAGGCTTTACACTCCCAAAGTGGACCTTTGAAGGCCCTTCAAATGAATACCTACTTTTGTTCTCTTATTCTTGTCTAACCTCTGTTTTTAGGTGGCCACATCAAGGCATCACAAGTAGTGACTGCGGCTTCTTTGTACCTGAACATCTGCAGCATAAATGATGCCATGGTCTTTTTGTAGACACAACTGTAGGAAATAAGCAGAGAGAACCAGATTCATGACAGAGATGATAATCCTTATGATGCAAACAGGTTTTATGCCAACCAAATTCCACCTCCTGTAGCGTTTCAAAAGCTTTTTACAAACCAGTAGTAGATGCAAAGTGAGTTTTGTTATTCTAATTAAATTAGTAATTAGGCAAGATAGCCTATTATGCTCTGATGAATAGGGGAAACTGGGGATGAAAGCAGTGAAGGAATCAGCCAAACAGTGGGAACATCACAAATCGACCCAAAACTTCTGACTCATGTGCTTGTGCTCATTTGGCTAACTCTCCTTTCATGTAAGCCAATTCCTGGTTCTGACCTGATTGAAGCCAATGGTAAAACTTACATACATGTGAACAGAGAAAAGATCTGAAATTTGTCTGTCATCTGCACTTTATAGGTTTGTGCCTTTATAGACGGGGCAGATATTTCATTCTGCTCTGTGGTTCAGCCAGCTGGATCGTGCTATGTGTATTTAGGGCACAATGAGAAAAATAAATAGCAATTAAAAACCAAAAAAAAAAATGTCAACCCTTTCTTCCATATGGAAGATTTTAGTATTTTTAATGGTAAAATTACTCTTCCACATTTATGGCACTTCCACAGAGAGAACAGTTACTTGTAACCATTAGCAGCAGCAGCAGAGGCTGATCTGGTTCTTCCAGAGGTCTGTTCCAGCAGCCTGGCAGCTCCCCACAGCCACAGGAGGCAGTGGCTCATGCCCATCTGTACCATGGGAGAGACAGTGCTGCACCCAGTTATCCCCTCTCTCATCTTCTGGCTTTACTTTGGCTTTTGACAGCAATTACATGCTTTAAGACTGTTTTAAACTATCAGCAGGTGACTACTCTTACTGATATCCTTGGGGGAAAAAAAGCAGCAAGAAAGTCTTAAAGTTTATACAAGCACAGGATGAAAGAAGTGGAGATCTGGTCCCATCTACACATCACCTGCAACAGAGGAAAGAAAGAGGGACCCCATATTTCATACAACTCACCTCTTCCCCAGGGTCCTCACTCTGTCAGTGCAGAAACACTGATGGGTCAGTCAGGGATTAGCTGCAAAAGGCTCTACACCTTCCCAATGAAAACTCAGCTATTTCATTCCAGCATATACACTGGTAAACACCACCACCACTTTGGCCATGGAACCCCTAAATGAGGGCAAATCCAGTGTCACTGCTTGCCCCAGCCATTCCAGAATAAAAAAAAAGATGTCAAGGACAAAACTGCTTCACCTGTAAGGGATGCCAGCAGGACAGAAAGGGGAATGGATCCCCACTGCAGCCGAGAGTGTCTTGGCTAAACCCGATGAATGATCCTGGTGAACATGCTGTCTCCTGCTTTCACAGGTGAGGCTCCAGTCAGCACATTGCCTGGGTCTGCTCCAGATGTTATGTACAAACAGAACTCTCCCCACTACCTTTCTGCTCCTGTATACATTTGAGAGAACCACAAGCAACTTCACCTGGATCCAACTGACTGTGTCACCATGCCATGAATAGAGCACATGCTTTATTCACCTCTGCAAAGGAACCAAGGCCCTGTGGGTCAGCAGGGTGGGGCTGGCAAAAATCAAGCTAAGGGAATTGTCACCTTAAAAGTTCTTCCACAAAAAGTGCCTTATCATCCCCCCCATTTCTAGATTCTCAGAGTAAGAACAGATGGGAACATCCTCCCTCTCCCCCAGGAGATTTTCAGTCATTGAACAGCTCAGGCTTCAACAAAGCAGGGTGCACGTGTGCAAACATGCCCACACAACACTCATGTCCAAATACTCCCAAACCCAAATGACATCAAGATTTTCTTTAATTACTGTAGTTTTAAACCCCTGATTTTCTTGTGGTGGAGGCCTGAGAACCACTGGAGACCTTGGGGGGTGGAGGGGTGCCAAAGATAATTGTGGCCCGGCAATATTTGCCAGCTGGACTATGTGATTCAGGTTTTGTTCTCAATTTTTTTCCCCCATTTTCCTTTCAGATCCTGCTTTCTGGCTTGCTGGGGTCTGCCCAGATCTAGAAGTGGCAGACCCAGACTGCACTGCTGCATCAGTCCCTGCAACTGAGAGCCATTGCAACAGTGAGCAGCAATTTGAGACACCAGGAATCCTGCCTTTAACAGACTACACTCCCTAGCCACAATTCCCATTGAACGCTGAAGGCCCAGGTTTGCTCCTGTTTGCACCCTTTTGGCTTTAACAGCTACTCCTGATTTGTTTGAGGAATACAGTTTGGAATCTGGGATTCATTTCCTATTCTAAAGAAAGAAAAAGAAAAGAACAAACACAGTTTGGATCCAACTATCTTGCAGGCTGAAATTCTGTTCTGCATTTTTTCCTTCCCATGCTGCAGCCTCCCCTGCTCCTTCTGCCTATTTTCAGCTGAACTGCTGAGATGCTGAAATTCAAACGACATGAATGTGCATCATATCTATCACTCACAATTGTGTTGGTGCAATATCTTCCTACTTACCCGTCCTACATCAAAGTAAAATCCTCAGGTTCCCTGACACAGTGAAGACTATCTTGCAAGTATGACAGGAATTCTGCTCAGAGGAGGGTAAGTGCTGCAGCAGCTGGTTCTTGAGGCTGCTGCCCACCATGGAGAGGTGCAATGCTATCCTGAACTCAAACCCCAGCTGATGTGCCAGCACAAAGCACCAAGACCCATCCTTTGGAAAAGCTATGGGGTGTGATGTGAAAGATGTTGATCTGCTCCCGCTGGCAAAGAGGCAGCACTCTCTACCAGCTGCCCACAGAAAGGGGAGCTGGAAGAGTATTTTGGATCCCACAGGCCCCCACCATGGAGAAGGGTTGAGAACAAAGTCATTTTATGTAATAATCTTGAGGCATTGTCAGCAGCAAAGATCTGAGGGGAGTGGCTAAAGCAGGAGGAGGACATTACAGATCCCAATAAGTAGAAATCACGCAATTATTTGGGACAAACTGTGGCTGCAGATGAGCTCCTCCACAGAATCTCATTAACATGAGCTACCTTGCCAGGGACTGAAGGGACACATGCAGCCTTCATGCTCTCAGAACAAGACATCACACAGCATAGCGGGGGAGTTGGAAAATTCCCATTTCCTGCAACTCTTGCAAAAGACTCTCTTTGGCCACTTTGTAATCAGTTCTGCACCATTTCCTTTCTGAACTCTTTAGTCTTTTCCTCATGAGTCAGCTCCTGCAGTACCCGAAGCAAAATAGATCCACCTTTTGGATAAGAGAAAACTTGTCCTATACACTGGTTTTATCTTTAGTAACCTGAGCCAGCAAGATGCCTAAAAACCAGGTGGATTCACAATCTTGCTAAGAGAGCAGGGAGGGAAAGCCTTACTGGAAGGCAAAGCCTAAATATGCATTGCATAGCACAGTATGGACATCCTTCCTCCACCCCTGCTGTCCCCAGTAACTTGTCAGGACTTGATCCTTTAACAGGACACAGTATGCAAAACACTTGGAAACCATGGTCTTATTTGGAAACTTTGTCTTATTCTTCACCCAAATTAAATTGTTCTTCTGTGAGCCTTACCAGCAGTGCCCCAGTTCCACAGTGCTTCAGTCACTCCTTTCAGAAAGGAGGAAAATACTCCATCATCTGCATATGCCACAAACATCAAACGAGGATCAGCTCACATGAACAAAAGCAGAAGCATGCTACATCTGTGCTTGTCCAAATTATTTGGCAAATAACAAGTATATTGGGAAAGAACAGATAGATGAGGACAAAACAGAGGAGTTATTTCCTCACAAACCATATTCTTAATAAATAACTTGACTCACTTTGCTAAGAATAATTTGACTGGAACACTGGACTTAAACTGTTTAAAACTTTTATTTTCCACTTGCTCTTCATGCACAGATTCTGCAGCAATTTAACTCATTTTACTGGATTGGGGGACCAGAATTACACCTCAGCATTGCACTATTAAGCAGCAAAATTACCACTGTTCCTCTTTGTGTGCCTCCCCTCTGTTTTAGACTTCTTCACCGGTATGCAACATATTTCTATTCATACAGAAATCCTAAAATGCAGTTGCAGGGTAAGATATAAAATGCCCTACATGGCTGATCAGGACATAAACAACCACAGCACAAGTTGCTTGCTAACCTTCTACCACTCAGCACCAGAATTAATTCAAGAAAGCACTTTCTTCCCCTCACTCCATCCCCTCATTTTTCCTTTTCCTCCAACCTATGCAGCTTCAATGTACACAATTTAACTTGCAGAAGTTTTTAGCTCATCCATCTGGGTCACATATCTATGGGTGATACCAGTACAAGTTAAATATCCCAGAAAGAATTTTGGGGGTTTGCACTCCATTCATCTCCAGAGCAAAGCTCCAGATGGCAAGCCGAGGCTCAACCACCTGAGGAGGATTTGGACATGCAGGCTCCATCAGCAGCTATACATCCCAAGTACTGCCCAGGCATAGAAAGCAGATTTCCTTGCCATCTTCTGGGGCTTTTTCTTTTCCTCACGAGATCTGTTGTCAGAGAAAGGGAGTTGAGAGCTTCTTTCCTTCCACCAGTGGGTTGGTTTCACTCTGCTACATTAATGGGAATTGCAGGTGCACTTCAACCCAAATGTTCAATTCTTCAAACAGCAAAAAAGGCTACATGCACTTGGGGAGAAAGAAAATCCATCCGTTCGTGCAATCTTAGCTTTCAAGGGGAAATGTGCAGTGGAAAAAGAAGGAATGATAGGGGAAATTAAATTAAAATGCAGGAAAAAGAATATTAGTAACAGAAGGGAACTTTTACCTGTGGTGCTTGCCAAAATGCTTTCATGATGCTCAGTGAGAACACACAGGTGTGCAGGAAGCCCAGCAGACTATCCAAGTACGATGCTGAGTTGCCAGGTTCCAGGGTAATTGTCCTGTAACTGTAGCCTTGGAGAACTCAGCAGCTCAGGCCAGCTCTGATCTCGGTGGCTCTGTTGTCCCTTATTTCCCTAGGATGGCAGGACAGCCCCTGGGGCATTCCTGCAGTATCTCCTGGTTCTCCTGCCAAATGGTCTGTAGCACCTTCAAAGGCACCGCGAGGGAAGAGGGGATGCAGGGCAGCACTCACTGACATGGCAGAGGGTGTTCTGGTAAGAGTTTCCCAGGCACTTTGTGACAAAGAACATGGGAGGCTGTTTGCTCTTGCAGCCCAAGTTGCTTGCTCAGACCTACAGAACTGCCCAAACACTGCCAGCCTGCACTCAAATAATTTCCAGAGCCTTAGTACTGTGCACTGCAGCTCCGTTTCCAGATATTTCACCAGTTCCTTGTACAGCACCATGAAAACATCCCTATCTCCACAGGTCACCTGCCTAATATACCTGGATTGTACTTATATTGGCAGAGAGCAGCCACCAATGTTTGAACACCCAAGGCTGTATTGCTGCTGTTTCACTTCATTTAAAAAAAGAGAGAATTTACTAAAACCCCAACCACACATAAATATAGTATAAAAATTCCTTTCCCATCCTTTTCCACTCCTTCCCACAAGTTCACTGGAATATCAAGGTTTCTGATATGGATACCAGCCCTTTGAATAAAACTTGGCAGGTTCCACATCACTCATTTCACACAGCACAGTGCTGCACGACATTAACAGCTTCCAGCCATACCAATGACAAGAGGAAAATAATTCCTTCTGTTAGCAGTGACCTTCCAAGGTAGTGTGCTAACAGCCTTTCTTTATTTCATTGATTTTCCCAAATCATTGTCAGAATTTCTGGTAATAGGTTCATTGATCTCACAATGAAGAGACAATTAATATATCCACCAAGAAAGGAGCAGGAGGAGGTACAAAGAACATGAGAAAATGACGATGGTGTGATGTGAATGGTAGATCACCTTGGGTCACAGGTGGTGCTGCCCAGTGTTGTTCTCCTCTCTGTGCTGTTAGAAATTAGGGTGCAACCAGGCTCACACCCATCTGACCTAACTGACCATTCCCCAGTCTGATCATGGACCCTGCTCAGCTCTGGGCTCTGTGCACAGAGTTCATTCTTGAAGATCTCACAGTTTTATTGCTTAGCTCCACACAGTTCAGCTCACTACGTGCTGCTGGCTTCCACCCAAACAAGCTCAGTTGATCTGTTTTGTCCCAAATTTCCTATGTGGCTGAGGTGTCTCTCTCTTTTTCTTTCTATTTCTGGGTAATCACCTTGAAATGGACAGCAACTGAAAACTTATCAGCCTTGACATTCCCTGAAATCACTACCTTCCCATTTTTGTCAACGCCACGTCATTCCCCCCTGTCCATTAGGGGCTATACCAGAAATAATGTCTCCTGATTGCTTAGAATGCAAACCAGTCAAAGCACATGTTGATAGAAATTATATGTTACTGTCCCAAGTAAAGAGCAGCAACTTCGAATACCGTTTACAACAACAAAAATTTAAAAACCAATAAAAATTGTACTGCAATAACAATTGCTGATATCACAGTATTGTAACCTCTTGAAGACCTAGACCAACCCCATCTAACCATGCTTTCATTCCTGCGTATTTCTAATTTCACTGTACTTTATCTACATCCTACCAGACTGTGGACTTTCAAGAGTGTTATCTTTCCATTTCTCTTACAGGATGGGATTGTAAAGAACACGTATCACAGCAAACTCCTCTGTTCATCTCAGAATCTCAAAGAGACAGGAGTAAACCCAGAGCGAGAGGCCCCAGGCTCAGGGGACTCAGCAGCAGCTGCACCATCTGTGCTGCTCTCCTCCCATGGTCACGTTTAATGCTTTCCTGAAGCTACACCTGCATGCCAAACTGGACAAATTCACATCCTTAAGACAGAAGAGAAGCAGTTTTAATGCTCTCATGCAATCTTTGGCTTGCTTTTGCTATTTGTAGTATCACTAAGGAAACCAAATGTGACACTGGTGATCTTTATTCAACATGTCCCTTCCCCACACATGATCTCAGCTAACTTGTGTATCACTTAAGCCCAGCCCATTCTTTCCCATACAAATGCCCAGGAAATCAGGTTGAACTGGAAGGTAAGCAATGATAGCTGTCACTGGATAATTTTATGTCCAGTCCATGAAGAGCTCCAGGCCTTTGGAGCTGCAGCACCTGTGATGCTAAGCAGAGCACATGGTATGTTTGTTATAAAGTTAATAACAACACCTCTTGCTGAAAGGTCTCACCGCACTTTACAGCAGTGGGATGTAATTACCTCCCAGAAATGGAGTCAAAGGTGATGTGACTCCTCTGAGATCATCTACCTGGTCTGGAACAGCCACCAAGGTTACAGTTCAGGACTTCTGTGTCCCCACCCAATGCTTCCTCCAAGTGAGCCTAACAATAAAACACACTGGACTAGATAAAAATACAGCCAATTCTGTCTCAAATCCAGGCTTTGCTCTACCCTTCCCTGGCAGCTGGCACTTTCTTTTTAAAGCATTCACCTTCATTTCTGAATAAAATGATCACTGTTTGCCAGTCCCTGGTGTTGGCTACTGCCTGTGGAAAAGCAGAGTTTTAGTTTTGTAAGTTCTGAGGGGGGAAAAAAACCCAAAACAGCCAACTAACCAACCCAGAACTCTTTACTTTTGATTCAAATTCATCCAGAAATTATTCTGGCCTGCTTTTTAGCCTCTGAGCCAGCAACAGGTATGGGATGAATTTTTCATGGCAATATTAGAGTACAATTAGCAGTTTTCTGAGCTTGATATTTTCTGCACTCATCCTCACAATTAACCTCTTTGCTGGGGATATGTGACCTTTCCAGTATCAGAGGTGGATTCACACTTGAGGCCAAGTTCTGTGATCACCCACACAGCTACAGCTCACGCTCTGGATGCAAAGTTCAGCTGATTCACTCAGAGAAGCACCAGCCATGCAGGGCAGACCGTTGGCTTATGTTCAGGCTGGCCCCTCCTACATCTGGCTCCAGCCCAGGGTGACGCAAATATGAATTGAAGTCACTTTTTACACAGGGTGACCAGTGGCACCAGTAAGCCGCCATGCACCACCCAGTCTGGAGGAGCTGCCTCCATGAAGGCTCTCACCCCCCTGCAAGTGCAAAGCAGTCAGACACAGCTTAGCATGCAATGAAGGAACCTTCACTGAGGCAACAAGACCTTACACGAACGGAGAGCTGAGCACCTTCATCGAGACAGCGATCATGACTCAGTGACATGTAATAATTTCTCAAGTCACAGCAATGTGAGCATTTATCCAAATCCAAGAGATTTCCCAATAGTTACAAAAGAAGCCCAAAGCACAACAGAAGGAAAAACTTAGCAGTTTCCCAGAACCTCAAATACCAAGCCCAGGTTCCCCTCCCTCACTTAATAATGAAAAATAACATTCAGGTGTACCCTTTTATCAGAAAACCAGTACTTCTCTAATTGCTCCACCATGAGAGTTTTAAAAGCATCATTCATTTAAACAGCTCCTGAAAGCACTGAATCCATACTAATGAAGATTAACAGCAGATTTGCAATAACAAAGTTTGGAAAGGGTACTTTTAGAAACTAACATCTCACCAAAAATACATTTTCAGCTGTACATAACTAGTTCCATGGTTGTCCACTGCAGGGTTTCTTGGACTTCAGAAATAAATGTATTGCAGGCTGTGGTGTATAGGACCTGGTGGTGTATAGGACTAGATGGGACCTCAATCTGGCAATTTCTGTGTGAGCCAAGACTTCCCTGTTATAGGATTTGCCATGTCATCAAAGCACTTATGTGATCTCTTGAAAGGGAAATATAGTGGAGTTTTACACAGATGAGAGTCATTATTCCACCTTGCAGCACAAAGCTGTTCTGCACAGGTAAGAGATCAATGGGAAGAAAGCAATTCTGAGATTTCTGGTGACATTTGGGTTTACAATGCTCATTTCATATACACACATCTAAGTGTGTTCGAGCTCTGTGTTAGGCACTAAGAGAACTGTGAATTATATTAGTCAGAAACCAGATGCTTTCCTCACACCCCAAAGTTATGTGAGGCCATTAACTGTCTGGTGCCACTCTAAATGGTATGCTACACCTCACTATTCATGCATACCCCTTAGGGGTTGCAAGAACTTCACGTTTAAGAGCTCCCAGTGAAATCCAGCCCCACTGCACAGAAAAAAAGAATAGGCATCACTATTGAATTTCCCAGAAATCAGAACCTAAAAGTTTCCATAGATCTTGCAGAAAGTAAAAGGAGTGGGAGTAGGATGCCCAGCAGTTGCCAGTTCCAGCATCCACCAGTTTTGCTCTGGCCCAGCAAATGCATGTATGGCACATAATGGTTTGAGTCTCAGCCTTTGCTGGAAAGGAGCAGCAATACTGACAGAACAATGTCCTGCAGGCAGCAGCAGAACTTGCTTTGGTTAAAGACTTGATCTTACTTTGACCACAGGCAAAGCTGGAGGGTCTTGCAGCCACTGTTACCATGAGCAGTGGGCGGTGAGTGGCTGGCAGGATGGAGTGGTGTCGGTTTCTATGGAAAATGTCTCTGTTGATACAGTTTTCTCTGTGCCTGAGTAGGGCAGAATTTAACCCCTGGAAGCTCTGCCACCATTTCTCTCAGTGAGCCTTACATTGCTGACAAAGGACCCATGACAGAGGGTCATACATGAAGAGTATTTTTGCGGAAAGGGGATGAGTAACTTCAGTTTAACTGCAGCAAAAGGAAATGGGATGACTTGGCCAAGCACCTCTCCCACTTTGCACTGAGTGCCCAGGGCAGTTACTGCAGGCAATACTAGGACCAAAGAAAAAAAAGAACACTCAGAGAAACCTACCTCTGGGTTTTGAGTGTGCTCTAACTGCAGAACTCCTACACAATTTACCCTTTCAGGTATTCTGCCAAAGAAATCCAGGTACAGATTATGGGACAAAGCCCATGGAGAAGCAAAGAACCTCTAGATATTAAAGATGGAATCTGATTTTCCTCTGTTTCTCTTGCTAGAGAGGTCAATCCATCTGATTTCTCCCACATCTTGTTCCTTCTCAGGCTGACACTTGCATCACTTGCAGCCAAAGAGGAGCATCAAACTGGTAATCTGCCATGTCTGGCAGCATACACACAAACAGTGAGGCTGACTAAATGCCCTCAGTAACTTTTGGTTTATGTATGCATTGACAGCACTCTGACACTTTCAGGAGGTATTAAATACCTCATAGAAATGGGCCAATAGCCAGGGCACAGATCTGGCACATGGAAAATAGTAAGTGGAGTATCTCCTTGTAACCACAGCAACTTGAATAACACAACAAAAACAGTGCCTATCCCTGCAGAATTGCTGAGGATGAACAGACATACATTTGTGAAACAGGGAAATAAATGTTATAGTGATGCTCCTGAATTGCAGAATAAATCCTACTTCACACAGACGTGAATGTCAGAAAGCCAGATGTTGTCTATTGATACTGAAACTTCCTATAATCCCCTAAAATTTGTTGGATAACATACAGGAACTGATTGTACCAAAGCTGAAAGGAACAAGAACAGCCCTGACACTTACACAACTAAGCACGAGACAAATACTGATAGTATTTCAGAACTTGTTCTTAATCAAAGTTTAATGCTTTTTGCTAATAGGCATATTTATTTACTTCCATGGATTGTGTGGTAAGAGACCTCATCCATATCACCAGAGTTTGCATCTAGACATGGCTCTATAACCTAATGTCAAGACAGAAGGCTAATTGAATATCTTGAGATAGGAGTTGTGATGCAGAAAATATGAAATTATTACACACTCCATTAAGATCCTCACAACAGCTGCAGAGCAGAAACTATA
Source organism: Coloeus monedula (assembly GCF_965178545.1). Taxonomy (NCBI): domain Eukaryota; kingdom Metazoa; phylum Chordata; class Aves; order Passeriformes; family Corvidae; genus Coloeus; species Coloeus monedula. Next base: position 15,351,037 of record NC_138790.1, read on the forward strand.
ATCTAATTCTTGGAGATAAAAAATGTGATCATAATAAAAAAATACAGTAAGAACAAGAGAGTCCATGGTCAGAACCAAAGTGACAGTGGTTAGGTGGAAGACCCTCTTGGGTCTTGCTGAGTTACAACGTTCTGATGTTGTGTCCATCTGGATATGAGGCCAAAATGAATTATTTCCTGGATCAATCAGATACTACAGCAATACTTAATTCAGTCTACCTAAAATTCTCCAATGAGTCTGTCTGATTTTCTTGTCACAGTCAGGGTGGGGGCACATTCAATCAAAAAAGAGGATGCAGATGAATCTTTATCCAAAACTTGAATGAAAGCCCTGGGATTAATGAACTTTTCATTAATATTTTCTTCCCTAATGGCTAAAATGTCTGTTTGCATTTCCTTGATTTCAGGTACTACTGTTATTAAAGGTAGGCATTACCTCGAAGATATAAATAGTATGAGGCTATTTTGTTGCAATACCAAGTCCTTTAATCTGTGGGTTTACCCAGAGACTGAAAGAAGTCTCAAATACACATAAAAAACCTAATAATGAAAAATAACCTGTGATGGGTTCAGTTTACAAGAGGAAGACCCAGTATTTCAAGATAATCCATTTATGAACTGTTCCATGGTAATGGTAGGAAAACCCAAGGGCATGGCATCATTGTGCTTATCACTGTTTGTCTCAGTTTCAGAGAATCCAAGATTAAACAAGGGCCAGGAGGAATCCTAGGAGGTCAGCCTCATCCAGACAAATACTCCCAGTGCTGCATATCCCAGACCCCTCTTGGCCAAGTCATACTTGAGCTTTGTTGCCTTTCCATAAGAAACCTTTGCTGGGAATTGCAGTTAGACACAGAGTGATTTGCACAAACATGTTGCTGTTTCACACTGGTGAATCCACTCCAACCTCACCAGATCCTTCCAGAGGCTCATAAAAGAGGACAGAGATCCCTGCTTTCTGGGGAAGCACAACTGAGAGACCAAGCGAGATGCCCAAAACAAAACACACAGCCTGCAGCAGAGCCAGAAAGAGAGTCACAGAACCAAGTGTTGTCAGGTGTTCATTGAAAAACTGCAGCTGTGTTTCCCACTGGAGAGCTTCTGATCCTAAACCAGGGATCCAAGGGGAACATAAATGCCACACACTGTTAACAAGGTCTGTTCCCATCATAAGCATATATTTATCTCATCACCCTTGCTCTCAGACCTGGATTTTTTCACTGTAAGTCACTAACATGTCAGAACAACTTTCTGAACTGATACCAAAGAAACTGTTGCTTGTGATTGCTGTAAATATGTCAAAGCTCTGCATTGCTTTTTGGTTTGTTTGTTCTTTAAAAAAAACCCTTTGCCTGATCGTTTTTGCCTTAGACATGGCAGTTCAGTAAGAAAACAGACTAAAGCAATTCTTTTAAGATGTGAAATGAAAGTTCTTTTCAATTTAAATCTAGTGATTCTTTAAGCAAAATAGCTGAGAAAAAAAAATTTCTTTTTTGATAGATGAAAACTGTGGTGACAGTCACACATCAGGGGAGTAACTCTGAGGCAGGTCCTGTTTTCTGCAGAAATGCCTGTGCTGGGAATGGGAAGTGCCTGGTACACAATGTCCTTTTACTGACTCCACAGGAAGAAAGCCAGGACAGGTTTTCATTCTGCGCTTCCAGTAAGACTCTCTCCATGCTCCTGGGCTGTTCTCTTCCAGGTACTCATTGCTGTGAAATCCAGGGGTAAGGATCCTGCTGCAGGTGGTGCAGAGCAAATCACTTGCAGAGCCCAGCAGACAGAGCAGCAATTCTGTGCTGACCAGACAAATGGACACCTTTCACCTTCCATCACAGTATCACAAGGTAGAACACAGCTCTCTTTCACTTGGAAAAGAAGCAAGAAAGGATTCCAATGCCTCAGCTGCCTTGAGACAAGCAAATGCAAAGAGCTGGTAGATGCAACCTGCACCAGGCATTGTGCAGGTGTAGTTATTAGCAAAAAAATTTCCCTATTTATGGAGAGGAAAAAGCCCAAGAACTGCCTTCAAACACTTCAGGAACAGTTAACAGAGTTTCTGTTTCCATTTATTTTTAATTCCTTTCTGGTGTGTCTTCTTTTAAAATGTAAACTTGTGAGGCAAGAACCAAATTAAGTCCCATTGAGTAATTCAATTTATCAAGAAGAAAAAACCCCAATGAATAAGATAGTCCCACACAACAGCTCATTTATATTCTAGACAAAATGATGCTACAAACTCAGCAATGACTACCCTGCAATTTAAAATAAAACATATCAGAGAGGCATGGTAATGGTCACCAGGTGCTAAAACAAAAGAAAGAGTGCTGTAGTGGCTCAGTTGAAAAGACCTCTTACCTCAAGGAAAGCTGAAAGTGTGCAGGTTGGCAGAAAATGTCCCCAAACATACCTCTGGTCTAACATTAATTTAAATGGCAACAGAATCGTCATTTTTCCTTTCACTGCTGCTGTCATTAAAAGCCTCAGGGACTGAAGGGAACCTGACCAGTCAAATTTGGGAATGAAATTGGGTCGAGGCAAATAGACCACAGAGATGGCAAAGATCCAGTGAGACTTACATTAAAAAAAAAAAAAAAAAAAAAAAGAGAGAGAAAGAGAGAAAAGGAAAAGGAAAAGTTGATTTTAGTAATACAGATTAGGAATATTAATATAGATATATCTCTCCAAACTAATATATATATAATAATTTTCATGTTGACATCATCAGTTTAAAGACGACTCCATGGCTGTTAGCCAAAGGTTTGGAGAAGTGTTATTTGGCCTTGTAAGTCACTATTATGGAGACAAAGCCCACTCTTTTTGGTTATTTGGTGTACATGGAAGCACAGATGTGATTTTTGCAAAGCTGGCTCTGTCTCTGTAGTTAACTCTGCTCTCTCCAGTGCATAGCTGACATCTGTCAGTGCCAGTGTTCCTTCACTTTGGTCAAATCCCTCAGAGCTCATGCTGGCAAGCAGTGAATTCTCAGCTTGCTGCTCTCCCTTGAGAGTTTCTTTCCTCTGCCTTTCACCTGTGAGAAAGGGAGAAATCTAAACCTTTCAGTGCCTTAATCCTGCCGCTCTGATGAAGTGCTCCATCACTCTCAAGCACTACCAGATCTAATCAAAGCCATGCCAACCCTGTGGAGTGATAGTAACCCTTTCCACATAAACAGTTTTCCAAGATGATTTTTCCATTAGGCTCTTGATCCCTTTGGAATGCATTGTTCTGACTTTATGAAATGAAATCTGAAACTTCTTCCTCTTGAGGAACAAAAGGCTTTTGCATGCAACACAAAGCACTGCAGCTGCAAAGTGGCAGTGTCTGTACCTGTGTGTACCAGTCTGCACATGCACCACGTCCCTCTGCCAGAGGGCAGCAGGAGCACCCAGCAAGAAGCTGCGCATCAGCGATTGCAAAGCAGCAAAGAGAAACATCCAAGCTATCCAGACACTTTCTGCAGCTGAAGAAGCTGCATTTGACTCTCACTATCCCTTTGAAGGTTTAGGTGTTGCAGCTGCATGCGCAGCTGTGCAGAAGCAAAGGTACCTTCTGCAGCCTGAGGGGCAGCGTGGGGAGGAAGCTCAGGAAGGACCGTCCCAGCTCCCTGCAGGGTGGGACAGGATCACGATATGGGGGCTCTGGAGTGCACAGTCTGAAGTGCACTCTGAAGTGCTGTCTCATTGTGGTGGGGAAGAAGTTGCAACCAGAGCTCAGCACAAGGGCAAATAATGACTTTGTGTTGGCACCCTGCGGTAAGGAAAGCAGGAAGTGCAGATCGGATCAGTCCAACAGATAATTCCGACCACGACTCTCAGGCTGGGACAGGGGCCTCCGCTGCGGACAGTGAATCACCAACCAGCCCAGAGATATTTCCTTCCATTAGTCAGGGGAAAGCCTAAAGAATGAGAGTTTATTCCACTTCTGGTTTTAATTTCCACTTTGTGGTTAGCCTTGAAAAACTAATAAACATTTAGCATATCTACCACATAATTCTGTGTTTGCCTGCATGTATAGTAGCTGTAGGGAGCAAACACTCACTCACAGCAACAGACCTTAGTCAAATTGACAGTCATTTGTCTGCACCAAAGAAATATTTTCTTTTTTGGTCCAGTGACAGCTTTTCAAACCCTAATAAATTTGAAATCAATCACATAAACCTGAAAACAGAACAGAAAAATAAATTTGTCAAAATATATGTGTGCGCTTATGTGTGCAGATTCAACACAGGCTGGAAGTCTTCCCACAACTAATTAATTCTAGGTGTTTTCCAGTTTTTAAGAACGCTGCTCTCCTGCAGCCAGTCCAGCCACCCAGTGGAAGGCTCCTGGAAATACATCAGCCTATTTCTGATCACCTCCCATGTATTGATACTGAAACTCTCTTAAATTACCAAGATGCTGCTATTCTTTAGTAGCCTATAGGTTCACCCCAGGCTAACAGCCTGCAATTCAAATGACATACACTTAACACTGTTAACAGCCAAAAGCCCAGGACATGGTTTCCCTCAGCTGAACACCCTTTCCCATTTCCAGATCTTCTCTTCCTCTGTCACTCATGAGCCTAAATAATACATGACAGTTCACGTTGAGCTGCCTTAGTGTGACACTTCTGAGATGATTCTGCAAAGAGCTGCAACTCCCTTTGTGCAACAGGCTTTTAATGAGCTTTAGGAAGGGCTTTATAACCTCTCAGAATCAATCTGAACCCTTATAAACACTCCTCAGTGACCTGCTTTTCAAATAAAGTCTTCTGCTTTTTGGCTAGGAAGATGCAGAGCTGTGTTGGTTATCTAAGCAGTTGTTGCAGCAAGAGAGGAAGGAATTTAAAGACTGCCCCAACCTGAGCTGGCAGCTGGGCTTCCCAAAAGGAGTACCAGGAAAACCACAGAGAGTTCTGTAGGATACAGAAGCCTGAACAAGGACAGAGCCAGCACACAAGCCCATGAAGGGATGTCCCTGAGCCATGGTGTTGCCCTTATCTCCAGTTTCCAGCGAGGATGTTCTGTGGATGCACAGGCTGCAGAATATGCCGAGCTTGTGCCATGGGCTGTATACGGAGAAGGGCTGGCGTGGGAAGTGAGTAATGGGACACAGAACAGCTCATTTGAGAGCCCTGGTTTGTGTCCATCACATCTCATTAGGGGCCTTGGGTGGAATCACTGCTTCACTGACGTCAATGGCAAAACTCCCGCTAATGTTTGCCTGGGCCAGGATTCACCCGCAAGGGTTTCTGACACATGAGAAAATCTTCATAACCACACAGGTGGGTCTCCCCTGTGATCTGCAACACACAGTTCACTGTCCTACCAGTGTGACACAACGTTTTGCTGTATGTGTGAAAGGCTGAACTACACAAGGCTGCATCAGAGGGGACAGAACCTGGTAAAGCACACATACACATACACACATAAATGCACTGCTGCTGCTGCTGTGGAGATGGCATTCTCTAGAGCTGGTTAGGGCAGAAACCTGAACAAAGTCCAGAGCCAGCTGTAAGAGAAATCACACCAAAAGCAGCTTGATAAATAAACATTGAACGAGCATCAGAATTTTGCTAAGTACATAGAAAAGATTCTGTTTCAAAAAACCCAACTGAACAAAAAACAACCAACAAACAACAACCAAAATAATACCAAAACCCTAAAACCAGAATTCTCTGTGTTTTACACACTCCAAAGAACTTCCAGTCAAAGAGCTTCCTCAATAAACGAGCCAGACATTCATTTACAATACTTGACTAGGTTTAGAGCAAGTCACTGAACAGCCTGACTATAATTACAGCGATAGAAGACACTGATTGCAACACTATTGTGTTACACATTCGTCACTATACATGCAGTAAAGCATATGAAGCCAGTCCCAGCATTCAAACCCCATCGTTCACTGGAGCAGGATGGAGGCAAAGTCTTTATTACTGTGATAGATTAGAAGGTCTGCAGGTGCCTAACATGCCAAGAAAGCATTATGCTTTGTGTCACTGAATCAGAGAGGTGACACACATTACAACAGGCTATTGCCATGCAGAGAAAAGGCCAACTTACTCACAGCTGTAACTACTATCCCACTCTGGAGCAGACTGTCTAAGAAAGCAGCAGGAAAACAGGGCTGGATATTTAGCCAGTCCCCAGTTAGATTTATTTATAAGTTAAACAATGCAAAATGTTGCTTGCAATATTAAAGCCACAGTGTCCTTCCCACAGGTCTGTTGCTCTGCCTTAACATACACTGGATGTATGCTCCTGCCTCAGTTTCCCTCAGGTGAGCTGGCTAATCATAATTGATTGTATATCTTCTTATAGATAAAATAACAGTGTTTGAACTAAATTCTTGCCTGGTTTTTGTGCAGAATTTAACACTGACTATAAAAGCTGCTTCTGAAAACAGTTGCCAAAAAAAACCCGCGTGCTTACCCTTCCTGCAATTCCTCACTGACTGGAATTTTGCTTTAGCAATTATATGAATGCTAAATGAGGACAAGCCAAGCACATATTTTGGGAAGCGTTGTAAAACTCTGATAAAATCTGATCTGTATTTTAACATTAGTCAGTCTTGCAGTTATGTAAATGTAAAGCAAAAGGATCCCTGAAGTATGTTTTCCTACATAAGAAAGTTACAAGAACAGTGATTCAGGTTTGAGTACCAGTAACATCTTGCACAATTCAAACCTATGTTTACCCCAGGCAGCTCTCAGCAGGCAGCAGAGCAGTGTAAGGCAAATGGAATTCTCTCTTCACTCCTTTCACATACTCTATACTGCACAGCAAATTTCACCCCCTGGATTTCCACTTTTAAGAGCTTTAATCTGAGCTCACTTTAGAAAAATATACAGAGGAATTAAACTCTAGACTTGATGGGCTGCTCCAGAAATATTTCTTTCCCGATAGCTTCCTGTGAAGTAATTGAAAGGCCAGGATAACTGAGTCCTGTGCTGTCACACTCAGATGTGCTGCAGTTAAGTGTTACTGCACATGGGCCTGTCAGCTGGGGGATGGTGATCCAGGGGCTCTCTTTGACTTCTGACAGGCAAGCGCACCTGAACTTGTTTGCTGGCAGCAAAGTCTCCACAACCTCTTTGGGATTACATGGCTCCTGCAGTCCTGATTCCCATTAGCTGGAAATACACAGTACTCTGCTGCCAGTGACGAGTAGGCATCAGAAGGAACACAGCAAGGGTGATCGGCAGGGGCTGGGAAGAGCAGGGGAACCTTCTCCCTTCCATCAGACAGCTCTCCCACTGAACAGGTACCTTATCCCACGGATCTGGCACCCTCAAAGAGCCCAGGTGATGAGTTAAAAAGTAGTCAAAAATAATTTAAAAGAACAGACCAAAATTAATGCTTTTGGCCTACGTGACTGATGGCACACTGAGGTGGGAACAGCAGGAAACAGGGACTACATCAATTACACTTCCAGTTTTCAAATACACTTATTCTGCCCTACTGGATTAAACAATTACTCTTTGTAGCACTCATAATAAAGTATAGGTTTTCCACAACTGTTACTGTATCCACTCAGCACTCACATGTGGCATTTAAGTCACTTCTGTTGATACCTAATGATCCAGCATCACATGGGCTGCTTCCAGGAAACATGTGTTTCTGTCTCTCTAGCTGTCCGCAAATTCATACGGGGTCCCAGAACAAAAGAAACCTGATCCCTGAGGAAATTCAGATCCTGATTTGAATTCAAGTCCAAACATGACATCTGGTTTAAAGAAAATAAATTAGTCACACACACATTACACATACAGAGATCTGCATTCCCCTGGGGTTCCACACCAGGGGCTAGAATGTATTTTACCTTTATCCAGTAGTCCTCCTAGATAATATATTTTCTATTCATTTCTATCTTTACTCCCTATGTTTTCAATGAAAATGGTATGTGTGTTACTGGGGGAAACGGGATAAAGCCAGGAGAGAGTTCATGCACTATGAAAAAGACTCCCTCCTCCCGGAGCTGCTCCCTGGAGAAGGGAGTTCTTTTCCCAGGACTGCCAGGCTGGATCATTCCCTTCTAAGGCCACGTAAGTTAAAACGCTGTTGCCCGGCAAGCCCCGGGCTCCCGGGAATCCCGTGCGGAGGCGGCGGCCGAGCTCCGTGCCCGCCGTGCCGCGAGGTGGGGCTCTGTGCGCACGGACAGGGCGCACACGGGGACAGCCCGCAGCATCCCCGGGACACTCGGCACCAGCGATAGGATGCAGCACTGACGCTCATATTCCACCTGCACAGTCCGGCCGGCCAGAGCCCCTTGCAGACTGCCTGGGGAAGCAAAGAGCAGCAGCCGCTGTTTTCGCATGACGGCTGTGGGGTTTCGCTGTGCGAGAAATAAGAGCCCAGGCTCAGAGCTGCCGCTGGAGACTGGAAAGTGCCAGTTTTCCTGCTGAAATCCTAACCAGGAAGACAAGATTCAACGAGGAGGAGAGGCAGATGAGAGCTGGCTACTGATGCTGAGACCTTGCTGCTGAGTCCCAGGGAGGAGATGGCAGGCAGAGGTGTCCGAGGGGTGTGTGAGACACAGCATAAAGCAGAGGATGGACCTTGGCTGGGAGTGTTTTGAAACAAAAGACAGCATCTGACTTTAGAAACAGGAGAACAGGTTCACCAGTAGTGAACACTGGAGACGGAACCCCTCTCTGGGCCAGCCACTGCGGGGACAGATGGGACTCAAGACCTGCTCAGTAAAGGGGAACTGCAAGCCTTGCCCAACTGGGGTTCTGCACCAAGGCCTGCCAGGGAAAGCAGTTCCATCTAAAAGCTGCTTTTTGCATAAAGGAGGGAGCAGGATATACGTAATGCTCTTTTATTTTAAAAGGACTAGTAAAATAGCTGGAAGGATACGTAAAAGAGGAAAAATAAAGTGCTGTGAAGCCCAGAAGGCTACACATGGTGTACATGGAAGCTTGTGTACTGAACACTCCTTAGTTGTCCTGCAAAAGAGAAATATGAGTAAAATGCACATCAAATAACTCCCTAAGACAGGCAAGACTGGAGCAGATGTCTCCTGGCCCTTAAATAGGCTCCAGTGGCAGGGGCAGAGCCACAAGCAGCCCCCTTGGAAAGCAGCCACTTCAACTCCCTCCAAAATCTGCTGTGGGTACAACCCACACCCTACTGCTTCCTCCCAGGGGCACCTCTGCATCTTTCCTTGCTGTTTGCTCACATTCAGGGTGTCTGCAGAAGAAGGAAGAGCTGGGCTCAGATGATCTGCTATCAGACACAGCCTTGGGGCACTCGGCCCAGCCTGTTCCTGGTCCCACTGGATCAAGTCTGCTGAGTGTGTCCAGGTACACACCACAGGCTTGTGGGTTATTCAAACCACCCAGACATCCAGGACTGCTCACAGAGCGTGAAGTCCCACCTACATTTGGATGCTACATTTTGGTGATTTCACATAAGGGGTCTGGTCTGTGTGGAATAGCTCCACATTGACAGCACTACACAGAGGTGAGGCAGTAGAAAGCATCCCCCTGTGATTCCACACTACAAAGCAGACTGCAGGGGCTGTCCTTAGTGATCTCTGGGGTGCCTAGAGATGTATGCATGGTGATGTGAGGTTGGAGTAGGAGACAGAGACCAAAGAGCCCTGTAAGGAACAAGAACACAAGAGAAACTTCAGCAGACACAGTATTTTTCTCGCACCAAAGCTGAGCCAGTAGGTGCCTCCCAAGGAGGTTGTTCAGGGTGCTCCTTTTCCCTTGGCAGCAGGACAAGTACATTTACTAATGAATAGGACCCTTAGAAAAGGCAAGGAATTTTCTTCTTCCCTACACATATTCAGAGAAGCAGTGAAGTTTTTTTGTTGTTTTTTTCCTTTACTCCCCCTCTTCAAGATTCTTTCATTTGTCATTTCTAATCATCATTCCACTCTTCTTTCCCTCCTTTTCTTCACTCCCCATTCGTGAGTCACCCCCCCAGGCCTGGCACTGAACCAGACCCAATGAACTCCAGGAAGGTTTTTTTTCCCTCTCCTTTCCTCACCACCACCACCTTCTCCTCCCTATTCAAGCTGAACTTGTGGACAAAATAAATGCTGGCACTGGGTCATTGTCCTTCCCCTCCCCATCACAGGATTCTGAGAGAGGATTAAACTAATCTCATACATTGACTCGCTCCTGGGTGCTGGCCTGGACTCCTGCCATGCAACGAGATGGCATCAAGTGCAATGTGCCAGCAATGTGTTTCTGCAGTGACTTCCTATGCAAAGGCAGCAGAAGGACCCAGCTCAGGAGCTGGTGGTTCTATATTGTGCAATGTCAACACAGTCATCACACTTAACACATTGCCTTGATTTAAAAAGAAAAAAAGGAGAAGAAAAAATAGAAGAAGAAAAAAGTCTAGGAGGTTTGAGGGAATGGATAATCCACCCAAACCAATCACTGTGCCATCAAGTGCTTCTGCTTTGGCTCGTATGTTAATTAATACTTAAGCAAAGAGTACTGAAAGCTGTGCTGAAATGGGAGGGAGGCTACTGGGAGTGGGACTTCCTGGAATTACTTGGAGTCTCTCCTGTCTCCCATATATCCAGATGATCAGTACCTGCAGCGACCTCCTCTGAGCTGGCAGTGCCTGCCTGCAGGGAGCCCAGGATCAGCAGCCTTTGAGTGGTTCACAAAGGAGGACAACCATCACTGCTGCCTCGCAGCAGGTGGGGAAACTGAGACTCCAGAAACCACAGTGATTCCCACAACTCCCACGGGTAAACAAATGGGTTACTCCAGAGCTTTAGTTTCAGAAAATACCAGCTCACTGCTGACATCTCTGAAAAGATACTGCTAGGGTTCAACTGCCTGGATAGCTCTAACAAAATAAAGCTGCTGGGCTGTGTGTGCAGCTCCATCATCCTTCACTGACTTACACAAAGCTGCTTCTGTCCAAGGATGTCAAAACATTTGGCAAAACAAGGCCACAACTCAGCAGAGTTTGTGAATCTTGTGAGTCCCATGTGACAAAGAGATGACTTTGATGCAGCACATTTTTTAAGAGCTAATGGGTTTAACTGGTAAGGTTAAGTCAACCTTAAGAGCCAGGTGAGCACAGATGATTGAGGATCACAGTTTGCCTCACCCTTCATGAGCAAGCTGGCAGAAGGGTAAAGGTTGCTGGGAAGAAATAACTGGAGAAAAATTGAAGAGGCAAGACATGATCAGAGGACCCTTCAGGGACTCTTCCTGATCCATCTCAGGCAGCAAGTGCTAAGGGAATAAATTCTCATTCCTGCATCAGTCTTGCAGCTGACGACTGAACAGCTCTGAAACAATCCACAGATAGCAAACAATTCCAGTCACAAACACCCAGGCACAAATGTCTAGGTGGTTTGTCAGTGAGCAATTAAATCCTGTGCTGAATAAAAATGTTAAAAATGCATCACATTGTGGCTTTAAATAGTCTCTTGTTGGAGAACTTGGTCTCACTGCCAACTCGCGCTTGGGTAAACTGTTTCTGCCGCTGCTGGGATTCTCTGAATGTCCATCAGGCAGTTGCATCACACACTGAATAGTTTGGCATTACCTCATGCCTTAAGGGAAAGGCAGAAGAAAATGAACTAGCAGCCTGTTTTCTCTGTCTACTTATTTATTTACTTTGGCGAGGGGCTTTTTTATTTGCTTTTGTTTTGGGGGTATTTTTCTGTCCTTTTCCCTCCTGAGCTAAGGGTAACTTGAGTGCACAGCAATCAAAAAAGGTGGTGAGGAAAGTACTTTGGAAAGTGTAAGTGGGAATGTGGAAGGCAAAGGAGAGAAGGAAAAATGTGAGTCAAAGGATTAAATCCAAATTCCAGTCTGGGACTTTTTAACGAAGATGGAATACTGACTAGTTGAGCAAATTAAACTTTTTCAAGGGGGTCTGGGGAAGTGATTGGTTTCTATCCAAGCAGAAAATGTCATTCTTCTCCATCGGTACCAGAGAAAAAAAGAGAGACAAAACACTCCCAACCCTGCTCCGGGAAATCTGAAAAGATGGGAGAACAGACAAGGACAAACAAGCAATTAAAAGGAAATTGCTTCTCTTTCCCCACCAAACCTTTTGTTTCTTCCCAAATGAAAGTGGAAAAAATTGATTAGGGGGTCAAAAGGAGGAAGAACCAAAGAACTGCATCACGTGCAGCGCCACGTGAAACCAGCCACTCTGCTCCACCGGGGTGTGGGCAAAAACATGCTGCAGCAATGGGGCTGAAGACCTGCAGGAATGGACAAAAACTCTCTTCTCAACCTGTTTGGGTTGAGCCTTCTTCCCACCTCTGAATCTCACTGTGACAGTTACAGTTTCTCTGCCTAAGTCAACCATGCCATAACTGAAAACTTAGAATATTTTCACATGTGTTGTTATTGTCTCATCAAACCACTCTACCATCTTTCTCACTGTGGTTTCCCAGGGGACAGCTAGCACACACTGACCAGCAGCTGCTCAGATCTTCAGCTGGAGTCCCTGCCTGCACAGCAGGTCAGCAAAGGGGAAATGCACCCTCATCTCTGTCACTGCAACAGCTACTCCCACATCCTACTCAAATCTGGCTTCATCAGTGGATTAACTAATATTAGGCTGGCAAAGTGGATAAAAGGGATGCTCAACATTTGTTACCTGCTGCCCTTCTAGTGCACAGAGCTGCAGACAGCAGCTTTGTCAACTGTTTCTGTAGGATTCACACAGGGACATCCCTTGGAGCCCAAAGCGTAGCAGCCACACAGGAAAGGGGGCACAATTCATGGGACACTAAGTATAAAGTTTATTTTCTGCAGTAGTACAGTAATTTTTAAGGAAGCAAAATCTTTGCAACAAATCTGGATTCTCTTGTATGCCCAGTGGTCTGCAGCTTCAAAGGTTTCATTCAGCTCTGGATGGAAATACCTCAATTCATACCCAAATTATCTGAGAATTTAGTACTCACCAAGACTGGAATATAAGGTTAGGAGAAAATTATGTTAATAGAAAAGTTTTATACAAAAACAATGTTTGCTGCATTGGATCAGAATGAGCACCTCCCTAAGTAAGCAGCCCAGGCTCAACAATGGTCTCAGTAGCTAGACAGAGCACACAGATGTGTGTTACTTCTCCCTTAAATTCCTCCAGTCTCCAACTATTTTCAGCCCAGGAACTCCCGAAGTTAGAGGGACATTTTCAGTGGTTGGTAATTTCTCCTTTCCAAACTTTTCCAGTCTTCCCTTGAACACAAGTCAAACTTTAGCCCCTATAACATATTTTGGCAAGGAGATGCCAGTCTCTAACATGGAAGGTCTTCCAGGAGCTATCTGAAAAACCAGGCAGTGATGTACATGATCACTTGGTGGTTTGCAGGGCCTGCAAAATTCTCAGCTCTTCTCTGTTAAAACAGTCTTTAACACTTCACAGGTGGGGAAATCAGAACCATCTCTCCTGCATATCCAAGCTGTCTCATAGGATGAGCCATGGTAACATGTATTGGGCAGCTCAGCTGAGCAAAACTCAGCATCAGAGATCTGAGAGAATATTCTGCCAAAGCAGCTGGAAACCCTCTCCAGACACCCCCTAATTCCACCTTACACTACAATAAGCACCTATGCAGAGCTTGGACAGTGATATCCACACAACCATGACAACTGTGATTCTGACAGCAAACAGTGTGAGAAATATCAAACCCACCAGATTTCTCAAGAAGCTTGAAGTTGGCACATTTGTGGGTGTTTCCTAGAGGTCTGCATATTTCCAAGGAAATCTGAGAGAAAGTATCACTGATTTGAAATACAACCACTCAGAATTTTGATCTAAGTGAGAAATCTAAGACATTTTGTTAAGCTTCATTTCAATATTTCAAACTCATGTGTGACTGCAAAAATGAAGTGACAAATTCATTGTGAGAAACACATTGGTAACACATAGGGGAAAGCCAGATGAATTTCTACAAAGTGTGAAGGCTGTTTCCAGCATCTCTCCTGTTGGACACACATAACCAAGAAAGCTTTCCACAGTAATTTAAACTGAGCCAGGAGACCCATGGCCAGCAGCAGAGCCTCATCCCTCTGACCCTTGTTTTCACCACAACCTCTCTACACACTCTGCTGCTGGGGAGTGAACTGGGAAACTCCTCAGGCATAAGACATTACTGACACCAAATGTTTAGAGGAGTTCTTGCACATGTAAAATGAGAATGCATTTTTATATTGGACAAAATAAACACTTAAACAGACCTAACCTCCTGCACATCAGAGAACAGGCTGAGCACTCATTACCTCCAACTCAAACTTCCATTGAGAACGTTTGACCATATTTTTTTGGTTGTTTTTTCTTAACTAAAGCACTTTTAAATTGATTTTTGCCGGACATAATACATTTATCTACCTGAGATATTCACCCTGTACATTACTGATTTATATAATTAAGTGATGTCATTATATACAAGTGCCTTCATAATCCACTTGCAAGTGCCATGCAGGCAGACATTCCTCGGCAAGCTGAGGAGGGGCAGGGCAGTCTGCACTAGGATTTCATTTTGCCCTGCAAGCTTTCTGCTCAGAAGGGCCAGGTTCAGTAACCCAGAGGTCCTGGGTAACCCAGAACAACGATGCCTTGCTCGTATGTCCCAGGCTTTGACTGGTACTACGGCAACAGCTAAGTCTGGCTGGGACATTTTCATTATACTCTCAGTGCTAGAAAACAAACAAATTTGTACAACGCATACAAACAGTCTTTTCTAATCTCTTTTAATGGCACTCTGAAGACCAGACTGTCAATTGTCTGCTGTGTTCTCAACAATTTGCTAATGATAATTAAAGATGCTCAAAGTTTGCCAACTATTTCGGCACTCTATTTAACCAAGAAGATAAGGGTTCAGGAGGAAAGCAAATGAAATGAACTTGATCCAAGGAGGAGGCATTACCTACAAAGGAATCCATAAGGGTATAAAAATAGCAAAGGCAGGGTAAAATACTCTCTAAACTGCACAACAGATTCACAGGGAGATGATGCCAAAACCCTGGAATGAGATTACAAAAGCAGGAGAGTGAGTGGATTATTTTTTCCTTTCTTTCTAAAGGATTCCATCCCAAAGAAGTTGCTTAGACAACGGCAACCCCCTACCATGCGATCTGTGTATGAAGAAAAACAAATCCATGCTGTAGTAATAGGAAGATCAAAACCTGGGTTGTGGTTGTTTTGTTTAGGTTTTTTTCCTTCAGCTGAGAGAAATGAAATACTCCTTGCATGCCCGTTTCTGCAGAAAAGGACCACATTTCCCCCATGGGCTGTGAGATATCGGGCATGCAGCTCCCAGAAAATGGAGAAAGAAACAGAAGAGCAGGCACCTGAAACTGGAAGCACAGCTTTGTCTGCTCTGAAGTTCTGCTGAATTAAGAGTCCTGTATAAATTCTCAGTTCCAGAGAATCCTTCGAGGCATTCAGCTGACCCATGCAAGAACATTCACTTGACCACTAAAGCTGTGAATTTGCACATTTATTTTTAGTAAGGTCTACTGTGGCAGTATTAAGAAGTTGACAGACATCAATATGGTGCATTTTCCTTGTGTCAACACATGCAGCAGGTAAGCAAGCACACACCTGTCCCCGTGCGAGCCTCTACTTGTTGCCTTACAGGAAACATCTTTCCTTTCTGAAGATCACCAGAAGTTCAGAAGTTCCTCTGCTATGATCCAGTGGGATCACATGCCTTCTCTCCAAAGTTTTACAGAATTTTATCAAATTTATATTTTCTGCAAGCTCCATACATGCAAAATTGTACCTATGGCCTTCTGGCACCCTTAAGTATTAGGCTCTTTGTACTTCTACTGCCTTATTGCATTATGTTCTAAACCTGTTTATTCCCTGAGTGTGCCTGTGTTTGGAGCAGCATAATAACTTCCCAACATTAATAACACGGAAAATTAATAACATGGAAAACACATTTTTACCAAAGGGCAGGAAGTCTTTATTGGGAAGAACAGTCTGGGGTTATACCTGAAGGAGCTTTACCACCTATTTTCTGAGAGCATCATATTCAACTTCTGCTCATTTCAGTAAGTTCCAATGACTTCAGCAACGCCCACTCTGCAGGACTCTGTCCCCTTTATGTGAGAAAAATAGTAATGGTCCTCCAGCAGGTTGCACTCCAGATCATTGTCAACTAGAAACTCAGTGAAAACACTGCATTCCTTAATTCTTAAATCACACTTTTCCTCCTTCAAATGACTGGGACTACAAACCAATAATCAGGGAACATTATTAAATGTTAATTTTCAATCTGGCAATATTGATGCTCAATAAGTTCCTACTATCTGAACTATTTTTTATAAAATACATTCCTACTAAGTTTCAGATCATTACATTTTCTGAGAAATTCAACTTTCTGTAGAAAACAATGCAACAGTCGAAAGCAAATGGAAGCCTACTGCCTGTGAATATCTATTTCCAATGCAGTCCCATTTTTATTGATATTTATTTTCAAAATCTTTTAAATTAGTAGTGCAAATTAATAACCCAGGTAGCGTTTCATGTAAATATTTATAGGTTTGAAAGCTTGAAGCATTATATTCACAGGTTTTGATGTTAGCACTTCGGGGCTAAACTGTCTTTTTTTTTTTTTTTACAGTTTCATGCTCCCAAACTCATCTGACGTAGGAGCCAATTCTCTACCAAAACACCAAACATTTCACATTCATCTTGGCTTCCTTCCGGCCAGATGGAAATAACTCCAGAAAGCAGGGGGGACTCAGCCTACAGCACTCCTTGCTCAGAACGTGTTTGACTTGAACCAAGTGCTTGGCTCGGCAGTGACAAATCAGGACATAAGGTGGCATTATTGCCCTTCCTTAACTGTCTGCAGGGCCAGCGTCCAGATCTGCATGTCAACAGTGCTACAACCTCGTTGTTTGGTATTCCAGAAACAGTACAAAACAATAAAAAAAGGCCCAATGAGAAAATCAAGTCTGCACCAAGATGCATCCAGAATAATACACACAGCTAAACGCTGACTGCTCCCTGACCTAAAATTTTCCCCGAATACTGTGTGTATAAAGTGGCCTGACTGAAAAAAAATCAGTTAGGCTTTTAGTGCATTAACTGTACAGGAGTTCTGAAATAACTTTTTAAAAATCTGGACTTCATTTGTATCCTTGACTCACTGTTCAGTTGTGATTGTCCACAGCAGGAGCTCCCATCAAATTCATGCAGATGCTTGGAATAAGAAATGAGAAAGCAACTGCAATGGATACAGGAACGTGGTTTGCATGTTCAGCTGTTTTCAGTTCACACAAAAATGTAGGATTTGAAGCTATTTTTTAATTAAAGAGAGCTGATAGCCGTACATTTCAGACAGAGACGTGAAACTACAAAACAGGGAACCAGCTTTTCCCTGGTCTTGTCCAACACTTACGGTGTATTTGGATTGAGAACCATCTTTTTTGTCTCTTCAGTCCAGCAAAAGAGAAGAGTAGCATGAGACCAACAGCCACATGCGAGCATGTTTCCAGTTCCAGGTACATACAGGATCTTTCATTCAATAGTTGGAAGCTACTACTCACAATGGAAAGAAGGGGAGGACTTCAAATAACATCAGCAGTTAAACACTGGAACTGTTTCCCACACAGTGGCTCTCTGTCCCTTACACAGTGACACTGTCCTCTAGTAATTCAAAAACAGGGCAGGTGCCTTTTGGGAAAGGATGTTTTAATCACAGGTTTAAAATCTCAGTGTAGAGACAACTAAGAGAACTGACAGAGCTATCTGGTGTCAGAGGCAAGGTGGGCCCTTTTGGGCTTAAAGCTCTGTAAACACGATTCTACAAAACAATATTCATTGCAATATCCCCAAATATTAATTCATTTCTCCTACCAAAATACACTCATGCCTAATGTTTTTATTATGCATCTACCATGAAACTCACCAATGTAAGGTCCCTGTCTGTATAAATACAGGTTTAAAGACTAAAAGCTCTGCAGGTGTAACACAGACTGTCACAGTGTTCTCCTCTGCAAATCTTGTGCCACTTGAACACTGAGACACAGGGGCCAGAAATAAGCAGAAGTGGGAAGCATCTAGTGAAAAACCATCAGAAACTCAAGACAGCTCTGAAATGGATTTGTTTGTGCTTGGTTACCATGGCGGTGGCAGTTGGGGTAAGCTCCAATTACATCTGACCCAGTGCACCACTTCACTGAAAAGGAGCTCATCACAGTCCAAGAGATGCCAAGCACAAAGGTGCTTATTTAAATTTGCCTATCTCTGGTTCCATTAATCATGACCTCCTGACAACTTTTGGATCCTTCCTCTCTTCTTCCCCCATCTTGCTGCAAGCCTGAAGAGCCTCTTCTCTCAGGTCCATTCAGCCAGGACCATGATCTCTATGAAAGCTCCCTGTGTGGCACTGGCTCACTGTCAGATGTGGCTCCAGTTCATTTCTTTCCAGCACTAAGAGTCCCCTGACATGGTTATTAATCATAGCCTCACTGACAGGGCACTGAACTGTCTGGAGATGAAACTTCATATTCCCATCCAGGGCTCCCCAGGTAGGACATGGAATTTGTTTCATCTTTGTGTAATCAAGAAATGGAGCACATTAGGGGAGAGAATTAACCCCAACTTCAGGTTCATAAAGGTGTCCCTGCTCTGTTTAATTAAATCTGTCTTAAAACTTCCTAATCCCAAACTAAAGACTTAATAATGTTCAGGAACCTCTTTTTCCTTACAATATATTGGTATAAACTGCTGACAGCTTAATATTGAAATAAACATGCTGCTCCTCTACCTGACCTGGCCAGTACAAAGACCAAAACCCACATGACTAAGACCAGCTTCTCCCAGAATGGCAAGAGGACAGTGCACCACAGATGTTAGGTATGTAAAAACTGTTTAATTTAATGCTATGAAGTTTCAAAGACTGGGAAAAACATTAAAAAAATCAAAATAGAATCAAACCTTTACACCCCTTTTTTGCTTCCATTCATGATTTTTTTCTCTGAACATGCAGAGACCTGTCCTTTTAGACTGAAGATGGGAAGCCCTTACCCAAGGGTTTGGGGTATTACACATTCCTTTGAGAGAGTTTGAGGCACCAAATATCACTCCAGGCCTGTTTGATAGTGGTCAGAGAGAAGCTCTGCTCAGGCTCTCCAGATCTTGTGGGAAATCTGGTTTTGCAATTCTTTCTTAAAAAAAGTGAAGACACATTTCATCTTGTATTAGCAAAATTCAGACCTAGATCAGGGCTTTCTTCCCTACATTAAAAAACAGGTGGTTGGATTTGGAATTTTGGTACCAGAAATGAAGTAGCCTGGAATATTGATCTGTTTAGTCTCAAGAGATACGAAACCATCATCCAAATTTTAGAAGGCAGCTTGTGCAAAGCAGAGTAACTCTACATGAGATCTTTAAGGAGGCAACCATATCAAGAGAAAAGCAGTGTGGTCCAGGGTTGGAGAAGAAAGACAGCAGGAATACAGCACAGATGTACAGAGGCAGCAAGGCAGGCAGTAAGGAATGACAGCCCATGCCTGAAGTGATTCATGGGAGGCAGACCTATTCCTATTGCTCTCCATGCCAAATCCATCCAGGTCCATTTGAGGAAGGGTACGACTTGTACTGCTTCTCCCCTCCTAAGATGTCCTGCTGTGCCTCAGAGACAGAAGACAGCGAGAAATGTAGAAGACTTGGACACAGCGAACACGGTGTCCCAACAGAACATGGAGCAAATGGAAACCGTTTCCACTCTTTCTTTCCCTAAGAGGATTATGTCAGCAGGGCCTGGCTGGCGTCTGCACCAGAGCTAAGCGCCAGCGACCACGGCAGCCAGCCCTACCCTCCTGTCAAAGGCTTTCATTAAGACTTTGGTTCCCTGTTGCTCACATGGCAGCTTGCACGTGCTCCCTAAATATCCTGCATCCACCTCCAAGGTATTTGCTGATATAGAAATCTCTTCCTCCCCCTTCGCCCCTCCTCCCAAGAACCTGGGGCCACAGCACAAATCACCATCCTGCTGAGAAATTTTCATTATTCAAGGACGGGACAGAGGACTCAAGCTGAATGTGTATTATCAGAGAGGCAAAGACCTTACAACTGTACATGGTGTCTACTTCTCTGACCCTGCCATCAGCCAGCTAAGGGTACACATAAACCCTGCAGAGCACAGCAAACAGCAACAACCCCCTTCTCCTCATGCACGGCTCACACTGGGGAATTACCCAAGGAGTTACTGCTCTTGGCCAGCTCCGGGTGCTCTGCACTGGCTGCAGAGACACACCACGGCTTGGCACCCTGGAGCTCCCTCACTGCTGAAGGGGTGCTGCAAATCTTAGAATTCAAAAGGAATCCTGACATCCTAAAGACAGGCCCTTGTAACTTCTCTTTCCCAAACTGCCTTGCCCTCAGGCCTGCCTCTCCCGTGTCCTCAGCCAGCCAGAACAGCCATGCAGATCCAAGGGGGTGAGATCCATTTGGCTCAAAACAGGCAAGCCAAAGGACAGTCCCTGCCATTTCAAATAATACCACAAACCTTTAATCTGGTTTTGAGATGAAAGTGAGGGATTTTCACCATTAAGATCAGGGGGAGAAAAGCCTGGCTCCTTCTGGTCAGTCACACAGTTAAATCCATCCAGCTACAAAGAATGACATATTGTGGTCACAGAACCTGCAAGTGAGGATGGATTTCCCCAGATATTTAGCTCCCCAGCATCCCAGTAACGAGGGACAGCTCTACCTGTCTCTATTCAGGTAATACTTCCAGCAGAATCAATCAATGAATCTACATGGAAACCAGCTCATCCCTTTCATCTCATTTCTCTGTTCCCAGCTTGAACAAAACCAGGAGAAAGACTTGCCTCGGATTAATTTATTTTTAATTTATTTATTTATTTTTAATTTATTTAATTTATTACTGATAAATTAAAGGAAATTCCATTTACAAAACACAGCATATAAAATTGCACATACTCCTTCAGAATAATCAGCACTTGTCAAAAATTACTTATAAATCCCATTTGTTTGAAAGCATGGATTCTGGCTTCAATTTTATGTTACTTGTTTCTGTAGTAGCAACAACAGCTCAAGGCAGGGACCAAAGTATCAGACAGGTTGAATATACCACCTAATGTGGAACTCCCAAAATTTTTTCAGTGTTTCTCACACATGATACCAGCCTCTGCAGATGTTCAGTATGAAAGCAAAAAGGTGATCATAAGTTGGGATATTTTGAAAGATGACATTTTTTCTGAAAAATAAATACTAGAAGTTTTTTTTATGAAACCCCCTCAGTTATTTGGAAAATAAGAACTATCTATAGTCAATTGTCTTTCTTTCCTTTCTTTCTATCCCAATTTCATTCTGTCACTGGAGAGGCCATACTTCATTCCTTTTTAATTTCAGAAGGCTGGTTTCTTCCCTCTTTCCAAAAGCCAAAAAATTTTGAGAATCCAGAAATCATTAGCAAACCTTTTAATTTTGAGGAAGGATAAGGAAAAGTGGTAGTCTGTAAAGTGTTGGATCAGGTCCAATAAGATACCTTTGAATTTCTACAGTGCAATACACATGGGAAAGTCAAAGAGACTAAAAATATTCATATTTCCTCTTTAAAAGTCACAGAATATTGAAAAAAATCTATTTGCTTTTAAAAGGTTATATTATATTGCATGTTTTATTTGATTCCTCTTAAAGCTTTAAATTCCTTATTTGCCAAAACATTCAAAGAATGAGCCCCTCCAGAAGCATGTAGGAAACTACACATTTGTAAAGCCAGCACTGCTGGAACTGTGACAGCAGTTTCACCAATCATATTGTGATTGAGATATAGATATATATATATATATATAGTGATATATATTACTTCAGGTAGCATAGGCTGCCTGAAGTCCTCCTCTTCCCATAACCATTCAGTCCTTTAGCAAAGAAATATAAAAACTGTGTAAGCTAATGTTTGCAATCTAAGATGCAAAGTCTTAACTCCGGGGTTAAATTAAGGATCCAACTTTCAGCAAAAACCAAATATCCAAGCATCAGCAATAAAGATGGTAATCTGTCATATTTATAGGGATCAGGTTACCTGTATATGAACACACACACTGCAGATAAAGGTATGGTACAAACTACTGATAGAAAAAGTAATTCACAACCAACTGGATGCAGCGTGCCTGTAACCCAAGTCTTAAATATAAGAGTGCCTCACTGACAGAAGGGTGTTTCATGACTAATGATTGCCCAAGGTGGCTTAAGGCAGTTCCACTTGCATCTCAGACAGGCAGCATGTTTTCCAGAGTGCAGACTAATGCCACCATCTCTTTTGGATGTCCTTGTCTGTCCCAGGTGGCAAGAAGCCCAAGCAGAGCCAGTGGGGCCTCAGCCTGGACAGGAGCCACAGGCACAACAGGTCCAGGCACGGGCCTGGGGCAGAGCAGACCACTGACAATTGCTAATGCTGGCCATGAGCACTTGCAAGACTCAGCCCAGTAATTCCTAAGCATCCTGGCACCCAACATCTAAGACAGGCAGGAAATAGTATTTCGAAAGAGCATCCTCAAGTCAGCACCTGACGTTGAAGGGTTTGGTTTTCTGATAAAATCTCTCTGTTTCTGGCCTTTCATGCACTCCGCCCCAAATATGTATCTTGTAAAGTCAGTGTGGAAATCACCTTGAAATGTGGTCTGCCAATCTAATAACATTAAAGAAATGACCACAAGGGTCACTGCTAACTAAAGCCCACCACAACAGTGGCAATCTTTTTAAGAACATACAATTATAGATGGTTATGTGTGTGCAATAGATGCATAATGCCTACGTCTAATTCCATTGTATTGTAAACAAGTACCTGTGCCACAAGGGAAAGTCACCAGGATGAGCCTGCATTGTGCACAGCACCATATTCTGCTTTATATGCACAAATCCCAGTGTAAAGGCAGATGGAGGGGCCAGTTGTGTTAAACCCAGGTGATTATGCCACAGGTTTGGGGTTTTGTTTTACGTTTTCTTTACCAGCAAACTGTCCATTAACTTTACTGAGAGCAGAAAGCAAAAGGAGAGGAATTTGTGAAGTTGGTAGCCCATATGGCTGGTGGGGAGTTAATCTGTGTCTAAGCAGCAGGTCGCATGAGCCAGGCTGTCTGTTGAGGTTGTTAGTAACCTAGGGGCAGATCATGGAGCAGCAGGGAAGAGGATAAACTCAGCCTACAAATACAGTCAGGAATGTGGCAGGAAATTATTTTTGAAAACATACTCTGAAGCATAATAGCAACCATCAGACTGTCAGGCCATGTGTATGAAATCTATCTGGACTCAGGGCACACAACAGGAGTGCACACAAGTGTGTGATGAAGCAGATTGGATGTATGCTCCTGTGTCCATATATGCATGTTAAAAACCTAAACTCTGCTCAAAGAAAAAGTGCAGGCACATCAGAGTATATCTAGACAAACATTTCTTCCCTAACATTCTAAGCAAACAAGAGTCAGTTATTTGCTTATGCTTCGTGCAAACCACCTGCCACACAGCTTTATAAAATTATTAATTATGGCAACACCAAAGAACGAAAAACAGAATTAGCAGAAACTGAAAGGTTCGGGCAATGAAAGAATTTTTTTTTTAAAGGGAAAAAATCATGAGGCAAGCCTCAGGTCATAAGAGCAGCACTGGACAAAGCCTTTGCACCCCCAGTACAGACTGTGACACCGGGCAGGGAGCAACATGACAGAAAACCAAGAACCAGGTGGCACAGAGGGACACAACCTAAGGCAATGTGGAAGAGGTCTGCAGGGTAGACCAAAAGAAGCAGGAAATCTAATTAAATTTTTTATTTCATTATAAAAATGTCACTCAATAAGAATTTTCATGTTTTAAGCTTTTTCAACATTCAAGAAAACAATAAGACAGCAAACAATTGTCTAGGCTGGAACACTATTTTCAACCACCTTTTTTAACTCGCCACTGGCATAACCCCAGATAGCATTAACCCTCCAGCTACTGCCAACTTTAGGTTAAGAAATGGTACATACTGGGCAATTTAAGCAAGACAATACCACACAGCTGGGTAATCTGCCCTAATTCTGAGAAGAAGGGGTGAAAGATAATCAAATAATCTTTGTAAAAATGTAGGTTCAACAGTATCAATAGACCATTTAGCTCTACCACCTGTCTTCTGCTTGGCTAGCAGAGGTTGTCCAGGAAAGAATGCAAGAGGAGGGCACAGCTTCAGCCATATACTTTTCTAGCTGTGAGGGATTTCAAGCTCAGGAACTTCTAGAAGCATTATCTTTATATTAACTGCTAGTGATCAGTGCACTAGTAGGACTTTATTTTAGCCCCAGCAAAGAGCAGCCCTCTTTACTGACCATAACAAATTGCAAGGCAGTTCAACTCAGACTCAAAATTCCCCTCACAAGTGAGAGCTATTCTTCCCCCAACTTAAGCACCAGAACAAATCAAACATGACAGATATCATTTGTGTTACATATTAGTGCACTACAGGAAAGCCAGCACCCGCCAGCAACGTGTGCTCTATAAGAAGCCCCAGCACAGACTGCATAGATAGAAGAAGAGAAAGCAAGCAATATGGAATTATTTTTATGCAATGACTCTGTTATTCTTTGAGGCCACTTGGAAACACAAATTTTTTCTGGAAGTGGCAAAATGTTGAAAAGTGAGTGAAAAAGAAGATTGCTTTCTCAAAGAGGAAAGGATGCACCTTGCCTCAGGCGAGCACTAGATGCTGTTCAGGTCCGCATACAAAGTCAGGCAGCAGGAAAGTTTTGACAGAAACAACATTCCTCTAGATCAATGCCCATTCCCAAAACTGTAGGATGACAGCAAAAATGACAAAGAGCAGCTTCTCTTGGGAATACAGATGGGCTTTGGAGGGACATTAGACATAAACCAAACCTTAAAGGGAAGAACAGGTCAACTTAAATGTGAAAAAATCTTAAAAGAGGTTCTCCCATGAGAGACCTTTAGTGAGAAATTGACTCTATTTTACATCCAGAAAACAGGAGGAATGGAGAGTCAATGGTTGGGCAGGAGCACTGCATGCTACTCTCTGGATCATCTCTGTATCTGGCTACCAAGTTTCAGAGGTGCTTGTCCCAGCACAGAAAGACCCTGTCATGCATTTAAGTTGATCTCAGCCACCTCTCCTCTGTTAAGAAGGGAAGTCCTGCCTAGTGTGAAAGAATCTTATCACAGTATCCTAGAGAAATGCAAGAGAAGAAATCAGTCTTTAGTGGGTGAATGGAGATCTGAGTATTCCTTGAACCATAGCAACTGCAGGGCATCCCCATGTCCTTCACTGCCACAGGTCTGCAAACACTGCTAGCCCTGTCCCAAAGACCAGCAGCACTAGTGATGCGAGTCTTACAAGCAGAGTACCTCTGGAGCTAATCAGCACATCTACACATGAGCTGAAGGTGAACACGAATCCTTTACCTCTTCCTTAACCATCAGACTCCACCATGGTCACACAGATAATTGGCTAAAAAGACTCTGTGTTAAGCATCATTTGAATTTTAAGAAGCATATGGGACTCAAAGCAAATAAACTGCTGCTGAATATTCTTTGCCTCAAAAGGATTTTCCATTAGTCCTCAAGTTCTGTTTTTCTGCCTTTCTTCAGGTTCAGATATCCCACATTAATCTGTTCCTACAGACACCTCTCTAGCTTGTTATTTTTAATTCCCACAATCCCTCTCCAGTTCTATCCTAGACCTGCAAAGTGACCTCAAAGATTCCAGCTGTTACAGATCACAAATACTAACACTGGTCTTGAATTCAAAGTGAGATTTCTTCTAACACTTTTGCTCCTATATGAAAACATTCATTCCCTCATGCATTTGCTTCTCTCCCATAACCATCAGGCTCTGCAACAGGTCAAAATATTTCTCTGCTCTAAGAACCACTTGTTTCAGGTGAGCAAGGAAGAGAAAAGGAGATTCATCTCTTCAGAGGGCTAGTAGCAGCTAGTCCTGGCACCAGGCAGTGTGGAGACAGAGCCTGACCTTTTATGTAAGTTATTTCATCAGGTATCTCCTCTGACCAGCTGGTACTGACCAAAGAAAGACAACACTGAGATCCCAAATACTTCCATGCTGACTGCACAGCTCCCATCTCTGATGGGCTGGGGGTGCTTTGCACTGCTCAGTTCTTTAAAAGGCAAATGGAAAACTGTCAAGTTAATGGGGAGGTTTCGTGTGTGCTAATTATAGCACACAAACCCTCATTGTCTCTGGCCAAGGCTGGGTCACACTCTTGTTACAAAGCTTTTGTAACTCTACTAATGCCTTTAATATAAGCTCCTATTAATTGTATAGTCAACTCCTAAGCCCAGTGCTACTGGATTGCTGGAGCCAGGCAGCTGACTATAATTACAGTGTGCTTATAGTGTGCTTAACCTGCATTTATAAAGCATGTTAATTCTCATGATTCTGTTTTAATTTGGTGCAGGATTGACAGCCTTTTGATTTTACTCCACAGATCAGATCTAGCATAAGCAGCAGCCAGGTAAATATGCCATGCTATCCATGTGGAAGGAGGTGACACAGAGCTCCATCCTCCCTTGGGTAACTGGAACCACACTGTCCCTACAGCTCTCTGCAAGGTCTTTTTGTTTTTTTTCTTGCACATACTGGCTCATGAAATCTTTATCTCCAAAACAGCCACCCTTTTAGAAGCCACAAGTAGGAATCCAGGGCAAACAGGAGTTCCTGTGAATGTCACCTGCTACTGAGGGATCCACAGCCTTCAAAAGCAGAGTTTCCCTGTCCATGAAGTCCCATAGTTTCAGGCCACTATGCAATATTTAAGCAATTTTAGAAACTAAATGAAGTATTTCCTCAGCTGTTTCAGACCAGGTCTGGACTCTACATGTGAATACAGATCAAGGGAAATACGCCTTTGTCCATTTGCTTTTTTGCCTATAAAGGAAACCTCAGAGAAGCCCTGATAAAAACCAGAATGTTGCATAAATTGGGAGAGAAGCCAATACCTCCTTTACTCTGGTGGCTGTCAGCCACATGAACATCCATTTTTGAATGACTTAGGGGCACTGAGGCATACAGGTCTTCCTGGTGCTACTGCCATGAGCTGCTCTAGGATCAGGGAGCTCAGTGCTAATGTGCTACAGAGGACAGGATAGGGGTGGGTCACTCACAACTGAGATGTGTTCACACTTCAGGATGACCACTGTGGCTTGGCTATATCCAGCACTGACTCCATTCCCCTGACACTCCAATTAGCAGGTAACTCCTACCTACAAAATTCTCCTGGGTAACAAACTCTACTTACAGCAGGGTCCAGTTTTACCTTTCCTCCTCCCCCATCTTCTCTTGGTTGTTCAGTCAGTAATAAATAGCAAATAGACACTAGAACAATCAGTGATCTGGATACCATGAAAGAATAAGAAAATGTGGTGTTTCCTCTGAAGAAGATGTAAGAAAGGTAAGAAATAGAAAATGCTGCTGAAAGAGGCAAGTGAATTAATTTTATGCTCGAGGAGTGCAGGATCTGAAGCAATGAAATTAAGTTACCTCAAATTCAATATCAAGGAAAATCTCTGCAGTAAGAACAGTGGCATGCTGGAATTGGTTGGCAAGGGATCTTCCATTCTTCTCTGTTTTTAAGAGCTGGCTAGGTAAACACCCATCAGGCACAGCTTAGCTAAAGGACAGCTCATTCTAGAGCATACAGAGAAACCTAATGATTTACCAGGATTTTTTACAGCCAACTTTTTAAAAATTCTTTTAACATTTATATTACCTTTCTTTGTGTGCCTAACTATTTCTCTTTTATTAGGTTTTTCTTTAGCAAAAATAGTTTTAAATGAGAACATACACTCTTATTTTAGAACTTAATACCAATATCCAATCTTTCTCATTTGTGTTTCCTCTCTCAAAAGAGATATAAATAAAATCCCTCTATTTATTCATGCAAATACACTGATAAATATTTTCAAATCAAAATGTTCTTTGGAATAAAGTGAATTTATGTACACAATGCTAACTTAAAAAAACTTCACTTTTTTTTAACAATAGGGTCTCATGGAAAAAAACTCATTGTTTTAGAAGGCTGTTTTCAGCAAAAAGGATGTAATCTTTGACTTATGTTTTCAAAAGAAAAAATAAACTTCCTAATCTGAAGAAGTGATTGCATTGTTCCTTGTATGATTCTCTTGGCATTTCCTGCATTAAACTCCCCATTAACATATCATTTTTATTTCTTTCCTTAGGTATTTTTCAAAAAACAAAGGCCACCAAAACCTATAAACTGGAAGTGTTTATATGGTATATTAGACCACTGCCCATGCACATGAGCACTTGTTTAAACACATGCACCAGCAATAACATCTCAACTTTACAAATTCAGAACCTGCTTAATCTCTGTTTAACGAAATCCAAACCCGGAAGCCCTGGTCCCCAAATGCTGCTCTGCCTTTATCCCAACAGGTGGCTCTGGGCTCCTCTGTCGATGTGATTATTGCTGTCCAATTCCTTGCCTTTCTTCTCAAGGCCATTCTCTTTCTGCAGGATGACTCATTAGCCCCGTCCCCAGCAGGGAGCTGACATCCAATTAACCAGCTGACAGTCCTCCAGTGGCTCCCACTACTCCTCTAAGGCTCTGTTTACAAACACAGGCTGTTGTGCCCATAAAGGAGGGGAAGTTGAAAGTCCCCCTGCCAGGCCAGTTTGTTCAAAATGTTCAGAGCCCTTTAAACAATACCTTTGTAGGGTAAAGATCGGGCATATTGCATGCAGCAGGATGCAAGTCATCCTAATGGCTACAGCTGCATTTGGTGGGAAAGGGAGCAGCAACTGGTACTGAAACAGGAGCATCGTGACTCAAATCCCAGTTTCAGCTGGGAAGCCAAAGGATATTTGCAGATGGGGAAATATCACTGGATTCTATATGGGAAAGCACCTAAAGAATTCATCCAGAGCGATGTAAAGCTCTCTCTGACAAAGAAATAGGCTTTTGAGTATAAAACCACAGGTGTTGCAACTCCTGCACCACAGAACAAGTCATTTTTACCAGCGCATAGCAAAGAGGCTCCAAGTGCCCCACACACTCGAGCAGGAACACGATGTTCCTTGCAGAGAACAGAGGTTTTCATTTGCAGGGACTCACTGCAGAGTGCATCTGCCTTTGATCTGTATGTGTTGGTCTCATTCATTGGCACTGGGAGTTCTGCTTAGATTTTTTTTCCCTTCTTTGGCCACCTCCAGAGAAAAAAGGTGCCCAGAAAACTATGATCATTGCTACCCAGTTTCCATCTGGCATCAGCTAAACCAAATAACTGCTCCTACTCAATTACAGGTCTGCCTTGATGCAACAGCTTCAAAATTAAGTCAGAAAATTTCCTCCTAATTTGACAGCTAGGAGATCTCCCTTGCAGCAAGTCTGAAACTGGACTTCAAATTCACGTTTCTGAGTATTTACTGTATTTTTGGGATTATGATCTAAATACTAATCTTTACCCCCAGCTCCCTTTTTGAGGTAGGTACAAAACCACAAACTGATCCAGTCACTTTCAAATCTGAGCCAAATTAATTTGAATTTTTCATAATCACAGTCTCATTTTTTAAAATAACCTGCACTTGCTACAAACCAAAGCAGTGGCTGTTTTTTGCCATGAGGAATGATAACAGTACCTCAAGAAGGTCTCCACTGTAGTACACTGCTTCTCTGAGTAAGAAACACAGCAGAGACGATCCCAAAAGAGACTGGAAAGCACCAGATCCTGGTTCTTCTTCCCTCCAAAGCTGCATTGTACTATTCAGACACACTTATAATGTGTTATGCTGGGATTAAGTGCCCATTCCTTCAGATTTCTCTTTCTCACACTATTAGAGTGATACAAATAAGAATTTATTGGGAATTTAAGGCTGAACATTTAGTCTCTGTGCTTTTTTTTTAATGCATATATTACAACAGAGATGCTGACATAGGGATCTCAGTAAGTAGGAGCGATTCCTATTTGGTTACACAGCAGGCAAAGATTTCAGCCAGAGAAGGTCCTCACAGGCAAACACAAAGTAAGGCTTTGGTCAGAAATACACTGTAGTAGCAGCTTTAATAGCCTGAGAATTTATCCCTCCACCTCTTCTAGATGACTGTTGACTAGAGATGAACATGTCAGCAGCCAGAACCTGTAGTACAAGTGACATCAGGGCTTCCAACCTGCAGCAGTGCAGTTCAACCAGGTGAACTCAAACCATCTTCAGCAGCAATATGAGATCCCACAGGGACCTCTCACATTCTGGTCCTCAACTCACCTGCAGCATCCTCTCACAGGAGATAAGAAATAGATGAGGGACAGGCACTTATTTAGCCTCAAAAATAATTTCAGCTCTAACCAGCTAATCACAGCTCAAGGCACAGTCTCTGCTTAGAAAACCTATTGCTGCATCTGGGTGAATTATATTCCAAACTGTTGTGTACAGATCAACTTTACCCATTAATTAACTGCCCCAATTCATTACATTATAGAAGCAACAATGATAATTGCCATGTACATCATGGTGTGACACCAGAGCCACAAACCAACCAGTACAGCAGCACATGACAGAATGTGAGCCATGTGCCTCTGTCCCAGGCCCTGGGCTGTGCTCCAGCTGCAGACTGGTCATAGGAAAATTAGGAGTCCTTTCCAAATTTAGATCACACTGCTCAGGACTTGGCCAAGGCAAGTTATGAAAAACCCCAGAAATGGTGATTTCATGACCTCTCTAGCTTATCACGCCTAGGTTTTCTTTTTTTTCTTCCTCTCATATCTAATTGAAATATAACTTCTCCCAGCCTTTGAATACTTTGAGTCCTTTCACTGTGCATGTCTGAGTTGGCCTCTGTCTTCTCTATGTATCCCCACAGCAGCAGAAGACTGTCATCAGATTCTTTTAGCCCTCTTCTCCAAGCTAAGCAAACCCAGCTTCCTCGCCCTCACATGCTCCAGCCTCCTGACCAGCTTAGTGGCCCTTCAATTTGATTCTCCAGTTAACAACAACTTTCTTGCACTGTGAAAACCAAAACCAGATGGAGAGTTTCAGATGCAGCTTCACCAGTGCCTAGTAGAGGTCACCAACCATCTCCCTCAGCCTGCTGATTGTGGTCTTGCTAATGCACCCCAGCATACAGACAGCCCTCTCTGCCCACTTTTGCTTTGTCTAGGTAGTCATAAAATAGTCTGTTTGTTGGCTGTGTTAAATCACTAATCCCTGGAGTTCCTTTTGATGCCTATTATTAAAACTGTCTTCTTTGTCTTCAAAGTCTAATTTGTCTTCAGCCTAATTTCCAGTTAAGTGAAGTCTAAGAACCCTAAAATTGTTTTAAAAGTTTTGACAGGAATAAGCTCACTCTTCCTGCAGACCATGTACACCCAGTGTGTAACTACACTGTTTTGAATCCTGTGGCATAGACCAATTCACTTGTGAAAGACCAACAGATGGACAGAAAGAGACACCCTCCTCCCCCCTCTAGCTGGTATCAATTCCCATTAAAGACTCTCCTGTGTCCAGACTATGCATGCTGACCACTCAATGCAGGCAAAATTGCAATCCACCTTGATTAACTTCCTAACAAGTTCTTTGCGCCTCCCTTCTTTTTCCTCTACCTCTAAAGAGTCACACTCTTTCTCTCTTAAGTTTTCCTCTAATTAATTCCATATTAAGCACTGAAAATCGGCAGGGTCCTCTCAGACGCCCCTTGTCCCTTTCTGTGCGGACCCTCCGGGTCCTCAGTGCTAAGCCCACTGGTAAAAAGCTGACATCTGTGCAGCAGCTCACAGGCTGCACTTTCAGGTACAGCATGTGTTGCACCTTGAACTACCGTCTCATTTCAGACCCCACCATTGAGACCAATTAAGTACAGAGCACGCAAGGAGCTGACCGAGTGTCGCATGCTGGCTGTAACCACAAGGACTTAGAGGCCACAAATCTGTTATTACCAAGCTGTTCCTGACAGCAGCATGCTGCCTCCTAACAAAAAAAATAGATTAAGATCAATCAAGTCTCCCTCTGGCTTGTCAGTGGGACTTTGGACCACACCTTCCACCCAAAACTTCCCTCTTCTCCTGCTTCTGAACACCTAGGCAGCTCCGGGCTAACAAGGTGGCTGCTGAGTCAAGCGTGAGCTGAACCATATGTTCATAATTAGTTAACTTCTTGCTTTATTGCTAGAAGCACTATCAATAAATCAGTGACAGCTCATAGAGGCCTTAGGAGATGCAACAAGCCACCCCCAGCCAGCACGGAGCCCTCCCTTCCACACGGGCGACTGGCCATATTTCATTCCAGCTGTGGCATTGTGTGCTGAATTAACTTTATCCTCAATTTAGAAAGCCAGCATGAAATCAAGAGACCTGAGGAAAAGAATAAAGAGAAAAAAAAGAGAGAGAGAGAGAAGAGGAAGGGGAGGGAGGAGAGGGAAAAATCCTAGCAGGTCAACTCAAAAAGAAGTTTGGAGAGTGACCGTCTACAGGGATGGTGCTGCTTAACCCGTTGCTGCAAGGCTGGTTGCTGGCAGCACATTAATTAATAAGAGCCATTCTGCCTCTTTATTGCCCAGTGCTGCAGTTGAAGGCTTCTTACCACATGCTGAAGGGGGAACCCAGTGATAGAATTGGTTTTTAACCAGTCAAACACTGTTAAGTTGCAGCCTAAATAGTAGGTAAAGCAGAGCAAGAGGCAACAGTGGTGCCAGGATGAGTCTGGCTGGACACACCGCAAGCTCTCGAGGTGAGCACGCTCACACAGAGCTGTGTTCAACTTGAGCAAAGTGCTGTGAGGGGTCAGATATTCCAGGATTTGGGAAAGCACGTGGCAGCTCTCACACTGCTTGGTGTTAAGCCAGATTCCCCATGAGCAGTGGAGAGTGCTGGAGGCTTCTAGATAGCAATTCACGACACCCAAACCCAGAGCCTGCCTCTCCTATGGTCCCCACAGCTCTGGGTACTGCAGTTACACAGGCAACCTGAACATCACCCACAACTAAATGCTGAATTGCTTGTAATTAGCTGCTCCTGAGATCGTTCTGCCTGCCTGGAGGTTTCACTGAAACACAGCCTGTGCTTGCAGTGCTCCCACTGGCAATTTTTATCTGGTTGCAAAGGCACCTGAAAAGGTCATTGCCATACGGCAGAGTGAGCGCTATTGTCCTCCTGGAGCTGATGGAGTTTTGAAGATGCAGCACAAAAGAATTCCTTTCCCCCGTGTCGCTCAGTTTCCCCCATCCTCAAAACTTAAATCCAGCTGTAAGATCCTGAG
This sequence comes from Coloeus monedula, assembly GCF_965178545.1. NCBI lineage: Eukaryota > Metazoa > Chordata > Aves > Passeriformes > Corvidae > Coloeus > Coloeus monedula. The sequence continues at coordinate 15,384,215 of NC_138790.1, forward strand.
TGAAGGCTTCCTGATTTACTCAGCCTGAACCTTCTTGCTGTGCCCGGGTGGGAGCAGAGGGAGTGATGCCGGCAAGCCCTCTAGTGTCCACCTACGACATCCTTCTATAAAACATCCCGGGGTCCAGGAGCATGAATACCAAAACATTTTCAGCAATAAGCTAACCCTCCAAATTCACGGTACCAAACCACATCTTTGAAAGAATAAAGTCTATGATAAGTATTACTCTTGAAAATAAAACTGCCAGCAATTACAGAGGGCTATTCCTCAGTAAGAACACCTAATGTAGTATCTTCCTCATCACACATTTACAGTAAACAAAGCAATAAAAGCAAGTTACTGAAGGGCACTTTGCATGCCAGCAGCCAACCCAGAATGGAGCACTATAGGGTCTTTCACTTTCCCAGTGAAGTATTTTGTTCCAGGGGCCCACACTCCTTTGTGCACAAGGCACCAGGGGTGCTTGCCCACATTCTTCCTTGCACATTTGTATCTTCTGGGTGCTGGAGATTACAGAGAGGTCTAAGCCCTGTCCCTTAACACAGACCTCTCTTAAAAATTTGTGTAATTTCAAAACAACATCTAGCAGCTAACAGCAACACCCCAGATTAAATTAGTTCAGTTCAAATGAAGTTGCAATTTCTCAAAGAACAGTACAGCTTCCTAGCTCTAAGGGGGAGGTCAGCAAACATGGACCAGAGCCAACAAGATCCCAATGTGCATGCCACGAGGCTGCTAAGCTTCAGTGCTGGCCATGGATGACAGACCAGTCATTGCAGCTTCTGTGGGTGGCAAGAGGTCTCATTTCTGTCTGACTAGAAAGTGAGAAAGGAAAGATGATGCAGAATCCACATGAGCTTCTGGGCAGCTCAATAGCTGCCATTTAAGCCTCTGTTTCTTCCAGTCACTTCAGGAGACTCAGACACTAAAACCTTGAGCCAAGATAAAGTCTCCCCTCCAAAGCCTGCTCTGTTGCACTGCACTAACCTCTTCTTTCTTTCCCTGCTGTACTATTACAGTTTGCAATGGAATTATAAAATTACAGTAAGGCATGGATGAATCCTGCTCTCTCATCCAGGAGCAGTTAAAAACCAAATACTTCTCTTGTTTCTTATTCACTCTCAGGCCTTTTTACATTGCTTCGGCACAGTATGAGGCTGCCAAATGGATACAAACCTCCCCGCACCCCTTTCTCCTCCAGGATAGCATAAAATATAACCAGACCAAAAAAAAAAATCCTGTCTGCAGTTATTATCCACTGCACATCACTGCTACAAGGGAAGTCATGCTGCCATTGAAGTGTGTAAACTTTTGGTTAAAATTAAATTTCAGCAAAAATTCAGGGAATAAAACAGCTCTGATGTGTTTTGAATGGAATTCTTTTAAAAGGCTTTGGGATTTGGAAGACATTTACTCTTTTAATCCATTATATCAAAATAATTGACAAAATCACAATGAAACATTTTGTTCCTTCCTAAAAACAAAAACCAAAGAGGGGAAAGAAAAAAATCTCTCACAGAGAATTAAAAAGCATTCAGGTTTCATTCCAACGAGCTGGGCGTCAGGACCTCAGCATTCTTCAAGAAAAGAGATTATTGTCTCCAGCCAGCTCTGGTGTAAGCCTGTAAAATCCTCTGCCAATCTTTTAGATGAATTACCAGCCAACTAATTCCTTTTCATCACCAGTTCATCGAACACTACCTGCATGGACTAGGAGCTGGAAATTTTGTGTATACAGACAGAGCTGTTTTACTAGGATATCTCCCAGTGACTTATTGCTTTAAATCAGCCTTTGAAAACCATGCACAAAAACCCTGACATCTTTCTCAGCTCATGACAACAACATCCTTCACCTTCTGACCCCCAACACATTTACACACGTCCTAGAATCTTTCTTTCATTATTGATTAGGAAAGGCAATGCCATACAGCTCTGCAATGAAGAGATGCCCTCACACATATTTACTCAGATCAGAGATCTCTGCCAAACATCCCAACTGCCAGCCAAGAATGGAAAGTGCCCAGCTCTACACCCAAAGCAAGATGGAGAGGAGCCAGACTGCCAGCTCCTGAGCCACAGCCAAGAGGAAAAGCACTGTTAAATAGGTGAAGCCCAGTACATTGGTACTGGCAGCACGGTTCACACAGGAGGAGCTCACAGGCCAGGTTAGAAGCAGGCAGATGCACACATCAGTGGATGATTAGACATGAGGCCCCAATCAGCTGTGCATCTGGTCCCATGAAAATTCATGCTAATTGGGACTAAACCCGCGAGCTAAGGTTTGCTGGCAGGTCTCCCTGCAAAATAGTTTGACTTCAATAGAAAACACCATGGAGAAAAACGTGGCTTTTCAGCAGACAGGGCTTTCTCTTGTAGGCACAACAATTTCCCCCAAACCATGATGGTCAACACTCAGAGCACACCCAAGAAAAACTGTTTCTGCCATCTGTTATTTAACCCTGGGACTACCTCAGTGCCTTTGTTTGCACTGCTGAATCACTTTCTGTGATGTAAAGGTTACTTAGCTGCAGCATGGCAGCTCAGTGCAGTGGGAACCTCTGGAATGAGGGACACAGACAGCAGCAGTGTGCTGCTGATGCCAGACTGAGAACAGGCCTCGGTTCCAAAACTACAGCATGGTTTATAATAAAAAACCCCATCTAATTAACCCCCAAAGTCACAAAAAATTATCAGTTCACAATTAATTTGCTCTTCTGGAGCCAATTGGTCTCAGCCAAGAACAAAGGGACTCATTTGGCCAGGGGCTACATGAGGACATTTTTTATTACAGAAATGTGAAATCTAAGCAGACACACCAGTCCCAATTGATAGATGAGGAACTGAAACAAAGATGCAGAGACTGACTTGGGTCTATACCGTAAATGGGTGACGTTCTGACGTTTCAGGCATTTAAGTGCTGCTATAAAAATGTACAACATCAGACCCAGGAGTAGAACGTATTTCTCTTCCATACACCAATCAGATTGGCAATAGTAACGAATTCCCACCTGCAGTTTCCAGGAGAACCCATCAGCTCGTCAAAAGCCAGCCCTGAGATCAGGACCTCTGAGGTTTTTTTATGATACAATTCCAGCCAAAGGAAAGGGCAAGAAACAGGCAACAAATAGAGCCTGGGATGAGTTCTGAGAGAATATGTCCATAGGATGCTAAACCAATGCAATTAATGTCCTCCTCTGACAAAAGGTCAATATACCCGGTAGAATTAATGAAAATATTCAGAAGAAAACCCCAGAATTATATTTATTTATCAAAATGCTCTCACTCTCAATGACATTCTGTAAACATACTCTGTGCTCATAAAACTTGCACTTTTTCCATTTGCCTTTCTATTTCAGGGAAACCCTATTCCTGTACCCTGGGGTGTAATCAAGTGCAATCTAAAGGACTGCTTCTCAGATGGCTGGCAAAATAGAAAAGCAATTACACAAAGCCAGACAAACACAGCATAGATTGTTGTTTATAACACATCAAATGGCACACAGGACAAAACAGAAAAAGCTAAAGACACAAATGTCCATGAACAAATTCAGATTGGAAATTAGAGTGAAATTTTGAAGAGTAAAAGGCAGTACCAGCATCACAAGAGCAAGTCTCTTCTAGTCCTAGATCTTCACAAGCAGTTATCTGTGCTTTACCTAACAGATCTCTCTTCAAAGCAGGGATCTGCTGTCCCTTGTGAAACAACAGCTACATCCACAGGACAGACCAAAGATTTGCTGTTAGCAGGGGTGATAACAGATGGGTGAGCACTTGTGGACACAACACATGGCACAGATGTTATTCAAACGTGGTCCCTACACACTTCACCTCTAAGGATCTCCTATATATAAAAGTACCATTATCTATGCAGAAAACCTTCAACTTTTTCAGATAAATTCCATCAGATGATATCCATTAATTAAGCTTCTAGATCACTAAAAAGTTATTATTTTACATACAGCAGCTAAATAAAACTTACTTTCTTCACAAAAAAAAAACCCTTTACTGACCACAAACAATTAAGCACTAGTAATAACAAATTTCCTACTAAGATTCTATCAAGGATAAATCTCATCCAGCATGTATCAGAAAATACAGGAAGAAAATCATACACCTTACATATACCACGTGCCTTCATTTCAAACCAAAAGAAAGCACTGAAGCCACCACAAGAACTGCACACAGGTAGGATATCCTCTACTCACTAACTCACCACTCTTGTTGTAAGAAACTGCAGGTAAACCCAGAAAGATGTTTTGCAGTTTTTCCATCTTGTAGTCATCTTTTTTCTTTATTCTAAATACTTGTGAAACTCCACAGTACCAAAAAGTATCAACACGGGAGAGCTGAAGCCTTACAGCACTGAAAACTCAGTAGTTTGACTCAACTACATTTTACAGGAATTAAAGCCCACAGGTGCATTCACTGCCAGCTGCCAGCGATTTCAAGACTAGCAACCGGTGTGAGAGAGTGATGAAAAAGGTAAAGACTGCCCTAAAATATACCAAAAAGATATAAAAAAGGAAGATTTCCCCATGCTTTTCTCTAAAACAGTGGTGTGTTACAGAGCAACCTGAGTAAGTTTGGTCATCCATGTGAAAAACAGGTTAATATCAGCTGGAATATTTTCTGAGATAGGTTCCTAAGGTTAGGAAAGATTGTAAAAGAACCTGCCTTCTTCAACCTAAAAAGCAAAGGAAAAGACAATGTGTGACAGCGCTTTGCAAAGACGACAAGGCTAAACACTAGAGAGGGAGATGAAGTGTCTAAACTAGAGCAAGAGTTTGGCACAAGGACAAAAGGGATTATACCTGCTATGAATACATGCAGCCTGGAAACTAGAAAGTGTCCAGCCATCAGAGCTCAGAGTACGGTGTAGCCTCACAGTGGGAATAACATAAGGAAAATAACCTAATTAGTTTTAAGAGGGAGATTGAAAAGTTTAAGAATGTCTCAACAGCAGGGGACTGGATTTGGGAAGTGCCTTTTAGTCCTGCGTTCAAGGAGGAAGACTGATCAGAGAAACAGCCAGAACCTGTATGTGCATAAATTCCCTTTCAAAAGCATTTTTGCAAATCCGTCTCATCAGGTTTAATTTCTCACACCTTTGGTTCACAAACACAACCAGAGATTCATGCAAGTGCCAGACACCTGTGTATACCTGTCTAGAGGTTAATATCCTGAGTTATAAGTGAGCCTCTGTTTTGTCACTGATTCACTTAGCCACTCTTACTAGGGACAAGAAGCACTGTAGCAGTAATATGGCAGGATAAGAGAAGAGGATTTGGGGTCGGTTTGGACACCTGTGCAGGTGTCAGCATGCAAAGCAACACATAAGTGTAGTAAATCTGATATAAAACTTGAATTAAACTATTTGCAAATACTATTTTTCTTCTGTGTACCATCCCTTCTGAAAGCCAGTTCACTATGATGCAAATGCAATTTTAAGGCCATTTCGACATAAAACTGGGATAAATCAGAAAAAATATTTGTGTTTTTTTTAGTTTTAATCTGAAGGATTAGCTTCATCACTAACATTTAAAAAGAAACATCATAGAAATTACAAAAGAAAATACAGGTACAAAGAACAGATAAGAATTAACACTGCAATACACTTAAGTGTGCTCCCAGAACTTCAGAAAAGCTGCTATAACATTCGAAGTAAAATCTCCACTGAAGCAATATTGTAGTCTTGATAAACATTTTGCCCCGAAACTTTATTTCCAATTAAAGAGGTCCATCATTAGCTGCAATGAGCATTAAGAGCTCCAGATAAACAGGAAAATTAGCAGATGATTGTTACTTAGTTTTGTTTTACACACACATCAATGTGTGATTGCTACTGTGACTTGAACCTCTTCCATCATTGTGTGTGACCATCCATGCACCAGCTGGCACAATTAGGTGTTTCTCTCCTACAACAACAGCATTTTTCTTTCTCTGATAGTCACCCAAAGGGTATCTCCACAAACCAGGCCTCTGATTTGGTGGTCATTTACCCACGTATCACCTTTCACTCTCCAGCATGTCAGCCTTGGTGAGCTGACCTGAATTCCTGGAGCTGAGGAAGCGGAGCACCATCAGCCCCGCAGCCAACACCACACCAGCTATGCAGACCCAGCAACGGAGGGACCACGGGCTTCCAGTGGGTTTGGTATGTCTCCAGAGAGGGGAGACTCTGCACCCTCCCTGGGCAGCTGTTTCAGTGCCTGACACCCTCAATAGAAAGAGGTTCTTCCAAATGTTGAGGTGAAGTTTCTTGGGTTCCAGTTTATGGCCACTGCTCCTTGTCCTGTCACTGGGCACGACTGAAAGGAGTCTGGCATCTTCCTCTTGACCCCTGCCTTTGAGATATTTATATGCATTAATGAGATCCCCTCAGAGGAGGCCCTGTTCCCTCAGCCTCTCCTCGAAACAGATGCTCCAACCCCTAATTATCCCCTGGATGTCCTGTTCAGACACCCAACTCTCCCCTCTTTGCTGACGCCCCGACAGAGGAACCGTGAGGCGCCTCGGGGCGACACGGGGGAGCACCCCCTGCGCAGGGAATCCCTGCTCTTCACCCACTGAAGGCTCCTCCGCACCTGCCTTACGCCCTTCAGGGCCAGGCGGGCATCTCCCGAGCTGCCCGGGCCGCGGGGACCGGCCGTGGGGCAGTGCGGGCCGCCCGGAGGGACCGCGGCTCCCCCCGCCGCCATCGCCGCGCTGCGGGGGCGGCGCGGGCTGATGACGCCATCTTGGGCAGCCCAAACATGGCCGCGGGCCGGGCGGCCCCAGGCCGGGGCTGCGGACTCGGAGGCGCTGGCGGGGCCGGGCGGGACCCGCGGGGCGATGGCGCCGCGCACGGGGCTGCTGCGGGCGCTGAGGGCTCCTCCAGCCAGCCCGCCCCAGCATCTCTCTTCCCCCGGCTTTACCCGCCTCCCCCGGGCCCTTCCCTAGCGCGCTGCCGCCCGCGGGGCCCCAGAGCAGCGGTGCTTACCTGGGATGCCCCCGGTGTGAGGGAGCCGCCAGCGCCACAGCGCCCTGCTGCACTGCGCCCTGCTGCACTGCTGCACTGCTGCACTGCGCCCTGCTGCACTGCTGCACTGCTGCACTGCTGCACAGCGCCCTGCTGCACGGCTGCACTGCTGCACTGCTGCTCTGCGCCCTGCTGCACTGCGCCCTGCTGCGCTGCGCCCTGCTGCACTGCGCCCTGCTGCACTGCGCCCTGCTGCACTGCTGCACTGCGCCCTGCTGCACTGCGCCCTGCTGTACTGCTGCACTGCGCCCTGCTGCACTGCGCCCTGCTGTACTGCTGCGCTGCGCCCTGCTGCACTGCGCCCTGCTGCACTGCGCCCTGCTGCACTGCTGCACAGCGCCCTGCTGCACTGCTGCACAGCGCCCTGCAGCACTGCGCCCTGCTGCACTGCTGCTCTGCGCACTGCTGCACTGCTGCACTGCTGCACTGCGCCCTGCTGCACTGCTGCACAGCGCCCTGCTGCACAGCGCCCTGCTGCTCTGCGCCCTGCTGCACTGCTGCACAGCGCCCTGCTGCACTGCGCCCTGCTGCTCTGTGCCCTGCTGCACTGCGCCCTGCTGCACTGCTGCACTGCGCCCTGCTGCTCTGCGCCCTGCTGCACTGCTGCACTGCGCCCTGCTGCTCTGTGCCCTGCAGCACAGCACCCTGCTGCTCTGTGCCCTGCTGCACTGCGCCCTGCTGCTCTGTGCCCTGCTGCACTGCTGCACTGCGCCCTGCAGCTCAGCCGCGGCCAAGGAGCTGAGCTGGGCCTCGGCGCGTGTTGGGCGTGTGTCACACAGCTTCTTTTCCTTGTTAGCCAGCAGATGACACGGCCATGCAGGAGGGGCTGGCATCTGGAGGGGGTGGGTTATCACAGCAGTTATCAGCTATAAATGTGCGACGCTGCGGGTTAAAAAAGCTAAAGGGTGACCCCGGGCACTGTAGGCTCAGAGTGCAGGGCCTTTTTAAAATGCTTCTGTTGGAAAAAAAACCATAAAGGCAAAGATGGAAGTGGGTTAATTTGGTACAGCTGCCAGTCTATCTGGGCAGCAACCTAGGAAAATAGCCAGTAATAAAAGAATGGAAGGGAAATTGCCCTCTTGGTTTGTATTGTCCCTGAGCCTTGCTTATGGGGGGATAGCACTGAGCATCCTCCAGGGGAGAAATGAAAGACCATCCCATATGTCAGCACGGCCTGCCCTCGGCCCAGCCTCATCCTCCTGGCTGTGGGCAGGTCGGGATACCACCTGGGATAGCCTTTGCCATGGCAGAGAGCAAGATCCTGGCAGAACAACTGCTCTGCTATTGGTTTTATTCTCACCATCCCCTATGCTAGTCAAAGACAGACCCTCAGTGAAGATTTTTGGTTTGTTTTTTTCTCCCCCCCGGGACAAACTCAAGCTTATCCATGGATTTTGATTGCTATGTAAATCTGATATGAACCAGAAGTGACTATATAGAGACAATCTCTGCCTTTCACACACCTGTGCGTAGCTTTTGCAACGTTATGATAGTAAATCCTTTATGATACATAATCTTTTACCACTGTTACATTTATATCCTGAGATCTTCTGGAAGCCTGGGGCTTGACAGAAAACATTCCCAGTATATTGAGACGTTTGCAGGAGCTTGTCTCTGCAGGCTATGTTGTCCTGAAACCTGCATTCTTCAGAACTGCAGAGCTGTCCTCAGAAATGAATCATATTGGCTTCTACACACCTCTGAGAAGCCAGGCAAAAGCCACTGTGTCAGCCAGGCAGGTTGGACAAACTTGTTTCTTCCTGCTGGATTTTACAACCACAAACAAGGCTTGAAAACAAAACAAAACATAACAAATAAAAAAAACTCACCAGCAACACCAGCAGCCTTATTCTGAACATGTGGGATGCTTCCCTGGATGCCTGCTCATTTCCTGGAGTGAAACTCAGACACACCAGTTCACTGCTGCCCTGAACTGTGTGGATACTTTTTTTTTTTCCCTTCTCCCTCCTTTTCTTTTCCCTCCTTCCTTGTGTTGATTTGTGGGACCAGAATGACTTTGATTTCAGCAAGTTTGCTGTTTATTCACGTCACAAGTTTGACAGCTTTACACCAAATCAGATTGCTGGGTTTCAGGAGAGCTCTGAGGCGTCACTGGGAGCTCCTTTAGATTAAACTCGCCTCCCCGGTCTCCCCCCTCTCCCCCTCCTTCAGAGCCATTTAAACCTCTCTGGGGCTTTAACACAAACGTGCTCCCAAGACCTGCATTTCATTCTGCCACTAATATGGTAAGTGCTCTTTGCATTTCTCTCGACCTCGAGGCAGAGGAGGAGAAGCTGGTCTCTCCCTTGGGCGGGATAGGGGGGGTGCAATAGGTTTTGTGCCTTCTTAAGATGGGAAAGAAAAAAAGCTCTCCTCTACCTGCAAGAGCAGTCTCTGCTGCTGTGCTTTCCCATGGGTGGGCAGACTCCCTGACTGAGGCTCCAAGCTCTGCCGTTGCCTTCCTTGCAGAGATTTAGAGCTGCTGCAGATGAGGCTTATTTGGAGGAGGGAGAAAGGGTGAATCCAGAGACAACCCCAGGCTTTGCGGTCTGGGACTCCTGCAGAACTGCAGGGGCAGAAGAGAGTGCGAGCAGCTAGGAGGTGACTCTGCTGGCTCTGTGCTGCTGCTTTAGAGCTGGATCAAACACCCAAGGTGGCAGGAACGGTCTGGCCAAGGACAGCCTGCGACCCCCCTTCACCCTAAACCCACTCAGGACCGTAGCATTTCCCAAGGGTTTGCAGGAAACTGAGCCACCTCCCTGGCACAGCTGTGCGCGGAGCCCCAGTGCTGCGGGGCGCTGGCGGGGCGGCACTGCCCGCGCTCGGCGTACGGAGCGGTGCCACCGGGAAAGCGGGGAGCGGGCACCGGGTCAGGGCTGGGCGCTGCCTCGGGGGCCGGCGGCGCCTGGCAGGGCGGCGGGGCTGTCCCGCGACGGCCCCTGAGCACAGCCCGGCCGGGACAGCCGCGGAGAGCGCTGCCCCGCCGGGGCGCTTCTGCCGGGGCGCGGCGGGGCCGGGCTGGCACCGCCTCCCCTCGGGGCCCGCCGGCGGCTGGGGACGGGGCGCCGCCGAGCGCCCCACCGCCTCGGCCCCTTCCCTCCGCAGAGCGCCGGCCGGCCGTGCCCGGAGCCGGACTTCGCCGGGGGCTCGGGCTGCACCTGCCCCTGGTCCGCCCCCGCCGGTGTCTCCAAGGAGACCTGGGCCGCCGTCTGCGCCGCGGAGCCGCCGCACAGCCAGGGCCGGCGGGAGGCTCGGCCGCCGGGTGAGTGCGCTCAGCTGCCGCCGGGGCGGGGAGACCGGCCTGGCCCCGCAGCCGGGCTGGGAGCGGTACGGTACCGCGCTAACCCTCGCTCTGGTCCCCAGGGCCGTTCTGCAGCCCGCAGCTCGGTGCCCAGGACGCGGCGTGGCAGGGAGACCAGCTGTCCTCCCAGCTCTACAGAAACAAGCAGGTAAAGGCTCCGCGCCCCCCAGCAACACCGGCTTCACCCCACGAGGCTCCCGAACTTTGTATCACGTATGGCACCTTCTGGCTTGGCTTATGGCATGTCTCACTCTCGCTGGCACAGATGTCAGAAGTGACAGAAAACTGTTGTTCCTTACTTAAACTATTTGTCTCCCCCATGTTGCCCTGTGAAGTTGGAACAACTGTGGTGAGGTTCCCTCCATTCGCCCCCTCTTACATCATATTGCACCGGCAGCCTTGGCACTACAGAAAACCAGGGGCATGAACAGGGGGTCCCTCAGGCTCTGATCATGCTGTTGGCTAAAAATACGTAGTGTGTGTCCTGATTCCACCAGGTTTATCTTCATGGGAAATGATTCCACCAGCATTGCCTAGTTACATGGAGGATCAACCATTTTGACCAGCAGGATTTCCTTGTTACTTTATTTTCTCTTACCTCTCCTTTTTTTGTAAATCCCAACAAGAGACAGAAGAAACTCGGAATTTAGATGAAGGAACTCCAGGTTGATGACTCTGATCGACTACTTGGAATGATGTTTTGACGTAGTGAAGTCAATGAAAATTCAGATATTAACTTAAAGGTCCCTAGAATCAAACCATAGTTCCAGATGTCAGTGTACTTGTTTCTTTGGCTCTGCCTCAATCATTTGAGTCTGTGCTCAGCAGATGTCTGTGGTCCTTGGCAGAAGATTGTCCTCCTAAAGAAGTCTCCAGCGCTATGATCAGGAGGCAAAAATCAATCTGTAAACGCTTTGATTCCCCATGGAAATGTGTTTGTTAGGTGTCTGCCATTCCTGTTCAGCTTTTGAGACCAGGGATTATCTCAACTCTGTCTGTGTACCAGGACTGGCACAGTAGGGTCCAGAATTGAAGAGATCACTGAGTACTGCTATATCATAGAGAATGGCAACTGCATCTTCCTTCTGCAGTCTACCCCCATAAATCATTTGCAACTCCTCCTCCTTTTTTGCACCAGCCAACTATAAATGGGGAGGAGGGGTGCAAAGGGATGTTTACTGCAGCTGAGGAGGAGATCTTGAATCTGCTGTCATGCCCGTGACCATTTCTGGCTGCTCACAGGGCTACCTGTAATTCTTTTCTATTATTATGCTACGGTTGCAGGTTTTTTCAGAGTAATCTTATCAAACACTCACTAAAGATTAAAGGAAGTCAAAAGGGAAAACTGAACAGTCATGCCACTTAGATTTATAGAGACAAGAGGCTGGAGGGGGTGGGTTGAGCTCACAAAGCAAACACCCAGATCATCAAATCCAAGCAGTTTGTACCATAGGGCAATTGCTATTAAGTTACAGAGTCAACATCTATTCATCAATATCTTTATTCCACAGCTTCAAGATACTTTGCTTCAGAAGGAAGAGGAACTTGCTAGGTTACATGAAGAAAATAATAACCTCCGACAGTACCTGAATTCTGCCCTGATTAAGTGTTTAGAAGATAAAGCCAAGGTATTGTGTTCAAACCTGTCATATAGATGTCTACAGAAAGAACAGGTCAATTTGGTACAGGCCAGTAAAATACATGGAAAATCTAAGAGTGTAGACAACCTGCAGTGGAATTCACACTCACATTTAAATTCACAAAGGGGACAGTTTTCCCTGGGAATTATATCCTATCAGGTTCTGACTTTGGAGACAGTGTAGCACTTATAGCTAATTAATAAGTTAAGTTTAATTAATTAGTTAGCTATAAGTAAGTTAAGATTATGTAGTCAAGGTAAAATTATTCCCTCTAACACTTTTTTTTCACTAGAAAGTTCAAATTTGAATATGTATTTTTTGACTGTCTCTATTTTGTCAGTTATCCCTTTGATAAGGATTTTTTTTTTCCAGTTTATTAATTAAAAAGCTGTGTGGAGGTTTTTTTAATGGTGAGGTACAAAATTAAACATTTAAGGTTGGATGAAACATTCTGTTAAACTAAGTGTGAAGGGTGTTTTGGTTTTTTTTTTATTTGAATTCTTTGTCTCTCATCTTAAAGAAAATGAAGAAAAAAATTGTTTCTTGTCAGCTTAAAGACATTTTTTGCTATTCCAGCCTCACCCATGAAACTGAACTATTGATTATTTGCTCAACTCTGTGAATTGGGCATGAGGTAAAAAAGATTGTAGAACATAGGAGACTTTCCTTTTCCATGCTGTTGATGAGTTAATAGTGTGACATGTCCTCCCTCCCATGGCCAGACCTGGCTCCTGGCAGTAGAAAAGGTCTCCTTCACTGGGCACAGCAGGGTGACACAGCCACCCCCTGTGTCACGGGGAGAAGAGTCCAGCATGGAACTGTTGTGGGACATGTCTGAGCAGTGAATTCATGACATGGTGGGGAGCTTCCTTGTCTATCCTTGCCCTCCTTTGACCATCCCTGGATGCCTGAAGGGCCCTTGTCCTGTGATAATGACAAATGAGGTGAACTGATGAGTGCAGCGCCACTCAGGCTGCTGCTCTGAGCACTGCCTGGTCGGCATCACCCGTGTCCCAGCATGAGTTACCTTTGCATCCTCCCTCTTTGTCAGGCTGCCACTTGGGCCCCCCATGCCCTGCTCACCTGCCAAGTGCTGCTGGCACAGATCCAGGTGGGAGTGTGGGGCTGGGAACACCATCAAAGCTCAGGCCTTATCGACACGGTCCCTCTTTCAGGGACAGGGTTGTTGCAGACACTGTAAAGATACAAAATAGTTGGTCATACCCATATGTTTAAGCGGAGAGTGGGAAAAGAAGTATCTTTATAAGGACAGCAGTAACCATCTTGTGCATCTGAGGTCAGAAATGTGTTGCTTTCACGTATCTAGAAATTCAAATTTTAATATTCTGTCTCCACCTTGATGTTTTGGGTTTTTTTAATAGAAACTACTGTCTGGCCATGGACAAAAAACCTGTGCTATCCTCAAAAGTACCAAGAGGAGATTAAAAGAGGACCACTGCTTTGTCCCTCAAGAAACTCCTCATGCTTCCAAAGCTAGAAGGAACCTCTTCAATGAATTCACTGCCTGTGAAGAGCAAGCCAGCCCTGCTGTGGACAGCTGGGTCTTGGAGACCTTAGGATTAAAAGATGTGAACACCATTGATGATGCTTCAGCTAACTACAGTGCCCTGTCCCCAGACCTTGGAAAAGACACATACTGCCTGAGCCCTGGGGGAGCAATAGGCTATGAGCACAGGGAAGGAGCAGCAGCAGCGTTCAGCTGCAGCCATGTGCCTCCAGCCACCAGCAGCACCCATCCATGCAGCGAGGACTCTCCCTTCCCTCATCAATTTTCTTCAGCACCATGCCTCTCCTCACCAGTACCAAGTGTTTCCTGCCTCCCAACCTATGGGCTGCCTTATTTGACTGGTGATTTGTCACCCAACAAAACAGAAGTGGCCTTCACAACGTCCCTGAGTCCCCACCGCAATGTGAGAACACACAGCTTCCACCAAGGACAGGCCTTTGTGCGCAGGGACGACAGCGGGGGATGGAGATTCACCTGGGTGCCCAAGCAGGCTGAATGATGCACCTGGATCAAGGGTCAGCCATAGGGGATGTAGGAGTCACACTTCACCTTGTGCATGAGACAGGTTCAGGCAGAAAAATGGGCCCTTTTGGGCTTCTTTAAATGCTACTCTGTCACTAACCTACTCCTCATTCCCTCACAGATTTTCACGGATGTGACTCCAGATTGCACTTGGACAATTATCTGCTCCAGATGTACAAACTAGATTCCTTTCTCTTGTGCCTGTGTTGAGATACCTGTTTTTACTTGTTTCCTGGGTTTTTATCATCAGCTCTTCCTTGTTACTGGTAGTTTCCAGGCTGGAGGCCTTTCAGCTTTGATGATCACTTTTACATGCACCAAACTGGAAAAGCACTTTGGGAATACACCTCTCTCACAGATATCCACAGATAACAAAGGAGGCATGGATTGAAGGCTGAGGATCAGCAGTTTCTAAGTGATTTACATCTCTCTTGACTACGCAGATTGCTTTGGATTTAACGGGTACCCATGGTTGCCTTTCGTGCTGCCCAAGGCTGACCTACCTGCAGTGCCATGGTGCTGTCACATTCTCTGATGATGACTCAAAATAAAAATAGGATTTGCTTCTAATGCCTGGAGGCTACCTAGTTGCAAGTGATTGGGCAAGTGCAGGGGACCTTCCTAAGGTGTGATTAAGAGACTGATGTGTTTACTGATGTTTTAAAGGTGTTTTGTCTGTCAGTAAAGGGAGTTTACATTTGGGGAAGCAGTATCACTTAGTGGTTGGAGTGGGTCTTTAGGAACCACAGCCTTCAATGCCAGCTCCTGCCTCTCTGTGTTTCTGCCAGACTGTGATGGGCTGAGGGTAAGACCAGCACTACTTTGAGAATGCTTTAAAACTCTCTGAGAGAAGGTGCTCTAGCACTGCACAGGACTTGACATTTAGTAAAGCTACTTATGATATGAATGATATCATGATATGAAGTCAATGGACATGAAGGAAGCTCACCAGTACTGTTTTCTGTTACCTTTGTCTTCTGTTCTACAGTAGTTTGATGCCTAAGTATTCAAAATAGATTGACTTGGTTATTCTTGCTTTCAGAATGGTGCCAGTGACATTGAGGAGGGACTTAAGTAAAAATAACCAAAATCAAGGATTTTCTTCCAGTGGCTTATTTTCCTATAGAAAACTGGGTATTTGTCTATTTTTTTTTTTTTTTTTGAGGATAAAAGTATCTCCTAATAGCCTGTTGTGCCTTAGAATTGCAATATTTGAGGAAATCCATCAGGAGCAGTAATGGTTTCCCAAAGGACTTCTAAATAAATAAACTGTATTTCTAGGTAGTTACTTTAGAGTAACTGTGGCAGACTTCCAGAATAGGCAATTTGAAAGCATTGGTTGTAGGCATTATTTCACTGGATTAAAAAGCCAACCAAACTAAAAAAACACCAACCACAAACCCACACAACAACCAGTGCAAAATAAAACCACAAAAATACCTCAATAAAACCCAACAAACCCAAACCAAGCAATGCTCATGGAATAAATACAAGTATTTGTTTGGGGGGCTTGTTGTAGTCCATAAAATTGAGGCCAATTGATGAAGACTGGTCAGACAAGAGCACTGTTTCTGTAGCACTTTTTTACTTTTCAGTGAAAGCAGAAGAAAAATCCTGTCCTACAAACAACTCATGTTTTTCTCAATGCATTTATTTTCTATTATTCTCCCCTTGCCCCACTATATAAGAGAGCATTGAAGAAAATACTCCAGTCACTGGAATTTTTATTGGTGTGTGTGTGGTAGTGTAGAAAATGCCTGAACTTAACCTGAGTGTGTGATGGGAAGCCCTGGTGTGGGCAATGTGGGGGATGAACAGCAAGCTGGGAATAGGCAGTGTGGTCAGAGGATGACACACAACACAGCTGTAGAGGCCACATCTGTCAAAGCAGCTGTAAAAAAAAAAGTAGAGAAACATCTATGTTTTCTAACACTATAGAATGCTATTATGTATGAATTTCAATGCTGGGGAGTCAGCAGCACTAATAAGTACTTTTGTTGTACCAACAAAATCTTAAATCACAGTTTTATTTTTCTCTGAAGAGAGAAAAGCTTTCCATTTGCCTGACATTTTCTTTCCACATTTTTGTATCACTGAGTGTGAGAACTTCTGCAGAGAGCCAGAACAAAATTGTCAGATCTTTGGTACAGTCCTGAAGTAGGGTTTCAGTAGGAACAAACTGATGCTTGAGCCTTTGCCAGCTCAAGCTGTACAGGGGTGACTGTCCCCTTGTCTCATAGAAAATAAATTATGAATGTGAGGGAATAATTTACCTGAATGAATCCTCTTCTTTTCCTGTGGGTTCCTGAATTTTACTCTGTCTGAAGGAGCTGAGTCTTGTTGGAAGGATTTTTTCTGAGCCTGACTTTGCTGGAGTTCATTTGGGTAGAGGATCCCATGGTGCTGCTCCTCTCAGCTGATGGGTGCTCCTGACCTGCGCATGCAAACTTAAAATTCTGGTGTAGGCAACTACTTGAGCAAAGGTTTCTGTGGTAATAGTGCTGCTGGGCACTGGAACAAAGGGAGCACACTGGAAAGGAAACAGGAAAATCCCCAAAGCATTTTAACAAATAAATAAGAGTGATTTGTTTTACCCTGACACCACCATCTGAAGCAGTATTTCCTGAGTTACATGAAGAATAATAGAAACAAGCTGTATCTAACACCAACCCACAGAAAACAAGTCAGCCCAGTGACCAAACCATTCCTTTAGGTGGCTATTGCTCCTATTGCCAAAAGAAATACATTGCTCAGCATACCTCACTCTAAACTGTCTGGTTCCTCTGCAAATCCTGCCTTCCTACAGGTATAATAGGTGTGGAAAATGAGTAAGAGGCTGAAGGCATCTCACAGCAGATTACTGCCATGGGATGGGATGTGGAGACAGTTACTGACTGGGCTGGTGCTGGGTGGATATGTTGATTTAACCTGCTGTGTCCCTGCGATTTCCTTGGGCCTGGAAGCAGTGAAGCTGCATTAATGTGCTGCAGTTCTTTGGCCTGCAAAGATGTGGGGGAGAAGGTCTCGGCTTTACAAAGCATAGATGGAGCTTTGAAGTGGGTGTTCAGTCTTGGTTTGTGCCTGATCCTCCCTGTTTGTCCTTTTGTATCCATTCCCTGTGGGTGAAACAGAGTCAAAGCCCCTCTGCTGCTCATGGAATGTGTGAGTTAAAGCCCAGGGAAGCCTGTGACACAAAGATAGCTAGAGATCAATGGCAATGAAAGCAAAAAGTGGAAACAAAATCCAGTTCTTCACACAGCCATCATAACTAGGTAGCCAGGAGATAGCAGAGACAAGTTTCAGCTTGGTACTGTATTTCTAATTTCAAAAAACAGGCAGCTGGAAAAGAGGGCCAGGAGGCAAAAGTTCTGGATTCTGATACTGCCTCTGGTATTACACTTAACTTCTGTGCTTTGGATTCTACGGAGTCCACCGCTGGACCAGTTCATAGCTATTTAACAAGAAAACACAGCTCTTGCTGTTGCAAACTCTGAGAAGTTCCCTCTTGCCAAGGATCAGCACCAGGCCCATAAAACTCCGGGATGGGGAACTATGACTTGAATGGCCATGGGGCCCTGGGTGATTCTTTGAGCAGCAGGGAGCTTCCTTGTCTGTAAATATTCATCTTGTATTAACATACTTTGTTTTATTTTTTTATTTAAAGTTTGTTTGCTTTAATATGTGAATGTAACATGCAGCTGCATAGTTTTAAAAAATCTGTGTTTCTAGAAAGGTACACTAACAGAAATGGAAGTTAATTTAACACTTTATATGTTGATGTTCACGATTTTTGTGATTTAAAAGGCCATGATTATATGTAACTGTCAATTTTACCAGTGTCACTAAGTTATGTCTAATAAAACTTAACATCCAATCAATGCAATTCTTGCTGCCCACTTTAGCACCTGTTAAACCACACAGCTGTTGCTCACATGGCACAGCATCCACCTGGCACCTACACATCTCCCCAGAGGACTGAAAGGGGCCTTTATTTCCTGCAGTCACAAGTGTCCACACAAGGACATGCCATGTTTTTATGATACCAGACCTAAATATATTGACAGCCACAGGTGTGCTCGTTTCAGCCTGGGCTTGCACAGCATGTTGCAATGATCCATTACTGCTTTGACTCAGAAAAGGATGCCATGCTACCAAACAGCAAGGACAGAGGGAAATACTGTGCTTTTTGTCCGTTGTTTTTGCAGCATCTGGCACTCTCACTTAATAGACTTATACCTTCCTAGGCAGCTGAACATCCTGATCCAGGACAACCCGCTTCGTTATAGTACTCTGAGTACTCCTGATTTGGACTCTGAAGTGATGAATTGCAGAATGGCACTGAGGTGTCACATAAAGAGACTGGAGATGAGAGAGAAAAGCCTGATTAAAGAATTCAAACCTCTTCTCAGCTCTACTTGACAACAAAGAAAAGCTGTGTTAGTTATTAACTTCCCCTTCTGGTCATGGGGAGGTTTATTGGTGACCATGCACCAGCTGGGACCAGAGACATTTTTCATTGGAATGGAGATGGCTTATTGCTTATGAAAAGATACAAAGTGAGCCTTCCTTAATCTCTTTTGCCCTCATCTAGAAGCCATACTAAGTCTATGAGATGATTCATAAACACTCTGGCCTGTTGCCGGGTAGCTGACATCCTGTCATGAAGAGAGAGCAGTCTATAAATAATTTGTGGAATGAGCTGTGATTCACCTAAAATGCCATCTCTCCAGTCATTCCTCTGCTTCATTAGTTGTGCATCACTGAGTTATTTCAAGGCTGAATACTTAAACGCAGTGCAGCCCAAAGAAATCAGTATAATAATAGTTCACAAGGAACAGATTATAAAAATCAGTATGAGCATGAGGAGCTGGGAGGTCTGAGGTCCCCATTTTCCCTAATGTATTTTAAAAAGCCCACTCAAAGTGTGGCTGTAGTACTGGTATGGTTAGCTGAAACTCCCAAGAAGTGCTACCTCCAAGGCTGCTACTAGTCAAAGATCACTCTAAATATTCATTTACTAAACAGTGTTTACATGTATAACATCTTCCACCAGGACATTATTCCCTGTTGGTGACCACAGAACACAGGGTCAGGAACTGGGAGCTCTGTGATGTTTTCAGGGGCACAAACAATGTCATTAATGAGCTGGCATGCAGGCCAGGCATGCCAGCTTCCAGCTGTGCAGAATGGGGGCCTAACAGCCCATTAGAGAGCGCGCACGTGCTGTCGGTGTCCCAGATGTGCTGTCGGTGTCCCAGATGTGCGACGCGAGCCCGCCGTGTAGAAAGCAGCAGCGGGCGCACAGGCGAGGCCGCAGCAGCGCAGTTACAGCCGGAGGCGCGGAGCGATGCCGAGTCCCGCTGCGGGGCTGTGTCCCCAGGCTGTCGCATCCGGGGGTCCCCGTGCCCGCCGAGCCGCTCCCGGCAGGACCCGCCCGCGGCCGCCGGCCCTGGCCAAGGTGCTGAAACGGCCGCGCCTCTCGGCGCCGCTGCGGGCACGGCGTGCGACAGCATCGGGGCGAGCCAGGCTCTCCACCGGAGGGACCTGCGATATCCCGCCCAAAGGTGGTGCGACAGCTGGGACGGCCCTGTCCCGTTAGCAGCAGCTCGAAGGACGCTGGCACACTTGATGGCATTGTTTAGGAAAGTGAGCTTGCCTTGATCTCGAGGTAAGCTTTAGCTGACAACATGACTGAGGGCAAGGAACCGGGGAGAAATACCACGTTCACGGTAAACATAAGTGGCACTTTACAGGTACAAACAGTGCTGGGCTCCTCTGCCCGTCTGTGAGGCAGCTGGGTAACAGGCAGGGGCCATTTCAGAGTATCCTACTCCATATCATTGAGAAAGTGTCAACTGGAAAGCTCCCCTTACCAGTGTTACGAACTGCAGTTTATCCCAGACCTAGAATGAAGAAATTATCAACTGTCTCCCAGCTGGGACAGAGAAACCAAGAAATCCCTGTGACCTTTGAGTAGAGCATCCTTTGTAACCTCCAAAGCATTGCATGTTTGATTGAGTATCAAGCCCCAGGCATAAAGCTTGATTCTACAGAAATATTTGTTACTACACAATTAAAATAATCACTACTCTATGTTATAGGATTATTTAGACTATGCAGGTAGGAATATGGTCTCCATTATGTGGGAAATCATATCAAAAAAT
This sequence comes from Coloeus monedula, assembly GCF_965178545.1. Lineage (NCBI taxonomy): Eukaryota > Metazoa > Chordata > Aves > Passeriformes > Corvidae > Coloeus > Coloeus monedula. The sequence continues at coordinate 15,404,388 of NC_138790.1, forward strand.
GTTAATCACTCTGTAGTAAATTCTGTTCTCCTTCCCCCAGACTGGGATCCCCAACAGCCTCCCTCATTCTAAAGGGTTTTTCCAAGTTACACTTATAAGTAGGACCTAAAATATACATATATTGTTTCTGGTTTTCCCCCAACATCCACTCTGGAATTACATGAAACACAGATGCTAAAATGGTTTTCAGAAATCAAGACAGAATATAGTAAGAACTACCTTTCTGCTACTCTCCTATTTTTTGCTCATCTAGTCCAATTTGAAATCCAGGAGCTCAGAATTATCTGACAATGTCAAACAATGATGAAAAAAAGGAATAATCTATGCTGATGGAAAGCCTCTATGCAGACTCTTGTATTAAGAAAAGTTGACATCTCTTTTGGTTATAAAGCCGCACAGTTCCAAGACACAAGCAACTCCTCTTTCTAAGAAATACACATTCTTGTCCCAGTCTAGACAAAATCTTCACCAACAGCGTAATGCAGGTCGGTTCATTCCTAAACTCTGAATATTACTGTAAAGCACAGATCAGCAATATTCACACTCAGTTGTAACTGTTGCACCTGCTTTGAATTCCAGTTCCCTCACTTGGAGATGCAATCAAAAAGAACAAGTAGGAATGACAGGATCCCTTCTTGCTTCAGGAAACAGGGCTAATTTTGTTTACCTATGGGTCATGAAATATTTAGCGATACCTTTCTGCAGGTGAAACATGGATTTAATACTGGTAGGTATTGTTCAAACCTGCCAGCTTCAGTTTCCTTCAGAGAGTGATATTAGCCTGGTAATTTTTCTTGCCTTCTTACCTGAAGAAATCAACAACACTGCTGGGTGAAAGATGCCGTGTTCCTCCACTACAATGACTTCATTTCAACAAAAATGCTTTTCTGAACTGTGTCATTTTTACAGTCTGTAAGAACTGCAGTAACCCACTGAAATCAGCAGTCGGAATGACTTATTCCAACCCCTGAGAACAAAATGGAGCTGAGAGAGCTTTAAGTTTCTTCTTAGTAAAAGACCTTTTATCAGAACAAAATATCATTACCTCAATGGCCCTGTGGCCATTTCAGAGGTATATAAACATTTGCTGCCTATCTGTAAGCCATTCAATTACTAAGATCTTGATACTGTGTAAATATTTAACTACAATACAGGATATAAATCAGAGAAAGTGATTCTGTTTCATTTCACTGGTGGCAGTAAATCACAAGCTATTCAGACTACTGGGCTACACCCAAATAAATGGCTGAGCTGTGAATACAGGCAGACATTACCTAAAATTTCCTGTAACACAAGTCCTAATTTAATCCAGAATTCATAGAGGGAAGACTAGCAATACCACAATTCTAGAAACCTGAAGCACTTCCAGACATTTTTACTGTACCATCCAAGAAAGGAGAAGTTGCCAACACCCAACCTTTGGACTAGTTTTCCAGAAGATGTGACCAGAAACATGAAAGGGCTGCAAAAGCAGGTACTCTTGAGTTTGAGCCCTGGATATTAATGACACAGGCAGCAGAGAAAAGGAGTAGCCAGTAAATTCCAGTGTCATTTAATCAGATAGGACTGAGTATAATTAGAGGCAGCAACATGATGGAACACAAGACCAGTCAGCCCTTATCCAAGGGCTGATCCAGGTTTCTGTGCTATAACAGAAATCCAGGAGCTGCCACGGAAACAGCCGTGCTGTGTGTCACTACTCCAGAGATGCAGCACTGGGCTCCCCATCACAACAGGGACGTGAGTTCCCCCAATGCACTGCAAACTGAAAGTCTCCCAGGACTTGGCTTTTTCTGTGAGAACAGCTGCAAACACATGGGCTCATGCTCAGCTTTAGCAGCAGCCAGCAGGGACTGAGTCACTGTCACCATTCTCCTGTGCACTCCCACTGCAATTCCCTCTCTCTGGCTTTCTGTTGTACAAGGTCTGGTGCCAGCCCTGGGGCCACAAGGATGGGTCACACTTCCTCATTTCTAAGAGCCATCAATACCTCTGCTTGTATGTCAGGACTTGTTTATCCTCATGTCCTCATTTCTGTCTGTCCCATCCTCTGCTATCAAAACACTTCAGCCAGAGGAGCAATTAGTGTCACCCAAGTGGCTTACAGACCCCTTCTGCAGTCTTAAAAGGGACATCAAGGAGACAAGGGACCAGCCAATTTGAGAAAATAGAGTAGGAATGAGATGCTTCTACTGGAAAAGCATGGGATGCTCCTGTTGACAACATTATCACTGCCCTGGGGCACCTAACTTAGGGTCTCTGCTTCGCCTTTGCTTTGCTCTGGAATGGGCTCTTTAGCAGAGAGAAGAGCAAGATTTGCTCACGAAAAGATAAGAAATGGGTTTATTTCTGTCCTTTTAGACTTAAGGTGTATCCTCCTGCTCTCAGGATACTTCATGTCACCAGTGCCACTTGAGGGGTCCAGCTCCACAGAGGAGGGTGAGCCAGAGGGCCAACAACCGGAAATTCTGTAAGACACTGTGACTGCAGAGAGAGCACGTATAAGCTACACACATTTTCTCAGCTCTCCCAAGCTGCATTGCCTCACCTGGGGCTGATGACAGTGGTTGTTAAATCTGTTAATCTGAGCAAGAGCAAAAATTCCCTCTGCCTGCCGTCCTTTTCCACTTGGCCCACAGGCAGGTACCAGTTCAGTGAGTGTCTGCAAGCCCCAGTGCATACAAACAAGCCTTGTGCAGCATTATATTTTGGTTTTCTCTACCCCCCTTATGGGCTCCCCTGGCTAAAGTCAAAGAAACATTGAAAGCATCCAAGTAAATCAGTCTATTGCATTTTCTCATCAGCTTAAAATGCTCTCCTCAGTGCCAAAAAAATGACAATCCACTGAAGAACCAGGCTTGCAGGATAGTTGTATTGAAGCTATTTCTTTCTGCCTTGCCATCTTGAGAGGCCTGTTGGCAGGGAACATACCCCCCTGCTCTCCAGGCCAGTGTGCCATACTGAGCACACAAAATTATACACATGGCTCTGACAGAGTGCAGAGGGTGTCCCAGCAGAAACCTGCTCCACAAACACTTGCCTCCTCCCATGGACATCCTAAGACAGGTCAAATTAAATGTACCATGACAGCTGCTTAATGAAATCCTGTCATGAGACAGGAGCCCAAATGTGTTTGTGTGTTACCCACCCCGAGGGACAGGGTTGAATCCATGAACCACCCTGAGCTGAAGGGCTCTAGGGTTGGGTGAGTCCCAGCAGCCTGAGCCCTGGGCTGACAGCAGGGTCTGAGCCCTCTTTTGTGGCTTGAGCAGAGGGGGGAGATGAGCAGAGGCAAACAGAGCACCTGGGGCTGGCTACAGGATGGCTGGGGTAGGACAAGTTCCTAGGGTGGCACAGCTGCTCCTTAGCACATGAAAGTGATTTATTAATAGCAAAGCAAACCCAGTATCCCCAACAGTCATGTTCTGCAACACCACCCAGTCCTCTGTCCTGCACTTGAGCAGTTTAAGCCATTGCAGCTACTTCTCTCACCAGCAAAGATCAGGCTGCCTACAACTGACTGCAGCACTTCACCCTGCTCTCCTCTTCCAACACTCACACACAGCAACAGAGGAGAGGCACAGAGCACCAAAGAAGAAAGGAAGGTGGGAAAAGTGGGTTATCCACTGTTGGAAACAATGAACATTTACTATAATTATTGTTTGTAATATATTATTTGAACAGGTCAAGGCCTCCTGTAAAATCAAAAAGCAGTCTGAGCGTCAGCTCGGAGAAAGGAATTCATTGCTAAGTTGCTTGTGAATAGTTTAGAAACACCTGTTTTGCAGAAGCCTGGGAAATTTTAGAAGGGTAGACAGATACAAAAATATAACTTTGAAACTCTGTGATAACCTTTTTCTGGCTATTGCCTGAGTCCAAGTCAGAAGAATAGCATGTGCAATGGGAAGCAGCAGTCAAAGCTGGAGTAAAGGGGAGCAGTAGTGGCATGTTTTTCTTTCTTATTGATTTAATTTTCAGTGCACTCTGGAATTGGCTGTTCATTTCAGCATGGATGCACTCAGCAGTTTGTGACACACTGTGCTGCTTTGCTCTGCCAGCTGTGCTTTGCCTGCCAACATTTGTTGAGAAATAACAAGAGGTCACACATGGTGTCAAAAAAAATACCCCTGGCACAGCACACAGAAAAAAGGCATTGTATTAGTGGCAATGAATTCAGACCTACTGATGGTGGAATTAATGAAATCCATGGCTGGCACTCTCTTTGCATCCCAACGGAGGCTACAGCGAACAAAGAAAATGTACTGGCCACTAGCCCATGAGGTCGGCAAACCAGGCTTGTCCAGGGCAGCTGGAAGCCCATTGCCTTCCCTGGCAGGCCCTGAAGTGGAGAATGGAATTCAAGTGCTTCCCTAAGACCTCTCTTCTCTGACTCTAAGGCAACAGGAATCCAAGAGACAGGGAAGCAAGGAGCTAAGTAATGCTCATGGAGGAAAAACAGCACTGAATGGTGAGAGGCATTTGATTATTTTACTCTAGTTTTCTTGGTTTCTTAAGCTTTTTTTATTTAGCTACAAGGGAGAGACATCTTTCCCTTTGATTCTTATTTGCCCAGAAGCTGAAGCCCATCTCCTAAACTTCAGCATTTGCTTATTGATCTTTTCTGTCCTGAAAGGTTTCAAGTCCCTTTTAGGAAACCCTCAGAGACATTTATGTTGGCCTTTGTCTTTCCATTCTCTTTATGCTAAGCAGAGACACCTAAGGATACATACACTTCTAGATAAAATTCCTCACAATAAATGCAAGGATTTAGGTAGTTGATCCTTGGACATAATCAGCAGGTGGCTGGACAAGGCCCTGAGCAACCAATTCAACTTTGAAGTTGCCTCTTTGAGCTGAAAGTTGGATCAGAAAACCTATGTATGTCTCTTTCTACCTTCAGATTTTCAATAATTCAGTGATTCTAAATCCACATCTGATCAATCATCTCTTCATGTACTGTCTACTTGCAGGAAAAATGTCCATCAGCACTCATCAGCCTTAGACTAGCCAACATTAGCTGGAGTATGATCCACCACTTTCCTTTTTCCCCTATAAAATAGGACTATGAATTTTCTCTTTTATCCTCACACTTTCTACCTTTGTCCAAATGCATGTGGGAGCAGAATGCAGAAACTGCACCTATTCCCCAGGCATCTCAGAGCACAGCCATTTGTTGATGTTTCTGCACTAACCCCAGATGTGTGTTCATTCCCCTTTGAAAAGATAATTTAACTCCCACTGCTGTTTGAAAATATGGCTGGATGAACCAAGTCAGACACGTGCCAGTGTCAAATCTAGAAGAACCACCCACTGATCAAAAAGACACAAGTAATTCCTTTCTCCTAGGGCATTTTAATGCAGCTCTTTCATGTTTAATGTGGGTGGAATAATAGTTTGTCTCTTGCTATCCTCCATTAACACAGATCAGAGGCACCAGATCCTTACAGCCAACTTAATATTTCCCAGCTGGTCGCCCAGCCAATAGATTCAACACTGGAAAAAAGCCTGTGCAATTGGAAGCCTCTCCTCTCACACTGTTTCTAACAGGCACTAGCTAAGCATGGATGCAAGCCCCTCCTCAGACTGCATTATTCTGCAATTCCACTGTAATTCATCCCTCACAGCAACCTGAGAAATCTGATATCAACAATTTTTACCATTACAGATTGACTGATTCTCCCTAGAGCTAAGATGAAAACAGGTGATTCTGTCATGTTGAGTACTAACATTATAAGCTTTGTTTTCTTTTGGGGAAAAAAAACACTGGACAAGGAAAACTAAGAATTTTTGTATCAAAGGCTTTGAAGTAGAACATATTTGGGATACATTTTTTGCCTGAAGTAGAAGTCTTCTCAAAATCAGTAGTATCCATTACATCATCTCTCATCTGGAAGATCAAGCTGCCCACAGAAAAAGGCCCTGGAAGAACCAGTTTTGCACAAAATCTCTGCTTAAGCTGAGCAAGGAGGTGGACAAAGACAATTTGTGATTTATGGATGTTCAGCTGCTCCTCCACGCTCATGCAGCAGGGAAGCGTTACTCATCAGCTCCAAGGAAGCCAATTGTCTATGGCTGGCAAGTGAAGAGGGATTTGCCAGATAGTACCAATGGCCTGGTCTTGGGGTTGAAACAGCTTTTGGAAGACAGAGGAGGCAACCATGTGTGCTGATAAAGCCAACAAACTTGGAACCAAGGCCTTTTGTTTTCTTTCCTCTGATGCCAAGGAGAGGAGCGTGCCTGGGTCTGCACAGAGTGTTCCCACTGAACAATGTCAGACACACGCCAGTTTGGAGGTCTGCCAGTCTAGGGCCACCTCAGCGAACTCATATGGCAAGGCAGAAGGAACACACAAAGACCAGACCAAGGTTATCACAGTCTTCCCAGAGAAGGCCAAAGCAACCATTTGTCATCATTATGTTCATTCTCTATTCTTATTTCTGTGCTCCCTAGAAAATAAAGTAATGCTTACTAAGAAATAAAAAGAGGGAAGGAACAACCTGAATACCTGAGACTGGCTAAACTGATGGAGAAGGTGATGAATAACCAGTATGGCTGGCAGAACTCCTATTCTTCCTTTATGAATGTTACACAACCCACTGCTTAAAATATCAGAGCCTTGATTTATTACTTGCCATGGTATAAACAGGTTTTGATTGCTTGGCACCTCTCCTCTGTCAAAAAAAAAAATTGAAGAAAGCATCCAGCCGTGGTGGTTTCCTGTGCATGTTCTGTCTAGCTGAGACTCACTTTTGCAGACTCAACTTTAAGCGGAATTCTCAGCAAGTACCCTGCTGGACTGGGACTTGTGTCAGTCCAGTGGAGTGTCTACACCTCCTACCAAAATACATTTGCATTTGAAGGACTGGAGGCATATAAACAGTAAAGAAGCAGAAACTAGAGAACAACAGATAAAAACAGTGGAAAAAAATGGGAAAATGAGGAGACAGAAATTATACTATTTTCCCTTTCTGTGGTATTTTTCTATCAGTGATCTTATGTTCACAGCATTTTGCACTTCTTAGCAGAAAAATTCCCTGGTCAGACTTGCCCCTTCACTGTAGTCTTACATAAGGTAGGAAAGTAAGAGCCCAGCACTGCACAGCCTGCAGCTAAATGTGCCAAGGTCAGAGATCAGGGCCAGTCCTGGTCTGCACAGAAGGGCAGTCTTGAATGCACACCCTGAAACACCCAGCTCCTGACTGGACCTTCATAGGCAGCTGGTATCCCCACTCTCACCACCGAGTCTGTGGTGCCTGGGAACCAGGCAGGAGAGGATGAATGGTCATCCTTGCCTCTGACAGAGGGCCCAGGTATCACAGCAAGTATTCAGCCTCTGCCTTGCATCCATCATCCTGCTGGCTAAGCCTCCACCACAAACAATGATCGCTTTGGCTCCGCAATGATTCTAAATCCACAGTACTGAGCAATCACTGAGGGACACAGGAATTCCAAAAAATCGTAATTCATGTTGCATCCTGCCACGTACCACTACAGTCAACCCTCCCCAAGCATGAATTAGGGTGTCAGAATGTGTCCCATGAAACAAACCACTCAATTTGGACTATTTAACAAAAGTTTTCCCACTGGGGACATAGCCTCTGCAAACTGTCCCTAAAAAAAGCTGATTCTAAACCCTGGGAAATGAGAACAAGCTGAGAAAATGGTGCACTTTGGTAGTTCCAGTCCCATAAAATGATAGAGTTATGATCATCAGCCCATATGGGAGGAGGATGGCCATGCCAGGTTGATGCAAAACCAAGGAAAGGCAAACAGAGTGAGCCTGGGACACCTGTGGAGACGTGGGCATTAATTGTGTATCCTTGGTCTGATCATTCAAGACAGCAGCCTTTGATTAGCTGCTTCCTTGTTGGCACTGGGACTGGTTGAGCTGTTAAAGAACAGCAGAGGACACTGGAGAGTCTTCATTATAACTGTTGAACTGAGAGCAAACCAGGAAGCTAAAATTAATCACAGGCACATAAGTTGGCATCATGGTGCACAACACACACCACAAACCTTCTCCCTTACCCTGCAGGGAGAGCCTCAAATGCTGCCCTACGCCAAAAAGGAGATGCAGAAGAGCAGATGCAAGAGCTTCAGTCAGTTTGTGTGGGTAAAACAACCTCAGCAGGACTGTGAGATGGTGGGGTGTGAGCTCCTATCTCAAGATACCACCTGAGGGAAGCACCATGCAATAAGGCAAGCTCTCAGCCTGGCTCTTACACTGACTTCTGACCTTGTCCCCTTGACAGTTTTACTTCTCTTCTAGTCTGATCTCTTCAGTATTCTCCTGCTGTCCATTTTCCTCCTGGAAACACATCTCACTTTCTGGGGATCAGCAAAGGAGACTGTGCAAAGATTACAAACACTTCACTATCTTTTTTCTGTTTGAGGGGGAAGTTTGAAAGAACTGACCATTCACTCAGGAGAGAAGAACTGCTCAGTCCTAAGTTACTCCCAGTAGTAAAACCCATCTACTTTTGGGTACACAGCTTTGCAGTCAATCATGAAATATTAAAGGAGGAGAGAAATTTCCTCTTCTACCACTGTGAGTTTGCCTCTGCCACTCTGCTACTTCTGATGGGTATTACGAGTCAGCATGATAAAAACAATAGCAAGAGTTTAATGGGAAACATCTTTTGAAGACTCCCACAAAGTTCTAATCTTGTATGAAGAACCAAGGTCTTTCTAGAGGCAAGAGTAAAACCAAAGGAAATGCAGCACAAAGTGCTCTGGGGGATACATCTCATGATGGAGCCAGAGCTGCCACACCAGGTTCAGTGCCACACCAGGAACAACACCCTCATGTCCCTGGAACAGGTGAGTAATAATTCTCCCATGGCTCCAGCTCCTGAAGGGCAACTATGCAGCTTCATTTTCACTGGTGCTGAGGAATCTCTGGCAATGAACCTTGTGTTAAAACTACATTCCTACTTCAGAAATCAACACATTCTAACAAATCTCACCTACACTTTTAAAAACCTGTCAGCTGAAGCCCCAGAGGAGTAGCTACGCTGGGACCTCAGAGCTCAAGTGAATCTTTGGCCATCTGGTCTTCCCAAAGTCCTTAAAACACAGCTGCCAAACGTTTTGGGGCTTTATGCAGTCTATGGAAACCAGGTATGAAAGAGCAATTCAGGGAAAATTGATATTAAACTGCCACCTACATTCCCTCCTGCTGGATGTCCTCAGACACAGCCCACTGGTGGCTCATCTGTGTAGAGGTGAAGCTGGGTTTTGCTAATTACTCAAAAAAATAAATCTGCCTGGAAGGTTTTGACATATAAACCATGATCAGCTTGAAGCACCACAGTACAATACTTAATAAAAAAAATAAAGTGTAAAACCTCATTTCTCATTGCCATCTTCTGGCCAGAGCAGTGTAGTGTATTCTCTTGCTAAAACAAGCTGCTGTGTAGGGCACAGACATGCAAGATGCAATGCACAAGTTGCACAAGTGCAACCCTGGTTTGGCTGCAGTACCTGCTACTGTGCAGGAAGGGTATGAAAGCAGCTGTCTGGGGTTCACCACCCAGCTGGAACAGCTGATCAAAAAGTGATTCTGTGAAAAAATATGCATTTGAAGGTATTTGAAAGCAGCTCTTACTGAAACTTTTATCTTAAATGGCATTTATCCACCAAGTTCTTTCTCAGCCTCTAGTTATAATAAAATAGCTATCAATCATTTTGACACCCTCATCATGCTTTAAATGCCTTTAAAAATCATTCTGTAGTTAATCTAATCTCTTCCAAACCAGTATCCTCCAGCAAACTGTAATCTTTGGGGCTAGGCTGGTACATCTATATTCAATGAACAATACTTGCAATAACAAACCATATATTTCTGATCCAGAGGCCAAAACAGGCTTGGCACATATGCACCACACATCTTGCAATAGTCTGATTGTGCACCTATTGCCCCACTATTCACAGTTACAGTCCCTGAAGTCAGCCTGTAAGCTTATGTTTATACACCAAATAGATACAGATAGGAAATGGTGTGGAGGAGACTGATCGCTATCAATCTGATCCTGACAACTGGATGGAAAGTGACTCTCCCGGTCCTCAGCTCTTCCTCCTTTTGGAATCACCTGCACAAATGAAAGATCCCTTGTCTTAGCTGAGAACAGCTTTCTCTGCATCATTGTGGAATAGCACTGGTCATAATCAGCTTTCCCAGTATTTTCCCATCTTGAATGCAACATCCCAAGCAGCTTCACCTAAAGGCCATTTAAAATACACACAACGATTCCTCCAGATAAAGAATCGGTCCACAGAGCTTTTGTCCAGCTCTCTGCACAGACTGGAGGACAAAGGAGAAGTCTGGATGCCCTCTGCTTGCCTACACCCTTTTAGGGGAGCACCTGCCCTGTGGCCGTGAGTCACACCCCTTATGGAGAAGCAGTTGTATATTTACACATGACACACCTCTTGAATCTAGACGAATTTTGACAATTTTTGACCAATCCCTAATCTCTGCTCTCTTCAGCCTTTAGTTAAACAAGTTGGAAGGTGTAACTGGGGATTTAAAACAGAATAACAAGAAAAGAGCAAACTACATCAATAAGTTTAATGAAAGGGAATAAAATATAGCAGGATAAAGGAAGAAAACCACAGACATCATAGCAGCAGGTATTTGCAATAACCGAGTTCCCTACTCCTCTTGCAGAAATACATCTGAGTCAAGGAGTGGTGCAGAGCCAGAGCTGTTCCAGGTGCCCTGGGAGGGTCTGTAATTCCTCCCCAGAGCAGCACAACACTGGAATTCTGCTCATGCTGTCCCAGACATTCTTCACACTGCCCATTTCCCCTGTGCCCTCTGCAGATGTTTCAAGAGAGTCCTTCCTGTGGAGCATCAGCACACGCTGGCAGTGAGGGGGCTGCTCAGGCAGGCGTTTTCCAATCCCTGTGTAGTTGATCATGTGCTACTGTGACAGTGCTGACAGTCTTCAATAGTCTCAGCCTGGCTGCTCTTTCCCCAGTTCTGTTGCTCAGATGACCTGCAGACTGTTTCTTTTCACCTCTTGTTTGTAATGGCTTGGTTAAAAACCTGATCTTTTACTCATGGTCTTTTACCATGACATATTTTCAAAGACCCATTTGTTCTCTGAGGCTTGGATTTGAGGACAATATGTTGTATATTCTTGCTTTGCAAACAAGCACCTTCATAAAGCCTTACTGCCTTTGGATTCCCTCTTAATTATGTACACTGTTCAGCAGACAAAGATAGGGATTATCTAAATATATGGTCATATTTGTTTATAGAGTGTCTTTTACTCAGTAGCTATTTTAGAATACTGTTAGTATGTTGAAACCCAGTCAGATTATGCCTGTCTCTTGTATATGTTTATACAGACATCACTCTTCAATTAAAGTTTTTACCCACTAGTGTCACTGCTTTTCTGGATAAGTAATTGTATCCAAGCTCCATAAAATAAGTACTTGTTATAAGAGAAACCTGCAGCAGTTCCTTCTTGAGTATCTCGAGGAAAGGTTGTATCCAGACTCGTTTGAAAGCAACTCCACCTTCCAAGGGGATGGCTGATGCCATTATTACTGGTTAAAGCATTCAAATCACATCTTGGCCATCATTATAATATGCTTTTATATATAGCAAAAACTGGGTTGCTTTTTACTTTGAATAAAAAATTCAGACTTTGAATCATTTGCACCAGAGAATGGGAACAGATGATATCACCTACATGCTCCTTTTACAAGCTGTACAGCCCACAGGGCCTGAAAGCCAATAAGCAGTCATAAGGAACACATCTGAGGAGAGCAAGCAGCAGTGAGAGACCCAGCCAAGAATTATGTTATTTTCTACTTACTCTCTGAGCAAACATAATACATTTTTCTTGTTCAACTCTGGCAATCTAAGCTAGTTAATGGATCATTCACAGTGAAAACATAATTAGCAACAATTAATAAAGGAAAAATGGCTTGCATAACAGCCTACACAGGACATCTTTTCAGGAGACCACTTATGAAACACCACTTATTAACACCATAATTATGACTATCTGCTGCTTGCATTGTATATGCAGGTTTAAGCTCCACTGCATAAATTGTGTACAAAATTACTGTAAGACCAAAATCCAAGCACTTAATAAATAGGTCTAAAATTTTTGTATCTGTCCCACTAGTAAGATTTTTCACCATTGGGTGCTACTATATGTGCCGTGTGAAGAACATATGGAAACAAATTGCTGTGCCCTGCAGCTGTGCCTGCAGTGGGTGCTGGCAAAATTGCAGCACAAAACAGTTGAGGTGGCTGAGATTAATTCAGTGAAACAGCTGCAGATTTGAGGCAATCCAGGAGGCTTCTCTGAATTTATGCAAATAAACAACATTTACAGGACAGAAAGGAATCACATAACAATGTAAGGTTCCCACCACGTCTCAGCAGCAGCCTGACTCGTATCTGTAGTTTGTGGTTGCAGAACATTTTACACTGAGGTTGTCAAGCACAGAATTCATGGGCTGTGTAGAGTCCCTGGATGCATGCAGGTGGCCTGCATTAAGTACCCATATGCTCCACAATTTCAGCTTTCAGACAGTAAAAGACTTTCAAGCAAAAATAAGGTTTTGGCAGGCTGGCCAGAGGGAAAAATAAAACAGAAGTCAGAGGAAGATGAAACAGAAGAACATCAGGAAAGGAAGAGAGAGATAAAGCAGCAGCTCACGAAAAATGGGCTCACCCACAAAGCAACTCAGTCACATATGACAGATTTAGATATTAGTCTGTTTGATGCTGAATTAAAGACTGGCATCCCCTGGGATGACCGTGCAAGCACTGCCTGAAGGAGCACACGGAAGAGTGCTATGACCCCTCATGTTACCAGTTACCAAAGCCAGCAGGACACCCTGAAACCCAGGATTCATCCCTCTTCCCTGGAGGGCTGCAGCCCTCAGCCTTGTCTCTGATCTCACACCACTTCAACCAGCTTGTCCTGAACACTCAGACACGACAGTTTGGATTCCAGTCGAGCAACATAAAGTGCATGGTCTGTTGCAGCTGAGGCAAGGGAGATGCTGGCAATGCAGCCACTATTGTTTGCACAGCAAGGGCTCTGGTTTTGTTTCAAAACACAATAGGTTGATTTGAAGGAATTTTCCCCCTTGAAATAACTCATTTAAATCACATGGCAAAAGAGATTTTGAAACGAAAACTAGTTTTTCAAACCCCACAGCTCTTTCAAGAACTAGGAACTTGGACAACATGCCCCCAGTACTCAGCACTGGTGAGGCCACACCTTGAGTACTGTGTCCAGTTCTGGGCCCCTCAATTCAGGAAGGACATTGAGGTGCTGGAGTGAGGCCAGAGAAGGGCAATTGGAGCTGGTGAAGGGTCTGGAGCACAGATCCTATAAGGAGTGGCTAAGGGAGCTGTGGGGTGTTTAGCCCGGAGAAAAGGAGGCTCAGAGGGGACCCTATCACTCTCCACAACTCCCTGGCAGGAGGGTGTAGCCAGGTGAGGGTCAGGCTCTTCTATCAGGCAACCAACGACAGGACAAGAGGACAGCCTCAGGCTGCACCAGGGGAAGTTCAGGTTGGACATTAGGAGGAATTTCTTCACAAAAATAGGGATTAAACATTGGGATGGGCTGCCCAGCGAGGTGGTGGAGTTACCATCCCTGGAGGTGTTTAAGAAAAGACTGGATGTGGCACTCAGTGCCATGGTCTAGTTGACATAATGGTGTTTGATCAAAGGTTGGACTCTATGATCTCAGATACCATTTCAGCCTAATTGATTATGTAAATTCAAATATTTTCAACAAGCAGGACAGTTAAACATTTCCCAAGGCATTCACAGAAGCAATCCTAGTTATTTATTCCCAAGAGTAACCATGTCTATCTGCTAACATGCCTCACCCACCTTTGCACACTGCCCGTGACAACAGCATCCCCTTTAGAGCAGGGTCTATTATTGGTAAATCCTGAATTCCAGCCCTCTCTGGTATGTGAGCTTATAAAAAGCAAGACAAAAGCAGCCGGAGCTTGGATATTACTCTAGTAAGTATTTACATTACAGCAGCACCTGGAATCATGACCAAAACCACACAAAGGTAGGTGCTCCACATGCACTGAAAAGATAGTCCTTGACAAAAAGAGTTTACGAACTTGGCGTGCTTTGGGGTCTTGGTCATGCCTATTCATCTACTACTGACATCTGCAAGGGTCACAGACCTGATACTCCCTGTGCCAAGGCTGGCTTCAGTGAGTGCAGGGTCCTGTCAAGGGCCAAATTCCTGCACTGCACCCAGCTAAGGGGTGTGCAGAGGAGGCAGTGGCTCAAAACAGGCTGCTGCAACTCCTCCAAAGCAAGGTCTGCATGGGGTGCAGGAGCAGCATATTCCTTAATCCCTTTTTGTCAGAATAGAGAGGAAACCCTCGAAATAAAGGTATATTTCTAGTGCACTTACCCACATTGAAAACTGCCTGGACAGTTCCATGGCTAAAAGAATTGATTTAGGAAATTCAGCTACTGCATTGAGATCTTCTGTATCCAAGGTGCCCAGCACTTCTGCGAGGTCCGACTGGCAGCACTGGGGCCTCACCAACCAGGAGCCCATTCACAACACACAAGCAAGGCAGGCCACAGAAAGCAGCCAGGCTCAGCTGAAAACTCAGCTCACTGGAGAATCCATGGAGATGAGGGAGGTTTGAAGTCAAACCACAGGTCATATTCAGGCAGATCCACAGCAGCAAGGCACATCCAGAGCCAGGGCAGAAGTCAGTCTGTGCACTGGAGTCTGGATCAGTGGCATTCATTGCCAGGAAAGTGCATGGCCAAACTGCAAACCACCCCAGTCCTGCAGCATAGCTCAAACCAGAGCTCAGTAGCCCAGTCAGAGCCTAAATGGGATCCCTGGGTTGATGAGCAAGGGCTGTGGGCGGAGGTGAGGCTGACCAGGACAATGAAGAGCCATTGGTGCAATCAGCGCCCCAAAACACGTGTGGAAGCAGCAGCTTATGGACTGCGATGGCACTTTGTCAGCAGTGCCACTGGCCACTAGCAGACAGTGATGGAATTACGCTGGGATCCTGGGGGGTTTTTGCAGCCTCCTGCTTGCTTGGTGCCCATCCATTTTAATCCATCCTAGAGAGAGGCTTCTGCAGCTGTGGCTTGAACCATAAGTTGCCTCTGTAAGACAAGTGGAAAGCTCTAAGAAATTAATAGAAAGCTCTTTTCCTGTTGTTGGACTTTGAATCATCATGCAACAGCACAACATCACCTATTGTGCTGGGAGCCACAGAGACACTGTGTGCTGAAGAAAATCATTCCAACTACTCATGTGGGTGATGAATTAGAGGTTTATTTTTGCCACTGCTTCCTCTTCAGAGTTCCCATTTCATTAGTTACACCCATGCTGTGCATTAGCCCCATCACCAGCACTGCCCCAGCTGTGTCTCAGTTGATGACATATGGGAAAACAGCTCTCAGTATTTTTTTTCCCAAATCATTTACCCAAAAATATCTATATTGTTCAGATTGACTGCAACAGGAATTTGTACTTTTCTATGCAAAATGAGATTAGAGGTAAATATTCTGACTTGCCGAGGAAGTGTCAAATGGAGATGCACTAACAAAGCAACCAAAAGGCATTTCACGTCAAGAATGCAGGGTAAATTATGGACCTAGCTTGCAGAAGATAATTTCCATTGTTTAGTTTTTATTTTCTTATTAAAAGAATCACTGAGTATTTTTATTCCAGTATTTCTTGTTTCATCTTGATAGAAGTTTCTCTGTTCTTTCAGCATATTTACATCACTAACTTTTTAAAGCTATAAAGTGTGGGATGATGGCTTTCACTTGACTTTTTTTTTACTAGCCAAAAAATCCAAGTCAGAACCTTGTTGTATTTGATGCAATACAAGCAGTGAACACAATCCAAAAGCTGTAAAAACTAAAAGAGGTTAAATACATGAATAAATGGCTAACAGAAGTCATAGGGGTGCTGATGTTCAGTGTATTTCTATTGGTAGAGGTGAGTGTGGTGTCCAGCAGCCTGAGGGCTGGAAGCTGAACTGCTGGGACCATTGGCTCTCAGGGAGACAGATCCTTCTCAATTATATTCCTTTTGCTTGTTGTTTTGTCTTTATTAATCTTCCCAGGGGCTCTTTTTGTTGTGTGTGCAGAGAGCTCTTAGCAGAGTAGGACTGAGTTTCTAGGAGAGGTTCCAGTCTGTTCTCTAACCACAGCACCCACTCACGCCAGTAGTCTCCACTCTTGCCCACAGCAAGAGAAAATGTGTGTGAGATCCCCTGTGGAGGGCCCAGGTCAGAGAAGGAAAGCAATACCAGAAGCATTTGGAGAATGAGGACATGGAAAATAGCCATGAACAATTTCCAGAGATGTCCCAGGAGATCATTGCCTTATTCAATGCCTCTCATTTCTGCCAGACTATTTTTGTCTCGCCCCTGAATGTGTCCATCTCAGTATGTGCAGTTAACTTGGTAATTTTTAACTCATGGCACTAATTGAACTGTTATTGAATGTGATTAATTAGAACTGGAACAAGCCTCTAACAAAGAATTTATCAGATCCCACCACTGACTCACTGCTTCCCAATGGCTTTGAAACTTGCAAATTGGATATTTTCCTTCTCTCCTTGGAAGGTCCCAGGTATCCTAACTCCACTGGAACCTGCTGCCCTACGGACATGGTGCCAGTGCAGGCAGTCTGGCCCTCCTCCACCCAAAAATGAGCCTCTGTGTGGGCCAGGTTTTCTGCTTGCACATTTTCATCTCCAAGAGCATCGAGGCTGGCTCAGCAGACCTCTGCTCAGAGCTGCAGCTCTCCAGCCACAGTAACTGAGGTGGAATAATGCACACTCCATAGCAGGACTGCAGGAGGATCCTTCAGCCTGTCGGGGCTCCTAGACTTCAATAGGAACTTAGATCTTTAGCACAGATTAGGGTTAAATATCTTTGTGGCACAGAGTGGCAGAGGGTTTAATTTTACATGCATTTATCTTGGAATGGCTTAGGATATCTTTGGAGATGTGTGTGTGTGTCCATGCAGAGATAGATGCACATTCATCTCAAGTCCAAGACTTTTCATGTGTCTTGTGGTATTCTTGACCACAATGGTGTCAAATAACACTGATTTCCCAGCCTGATTGTTCCTGCAATGGAAAATGTAGTTTTAATTAGATTTGACCTCGGTTTTTTTTTTTATTTCCTTGGCCATATCTTCCTCTGTTTCCCATGGGAGCAAGCAAGGAATACCTCACTTCAGAGGTCCCTGGGCAGGAAATCTGCTGTTCATGTGTTAACTAGAAATCCTTCATAACAGGTGTCAAAGAAAGGAGCACTTTGATTCCAGGAGCTGCACATCTTCCAGAGCACGGACCCAGGATACAGGCTCTGCCTGGACAGATCAAGATGATGCTTTTGATCTTTTTCATGTGCCTCCTGCTGAGCATGTTTTGTACAGGAGAAGAGCATGAAGATATCCAGACAGCCAGAGGGGAGCTGCCTACTTGTCAACCAAAATATCATTTTTATCTAAATGGAAAAGCAGTATAGCAAAGCCAAAAATAGAATTATATTTTTCAAAACCATTGAAGAACTTTTACATTCAATGTTTTAACTTTTTATTTCCAAATTGTCTTTCAAAAATAAATAATAATTGGTTTTTTACTTCTTTCAAGGGAAGCCACATTTGTTTTTAGTCTGGAACTCAAAATATGCTGAAATCACGACTTCTCCTGGAATGTTCAGTTCTGCTGTGGGACAGCTTCAGGCCAAAATCAGTCAAAAACTGAGTAACTTTCTGACTGTTTGATGATGAAAGTCAAACAAACTGTGAGAAATTATCATTCCCTGGAAATTATTTCAAGCATTGAGGTACCTCTTCTGCATGCATAAAATTGAGCTTCTCTTAGGTGGTTGCATGAACCTGAGGCTTCAAACAGACTTAGGGCAAGTCTTCCAGCTTCTCTGAATATAGATGAAAGAATTCAAGTCCTGGCTCAAGCAACCCCTCATCAAAGTCTATTAAGCTACCTTCAAAATATGCCCAGGGAATTGCTAACTGACAGAGAATTATGACAGCTTGGAAATTAAAAAACCAACAAAACGGAAAACAAAACAAAACACAAAAGCATGCCAAAGCTTTTCTGTTGCTCTGTTTGGTGCCCAAGGAAGATGCTAAATCCAGATGCATTTCACCCCGGGCCCAGCCATGAAGTGCTGGGTGGGTGGTGCATGGAAGCTTTGGACAGCAGACCCAAGTGCCCATCCTGTTCTCCTTGGCTGAATACGTGCTGCTTAGGAATGCTGAGAGAAAAGAGATGCAGCCTGGCATCAGCTCAGCTCAAGTGTTATTTTAAAACATGAGGTATAGCACGTTTAGACAATTGGACTGAAAAACAAACAGAAGTACGTTGTTAGCTATTTACACTAGATTCAGAGTTCCCTTTTCTGTGATGTCTCAACTTACAAAAAATACACATATTTAATTCTAATTTTCCAAGGCCTTCATATATTCATCATGGCAACGTGCTTTGGCACCTGAGTCCAAACAAAAAGAAATGAGGACAGAACAAATATATGCTAAGAAAGTTCAGTCCTACCCACTTATTTGAGCTAATCGTCTCCTCTGTACATGCTCAGCAAACAAAAGGTGATCCAAATCAGTTGTCCTCCCTGATTTGCCTGGGGAACATAGAGCAGGTAGACCATGGCACCTGGAGGAAGAGTTCATCATTATTTCTCCTGCCAGCTCGCCTGAAGTCCTGTTTTAGAAGCTTTGGGCTCATGTGTGGAACCAAGAAAAAAAAAAAGTGAGATTTACCATCAAATTGTCAAGTTTGGAATTAAAAACCCCCTCTCATTCTTTTGCCAGTGGTAACTTCAGTGGATGTTGTGGAGCAACTTGTAACAAAAGCTGGCAGCAGTATTTGAGCAGTTTTCTATTTTGTCTCTGGGCCCTGGGTCCCCATCTGTACACATGGGAAACCAGCATTTTTCTGGCTCAAAGAACATTTGAGACAATAAATAAGCTAAACTTACACATCTTAAAGGGCAAGTCTTGGACTGATGATAAGGGCAGGCATTGGACTTTTGGTTTGGATTTTTCATCACTTCACCCGCTGCAAGCTGCCCCCCCCACCCAACTCTGCCTCCTTCGAAGGTGACCAATGTAAAAACCCCCTTTGGGGACCAGAGAAGGGATTTCCCCTGTGATATTGGACTTAAGGGAAGATGGAATAATTGTTCCCATTCATTCCCCTTGTAACTCTCCTGTACGACCAGTAAAAAGTGGAATGGGAAATGGCAGCTAATTGTGGATTACAGGAAATTAAATGCCAACAGAGCGCCTTTGACATCAGCAGTGCCTAACATGGCTGGATTGATTGCCATAACACAGGAACAACCTCATCCAATTTTAGCCTTCATTGATGTTAAAGATGTGTTCTTTATGGCCACACTTCAGGAAAATAAGTGAGAATGTTTTGCTTTTATCTGGGAGCAAAACAATTGGGAAGTTAATGGTGTCCCAGACTTCTCCATTATTGCTGCTCTAGTGGCTTTATGCCAGACAAGATGAGATATTGTCTCTGCTGCTCCACTGTAGATGCAGCACTCTTCAAACCAGCTCGTGATGGCCCTGCCAGCAGCACAGATGTGCCACAGGAGCTCGGGACCCTGCCCTGGACTGGGGACAGATGCTGAGGCAACCAGTCCTCACTGTCATCTCCACACTGGCATTGCCACCCTAGCAAGTGTGAACCTACCCATCTCTGGATGTGTGTCTCACAGGTTTTGGGGGTGCTTAATTATGCAACTCCCTGTCAAGAGCTCCAACTCTCTTCTAACATCACAAGATTCAGCTTCTGTCCAGCGTGGCCATGACATGTCCTTAGTTTCAATGTGTTTTGAGCAGGTATTGAAGGAACATTTGCTTACTACCAACTACTTAAATTCCTTTTTTCCTTTCCACCCAACAAATATTTCTCCAGGCCAAACACAAAGAGTTACGCTGTACACAGTCTTTGAAATGTACACTTCATTTTCAAGGAGCTGGCTTCAAGGAGGGCAGCATACTTGTAGGTATTTTGAAGTAGCAAAAGAAAAGAAAAAAGATAATGCAACAGTGGAGAACTGAAGCATGACTTTTCTGATGTTTGGGGTTTTTTTCTGTGCCAGCAAAGATTCTTTAGTATGGAAGATTTGTCTGCAAAGTCATTCTTAGCCCTCCCTCCCTTTCTTTCCATTTCACCCCCGCCCCCTCAGCTCTAGTAATTCTTTACTCTCATGATAGTTCACGAAATGCCTCATTTGCAAAATAAAGTGTGACCAGCACCTGTTAGGTAAAGGAAATCATGTCCAGCACAGTGCTGTAACCTCTTTACAGGATAAAAATAGACCAGTGAGGTGCTCAGGTGGGAAATCACCCAGGCTGCAGAAGCTGGTGGGTGTTGCAAGATGTATTTCTCCTTTCAGTCAATTATAAACCACTGTGTTTGCAGAAGTGATACATAAGCTGCAAACACGGGGGCCGTGACTGTTCATATTCACTGAGTTGCTTACTTTTGCTAAGTTCAAACATGCCCTTAAATCCCAAAGCCCCACATTGAGTTCAAAAATCTGCGTTTGTAAGAATTTTCCACATGCAGATCTCATGTCTGTAAGGACTGTTGGCTGATTAATTCTCTCTGTATCCGTTTTCCTTCCATGAAATCTGTGTCCACAAAGGCCTGGTAAAACAGTGGCCAAGAAGAGGGCAAGGCTTCTACCACAGTGGTCTGGAAAAGGATAGACCCCCAAATTCAGACATCTACTAAAGGGCAACTGCAGTTACATGCATTGGCCTCTGCAGATTATACCAGAGAGGGTGTAACACATAAACCACCCCGTCCCCCCAATAAATGAGTGTCTTGGGTGCTGATGACGCAGCATTTCAGTGTAGGAGGCCTCACAGAGGTAAAAATTAAATAGAACAAAGAAAATTCAATAAATTATAATTTTGTCAGAGTTGTTAATCCTTTACATTTTAATTGTTCGCAATCTCCTTAAAAGTCCTTCAAAAAGAATATTTATACTCTTCGGTTATTGAAGAAGTAACATATCTTAAGGGAAAGCAAACTTTCAGCCAAAGGGGTGTTTGGCAAAAGATCAGGTCTGTTGTTGTTTTACAGAACCCTTTTTTTTACCAATTACAAAATACTTATAATAAAAAATGTATTGCAGATCTAGACATCAAATCTGGTCCTGATTTACATCACCATTATGAACCTCCTCCTAAATATTCATGGTAACTGCATTGCTTATGGTAAGAAAATTGCAGGTACAGTGATTCTGTCATTACTTGAATGTGGGCAGCAGCAGGTGGGGGTGTTGGCACCAGTGTGCAAGTGTCTGCAAGAGAGAGAAAGATAAAGAAACTTGCTTTCAGTAGTTTTATGGAAAGCCCCATGGAACAAACAAATAAGCCTTTCACAATCTGTCACGGCAAGCTCAGAGATCCTGTCAATACTTGAACAAAATTATCCAGCAGCTCACTTCTGGGGGGTGTTTAATCCTTGGAAATAGCAAGGTGGCAGAGGTAGCCTCTGCTTTCTGCCCTCCACATTCTCTGGCTCAGCTTGGAGCAGGACACCTTGCTTGACAGTCACTGCCCATCCACCTGCCTGCACAGCAGCTCTGTGAGGATCAGGTGTGTGTCACACTATCTCACTTGCTGTCCGTTCTCTCCCTCTCAGAAGAATCAGTCGCAGCTGATTTGATTTCATTTCTTTGTCCCCAGAAAAAAACCAAAGTGTGCACTCATGTGAGAGAGTGGGTGCACAAACATCCAAGTGCAATGGCGAGGAGCTTAATCCCACTCCCACCTGTGCAGCTTCCCCCATGCTGCACTCTCTGCCCCTGTCACACTGCACTTACTGCACCTTAGGAGGCTCTGATGCATGACGGATTTATTTAGAGTCATCTGAAGGAGCAGCAAAGATGAAGGTTGTGGGAGGTGATGGGATGTGGGGAGTTGCACCGGTGTGATGATCAGTGGGTCTTTGTCCCGAAGGCTGAAGAACAAACCATCATCAGTGCTGGATGCTGGTGCTGCGGGTGGGCAGGATCACACCCCAAAGGATGGATACCTTGATGATAAATGAGTTTCTAGACACGTGGAAAATGTTCTGGCATGGAATTTTGTACAGTTCAGGGCTGCTCTGTGCCCTGACCCATAGCACATACAGGTCCATCAGAAGAATCACAGATTTGCTCCTTTTCCAATGAGGGTTTCCCAGCCCCGACAATTTACTATATTGTAGAAATAAGAATTTTATCTACATGGAAATAAAGAAGGAACACTGGTATTTTGACCAATTTCCATCTGTGACAACAGAAAAAGTTGCATTTCACAGTGCTGCATGTAGACAGGTAACACACAACACAGCTGGACTTACTTAATTTTGTACACTTAATGGTTATGCTGGAAGAGCTTAGCCATGAAGCCTTCAAATTCACTGAAGATCATCTCTGGATTTTCTAAGACTACATTTGCATTAGCAAATAGGATGAACTAAGAGGAGCAGAGCCAAGGACCAGGAAGATTTTTGCTGAGGACTTGACATCCACAGTAAATGCATTTCATGGTTTTATTGTCTGGGCCTTTACTGTTTTGTTTTTTTTTTTCTTCTCTTTTTTAATTCCTGCCATCCCCAGCCTGGTTCCCTGTAGTGCCTGGGATGGATTAGGGGACCACATATTCCAGACAAGTTTCTTTCAAAGGGACAGTAATTCAAGCATCCTTAAGATGGCACCACAATGCAAACCAAACTCCTTTTACAGGGAGCTCCTGAACTGAACTGTAACACTAATGCAGACACATATTCAGGGCTTCACAGTGGTCTTAATCAAAAGATCTGTAATCTCAATTGATATTTGGGAAGGAAAACACAGTTAGTAGTCCTCAAGTATTTATATTCTCTGGGATCACACCAGATGCGGCATTGTGGTTACTAGAGTCATTAATTTATGTGTTTTATCAGCTCTCCAGTGACATATAAAGCTAATGTTAAAAACTTCCCATCTTGAAGGGAGTGGGGAAAAAAGGGGGGGGGGAGGGGGCAAGAGGACTGAGAAAATAAATAAATAAACAAGAAATTAAGCACGAGATAAGATCAACACTACTATTCATTTGTCCTAAGTGTGTGAGATAAATTTAAGAATAGAGATCTCTATCTGGGCAAAATGTGCATCCAGTACCCTTCTTCCCCTCCACTGAAGTAGGAAATAAGTGGCTTATGACCAGCTGGGACAATCTCTACTGAATGGCTTTGAGGCAATAAATCACAGAAGCTGGTTTGTCCACATTTCTTTCTTTTCTTCAGACTGTTTGGCTATATCTCCCACAGAGAAAGTTACGCCATGCAGGGGATTCAGCAAAATGCATGAAAAATGTACTCATGTCACCTACAAATTCCTCAGCTCTGGCCCAAGTCCAGTTGTGGCTTTAATACAAGACAATGCCTTACTGCTCTCCTTCCCTGAATCCTACAAGGGCAGCTGTTCAAACATTTATCATTAAATGTTTCAAGAAAGAGAGCTCACTGTAGCACAATGATGCTATTTGAGCCTTCACGTTTGTTTCCGGGACCTACAAAACACGTGCGGGTTTGGGTGGGGTCATCCCATAGCCCCACAGTTGGCTTATTTTGCTCACATTCATGCTAAATACCACACTAATGTCTTTTTCGGTATTTTCCTGATTCTTCATAAATTTGGTTCAGCAAATCCAAAGCTGTGGCAAAGACTCAGCATGTTGCAGAAAGGCCTCCTTACAGCTGCATCAAGGAGGAATTGAGCCAGGGAAAAGCTGGCTTGCTTTCTCCTGCTGCTTCTGTTCTTCATGTCTATTCTCTGCAATTCAATTCTCAGATTGATTTGTTCCTGTCTAAGGATGCTGTGGATGCAACAGGTCTATGTGAGAATGAGGAGGACAGAGAAACTTCCTGAAATAGAAATGTATAGAGTTGCTAAAGACAGAGAAACTCCTTCTGGCTCTGACCCTTCCTAAACAGCAAATAGTTGCATTCGGGAGATTCGTATGTCCTTGCCAAGCTCTTACACGTTTTCCCATGGATTGCATTGGTCACTGGTAGATACAGCACCTTGGAATAGCTGGCTGTTTGGACTGAGGCTGTACGGCCACCCCTGTGCCCATAGGAGACCACTTGCATGGGGTACCTCACAGGGGCCTTCTCCTGTGGACAAACAGGTTCCTAAAGGGACAAAAGTCAGCTCATTCCACAGCAGGATACCAAGAGCCACCGTTTGAATGACATTCCAACCTGAACTAGTTGTGAATCACTGATCTAAAAGTGTAAAGCTCTGATTGCCACTTTCAGAGCTCCTGTGGGGCTGTGGATCTCCTCTGTGTTCTGGAAACATGCTTTCAGAAAAAGTTTCATTTCTCCTGAGAAAGGGGGCTATTAAATGCCAGTGTGGACTTCATGGCACGTGTTTGAAGCTCCCAGGTTGCCTGTGCTGTTGTGGTGCAGCAGAAGACAACAGCATGGTCAGCCAGTCTGCACTCAGTGCTAATCTGAGCCTCTGTTTGCCTTGCAACAGCCAAATTTCTTCAGCATGGGTGGCTGAAATGAGGCAGCTAATGCTGTACTTAATGACCTATTTAATGGCCCATTTTCCAGAAGTGATGAGAACTTACAATTATCCCTGTGCTCAGCGTGAGCTGTGGCTGCTTTGCAAACAAAAAGTCCAGACTAGGCATTCAGCTACCTCACTTTAAATGGGTAAAAGTAAAAATCCTCGAGTCTTAGATCCTTGTCCTTCCTGCAGTAACATCAAACATCAATACATCAAAATAAAAGACATCGTCCCACTGACTTTCATGGGACTTTCAGCATGAGCTGGGAGAATTGGTCCTTCCAAAAGCACAGTAGCTCCAGCCAGTGGCTCAGCAGCTTCTGCACTCTCTGGCCCCACTCTGCATCACATGTGCTGCTCACAGCTAGTTCACCAGTCTCTGCTGAGAGCACTACTTGGAGCTGGGTGCCCACTGTTGCAAATCTGGGATCCCGTTGACTGGAAGGTCCTGGCTTTTCCAACCTCCTCTGGATTGTCATAGACCTCCCTGACCATTACATCCTCTCTGTTCATTTCAGGGTAATAGAAGATCTCAGCTAAATGGCTCAGTGTAGAACATGTCCACAACTCAAAAAGCAATTATCATTTCCCAACAGCCAGGCTTGAGCACAGGCTTTGTTGATTTTGGCTCAGGATTGGGAACATTGACTCACGTGAGGTGCTGTTCATGAGCTTGCCATCACATCGATGGACTGAAAAGCCTTTCCTGCACAGCAGAAAACAGGCTGGCACCCTGGAAAGGGAAACCCTGCTGCTCATATGGAATTCCTTGTCAGCTCAGGGCTGGCTTTTTCCACTTGGAGCTCAGTCCATCTCTGTGGCACCAGGTGCCATCAGCCCAACTGTCCTTGCTGTGTAGGCTGGCCCACAGCAACCTCCACTCTCCACATCAGCAGGTTTCAGTAATTGGCAGAGCATAGTGCGAAGGAGATTGACTGCAGACATGGATTTCAATTTTGGTACTCAAAAACTTCCAGCTAGATTGGTTGAAAAATGAGGATTCAGGTCTGTGGGAACAGTGGAAGGTGTTTTTAAGTGTTTCACTCAAATTTGGAACACTTTGGATTGAAGTATATTCCAGGCAGCAGATCTTGAAGCCCAACATTTTTTTTGAAACACCAAAACATGTCTGCTTTTAATTAAGAAGCCTTAATATTCACCAAGATGCTGAGAATCATGAAGTTCAGCAGCACAAGTCTCATGTTTTAAGGGTTGGGGCTTCTTGCTGCATAAACACTTTCCAAAGGCCTTGTAGTGCACACCAACATGAAAACAGTTTACTTTTGGAATAATGTCAACAGATTTTACTCCTACACATGAGATACTTAAGGCTTCATTGGCATCTCTTGTTATCCTGGCTTAGGTGGGTTTTCACATGTTGAGGCTGCAGCCATGCCAAGATAACGGTTCTGTTGCCCTGGATTTGTCATCTTATTTTGCTCTCCCAGGGTGTTCCTATGCTCTCTCAGTCAATTTTTCCCTGGTTAGCTTCACATTGACTTCCAGGGGTGGCTCCTGATCTGCCATGCAAGATGAATGACTTAATCAATGTCCAAACCACTGCATGCATTAGGAATTTTTACCCCAGAAGAGGAAAAAAAATAGGTGAGAGCATGGCACAGCTACTCTAACTCACAATGGCCTTGCTGAGGATGAAAAGGTGGCTGCAGCTTGCTGCTCCTGGTATGAAAATGGGGGGACACGGTGTGAAGCAGTCAGGCAGCATGTTCAAGAGAGACCAAAGGAGGTGTTTTTTACACACAATGCAAAGCAAACTTCAGGACTTCAGTGCAAGACCTCTGTAAATACCTAAGGGCTACTGGGATGCAAAAAGTAATCAGAAATTAAAGAAGAAAACTGAATGTTATCTATAAAGGTCTGAGCTCTGCATCCTGAATTATCTAAGGCACAGTTGGCTGGGAGGACATTCTAGGGAAAACAGTAGCAAGATGCCTGAGCGGATGGATGCTGCACCACAAGGACCTTGACCTTGAAAGATGCTTTCATATAAGCAAAACATTATCATAGATGCCAATATTATGTCCAAAACCAGAAACACATGAGAATTGCATTCTCTGGGCAGACTTGAGTATGTCCCAAACCAGGTAAGTCAGCTCTGTCCCTGCAGACAGAACCACACCAGAGCCTCGGGAGACAAAGACAAGAGCCAGGGAGCCTCCCTTGTGGGTTGCAAGTTTGCCTTCTGGAGACCTGCTTTGCCCTCTAGTGACTATTAAGGATAAACCAGGAAACTTTGTACCATCTATTCCCTTCAATAAAATTCATGTCTGGCTACATCTGCTGTCTGGGAGAAAAGTAGTGGGGTTGTTCTGATTTTGTTTGGCCCAGCTGAGGATATCTCTCTCCCGAGGCAGCCTGTCCCTTCTGTCCATGCAGGATGGAGCAAGGGAAGGAGATGCTATTCTGAAAAGTTGAGAACAGACACCCTAAATTGGGAAATGAATGTCCGAGGGATTGGTAAAGGAAAATCCCCCAGGGCTGATGCTATTTCTAGTCTGCACATGCCTTGGAACTGAAAAGAGACTATTTGGGGGGAAAAGGAATGGATGAATAATGGAAGCAAAAATAGTTGCTCCAAATTCTTTTCCAAAGCCTTGTTGCCTACAAACTCTTTGCAAACAATCAACGATTCATCAGAACATGAGCTCATATTTTGTGATCTATGGGGCCACAGACTTTGTGAGATATGGTCTGTGTGACTATTAACAGAGCTCTTTTCTGGAAAAGTAACAACACTGATCTTTGTTTGAAGATTAGCAAGGGAAGAGGGGCATTAGAATAGATATCTAGATTTTTGCAATAGATGTGCTCTATGGAAAGCAAACTCTTGGAAAACACTATAGAGAAAACTTTTCCTTTAAACTTAAAAATAAATTCCTATATTTTCAATTTTGAAAATGCTAGTCTATCTTTGCTAAATTAGAGAGACTTTTGCTATAACCCAAGATAATCTAAGAATGCAAATGGAGTTAAATTCCTTAGTATCACATAAATTAAAATAAATCAAACTTCCATTTGGAAATTCTCATTCAGCCAGTTTTTGTGACCACAGATAGGGTTATTATCAGGTGATTGAAAAATGCTTTTCCTATGTATTTACATATAAACTATTTTACAGAAATTCAAATTCAGTATAGATGCTTTGATATTAGTGTTTTCTCAAATACTCAGATGAGAGACATTTTGTGTTCTGATGCTCACTCAACAAAAAAAGCCTGAGGACCATAAATGAATTTTAACAGAAAACTTAAGCCCAGAAATAGCCTCGAGCTTTTATGCAAAGGTTGATTAACAGGAATATTTCAGGCGGGCTGGAAGCCATTCTCTCACACCACTGACTAGAGTGAGGAGAAAACCCAACACACAATATAAGAATAAAAAAAAGGACAAAGTCCATCCCAAGTATTTTGTGAATGAAAGAGGAGAGGCTGCGTTAGATGACTTGCTCAGTCACTGATTTCTAGACAGATTTCATTTAACCACTACAATACCTACAGTTGTGCCTAAGAACTCCATCCTAAACAGGATTTTTTGCAAAGCTGTGTCATCAGCTGAGATACTGTTGGTGGAGGGAAAATGTTAGGCTTGGATTGTTAAATCACCTGGACATACCGCAGGATTTGGAAGAAACTGGGAAAGACTCACACAAAGTCTGTAATCGTGTTTAAAATCACTGTCTGTCTGTCAGCTCCACGTCCATACTGGATACCCAGAGCTTCACATTAGCATCTGTGTTTTTTTAAGGATGCTCCTTTTCTGTGTTTTTCTACACCAAAATCACATTCACAAATGGTTTTCTGTTGGGCTTTTCTAGGCTACAGCTGCCCCAGCTCTGCTGACACATGTTTATGCTGGGCTCTGCCATGGATTCAGTGGCTTGATTCATGCCAGTAGACGTTTAAGAGTAACCTTACCTGATTTTTAACTTTATTACCCCAAGAATAACCATTATTTGCAGTGCCTGCATCCCAAAAGATGGGCTGTTGTATGAATTCTGTGTTCCTGTCTGAGAGCTCCTTCCCCAGCAGCCACCAGATGGCCTGCAGAGAGGCGAGCATCCTACTCTTAGTTTGAAACCACGTTTAAAACCAGTACACCCAAAAGGTATCTGCGAAACATGGGCTGCTCTCATGTGGGCAAACTGTTTACCTGCATTCACGGTCATCTACAGCACATGCAGATGTTCATCCATGCTTGGCTTTACCATCCCAGAGGAATAAAGAGTAATGGAGACAGTCCTTCCAAAGTCAGATCAGCTGGAAAACGCTGATAGGCTAAAACAATGATTCTGAGGCTTTTAAAAACTGGGGTTTGACCCTTTAGAGACATAGGTGTGGCTACTCCACAACCAAGTGTTCAAGATCTTGCTTCTGATAATAACCGAATGCTTCAGAGGAAGGAAAACCACAGCAGCGCGTGTGATCAACTCTGGCACAGTTTGTTATTGCGTGTTAGTTAGCTGCTGATCTTAGTAGCTCATAACTGATTTAGACCTGGAACACTAGAATGGAATCACTCAATTTTCATGGATCATAGTTCTTTGCTCTTCTTGACAATTCTAAGAGATAGAAAAAATGTAAGGAAAAAGAATGTGTAGTTCTTTTCAGAGCTGATAAAGTCTTGCAGTCCCGTGAAGATTTTCCCAAGACTAGACAGGTGTTATCAGCATGTACATCCCACCTCATTCTCTGACTCTGAAAGTTTCTTTGAGTCCCTTTTTTTTTTTATGAGAGTCCTGAGGAAACTGACCTGGTCATCAAAAGGAAGGAGTTGGAGGTGCAAGGGAAAAAGGAATTGGCTGTGACAAAAGATGCTACTGACTTACTGCTTTGTGGGGCAAAGGAGCAAACATGTGAAAAAAGCTTGTTAAAACTGAAGGACTCAAAATTAATCCTGTCCTATTTTTCGCAAATAAGTGAATTCCGGCACGGCAAATTGTATAATAGAATAGGTTACTCTGAAGGAGCACAGTGAAAGAATGATTTCAAGAAATATCCAGACTTTAAAAAACTCCATGTATTCAAGCTGGCAAGGGCTGCTGAAATTCCCCCTGGAGTGCTTATAGAAAGAATTAGCTTAATTAAACCTCTGAACCATTAGTGATTGCATTTGAGGAGGCAAAGACAGCAGCAGAGGTCTCAAAGGAATGGAAAAGGACAAGCAAAATACTTACCTTAAAAAGAGGACAAAGAGAGGCTCTGGGGATTAGCCTTTCCAAGATCCAGGACATGTGAGTGGTTAAGGAGCATCCCATCATTAGTACTGAATGGATAATGAAACCATAAGGACCTGGCAGCAGGAGTTTGATGAAAACATGCATGTCAAATCAACCTGAATCCCTTGAGAGGGTTAGTGACCTGATGGAGGACAGGGAACCAGTGTGCGTGATCCTAATTTGAGGTGCTGGCTTTCAATTATTTTTCCCCTTATAAGTTAACTGAGGAATTGGGCTGTAATCACTTCTAACTCATGGCACTGGTACTGAGCAGCTGGACAGGGAAGTGCTGATATTCCTGTCATTCCTCTGGTACATTTGCATCCCACCAGTTTCATTATATCAAGAGCATCTTCTGCTTTCTTTCCTGCACAAGCTCATGTCTCATGTCCCCACCATAACAGATGAGGCTGGGAGTTTTAGTACAGACCTTTAAAGATCAGCACCCATGAGGCCATTGCAGATCATAAATGTAGTCCAAAAAAATCTATATGAAGGTGGAGACAGTCCAGGACAAAAGGCTGGATCTCCCTTGCACTGAATTTTGAGTAATATATTTTTTTTTAATTAAGGGGTTTACAAACTCCCCATACCTTTACTACAGTTTTAACCAAAAAGTACCTCAGCTAAATACTTGCTGTAGCAGTAGAGTGCATTTGTGAACTAGATCCAGTTTCTGTGCCCAGCCTTGTGGGTGCATGCCCAGTGTCAGCCAAGGGCTAAGTCTCCTTACCCTTCTATAGGCTATTGAGATGTTTTTTACAGCAAGCAGAGAGAGAAAATAATTCTCATCTTGAACCAAATTCCAGCTAAAGAGACCTGCTTTGCCTGCCTCCAGCTTTTTGAGGAAAAACTGCCATTCCTTGGAATGGTGCAGCATTTTCTGATCCCCTCTACCAGAGTCCCCTTCAAATTGGGAGGCATGAGAAAGCAGCTTGGCAGAGCCTGCTTGACAAGACTTGACATCTAAATTGAACATCCAGGCCTCAGGTTCCTGATTTGATTGAAAAGCCACTGGAATTGCTTCTTGGTGACTTGTGGGCTGCAAAACTGGCTGTGTGCTCCTCCAGATAAGGGTTCCTTTGTGCCGCGTTGTGTAACGGCTGCTACGGGGTTGATGTGGGCCAGGCCATAAATAACTTCTGCATAAATATTTTTAGCAAATACTTTCTGCTCTCTTGAAATACACTGGACAGCTTGAAGTGTGTGTATCTGTGTGTGAAGGAGGTGGGGGGAGCTAGCAGAGCTCCCATCGGGAGCACAGAGCAAATATCACAGCGCTGCTGATGCGCACGATAATGCGGCCGGAGCTGACGCCTCCACCCAGGAGTGTCCAGAGCAAGCAAGACGTCTCCAGAGAGCTGCCTTATCAGACTGGCAAGGTGTGCTGTGCTGTGGCAGAAATATCAATGAACCCAGAGCCCACAAGAGTACACAAGTACTCTGAGCAGGACAATCACCAGGCGAGCCCTGAGCTGCCAGCCTAAGTGAGGGGCCTCCTCCCAGGCATCCCCTGGCCCTTCTGATGTGCTTAATGCAGAGGGAACTGCTGGTTGTATTCCCTGTGGGCATAACCTGCCTTTTGTTCTGCACCTGAAGGGCCCTGTCTGACCCTATCTGTAGAAAACACCACTAATCTCTATAGATGAGTGCAAACATAGCAAGGGTTAACAGGGAAGCACAGCTGATAGAAGACTCCAACTACAAGGGGAAAAAAACCCACTCTCATACATGAATTCATACATTTGTAACCCAAACATCCCTGAAAAAGCAGAACAGGACAAGGTAACCTATTCACATTTCCCCCACACCCCAGAGGAGGCACTTCAGGGAAGTGGGATGCACTGGCAATGTGTCAAACAGCCCCTTACTGGCTGATGGCACAGTGAGGAAGGTGTCCACTGGTATGGATTCCATGTATTTAGAATTACTGATTTGCTGACTACTTCTGTGCAGAGCAAGTCATGAACACAGTGCCAGGCAAGATTCTGTGTATGTCTCTTCAAAACCAAACAGGTCAGGAGAGAAGGAGTAGTAAAAAGCTGGGAGGAGGGGATCCAGAGAGGAAAAAAAAACGTGTGGATTGATCCAGGCTGGGACTGTCCAGCATAGCCTGTGTGTTCCAACTGCTAGTGATGGGGAGCTTCATAAATAGGGTTAACTTCACAAAAATGTGGAGAGGGAGCAAGAACACTGAAGGCTGTTAAACTTACTAGTTAAAATATACACTTGGCATGCAAGAGGACATGAGGATACGTGAGTGAGCAATCTTGTCTAGTCTGCTCTGCAGCTCCTGGGAATCTGGATCCCCAAAACTCAAAGGAGCTTGTTCTGAAATTGGCAGGGAAGCACCAGCACATTTTCCTACAATTTTTCCACAGAGACAACACAGAAGTCATATTTCAACTGAACAAACTGAGCTTAATAGATGCAAAAATTTCTCTCTCTGCTATGAAGTCTGCATGTAACCAGGGGCAATTACCTAGGCTAAGGTATCTGGAAGCACTCAGATATCCACCTTTCAGAACATTTTCTCAAGGGAGATAACAGATATCTACCTTTCAGAACATTTTCTCAAGGGAGATAATAAGTCATACTTTACCACAGGGATCCATAGGAGAAGTGATTCTCTGGTGACCTCCTGATAATATATCTCAACCCAGCCCCACTTCTCAGACGTTTCTGTGAGGGTTTGCTTGCTTAGCTGTATTCATCAGACACAGCTGATGTGATTAATAAATGTTAACTGATTATTTAATGGGGTGACCAGAAGGGAATTGCTTGAGGTGGTAAAGGAGTTGTTGCAGGTGGGACTTGTTGCAAAGATTTTCCCTGCCACCGATGTTACTTATTTGGTGCTTTCTGCCTTACAAAAATGAAGGAAAATGATAATGTAAGTAATCTAATATTAATCTAGTCTGCTCTGCTTTTGCAGACAGGAATGAGAGGTAGCAAGAGCTTTAAACTTTCCCTAGTTATAACAGGAGGGAGGTTGCAGCACCTGGTATTTTGAAAGAAAGGTCAAATGCCGACCTGAGAAGAAAGCAACAGAAATCGAATAATGAAGTAGTAAGTCCAATTCAGTGAAAAAGTTGACAATGGGGAATGCTGCTAAGGTGTCAGCCAGGCAGCCAGGAATTCTCAATAATAGCCCTAGAGCTTGCTTTCAGGCAATTCTCTCCTTTTTCCAGTGTTTCTGTAAAAGCATTGGCTAAACGGAGAATAACACGGGTTGCCTTTAGTCTGCAAAATGAGTGGTGACAGTTTCACTTTGTAGTAGTATAATGGAGAGCTGCTATTTGCCTGCCAAGTACTGTGTTTCAAAAAAAAAAAAAAAAAAAGAGAGAAAGAAAGAAGAAAATAACCCTATCATAAATAAAAGTATGAAAGTACAACTGAAAGTGCCAGGATGAATACATTTTTTTAACTGGAATGATGTGATCTACTTTCTCTGCCATATTTTTCCTTGTTCCGTATCTTTTCATAAGATCACCTACTAGAGACTAAATATAAGCCAGTCACCCAGCTGAAGCAGCCGGTGAGAGGAGGTGACACCCTGCAGGCTGCTCCGATCTGGCTGCTCCAGTGTTTTGCTGGCAACTGGCAGACAGATGGCTGCACACAGGCTTGGACAAGGCTTGCTGATGAAGCCGGTGCTCCAAAGCATCTGTTGTGTTGACCTCTGCACTGGAAGCAGGGCCAAACTGAACAAACTTACTGTACCTTGAGGAAGTTTGCTGTCAGACAGCTGGAATCTCACAAAATAAGAGCAGAGCTCTTTTAGAGAAGGGGTCCCCTGTGCAGCACCTGGCACACACTTCCTTACCCATGGAGGATGGAGAGGAAGAATATGCTGGAGACTGAATTATCTGGATACTGATGGAGCAAAGAGGTGTAAGGGAAGGAGATAAGCTGCTGTACTTTGGAGAGGAGTAAGTGAGAGAAAGCAAGCAGGCGGGTTGGGATGGAGTACAGCCAGATGGTGAGTCCCAGCCACCTGCGAAGTCTGTCTCCATCTAATAGTCAGGCTGGTGTGCAGAGCAGCTGGAAATATTTGGATGCTGCTTGTGTGCATGGCAATGGTTATCAGGAAGCTTCAGATTAAGACAGGCAAGACAGAGGGGTAGCTAAATTAGAAAAGAAGATGGGAAGCTAAATCATCTTGATCTTGTTTACAAAGTGGTGACCTTGGGTCCCCCCTTGGCATAAAATTCATGTAAGAGAAATTGCAAGCAGTTGAGTTGGACTGAGCAAAGCATTAAGTTTGGAGCGAGCTCTGGGCATCTTCTCAATCATGTCTGTGTGTAGAAGCTTGGCAGGAGTGAGAGGCAGCGTGTGGGAGAGGTCTGGCTCACTGATAATAACAAAAAGAAACAGAAGTGAAAGATGTCCCCAGGGAAAAGAGTAACTTAGCCCAGTTACTTAGGTCTTCTTGTCTAACCCCCAAAAAAGCAATAATAAATACTTAAAATTAGTGACATGAACAGATCCTGCTGACACTGTGGGCATTTATTGAACTGTAGCCTTGAAGTCATCAAGGGAAAAAGGACATGAAGCCAAGCTGGCAGAAAAGTAGGACTCAGCATTAACAGAGCAGCCCAGTAAGGGGTCTGATTCTTATTTGAGGGGCTGGGCAGTAGCTATGTGTTGACATAGCCCAGACGGCCTCACTTTTCTTCATTCAGGTCCAGCTTGGTGCCAAATGGGCCAAAACTGTTGCTTGGGTCAGATAGGACTCTGACAGTATTGTGCTGCTGGAGTGGATGAAACCAGCCCAAGCAGATGTGGATATTAGGGGGAAATGCCAGATATTTGTTAGCTGGTTTGGGGTGGGTTTTTTTCATGTATGGAGTTCTGAAAGGGACAGTGAGTGAGTTTGAAATGCTGTCTGATGTTAAATGCAGGTAAATGAACATGTCCCAGGGAGGCTGATACTGAATGGGAGCCAGCAGCTGCTCTCTCCTGCATCCCCAAATGGAGCAGATGCTTTCGAGGCAGAGATGTGAAACAAAATGATAGATGTTACTCTTGCTTGCCTCCAGAAAGGAGCATGCAATTAAAATGTAAGCATGAATGAAGCAGAATTTTCTTTCACTGGCAACAGTGTGCATGGAAAGAGTGAGAGCAAAGCAGAAGGCATGGATTGCTGTCTGCAGAGACATCCCCATTTGTGTTGGCAGTGTGCAGAGGAGAGAGCTAGTAAGGTATTATCCACAGCCAAGTTCTTGGACCTGATACACAAACATGAGTACGACCTGAGGAGCTGATACAATCTGATATGCAAACATGTTGATTTTTTTCCAGCAAGCCGTAAGAATACAGTTCAAGGCTTTTCAATTGCTAGAGGGCTGGTTAGGGAGCTCATGGCATCACTGACCTAAATCTTTAATAAATCTTAGCAGATTGAGAAACTGCAAATACTGAAAACTGAGAGTGCTGGGCCAATATGCAGAAAAGGGCAATTTTGATAACCAGTGCAGATCTGATGTGTTTATAATGAAAGCTGCTTTCCAAAGGAAAATGCTGTTTTCATTCAAGTTGAAATGTTTTAAAAGGCACTAGTCTTAACAAAGCATGCTGTAAGCAAAACAGAAGTGAAATACCAGACTGATTTTGACACTCTCGGTATAGCACATTTTGAGCTTTGTTTAAAAACTTTTCAAAACATGTTTATGTTAAATAAAATGTAATTTTAAATGGGAATCACACATTTTCCATTTTCTTGGAAAATTTTGATGTCGTCTTGTGCTGATTTTGTTCTGCTTGAGGACAGGAGAGGAGAAAAAAAAACTAAAGAAATTGGATTTGCTGTGAATGGAAAACTCAAGTTCTTTGTGAATCTGTATAGATCACTGCAGACTCATTCCCAGAGTGGTCAACATGGAGCTGCCCACATGTGGAAATTCAAGGTGTCACTGTAATCAGTAGTAGCCAGTGAAAATGGCTCAATGGGAGCAGATATTCCCAAATGACCTTTTCCCATTAATAGTACTCCCAGCTTGGCAGGTAACTGTGGGTACATAGATGTGGTAAAGTTTTGTAAGCATCACCCTGCACACATTAATAGCAGGATTTTGGTTCTTCATCCATTGACCTAAAGATCTCAGAAAGTAAGAACTCGTTATTGAACAAGTTTCTGATGGGAGTCAGTGTCTCGGTGTCTTCATGGCTGATCTGGAGATAAATAAAACATCATTTGCTAATAACCACGGCAGATGGAACAAGGATTGCCTGTCATCGCTATTTCCCGCTTCACCAAGCACGCAACGTGATCTGCCTTGCCTGATGAACTGGCCCCAAGCAGGCAAAGTGCACTGTAACAAAAAAATTCATCCAAAATCATGCCAGTGGAATGCCAGGAGACACCTCAGCCCTAGCACCTCCTTGGGAAAGGTGTTGGAGGCGACAAGCAATCCAGTCCAATTTCCCACTGAGATGCAGTGGGAGGAAGAAAAGGGTCAGTGGGAAGCAGTGAGTAACTGCAGGTCAGGGACTTCACTTCCTTGTGCAGCCAGGGCAACAGACAGGAGAGACAATCTGCCACCTGTGGTCTGAAAATTATTAATAGCAAAGAAAAGGAAGAAAACCTGCTGGAAAACAATCCTTTCATGGACAGTGGATTTTCAGATGATTTGGCAATAGCGTGCAAATACTCCCACAGACAGAAAAATACCTGAAAAGTCTCTTTGTTGCAGCAGAGGAGTAGAACCATCTGGAAGCAAAACCCAGGTTACACAACCATCAGGCACAATATTAAGGCTGAGGCTGATTATTCACTTGAACAAATACTGATGAGTTGGAAAACTCTGATGTTTTCAAGCCAAATGACTTTGTGGCACATACATTTTAGTGAAGCACAAATCATTAGCCTGATTACAGGCATACCAGTGTAAATGTTGTGTCCCCTGATGTCTGGCCATTACTGTGTCTGGTGCTATGTCCTCTGTAAACCATTCTGCAGCATTTCTGTGTCATTAAAAACTTTGCAAAAGGAGCCTGCATGGTGCATTTATGATGTCACTTTAGAGCCACAGCCTTTCCCCAGCATGACCAGTGATGGTATCCAGTGTGAACACCCATGTGAACAACAGTCAAACCCCAGCACTTCTTTCACGTGGATTTGGACAGGCAGCTGCAGGATCATTCCTGTTTCTCCCTGCTCAGTCCATAATGTTTTAACTTGTGCATTTCCAGAACAGCACCACATTTTTCTGGATGCCAGGTGAGGCCAAATGCCTGGGTGGTGAGCAGGGAGCACCTGTGCACCCTCATATGGTCTGCCCTCCCCTGCTTGACATGGCTCTGGGTTATACTCCTAGGCTGGGTGTGTCCCACAGGGCAAACACTGTCTTACAGGTGGTGCTGCCCTTCACAGATATTGCTGGTGAATCAATCATGGAAGAAAAAATATAAATGTGGAGCAAGGATTAAAGGTTTGAAGCATTTTTTTTCCTATTTCTGGCATCTGTTGGTTCCTTCACAATCTTGTCATTGTTTGGGAAAATGTCTGCTATAAATACACTTAGATCAGATGCTCTGAGATCAGCATCTAGTGTAAGACATGAGAATAAAAATCTGTTTTATGTTAGAAAGAGAGTTTCTTTTAGTTCTTGCAGGTTAGTGATTCATCCAACATTTCAGATGTGAGGAGCAGCCCACTATTGACATGTCCAGTGGCACTTGCTAGGTAGAGACCTCCTAGCTACCAGACCTTTGCAGTCACTAAAGTGAAGACAGGTTGATGCTGAGATGGATTGAGTGACTTGTCTGTGTCCCCTAACTGTTTAGTTACCCGTGTTCAGCGTCTTCCTGACAGCACCAGCCTTCCACAGTTTAAAAACCTCTAGGTAGCAGTGCAAATATTGTAGAAATGGCTCTGCACATCATGACCTGGTAGCTTTCTACCACTGCATGCCATAGGTAGGATAGTCAACATTGTACAAATGTTTTTACACTAGGATATAGTAGAAATTCTACATATATACTAACTCTGCTCCTGCTGAACTGTTCTTTTGAAAGAACTATGTGGGATGAAGGACTACAGTCCATCTGCATCAGTCAGTGTCAGATGGGACATGAACAGATTTTAACAGATTTTCAGAGAGCAGAATTCAACCCTGCAAAGACTTTGTTCTGGTCCTAAAGTAGGACATCAAGCTGGGACTTAGGGTATTTCTAACAACTTCCTTAGCATGAGAGACAAACACAGCAGAAATAGGTTCTGGGGTTTGTTCCCCATGTCCTTGCTCAGACACCCCTCCAATGAGATGTGCCTTCGGCCTCTGGGACCTTGGCCTTGGGGGGCAGGGTCTCTGCACACACTGGAACCCACCATGTCTCAGTATTTGTGGTGAAAGCAAACAAGACCCTGGCTCCATTTGATAGGTCAGAAAAGGAGTGGTAAAATTGCACTGGCTCTGTTGAAGCATAAGGAAAAACAATGGTCATTACTAGTTTGCATTTGTTCTTTCATGAAGAGATGACAGTTTGCCCCAAAAGGCTGCATTTGGCCATTCTGTGCATCTGTGAGGAGCTCCAGCTGTTGTTTCCTCTATCACTGTTGTAGTCAACCGAGACAATACCACACTCAAATAAGGGCAAAGTCTGTAAATAAGAGCTGTTTAAATGCCAACAAATAACAAATATGTTGACTCGGGAGGCTGATTGATTACAAATTATTTATATTTTGTAGCTGCACTTTTCAGCACTACCAGACTCACTGACAGTACCATCCCACATCTAATTGTAAGCAACTGGAATCATTTAACCATTTAATGGTATTTTGATTGTGTCTCACAAAGCATCCTGCAATGTATCAGCTTGCCTTCCAAATATCTCATTCCTGCTTCTCCTCTGATCACTGGGAATAGCCACATATGGACAAAGCTTTTCTGAGCAAGTTACAATGTGTCTGATGGAAATTAGAGAGAAATCCACACCTGGAAACTTCTCCAGAGTCTGAATTTTTAACTCCTATGAGCTGGTAGGGGTTTATCGCCCTTGTTTTATTTAGATTGACTCAGCACCAGGTTTTTTGGTTTCTATTTCTCAGTCTGTTGCAGCAGGCTGTTAGGATTCAGCTCACAGAGGCTTGTAACAGGAGAGCTGTCAGCTGTGCTTGATCTCAGAAGGAAAGGATCAAAAAAGTCAGGGCAATACTGAGGAAGAGGGTCTGCTGAGGGAAGGAAAGTGATACATGAATTATAACGGGACTTCAGCACTATTAAAATGGGTGAGATATGGCCCCCTCCTTCCTCACAGCTCCAGCAAGTTCACCTGAGGCCATCAGATAAAGGTCCCGGGGGCTACCAGACCCTGTACCCCAAGGGCTCAAATCATATTTTCAAGGCAGAAGAAAAATAATTACCTGTCAACCTGATAGGCAATTACGAGACTGACCAGAGTGGTGAAGGAGACCTTTTTTGGTCTCAGGGAAAGAAAACAAATGCAGTGTATTACCAGGTCTGTCATGCCAGAGCATCAGCTGAAGGTGAGCAGCTGACTCCCAGGATTAGCACCCTTCCTCGGTGGGGAGAGAAATCCTTACACAATGTGGAATGAGACAAATGAAGTTTTCATTGCAGGAGAAGAGTAGGAAACACTGCTGACAGCCAGCTCGATGGACTGATGAAACAGCAGTCCCAGGAAGACTGTTCAAAGGCTCTTTTGGTTATCTAATGAAGAGTGGTTGAGTTTTGACCCCTCGGCTTCAGCGCCGGAGGTTTTCTGTGAGCGTTTGAGGTCTTGCTCCTATCCCTGAGCTCATTGACTACTCAGAGAATTTTTTTAATCGTATTTCCCTAGATTTTTAATGGTTTTCTTTCCTGCTGCGTGGAAGGCCACTCAACTGACAGAACAAATTCATCGTAACGGTGAAGCCAGGATGGGGACCAAGCCCAGGAGCGCACTGCAAGCTCTGGAAACAGGAGGGGACCCCAGCCAGCTTGGGCAAACCATATCCCTCGGCACTGCCTGGTGAACAGTGCTCCAGCATTTACCAGTTCCTATGGAACTTTTTACAACAGCAGGTTAAAGAAATCAATTTTATTTAGAGAGGAAGGGCTTGTCTTAAAACTGTTGAGCAAGTTCTTTTAGACCACAGTGGATAACTGCAGTGGCAGGGGCTCCCGTTACCCTCATTAGCAAAGATTTGCCTTTGCAAAATGCAGGCTTGCTCCCTTTTCTCCAGAGGTTACTGCCAGCAGGATGGCTTCTTCCCACTCCCTCCCTCCCGGGCCCCAGCTGGGGACCTGCCCTCCCACATCCGACACCAGCAGCAGCCAGGCCACAAACACAGCCATGGTGTGGGAAAAGCAACGCCAGAGAAACACGTTTTCAGCTCCACTTTGCAATTTAAATTCAGGAGAAGCACCCGGGCAGGAAGCCCCCAGCTGCTGCTCTGTGCATGGCTGCAGGTCCCTGGCCCAGGTCACCAGCAGCGATACTGCTGCAGTCCTCCATGGAGGCATGGGACTGACACTTCATGGCACCGTGCCTATGGCATGGTAAAAACATCCTGTCTGAGGCTGCAGCGAGTTTCTTCCACTGGCCCAGCACCAGCAGTGCTTCAGCCTATGGGTTAGAGCACGTAGAAGTCATTGTTGTTTGACAGGTCACTGTAATGGCAGAGGGCAAGAGCGGGGGCCTGTGCCGGTGGGGGCTCGGCTCGACCCCTGCCCTGAAGGCCCTGTGCCGGGGGCCTGCCCGAGCCCGGGTTGCAGAGATGACTGTCCCACCTGGGCTCAGCCACGGCCTGGTGCTTGTGCTTGAGTCTGCTGCTGCCATTGCAGTAGGTCCCACAACACCGGCACGTCAGGAAGCGCTTGGCTCGGTGTTTGGCCTTTGACTCGGAGGCCGAGGCCGTCCCGCCGTGAGTGAGAGTCACAGGTGTGGCACCCCGTGGGTCGGGCTGCCCTTTCAAGCGGCTCCTTCTCCTCTGGACGGGGTCCAGGCTGATGTCCGACTGGGAGGAGCAGCTCTCATTCCAGCCAGTGCTGGCGCTCAGGCTGCGCAGGGGCAGCGCGAGCCGCAATGCCTTCCAGAACTGGGAGCCGGAGCGCTTGGACTTCTCCCCCTTCCAGGTGACGAAGGAGACAGATTCCTTCAGCTGGAGGATGCTGGGGTGGGTGCACTGCAGCGGCCTGTACTCCACCACGATGAGCTTGGTGGCTATGGCATTCTGGCACATGATGCCCAGCTTGAACTCCAGGAGGCTGATGCTCTTCTCTGTCAAGTAATCGGGACTCAGGACCACGATCATCCTGCGGCTCCTCTGGATGAAGTCAAACACGGCTTCAGTGGTATCTAAGAGGACAAGGGCAAAGGAATTGGGATGCACAAGGAGAAGGGAGCGGGGAGAGAAAAACTAAGGAAGCTGCTTGGTGGCATACCTGCACAGATCCCTCTTCCCACAGAGGGAAACGTGGCACAAGCCCTGTAACTTTTGACTTGCCCACACTCCTGTTGGCAGCATTTTTGCTGTGCAGTGGGTTTTTGAGATGGCTGAGGCAGTAAATGAGAAGCCAGGATATGCCATGACTGTACTCTGACTTCTGCCCTGCACAGCATCAGTCCTGCCCAGGGAAGTGGAGGCGTTTGATAAAGGGTGGCTCTTATTTGGGAACCACCTGCACACAGCTTGAGCAGCCCTTTGCATCAGGGGATCAAAGCAATCATCTCATCCTGCCACAGATCGAACTGCAGGGGCTGACCCACCTCCCCCTGTCATGCTCTCTCATCTTTCAAGTAGAAACCTCCAAATTTAGAAAGCAAAAATGTCAGCCTTAAACCCCTCCACCAGCTGCCCATGGCATCAGGGGGGTTGGAAATACCGTCCTTCAAAGCATTTCTTGGGATTAATTGCAGGTTGTAAAGCTCAGCAAGAAGCTTAGCTGGAATGGTGCCAGGCAAGAGCAGCATCTCTTTTATTACAAATTTTGAAAAGCAGCAAACCTGAAGGATGTCCTTGGACTTCTACCTGTGGTTCAGGATGCAGAAAGCATATTGAAGGTGTTGTGGCTAAAGGGTGAGCAGTGGAAAGGATGGGAATTATAGGGCTGTGGCAGAGACCAAATTAACAAAAGCTGAGTAATAAAACCGTAAAAACTTTTAAAAACACATACACTTACTAAGTGCTGGTGCCTGAGATGAGAGGGGACCCAAGGACAAGTTGGTGTTCAAGCAGGACAAGGATCATTAGAGTAAGAGCTCTTGCACATTCAGAGTGAAAAATCTACCTCTAGGAATGTCTTTCAAAGAGCTCTTCTGCTTCCCTTCCATTTCACACTGCTAAAGCTTCATTCCTCAGGCTGAAGACTCTCCTCTCTCCCTGACAGTGGAAAACTGGTCTTTTATATGAATAAAAATACTGCCCCTTCCCTGCAATGGCAATGCCTCTTATTCTGCCAAGCACTTGGCTGTCTCTTATCTCACAGCACAAGGTGCACTGGATGCACCTTATTTTAATATTGTACAGAGCAATACTTTTCAAAGAAGTATGACCAGCTGTAAAACTCATTGTCACTAGATTATTTGGAGACCAAGATAGGAAAAATGATCATACAGTAATATCCTAATGGAGAAAGTACAGCACTGTTAACAAAATACTGGAATTAAAATCAAATTATTTTGAGAGGTTTTTTCTTGTATATGAAGTTGGGGGGGATTTTTACCCCAACACACACAGGAAAACACTGGTTCATTGAAACCAAAAGTAGATGATAGTCAGTTCTGTCAGGATTGTCACCACCATCACATGTTTTTATCACCCTATTTCAAAGGCATAAAAAATTGGCAGCAATCTCCAATTTACTAAGTCTATACCTCATTCAAACTTCTCTACAACTGATTGAAATCTATTTTGAAAACAGCCAGGCTTCAACAGTTTGTGAAAGAAAAAGCTCTTTTGCTGGTTTGAAAGGTCATTCTTTTTGAAACTGGAATCACAAAACCACAGCAAAATGTAAGCAGGAGCTGCCCCTGGGAGGTCATCTATTCTACCTGCCTGCTCAAAAAGCCCAGGTTCAATTAACATGAATGACTCTGATGTTACTGAAATGAAATGTTTTGATTGAGGTGACAGTGCTGGTTTTCTTTTATCAATTTTGAATTTAAAATACTTTTTGAGACTTTTTTGAGACTTTTTTTTTTTTTTTTTTGGCGGGGAAAACGCTCAAATTTCCAAAGATATATTTGATTTCTGAGAATGGGATGCATTTAGACTTGGCTGACCAGGATACCTAGGGATGTTCAGTTTGCAATGTTTACCCAGCTCATGAGCAGACATTTCACAGTGTGCAGGTAGGATCTTCCCTCCCAGTGAAACAGCACTGGATGGGACAGGCAGCAGTAACACTGCAGGGACCTGGGGGTTCAACACTCTTGGTTATCTGCTTTATACTAAAAAACTTTCCATCTTTACTAAATGCTTGCAGAAGACACTACGTATTTCTACTGGTTTACTTGTGTCTCCCCAATGCACCCCAAAGATGTAACAGAGATTGTAAGGATTATGGTCACAGATCCCATACCCACAGACCTCAAGTCCATAGATTGTCACAGGTATTCATTTTGCTAGTGGTCTGGAAGTGCTGGGCTCTCTCTCAACTTACCTGCTGGCAGGCAAACATGGGAAATGGGCAAGAAGGTGACTTGGATGAGAAAATATGAAGCCAACTAAACCTAGAAGGTGATGGGCAAAGTAGCCCGAGTGAGTTTGATTACTGTGGTTTGGGCAGATTTCTAAGATTCTGATTTGATCTTTAAAGCAAAGAGATTATGCTTCCTTCCCATCTTTCTGTCTTGTGATTGCCAAGTGAGCACGCTTCAGATCAGAGACTTTCTCTGTGTGTGTGTCCACTGCTGTGAGACATCTGAATGCTGTATGTCACCGTGTTTCTGCTTGGATGGCTCTGGTGCTCAGGTGCTTCTGCAGGCACTGCATGAAGCAGCCAGGAAAATGTCCCATTCCGAGGAGGAGCCCCAAATGGTCTTGACGCCTGGACTACACACAATCATCTTTCTTTAACAGCATTTCACAGGTGTAATGGGAAGATGGTACTTATGAGAAATGCACAGGGACTGAAATGCAAAAATGAAAATGTTTTATTGAAAAGCAAAATAAAATAATACTGACACTTCACAGACCAAATCACACAAAGGCAAAAACATACAGAAAAGGGAAAACTCTGGAACAGCTGTACGACATCAAACAGCACGAGGAAGGAAGATATTTTTTCCAATTTGTGCCACACTGTTGCCCCATGAAATAACAATGACAAACTTTTCATAAGCTGCATATTAATAAATGTTAGGTTAGAGCACAGAAACTCAAACGAATCAACTGATTCAGACAGATGCTGTGACAGAATCCCACAATGGACACCGCTTGTGGCATAGAATGAAATGACAGGCGTTCTGAGGTGCTTGCAGATCTGCTTTACAGTTGGGACTGGGCTTTACCCCTGGCCTGACAGATCCCAGCAAAGCCAGTGGTAAAACTCACAGGTGAGTGGAACCTGCTCCAGGACTATTCCTTCCACACTGCTCCCTCTGACCTCTCAGGCCCCTTCCAAACCATCACACCTTTCGCCTTGTGGGTGCTCTGCCGATGTCTCTCAGTAATCCTGTTCTGGGGTTGCAATGACACCAAAGGCTACTGCAGTGTATGCCTGAGAAAGTCCAGGTCTATTAATTATTTGGAAAACTCTTTTAATAAAAGCAGAAAAAATACACGAGGTGGATTTACCTTCCTAAAATGATCAGATTTACTAAAACATCAGCAGAAATTTGTGGGGTATGCCCAGACACTGCCCTGGAGGGACGTCTGCTGAGATAAGGAGATTGCCTAAACCTCCCAGCAGAACTCCCCTGGA
This sequence comes from Coloeus monedula, assembly GCF_965178545.1. Taxonomy (NCBI): domain Eukaryota; kingdom Metazoa; phylum Chordata; class Aves; order Passeriformes; family Corvidae; genus Coloeus; species Coloeus monedula. The sequence continues at coordinate 15,449,115 of NC_138790.1, forward strand.
AAGGGAGCTACTCTTAGTTATGGTGAGAAGACAAACCCAGAATCCTCTGGGAGACCCTGTGCAGATCCTTTGTAACCCACTGGCCCTTACCCCCTGATACCCACCCCTGTATCCCTATAAAGCTAGCTCCCTGCCCCTGCGAGGGCAGAGTGAGCTCGTCCCTGGCTCCCCTTCGCCGAACTAATAAAGCTGCCTCGTGTGGAACAGCTACACGGGCCTCTCGTCTCTCTCCCTGGTCTGGCCTGGGGGCTGCCCTGCAGAGCTGAGCTGAAATCACGAGCTGACAATCACTGAAGAGCTGACAGCCTCTGCAGGGGCCCTCCTAGCTATCAGCTAAGGGAACACACCGGGCCCCGGGAAGGCGATTCCTTTTGGGACCATCTCTCCGGACCGGTCACAGCTTCCTCGGTCAGAGCTACTGACCCCTCACCAGCTGTCGTAGAAGTTCTCTTGGTAACTGAGCCAAAAGTGAGACGTGATGTAGTGAGATCTGGGATGTCAATTCAATTTATGAGTATTTTGGAGTCAATTTTTTAAAAATCATGTGGCAATCTAACACAGCTCCACTTTGGCCTCAGGGCCTTCCCTCTGCCTGCAGATCTGGCAGCTGATTACAGAGATGCTTAAAACACAAACAAAAAGGTGAAGCTGGGCAAAATGACACGGTTGCAATGGGTTCACAAAGCTGAGCATGGGTTCGGGTGCTACCTCTTATAAATGAAGTTTTCTGGAGCGTGGGAAGCAGCTCTGTCCCTCCAAAGACAACCACAGTAGAAAAGCTCGTAACAAAACTTTTAAGCACCTCTGAGCAGATGAGGAGCTCCACTGCCTCCAGTGAAGCTGACTGCAATTTTACCTGCTTAAATCAAAGCTTACATGGGGTGGGGAGGATGAAGAGGACAGTAAGAAAGAAGCCCTATCTGTTCCATGTTTGCACAGTGTCCTGGTTCTGGCCAGGACAGGGTTAGTTTTTGCAGTGTCCAGGACACCGAAGTTACTCTACACCACCTCACATTTGCGGGGGGGGGTGGGGGGAAGGGAGTCTCTTTTAGGGAGAAAGGGTCCCTTCTGGGCCAGCACAGCATGGCAGAGGGAGCAGCCAGGTATTGTCTATTGCTGGGGTTTTTTCCATGTGAATCATTTACTTCCTGTACCCTCTGTCATCGGTATTGTTGCTGTTACTGTTCATTTTCTTATCTCATTGCTGTTTCCAGTAAATTTTTCTTTTCTCACAGCAGGATCTTTACCTTTTGAGCCTCCAATTCTCCTCTCCTGCCCTCTGCAGGGGGAGGGAGATGGCGAAAATGAGGGGCACATGGATTCATGGGGAGCACTGAATTGTGCAGTACCATTCCTAAACACAACATACAGCACCCAACCAAGGGCAGGGGGGGCTGTAGCTCCCTGCAGCCCTGGAATAACATTATTAATCATAAAATGCTAAGGGCAAAAGGTTTCCCTGACACCAGGATTCAGTACCACACCTTTAAGGCAGAGCTTTTTACTGGGACGCCTGCAAAGCTCCCAGCTCAGCTGGGTGAATAGTGCATAGACTCCAAATTGTAGTGCTTTTATAGTGCCATTATGAATGCTTATGCTTCACCCACTGGACACCAACAGAGCAACTGCATGAGTCAAAGGTGACTCAGGAGCAACCACCATCAATAAAAATAAGCATGCACTTGGTGTGTGTAATACTGAACTCCACAATTAAGTGGGCAGGTCCTTGCACTGGGAACTACAGGGGTATGGAGACACCCCCCGAGCATGTAGTTTTATTTGAAAACATTGTGAACCATAGCACATGTCAATGCCAGTCAAAAGCACTTACTGTGCTTTGGTTTGTCCTACAAGGGAAAGGAAACTCCCCTCCTCAGCATGAACTGTGTGATGGGGGTTAACTCACCACGCCCTCTCCTGCTGAAGCAAGGACAGCTACACAGCTGGTTTTTGTGTTTCCATTTTGTGTGAATGTTGCAAAGGCTGAGATACACCCTCTGTTCTGCAGCTCTAGGCTGGAAACGAGATGGGGGGGAGACTTGCTTTGTAAAGCCAAAGATAGTTTAAACCTAAGCCCTGAATTAGAAATGCCAACGTTGTTCACAACCAGGCAGAGAGGACAGAGTCTTCATAAAATTATAGAACAATTTGGGTTGGGAAGAACCTTTAAAGGGCAACCCCCCCTGCAATAAGCAGGGACATATTCAACTGGATCAGGTTGCTCACAGCTTTGTCCAACCTTGCCTTGACTGTTTCCAGGGATGGAGCATCCACCACCTCTCTGAGCAACTTGTGCCAGTCTTCTGCCACCCTCATTGTAAAGGAAGACATAGTCTGAATCTACCCTCTTTTAGTTTAAAACCATTACTCCTTGTCCCATTGCAAAAGGCCCTACTAAAAAGTCGGTCCCCACTTTTCTTATAAGCCTCTCTTAAGTATCGAAAGGCCACAATAAGGTCCCCCAGGAGCCTTCTCCAGGGAGAACATCCCCAGTTTTCTCAGCCTGTCCTCATAGTCTTGCCTACATGGACAGAACTAGTAGTTTTTAGTAAGTTCAAATGAGTCTGTAGGGTGTTCTGGTGAGTTGGACTTATATCCATTGTCATCCCAAAGACCTTGGAAGCACCTTGCATGATGCTTTCCCCCAGCCAGTGGCAGAGACAGTAGGCAGGTTCAGTAGTACATTGGGGTTCCTTGTAGTGCTTGTGAAGTCCCTGAGTTTACAAAGAAACATCTCTCAGACATGCTCAATGGCCTGTACTCATGAGAGATTTCCCTGGATTACAAGCAGCCCTGAAGGATCTGGAGTACTTGTGAGACTGCAGAGTCCCAGAGACTGACCACTTGTTAACAGAAGTGCTAGAATACAAATAGCACCCAGTAGAGTTGTGGGGGTTTTTTAATGCTTCTCTAACAGCCATTTCCCATTGCCAAACTACCTGGATGCATCTGCTTCAAAGGAAATGTAGGGAGCAAAGATGAGGAGCCTCAAGAGTCTACGCTCCCTGCAGTGCAGCAGAAGTCTGTGATCCCACAAGTGATTGGGACTGCAGACCTGGGACATGCAGGAAATGCTCTACACTGGAGACACCTTGCAAACTGGTCCTCAGCCTCTGCAGCAGGGACTGAGGACCAGAAAGGAGTGAAATCACTCAGGAGAGGAAAGAAGCTCTGTCCTGGATGCTCATGAAGGTCCCATAGGAACTGGATCTAGCAGTACTGGCCATGCTATCACAAGGTACTGGATGCATCGCACCTGGATAGCAAACTTAGACCTTAAGCCCAGGGCTTGTGTGGTTGATAACAAGGACATACATTTGCAGAGAGGAGGTGTTCGCATCTTTGGTCTCCCTACTGACAGAGCAATATCAAAGCTGCAGGGAAAACATGACTATCCTCTGAAATGCTCGGGACATGGTCCTTCACGGAAAAAACCCTCCTCCCCACCCCTGGCCTAACTTGTGGATTTTTGGGGTGTGTTTTGGTTTGTTTTCTGATTGTGTCAAACATTTTTCAGGGATATGCATCAACCCATCAAGGCTTAAACTCCGGCTAATTTTTTTCACTGGCATTTCCACCTGCAGCTGCTTCCAGAACCTGCCCTTTGGGAACTTGGATTTCTCGCCTTTCCATTTAATGACATTCAAGGCCGCCTTGGCCTGCTTCAGCTCCTTCACTTTGCTCTTCTTGATGGCTTTGTACTGCACTAGAATGACTTTGATGTTGCCCTTGGAGGCCATATTCTCTAGGCCAGCCTTGAGCTCCAGCAGGGCCTGTGTCCCCTGCAACACGTAGTTGGGGCTCAGGACAACAAGCAGACGTCGGCTTTTCTGGATGAAGCTCAGGGTTTCGTCTGTGACAACTGGGAGAAAGAAATATTGAGGTGGTTAGTGATGTCCAAGAACATCTGAGCTGCTGCTGTGACACCAGGTGCCTCTTGAAGGGGACAATAAAATCCCTTGGAGGCCCTCTCTAGACTACACTGGTGCTTCCCAACCCTGCAAGTGACTCTAGGTGGGACCTCCTAGATCAGGGCTGGTTCCCACCACCCCATACAGTGACATCTTCTCCATCAGCTCCAGACTACCTGTCGATGCATTTCCTCCTTCCCATGCTAACAGAGATAACCAAGAGAGCTACACCTAAAAGTCACTGTACTACACACCAGTGACACCACCCTGTACAATGAGCATGCCTTGTGGCCAAGAGGGCTGCTAATCTCAGGCTCAGATTTAGCTTCCTTCTAGTGAGAGGGGAAAAAGAGGCTCTCTGGAGCAAAGCAGGGAAATTGCCAGCTGAACAACACATGAACTCAAGGGAAAGAGTCACCCTGAAGAGGCTTCAGGAAGCCTCAATGTCTATGCTTACATCTTCCTCTGGCAGATGTCCAAAATGACTCTGGATACTCCCTTCACTCCTCTTGCCACAGTTTCCCCACACAAAATAAGTATCTACATCATCCCCGAGTGTCCTCATGTGATAATTTGCTTTGGTAATGCTACCATCCTAACTCCTGTTACTCATCAGTCTGTTCCTGCTGCTTTCATCTATGAAAGCAGATTAGAGCATTTTTAGAACTGACTCTGAGGACTTTTAGTGAAGTGTCCCAAAAATGACACCCTTTGAGCTGGAGACACATCATGGTAATTGTGGCTCCTCTTTAATTTTCCAACACCAGCAGGTAGACTGTCCTTGGCCACCTTCCTGCAATTAATGTGAAAATCCCTTTTAAGTGTGAATCCCGGCACTTGTACTCTCTGTTGCAGGATTGCCCACACTTCCCCTGATAAGGGAACACTCTTGACTGGTCAGAAATTACGATGGAGAGTAAAATAACGCTGACAGACAACTTCATTTAGCTGTCAAGCACATTTGATTCGTTTCTGTCAGCTAACTTGCAGGATAATCCATCTCCCACTGTTTCTTCATCAAGGGCAACATAACTCTCTACCCATGACTCAGATGCACACTCTGGAGGCATGACACTAGCTGCCAAAAGCTATTGCCTGGCCCGCCGTGTTTTCCTGAGAAGGAGATTAGTCAAATCCTGGCTAAGAAGCGCCGGGGAAGCCCCAGCAGCATCGCAGACGGCAGCGCAGTGACAAACCACTCCGGCAGCGCTCCGCAGGGCTGGCACCGGCTTGAGGCTGGCAGGGACTGAGGGGGGCACAGAGGGGAATGTTTGGGGGTAAGGGTGAAGGACAGAGAGTCCAGGAGAGCTGTGCTGGGAGGAAAATGACACCCTCCAAAATGAACAGGGCATGACACAGCAGAGGGAACAGGAGGGAGACGGACATCTGGTGAAAATGGCTCAGAGCAAACCTGCTCTGAGCCTGACGCTGGCATGAAGCAAATTGAGCCTGGAGGGTGCCCTGCCATGTCATTCAGGCTCTCTTCGAGAAGGAACAGCACCAGGATTGCAGCTGTCTCACTGAGACATATATATTTATTTACCCTCAAACTTCAAGGTGCTCCTAGATCCCGGCAACAATCTGGGAGACAAAAATAACAGAACCCAGACTGATTCTGCTCCCTTCGTCAGGCAGCGGGCTGAGTACCCAGCTGTCCCTCCTGTTCCTACTCAAAAGGGACCTCAATGGACTTTCTCAGCACAGCTGTTGTCACCAGTGGGGTCCTGAGCCAAAGCCCATGACTTCAAAGTGGGGTGGTCTGCACTGGCAGAAATTCAGACTTTGAACTTTTAATAGGCATCAGGATCATACAGCCAACTCAGCCTGATTTTCAACTGAAAATCAAGAGTGTTGCCTAGATTTGTGCCCTTGCTGGGGAACTTGTGTGAAGGTATGTGTATCTGGAGAGTTTCACAAACTTCTATTCTTGGTGATTCCCTACCTCCCTGCAGCAGACACTATGTCCAGAACCTTGTATGATTTATCTCAAAACAGTGAAAAAGACTTGATCTTACTGAAGAGATGAGTCTCACTACCTGCAACATAGTACTTTTAATAATAGTAGCTAATTGTATGCCATATTAGACACAAACTCCCTAATTAACGAGGATGAATGGGATGCACATTATCTTCTCACTGATTTTGGCACCTTCCACTCCTTCCTGAGGCAGACACTCCTGGTTTTTACAAACATTCACCATTACCCTCTGTGAGCTACCAGTCTGATCCAGTATAACACTTCTCCTGCCTCTTCTCTTCTAGCTTTGACTTTATCCCATTTTTTTAAGGCAGCTCAGAGGGCTTGCATGAAGGTCAGTTGTCCGGTTCCCCATGCTGACATTCCTGGACATCACTCCTGGAAAGAGCAACTGAAACAACCAACCACCACCATAATTTGCCCACAGCAGCCTTTTTCATGGCCTGGAGCATCCGCAACACTGTCATGCGAAGCCAAAACATTAGAAGACACCAAAAAGAGTACATTAACAGTGATGGGGAAAAAAATCCAAGAAATCATCTGGATAGGCTTGTTGCAATCAATGATCAATAACTCAAAGAACAATAAAGAGAGGAGGTGCATGGAGCACAGCCCCTGTGAGATACTCACTTCCCCCAGGGAGGCTGTCTCTGTCGAAGATACACAGCTTGTACCCAAACTCGTTCTCCAGGACTCCCCGCAGTGTCAGCAGCACAAATTCCTCCTCCTCCGCGTTGCGCGCGTAGGACACGTACACATCGTACTCCTTCCCGTCTGGGCAGCGGGAGCACAGGGAGACACAAACAGCAGAAGGGACACCTGTGACACTGCCCGTGCCGCACCTCTGACTTGCAAGAGAAGCAGCTAGGAAGGCTCACTTGGAGCCCAGGCACTGCAGGTGAAGGCATGTAGATTTCCACAGACCAACCCGTTCTGTCCAGGCATCTTTTGTCTTTTGACGTCTTTGACTTTGCTCCCTCTAGTTGCTGTTTATCCACATGAGCAGTCCCACCAGACAGAGACTTGCACCTTGCCTACACCCTCTGAGAGCTGCCGCACCCCCGTGGCAGGTTCACACCACAAGCTGCAAGGGCTCAAACACCCTCCTCCTCCTCCAGAGGAGGAAATCTCACCTCAGAGTCCCTAGCAATGAACTCCCAGTAACACAGGGAAGCTGTGGAAGAACTGAGGACAGAACGGTGATTTCCACATCCACCCTTTTGGATGCCTTCCCAAATTTTAAAGCAGATCACTCTGGATCAGATCATGAATCCTTACATAGAGTCACCAGGGAAACCCGGGACATACTGAAACCTGATGACTTATGCTGACAATCTTGCTTGGGTGACACAGCTAGATCAGCAGGGCAGTGCTCTGGGAACCTGCCATGTCTATGCTCCAGGTCTGCAGTGAATAGAGAGGATTTCTTCCTCCTTTCCCCTGAGCCAAAAGCCTGACTCCTCTTGCTCTAAAATGACCCACACAACTGCATGTAGGTAGAGAAATGGAAGGTCAAAACGTCATTATGCTGTGAAGAGGGTTAAAAATAGCTTACAGGAAAAATCCTATGTGAAAACAAAGGGCCTGGCCTGCAGCAGGATGAATAAATGAAAGCTCTTTAAATCCTTACCTAGAATGGTTTCATCTGTCCCAAAATGAGCCCGATAGAAGAGGACCATTTCAAGCCAATACACGTGATAGATGACTATGAGCACCACAACGAGCAGGATGGTTGCCCCCAGACCACAGGCCAGCTCCACGGTGTACTTGGGTGCTACAACTGAGGACAAAAATAAACAGGGGGTCAGGTTTAAAGAACAGGTTGGGCCTTCAGCTAGGCAGGAACAAACTTGTGTCACACACAGCCAAACACCACAGAGGAACAGCCAGGTGCCAAGGTGACCCTTCAGAGTAAGGGTATCAGCAGTATCAGCAAACTCTTGGGGCAACACAACAGTCAGCGTATGAATGTGAGACTCCCAAGCTGAGAGCAAAATGAATCTGTTTATTGCAGAGTTAAGACAGTACTTATAGACTCAGTGTGAGAATCTCTGCTCAGCCCTTCGCACACAACCCCGTTGCAGGCCTGTAATAAATCCGTCGGCCTGACAGTTTGTTCGTTTCCTCAAGGTCTGCAGGCTTCAAAGAAAACGGGACGCCTTTCCTGTTCTCAGATAGTGTGTAATCTACTTTCTTCCCTGCTTCCCAGGAATTTTATGCAGTGTCAGGCTTGTTTCTTTCTCACACACAACTGCTCTGACTTCTAAGAGATCCAGGTAAAGCATCTGCATCAAAATAAAGGCAATGGTTACCATGCTCCCTCCCTATCAAACAGACACAGGTCTTGTGGCTTGTCCCAGACTGACACCCAGGATATAATTAGCCATGGCCTGACTGTTTTCTACAATGAAAGAAGAATCAGAGTTCCTTACAGAAAAACTGAAATGCCTGCAAACAAACACGACAACCTGTGGGCATCAAGCCAGAATATCATAGACCCCCTCCAACTTATACACTGTCACACCACTGCTGTTTCTTTGTACTAAGGACAGAAAATTTCTGTGTCCCTGGGCAACTCTGTTGGTGGCAGTTGATGAGCACACTGACAAACTGCACAATAAAAGAACAAAAGGGAGTGGAAACACCACCACATTCCAGTATTTAATACGTTTCTAATAAAACTGAATTACAAAATCGAAAATGGAAGGAATTTATCAATGTTCATTAGGTGATGAGCAGCAGAAGTACATGAGAAGGAGAGGGACATCATCCAGGGAAAAGCAAGAAATGTACATGACCTAATGTAATGAAAGAATTAGAGCCAACATATAGAGCCACTTGCTAAAAACTGGAAGGCAGGTGCTGAGGGGTTAGGTTCTGGCATGCTTGATGCTCTCATGGGATGTACAGTGGGATGGGCTGCAGAGAGCTTAGCCTAAGGTTCTCTGCCAGCAGCAGCTAGAGATGGTTCTTGGATTTTGCTGTGGAACAGAGCAGGAAGAAGGAGTGATGGATAACCATGTCTGCTCAGAGCAAACCCAAGAACAGATGTGGGGAGGAAGAGAGAGGATCAGTTCACTAGAAACCAGTATTTAAGCACTGTTATATAGAGAAAGAATGTGAGTATTTCAGATCCACTTCTGCTACATGTACAAATATTATCACCCCAGAAGAATTACATACGGAGTATGAACACACTGGCAGATGGTTTCAGCCTTTCTCAGTTATGTTTGGTCTATTGTTCCTTCCTAACAATCCAGAAAAGGTTTGTCTCAGAGGAATGAGACTAAAAAAGGAGGACAAGTACCAAGAAGAAAAATATCTTCCAGTGAGCCTTCCCATGAGCCTTCCTGTGCTTGTAATGCAGAGTAGAGGGAAGAAGGTGTCTGGCGTGAGTTACACAAGGCATGGCAGCACTTCTTGTGGGAGAGGGGAGGTCTGACTTAGAGTAAAAGCATGTGTTGAAGCTCTAGATGAGGTTGATAAGGAGGCAGAAAAATCCACCTTAATCAGAAAGCCTCACATAGCTTTTATTACTGGGAGGTGGGTCTGGGAAACAAGAACAAAATCTGTGATGAAAAAAAGATGTAGGAAAAACCCCACAGAAGAGAGCTGAATCAGTCTATACCATCCATGCTGAGGTGGCTGTATCTAGATTGCAAGATCATGACAGCAAGGAATAAAACCACAGAGCATCATGGTGTGACTGTCTCACTCCCTGAGCAATGCCAGCGAGTGCAGTCTGTCTTCTGCAGGATGCCAACTAGCTATTGTGTCATGCAATCAAGCAACCTGAAATAATTTCAAGCTGCCTGTCCCCTCAGCTCTGCTTCAGCTGCGGTACATGGATGGGGAGAGGACAACAGCTCTGTCCACCCCTCTCTCTCCCCAGGCACTTGCCTATGGATGGGCCCTTTGTTCCCTTGCCTCCAAGAAGAGGTGCAGTATGACAGCAATAAAGCAGCAGTGCCCACAGAACAGACTGTGTGAGACAAAAAGGCCTGATGGAATTCTTTGCTCCCTTACTATTTTGCAGGGCAAGCCTCAAGGCAGGAGCAAGAGCCCCCTGAGCACCCCTCCGTGCACAGCCCTGCTCTGCAGGTGCCGTACCTTTCATGCGCACTACAGCCTGGCTGTGCTCCTCGCCTTTGGCATTCCTGGCATAGCAAGTGTAGTTCCGCTTCAGGTCCTCTGCTGTGGCTTTTGCAACTGTTAGAGTCCTTATCAGAGTTTTGTCTTCGAAATCTCTAGTAATTTCACTGTAAGAGAAAAACTAGAGCATTACACATGTGAAAGTGCAGCAAGCTTTTAGCGACAGATATTCCTTTCCCTGATATAACCCCTTTCTTTAAAAAGTCCAAAACACATAAAATGATATTTATAAATCAATATACACTTCAGCCTTTAATACAGCTGCAGCTATTCCTTTATCTGATTTTCCTTAATATTTATTTTACCACTCATAATTTTCTCATTGCAGCTGTGCCACATTGCCTTTTAGAGGAAATGGAAGTTCTTGCCTATAAACAAGAAGATCTCATGAACTCAAGATTCAGAGCTCACGTCACATTCTCTGTGCAGTCCTGGATGAGTCACTTTGTCTCTCTCTGCCTGAATTGACCATCTGCAAAATGGGGATACAGTATTTCCTTTTGCCTTTCCTTTTTCTACATTGGTTTGCAAATCAACTGGGGCAGTGACTGCCTTCCATTTGTAATTCAGCATCCAGCAAATGGGACTTTGATCCTCATTTGAGTTATTTATGTGATTGAACCTCTATTCTTCCTAATCAATACTATGTTTAATATTACATTTTTGTTTTCAGCTTCTGTTTTTCTGAAACACTTTTATCCCTTATGCTATTTGGGAACACTCCTCTAAATAGCATTGTCTGCCCCTGTTTTGTGAGTCCCACAACAGCACCACCTATTGGCACCACTACCAGGACCTGAACAAACGATGATGAGAACTGGTTAACAAAGCTCCCTCAAACTAATCCATAAAGATATGACACAGGAGGCCCCCTCCTTGGAGCTCCTGCTGCTCATCACAGCATGGTGCAAACATAGGGGCTTCTGATTAACAGGGAGACTCCACACTCTATTAGGACTGTCACATGCCTGTACCCACACAGGACCCAGAGATACAAATGAAGGTTCACATTACGTGTTACCTTTGTGTGACTTTTATCTTGGGGTCTGTGATGTCATCTGTGTTTTTCCCATCTATGGTCCACCACACCTCAGTCCGGGAGTCCTTCAGGAATGTGAAGAAAACCTCACAGGGCAGGATAAGGTCATCACCTGCAAAGAAAGGACCATCATCTCCTAGGAAAAAAGGTATTGCAGAGCAGGAACAGCACCAGGCTTACTTTTGTGCTGTCCAAAACCTAACCAGCCTGAGCTCTGCCTCCCTGCAGGAAGGAATGAGGCCAACATCTACTTTCTGACATAAACTGTAATAACAGCTTAACATCCCTGGACATGATGATTTGTGACAGACAGATAAATAGAAAAAAATATCCTGCCTTCTCAAATGTGTTACAAATTCCTTGACTGCACCAAGTGACGCACCCAAAGGGACATGCTCCATGCCAACCACATCCTTGGAAAGCTGGGCAGTGCTAATCAAACCCACTGCACAGGGGACAGATGCCATAAAGTGAAGGATCAAGCTCCAAAAAAGCATTTTGGTTTGGAAATACTTCTGGAATTTGACTTCTGCTTAAGATCAGACTTGGGAGTGTGAATATCTTTGTGATCAGCCTGTAAGTGATTTTATCTTACAGAGGACTATGGATGAAATCTGACCTTGTGAGCCAAAAGAGCTGTTCTTTAAAGTGAAGACTCTGATGCTAATCATCATCGTTGGCACCACGTTTATTACAGCAATGTAATGGGACACAATCCATTTGATATAGGGAATTGCTCCAAAAAGCTATTAGGCAAAACTGATGGTGTGGGGGAAGGAGTGAGGGAAAGGGTGTGGTACCCCACTACCCAGTGCTGCGAGGTCAGCAGAAGGAGAGCTGTCATTAATTAGGAAGTCATCAGCCAAAGAAAGGGAGAGATGAGCAAGAACTGGTTAGAAGGCTGAAGCCACTCCAGGGGTGAATGAGGGAGGATGGGAGCAAACCACAGCCAGGGCCAGGGCTCAGACAAGGTCCTACAGGAATTCTTCTAAGCAGCTGGGTGTCCCCATTTCATCTGCTTCTGCAGCTGCAGTTCTGTATCTCCGTGCCTGAATATCTGTCTTTATTTGTGCTTGCAAAAAATCAACTTTTAAAGCTGTGCTCTCCTATTCTGGCATCAAGAACTGGCATCCCACACTGTCTACCAGGCAACTCATGGCAGCTCGTGTGCTCTGCGAGGGAAAGCAGCGGGGATGCAGGGGCAGGGGAGAGCTTTGTGCCTGGCTGGGTCTCCCTGTCTCACTGGCAGGTTGCGAGTGTTGGACTTTACCTGCTTCCAGTTCGTACAAAACTTTCTCATTTGGAGAGGTGAACTGTGGTGGCAAGGCCTTGTTCGGAGATCCTGCAGGAGACAACAGAGAGCCCCCCATGGGGACCCACACTTCATGAAAACCTGGAATCCTTGCAGCTTCACTCCCAATGCCCTCGCACCACACCGCACATTCCCAAATCTAACTCCTGATGCATTTCTGCTGCAGAGTTCCATGCACACACAAATCTATTCCTAGTCCCCAAACTGAGGGCCAGATCCAGATTTTGAGCATCCTCCAAAGCTTAGGTAAGCTAGTTTGGGCCTCTCACATCAGAAGAGCTCCATACCCCTCTCATCTCCCTCAAGGCATAACCTGCACCAGTTTCTTTTTACTGCTGCTTCTGAAAAACAAAATAAAAACATCATTTCCTGTCACATATATTTATTTCATCCATTAAATCAGATGTTCCCGTGGAACTCAGGATGTATCCTACAGCTCACTAGGTTTTTCAACTCTACAATTCCCTGGCAGGTGTGGGACAGATGCATCCAAGCAGTGGGTACCTGGAGCTCTACTTGGCTGATTAACAGTCTCAACCCCAGCAAAAATGGCTTTGAGGTTCCAAGAAGATCGAGACAAGTTGGCTATAAAGTGACAATCCCACAAACAATGACAAGCAAAGGGCACGGGAGACCACGAGCAGGAGTGCCAGGGTTATGCATTCACATGCCAGCAGAGGGTACCCCTGGCCATCTCATGGGCTGAACCTCAACAGCCTGGGCCTGGCCACTCTCTGTGTTTGGGGTATTTGACATGGTGATGGGAGAGACCTCTAATGCAGTATGTTCTGGGCAGTCACGCAAGTCTGACCCCAGCAAGAAAAAATACACCAGGTCAGTTGGGTAATGCAGACTGAATACAACCACAAATGGATCCTGCAACAAACTCTTCCAGCTGTTTTTACCACTTCTGCAGTTATCCACATGCATTTTACTCATTTTAAAGTCATTCTTACCCACCACCTTCATCTTTATGGTTCTGGTGAGATTATAGGTTCTTCCATGGTCCTTGAATGTCACAATACAAGTGTAATTTCCTTTATATGCACTGCGGACAATGCCAATGACAAGCTTGGGCCCTTGGGGATATCTCTCATAGAAGTTATCCACCGAGTTGCAGTTCTGGAGTCAGGCAGAAAAACACTTGAGTTTGGGATTTAAAAGTACAGATACCAGCTTAAATGCTACTACAAAGATCTGATTTTAAACTGTTAATATGACACTTGGGATCATGATGTAGGTCAGACCTAAATACCATGAACTTTGAGCATGCTGGAATATAGACTGCTATGTTCACCTTGAAAATGAAGTGATGAAGCAGATCACCCTAACAGCTTATCCCACTTTAAACACAGACAGTTTTATAAAAAAGAGATCTCTGATCCAGAAGTATCTTGGCAACCAAAGTGAGCACCTCAGCAGAGTGAAGAACAAAAGTAAAAAGTGACAAGAAGAAAACGATGACATATTCACAAATGGATACTAAGACTAAAGGACATGTACCCTGTTGATGTCCATCTTTTGGGACTAATCAAGCTCTCCTGGCTGAATTCAGCTGAGGATGAGGCCCCAGAGTTTGCAAATAGCAAACGAGAATCAGTAGTACATAAACCTTAATAACTCCTCTCTTTCTGTCAGGTGAGGCAGAAAAACTCTGCCAAAATACCAAGCTGGAGATCCCTTTTCAGAAAGAGGTTATGCAGATAACATCTTGACTGTCATAAAGCCCAAAGATGTGCACATTTTCTAAGAGATTATTTTTGAATGGTACATTTCCAAATCAGATACATCCTAATGGGGTAGTTTAAGACAGGGGTCATATACCATTTTTAATGATTTTTATTAGGCATGGGATGACTTGCTGCCTGAAAAATTACTTCCAAGGGGCTTTTTGTTTCATTCTGCTAATTGATTGCCGAGATGTGAATTTCAATGAACAATACAAGTAAAGCATTTAAACTACTGGAGTGAAACAGCCCCTCTTGATACAAGAGGAAGTTTTTCCTGCACAGTTTTAGAGGTGGGGTTTTTCTTTTGGGTCTTTTTAAATTTTTTTTTTAATCAGCAGATACATTTGTTGACAACTTCCTTTATTATTAAATTCACTTATACAAAATATTCTACCTAGAAATACAAAAGCACTTTATAGGATGTTATTAAAGAATTTATTCCCATATCTCTCTGACTTTACATCCCCTGAGACTTCTTATTCTCTACTGACTAAAGGCATCCACCTAGAGAGAATGGGTGAGATCAAATTTAATAAAATTGAGCAGTAATTCTGTAGGCAAGAGCCTGAGGATGGCTGGAGACAGTCTGATCATCAGAAAAGTATGAAGGGTGGAGTAGAGATGTCTCAGTCTTTAGAAAAGAGGTTTGCTGAACTGTGTCAAACAGGATACCCATTGTCCTTGCAGAGCCTGATGTACAACTTCACTTGCTGACCTCAGAGGATTTTGGAAAGGATGCAATTTTCATTAATAGGTAGGTTTTTTTAAAGAAGAGGGAATATGAATGACAGTTTCCTTTACAGGGAATTGAGAGGCTCACACAGCAGGTCAGGCACGCTGCCCATAACTGAACTGAGCCACCTAAATCCCTCCTAGGAGTATTTTTCACTTGTGCACGCTGGTCAAAAAAGCTTCATTGTTAGCTCTCAGTTCCTTTCCAAGAGCAGTTTTACCCTTGAACTCAATGGAAGCAAAGCTCTTGAAATTAGTAAAGCTTCATTAACAGCATTGTCACTGGGGAGACTCTGAAATGCAGCTCCATGACTGTCATGCCAGCCACTGCTTTTTCACACACACCACTGCATCCCCCCGCCGCCCAAGTACGTCCTTCTTACCAGGTACCACTTGACAGTTGGTGTCACGCTGGCAGGGTAAAACCCATCAATATCTGGACATGTGATCTTCTGATTGGCGTGCTCCAAGTAGAACATCTCCTCAGGAGGTTTTATGGAATGGCTCACACAAGAGTGCTCATCTTTTGGAACAACCTCCAAAGGAAATGCAACTTTGCTGCAGTAGGTTGTGTTCCTAAGGGTGGATGAGAACAGGGCTGATTAGTTGAAACTTGTTTACTCCTACAGCAGAGGAGTGAAATAAAAATTACATCTGCAATAATGAGCGTCATAGTGCTGATGAGGTACGTACAGCCTTAGTTAACTCCTTTATAAATGGGAAAGAAAACCCCACCAGAGGTGGCCACACAAGCTCAGAAAAGCCTATAAAGATGACTAACAAGCAACATCCACTCCCCTGCTGCTAAAGCAGATCATAAGGTCAAAGACACAGACTAAAGACAATGTGAGGAAGATCAAAAAGAGCTCTTGTGCATAGCAGATGCTATGTTCATTTTGCACCACAGTTAGACACTTTTAATTTCCTCGAAGTCTGAATCTCATGAATCTTTGCCAAATTAGTGTGCAGTCAAAACATTACCCCTGCATCTGAAGCTATTTTTACTCTAGACTTGCAGATCACTTCTTAATGGTGAGCGCCTGTGGATTTTGCCATGGGCTCAGCAATAATATTTTCACCGACACTTGCAGCAAGGAGAGGCACACTCATTAACGTCTGCAAGGCTCCAAGCATTATTGCCATGTAAATTGGCTCAGCACTGAGCGGTCTTATAATTGTAACATTCTTTTCCTATTAATGCTTATGTAAATGGTTGTCTCCCTACAGAAAGATCTGGTGCTAACAGCATTGTTTCCCCACCTCCACTAAAGTCCTTTGATTGCACTGAAGAGGTACAGCTCTGAAGAGGTACAGCTGCACCCACAACCTACCTGAGCATGCAGGTGTAATTCCCAGTGTCATTGAGAAGAGCAGGCCAGAACCAAAGGGTGTCTTTATCCTTACTGATGTGATTGTCCGGTAGACGGTAATTAATGGGCTCCTCCAGATCCCGGTCCTGCGCAATCCTGTACCAGATCAGGGTTAAGCCAGCAGAGTGGGCTGTGCTATAGTTGTACTTCAAGAAGGTCTCAAAAAGTGGGCATTTGATCTTGGCAGGTTCCCCATCATAAATCTGGATCTGCTTCATGGTGTCCACACCCCAGTCATCGCAGCGCTCTGCAGCCGGAAGAACAAGGTGCCTTAGTTGCAAGTCTGTGGGAGGAAAACAGTTCTGCCCATGCTCCCCACAGCCCTTGGTCCTGCCCCCACTAAAATCAGAGGCAAAACCATAGTGTTTTCAATGAAAGCAAACTGGGCTTTTATAAAACAGAGCAAGAACATTGTGTTCATTTCTAGAGAACTGGAAACTTCTGTTTTCATTTGTACACCTCCTACGTTTCTGCCAAGCTATTCATCTCGCATCAGGACAACAGAATAGGATAGTCCTGCATAAAACTAGACTTCCTAGAGAGCTCCAAGAAAATTTACCACAAAAAAAGTCTTATGTGGGAAGATAAAATTTGGATGACAATAATGCCAGAGGTGTGTGTGCATCCATACACAGTGATAGGGAAGATGAAAATAGATGCGCTGAAATAGGAAGAGAAAAAAAAACCTCAAACATCAACCCTCCCTTAGAGCTGTGGGTCACTTTCCCTGGCAGAAGAAGCTACACTGTGGGTTCCAGAAGTGAGGACTGTGATGGATTCATGTGACACCTGTGCACACCAGGATAACACAATGAGTACAAGCACTAGTAAGTGACACAGAGAGACTCTTGATAGCGAAGTTTAGAAATGGAAGCTGAGGGGCAGAAGGGACAGTATGGGGGAGGTAGCAGCAAGTTCTCTTGTATTCCCAGGCAGTGCCCAGGTGCAAACCCCAAGCACAGTTCAACAACAGGCAGTGGCTCAGCGTGGCTCACAGCAGACTTGGACTGACATAGAAACTGGCCAGCAAGAGAAAAAGCTGTACAGAGCCTTTTTTTTTTCTAATTACTTTTTAGAAAAAAATATTCTTGTCATTAGCAAACAGTTTCATGACAAAAAGCACAGTCTAAACCCATTTCTCTTCTGAGGACTCCACTCCATTCCTCCTATGCATCAGGATGTCCAGGCAGGCAGGGACTCAGTGCAAGCAAAGCACAGTACCAGGGTGTCAGCAAACCTGAGAGCAACCTGCACTGTTGGAGCCAACTGAGACACACGGAGGAGCTGCTGTCACTGCACCTCCTGTCTCCCCACGCTGACGAGGCAGAGCACAGCATGGCACACTTCCCAGTCCCTCTCTTGTAGCTGCTGGGAGGCATTTGCTAGGGCAGCCTGACGTCTGAGAACCCGAAATGAGTCAAACAGGAGAGGGGTGTGCTGCCTGCAGCAGTCCTTGGGAGCAGTGTCTCAGCACATCACACACAGGCTCACCAGAGACAACACTGCAAAGCCTCTCACATTTGCAGATACTAGAAGAACTCAGACTGAGAGGAGAAGTAGAATACAATATGCTCTTTGAGACCAATTCTTCTGAATTCTTCTGAACTGACTTCACACACCCAAAGCAGGATTTCTGGCATTTATTCTTCCCTAAATAGACAGTGGGATGTAGCTTGTCCCCAAATTCATACTAATTAAAAAAAAGCAGAGATAAACCTTTGAGAAGACAGGCCTGCAGCACTTAAAGGCAATGATGCTAACTCCTGTGGCTCAGCAATGGTTAGTCATGGGCAGGAGGAATCTGGGCCAGTAAGAATAGAAATGTTTTCTGGCGGGTTTACACATAAATGTAAATGCAAGCTGCACTGCTCCTCCTGCAGTATGCCAAACACCCATATGACAGAGCGCTACTTCTGCAGGAAGAGAACGAATTGGGCTAGGAAGAGGCAGTGAAGCTACCCAGAACACAAGCATTTGTTCATAGGAACCCCAAACCCAAATAGCTGGAGAGTGCTCATCATCTAAAAACATATAGATCTTTCAAAACTGCACAGCATCACACACCATGGCTGCTACCACAGCCAGAGCCAAGGCTCATTTTGAAAGACCAAACCACTGTTGGAAGCCTTACACCATGGGAAGGGGCATAACGACCCATCAGCACCACGATCAGGGCCAACTGGAACCAGCACGCTGCTTTATGCTGGTGGGGCCATGGATTAGGCATGGTCAAGTGTCCTTAGAGTGGTAATAAGACAAATGAGCCTGCAGAGACTGCCTGCTAACTGCATGATAAAGCATGGATTGTTGCTGTAGTGGTTTTGCTCATGGAGACAGGGCATTTTTTCTGTAAAGAAAGGCTTCCCCTCTGAAAGGAGCAGACCTGGGTCTGTAAATCAGGATGCCCAGGTTCTCTTCCCACCACCTGTCTTGTGTCTGCTCTTGGGCTGCATAAAGGCAAATCATTGTTATTACTTCAAATGGCAGGAGTGGGGAGAGAGAAAACTATATAAAACATTACTGTACTGAAATTCTTTGAGTCAAAATCAATGAAATTTGCAATCATGAGCAGCTCTTGCATTTTGCAACAGCCCATAAATCAGCACTGTAAAACTACTTACCCGTTCAACCTGAATGAGTTATTGAAAATAAATACAACTATTTTATTCTTTTTCTTCCTACATTTCTCTAGAACAATGCCCAGACCTTGTCTTCTTGGCTTTGGAAGAGGGGACTGTTGCAGTTTTACTGTAAGTGCTGTACCTGGAGAGTTTGTCTCAGAGTTGGCCTGGCTTCAGGGACACTGTCACAGCAAATGGGTGGTGCTAAGGCTCCCCACATGTGCCCTGCCCTGGGGTGCTGCAGGCTCTGAGCTGAACCCCAGACACAGCACATAACTGCTGGTCATGAACATCTGCACCCAGAGCACAGGAGCAGCCGTGCAGTGAGAGATCCCAGGCTGTGCCACCCTCCCAATGCAAGGACTTCTCCTGGCTGCCAGGGCAAAGCCACCCAGCATGACTCCGAGGGCTCAGGGGCCAATGCCATGACCCATCACTCAGCAGAGATGGCAGGAACACCACAGGCTGCAGCAAGATGTCCTTAACACATAAAACATCAAGGACAGTGGTGCTTTGCACAGCTTCCCTCCTCCCTGTGCCATGCTGACAGTTATACAGCTATTTCTACATTTTGGGGTGTTTCACGCCCGAGAGAGCCGGGCTCTGCCTGATAAAATGTGTGAGAACTGCAGGGCACCCCTCACACACACCTTTGTGAGCCTCTTCCTCCTCAGCTGTGACAGTGCTCTTCTCCCTGTGACAACAGCAACCTTGCTGTGGTGGCACTTCTGCAGCAGACCCCAGCAGATGGGGCAACATGTCCACACACATGCATAAAGTAGAGGGGATACTCACATTATAATTTTATTTGCGTCCAACAGTTCCCCACAACGTTTTGTGCTCCTTCCACTATTTTAAGCTCTGTGGATACTCAGACCCTACTTGCTGCCAACATCAGCATGCCACTTACTTGTATGTCAGTCTAAACTGGAGACAGCCTGAAAAAAAATAGCATGACTGACCCTTCACTGGCATAAAGCAGTTCCACTGTGAAAAAAAAAAAAAATATACACACACATTGATATATCCTGATTCCAGTAACAATATTTGAAGGAGCACTGCAGAGAGAAGATGCAAGGATCCAGTTCTAATTGTGAGAAACAGCACTAACTTCTATGGTGCTGTGCTCATTTGCAGCAACTCACACTTGTTTTCACTGGCTAAGCCTCAGAAGCGAGTTTCTTCTCTCTTGAAATGTTTCCCACACAAACCAGCTGCTGGAGTTAAGAGCAGCTCCTGATTAAATCAAGTGGGATCAGCATTCATGCTGTGACTCCAAAGGTTTGCTAACAAATGGAAACTAGTGAGGAAATGGAGCTATATCCAACTCTGTGTCTTTTCTGTGCTGCAGCAAATGGAGCACTACACACACACCTGAGGGACACAGTAAAATTCTCTAAAAATACACCATCCCACAAATGCACCTTCCTAGAAATGCCTCTACAAAATGATTTTGAAAGAAGCCACCTTGTTCTCAGTACCAATCAGGAGCACTGCAGATGCCTTGACCCCTCTTACCGCTGAATGCTCTGCAACTACACAGTGAGGCAGCCTATGACCCATAATATCTACCCAGGACAGACACTGCAGGAAAAAGGCAAGAAATGGTCCTCTTCACACAGCCCTGCTTAGGAAAAGGAGTGAGGATCATACAGGCTAGAGGGAGGCAGCATGGTAGAAGGAAACACTCAGAACTGGAAGAGAAACTTCAGGCAGGGCAGAAGTGTGAGGATAAGGATGCCCACCTTGATTTCATGTGCCTTCAGGGGCCTGCCTTGCATAGAGACTGGGACTGTGCAGTGGCAGCAGGACACGAAGCCATCAGTGCTGCCAGCTGAATGATCCCTGCTCTTCACACCACTTCAGCTGAGGCATCAGATGGGGCTGTACTATCATAGGATGATTTGGGTTGGAAGGAACCTTAAAAATCACCCAGTTCCAACACCCCTGGTGTGGGTGCACAGACATCTCCCTCTAGACCATGTTGCTGAAAGACCCATCTTACCTGGCCTTGAACACTTCCAGGGATAGGGCATCCACAACTTTTCTGGGTATCTTCACCACCCTTACAGCAAAGAATTTCTTCCTAATATCAAATCTAAACCTACCCTCCCTAAGCTTAAGGTCATTCTCCCTTGTCCCATCATGACATGTCCTTGTGGAAAGCCCTTCTCCAGCTTTCCTGTAGCCTCTTTCTGTACTGGAAGGGCTCTAAGGTCTCCTCAGAGCCTCTTCTTTTCCAGGCTGAGCAGCCCCAACTCTCTCAGCCTGTCTTCATAGGAGAGGTGCTCCAGGTCTCTCTGATCAACTTCACGCTCTCCTCTGGACTCACTCCTACTGATTCATGTCCCTTGTATGTTGGGGACCCCAGAGTTGAGCATACCACTGCAGGTGGGGTCTCACCAGAGTAGAGGGGCAGAATCACCTCCCTTGACCTCCTGGCCACACGTCTTTTGCTGTGATCCAGGACACAGTTGGCTTTTTGGGGCTGCCAAGCCATATCTCAACAGCTTCCTACTTTCTTCATCTGCCCCTGCTGCATTACCTTAAAGCAAAGCTGGTATGAGTCAGCCTCTACCCGGGGGGCACAGCAAGGCCAGCCCATTATCATGGTGCACAAATCAGCATCAATAAGGCAGAAAAAGCTGATCATGCAAAGCAATTAAGCAAGAATTAATCATTACTACCTTAAAAAAATTTTCCTCACCACCATCTTTCATGCTCAGTCAGTTAGATGGAAGCAGAGGAAGCCGGGCCAAATGCAAGAGCCGTGCTGTGAGCACAGGAGGCACCACCTGTGCCCAGCACCACGCGTGGGTGCATCTCCCATTTACACTGGTGCCAGGAGCACCCACTCTCCCCACTGAGTCTGCATCCTTCCTTTTCCACCCTGCAGGAGACTACCCCCTGCTCCCTGGCTGTGTTCTCTGCTCAGTAGTATCCCATCTGACCATACAACATGGCAAAGGGAGAGAAGCATGGAACAAAACAAATGAGAAGCTCTGCCCTTAACTGGGAGAAGAGACACAGACCCAAACACACCGAGATGGGTGGGAACGATGCAGGAGTTGGGTTAGACCCAGCCAAGATCAGCTGGCTCTCACCATTTGCTCTCACTACTTCTGCAGCAGTGACGGTGGTCACAGAACTCCTCAAAACTGGTTGTAGCTCAATACTGCCTTGGAGGCTCAGCCTAGAAGCTGTGCCAACTCTGCAGAAAATTATAATCTGACTTCCAGTGGAAACGCATCCAAAGAGGCCTCTCATAACCTCACTGCCTTCCTCCCACAGCCTCTCCAGCAGAGCAAGGAGGTGGAAGTGGTCCTGGCACAAACTTCCTACACAGCCCAGCCTCATCCATGTAGTTCTGCTGTGATGACACTGGTGACATGGTTTTACACTTCTCCCAAGTCTCATCATATTCATCCTGTGTTGCCACTGAGCTGTGATGCCCCCCCAGAAGCAGCTCATCTGGATGCTGCACACTAGGATGGAGTCTCTCTCTCTTCCCAAGTGCTTTTATCATTTAAATAGGTAGGACAGCTGAGAAAAGGAGAAGGAAAATGACTTCCTGTTGCAGAATGGCTCAGTTTCAAAAAGCACTTGTGCATTGTGGTTGATTAACTTTAGACCCCGAATGTCTAATTTAAACAGGTGTGACAACCTGTCTCTGCCAAAGTCATGAAAAACAAGCAAGCTGACTGCATAAACTGTTGACTTTGGGGGAAGCAGCCAAAGCAAGACATCCAAAAAACCATGATTTCATAATGGAGCCCAGAGCTTCTGACTCTGAATCTCCTTATCTCATCAAGCACAGCCTGTAACATGGGGTAGTTGTTATTTGTGTCTCTCAGAACTCCTCCACAGTGAGCTTTGTGACTTCACTCTCTATCTGTGCATAAAGCTGTTTACTGCATGTGGCACAGAGTATTTTGGTTACCTCCAGCAACTGGGCCAAAAAAAAAAAAAAAAAATTATATTCAGATTTCTCTAGCAAGCTTGACATATTTTCCTGGAGGCTTTCTTTAAATTTGAGATCCAAACGATAAAGGTAGGGGCATGAACTGCTTCCCTGAAGGATAAGAAGAGCAAACAGCTACTTTCCATCCCGCTTCATTGAGAAAATTGTTGCGTGAGGCAAAGCAGAGCAGCATAGGAAGAGGAGAGATACAGGAAATTGAACACCCCATTGGAAAAGTCATCTGTAGGAGAGGCAGCATGAAAAGGGGGCTTACCTGATTAGCATCATGCTGAGCTGTGCTCAAGCTGGCAGGGGCTCTTCTGTGTGCCTGGGACATCATGCTGGGACTTGACAAGGTCCAGGCTGAACTCCTGGCTCTGCCAACAGGCTTGCTTAGCTAATACCTGCAGCCCAGCTACTGCACTTAGCCAGGTGCTCTGTTGCCTGCTTTAAAATACAGTCACCAATTCTTCCCTGTCCATCCCACAGGGACTTCTGCATTACAAAGATGTTGCAGCAGTTGCCTGAGGACGGCAACTGAAAAAACTCTGCAGGCGGTAAAAATGCACTGTAAGGGTCCAAGAGTCCAGCAGAGTCACCTGGGTGCCACAGAACGTCTCACAGTGAGAGCACAACTGTGGCTCTGGAAGGGGACACGACAGCTCCCTGATGCCCTATGTGACACACACAGAGGAGCAAAGTGACTGCTCAATACCATAGCAGCAACACACCCAAAAAGGGCTGCTTTCCTGCACACACTTCAATGCAGATAGGTCACACCACGATGACGCCGGCACAGAGCTCACCCCTCACAACCCATTTCCTCAGCTGACAAGAAGCAGACAAGAGGTTTTATCTCCTCAGTGGGCACAGCTCTGGCTGGTGTGGAGGGAGGCTGGCGGCTGCGGAGACACGTCTGCACCCAGGTCAGCTCTGCACCACGGGTTTTATCTCCATCCACTCCAGGGCTGCGCACCTTTTAACACCCTCAGTGTCAAATGACTTCGTGCCCCCAAGCACCATAAACTTCTACAGCCACAGTAGCTCACAGATAGGTATGGATGGTTATAAAATCACGTCCTAAATTAGGACAGCAAGAAGCTGAGATTGGAAGAGTAGGAGGAAGTCAGGAAATCCCAGGAGATGATGGTGGGGGAGGGATTTAGTCTCTTTAGAAAACAATAATACAGTTTAATCTATTTTTCTTTTGACTTTACACACTAAAATAAGCTTCTCAGCTTCTGGGGCTGTCACAAATCGTAATGAAAATAAAGCCACTGGAACCCCATCAGAAGAGTAAGAGCCATATAGTTATAATCCTGAGGAGCTGCACAGGGCTCTCCATCTTCAAAGTGTTTTACAGACAGTAATTTATTAATCCGCAAATTTCCCCTGGCCAAAAGTAACTGTTCTGCCTCTCTGCTAAGCATGAGAGACACACAGTGCAGTTCAACTCTCGGGAGAGACAGTGCAGGCAGTGGCTCTGACCTCTGGAGCCAGACCTCTGTTTCTTTCTCACTGCAGTCAGAACTCCACTGCTCCAGCCACCACCTGAATCCAGAAGCATTGGTGACATCTAGCACTTTGGAGACAACTCCAGAGCAAACAAAACCAAAGTAGCTGAAAGCCTCTGATATGGGGGAGTGTAAATAGACATGTTCACAATCCAGCAAGTAACAGCAAAACCTGAAATAAAGCTCCCAGGAGAGAAGCTCCTGGCTGCCTTCCAGCCACTACCTGCCATGCTGGAGTATCATTCTGGCCCAGTCCTGGGCTCATCCTACCACACAGTCTGTTTGATAGCCCCCAAGGGAGCTACAGAGGCATTTCCCATGCAAACATGATGATTCCCCCCACCAAAGGGCTATTTATGCATGGCAGGTACCTGCTCACACTATGTGGGTCCGTTGGATAATCAGCATGAGGCTGCTCCTCCTCTCCTGGCACCAATATTCTTCTGCTTTTGCAATTTGCTAAGACAATATTCCCAACCACGGTCATCTCCCCAGCCCTCACCCTAGAAAAGCTGAGAACTCTTGGAGGGTGAGAGAGCAGCCTGGTTAGCTGAGAGAAAAAAATGGAACAAGAAGCACAATTACAGCTACACCTTATAAATAAGTCCGTGTCTAACACTGGCCGGCTTTGTTCAGAAGTAAGAAGATAACATTATTCTGTATTCCAGCTGGCTGTTATGTTCTTTGTCCAACTGGTTTTTTATCTCTTTTAAGCCAGTGTATATTCATATGACTTCAGCAGTGCCAAAGAAACCATTGTTAAGACCAGACCTGGGTCCAGCAGTTTTTGTTATCCTTCTCTGGCTATCAGAACATCTGGGTTCATTAAGCATCCTACAACACGAGTTCCATCTTAAGGATGGCTTAGCTAGGCAAGGAGCAGAAGACCTTGAATACCACTGCAAACAGCGACCCGAAGGTCACGAGTAAGGAATTCAAGCCCATACATTGCAGATCATGTATATTCTCAAGACTAGGAATGATTTGCCCACACGTTCAGCATGAGCGAATAGAAGACTCGGGCACCAATTCAGTCTCAGGCTCTACATCTTTTACTCTACACTACTCAGATCACATTTCTTCCCTCGTACAGCTTGCACCTCCCTTTCAGCAACTGATTTTGTTTCAGCACCCGTCTCCATACGCAGCAGAAACAGCAGAGCCCAGAGAACAGATGTTTAGAGCCACAGTGTTGTAGGCAAAATCTGGAGGGGAAATAAAGTTTATGAGTTTGTCTCTCCAGTAGGAAGCAGGGTGAAGCACAATGCTAAAGCTTTCTGACACACTGCCAGAGATACTGACAGCCATAGTGGCTGAACTGGATGGAAAGACCACGTGCAGCCAGAGCAGTGCTGGCATTTTAGAGCCAAAATTCAGCAAGTGTTGGTTCCTCACTTCCTCTTGGGACTCCTCACAGAGCTTGGGACTCAGCAGAGTTGGTACCCCTGGCTTAGGCAGTCCCTGGTCAGTGCTGCTGACCAGACTGCTCCACTGGGAAGGATGGCAGAGGCAGGAAAAGTGGCAGCAAACCACAACAGAACTTGGCTGGAGAGAGAGCTGGTCCCAACAATACAGCAATACATGACTTAATAGTCAAAGCACGAAAAGGACTCAGCTGAAATGACAAATCCCTACCATGTTACACATGTTAAATATCCCAGGAGCCAGGTTCCCCAGTGAGAGCTACCCATCTCCATGGCCGTGCTTGGTGTTAGGGGACCACCAGGGCAGCTGTAGACTGTGCACAGCCCTTCTGCATTCACTCCAGATAAGCTCAGCTCTGATCCTCCTACCTACACTCCCTGCTTCGAGAAGGAAAAGCAAGTGCAAACGCTGTAACATTCCCAGAACAGAGCCAGTCTCCCAAACTGCTCTGTATTTATGACTTTGCAAGGGTGAAACCAGCTCCAGTCTCCTTTTGGTGCCAGTCCCAGGAAACCCCCGCAGTGAAACAGAGGGCTGCACAGACGGCTGCCCCTCCATCCAAGTACAGCCATCCAAGCCCATCATGAATAACAAAGGACATTCTGACAGCCAAAACCGGTTTATGAAGTCCATGGCCCAAAAAGGAAGCTTTGAACTGAAGAGTGTCTCTGACACTCACAGACCTGCAGTGGGTTTGCAGGAGAAGTGTATTTTAACTGATCACGAGACTCATGTATCACCCCCTGACTTACATCCTTGCAGCACTTTACAAGGGTTCTGACCACCCTGTACAGCAAATCTCTGCTAAAGGAGAAATATTTAAAAAGTACCAAATACTCTGCAGAAATACATGGAGGGTTCTGGTTCTGCCAGATCAATTGGCATGAGCCCGTGTGACCCAAATGCCAGGGTGCTCATTTCAGCTGAGTGAAATCAGCATCCTCCCAGCCGACTGCGTCAGCTTTTAGAGCTGCTGTAACATTTCCTGGGCAATCCTGATTCAATTGCACCTACCTCCCATTTCTGCAAAAGCCCAAGATGACTGCACGTGGGGTGTTGTAATGCTGCCTCAGCAGGAGGAGGATGTTGCGTTGGTGGAGAGCAGAACAGCTCGTCCAGAAGCACAAGCAAAGCAGGGATTTTCCTAGCGAGCAGCAGAGATCCATGCCTTCCCCAGGCACTCCTGCTACCTAGGGCTTAGTGGAGGAGACCTAGGCTGCGTATTCTTTTTCCTTTGCTGTTTCCCCTTTGCTCACCACTTCTACCCAGCCCCTGTTAGCCAGGATGGGACATCCCCTGCTGAAGATCACAGCCTACTGTGAGTGCCTGCAGCCCTTGGGCAGCCCAAGGAGAAGAACCTCCCAGGCTTCAGCCACTGCACTGAAATGAACCTTGCCAGAGTGCACGTTGTGAATCCGGCCACAATAATTCAGTGTGGTCCAAGAGAGAACGACACAAGAGCTGTTCATCTGCTCGGGGTATATTGTAACTGCTTGTTTGCCAGCACTGCAGAGGGACAAGGGTTCATGGGGGGACTTGTCAAACCCCTGCACAGCCCTTATTTCTGAACATTTCCCCCATAAAACTAGCTCCTGTTCTTTCTTCCCTCCCCCCTTCCACTCGCCTCCTGCAAATCATGCTGTCTCCTTCCACCCCCAAATAGGAAGTCCGGAGACGAGACATGCACAATCTGCCTCTTCACAAGAGCCGGGCTGAACGAGTGCCAGAGGAGCTTCGAGCATGACAACATATTTCCTGTCAGGAAAGTGAGTCAGTGAGACGGGTATCAGAGCTCCTCTTACTCTAGAAGTTCCCCTCTCCCCTTGCATTGCTGAGACATGAGTCAGAATTGGAGAGCTGAATCTCAGTCCCCTTCAGATCCAACCACGAATAACAGAGTTCAGGTTCAAGCCCGGGCTCTTCCAGCAACTCAGTGACAAGGCAGCTCCATGGGCCGAGCCCTGGTTTCGTCCCTCACAGAAGGGCAATAACGATACTGACCAAGGGCACAGAATGAGTTTGCAAAGCACTTTTAGGTCGAGGTGATGTTGCTATTTGCTAAGGCACCTGTTCACACCACACTGGTCGTCTCTACACAGAGCACTGCATAACACCCAACCAGAACTAACACTGTGTTCGTGCATTTTGCAAAAGTATTTTACACACAACCATTTAATCCAGAAATACTGCAAATACTTAAAGCTCACTGCAGATAGCTTTCCTCTCTGCACAGTAAGTGGGCAGGTCCATCACATGCCATGTCCTTACCTGAGCCTCTGCCGAGGGTGACCATGGACAGCCAGAGTGAAACCAGCAGGACACTGACCATCTTCATCCTGGGAGACAAAGCACACAGACCTGGTTATTTGACACTTTTACCACTGCAGGCCATGTTTTTAACTCTGAGTATATGTGCTTATCCCTCCACCCACCCAGTGATCCTTTAATTCTGGCATGTCCCTGTTTTATTTCATTAAGATTCCTTGACAACAGCACCCACGTGGCAGCCTGCAGGCAGCTCGCCAAACTGGGGAGGTGATGGCTCTGAAGAGGACAGCCCAGCTCACTGACTTAAGTCACCCGAATAGTCTACATCCAGGAGCACAAGGAGTTAAATGGACACTTGTAGGCTAGAAATCCCAAGCTTTGACTCCCTAAAGAAGGTCCTTTGCCAAGACCTCCTTCTGCTCATCTCTAAGAACAAGTGCAGAGAGCACTCGCGGTGGCTGTGGCACATCTACACTGAGCACGTGTTCGACAATTTGACAGGACGGCCACACCAGCGCAGTCCAAATTGGCAGGGTCTGCTGCCAGTGACCTGCAAAGGGGCTGGCTGCCAGAGACTGCTTCAGCCTGTTCCTGCAGGCAGTGGAGGCATGACAAGGCCTCACCAGCTCTTCCCAGTCAAACCCTCCTTGGAACTTGCAGGAGTAAACAAGAACCAGGTTTGTACGCTTTTCAGAAACAATCTAAACAAAAGCTTACACTTTCTAAGCAGCAGAGATAGCAAAAAAACAAGCCCAAACTTTTCCATTCCCACTACAGAACACAATTTCCTGTAATTTGAGATAAATGTATACTGCCAGAGTTTCACTGGCTGCCCGCTCCAGTATTTGGCATTCGGCTCTCAGAGCTGCTCACTCACTGGAATTAAATTTCCCTCTGTTTCTAGGTCTTTCAGCAATTTATAAGCTGGTAGTCATGAAAACTGACATCTACTGGATGCTCTCATTAAAGGGGTTAAGGTCACATTTGATATTCCTGGGTGCTGTCAGATCACAAAGGGAGAAGAGATGGTTAAAAGGCTGAACTTCATCAAAGCATCTCAGCTCTGCCAGGCAGATGCAGGAGAGAGCATGGTGATACTGTCAGGAATGTGCTCACGAGATGACAGAGAAACCTGCTCCATCAGGGTGTGTTAAAAGTGTGGGGGGAGAAGCCACAGAGCTCCCTTAAACATGTCCCTCAAAAACCTGTCCAGAATACATGCAGTACACAGAAGGGCTTTGAGCATAAGCAGAGAACACCTAAGATTGTACAGATTGCAGAGATTAACAAGAATGCGACACGTGAACTACACTACTCAAAACCCAGCAGCGGATATTGAATCCCTCCTTTTCAGTGCTTACATCTGAAAAGCCTTTGTGCGATGCCTTCCCTCTGCTGGGCTCATCTCAAAGAGACAAAGGAAATCTGAAGCATGCCTGTTCTTCCCTGCACAGCCCATGGGAAGGGCTGCACACTGCCTCTGAAGCCATCAGGCTTTCAAAAATGGTCAAGAAGCAGGGAAGAAAGTGAGATTTTTTTTTCCCTGGGGTCCAGCTGAGAGGGTTGATCATCCCTTACCACCCTCCTCCAAATTAAAATGCCAGCTGCTTATCAAACCTCTCTCCATTGCCACCTACAACCAGCTCCCAATGTTACTTAAGACTCCATAGGGAAGAAACAACATTAAGTACTCCTACTCCTTGGAAATGCTGAAGAAAGATAAAACATCTTTACACCATCAGATTGGACAGAGAGATCCAACATGCTGCACCTCTGGTAGGAATTTAGGAACTTTTGGTAATTGAGATGCTTGAAGACAGGGTGTGTAAACAGTGGTGGGGAATCATTCCCATAATAAAGATCCTTCATGGTTCCCTCTCCATTTGTCATTAGCTAAAATGCACAGCGTGTCCTAACTCACCCTTATTTTCCAGTGAGCCTCTCCTGCATTTCACTCAGATCAAACTGAATTCAGCCCTGAAGCAAGCAGGAACAACTACTGACTTTGGATGAGCTTCCCTTGTATTGAGCAAGGCCATTTGTGTGGCCTGAGGCCAAAATAAACTACTACATTTCACTCGGTGATACATGAACTCTGCAGCGAGCTAATATTTACATCCATTAGCTATGCTCACAGGAACATGCTCCTTTCAACTGTCTCCCAGAGCCACCAGGTTTCTGTTCCCGTGAGCAAGGTATCCAAGATTTCCATGCTCTGTCTGCTAGTAGGAAAATCCTTTTTTTCTTGCTCTACCCAGCTATAAAATCAGAAGCCTTACACACAGAGTGATTTACTTCTGGTTCATTCCAGGCGTTCCAGAGATCTTAGCAGTGGAGACAGATGGACACTGAGCCTGTCAGATTACAGCAATTTCTCCATTACAGAAAAGGGACACAGTTGACCACAGCCCTGGCTGCTCTCACTCTATACAAAATGAAAGGGGCCATGGAAGGGACACGCACAGAGTCAAGGGCTGGTCAAGGGGAGGCATCACAACCTCCTGGATGCCCTGACCATGCCAGCATTTACCAGTCCAGCTCCATTCCTGTGACGCATGATTACTCAAAAAAAACCCCAAAACCAAATAGCCCCAAAGCTGTGATGTCCCCCTAATAAAAAGGTCTTCCCACAGCAGTCCTGTGGTGACACAGGAGAAGAGCATTGCATTCTGTTGCAGAGAGGGGTGGGTTTTGTAATGCCCTTAAGAACCTGACATCACAGGACTACAACCCACTCTGGTCTTGCCAGGAACTGGAAGAGTTTTCTCAGCCTTTCCCAGCAACCTGCTTCTGTGTTTCGTAACAGGACAGAGCATGTTGCCATTTTTCCTGCTGTAATGCAATTCCAGTGCTGTCTGATGAACTTCTTGTGCAATTCCGCAGCACTGCAACAAAATGCCAGCGTCTGTGGCTGCAACCAAATGAGCCAGAGGCCAGGGAGTGCAAACCCAGGCTGCAGCAGAGGGCTTCACCCAACTGCATCCACCCAGTGCAAATAAAAGTAAAAGGAAATGCTAAAGGGAGCCAGGAATAAAATCAGTGAGCAGGAGAGCTTACCAGCTCAGAAACCACACTGCAGCTAGAAAGCAGGCAATCAGAGCAGCCAGAAGGCAGCTGGAGAGCTCTGATACATCCTCAGCACTCCAGGAACTTCTCACGAGACCAATATACTCTGAGGTGTTCTTAATGTCTCCATAAATTAACATTTTAATAATAATTCATAGAGTGGTTAGGGAAAATGATCCATCACAGCCCTTGCTAGAATTTTTTTTAAAATAACTTAACTTGAAATGTTCACTTTCTTTCAAATCAGAAATTGTTCCCCTTCCTGAGCACTTTTTTCTTCAAACTTTAACCTTCTGTCTACTGAGGAGCAAAGAAAAGTGGGATGGGGAAAAACACAATCATGGAAGTGTCTCCTGCTCTTAAAAGCTAAGGGGGTGGAAAGGTTTGGTTTTTTCATTTGATACTGGTCAAAAGTGGGTTTTATGTCAGAAACAACATTAATATTTTCATATAAAACAGCCCTTAATAAAACATCCTTGCCAAACAGACCTCAGCAAGGCATCATTCCTCCTGCCTCTAGCAGCATGGACCCCACAAAGCCCACGCACTTTCCAAACAATTATAAAACAAAAGACAGACGTCAAGTACTTAACGAAGAGAACTGCACTCAGTCTAAGTACTGCACACCTATTCTCAAAGACACTGTACCAATTCCTCAGAACAATGCTGCATTTTCCAAGAAAAATGCCTTTGTCCCTCCTATCCATAGGCCTCTAGGGAGAGCTGATAGGTTTTTTGCTTTTCACTGAGAACTCACACTATGGCCTGCAGAACAAAAGCGCTCTTCAGAACCTTGCCACTAAGTGCTCTGACTGAAAGGGCATTTAAAACAAAGCAGTTTCTGAAAGAGGAAATAAATAACTTGAGCCAAAGCAGGTTTTACGTGCTATTTTCCTTCTGTAATTCTGTCCCAACTCAAAAGAATTTGAGAGCCCCAAAAAATGGGATGCAGACACAGGAAGGCTAGCAAAATCCAGAGTGGGCTAGCTTAGAAAATGCTTTGGTTCTATGCCACACGGACTTGGAGATGAAGGTTGATTGATGGGCTGCAGAGCAGAGCTGGTGCCCAGGAAAGGGGCACAGCTCTCTGCTCACAGTCACAGCATGCCCACGAGCCCTGGGTCCCTGCATCATCACACAGCAGCTTTAGAGAAGGCTGCTCGATGAGTTTGCTGGGTTTTCTTATGGGGAAAAAACCAGATGTAAAGTTCAAGTAAATTCAAAGAATCCAAAAGGCAGAAAAGGGCAGCCTGAAAAAGCAGCTGCAGAAAAGTAACAGCAAAAACACTAATGGAAAATGGGAAAAGGCCCTTCAGCCCTCCAGGAAACACTTTTGCTTTTCAGTATGTGCAGGAGTAAGTCAGACAAAAGGAGGAATTACTGTAGCATAAACCATCTTGGTGCCATTTATCCAGGGTTTGCACAGTGTCTCTCTTACCCTACTTCTCCCCCAGAGGCCACGTGGGCACTGCCCGACACTGTCCCACTCTGTCCTGCCCAAAGGGGAGCCTCTCCTGCAGAGAACTGGTCAGTCCCAGGGACAGCCCTCCAGAGGAACCAAATGTGACACCGAAATCTCTGGAGACCTGGGCAGAAAGACAGGCCATGGGTTTTGGAAGTCCAGCCTTTACTCCCCAGGAGGAATAACCACATTCGTTACAATTTTCATCTGCAGATGGCTCCCAGGAACGGAGCAGGGAGGAATCCAGCAGCAGTCTGACGATGAGCACCGTAAGCAGCACACAGCACTCTCCCTGCTCTCATGCATGCTATGCCACACTCATCACTTCAAACACAGGCACATTGACCAGAGGGCCCCCAGTGCTGTCCTCAGAAAAAACATTCGCATCTCTCCTGAGGGCAGGGAGCCCAATTTGTCTTGGCAGCAGCTCCTGGGCACATTTCAGCAGGAATAAGCAGGGCTGAAGCTGCCCTGCAATCAGGGATATCACAAGAGCCATAGGTGTGACCCAGTCACTGTATCTGCTGGTGACACATCCAAGGCAGGGACCTGCAAAATCAATGCTGGAGTCCCACCTGTGCCAGGGTAGCTGCCAGGTCACCAGGCCACCGCACGCCTGACAGCAGAGAGGGCTGAAAGAAATCTGCTCTGAAATGTTTCTATTACAAAAGTAATTTATGTCATCAGAACCAAAGGAAATGCTGAAATTTGAGCAGCCTGAAAGCTTTTCACCAGCTAGAATCACAGCAGATATTACACACCTGCTTTTGCAGAGGGAAAAAAAAAATTAAACTAGTGGGAATCAGATGGAAAGTTGCCCTGGTGAGAGATGTCTCCTGTCACTAGTACAAAGGATTTTCTGGCTTGCTTGGCCAGACTTGGCCATTGGCACACAGAACCTGGAAGCACTGGCTCCCAGCACTGGGCAGTTACAGTGCTCACACACAGCTTTACACCCAGGGCTACTGAGTACCCTGAAGGGAGAAAAAAACAAACCAAAACCAAACACACAACAAGGAAATCTGGAAATAGTCTCCTTAATCAGCAGCTCAACCAGCTCACTGCCAGCCAAGGACATGACACCAGGCATCCAAGGTGGCTCCATTTGCTTGTTACCCACCACAGCCCCTCCCTGGCTTCCTACCTGCACATCCAGGCCAAGGGCTGCAGCCTGATGGCTTTTTAATAATTACTTTTTATGAAATCCCCAACATGGAGATGAACAAGCTCAGCAGTGTGATGCTCCAGAGTCACCATGGGAGGTGATCCCAAGCTATTTCTCCTTCAACGGAGCAGCATAAATTGCAGAAGCAAGACTGCCCTTCCAAGAGCACCAAGAGCTCCTGAGGGCAGAGCTGGCAGCAGCCTCTCCTCAAGCTCAGAGGCTCGGGGAGAAGTGTGGAGACTTTCATTCACAGTGAGTCATTCCTGGGAGCTTCCTTGGTAGTGCAAGATTTGCCTCTGCCAGTGCCAGTGTTTGGGACATGGAGGTGAGATTTCCAGGCAGGGAATTTGTGAGTTGCTATTGGCATTTAGATACCATTTCCTGGCACCCTTTCGGCTCAACAGATTTAATGCTAACAATGAGAATTCAGAGGAAGAAGCCTTTTTTCTCCCTCTCAAAAGAAAAAAAGTGCAATCTAGGCATGCAGAGAGAAGTGGAGGGGGGGCTTGAAAATGTACCTGAAGAGATTTGGCATCCCCTGCTTCCCTTTGCAGTTTTCCTGGGGTCCTCTAAGGACTCGGAAAAGCAGAAGTGCTACAGATCTTGCACACTGCTCTGCTGGAATCCAGGGTGCCACTGATTATACTCTGCCACCAATTTAACGGGCAGAGCACGCTGCATTTCATACACAGAAAATAAATGAGCTCCCTGTCACCTCTAAAAAATATGCACACCTGGACAAGTCAAATAAGAGCTGGGACTACTGCCTAGAGATCTGTGGAGTGGGCTGGAGAGGGGCAGGTAGAGCCACAGCTATAAAATCAAACAGCATGGATTACAAATGGATCCATGCTGGCCACTGAGCAGTTCAAACACTAAGCTACAAGAGCACTTCTGTGCTCAAGCAAAAGGTATCCAGCTAAGATAGTCTATTTTTTGAGTGTGAATAGCCAGGGAATGAAAAGTTCCCAACAGTGCTTCAAAGAGAGCTGAGATCTTCCATGAAGCCAGACACAA
The DNA here is from genome assembly GCF_965178545.1 of Coloeus monedula. NCBI lineage: Eukaryota > Metazoa > Chordata > Aves > Passeriformes > Corvidae > Coloeus > Coloeus monedula. Next base: position 15,483,838 of record NC_138790.1, read on the forward strand.
TGCTTCTATTTTGGACAACTCTGTTACAGTGAAAGGAGAGTTCTGAGAAACATGCACATATTGCGCTACCACAAAATAAACTGACAAACTAATCTTTACACAGAAAAAAAGAAATCTGCAATCAGCGTGGCTCAAAGACCAGAGAAGACTTAAGGAATCCAAAGGGAGATCCCTCCCTCACTGGAAAAGCTCCAATTAACTGTCATGGAGCACTTGGAGACATCTGACAACGTGCATTTAAATACTCATTCTGCCTACTGACCTTTTTAATGGTTTTACAGAGTAAGCAGCTCCACTACCCTCCCTAGGAGGTTGTTCCACTGCCCCAGTGGACACAGCAGCACATCCACACTGTGCAACAGATTGCACAGCAGCAGCCCCAAGCTCGCTCAGCACAAGTCTCTAAATCCAGAGAATACAATGCAGCTTCAAGCAGGTTTTCAGATGGGTTTAATGCCTTTTTCAGGACAGGTCCAGGACTCTCAAACCCCAGAACAGCTTTCTCAGGAGCCTTGCAAGCCCAGCCCGGTCCAGCCAGTGCCCTGCAGTCCCACTCCGCATCCTCCCTGTCACACCAGGGGCTGCATCCAGGCCTGCTCAGCACCACCTGGAACAGGCTCTCAGAGTAAAAAACACTCCAAAAGCTTTTTTCCTTAAGTTCAAGCCCTTGCTGCCAGCTACATACCTGCTCCTTCACTTCATCTCCCCCCCTCACATCAGTATGGGCTTGAGGACCAGATTCCCAGGATAGCTGCTATATATTCAGACAACATCTTTCCCTTCCTGTTCCTCCAGAGAGGGACACAACAGGCATAAATCCTCCAAGCACCACCACGCTCCAGAGCACATCATCACTGTCTTCCCCTCCCAACAATCTGCTTTCCTCTGGTGCCACAAATTCCTCAGGCAGCTGCAGTGTCTCCAGCACCACTATCAGGTTTACCCATGCTGCTGCCAGCGAGGAAGCCCCAGCTCTTCCTGATGCATAAGAGAATGATCTCCTCAAGTGACTCTGGGTATCCTGGGATGAGCAACATATTCAAGGGTAAAATCAAATCAGAGGAGTTTTTCAAGTTTGGTCCACACAGCATTTTCACACCTGGTACTTATATTAATCATGTTAATTTAATCCCATTTAACCTTATAAGTAAAAGCAAACAAGAGTAAGACATCAAGATGCCTCAATCCCTGTCCTGCAGCTCAGACAGGCTGCTCCAAGTGTGCTTTACACATCAATCGATTTAAAGCAATATAAAAATAGAAAGGCCAGGAGCTACCAGCCTCCCCCAGGACAGCACCCCACTTAAAAACAGTTCTCCTGATATTCTTCCAGCCCTCCACATTCCCAACCCACCCACTCGGTCCTCCTGGTGACTATCAGAGCAGCTTTCTTTTGCATACCTGTCCCTTTCTGGTCAGCACAGGATGGCTGCATTCTGCAAAGGGGACTAGAAAAAGCTGTGTACACACAGAAAAAAGGAGGAAAAGAGAAACAGGAATGAGACAATCCTTCCCCCCATCTATTGCTTTTGCATGTCTCTAACATTTCCCTCTGCAAATATTCTGTTGCACCATCACAGGGAACTTCTCAGGCTCTGCCTGCAGTGGCCCCCTCAGTGCAGCTTGAAATTCAACCTTCAAAGAACAGCACCCTGAAATTTGAAGTCCAGGAGCCTCCTTTGAGAAAGTCTGCTCTGTGACCCACAGCACCTACACAGTGGGAATGCTGAGACAGAGCTGAAGGCAGCAGTATGCTGTGATTGTCATCAATATTAATTATTTGGGGAGAATATGATTGATCTCACAAGGGCAATGAATTCATTTCTTCAGCTGAATGACAAACAAAAGGCAATACATGCACTGCTGACATTTCCAAAGGCTACAAGGAAGAGACACAAGGAAATACTGCTATGCACTAAAGCCCCGCTGCAAAGGGCCAAAAATCTGAGAAGCCTCTGAAATTTTCACTTCTGAGCACTTTCAGTGCAGGAAATGGATGCCTTCATATTCTCAAATCTGTGTGGACCCCAGCCCTGGGCTGGCTCACCTCTTTGCTTTGAGAGGAAGTAATCACTGAGTGTCTTTGGAAAGTTGGGTGTCGTGGTTTGACACTGGCCCAATGCCAGGCACCCATAAAAGCCACTCGCTCACCCTCTCCTGCTACAGCTGGGCAGAGGAGAGAAAAATTAATGAAGGGTTCATGAGTTGAGATAAGGACCAGGAAAAAACACTCCAAGGGCAAAACAGGCTCAGCTTAGAAGTACATAGTGAATTTATTGCTAACAGAGTCAGAGGAGGATAATGAGAAGTAAAACAAGCCCTTAAAAAACACCTTTCTTCCTCCAACCTCTCCCTCCTTCCCACCGACAGTGCAGGGAGACAGGGCATGGGGGTTTGGTCAGTTCATCACCGAGATTTTCTCCTGCTGCTCTGGGAGAGGAGTTCCTCCCCTGCTGCACCGTGGGGTCTCTCCCACGGGAGACAGTTCTCCATGAACTTCTCCAATGTGGCTCCACTCTCAGGAGCAGCAGCCACACCGCACCTGCTGCAGCCTGAGCCCCTCCCAGGGGCACACAGCCCTCCCAAACCTGCTGTGCCCCTGGGTCTCTCTTTCCACGGGGTGCAGTCCCTCAGGGACAGGATGCTCCAGCCTGGGAGCAGGGCCCTCTCTCTCCACTGGGTCTCCCACTGGATCACAGCCTCCTCCAGGTGTGGGCACCTCCACCATGGGCTGTGGGTGGATCTCTGCATCCCCCTGGATCCCCATGGGCTGAGGGTGGATCTCTGCATCCCCATGGATCCCCAGGGGCTGAGGGTGGATCTCTGCATCCCCATGGATCCCCAGGGGCTGCGGGTGGATCTCTGCATCCCCCGGGGATCCCCATGGACTGCAGGGGCACAGCTGTTTCACCATGGTCCTCACCATGGCCTGCAGAGGAACCTCAGCTCCAGTGCCTGGAGCACCTCCTGCCCCTCCTTCTCCACTGACCTTGGTGTCGCCAGGTTGTTTTCCCTCACATGTTCTCACCTCCTTCTCTTCTCTGGCTGGAATTAAAACTGCATGTGCCCCACTTTGTCTTGATCCTCCTCCCAAACATGTTATCACAGAGGCACCACCAATCTCTGCAACTGGCCCAGCCTTGGCCAGCAGCACGTCCATCAGGGATTGGCTCTGCTGGACATGGTGGAAGCCTCTAGCAGCCTCCCACAGAAGCCACCTCTGTGGCCCCCTGCCACCAAAAACCAGGCTGTGCAAACCAACACAGTTTGGTTGAGTTTCCCTCCTGCTCTTTGACACTTCATGTCAGCAACTACAGAGTCATTGAACCTGTCAGATAAGAGGGGAAAAAAATCTTATAAGAGGGAAACATTACCCTCCTGACTATGAAATGCAAGGTACAGCTCCCCTGTGCAATGGGAGAAAAGGATGACACAACCAGCCTGGAGAAAAGCGTTTCTATCTCTCCATGGCCTGGGGTCAGGGAGTCTGTATGTGCGAAGCCTCCCAAGGAGACACAGTCAAACAGCCTCCCTAAATTCCACCAAGCAACATGAGAGAGGACAAGGAAGGAGGAGAAAGGTAAATGCACTGAAACTGTGGCTATTTTTTCAGGAGAATGGATATGGAGGAAATACCATCCCAGTCCACAGGGATGTTATTCCAATGGAGTCTGAGTTCTACCCTTCAGTCACACCAACACATCAGCTCAAATGCAACCAGCACAATTTGCTAGAACAAAACATTTTGGGATCCAGCAGCCCATCCATGCTCATTCAGAGAGGAGGGGTGCCCTCAAGACCCCCACAGCCTGCCAGCTGGGCAGCAATATCCTCCTCCCACTACCCAGATCCCTCTTAAAAACAAGGACTGGGAGGTATCTGTGCTTGAAGGAAGAGGGGCTATTTCTCAACAGAACAAATCCCATTATTTGTATTAGAGTGAATTTGCATGGGTCTTACTGTCAAAACAAGTACTTTTTTTTACATATCTCAGAGCTTTGACTCAACAGACTGCTAATAAATTCATGTAGGTGGGGCCCTGGATGCTACTATGGTGGGAGGGAGGTGAGGTTTTACTTCTTGCAACAGGACTAACCTGAGAAAAAATAACTAGAAATTTGGACTCCTTGCACTGAAAAAAAATAACTAGAAATCTGGACTCCTTACACTGCCATTTACTAGGCTCCTGTAAGTCTCTAAGGTTGAAGATTTTAAAAAAATCTCTAGTTTAGGGTAGAAATATGAGTTTCTGGCTAATGCACATGAAACCCATATGTAGGCATCAATCATCAAATGCAGTGCATGAAAAACTGTAGTACCTCCCTGATAATCAGGCATTAGAAAACTTCTAAACGGCTGTCCCCTGAACCGAGTGCATTAGTAGAGGCTTCTGAAATCTGTGCCTCTGTTTCCCCAGTCACATTTAGAACAGCCTCCCCCCACCTCACACCACAGCAGTGCATCTTAAAAGTCTCTAAAGTGCTTAGAGATGCTGAGATGAAAGATAACATATGAGTGCAAAGTATGGATTAATTCCCTGAGCTCAGCAGTCAGTGGAGCTGATGGGGCTAAAAGAAACACATATCCACCACAAAAAAACTGGGGTTCTGAGCCTGTCTTATATAGTAACTACTTAAGCAACAGTTCCCTTGGAACAAGTCGTTTTGGGACCGGTTAGTTGGGCACATGGAGCCGCAGCAGGCAGGAAACAGAGAAATGCAATATACTACTACAAAAAATAGATGCTTTTCCAGAAGGTCTTCAACCTGTTCCTATAGAATTTGGCGGTGGGATTTAAACTCGTTTTAGTTAGAGCTGTTCACATTTTAGCAACGACCACATAAAGAACATGGCCAAACGCAATTTGAAAAGCTATTTCCATTTCTGTTTGTTTTTATAAATTATTAAAAATCCAGTTTAAATAGTGCAAAGAAAACTTTAAATTGAGCAAGATAAGTTCTGGCATCTTTCCAAGTAGAAGGCAAACCCCAAAACGTTACTGCAAATCCAACAGATGGGAGTTATTTTTCACTCTTCAAAATTTCATTCCTTTGCACCGAGATTAACTGTAATTAGCTCTTTATTTACATTTAAGACAAAAAGTAAAATGATAAAGAAAGGCAAGCATAACCACAACTCACAGGCAGAAAAAGGCCAAAACCAAAAACCAACAAAAATTCCCTCTGAGAGGAAAACATGTCTTTCTCGCCAAGCAGCATAATTGTTACAAATATACAGTTAAACAACTCCACAGCATCCTGTCAGCACTAAGGATAAACATTTAAGTCACAGTTTTGCAAGCTTTTACACACAAATTGATCAAATACCTAAGAATCATCCTTGGAACACTGGAAAAATCTCACATCCCTCTAAATGAGCAGCATCAGGCCTAAGAGAGGCAAGATACTCCACTTTTATTTCAGTCACGCAAGGGATTAAACAAAACTGTGAGGAAAACAAACAAACAAAAGCAAACCCAGCAGCTTTCCCAGGTAAAGAGACAGGTATTAAAACTTACTCTTTTTTTTCTTTACTCTTTTTTCAAAGCCCTCTTCTAATTCTGATAACACCTCGGCTTAGTAAAGCTGAAGAGGTTTCTTAAGTGTTTGTGTAAGTGCATGATTCACGTTGCATCATGTTTCAGCTGCAGCACAGCAAAGCTGTCCAGGGAGCTGCATGGGGAGTCCAACTCCAGCCTCGGACCTGCACCACGGAGCTCCCACCTGCACCCAGAGAGCCCCTGACCCGTGGCCACAGCCAACACTGCAAGGGTTAAACAGCAGAGCTTGCCCAGCCTTCCCTAAACAAGCTGTTAGCAACAAAAAAAAAGAGTGAGCAGGCCTGAAGACAGCCTCAAATGCTTCTGAACCGACTGGAGACTTGGCCATGGCAGCTGAGGGGTCTCAATTCCCATGATGGACATCGGACGGGAGTGCTGGAGCATCCAGTGCTCCTGCCAGGCACGGTAATGGGTCTCCTTCTGTGGGCACCTAGAGAGAGATGGGAAGAGCTGGTAGCTCTTGATGGCCCCACTCTGCGTGGGATTTCCAAACTAATGGCTCTCTGGCACCTTCCTAGTGCTCCCAGGAGAAGGAGCCACCTACCACTTCCCTGATTGAGCCCAGGATACATGGAAATCTCATACTCTCTGCTGCAAATAGAGCGTTTAAGTTAACAGTCTCTTTCTGTTAACACATGTAAATGTAAAAAGACTCCATAAGAATCAATGTAACTTTTTCATATAAATATCAAGTCGACACATAACAAGACAGAGAAGAGGGAGGGAGAGAAGAGGAGGGAGAGAAGAAGGAGGGAGATCCAGACACCAGGGACCCTGAATCCACTCACTGCAAAAGTTAAGGACTGAAATAATTCTCATTTATTCATATGAGAAAGTGAAGCTCTCACTCTCTCACACTCTCTCCTTCTCTTTCCCTAATGCTCTCAGATACTTCTATCTTTAGCCAATTATCCCTGCTGTAATTTTCTTTAAATTGTAATTGGATAATCATCCAGACTCAGGGGAAACCTGTGTCAGAGGAATTCCTGGGGATATATTCCCATTTGATGAAACTGAGAGTTGTTAAATTGACAAAGGACTGACTAAAGACATGATTCCTCACTTGTAGTGAAAATACTGTTTAACAAGCAACTAATTTTAGAGAACCCTCTAACAAAATACATACACTTATACACTCATTTTCCTGCATTTTCTGCAAAATAAGACTCTGAATTTATGAATATCATGTTCTGTGCATGTGTCTTATTGGAACCTCTGAGGCTGAACACAGTAAACACTCTGGCCAAGATCGAAATTCCCTAAAGCGTAGGCACCATTTGAAGTAATTTCCCCAAATCAGTTCCCTTCCTGCACTCTCTGAGCTCATCTGGCTCAGCTGCGTGCAAAAGCCGCACACGGGCCAGCGCTGTGGCTAAGAAACGTCAGATTAGCCCTCTGCCTGGCAAAAGCACTGGTGTGGGGGGGAGAAATCCTAAAATACCTCCCAAAAGAAGCTGCTTTGTTCCAGTTGAGCAGTGAATCTCAGCCACACTGACGGTGGAGCAGAACAAAGCAGCTACAAACCGTGGATGCAAGAGCCCCACCTGCACACAGCCCCCGAGCACACGCAGGCTGTGGAGAAGGGTCAGCTCAAGCATGGCACACCTGACAGGCAGCTCTGCCTTCCTTCTGCCTTTGTATCTGTCCCACTTTGCCCAACCAGAGGAGCTCCAGCTCTCACTCACTGGGTACAGAGATGCCACTGGCCAGGCTGCATCAGCCTGGCAGCACAGAGGAGACAGGCTCTGCTCACAGGGGCAGCGAAATCCATGAGCTGTGTCAAGAGAAAGGGAGGGGAGGAATGAGGAGAGCAGGCAATGCCTGAACTGTGAGCTCTGCTGTAGAACGTGTTTCAGCTCCAAGATAACGTGGCGCTGTTCACAGATTTCAGCTTATATAGGCTTTTCCCTATTTCTATTTTTATTCCCAAAGCACTCCCCGTTACTGGATGATAAAAAAAAAAAAAAAAAGACATGAATGCATTCACATGCTGATATAATCTTCCTAACTGTCCACCTGGCTAATGCAACCTAAGAGCCAAGCTGGGGCACCTTCTCTTCCACACCACTAGCCACAAGGGCTTTGTGGCAAGTTTTTGCAAGTCAGAGTCTTGCTGAAATGGGAGGACACTTGACAAGAGACGGGACCCAGGACAGATGGGGAAAGAAATATGGATCATGTGCCTGCCAAAATAATCAACAGAGAAATCAAAACGTAAGTGAGAAGAAGGAATAAAACCACAAATGTTGGCCTCTTATTCTGAAGGAGTACAATGCTTCCTCCCTAGAGCTGGCATCTGGTTCATGCAGGTCTTGAAGGAATAAGGCTGGGACAAAATCCCTCTGCCTCATTCTTCCTATATGCTTATTTCAGAGCTTAAAATTACAGCTCTGAAGCCAGCAAGGAGGCATTTCCCACACCTCCTAGTATCCAGGCACCATCCAACCTACTGCCACACCACTCTCCCTATCTATGCGTGTTTTGGGGTGTCAGGTGTTTTTGGGATAGTGCTACCTGACCCAGGGGATGAGGCTGCTGGAGCCCAGAACAGGGCAGTACTCATCCCCACTGCATGTGCTCATGCATTCATGCTCAAATGCAGAATACCTGCACAAATCAACAGAGTCTGGAAGGGGAGAGCCCAGAAGTGTTCAGACACAAGCTTTCCTTCCACACTGTGGAGGGATCAGAGGACCTTCTGGACTCTGGGGAGGCATGGACAGACAGCAGCAAGCATCATATCACATGCAGACACTTTGAACTCAAGCTAGAAGCAGAGACGTGGAAAGCAATCCCAGGGCTGTGTGGATGCAGCCCTGCACCATGCAAGCCCTGCATGGAGGCATTGAGTGAGAAACATAACCTCTCACCCCACAGCCCTTCCTTCAGCTCCATGCAGCAGCTTCCTTCCTCCAGCACCACCTTCCCAGCTCAACATTTCCCGGTCACTGCAGTGCCCTGCAGCCTTCCACCACCCCAAGTCCTCACAGGCTTACTCTCCATGTCCCTCATTATCCTACATCCTTAACTGCTCCTCCAGACAAGGCGATCCCAGCAACAACACCATGCCTACTTCCAGAGAAGAAGAATATCTGGGTATTTGAGTTTAATCCTCTCTGCTTGCCCTCTCCTGCTCACCACAGGCAGGCAATGGAGACAGAAAGCAGGACCTTTTCCAGCATCAAGCCTGCCCACCCGAGAGCCTATGGGGTTGGAGTGATGCTCTCCATGAAAACAAGGGATGCTTTTCCTGCAAGGAATACAAGACAGCAAGTAAATCTTCCAGAGCTGCCAAATACAACCTGTTATAAATGGCCCTCTAAGTTATGAGATATAGACTCTCCACAGTACAGTTAATAAATAACAGCTCACAATCCTTCTAAGTATGGAAGCGTATGTTGGGTGACAGTTCTGCATGCCCGAGAGGGGCATGGTTAAAAATGGAGTGTCAGGAAAATAATACTTTTTAATTACAAAGGAGATAGGGTTTTTTAAAATATAAGGAGCCTGCTGCAATCTCCCAAATCCAGAAGTGAAAAGCCTTTCCTAGGACAAAAAACTGAATGCATGGAACAAAATCCATCATTTTATAAGAAAAAAAAGATCTGTAAAGCCAACCAGAATTTTATCCAAGCATTATAACCAGCTATTCACAAAACAGAGGTCAGGAGGAAAAGAGAGTGTGTGCATGTGAGAGGGCATTTATAATCCAGTTTACTGTGACATCCTAAGGCCCCAAGATCAGGGTTCTGTTGTGCCAAGCACTGTACAGGCACACTCCAAGAAACCAGCCCAGAGCGAGGAACAACCACTGCCACTGTAACAGGGGAAAGCGACACTGGCACAGAAAAGCAGTGAAGCCCTGATGGTTTCCTTTTTCCCCTTCTTTTTCAGGAAACAATTCCTACCATCCAGTTTCCCTCCAGATACCCCCCCAAACTGTTTCACATAAGGGGGCAGCTGCCCCCAACAAGCACAGCAAAGGCCATCTTGCTGCCAGCATCTAATCGCTTCCAGTCTATTTTCTTGGACATGTCTCTTCCACTTTATTTCTCTGCTACGGCTTAAGCCTGATTCCTTCCTCTCCCCACTTCCATTTCAGAGACCCTTTGACAGCAGAGAGCAGGTATCAGAGGCTCACGAATTTGCAATACGGGTGAAAATTAAAGTTGCATTTCTCAGTGCCTGTAGCGCTCCAGCCAGGAATACACAGATCTCCATGGCCAGGGGAGCGAATTAAAGCAAACCCCTCCGCATGTCGGGGACCGGGGGCACGGCCAGCGCGGCTGCAGGAGAAGCGGAGACAAACCCGCGGTCCCGCAGCTCGGCTCGGCCCCCGCACACCGAGGGATCGCCGAGGGTCCCCGAGGTCCGCGGGGGTCCCCGGTCCCGCGGCGACACCGGCACCACCGCGTCCGCTGCCGCCCCCGCTCCGCTCCCGCATCCCCGGCCTCGCACGCTCGCTCTCACCGTGCCCACCCGTCCTCCCTCGCCCGTGGCCGCCGGGCGCTGCTCCTCGGGCTCTCCCGAGCGGTTTCTCTTCTTTCTCTCCTATCTCCCCCCCGTGCCAGCCGAGGAGCGGGGGCCGCTGCCGGCTGCGCGCTGCCGCCGCCCGTCTCCTCCCGCGCACCCCGCGCCGGAGCTGGAATCCGCCTCCTCCGACTCAAACTTTCCCTTCGCGTGCGGGAAGTTCACGGTCGGGGCGGGGCGGGACAGGCTCCCTTGTCCCTTGTCCCTGCCCCCGCCCACAGGAACACGGGCGTCCCCCGCGCAGCCCCGCGCAGCGCGGCTCACCTGAGGACGAGGGGAGCGTACAGCTGTGCCCAGCGCGCCGCGCTCTCCTCTTCTTCCCCCTCTTCTTCCTCCTCTTCTGCGTTCTCGCCGCCGTCCCCGATCCGCGCCCCCGGGCTCCGCTCCGCCCCGCCCGCCCCTTTCCCCGCGGCCGCGCTCCGTGCGCGCTCGGGGCGGTCCCGCCGCCCGCGGCGGTCACTGCGGGGCAGCGGGTCGGAGCCGCCGGGCGCGGTGCCGGGGAAGGCACGGCTCCGTCCCTCGGAAGGCACGGCTCCGTCCCTCCCGCAGCTGGCGGCTCCGGCCGGGGGAGGCGGGGTGCGAGGCGGGGTGCGCGGGGCCACGGCTCCCTCTCCTGGCCGGAGCCGTCCTGCCGGCGCTCGCTGCCGGGGGCCGAGAGGCGCCCGGAGCCCTCGGAGCTGGCCCGGAGCCCTCGGAGCTGGCCCGGAGCCCTCGGAGCCGGCCCGCTGCCTCTTTCTGCGTGGAGCGGGCTGGCGCACACAGCCCTGCCGCTGCCGCAGCCCCTGCGCGCTTTGCGGGCCACCTGCCCCCCCGGAAAATAAAGTTTCCCATTCTCCCCTCTGGTGTGCTGCGACTCCTTCCCAGTAGTTTTCTCCCAGGGCTCCCTGGACATTCTGATGCCACCTCGTCCCGGAGAAGTGGCACCGTTTTTACTGTATGGCAGATGCAGCCTGGATGAGGCTGAAATTGTTGATGGATGAGGAATGGGCACCTGAAACAGGCTGCAAGGGCAGAGTCGGGGAGTCTGAGGAGTGGAGTAAAAACCTGCCGAGGTTTGGGCTAGCACCTGCTCCTGGAGAATGTGGCCAGCGATTATCAGTGCAGCCGCTAGCGTAGGAGTGCCCTTGCCCCAGTCCGTGAGGAAAGCTCATTGTCCTCTCAGGTTGGCCTGGAGTCTCTTCCATCCTGGCAGTGAGGAACCTGCCCTTATTGGTACTTTTATCACATCTTGGCAGGCTGACAGCAGAGTGAAGTGGCTGGACACAAAGCCTGTAGTGCTAAGGAAACTCCTGTCTGCTCAAAGTGCTGCAGCACTTCTTGGCACTATTGGCTACAACACCTGGACTGAGTTCAACACCTCAGTTGTTATCCTCAGAAGGTGATCCCAGGATATCTAGGAGGCCAAATTTCACCCCACCCCATGAAGCTCCTCTGTAACAAACCTGTCCTGAGGAGCAGGGTCTGACCAAGGCATCATAGCCATTGTTAGCACCCGTCTCCCCATCCCTCTGCCACATGAGGCACCGCCGCACACACGGCTACTGTGAAAGGGGGTCCCTGCCCTCAGTAGCCCCTCCAGCTCACCAAAGAGGGCACATCTAAAGCTCCCTCCCCCCCGAGGAACAGGAGCTGCAGCCTGGCTGCGCCACTGGCTGTGAAGGGGCTGTGGTGGGAAGCCAGTGCTGTTCCTGCAGCTCCAGCAGGAAAACTCTTCCTCCTGTACCTCTCTCTCCTTCCCTTCCCAGGGTTCTGGCACAGCAAAATTAGGCAGAAAGTTTCTTATCTCAGCAGCTTTTGTGTCCTGGTGGTGAATGCCCTTGAAAATCTGCCTATTTGGCTTGTGCTTAGAATCAGCTCTACTCGAGCCATCTCTAACACAATTCCATCCAAATATTAAAGTAACTTGTTAAGGCAGAGCTCTGTGAAGACTAATTTACCCCACTCGAAAGGCAGATTAGTGCATATTTTGCTCCATGCTACCTGCACTGCTCCAGGACTTAATCTTGTCTGGAGTTACTTTAGGTATCTGTGTAACTTGGCTGCATTACTGAATATAGACAAAATTGGAATAGCAAGGCACATTTTATGAGCTGTATTTTCCAACATACTTACTGAGAAATATGTGCTTAAAATCATCTGTTGAAATACGACAGTCCACTTTTCCCATAGAAGATGAAATAACAAAATGGTTGCATATTTTAGTCATGATACTTAATGCAGCTGTGGGAGTAGCTCATCTCTTCTGGTGGTTGTTACAAGAATTAAATAATAATAATAATGATTCCTTGTTCTGCAAAGTATCTGCCATCCATAGATACAGATCTGGGATAGGACATGTCATTATTCTTGTTTGGGAGGATCCAGGCACTGTTGCAATACTGGTAATGCAGGTTAACACACACCCTGAGAAATTCATACTGTTCCAAACTCCAAGCCTGCCAGTGCAAATTAGGGTCTTTAGGCCACGATCATTAATTTCCTCTGATTTTGATGAAAAGCCGGAATTCGGCTTTAGACTTCATTGAAAGGCTCATAAAATAAGATTCAAGACCAAGTTTCCAGAGACTGGTTAAAAGCTACAGCTGATAGCAAAGCCCTAAACTACACCTGCTTATTGTGTTTTCATGGGAAATGTTTCAACCCCTTCTGTTTATGGATTAAAAGAATCAACAATTTCCTACTGTAAAATAAGGGTAATATTGCTCACTTGGGCTCAGTGCTGTCATAAGGATATTTTTGTATTGCTATTTTTTCTCCCATCCTCTCTCCACACTTGCACATGCTATTTCTGTGCAGGTTAAAATGCAACACAGTTACACCCTAGAGTGAATTATACTACGTTTTGAAGAGCAATTCAGTAAAATGAAAACATTTTTAAGCTCAAAAAGGCAGCATTGTTGCACAATTTTTGGACAGGCAGCAAAGAGTAGCATTACTAAGTGAAACCACGGGGGGGACTTAAGTAGCAGAGGAATGTGTTGGTGTTGAGCCAGGACACTGGAGCTTCTGGCATTGCAAGAGCTGTGAAAATATTCCACAGACCTCCAGTAACAAGTGGCCAAAGGCTTTGTTTTGCTGCTGTTCTAGTCCCGTTAGGCAATTTAAAGTTACAAGCACAGGAGGATCCTGGATCACAGAGCCCAGCTGTTTGCTGTGCCAGGAATAGTGTTGTTTATGGTCCTTTTCATGAAAGGACCATGCTCGGACTTAAAACAATTTTGTGTTTTTGCCTGTTACTCCTCTGTGAGATTCTCCCAGGCTGTCCATGTCCCTGCTGGTCAGGAGCCTTTTCCCACATGTTCTGGCACCAGCACTGGCTCTCATTTCAGTAGCTGTTTTGCTCACTTCTCCTTACTCAGGTATTTTTATGGAGATGGTTCTCATCTCCCTTTCTCGCTGAGCTACACAGGACTGGCTTTTCAATCTTCTTTCCTAAATGACTCTCGGTTCACCTAAGACCTCTTCCCTCCATCTGCTGTGGTTTCAATTAATCTTAAAGTTCATATGGATTACCAAAAGTAGTTAGAGTATTAAATGGGAGGAGGTCTCACTAATGCTTCATACAATGACATTAAAGTCCCCATTTCTCACTGAAATACCTCACCTGGTAATCCCAAGATTGCATTTATCTTTCTGCAAATAAGCTGTAGTGGTGACCTCATATTTCTCCTCCATTTTTGCTTGCAATACTAAGTTCCCAGCCTCGATCAGAAACTTGTTACTATTCCCGTGTCAGTTCCAAATTCCCTTGTTTTTGTCCCAACTCTCAGCCTGCACAGGGTTTTCTGATTTGTTTGTTCTTAGCCAGCATTTCTGATACTGGGAGATCAAGGTAGTTTCATAACCTCTAAAGGATATGTTCTTGCTTGTTAATCACACCCACCTAACCCATTTTTCCTCCTTCCTAGTTCAGGAAATAAGCCCTAGACTACATATAATTATAGTCTGTGTAGTTATAAATGAACGTGCCTTCTCTGTTTGACACCTACCTTTTAACTGGCATTGAGAGAAGCATGCCTGATAACCTACGATACAGGACACAGGGAAAACAGGAGAATGACAGACATTTCTGACATAGCAGCACATGGACCTTCCATCTGCTTCTGTCAAGGCAGCTGATGTTACCCGCACATGGGGCTGAACATTTTCTGCTGAGACCATTTTCCAGTGAGGAACCTGTGCCTGGCTGAGCAGGCAAGCATGGCTTTCAGACAGGTATGAACTGCTTGTTCACCAAAATGCATGAGGAGTCACAACTGTATGTGTCAGGTGAGCCTGACTGACACAGATTGTGTATTCTCTGCTGTACTGACTGTGTCCAAACCAGATCTCAAATCTCACTGCCCAGTGAAGCCTTTTGTGTGAACCTCTATAAGAGCCCTGCACAATGAGGAGGGATTGGAAGCACAGCTTTGTTATGAGTTCGTCTGTGTTTATTCCTGAGGATGTAGCAAATAGCTTTTGTCCATGTTAATGTGCTAAATATCATTACTGTCTCTTCCCCTGTGTTACCACGGTGGTAGGACTGCTAATGCAAATGGTTCTTAAATGGAAACTTGACCTTACATGACTTGCATCCAAGTCCCTTTAAATCTCCGTCACACATGTTTTGATACAGCCTAAGGCCGGAGATATTTCCAGTTCTATGAGTCTGTGTTTCATAAAACTAAAGCTATTTCAAATCAGTGATGGAGAGGAATATCTTCTCATCCTGCTAAAGGCTTTGGCTTTTGGCAGGTATCTGACCCACAAGTACATGCACGTTGGACACCGTTTGTGTTTAGGATGCCTGAACATCCTTTTGCACAATGCATTCAAACACACCAAATGTGTATAAATTGCCTGACCATAGAGGTTGCAGGAACACTTAAACTGGGTTGGCATTTCTGTTGGGCAAGACCAGCATCTGTCTCAGACAGTCTTTGAAGAAAGCCTCTAGCCTGGCCATTAATTAGGCTGCAGTTTACCTCGCTTGCCCAGTGATGCCAGTGAGAAGTGGCAGGCTGTCAGCAGATTAATAAAGCTAGATAGGCTGAATACAGCCTTGGCATCGAGGCAATTCCCTACTGATGGGTATTTCTACAGGGAGTGGTCTCTGGAGATGATTTCAGACTCCTGGCTTCTCTGGCTGATGGTTTGCTGACACCATTGCAGAAGGGTAAAGGCACTGAATTAACACACTGTCTTTCCTGGCTAAATGGAGCCAATTAAAAGATCTTAAGAAAGCAAGAAAAGGCTTAATACAGTGTATTTTTATCATACCTATTTGTAAGAGCTCCTCCTGTCTTGACATAAGTTTGTACCGCTGTTTTGATGCTTTAATAATTTTTCAACAGTCTTTTTTTCTGAACAAAACCCGACTTCTCTGGATAACTGTCTGATGATGAACTGCAGTGGTTATGGGAAAAAAGAGAGCATCAAGGTAAATGAAAAAAATTCCATTAGCATATTCCAAAATATTAGTATTATAGTCAATAACAGTTTATTTTCCCCTAAAGATGCAAGATCATTCTGCAGAATGACTTTTGAAATCTTTGATTTCACTTCAGCGGTGATGAAGCAACATTAACCTTTAGACTCTGAGTTTATCTGTGCATATGTTACGCGCTTCTTAAGGAAAACAATTCTTTTGTGTAGCTCATAAAAATGTTGCACAAGCAACAGAAGATTTTAGGAGGAAACTCAAGAAACTGCAGAAAACCTTACACAATCGCTGGAAAGCGCAGCCGCAGGTTAGCAAGACCTTGATGTAGGGAGATGCTGTTACTTGCCAAAATCAGGAATTCCTCCGTAACAGGCTGGCTCTTTTTAACCAAAGGGCAGGACTCTCTGCTGCTGTTAATCAGCCCTGCTAATGGAGATGTAGCAGTTCACACTGGTGGAGGTGTTTGGCAGTGCTGATTGTTCCGGTTAGGCAGAATACCCATCTTCACCAAGAGTGATTTCTGGCATCCTTGCAGCTCTTTTCCCAGGTGTATTTCCAGGCATTTGAGAGTTCCTTTCTCTTAATAGCTGCTATCAATCCTTATATCCTGAGGATAACAGACGAAGCAGAATGGCCAGTTTTGCCCTACCTCTATTGACCTCACTGGATTTACATTAGAGAGGATTTTGGAGTAATATATTTGCATTTGCAGAATTACTAGGAATGTGCTGTAATTCCTCCTACTCCTATTGACTCCCAGGTGCCAGATCAGCACAATGCAGCCCTCTGCCACTGCAAAGGTGCAAAAAATATTAACCTCCCAGGATATAACAAGCTTGGACAAAGGTTTTTGAAGGAATGGGTGAGCCACAGGAATATTTCATTAGTTTTGTAGATGGTGTTCAGACAACAGCTGTAAAGGCAAGCAGAGGAAGTATTCAATTTATACGAAGAATGATGAAAGGCTGCTGCCTGGTTGTGTGGGTAAAACCTTCAGCTCTCATAGGAATGTGGGCATCTTGAGGAAAACACTTTGGTTAGGGCAGTTAATTACTGCTATGCAATTTGACAAAAAAAGACTGAATTAAGTCAATGGAAATTGGATGGATATACAAGCAGCCTTACTCCACAAGTCATGCTTATGGAAACTTCTTTTTTTTGGAAGCAGATCACCCACCTGCCTCTTCCTTATAAAATGAGAGATCTTAAAGATCACTGAAGAGGAGGGAATCAAGAGCAACGCATTTGTTAGCAAGTCATAAATTTGCAGGAAGAAAGCGCGGGGAGCAGAAAAAGAATGAACTCGAATTTCACAAGGGCGAGAGGCGCCCTCGAACCCCGGCAATTGCTCGGCTCATGGCACGGAGCCATCAGCTGGGAGATGCAAAGTCGCAGAGCAGCATCTGACAATGAAGTTCACAAGTCGTTAACCAGCAATGTAAAGATGTTCCCGACAGGCTGCAAGTGAAACGACCTCCCAGGTTTAACACTTAGTCTTCATAATATGCGGGAGACACTTCTGAAGAGAGTAATTGGCCAAAAGGAAATGAACAATAAACCCCATGATGTAAGTCAATGCTCCTGAGAACTTTTAATTTTTTTCAGTTAACATTCTCTGTATTACTCTTTCTCTGTATGTAGCATGGATGAAAGATCCTGGGTGAACTGGAGGCCTCTGCCCATCCTTAGAAGGCTGAAGTTAGAGGACGTTTCAAATCAAGGTTGTTCATCCTGGTAAACATAAAATCTTCATCTGATCTGAAACAAAAGGTGTCCTTTCATGTTTGAGCCACTCAACTTTTTTTAAAACCACTTAAAATACTTCAGATTTGCATTTTTTTCCTTAAGATTTCATTTCTATTTCAAGCACATTAAAATTCTCCCCTCCACTCCTTTTTAGTCAAAACTCTTCACTGAATTCTTCTTCAGTTTATAAATAGTTTTGGTCCCTCTAAACCATCATTTTTGTGACTTTCATATTTCTGGAAAAAAAGGCACTGCTATTATTAGTCATCTACAGTCTTCAAGACATTACCCAAAGTATTGTCAAACAACTTCTGTTCCACTATTACTGGGAGGATACCCTATTAAATGGATGGGTTTTTTTCTTTGGCCAGTCACTTCAGACAGGTTTCTCAACCCACAGTTGTGAAATCAGCTAGCAAATTGAGGATGAAGAATATGCTTGGAGGAAATTTCCAGTTTGTTCTCACACGGTTGTGTGCTCCCAGTAGCCTTTTGACTGAGCCCAAGCCACCATGTTCAGGTTCACCAAGAATTACACCTGTCCATAGGATGGGGAATATGTGTGGGATCCCACCCTAATGGACAAGTGCATTGAGTTGGGCTGCATTAAGTCAGGAAAAAGTCAAGTAACTGGTGTTAATAGTATAACAGGAAATTTAATGTTTTGGATATAAACATAGGTTCATGGGGAGGGAGCTGTTTATAAAAAGCTGTGACTCCCCATCACTTTCCAGATATATCTGTGGGTAATATCTGGTTGGTTCTTCCCTTTAGCTCCACTTTTCTGCTCTTGCCACACCTCAGATATAATTAAAACCTGTGTTACCTGTACTTAAGTCAGGTTTAAAGTACAATTTTTAACACATCCAATGAAATGAAAGCTCTCCCTTGCAAAGGGTGATAGGAGAAAAGGTAATGGAAAACAAACATTACCTAGCAAGCCAGGTAAATAAATTCAAATCTGGACTTCATTGTGAGGAAAAATATGGGGCTACAACTCTTCCCTTCTCCATGCACACTCTGCTCTGCTGGTGAAGAGATATTTCCTTAAGCTTTTTATCTGGTGAAATCACCTCACCTATCCTTTTCAGGCATGGAATTTTTCTGCTCACACATGCTGTCAGTTGTTCTGTGGGGTTATTTCTCATGCAAACCAAAATAGTTCCTGATTTAAAATGTTCCTCAACCTGACTGTTCACATGATAAATGACATAATGGAGTCGCATTCGTTAGCACCAGAAGCAAACTCCAAAATAGAAGCAGACAATTACTAAACAAACATTCTGTAATTATCTTTTCTTTCCTGACCAGCTGAATGATGAAGAAAGCAGCAATGTGTAGAGCTCATGATTAGAGCTGGTCATTTAGGCAAGAAAAAATATCGGACTCTGGTGTATTTCATCAACCAGAACATGGAGGGAGCTGGTTTCAGCCGATGGGACCAATATTGTGGTGCATGTTGATCATTTCCCAGTGTTGCCTCCCACTGGCTTCCCTTTTTATATTTTTAATCTGTCTCCCAAATCACTCCATGCAGCTGTCTCTGGCTTATTTTCTTCTGTCTTGCATTAATAATTAATTCCATTGCTTTTGGTATGCCCTTGACCTTCAGCCATTTCCAACACCTTGATATAAATCTTTGGATGTATTGCACTATATATTCCATTATACGTGTTTGGATACTACACTGAGGTGCTCACACGTAAGCATGTCCTCATAAGAACGGCAAGATACTTTTACAGACCTTTTTTACTACTTCTTTGGTGCTCATTAGTCCATTATCTGGCAACATAACAGTCTTGTTCTGAGGCACACCACTATTTCAATTACAGAATGATCATAATTAAGACTCTCTGCTCATTAGGACTTCATTGCTTCATCTACCTATGGGAATCTGTATAAATCTTAATTAAAAGAAGAAGAATTACTTGTTGTTTAAACATGCGTTTAACCTTAAATAGGAATCTGCAAATTAAGGAAAAGTTTAAGTGCTCTTTTACACATAGGGAAGGTAACACTTACTGATGACTTGCCCAAGCAAAATAAGTGTTCCAGATGTTCCAGGCAAAACAGCTCACAGATGTTGCATGTGCTTGTGAAGGGATTCATGTGTTTTGGACTCTGACTCTGGGCTGACACCTCTGCTCTGTGTATCTCAGGTACAGTCCCTGGGTCCTGGTTACCTCAGAAATGTTGGCTTATTTGTGGGATTATTTGTTGGGGATTCAAAGAAGGCTCAAGGCAGTTACTGCCTGATGCACTGCTGGGCCTTTTCTGTCGGCTGGTAAAGCCACATCCTGCCTGAGAGTAGAGGGGCAGAGAGTTTGGTTTCTTTTAGACTGAATGTTAGGAAGAAATTCCTTACTGTGAGGGTGGTGAGAAACTGGCACAGATTGCCCAGAGAAGTTTTGGATGCTCCATCCCTGCAAGTGTTCAAGGCCAGGTTGGATGGGGTTCTGAGCAAGGTGGGATAGAGAAAGGTGTTCCTGCCAGTGGCAGGGGTGTTAGAACTGGATGATCTTTAGGGTCTCTTCCAATCCAAACCATTCTATGATTCTTAATATGCCATTCTGGCAAACATTTAATTTGTTGAATGAAGAACCAGTTTCTTTAGATGTGAAGCAAAAATTGTCACTCAGGAATATCTTGAAGGGGAGAGTCTGAAGTGTAATAATTATTTGTTCAAAATATGCAGCAGGTATTTACAAAGAATGAGGCACAACTGCAATGAAGGGTGATGTTTTGCCATTCCCAACAGTATTTATGACAGATATTATCATTAGTTAACTCCTGATGAGCCCTAACATGGGAGTGTTTGGCACTGTGAATTTTTGTGGCTCTGTGGAACTGGGTTTTTCAAATACCATGGCACAAGTCCTCTCTGGGGTTTGTTCTATACAGTGAAAGACCAAGCTGAGGGGATTGTTAGAGACTTGCCTAAAGCAAAGCATGGACACCCAGAGCTTGTGAATCCCACAGGCCTCCTGCATGCCTGCCTGCAGAAGAGGGAGCTGTTGCAAGTCCCCAGGGAGCAGCTCTCCAATTTTCCTCTCCTGCTGTAGCCAGGTGTGCTTGTACATCTGGAAGTAGCTAAGCAAGTCTTTTGCATTTCAGTTACATATCCAAAGGGCTTGTGCCTTTGTTATTGCTGGTAGCATCTGTCATCCCCTCCTGAAACAACTCTCCAGGCGTGCAGTAGATAAAATTTAGTGGTACTATGGATCAATTCAACTACTGCTGGTTTCTGTAACAAAATAAGGAACATTCCAGCCTTGCCTTCAACAAAAGGAAGAAGGTTTAATTTGCAAAGCAATAATTCACAAGGCATCTGTTGTCCTCTTTCTATTAACCTTAAGATTAGCCTAGAGAAACGTGGAAGATCAGCCCTTTTCCCCTCCAGGCAGTGTCCAGGGCTTTACCTGATAAAATGCTACCAGGTAAAGACAGCTCTATCTTATGGGTTTTTGTAACAAGGAGTGGATTAAAGATCCAAACAGAGCTGCTTCATCACCATGGCCTAATGAATGGCAGGGGCAAGCAGAGCTGCTGGCTGATGGCCCACCTGCCCAGTTCTCAGACACATGAGTTTCCCTGGGAGAACTGGGAACCTTTTGGCTTAGGTGATGAATCAAAAAAGTGGAAAGATTGTTCTAAACACTCTTGAAATCAAATTTGTGGAGTTCTACCTTTTTTCTGATGAGTACTCCTCACCCCTGTTTCATGCTAGTGCAATAAACACTCAGTTTGTCAGACGTATCATACAAGGGTTGAATTGCTCAGGTCTTGAGGACAGTGTTACAAAATTAAAGCTTATGAAATTACAAGTATAAAAATCAGTGCATTTTCTTTATTTCCTTACTTTTTGAAAATATCTCTTCTGCTGTTTGTTTAGACAAAATTATTGAGTATGGCTCACATTAATTTGTTGGGGTTTTTCCAAAAAGTATTGTCTTGGTAAGAACAGAAAATTCTGTCTCTCTGTGCAGTCTATCTCTGCATACAAATGATTGTTTTTAGCTGTGATTTTCTAACTCCCGAGGGAATTAATGAGCAAAGAAGAGCTCTCCATAATGCATGCATGTATGTGTATATGTCTGTATATAGAGTTTATATTGCTTATTTATTATTTATGTCACAGGAGCTTATTCAAAACATTGCTCTATCTTTTCTCTTTGAAAATATTCATCTAGAAAAGTTACTGACCTGTCTCTCTGCCTTGTCCCTCTCAGTGCCAGCTCAGGTCCCTTTTTGTGACCCCGCAGTGGGTTCAGTGCAATGGCCCAGCCTGTGGCAGGCCTGGGCTGGGAGCTGAGGGGCCTGATTCATTCTTAGGGTTCCAGTTGCTGGTACATCTGAGACCTCCTGTACGACACCAGGTAAGTCCCCTGCAGGGATGGCAGTGGGGAGAGGTGCTCTGGACAATGTGGGATGCAGTCCATGGCCCCATGGAGCAGAGCCTCCCCACACCCTGTGGCCCCAAGGAAAGCCTCCAGCACTCCAGAGGGAGCTGGGACCTGAGACTGCAGCATCCTGCTGGCAATGTCAGTCTTCTGAGGCAGAAAGACACAGCAGGCTCTTTTGATTAAAAATAGGTCAAGATTTAATTGAAATGAAGGAACATTTTTGGTAGTGCAGAAATTTGAACCAGCATTGAACCTTCCTTCTTTTTTTTTTTTTTTTTCCCATTTGATGCTCATTATTTGAAAGATGTGCAAAATTTCTGGATTTCTGCAGTTGGTGGTGATCCAGGAATGTAATAAAGCTCTCCCCTCACTGCCCTCTCCCCCAGAATAATTCCTGAAGATTTATTCATCATTTCACACATCACTAAGTAAACATCCCCCTTCCCATCACTGGCCTGATGGAGACTTAGTACATTACTGTGTAAAGCAGAACGATCATGATCTGAAATGCAATACACAGGCAATCTCAGTATCCTTGAGGTATCTCTGCCAGGAGCATGGAAAGCAGTTCAATTTCAAGAGTAATGAGACTAATTTGCAAGTCCCTTCTACTGAGCCTTTTGTGATTTTGCTGTTCTCTCCAACAGTTACAAGTCTTGACTAATAAACAGTGTTATTATATATAATACAGAACATTTCCATGTCTCACTGTGCAGTGTGGCTGGAGAGGGTAGACCTCAGCTTGAGTTTTGTAATATTTTCCAATTAGATGACCAGACATTAGTGTTCAAAACTCCTGTTTGGTGGAGGTTTGCAATCATGGCTCCTTAGCAACTGAAGTAACATTAAATTAAACTGATAAATGATGCTCTAAAAAAAAATTAAGAACTTCATCAGAGTGATTAATTTGTGATGCCCTTTTAGGAAAGGTTTACAGGATGTGATGTGCATTTTCTATCTGCCGAGTGCAGTTCTTCATCAACTGGGTACACAAGCTTTGCAAAACTGTTTTCTGATGAAGTGTAGAGTAGATACACTCACCCTCCCAGCTGATAAGGAAAGATCTACCCCTTCGTGGAAGTTTTTTTTTTCACCCTGCCTGCAGTCCTGGGAAGTCCTGGCCAGCCTGGGAGATGTGAAAACTGTCACTCGAGGCACAGGCCAGGCATCAGGGCTGGGACATCAGGAGATGATGCCCCAGCCCTGATGCTATGGACAAACTCACCCCAGCACTTGTTTCTACCACGCTGGGCCACTCCTCATGCACAAGATACTGAACTTAAAAAAAAAAAAAAAAACCTCCACACCCCAAATCTGTATTACCGTTCCTCCTCTGTCTTTTCCTCCTTGGTTTAATTAAAACCACAGTTTTAATCCAGCAGATGGAAGACTTTGAGACTAAGCCTATTCATTTCTTGGTGATGAGAAAGAGCCTGCTCTGTCCACTCAGAGGGACAGGCAGCACGTCCTTCCTCCTATGAGCTGCTCCTCCATGTAGGCTTCCATGCTGGACAATGCTAAGACACCTCTGAGGGTGGAGGCAGTAGGAGTGAGGTTTGGGGTGGATCTCATGCAGAGTGAGGTGATGCTGTGCCTACGATCAAGTGCACCCGGGGAGCCTGCCTTTATGAACCTGGAGAAAAGGTTCAATGCTCGGGTCAAGGCAAGGCTGTGGGCACTTTTCCTTGACTGAGCTTCCCAACCATTTCCATCTTTCCTCTGGACTATGCTGACATGTGCCACTGGCCTGCCGTGACTTCCAGCTCCTTCACAGTGAAGTCACTAGTGAAAAGCTGCTTGTTTTATACCCTCCAGCTCCCTTTTCTTTTCCAGTGATTGCTGTAGATTGCTGGCAATCCTTCTGACATGTGCACTTAATCAGTTTGTGACAGGAAGATGGGTCAATGGGCAAGCTTTGAATAAACAGTAAGAGCTCAAAATTGGAAATAGGGATTGCTTTGCTGAGCACAATTCTGGTGTCCTGGCTCCCACTACAGTCAGAGGAAAGTAAGAGAGTCATTATGAGTTATGTTTCTTCTGCACCTCTGTTAGTGTGAATCTAGTTTATGCATCATAACAGAAAAGCTTTCCAAAAAATATTGTTCTGCAAATTTTCCATAGTGATCTCCATTCTTTTTTCTGAATTATGTTTGGCTCTTGTCCTAAATAATTTCCAGCAGCCTTGGATTTCTCAGGGCATTTATACACTTGCTGTAAAATCTTTTGATGAGCTTTAAAAGGTTGGATTAAAGGATTTGACACCCATGACTACCTGCCGGTTGGCTGACAGTGCCTTCCAGCTTCACTCCCTTCTGTTGTTGTTATCAAGCAAATTCTTGCCCAGAGAATATTTCTGATTTGCCTTGATGATGGCAGTGATTCTCAAAGTATCTTCAGACTCTTCTTTGATAAAGACTAAACCATCTCAAGCTGGCCTCCATCAAATCAACAAATTACTCCCATGGGATTGCACAGTCTTGAGGTGTCTCCCAATCCTTTCCCCTGAAGCCACTGAAGATGGAAGTAGATACCTCCAGGTTAGTTATTTCATCTCCAGGCAAACTAGTCCATCCTTAGGCTGGTGCATCTGCTTTCCCAGGCAACATAAAGCTGAACTTCACAATATGTTCTCCACTCCCCTTCTTAACAGATTTTATAGCAGGACTTATCTCTGCCTCTTATTCTGCAAGTGTAGCCCACAGACCAATGAACAGGTCATTTGCTCCTGGCAGTCTCCTCTTGCCTCTCATGGCAGTCCTCTGTGATCTTTCCCTGCCATGTACAATCACATTTTCCAGCGTTTGTGCAGAATAATAGATGTCCATGGAATCTATGCAGCCAAACCTTCTTTCTGGTTTGAAAACATGGCCTTTCTAGCATTATTTTCCCAACAGTCTGCAAAACACCAGACTATGGGCCATCAGAGAAGCCCAACTAACCCACTGATTTTACTGGAGAGGATCTGTTTTAGTGCAATGCTCCTACTGTTCTGTTGTTTTTCAGAAAATGACATAAAAATATTCCTACACATGTTGTGAGCACCAAGAAAACAGGTGTTTTGTTGTGGACCACATAAGAGTTTGTTGTTTCCTCTCACTTTTAATGTCACCACCCATGGATTCTGTTTATAATGTTTTGTATAGTCCACTGTGTTTCCCTTGCTCCATGCTGTCCTCAAGCTCTTCAGGCAGACAGCAGCTCTGTCACAACTGGATGCAATGCTGGAACTTACCTTCCTTCAAGGAAGATGATTTTCCATAGCGTAATTCTAGATTTATTGAATTAAGTCTTAAACCGCAAGAGGTAAAGTGGACTGTATTTTATACAGAAAATGGTTTTCCCTGCCAGATGAAATCTTAGGGCACAGTGTCTCATTTTATATAGCTGCTTGGACATTTCTCTATCTTGGGATTAATGGTGATGGGGTAATTTAGATTCTGTAGCAACCTGAGATAGCTGGATTTACTGAGTTATCAGTCCAGCCACTTACAAGCATCTTTGCTTTAATTGAGTTTAGTGCTGTGAAAAATATGAACTTGATGAAGGAAAGCCTTTTCCACCTGCCTTGAGAATAAAGGCTCAGCTGAGGCAGGACCAGCACACTCTGCCTTTATTGCCAGTGCAGTACCCAGAGGTGGGATGGCAGAGCGATGCTGTCTGGAGGCGCTGTCACAACCTGTGCAGAGCAGGAGGGAGGTTTTCTGCCTTGTGGTGCCTGTTGCAGAGTCTGAGCTGAAGCAGAGCAAGGGGAGCTCCTAGACCTGGTAAATCTGTATTTGAAGTGCATTTGTTTGCATCACCTAATCTTTTAAAGGAACAGGGTGGTGTGAACATATGACTGATGGACTGATGTCCATCTATCTCATTCCTCTGGCTCCATAAACTGCTGGCCATTTTTAGCATGATTTGAATCATCTCAAACCAACTCAAGCCTAATGATGACTTCCTACAAGTTTAAAAAAAAAATAGTTGACAGGTAGAAAAGATAGAAAAGATAGAACTGTTAGGAGGAGGACACATCAAATGCAACAACACTGGGACAATATGAGTCTGTAATTGTCAGACTGAGACCTCAAGTGGGAAAGGACCATCTCTCTAACCAGGGCCAGCTTCTCAGCTTTACCCAATGCATCAGAAATGCCAATCTCCTGCTGTCTCACTCAAAGCCTGGCCACCCTCTCATTTTTCTCGCTGTCTTGGCAGGAGATTTGTGAGTACATCACCATGTGCCATTTCAAGCTTCATTTGAATAAGCATCCCATATAATAGACTTTTATAGCTCTCTTCTGTGAATTCTAAATTAACACAACTAATTAAAATGTTCCAAAGTTTTATGTAAATAACTAATTAGCATTTGAGAAGGAATAGTAAATTCACAGATGGTCGTGCTCCACTCCGGGCCCACTGTGCACCAGTGTTGGGCGCTTGGTGCAACATCCTGCCTGGCAGGACCGGACTGCCCAGGTTTCACCCCAAGGATGACCCAGCACCATCTGCCCTGCCTGCAGGCTCTGGGAATCCTGAATCTCATAGGATTAGGCCCATTCTGTCTGTCCCTGACACCAGGGCTTGCAAGAGTAAGGAGAGCATGGGAGTGTGGATGAGAACATCAAGGAAGAGGAGGTGTGTGCTCAGGAGATGAGGCGAGTGTCTGAGCTGCGATTTTCAGTGTTTGCATTGGTGTTGCTGTAAGGATGTTCCTCTGGAAAACCTTCCAGGAGTGGAAGCTGCTATGCTTAACACAGCTGAACCTCACCACTGCTGGGTTCCAGCCCCAGCACTCCCACTGAGATCTTGGTAGACTCTGTTCTGTCACACAAACCATGTGTCCAAGGACCACAACTGGGAATGAAGCTAAATATTTTCTTTCTCTTTCATAGGATTGGAGCTTATTAATATGTATAGCACAGTGGAGAGGTGGTGCAGGAGTAATACCTTGTAGGAATGGGGAGATATAAAAAAAAAGGTCTGCATCTAATGCTGATTGCCATCCAGGTGGAAGTTGGAAAATGTCCCTTCTCTGACATCTGGACTCTCATGTATATCAGGAGCCCTACATTTATACAGCCCATGGCAACCTGCACATCTAAGTGCTGGTGCAGCACACAAAGCACCCCCACAAATACAAGGAAGG
Organism: Coloeus monedula; assembly: GCF_965178545.1. Lineage (NCBI taxonomy): Eukaryota > Metazoa > Chordata > Aves > Passeriformes > Corvidae > Coloeus > Coloeus monedula. Next base: position 15,510,636 of record NC_138790.1, read on the forward strand.
AGTTGGCCAGTTGGAGTTTGTTTGCTCTAGAAGAGGGAGATTATCACTAGAGCAAATGAGGAGAGGGGATTCATTTTCCCTTCCTATTGAATAGGTCCTACAGAATTACCCTCACCTCTTCCAAGGGCAGCTCTGAGTGTTTGCACCTTTTTCTTCCAGAGCTGTAAAGACCTGTGGGAGATGGAGAGGTTATAGAAATCTGCTTAGGAGTAAGATAAGGGGTTTTGGTGTATTTAAGCAGGTCTCTAAGGAGGGGAAATGAGACTGGGAAGATTCATGTTGTTAGGACAATTTTGCTTGGCCAGAGGGAAATCGAGAGAGCAGAAGCAGGAGTCAGTGGGGAAATCAAAGGGTGAGTTAAAAGAAAGGAGTGTGAAGAGCCTGGCTGTTTGTGTTGAAGTTATAAACAGGAGTGTGTTTTTCAGATATATTTTTGGGGTAGATGTAAAAGTGGGAGATTAAGTAAAACAGTAAAGCTGTTGAGGGGGAGAAAGGGCTAAGCTAAGCCTTCCTATTGCGTGGTCTTATTTGCAGTCCCTGTCTGCCCTGGAAGCATCCCCCATATCTCTCTCTGTTTATACATGCAGAAAACTCCTGCAGAGCGGGGAGGAAGATACAAGCTCTCCATCTGGTCTCCCAGACGTTGTTTCTCATCCTGGCACCAGCCTGGAGGGGAGGTGAGCTCTGAATTGGGTGGCCAGAGGGCAGCCTGGCTCATGGTAGAGGGCTTTGGAGGGGAAGCAAACCCAGAGGAGCCTCATTGTCTCATCCTTACCCTGATCCTACTCTCGCCTCTGAAGCACAAGGTGTGTACACAGCACCTCACCCCAAGCATCAGCTCACCATGTTCCCAGGCAGAGCATTTGGCATTTTATCTGTCACAAGAGGCAGGCTGGAGAGCAGCCTGCTGATCCCATGTTTCTTGAATCCTAAATTCTGAGATCAGCCCTCACTAATTCTGGGCACACAGGAGCATGGCTATAGCCTGTTCTGAACTGACTGTGCCTGCAAGGAATGAGGGTCTGAAATCACTGCCCATCCCTGCATGGAGCCCAGGTGGGCTGGGGTTGCTTGGCAGGGCACAGGCTGCACCTGAGGCCTCCAATAATTCAAAATAAACCCAGAAAGGGCACCTGGAAGGAATTCAAGATGCATAGGAGGCTGGTAAGCAATCAAGTGTGGTAAGAGTAGGTATTTGGATCATCTGAGGAAGTCTTAGACTGAAATGTTAGCAGGTGCCTTCACTTAAGGACCCAGCACATGGAGCATGTGGTGCCTGGAGTCCGGGTGTTGCAGGAGGCACAAGAGACATGCCCATGTCCCTGTGCCCACATGGCCCCTCTTGCAGAGCTAGAAGCCCCTGGACCACGGGGTTTCCTGCTGAAGAAGCACATGTGCCAGCTCTTAATGACCAGCATCACAATGTATTTCTGCATTCATTGCTAAACGGTTCTGCCTGGAAAATTGCCTCGAAAATGTGTTTCAGGATGTGCCAGATAGTCTATGCTAATTTCTCAGCCAAAACCTTCCATGTGGTGTCCAGTGTGATATCAGTAACTCAAAGGCAGAGGAAAATGAAGCCTCTATTTGCTTTCAAGCAATTTATTCTCCTTTTGTCTTTTTACATCCAGCAGCTAAGTAAATTACAGGGATGAAAATACTAAAGGCTTTTAATTTTTTCACTGTAATTTCTTAGCTCCTGGCAATGGAGTAACAACAAAAAAAAAGAGGTATTATGAGAAAGTACTAAAGCCTAACTATAATTTTTAATGATTAAATCCACATACCATTTTAACTGATTAAAAGAGGACCTGTTGGAGTACAAAGAAACAGCAGCAGACTTCAGGGTTCAAGTAGTTGTAATCAGCTTCAACTTCACATTAGAAAATGAAAAGAGAAAAAATTCTCCTGGTGATAACTTTGTAATTCTGGTATACTTCATCTTTCTCTTTATTCAAGCTGGTTTTAATTTTATCAGCTTTAACCTTAATTCTGCTTTCTTGTTTCTTAACTCTTGAGGGTTATCCAGCTCTTTGAACTGTTTTCTGATATGCTCTGTGTGAGGTACAGTGGTATCTGGAGAGATTGAGATGAAAGATCTCTTAAACTCTTTTTCCAGGTGAGCTGTAACACACAGAAGTTCATGGGTATTTGGGAAGTCAGTGATAGAGCTGGGAATTATTTCATGTCCTAATGTCCAAGCCAGAAATAAGAGAAGTCCAACTATCATTTGTTTCTCAGGTGCAGTAGATCTCAAAATGTAATTCTGAGCTCTGAATTCTCCCATACAACAAAACAACTGCTAGGTTTAGCCCAAATCCTGTTATTTTGGCACCTTTTTTTTAGGATCCAACTTAAGATTTAAAGACAAAACTCAACTTGGAAGGGGAAAAAAAATAGCCACTTCTCTAACTCTTTCAGCTTCACCCTGCCCCACCACAACACAGCTCTCAGTGAATCACTGCAGACTGATTTCTGTATTCGATGGTGAGACCAGAGTCAGCACCAAAGTCATCAGCACACACAACGTGTTTGCTGGAAATGTTCACTTCCCAAAGCACAAGAATTCCAGAGCAAGAAAGCTCCTGCCTAATTCCTTTCAGATAAACTTAATATTTCAGTTGTTACAGTATTTATTTCAGGTGTTCTTTATAGGGCCGGAACAGCAGTATTTGGACAAATCACAGCAATTTCACTCAAAACTTCAGTGTTGGGACTTTGGGTAATTTTAGAGTTTTGACTTCCATGAATGTATGAACACCTGTGTATTGAGTTCAGTTTTCTGTAGTTCTCAGTATGGGATATGCACGCACGTACAGGAGAAATCTCTCTTGCATAACCTAAAGGAGATTCCTTTTCCTTTAGCTTCCTGCCAGGCAGAAGCCTTCACTGACCCCTTCTCTGCTGGATTTTCCCTGCTGGTACACCAGGGCAAACAAAAGGGCTCTCTGGACCATCCAACATGATGAGGTAGCCGCAGTTGCCTCAGATCTGAGGGGTGACCTGCAAAGCCTTGCTCCTGGGGAGGATGCAGCAGAACAATGCCATCCTTGTTTGCATTCATTTAAATCCGTGCCCAGAGTCTCTCCTTCCCCCTGTGCAGCACGTCCCCCGCACAGGCTCACAAAGGGCCACATTCATCAGGGAGCAGCAACTGGTTATAATCCTTTTGAAAGACAACAGGCTGTGCCAGCTCTACCAGAGCTTGGTTTAAAATGTTCATCCTTCCTCGCTCACTCAAGCCCAGCGCCACCTTGGCTGACTCCTGTGCATGTGGAGGGGTTTGAGGGTCTAAGGACCCACTGGGGTGGTTCCATGGGGTGGGAAAGGGCTCCCTGGGTCAGCAAGTCCCGTTGAAGTGGTTACATCTCGTGTGGGAGCTCGCTGACTTGCGTCCTGGGAGCCGTTTGGTTTCATGCCCACACTCCTCCCACGGACAAGCTGCTGCTCAACCTTGCTGCTCCGGATGGGGTGAACCTTCTTTGCATTTCCAGCCTCAATTTATTCATGGTTGGTTTGCTCCCATTTGTTCCTGTGCCAGCACTGGCCATTAGTTTAAAAAGCTCTCCCCAGTGCTGCATTTAGTCATCTCAGTGTGTGCGTAGGGTACGAGTAGCTGCTTGTGGCTTCCATTATGGAGGATGAGACTGAAGCTGCTTTAGTTCTCCCACTGAAAAGAGGACATGCTCAATCCTCCCCATTATTCTGCTCTTCTCTTGAGCTAAACTGAATTTACCTGCTGAGTCTTCCTAGGTCAGGCCAGGAGGGATGGTGGCAGCCTGCCTCAGCCTCGATGCCAAGGATGCAGCTGCAAAAGCAAAGGCTGAGATAGTTGTGGTGGTGCAGTCCACTGGGGACAGGAGAGATCCCAGTGGCCTTGAAATGGAGCAAGAATTGATTGTGGTGGTGATACGAAAACACTGCAGCATAAAAAAGCGAACACGTGCTTAACTCTTGTCAGTTGACCTCAGCGTAGAGAGCAGGGCTGCCCTGCTGTTCCTTGTCTCCCTTCCATGTCTCTGGGTGTTCTCCATTCTGTTCCCTGTCCCACCTCTCCTGCTGCCACTCTCCTTCTTCTCTTCCTGAGTCTTTGACAGTCTCATTCTGGGCTGTTCTGGGAGGCTGGTCAGAGCCTAGCAAGGTTGCTTTCCCAAAAGTCATCCCCAGCAACCACCAAATGCTCTGAAGCCAGCCTAGGAAGAGCTTTAAACAAGTTTAAGCTGCTAGCTGTGCTTACAGGCTGCCAGGGGTTTTGTGGGAACTTCTGTTTGCCAGTAAATTGCCTCCCACTCTTGCCAAAATCTATAAGTCCCCAGGGTGTTCCCTGAAACTTTGGCTCTATATAAAAACATGTATGAAATTAATTGTATAGCACTCAGGCAAACACAGGTCATCACTTCTAGTGCACATAAATACAGTTTGGAGCCCATTTCCTGAAATTCAGACCCTTAAGCCAACCCTGACCTTCTCAGACTTGACAAGTCCTCCCAAATTCCTCCTGTCTTCCCATCTTGCATTCCCTTTCATGCCTTTCATGAAGCCCAGAAAGACCCAGCCCCCAGTGGAGGTGGTTTCTGTGGCAACTCTGAAAGTCACCCTTTGTGTGATCCTGGAACTGCATGTCTTCTTCCCATGGAAAGCACCAGGCACTTTAAGGAGAGCAGTAATGGACAGTCATAAATTGCTGTATGTTTCAGTAGTTCCCGTTGCTGCCTGGGAGATGCATTTGTCACCTAGCAACGACATAAGGTGATGAGGAAACAACAGCAGGTTAATCTAATGGCCATGAGTTAACATCTATCAGGGAGCAGCCTCCCAAGTCCCCCAGCAAGGTGGATATAATTGAGGAGGAAAGAGATCCCAAACTTTTCATCCAGTAAGCAAGAGGAGGAGGGAGCAGGGGTTATCTTGATGTGTGTGTGCGAGTATGTACGCATGTATCTCCTTCTGGAGGGATGACAAAAAGCCTGGAGAAATCCCTGAGGCTGGAGCTAGCCCTCGGACACAGAGCTATCCAGAAGATGGGGCTCTCAGTTTTGCAAAACCTGAAGGCAGCGGTGCCACAGCAGGCAAGGAGCAGCAGGGGGGTCCCAGCCCACCATGAATTTCAGTGCAAAACTCCTCTGGGTTTGTGGTGTCCAGTCCTGACTGTCTTAGAGCAAGTGCTGAGGCCCTTTATGACATTCATGTATTCAAGCTGCTCAGCTGATCATGGACAGGAGGAGTTTTCCGGCTGAAGCAGCAGCTCTTTTCAGTATTGCAATGACTCCTGAAGCAAAACACAGGGCTATTCATGGAGCCCCTTTAAGCCAACTCTCTCTGCTCTTGACACCACTACAGAGAATGCGGGACAGGCTTCACAAACTGCCATCATCTCTTGGAACTCCTGTATGGGGCCAACCAGCAGAAAACATCAAAGTTTGCCTCAAGGCCAGGAGCTAAGCAGTGACAGAATTCAATCATTTCCCTTTTCTTCTGGAAACAGATCTAGTACAGTTGCTGTGGTGGCCGATTAGCCTGTGGCACAAGGGACAGAGAGAGCTCTTGGTGGGACAGTCTCTGGTGCCAAAGACTTAAGGTCATGGTAAGGGAAAGAAGCCTCTCCCAGGATGCCATCTTCTCTTATGGTAATGTACCCCAGTTCTGCGTTTGTGGTTGGATGTTGGCCCTTGCCCTTCACCACTCCTCCAGAGCTTCCCCATTGGTCTCTGTTCCCTAGTCCCGCCTTTCCCGCCCCCCATATAAAAGCCTGGGTTTTGCAGTGTTCTGGGTGTTTTGCCTCTGACCCTTCCGCCAGGTCGAAGCAGTAAAAGCTCTTGTGGGAACCCACACAAAGACCCTTCCTGCCTCTTTGCCACCGACCTTATACTGAAGCTGGCTGTGCATTTGTGCATGCATGTGTGTGAGCCACAGAGCCGGACAGAGACAGTAATAAGTTGCCACATGTTATTTTTCAGTACCAGGAGCTCATTGAGGTACCTGCCCCCTGAAATACTGGAGTTGATCCGTTTGGTGGTTCTAAATTGAAAGTACCCTGGATGCTGGCATGAGGGAAGTAATTGTGAGAGGAAGAAAACTGAAATTAGTTCAATGATGGACAACCTCATTGAAGCCTGAAATTGTAGGAGTCACACAGTTCCCAGCAAGGCTGTGCACATTTTTATACTGCAGGAGCTTTTTCTTTTAAGAAAACAGCTAAGAAATTGGTTTGGCAATTTACTGTTGAGCAACACTGAAAAGGATTGGTCTGAAGCAGGACAGCATGTTCAGACCATTTATATTCCATAGCACATGTACTTAGCACCATCATGAGAGATGCTTTCTCAGCGGGCATCATTTCAGGGACTCGCCTTTCATTAGTGCTGAGCTGAAAGTAAACATTAGAGAACACCAAGGCTTGGCCTGGATTTATGCAAAACTTGAACATTAAATAACAAACCTGTGTTGTGTATGTATATCACAGCTGGTTAGACTTCTTGACCTTTCAGCTGAAGCAAAGCCACAGAGGTACTTCTCAAGAGCAGCTCGGCTTTGTCAATCATTACAGAAGTAATGGCATCCCAACATAATGCTTAACTCTGGAGTGACAACTAAACATATTCATGGCAACACCCTTAGTGTTAAATCTGGAAGAACCGCAGTTAATGGTGCATTTCAGCCACGGGCTGTAAACTTCGGTGACAACCTATTACTGACTGCTGAACAAACTGGGATTGTCCCTTCTGAGGGGATCAGAGCTACGGTGCAAACCATCTTCTACCCCTGTTTAACCACATCACCTGGATGGATCTATAGGAATTGAATCAATCTTCAGGATTAAAAATTTTGTGTCTCTTGTAAGAACCATTGGGGATGTATGGGGTCTTTTTGGCTGCATTTTCCTGTCAAACCAAACCCTGGCAACTGCATAACAGCAGTAATGGTGCTGATGGTGGTTGTCTCAGGCTGGGAAGGGTTTCCTTCATCCTTGGTGCAGGTTTGAGGTGGTAGGCACAGTGCACAGGACATGCTTTTTCTGTAATGCCAATATTCCATCTGAAGGCAGCATGCAATGAAAGTGTGGCCCCACTGCACGGACTCCAGTGACTCTTTATTTGTAGCAGGTCCTGTTAAATGCAGCCGTGGGTTAATATGGAACTAAGCTTCAGCAGCAGGAATTTGTGAACAGCTATGAAAATACCGAAACAACTGCAAGGTGCTGACCTTAAACCAGTGTTCCTTTAACTTCTGGTAGCTGTTTGTGTCCCTGCAAACCCAAATTTACTGCCTGGCTAGCGGTAATTTCTGAGGCGCAGGAAGCCATTGGGTAACGTGTTCTCTGGCTGCAGGCACGATGTGCAGAGAAGTTTTAAAAGCACCAAATGACAGAGGGTAAAACACGGCTGCAAACAAAGCTCTTCCAATATTTCTCACACTAATAATGCGGAGACCTCGAGCTTTGTGTTTAACTTCGTGGATCACAGCAGGAACTGGAGTTCTGTGTTTAACCTCCTTCCAGGTAACCAAACCCTTCACTGGGACCAGGCTGATTTTAGGGATTTTGTGGGGGGAAGATTCCAACTTTTACAGAATTTAGACATCAGTTTTTGTTGTGGTTTCTTTTTTTTGTGTGTGTGAAGGATTTTTTTAAGGACCTAATGAATTTGGTGAAGATTTAATGCTCACAAAAATTCCAGTTAATGCAGAGAAAACATGACTGCCCTAGTCCTTTATTCTGTCTGTGGCAATTGAAATGGAAGAGCTTGGGGCTTCAGCAGCACGGGTGGGTGTTTGGCTGCTCTGACAGATTCCTGCCTCAGAGCAGATGCACTTTGCTGCAGTCTAACCACGCTAAGGTGGCTCTGCTGAGGTGGTTTGAAGGATGATAAAAGAGAGTCCAGAGGTTGTCATTCAGCCATGAAGAATACTCAGGATACATGTAATCACAGCAGTCAGCTATCTGCTTTTGACCTGTTATTTTAATAATCAGTTGAAGTGCAAAAAACCGCAAAAGAATTAAAATATTCTGCACCAGGGTGCCTATGTGACATGGAAAATTAGCTCAGTTTTAAAAGGACACATCTGGAAGAGCTGAAGCTTCTGTCTTTATCTCTATTCCTCATTTGGGTTTCAGCCACTCATGATATTTCACAGATAATGCTTTATATGAAAGACTTACTATATGCAAAGGTCTCTGGTGAAACTAGGGACTGAAAGGCAGTGTGTGCACAGGATCAGACACATTATAGAGATTTGTGGGGGGATTTCTTGCTGTTTACAGTGGCTCAAGCCTTGCATAACAAAAAGAAGTCCTGTTAATTAGAGATTTAAAATGAGATCTTTCAGTTATGCATATTTGATACAAATTTCGAATTCAGAACAGAGCCTTCCAGTTTGACTCAGGGTCAGAAATCTCTTAGTGTTTTGGATATATGCAGAGGGAAGTCCAAAGTAATTATTTACAAATTACATTCTAATAGGTTTTTTTTCCAAGAAATAAATCTAAATTCCTCTATCTTGTTCATTCTGCTTTCCAGTGTTATCACAATTCTATACCTGACCTGAATTTTTTTGTAGCAACATTGGGCAACTGTAATAACACACCTAACACCAGACAGCCAAAAAAATCTATTGAATTGGATTCAATTATACTGATGAACTGGTCTGGTTACTTTTTGCACAGATAATATGAAACTGAGGCTAAGATCAACAAGGCTTGCAAAAATAAACTGGCATGAGCTGAGAGTAGAAAATATACCTGAAAAACAAGTTTCAGGTTCGTGTATTTGCAATACCTGAAACCTGACTCTGGGAATGATGCACCACTACTCTCTGAAAACAAGAAAATGCTGGGTAGAGCACACTTCTGGTCAAAACAGCTCCAATTTACAGCTGTATTCACAATTAGCTCCCAAAAAAAAATGAGCCACAGAACAAGAGTTTGGTTATGGGGAATTTTCAGCAGATATTTCTGAATAGCAAAGCCCAGTGCAGTAAGCAGGTCTCAGACTCCAGTTGGTGTTTCCCTGCTCTTGTCTTTCCCTCTTTCAGATCAAAAGGAATGCTTTCTGCTTGGCCTAGCTTTCATCTGAAAGCTACTGAATTTATTGAGTTCTTGGTGAGGGTCTCTGCTGGTTTTGATATGAGCTGGCTCAGAGCAGAGACCCACAGGCGTGGATTCCTAAGGAGAGGTCTGGTTTCAACCCTGCAGGACCAGCACTTGCATGTCTCTTCCTCTCCAACTTCCCACTCTAAGAACAGTAATTACACTGGTAAATGGTAAAAAAACCCCCACATACCTGCCCTCACTGATTTATGTGTGTGTTTTCAGTTAGCAGACTCTGGGTCGGACTGTGAGCTTGGCGAGAGGTGAGTGTGGCTTCATTCTCTCACCCACGGCTGCCCCCACCTCAGGCTCTTTCAGGAGTGCTGTGCTTCTGCCTGGCACACCAGCACAGCAGAGGAACAAGGACTCCCAGGAAAAGGCCATTTAGGGTTTTTTTTCAAAAGAGGAAATGGAGGCTGGCAACCCTTTGGGTTTTCAGCAAAAACACTGGTGGCGGGCGTCAGTGTTGAAAGGCAAACAAGTGGCACTCTGCTTCTTGCATCATCTTCATTGCTCCCATCCACATAGAGAAATTTCTAATAGGGCTTCCTTCATGAAAGAAAACTTCTCAATCTTCTACTTACTGGTGGTGCTTCTCTTTGTGTTGGTAGACACATGCTGGGGTGGGTACAGCAGCCCACTCACCCTGGACTGGAAGTCCTTTTTATTCTTCCCTTTTTAGGTGTGCTGGACAGAGCGATGAAAACTTTAGCAGCTGGTATGTGTGGTAAGTTTCAGATCTGCTTTAGAGGGAAAAACTGGCAAATAATATTCTTTGATGGATATATGGAGAGAAAGGCATTAAGAGAGACTGATAGCTAGAGAGCATTGCTCCTGGGCTGTCCCTGTGTTCTGTCTTTACAAACTAATGGAAATCATTTATCCATATCCTCCCTCACTGTACGCTGACAACTGAGCTGGGAAAAAACGATGGATGATTTCAGGGAGAAATGTTTGAATTTCCAGCCAGCACTTGCTGCTGAGCACTCGGGAGCGAGACGTTGGTTTCTGGGGACTTTGATCGTGTCCAGTGTGCTGGTGGGGAAACCACAACATTTAAGGGCTATTTGCAAAAGATGTTAATGAATATGTTAATTTGAAGATGTGCAGCCATCTGTCGGTGCTGCCCGCAGATGGTGACAGTACTGTTCCTCCCCTGCTGCCTCTGCCTTAGGTTCCTGATGATGTTTTTCCTGGCTGTGCTTCTGTCCTGCGGGATCTGCTGCTGCCTGCAGTGCTGGCTGAAGCGGCGGAGCTGCCTCTCCCGACACACCGTGGCCGTCTTTGCCCTCAGCAGCTCAGATGCCTTTTGTGGTTAGTCCTGTCCCTGCTGCAAGGTCCTGCTGGCCCTGGTGGCCTTCCTGTGGCCCATCCATAACCCCGTAAAAAGCAGTCAAGCTTGAGTGGGAGCTGGGAAGCAACCAGGAGCTGTATTACTGGTGAACAGTGGGGGTGCCCAACTCTGGTATCTTGGAGACACATCGAGACCGTGGACTGGAGGGCTGAAGCCACATCCACTTTTCTCCAAGCCATACCTTGGAGCTGCCCCTGTGTGTCCATGTGTCCCAAAGGTGTCTGGCTGGGGCTTGGCCAGGCTAACAGTGGAGGTGTGTGGGACTTTCTCCTCAGTGCCAGGGCACTCAGCAGCCCACAGGCTCTGGGATCAGGCAGTCCTTTTCAGCATGTGTCCTTCATTTCTCACTCAGGCAAAACTGTACTGGGCTGACTTGAGCCACCCCAGTAGACAGCTCAACTGGCTGATAGACCCTGGGGTCTGTCAAAAGATTATCTTGGTGGGTGCTGTTCATTGTGGCAGCCGCCCTGAACATTCCCCCAGGAACACCCATATTTTGAGGACTGGGCTTTAATGACTATGTGTAGCATCCAGAACTGCCCTGGAGTATGGCCAGCAGGCTGGGCCAGACAACATCCCTCCAAGAAAAATAAAGCTAATCCTGTTACTAGGCTAAGCCCTTCCCAGAGGGCATATTACCTGCTTTCTGGGTGGTCATGGACAGTGTCTCCACAGGGAGGACCCAAACCCACCCAAATTCCTCTGTCCCAACTTCTTGTATCTGGAGTTCGTGGTGAAAGACTTTGTGATGCCACCCTTCAAAAATTACATCCATGCCTATCTTGTTTCCAAGAGGTTTGGCAGCTCCTCCTGGGCTCACCCCTCTCGCTCCCACGCTTGCCCTTCATGCCTGTCTGCTGCAGAGCTGTGACTTTGCTTTTTCCCCAGCTACTGAAGCACCTCCGTGCCCATTCTCCGGATCCCTGAGCCCCTGCACGACTGCAGAGATTTCCTGTTCTCCTGCCCCACGCTTGAGCCTTGAGGGAACCGAATTGCCTCCATCTTATGAGGATGTTGTGAAGGAAAACAAGTTCTAGACACCACATGTTGGCTTTCAGTGATCCTACTTGTTTCATCAGAGATCTTCCATCATGCTGAAGGAGTGTGAGATCAAATCAGCCCTTTCCACAGGTTGGCCAAGAGACTGAAAAGCAGCACATATTTCATCTGAACCTGAAAGACAAGACTAAATGCAACAGAATAAATGCCAAAAGTATGTGTTGAATCTGTCACTGGAGCTCAGCTTGACATTTTGATGTCTCTGGATTTCAAGAAGCTTCCTCAAAGGCATGTCTGTATTTGGGGTTTCTGGCTCAGCCTCTAGATTTATCTCTCTAAGACTGCTTGAGCTGGTGCAACCCAGTGTGTTTTAGGACCAAATGTTGATAAATTACTTGGTAGTTACTTCTCAAACTTGGGCTGCCTCCTTCTCTCGGCGCTGTGCCAAGAAACACCCTCTGGCAAAGTCATGTTGTTCTAATACATTGTAATGCAATCATGCCACTCTGTGATGAAGGATCATTTGCCACATTTGAAATATTTAGCACAGCATATCAGATTTGTCTAGTGCAAAAGGCAGCAAATTTATGGCCAGGGAAGAGAAAACGAGAGGCGGGGATTATGGAGGAGTAGCAGTGGTAGGAGCTGGTTACAGGGCATAAAAAAGTGAGTTTGCTCATTTGAGCTGTTCTTAATTTCATGGTGACTGTCCCCAGCTACTCTTGCCGTAGCACTGGAGACCACTAGGCTTTGAATGGCCCAGAACCCACTGGAAGTTCCCCACAGACATGAACTGGGGGCTTAGGTACTTAGTACTTACCTACAGAAATCTATTAGGATAAAGAATGCCATTTTCTTTGAGGTGATCACTGCAGACAGGATGGAAAAACAAGAAGCCATCCAGACTGCCTTGTGCCCAAGCAGGATCAGCTAAACAAAAGTCATTCCTTGGAGGTATTAGCCTAACTAGTTCTCAAATTACTGAAGAAGGATGCTGAATTTCCCCCTTAGCTGGATTCCAGATGAAAGCAAAGATTTCCTTTTGTTTGTCATGGGCAGTTCACTGAAGGCTGAATTCAGCCTGCCTGACCTCTCTGCCTCTGCTCTCTCGGTGGCTGGGGGTGCAGTCAGACCTCTCTTGCTGCAGAAGGTAATGTCACACCTGGTCCCATGCTCTGTACTCCCATGGAGCCATGAGCCCAATTTGGGCAGCTGGGTCCACCTGGGATTAGAATCCCAAAAGATTAATGGAAGCCCACAGCCTGCCTCATGGGCCACCTCCCCACCTGTAGAGTGAGGTTAGCACCAGTTCCTGTGCTCAGGAAGGAAACTGGGAAGATAAATCCACTAAAGGTTATAATATTCTCATAATGATTCTATGTAAGTACCTCTGCTCAATAAAGAATTGCAGCATATTTTGAGAGAAAATTATTCGCCAGCACCACTGCAAATTATCTCCCTAAAATCTTACTTTAGAAGCAGCTTTAATGTTTGACTCTTGTGTGAAAGGAAATAAATGTTACTTGTAGCCAAAAGAATGTTTGTGCCAGCAGGCTAAAATATTACTGGGTTTATTAATAAGGAAATTTAGCAAGTACAGACTCAGCCAGGGGAGAAGTCAACCAACTTCTGAGTGTCCTTTTGCTGGCTGAACATGGTAAGAATTGCAGGTAATCAGCACCTCTCAGGATCAGATCTTTCATGTACATAACTGCTTCCACCACTCAACCCCTTCAATTTATGCCCTGAAGCATGAGATTTGATTATGTTTGTCACTGCAGCTTGCATAGCCTGTTAGTGGGCATTAAATCAGCCATCACTTGATTCCCACCTACACACTGTGTTTGCTTCAGTGACCCCTTCGTGGCAGTGAACTCCACAGGTTGTCTGCATTATGTGCTGCATAAAACATTACTGCCTCTTGCTTATTAATGGCTTGGCTCTAGATAAATTGCTGCCTTTAATTTCACTGAATGTCACCTTCTAATCAGGTGGCTGGAGAGGCTAACAAGCAAGGACTGCTCTGGTTTCAATGCCTCCAGTCCCTCTGCATCCCTATTTCTCAAGGACCAGTGGTAAAAGCTTTTACCCGAGGTGATAAAAGCTTCCCCAGCCACCCAACAGAGGGCAAGCAAGGCTTTCAGCACAGAGAAACATTCGAGGGAATGGGTTTGTTCCCCTGCTACTTGTGTGCATTCGGTTTCATGTTTGAGGTGCTTTAATTAGGCACAAAATGAATAAAATTATTCCATCAGAATTGCGACAAGTGGCTCGTAGTAAAGTAAGCTAGTGGCTGTCACAAAATCAGGCTCCATCTGGAGTCACCAGCATGGGAGAACCTGTGTGCTGTGGTACCTGTCCAACATGACAGGAGCCATGGGAGCTTCCAAAAACTGCCGAGAGCCAGGAGGTATTTGCAAAAATGAGCTCCTGTGGGGTTGCTGGGGGGGAAGGGGGAGGACATAAACTAATATTGCAGCTGGTTTGGGGTAGGGAAGGAGAGTACCCTGAGAAGGGGCCCTGGTCCTTGGCTTCCTGATCACTGGAATGGACAAGAGGATGGGTTTCTTCCTTCTACAAAAGCGTTCTGGGTGGCCCCACCAACCTATTATTCCCAAAGAAAGCTGCTTGTCCCAGCTTGCCACCTCACTCCCATGTGCTGCAGCAGAATGGACAAGGTTTCTCCAGACCTCTGTTCCCATTCTTACACAAGCAGAGATTTTGCCACGTAATTGATATTTTTATAAGCACTCAGCTCTTAATGAGAGCAGTTAATGGAATTTGGCTGATGTTTCCAGAACTGCAAGGAAAGAAGAGCCATTCCCTTATAATTCATCACCTTAGGAATATGGTTCACCTTGGAAAAGCACTTGTCCTGCTGTGACTCTCTGGCTGCCACTCATCCTCTGACTTATACTTCCTGCTGACTTTGAGAAGAAATGGCCAACAGCTCTAGAAAAAAACCTGAAAAAACACTAGAAGACAGATGTGTTTGTGGGAGAACTTGTCATCAGCAAGCCTTGTGAGGGGGAAACGGGAGCAGTGCAGAGGAGCTAATTGCTTGGTGACCATCTGGAAGCAAAAGACAAAGGGAACGTGGTGAGGCACACGGCTGGACTTTCACCTCTGCAGATTAAGAGCTGAATAATAAAGTCATAAACTGGCTCTCAGGCAAATAGAGCAAAACCAGAGGCAGCTGAGCCATAACAGGGCATCAGTTTGGAGTGCCAGGAGGGTTGGACATGAAAGATGGGAAAATAATTGATATGCTCATTAATATTTTTTTTCAATTGTCACCCAAAATTCTGCATTATAGGCTAAAGACTTCTGCGCAGGGGGGATGAGGATGGGGCTGGGGACAGATGCCCGCTCTCTTTGGGTCACTAGATGGCACAATTCCGGCTCTTTCCTTCCTCGCTCAAAGGCATTTTACAGCAGGAACCCAGGAGCTACAGGGAGAAAATTGTTCTCACTCCCTGTAACGGAGGTTGGCCAGAGTTATTTCAGTCATTAATCACTTTCTCACAATATTTAACAGACGCAGAAGAGCAAACTGTGGGAGTCCAGCCCCTGCTGAGAGAGAAAATCTTGCATTCTTGGTGGAATTTTACTTTTCTCTCTTGGAAAGTTTATGAAATGACTCTAAGTAGATGTGTCTAAACTGGGATAAATTCTACAGCTGCTGAAGATGCCTTGCTGCAGGTGCACACTGGGGTCTGAGGTTTGTAGCTACCAGCAAAGGTCTAGGCAGCCTCTAAAATCGCTCCCCCATGCCCAAGGGCCGGTCCTGTTTGTGCTGCTGCCTTTTGTGTGTCCTTGCAGGAGAGCACTGATTCCCCTGACAGGAGTCAAAGCAGGTCGCTTGGCAAAATACCTTCCTGAGCAAGACGTGGATGGGGCTAGAGAGACGCGCCACTTAAAGGCAATTGTGTTTATTAGATCCCACTGATGTTACAGCTTGTAGGAAAAACACAATGCTGCACTAATTTTCCTGTCTACTGGAAATAATTGTTCAGATCTACTGAAGTCGCAACAAAATCACATGGCAATGTCTGTGAAAAGGCAGGAAATCCATAGCTTGGGAAACATTGATGCAGCTGCAGTAGGAGATAGCCTAGTTCACAAGGTCACAGTAAGAGTGAGCCTTAATTACAGCTGGAGTTGTTAAAAGCCCTCATGAGCAAGGCTGATCCAGGCAGGGAGGGAACGAAATGCTGCATGCAGAAAAGGACAGCCATTGCAGATGACATTTTTTTTATTATCTCCCTCACTTGCCTGTATCAAAATGGGAAATCAATAGCTATCTGTAAGGCATGGAATCAACTTAGCAAAGATCTTACCTAAACACATCACTGTTTTCCATAACCTGCAATCAGCTGGGTGCACGGAGCTGTCAGTGGAGAGGACAATGGGGAGCCCCAATTCAAGGAAGCATCCTGGGGCAGGCACACTGGGTGGAAGGGTGCTACTCCCAGCTCGCAGCTAAATCCCTGACTCTCCCTATGCCCTGGGAAACGAAGACTGAGGTGCCCAAACATATAAAAATAACCCTTGGAAGCTAGTGAAAATATAGAGAAACCTAAAAAGCTGTTGGAACTGATGGATTAAATGTTGGGCCTCAGCTCAGCTGGAAATTGAGCTTGAGCAAAAAGCCTTGGTAAGCCATCGATGGCCATCAGGAGGGGAAAATCACTCCTAGTGAGCTGCTGCTGAATGGAATGTAGGTAGATATTAAGGAAATACCTTAATAACTGAGCTCACCTGATACATCTTTAGCCTTAGGGACTGGTTGTGATTTTGAAAGGAAAAGTATGTCCTGTTTATTTTCTGGGAGGTTTCTTGCTAATGAATGTACAATTAAACTAGAATAGATCTGCATTGTGGCTGGATAATGAGCTAATGAGGAGTGAATCCTGCAGTCATGAAACCTGTGTCAGTATTAAATCCAACAGGGATTAACAATTAAATATTAACAGCTGATCAAAACATCAGATAGACTGTCAGCAGAATTTGAATAATGAAGCAATGCAGTACAGGACTGGTTACAAAACATTAACCTAGCAAAACTAAGAGTTGCTGTGACCTTTTCCCAGTCATCTTGTGCAGGAGATAAATCCTCAAAAACTATCATAGAGTTTGGCTAGAATAGAAGTATGATTAAAGAAATAACTCTTATTCTAGGTAGATACTGAAGAAGAGAGGCTCACAAGTGCTGATGCAATATTCTTCTTCATATGCAAAGAATATTTGTACCTAAATTCTTTGTATGTGAAGTGCATTTGAGGAGTTAAGGTAGTATCTGGGGTATGTGTGTGCTCCATTTGTGTACCCCAAGGAAGAACACAGGGCTGGAGGGACTAAAGAAACTAATCCTTTATATTTACCCCTGATGAGGGCATAGACATCCAGTGCCCACTGAGCCACTGCTTGGTGTGACCAATGTGTTGCAAGTCACAAAACAGCTCCCACCACCTTAAAACAAGCAGAAGACCATTAGGACAAAGGCCCAGAATTCTCCTCAAGTGCTGAACAGGAGAAATCAATGGTCTGAGATTTGCAATTACACCTGCATTTCTTCTCTGCTAAACAAGAAATAAATCTTCACAGTAAGAAATAACCTCTGTGCTCAGAAAAAGTTATAGAAAACAACAAGAAGAGGCTGGCAGGCATCCCTGAGCGTTTGTGGGGAGCCATAATGTGCTGGCTGCATAGGCTGGGGAGGTTTTGATTCAGGGTTGATGATGTCTTTGCTCAGTACCTCCTCCTCCCCAGGAGCATCTCCGAGCTGGGTGAGCTGGGCTGAGGCTGCCTGCAGCATTTCGCATCCCTCAGGGAGGCTGAGGGAGCATTTGTCTCTCTGGGCAGGAGCAGGGATGTGGGCAGTGGAGCAGTCACTGAACACAGCTCTGCCTCTGGGGTGTATTCACCCTCCATCTCCTTCCCAGTGTGTCTCTGAAGGAGCAGTGGAGCAGAGACACAGCCAAGGAACCAGACCCAAAATTGTTCCCAGAGTTTCCCTGCCCTGGCAGAGAGTATCAGCAGTGTCAGCTCTCCTGTCCCAAAGCCCCACAGAAAACACATTTCTGATGTGGCTGTGAAAAAGTTTTTAAAAAAGCCCAAAACACCAAGCTCTGAGTGCAGCTTTCTGCAGTAACAGACAAAAATTCCTGTCACCTCCAGATCTCTTTGTGCATTCTTGGTATAACCTGTGAATTCATCACATTGCTCATAACTCTTGTACTCGTTGTCTCTCAGGACCTTGTAAAAAAGCCTCCATCACCTCTCCTACTGTGTTTACATCTGTTCAATACAGCTCATCTGTTGGCAGTAACCTGCTCTCAGTTTGGCTGACATAAATGTCTGCCAGCCCAAACAGCACGAACTCTGCAGGCACAAAATCTGCAGGCACGAGCCTCCCTTGCCCGGGGAGCAGAGCTGCTACCAGGGCTCTTGCTGAGATGGTTCTGCTGTGGTCTGAGCCCTGTGGAGGTGCCTGGGCCTGCAGCAGAGCCATATGGACCTGCTGCTGTCCTGTCTGTTCCAGGCCCCGAGTGCTTCTCAACTTGGAGCCTTGTCAGGGTTGGGTTATGTTTTGGCCTTGCTGGTCAGTTCTGTGCGGCAGCACAAGGTGCTGCTTCTGGGATAATTCATCAGAGGATTCAAACCCTTCATTTTCCACCATAGGAGTTATCAGAAGTGCTGCCTGGGATACAGCCCACTCCATCCTTAGCCACGCCATCTCCCTCTGGCCCACATGACGTAAGGTTTCACTTCATACTGTCTGGGAGAAGGAAATCCAGCCTCTCCATCAAGCAGTCCATGGAGAAAGCCTGCCTCTGGTGGTGCTTCAGCACCCATGGCTGTGCACACCCAGCTGAGGTTCCACTTTTGTTTCTTCAACGCCCCTGAGAAGACAAATCTCTGTGCTGGGAGCCTTTTCCCAACCCCCAGTGCCCATGATATGGTGTGGCACCCATGGTCAGAAAGGACTGAATTTGGACAGTTCCTACCAACCCTAAGAAAACTCTGTCTCAGGTTCTCTTACTATTAAAGGCATGAAAGAATGTTCACATCCATCCTTAGGGAACATGTTAAACCATACAGGGCTTTTCCTCCCCCGCCCTAGTGAAAACCTGGCTGATGCTGTAACCTCATCCAGCCTATGGCAGCCTGGATTGCAGCAGGGAACAGCAGTCCTGAACTGGGTTTAAACACCTTTTGATGGAAAGGAACGATAGATTTTACTGTCATTTATCCTATTTTCTAGTGGATGTAGATATATTGTAATGCACAAGTTCAGATTTTGGATCTTCATTCACTTTGTCCAAGCAATGTTTTTATTAAGCAGAATGCAGCTGGCAATTTCCAGATTTCAGTGAGTCTAGAGCATCTGTAGTGAACATTTTAACACTGATTGAGAAGGACTGTATTTTTCAGGGAAGAATGCAGCTGGATTCACAATATTTTCTCAGTGCAGAGGTTCATGGACCAAAGAGAGGGTCAGACATTTAACACAGCTCTTATGTCCTGAAAAGCTCCCCATCAGCCTGTAAGAGGGGCAGATCTCCATGCTGAGTGCACAGGGTGCAGATGTTAGTCAGTCAGTCAGTCCCTCCCTTTGCCAGTATTTTCTCCTTTGTACACTCTGTCGACACACTGCCAGATGTGGAACAGATCCATCTTGCAGTTTGGGGATCTTCATGCAGAACACTGCGGTCTGATTCAGGAATGGCTGATTTCTCTCACTTCTACCAACAGTGTTGAGACAAATGCTGAAAGAGTTTGTCTTGGTTATTTCAGTCTGTGCTTACGCAAGTGGCCTCAGCACTCAAGACAACAGGATTCCATAAGCAGGATCTTCTCAGAGTTTACTTTCTTGAAGGAAAGGTTTTTTTGAGCTCTCATAAATGCAAACATTGTAGCATACAGTAGATCCTTGACACTTAACTGCACCTGTATCACAACCACAAGAGCTTGAGTCTCTGTGCAATCCACTACAAATAAAAGCAGAGCTCTTTCTGGAGCACTTACCTCCTCCTCACACCCTTGTATCCACCGCATACATTTTGGAGGTGGCCGTTTGGGAGGATGGCAAATGCACGTTTGTTACGACGGTCGCAGCTGAGGAATAGCCTTTCCTCAAGGAGTAAGCAGAATGGAGTCTTCCAGAACTGGTCTCTGTGAGGCACAGGGAGAGACATAGGAACTGACAATGAGTGCTTGGTGACTTTCAGCTGCAAAGTTTTGTGATTCAGGGAAAGAAGCACTCCAAGGTGTGACATAATAACAACACATTTTATGTTATCCTTACACCTCAGCTCCCACATGAAGACCTTGATGCGCTTTCTAGAGCTGCCTAACTAAGACTATTCCCATTTTACAGCTGAAAATATTGCCACTGGAGACGAGCAACCATCCCAAAGGATGTCCCCAAAGGACTTTCCCCACCCTGTGCACCTGTAGCACACTTTGAGCAATGGCTCTATCCCTGAGCTGTGCTTCAGCTGTGCTTCCTCACCTCTAAAGAGATACATGCAGCAGGTGAGCAGGGACCCAGACAAGAAGCAGCCCAGTGACCCTGCCATGCCGAGCCAGCAGGACCAGCCAAACTTGTACTGGATGCCCAGGAACACGTTGTGGAAGAGCAGAGAGGAGCGCTCCACGTAGACATCCACAGCGTACCACACAGAGCCCGTGATGCCGGGGAGACCTGCAGGGCGGGACAGGGGTGCCACACACAGAACCACAAGGGATCAAATCTAAAGCTGTAGCTGCTGTCTGCTGGGTCAGACTTCAGGGTGGGATGGCCTTCCTTGGACAGCAGGGTTTGGCCCCTCTCCATGGTCAGCCTTTGGCGGATTCACCCTGGCTCCTGCTGATATCCTGTGCTGCCAGGCAGAGGCTGCACCTTGTGGCATGGCACTCACACACACCTCCAGCACACTGGCAGCACTCAGATTTCTGCAGCAAAAGGCAGAAAGCTCCTCCCTTCTCAGCTTGTTGTAAAGTTGTCTCCAGAATTTAATTTTCTAATCTGTTTTGATTTTCAGAACTTTGATGATGCTTTTCTGACAAACTTTGAGAAGGGAATGGAAGATGTTTAAAAGAGCCTCTCAAAGTGTTTTACATGTGCTCCCAGTGGTTGGGGTGAGTTATGCTTAGGCTGAAGAAGAGGTAGCTGCTTGATACTGGCATAAAGTCAAATAATATTATTTGGTCCCTAGTTGGCTATTTATTTTTGTCTTTAAAATTCTCCCACTGGCTGTAACAGCAAAGCACCTGAGCTAGTTGGTTATTTATCATCTAGAAAGGACAGACATGTTATTATCCTTTTATTAGAGATCAGCTGCAGAGATTTTGGGCTAAGTGACTTGCCCAAGGTCACACAATCTATGGCAGAGGCAGAAACCATACCAGGATGCCAGGACTTTCTAGTCCTTCAGCACTTGGTCGAGAGACCTATGGCAAGGTTTCTTTGCCATATCAACAACATTGACTGCTCCACAGTGAAACAGCAATAAATGGAAGTCAGTCAACTCAAAGCCAAGTCACCTGGTCAAAACATGAACTGAAAGCAGATAAACTGAACTACATGCTGTTAGAGGCAGGTGGTGAACAGAAGAAACTGCATTGCACAAATAAATCGAGTAAAAATCCTTCCTCCTACAGAAAATCACCAACCAAAATAAAAGAAGGCTTTTAACACTTCCCCAGTTTGCCAAAGGGTGTCCTACAGAATGGGGACACAGTGGGGAAATACCTGCAATGAGCAACATCACTCCAGACACCAGGCAGATGCGCAGCTTGATGAGCGGCTCATCGGGAAGGAATTTCACACAGTCCAGTCCCAGGACAAGGAAGAGAAATCCAAATCCTGACAGGATATCTGCTGTGATCATCATGGCTCGGGTCAGCACCAGCTTCACTGCAGGACAGAAGCAGATCATTCTAGTGCACAAGGAATGGAAATGTGGACAGGTAATGGGGTCAGATCCCCCAGGAACACTTTTTTCAGCTTCCCCTGGGAGTAATACCTGACTGAGAAAAGGAACATGCCTCTAATTATCTGTCACTGAGTAGAACAGATACTTTTTTAGTCTACACTCAAGTGTCCCCACCACTTGTAGAAACATCTCTGACTCTTACATACCAGGATGCTCGGCGTAGATGGAGTCATACTCATCACAAGTTTGGATCCCATCAAAAACGTTTGTGACACATTCCCACCACAGGCCACGGCATTTTGTACTCACCTGTGGATTGAGGAGACAAAGAAGACCATAAGTTAAAGTATCCACCAACACAGCAAGTGGTCATCTTAGCCCTTCAACAGAAATCCTGGTCAAGTTACAATGATGGTAACCAGAGCGTTTAGCTTGAAGAAGAGAAAAAGGAGCAGGATGGAGGAAAAGGACAATGTTTTCTGTGTCCCTACTAAGGTTTTTACATTAGAGCAAAAGAATTCATTAGGAAAAAAACCCTGCCTACTAGTAAGGATAAAAATTCTGAAGGAAATTTCTGGGAGGAGCTGGGGGGTGGCTGACCAGAGATATCTAAGAGCAGGTTTGCTCATCCATTGCCAAACGCTTGTCTAGGCTGAGCTGGGCATGGCTATGGACCAGACAGCCTGAGACTTTGCTGCCCATGCTCCCCTTCCTTACACCATCCTCCTGACAGTGGAGGAGCAGCTCAGAGAGTGGGAGAGGAGTGCAGAGGAGTCTGGATGTGAGCCCCTTTGCAGACACTTGGGGAAGGTTTCCCCCAAATGACTCAGCTGTAGACTCTGGCTGGAAAATGAGAGGCCGCTGGTGCTGATCCTAGCCCTGGGGCTCCCAGTGTGCTGCCAGCCATGGGACCACGCGTGCCCAAGCCACAGTCATCACTTAGACATCCAGACTGGGGCAGACGATGGAGGAGCATCGTGGTTAATCGTCTCCACTGTCCTCAAGCTGTAGATACCATTCCCAGCCCAGCCTTCCATAAATCACTTTAATATGGGAGGTGTTTTCATTACCAATGCAAATATGGCAACAAGCAACTCTAAAATATTCCTGGAATTGCTCATACAAGGAGCAGAGTTAATGTCGGTGCAGCTTTGGACTCCAGCCCGCCCGCTGCTGCCAGCGACACCCGCTGCAGTTAATGGAAGGAGAAACTCTTCCAGCAAATGAGTTTCACGCAGGGGAAGGGAACCAGGCTTGCTTGGATGATGCAATAAATTCATTTTTCTTGCCCTGTGTAAATCACAAAGCAGATAATAACATATCTCAGCCACATAATAAAGTCTTATTCAGGATGTATTGAAGTCTGTAGCCAACCGCAGTATTTTCTCCACAATACAATGTCTGAGCCAAACTGTGCACCTCCTCTGTGATACTGCTCTATGGATCAAAGGTGAGTAAAAATGACTCACTGCTTCAGACTGGCAGAAGAGATACTATTTATATTTGAGGGAAAATAATCTACATTTTTTGTTTCATGCAGATGAGAAGTGCTTAGCATTTCTCAGAATTTCTAGGCATATGTAATGAAAAACATGATGAAAAATGAGAAGCAGTGATGGAAAAAACAGATTTCATTTATTCTGTGCTTTTCAAGAGAAAAGTGTCTTGTAAAACAATTTGCCATGTTTACATTCTATGTGTTTTTACCATGGCCCTCTTAATGCAGTTGCAGGTCCTCTTCTGTCTTAACTCACCAGCATTCAGGCTGTGCCTGAAATAAGCATATTTTTATTAAATTACATTTTTTTCCGCTTGTATTTATGTAATTTCTCTTTCCTCCCAAACCACCATAGGCTTATTCATACTACTCTGCATTCAGCTAATAATGTCAGTTACTTTATTATAATGTCATCTCATGTTATTATTGTTTTTTAAATCTTACACGCAGCATCTACATCTAAATTATTTATAAAGAGACTAACAGGATTCCGGGCTTTGTCACCCTCCAAGCAAAACAGAGGCCTTAAGCACAACAGTTATAGTCTATCTTGTGAAATAACCCCCTTCCCAGACTAACAGAATCTTGATTTATGTTTTCCATTTCTTGGGATGTTTCAGTTGTCACTACTCCTGCTAGAGCCAGTGCCGAATATGGGCAAAGCAGGGACTGGCCCATCTCCACGCAGCCTGTGTGCAGCCAGGGATAAATGTCCTGAATCAGGGGATCAGTCCCATTGCCTGGTTCAGGAGGGATGGGAAAGGGTGTCAGTGTGGGGACCTGTCGCTGCCCCAAGCCACTGCCGAGCTATTCTTGTTTCTGCTGCCGAGGGCCAACCCTTGCTCCCCTCTGCTGTGTGCACAGTTGATCCTTCTGGTTGTTAATCTGCTCCTGAGCCACCCTTGGGCATCTTCCCTTGCTCTGACAGCACAGACCTTCAGGCACATGGAAACTCATTGCTCTAAAGGAGACAGGGGTCAGGGCTTGAGGCATCATGTGGGGACATGGATTTCCCCATCCCGTGGCTGGACCTGTGCACCATGTTGGTAGCACTAATTCCCCATCACCTCTCTCCCCACGTAGCAAATGTGCTCCAGCTTCTCTGGGCCCAGCTGAGGAGCCCCTGAGCAGCCAAACATCACAGCCACACTCCTCATCTCCCACTTTGATTACGAAACACGTTGCCACAACCTGCTTTCCCTAACAGAAGTATGCATGTAAAACATGAACTGCATAATGACTGTAATAGATATAATTATACCCTATTCATAATGTATAATTAATAATAAAATAATTCTCATACAGAAAAAAAAAAAAGGAAAATTACAAAACAAGCACACACTTCTCCTTCTGGGGAAAGCGGAGAAGACAAACACGAAAGTGATGTTAGTCACGGTGTTTTACCTCACTCCGAGAAGGTGCCAGCAGACAATGATTACAAGCCCAGCTCGAGAGTAAAACAGGCAGCATTTAACAGTAGTGGTGGTATTTATAATCCACCTGCAACAGGGAGGGACTGTCTACACAACACAGCACTTGTTGAGAAGAAGATTATGGGCTTTTTCCACTACAAACTACCGCAAAAATTGGCCCAGCCCTGTCTCAATGCTTCACAAGGAGTCACCTTCTTAAACAACTTTCTGTGTGGCCGTCATCTGTTGTTTCTGAAGGGAGGTGAGGGGCTGTGAAAGCTGAGTCAGGGCCCCTGCAGCCTCCCTGGAGGTGACTGCTCCTGGCACTCCCTGGCCTCTTCTTCCTGGGATGCTCCTCTCCAGTGGGCCCACAGTGAGGCCTTCATCCTCGACAGCTGCAGGGGACCAGGGTCAAAGCCAAGCAACCAGCCAAGAGCCAGCAGCTACAGCTGCTAAAGGATGGAGTTCCCTTCTCCTGGATTCAAAGTTGCCTGGCTTACCCTTTTTCCAGCTGAAAACAGGAGTCATTGCGGTTTCCACGCCTTTCTGGCCATGGACATTCCCCTGATTAGAGAGGCAGTGAGTCATTAGGGTCATTAAGGAGATCAGTGGTCAGGTATTAAGGCTGGGGGCGTTTTGCTCCATTATTTAGTATTCACACTCAGAGCCGGAATGTGAGAATAGTGGTTGCTAAGAACCAAACTGGGTGTTAATGGAGCACTTTGGACAGCCCATCGCAGGTGCCTTTGCACCAAGAAGACAAGGTTACACAGCCTCAGGGTAATGGACTGGTTCTTTATTGGACTCTCTTTGCTCAGTAGCTGGGTTTCTCTCTTCTGTTTTTCCCCACAATCGTATTCATTTGGCTTTTCTGAGTATACTGATACCTTCATCTGGCTACTTCCTGAAAGGAATATGAAATATCTCCCAAATAAAGAGTCATATCCCATCCAGCATCACTGGGTGCACTCTATTTGCCCTGTAGAGAGGCTCACAGAGCAGACACACTGCAACTGCACTGCACTGGATCTGTGCAATGTGCTGACACCTCAACACTTACATCCACTTTTCAGGGTTTCTGACAGTCAGATTTTCAGGATTTCTTGTGGCATAGAGAAAAAAGTTGTTTTTCTTGTAATCAGTTTTATCCTTCTTTCCTTGGATAATTCACGCCTTCACATGCTGCAACTAAATGCTGCATTGCAATCACTGAGAGCAGGGAGCTCGTCTGGTTTCGTATGCTGGAGAGCAGATAGAAGATTTCCTCCTGATACATTCAGCCAAACTTTCTGTCTTGGAAGGTGTTTCACCTTCACTGCCTAAAGTATCCAATTTGCCAGAGAGCAGATTCCTACACTGTGGACTCACAGCTCTTAAATGTACAGAAATGAATAGCTGTGCTGGGAAAAAAATGACAAATTTGCAGTATTGAGTGCTGGAAAAACAGAGATGATTTGGGGCCTGGAGTCCTTGGGGCACACCTTGCATGTAAGCAGCCATCTGCTCCCTTGTTTGCAATTTACTTTGCCAATACCTTTCTCTAACATGAGAGTGCCACTGTCCACATGAGTTCCAGGAGATACTGAGTCCCCCTGCTCCCCTTAAATTTCTGGTAGCTCAATGGCTGTTCAGAAAAAGACTTGAAGAGCACAGCTGTGCATGCTGGATGTCTCCACCAAGAAGTCTGGACTACAGAACTGGAAACATCTCCAAAATATCCATGCAGGCTGGACATACGGGATAACTCCATTCAAGTTCATGCACATTTAAAACTAGACCCTGTAGATCTTTCCTGAACTTACTAAGTGAGAGCACAGTCTGGATAATAAAGTCTGGAAAAGAGAAATACACAAAATACCACTTTTCCCCTTTTTTTTGCCACAGTAGTTAGTTTAATTTTCATCCACTTTCATCCAGCACAACAGGGAGAAAGAACATGAGAGTGGAGTAACGACACCGGGAACCAAACTCTCTCTAGGACACATTGGTTTTGGTGATCAGGCTCTCCTCACCCCAGTCTTACCTCCAGGGAGTCATCAGCATTCACCATCCAGCAGTCTGTCCAGGTAGATGTTATCAAAAACCCAGCAGAGAAAAAAGCAAAAAAGCAGCCCACATATTGGAGGAAAAACTTCATGCCAGCAGGTGCTCAGCACATCCAGGGGAGTGAGAACAGCAATGCCCAGCCTTGTTCCTAAAGCCAGGGTAGAGACTGAGCCTCAGTGTCCCAGATGACCACCACCCTCTCCCAGTGACCATGAAGAGCAGGACCTCCTTGCTTGTGCAGATGGTAGTGATGGCTGCAGGAGCAGTGGTCACCTGCCAGGGGTCAGGAGGAGGGTGAGAGTGCCCACGGGAGCTGCTGCAGCCAATCCGCCCTGCAGCACTACAGCTCTTGTCATGCCTGACTGAAGAGAAATGGGGCTGTGCAGAAGTGACATGCAGCTAACTGGAGCCCTGGACTGGCAGGGGGGGCAGGTATCATGGCAGGTTTTGTCAGAATAGGGATTAGAAAAAAGCATCAAAACTTGTTCTCCAGGGCAGAAGTTTTGAGCACTGCTGAGGGACACAGAGAGGAGCTCTCATGCACACACACATTTATTCCTGTTCAGTGGTTCGTGCCTTAGCAGGGAGCAACTGCAAAGTGTCTTGGTGTGGATCCCAGGCCCCTTGGCTGTTACCCTGTTGGTCTCTGGTGCAGTGATGATCTAGTTCAATGCAGGAATGTCACTAGGGAGGGAAAGGAAAATGTAGCAATCGTGGACCTTCAGAGCCAACATCCACTCCCATCCCAGCTCAGATACGGAACTCTATATTCTGAATTTAAGTCAAACCTCAACACGTCTCAAGCCCTGGACCTCAATTCGTTCATGGCATGCATAGAACTCCCATGTGGAAATCCTGAAGTTTTCAAACCAGTGCCAGTCTGGAGGATTTCAGCTGGTTGGAATTTCCCTGCTTGCTTACTCTGATTGCAAACTTCCTGTATTCCTGCAGGACTCCCCCGGTGAGCCGGGGCCACACAGGCTGCCAGAAGCAGAAGGCTGGGGCCTCTATGTGAAGCTTCTCATTGTCTCCTCTCCTGCAGTGCTGAGAAAGCCATCAGGACTCCAGAGCAGCTGTCAGAAAAAGCAAAGGGGAGTGGGACTAGAAATTTCTCCCAGTCCAAAGGCACAAATGCACAGAAACCACCGCATCCTCAGTGATCGTTATCTTTGAACACAAAGAGAAGCAGTAACAGGCTGGAGACCTGCCTTGAATGGGCGAATATTCCCCGCGGGTCAGAGGCGCAGACTCTCGCTCTGCGTTCAGCTCTGCTTCCAGCCGCTCGCCCCAGCCGGCGGTGTCTGTCATCTCAGCTGTCACCTCCAGATGGAGCCAAGCGGCACCTTTACAGAACTGCTCAAAGCCTCCGCTTCTCCGGGATTTCCCTTCAAATACCACAGCAGCGAGAAGTTTATTCTTACAATAGATAACCCGTATAGTTCCTATCATAACCTCATGAGGCGGTTTTACTGTCAGAGACCACAATTTTTACCCTGGATGCCAGGCTCACTCCACTCCTCAGAGGTCACTCTGTGCAATAGGTCATCAGCACGTGTTTTGGGAGGCTTAAGTGGAGAATAGAAGTCCCAGGTCATAAAGCCAGGGTATGCAAGAGACTGCTGCTTCAGCTTTCTGCTTTCTGTTTCCTAATTCCACTTGTAGAAGCTGACAAGTGAGGAACTCTCCTTCTTCCATCTTTCCCAGATGCAGGTCTTGGTGTGGTTATGTGGATATGATGCTTTCTGCTGGGTTTTCTGGTATCCAAACATCTGTATAAGGCAAAGAAACCTTCATGATTTTCACTTCATGGCTTTCTGTGACAAGGGCAGCTTTGCGTTTTCAACAGTTCTGACCCACAGGGACATGGCAGTGCCCACACAGATCCCATAAAGGACAATGGCTTTCATTAGCCACACGTATATATATATATATAGATTAGACTGCATTTATGTGAGACAGGTACTGAAAATATACATCATCTTCCTACACTTGTCTTGTACTGTGTTCATTAACCTCTGTCTGCACCCATTTTTAAAAAGCATCCTAGTCAGTTGTCATTAGGGGCAACTCAGAAAAAGTGGTGAGGTGAGCTCAGAAAAGGCCTGAAAAATCTGAGACAGCCTTCCCACTATCAGCATTAAGTCCTTAGCAGTGTTAAGAGCAGAGTTTAACAGCAACAGAGCTTGGATTAGCCAGGATATGTATTATAGCCATATGAATCTCCTTTCCTTCTCCTTCTGTCCTGCACCCAAATGCAAGCCACTTTCAGAGAGGATAAGCCCAGTGGAAAGAAAGGGGACATTTTCCCTTATTTGGTGCATGGTGAAAGTGTCTCAATACAAGCATGACAGAGGTGGAAAGTGAAAATCTCCCGTGGTAATAGCCAGAGAGGTGTTTTTAAGCTTTTGTGATGGGCACATTGTAGTCTGTTCTTCCAGCTCTGCCCATCAAATGTCCACGGATGTCAGACCAAGAGGCAAACTCCACTAAGGGATGGAGGCAGCACATGAGGCACCAGTGCTGCCTGTGCTTTGCTCCATCTCTCCACAGCTGTTATTGCAGTCCTGGTGATGTCTTGTTTATTTTCCGCGTGCCCAGCAATGTGTTGCTGTCCCAGCTCCTTCCACCTCCCTGTGTTCATCTTCCCTGCAGGGCAGGGCAGGTGAGTGACCCTTCCTAGAGCAGGATGCCAGTGCTTCCCTGGCCATGAGTCACTGGGGACAGGAAGTGGCTCCAGCCATTTGCATCTAGCTTGGGGCTCTGAAGCATCCTGGCCTGGACAGCAGTGCAGGTCGGGATCCTCCAGTTTTCCCTCGTGCAAGACTGCTGCAGAGTGTGCAACACAATGAAGACAGTTCATGAATTTTCACCTGGTGGAGAGACCAATCCAATACCTGGTCCTTCTTTAGGTCTGTGTCCCCAAACAGTCCCATGGAATCTGCTGTAGTTACTAGAAAGAATACAATATTCTTTATTTAGTAGAAAATGGCAAGATACATATATCTTTATTTAAAACAAGTCAGCATCTTCTTGAAGCAAAGTCTGTAGCAGTTTCTCATCATGGTCTGCTTTCCTAACTTGCATGACAGATGTCCCCTCAGCTTCAGGAAACAGCTCTCCCAAAATAACCTCCCAAGATGTCTTTGTATAGCCCAAAACCTGGCTGACATGACTCAGAGTAGCTTTCCAGTGAATTTGTAGGCTGTACTACATATGTTAACTGTGATTTGACACTAACAAAAGCATTAGGGTATCCTAATATTTGATTGTCAGAGCTTGGCCTTGTCGGGCTCTTAGTCTGCGTGGTATCAATGCAGCAAAACTTCGCTAATTTAAGAGTTTAATCACCTTGACTACACTCAGCCCCAGCTCAGGGACAAATGCACCATGGGTCGATTGCTTTTATTACTCATTAACACAAGGTGGTCTGTGCTCTCCGTTAAAGCCAAGCTATTTATGTTAGAGAAAGAGAGAAACTACTGCCAGTCTTGGGAGCTGGTTGTCACCAGTCTATTTACAAAATGATTTTTGCAGCAACACCCCACTGAGGCTGCAGTCCCATGAGCACAGAAGGGTGGTGTTCTGCCTTTACTCCCTCAGTGTCTAATATATAGTGTAGCAGAGAGCCTGGAGCAAGAAGGAAGTGGCGATGCTGTGCATTCATGCATGAAATACAGACCTTTCTGCAAACAGGCAAGCGGCCCGTGAGGTAACTCGTGTTCAGGGCCAGGGGATTGTCCAGCAGGAAGGGCTCAGGGGTCAGAGATGGTGGAGAGCTTTGGAAGGGGTTTTCCTAAGAACTCTTCTGCTCCATGGGCTTGTCTGCCCAACCCTCCCCACTCCTCCCTCCTGGTTGTACCCCCTCCATTTTCCTGCTTCACACACCACCATCCACAGCCTCTAAGTGTCTTCACCTCCAGAGCGGTTCTCCTTGGACGTGAGATGTGTACACAAATAAATTACAGAGCAGTGTGTAATGTTCCCCTTCAGCCATGCTCATACAGTCACAAAACCTTGGGATTTAGCTTGGCATTAGCTCAGTAACCCCAAGGAAAATAGTAAGACTTCTGAGCAACCTATGATTTTTCAAGCAGGCAATACATAAGATTAAAGGAAAATAGAAAAGCAAAGGCATGTTCTGGTAGATGAGAGCTTAAAGGATTGGTAAGTAAAAACTGTGTTTGTACGTGTATGTTTGTGTCCGTGTATATTCTACACATAGGTATGATGCTTACACACGCTCCTTTAAAACTGCTTTTTTTAGTCACACCAAAGCATTAAATGCTAAAACAAGCATTTCATTACAGTCTTTTTAGGTTCTTAAAGTACCATGTTCTCTTCAGTACAATAAACTTAGTTTTATGGCTGCCTATGAAATCCCACACCTGAGAAACACATAATCTCAATGACGTATTACTAACCCCATTTTGGAGCTGGGGAAAACGGGGCCCTGGCTAAGTGCCTTTAGATCGAGAGCGAGGAGTCACAGTCCCGCTCCTCTTTAGCACCGGGGCAGGACTCTCTGCCTGGGCGTGGTGAGATCCGTATCAGTGGAAACGTGTGTGACCACTCGGCTTTCCTGAAAGCCGCCAGAGAATACGCGGTGCCGTCACTGCATACCAGCTCCACGCAGGTGTGTGTTGGCAGAGGAGCTGGGTAGTGGATCAGACACACCTTTTCCCGGCATGTCACAAGTTCCAGTCCACGGCCCTCGTCCCCAAGCACCCCGGGGGCTGTTGATGCCCTGCCACGTCCCTGCGGCGTCATCCTCATCCAAGCGTGCCTTTCCCAGCATGAGCCTGAACTTTCCCGTGCGCTGATACGAGGGTGATTAAAGGCAAGTGAAGCACAAGCTCTGTGTCACTGCTAGCAATCGTTCAGGAAGGGAAGGGAGAGCAGCGTGAGCATTTAGCTCTCTCCAGAGTACCAGAGAAAGGCACAGGAAGAAAGGTGCCGCGGTGGAAGGGGTTTGTGCTGTGCCTGTGCTCGGCTGCTGCTCCTCAGGGACACCTTAGCGCAGTGAGAGGGGCCGTACGTGCGCTTCACCCTGCAGGGCTTTCCTGGCTGAAATCCAGACCCCCTTGTGACTCATTTCACAATAAACATCCGCTTCGGGCCTCTGTGCCTCTCGCAGATACTCACCAACCTGCTTATCTGAGTGACGAGAGACCCTCTAGGAGACTCATCGAGAAAGGGACAGAAGTAACTGCTGGGTTAGAAATGCACAGTTTGGTAACAGGATGTTTGGTCTGCTATAAAAAGCCCAGGATGACAAGAGCTGAGGCTCGGAGAGAACAGTTGCTGCTGTGATTCACAGACCATGAGCACAGGAGAGTTTTGAGATCGGGTTAGATGAGTGGGGACCAGGTTTGGGTACCTGATCTGCAAGGAGTTTCCCTGAAGAACTCTGGGGCTGTGACTGTTTAAATCACTGTCTGCCCACCTGCCTGGCACCAGCCTCTACCCACACACTCACTCTCCCCTTCTGTTTAACATCCAGCATCCAAACGGGACACTGAACGCTGCCCAGAGCTGGCACAGTGACCACCGGCTCTGCCCCCCCACCCCCGGGGCACTGTACCCTCTGTGCACAGACAGGGTCTGGCAAGGGGGAGAAGCCAACTGCAAACAAAGGTTCCTATAAGGCCACCCCTTCACTCCAGCCCTCTCCTTGTGCAGGCAAGGGACAGGGCAGGGATGTTTCTGCCCCTGCTGCAGAGCAAATTAGCATGAGCAGAGTCCCTCATGTCTCACATACACCACATCACTCCCCACCTTCATCATGCAGGCAAGCTGTACTGAGGCTGGAGGACAAAACCATGGAGGAGGAATAGAAGGAGGAAAGAAAGGGAAGGACAAATTAATCCTTGATGGAAATCCCCTACAAGGGCAGAATTGCAGTCCCAGCCCTGGGACAGGAGACAACAAGAAGTGACTCCAGTCCTCATCTCACCCAAGGCATTTATATAGGGAGTGTCTTCATCTTCTCTACTATTTTCTCCCCTGTCCTGTCCTCTCCCCCACATCGGAGTCTCTCTGCGCACTATGAGAGGAGAGCACAGCATGTCCTTTTCCTCCTTCTATCCTGTCCCTATTCTGCCCTGGTGGTCCCGACTCATGTAGGGTCCGGTTTCCGTTTTTTACGAAGATGTGTTGTTCCTCACCCAAGCTCTCCCTAAGGAGATCATCCCTCCCCCTTTTTCAGGCTTAGAGCTTCATTTGCACCTTCTTTGTCAACAGCGCAGGGCGTGGGCTCCCGGAGTGCTCCCGAAACGCCCATCGGCAAAGCCTCTGTGTACATCGGGCTTACGGGAGAGTTTCACGAGCAGAGAGACACAGCTTTGAGAGAAACACCTCCAGCCAGATAACTGGGGTTTTCAACTCCCTCTAGGCATTGAAATACGACCTTGGGTTTCCAATGTGCGCTTTCAGTCCTAGCGATAAAAGGTGTGTTGGAAAGTCCAGGGAAGAAACTCCTTCCCTCCTCCTCTGCCAACACACACAGCTCTGCTTTTAGCGCAGGTGGGTCTTGCACTTGGCCAAGGCTTTTCAAGAGTTTCATTCCCATGTAGGCACTGGAATAACTGGCCACATTTAAATACTTATTTAAGTGTTTAACCCTGCTCCCCACTGAAAAATCCAGCCATGTGGGTCACAGCAGGGGCTACTGAGTGCTTCAGAAATACCTGGCTTTGATTTGGGTGTCCTAAAGAGGACTGAAGCACATCGAATGTCAATACTTAAAAATCCCACTCTTCTGCTCCTCTCAGTTTCCAGAGACAACTACTTGTTGGAAGATGATTTTACAGGGCCAGCGTATCTCTGAGGATGCTGAGCAGTTGTTAACTGGTTCTGATGTGTCACAAGGTTTCCTACAGCACAGTAATCTGTGTATCTTGAATTTTTCCAGTGTCCAAGGACAGCACAAATAGGTTTGGTCTTACTGATCCCCAGAGGAATTCAGAGCAACATGTGAAAGGGGCTAAGTTCAGCAACCTGAAAAAGATGTGAAACCTCGTCTCCTGAGATTGGCATTGCCCCTAACAGCCTGATCTAGAAATCTGGCAAGAGTTTATGGCAGAGCCTTTCTAGGAAGGACACTGGAGCACTTTATCTTCCCAGCACCAATTACCTGATATGTCATAAGGGCTTAGGAAAAGGGCAGAGGTTGTGGTCCAGGCACAAAAAGGTGAGACATAGCCATACCCTGAGATGAGAATCTTTGAGTAATTGACAAAGTGCTGAGTACAGCTTGGGCTTTTCCTTGGTGTGAATGTGACCCCAAAAACCAGACTCACAGGTACTTGATCCTGATGGCTCGCTTGGCCAGTGGTTGAGTAATGTAAATGGTGGTAACTCTGACTTCACAGAGGTAACTCTGTCTTCAGGATTGTCTGAACAGTGGTTGCTGGGGAGGACGTCAGATCTAGTCATTAGGCATCTTCTCCCTGTCTCTTTGTAATATCACTCTGATGCCCCCTTCCTTCCTTCATCTGATTTCAGGAAGAACAACCTGAGATTATTCCAAAGAGGAAAATTTTTCAGTGGTGATTCTGAAGGTGGTCAGATTCTTGCCAGTCTCAGGAAAATAATTTCATAACTAGGGCATCAAGTTCATAAATGAGTATGGGCACCACCCATCACTGAACTCCTAGTGGACATTTGGTGAGGTTTGGGTAGAAATGTGATTCTTGCTATAACTGGTCATGGAGGATCAGGACCAAGACCTTGGAGGCATCAGGAACATGATGAGAGCAAACAGGATGGGTAGATGGCAAGGGTTAGGTCTTCACAGAGCCCATTTCCTAGAGGATCTGAGATGTTTTTCTATCTGCACTTAGAAAACTCTTCCATGGATGGTACCAGACATGAATTTTACTTTCTCGGGATCTTGATACACATTGCTCATGGCTCATGCACTATGACACTCACACGCACATGGATCTGCCTCCCTCTCAGTCAGGCCTGGGTCTCACTTA
Source organism: Coloeus monedula (assembly GCF_965178545.1). Lineage (NCBI taxonomy): Eukaryota > Metazoa > Chordata > Aves > Passeriformes > Corvidae > Coloeus > Coloeus monedula. Next base: position 15,544,953 of record NC_138790.1, read on the forward strand.
CTCTCCCTGCTTCCCATCTCCTACCCTGGGACTGTGACACCAGGAACTGCTGCTCTCCGTGTGTTCCTAGTGGCACATGGTGGGGAAAGTGGCCACACTTTGTGGTTGACCCTTCTGACAGGGCATGCTTTCCTTTTGCCACATCACTGCTGGACCTCTTCCCCAGATGCCTCACCACACCTGTCCCATCATGACACCATGGTTAGTTTCATACATTCTGAAATGACATTTCTTGTTGATATGCTGTAGAGCTACCCTCTATCTACAGCACATAACTCCCTGCTTTTCCCACCATTATCTCTCTAGTACTATGAAACTCATTGTTTCCAGGAATTTGATTGTGTCTGACTTTTGTTTTCTATCTGGCCTCTGGTACAGAATGTCCTGTGAAAGAACAATACTAAAATAGAAAAATTGAAAACAAAGTAAATCCTACCATGCGGGTCAAATCTCTTGGCCTCCAAGGGTTGAGTTTTGTGCCATGGAATCTCTATCAGGGCTTCCAGTATTGCTTTGGGAAACAACACATGAGCAGCCAAGTGCAGGACCACCTTTATTCCTCAGCAGTTCACTGCCTTGCATGGGCAAGCCCTGAGGTCTGAGAGCTGTGGGTAATGACACACAAAGAACAGCTTTACACATGCCAAAACCACTTACTTACAGACGAGAAAGATTCCAGTGTTTCTGGGGCATTCTGAGGCACAGTCTTGGGCCTTGCAGTCATTGGCTGATTGCTGATTCAGAAGAGAAGAAAAAGCAAAGGTAACAGGTGAAAACTGAGAAGCCAGGGAGGAGACATGATTCCTTTCAGAGCCCTCACTGGAGGGAGGTTTGAAGGAGAAGTCAGGAGTTCAGCCAGCCTCACACAACTTCGGTGGGTTACATATAAGCACATTTTAGCTACAGCCAGATGAAATCCATCATCTGAAGAGCGGAATTAAACTACTCCCAAAACTGTAACCTCATTACAACCAGTGAGAAAATATGAATGTTTGAATGACTGCAAGAAGAGGGTTGATTATTAGCTTGGTTTATCTCCAGCTGATTAGGAATTCCAGGTCATGTCTGCTGACCAAACATAGATAGGTTTATGCTGTTTCTGTCCCCAATATTTGAGAAGGAGTAATTAATACAGCCTATTTTAAAACATATTTTCAGAATATATTCCCTGTATGTAATCAATATCAAATAAGTCCCATCAGCCCCTCCAACTGATGCTGCCTCCATCAACCACAAATTTCAACACCAAAGAGGAAATCTGAGCTTTGCTCCTGGAAATGACAATTTCAATTCATCTGTGCAGGCAAAAGCTCTGGTTTTGGTGCTGTTCACTGCCTTGTGGTTTTTAGGCAATAGGAGTCATTGAAGGAAGACTTCTCCAATAACCTTTTTGTAAAACTTTGTACTGAATGTCAGCCCTGCAGGAGTGAGCAGCAGGTGAAGGGTTAAGCTTTCCTTGTGCTGCTGCCCTCTCCAGCCCTGCAAGCTGTGATCTTTGGCTGCTTCAGCTGCTACCATGGTCAAACACAGTCTGCCCCTCACTGCAGACAGGGCTGGACACAATCCTGACTAATCCCAGGGAAGATCTGCAGAGGCCTTAGATCCTCCTGACATCTGGGCAAAGACATCTGGGCGCTGCCTGCAAAACAGTGCTTGGAGCTAAGGTTCAGCTGGGGTGTTTCTCCGGGACGGATGGAGGAGTAAGTGGGAGAGAGAGAAGAAAAAGCAGCCTGCAGATAAACAACCAAGTCTTTTTAGTGTTTTTCTAGACAATGTAAACTTGAGCTAAACGCATGTGGTTCTACCAGTCTGCCCTTTTCCTGCAGAACCTTGTGGACTTCAAATGAAACAGCAAGTCATAGGGTTCAAAAGAAACAAGGTGCTGCACTTTCCTGTGAAGCACACAGTAAATCTGCAAAACTCCTTCCTGCACAATGCTGCAAGTGCCAGAAGTTTAAAAAAAACAAGCAGCTGAATTTATGGAGGGAAAATCGAGTGAATAAAATTAAACTTAAAAGTACTGGCACCGGCTCAAGTTATATTCAGACGTGGATCAGGGCAGGCTGCAACACATTTTGGGGAAGGGTCACTGTGCTTGCATTATTTCCTGGCTCTACTACTGGCTGCTACCAGAAATATGGGCTGGAGTACTCTTGTCTGGCCATTCCCATTTTCTGGTCCAGTTATGGAGCTTGTGCCTTCACTCTGAAACCAGAATAATGCAGCTGTGCCTGCTCTGCACACCTGCTGCTCTGTGCACCTGCCCATACTTACAATAACTTACAATCAGATGTTTACCCTTATACATGAGTTCAAGGATGAAGTCAGGGGAGTCCGGGGGCCAGCTTTGGTGTGCACAAGGACAGGGAACCACATGTGAACCTGTGCTTCCCAAACACAGGCATTGCACAGTGAGACCTTCCCCAAGAAATGTCTGAGAGAAGAGGAAACCAGGCTGCTCACCTGCAAGTCCTGGCAAGTGTTAAGGCTTGTTTTTGCCAGAAAAGGAAACAGGTATCGTTTACTACCCACAGAGCTCAGATCTCTGCTGAGTACAGCGCTGAGGCTGCTCTCTGACTCACACTCCCCCCAAGGGAGTGACATGACCAAGGTGTTGAGCATTTGGCCAGCGCAGCCAGGGCTGTGGTATGCGAGGGCAATCTCTTTGAACAATTAGAGGAGTTTCTCTAACTGTAGACAAAAACACCCCAGTTTGATTTCAGGGACTGTCTATGCACACACCTCTTCTCACTTGGTCATGCTATTGTAAAGGAGAAAAAATTCAACTTGCATGTTTACTTAAGAGCAGGCCAATCACTAAGGACTGTCACTACGGGAGTACCTTTAGCCTAGAGAATACAGAGGAGATTGCAACATCGTGGATAAACCCAGGTCTTTCAGCTGAGATTAATGATCTGAAGAAATGGTATTTCCCAAAAGTCAGGTATAAAAACTAGGTGAAAATAGAGTGAAAACTCTTTGGGACTTCCAATGAAAAAAAAAAAAAACAAAATAACCTCAGGCAGAGGAGGAAAGACAGTGATTATGGAGTAAAAAGAGGTTTTATTTTGCCCATTGAAGCAGTGCAGAAAATCGTCCAATAAAAGAAATAAGGTATTTTATGTCTCAAAGAAAGGAAGGAAGTGCAGAAGAGGAGACAAGGTGCTCTTAGGGATACTGCAAAATCCTCTGCAAATTCCAGAGCACTGAGAACATCGACGAGTGATGAAGGGGAAAAGTGGAGTTTCAGTGTTTATCTTGCTATGTAAATTCCTTGTGATGATTCCATAGAAATAGTTTCTGGGTTTTGAAATCTTTCATGAAACATGAGTAAAAAATACCAACCTCAAATTGTCTCTAGAAAGCAAAATACAAATTGGGTGTTCATGAGGCTGGCACTGTGCATGAGGGGACTGTGTAAACTCTGTGTACAGATTGTCAGGGATGTTCAGTGGTCAAAGAGACACTGGAAACTTGTGTTGCAGCCTATGAGGACTATGGGAGGTCCGAGAGCACATGGATGTGTGTCCTTATTGCCTTTCATCGGCTTTGTTTGACCCAAGGCCACGCTGTCACCCAGTAGCACTGCCCAGTGCAGCACCATCAGGGACAGAGGAGTAGTGGGATGGCTGTACAGCCCCTCAGGAGCACAGCGTCCATCTCCAGGCAGATATAGGCTGCAATCCCTCAGTAACCCTCACAGAATATTGCTGTCTCCAGTGTAAGTTCCGTGGCCTCCTGGAAGGGGAAGAAACTGAGCACACATGCTGTCCTACTGTATGAGCAAGCAGTCAGACTCACACTACAGACAGATTTGGCACAAACTGTCTCAAAAGTGCCACCAGGATAAATTCTAAGATAAATCCTAAGTCAAATTTTCCCAAGGACAGAGTGGTCATGAATTTCAGTCCATCCAAGAGCTAGCAGCATGGTCAGGGTGCTACAACACACATCACATGCTGGTGGCTGCATTTCCCCAAGACCACTCTTGATGTCCCTCCCAGTACAAGTACAGTCGGATCATTGGCACCCGGGACTCCTCCCTGTGCTTTCCTAGAAAGTTCAGCATGAAGTCCAAGTCCTTCCCATACAGAATGGTTCTGTTCCCCCATGTCCTGGCTGCTTAGAGCCTGTAGACAAAGGATCTAAACCTGCTAAAAGTGTCTTGGTAGCTTTTAACCCTGTCCAGATCTGACCTTGCCCTGCAGGAGTCAGTGAGGAGCTGCCCAATCTGTCGGAGTGGGGGCTGGCAGGAGGGTCAGGAAAGGGGTGAGTCAGCTCAGTGCTCTGAAGCACTGGAAACACTGCACATTCCTTGGCAGATGGACACTCTTGGACTGAAATGACTATGCAGATGTCAATGATCAAATCCAGACACTCCTAACTGCTCTCCTCAGATTCACATGAGTTTCTGCCCTGCCTTTTTACCAGGCAAGGGATTGTTCCTCACAGGAACCAGCTCCAATAGCCAGCACCATGCTGGTTTCCCTGCTCCCTGTATCAGAGTTCTTCATGAATACGCAGATAAATGCATCTACTTTGTTATCTCTGCATTGCCAAAGAAAACTTTACTGCTTTCTTCTTCTTCACTCCCAGAAGTATGAAACTGTGGTCCATGGAGACACAGGAAAACTGAAAATTCTTCAGATGCAGAGTCACAGCTCCCTATTCCTTCGAAAGTGAAAAAAACATGACTGTAAAAGTTTGCTACCAGGCAACTGGGGTGGATTTCATCACACCAGCACTGCTGCCTGGACAGTGGGGACCTGCAGCCCCAAGTGTTTCCAGAGCAAAACAGCCTTGCTTTGTATCTGTCCGGTCGGACAAGATTGCAGTGGCTTTTCTCCCCTTTGACCCCCCGGCATTGCACAGGACAGGTAGGTAATCATGAGCCTGTTTGTCTGTTTGCAAATCTCAGGAAGCAGCTCCAGCAAAATCTCCTAAGTCATCAGAATGCAGCAAAACACGGTGTCAAAACAATGCAACCCCATCCGTACCTCCAGCAGGACCTTTATCAGGAATTACCACCTGTTTATCTCAGAGTCTGGGATTACAGCAGGTCCAGGCTGAAGGACCCCTCCATCCAGCCTGTGGTGAGAGCAGGCAGCACCACCCAGCTCGTGCCATGCCCTCTGAAGGAGACAGCATTTCTTCACTTGGCCTGTTCTGAGTCCGGATGTGTCAATATTCAAATATTCACGCAAGAGAAAGGGAAACTATAGTAACTGGACAAACACACACCCAAGAGAGAGGACACTCCTTCCTGGTCTGTAATCCCCTGGTTCAAGAAAATTTAGCAAGTCACTGAAGTGAAATTTCTCCCACTAACGCAGAGGTGTACGGGACACTGTTCTTACTAAAATGGTAGGTTCAAAAGTTTGGATTTGTACGTGGATGATGAGTGTTTGCACAGCTGCCTCTCTGAAAGCCCTTCAAAATCGTAGTACTCATAATTCCCATGACTGCTCTACTGCCTCCTCTGTAGCTGGTTGTCCCACGTGTGCTGCATGTCCAGGAGCCAGGCAGCGAATCTGCCAGGAGGGGAATGCCCCCCTGCCTTGCCTGGCAGCACTGAGGTGGCTGGGCAAGGTGGTCACACATGCAGCAACTGGACAAGTGGAACCGGCACAGCCCCATCCCCACTTCCCTGCCCACTGTGCTGGCTCCTGGAGGGAGGGACAGCCAAGTTTACAGCTCCAGCAGGTGAAGAACAGCAGCGGGCTGCCAGTCCCAAGGAAAGCAAGAGGGGGTTCTCACTCTCAGGACCCCCAGCTCTAGGAGGGGGCAGATCCACGAGCACAACCAGGGCACCCTTCGGAGGTGCCAAAACATCCAGAGGTGCCACCTCATCCCGCTGTGGGGGAGAGAAGGGACCGTTCCACGAGGCCTTTCTCCAAAGGGAGGGGCAGGGCGGGGCGGGGGGCACCTGGGGCTATGGGTCAGGCCGAAACCCTGAGGGAGGGGTCACCTGGGGCTGTGGGTCAGGCCGAAACCCTGAGGGAGGGGTCGCGTTCGGGGCTGCGCGGGCCGCGGGAGCCCCGCGGGGCGGGGCCGGGGCGCGGCCGGCAGGGGGCGCGCTGCGCGCGGGTTTAAGAGGCGCGCGGGGCGGCGCGCGGGCGGCAGAGCGGCGCGCGGGGCAGTGCGGCGCGCGCTCTCGGTCCCCTCGCCGCCACCGTCCCCCGGGCCCGCAGACATGGCCAGCGGAGGGCTGCAGCTCCTGGGCTTCGTCATGGCCTTCCTCGGCTGGATCGGCATCATCATCAGCACCGCCATGCCCCAGTGGAAGATGGCATCCTACGCGGGGGACAACATTGTCACGGCCCAGGCGCTCTACGAGGGGCTGTGGATGTCGTGCGCCATGCAGAGCACGGGGCAGATCCAGTGCAAGGTGTACGACTCGCTGCTCAAGCTGGAGAGTAAGTTGGGGCTGGGAAGTGGTGAGGGTGTTGGAGTGTCCGTCCCGTCGGGGCTGTCCCCTCCGCCCCAGCGCCTCTTGCTCCGGTCGGGGCGGAGGGTACCAGTCCCGCAGGGCCATTACCCCGTGTCGGTGTCGGTCCTGTGGAAGCTCAGGCTGAAGTACTTAGACTGGGTTTGCCAGTCCTGTTGCACGTCCAGTGTCCTGTCTCCGTCGTCGTCATCCGTGTCGTCCCCTCGCCCCTCCGAGTGCCTGTCGCGATGGGGGTGCCACTCCTTTCGGGTGTCATGGTCTCTGTCCCGTTGGATTTACTCAGCCTGTCCCTTCGGGGCTGAAGGTGCGGGGCTCGGGGTCCCCCATCTCTTTCATGATTCGTAATCCTGTCGGGGGTCGGATGCGTGTTTCTTGGGGTTCCCCGCTGGCTCTCCCTGCCGGAGCTGGGGGTCACTCCCCGGTGACGGTCTTTTGGGGCACCCTCGGCAGTGCCTCCTCCCCGGGCGGGGAGCGGGGGCGCCCGGGGGGCAGTGCCCGGGCAGGAGCAGGAGCTGCCCCGCATCCCCCTGCCCGTCCCCCTCCAGAAAATGTCCCGGGGGGAGGAAAGGTCAGATTCTCTACGCGTGTTCCGGAAAGCGCCTTGTTTGCGAACAAGAGCTTTTGGCTGTGGAGGTCCCGCGAAGGACTGGGCAGCCCTGGTTGGGCACGGCTGAGCAGGAGCAGAGCTCAGCAGCGTGGCCGGAGTGGGCTTTTGGAGCACGGGTCCTATTTGCCTTTGACTGTTTTGGTCTTTTGTTTCCTGGGAAAGTCGCTGCTGCTCCCGTGGGGCTTTTAAGCAGAGGGCTGGCAGGTGAGCTGGCTTCCTGCCCAGGTAGCACTGCCTGTAGTTTTTAGGCAGGTCGGTGTGCCGAGATAGTGTTTGGGTCTCTTATCTTGTCCTGGGGCGGCAAAGCCATCTCATGCAGGCAGGAGCTGCAGCCCGGCTGGCTGGGGTATCAGCCTGGCTGCTGGGGTGTCATTCGGATGCTCAAGCCGAGCTGGAGCCACACAGAGGGCTGTTTCTAGAGCGCTGGGGCAGATAACTTATGCTGACACCCAAAGGGGTTAAAAAAAATTCACTCCTTTCTCAATACCCCTCGTCTCATCCCGAGTCCTGGAGCACCCTCATCCTTCCCTAATTAATAAAATAATAATTGCCACCTTGGTCACCTTCTCCTTCCCAAAGGAACGAGCAGGCAGTTTCACGTAAGCCGAGGTCCGCGGGGAGTGTCCCCGAGTCCGGTTGCTTCGGCCCTTCCTGTATGTCCCGCGGAGAAGCCGGACCCACCTTCGTGGCCAGCCCACATCAGTCTCTCCTGCTCCCTTGCCCCAAGCCCCCGTGGGCCCTGCAGCTGGTGCAGGTGCGGATTGCTCCCATCGGGAGTGCTGCGCACCCACTTGGCACTCGCAGGGTGCGGGGCTGTGCTAATCGGGGCAGGGCTGAGCGCACAGTCCGGAGTGGTAATTATGTGTAAGATCAGCTTCAAGCCTCTTATCTCTCACTGGAGGTGGGGGGCGAAGATGCCAGCAGCGGCTGAGGAATCTCCATCCACCCCCTGGATAGCTTGCGAAAGGTAACCTTGCCTCGGGGGCTGTATACAGCCCTTTGTGCTGTAAATGAGACCCACCTGCGGAGCCCGCCTTGAACAGACTCCCCAAAACCTGCCCCAGGCCCTCCGGACCTGGCCCATTCAGGACTGAGCGCCGAAACCAGCTGCTCCCCTCACCTTTGTCCCTTGAACAATACGGGCTCTTCTCTTCCAGGGCTGCAAGGGAGGGAGGTGATGGGGACCGAGGCTGAGCTTGTAGTGGCCTTTTCTGAGCTCTGCAGGACAGAATGCATGAGAATTCTCAAATATCACAGGGGATGTTATCCTCACAGGGAAAATCAGTGAGGGCTGGCAAAAAGACTCCTCGTTCTTGCGGTCCCTCAGCTTGCTTAGGCTGTGCCTTTCCCGTTTGAAAGCGGATCATGCCTGGGGAAATACACCTTATCTGTCGTTTTCCCTCCTCATATCCCTTAAAGGTCTTACAGCCACATGGGCTTGGGCAGGGACTTGCGATGCTGGTTTGGATGGAGGTGCGAAAAAAAAGACCAAACAAAACCCCCAAACCGCTTATAGCCAATTCAACAGCCACACCCCGGGACAGGTGCAGTGGAGAGTTCCCTTACTGCATTCATCTGAGTCCTGGTGAAGGTGGCACAGCTGTGTGGGCAGAACTTCTGTCTGGCCACGCTTTCCTGCCAGAGCTTCACATGCCCCAGGTGCTCTGAGCCACATGTCAGAGCCTCATGTGCTGATGGGAGAGGCTCAGATCTGTAATTACGTTGTCCCTGTGGAAAGGACTGAACCTTCTTGCACCTGCAGTAACTCGTGTTTGTGGGAATGCTGGAAGGCTTTGCCAGCAAGCTTTGGAGTATCTGATAGCTGTTGCCATTGCTCTGGATGTGTCAGTGTTTGGCTGCAAGGCAGAGATGGGGTTGGCAGAAGCTGATGAGCACCATTAGCCAACCGAGGGGCCTCCAGCTGCCCGTGTGGGCACACTGCTGGAGTGCACCCATGCTGGCACTTCTCCCGCAGCTGTGTTCAGCTGAGGGCTTATGTCACTGCTCCTATTCAGGCAACAGAAAGGCTGCGTTTTGCTGGCTTACGTGAAAAGCAGTGTGTGGCCACACGCAGACATTCAGACAACAAATGCCACCCTTGCAACAAGGCTTTATTGCACAGCCTCAGCATTGTTCTTGTGGCCCTCCAGCATGGTCCATGGAGCTTAGCTCAGCTTTGTACTCCTCGGAGTCTCAGGGGGATGGTCTCAGACAGGAGAGAGTAGGGCTCCTGGTACCTTTCTCTGAAAGTTTTCAGCCCCACCTAATCGCGTTCTCCTGTTCAGAGCAGATGTTCTGGATCCTGTCTAGGCTGTTATAGCTGAAGATACTCATCGACCTGTTTGGTTTTGCTGGGAGAGGTTCTGTGCTTGAGACAAGCTGAGACTCACCTATCAATTCATCACCAAACCTAGTACATCCACAATGAGCCTTTGTGCCCTAGCCCAGAAAATAAACAAGGTTTTGAATGCCCTCTGGGTCAAGCAACATCGCTGAAATGTGAAATCTTCCCTCCTACACCTTTACCACCACCCTGGCTGAGCCTGTTCCAGGAGCTGGGGAAGAGCATGGGTGGGGGAAGGAACGGTTCATGCTCAGGTTACTGCTGCTCAGTTCTGGTGGTAGGGGAGTTGGGAGGGTGGCCCAGGGAGGGACAAAGCATGAGGGACATGTGTCCAATTCTCCCATCTTTAGATCTTGATTAAGCAGGTAGAACCTGCTGGTGGTATCTGTGCTTTCATGTGGGTTAAGGGTTAATTTGCTACCGTGTTTCTCAATCCCTGTTCCTTCCTGATGAAAAATCATGATTGAGCGATAAAAGTCTCACTTGTGCTGGCTTTGAGAAGGTAGAGGGTTACTTGGAATGCCACCGAGGCTGTTCCTGTGCAGTGCCCTGGTGTGTCTGCAAGAGGGGACGGGAGTCTGTTGCAACACACCGGCTTTATTGCTCTACAAGCAGCTTCTAAGCAGCTTTAGCTGTTACTATGTGTTACTAAATCTCTTGGTAAGGGAATTTCCAAGCTTTGTGGGAAAACAGGCTGCCCAGGTCTCCTCTGACCAGGAACCTGGAAATGGTGGTACCATGCTTGTCTTGCCACCAATCTTTGTCAGTGAGCGTAGGAGGGAGGACATTGAACCTTACGTGCTTTCAGATACGCAGCGTACAAGCCCACTGTTACCTACTGAACTTGCCTCTTTGCACTGGGCATGCAGTGGGGAGTTCCCAACCTTCCCATTTTGTCAAAAAACAGGACCCAGAGTCCCTGCTCTGCCTCGATACCTCTGTACCGTCTTCTAGACTTGTAGGGAGGCACTTTAAAAGTGTGCAGATTGGAATCTGATGCTGATGGGTATGCAGGGTGGGCCTTTGCAGGGTCTGGTAAGGGGGTTGAAAGCCTCCAAGCCATTAGCAGCTTTTGGGTGCAGTGAGAACGACTGCGAAGTGTGAGAGATGTTTGCTGGCCACCTCTGAAGCTGTTAACTGCTTGCTCTCTACTGCACAAAAGTAACTTTCGAATGCAGGCGGGGCAGACCAGCAGGATCTCAGATCCCTCTCCTTCCAGGGGATCCAGCTTTCGTGAAACCCCGGTGGGAAGGCTTTGAAGGCTGCTGACTTCTCTTGGAAGCGGACAGTGGAACATGCTTCCTATACTGCAGGGGTGCTTGTAGCTCCTGGGGAACTTCCCTCCTAAGGATTAGAGGGAGCTGCACAGCATCTGTCTCACCTGTATTCTGTCATCAGTTAGCTGGATGGAGGCCCATGGGAAGGGAAGGAAAAGTCCTTATTTTAAATTAAGGCAGTTGATGAGCATCCCTATCAGAGAATAATCTGCACGCAGAGCCATTACAGCAATTTTGCGTTACAAACAGGCATTACAAAAATCCCATGGCACTTTCCCAACAGCTTTTCTGTAATATAAATGACATAAACACATTGAATAAGGAAATGGGATGATAGAAAAACCCTCAAACATCTGCAGGTGAAATACTGAAGTACTTTTTTATATAACTAAGCAGTTACCAGCAATTACTTCTGTCTCAGCTGATAGTTATGGGAAGGAAAAAGTATTACTTAAGCTTCAGAAACCACTAACAAGAATTCTGAATGGTTTGTTAGAATGTTTTTAAAACAAGTGGGGCTTATTCTGTGAAACAGGTGTTATCTGCAGCAGCATGTTTGTTATTTTAGGCCTTGCAGAATGCAAATATGTTATTAACTGTCTTCAGTAGTTTTACGCCTCTGTTCTTCAGTTCTTGCTGTGGGCTTTTCAGGCCATGTCTCTCATTGCTAACCAGCAATCAAAAGGCTTGGCTTCAGAGTCAATACTGGTTTATGTTGACAAAATACTGTTGCTGTCTGATAGCTGTTGTTTGGTGCCAGACCAGTTTGTCTCACCTTGTGTAGGACTGTTTTTTCCCCAAGGGCTCCCAAGACTGCCTGGGCTTTCCTGTTCCTGTTGGCGAGACAGTTGCAGCAGCAAGGAGTGTTGGGGAAATCCTGTTTTCCCTCTAATATGGTAGAAGTTGTAAAGTTAAATCGCTGTGGATTACTTCTACTTGCTGTCGGTAGCCTGTCCTGTTTAGCAGGTTGAGACAATATTGTACTTGTATAATTTTGGATTTTTAAAGCATCTGGAAAGGCCCGTGTGAACAACAGAACTATTATTAAAATAGCTTTCCCAGCCCGTGGATGTGAAGCTTCCACTGACAGCGCATCTGTTAATGTATAGTTAATAACTGGGAGCTTGTATGATGATTAACTGTGGCCAGTGCACTGCACACATTGCAAAAGTGGTAGGAGGACAAAAGCGCTGCCTCCCAGGCTGTGCTGGGAGCTCGGGGCGGGTGGAGGATGGCTGGCTAACACAGTCATGGCACATTACAGCTTCTTGGGACAAAGGAACAGAATGTTCTGCAAAGGCTCCAACCTGTTTTTCTGTCCCACATCGAGTTTCCTACATACTTCTGTCCCTTTATGCCATGGAGCCATGCATGAGGAGGGGGTGAGGGCACCAGGAGTTGTCCCACCAGCGTCTGCTGAGAGTGGGCAGCCCTGGGGAATGCTCACAATGCTGTATTTTGTTCGGCTGCTCCTGCAAAGCTGTCGTGGCATGCATCCAGTTAATACTTAAACATCTTGAGATTTTAGTGGGTTTCATAGTTGGGTTTTTAGAGGTCGTATAAACTTTTTCCAGCATTTCCCTGTGTTTGTCCCTTGGCACTGTGTGTGAAGGTGAAATGTTTCTTCCCACCCTTATAATTGGTTTTCTAGTTTTTAGAAGATAGCATTGCCTATTTTGAGCTTCATGAAAGATCTCTTTCAAAACCCTCTCCTATAAAGTCATTTCTTCTGCAGCAAGACTGAGCCCAACTTACTGTAGTCTTGATAAAACCAGTTTGGTACCTCTGCCGAAAATACAGTTTCCCATGCGTAGTACAAACTGGTATTCAGCCATGGGCCTCTCCGGAGCTGCTGCTGTAGGGCACAATTTGGCATTTAATGTATGGAGGCAGAGTTGGGTTTCCTGGGTGGCAACCTGTCAGTTCTGAACATTGGCATTACTTTTGTAAGATAGAAATTATACTTGGAGTGTAATCTCTGACACTGGAGATAAATCAATTAAAAACGAGTTTGGATCTGCAGTGGTGATTTATGCTAAAGTGACAAATGGCTTTGTTAATGGGTTTCTGTACTCGGTGCAGCAGATGGGTTTTGATTAACACATGGGTGGTGCGGAGGTGTGTCACCTTCCCCTTTGAAGAAAGGGAGAGATATTAGCCAAGCTGATGGAGGACTTTTTCCCAAGAAAGCAAACACTCATCTGTTCCTTCCTGTTGCTCTGATTGTCTTTTTGTGTTGTGTGTAAGTGGTTTCATAATCTATTTACAGAACAATAAGGTTGTGTGTGAAGGGGCAGATCCAGATCTGTTTTAATGCAGAATTAGAGATTGGTGTTGGTGTGGGTCACAGGAGTTTTCCTGCACAAGCAGTTCTGTGGGACAAAGTGTAGTAAAGGAGCTGCAGGGGCTGGCTGTGTGGCCTTGCTCTCCTCCTAGCTGGTGTCAGGTGTGAGCTCTGAGTTTCAGATTGAGCCACAGAGCCCATTGTTGTGGCAGGGACTCGGGTGGGTTCACCATGCCAGCCCTGACTGAGTGTGCAGGTGCTCTGTTGAAGGCTTAAATCTTGCAGTTGTTCAAGCCTGAAATGCTTTGCAGAGTTCTATCAGGATGCAGTCAGGGCGTTTTGAGGGGTGAGCTCCAGACCTGAGATTCTCTGTCAGGGGACACTTGTGCCTTGGTTATAGCATGCTCCTTGGAGTTTATTCCTTTTATTAACCAGCCCTGTTTGTTCTCAGGGCTTTACAGGGCTGTATATTAAAATCCATGCTGTTCAAACAAACTTGATTTGCCAGACAATAAAGCTCAGGCTCTTATTGCACTGCTAGTCAGGTGTTTTGTCACCTGAGGGTTTTTTTTAGTAATGACTTTGTTTATATCACTACTTGTCTTTCTGTCTTTGTTATCAAGAAAATCTGAGTTCAGTAGCTCACATTCCTAGCGTTAGTGTGTCAATGCCTTCAGATGAGTCCATATAAAACCAAAATCCTGGGTAAAGTACATCAAGTCTGTCTGCTGAGAAATCAGGCAAATTCCATGCTTGCCTACGGGAGGCATCACCCCAGGCTCCAACTCTTCAAAGCACAAGAGGCTCTTTAAGCGTTTGAGTGTCTTTGAGTCAGTTAAATATTTTAAGTAGAAAAGAAAACAAAGTATTTTTGAATTGGCTGGGAAAATCCTATTTCTTTTGCAATTGTATTTTTGTACCCTCTGTGACTCAAACTGAGAATTTAGCACCAAGAAAAAATCTAAATCAGCACTGAGTTATTTGTATAAAAGACAGGTTTTGGAAGTGTTGAGCAGTTAAGGGGCCTTGCTGTCTGCTGTGGGACTATTCATATGTATGTCACTATTCATATTAAAACGTGTGCTTAAGTACTTTGTCAAGGTAGAGCCTAAATCTGAATACTTCTTTTGATAAACAGATATGTCCTTCCAATTGGGATTCAAATGATCAAGGAACAAAAGATGTCTGAGGGCAATTCCCAGGTCATTTCCTGCAAAAACCTCTGCCTGCCCTTGTTTGCCATGCATTTTAGAAGAAGCTGAGTCCTCTGATCCCGATGCATGACAGTCTTGAGACTAAAGCTGAAAAGGAATGTCTTGCTTGGATGTATCCTGTGTACCAGGGAGTGGGAATATTTAGATACATGATTGCTGAGCCCAGTAATTTGAATTTCGATTTGTATCTTGAGTTTTCTTTGAGGGTAACTGAAATCCTAATGTCTTCCAGGCAGCCTGCAGGCCACAAGGGCTTTGATGGTGGCTTCAATACTCCTGGGGCTTGTCGGAGTGTTTGTTGCTGTGACAGGCATGAAATGCATGAAGTGCATGGAAGATGATCAGGTGAAGAAGATGAGGATGGCTGTCTTCGGTGGGGTGATCTTCATCATTTCAGGTTGGTAACCTACAGATGTGCTGAGTGTTCAGTGTGCTGTTTCCTAGGTGGCATATATCCTGTGATGGATGTGCAAGGGCTTGATGTGTTGCTTCAAAAGCATTTTGGTCTGGGAACTGCTTAGAGGACTTTGACACAGTAGTTCAGGCTACCTGAGGCATCTTGGCCCTGGCATTGCACTCTCTGTATGGACTTCATGCTTTCTGTACCTGTTGGCAGAGCTGAGTTTGACCTTGCTTCAGTGAAAAAAGTCTGTCAGCAGAGCAGTCCTGCCTTTGCTGCAGTGTAACTGGGGGAAACCTCAAATCTGTTCTTACCTTCTCTCCCAACCAGCACTAACTGAAACAGCTCAGAACCTCCAGGGTAGCAGCAGCTCAGCTTTATTCCAGATGCTGATTCTACTGCAGTGATTCTGCTGATTGTTTTTTCTTAAGCCATGACATTGTGCTCTCTTTACGTGCAGGTCTGGCAGCACTGGTGGCCACGTCGTGGTACGGCAACAGAGTGGCTCGGGCCTTTTATGACCCTTTCACCCCTGTCAACACCAGGTACTGACCCTTTTGGTGTAACACACTGTAGTTCAGCATGACAAATACTCACAGAGCTTAGTTTTGAGTAGCAGTTGCTCAAAACAAAGAAGGGAATTTTCTGAACTAGCTGGGTTATATCCAAACTGTGCAGGAAGAGCTGGGACCAGATCTCATTATCCATGTGCTTCTTAGGTCTTGGCTTTAAGGCAGCATCCCTGCCAGAGACCTCTCTGGTGGGACTTCTGTGATTTTTACCCCACTTCATGCTAAAGGCCTGGTTTGCACAGAGCTTGGCCTTACAGCTCTGTGGGGTGACCCAAAATACTGGACAAAGCCAGCTCTGAGCTTTGAGGGTCAACAAAGCCTGACTGCTCCAAGCTGCTGCCTTGCAGGAAGCCAGATCCATCCCAGTTTTGGCTTCCTTCTGCTTTGTGTGAATGTATTACTCCAAGTAATACCCCTGGATTACAGTGATTTTCACTTTTTCCCTTCTTTCTTTAGATTTGAATTTGGGTCAGCTCTCTTCATTGGCTGGGCAGCTGCATCTCTGGCCATACTGGGGGGATCCTTCCTCTGCTGCTCCTGTCCACGGAGAGAAACTTCATATCCACCCACCCGAGGCTACCCAAAAAATGCCTCCTCCACAGGGAAGGATTATGTATAATGAAACAAAGAAGAGGAACCACCAGCACTGGTAGTGAAAGCATTTTGGAGAGGACACTACAATGCCACTGTCCTGAGCAGAGTCCAGGCTCTAGGTTCTGCCTTCCTCTTCTCCCAAAAATGTGTATATTTTTGTAATCCTCTTTGCTACTGGACATAACTTCTCCTTTCTCTCCCAGCCCGTGGAGGAAGGCTAGCCTAGATTCATAGGTATTGCCACTGGAAAGATGAAACCTCCAAGCTTGGGTTAAGTTTAGTTTTTGGGAGTAAAAGGGAAAATGATACTGTTTTTATAGACGGATGTTGGTGCTTTTTTTAGTTGTTTGTTTTGGTTTTTTTTTTTAAAAATAGATGGTAACAATTCAGTCCCATATCCCATTAAGTTAGAGCCCAGTGTGGTGTGTGTAGAAATTAAAGGAACATATATTATATACAAAATGATGAAACCAATAGCTTAAGGGGAAACATAATTTTGGGGAAAAGACTTTACATGTAGGAATGTTTGAAGAGATATAAAATTCTCTTGTACTGTCTTATTGGCATCATCTTCAGCACCCTCCTTGCCATGCAGACAAAGAGTCAGAAACAAATTGCTGTGACTTCAGTGGAAATCCACGCTGTCTGTGCACATGCTGTTGGCCAATGGAAGATGCAGTGTGAGGTAGA
Organism: Coloeus monedula; assembly: GCF_965178545.1. Lineage (NCBI taxonomy): Eukaryota > Metazoa > Chordata > Aves > Passeriformes > Corvidae > Coloeus > Coloeus monedula. The sequence goes on from NC_138790.1 coordinate 15,561,383, forward strand.
GACCACAGAAGTTATCAGACTCCCAAAGCATCTGCAGGTTTCCCTGGTGCCAGGGAAGAGCTCAAGGAAAAGGATTGCCTTCTGTTTTCACTGTGTTTCTCTGAGGCTGTAGCTGTTCCTTAGACACTAAGAGCTGCCAGTGATTGTTTCTCCCTGTTCCCACCCTGGCAGCTGAGCTTGAAGCTTTATCCCCTCGTGTGTGTTACAGGTTACCTTTTAACACTCTCCTCTTTCCTCGAGTCTTCCTTGTTTGGGCTTAGTTTGGCAGCAGATCAACAAATCTGTTTGCCTGATGCAGCTAGCTGTGTTAAAGCAAACTGAATGCACTGCCACTCCCTGATGTTTCCCCAAGGATACCTCACACGCTGCCATTCCATCCTGTCTGTTTCTTGTAAACACTTTCAGTGATGATAGGAAGGCAAATTCCAAGAAAACTGACCCAAAGGTTATGGCATTTGCTTGTAATCCAAGCTCACCAAAGAGGAAGAAACAAACATTTTAAAGATGTAGCCATCCTTGCATATTGAGTCATATCAAAAAAAAAATAATAATAATGCTGTTCATCAAAGGTTCCCACCCCTTCCCCTGAAACACCCAGTCAGTCACTTGGTGTTGGCTGACACTGGGAGTTAAGTCTTGTAATTCCTAAAGGGATGGTGCCACTCCTCCAAAGCTTGACCTTTTTGTATAGAAGGACACTGGTGCTTCTGACCAGGCTTTATAATTGTGTATATGTTCAGAGGCATCAGATCTCTTGATTTCCTTCTGTAGACAGGGAGAGCCTCTGGCTGAGCTATGTACCATGTTGGTGGTCTGTACAAGCCTTGTACCTCTGTTTTACCTGACTCCTGCAGCATAAAGTTACTAAAAGAAACCAACCAGAGCATTTGCTTCAGGTGTGAGTTGATGTTGGCCTGTACTTGGAGCTGGGCCATGTGGCTTCCCCTTCTCCATGGGGAATTGCCTGTGCACAGCAGCTGCCTCGAGAGACCTCTTGTCTTGGGAGATGGCAGCTCAGGTCACATTAAAGAGCTGCTGAAGTCTGTGCTTTTGTATTTGCATTAACCCTGAGCCAGGGAGCAGATGCTTGTATTGGGAACTTGTACAAAGTGTTTTAAAAATTTCAATAAATGGACTTTTTTAAGGAAAATCAGACTACTACTTCATTTCTTGTTTTTGAGCAGAACTTGGAATGGTGCACATGGAAGTGAAGAGTGGGAACTTGGGCTTTTGGGAGCCTGTCTGCCAGGATGGAGTTTGTTTAGCCGTGTGTATCTACAGCAGACATAGGTGGGGACAGATCTTCTGCAGTGAGTCAGGCAGTTGTGGCCTCTGGCAGAAGCTCACCCAGTAATCTGCTCCGATTGCAGCCCAGGAACCAGAAGGTCTGCTCTGCTCCTTGGCAAGGCAGGCTGCACCCTGGGTGGAGCAGGAAGGGGCAGGGGGAAGGCAGATGGCTCCCTTGCAGGGGAGTGGGAGCTGCAGGAATGGGGGAGGGATGGGGTGTGGAGCCAAGGTGTTCCCAGGGGAGCTGCTGTGCCCTCAGATCAGTGAGAGTCCTGCTGCTCCATGTGTGGCTCCTTCCATCTCACTCTAAAGCTCTTTAGGGAGTGTAGTGTGCTTCTCCTATTGTGACAGCACAACCTTTTTTGCAGGCCAGGTAGAGAATGGTTCCTGTTGGGCATTGGTGTCTTCTAACCTGCACTGATACCTCCCCAGGGTGTAGCAAGGCTCTATCCCCCTGCTTCTACTTGCCCTGGAAACCTTTTTCTGTTCACCAGGCTTTTGAGTTCATCCCTTTCATACTTTTAAGTATTTGTGATGAGAGGCAAAATGTATTAAAAACATTTTCTTAAGCTCAGTCAAGGAGCTGCCTCTAGTCCCTCACTCCCCAAGAACTGTTTGCTTTTGTAATTACAAACAATAGGAGCAAAGCTAATTAGGCCTTGTAAAGCTGGCAGAGCAAAACAGCCAGGCATGTGGCTGGCTGAGTGAGCTTGCAGTGCCTGGAGCAGGCTGGTTGCCTGGCATAGTTTGGGGTCTATGGTCATTCTTATTCCAACCTGTCAATTAGTCAAGGATTTCCATTGAGATTAACTTTTTCCCATGTTTTCGTGCTCACTCCCTCTCCAAGGACTTTTGCAAGTTCTACTCTGAAGTTTCCTGTGCAGAAGGAGAGGAAAGCAATCCCATCTATAAAATGGTCAGGGCTTCTCAGCAGCTGGCAAAAATAGACCACTGCAGGAGATGCAGGTCTGTGTGTGGGACTGGCACAGGGGCAGGAGCCAGAGGCTACCTTGTTTATGTGTTTACTGTACTTTTAACTGGATGAAATTCAAAGCCAAACTTTAACTTCCCCTGCCTTTCTTCCATGATCATGCAATTGTACTCGGTCATGTTTTCTACAGCCCTTTGGCCATCTCTGCTGTAGGCTGCATAGAAAAGGAGTTGCATGGGTTGAAAGTTGGGGGAGTTTCTCACTGGATTTCAGTCTTTGCACGTGACTGACATTCCTTCTGCTAAAGCCATCTTGCAATGAAATGATGGCATTTGTCTCTGCAGACAATGGGAACTTTGACTGCTTCTTGGCATCTTCTTCCATATCATATTTATTATTCACATAGTGCCTGAGCTCTGTATACTATGCAGGGAATTACGTGCTCATTTATATTGCTTAGATATTTAAAAGGAGTAAGAGATCTCTAGATGTTTTCGAAATAGCATCAGCCTGTTGGATTTCTTGGCTTCTCCAACTCAATAATTTTAAGAAATTGTTGATGCCCAATGTCTTTTTCAGATTCAGTTTCTGATTTGCACATGAGCTTCTTGTAATAAATTTGGCTCTGTTTTCTGTATTGCTCTGAACACATATCTAAAGAGTATTAAAGCACTGAAAACTGACAATTAAGATCCCAGAAATAGCCAAGAGACCTAGTGACAGCTGTTGATGGCTGTGGAACACTTATTCAAGCTCAGAATCTTTTTAATATAAGGCAGAAGCAGAAATAATGGCATTACCAAGCGAAAGAAGTTAATGAAGGACTTCTTCTTAAGAGAAAACCCCAGGAAAGTCAGTAAACTTCTTAAGTTGCTCAAAAAGCAGCAGATTTACAAATCTAGGTGAGTAACCAGACTGAAAGAGCTCAAGCCTTTGGCCTGAGCATGGAGGCATTTGGAGTAACTTTGGGACAGCCAATGAAGTGACAGTGGTGCAAAATTGTCTCAGTGTTTTCACAAAGGACAGCTAAAAGCTGCCAATGGTAGCAGCATCTTCCAGGGTCTTACACCTGAGTCTGCCTGAAAAGTTATTTTGTGGTCAGCTCTTTGCACAGTGTCAGGTCTGCAGTCAAATCACAGAACAGCCTGGGCTGGAAGGGACTTTTATGTGTCACCTTGTCTGTGTCCCTGCAATGGGTGGGGACATCTTCCATAAATCTTGCAATGTCAGACCTCGCAAGTGGCCAAAGCCCTGGCACTGGTGTGTATCCCATCAAGATTACTCGCCCACAATGTGGTTTGCCCACCATCTTAGCACCTACCAGCTGGCAGAGGAGGTGGCTGGTGCCACACAGAGCAGAGGAGCCACAGGCTCACAACAATCACGTGTTTCAGCCAGGGCTTTGCATCCAACTGGGCAACTGATCTGAGCTTTCCAAACTGGCCTTTGGATTGCAACACAAACAGCATTGCAAGGGTGTCCTCCTTGTCCCCCTTCATTAGACTCTTCATTCCTCCACTCCCACTGGTTCTTCAATTTGCCTCGTTGCTGTTTCCCTGCTTCTAGAAGTCCAGCCTGCGACAAGGAGCTTGTTCTTCTATAGCATATTGCTTTTGACCCTTTCTGCAGCTCCTGAAGTCCTGCACTCAGGCATCTGCATCACTGATCAGAAAGGGAAAAACACTCCTTTGTTGAGCCTCATGTGCTTGATTGGAAAACATCCCAACTCCTACTGCTTTTCCAGAAAAGCCCTGCCTGGATTCCTAGCATACTGCGTCAGGGACTTGGTGTTCCTAGGGTCTACATTTCCTACTGGGACCTACTGTGGACACCAGGAGCCTTTGGAACTGTGGAGCCTGTGGGTGCTCCTGCTTTGCTGCCACAGGGGCCACAAGGAACCATCAGCTTGTGGGTTCTGCAATGGCTGGGGGCCAAGCCCTAGACAACCCACCTGGATAACACATCTGCCAGGTTTGCCTTGAGGCACAGAAGCTGCTCTCTCCACTCCTATCTGGTTCATCAGCCAGGCCCCAGGAGCAGGTTTCATGTCAGAAACATGAATTTTGATGTTAAGTTTCCCATATTTTTGCCTGGTTCTGCTTCCATTGTGTCCTGCTTCACTATGGTCATACAGGTCCTCCCTCCTGCTGGAAGGACTATTTGGAAAAGTGTTTTCATCACCAGGCAGGTCCACCTGACAATACCAGGCTGTTGCTGACTGGTACAGCCAGGCTGGGTGGCACTTTCTGGGACATTGCACAAGTCCCCATTCTTACCATGGTGTTTTTGTACTTCACCTGCCACATCATAAAATTCCAAGCCTGCAAAAGCTACATCACTGGCTCTTGTCCAGGAAGGTGAAGGATGACTGACATAAAAACCTGCATTTTCACATCAGGGCAGAGGATCCCGATGACTGAGGGGTACAAAGACAGACTTTGCCAATGTCCTATAGCTTGAAGGTGGGTTTTAATGGAAAAAAAAGAAGAAAGTGAGGGAAGAACTAGCTAGTGCCAAGCTTTCTTACTTCCCAGGCTCCTAGAAAAGTCCCAGCTATGTGAAAGTTTCTCAGTGCTAGTACCAGTGTTCTCCCCTGCCATGGATTCACCTCCCTCTGCATGGGAACCACACAGCAAGGTTCAGCAGTTGGGAGGCATGGGATGCTGCTGTTCCCAGCCCAGGACTCCTGGCTGCCCTCGGAGCCAGCTGCCCCAGCAGGACAGCAGCCGGGGAGACTGAAAACAAGCTCAGCCAAGGGAAAAAAAAAGCAAGAAATAGCATTCTTATTACAAGGTAAACAGTATTAACTCCGTCTTGGGGGAGTAGCAACATCACGGCGGTGATCGGCTTTTCTGCCCACAAGCCGTGGAAGGGCGGTGGAACGCGCTCCACCCTCCCCTTGTGTAACGCTCCCCATGCAGCAGCTGTAAATAATCATTTACCTGTGTGCCTCTTTCTCTGCTTGTTTTTTAGGGCCTCTCTTGTTAAATGCAGCTCCCGGAGGGGTGGCTGCCCTGAGGTGTGCATGGCAGAGCCTCAGCCCCGGGGCTGGCAGAGCTCTGTCACACACAGGCAGAGCTGGAGCCCCGGGTTACTCCTGCGAGCAAGGCTGCCAGCTGCGGTAAGGGGGATGGGAGAGTGTGGGCTGCATTTGTTGTTTTTCCAGGGAAAAGAGCTCAGTGGTTCCTTTTAATTATTGTTTTCCCAGAGCCACAATAACATTTCTCCACACTGCATTCTCTAGAAAAGGTCTGGTAAAAACACATTGGCCAAAACACGTCTGTCAGAGAGCCAGGTCTGCTTGTTTACCTGACTCCAGGATTTCAACACAGGTGCTCTGGGGTCTTCTCTGAACCTTTCCTGACTTCAGGTCCTCAGAAATTGGGGACAGAAGGGGGAAGCCAGTCCCTTCCTACATGCTTTTTTCCCCCAATGAGTAGAAATGCCTCACAACTGACCCAGAGCTATGGGCAGTCGCTTTTGTTGGGATTTACTGGTCACTGTCATATTGTAACATGACAAAAGCATCCTTTGGGAAGTACATGCTGGGATGGGTGCTCTGGGAGCATGAGCAGAAATGTGACTGTGCCCAGGCAGCCCTGTGCATGGAGCAGGGGAGATGAGGAGTAATGAAACCTCGGCCGCCGCCTTCCTTCAGGGAGGGATGTGGCCTTGGCCCAGCAAGCAGAGTCTGCGCAAGAGGGAGTCTAATTTAGAGTGCCCTGTAATTTGCTGATGCTGTAATATGTTTAGCTTGGGGAAAAGGCTGTGTTGATGTTAACGTGTTCACTCACATTGGAGCTGCAGTATGTTCCATCCACATGGAAAACAACGCCACACAGGGCTGGGGCTGGGCAGTCCTCGGGAAAATAACGGGCAGGAGCTCAGCTGGGGCTGAGCTGTTGGGGCTTTCGTGGGTGGGAGCAGCCCCCTGAATCCTCCAGACCCAGGTAGGATGTGACAGCCCAGCATCTGCTGCAGTGACACTCACTCTTCATTAAGAACTACTGCCCAGATTAATTAGACTTCAAGTGTCAGCACAGGACCAAGCAGTATTTCCCTAATGCTTTCGAACTGGCCCCAAATGACTGATTGCAGTGTCAGAAAACATAGCTCCATCCCCCCATCTACAACTTTTCCTCTAGCTGGTGCTTTTTTGAGTCCAGGCAACGAAGGTGACAATATTGTTGTCAGTACCAGCAGTGATAGCGGAAATACCACAAATGATCTCAAGACACAGGCTGGGGTGACAGGGTGATACTGGACAGACAGACAGCAAGTAATTACTGCTCTGTGAACAGGTCCTGCTTTGGGATACAACACTGCCATGGCTCAAGCATGCCTCTCTGTTTGCCTGCTGGATTTGTTAGTAGTAATTGCTTATACCTATGCAGCCCTTGAGCTCATGGAACTGCTCCAGGCTGTCTGCTCCATGTTTCAGGGTAAGACTGCAGGACTAAGCCCTGCAGATACAGAAAATACTTGTTTGAAATTCAAGCTAACTCCAGAGCAAGTATTTCTCTCCCAAGACTTGCATGGCTCTTTATACCTAAATTCTTCATCATCCTCAGAGCAGCCAAGTGAGTTAGAACACTCTGCTTCACATGGGCAGCAGGCAAACTATAGCCCCGAACCTTAAATGCCTGAAACCAGGTGAAGTGCCTACAGATCCAGGAGGCTTTGGACTTGAGTCTTCCGTCATCTGTGCTGGTTCTTCTCCTCCTCCACAAATCCACCACAGGCTCAGAGAGCTCTGTGTGTGTTGGTGTGGGGCTGCCCAGACGTGAGGAGTTACTAACTCTGTCTGCAGGCACAGGATAAAGATGGACCACGCTGTCCTCATGCTGCCCTGGAAAGGAAGAGGTCTCCCTTGCTCCATCCTTGCCAGCAGCATGTTCTCGACTCCTTCTTTTTGCCATCTCTGGAACACACAGAGCTGAACAGTTCTCTGCTGGGTTTGCCAGTGGGTGGTCAGGCCGGCAGAAGGCAGGGAGCTGGGCTGAGACCCTGCAGCTCAGAGGCAAGGACAAAAGCAGACCAGTGGGGTAGGACCACACTTCTGGCACTGGTAACTCCCTGGGCAAGGCAGGTCAGCAAAGCTCCCGGGCTTTCTGCAGAATTCCTCAGAAGCTGGAACATTGAGTAAGAGTCTACAAGGAGTTCTATGTTTCAGAGAAATGACCAAATTTTCCTTGCACACACCTAATTCTACTGAAGGCAAGAGTTAGTCCTGATCACTGCAAGACAATGTTTTAACAGGAATTTCCTTACAATTTGTTCCCAGAGCCAGGCTCAGGCAAGATTTGAAAGGTGATGACATCAAGACCAAAGTTAGGAGCAGATGAAAATTGCTTTTACAGAATTGCACTCAGCATGAACCCTTTTCCAAAGAAGACATATCAGGTGTTTCAAAATAAGTTAAAAACATTAATTACAGCTGTAGCAGTAGTTCAAAATGTGACAGGCCTTTTAGAACTTGTTTCCATAGATCACAATGTCAATATTGGAAAAGAGTAGTTTGTTTCCATCATAATCAAGTTGTCTAGCACTGAATAATGGACTACTGGAGGCTGCCTCTTTATCTTGGCATACACAGAGCTCAGCAGTGTGTGTCAACACCAAGAATACTTGAAGGCTTGCATTGCTTTGTCTGCTTGGACCCAAAAGTACAAGGGCTTTGGAGGGGATTCAAACTGTTTTGTGAAGTACTTTCTCTAAGCCAGCTTACCCCCTTCTAATATGGGCAAACTTGCTTATCTGTGTCCTGGTGTTCAGAACTTAGCCCTCCCTTTCCTCCTATTATTCACCTGGATAATGAAATCTGTGCTTGTGAAAGGGGCAGTGACACACAGTACACACAAACTGGCAGAGGTTTCCATTGGTGCACTTCTAACCCAAATTATTTCAGTGTTATAGAAATGGTGTCGGCCCTCAGGCCCTCTGAGCAGTGGCTTCAGCTAAGCTATGCCAGGTGCCATAAAAACAGCTCAGAGCTTGGAAAAACACATAATAGAGTAAGGGTGGGACAGAACCAAATATATACACTTAAATCAACTTGTTCACGCATGACTGGAGTGCAGTAACAGCTCTGGTGAAGCAGCCAATATTTAGCTCAGCGTTCCTGAGCCTGCAGCACCTGGGCTCCCTTGTGGGGCATCACTTGGCTGTTCCTACTCATTTTGAAGAAGGGATACCTATGGAAATGATAGGACAAATACAGCACAGAGGGTCCTGGAACTGACCATAGTCTTGTTCCAGTTTGTTCATTTAAGCATTTCTTACAGAACAGCTGCAGATGGCACATTAAGTGCAGGGCAAGCTCTGCTCCCTTCCTGCCAGAGCACAGACGTGCAAGTAAAGCAGGGGATCTGCTAATCTCTTCTGTGATGAGATTTAGATAGAGGTTTGTTTGGGACTCCCCTGTGACATGGGTAATTATGATTCACATCTCTTGGAAAAATGGGAGCTAAAAGCAGTGATTACAATGTCCATGACTTCCCACAAGAGATTCTTTCAGGACATTGAGTTTTTACCTTTTGGCAGGACTAAAAGAAGTTCAGAAAAAAATGCTGATAAAAGCTGAATATACACTTCCTTCTTTCCATGGAATTCAACTGCAAAACAACTTACAATGTAGCTAATAAAAACTGGAAAATTTCCTCTCGGAGTCATAGCTTTTCCTCTCGAGAGCAATTGAGGCGATTTCCTATGAAAGCCTGTTTCTGCCCAGTGCCAGTAGTGGTGCTTTTCTTCTCAGAATAGGTGACTGCACATTTGTGGAGACCATCAGTGCACTTGCTGCTGGATGTGCCGTAACACCCAACCTGGGATGGAAGAAGGTGTCCCTCCCCACAAGCATGGGTCTGCTCCTAACACCAGTAACTCTTCATCCTCATGATCCTTGGGGCTCCTGTTGGCAGTGAAATCTCTTCCATGTCAGAGATTTATTTTTTCCTGCTGGATGTTTCTCATGTGGCTTTAATTCTGTTTGTGGAGGCAGCTGCATGCACAGATCAGAGGAACGGGCTGGGCACAGAGTCAGCTTCCCACAGCTTATCTCTGGTTGACTAGGGCAGGTGGGGAAGGGAGGATGTCATCTCCATTCGTCCCCAAAACCTGTGGGATGGCTAAGGCTGGTTACTGCAGTGATGATATCTTCTTTCAGAGAAGACCAGAAGAATGTGGTGGGTGCAACCTGGGACGCATTCCCACACCCGCCTCTGTATAGTTCCCTCATTCATCCTATTAAGCCTGATGGAAGCAATTAAAAAAAGCAGCAGTAGCTGTTCTTGCTCATTTGTGAAAACCAGTTAGCAAGATTCTGTTACAGATGAGCAGTCAAATCTTAAGCTGACTGGTGAAGTTAGGCTCTCAGGGTAATTCTGTCTTTTGGAAACGTTGTGTGTGTGTGTGTCAGTGTAACACAAACCAGCCCAGCACAGGGAGCCCTCCAGCAGGGTGAAGTTTAACTGCTCAGTAGAGTGGAGAATGGGGATCTGCTCTGACTAGGACCAGCAGGAGAAAGTGTGTTTGTGTAAGCATGCACATCTGTAGGTGACACACACACTGGACTAAGTTTGCAAGGGCCAGTGCCAGCATCTGCTTGAAAAAGGCTTCTAGCAGCATCGTAAGAGTAATGAAAACTTGGGACTGCTGCCATTTGTGGGGCAATTTCTGTTATTTTTGTGTGGGAATCCCACTGGGAAAAAGGGTAAGTCCATTTGTTTGTTGTAACAACACAGGAAGGGAAGAGGTTTTCCTTTTATCCTGCTAGAACAGCTACCTTTGGCATCGTATCCCTTTTCTCATCTGGTTGAGATCCATATTCAAAGTAACAGAGCTTGTCCATAGTTACCATTCAGTAAACAGTAATGAGCTACAAGCCAGCTTTTATCTAGATTGAATTAAGCAGGTGGCAGATCGAAGATGTAACATGTTCACCTTTTCTTTTGCTAGAGCAGGAAGGGGTGTGTTGGACCCCACCAGAAAAGGGTATCCCTTGGTTCTGATTGCAGAAGCTTGTGTCTGCAGCTGATCAAATAGAAAGCTCTTGAGTTACGATAAAACGTCCTAAATGTGGTTGAAGAGACAAAACTAGTGGTGAACCCCTGATTCAGTTGGGTGCTCACATCAGTTCAAATCCAGAAATGATCACGATCTCTCCAGACTGGTATTATTTGAAAATGCCATCAGATTTTCCCACCTGGAATTGCCCTGAGGCAATCCTTGGCTATTGACTCTGGACATCCAGCAGCCACCAAAACTTAAACTAAGTCCTTTCTCCTTTTGGATAAACAAACCACCCTTTGCCTCCCTGATCCCCATCCAACAGAACACTCACTCTTGTAAATGAAAGCAAGCTAATTTACTGATCTCAGCTGCTCTTTTCCCAACATGATATTCAATGCTGTGAGTCACCAAAAAAAGCTCTCCCCTTTTCCATTAAGGTCAGCAGCAGCTTTAGTAGGGAGCAGGCCCCTGGTCACAGCTCCAAGATGAGCTGGCAGCACCAGCAGCAGTGTCCCGGTGGAGGAAGGTTTTCTGCTTCTGCCTCTGCCACAGATACACATTGGACCGTAATGTCAAAGGAGGTCAGATAAACAAGATAAGCTGCATTGCCTGAACCTTCTTTTTTAACAACTCTTTTTGGATGCAAATAATTCAGTTTAATACAGGTAGGTGCTGCCCCAGGTCTAAACATAATTTGGGTGACAAATGAGGAATGGCTTAGAGGCAGGGAGCAGTCACCTAACTTTAGAAACAGTTTAATCTCTCTCTTAGAACTGAAACAATGAGGACTTTTCTTTGTGTTTCTGTCCTCAAACAAACTTTCTTTGTTCTGATGTAGTTTCTCCTCCCCTGGAATTTGCTGTCCCAACTGCCTCACTCAAGTCATGCTCAGGCTTGCTCCAATGCCAGCATGTCTCACAAGTCTGATGAAACCTGAATGATCCCTTCTCCCCCTGTATCCAGCCTGTGTCCAGCCCTCCAAATAGAAGCCAGGAGCCATTTCCTGCAACAGTGTTGGCCCAACAGCAGTGCATGAGGAGCAGGAATGGAGGGATGGCACCTGCTGGAGCCCAGCCTTTGGGTACAGGTACTGAGTCACTCAGATGTCCAGAGTGGTGATTGACTCACCAGGAGCATGAGAGGCTCCTCTTGAGTCCCTGATGAGTGTTTTCACACCCAGACACACCTCAGCTGGAGTGGAGGACAGGGAGCCATCCAGAGAAGCCACCAGCTCAAAGTTAGGGCACTGCCTTGGGAGGACATTTGCAGCCTCCAAACTGACCAGAGCAGGAACATGAATTAAATCTTCCATCTCTCACATGGATATCCCAAATGTCAGCACCAGCACAGGCTGTCTTTGTTCAAGCTGGCCCTGGTTTTGGCTTTGTGCATGTCTGGGGCAGAAGTTGGGGAAATGCACATCAGTTCTTCAGGGCATCCAGCCTGAGCTGCTCCTTTCAAGGAACTCTGCTCTTGGACACCTTGGCACAGCTTGGGATCCTGCTGGGTGCAAGGATGCCCTTGAATGAGGAGCTGTAGGCTAGGAGCCTGTCCCATTCCCACCAGCTGAGACCAGTGGATCAGCAGTCTTGGTGGCTGACTCAGCCCAGCTCTCCCACTTGACCTTACTGAGGAGCAGCTTCTAAATCATGGTGTGACTTCAGAGTCAGGTGAATCAGACACTTGATCAAGAGTCACTCTAGGATTTATGGATTTGAGTGCAAGCTTAACTGTGGCCATAGGCTGAGGTCATTGTCTAAAGGGCAACATCAAAATGCAAAGTCAGTGAGATGCCTGCTGCAAGAACCCCCCTCCATTTCATTGCTGCTCATGGGGCCATTTCTTCACACAGAGTCAGAGCAGTCTGAAATCTCCTGTGTCATCCTTAACCCTTATCAGGCTCCTCTACACATAATTGTAACAGGTAGGATCAAGCCTAGAGTGAAAAACAGCCCTGTGTTGAGTGAGGGAATTCTTACTGGTAGTGTCTGAGCCATGTTGTTCAAAGGCCCAGTGAGAAGCTGGGGCTGGAATCATTGGAGAGAGCAAAGTTTCACCTGGAGAGGCTGTTTGCATCAGCACTGCCTGCATCTGCCTGTGTGACATCCACTTGGAAGTTGTAGTGGAGGGGCAGGAAGGGCCCCACTCTGTCCCTAATCGAGTCTGTACACCCTCACCTTAGCTTCTTGCTGTATCCTGGTTTGCATTTTCTGCTGTGCCTTGTGGGAGCAGAACTCAGGTTTCAGGAAGCATCTCATTAAATTTTCCGTATTTTGAAATGGAGTGACTCACTCACCAAGCCAGCCACTGTTTTGTCCTTGCTCTGTGCACTGAGACAAGCACAGGACTCACCCCTGCCCCGCAGCTGGCCCCAGGATTCTGGGGAGTCGGGGGTCCAGGCAGCAGCAAACACTCATCACCTTCCCCCTCAAAAAATGTCCCTCTGTGGCTTTTAGACACAAATATGAATGTACATGAAAGGGCAGTGGGTGGGGGCTTGTGCTGAATAGTAAGCAGCAGCCAAACAAGTCGAGCAGGTCTGTGGAAGCAATTCAGGCAAGGCAAAAAGATCGGTAAGGTGAGATGTAATTATAATCCCTCTGAGCTGGGACACAGGGAGCCGAAGGATCCACAACATCAGCCGTGCAGCCCTGCTACACCAGGGGGAACCAAGCCTGAGTAACAACTTGTTTACAACTTCACATTGTCCTGGCTGAGCCAGCCCCACAGTGATGTAACTCTGAGCGCCTTATACCTTGGCCAGGCCAAAATTTTTTGGGCTGTAAGAGCAGATAGGGAAGAGGCACACAGGTACATAGGTCAAATTTTCTTTTTTCCTTTCCTGTGTCCTGTCCTAAAAATATTTAGCTGAAGAACAATTTATTCAGGACTTTCCCTCTGTTTTTCCATTGTGTGTCATGTGCTTTGCTGGTGTGTCGATGATGGAGGAACTGAAGAGCAATAGCTCACATCCATCCACAGTAAAATGAAAGTTCAGAACCCAAGCAAATGGTCCACAAACCTCTACTACCCTGTTAGGCAATAAAGAAGCCAAAAGGTGCCTTGGTTATCACCAGAAAACAGCCTATGGAAGCATCCTGCTCATTCAGCTATCCCTCACTTGTTTTCTTTCTTTAGCTGTATGAGGTTTCCAGTCTCAGTTACCCAGTGGCACAACATGAAAGGGTGAAAGGGTGGCCCTTGAGAGCCAAGTGCCCAACCAGAAGCTGAAAGAAACCCGTTATAGCCAAAGACAAAGCTTAACCTAATGGGCATAATCAATAGAGAAAAATATGAAAGCAGAAGAGCTTCAAATTGTCCTGTCACTTCAGATAAGATCTGACTTTCTACACGTGAAAATGGGAATAAAATCAAAGGGAGAGGGGGAGAGAAAGAAGCTGGGGAAGTGCTGAAAGCTTTCAAGCTTTGTTCTTTCATCACAAAAAAAGAAAAAGAAAAAAGGGGCACGTTTTCCCCTTTGTAAGTTTTATTTAAGAGCTAGACCCTTCTTCATTTCGAGCCAAGGGAATTTTTGCTTTTGAGTTTGAAAAAAGCAGAATCAGGGTCATGATTTTAAAAAGCTTAAATCCCAGGCGTGTTTTAGAAACAGATTCAAAAGCACATGCTCACTGCAATTATCTACGCCTGCGGTATTTTCAGACATGTGGACTTCAGGAAAACAATAGCCAGCCCTGTTATCAGCACAAAGGAGGATCAGTTTGGAATTACCATACCTGTAACGTAGGCAGCCCTCAGCTCTGAGGGTTTCCATTCCCACTGTTGTTCAGCTGTGAATTTACTTACAACATTCCTGAAATAAAAAAATAAAAGAAAGAAAGAAAAGAAAGAAAAGAAAGAGAGGCATTCCTGACTGAAGTATGGAGCAACTCAGAGCTGGCACCCTCTAAACAATAACTCTCAGCACAGGTCTTGCCTAAAATGAGGGGGATATTCTGCCCCTGGAAACTGATGGTTTTTGAAGCAGGAAAAAAAATCAGAGAGAGAGGATGTCTGAGCACTGGGATGCTCCAGGTCCAATGCAGACACTGCACAAGGGTAAAGAGGTGATAGATGTATCCCTGGCTGGAATATTCCCCTGTGCAGGAGCCATGAGTCTTTCCATCCATTTGAAACAAAGGACCATGATGAACCACTGCAGCTCCAGAAGAGGGTTTAATAGAAAGTTTTGGTGCTGGTGGCAAATATCCAGATGCTACTCGGTGTGATCACTCAGAGGTACACACACCTTGGGTAGCTGGGCTGGACTGGCGAAGTACTGTCTCTTGGAAACGCCAAGCTCATTATTCAGGTTAGCTGCATGTGACTCCTTTATGTATTTGAGTTTAAAACTCTCGGGGATAATATTGTTGAATCTCAGAAAGCTGGGTGTGAATCAGAAAGGCAAGGGCAGTCAAGCCTTAAGGACTTGAACTGAAAAAAAAAAAGCGATCGTGAGTTTTGGCAGGTCCTGGCTCCCCTGAGCAGCTCTGGAGGAAGTGGTCCCTCTGTGGTGTTTGCATTGCAAACTGTGCTGAGCAGGTAGTGACGTTGCCTAACCAAAGTACCAGAAACATCTTAAAAACATCTTAGAAATCTTGGGTCTCTGTGTCAGGGGCTACAAATCCTCAGTAGCCTGGATCTCTGTGGTGCAGTCACTGAAGAGTGATGAGTCCCCCTGTGTGTGGCTGAGCCCAGGGCAGCCGGGGGACAGGGGGACAGGACACACACACTGGTATCTGTAGCAGCCATCTCGGCTCCTTTCAGAATCGATGGGGAGAAACTGGGAGGAAGGCGTGATTCATCCCACCTGCCCGACGCTCCGCCTCGGCTCCCCATGGGTCGCGGCCCTTCTGCCTGGAAAGTGCTCTGCCAGACTCTGCCGGCACTCCTCTGCCTGCCACCCACACCCCGCACCCCACTGCCATGTGGGTCTCCTGCTGGCGGCCCCCGAAGTCCCGACCCCGGGCAGGACGCTGCCATCTCCCTGCTGGCAGCTTGTGCTGTGAGCGCCGGGATGGGGCAGGAGCCGCGGTGCGGAGCAGCACCCCCAAAAAGCAGCGTCCCGCCTCCTGCACGGGTGATCCCTTGTTGGCACTTGGGAACAGGAACAAGTTTGTGTCACCCTTATCTGCAAGATCTCAGCTGTGCATTTCATTTCTCTGTGTGCCAGAGGAGGAGCTGAAACCTGCACCAGGTGTGATTCATGTGCCATTTCCACGGGTAAGCCCCGTGGTGGCGATTAGCAATCGCTTATATAAAACACCGGGTTTCCAGGGTACTGAGCACCTGTGAACTCTGTTAAATCGCAGGCAGAGTGCTCGGGAAGCTTCTGGACCTTTTTGGCCTTTAGCAGGGTCACCCATGGGCTCCCCTTTGCCCCAGGCTAGCCAAAATTGTGATGCTGAGTGGCAGGGAGCCAAGGTGACAGCCCTGCCAGAGGGCTTTGCCCCGCGTGGGGAGCAAATAGCCAAACCTCCCAGGCAGGCTTATGTGGAGAGAGAAAAAGCCAGCAAGAAAGGACTTAGGGTGGGAGGAGGTAGAGCGGGGTGATCCTGGAAGGGAGGGTTTGGAGAGGGGGAAGTGCTTGGAGTCTTGGCTGGGGAGGAGAGGCTGGTGGAGGTGTAGGGTGAGAAGGTGACAGTGGAATGTGGGGACTCTGTGAACAGCCTTGCTGGAGTGGTTTGGAGCCGGGGGAAAACCAGTGGAGGAAGGGCGCTGAGGCAGATTGTTTTCCAGCTTTCTGTTGCAAATGAACAGAGGTGGGAGAGGCTCTGAGGGCAGATAGGGAGATTCAGCTAATCTCTATCAAGTTAACCATTCTTTAAAGACTTGCTGAGTATGTAGTCCATCCATGGGGGATACCGGTGCCAGTCCTGATCCTTATCCTCCTGTGCCCGTGGAAATGCACTGCTCACCACTAACTCAGCACGTGCAGAGCCTGAGTGAGTCCGGCTGATGGCTGAGAGTGCCCCATGCCACTCTCACAGCCCCGGGTCTCCGGCAGGGGCCACACTCAGCCTTTGATGAAGCAGGATAAAGGGATCTGGGAGAACTGGTCCTGCAGGGAGCCCGGCAAACCCCACCGGACAGCTTATGCCCAGCGCTGCTATGCACTGCTTAAAGTCAGCTCCATTCTCAGCCAGAAAACCCCTCTGATAAGCAGTAAGTCAGCCAGCTGCATATTTACCTTCCGAGGCTGGCCAGCGCTGACATACTTTGGAGAGCCAGGCCCAGCTCCAGTGAGAGGGGGAGTGCCCGGGAATGCTGTGGCGCGAAGTGGGAGGATTTATAGCTGTTTGCGATGGGGGTCGGGTGGGTCACCTGAGCCGAGGGGGCCTCCCAGGTCCTTCTTCTCCCTTGCCAAGAAAGACTTTCCTTGTTTGGCCTCCCAGATAGCCGGGTCGTGCAGCCCCTTCCCAGGGAGCGGGATCACTTGGGAGCAGCTGAGCCTGGGAAATGAAACCATGGGTAGGGCTCCCATCTCACCCGGAGCACAAGGAGATGGGCTCGGAGGGCTGCAGGGAGCTCAGCAGAGAAATGAACCCGGCTGCAGACATGTTCTCTATTGCTGAGCATTTCTCTTTCGCCAGCTGACCATCTCTTTGTACACCCCCACCCTTCCGGGCTGCCCTCAAACAAAATAACCCCCAAAAATGGACATTTTCTAGGTAAAATGGGGTCAGTGCCTGACCGAGGAGGAGTGCATAGGGATGGACTTTGTTTTCAAAGTGCAATGGCTTAGAGAGACTGTTTTACCAGCCAGCAGAGCGTTCTGCAGGGACTGTAGCACCCCAGTGTTACCCCCCCATGGACTGACACACATGTAGCTACAGCTGAACTCCCCCAGCTCTGCTGCCTTGCTGGTTTGTTGGGGTTATTTTTCTTCTTTTACCAAGAATGCGGGAACCTGCTGCTCCTGGATGGCTCCGAGATGAGTTTCTGCTTGTAGCACTCCCACTTCCAAAGCGGAGCTGAGAGTGCAGCCGGCCGAGCTGCTGGAGAACTGCACCGAGCCAGGGAAGTGCTTGGCAGAGATGCTGAGCACCCTGCAGTGCCTGGAGCAGCTGGCCTTGCACAGGGAAGGGGCCTGGGGCAGGAAAGGGGGATGTGCAGGGAACCCCGTCTCCTCCCTGGACAGATACAGCTGTGAGGAGCTGGGGGACATTGTTCTGGCCACTGCTCCAGGGAGGTTGTGTAGGAGGAGGGCTCATATTAACATTTTTCCACAAAGCTGGATGAGGTCACAGAATGTTTGGAGTGACAAGAGGTGGGATGTAGGCTTTTCCTCTGAGAGGAGTTCTTGCAGGAAAAGACAGAAAGCTAAGTAAGGTCTAGCAGGATCTCCTATGGCCAGGCCCTGGGGACAGGGTCAATCTTTCTGGGTCAGTGAATATTGAATATTTATGCTAATTGAAAAGCCTGGCAAGGTGAGGGCTGGCTCTCCAGGTTCATGTGATGGTAGTCCCACTCCCTGTCTTGAACTGCACTGAAAACGATTTTCAGCCTGTTTTTCTAAGCCAATATCCTGGCATTTGGGTTAGTGTGTGTTGGTTTGGGTACTTCTGCTGTTGGCAGGGCATTTTTGTCCAATCCCCATCTCTGAGATTTCTCACCCTAGTTAGGAAACTAGTTGCAGAGAACCACAGATTCCTCCAAACAGGACCGTTTCCCAGCCTGGTGAGCCCTCGACTTTCCCGAGCCAACGTGAGAGTCTCTGTCCCCCTCCAGCCCTGCCTGGCTGCCTGCCTGGGCTGTGCAGGCAGGGGATGCTGCTGCTGCTCCTCAGGACCTGCTCTTGCAGCTCCATCTGCAGGTGCTCACCCAGGCTGTGCCTGCACTGAGCCGCTCCCCGGAGCGTGGATTTCCAACCAGACTACAGTGCTCATGCTGGGCTTGCACAGTCTGTTGCTGTCTGTCCCCTTCCATGGGGTTCCTGCCCTTGGTTGTGACACTGGGGTGCCGCTCCTCCTGACTGCCCCACTGTCTGCCTCTCCACGTGGTGTGTTCTCATACTTTGCCTCCAAACTCTTTGAACCAGTCTGCAAGATCCTTCTTATCCTCCTCCAGATCTTCCCCTGAGAGGATTTCTCTGGGACAATGATGAGAAATTCATCGTCTAGCTATGAGGAGAGGAAGGGTGTGGGCTGGAATCTTTATCTCCTGCTGGGACACTGGCTCCTGATATGATGTGACCCATTTGCTGACAGCCACATTTTCAAACTCTCCAGCAGCTGTTCTGCTCACTGCTGGGTGTCTCTGGAGAACAGGATCACAAAGCCACGGGCAGCAAGTCCTGGGAAGATGCTCCAAGCAGTGTGCAAGGCTCCTGTACCCATCTGCCCATGTTACCCTGTGTCACAGGCAGCTGTCCCTGGACAAGACAGGAAGGTGTATTTGGCCTCAGTGCAAAGTCCAGCAGCAGTTAAAGCAGAGCCCGTAACAACTTTTCATCATCCCAGTGTTCCTCTTCACTCAGTGCTCCTCAGGGCATGCAGGGACCTGTGGCAGCCTGTCCCACCTTTGTGCAGGGTTGTGGCCAGCACCTCTTGCTGCTCCTTTGGTGGCTGCAGCATTTGTGATGGAGGGTCTTGCACACCTTTGAAACCACAGTCACAGGGTTTCTGCATCAATCCAGGTGGTGGACAGTCAGATTAGCATCTACAAGGAGAGGATATGAGGGCTGAGAAGGCATTAAACACAAAAACCATCTCCAAATGGAACTGATACCTCAGGAGCAGTCATGACTGGGGAGGGGCCTTTTGGTCTTGCATTGCTAATAACATAAATCCTACAAAACCTAGTGTGGGGCTTACACAGGCAATTAATGTCCTGTTGGCTGGGCTTTGTGAAAGACCTGCTCTGAGATGTCTGTGGGCAGAGCTTGGCAAACTCCCCACAAGTGGGAATGTTGAGATACTGGAGTGGACTCTGGATTTACTTTCCAGGAAGGGATCCTCAGCCCAGGGCTGACTCACTGCCAAGTAGGATTTCAGGATTTCAAAATTATAAAATAAACAGGAACACCAGCCTACAAGGCTTTTAACTTGACAATTTTCCTTGATACATGAAAACAAAATGAGCTGGAGATAGTCAGTCCATCAGGCTTCCAGCTCTGCTTGAGGCGAAGTGTTCAGCCTGGGCTGCTCATGGGGTGTGTGTTGATCCCTTTAACCTAAGAAATCATGAGCATGGTCCCTCCTGTCAGCCAGATAAGTACTTTGCACTGTCTCTTGTACCTGCATGCATAACCCTTGTTCATCCATCCATCTGGAGAAGATGGCAGCAAGGACAGTTAGTCTGACCACTGGCCAAGAGTCTGGCATCTGCTGGCTGTGAAGTTTGGGCTTGGAGAAATTCTAGTACCTGTGATATATAAAAAGGGGGTAATGATGCCTCAGCAGAAGTTGCTTAGAGTGGTTATGGGGGTTAACTAGTTAATCCCTGCAAAATGCTGTAGGTATCTGAAGTGTGATGTTAGTATTACTGCCTTTCACGCAGGCAAACATTGTTCACTTCATCTGAGAACGTAAAGCAGACTGTTCTCATTAAGTCTCCCAGAAGAGTTTTTGCAGCCTTTTGTGTACGTGACCTTGTCAGGACTGACGTGACCAGTCTGTGTGAAAAAAACTGCTGTGATCCCATTCATTTTTTTTAGCAGGGAAGTATGGTTCTTTCATCAGCTCATTTGTCTGATGCAGAGACCAACGCCTGGGATTTCAGGTCCCTGGACCAAGTCTGGTGCCTTTCTTGGCACAGCCTGGATGGTGTTGGACTGGCTTCACCTGCAGGTTTGCAAGCTCTCAGTACTGAGTAAGCTGGCAAGAAGCACATGAATAGCATCCATCCACTTCCACATTCCCACACGGTAAATCCCGGCAGCCCTGTCTGGAGCAGAGCGTGCCTCGAGCGTTTCAGAACCAGGAGGGGGCAACGAGGAAGAAGCGTGCGATGGGGAAGCAGCTGTTGCAGAGAGCGGGGGAAGGTGGCACAGCGAAGAGGACCCCGGGCTCCGGGACGCCGCGGGGATGCGGAGCCGCTCAGCAGCGCCGGGTCAGCCCCACGCCCGAGGGTTCCTTGGAACCGCGGAGATTCCAGGCGGGAGCGGCGGGGAGTGGCCGGCAGGTGACGCTGCGGCCCCGGGCGCGCTGCGGGCGGAGGGCGCGGAAGCGATCCCGGAATCCCGGCATCCCTCCCCAAATCCTGCCCTGCAGGACCCCGTGTCCTCGGCTACAAGGAGCCCAGCGCCCCAAACTGCACCGTATCGCACCCAGCCCCGGTTGTGCCGCTCATTTGTGCTGCTGGGTACCGGCGTTTGTCACCCAGGCTCTGGCCGGGGGACCGTGCGGAGGATGGAGGCAGGAATTCGCCCGGGAGCCTCCTGCTTCTGACCTTCCTACCATGGCCCCTTTCTGCCCCACTTGAGTGCAGGGGTGGCTGCTCGCCCGCCTCGCAGGGAATGAAGGGCCGGGGGGTGGATCAGAAGGAAGATATTGTGCCCTGCTAATCCCCTCGAGCCCACACTTGTCACTAAAAAGCGTGACTTTGTTCCCAAAGTGTGTTTTCTGCCTTCCCAGTACAGCCAGGCGACTTTGTCCCTAAAATGCTGACTATCCCTTTCAAGAGGCTGCCAGCTATAACTTCAGACATCAAAATGGGATGGCAGTGCTCAGTGCCTCACCTGTGCTATCACTCCTCTTTTCTTTGCCTTGTACATCTTAAGTCTCTTAGCAAGAACTATGTGAACTTAATCCTTACAACTTCCACCAAATTAATTTTCATTTTTATCTTTCCCTGTTAAAGTGAGATGCTTTCCAGGTGGCAAGGATGCGCCTTACACCTCCAAGAGCAGATGAATCGAGGGCTGAGGCACCACTGTGTTTTGGTGGGAGCGGGTGGGACACCAAAGAGCAGGGGGATGTGAGGGGGAGCAGCATGTCACTTGGACAGGTTATCAGCCCTCTGGAGGGACAGGGCAGTGCATGGGAAGGGAAAGAGAGGGACCTTCCACCATGGGCTGATATTATTTGATTTTATATTTTAGAGCATAAACTCTCCCAGAATGAGAGCCTGGGCAAGCACCCCCACACCTAGGAGCGGGGAGGACTCCCTCGTGGTCATCTCCTGCCTGTTTTCTGTCTCCTCAGGCTTGCCTGCACCCAGCATGACCCTCAGACCTTCCTCTTGGCCATCTCTGTCCCTCCTCTGCTCTTGCCTCAGTTTCCCACGATCCTCCCTGCATTCCAGCCACAAAGGAAGAGCTGAGAGGAGGGCAGCAGAATGAGACAAGGAGCTGGGGTAGGAGTTAGAGAAAGGCCAGGATGGCCATTACGTCTTTCCAGTGGGTCATTCTCCTCCCATGCCCCCCACAATCTCACTGCATCTCACATTTCTTCTGCAATATGGACCCCTTGCTTGCTTGCTACCCTCCAGCTCCCAAAATACAGTCCTATACTTTCCCTGTAACACTCCTATACTCTCCTTCTTGCCCTGTCTCCCATTCCAAGGAGAGAAAGGGAGCCACTCTCACTGTTCCAGTTTACAGGGCGCTGTATCCTCCTTCTCCCCCCTGCAGCCATCGTAGCCAAGCGGCTGAGAACAAGGGGCTGTGGACAAGCATTCAAACTCCTGGGGCAGCCATAGAAACCATAACACTGAATAATACCCTCCCACGAAGCCCAGGCCAAGGGCTGCTCCTTGCACACGTAGCATGCTGAAGCTGGCCCTGATTTTCAGCACACTTGTGCGGCCAAGTTCTGATTTATTTGTGGCAGTTTTCCAATCAACTGGAGTAGACCAGGACTTAGAGTGAGACACACATTCTCACTATTGTTTCATGTAGCTGTACTTGTTCTTCCAACACGATGGTCTTGTTAGCAGCTGGAAGGCTTCAGAAATGTGCAGAACAGATGCAGGCAATTTGGGATTTCCAGTCTTGGGAATATTTTGTGCCCACTGAAGTCAGTGAGAAAGCTACCACCGCTTCCAGTGGGTGCTGGAATGCCTCTGAGCTATTTGGCAGAATAAAATTGATTGCCTTAACGAGTAAAGGAGGGCTTAGGTTTTCCACAGGATAAAACTTGTGTTATCACTTAGGTCTTTCATAAAAACAGACGAAGCCCAGCAACAGCAACAAAGTCCTGAATGAGGGAAAAAGGAAACATTTTGTTCTTAAAACTCTGGGCATTTGGAGCACTGGGAATCATCTTAGTGCAGTGATAGGTTTGAAAATGAAAATTCTTACAAATTTTCAAATGAAAATTCTTAACCTCAGTTCATTGTGGGAATGTGCAGCCTGGTATTTCTGTCCTCAGCAAAGATCTTATCTGGCAAATGAGCCAAACTACCCAAAAGGCCTGTGTTTATCCCACTTCTATGACACAACAAGGTCCAAGTGCCACTCCACAGACTCACACAGCTGTGTGTGCAGCAGAGCTCATTTCAGGAGGACCATTGAGATGTAGATTTCCAGGAGTGCCACAGTGTCCATGGGCTGCTTTTCTCCCACATTATGGATGTTCCATGCACCCAGCTCACGAAGGCTGTGCCTCCTTCTCAACTACCCAGGGAAGGCTGCAAGGTCAGAGTCAAAGGCTGAGATTCAAACCCTTGCTGCACCTCTTCTTCTTCTGTTCTATTATGCCATGTTTTCCCTTCCTCCAATAAGGAGGTTACTTTTTTTCCTCTGAGAATGGGTTCAGGAGATGCAAAAAGACCTCTCCATGCAAGAGCCAAACCTCTTGCACGGTGTGATGACAATTCACAGCCTCCTGTTACACTGATAGGTAACGAGTGTCACCTGTGTAGTGGGGAGAATATTCCCAGGAGAGCTGAGGAATCTTGGACTAGATACAAAAGTACCGTGCCATGGAAATTTGAAATCATGAGACATCAGAGGCTGTTTAAAGAAGTCATGAAAGCAACAGCCCTCTGAGCTTGTTGCTCAGGGAACTGCATGTTTTCCTAATCTGGGAATAGGTGATGGAAAAGCCCCCTTCCACTATCAAATCTTCATAACTGACCCCAGCCAGGAGAGTGTTTTCCCTATAGCATGTTTTCCCTTTACATTTTGTTATTTCATCAGTTTAATATCCCTTGCATGTGTTTCTTCAGTTCACAGCTACAGCGAGTAGCTTCAGCTGGAGCTGTCCTGCAGCCAGACTGATGGGCTGCACGTAGGAGGCATCACCCTGGAGGTGACCTTGCAATGACTTCACTCGGTGCCTCACAGTAACCTATAGATACTGGTGCTGTAAAAATGGTTTTGTGAGAGGTATAAATACAAACACTGTGAGATCACATATTCCGGGCTGTAACTGGATGCAGGCTCTTGGAAGAAAAACAACAAAGCCCTCCTGGAAAAAGCTGTCAAGTGCAAGCACACTTCATAAATTTTTCCACAACCCCAAATGCACCATGCAACAAACAGGCTTCTTTTAGAAAGTGGGGCCATGAACCCCACAACGCCTGGGCATTATTTGTATTATTTGCAATCTGTCCACGATGCGGAGGAGGAAGGGTTATCTCCAGTCCTTATTGTGTTGATGTTCGTAGCATCTCCATGGGAACCAAGACCCTCAGGAAGGAGTCACGTGCTTGCTCTACAAAGTGAGTGTGATGCCTTCGGTCTGGTGCCTGCCAGCAGCTCCCCTTGCCCAGGAAATACCCAGCGTGGCTGTTTCAGGCAGTGCCAGCATTAAAACCAACCTGTGACTCAGGAGATCATGAGATCAGCCCACGCAGCCCAGCACTGACACTGGGCAAGGAGGACACACACCATGCAGGAAACTGTGCTGAACCTCTGTGTTGCTGGACTCAAGTGCCACCAATGGATCTGAGAGTCAAACACATACCTGCCCAGAAGTTCAATTTTTGCTGTATTTTCTCTCTACTTCTAGGCAAGCCAAAGCAAGGACAGTCCAAGCAGGATTCATAACAGCTTGCTCTGGAGCCATCATCCTTCAGATTTCATTGGAGAAGGTTAACCATCCTGGCAGAT
The DNA here is from genome assembly GCF_965178545.1 of Coloeus monedula. Lineage (NCBI taxonomy): Eukaryota > Metazoa > Chordata > Aves > Passeriformes > Corvidae > Coloeus > Coloeus monedula. Next base: position 15,585,607 of record NC_138790.1, read on the forward strand.
GCTCCTGCTTGCAGTCAGAATAGCCAACATCTGCTGTGCAAGTGATTTAGTGGCAGTTTACCTGGCTGTGAAAGGTGCCATAACATTGACAATTACAGTATGCCCATAGGGAGCTCGGAGCTCCCTGCATTCCATCACACATTTGTCTGTTAGTGTCTGCTGATGTTGCACAAATGCCTAGAGCAGGCAATCAAAAAGAATTATGGCTTAATTAAAACCCACCATGACCATTTAACCAGGCATAATGAAGCTATCTGACCTGGAATTCGCCCAGCACTCAAACATTTGCTGTTTCAAATGAGTGAGAGTGGCCAGAAGTGGTTTTACAGTTCAGGGGAAAATGGCATGTCCAGTCCTACAGCCTCTCTACATCCATGCCAAGGCCTCAGTGCAGCCCAGTTGTTTGTGCATCTCCTATCAAGCACCATCTGGGCACAGGGCCACCCTCACACAGCCCCTGCCAGGAGCTTGGCCCCAGCTCAGTGTGCTGCACACCTCCTTCTGCTTCTCTGCATGTTTTTCTCCCTCTTTCCGGCAGTTGCTCCTTCATTATTCACTGGAGCAGGGAGTGGATGCTGTGACAACAAAGCTTGTGCCACAATCCTGCAGAGTCCCTCCCAGACCAGTAAATAATTGTTGATATTGAAAATAATCTGTCTGGGCTTCTGTTCAGCCTCAGAGGAGGAGAATGCAGAGGCTGCACATGGCTTCCACTGCCACCTCCTACTCATGCTGCTTTTAATGAGGCTCAGCCATGCTCCTCAAGGCTCTGTCCCAGCGAGGGGCAGCAGAGCAAGGACATCTGGCTTGGGAGATGTGCCAGAGCTTGGCCATGATGCAGGACCCTGTCCCTCAGCAGGGTCAGCCCTGGTGACTGCTGCAGATTGTCCCTATAGGCACTGAGCATGGCCTGGGGGCCCACCTGCACTTCTGGGCAGCCACCTCCCAGACCTTCTTCTGTGACTCTGTTAAATACTCTGAGCTAAAGGTTTCCATGTGGTCTGTCCATCTCAGGCATTTCCGTGGTTTTGGGGTGTTTCAGCTATAATTGTCCTATTCTCTGTGGCCAAGATTTGGGACAGATATATAGTTTTGTGCATTCTTGCCTCTGGTTTGTTGCAAAAACAAAAGTGTTGCCCAAGCCTGGAGGTTTGGCAGGGAGTGCCCACTTTGGGTGGGAGGTTTTCTGCTTTCCCCAAACTGGACAAGTTACAGGTGTCTGAAAAACTTCTTGTAGCAGTTTCTCAGTGTGGTGGGGCTTGCAGATGCCCACTTATATGGCTGATGTTAATATAGATTGTGTTCTAGATAGATTAAATATGCCATACTCTGAAAAATCAGCACACTGATGCCCCAGGAGGCACGCCAAAATTTGTTGCTGTATCTCATTTTGATTTTGTGTGGATTAATTTTATACAGCTAACATGGAGCTAATAGTATTTATTTCTTGCACAAAGAAATTAATGAATGCCAGAGTAGCATTTAGAGACCGCATAAAACAGTCAGAGAAAAGCTTAAAGTGAAGTGGTGTCCTCAGGACAGCATTTAAAAACTTGCACTGAATAAGACCTGAAGCTGCATGCTGAAGAGGAGGAAAACAAAGGATGAAATTGTTTCATATGACATGAACATCTACTCTGTGGTGTGAGCAAACCATAATGCTGAGGGGGAAAGAGGAAGGAAGAGTGAATAATGGACAATATGCCCTTGAGATCTGTAGAGCACTCAGCTTGTGGGAACAGCAGGAAGCAGAACAGAGCACCCTCAGCTCTGAAATCCTCTGATTTCAGAGGGTTTCACAGCATCCTTCATTTTGCTTAGCCAGTTTAGGAACAGAGAACTTCCTTGCATGACCTTATAAAGTCATTTATTTGTGGTTTGCCTTCAGTGTCTGTGGGTCTTCGCCCTCCCCTGGTCTTGCATCAGTCCTGTGGATCTCCAGGGTTCTATGCCTCTTCATGAAGCCTGGCCAGGCTCAACACTGGTGTCTTTTCATCTTTCTGGATTACTGGATGAATGTCAAATGCACCTAATCCCATAACTCACAGTGGGAGTCAATTTCTCTCTCCCATCTGCAAGATGCCAGGTTGGGACTGAGGGCAGGGAAGGCAGCAGGAGGCTGGGACGCTCTTCCACAACCGGGGACTTGGTGGGATGAGGAAAGGGGGAGGTTCCCTGGGTTTGCTTTTCATCATGAATTTAGTCATCATAAGTTTCTATTTTATTCATTTTTCTCTGTGTCTACCTGCTTTCTGTTTTTATATTGTGAGATCCTGAGAGAGGGGGACTGAGGGTTTTTTATTCTGGATTTTTACAGCACTCTGCACAAACCCCAAGTGCTGTCATAACAGAAAAATATTGCAAAAATTCCTGTGTATATAATAGGTTATGCTGTTTCCTGGTCTCATGATGAGGTGCCTAACTAACCTTGCATCTAATGCTTGGACCAGCTCCATTACTGGTGTACACCAACACAGTCACCTGTTTCTTGCCCTGTGGTAGCAGAGTTTAACCTCACAGTCACTGGAATATTCCGTGTGTGGAGAGACTTCTGTCTGATTTTTTCATGCACACCTGTCACTGTGAGAGATCCTTTTGGTACAGGGAGGTGTTAGTTATCTCAGCCCTTCAGGGGGAAGTGGTTGCCCCAGGGGCCTGATCTTGGCTCTGTGTTTTCCTGACCTTAGAGTCTGTGCTGGAAATCAACAGAAGCTCTGTGAAATAAATGGGTAGCACTGATAGATGATAAAAATCCAGCTCAAAACATATTTAAGGGAGGAACATAGTGATCTTTTCTCTCCTAGCTGTTTGGATAAAGGACAGAAAAATATAGCTAGGACAAATATAAGACAACTAGGATGGTTGGGGGCCTGGGGGAGAAGAGGGTGGGCTGTATTCATGGGTGCCTGTCCGGCACTTTCCCCCTGACATGCTGAGAGGCAGTTCACAAATGCAAGAATTTATTGTCTGGGTGTGACATTGCTGAATGTCACTGAAATGTCTCAGACTTCAGGTTTTTTGTGCTAAGTGCAGCAGAAGTCTCAATGGCCAGACCATTGCAGAGATTAAGTGCTCCTGGCATCAGCTGGTAGCTGGTTTCTCTTGTATTTGGGGCTAATTCTGCCCACTTCTGTGTTGACCCTGCTCATTGTTCAGGGCAGAAGAAACCCAGCCTTGACATAGCTTTTGGGCTGGACACATGAAAACCTCAAGTATTGCTTTTTTGAGCACAGAAGCTCATTTTATTTGCACAGGAATGTTTGTGTTCTTGCGAGGCTGGGGGAGCAGCATGGGGAAGAATGAGTTCCTGTGATGTTTTGTGATGAAAAAGTGGACACACAGTTAAAGAAAAAAGGTCCCATTTTATCCCAGCCAAGCCTCACTGGGGAAACTCCAATAAAATCAGTGATGTTTGGCCCAGAGAGTGAGCATGTTGGCATAAGCATAAACTGGATCATCCAAAGTCACAGATGATTTATGAGAATTCCTCATGCCTTTACTGCCATTTCCTCCAGCTGTCCGAACTCCTTCCACACCATTCTCCCATTGGAGAGCAGGAATTAGCCTCCTTTTTCCTAAATGCTACATTTGGGGAAGACATCTGACTGACCAGGCCCTCTCTGCAGATGGGAATGGCTTCAAATATTGGAGGGCTTCTCTTAACATAAACATGCTAGCTCCAGCTCCCCTGGAAAACCAAACACCTCCCTTGGGCTCCTTTAGCAGGCATGGTTTCCCCTCATGGAAAGTCTGTGTGGGATGGATACAGCATCAATTAGGGAAAATCTAGCACCAGCTGATGGGTGATTTGGTACCTCCCCAGTGTGACATGGACAGAGTTATTTTACTTTGGGTTCTCTACTTGCTTGTTCATTTCTTCCTGTCAAGTCTGTCCCAAGGGCTGAAGAACGCTTTTACATGTGTCCTTCTCCAGTCTTCACCTACGTCTTTGGTGGTTAGGGCAGGGTCCTCTGGGACCCCCCCAAAGCCATGTTTAATGTCCTGCAGAGACCTGCCATGGCTGCTGAGGAAAGAAGAGGGTCACAGACTTTTGGTGCTACTGTCAACCTGACTGTCACGAGCTTGAAAAATCCAGGCAGCCTCTCACTTGCACTGGAGCACAGTGCTCTTGGTAGGTCTTTCTGATCCCTCATGTCGGGGGAACAATGCTCAAAGCCAGCTTCTTTGCTCCCAGGTGACCTCTGGCTGGAGATGTGCCATGCTGAGGATAGGAGCCAAAGGGAATGGCAGTTTTAAAGCAGCTGGGGGATTGAGGGTGGCTCACCAAGAGCACAGCCCTGGCAGGGGCCCTTGCTTGCTACTACCTGGTACTGACCATGATGTAGGTATTGACCCTCAGCACTGTCATCACAGCTGGATGTTGCTGTCTTCTCTCCTCAGGTTCTGTCTTGTCCATGAGCCATCCCCCTGGCCTAGAGACTGTCCCTTGTGTCTCTATCAGGATGAAGAAAACAGCTGTGGGCACAGCCACTCCAGGTGCCACTGATAGGCAGGATCCTGATTGCAAGCTGCTTTCATGAAGGTGGGGAAAAGCCCCTGAAGCCCCACCAGGTAGAGAAGCTCTGGCCAGTGCAGTATGAGCTGTTCTGCTCAGATGTCAGTGCAAAGGGAGAAAAGTTTCCCAGGGATGACTCACAAATTCCTGAATGTGCTGAATGTGCTGAGGTTTTTCTGAGATGAGGTCAGCTCTCACAGAAGCAGGACTGCTGCAGAAGGGGGTTAGCTGATGGCTTGATCTCCATCCTGTGTGTGTTCAAAGAGACACCACAACAGCCCTGGTGCAGAGTCCAGCACTGGCACACATCCCTCTCCAGCGGCTGAGCAAATACAAGGATCTCTGCCAGCCTCCCCTTTGCCACCTCTCCTTACTGGATTAGTATCTGCAAACTCATCTGGAAGCAGAATATCAGCAGTTCCTTGGGATTTGATCAGTGCTTATAACCAGCAGTGTAGCAGGCTTACAGGCAGACACAGAAGCAGAAGGAAACACAAGGAAACACTGCAGGCAATGCTAACATCAGACAGGCTTTTATTTCAGCTTTCAAGGTGGTTTTCCAGACCTAATTGTGCTCAGTATTTAAAAAGTGCATTCGTTTCTTCGTTACCCGCAGCATATTGGACGTCCCTGTTCTTAGGTTGTTTTGATTTCTAGGTATTTGAGGGTTTAAAAAGGTTTTGTGTTTGTTTAAGGAATTATTGCCCACCCAATTGAAAGATAATGGGAAGCTGTAGCCTTGCCAAGTGTTTTTATGCTTCAATAAAACAACAAGCAATTTACACAAGGCAATAAAATGGTACCCTGCCTCCTCAATGAAGAAACACAAAGCCATGGTTGAAACGATGTCTAGCTCAAAAAATAAATCCACCCTTACTCAATGCACTCCATAAAATTAACTAGGTACAAAATCCCCCATATGCTCTCCTTTTCCTAGAAGTTTGGAAAATTAGCACAAGATGTGTTTGAAAATCCTATAATGTATCAGCATAATTTGTCCCAAGATAGGTTGCTGTCTGTAAAACAACAGACTGACTACTCATTAAGACTTCCAGAGGGGCATAGGTTTGATCACATACCCCATCAATCCTTTATTTATTTTCTCTTTGGGCTCTGTCACTCTTTGAGCCCTGCCTGGTTGTGTGAAGCATTGAAGAACCCCCTCTGATGTAAGGAACTGCCTCTTTACCCACTCTGCTGCAGGGCTCAGGCATTTGAGGGCATTTTCCACACTGGCATTCAGAAAATTTTGAAGGCTGTGCTGACCTTTTGCCCTCTGAACAGCTCTGTCATCCCTATCCAGGAGCTGAGAGCATCCTCGAGTCCTCAGGGAGGGCTCTTGTTGCCTTGCCTGCCTCTTCTGTAGAGGCAAAGGAGGATTTTGGAGTCCCATGGAGACAGATGGTAGCAGGGACATGAGAGCCCTGTTCCCTCAAAAGTGTCTTGCCGTGTGTATTACCTCAGTTTGAGTCTTGAGCTTGGAAAGCCTGCCTGGAGCTCCATCTGAAAGACCTCCTGGCCACAAGGATGCTCTGGCCTGCCCCTTCAGGGACTGCCATAGAGGAGAGATTTCAAGCTCTGCTGTGACTAAAGTGGCAAGAAGATGTCTGAGCCCAAAATGGAGTAGAACCCCCTTCTTGTTCTCACACAGGACTTTAATCTCAGCAGAAAGGGATTTCTGCTGGCGGTTCTGGTGGGAAATGGCACAACAAAACTGAGCATTGTGTTTTGCCTGTATGCAGCAATTAGTTCCACAAGTGTTGCTGTTGGTGGCACAACAGGGGCACCAGCAATAAATAAAGGCTCAATTTTACCTTTGCAGATGCCAACTGAACTGAGGCCCTGAAGCACAGGATGGCAAACAGGATGGTAGAGACTCACTGCCCTTGATCCCAGCTGGGAGCCAGTGAGGAAACACACTCCCCACACTCCCCAGTGAAGGCCCTCCCAGAACCCATCCAACCCAGCATATCCAAGCATGTGCTGTTTAAATGCATTATCCCTACGGGCACGAGGCACCCCCAGAGCAGCATCCAGCTGTGGCCAAGGACCTTCTGAGATGCTTTTTGGGCCTGCATCTCCACCCAACCAGCTGCTAATCCTTTGGAAGTGCTCTGGTGACCTTTGCTTTGGGGCACCCGCCAGCCTCGTCAGCAGCTGCTGCTCTGAGACCTTCCTGGCTTACAACAATGGAGGCTGTTTAAAGAAATAAATAAACAATCCAGCCTGTTGCAAAGCCAGGTTCACAGCAATCTTTCCTAACAAAAAAAGGTCAGAATCTCCTTAAGTAGAAACACAACCTGGTACTAAGATTAAAGTTTTCACATATCTCTTTTGCCATTAAAATCCCACTTCTCATGAGAAACCTCTCTTCTCCTTCCATAAAGGCTCCATTTGAGCTGTTGGCTCGTCGAAGTATGATGGATTAATGCAGCAAAAGGTTGCTGAAGCTTTTGGCTATCCTTTGCTGGACATATACTTCAAAAACCACCCTTGGCCTGGCACACAGAGCAAATTTCACTCCTAGTCCTGAAGGCTTGGCCAGGGGGATGCTTGTGAGACCAGATCACTGCTCTCTACAGAAATTACAGGGGTCAAAGAAGTAACCACAGTCTAATTTCTAACAGCTGAGACCTTCAATGCAAGGGGCTGATACAAAAGCAGCACTGTCTGTGCCTTACTTATTTTCCACTAAAAGCTGAAACATAAACTAGAAAATTAAGGAAAACTGAGTCCTTGCTACTGTGTTCAGACATCATCTCCTCTTGGCTACACTCTGGAATCTTTTTCTGGACAAGTCCCAGAGGTAATGCAATGTAGGAGAGAGGGAGGGAATGCACACTAGGGTCTATTTTTAGTGATTACAGTAAGGCTGAAATCTGTCCCTTCCCCCCCGTCCATCCTCAGCCAAAAAAAAGGCCCCAGAGAAACTGCTGAAGCTGCACTGAACAGGCTGTGCCAGTGACATCCTCTCTGCTGGGGTGCTCACCTTCCATGCCTGAGCCAGCAAAGGGTGTCCCCCTGCAAGGAGAGTCAGGGGTGCCTCTGTCCTGGGGGATTTCAGGCAGCCTGCTTTCCTGCCTGGGTGCACAGCACCTGGTATGCTGGGAATCTGCTCCCTCCACAGCCTTCTCCTGCTCCCCTCAGAGAAACAGCCACTAATCAGAGAAACATCAGCTTTCACAGAGTGCTACACCACAGGGAACACAGGCAATTTCCCTTCCCATTCTTCAAGAGTGTTTCTATTCTGCAATTTCTATAATTATAGGGAACACTTCAACGAGACAGGATATTTGCTCCTCTCCACTTCATTATCACCATCTGGATTTGCTGTTCTTGCCATATGTCCCACAGCTGATGTTACAGTCACCCTCTGTGCCTCCACTGCTGCCTGGTGTGCAGTTGGTGTCCCTGGAGCTTGGCATCCCTTAGAACAGTAGGAGAGGGTGGCACAGGGGAGCCTGAGGCAGATACTGATCTCAGAGTGTTGTTCTTGGAGTCACTTCGTATCCTTCTACCATATCCCATGGTTTCCATACCCAGTCTTTCTGTGATTTACACCACTGTGAAACCAGAGTAAATTTGCTGCAGGTGAGTTTGTCCAGCTTTACTTCACCTTTAATGAAGCCTAAATATTAGCCATGGGGGAAGAGAAGGAAAGAGAGGGAATGAGGGAACATGTCATTGCTTGGATTGGGAGAATCTTTTCCAAACTGAATGCTTTCCACTGGCCTGCAGTAGTTCTGCAAATAATGACATTAATGCACTCCTTCCAGGTCTCCTTCCTCCATTCAACCCTTCCAGCCCTTTCTCCAGCAGGAATGGCCCTGCACAGTATCTGTGCAGCCTCCCCAGCTACTGACACAGGTACAAGAGATGGGATAAGAGGAGGAATGATGGTGCAATCTCCTGCACACCTTAGCTGGCCACAGACCCTCTGTCTCCTTATTCCTTTCAGCCGGAGCTGGCCGAGTGTTAGGAGGTTTCTCGTGGGCTGGGGGCAGGAGGTACCCCTGCTGCTGTGTGTTCCCGAGCTGGTGCCAAGCACGGCAGTGTCGGTGTTACGGACCCACCGCCAGGTGAATCTGGGCGTGGTCCATTGCAGGCTCCCAGCACAACTCTGAGCTCTTGGTGTTTCCTCTCGTTTGCCCCAGGGCCACACAGTTGGCTCCAGCACTCTGACTCCAGTATTACAACGGTGAAGACTGACCAAGACCCCCCCAGAGGACTCTGTATTACAAAAAGTGTTAAGAATTTAAGTTCTTCTTCCTTTCCCAGGAGTAATTTCCCTTAAGACAGGATTTTGCTGAGATGTCCTGGGTTGGTTATTCCCTTCCCACATCTGGGTGGGAAGCAGTGTGCCAACAATCTGCCTAGCAGCTGTAGTGAAGTGAGTTTTATGTGTATAGCATTAGCAGAACATTTTAGGATTCTCTAGGATGAAAACTACGGCCGAATAAACCTAACACCTTGCAGTGAAAATGATTCAGCCAAATGTGCTCTGGAGTGTAGTTTTAATCACCTCAGGGCCTCTCTCTCTGCATGCACAGTGTGTCTGTGATCTGCCCCAACAGCACTTCACCCTCATGAAGATTTTTGACTTTTAACCAGGGCAGGTCTTTAAGGAGATCAAAAGCTACTCCAACTAATACTTAAATGCACATCATTTCTTCTGGTTTCCCTTGTGCTGTAGCTGATGGGGCTGTAGAGGTTATGTGCACCTCTTGGTCAGCTCAGTCAGAACTGCACTAATGTACAGGAAAGATGGACTATGAAAGAGGAGCCACAGAGAACCCAGTGCTTGTGAAAGAAGTCTGTCTATGGAAGCTTCATATCTTCCCTAGTCTCTCAGCCCCCCACTTTTTCACTGAATCATAAAATTAAAATTGGGAACGACTGACAGCACAGGAGTCCCCTCTATGCCTCTGCCATGCCAGTGTTGGTGAGAGCCTCTGGTATTTGCTGTGGTCCTGGATGGATCACAGTTATCATTTCTGGTGCTTAACCAGGGAGCTCCTCTCTGCTGTGTGTGTCCTACCATTGCCAGATTGTTTTCTCATTTCCTCAGTGGACTTTGTCTTTTGGGCTTCCACTGCTGCTCTCTCCACCCCTCTCCTTTCACAGGCAGGATGTTGGGTTTCCCACTGCGACAACTCTCCATTCTCTCCTGTTGGGTTGCCCTCCTTGTGGGCCTCTTCCCCCTGCCTGACATTTCCTTCTTTCTTCAATAAGTTGGGGTCTGGCTCATGTGGAGAGCTCTGTGGGGAAGACAAATATTTACTCTTGGAGTCACAGTCTCTCACTGCTGGGCAATGCAGGGAGAAAGGTCTGTGGATAAAACCTGGCTGTTTGCAAATTATATTTTGGATGAGATGCAGCATCTACCTGAGCTGGCTCAGCCTCCCCATGGCTTATACATAATCTTACTTTTAAATGTTTTCTAAGTCCTCAATGGTATTTTGAAACCAGACAAGACCTGATAAGAGGAATCACCAAAAAAAAAAAACAATTAAGGTGCTCAGATTATAATTTAATACATATGAAAAATAAGCATGAGGTCATACAGAGGAAATATATGGCCACACTGGATTTAGGGGTAGTTATATTGATTTTAATGAGGGTTTACTTAACATTTCCGCTAAAAGACACAGACTGCTTCAGATAGATTTTGAGAGGCCCTTGAGCATTTTCCTGTTGTACCACTTTGATGCCCACATCTTGCTTTCACAAACTCTGATTCTTCCACATCACTCAACAGCAGCTGAGTCCTCACACTTTTGGGACAAACAGCCCCATTGCAGGCAGCAGAGCTGCCAGCACCAGGAAACCTGGGAATCAAATCCACCAGATGTTTATCCCAAAGGTTTTCATGGGCAGGACTTCCATGGGGAGCTTTTCTCTGGAGAGGGGGTGAGTCTGCAAACATCCACACCAGCTGCACAGGAGTCTGGGCCACTCCATCCACACCCACACATCTCCATCAACCTCATTTGGGTCAGAAGAGGTTTGCCCTGTGTGGCCTCTCTCTGCCATCCCCTCTCTTTCTTTGCCCTTCACACACCACCCCAGAGGGCTGCAGGTTGTCAGACAGAAGTGTTACCTGTGGCTCTGCCCCTCCTAGATGAATTCTGTGTCCCTCAAACCCTATTCAGAGGCCACCTCAGCCAGCCTGTGCCACCCTCATGCATCCGTGTGTGTGACCTCCTCGAGCTGCAGCCAGGCTCCGGCTGTGCGAGCACACGCTCTACACTTGACCCATCATTTTGGCAATGTCACCAACTTCGGTCCAATTACAGCAGTCATGAATTGGACCCTGTTCACCCTCTGAAACTGCCACAGCTTACAGCTAAAGTTCAGACAGTCACACAATGAAACCATTCACACGTCTCATTAACTCTGGACTATGCATTGAAAATAACTGTGTCATATGTGTCTCTGATTTAATTTTCCCAGTTTATGTCATTTATAGGTACCTTCCTGTTCATAACAGCAACTCTAGTTGTGTAAAACTTTTTGTCTGTCAGTGTAGTAAAACTGGTATGTAGAGCACAATATAATAATTCTTTAGTGTCATTAATTATTATCGTCCCAAATAATATAGGCCATGGAAGTATTTTAAATCCAAGCTCAAATGTACAGGCATGGGGCCAACTCCTTCAAGACACCAGTGTGCCTTTGGTTCAGTATTTTACACTTTTTGAACTTTATTGTTTTTTAATTTATAACCGTACTCAAGTCCAAGTTTCCAAGTAAGCAAAGTGTGAAGGCACTTGGAATTCAATACTGTTGTCTACACATGGGAAGACACAAGGATCATCTGCTTACGTGATTTATAGGATTGTATTTCTCTGCTGAGTGCCAACAGCAAACCTTGTGTTGTATTTGTCTGTGCTCTTGTATTAAGGTTTTTATAACAGATGCAGCACAGGGGTTTCTGTGTATCACAAAGCACTTGCAAACTAAAGCACACATGTCCAAAGCCTCAAGAGGCACAATGGAGGGATGATTGCAGAGATGGCTTTGGGGAGTTAGTTTTGGTTTGTGCTGCAGTAGAGAAGCAATAGCAAATTATAGAACATAAAACCTTGTCTAAAACAGCAGAGGTACAGTAAATCCCCTGAAATGAAGCAGAGAGACAGGACAGACCACAAAAGAATAGAATGAGCTGTCAAGGCTGACATTAATAATGGTGTGCAGCAGAGAGAGAAGTGGACAAGCCTGTGCCAAGGCAACTTTATTGGGTGCTGCAAAGGAGGATATGAGATGACCTTGACAGTGTATGTGAAGATACAAGAGCAGGTCATGCACTTAGAGCAACACTCTAAGCAAAGCTTTGCTGGCAATCACTTTGTGCTTCTGCAGAGGTAATGTCAAGAGGAAGTCATTTAAAAAAAGAGGCTGTCATCAGCAAGATATGAGATGTACATGCTTTGGAGAAATGTCAGGATAGAGGCCTGCTAGGACAGAGGACATTCTGGGTTCTTGGGATTGTAGTTTATGATATAACAACAGCCAGTGTTTGATCACAGGTCAGACGTCTGGGAGAAAGCCATAGCTGCTCCCAGGTCCTGAACCTACACAAATATTGCTAGAAGGAAGTAAAAGTTAAAATGTTTAGGGAGAAAAATTAAAGACCTGTTCACCTGTGCTGACCTCAGGTCGTCAGCAACCCATGCAGAGCAATGCATCAGAGACAGGCCCAAACATAGAGTGGGACAGCTGTGGGGAAGCAGATTTGTAAGTCATCAGCAAAGAAACAACAGGTAAAACCTGGAGCACATGCAGTGGCATCCCCAGCAGGCACCTTGTGTTCTCTCCATCCATATTCTACACTGTTGTAATGTGCTACATCTTGCTATACCAAGAATAATAATTTACAGAGAAAATTCCTCCTTGGTCACTCATCCTTTCACTCTGCCCAAACCCAGACTAGTTTTATACAACTCTGATGATGGATTTTTCCTAGGAGAGTCTCAAAATATGGTGTGTAATTAATATTGTAGCACCTTGTAATTAATATTGTAGCATCTTTTTATTTGGTATTAATTTCCTGACATTTACTGACATTCACAACCACTCTCACACTTTCTTGAATAAAAACAGTGTTGGGTAGATGGAAGCATTCTATGAAATTCAGCTATGGATTCGGGTCTAAATCATGAAGTACTTAACTAATGGATGTGATATATTCAATTAACTCTCACTTTTGTACATGAGGCAAAAACCAAAGCCCTTTAATAAGGGTATGTTTTACTTCTCTATCTGATTCAAAGCACTCTCTCTCACTAAGGTACATGGCTGAAGAGGTCACCTGTGTTTGATTTGGAATTACGTTTGTCCACAATTAAATATGAAAGCAAGTCTACAAATGAAAGAGAGATGGCTTGGAACCTAGGTCTGCTTCTAAAGTGCGTGTTGAAAAGCCATTTTGAAAGGCATTTTAAATTTTGCTCTTATCTTGTTGCCAAATCACCAGTGGTTTGACTCACATATCAGAGTTTTCAAGGGAAAAAAAAAGCTTCAGATGAACCTATTTACGTAGGAAAAGGTTTTTCAAAACAACTGCACAGGGGCCAGGATCAACATCTGAACAGGGGCTGAGTTGTTACATTTTTAGAATTATTCCTTTCATTAAAGGCATGAGGTACATCTCAAGCATCCTGGGGCCTGATTCAGAGTTGTAACATCCTAAACCAGTAATTGCTGTACTGGGTGAAACCCTGTCTTTATATATGCAAGGCTTTCAAACCCTGCTCCTTTCCAATTCCATGAAGGCAAGCCCACCTTGCCTGTGATGCTGATGGCTGTAGCAGCAGCACGGCTGGATGTTATGGTCCAGATCTTCTGCAAGAACAAGACCCACAATAAAGGGACCAGCAAACTTCTTTCCATCTGGTTGCTGCTCTAGCAGTGAGCAGGGTCATAGAACTAAAGGTGGTTGTTCAAGCGAGTGCTCTAAATGTCGGAGAGATACCCTGGATTAAGAGCCCTGTATGTGCCAACTGTTGGTGAGCTCTTTGCTCCAATTAGGTAACAACAGACCAACAAGGTGAGGGAAAGCCAACTGTTTGTGAACAAAGAAAGTGAGATCCCAGGCAAGGAGACTGCAAAGTGGGGTGGTTGGCAGCCTAGTCCTAAAGCCAGCGGGTGCCTAAAAAAACCCTGGAAGAAGGGCAGCAGAATGGGGCTGCAGGGTGTCAGAACAAAGAATTATTTCTTCCCTGTTTTAAAAAGGACTTTTAATGAGAAAAAATATCTGGACCACAACATGCAGCAGTGTGAAATAAAACATTTTGTTTGACCTCCTTCTCTCTCCAGCCTCTTGTACTTGCTGCATTCCTTCCTAAGCAGGGCCTCTGCAAGTGCAGAGATGTTGCTGACTTGGAAAGCAATGTGGAATTAGGTACAGCACTTCTGCAAACAGATCGTCAGAGATGCGTTGTTCAGCAACTGCACCCAGGGAGCCAAGCATTTTATCCCTGTGATTTGGGGCAGAGCTCCCTCCTACTCTAAATTTCTGCAGTCACCAGTGGCACCTCTGGGACCCTTGAGAACGTTTAAGCAGCCCTCTCATAATGCCGCCTCTGCTCCCCAGGAGTGCTGATAAACTTTTCTTTGCAAAAGGCTTTATCTGGACCTGAGACCTTTGTTTTGCACAGGCAAATGGTTACAGCACATACCCCTCCCACTGCAGATACCCCTTCAGGGTGCTGTGCTCCCCCATTGTGAACACCCTCCCCAGCATGCCAGCCTGGCAGGCAGAAGGGTGGAGGGACACCCAAACCTTTAAAACATTTTGTGCCAATTTGCAAGAAAGCAACAAGGACAATTGTTATGAAATCTTTGCCAGATGGGAAAGATCTTCACCAAGAACTCTAGTAAATCTCTAGCCATGTGGAAAAAAACTTCCTTTATGTGAAACTGTTGTAAACTGACTCCATAATCTGACCACTTGCCCGATGAGAGGCTGCCGAGCCCTGTTCCTGATCCTGGACACAGCAGTATAAACAAGGCATGATTTGATCAAAGTCGCTGGAGCAGCAGAGGGGGATGCACAGCATGATCGTGAGGAACATCTGGCTTGATGTAGTAACAAAACCTGGACCAAGTGGATTTCAAGCATCTCCCATTTGCAGCTATTTTAGTCTATGAGAAGATAGGCAATATCTGTAGAGATATTCCTGAAATGTCTGAAAAAAATAAGGCCACAATGCCTTGTGAGAGACCCTACTGAGCACAGTGCTGTATGCACAGACTTTGGAGTAGCAGAACCCAGAACAGCTCACAGTAAAGCATCTAGCCAGATCCAGGGTTTGGTCATTCTCCCTCACTCAGGAACAGCTGATTTCAGCCGAATTAACTGTGTTAATATAAAAAACTTCTTGTTGACAGGTGTTCAACACTGAGATTATTTAAAATGCCAACTAAGATTTTTTTTTTTTTTTCATGTGTCACCAGACTGCATTGCCAAGTGTCTCGTCACAAAAAAGCATAAAAATTCATGCAAAAAAAATGAGTAACATTTTTGGCAGGGCAGGGCATTGCAGCATTGGAAGAGAGAAATCTTGGAGGAATCGAGACAAACACACAGCTGGGAGCTGAGAAAGCTTCGCCAGCCACTCACTGTGCCCATCCCAGATTATTTATTTGCAGAATTCCCGAAGGCAGGAGGCTGCCGGGGTAAGAAGGGCGAGGGGGGTGGAGAACCCAGCAAAAACCGGCTCCAAACAGCAGCCTCGCAGGCAGACAAAACCAAGCATCCTTCGCATAAGAAGGCCAGCGCGGGGATGCGGGGCGGCAGGAGGAGGTGCGAGGCACGGCAGGGAGAAGCGGGAGGAAAGGCTGCTGCCGCTGCTGCCGCTGACATCACCCCGGGACGATTTACATTTCCCGACGTCACTCACGAGCCCCTGCGGCCGCAGGGGAGCGGGGATGCTCCGAGCAGCCCCGGCTGCTGTCGCGCCCGCTCCGCGCCCCCAGCTCGCTGCGGGGGGGCCGGGGCCGGGCCGGCGGCGCGGGCGGGGCGGGCCGGCGGCGCGGGGCCCTTTAAGAGGTGCCGGCGGCGCGGGAGGGCGGCACAGGCCGGGCGTGCATGGAGCCGCGGCCCCGCCGCCACCGCAGCCGAGCCCCGCGCACAGCCCGCGGTGCCCCGCTCTCGCTGACGGACCCCCGCGTCCCATCACACCGAGATCCATTGCACGGATCCCCGCACCCCGCCGGGCGGACTCTACGGCGCGGAGCCCCGCATCCCACCACGCCGGGATCCACTGCACGGCGCCGCTTGCACGGACCGCACCACGCCGAGTTGCACCGCGCGGACCCCGCCGGGCGGAGCGCACGGCGCGGAGCCCCGGACCGTCCCGCATCCCGCCGCCGAACCCCATCGCCCCGAGCGCGCCCGGACCGCGCTGCCCACGGCGCGTCCCGGCGGTGCGGCGGGCATGGCAGCCGGGAGCCGGCCCGGAGGGGCCCTGCTGCTGCCGCTGCTGCTGCCGCTGCTGGTGCTGCCGGCGGCGGGCGGCGGGTGCGCGGCGGAGGGCGGCCCGCTGGAGCCCTTCGATGCGCTGTACGCCAGCGGGGTGGAGGCGTACTACGGCGGGGACTTCGCGGGCGCGGCGCGGTGCCTGGAGCGGGCGCTGCGCAGCCGGCGGGAGCTGCGGGCGGCGCGGCTGCGGTGCCGGCGGCTGTGCCGAGCGCAGGTGCGGCTGGCGGCGCCGGGCCCGGGCGCCGGCGGGGACCTGCCCTTCTTCGGCTCGGTGCTGCGGCGCGCAGACTGCGTGCGGCGCTGCGAGGAGCCGCGCCTGGGGGCCGTGTCCCGCCACCGCGCCGCCGAGGAGGTGCGCGCCGACTTCCAGCGCAGGGTGCCCTACAGCTACCTGCAGCGCGCATACATCCAGGTAGGCACCGCCGGCCCGGCCCGGCCCTCCTAGCTGCCCTCTCCAAAGGGTTACCCGCGCTTCCATACCGAATGTCCCAGGTGTGCCCCCTCTGCCATCTCTGTCAGCCGTCCCGGTGTGGTCCCCCCCAACATTCTCACTGGTGTGTGTGGTCAGTGGTCATGGCCAGTTCTTGAGAAAAAGAATCCTGGATGGCAACGTGGATTCTGTCCAGCTTTGGCTTACCTGTGCGTTTCCTGTTTTGTTTTGGGTGGCTTTTCTGTTTGCTTTGGGGAAAGGATGTTTTTGTTTTAGTGTAACATAGTAAAATTCTGAAAATTGTCTGCCTTCAGTCTGCATTGAAAAGCCCCCAGAAACCCCTCAGTAACCCCCCAATGCCAGAGGTGTTTCCCTTTCAGACAAGCTGAACTGATTCCGTGTTTCAGGAGCTGGGACTGTACGTGAAGCTGGAGGATATGTAACCTGTGCTGCAGGGACCTGATGGTCGTTATCCTGATGTGATGTGAAATACTTCACAGTATTTCTGCAAAAGTAACACTGTGCAGTCAGTATTTAGCAGCCACTGACATCCTGAGTATCATCCTCTTATCCCAGTAACTTCTGCCTTATAACTGGTAAAAAACATAAGAAAATGATGTTACTCTTTGAACTTCCTTGCCAAAAAGAAGAAGAAGAAAAAAAAAAAAAAACAGAGAAAAAAACCCCCGAACACCCCCCCCCCCCCCACCAACCCACACCATGATAGTTAATGGTGCTTTTCTTATTCATTCAAGACTTGGGCTCTATCAAGCCAGCCACCTGTAGTAAGTCTTCCTGTTCATGACTAGTAAGGACAGAAACTGTGGGAGTTTTGTTTCATGCCAAGCTGAATGTTTAAAGCATTTCTGGAACATCTCCCTCTGGATTTCTGCTTTATTTGAGCCCATTCATAACCTTTTAGTTGCTTTAGGCAACTTAATAGGTGAAGACCTGCATAGCGGAGCACAGGGAAGGTGATTCTGCTGAAGTCCATTTCCAGGTGGAGAAGCAAATACCTTTCCTAGGCAGTGCTGGTGCCTGTGGTGCAGTGCTTACGCAGCCACACATCAAGGAGGCAAACCACCAGCACTCTGAAACCAAGTGGAAAATCATAGCTATATTGCTTTTTCTATGCTTCCTTTTCTGTCATTGCCTTAATGTCAGTTTTACAAGTCAGGGACTAGAACTGCACTGGCTTAAACTCTAGTGGCCATGTGGTGCATAGAGTTCCTGAAAGAAATCCTGGGAGTGAACTGGAACTGTAATTTGGCTTGTGTGCAATGCCAGTGCAGCTGATGGTCCTTACTATGAAAGATGCTCTATGTAGTGTCAGCATTTGTGGGAAGTGACGCAAAATTTGTCATGCTAAAAAATTAAGTGATTTCTTACCCTGATTTCAAAGCTTTTTCCAGACTCACTGATGTCAAACTCACTGAAAAACTTTCCTCTAAACAAAGCATTAGGGTGTTTGTCTCCCACTTCAGTAAAATTGATATATTTTCAGGCTCCTGAGGTTGACTACTAATACCCAGAAGATTTTGGGGTATGGGCTTGTAGGTGTGCTTCTACTGAGACTGAGGTTATTTTCCTCATTTAAAATGGTATTCTGAGTTTATCAGAGCAATGTGTTGAAAACAAGCCTTTTAAAATTTATTTTATGTGTGACTCATCTTAATTTGCTTTTGCAACATCTGAGGATTTTATGTTCATGCTAGCACTGATTTCACTGCTCTCTGATGGAGTCGTGGATGTTCTTGGTATTTGCACGGCTGTCTGGGTGTCAGGCACTGCAGCCAAGGGAAGGTACTCTTTGACTAGACTTGTGTTTTTAATACCTTTTTCTTTAACCCTTCCTGATGCTCTTGGGTTTTGTAAGCAGCACTGACCAACCTCATCCCACAGAGCACCCTGCAGTGATTTGTCCACGTCCTCACCTGGCTGCTGCCTGTACCTGAGTTCTGCTCCCAAGGACTGTCCTTTTGCTCTGGCTCAACAAGTCTGTGCACAGGAGAAAATACCCCACTTGGAATTTGCCTGCACTTGCACCAAACACGAGGTCTAAAGTCATACACTCGGATGTGAACCACCCCTGAGTGCCAAGGCTGAGTGCCAAGGCTTTGGCATGTTCCCTGAGGGTTGGGATGCATCAGCTCTGCACCCTCTGGGTTGACTTTGGCTGCAGCATCTGCTCAGCATTTTGTCTGAAAAGAGGAGCTGCAAAGCAGGGCTTGTGCAGAACCTGCCTGCCTTGCTGTGGGTGCACAGACAGGCTGCACAGTTCTGGGGGTGGCCATTCCGCCCTCGTGTTTTCTCCTTGAAACCCAAGAGGAAATGAGATGAGGTTAAAAACCCTGTTGTGTACCCTGTCCAGCTCCTCCCCGGGCTGCAAGATGAGGCCAGGATGCTGGGCAGTAGTACAGAGGACTGGAAGGATGGCAGGGTTTGGTGACATTTGTGGTTTGAGAGAAGAGGAGCAGCCTGGAATGTTCTTCCCACCTCCCACTCTTGCTGACCTCGTGCTTGTTTGTTTCTCAGGAGGGGAGAAACACATCCCTTCAGGAGGGGGTGACAGAGCAAGGAACAGATGAAAAAAATTGAAGGGTTTGGCTCTTGTGCAGCACTTTGAAAAACGGTGCTGAATATACATGAACTAATTCTTGCAACACTCCTGTGGGGTAGGAAAAGCACAGGCTTTTAGTTCTGCTGGACAGATGCACAGCCAAACATTGGCCAGCACTGTGTGTGCCTCTGCTGTTTTGGGAGCAGCAGGGCTACCCAGATGCCCTGGGAGCAGGAAGGGCCTCCCACTGCCTTCTGGTGCCCTGGGAACAGGCTGGGGTCTGCCACTGCCTCTGGCCTCTCACTGCAGAGCAAGCACCAGCACAGCCTGGCCCAGTTGTGATGATGTAAATGAGACTCTGCAGTGAACTGGTGGAAACGTGATGCTAGAATTGGAAGTTTTGGACTTCTTTTGCTTCTTTTTTTTGCTTTTTTGGGACTTTTTAAACTGGCCAATAGCAACAGCTGCACTGGGCTGCATTGCTCTTGCTTCTGAGTAGATGCTCAAGATATTCCTGCATAGAGTACTGTAAAGGGGCAGGGAGGTGATGATGTGTGTAGTGAAATACCGGTGCTATCCCTCTATAAAAACACGTTCTATCAGCCTCTGATGTGATCTTCCCCATCATCCTAGCAATCACTTCCTAATTTATCTGTACTTTTCTGAAACAGAAACAAAAAAAGTGGTCTTCTGAAGACCACTTTTCTATTTCACAGACGTGATCTGAGTGTTTCTGGTGACTCTGGCATGATGTGAGGGCAGACTGTGGTGCACTGCAGGAATGGGACAGCTTGTGGATTCAGCTGCAGGTTTCTGTCAGCTTTGGACTCAGGATCAGGCTCCTGAGGTTGACTGCAGACTCTACAGACTGTAGACAAATTGCATTGAACAAGCAGCCCAAGTCCACATGTGTTTGTAAGACTTCTTTGCAGCTTCTCAGTATGTATTTAAGTAGGAATACTCCTCCTTTTCCTAGGATAGCTGATATTTTCAGGTAATTTGGAAATACATTGGGTACAGCTAGTTGAGGCAGTTAGGGTGGGATGGGTTTGAGAAGGTGTGGAAACAGAAGGAGATGAAAACATGGGATTTAACTCTTGCAGTGCATGTCTTGGGCTCTCCAGCCCACAGTGAAAAGGTTCTTCAGTGGGTTTCTGCTGTCATGTCCCACAGGCAGGACAGTTTGCCAAATGCTGCTGGTCTCTGCTGTGTACTGGCTGCTTGGTCTTTGTCAAAGAAATACCCTCTAGGCTTCGCAGGTGGGTGTGGTGGGATCTCTTTGCCCTCTTAAATATTTTATTAGTCATGTCTTCTCCTTGCTTTGCTGCTTTAGTCATCTTTTTTCTGTAAAAACCTAGTCTGCAGGCTGTGATGTTCCTAACCCTGCTTTTTGGAGTTTTTCTAGCTCTGAGAGTGAGTGGAGGAGGAAATGCACACAACGTACACTGTGACAGCATTTGCTGCTGCGAGCTGCTGACTCAGGAGCCATGTTGGAGCTTGCCCTGGATGGTTTGCCATGAACCCTGTGACAGAGCATTACTTCCAGTCCCCGGTCTAACTCCTGAAAATCAGCTTGGTCCAAAAACAAGTAACCTGGAAAAGTTGATCACTGTCTCAATTGCAAAACCAGGCCTTATTTCTCTTCTACCTTACCAACCCTCTCCTTGAGGTCTCTTTCCTTTGTGTCATCCTGTTTCCAGCCACAGCATTCCCTGGCCTGCTTGCTGGGTAGATGGCTATAGTCTGTTTTAATTTTCTCTGGATATTGGTGTGCTTTTGCTGACAACTTCCTACCACTTTGTAAATACTGACTTGCAGTGGTCTTGTCTTCCTAGTTGCCTGAATGCCCCGTTGCACATCAGTGAAGCATGGCAGGAATCGTACATATGTAGTTTGTAACCACCAGCCTTGGATCTAGATGAGTAAAAGCCTTTTAGTCTGTGCTTGGGTTTAAAACAATAAATAAAACAAGTCCCCAGCATGTTGGACATTGCTTCTCTCTTAGTAATGCCAGATTGTAGGTGGAGCAAAAAGGGCAAGAATCTGACTATGTCTGGTTTAGTCTGTTTTGTCTTGAGTGCCCCCCTTGCCATGTCTGAGATGTTCTTCAGTTCTGTTACCATCATGACTTCATGTGTTGCAAGCATAAAACAATAATGTTTAGGTTTTCTGTGTTGTAGGAGAGGCTGTTTATTTTTTCTTTAAAGCTGCTCCTTTTTTTTAAAAAAAAGGTCTTGTTTGGGAAGAACTTCCACTTTTGTCTTCACTGCCGGGTCTTCCGCACTGCAGCAGATGGGGCAGTGCTGGGGGTGCTGCTGGGAACATGTCCTTGGGTCACACTGTGCTGTCCTGCCCACCCACGCCACCAAGATGTCTGAAATGCAGCACAGACACAATAATCACTTGATAAAAGACCACGGAAGAGCAACAAAAGGGACAGAGTGGGAGCCCAGACTTCAGGAACACTTGCAATACAGATAATTGCCCGACTCCAGTTCTGCCTTTGAAAACTCCCTATTTAAGAGGATCCAGACCCAAGGGAGGAGAGTTGTGTATGTAAACCTTGGCCTTTAACCTCTCCAGTCCAATTGTTCTGCCCTCTGCCAGGGCTTGTGTGATCTCTCCACCAGCCACGTTTGGGTGTCTGAGTGCCTGTACCAACCCTCAGCATGGTTGTTGAGACACCTCCACCAAATTCTTTCCACCTCCAGTAACTACTCACTGCTGCCCATCTCTGTGTGTTTCACAGGGCCAGAGACTTTTGTCTCCTTTACAGACATCTGGATTACCCACCTAGGGATTGTGAAGTAATTCTGGATTCACACCAACGTAGTTGCTTAGGGAATTGGTTTGTTTCACTCAAGGACTGCTGTTTTCCATGAGCATTTTGCTCAGTTTTCCTTCGTGCCACAATGCTGCATGGACCTAAGCAGATAATGGGGCCCTGTCTGGGGGTGAGCCACAGCCTTTGGGGTAAATATGGTTTCACTTGCAGCATCTCGTGGGCAGTGACACAGAATAACGTGTAAAACCTCTTAATTTAAAGTCTTTGGGGGAGCAGCTATTTCTTACCACAGGCACCACCTGTCCTGCAAGGCCTGCCTGTGCAGTTGGTCTTGTTTTTGCAGGATTTATATGACATCTCAGACAAAGACCTATAGTAAAAGATAATCATTATTATTTTGATTTTTACTATTAGTGGTGTTTATTTATCTTCAATCTTGAGAATTGGTATTACTCAGATACTGGATAAATAAACAGATCCCAGAATTAATCTCTTGGAACGTCTCTTTATTTAGATTTTCTGAGAAAGCATTCCTACTCCTCAGCAGAGGATAAATGTTAGTGCTCAGAAAGTTAAAATTATTTAGGACAAAAATAAACTCAGTTTATGCAGATGGAAAACTCTGAGTCTTGATGGTTGGGTCAGTGTCCCGGGTTTAGAGCACAATATTTAGTCCTGCCCTAAGCCTGGGACACTGACCCAGCTGCCCCTGCTCCTGTTCTTGCTGACCACTTCAAATGAAATGTTTCTGAAATGTTTCTAAAATGTTTTGAGTTGAAAGTATTGTCAGAGATGGAAGGAGGTGACCCAGTGGTTCAATTCTGCTGCCAGCAAATGCAGACCAGGCACGTCTCTGTGGTGAAGGTGTCTCACTCTCTTCACAGGAGACTCAGTCTTGACTTTTTGGACTTGACTATGGGCTGGTGATGTACTAAAAATTAAGACTACCTGTTGTAGTGATTTTCTGCTGGTTGTTTTTGTTTTGTTTTTTGAGTGTTTGGGTTTGTTTGGTTTTGTTTTTGTTTTTTTAATAGAGCAAATCCAACAGCAGAACTCAGTTGTTTGCAGTTTGCCATGTCATTTCAACTGGTAGTAAATTAGAACAGCTCTGCGCAGCAAATCAGGACACAACCAGTAAACACATACTGGTCTTAGACCCACTAAGCTCATTTCATACAGCCTAGTAATCATCCATTTGATAGCCAGGGCTGCTCTTTTTGTCTTGCCAAATTCCTCTTTCTCACTTCATGGCTATGCAGTCGTGCCAGGGCTTCAAAATACACTTGCAGTGGGTCCCACTCTGCAATATTTCTCAGTCTTTTGGAGAAAATAAGGTAAGCCTGGATTCCTCCTTATTTCTTGGCAATCCCTGGTGATGTGGCTTGGATGATGGATGAGACAGGTGTGACTCATATGGTTTGAGTGGATTCTTTGAGACGTTGATCTAAAGGCCTCCCAGTGCACGAGCTAGGTTAATGTCCCAAGTGGAACAAAACTGGGCACCAGTAGTGCAGGAGAAACCAGACTCCTTGCTGGGATGTGACCCAGGAATCTGTTCCTTCCCTGTTCTTTTATCTCCTTAGTTTCTCGTGGTTTTTGCACCTTCCTCTGCTGGCTGCTCCTTGGCAGAGCCTTGCTGCTGAGCTGCCCCGTCCATGCACCTTGGTGTGCTGGGATTTGTTAAGTGGCTTTTTGTGCTGCCTGTTAAATCTCATCCATACGTCCGAGAGCTCTGCTCTGGCTTCTGCGGAGCCCTTTTGTTGTCCTTGGCCACAGGAATAACAAACGGCAGCTGATGATGAACTGCATGTGAATGAGCAATGCAGTTTAGCCCTGCTAAGCAAACTTATGCCCAGTACTCTCTAGTTGTGGCTGAGGTTTCAACAAGGATTATTCTCATTTCCTTGTACAACTGGTGACTTCATCGTGGATGGCATGGGCAGTGGTGAGAAACCATCGTGTCAGTAGCTGAGCCATTTGCTGCTAACCTCCTGAGCACTGTTGGAGCCTTGCTAGCAGGATTCTGGGCTCAAAGCACTGCTGGATGTCTAGAGCAAGGAATTGAGGGGTTATTTATCTTAGTTTTTTTCCTTTGGAGGTGGTATGAATTAGTCATTGTGATTGGGTTTGTTCCCAAGGAGTAGGAACCCCTGTACTCTGCACAGGGCATATTTCCATGTGTGTAGTCTGGACTGAGGCCAGGCTGAGTTTGGATAAATCAAAGTGAACCCGGAGTGACCCAGCTGAGGGCCATGGAGTTTCTCTGCCTTAGCACTGGGGTAGCTGAGATCAGGACTTGGCCTGTAGTTTTCAACAGTAACAGATGGCAGGAAGGAGGGCACGAACTTCCCTGGATGCTTTTGTTTCCAGCCAACATGTCAGCAATAAGGTATTGACATTTTTATTTCTTGGCCATGAGCTGGTGATGACTAATAAAGGCAGGGGGTCTGCCTGTGGGTGGGTTCAGGCAGCAAGGAGCTGTACCTCATCAGCCTGTACATCCCAACCAGTCCTTCTCCTTTCCATGACAACTGGTCAGCTGAACAGACCCTCCAGGGCTGACGTCAAGGGTCAGGGATTTGGCCACCAAATAATTACAGCAACAAAAATAGCATCGCTTCCCCACCCCTTCCTTCCCACATGATCCTGCTGAATCCCAACTTATAAATGTCCTTATTTTTTCTTTCTTGGATGAGAAGCAAAGCCCACGTGTATTAGCTGGAACATATGGCAGGCTTTGGCTGCAGCCCATCAGCTGTGAAGGCCAAATACTCACTTGTAGCTTCTTGTTCACTTAAAAAAAAAAAAAAAAGGGAGAAAAACACGTTCTTTCAGGATTGGATGAAAGGCTGAGTCTGTGCTCGTGCTGGGGTGGGAAGCAGATAGGGTGTGGGACAGCACGCCGACCGTGCTGTGGTGACAGGGAATGTGTCCCCTCACAGCATGGAGGTGACTGGCTGGCCATTGAGAGGTGGCCTGGTGGCAGTGGCCACTGTCCCCTGCTCCCTGCCCTAATGCTGGTTCTTGGGTCAGGCAGAGTTTGCAGACAGGCTGCTCAGGAGAATGTCACCAGTACCAGAGGTGCAGAGCAGTCAGCAGGTTTTAAGTGTGGGTTAGCCATGGGCAGGAGAAAATTCTGTATTTACAGCACTAAAGATTTTATTAAGGGTTATGGGAACATCTGGGAGGTCACAGAAAATTAGTGAAGGAGAAGAAAATGAAGGGACATTGTCAGAAATGGACTGTCTGCACCTCTAGAATGTACCAGTATACCTGAATAAAAAAGATCAGAAAAATCACAAAAATGGTTGCTAGACACTGACATGCTGCTTTTCACCGTGGATTTTCCAAAGCAGCTGCAGTGGTGGCCTTGATCTCACATCGTGTCCCTGCAGAAAGATAAGCCTGAGACTGTGCTGTGTCCTGTCAAAGTTAGAGGTGGGAGCACATGAATCCACAGAGCCTTCTGCCTGAAAAAAAAGGGTGGGCAAATCCTGCCTCAGAGTATTGCAGGTAGGGCAGTGCCTAAACCCACAGCTCTGTGAGGTCAGGGCTGGACTCCGGAGGGTGCAGTGGGGAGATGTGCTGAAGCTCATCGCCCAGGGCTGCGGGTGCAACTCCTTTTGAAGATGGAGCCAGCAGTATTCCTTCCCAGGAAAGATCCGTGTGGTACAGAGAGAAAGAGCTTGGAAAACATCCTTCAAAATATTTGCCCAAGGTGTTTCTGTGATTGCCCAGGGAATGCAGCACAGTCTGTTGGTTCCCTTGCTTGGAAAGCTGCTTTTAAAGTGGTTTTTTGCCAAGGTACTGCCTGTTCTAAGGTTTATATATATGCTGGGGCATCTGTGACCTGAGTTACTCTGTGTCTTTGGAAGCAGACGAGAAACTGCAAAGTTTCATTGAAAGAGTCTGAAAGGAGGAACACTGACTTGTGGTATGTTTCACTGTCCTGCTGCTGGAAAACACTCCCCATCTGTGGCTGCCAACCTCATCCAAAGGATCTGTGATGAAGCAAAATATTTTAGTGAAAGGGAGGAAAATATGTTGTGTCTTATCCCCATTTTTCTTATTTATGGAGCTGCTGGTCTCTGTGCTGCAGGGGCTGAAAATGGACTGGAGTTTTCTTACCTGTGGGCAGCACTAATCCTGGGGATGTGTTTGCAGGCTGTTAAGCAAGAATTTGAAATGCACTGAGCTCCAGAGGTGGGTGAGGAAAGGCTGTTTGTGTAGAGGGAAGTCATGCTGCTTTGGGAGAGACTTTTATTGCATGGTGATACAGAGTCCTGATCTGTGCTGCTGAGAGCAGGTGGTTGGGACAGGGTTTGCTGAGTGAGTGGTGCTTCTGCATCTTGTGCTCTTAATAACCTTGTTGCACTCAGCACACCGTGTGTAGGCACTGCAGGGTGCTGCACTAACTGCAGATCCCATTGTGGGCTGCTGGGGAAGCTGGTTACTACTGCTCCCTTTGCTTTAAATATTAATGTCTTTCGGCAGTGGTGGTTCCTTGACTGGCAGTCCTACTCTATTTTCTTTAACATAAGTGTTGCACCCTGGTGTCCAGGTGGCTCTGCTGCTTCTCTGGAGTTGTCACTCCAGGGTCAGTCACAGGCTCCTCCAGCCAGTTACCTTGGCTCACTGGGGTGCTGCTAGTAAAACTTGGTTTCAGCTTGGATCCTGTTACAAGGCAGGCAAATAGCAAATAAAACAGTGATGTGCCACTTTAGGAAGCAGCTTGTCCACTCAGCTGTCAACTTCAGGTCCCTTCTGTGTAGCCTAGGCTGGGCTACAAGACTGTGGTAGCTCACTGCAGGCATGTCCTGTGTGTTGTGAGGATGCAAAGGACACCCTCAGGCTCCCCCAGAGCTCTCCCCAGGTAATGTCCGTGTCTGGGCTGTAGTCTCCAGCTGAGTTACAGCTGAAGCCTGGCTCGGACAGGCTTCATGCAGCACTTTTGCCTTCATGGGGGAGCCAAAACTGTTGCACCCCTGTCTGCCATCAGCATGACCTTTATATGCTCTCCCAGCCGCCCTTCCTGCTGCTGGAGTTTGCTCTCTGCCACCCAAACTGGCTGAATCTTTCTCCCTGTGGCCTGAGCATTCCTTGACCAGACTCACCACCTTATAAAGGGGCAGATCCTCTGTGCACCCAGTGCTTTAGTGCTGGGTTGAGGTCTCATTCCTGTAGCCTCAATGACTTGGGTGTCACAAAAGCACAACATGGGACATCAGTTCAGGCCTGGATGCTGGGAAGGCTGCAGCGAGCACTGTGGCAGGAGGCAGCTGTGCAAGGCACTGCTTTGTAGAGGACAAGGCTTGTAGCTCCCTGAGGGCCTGGGATGTGCAGGACAGTTTCAGTTTTGGCAGCTGGACTCTCCCGTGTGATAGCTGATGCTCTGGGAGTTGGAGTAGGCTATGATTCTTTTAATGTTGCCAGACTCAGATCTGAGCTTAACAAAAGAGGTTTTCCCATCTTGGAAGACTCATTCCAGCCTGATTACTGTTTGGGTTGTTCAACAGAACAGTCCCTAGAAAATGACTTTTGCACTGTAGCACAAGGCTTCCTACAGTGGTGCTTTTAACTCCAAATCACTATTTCTTTAATCACTGTGCTTCTGTTTTCCAAATATATTCTTGGATCCTTGCTGTGGAATCTGGCTAGATTATCCTAAATAAACCATTTACAGCCTCTACTCTTTTTTGAATCAAACCAAACCACGTAGAGAGACCTGAATAAGCATTCATCTGGACTTTTTCTTTGAAAGTTACAGCACTTAAAGCTGTCAGTGAGTTGCCAGCTATCAGTACACTCAGCTATTTTGAAAAGCACAGTGTAGAAGCCATAGCGTCCTTCATGACGCTTTTGAGAAGTATTAGATAGTGAAAGTTTGCATGTTTCAGGCTTATTGTTTACATTCCTGTCCCTTTGCTGCTGTTTTACATGGTGGATGTTACAGTTCAGCTCCTAGGTGGTGGAACCCTGCTCAGAAAGGGCTCCAGGTCCTTCGGGATCTTCTGTGCTGTCTTTGGGGTTGCTTTGGTATTGCAGCCAGCCTGTGCTGAGTAACAAAGTCCTGCTAAGTAGGATTGCCAGTCGAGCTCTTGCATGCTCTAGGTGTGTGTCACAGGCTCTTCTCACATGCACAGATGTGCATGGGGCTGGGGAGATGAACAGGAAAACTCTCCTTGTGTTTGCCTGTGCTGCACACCTGAGATGGGAGGGAGTGCTCAGGTATAAGAGCCAGCAGTGCTTAGCCCCTGAGTGAGGGATTATTTCATTGGGGTAAGAAGGTACTCAAGCCTAGGAAGGATTGTGTTTGGGAAGTGATGAGGATTACTGTGCTAAGTGAAACAGAATGCTGGTGGTGCTATCAGTGCTTTTAAGTGCCAGTTTGTCAATGGTGCAGCTGGGTCAATAGCGCATTATATGAATCACTTTACTGTCCATCTTATTTAAGCCACTTAATGACAGCTTTGGAACTTATTCTCTGCTATTGAGGGAGAAGAGGTAAGCCCAGACAGCTGAGAGTTCAACTATATTTAACTTTGCTCTGTTTGCTCTTGAGTCCTAGGTTTGGAAAAGTAAAGATTGTAGGAAGACAAGGAAGGGACAATCTGCTTTTTTTTTTTATAGTATTTCCTCTGTGCCAGGAGGATCATCAGGCGTTTTGGAGGTTATCCTTGTAGATTCCCCTTTTGCAAAACTGCAGTAGAATTCTGGCTGTGCTGTATTCTCCCTTTTATGTGCCAACAAGCTTGGCCCTCTGCTCTTATCTACACTTAGTGCTTTAGCAGTCCTGAGCACAGAAAACTAGATCTGCTTTTGCTTAGCATTATGAGCCAAAAAGCAGCACTCAGTTATCTCTTGTTTCAGAGCCAGGGTGCTGCTGAGTGCAATCAGAGACTTTGTCCAACCAGTGACGGGTGACAGCAGAAGGATGTCAGTGCTAGGGAATTTCAGACAGAGATATGTACCAAAGGCTGCTGAAAATAGCAGGGTTTGAAGCCTTCTGAGCTGCACACTTTGATCTTGGTCCATGCTGAGGACAACTGCTCTGACTGATGGACTGCACTGTTAAGTTGG
This sequence comes from Coloeus monedula, assembly GCF_965178545.1. NCBI lineage: Eukaryota > Metazoa > Chordata > Aves > Passeriformes > Corvidae > Coloeus > Coloeus monedula. Next base: position 15,614,463 of record NC_138790.1, read on the forward strand.
TGATGGATTTAGCAGAGTCCTCACAGGTGTCTGGATTTGAGACCTGCTGGTATTAGCAATAAAACTGTGTAAAATATGTAATGGTATGGGTGCATCTGTCCATTAATTTGAAAGCACTGAGATGGAGGTTGTAAGGACTAATGGAAGGGAGTGTGACGCAGCTTGTGCAGAAAGAAAAAGAGCTGAAGGCGCTGCCTATACTTGCCATGGACTTACATCTGTTCTAGTGACTCAGGTTGATGCCTGATGACTTACTAAAGCACAGCTGTGCATTGAACCACGTGTGTTGAATCCAGCCTGTTGGGTTTTCATTCTGCACAGCGCTCAGATGAAATCTGGCAGACCTCAGGTTTAGATGTAGCAACCGCCTGATGGTCACAACTGTGTTTGATTTGGGAGCGTGTGACCCAGACACCGGGAACAGTCTGTGAGGCAGGGCAGGAGCGGCTGGGTTTGCTCTAGCCCAGCACTCCATGCCCTGATTTGCCCATCTGTGGGATGAGTTTGATGTGCAGTAATTACACACCAGGCACTCGGCATTGTAAGACACGACTGACATCACGTATTTGGGGAATGTCAGATGCGCCGCGTGGTGTCCGTGCTCTGTGAGTGAGCTCCAGCAGGAAGAGCACACATAAACAGTAGCAGATTAATTAAAGATGTCCTGTGCTGCAAAAGGCCAATTATGGAGCGGTTTGCTCAGAGTCAGTGGTGCTGCCTGGCTTGTTAGCAGGACATGAGCTAACTGTCCCCTCAGAGGAGAGCGGTCATACAGCAGTGAGAATTCACTGTCACAACTGTCCTGCACGTGAAAGAGGAGACATGGATCTCCAGGGTCCAGGGCAGGTCAGCTTCCAACATGACCTTTTGTTAAAGCTCCTTCACAGGCACCAGAGCAGTGTCTGTGTTCCATACAGCAGAAATTCACACTCAGGTGTTCCTTAATACATTTGCAGGGATCTTTCTGACTTCAATACATTCAGTATGTTTTATGCCAGATGCTTTTCCTTGAGCTGCTGCTGCTGTTTAAAAGGCCCTCAAAACCTGATAATATCCATGGGATCTGGGGGAAATTGAGCATTTCAGATGAGTGGGAGTCCTAAATCATTGCCAGGCTGCAGAATAATGGTTCTCCTTGTTTTGGGCCTTCAAAGCCTGATAGGATCATTGTAAGAAATGTGACTCAAGGGTTTTCGTTGGAGTAGTTCCTGAGTTACAAACATTTTCTGGTTGGGACCTGGACTGAATGTGGAAAGCCAGCTGCCTTGTCCAGGGGCAGCAGCTTTCATTTCACAGGACACATCTGGCTGAGGATGAAGTGTCCTAGATGTCCTAATGTCCTCAACCCACTCCCATCCCTCTGTCACACCACTGCCCAACACCATAAATCCCATTTTATAGCTCACCATAAATTACTCTGGGAATCTGTTCTACACACATCCCTATTTCTTTCTGGTTTCTGGCGAACCTCACCAGCAACCTGACAATAAGCATGAGCTACTGCAAGGAGAGTCAGACCCATCAGCCATGGGGCTGAGCAGGACTGACAGCTCGTCCTGTCTCAGCTGCGCTGCTTGAGGAGAGTTGCTGAGAGGGACTCTCCCTTCCTAGCAAGACTTTATCTATTTTTCATATTGCTTTACTTTAAACAAGAAAAAAAAATCATTACTGGAAAAATAATTATTACAACATCCACCGAGATTTGTTTTGGAAAGTTGATACTCTGCTTGATTTCAAATCCACGAGGTGAACTGAAATTTCAGCTCTGGAGCATATTTCGGTTTGTCTTCCACTCATGGGAGAGCGGAAAGAGAAGTATAAGCAAGAAAATTGGGGCAGGGAAGAGAAATGGCAAAGGGATAAGGGGAAAGGAGTCACAGCATCAAATGTGTTTGGCAGACTATTGTGCCAAACTGGAGGAGAAGGTTGTGGGGACGCTGTCATATTGAGGGGCACTTGCCTGTACCAGGGTTTGAGGAGGATGAGTAGCGATGGGTTTTTTGGAAAGGAAGAACTTGCCGAAAGGTTGGATTTGAACTTCTTCCTGCAGAAAACTGGAGCAAGAGTTCATGCTGGGACTGAAGCAGCCAGGCAGGCTCACTGTGGCTGGGAAAGAGGGAGCTGATGGTAGTACCTCACAGGGTCTCGACCCTGCACAAAGCAAACAGCTGCTGTTCATGTCTCTCAGCTGGTCACTTTTGGAGGTTTTGAAGGCCGTGTAGCTTTGCTTCCACTGCTTAAAGCCTGTGTGCCAGGTGTCCAGAAAAGCCAGCACTGTCTCACAGGGGATTTGGTCCTTCCTCGGGAGGGACTCATCTTCCAGGCCAGGTAGGCAGAGAGGTTTAACCAGGGTTATTCTCAGGTAGTGTGCATTGGGTTTTCTCATCACTGAAGCACGTCCAGAATTTTTCATTTTTTTTTCCTAGATCACACTAGAAGATTTCATGTTTACAATAGGACATTGATCTTCAGCAGCAAGCACAGACACATGTCTTTTCTGAGCTACAGAGACATGGATTGCTGCAGAAGAAAATTCACAATGGAGCTGATTGGTGTTTTGCTGGGTCCCAGGTTAGCAACTGGGGGTGTCTTAGCCAGTCCATAAACACCTTTTCTATTACAAAGTGAGGATTTCCAAGAGCTTTTGGCCTTTGCTTTAGCAAAAGGAATACACTTCCCTGGCATGGGATGCAGTACCCCAAACTCTGCTTTACCCCAGACATACATCTTTGTATCCAGCTGCACAAGTGTTAGTGTGTTAAACTGCTGTGTGGTATCTTCCACAGAGCTGGGCAGGGAGGCTTGTAAATTTGGGAGATCCTGGAGCTTGCTTGTGCATACACACTCGTGTGCACTTATGGGTGCAGAGCTTTAGGAATGAGTGTAACACTTGTATTCCTTGTATTCCTTGAATCTTTCTTAGTACCCCAATAGAAGAAAACTTGGCAAAATGTGGCACCCTGAATTTGTAACTGTTTGCTTCTTTGTTCACATTTGCTCATATCCCCGGAGGAATGAAGTAATTCATTTGATTTGCCCTGCTGCTTCACACTCCTGCTTATGAATGGCTGGGACAAGACTGGGAGTATGAATAGCCTGGCTGCATGTGGTTTGGAAAGACGTGTTCACTTGCACATTGGTGTCCAAACAGAGTAGCTGGCTCTGAAATCGTATCAGTAAGGCTTTTGAGTAACTTAAAACCCTTCTCATAGATGCTTTGAATTTCTTCCACTCTGACATTGTGTAAGCCCCTGTTGAAGTTTCATTACCTCAGTAACCACAGAAAAGCAGCCAGCCTTTTCACTGAAACCTTCCCCACAAAGGTCTGGATTCATTCCCCACCCCCCTTTTTCCTTTAAGGCAGAGCACGGCTTATTGTAGTTTAAATAACAGGGGAGAAGGCCAAGACTGCTTATGGATCTGGGTGGCATCATGCTAAAGAAGTAGGAATGTGTCCTGTCCCCTTGCTATCTCTGTGCCACTCTGTACTAAATATGGAAGCTGGCCTGTATAATTTTCAACATAATTAGGATATTCAGTGCTTTCTTTAGAGTAGCTTATAACAGACCAGTCCCAAACAGCTGCTGTTTCATGGGCCATTCTTGGTATTTTCTGGGCTTTAAATAACTCCAGAGTTTCGTGATGTGCTCTGGTGAGACTTTTCCCTACTTTCTCTCTAGAATTTGTTCCAGAGCCTTGTGTATTGAGTCAGTGATTCACCATTGGGTTAGCAGGGCATCATGGTGTGAGCAGTCACAAGATTGCTCTATTGCTTCTTCTCTTAGGGACAGTATTCCTGGCAGAGGAACTTCAGCCCTGCCCAGAATGGTACAAGTCCTCCTCAGCACAAATATCCCCTTCCCACATTCACTACCCAGCCCCACCCAGGTTGCTTCCAGCCTGATTCCTCCTGCTACTGGTAACATAGATCAGAACAGTTCCCCAAGAACAAAAAAATGGGGTTTTTGCTTATTTTTTATCTCATCTGGTTTCACCCAAGGACACAATGACAGTGTATGTCACTGCTGTGTAGAGAGGCTAAAATATCCTGTTAAAAATTTGAGGCAAACCTCTGCCAGCAGCCACTACATGGAGCTGCTGAGGACTTTTCCTTGCTGTGGAATACTGCTAGAATTTGGGAAAGATTTTAAGTTTTGCCTTTTTTTCTTTTTGAGTGGCCTGACCCCAAAAAACTGAAATCAATGTCAAACTGAACATCAAGTGAAAAGGTTTCTTATTTGAACCACCCAAGTTCCCAGTTTAAATCAAGTCAAGTTCCACTAGCTGATGCTTGGAGAGGAAAAGGAAAGACTTTTTAGACACCAGGGAGTGCATTATATGTGCCTCCCCAGACACTCTCATTTTCAGCCTTTTTTATATTCAGACACCTATAAAATTAAGGGATTATTTTCTTAGGCACAAGATCATGTCTCTTTTCAGAAGCACCCACTTCAAATGCTGCTGGGGGAATCAGTGCCAGGCAGCTGCTCTTCATTTCTAGGGAATTTAAGAAAAGTTCACAGTGCTTAGCTGATGTTTTGTGTTTAGTAAAGCCTTTGTTTTCTCCCTCAAAATTTCATTAATCACATTATTTGTTGCTAAAGCAGCAAGGTAGCTATCAGGCAGAAATGATTGATATTACTTGCTCATATCCAATACAAAGTTGTTGAAGCATGAAAAGAAGATGAGAAGACTTCTCAGTCCTGAGAAAGAAAAGCTGTTACTTCTGGCTGTGCTGTGGGAGGTCCAAGGCAAGAAGTTTACCTTAGCTGAGCAATTAAGCACAAAACCCCATCTAACAGCTTTTCTCTTTCATGGTGGTTATATTTTCTTTTCCCCCCTCTAACTAATGATTTTTTCATGGGTAATCTGCACAGAGCCAGTGTGTGATTCTGCTCTGTGCTAGAGGATGGGATGCTCAGAGGCAGTAACAGGTGTACAAACTTCTGGAGTTCGTTCATCTCAAAGAGCCTGCAGTGCTTGCACTGGTGTGGTAAATAAATTACTCAGAGTGTACATGTTCAGCAGGGTGAAAGCAGCAGTGAGAGTTCCCTGCTCTTGGTTTGTGCCCGTGGTCAGAATCTGCTGGGCACCAGGCACTCACCACCCCAGTAAGATGAAAATATACGAAGGCAGTAGAAGTGTTATTATGTGCTTTGCCACAGATCACACCATGTCTTGTTAGAATGACTCAGTTTAGAAGACTAAAAGAGCCCAGTAAGTTGCCTTCCATAGAAAATGTTGAAAAAAGAAACCAAAAAAGCAGTGTATGCCAGAAGGGTGGCAGTGGGAAATGGGCTGACAGGGCTTCTCTCTGCCCTGCTCTGGACAGCATGAGTCTCTCCAACGATGTGAAATCCATCCCTTTCTTAATTTTTTAATTAATTTCAGTGGTGTAGCTATTCAAACTGCTGTGCAGGTGGGAGGGTTTGCTGTGCACATTTTCATTGCAGGTAACTACAAAAGGAAGGAGGCTTCACCACACCACAAGGGGTGCTGGAGCTGTGTGCGTTGGCAGGAGGGCAAGAATTATCTCTTCGTTAGCAAGCTGTGAATGGTTGATCTAAAAGTGTTGTTGTGAATTGACACCTGCAATTCATGTCCTTCCCACTCCAGGTGCTGCCAGGCTCATCAGTATAGCCACTCTTGGCCACCCTGTGATTCTGGTTAGACCTAACCAAACCCACAAGTGGGGTGGAAACAATTCTTGGTGCATACACACTTGTGTCCGGGTGAGACCAAGAGACACGCTCTTGGTCTTTCCTTAATTGTTTCCAAGGCAGAGGATTGCCGTGTCTTTCAGTGGGTGTTGGCATTGCCCATGGATCCCTCTCTGGCTGATATTGCAGTAAACCATTTTACCATAAAAGCTGTGGTGCTGGAGCTGCTTCCCTGAGGCAGCTGACACTTCACACTCCTTGCTGAGAAAGCCTTGCTGTAATCTGCTAGGTAAGGAAAGTATTTTTACTTCACCTCCGAATACGCTGCTTGCTCAGAGTCTGGCTGTGCAACAACTGTGCATTTTTGAAAGGAGAGGAGGAAGCTCTTGGTTACCACAGATGCTGATCTTACCCCTCAGAGCTTGCTGAGACATGCAGATGCAGCCCAGACATGATGTAGGTTGCATCTCAGACTTCCCAGGTTTTTCCACCCTTGCAGACCTCCCATTGTGGTTTCAACTAAAAATAGAATTGAGGGACTTGATTCATGCTTTAGGGAAAGAGCACAAGAACAACCTGGATTTTCATGTTGGTTCCATGCACGAATTGGAATTCCAAAGGCTTGGTGTTGGCTTCTCGGAGAGATGACTGGCTTCCTGCTTCATTCTTGGGGACTCAGGACACTTTCTGACTGTCACATTTTGGGCTGTGTGCTAGCTGCTGTGGCACCTGGAGGTGGGAAACCTTGCTGGGGAATTTGCTGTGGTGCTGATTCAGGAAAGCAGATGGGGAAGATGCTAGAAGATGCCTATATTTTGATATATGATCAAAAATGTCTCCGGGAAGAGAATTGCTATACTTCTTTCACAACTTCAGTTATAAGCAACCAGCCTGGAGGAGAGCCTGGAAAATGCAGAGTCACGGGCTTTTTCATTCTTGGTTGTGCACAGCTTCTTCATTGTGGCCCTTGAGAAAGAACAGAGCTCTGGTTTATTATTTTCCAGCTCACAGCCAAGGCAGACTAGTCTCATGGAATCTGGATCCTTGCAGAAGGAAAGTTTAGAGGGTGTTGGTTTGTTTTCTTTGCTATTTATCTTGCTGGAGGAGATGAAGGACTGGGAATGAGACAGGTATATCATCTCCTGAAAAATGTGAATTGTCTAGTGTGTTTTGGGATTAATCCCAATTTCCTTTGGCTATTTTTGTCCTAAAAGTTGTCAAGTGCTGATGTAAATTTCATCAAGTGACTTGTTGATGCTTCTCTAGCAGTAGATGCTCCAGCTGAAAGGAGGCATGTTTCCCAGCATGAGGGAACAATCACAGGCTCTATGAGTGCTCTGGGGGTGAGCAGTTAGTGAGGCAGAAGCTGGAGGTACCAGCTGAGGAGAAGGCTGATGGAGGCAGTGGTGCACCAGTGGCTGCCTGCTTGCCCCTGACACACTGATCTTGCACTACAGATTGATTTTCTGCCCCTCTGTTTTCAAAGATGCCCGTGATATCAGTCAAGCAGCTCTTTTTAATCTCTTTTCCTGTCTATACCATTGGGTTCAACTGGGTGCCAAGGGGCAGCACAAAAGCAGAGGTGCCTGGCCAACACAGGGCTCCTTTGACTTCTGGTTTCAGGAGGAGGCAGAGTTGGATGAGAAACAGTTTCCTACCTGGAATTTCCTGTTTGGGTCCTGGGAAGGTTGTTAGGGATTCCAATCTTAATTACGAATTTTCTGTTTCAATTAAGATGCCTCCCAGATAAAGCCCAATACCAGATGTGTCACAAACTGCTCCCTGCAATTCTGCTCCTTTGAAGCTCCTTGCAATAACAGGCTATGGACATGCAGTGCAGAAACCACATTTGGATTTTCTAGTGAGAAAACCTATTTGTCCCACGCTTTTTGTTATTGCTGTTGTTACTCTTAGTAACATTTGTGTGCACTAGAGAACACATGATTAATGGTATTGGGGGAGGAGGAGGTTTGCTTTTGGTTTTTGTTTTTATGCAATTGACACAGAGAGCAGCTGTATCCAGTTAGAATAAAGGTCCCCAAGAGTGGCCAGGACTGGGCACTCAAGGAAGGACAGAAAAACAAGTTCAGAGCACAAACAGAATGCTTGTTTTCAATATAAAAGGCAGTTAGCAATTGCTGGCAAATTTTCTGAATTAAAAGTGCTCAAGATCTTTCAGAAATTGTAATTAATTCTCAAAGATCATAGATTTATGTGAATGCTGCATTGAGAGGTACTTAAAAAACTTAGGTAGTCCAGCCATTTGCTTGAGATAGGTGCATGCCAGATATTTATTATATATGTTTTTAAAATCCTCCTGAGGAGAATCCTGAATTCCCAAAGGAAAATGTCCTTGAAGTTGGGCATTATTTTTCCTGATACCTAGATAAACATTTTTACATGCTGCTAACCAGTGGCTATACTCTGATTCCTCATCAGCTTTCTTTTTATATATCAGCCTGCATCTGAACTGTGTTTTCAGCTCCCCTCTGTGTTTTCAATTCTAGCTTGAGAAAGCCAACTGTTTTCAGTCCTCCCTCCTAGACCAGACCTTCCAGAGTAATTTTCTCTTTCTCTTGCCTCCTGTCCCTGCCCCAGCTCTGCTGGGTGTGTGTTTCACTTGGTTCCACTTTCCCCAAAGCATAGACTTGGCATTTCTTGCTGCTGGTGTCCTGCAGTGGGAATGCCAGGACTGATGTTGTTGTGAGATAGGCTGTTTGCAAGAGCAGCCCACATTCTTCAAGTTATTCTAGCCCTTCCATTGCTGCAGAAATCAGATCATTTGCTGGGCAGGTGTGGCCTTTGTGTTCATAGGTGCAAGGCTGAGTTAACTCTGTGCAGGGCTAAAGAGGAGAGTGCTTGTGAAAGGGCTCTTCCTGCTGAGGGAGGCTCTTCCTTCTGGCACAGGCACAGGCCAGGGGGGATGCTGCCTACCCAAGAACTCTGACAGCATGTGCAGATGTTTTGGAGACAATGGGATGGACAAAGCCAGCATTTCCTGTCAGAGAAGGTTCCTTTGCTGAGGAAGTTGGTTTCAGAGCCAAAAGAGCAAGAGCAGAAGAGCCCCGTGGGTGGTTTTTGTGGTGTTTTTTCAGAGGAGATGCTGATTTAATGCTTCCTGTTGTTCAGTGGGATTCTCCAGTTCCCAGGGCAGGAGAGTTCATGGTGCTGAGCCTTTGCATAAGGGTGTGCAGTGCAATGGCCACACGTGCTCCCCAAGCCAGCAGATGTGGGAGATGCTGAGTGCTGCTGCCTGTCAGTCAGGCTGGAAAACGCTGCCAGATTCATGAGGAGGGGTCTGGAGAGTGGGGGCAGAACTGCAGGGTATTGCTCTGCAAGCAGATGGCATTCAGGGAGCCTCCTGCCTTGCTGGGAGCTGGTGAACAGGATAAGGTCATAGCAGGGGGTCTGAGCCAGCTCCACAGCAGCTCCATAGCTCCATGAAGCTGCAACTACTGGTGAAGACAATAGTTCCTTAGTGTTTTACTTATAAGCAAATTCCCCTGCACTGGATAATGAATTATCAGATCCAGACAGAGGAAGTCTCTCATAATTCTCTTCCTCTGAGGTAACTCAGATTCTTTGTGAATTAACTTGTTTTACAAACTATAAGCACAGGATACAAAAACAGTGGTTAAGAATCTCCTCCAAGTAGTACTCCAGTAGATGGAAAGTTAATATAGGTCAGACAGCTGTGCCAAATCCCAGTTACCCAAACTGGGTAGCAGACTTTCTGCTTTCCTATATCCCTTCATATGCTGTGTGATGTAAGCATCAATAAGCAGCTCAACACGTGTGTCTACTGCAATCATGTCAATGGATAAAGCCACACAGAATGTGTGCTCCTTGGGCTAAAGTTGTCTTTGGAGAACTGGAGATGTGTTTTTCACCTTTCCCCTCTCACTCTGTTATCTCCAAAGAGAGCTGATAACCTTTTTACTTGCCATAAACTGCTGACAGACAATAGCAGACCAGTCTGTGAGTGAGCTGTCACTGAGCAGGGTCATCATCCTACACCATTGCAAAAGTGACAAGTGTTTGATACCATTTGTTTTTTCCCTTTCCCTTTTTCCCTTTTCCAATTTCCATCCTATAATGAAGTTTAAGTTCACTTGTTCCTGGCTGATCACATTTTGTCAGCCTTCCCAGCAGCAAGTAGTGTTTGGCAGGGTAATGCTGAGAGTGCACGGACCAAAAATTATAAATACCTTCAAATTTAGGTTAATGCTCCAAATTTCATTTTTTTATAGGGGAAAAAGGATTGCTTCATGTTACAGAAGGGAAGTGGAAGAAGTGGAGAAAATCAAATGCTTCAAGCAAGGTCTTGTCCAGGAATGGAATCCAAACAAATGCTGTCAGCTTGTGGCCTGTAGAGACAGAGGCAATTTGGGAAGGGGACGTGAGCTCGGCACTGTATTCCTGTGTCTGGGTACTTGGCTCTGCTGCTGGTGGAGGATGGGGAGAAGGGGCCAGTGATAGCTTGAAGATGCTCTTTCCAAAATGAGGAAGCATCCTCAAAATGAGGAATTAGATGACAAGGACCCTGCACCCTGATCAGGTGAAGGAGGAGATGGGAGGTGTGGGTGTTCTCCATAGGTGACCTCTGTGAGTGGTGATAAGTGCTGGGAAGGAGGGTGCGTGCAGGGGGTCCAATCTGGAAAGTGCTTTTCCTGTAAATTCTGCATTGTGATGAAACCTAGGTGGAGGGGAGGTATGTGTGTGTGACATTTATCCTGCAGAGTTTTGGGATGCTCCAAGGTTATTCTGGAGTGTTGACTACCTGGATTTATCACTTCAGTGAAACCACCAAAGTTCTCCCCAAGTGCACCCCTGTGTCTCACCTGTGAAATGAGGCTTGTAGCCATGGATAAATTCATTATATTTGGAAATTTTCATCATACATACATATTCAAAAAGGCCGGACACAAACCTGCATGAAATTCTAGGTGAGAACTGTTAGACATTTTAGTAGGAGATGAGCAGTGATTTAGGGGAGAGTTGATAGCAGGCATTATGGAAGTGTGGAACTGTTATGTTTCTGCTTTGTTAATTGAAAAAATATCCTGGGGAGAAAAAAAAAAAAACAACACAGTACATTTCTGTCAGGAGCTGGACACCAATGTTTAAATACCCGTTTTGGTTTTGCCCCGTGGTGTGAGAGAGGAACCCCATTCAGCAATATATTCTGATTAATGTGTCAGTTCCCTTCTCTGGAACGCAGAGATCAAAGGTTTTTAGAAAATTCTTCCTTCCCACACGGAGGGCTATTCCTAGTATTATTTTTGGAACTGGGCTTACCAGAAGTTTTCCAGGAAGAAAATTGCAAATCTCAGTGCTTCATGGGCCGTCTACTTAATTTAATTTTTTTTTTCTTTTTTTTTCCTTATACATGAGACATTTTGGAGCCTGTACGTAACCAGACAGTCGTGTTGACTGATTCTGGCGTGTCGCAGAACGAGCACCTTGTAGCCTGAACCAGATGTGGGGAGGCTAATGAGGTGTCCGTAACCTGAGTGTGAAAACCTGAAGCTGCAGCAAAAATTTGGAATTTGATACCTCTTGAGGTAATGGAAATTAGTGCTTTAGGCAGAAGAGAGAGTGCAGATTTGGGGTAAAGTGCTATTAAAGGCAGTGAAGCATGAATTAGAAATGAGGGGTGTTACTTTGAGAATTGAATAGTTTCTAGAAAGTGAGGTCCCTGAAAAAGCTTTCATGATACATCTTTATATTTGGTTATTTTTAAGTGCTGAGAAAACACAGCTTGCAAACATGGAGTTTAAATCCATAATCCACTTTTACGTGGAGCATGATTTCCTCTGTTGCACTGAGAGCCAGAGCAGTGCTGATGGGGATTGTGGTCCAAGTCCCTGCACAGGGTCTGGAGCTCAGGAGCAGGCCATGAGTGGTGACACAGCCACTTCTCCCCACTAGTCACACACAGATGGAAAAGGGGGCGTTAGGGAAGGAGACCCTTTTGGAAGCTACCGTGGGATGCTGGATTTTCTTCTGCCTTGGCAGGAGCAAGGAAACTCAAATTTCCAGCTGTGTGCAGTCCCTTCAGACCACTGTCACTCATTTTGACATGCTTGGACCTCCAGCCCCATAGCTCAGAACTGTTAGTGACAGTATTTTTCTCTTCACTTGGCCTTTTGACAGCTCCCCTGGAATGTGAAAGCCTGTTGGGCAGCACAAGTAGCAGGGGCAGAACCAGCCAGTCTCATTAGCTGGAGACGTGGCTTTGCCTTCACCTTTCTGGTTCTGGATCCTTGAAATGCAGATTGTGGGGCACATCCCACCATCCCCGGATAACTGGGAGTCTGCGTGCCATCTTCTCAGAGCTAAGGCAGGTCTCCTCCCATGCTCCCAGTGCCCACTGCCTCCTTGGGAACTGAACCCAAGGAGTGTGGTACCAGATGGGGCTGGTGGAGCTCAGGACATGCAGTGCATGCTGTTGCCCATGTTGGTGAAATCAGGGCTATCCTGTGACGTGGTTTTTGATCTGGAACTTGCTATTTGGTGTTCCCAGTGGTTTCAGGCTGTAAAGATCTTCCTGGTCTCTGGGCTGGGATTCCTTCATACTTGGCAGCATAACATGGGTGTTGTGGGCTGGAGTGGGGAGAAACTGTTTGTGCCTGTCCTGGGGCTGCCAAACTCCCCGCAGGTATGCGAAGCTGCACTTAAATTTGAATGCAGAATTTTTGTGGTGGCATTATCCTAAAGTAGCAAGGAATGTTTTTATCACCTCTTGGAAAACCCACATAGCTTGGGGTATCTTGCTAGCACCCAGGCATTGCATGTGTCACAACTATCTAGACAGATAGAAATAACTACTTTAAATCATCCTCCTTACTTTAGGGCTTTTGCTTTCCTTTGGGAGAGGGCTCTTCACTCATAAACCTTTGGGAAACTTCGTATGTTTGTTTTTGTCTTGTGTCTGCTTGGCACGTTGTAGCAAAATGATGTGATTGACCTTTAGGGTTACAGATGAAGCCTCGTTTCCCATCCTTGTTAATTTAGGATAGCTGGAGGAAAATCTCAGAAGCATTGAGATAGACTTTACAGATGAAAGCAGAAGCTGAATGGCTTGAAGAGGTTCAGCACTTTGTAAATTTGTAAATATTCAGCTGAGAAGAGCGGAGCATATGTGGGATTTACTGGGTGTCCTTGGCAACCTTTGCCTGTTTATTGGAGCAGAGCAGAAATAGCCATTATTTAAAAAAAAAAAAAAAAGGCAAAACAACAAACCAGTAAACATGTTTAAATTTTGCTTGAGGCGTCCCTGAGCACACAGATTAGGTGGCCTTGCTCTTAGGTCCCAGTGAAAGCCAAAGGCACGGAGAGGAGGCAAAGGGGGCACAGAGCAGAGCCGTGCTGGCGCTGCTGTTCCATGTGGCTGCATCCTGGTGGATCGCGGCCGCAGCCCTGGCGCCTCGGACCGCATCCTCCAAGCACTGCTTGCTCTGCAGCTGCTCAGCGCTGTCTGTGGGAGAGCTGCTCAGCATTTTTCTCAGGGATCTTGGAACGTGTTTTCAGCACCACGTGGATCACATGAAGCCCCTGGTTCCTGCTGGAGCGAAGAGGGAAGCTAGGTCCAATTCCCTGTCCGTGTGATGGAAACCTCCCCATCCCTGTTATCTGCCAGGCCCCTCCCAAGGAGTTTTTGAGAAGAGAGCGGCAATCTCTGAATTCGGCTCCAAAGGACTGGGGAAAGCCAGCCTCTCTCCTGTGCAATCTGCTGTAATAAACATCAGCCCAGAGCCTGCGGGACAGATGGATAAATCCTCCAAGACCGTGCTGAGAGGGGCCACTCCACGTCACCGCGTGGCTCCGTTAGCACAACACTGAATATTCAGTGAGGTTGTTCCTGTTAAGTGTCCTGGGCTTTGTTTTAGCCATCAGACAAACCCCTGCTTCGTGCAGCATCCCTGTCTGCTCGCTCAGCCCCGAGGAAGTCGAGGCTCTAATGGAGCGAAGCCGCAGCAATTCACCGGGAGGCGTTGGGGTAATTACTGACAAGGCTGTTTACATATCAAATTCCCTCGTTGTCAAGCACTGATTTGGCACTTTGTACACAGCTGCCTGTTCAATGCTGAAGCCAGCCTTTTCCCAAGCTCGGCTGTGAGAGAACCGCTTAAAAATGTGTTGCTTAATTGCTGTTGCTTAATTAACGGTAAGAGCGTGCCAGCTCTGCATCCTGGCTGCGCCGGGAAGGGAGGCAAGCAAAACTGGGAGGGGAAAGCTCAGAGGAAGCCTGGAGCACAGTGGGTTTGTGCAGGTTTTAATGATCTGCCAAATGCTGCTGAACCTTTTCACTGGACTGCAAAAAACTGTTACAAATTTTTCTTCTTTCTCCTGTCCCTTCTTCCCCACATGGAGCCAAATCTGCGAGCCAGCAGCTTGGTATGGTATGGATTGGAAGGGAAGGTTTTAGGCTTAACAAGTCACAGAATCACAGAATATTCTGAGTTGGAAGGGACCTACAAGGATTATTGAGTCCAACTCTGACATGAATGGCCTGTCCTGGAGGTTTGTTTCTGGCTATCCCTATGTTTGCTTTGAGTGTGTGGAGAGTGGGTGTCCTGTGGTTGCCAGAATCTGGGGCAACCCATCAGCGTGGAGCAGTGCAGCACCAGCAGAGCTGCCAGAAGGGGCTGAAAGCAGAGTGGTTGTGTTTGCTTACTGCTGTGCACTCAGATGTCTCTGCACCCATGGGGTAGACAAGCTTGGTGCTTCACTAGTCTGACTCTTTGACTCTACTTTCACGGGGGTTTTTTTGGTTGTTGCTTTTTTTGGTTGTTGGTTTTTTGGGGTTTTTTGTTTGTTTGTTTGTTTTGTTTGTTTTGTTTTGTCGGGTTTTTGTTGGTTTTTTTTTTTTTTTTTGTAATATTTTACTACCTTGCACTCCTGGACTTGGACTTACAGAGGTAAGAAAGGCTTGCATAATCTCTTCCTGTGCAGGGGTCCTCTCGTGGGGAGCTGGAGGCTGAGCAGCACTGGCCTGGCTGGCCTCACTGGTGGGAAGTGCAAACAGGAAGGTGTTGATGTTCAGACTCAGTCACCAGCTCCCTGCCAGCCTGTTTTTAGCATTAACTGTCTGCTGCAATGGAAAAGCCACGTTCAAGCAGACTATCCCTCTGTGGGTCTTGGATGACAGTGGCATGGGTGAAGGAGTGAATGAGTGGGTGTTCCCTTTTGCTGCCTGCAGATGGATATGTGCAGCTCCTGCCCTTGGAGTTCAGAGAGGGGTTTAGATCCATCTGCAGAAGTGCACTGAGCCTCTGCCATGGTTAAATGGCTGTTCAGACTTGGAAGGAAGGAGTGGAACATAAGATCAAAGGTAGATGGATGAGGCTGTGGGTCTCAGACATCTGCTAAGTGCATTGCAGCTGGCTGTGCTGCAACATTAAATTCCTAATGCCTCTTGCAGAAGAGAATTCCCATTGCCTGCATTACATGGCAGCCTGTGCTGTGCTGCAATAGGGTTTAATTTTTTTCCAGACCAGGTTTTAATCCACTTACTTTTCAATAGGCCTTTTTGAACACAAATGAATGCAATTAAATGTGTGTTTCCCAGTTGGATGAAGGCAAGGTAGAGGAAGGCAGATGGCCTGGAAGGGAACACAAAGACTTTGGAACAAGCTGCTGTGAGGTGCTCTTATGTGGTTTTTGGAGTTCATGAGCATCCAGTGAGAAAGATGCCAGGGAAAACGTGGCTTATACCCATATGAATTGCCTTGATCAGAATCCTCCTGTTTGTTGTAGAAGTGCGTGGGACTCGTCAGGGGAAGTGGTGAGGAAATTAATGTCTTTGGGATCTCAGTTATTGCTATGTAGGAGTGTGAACATGCTGTGCTATTGCTGTAGATCTGTTGCAGCTGTGTCATCTGATGAGGTGCTGAGCAAAGAGCTCTTCAGGCCAAGGGGTATTGGTGTCATTCAGTGTTTTGCAGGATTTGGTGCACCAGAGTAACTTATGAGGGACCTCAGAGTGTGTGTGCATGTGGAAGGGAGCATCTGGGTGTGATACAGGTCAAATTTAATTCTCACACTACTGTGAAGGCAATTTTTCATTTCTTGTTGAAGTGTGGAGTAGACTGAACTGGACCAATGGAAATTCCCTCAAGTTCTTTGACTGGTGTGACAGTGGAGTTCAATGCCTGCCTGTGATCAGATAAAACCTGAAGCTTGCTACACGGTCTGAGGTAAAGGAGTCCCACAAATCTGTCCATAAGTTTGAGTTGCTTAAAAGGACTTCCTGGGATTGAATCTTTGGTTTGCTTGCCCATCATTTTGCCAGGTGAAGTGAGATGTAGTTTCAGTGCCTGAGCTCAGTGCTTTCAGAACTAGACTGAAGATGTTTTTGATGAAAATCCTCTTCAAGCTTTAAAGGGAAAAGCTGTGGTTTACTATCAAATCTTCTCCCCAGCACAAGGTTTGTCCCAAAAGTGCTCTCAGAATGCTCCCACTCTTGCTGGCACCAGATCAGTTTGACACTGGCAGGAGGCTCAGGGTGCTGCTGGGAGCAGATCAGTGACCATCATCCTGTGCCTGGGGAAGGTGGCATGGGCTCAGGGTCAGCTGCTGGAAGGGAAGGTAGCCTGAAGGTTAAGGGATGCAGAGGATCACTTTTGTTTTGGCTGCATGGTCCTAAGGTCTGTAGCATCTCCCATCAGTGGAACTGGGAGAAGGGGCAGGAGCAATGTTTTGGAGGTTTTGGTGGTGTGGGGTGTAGCTGTCCTGCTCCTTCCCTCCCCATGGCAGCTCAGTGGGGACAGGAGCCATGCTCAAAGCAGTTTGCTCACCCCCACAGTGACAGCAGGAGCATCAGAGCTGTGTGTGGAGATGGAGCACAGCTGCTTGGAGTGGGTGACAGATGAGAGAGCTGCGCCATGGCCTCCTCAGGCCTCTCGGCAGCGATCCCAGAGCCGCTGCCTCAAAGCTGCAAGGGGGGACAAGGTCTAGGGAGGGGGTGCAGGGAAGCCAAGGACCCACGAGCTGGGGCAGGGTGACCTCTGAGCTGTCTTGTTCCCTCAGTGAGGGCAGCAGGGCAGGGAGGGGAGTCAGTGTTTCCAGTCTTGGCTTTTACACTTTATTGCTGCTGCTTTCAGCAAACTGCTTTGGCTGGAGGAGCTGTGGGGGGTTGCAGACAATGGCTGCTCACATTTTCCAGCTGTCAGATGCTTAATGACATTAACTCCCCAGCCTCCTGGTTTTTTTACTGATTTAATTTATTTTCTTCTCTCTGGCACAGCCAGATGAAGTGCTTCCAGCAGCCAAATAGACCCAAATCCTGGCCCCCAGCACTGCCCTTCCCCTCTCAGGGACCCTGCTCTGCCAGGCTGCCCTCCCGTAGCAAAGGGGTTTCTTGCTTATTGGAAGCAAAGTGCCAAACATCTGAGGTGCAGTGGGGATCCCTGGACTTTCCCTTCCCTGGAGGAGCTGTAAATGTGCATTAACCTGATGGGTGTGTGAGAGGGAAGTGTCTCCTCCTTGAGAGCAAGGAAATAATTCGTTTTGTGTATGGAAAAGGCATCTTATTCTCTGCACAGACTGCTGAAGGCAGCAAAAGCCACGGGGTCTGAGCATCCCAGAGAAGGGGAGGGCACAGGGGTTTGCCAACTCCATGGCCCTGCTCACCCACAGCCACCAGTGTCCCTACCTTTGACCCTTTGAAGGCCCTTCCTGCAAAGGCTGGCAGGTTCCCATCGCTCTGTGTCAGTCGCTGGGCTGCAAGGTCAGTGGAGCCCTGGGCAGGGTGAGGCTTGAGCCTCACACCCTGGTGTCTCCAGTCATTTTCTTGAGCTCTGCTGTGCTGGTTTTGGGTTGAAGGACAGCTGAGCTGGGAACTGTGCTAAGCCCTGCTGCATCCCAATTTGTTCAGTTATTTTTGTGAATTAACAGATAATTTGCTTTCAGCTTTTCCTGGGGGTAAGGGTGATCGGGGAGAAGACAGCACAAAGAGAGAAAAGGAAAAACACCTTTGAACTCTGTCCAGCAGCTTGAATTCTGGAGCTGAGGAGCATCACACCACTTCTAAACTGATCCTTTCCACCTAGCTTTGACTCCAGGCATACAGTTTGCCCTTGTTACAATATATGCATTATATATAAGTGCATGCAGGTCTGCAGACAGCTGGCATGCTGTCACAACATGCTGCTGCCATGTGTGAGCATGCCTGTGTGTTTAGATGATAAGAGCTGTAATGCTTGAGGAAGCTTTGGCCTGGGAACATCCTGAAGACTTACAGTGCCTTTATGGCCCACTGTGGGGTGTACCTGCTAGGTGTGTGCTCTCATATGCATTCTGCTTCCCTCCCATCATGTGCTCTGGATTCTACACAGGATCTGCACGAAAAAAGAAAAAAAAAAGCTCATTAAGTCATTTGGGAACACTCTAGAGAGTTTCAGTAAGTTGCTTCAATTATTCTTTGGTATTCCTGCTGGTTATTTTCTTTTTTTCTTTTATAATGCCATAGCAGTAGACCGTCACAAAAAGTCAGTGCTTTAGTTTATAAATCAGTGTACAGGCATGTTAGCAAACCCTTCCTGCCCCACAGAGCCCAGGCTCTGTCTGGGCTGTGGGTTGGTGGAGTGTGAGGGACCCAGCATGGGACAGCCACAGCACCAAAATCGGGCAAGGTCTAAGCTGTCATTCTGTGTAGCAGCAAGGAGATGTCCTCTCCAGGTTTTGATTTAAGAGCTGAGAGCCTGTGGATCAGGCTCTTGAGCCAAAATTCATAATTGGAGTTAAATGCCAGCAAAAGCATCTTTGCTCCCCTTTGCACTGAAGGAAATGCACTTTAATGGTTCTCAGAGGTAGCAAGTGAGGATGTTCTTCCCCCAGCCATCAGAGTGGGCAGTGGGGCCATCTGGCTCATACTTCCCAGGGGCTTGCTTTAGCTTGCAGACACTTGCCAATTTACCAGCAGTGCAAAGGCAGGAGTGTGGGAGGATTCCTATGGGATGGAGAGTAGGAGTTGATAGCTTGTACCTCACAGACCTCCCAATGTGCAAGAGAAAAACTCAAGTATTAAGGGCATTTGAGGGTTGTCATTCATGCAGACCTGACATTATTCCAGTCCACTTCACCCGAGGCTTCTCCTTTTTGCACCGTTTCATTTTCTGCTTCACTGCCAATGAAAGCAGTATGCTATTTTGATATTATTAGTGGTAGAAAGCCTCATCAGCCCTTTTCTTTCCTTGACAATATCTGCCCTGCCTGCCTGAGAGCTGATCCACCCTGCCCTGCCAGTCACGCAGCAGGATTTCCCAAGGGCTGTGGCACAGCATCCTCCTCCCTTTCTTGATGTTTTTCCCATTTACCAGGCACTGAGGGCTGTGGGAAAAAGTCAGGCTGACTTTTTCATCCTCCTTGCTCTGAACTGGCACATACTGAAGTCATTAACTTGGCTATCAAATCTCAGCTGTGGGCCGAAACTTGGCAAAGAAGGTTTTGGGGCAAAGTGTGTGTGGGACAGGATGTAGTAGAGCTTCCTGTAGGAAACCACCTGGATCAGGGACATAAGCAAGAGGGGTCGTCATCACCATGCCTTCAGATTTCTTCACAGCAATGGGATTTATGGGCAGGGCACTCATCCTAGTTCAGATTTCTTTCACCAGTATTTGTGGGCTTGTGGTTCATGCTGATCTTCTGTACTTTTGACCCCTTCTTGCCAGCTAAACACATGGTTGAGTCTTGTTAGGGTCATTCATTACAGTGGTCAAGGTACAGTAATAGAAATATGGCTTTCTCCCTGGGAAGCTTCAGAAGTGCCCCTCTCCCCATCTGCAGATTTGGTACTACCATCCAAGAAAGCTGTGGAGTCAGGCTGTTAAGAAACAGGCAAACCTGGAGCACCTGGTTTTGGGCCACTTTACCTGGGGCTGTATTTTGAGCTCCCCTTAGCACTAGGAGATTTGCCATTGATTGTCATGGCTGTAAGTATTGATATTTTCCTGCACCTGTGTGTGAGCCCAGAACCATGGAGCCTTACACGCAGTAGCTGGGGAAATACTTGGGGCATGCATTGCTTCTTGTACTGTTCTACAGCAGAAGGTAGGGAGGGAAACCCACCCAGCACCAGTGTGGTTGGCTGCACCCCATGAAGTGTGGTGACTCACCCATACAGGGCATTGGCCTGCCTGCTGTGTGCCAAACATAGACATGGCCATCACTCCACTAGAGCAGGTGGTCAAATGCTGGAGAGGGCATTTCCCTCTGGTAGAAGAAGGGACAGAGCCCATCTGTGTGTCAGTGCAGCACCACACCGTGCCCTGACACCTCTCACACTTTGCACACCCTGCTTCCCTGCTGCATGCAAGTAAGGAGAGCTGAGGAGGATTTTCTTTCATTTTGTTTCACCGGCTTTCTAATTTGGTCTGCCTGTCACTTCCTTGCTCCAAAACTACTTATTTGGCAGGGTTGGGAGCGTGAGTCATGGCTGTGGCCCAGGATCCTGCCTCCTGCTCTGGCCAGCAGCACTGCAGCTGGGGCAGAGCAGATCTGCTGCTGCTCCTCCAGTGTGCCTGCTTGCTGCAGGGCATGGAGGCACTAACCTGGGGCAGGGGAGAGTGTAAATTAATAGGTTAATGGGCGAAACCACTTGTCTGATGTCAGAGCCCAAACGGTTTCCTAATGTACTGCTTTCCAAGGAGAGGGTTGTGTGCACTCACTTGGTAACTTCAGCAAACTTCTCCCAGAGGCAGGCTCACTCTCAAAAGAAAAAGTTGGTGGGAGATGCATCTGCACAGAGCCTGTCTCTAGTATCATGGGCTGGGAAATGAAACTGGATTCTAAAAGGAGATATTCCTTAGAGATTGAATGGGCTTTGCAGAATTTGTGCTGAATAGGGGTAGCCTTTCCATCAGGCTTGTAGGGGACACAGGTTTTGTTCTTTCTGCTGGTATCTGTCTATGTGACTTGTGCTGGACCCACTGCTGGAAGAAGAAATGCAGTTCCAGTTGGCAACACAATGAATACAAGGTTTCCTGGAGATATCCCTTCTGGTTTCCATCCTGGCAGGACCCTGTGGGCCAGTCTTCAAGGATTTGGCTCTTGCACCCCACTGCTGAAAAATGCAGAGAATGTAGATATGCAGACCCTTAGAAAAACTGCCCAGCAATTTTTTTTGGTGAAAATGCCAGTACCTGCTTCCGGTAAGAAAGGCAGGGAGAGAGGAAAGGAGCAATATTTTGTTTCTGGCGCATAATGTTAAAAGCAAACAAAAAGCTCCTCTTAGGGATAAAAGAGACTCTCAGAAGTGCTGTAGCCTGCTTGAGACATGCAGAACCTTGTCCAGAACCTTGAGAACTTCCAGGCCAGCTTCAAGCATCGCGTGTGTTGGCCAGACAATGAACCCTTTGAACACACTTTGGGCCAGAGTACTGTTTTCTTGGAGGGGGAAAGGGAAGGGAGGCTGGTGCTTTGGTCTTGTATCAGCAGCCATCTGTGGTGAGCCGCAGATGCTTTCGGTGGATGGCAGGGCTGGCTGTGGCTTCTCTGTGCAGGCTGCTTCTTGAGGCACTGAATCCACAGCAGTGGATCTGCTGCAGAACCATTGCTGTGCAAGACTTGAAGTGCCTCTGCCCTAGCTCTGTGCTTTCAAAGAGAGCTTTTAAACTAACGTGGGAGCCTGTGAAATTATCCTGCTGCGATGTGTCAGCTGTTGACACAGCAACATGACAGCATGTCAACACTTATTTCCTGCTTGAGGGATCATAAAGCCTTTTTCCATGGTTTGGGCCCATCTGCTTTCCAAAAGTGAAAGTTTATTTTATCTCTCTCACCCTTATTGTTCTCCTCTTCCAGACTTGGCCTCTGGTGCCTTTCCTGAACCTTGCTCATGAGCTCTCTGGGGTGAGGTGAGAGAAGGAATTACCCACCTTCTCCTACATGTTTGGGGCTGCACTGGCCCTGCTCTGAGCCATCTCTGTGGATCACTGTCATCTGCTGACAAAGAAGACTATTCTGTGCAGTTAATGGCTACCTAAGTCTGACCCCTTTGCCTGAACAGCCTGGGACCAGAAATGTCACCAGGCCAGCTGACCTGTTGGTTGGTTGACCTGCTCTATTGAGCATGAGACAAAAATGAGTGATATGGCACATGAGAAACAGCAGTTGCTTTGCAGCACTGGTTTGAGCATCCAGGCATGGTGGGAAGCCTTCAGCCCATACCTGAAGGGGAGTTTGAATCTCTATTGCAGTGGGAAGCCCACACTGTCCTGGGCAAACCAAGGGGTGCAGCTCTTGAGACTTTGGCCCTCCCTGGTGCTTCACTCAGAGCATCTCTTTTTTCCAGGAGTCTTAAGCTGCTACTGCTGTTGTTGGTCTGGTATAAAATCCAGCCCAGGGTTTATGGAGCTTGTTGTCTCTCCTGCTCCATCACAGACAGAGCTTTTGCTGCTGCATCTGTCCCATAAAGCAGAGCCTTTTCCCCTTGCCAGGGCAGGGACAGGCCTGTGCAGCTGGGAATCGGACATATGGGCGGTCTCATGGTAAATCCTTTGGAGAGCTGCTGAAGGAGCTTGGCTCAGGTCTCGTGTCAAGTAGGATGAGAGAGGGGAACGCCTCCAGCTTGTTTGTGGTCTGGCAGCCAGAGAACTTTCTGCTGCTGTCACTGGAAACCAGGGTTCTTTTTTACATTTATGTCATTCCTGGAACGTTTCTGCTGCAAGTGGCTGTGCCACAGCCCGGCACCGTGAGCACTCCAGAGCATCTTGCTCCAGGGAAGTGCTCCCCAAGAGCAGGAGGGGAGGGATGCTGTCATCATAGGAAGCACCTGTAAATAATAACCCAGAGAGCTGAATGCAGCACTGGTGCTAACTGTGCAAGTCTGCCCATGGCGCCGTTTGCCAAGTCACCACTTAGGTCATGCAGATTTTATTCTGTGCCCCAGATTTATTTTGGATGGAAAGCCACGTGTTTACAGTGAAGTTACACCTGCAGGGATTTATGTTTTGAATTAGCTTCAGCAATGACCAAAACACATTCGTCAAAAGTTCTTCATAGTTGTACTTTTTAAAGCACAAATCTTTCCTTTTTTTTTTTTTTTTTTCTTTTTTTGGTAGTGTTAAAAGGATGCTCTGCTTTTTTAACAGTAGTCTTATCTGGGAGCAGATGAATGTTTTTCCAGCAGCTTCTTGAAATGAACAGCTGTTGTGCACTAAGTCAAACAGAAGGGTTTTGTGGAAACTAAGTCCTAAGTGATTATTTTTAAAACCAAAATTAGATGCGGTATTATGGTTAGGTGCACGTTCCAGAGACTGAGTAAATGTAACAATAGGCTTGTGATTTAGTCTTCACCCTATTTAATCCGTCAGTAGTTGGCTGTAAATCTCTGTTTAGAACGGAAATGTTGGGAAGTGCTGCAGCTCCTGCGCTCTCCAGCCCGGGATGCTCTGAGCTATTGTTAGAGGTGCGTGGTGGCAGATCCTTCTCACTGGCTGTGATGGGATTTCTCAGGGCTTGTAGTTTCCTCTTAGGGGTTTGGGGTGGGTCACATAGGATGTCATTACATCCTGCCTGCCTTGCTGCCCTCTGTGACTTTCTGTCTTTGCCTGTCTCAGTTGTCACCCTGGATTGTATTTAACCAAGTTAAAGGATCTTTGTGAACCAGATGATGATTAGTATCCTTACCAGAAGTTTTGTTAAAATACTCAGCTATATTTTCTTTTAAAAATCCCTGCACTGACATATCTGTTTCATCACGCATTCTCTTTACTGTGCCAGGGAAAACCAGACCTGGTACCAGTGAGAGAGAGACCGGTTCGGTTCTGCTGCTCCAGGCCAGGAAAAATTTAGTGGCATGAAGTCTGCTAGATGGCAGACTTCCTCTGCCTTCATCCATGTCACGTGCTGCCATTGAAGCTGCTAACAGGTTTTATTTTCTAAATAAATAAATTTTTTTAAGGGTTCCTGAGTTTGCTGATTGGGTTTTCAACAAAATGGAAACATTTGCAGAAAGCAAAATGGTGACTCAACATCTGGCAATTACCTCAGCCACTATATTTTTTGTTCTTTCTTGTGGATAAATGCAAAAAAGAATTTAAGTGAAGTCTTTGTGCACATAAAACCCTCACTGTCCAAGCATGATTGATTAGGGACGCTTGCTGTTTCCCTAATTCTCTTTCTTAATCTTGGCATCATCCACATTTTCCATCTTAGCTATTTCCACTGGAGATGAAATGTTTCTGTGCGGAGGGGCAGGAGACACCCACCCACGTCGGAGGCTCCTCAGACAAACGGGTCAGTGTTCCCTGCAATCACAGGGGGAGCAGGAAGCCACCCCCTGGCCACAGCTCAGGGCAGCAAAGCCATAGAGAGCCTGACCCTATTTGACTTCTCTTTTCTAGATCTCAGTCTCTATAAACAGCTTTATATGGTATTTGCCTTTCAAAGAGGAACCAGGGTGTGGATGGGAACGATGACAAAGAGCCACTTATAAGGACTGAGTGAGCTCTTACAGGAGTCCAGTGCATAATTTTCCGATCAACAGAAAAATCTTGCAATGTCCTAAGCCCTGACATGTCATCTGAGGTATTTAAATGCTGTCATTCAGCCTCCCAGCAGTTAGGGCCAAAAGGTTTGTGCTCCTGTTTAACAGGGAAACTGAGTCATGGGGGTGCTTAGTGCCTGGCAGAAGAATTCCCACTAAATCAGAACCAGAGCCAGCAATTGGAAAACACTGGCTTCTCAGGGAGCATGACTTCAGCTGTGTCCTCAGCAAGGGCAGACAGCTCCTCATTTTTTGCATAGTGGAGCACAGCTTTGCCCCAGACAGCAGGTACTGTCTCTCTCGGTGCCAGGGTGATGTCAGTGCTGGGGCTGCAGCGGGGACACAGAGTGTGCCAGTGCCGTGAGTGACAATAGCCTGTGCATCCTGTGCATCCCTGTGGGACACACTGCTCCCCAGGAATCCTGCTGCATTCCTGCCCGGCTCCCCACGGGCTCTGGGCTGCAGATCATCCTGCAGCCGCTGGCAGGGCTCCCTCTGTGGAGGGCTGCCATCCCTCCCTGGAGCTGCACCAAGCAGCTGCTTTCCCCATCTCAGGCAGGCAGAGCAACGCAAGCAGTGATGGAATAAACACCTGTGCCATGCCTCAAGTGACATGTGCATCCTTCAGGATGTTGCTTCCTGGTGCTGGTTGAGAACTGAGAAACTGAGGAGCCGGTGCTTGGGTAAGAGACCAGCAAAGGTCATCCGTTACCACAGATGCTTTTAAGCCCTTGATGTGAAGAAGGTTGTGGAGGAGTGTGTCTGTACAGGGTTTCCAGCAAGCAGGGCCACAAGGGTGTCAGAGGTTGAACACTGTATGTCTTTAAGTTCCTCCAGGCTGTGGCTGGCATCCAGCCTGGCTCTATCCATATCTGCCCCCAGTGCAGGAATCTGTGCAGACCAAGTGCCCAGTCTGTGCACTGCTCTTGCCCAGGGTAGTGGTCTGTGTCTTATTTCCAGCTTGTGGCTGTGAGGAAGAAGGGTGAAGGTACACACCTGTAGGAGAGCACCCAGAGTCAAAAATGTGGGATGTGCCGCTGGTCAGCCCTTTGCAGAGGGCACATCTCTTGGCTGCTTTCAAGGACAGACATGTGCCCACTTCCTCTTGGGTCACTCACTCCTTTGGCCACATGTGAACCGGTCCAACTGGGAGCTGACACATCCCACATTCATTCTACAAATTATTGTGAAAGGAAAGCCGCACCACTGGGAGGACCCACTCCGCCTTTCTGTAAGCTCTTTACCAAGCCAGGATAACAGGATTAGTGAGAGTGCCTGGAAGCCTCAGTCAGAGGAAGCACAACTCCTTAGCTCAAGTCTCCTCACCTTTGTTCTCCAATCAGGTTTGCCATAAGTCGCTCCCATTGGATGCAGATGTTTGGCAGCCCTCTGGAATGGGCAGCAGCTCCTGGGCAGCTCACAGGGTAAAAGTGACACTGCTGCAGCAGCAGATCTTGTGATTTGGTGCTAATGACTCTATAACTCCATTACTGTGCATTTGTAGGCGGCTTTTTATACACTAATTAACCCACAGTTTGATTTGATGGTGATACTCTGGGCTCTATTACAAGTGGGCAATTGTAACTCAACGTCCCAGTGGGCCCCATGGCACAAAGGAGGGGTTTGAAAGCACCGCTCTGTGTGCAGCACATTTGGCAAAGGCTCCTTCATCCCACCGCTGGATCGAATGTCCTGGATCGAATGTCCTGATAACGGGATGGAGCTGTGAGGGCCTGTTTGACTCCTTCGAGGAATGGCATTAGGAACCAGCAGTCCCGAGGTCTGGTTCTGATTTGCTGTGAGACATCAGACTCCTTACCTGCAACTCAGGGAAAATAATACCTCTTTGCAGGGGCCTCGCAGCATTCAGCTAAGATTAATAAGGGAGGGAGGGGAGATGAAATATCTGTGGCATTTTGTTGTTATTATTAATGATGTAGAGTGAAGCCAGAGCATCTCTGTGAATGATCACTGCATTTTCCTCTTGAGATCTGGCTGTGTTTCTTCCCTCCCCTACCCTCTACTAATCAGAGCAAAGTTAAACATTGTAGTAGAAGGGCTCAGAAACCAGCATTTCTCAGCGTCTGAAGAAAAAGCGGCACGTTTCCCGGGGTAATTAGGTCCAGGCTCTCAGGAAATGAAGGCTGTCTAGCTGATAAGTGTTTAGTAACGATTACCAAGCCAAGGCTGGGGAAAGCAAGCAAAGTGTTTTCATTTCAGAAGCAGCAAATCCAGCTGAGACTTGTGGTGTGTGTCATGTATGGAGGCAATTGTCCAAGTGGTATGTGACCTTGCCTACTGGAGCATGAGCCAAATCTGCCCTGGTGTAACTCCGCAGGAGCCTCTGGAGCTGCACCAAGAGCCTGAACAGCAGAGCACACTTCTCCATACAGTGCCCCGGGGCTGTCAGAGGTGTCAGTCTGGGGACTTGGTGTT
Organism: Coloeus monedula; assembly: GCF_965178545.1. NCBI lineage: Eukaryota > Metazoa > Chordata > Aves > Passeriformes > Corvidae > Coloeus > Coloeus monedula. The sequence goes on from NC_138790.1 coordinate 15,641,052, forward strand.
ACTCTTCTCTCAAAGCCAGCAATTCCTCTCTCAAATTAGTAACAATGCTCATCAAAGCTGGGGGAGCCGGAGGAGGGTAAAAGTCACGTTTGCAAGGGTAGAGTTACACCTTCTCCAGATGAAATACACATTTCTTCAGTGGTGCTGGGTAAACGGAACGTGGCAATGCCTGAAGGTGGGTTCTTCAGCATGCTTTTGTTCCGTGTGTCAGCTCTTATGAAAGGGAACCTCTCCTCCGGAAACTTCAGGGTCAGATTTTGCAGAGAACGTGTCTGGCAGTTGCTCTGCTGTGAAGTCAGTGTAGTCCATCCCATGCCAGCATACTCATCCTGTCAACAGCCCTTGAGACCCAACGTGCTCTCAGTGTTCTGGATGAGAGGGTGGGTTGTGGACCCTTTCCCCTGCCCTGTTTCGTGTCCCTTCATTTCAGAAGATGCATTTTGGTGGGAAGCCCTATCCCTGTTTATTCAGATGGGTTTGAGTTTTACGAACATTGAGCATTGGAGGAACCTGAGGAGATTTGCAGTGCTGCTGCAATGCTTTCCTGAGGAGTCAACATGTACTTTGCAGTAACTTCCACCTTTTCTGAAAACTCTAACATAGCCTAGTGGTAGGTCTTTCTCAACCACACACGTACTCTGGTGAAAATAATACACTGATGTCTTAAAATCTCCTAAACCCCTTATTTATTGCAGCCTGTATAAATGAGTTCTAGAAAGGATTACACAACTCCATGGAGGACAGATCCATCAGTGGCTTTTAAGCACAGTGGTCCAGAGGCAGATCCTGGTTCAGGAAGCCTGTAAGCTGCTGGACATTGCAGGCAATGCCCTGTGTGTGAGGGTGAATGTGTACCCGCCACGTCCTTGTGCCTTGCCCACAAGTATCCACCCCTAGCCACTGCTGGGGGAAAATTCCTGGGATACTTGAACCTTTGGACTGAACTTGGCAGCCCATACAGGTAGTACCCCTGGCGAGTCCTCTCCTTTGCTTTTCAGACCAACCAAGATTAAATTGCAGAACTATGGATATATTTTCACTTCTTTCCTTGTACTCTCTCCCTTCCTCTGCAAACTCTCTGCTGCCAGTGCAGTGCCCTGATGCTGGCCCTGTAGTGGTGAATCAGCACAGAAATTTCTTTTCAAATATGGCAGTTTTCTGCAAACCCAACTAAGGCATAAGCTGAGTTTGCTTCCCCTTGGTGTCAGTCAGTTCCCCTCACAGTGAGCAAAGCCTACCCCCAATCTGCAGGTCTTCTTTAGACTTTTCAAAATGCTTGAATTGGAATCCGATGGTTATTTAATCAGATCTGCAGTGCCCTAATGTCCATCACCATCATGATGGTTTCCATGAATTCAGCAGCTGTGAGGCATGATTCGCTGGTTTATGACTTGAGCCCTTGAAAAGGTATTCAAGAAACAATGTGTCTGGAAGAAACGTGAATTAAAACCATTTCCTTGAAGACTGTCAAGGGTTTTGGGTGAGGGAACGATGCATAGATATGCTGTGAGTCTGTTTCCCCATTGAAACTTATGGTTTGTTTGCTTCTCCCTTTGCTGCTCCATCACAGCTCAGGGCAGGGAGAGAGAACTTCTTCCTCAGATAGCACAGTCCTGTTTGCAGCTACCCTCAGGGCTCTGCACTCTGCTTTTGAAACTAAAGCTCTGGTGCTAACACCATAAACTGACCATGGTCACTGTGCGAGTCAGTCAGCACCTTCTTCAGGAGAGGACTTTCCAGGCTGGCACAGGCTGTAAACCCATTGACAAAATTCCATTTACATCATAAAAGGGCTGCAAAAAACAAGGATCATTTATCACCAGGTCGCTGTGGGTTCCTGGCTCCGGGATGGTCATGGAAAACCATGTGTCTTCTGAGGAGGGCGTATTCTAGGGACACACGTAGCTGTTTGGATGTTGTTAAGTAGCAGCAGACAAGCAAATGCATTTGCACAGGAAACTTTGGCTCCCAAAGGGCATTCAACAGCTCATCATGTCTGACTCTTCTAAGAGGTGCTGAGCCATTGCTAAACCGTAGAAAGGGAGGAAAGTTCCTGCTGTAAGAATTTTTCTGCTTGTCTCAGATTTTTCTGTCGTGTTTTTCTTAAGTGTTTTAGTAGTTATTTCTATAGAGATACCAGTGTGGAGACAGCTGGGTTAGGAGTCTGACCCAGTTATCAATCGGGGCAGTTTGATTAGCTGCAACATCCAGGGAGGCAGGATGCTGGAAAAAATTCACATCTAAACTGAAAAGCTGCTTTTAACTGCCTGCCAAGTTTGTTTAGTTCTGATTTTCCCCTAAAAGCATGAGACCCTCTTCCCCTGATAGCAAAGGCCTCCCTTGCTCCTTGCCAGTGTCTTCAGCAAGATTCACCTTTCTTCTCCCAGGTATTTCCGTGACTCTGGGGACTGCCTGCCTCTCTGGTATCAGTCAGTATATCAGATTAAAAGCTCATTATTTGTCTAACAGGCAGTGGCCTGCAGGAGTGCTGGTGGTCCCTGGGGAGGGGATAGTCACATCCTGCTTGTTCCCAGCTGCTCGATTTCATTAGCCTAAAATGCCTGGGCTAATCTTTGATACTTTCCAGGTGAGCAGAGACTCAGGCTGCCACAGGGATGTTATAACAACAGGAGGAAGGACATGCAAGAAAAAATTCTGCTGTGGAAAGCCTGTTTGGTTTTATACTGTCCACCTTTTGTTGCACTGATAGTTGTCATTAGTCTGTGAGTGTATTGCTTCTCCCATGCTACTCATCTCCAAGGGCACTGGTTAATTACCTGACCAAGGAAAACTCGGGGGTGTAGGAGCTTCATGGGTAACCATCCTCACACATTCCTGAGGGCTGAATACATCCCACGTTTTCCTCATTGAAAATACTGTTTCACACGCAACTCAGCTGCTCTCAGAGTATGTTGGACAGAACTGAGTGTCTACATAGGACAAAATACAACTCAGAGTGTATTTCACAATCAGTCAGCTCGAAGGTTCAGTAAACACAAACACATTTACCACTGCTTGCTCTGCAGATGAATCCTGCAATGCTTCAGTGTGTTGGAAATTTGTACAGGAAGGGTCCTTCCCGCTGGGAAGTGGTTTTGCTGTGAGTAATGCCCTGTTCCTTGTGCAGGATTTGTTACACAAGTGTGCACTGAAGCGTATAAAGCACAGCCAGGAACGTGTGGAAATCTTCATTCTTACATGCCTGGGAACAGTTCAGGAGGAGCATGTCAGAGAGGGAAGGAAGGGAGAATGCAAGTGTCAATCTAATTCGCTTTCTCAATGCAAAATGGCCCTTTCAGACAGGGTTATCCAGTCAGTCTGCTCAGCATGGACTCATGCACACATAAAATAATGCCAGCATGGCTCAAGTGAGAGATTCATTAAGAAATATGATTTCTGTCTTGATTATTTAAAATAATTTTTTCCATGAAAAATATTGAAGTGGTGTGTTCAGTTTGATTTTAAATTTCCAAGTATCTCCCACTTTCTGGAGAATAATTCATCATCTAGTCAGCTCTTTTGACCATGTACCTACCAATCCAGCTATGTTTGTGTCTTGAAAATTGCTTGTTGGAATACCAAAAAAACTCCAAACCTTTTCTAAATTTCCTTTCTCAGGAGAGATTTTCCCTGTGCCAATTGTCCAAATTTGTTCTGTTTCGGATTTGGGTCTACCAGAGTGAGTGGTAGGGAGCAGCACACAAGCTGGGGTGGTCTAAGAGGAACTGTCCAAAGCAGGCTAGAGGTTGTCTTCATTTTGAAAATGAAAAAGACCTCTGAAAAGATACATGTGGAGTCTCCAGGAATGCATCATTATTGCCCCTCATCACAGCAGTAGCAGGGATAGGAGTCAACCCTGTTTATCTTGAGTTGGAAGACAAGAAACTGGTGAAAGGTTTGGAGAGCAGGGGATGGTGTGGTATGGAACTTAGAGACAGCCTCACACCTTTGGCTCTTGGTGCCTATTCCCCGCACTTGATTAAGGTCCTTTCCTGCCGTGTACTTGCCTCGCTCTCTGATTTTGGTGGTTTTGTGGGGCCAGTGGGTGCCATGGTGGGCTGCAAACAGCTCAAGGATCATTCTGCAAATATGTGACCCATCAGCAGAGGAAAAATTTCCTGATTAATTTCTCAGGAGAATTTCTTCCTTCTTATTTGCAATAATAAAATAGTTGAGGCAAGGTCAGATGCTATTTATAGCCATCTCACTGCTGCTTGCTCCTACTCGCCTGGGCAGTAAGCTTTGCACAGACACAACGAGATTAATCCTTCATGACACTGAACCTTTTATTTCCCTTGTTGTGCTTGCAGACTCCAGAGCCTCCTTCCTCTGCAGAGTCCAGTGCACTAAGCCTTCAATACAACACAGCAGCAGTGGAGCCATGGAAAAGTTTAGAAAAACATTATCTGTTCAGCAAACCAGGGATTGTCTTCAAGGTTGGAGACTTTGGTTTCTAGGTCAGCTGAATGGTTTGAAATTTTTCATCACAAGCTCCAGGCCAAGCTCATACACTGTGGAATTAACTGAGGTCATGTGCAGGTAGGTCCAGTCCTGGCATGGCAAGAAATGCTGAGCACTCTGACATATTTTCCAGTATATAAACCTTACTTCATTTCCCCTCAAAAACAAAAGTTCTAATTGAAGCTATATCTTATGTGATGAAGAGACCTTAATATAGAAGCAGGTTCGATAGGACAGTCTAACACAGAATGCATGACAGCTGCCAATAATCTGATATTAAGTTTAATGCAAGGGGAACTCATTATGAAAAATAATCTGAGGTCTTGGTTATGTCACACCTGTGACCTCTCATCTCAGGCAGTCAGAATTGGTTTGCTTTGGCTACATTCTCTCTAAAATCCTCTGACTTTTGCACCTATTTCATCCTTGTTTTTGCTGTGAAAAGCTCAGGGTGAGCTGGGAGCAGCTGAATTCCTGTAGTTGCTCTGGCTACAGCTGCTTCTCCCCATAAGCTTCAGTGTGTCAGTGCTCAACACAAGCAAAGTGATGGTGGGAGGGCAGCCCTGGCTGCGTGAGCTGATTGTAAAGCTGTGCAGTGCTTGTCTCACTGGCACCCTGCCTGTTCCACTTCCTTATCCCCACTGCCAAGCTCCAGAGAGCAAACTTAAAGGACTGAAACTTTTGGGCCATTGTATCTGAAGCCATGGTGCTGCTGTGAGGCCTTTTCCCTAGGGAAGGGGACAGGAGTTTGTGCCAGCTTGCTGAGCATCTGGCATGAGAGGGGCTTTGGGAAGAATTCATTTGCAAGTAGTGAAGGCAAGTGTGAATTCAGAACATGTACACATGGAGCCAGTCTGAGGTGTTTGGGGTGGGTGTTAGCAATGAGGTGAATGCTCTGTGTTTCTCTTTGGGGGACACAGCAGCCGAAGTGATGGAAAAATCAAACAGCAAGTTGTACATGTTTCAGTGAGACAGCTTGTTTCTTAAGCCCAGGTGGTTGGTGACTGTGGTATCACAGGTACAAATCAGATTGCTCAGCATGGAGTTTGCTGACTTAAACATATCTTAACAGGTCCCAGAATGACGATGAATAGTAAGGGTCTGTTAGTGTTATGTTATGTGTCACCATGCAGCCTGTGGAGGCTCCATAAAGGATTCTCTCAACAGTTATCAGTGAGAATTGGGCTCAATTGTCTAGTGATGGTCAAGATGCTCACTCAAGGTCCTTTCTCTAGCCTTTGTTCCTGCACAATGCTCCAGTTACAGCAGCCTTTCTAATCCAAGCCACCTCTGCAGGCTGGAAGCCACAATCCCACCGAAGCCCAGCCAGCACTGTCCCAGATGCGAGTGAAACTGAGCCTTCACCATTTGCTGAAATTCTTTCACCTGAGGTTCTGCTGCTTAAAATATTTTTTCCTATTTTTCTGTGAAATGAACCACTCCTAAATCTCAATGAGGAAAATAAACATCTTCCAGCATCAGAACCCAGCAGCACTTACGTGTTGTGTTTTCCCCTTCTTGGCTCTAGATGTTGGCATGTTAAGATCAAGAAGGACAGGGCAGGGTGTTCCCAGGGCTCTCTCAGTGCTGCTGCTCTGATTTCATGTGTCTTCTCTGGCTGAAATACACAGGGTTTGGTGCAAAGCTGCAGCAATGGTCCAGCGATCTCATTCCAGTGGGGTGAGCAAGCAGACCTTTGAGCACATACTGAAGTTGTGAGTCTACATTTGTCATTTTTTCCTTGCTGATTTTCATTCAGCAGTTGTTGTACAAAGATCAAAATCTCCTTGTGTTACGTGCTTGCACATGCTTATGGCCCCCAAGTTGCTTGCCATCCAAATAAACAAAATTACTACTCTGTGGGAGAAATGCTATTATTTTTATTGTTATTAGCTTAAAACAATGGAAAACCAGGCACGAAGAAAACAAAATTGTTTTTTTCCAGTGGCTGCACAGTGAGATTGTGACAGGGCCAGGAACTGAGTCCAGGTGTCCTGAGTCCCAGCCCAGACCTTTAAGCACCAAAATATCCCTCTCCTTGTGAATTCAGAGTGTTTTGGCAAAAGTTTCCCCAAAATGTTTCATAACTAATGTCAGAGCTAGACTCTGAACGTGTCTTACCAGTTAGGAATTTTGCTTTTATATACACTCACCCACTTAAAAACTCCCCCAAACTTAGCAGCTGTTGGCTTCTTTGTGTTACTTGAGTGTTTCTAAGGCAAATATGGAACATGATAAATTGAAAAGCGTTGAGTTGAAATGTTCTGCTTTGAGTCCGCTTAGCAAACTCCAAAGGTCATCTCTGCTGTGAAGAGCCAGCAGGACAAGACACAGTGTGAGCCTTGTTTGAAAGGGATTTTCTATTGTCTAGAAATCAGGCTTGTCACATTTCACAGGGGTGGATGTTATCCAGAACTAAGCCCATCCTGGGATCTCTGACAGTTTTTGACAGCTTCTGGAAAGGATCTAGAACTAAGGGGAAAAAGAACATCCCACAACAGACTATTGCAGGTTGTGTCTTGAGGGACCACTTCCCCTTCTGAGATGCCTTCAGTCTCTTTTAAATCTGCACAGGCAGGGTGTTGTTTGTGAATAGAAGTCTGTGGTGTGAAGGAATGCAATTCCCCCAAGCAGCTCAAATCGTGGCTTCTTAGGAGCCCTCTGGATCAGGTCAGCAACTTGTGTATCTCCAACAAACCTCTTGTTCCATCTTGACTGTCCTAATTACCAGCTGCAGTGGCATTCCCGCAGACACTCAGCAGGACCTGAAAATTCCCATTGTGAGATGCTCTGGTCAGTCCTTTATTCCATATTCGATGGTGTCCAGCTGCAATGAACTTTTCCAGAGTGGGATTATGTTGAAATGATCTGTTTCAAAATGGAATGTATGTTTCTGAATAGGAATGTCTCTTTAAAAAAAAAAAAAACTTCTGCACTGAAGGGGTTTTGGTTTTTTATGTGCTGTCCCAGTTAAAAATTTCTTACAGTCATTTTTCATGCCTGCTGGAAAGCCAAGGGATTATTATGGAGAGTGGTGTCCTTTGGAAAACTCCAAATGAAAGACTGGAATAGATGTTGTTTTTGCAGTAAAATCTGGCTTCCCTGCACATGTTGTCAGTACAGAGATAATCCTTAAAAACTTCTGAAGTTTACACAAGGCAAATTTTTTGCGTTTATGTGGGCACTGTAGCACAGCTGTGCTTTGGTGTGCAGACTTGGGGAGCAGGCTGGGATGCTGTGGCTTTCACCTTCTTTTTGGGGATATTCCTGTGTGCTTCTTGGACTGTCTCTACCCTGGAGCCTGTCTGCTGTGCTGCAGGATGGCAGGGTGTGAAGCTCATGCTTTGCTGCAGGTCTCTGTTCTCGTTCTGCTGGTGGGATTTGTCTGCTGGGTGCCTGTGCAGGTGAGCTGCTGTACCATGTCACATGGATGTGCCTGAGCTTGCTGGCTCTGGTGCCTCAGGAGCAGCCTCTTGGCACAGGGCTTGGTGTGGGTTTTGATGTCAAGGAGAACACTTGGACACAGCCTAGCCAGGGCTAGCATTAGCCTGGCCCTGGCTGATACGTTTGGGTCAGAGTGTGGATGTGTTCCAGGGACCTCACTGCAGCTTGCTGGTACTCAGTGGTGTTGGCTTTCTTTCAGAGCAAGTGCTTGAGTGACTTCTCTCCTGCTAGCTCATGCAGATGTTTCACCTGAACATCTGTTCTGCTCCTGATGCTCCCAGCAGCTGCTGTGGATGTTTTTAGCACTAACAGTTCTGTTTGTTTACGAGGCTTTCTCCAGGGTGAAACTAATGTCTGGTCTCAGTTCTGAATCTCTAAACCCAAAATAACTTGGTATACCAAAATAAACTTCTCTTTATACCTCTGCCACTATCAGCAGAGTCAGGCCTTTTGCAGCTATACACAGCTGAGCTTAATAAATGGTTCTGAGTCCCCATCTCCAAGTAGAAGCCCTCAGCCTGGACATAGCTCAGCCTCCAAGGCTTGTAGACAGAGCAGTCTCAGCAGCTGCTTTCTTCTTCTCTCTCCATCTCATCTTTCCACCTGGGACCATGCAGGGGGTTGGAGCAGCTGAGTTAAGAGGATGTGCTGCTGGAAAACAGGCTGGATCTCATCGCCAGTTGCAGTGACATATCTGGCTCTCAGCAACTCCAGCTCTTTCCATTTCACTTATATGGGGCTTTCCTCTCAATTCAGCTTTTTTCTTTAGCCTCTGCATTCAGGTTTTCCTTGGTTATCCCATCATTTCCCAGTCCAGTGGTGTCAAAAGGATGTCAGAGGATGCATAAACTGTGTTCACCTTCCTACATCACCAACCTCACCTGGTCTTTCTAACCTTGTTACAGCTGAACAAGCTGGAGGAGGCAGCAAATGCAGCTCACACCTTCTTCATGGCAAACCCTGAGCACATGGAGATACAACAGGACCTCGAGAACTACAAGACCACATCAGGGAAGGTCAGCTTGATTGACCAGGAGGCCAGGCAACACATGGTGAGTCTGAGTTGAAGAGGTGCCCAGCTTAAGTATCAGCAAGTCTGGAGAGGAGAGATTTAGGAGGCCAAGAGAGATGCATCTATAAATGGGGAGATTCTTACCAGTGCAGCAAAACAAACTTTCCCTTTCAGCATTTTCCTTTAAGGTAAGCCTGCTCCTGCCTTCTCAAGGCACTCTGCTCTTTGTTTGATTGCTACATCCCCAGCCTGGCCCCCCTCTTCAGAGAACTTGGGGGTCATCCATGGCTGCGAACACACACCAGCAGACAGCTTCGACGGAAGCCTCCATGACAGATTTTGGCTCCTGTGTGTTTCTTTTGAGCTGAGTTCTCCCACCTGGGTGGGGTACATGCACTTGAGTGGCTGTGCTGGTGAGGGTGCAGGGTGGCAGGCAGGAGTGTGTCAGCTTTTTCCACCTCCCCAAAGCAAAAGCCCAAGACAAATGCCAGGGCCACCCCCAACTTCCCAATTTCACAAGACTCAAGGGAGCAGGAGTGGCTGTTTGGTGTAATTAATGGAGGTGCTCATTAAGGGCCATTCTAAGAACAATCTTCCTAGGTCAGGACCAATCTTTTTCCTTGGCATTCAGTGTTGTTATTTGTTGGGAGGGTAAAAACAGAAAAAAAGGATTTTTTTTATATAATGCATAATCTAGGAGTGGCACTGAGAATTCCCTAAGTATGGAGGAGTTGAGAAGAGCATTTAGGCAGATTTAGTAGGTTCCAATGGTCCAAAAGTCCACTGATGGCTTAAACACGGTTTGGTACAAGTGGTTATATCTGGTAGGTATCTGGGGAGATTGTCCTGTCCCTGCCCCCTTGTTCCTTCTTTTGAGAAGCATCTACAGGTGGCAAGGGCAGGGTGCTGTGGTCCAGGCAGTGTAGCCTGCTCATGGTTTGTGTTCTGCCTTCCTACTTTGCAGGAGGACTACAGTGCTGGAGTGAGGCACTATGACAGGGAGGAGTACGAGCTGGCCATTGAATTCTTGGAGCGTGCCTTGAAAGGATACTACTCCGAGGATGAGGATTGCCAGATCATGTGCGAGGGACCGCAGAGATTTGAGGAGCACGAGTACCTGGATTACAAGGCTGGTCTCTATGAAGCTGTTGCAGGTGAGATCTTTTTGCATTTTTAGAATTCTCACCCTTGGCCCTGAAATGTTTTTAGTTATTGAGTTTGGGCCTTTGGCTGGATTTGGTGAAGTGTTTTCCCTTCCATCTCTGCTGCTGGTGAGTAACGCTGCAGGAGGCACCTGGAAGCCCAGAAAGTGCAAACTCAGAAGACAGTGAACTAGAACATCTTGTTTTGGTCCTGAATGGAAGCTGGGCTAGAAGAATTGCATTTGCAGATGTGGGAGCATTTGCAGCTTTCCATTACAGCTTGAAGTTTAGGTGCTTTATCATTAACTGCTTCCGTTTCCCCTGTACACATCTCGCACATCTCCCTGGGATCTAGACACTGCTGGCCTTTGTTTATGTTTTCTGTTTCTGAGAGCATATGAAAAGAGCAACAGAGTTCTCTTGGCCATGCTCCAGAGGGCCAGGAAAGTTGCCAAAAAGGCTCGCAACATGGATTTTCTCCCCATCCAAAAGGATGGATTTGTCATTAGTGGAGGCCCACCTAATTATGATCTTGACTGAAATCTCTGGAGAGAATTGAGCGTTGCTATGTAATCTTCAGATTTGCATGTGTGGCTCTGAGCCAGAGGGGATTAAAACAGTTCATTCTCAGTAGAAATGAGATTACATTTAATTAGTCAGGAGGGAAGGAAGAGCAATAAATTAAGGTTTGTTTGGTGACAGAAATCTTATTTATCTGCTTATGGTCTTGGAGTAGCATCAAGCCCTGGAATCTTGCTTCTTGTGTGGAAAATACTTCACTCAGATGCAGACTGCTTTTTGGGTTTGCATAATTCTGTTTGTGTCGAGACAGGAAATCTAATTGAAACAACCAAGAGGAGAAACCACCAGCATACCAGACGGGAAGCTACCCTGGTGGGGTTTGTTTACCCATGCGAAAAATAGAAGTGTTGGAAGGGCTGACTTGGTACCAGTGTGGCTCTCAGCTGATCAGACCTGCTTTTAGAGCCCTGACTAGGACCCCAGGGGCCACATCAAGAGAGCAGTCTTCAGTGGCAAAGCAAACCCAGCATCCTTCTCACTGAAAGCTGCTGCTCTTCGAACAGGACAAACTGTTCCTGTGCTGGGCAAGCCGGGTGCAGCCCCAGTGAGCAGAGGGGTTTCTGTGCTGGCCCATCCTGAGCACAGACAGGGTCATGGTGTGGTGGTGCTCAGAGCAGCACATCACCTGGGAGGGACAACAGGCCAGATGGTCCCTGCAAGTGCTGTGGCTTGGCCAGGGATGCCTGGGCATAACAACTCTAAACCCCGGGACCATTCAGGTACCCAACAAAACAGAGAGTTGAGGGAGGGAAATAAGATACGTGATGCAACTGCTTTCCTGTTGGAAACTAGGTGGTTCCTTCCAAGGCAGCATAATCCAAAGTTCACCCCTGGTCCAAGGCGCTCAGGCACAGATGTTTCAACAGGGAGTGGGAACACTAATATACAAAAAAAAGAGAGTTTCGGTTTCTTTGAAACTCATTTCTCTCTTTAATCCCAAGCTGCTTTGCTGTGCTGCTGCTTGAGGTTGAAGCACTCTCACCTTTTCCCCCTAGGGACAGATACATTTCAGTGAATTGATTCCAGTCTATATAACCCTAGTTCTAGGGCACTTTGAGAGTACCAAGAGAAAGCAGTGCTTCTCAGTGATGGATTATTTCGGATCTAGGATGCTTAAGCAGCTTTAAATTACAACAATATGATTTATGTCCTTTCCCTTCTTGCTTTTCTTAATGTAATACCCTGTGTGTGTATGGTAAGTCAGATAACTACTCGGACTACCTGTCAAGAGCAAATAGGCACTGTTCTGAGTTTCCACTTGATTTCATTGCAAATTCCTCAGGCGTTTTTTATGGCAGCTCTAAGAAATGCTTTGGTAGCTGAGCACATGGTTATTTTCAAGCCTGTATTTGTTCCTTAAGGTTTTTAGTAGTGTGCAGAGACAGAGCAAGCAGAGTAGATTTGTAAGTACATTGCAGCAAAGGCTCTAAAATGGAATCAGATGTCAGTGTTGGCTTTAAAAACTGTGCAGCTGGTACTATGCCTATACTGTGGACTCCCACCAATTAAGAAACTTTGTTAGTGGCAGATGTTTACCATGTGTTCGTGATTCCCTGGGAGATACCTCCTCATTGAGAAGCAGCAGACATGGGGTTTTCTGCTGCCCAGATTTGCACCTCAGACCTTTCAGATGGGGTGCAGGTGCCTTGCTTGGCCGTGCTGGAGAATCCGCACCAACCCCTCTTAGCTAAGCCTCCCCGTGCCCTCACAGGACCTTCCTTGCTGCAGGAAAGGAGAGGATTAAAGATGAGGTGAAGGAAGGGAGTCTGGAGCTGGATTTCATGTGGCAGCACATGTGGCCGCTTGTCTTCACACCTCTGCTTGCTTTGTGGGTTTGTCTCTTGGGGTTGAAGTGCTACCTGCCACCTGCAGTCCCTGCCACCAGCTTCCCTGGGCAGAAACAGCGCTCCTGCCACACAAAAGAGATGCTCAAGCTCCCTCTACAGTTGACAGAAGGAGGAAGGCGTTTCTCAAGGGGGGCAAGGCTGTAACTGCAACTCTCTCAAATTGGCTTTGGGGAGGAGCCTGAGCTCTTTCTCTCGGTGCACACTCGCCTGCCGGACCAAAGCAGTGTGAGTTGCACATCCCTCAGCTTAGGAGTTTTATCCTCTGTCTGTCCTTGTCTCAGCACTGTCGCCATCCTTCTCAGCTCAGGCCACCTTCTCCCTCTTTTCTTGGCAGATCACTACATGCAGGTCCTGGCCTGCAAACACGACTGTGTCCGAGAGCTCGCCACACGTTCGGGCCGGATCTCGCCCATTGAAAATTTCCTTCCCCTCCATTATGACTACTTGCAGTTTGCCTATTACAGAGGTAAAGGCTCTTGTACTGTTCCTCATAGCACCTGGCTGAGTTCTGTTCATTTTGTGCAAGTTTATATTGTTCCATGTGGGAGTAAGGCAATTTCCCCCTCGTGTCCACACTACAGTGATGCAGAGACGTGGTCTGAAAGAGAAGCAAATAACAGTGGAAATTGTCTCTTCAAAAGTCAGGTTGACTGAAATACAATTAAGTAGTTTTGTGAAGGTGTTTTAGATCATCAGTCAGGTTTTAAAAGACCAACCTTTAGCTTAAACATTACTGTTCTTTAAATAAATCGTGTTTTTTAGGATCCTTTCATTTGCCTTTTGATATTAAAATCCTTGGGATTTATATGTTTCACAATTTCTGAAATGACCTGATAAATTTTCTAAATTAAAATATAAGAGATATATGAATTAGCTCAAGTTTATCCCAAGATGCCAATTTTTGCCAATTGCCAAGTATTTTAAGATTCGCAGTAAAGTCGCAGGAGCTGGCAGCATGGCAAAATGTCAGGAGTCAGCAGTGCTAAAAAATAATGCCAGTTGTGTGGTTCTGTGTGCTATTTTATTATGTTCTGTTATATAAAAGAAAATAGAAATCTGCTCTCTCAGGATTCTGCAAAGAGCTCTTTCCTGAAGAGGGCAGAATGCACAATGGTCAAAATTTCTACTCAGACATAAAGATTCTTCATTCATCAACACAGTGGAAAGAAAGAAGGAGGAGTCAGCAGCGTTTCATGTGTGGTGTACAGGCTTCTTTATTCCTCTGCCCAGTTAGAGGTTTAATGTGGTGGGTAAAACCCCCTGGGCCCTGAGAGATGCTGCACAGATGAGAAGCAGCTTGATGCCAGACAGTATCCACATCCTGCCCATCCAGTTGGATCCCATTTGGATACCATCTGATCTGTGCATGGTGGCAGAAAAGTCTCGTGTCTGTGCCTCAGTTTTCTTGCTGGTGAAGTGGAGTGGTTAAGACAAAGTGGCATGAAAAGAGCCTTGTGAAGTGCTGGGCTGCCCCTTCAGCTGATGGGGAGCTCAGGCTGTGCCTTCATCCCTGCAGTCCCCTCCTGGGCTCTGTGTGAGCCCCCTGTGCCCCCCTGACCACTGTTGTGTTGCCCCCCAGTCGGTGACTACGTAAAAGCCCTGGAGTGTGCCAAGTCCTACCTGCTCTTCCACCCGGATGATGAAGATGTCCTGGAGAACGCAGGTTATTACGAGGGTCTCTTGGAAGGTACAGTGGATCCAGCCACCATCAAACCCCGAAAGGTGAGAGTGAGTGACACCTGAGAGCTCTTGGTGGGAGGCTTTAGTAAAAGAATCTGCTGAAAATAAAAGCAGCTTGGCAGCTTTCCCACAGTGAGACCACTTTGAAAAGAGAAGTGGAAGTGCTGGGCTCACTGGTGATGCTGAGGTGGTGATTTTTGGGGTGCAAGTTCAGAGTCACTGGTGTGGAGGAGAGGCCAGTGAACAGGATCTGCTTTAAATGGGGACTTCAGCTTAGTAAAGCCTGAGCAAGGGCAGGGAGGGCAGTGACCAACAGTGTAAATCCTTCTCTTGTCCAGTGCTCCGGAGGATGCACAGAGGAGGAATGCAATGAAACACCCAGCAAAAGGCTGAGAAACATTTCCCAGGGGAGGCTGGGATCCCAGCATTACTCTCAAGTGTCTTAGCTTGGAGTTCAGGGCTCAGCCTGTCCTGCAGGGAGTAGCTTTGTTGTCACAGGGTTAGGCTGGGGTCAAATAACCAAACTGTGTGTGTTCCATCAACCAGCAGGACTGGCTTCCTCTCTGGTCTGGGCAGCCTTTATCTGTGGCCCTGGGGCTGCCTTCCTCACCATGCAGAAGTTCCTCCCATCCCATCACAGCCCTGCTCATTCCTCTTGCACCATAAGTAGAGTGTTGGCAGGAATTGGTTTTTCCATTCCTTTGGGAACTCCTTGACTTCCAGGCAAATCGAGGTGAATTTGGTAAAGTGTTAAAAAATAAAAGCAAACTGATAAAAAGGAAAACAAGAATAATTGTTGTTTTTCCTCACAAAATGAATCGAGGAAAAAAACCTGAAGTTGACAAAAACATTTAATTGTTTACAGTGTTTTGAAGTTTTCTGTAACAAATGAATTGATTTTTGCTTTGCACAATACTTTTCTAGGAGAAATACCAGTGTTTTGTTTACAGACTTTTCATTCAAAATAAAGCCCTCTGATGGACAATTTCCAGCTGGCTGTGCTTTGTGGTCCCCATCCAAGCACTCTGAGTGCATCCCAGGGCCAGGCCATGAGCTCCATGTGGGGAACTGAGGCACAGTCCAGCCGGGGTCCCTGCCCCATCAGCCTGCCCCTGTTCTGCACCTGGGATTTCTCTGGCCAGCCTTTTGCCCAGATATTTGGAGGCTCTCCAAGGCGCTCAGGAGTTTCTTCCAGCTATGGACATGTGTTTTGGGGATTCAGGCTTCCTAAATGAGTTGCTGAACATTTTCTGTCATGTACTGAGTGCCTCAGCCTTGTTCCTGGGGCTGCTCCAAGCATCCCTCGCTCCACGGGACTTTGCAGCATTGCATGGAAACCAAACCCCTCTGAAGCAGAGGTGCATTGCCACTGTCTTGCAAAAGCTTGCCATGTGCAACTACTCCTGTTTTCCTTCTCTTTTCAGGAAGCAAAAACGCTGCTGCGGCGCCACAAGCTGGAGTCTCACCTCTTGCAGGTGGCTGCGGCCGGCCTGGGATACGCCTACACGGAGCCGGTAATGCCTGGGTGTGCTGTGGCAGGACCTGTAGGAGTTCACAGCTGTAGGACCAGCTCCCCCCCTCCCCTCTGCTATAAAGCCAGTCCTGTGCAGGTGACTCGGGAGCTGGGTCTTGGCCTGGTTTGTTCCCTATAGGAAAATAGTGGTGGCAAAGCAAAGGCAGGCAGTCCTGGGGTGATGGAGAGGCACATACAGCCTCGTCCAGCTCTCCTGCCATGGGGTCTGTCTGAGTCTCAGCCACTGCCATGGTGATGGGGTGAGACAGAGATGCCTGGGCAAGCTGGGCTTCCTAGGTACTCATCACAATGTGCCAGTTTGGATTCACATTTTCAATCTGCTGACCTCAGGCCATTGCCCAAAGTTGTGTGAGATGGATCCAGAGAGGCTGGCTGATGTTCCTGGGAGTCAGGCAGAGCAGGTAATGCCCTGGCTTTGGCTGGGCATTAAATTAAGAAGTTTGACCTCTCTCTTTTCCCACAGAACTACTGGAACAGGTATGGCCCCCGCCAGGACGAGCACAGGTGAGCCACAGTCACCCCAGCTGAGCTGCAGCTTTGCCATTCCCCACGGTGGGATCAAGGGGATGTGCTCATGGTGGGGTACCAGCCTGCCATTCGGGGGTACTGCCCATCCACCCAGCTCACCATCATGGCTGAACTAGGGCCCATTGCCCCCTACCATTACAAACATTCCCACAAGGACCTTATTTCAGCTGAGTGCCTCAAAACCAGCAATGGTCTGGAGGGAATTTGATTGATGGGGCAAGTGGTGCTGGTCAGATTTGTTGGTGTCTGTGCTTTGCTGGTGGAAACTGTTGCTCCCATCCCCAGATGTTTGCCACAGGACAGGGTGAGGGCTTCAGCTTGTATGTTGTGACATTTGTACAAAGTACTGATCTGTTTGGGGGTTTTGTATATTAGTTTCCAAAGGGTGCAAAAGTGCAAGTGCAAGAACTTGTGGCCAAAGTTGGGATGTTCCTCTTCTCTTTTGCTCCTCAGTGTCCCATCAAGTATCAGCAGTGAACCAGAGGATGGGCCCCGGCTGTCCCTGACAAAGAAACCCATGCCAAAGCCAGATCGAGAGCTGAAGGAGGGTAAGGCTGATGGAGATGTTTCAACAAAATCGGGATGGTTTTTTTTCCTATTGCTAGAGACTACACACTGCAAAGGCTGGCCACTGAGCAGTGAGAGCCACTCCTATTTAAGGAGTTCCAGTTTTGTTTAAGAGACAGAGAAGTCTTCGTGCTGCCACAGCATTTCTGGGTCAGTGGATCCCAGGGCACTGCTTTTTGGACGTGTTTTTCCCACCTGCTGAGGTGACAGAGCCCTGAGATGTGGAACTGGGAGGTTGGGTCTTCCTCACCGTGGAGAAAGTGACACCAGCACACAGTAGTCTTTCCTCTTTTGGTGCTTTTAAGATCAACGTGTTCCCTGTTGTCCAGGCTGCAGAAGGAGGGATGCTGGAAGCATCTGGTCCTGATGCTTTGCTAAATGTGCTGGATCACACTGTATTAGCTTATGATTTCATGTCTTAGCTCACGTGAAATCACTTGTTTATAAGCCTGTCAGCAGACACTTCAACTGATTTCAGCACATTTTCGGCAACCACAGAAAATACCATAACATCTTCTACTAAAGACAGGATTTTTCCCCATAACAATTTTGAAAAACAATATTGTAGCCAAGCACCAAAGCAGAGTCCTTGCTGCAAAACAACAGGGTCTCAAGCCAGGAGGTGTCTTGTGTCTCTAGCAAGCCAGCTCCACAGCAGCAGGCAATTAAACCTCCCTCTAATGCAATGGATGGTAGCGCTTTTTGGGGAATTTCACAGCTTTCCCCAGCCTCAGTTGTGTCCAGCTGCACAGTGTTGTGTTCAGAGTGTTGTTATCCCTTCTCTAGCCATACATAAAATAGGCAAATACCACAGTAAGATCCCAAAGATCTTGCTTAAGCCAAGAGCTGGTTGAATTACATTTGTTGGCCTGTTTGCCGTTTATAACCAAGTAATTTCAGAGTCCTTCTTTCTGTTTTTATTTTTCTCTATGCTCTTATTCTGGTTTACTTGCAGAATGTTTTTGTTTACAAAGAAAACTGAAACCATTCAAAAAGAAACTGGGATTTTTGTCCATCGAGCTGCTGCCTTTCTCTGTTGTCTTTTTTTCTTTCTCTCTTTTTACTTGGAAAAAGAAAAGGCCGAAAGAAAAAGGTCTGTTTTAATTTTGTACTTTTCCATACTTCTACCCTTCCCCCCTTCCTCCTTTCTGCCAATGCCTTCACTCCCAAAAGTCCGAAGAATTCCTCAGTTTCTTTGGGGTGTTTTTCACAGAGCACAGAGACATGGAACAGGTCTGTCTCTCTGCTGATGCTAAGAGGAGGCAGAGGCAAGGAAAGCAGGTGGGAGCACACTGTCAGTGTGGGACAAGGGTTCAGTGTCCATGGCACAGAGCTGGCCCACTAGATCCCTGGGAGGAACAGAAGAAATGTTGGAAGTGGTGAGTGATGCTTCCCATGTTCATCCCTCATGTGCCTGTGGCTGGGGAAGAACATCTGAGCTGGAAAACACAGCACTGATTTGGAGCGTGCCAGGAGTATGGATTTGAGAATCCTGTTTCTGATCCAGCTGCATTTGCAGTAAGTGTGGTTATCAGGCAACAAAATCAGCACAGTGAACGCCAGAAACATCCCATCTTTTCCATTTCCAAGAAACCTAACTCTTCAGAAATAAAGTTGTGGGCTAATGACAGGGCTCTGTGGGGGTTATGTGTCCTCCATGGGCCAAGGAAACCTGCCAAGAACACAGTTTTGACTCAACAGGCAAGAAGAGTTACAAAAACATTGTCACAGAGAAGTTCCGTAGTGCCACATGGTGAGAGGAACTCTGTGACTCTGTTTCCTCTATTTCATTGTGTCTCTGTGACAACAAATAATTTTCCCCACAGTTTAGATGTATTTCACTTTTCTCCTGGAGAAACGTCTGGTTTAGGCTTCTGTTGTTACCATTCATTTCATTTTCTCTCTTTGAGGAGATGCAAGAAAGAGACTTCAAAAGATGGTGGTTTAGGGGCCTTGCTCTGGTTTTTTGATCAGTCAAATTTGATGGGGATGGATTGAAGCCTCTCGTGAAAAGCTTGCAGGCAGAGGGAGGCAGGATGTGAGGGATGGCAGGGACAGCCATGGCAGCTCCTTTGCCTCAGTGGAGGAGGATTGTCCTCAGAGAGCTCTGGCTCACCCACTCCCTGCCCCCATTCTTGGAGGAGAGCAGTGCTTGCTGCAAGCTCAGCACCACTTGAGGTTTTCTCTCTGTATAGAAGACAAAAAACACTGATGACAGTTGCAGAGAGTGGCTTTGCATGCCAAACCAGCAGGATCCACACAGCACAAATGCAGTGGGAACCTACAGCCTTGATGGTGTTGATGGCTGGGCCAGAGAGCCAAGTTAGCCACTGTCCATATCTCTCCCTGTGTCCCCCTGGGGTTTGGTGTTTCCAGGCTGTGGTCCCTGCATTTGCAAGGCAGCTGTTGAGATGGTAGAAAATGCTGATGCTCCTGCAGCAAATTGGTTTCATCTCCATGTGTTCCCATTGCTTCTCTTTCTTATGTTACTGATGGGAGGCCAAACTCTGCTCTCTGCTGTGGAGCTCTTTGCCTGTCAGCGCACCTGGGTGACTTCAGCTGGCCTCCAGCCGCTGTACAAGATGTCAGCAAGGCCAGGGCATGTTCAGCAGGATGGTTTTGTGTCTCTGCTCAGGGGGCCCCCTTCTCTACAGCGATGTGAAGTTTGTCTACAACTCTCAGCAGCTGAATGGCACCCAGCGAGTGCTGCTGGATAACGTCATCTCGGAGGAGCAGTGCCGGGAGCTGCACAGGGTGGCCAGTGTGAGTAGGCAGTGGCCCTGGGCTGAGTGTGACAGCTGAATGTATGACCAGCCTCTGGAGAGCTTCTGGGTTTATGCCTTGCTCCTGGGTGTTACAGCTGATGCCGGGATGCCTGTGGAGAGCAGGTGGATGCTTGTCCCCATAGCACACCCATAACTGCAGCACAGGAGCTGCTGCTCCATCTTGGGCTGTTCTTACGAACACGCTGCAAGACAGAGCCTGGGCAGAAGGAGCTCTTTCTCCATGTTATACACAACCCCAAAGGATGCTAATCCATGAGTCTGGTTGAGCCTTCTCATTCACCATTAACTGAGCCTGGCAAGGGACTGAGGGTGCCAGAACATCCCCAGGTAGGAGGTGGGTGGTTGATATCCAGCATCCCCGTTCACAGAGAGCTGCAGCACCTTCCCACCCAACTCACCTGGCCCAGTGAATGCAGCCCTGGGGGATTTGGGGAAGAGGGTGCCTGCCATGTGCTTCCATTGCAGACACCTCTCTCCTGACAAACCAGTTCACCCCTCATCTGTATTCATGTCTTCCAGGGGATCATGTTGGCTGGAGATGGCTACAGGGGCAAAACCTCCCCCCACACCCCAAATGAGAGATTTGAAGGAGCCACTGTCCTCAAAGCCCTCAAGGTACAGCTCCCTCTTCCTTCTCCTCCTCCTGTGCCCTCCCTCCCATTCTGCACATAACACTGACCCCTCCTGGCCTTTCTCCTTGCCCAGTATGGCTACGAGGGCCGTGTCCCGCTGAAGAGTGCCCGGCTGTTCTACGACATCAGTGAGAAGGCTCGCAGGATCGTCGAGTCCTACTTCCTGCTCAACTCCACACTCTACTTCTCCTACACACACCTGGTGTGCCGCACCGCCCTCTCTGGTGAGGAATTGGAGCTAGCAGTGGAGCAGGGAGGATGGCAGGGGTTCAGCCCTCCGTGGGGGCTTTATGAATGGGGGGTCAGAGTAGCTCCATTTTGCTTGATGTTTAAATTGGTGGCCAAGGGCTGGGCAAAGTCAGCATCCCACAGCAGCAAAAAGTGGGCACTGCTGTCCCAAAGGAGCTCATTTGTTATGTCTCTTAATTTTCATGTCTGCAACTCTTCTGTTTTCTCCTCCCTCTTCTCTTGCCTCCTCTGTCTTTCCCTTCTCCTTTCCACCCCAGTCCCAGCTCTCCATCTCGCTTCCCTGCAGTAAGGAACAGGCAGACCTGTGCAGATCTGAGTCCTTAGATGTTGCCTTTTCTCCCCAGCCATTCCTTTCCTTCTCTCACCTGTGAACATCATCCAATGTGGGGTCAGGGTAGGCTCCCACCCCATGATGAGACCCCGCAGAGCATGGCATTTCCATCTCATCCACCCCTTCTCCTTCCCCCTTCTTCCACATGGTTCTGCCTAGGCCAGCAGGAGAGAAGGAATGATCTGAGCCATCCCATCCATGCTGACAACTGCCTCTTGGACCCCGAGGCCAACGAGTGCTGGAAGGAGCCTCCTGCCTACACCTTTCGGGATTACAGGTAGGAAGGAAGGGAGGGGATCTCCCTAGGGACTTCCCTCCCTCTGGCTGTCCCCCACCTGTGGCTTAGTGGAGCAGTGTGGGATCTGTCCACGAGGTGGGGGTCAGCCTTGAGACCTCCCCAGTGCTGCCCTTACGGGGATCTCCCACTTCCTCCCCCAGTGCCCTCCTGTACATGAACGCAGATTTCGAAGGCGGCGAGTTCATTTTCACGGAGATGGATGCCAAAACTGTGACGGTGAGTTGGTGCTGCGGGCCAAAAGCTGTTCCTCAGTAGTCCATGCTGAGGGCTCTGCACTTCCCTGGGCAGCCTGCAGCTCCTAACTTGCAAACAGCCCATACAAAATCCTGCTGCAGAGGAGCACAGACCTTCTGTTTCTCCCCACCCCCAGTGCCGGCAAAGGGCTGGCTGGTAGTTGTCCCTGCCTGGAGGACTGCTGAGCTGCCACCCCATCTCGTGGTCAAACATGAACTGGTGCCTGCACAGATGCAGTGCCTGATCCAAGTCTCTTCTTCCAGAGTGTGTCACCGTGATGGACATCAGACCCTGAGAGGGATGTGGCTCAGGCATGAGCCCTCACCTCTGTTTGTGGCCATTAAGGAAGCTGGGCACTCACTTTGTGGTTGAACAGAGGTCTGGGCACCCTGCTGGGGTCTCTGGAGGAGCTGGAGGGTAGATTGGGTCTACTTAAGTGCCTGAGGGTCGATTTGATTGGCACTTCTGCTCCCTCCTGAGGTCCTGCAGGACTCTTGTGGGCTCTGCCAAGAGAAGAAAGAAAGAGATGTTTCACAGCCATGCCAGGCTTACCCTGGATGTCCCTGGAGTTACACCATGGCCCCATTTTGCTCTAGGTGGTCAGCTATAGTTTTGCAGAGACTCCATGCCACTGTCGTTTCTGCACGATGTCTGCACAGCAGGAGCAAGCTTCACACCTGCCTATTTACTCCACACATTTTCCCAGGCACGCCTAGAGCTCTACATGTCCCCCAGAGCAGCTGAGCAGGTCCTGGGGCGATGCAAAGGGATGTCCAGTGAGGTCCCAGGCCCTGGACCATGGTGAGCCTGGCCACAGCCAGCACGTGCAGCTCCTTGCCAGCCTGCTGTTGCTGTTTCCCTGCAGGCCTCCATCAAGCCCAAGTGTGGGAGAATGATCAGCTTCTCGTCGGGTGGCGAGAACCCCCACGGGGTGAAGGCGGTCACCAAAGGCCAGCGGTGCGCTGTGGCTCTCTGGTTCACCTTGGACCCTCTTTACAGAGAGCTGGTGAGTCCCTCCATTCTGCTGTGAGGGGAGTTGGGGCATAGCCAGCATCCCACAGGAGCCAGGACCATCTTATTCTCCAGTCCCAGTCCATCTGTTTTCCTCCCATTACACCTCCCACAGCAGCATTCCCATGATATGAGCTGGTGGTCCTGGGGCAGGTTTTTGCTGCCAGTCCTGCTCCTGGGCACCCGTTGCCCTTGGCCCGTGGGGTGCAGTGCTGGGCTGGGGTGCTGAGTGGGGCATGGAAGGGCTCCGTGCAGGGCTGGGCTGGCCATTTCTGACACCTAGTGGCAGCAGCCTGATGGATGGGGAACTCCTCCAGAGCCGTCCACAGCTCAGAGTGCTGTGCTGAGTCGTGCTGCTAAGTCTGCTCATAGGCATTTTGGCCACCTGAAGTCCATGGCTCTGGGCACCCAAGGTGCCTTGCAAGATCTGGGTTGTGATGCCTTTCACCAGGCACCCTCCACATTCTGTTTTAAAAAGCTGCTGTTCCAGCCCCTGCCTCTCTTTGATAGCAATTCTGGTCTGTAGAAATAAAAGATACAAGACCAAGCAAAACTAAATGCATTGAGAATGCAAACCCCTTGTTCCTTTCCCTTGTGATGGAGGTGGGCTGCAAGGTTTGGGGAAAAGCTTCTTTTCAGCCATGTACTTCAATGTCTCTCAGATTTTTTGCACTAGCAGAAATTCCTCCAGGCTTGGTGCCTGTGTGGTAGGAGATCAGCCCTGCCCAGGGAGCTGGAAATCAGCCTCAAGTGGAGGGGACAGAAGGAGGCTGTGCTGCAGCAGTGGCTGCTGGTGGAGTGTGATAAGGGAGCTGCAAAACATCAGCTCTGCCCCAACCACTGCAGCCCTGCAGGGAGGAGAAAATCGGGTATTGAGGGGGAAAGGATTTGATTTATTTTGCCCAGGAAATCCCCAGCTCGAGTCCCAGGCTCTCCCCATCCTCTCACCTACACTGCTGGTTCTGGCGTAAAGTCCTTGCTGCATGTCCTCCCGGCAGCCTGAGCCTCACTGAATTAGCTGGAGCAGGCACTGAAGCTCTGCTGTTACCATTTCATCGCTTCCCCTCTTGCAGGAACGAATCCAGGCAGATGAAGTGATTGCAATGTTGGACCAGGAGCATCTAGGACCCAGTGAAATGAACATCAACCCAAAGGATGAGCTATGAACTAGGCCAAAGACTTTTTCTATTAAATATTTATTTAATATTGTTATTCTTATTAGAACCCTTCTATTTTTGTACAGAGATGCTGTATAAATTAACAGGTTAATATGATTGTGGAGTTTCAGGAGTGCCTCTTCTGTGTTTAGCACAGCTTTTGCTGGAACCCTCATCCTTATGCCAGCATCTCCTGGTGGGGCTGACTCTGCTTCCAGCATTCCCTGTTCTTCTCTAGCACTTCTCAGGACTCATTCAAGCCCACTCTACACCCTCGGAGAATCTATTTTTTTTCTTTTTCAACCAAAAATAGCTGCTTCTCTTTCGCATCTGCTGGAGAAATATCTCAGGTGTCCTAAGGCACCAGTCTTCCTCCTCCTGCTTCCTCTTAGGGGAAATTGGGGCACGAAAACTGGAGTAATGACTGTCCCTCACCATTTGAAATATGCCTTTAAGGGGAAAAAACAAAGGAAAACCCAAATCCTAGCAAAATGAAGATACCTCTGGAGCCATGCAAAGTTGGTGTTTGGGCATTAATTCTGAGCAGAGCTTCCGGAAATCAGCTGCTGAGCAGGGGCATGAGCTGTGCACGGGCATGAAAGGATGTGATTTGCAGCTGACTCTGGTGAAATAGGGTCTGTCACTCATGTTCATTCCCTTCTCTTGCTAATGGCCTGGGAACATGAAGGATGCTGTTTCACACTGCATACTTAGAGCTTCCAGCCCAGTCTGCCTCTGGTAGAACCCAAAGTTTGCAGTCATAATTTCCAAGTTCCTGTTGCAAAGTAGCTTAGGAAGAACCATGGTGTTGGATGGTCACGGTGCAGCTCTGTACTCTGGGTGTCCTGGCTGCATCCTCCCATCCTGGCAGTGCAGAAGCAGCAGATGTTCATGGTGTAGTAGTATCTATTTGCTCAGAGTGGTTCTGACCCAGCCTGTTGCAGTGAAAGCACTTTTTGCAAGTAGTCAAGTAACTGCTGCTAAGCCAGTAAATCATCCCTCCCCAGCTATTAAATTTAGTCCTGTGTGTGGGATCAGAGCAGCCCCATCTCAATCAGAACAGGCACTGAGCCACAGAATTGCTGTCCCAGACCTAAGGACAGCTTTTATTTTGACCCAGCAGCTGCTTCTGCTGCTGGAACGCAGTTCCTAAAAGGCAGATTTTAGCAACCTTGAAATTACTGCAAGGCTGCAATCTATCCAGAAAACACTGCAGGGACCTTTGCTGGAGTTCACATCCTTGAGCAGCTTTGCTCAGCTGCCTGCTGCATTGGCTCTTTCTTCAGTCCTTTTCTGCTCCCCTCTGCCAGTTTTGGCATTCCCAGGACTTAAAATCTGCAATAGAGAATTGTCTTTGCTCCTGCAGCTTGTTTCTATTCAAACCTCCCAGGCTCAGAAGCCCCCTCTTCCCATCCAGTCACTGGCTGCAAAGGCTGTAGACAAGGATTGTCCTTCTGTAGAGACCTCCTCAAAAGCTGGTCCTGGGCAAGACGGGGGGGGAACTCTGTGCCTGTGGAAAAACAAGTGCCCAGACTGTGAAGAGGGCACTATTACCGCCTAGAAAATGCTGGAAGAGTTTTTTGCTGCACTTCCTCCAATGCTGAATCTGCAGAGGAAAAAGCTCTGGGTGTTTCTGAGCCACCAGCATTGCTTATTCCTTTGAGGTTATCTCCCTTCCTCAAAGATGGTTGAAAAGATTCATCATGTGGGCTCCCCAAAGAACTGCCCCAGGTCTCTGCCTTCAAAGAGCCTTCCCTGCTTTAGTGCCTCTTCTGTAAGTGCTTAACGCCCCCTCCCCCTTTTCAAAACAGCCAGAGGAGAAGCTGGGGGGAAGGAGGGGGGGGCAGCTGTTCAGTTTGGAGAGCTGACACCCATTTCATTGTCCCTCCACATGCACCACGCTGCTGCATCCAAGGCTTGACTCCTAATGCTGCACCTTCTGCATGGCTCTGTGCTGCCATCCCCCAACAACCATTACCCAAGTGCATCCTGCAGAGCTGCCCCTCGGCGCAGCCCCAGCCCTCCCAGGGATCCCACCAGCTGGTT
Organism: Coloeus monedula; assembly: GCF_965178545.1. Taxonomy (NCBI): domain Eukaryota; kingdom Metazoa; phylum Chordata; class Aves; order Passeriformes; family Corvidae; genus Coloeus; species Coloeus monedula. The sequence goes on from NC_138790.1 coordinate 15,666,593, forward strand.
CTCCTGTGAGGAGGTGCAGGGGCTGGCACAGGTCATGGTTTGTTTGCTGCTGTGGTGGTCAGCCAGAGCTGTGTCTAAATCCAGGGAAAATAAACTAAACACATCTGTGCCTGTCTTTGTCTTTCTTCAGTGAAATGTTAGAAGGAGAGATCAAGGAATTTGGGGTCTGCTTCATGATGGTATCTGTCCCTTTGGGGTTTCCTGCCTTAGACCTTAGAGCAGAGCCCCCTCTCCATGCTGGAGGAGCGTGGATTGTGTGTGTGGGCTTCTGGCTGCCTGTCCATCTCCCTTGCTCTGTATCCAGCTGTGCAGTAACTTCCATACCATGGACATGCTTCAGGCAGTTTGGTGAGCAGAGGGAGTCACAGCCCCTGTGCACTGCTGGGGTGTGAAGGGCCACAGACACCTCAGTGAAACAGTTTTGGTGCAGCACCATGGAGCAGCCTCAGGGGGATGCAATATTTCAGGACTCAGTTGCAGACATGGCCCCTGAATCCCCAAGAAGGGAAAAGACTCTGCGCTGCCTGGGCCATGCTGTTCACTGCACTGCTCTGCCAATGGGACCTGCTGGCAGCCTGAGCCAGGCTGAAGCCAGGAAATGGGAATGCAGTGAGTCAAAGGCACTTCTCCTGTTTGTTTGTTTTTCCAGCTCTCTGCTCTGGCAAAGTCTAGCTCAGAAGTTGATCTGTATTTCTGCTGCAACAGCAGAGGTGGGTGCCAAGTTTATTGGCACTCTGTAGCCTCACAGGCGCAAGTGGCAGAGCTCTTTGGGGTAAAATACAACACAGGTTCTTGTGTCCCAGTGGGATGGGTTGCCACCAAGGTGGCTTGGACTCTGAGAAATTAATTTTAACTCTTAGATTTGATGCAGGGGCCTAGTATCTGGCAGAGATGTCAGGGTCACATCCAGAGTGCCTCAGAGCACCTGCATCCCTGTGAAAAGAAAGCTGACGACAATACTGAACATATACACTCCTCCTTGGTCAAATATGCCCCAGGGACAACCTGCACTTACATTTTTGCTTCCTCCTACTTCAGTTCACATTGTTACTCCTCTCTTGACCTGCCAGTCTAGTAATTGCTGCTTCCCAAAGCCCCATCGTGAAGCAGCTCCGCAGGGAGGCAGTGCCTGCAGTCACAGCACTGAGCACAAAGCTGATGTGCATTCCAGAGCACACTTCATGGCTCCCAGGCCAGCTCCGAGCTCCTCTAGCCAAGGCTTGGCCACCAAAGAGAAGCACAACCCACTTAGGTGTTGGTCATGTGTTATACATTCCCCAGTTCTATCACCAGCAACAGGAGCCTTTTGGAGATGGAGGTGGTTGAACTGTGCCTTAGTTCCTTGTGCACTCTGCCATGCCCTTCCCAATAATAATAATAATAATAATAATAATAATAATAATAGTAGAGTGGGATTAGCAGGGTTGATTTATGACAGTCAGCGAGGAAAAAAAAAACAACAACTCCCCATAAAGGAAATGTAATGGAATTTAAAAGTATTTAAAACAACAACTGAGGTGGTTCTGTGTGTGTGTGCATGCGTTTGGGTGTGGATGTGGTTTTGAAAGTGAAGCCTGCATGGTGTTACTCCATGCCAGGGGACCTTCACTACCAAGAGGATTTGTTTTGTTTTGTTTTGATGCCCAAGTGGGCCCAAGCCAAGTTCACTTGCCCATTACACAAAGCTGCTGTAGGTTGTGGGGAGCCTGGAGGAGCCTGCTCTGTGCCACAGGCATGTCTCAGCAAAGGGAGGTCAGTCATATTTCAGGACAATACAGATGAAATGATGCCTGCATTAAGGACAGGATTGCACTTTGCAGCCAGGGATTCAGCAACAGAGTGTGAAGAGCCAGTGAGAGCAAAAGCACCAAGGCTTGGGGAGCAGTGGCTAACAGGAGTCATGACAGCCCAGCAAGGTACCTGATGCCTCATGCAGAGGGTAGGAGCATGGAAAACACCTTGTGTAAGTGAAAAACCTCCAAGAGAGGCCAGCAGAAAGTCTGAGGCTGAGCCCCCTTGGGCTGTAAATGCCTTACTCCAAGTGGCTGCAGAAAGCTTCTCTCCAGCCAAAAGCTCACCCCTGAAACATCACCTGAAAATAAGACTTGTGGGTACTTACAAGTTGCTGAATCTACACTCAAGACTGAAATACCTAAACCTCTTTTTGTCTAGTGGCTGCAGTCTAAAGAAACCTGGACATTCCATAGGCATTAGCCTGAGAGACTTTCTGAGGCATTAATTTTAAGCAACTGAACCTTGCCAATATTGTTGTGGAGGCTTAGGGCCATGTGGACAGTGAGTCTCCAACAACAAGAGGGAAAAGATGTGGGCAGAACAAGGAGATGGAGTTTGCACTGAGCCCTGCTCATCCTTCCTGCTTACACCTGGGCAGAGCCAACCTGAGCACTTACAGGCAGCTGAACATCTTCCCATGAAAAACTGTCATTAAAAAAAATAGGTTGTTTCCTCCTGTCCACACCCTTGCCCAGCCGGGATGGGGAGGGGGGAGGAGAGAGAAAAAAGAACAAAACAGCTGGCAGTGAGATAAAACTGGGCTAGTCCTGCTTCGGGGAAGAGCTATATTAAAAGAGAAAAGAAGTATGTCTTTTGTTTCCACAACTGCTCCTTATGTCCACACCCCACTGTAAGAGCCACCTTTTCCTGGGGGAAGTGTTCCTGCTTGTCTGTGCATTGGGGTATGACCCTGGCCAGGTCCCAAGACACTGTGCTCTTCCCCACGTGTGGATGGGCCCATTTAGATGTGTGCTGCTCCTCCCACCAGCCCATTTCCACACCAGCACCCAGACAGATGGGATGCCCTGGTGTCAGTGAGAGCACCAGAACCAACAGGCAGCCATGCACAGTCAGATCCTGCACTGTTGTTCACCCCAAGCACAGCCCTGCCTTCACGTTGGGCCTGGGGCTCCACATGGACAGGTCCAATAGATGTCCCTGAGAGCAACAGAGCTCCCCAGTATCCTCTGGGAGCACGGTGCAGTGTGTGTGGGCCACCTGACCATCCCCCCAGTGGAAACTGCTGTCTCCACAGCTCTAGAGGTTACCACGGCCAGCCCAGAATTGCTTTTATCTTGTTTTAAACACATGGTGAAAGCTGGCACTGAGTTTGTTTCCTTCTCATTTAGCAAAACTTTTGTTATGCAGAAAAACAAAAATCATAAATGTCAGCACGTCCCAACCTCCTGGCCATCATCCAACCCCACAAAAAATAAGTGCAGCACACTAGAGGAATTTGATAAAGCAAAACAGGTGACTCAGAGAGCTGCCTGGCCATTCTCACCTTGTTTCTGGTTGAAAGCACCCCTGAACTTCAGGGGAGGGGGTCCAGCTGTGGTCCAGCCGGGCAGCAGCGTGCGGGGCTGTGGTGGCAGGGTACAAGTGCAGGAGCCTGCAGTATGTGCCCTGGTGGGAGCCATGGTGGGAGCAGGCACCGTGGGGGCCCTGCGGGCAAAGAGAGCAGGCTGGTGAGTGGCCACCCTTGGCAAAGGAGCAAGTCAGCTAATGATTGTTTCCAGGGATGGTTTGGGTAACAAGAACGGCAATTCTAGTAGGTATTTCCTGAAGCTGAGCAGGGCAGGGCAGGGGGAATTAATATGAGCTCAGTTTAGCTTCTACTCCTCCTTTATTTGTAATGAGATTAGCAGCAGAGATGGCAGCGCACCATCTCCTGCTGCCGCGATGGGGTGAGCTGATAAGCAGCTCCTGCCCGGCCTTGCGTGCAAGCCCAGCAGCTGAGCCACGAGGGGAAAAACACCACAAAAAACCACCCTGCCATCACACATGGCTTTTTTGCAATGGTCCTAAGCTCGGGGGTAAAATATTGCATCAGACTGGCCGGGCTGATCCCGGCAGTGTCAGGGGTGTTGCTGATACCCCAGCGCAGCCCAGGGTCACATCATCTCCTTGCAGTGCTTCTGCACCTAATGTCAGCTGAAAGCATCAGGTTAAAGGCTTTTCCCCGCTTTACTGGTGAGACATGAGGCCACCACTTGCCACCAATGTGCCTTGGGCAGCCCCAGTGCAAGAAATGAGAGTGGTTGATCTGACTGCATTGAGGCAGAAGCAGCGAAGAAGCGTGACTGCCCTGCAGAGCATCTCCCAGCTGCTCACAATGCTGTAACTGGACTGTAGCAAAGGTGAAGAAGCTGTCTTAAGATTTCCCCCCCACAGAGAGGAGAACATGGATCCCCTGACAAACTTTGAAAAAATCTTCATTGCACCCATGACAAGGTCTGTTCATGGCAAACCCAGAGCCACCTCTGAGAGTACATAGCCCTAAGTAGGGGAATTTTGTCTGTGAAACCACTGAAATCACCCCCACCTGTATTTTAAAGTCTTGTATTAGTTACAGCAACCAAACATGCATGGGCCAAGTGTACCCATCCAGGGCAGAAGCTCCAGCTGTGGGGCACCTTGGTACCTGGTTTATCCTTGCAGGGGTCCCTGCAACCATTGGGCACACCTGAGGTGATGGCCAAGCCTGAGGTCCCCTTCAGCATGTTGTCACTGGCTGCATTGCCCCAAGCCAGGATGCCCATGAAAGCCATCTGTGGTGACATGCATTTCTCACCAAGTCCTTTTCATTGAGCCAAATCAACGTGTGCCCATAGCTCAGGGGTGACCAAGCTGCTACAGGGGGAAGTTGCCCACTCATGGGGTGATTGTGGGGGGCTGCTCCCACCACCACACGGGGAAAAACAACCTACCTGCATCTTAAAACCAGTTTGTGGCTCCCAGGCACCTGGGAGTTGTTTTTTCATCTTTCATTTTGACACCTCATGTGAGAGGCTGGGAGCTGGCATTCACTGCTCCTGTGGTGCCAGCTCCGAGATAGTTTTATTTGATTTGCCAACCAAAATGGGTGGAAGGGTGGAGACTGTATTTTCCCCTTCATTTTTGTTTTCAAAAAACCCTTCTGGCCCTGGGTGAGGCAGAGTAGTTTCATGTCTATCTACTCTGTGACAGTTACCTGCCTACAGCATCAGGGCACAGCCTGGCTCCTCCAAGCAGAACTGGGTGTGGGTAGATGGGCTCCCTGTCTAGGCGGGGAAAGCCTTCGGCCACCTCCCACGGCATTTTTTTCCCCCCACTAAGCACACTGGAAAAAGCTGCTGTGTGAGCCCCTCCTTCCTTCCTCTGGCCAGAGGGTCAAAGGAAAAATAGAGTCTTTCATATGAGCAGCTCGTGGCACTGGGAGAGGATGGGGCAGGCTGTGAACTCCCCATCAGCAGTGGGGTGATGGCCGCACTCATTTTGCACAGCTGCAGGGCAGGGGTTTGTCACTAAAGGTCCCCAGGGAAAGCCCTGAGCCGCGTGTGGTTGACACCCTGAGGTGCTCTGAGCAAACACTTTGAGAATACCCATCCCCACACCGAAATGTGTCCCCGACTCTTCGGGATGGGATGAAGTGCATACGGACTTTCCCTGGAGCATGGCTGCACCCTGTGCATCCCCAGGTGACTCACACAGCCTTCACAGCATCTCTGCAAGCAGAGCAGCCCGGGAGGCTTTTTCCATCCTGCTCGCGGCTATGAAGAGACGGATGTTCACGTGCATCTTCCAAAAGTTCAGCCGCCAGCAAATGATGTGCTGTGCTCTTCTGTGCCCAGCAACCTGCCAGGTCCACGCTGCCAGCCGCAAGCCCACCGTGCTGCCACCAGGCTTCCCGGGCAACTCGGGCTTGCCCACCCTTCTGGAGCCTCCTGAGAGGCCGCGGGGAAAGTAAACGTGCTTGCACCGAAGCCAGGCGCTGCAGGGAGCGAGAAACCCTGGCTGAGGAGCACACACCCTGCCCTGCTCAGCTGGCACCGTGCACGTCCCTCCCTGTTCGCCGCCGTGCTGCCCCTGCAGCCACGACCCGCACCCTGCTAATGAGTCTTTAGCAGTTCCCCTTGAGGTGGAAGATGCCACATCCTTTTCAGACTAATTACGCTGAAACAAAAGGGGAGATACACCATACCAGGAATGCTACCAAGCCTGTGAGTCCCCCACCCAGCGGGATGAGGTGGGAGCTCTGGATGGCACGGATACAGCAGCCAGCCTCCCACTCTTGCTCAACTGCTGGCGCCACCAGACGAAAGATAACAAACATCTCTCCTGCTCTTGTGATGGGCCTAGCAGCAAATGAAAATTTCCAGGTCAGAAGCTGCTGCTGGGTAGCCCATGCTCCAGGCTATGGGGAAAAGCTGCAATCCCAAATTGCTCCCACTGTGAGCACTGCATAGTCCTGGGAGACCCAAGTGCTGCACACCCCAGGCACTGCCCTGGGTCCTCCCCTGCTGCCTTCAAACTGCATCTCACTTCCAGCACTTCCACCCTTCCCAAGAAATCACATGGCTGCAGCTAATTCCTTCTAAACGCCTGCAACTTCTGGGGAAAACCCAACAGGACTTTTTGCTTTGCCCTCCTTCAGTAGCTCTGCAAGCCATTAGTCACCGTGCATTAGTCTGAGGGCAGCTCTGCCTTGCAGACACACTTGCTATAAACAGGGATTAATGCACCAAAGGGATCATCCTGTTCTAACCTAGGAGGGGGAAAAGGGCAGAGTGCTGCCTGGAACACAGGCCAGCTCTGGGAGCATCACCTTGACCTTTTCCCTCCCTGCCATGCCTGGCCACCCCAGTCAGCATTGCTCTGCTCTCACTCACAGTGGGGGATGCTCACAGCCAGCTAAAGCAGCATTCATGGGAAGCAAATCAGGCTTAGAAAATTTTCCTGTATTAGTACAGATAGTTGTCTTGGCCATCCTTTTCTGCAGCCTCACTGGGTTTGATTTGCCTGTCCCAACTAGCTGAGAACCTTGTCAAAGCTATTCCAGATGCCCTGGCCTAACCAGGCATGCAAGGGTTAACCTGTGTGCTCCTTGGACCCAGCATCACCTCACTTCAAGTGCAGATGTGAGACCCAAGAGCTACAGTTTCTTCCCATCTAGATTCTCTTGCTGGGCTTCACGTCCTGCGAAACACCTTGGCATCTCTTTTCTGCTTCCTGGCCATGGGGGCACTAATACAAAAACAACAGCAAACAAATAAACAAACAAAAATCCAATTTCTGTCAGCTCTCTGGTTCCTGGGGCCTCTTCAGACAGCAGCTGGTCACTGCCTGCATAGGATCCAGGGTGCCTTCACCTCCTCACCTGCCCATCTTTCTGTGGCTGCTGGCAACCCATGTCCAATTTCCTCACCTCCGAGGCAAGGCTGAAGTCATCTGAGACAGCTGCTGCCCATGGCCTGACTGTAACGTACTTGGCTTGATGGTTACTCGCTAATATTTTACCCTTGGGTGAAACGATAAGGTTCTGGGCCAGGTGGAACACGTTCAGCCATCTCTTCTTGAGGGCAAGCTGAGTCACTGCTGTTAGAGTTGTGCAAAATCAAGGTTGTGTGTGGTTTTGGTGCATGCGTTTTTACTGTGAGCCCTTAACCTCCAATGCACAGCACAATCCTGCCTGCTGATAGCTCCTAAACACTGACTTCCTCCTGTTCAATCACTAATTATGCAGCAGGAAAGCCAAAATATAAACTGTAATAGAAGCAACTGTATTGCTACCCAGTCACTTAAAGGTAGAATAAAACTTTTCTCTAAGGAGGGCAAATCACCCTCAGTGGCAGCCAGGAACCACCACAGGCTGCTCCTCCAGCTAAGGGAAGCCCTGCTTAGGATTTTCAAAGGATGTTGTGGGTTTGAGGCTCAGGCCAGAGGGAGAGGACTGGCTCCCACATGCCAGTGCTCAGGGCTGGGTAGCCTTGAGAGGCCAAATACTGCCCTGAGGGGAGGGCACTGGGCACTGCTCCTGGGCCAGGCTTCTTACACACAGGCATTGCAGCATCTTCTAGGCACAGCAGGTGGAGATGATCCATTACCTCCTGTTTCTGTGGAAAACATCTCCAAGAAATACTCTTGTTCCCCTTCAGGCCAGCAACTCTCTACAGGCTCAGCAAGGGGCTGCTTGACCGTGTCCTTGGAAAAAGAAATCAATGCCTTTATCTTGCATTTTGCCACAGTGCGTGGATAATTTGATGCAATTGTGTAGCCACCCACGCCTTTAATTAATCAAAGAGTTTTTCACGCAGCACTGTGCAATATTTTATTTCCTAACGTCCCTGCTATGGTGTACTTGGGTCTGTTGCAACGTTTCTTACCCAATTCCAGCACTGAGAGCTATGCAGCCAAGAAGAAGATGGATCACATGTGTAGAAATCTTCAGCGTTGTCTCCAGAGGTGACTGCCAAGGAATCAGAAGCTGAATTAATCAGAGGCTCACAAAGAGATTTGGGAAAACAAAAAAACCCAAAAAAATAACCCAAACCAAACAAACCACAAAAAAAGAACCAGCCAACAAATGAAAACAACTTCAGGAAGAAAACAGGAAGAAGTCAGCAGATTTCCTGGGATTCCACTTAGGAAGCTCAGGAAAAACTGGAGGACATCAGAGGTTCTCTTAAAAAACTGGGAAACACCTTGCTAGAGTTCACTGTTCTAGGACAGAGCTGAAAATCCCTTCCAAGGGGCCACCCCAACATCCTCCCCTTCTGACCTGCTCCTGCCCAGCTTCATGTTGGTGCTGCTGATGGGGAGAGGGAAGTGCAGGTAAAGCCTGGAGATGGTTGGGCTCAATGCTGAACACCTGAACAGAAGTGCCTGAAAAATGCCTGTCCACACGTGAGAGCTGAGCACCCAGCCCACACCTTTGAGTGCAAATGAGTGGTTTGGATTCCCTGCAGAACATGAGACCCCAGCCAGGAAAACCCTGCTGGGCCTGGAGACTGAGGCAGGGGTGAGCAGCGGGGGTGACTTGCTGCCGAGGAGAGAGGTGGCCCCACACCAAGCACTGCCCACGACTGCCAGCACAGCACCGTTCTCCACCTGCCAGCCAAGGTGGGTGCCCTCCTCTCCAGCTCCCCAGCTTCCCCTTGGGAGCTGCACAGCGTCTCCATGGCACAGCCCCGAGCTGCAGCGGGTGCCTGCCCAGCGCTGGGGGGTTTCTCACATTTGGCCTCCCCGGAGCAGGATCCACGTGTGCCAGGGTGAGCTTTGAAAGATGAACCATCAAACTGAGCCGCAGCAGCTCTCAGCCCCCGGGCCAGCAGCCCCCGGGCAGCAGCGCCCCGGAGCCGCACAGGTGCACGGGGGGTGCCGGCAGCCGCAGGCTCTGGCGGGGTGCCGGGGTCCCCACCCAGACTGGCTGGGCTGGCTGCCGTGGGAGCTGTGCCGGCCGCCGCTGCTCCTGCAGCCAGGTGCTGCTGTGGGAGTTCCTGGCTGCGGCGTGTGCGCTCTGCAAAATACCCGGCGCTATTTTCTCAGCTGGAAGAAGCGATGTGTATCGCTCTGGCAGGGAAGACTTCTGCAGCCAGGGCTCTGGGTGTGTGCGGGAAGGGAAGGTGCAGCACCCCTCCTGGCCCTCGGGCAGGGCACGCACGATGCTCGGAGCCCGGGGCGCTGGTGCTGGGAGCCCGGAGCGCTGGGGCACACTGGCTTTGGCTGTGGGGTGTTGCAGCACGGGGCACTCATGCAGGGCTGCTGCCTCCAATGTGCCTCCTGGAGTGGGCAGGCTCTGGCTCTGAAAGCATCTCTGGGCAGAGGTTCGCCAGCGAAAGGCACAGCTTCGGGCTTCTCGCACCCAAGAGCTGCCTGGGGTGAGAGTAGACATCTCTCCTGGTTTGGCAGCTGATGGGTTTTGGTCTTCATCTTCTGAATTTCTCATTTGTGCTGGTGTGGGTTGGAATGGACACAACACTGGGGATCCCCTGTGTACACGGCAAAGGGCAGCACGGCAGCAGCTTTCCCAAAAGGCAGCTGCAGGAAGAAGATTCGTTCTGGAACACCAACAAGTCACTCGCTTATTCCACCCATGCAAAATAAACAAACAGGAGCTGCTGCTGCCGCCCTTGCACGTGGGGTGCAGGGGGTGAGAAGAGGCGGCTTTCTGAACTCGTGCCCACGCTGTGAGCACAGGAGGTGGCCGGGGGGGACGCGCAGCTCCCCGGGGCTGGAGCGGAGCCCCGCACCCCGAGCTGCGGTGCCGAGCGGGACCGCCAGGGGGCAGTGGCTGCCCGGCCGCGCTCGGGGCTCTGCCCTCCTCTTGGGATGCCGGCTCCGCGAATCCCGGCCGCGCTCGGGGATCTGCCCTCCTTTTGGGATGCCGGCTCCGCGAATCCCGGCCGCGCTCGGGGCTCTGCCCTCCTCTTGGGATGCCGGCTCCGCGAATCCCGGCCGCGCGGGGGGCGATGGGCGCGGGAGAGAGAGTCCTGCCTCCTGTGCAGCCCGATCTCCCCTCACCTCAATTGTTGGGTTTTCTTTCTTTTTTTTTTCTTTTTTTTTTTTTTTAATGCAAGTTTGGATCTTCTCTTTCTCTTCCTCTCCTCTCCTCTCCTCTCCTCTCCTCTCCTCTCCTCTCCTCTCCTCTCCTCTCCTCTCCTCTCCTCTCCTCTCCTCTCCTCTCCTCTCCTCTCCTCTCCTCTCCTCTCCTCTCCTCTCCTCTCCTCTCCTCTCCTCTCCTCTCCTCTCCCCTCTCCTCTCTCCTCTCCTCTCCTCTCCTCTCCTCTCCTCTCCTCTCCTCTCCTCTCCTCTCCTCTCCTCTCCTCTCCTCTCCTCTCCTCTCCTCTCCTCTCCTCTCCTCTCCTCTCCTCTCCTCTCCTCTCCTCTCCTCTCCTCTCCTCTCCTCTCCTCTCCTCTCCTCTCCTCTCTCCATTTTTTTTCAGACTGCTCCAAGACACTCATTTTGAGACTGCTGACAGTTGAACAGAAGAAGAAAAGCACCATCTCTTCCCCAGACCTGCTGATTTGTTTCATTTTCCCCCTTTTTCTCTTCAGCCCCTGCACCAGTTTCTTTGCTGCACATGGCTGTGCCATGACAGCATCTCTCTCAGTGCAGCCACAAGCTTTAGGAACTCAGCAAAGCTGATTGTACAGTCAGAGCCACCCTGCTAAATATTAACAAACAAGCTTAGTCTTCCCTTGGCCTTGATGCAGGCAATAATGAGACCACATCTTCCAGGCATGATTCAGAGTGGGAGTCTAATATGCTCTGAACGGCTCCCCAAGGACTTTCTTGCCACTGATTGTGCAGGGAGCCTAATCTCCTACCCTAGGCCGTTGGGAGAGACAATGTAAGCATCTCCCTTGCATGCTGTAATGGTTGGTATCAGCCCAGCTGCTGGTGAGTAATTGCTGAGCGTGCCAGCAGGCACACACCTCCTGTTGGAGCATGTATCCCCATCATCCAGGGAAGTGGCACAGCCAGAAAGCCACTGGCTGCTGTGCCCACATTACCACAAAGGCAAAGGGCAGTGCCCTGCAACAGCAGCTAGAAAATCAGCTGAATGGTGTATGGCAACCCCCTCCAAGCAATCTGAGAGCACTCAAACTGCAATCCGGTTGTCCAGCAGGGTGACACATGGCACTGCTGTGACTGCAGTCACCAAGGCAGAAGCACACTGGGCACCATCAATGTCCTCAGGTGTAGCAGGGACCCTTCAGGCCTTGGCTTCAATGCTACAGGCACACAGTCACTGTATACCACCCCCCAGTGATGCCCCTTGGCGCTCATCCATGCCCTGGACCTGTAGCTGCAGGCCCCTTGTCCTGCCCCAAATCCTGCATCTCCTGCTCCTTAATCCCACAAAGTCTTTCCTTCACTCACCTGTGGCCCCAGGCACTTGGCTCATTTCATGAAGGCAGAGCTGATGTTCCTAAGAATAAAACATAAAACACTAGGAGTGTTTGCAAGGAAGTCAAAACATTTTAACAAAACCAGTTAATTCCCCCAACACCCCAAAAAAAGGGCTTTGACCAGTTTGAGCCAAGGAAGCCCACAGCCACACTCACCCAGCAGCAGGCACGGCTGTGATGGGCAGCCCAGCAACATCCACAGGCACACAAATGGGGTGCAGAGGGGTTCTGACTCCTCAGGGAATTAAGGGCACCTACTAACAGCAATGCATACGAATCTAAAACCACCTGGTTTCACAGCACTGATGTTAAGACCTTGTGGGAAGGAATCCATACAGTTAGAGAGGCTGGGCATATATCAGTTGATGGGGCCCAGACCAGGATAGCAAAGCTGTAGCAAAGGACAACTACCATACACCTCTGAATAAAATTTTGGCTCCTTCATCTTAGGGAAGGAAGCTGGGAGAAAGCCACAGCCAGTCCTTGCCAACAGAGCATCAAGATAATCTTCCTTCCTGTTTATTTGACCTTCATGGCCAGGGTATCCAAATACCAGCAATAAGGCTCCAAAACTCCAGCCTCCAGATTTTGTTGTGTGCTCAGGAAGACAATTCTGCCATGGGTCACAGAGAGGCAAAACAACTCAGGACCCAGAAACCACGGGCTGTGGCCTGGCAGGCAGACAGAGCCAAACCTCCCTGGCACAGGCTCAGCACAGGCACAGCCCACAGGGGACCAGGCAGGGCAGCCCTGCAGGGCCTGCCATGGCTCCTCACTAACCCCCACACAGCACATGACAACACTGACACGTTCTATAGCTCAGTAAATCAGAAGGGCAAACAGCCCAAGCTCTGACTCGGTGCTAGGGCTGGGCTGCCCACATGGTTTTCCCACGGAGAAACAACTTGGGAAGAGGCAGAGTGGGAGGCCAGGTCCTGCAATCCCCCCACGGCACAGGCAGTGGCTTTGCTGTCAGGAAGGGGTTTTGCTGAGGCACAAGGGACAGGAAGAACGTGATGAGCAAGACACACTCCACAGCCTCCACACGGACACGTGCCAAGTTTTGTTATGTCTGGATAAGTTTCATTCCAGGGGACTGCTAGCTTCAGCACACTTAGGACTAACAGCAGAGAAGGGCATGCACGTCCTCAGAGGTCCACCCAGGCTTGCAAAACACAGCTGGAAGCTTGTAATGGATCCCTGCCCTGAAAACTTCGTGCCTGCATACGAAGCATCCCAATATCCAAAGACAAAATTCCAGTGGGTATGGGTGGAGAGCAAAAGGGAGAGCACCAGCTTGGGATTCCTCAACACTGATACCCTTGCTGTAACCTAAGCAGTGTAGAGGTTCCCCTCTTCAGCAGTGGATCACAGCAGTCAGAAATTGCAACCATATCTCAAGCCTACCTGTTTAATGGAAACTGAAATCTTATCTGATCCAGTTTGCTCATCTAGAGGCAGAGCCCATCAGCTGAAACCGCAAGTTCTCACAGCTGTTCTAGTAGCACTTCTCTCTTTTGAGAACAGCATTACTGGTTTTTAACACCACATTCAGGCAATCCCCAACTGCCAAAGGGCAACCAGGGTACTGATACCTCTGGATATTGGTATCTGGAGTCAACTGCTTCTCTCATTGTTTGACAAAAAAGAAAAGCAATAGCAATCAGAACCAAAGAAACTAGGTGGGCACTCCCTACCCAAATTAAACCAGCTCCCAAGGGAAGTTAGGGCAGCCTCTTCTTCTAAGACCTTTGTGGGGTTTTCTTTTGACTCTCCCCATTCCCAAGCATCCTCCCCCCCCCCCCAACCATAACCCATAAAAACTGCAAGACACAGCCATGGGACCCCTGACAGAAACCACTGATTAAGCTGGGCTGTTAATAGGTGGTCCACGGACAGAATGAAGTCCCCATCTGATGGAGGCCACTCCCATTTGTCTTCAGGACAGCCACCCCACTGGCTCTGAGCTGTTCTTACCACAAATCCTTGGAAGAAGAATTGAGATGCAAAGGAGAAGGAAAGGGCTTTGCTAGGGGAGAGGATGCACAGGGTGATGCACAAAGTCTTGGGTGTGAGGCTATTTCCCAAGTGTGGGTGTCAAAGGGCAGCACTGACCCTGCCTGCTCCAAGCACACACTCCCTCCCTCCAGCAGGACATGGAACGTGGGGCACTACCTGGTGCCCTGCTCAGAAATAAAATAAGGAAATCTGATGAAAGGGCAAAAAAGAGCTATGCTAAAGGCTGAACACTTCACAGTTCAGCAAGAGGCTCATGAAACTGACCTGTAGTATCTGCCAGAAAGGCAGCAGATGGATGTGTGACAGTACCCTGGAACACACCCTCATGACACAAATCCTGTGGGGACAGAAAACTGCACCCATGGGCAAAGGTGACACAGCCCCAGCTGCTCAGACGACACTGCAGCACTCCTGCTCACTTCCAAGGTGGCGCACAAGGAGTAAAAGAAGTTGTTTGGGAATTCAGTGTCATTTTCAGCTTTGGCTTTTATTTTCACTCACTTCAACAACAAGGTGTTCCACGACACACCGAGGTCTTGGTGCAGGCAACACTGTCATTGCTACAAGCATTGGTAGATTCTCAGCTCGATTAAGCCATAACACTTTGATGCATCAAAACAAAACAAAATCACAGCTCTACAGGGGAGGGTAAAAGCTACAGCAGTTCAAACTCTCATGACGATTCCAGTTAAACAGAAGTGTGCTCCATAGTGCCATACAGTAGAAAAAAGGTTTTCACAGCATATATTTTAATCAGTAGTGATGCAGCAGAAAAGCTCCATCTTGCTGCTGAGTTGAAAAGCAGATACTGAAGTGCTTGCACCCAGACTCTGGGAACAGCATTAACTGCATTAACCTTTATAGTCAGAAGCTTCTTAGGTCCTAAAAATGACGGTGTCTTTTGCATCAATGTATGTACAGTACTGAAGCAGCTCAGAAGGACTATACAATGGAGATGCAAAACCTTGGAGGTGAGAAGGGAACAGCCTAATTCACCTCCAGGGATTTGTAAAGTATCTGCACTAACACTTTCCCCGCACTAACATTGCCCTGCTGAATTAATCATTGCATCAAGTCAAGAGCAGGAGGACTTGCTTCTTTTGTACCATATAGAAAAAAAATAAAGAGATATAGTAAGTTCTCACACTGAGCACGTTAAATACTTTGAAATCTAGGACACTGCTCTTTGAAGTGTTACAAAATAAAATGATAAAACAGGCTTTCAATACCTGCCCCCTCCCCACTCAACTGCAAAGTAACACAGTAATCTCAGTATGAAAAATACAAATATATTCATCCAGTGACTAGTTGTTTGTTACACGATTTGTAACTGTAAGCATCCTGCATAAAAATAATAATTAAAAAACAGAAAAACAAACAACAACATTTTATTGTGGTTCTGTCAGACCCAGTAGCCCAAGAAGAAATAAAAATTGTCATGTTATGCTGTAGGAAAACAAAAAATTACACATACAAAAAAATATTTATATACAGACTTTACAGTGTAACCATCTGGCATTACCGTTTATAGCTAACCAAAACAGGCTTGCACAGCTACCAAAAGGCAGTCTTTGAATGCAACACAGACCTGGCACAACAGACAGATGGAGGATGCTAACCATATTGGACTTAAATGAAATACGTGGCACAGAGCAGGGCCCACAAAACAGCCACTGCATTGAAACGAGAATATTCAGCCATAGCAAGGTAGGATAACAAGTTATTTAAGCTGCTTTTTTAATCTTTCCCCAGCAAAAAAAATAAAAAAAAAAAGCCAGGCTTACTGTTAAAAAGAGCAAGCCAACTTGAAAGCAGCTGTGCTGAGCCTTGCTCCTCAGCTTAGGTTTGTTTTGTATACCTTAGAGTCTTACTACCTTGGCCAATAAAAATGTGAAAACACACATTGTTCAGTTATTTGTCCACAGGACCACTGGCAGTCAGAGGAAATGCCTCAGAGCACAACTGTGGTAGAACCAGTAAAGGAAAAAACAGAGAAAAATCAATTTCTCATGTAAACATGGCTTATTGCAGTAACAACACTCATAGTACCAGGAACTGGTCCTTGTTTTAAGGCAGTCGGCAGTTATTTTTGAAGTCTCCACTTCTAGTTGCTTGTCACTTAACCTATAGCAACAAACACAACAGGTTCCAGCCTATTACAGATACATCTAAAGACAGGTCTACTTTACTTGGGAGGAAACCAATCTAGCCTGGTCTAAACAAAAGATCGTCTGAGTTTAGGATAGCTGAAGCCCTACAAACCAGTGTGCAGCTCTTGCTCCTCCATTTAACTGGAGGCTAGGTGGGCAAATCCTTATGCTAAACTAGCCAGGCTGCATGTGTGGCAAAGCCTAATTCTATAGCTTAAATGTCAGTAGTATTACAGCATGGTTAAAGGTTGGGTGGGAGCAGAGTTCAAGAGTGACCAGTAGCTTTATTTACGCTTCTGAGCCTGAAAGGAGCAAACCAGGACATACATATGGATGTATATCCAAAACAAGAAGAGACAGCAGGCTTGGTTTTTCCAGAGAAGGCGAGGGAGAAGGAAAAAGTAGGATGCAGGTGCTGTAAGCGCTGGCCTGCCCAGCAAAGTGCATGTGCTGTCTCCGCTGGAGAATATTACACATGAACAGAGCACTCAGCTCCACAGGAAGAGGCTGTTGAAGTGCAGCGTTCAGCAGATCAATTCCCATTTATTTTTCAGATAAACTGTCAGTTCAGGGTTGGGTTGATTTGAGTTTTTTGCATTTGGTTTTGTTGTTGGGGTAGGTTTGGTTGCTTGGGGTTTTTTTTTGGGGGGGGTTATTTTTGGCTTTTTAGAATTTTATTTTAACCTTCCTGCTTTTCAAAGTGGGATCACTGGGTGAGAGAAACAAGTGTGCAGGTCAGGGCACCCACAAGGTGTGAAGATTCAAAAGTCAAGAAAAGAAGCCCTCTCCCCAAAGGAAAACACAAAACAAGTTGGCCTTCTCAAGAAGGTCAATGGTTTTCAAGGAAATACCACCCGCCTTCCCCCTTCGCTCAGCTCTTCTCTCGCAAGAGCTGGGGTGGAGGTTGCAGTCCAGGAGTACGACCCAGACAGCACCCAGGGCATGACCTAGCAGGAGTGAGCAAGAAGGTTCCCTCCGCCCTTCGTCCGGGGGTGCAGTACCAAGCAGAAGGAAGACAAACGAAGGGCTGAGCAGTTCGTGGCCGAGGCAGGGTGGAGCGGGGCCCGAGGGTCTCACTCCCCTTCCTCTTTGATGCGTTGCTGTTTGTTGCGCCGGGCATCCATGTCGAAGTTGAAGTCGTTCCACTCGTCGCGGGGGGGGAAGGAGATGGTTTGCCGCAGCGTGAAGCGCACGGCGTCGATGACCCGCTCCCCGCGCGTCTCGCTCGAGCCCACGCTCACCGTGGAGGCGCCGCTGGGGGTGCGCAGCAGGTGGGGAGGGGAGGAGAAGTCATGGAGCTGCCGGTGGTCCAGGATGCCCTTCCAGATGGCATGGCGGAACTGCTCCGGGATCTTGAGGCTCACCAGATCCTGCAAGGCAAGGTGCAGGGCTTAGCGGGGCAATCCCACGGAAAGCTGGACACAGGAGTGAACACAGCCTCTGGGCCACCAAGAACCACCACAGCTGCTAAAATCCAGGTGGCCACACGCTGCAGAAGACAAGCCACTAATTCTGCAACAGGTGTGTATGGCCATGAGGCAGCAATGGACCATTTTGAAGGCACAAAGTCTATTTTTAAGGTGCACGAAACACTCATTCATGCGTAAGACGTGTGACCAAAAGCTAGAAGCCTAACTAGACTGCAAGGCCTCCAAGGCAACCTCAGGGAGATCTGCTGGCTGTCAGTGGTGGGGGATGCTGGGCTGCTGAAGGTCAATGGCTTTGAAAATGTCCATGTTTAATTCTAAGCCTGCAAAATGATTATAGAATCCAAGCCTGAGCTCCACTATTCAAAGCTCTGGGTGTGACTCTGTAGGAACTGTCTTAATTACCTGAACATAACCAAATTTAATAACAGACATAACCTTAGAAAACTTGTACTTTGAGGCCCCATCATTTCTGGTGCAAAACCTGAGGGTTGCATTACCTAAACTCTGGGATACATGGTATCAGCTTCTGAAAAAATTAGCAACCAACTTTGGTTAATTTGGGCCAGCTTTTCTAATTAGAGCAGCAGCAAAAGGAAGGCAGCCCACTCTAGGGAGCAAGAGCACCACAGTCTCCCAACGCCTTGAGGAAAAAAAATGAGACAGCCAGCTCAGAAGAGAGCAATGGCTCTGGAGACGAAGCAGCAACCCTACAGCAAAAGCCATGCAAGAGTAAAAAAGGGAAAACAACAAACAGGGGTGAGATGCCAGTGGCAAGGGAAGATGATTAAGGCAAGGCCAGAAAACAGAAGCAGGGAGGAAAAATGCAGACCACTTCTGGACAGCCTACTTGTCTGCAGGCAAGTGAGGTGTAAACTGAAACTGAGCCTTGCAGAATTAACAGGCGCGTGGGCTGGGGCCACTTCGGGGGCTCAGACAGAGAGAGCTGGGGAAGGGGAAACACTCTTTCTCTCTGCCAGGCAAGGCAGTTACAGTGCTGGCCCCAAGTCCAGCCTCTCTTCACCTCACAACATCTCTTCTCTACGTGCAACAGCCTTAAATCAAACTAACCATGTAAAATAAAAGTATACTGAGTCTGGATTTCTGACCTGTTCCTAAAGCAGGGCCAAGAGTGCAAACAAAGGAAATGGTGAGGAGTTACTTACATCCATGGAGTAATGCTCAATCTGATAGATGGTGGTCAGCCCCTGGGTCGTGAAATAATCCACACAGGATGAGCAGCCCAACCTCGCTAAGAAGCTGCAGAGGAGGAAGGAAGGAAGGAGAGAGAAAATAGGATCACCCTGGCTGCAACAGCCCAAACCACAGAAAAACCAAACACTCAGCCAATCTGCAGCAACAGGAAACAAAGCTTTCACCCTTGGCTTGACCTCCTCCAAGACATCTCAGGCCAACAAGCCACTTTGCTGCCACATCAAACAAACGAGGGAGTCCTTCAGCTCAGCACCCAGCAGACAGCCCTCACGGCAGCATCTTGCCTTAGTCAAGAGCCAGTGCTGCACAGCCTGGGTCTTGAGGCAGGAGGGCTAAAACAGACCCTCCTGCCAGGTCACGTCATCCAGAAGATGGCTGAGCCCATGGCAGCCTGGTGCATGCACAGAGGGCTTCAGCAAGGCATGGGGTCTGGGGCTCAGACACATCATGCCCTTCCAATCAGCACATTCCTCCCTAAGTGTAAAGGATTCCTCGTTTATGGGCAGCATCTTTCAACTGGTTTGACCTCACAAAGGCCAGAGGGGCTTCTGACTCCAGCCATGGCTTGTCAAGTGTCCAAAGGGGAAAAAAGAAAAACAAGAGATGTTTGCAAGACTGCCTGGTGCCCTCAAACTCCACCAGTCCAACAGATGCTGCATCCCTCGGCTGTCTTGCAGTCCTAATCTCCCTGTTTCTCTCAGCTGCTCAGAGGTGGGGATTTGAGGCTCGGTGCCCAGAGGGTGCCAGCCTCGGGACTGCCAAGGGCCCAGTGGGATCCAGTGCTCCAGGATCATTCAGGCTCCTGACCCAAGGGCTCTGCTCCCTTTGTGTGGGAAACGTGCTGGGCAGCCTGCTCCCGCTCACCTGACGATGCTGCAGTCTGAGGGGTATGGAGGAGGGGGGGTGCAGTGGGACGTTGAAGGCATGGAGAGGGGAGGAGGCAGCGCCTGCGTGGGGCTGAGGCCATTCATGTCACCGGTCATGGCCATGTGGGTGCCCATCATGGGAACTGGAGGAGAGAAGAAGGAGGAGGACATTGTTACCCAGGCACGCCCAGACCCCTGCTTTGCCCCCAGCACGGCACCCAAGGACAGCACCCACAGCTGAAGCAGCCTGAAATCCCCTGTAAAGCCCTACACAGGGCAAGCTCATGAGAAGTTTCAGGCAGGGCCAAGGACCAGATGACAGACAGTCCTTCTGGAGCTCTCCCCTCACGGGAGAAAGTGCCACCATCGCATCACCTTCCCTCCCAGACAGGCTGGATAGAAACCCTGGCTTGCCCTGCCACAGGAGAGGAGCAGGACAGAGCCAGCAGAGTAACCTAATACAGCAGCCAAACAGCTTTGTTTTCAGAGACAGAAAGAGCACCAGAAGGGGATCAGCAACAGGTGTGGGCAAGAGTCCAGCTGTTCTGAAATAAATTAAAAAACAAAACACCAACCAAAAAAGCCCCAACAAAACTCTGCCCACAGAACCATGTCTGTCATCCTGGATTTACAGGGCTGCTGAGCACACAGCAGCAGCCAGGAGGAACAGAGCTGCGAGATGTTTCCTTTGAAATTAAGAACTGTCTGAATTGAACTGAAGGAAAAAAATGTCAACATTTGCATCTCCTCTGCTGGGAAAGGAAGAAGAAAAAAAGTCTTGAAAGCCAGGGGACAGTGCAGCCAGCTAGATCTGCAGCAAGAAGCAGCTCTGTTCACCCTGTGAGGCTCTGAGCAGGATGCTGAAGCCTTGCCCCATGGCACACCAGCGAGCAGTATTTATTTGGCTCTGCAGGTTTGTGGCGAAGGACTCCAGGCTCTCCAGCTTAACAGTAGCCACTTGGAGATGCCAAGTCTCCTTGTTCAGACTAGCAGGGAGCACGCAGGGAACTGGAGAAGAAGGAGTAAGGGTTTCTTACTGTTGGTTCCCATGCTGTCGGGGATGGTGGTTGGGGTCAGGGCATTGCGCTGCTGGGGGTTGATGAGCTGGCTGACCGAGGGCAGCTTGTTCATGCTGTTCATTTTGCTGAGTGGTGGAGAGTTGGAGCCGTAGGAGGTCTGCGACTGCATGGAGGTCCTGCAAACCAAGGAGATGTTAGCACAGGGATCACAGCAGCTGCTTGTTCAGAGTGTGCACCCAAGGGGCCACATGGCCAGTGAAATCACTGACACCACAGGAGCATCACAGATAAAGATCACTGGAGAATGAGTCAACAGGAAATAAGAAGTTTCCCAGATATTCTTGGCACTTATTTCACTTTAAAAAAGTGAAATACCAAAAAAAGGAAAGCTTAACTATTGGTTGAAACTTTTTATTCAAGCAGAAGTGTCTATGCAACTTTTTCAGTTGAAAAGAATATACAGAGAGCCAGCAAACATCTGCAAAGATTTGAAGAGTATTTTTAAGTTAAACTCTCCTTGTGGTCAAAGACTTCTTCATAAGAACAAGAACACCTCAAACCATCCTAAATACCCCTGAAACCTGACTGCAGAAACAATTTTTCAGATCGGGTCATACTTATCACCTTGTTTTTCCCAAAATTTCTAGTTATTCATATAATCAGGCTGTTCTCAGGTGTGTTTCTAACAGCCAGAGGCTCTTTGCTCAAGACAGATTCCATGCAGTTCAGGGACCACTGCTGAGATGTTCAGAACTGCCTGGGATGCCAACAGGCAGCTTTTGTCAGTGTCAAGGCAAAGCTGGTATCCAAACCCTGCAGGCTGCTTGCAAAGAGGATCAGGTTCCTGCTACCACCTGACAACAGCACTAGCCTCCCTCAGGTCCCTCCAGCCCCAAACTCCATCCAGTATATTCATGGAGTGGGCCAGAGATGTTTGCCAGAGCTCCCTGCTGCCCAGCCCCAAGGGTCCCAGCTGCAGTCCCACCATGTAAGAGATCCGGACTGCCAAGACTGGGCTGCTTCTGAAGGGCAGCCCAGCTCCCAGATCGAGTTACGGCTGCAGCATCCCACCTGGAGTGGGGTCTTATGTGGGATATGCAGGAAATTATCATTAAAGCTGGTCCAACAGCACAATTGGCACAGCACTGCCACAAGGGAGCAGGTTTTTCTCTCTCTGACACCAGGGGCATTTGTAGGCCTGGGCAAAGGTTTGGGAAATGTGCCTGCATCCCCACGCTTCCCAGGCACAAGTACCCTCAAGCCCTGGTCACCCTGCAGAGCAGCGGTCGCCCAGCACTCGTATCACACTGACCCCCACGGTGAATGTCCAAGGGCACATTCCCATCTTATTTCCCATTGGGAAACTTGTTTCCATCTGGGTGTAACTGGTTACATCAATTCCTGGGAACTGGCTTTTCTTCTATGCAAATACAATAATTATTACTCCAAATAAGCAAAGTGTAAAAGGAAAGAAAAGTCTTATTCCTAGGTAATTTATTAAAACCTTCAGCACTCAAGGTCAAGTTCCACACAATTACATTGTCTCCAGCTTCCTGCACTTTCAAGACTTGCAGTGTTGGGTGGAGAAAACATCTATGCTAACAGGCTAGAGTATCTAAGGCCCTGAAGAAATGTTACCTAATTACACAATTACAGGAGGTACAGAAGGGTGTGAACTGTCCTTTGGCAGTGAAGATGCAGGACAAGATCCAGCAAACTTCACAGACTCAAGGAAGTGGAAAGCACAAGAAGCTTCACAAATTAATATTAACAATGGCAGCAACTCCCAAGGGGAAGTGAAACTGAGCCATGAAGGTCAGACCCAACTTTTCAGAGTGAAGGGAATGATTCAGATCTGAGGTTTCAATTCCCCAATTATGAAAGTTGAGGCCAGCCATGAAATTCAAGTCAGGTTGACACCACCCTTAGCCTAAGAGGCTTCTGGATTTAGGACCAATGAGTATTTCTACTTCACAGGTTCAGACACTTATCTTAACTGAGCTTCAGCTGAAGTTAATACACACCTGAAGCGTCTCTTATGGCAAAATCTGCATGATCTGCAAGTGAGGATGTCAGTGAACACAGCGAAATTCCAAATCAAATCAACAAAGGCTTCCCAAAAGAGACTGAGTTGCACTGTTTGAGGGGAGTAGTGGGCCTATCTCTGCCCTCTGCCACCAACAGTGATCTCAGCAAAGCTAATTAGGAGACTACAAAATACTTTGGGGATAAAAGAAAAACAAAAACCAATCAAACACAAGCCAACCCAAAGCTTTAGAAAACAAATGCATACTTGAACGTATAGCTTAGGGACTCCACTCTAACTCGTAAGAGTCTAGATTAACACAATCAAGTTCAAGGGAATAAAACAGAAAACAAGCATTTTTCTTTGTGCCCATACCAGTTTCAACCAAGCTATTCCATCACATGAGCAGATGTTTAAAAGGCCTACAGAAAGCCATCTACCCGAAGAAAAGTCACAAGATAAACCAAGATACAAAATTTTATTGAAAATTAATGTCACACATCAATATAGCAAGAGCCTTAGAAACACAAGAAAATGTTTTTGGTATTAAGCACAAGGACTACATGGTGTTTGAGGATCCATATAAAATGTATTGCTTTTTTCCTCCATTTTTAAAAACAGATATAAGAATGTCATGCACAGTGATTTTCATTAAAATTGTACTTACTATGTCTCAAGAAAGATTAGAAGTCAGAGCACTAACATTTCTTTGATATCAATGCCAATGAAATGCATTTTAATATCAAGGTATACAGACTTCAATTAAGAGATTATTATACTTCTTGGAACAGTCTGATACAAAAGGCACTGAGTCACAATCTGCAACTGAGTTTTCTCTCTTCAAGAGGCTATGTAATTATTTAGCAAATAACATTTGTAGTTATGCAAGCTCATATGAGGGCAATCAGTTTCTCATGCTTCAAGGCATATACCGATCATCTCAAGAGGTCAGGAAGGAACTTCCTTCTTCTCCCATATATGAACAAAGTTCAGTTCACAGGCTACCTCGTATAACTACGTTTTCCCAGCTCACTGGATACCAGCTCTTCACCAGAGGTAGAAAACTGCTGGGATAGACCAATTACCTGATTGAGCAGACCAGAGTCCTCGTTCACCAGAGGAGCACACAGCCATGT
Source organism: Coloeus monedula (assembly GCF_965178545.1). Classification (NCBI taxonomy): domain Eukaryota; kingdom Metazoa; phylum Chordata; class Aves; order Passeriformes; family Corvidae; genus Coloeus; species Coloeus monedula. Next base: position 15,690,139 of record NC_138790.1, read on the forward strand.
AAGCAGCCTTAATGAAAATGACATCAAAGGTTCATTTAATGCAACTGGACAGCTCAGGCTCAGAGTTTAAGATTTCACCCAAGCCCCTGTGCCTACAGTTTGCTGTCCCTGAAGACCCAGAGCCAGTCAGTGCAGAGACACACGAGTAGAATCAGAGCTTCCAGTTCTGTGTCTGCACTCCCTTTCAGTAGCCACTCCAAGGATCACATCCCGAGTTCATATGAGGCCAACATGCTCACTGACAATGGTTTTCAAAGCAAGGTTTCCCATCACTGACACTGGGGTGTCATTGACGTAGTCTAATAATGGCACACAAGTGACACAGATGATGCTCAGTTGCACTCAGCTGCTCTAAAGGCCCATGAAGGAGCAGGACACTAAAAAGCAGAGAGATGCCCTTGCTCCCCACACCCCAACTGCTGCTATTCTAAAGCTAACAACAGTGCACCTGGAAATCCCACCAGTGGTTTGTAGGCTTGGTACCTCACTGGGAGCATGGAAAGGAGGAGCTCCAACAGTTACTGGGCAGACAGGAACTACAGCACAGGGACAGGGGGGCAATAATGACTCCCCTTAGATTCTAGGTATAGGAATTTCTCAAGGCAGGCCGTGGATGCAACCTGCTCTCCAGGGAATGGAGCTGTAATACAGGGAGTGGATATATATCGAGTAGTTGACACAGACTGATGCGACCTGACTGACTGATAAGGCCCAATTAGTCCACTTGGTTATTATTCCTTGAAAGGAAAAGGTTTACTTTCCTGAAGACACAGAGATGGCAAAGAAGCAATGAAAAGACAGCTGGGAAAAGTTCTCATTTTATCTGCACAGGACAGACTACAAAGCAACTCAAATTGCTTTCGGCTCCAGGTATTTGATAAAAGAAAAAAAGAATAGCACCTTCTAATATAACCACCTGGTAGATGGAAAGCAAATCAAGTCACCACTAAGATCAGCTTCACAATCATCATCCTCTTATAGCCAAGTAGGACAAATCAGAAAGGCTTTCCAGGAAACAACAGGATTCAAATAATTTACATTCTTGTTTAGTGGAATTCTCAGATGTTGTATTGCCCATTACAGTACAACAGATTTCCTAGAGGCCACACCAAATGATGAACTGGAATCTTCCAGTGCAGGCTGTGGATGCCTTCTATCTTCTGGTGGGCTGCCTCCTCAACCTTGCTGGTGGACAGGCCCAGGAGCAGAGCTCTAGATACAGATCAGTATTCCCCTGTCAAAGTATTTCCATATTGCCATCCAGAAGCAGACAAGGCAAAAATCCAGGAATAAACCTTCACTGGAAGAACAGACAACAGTGCCAAGCATAATCCTATGTCTGGGCTGCATTCACAGTTCAGATTCCCACCTCTGACAGGGAAAGGAATCACACTGCCTTTCTTTACCCAAATAAAAAGGCAGAGAATCATAGTGACCTGCTTTGTTATCTTAAATAACTTCCTGGAATTTCCAGGGAAGGTAAAGAGGCACTTGGTTTTGATTAGCTTTACATGAAGAATGATGGTAGAGGTGCAACTGTATGAAAGAGGCACTGCTAGTGTTTAATTAGCTATTATTTATATACTTAATCCCAATTTTGGGGGCTCTTTTCCATCAGCCCTCCTCCACAGTGCTACAGTAGAGCAAGTCTTGGTAAGACATTGGAGATACCCAGAGACAGGATACAGCTCTCAAAGGAGATGTTAGTACGAGTCACCACCTGCTCAGATCCCCGCTCTGCTGCCTGGAAGCAGATGATGTGACGATCAGAATTAAGCATCTTCTCCAACTGCATCAAGCTTTTTTCCCTTGGTGGGTGGCCAGGAGGCCCACTACACATTTGGGAGGCACCCTCTCTTCACACTGCCTAACCACGAGTTTGTCAGAGCTGCATCTACCCCAAATAAATCCAGCACAGACTGCACTGCAGGGCACACAGGTCCCCAGCAGGATTGATAGAGCCTCCCAAGTTTCTCAGAAGCTGCTGATCAGTGGCATTTCCAACTGAGCTCTGCTCCCCAGCCACTGTTCCTGGTATACCTTCAGTAACTTCCTCACATTTGTATTTCTTGCTCCTGTGAACACTGGAGGGTTCCTTAGAAGCAATGCCTGAGAGTGTGTGTTGAAGGACCCTTCCCTCCCAGCATCAAGGGCTGCTCTTCATGTAAAGATGTCTAAGCACCTCTCAGTGGGCAAAATGTCTACCCTCAAATCCCTCCTGCCTCACTGCAAGTATCCACATCCAGTGCCATGCTCAACATGGCCAGGTTAACTGCATGGCATGTCACCTGCCTATTGACTGCCCCTCTCTTGTGACAGTCGGGGCTTGATGCAGACCCCTCCTCCCTGCCTAGCCAAACCCTGTATGAATGGCTTTCAGAGACAGAGTTTGATAGAAGCAGTGTGAGAATTTACAAGTCCTTGCTCAGAAAAGGTCTTCTGTGAAGGAATTGCTAAACCCAGATGCACTTTATGGACACAATCAGCAAGACCCTCTGGCTGCAGGATTAATGGGCAAGGTGGACATGGCCTGAGGCCACTTGGCTGAGTCAACTACAACATATGCTGGCACTGCTCTCCTTTGAGGCTTGGAGAGAAGGGGCAGAACATACCAGGGCTGATGAAAATGTTAAGGCAGCATCTAGCAACTTCTGAACATATGTAAGGAAAGAGGCAAGCTCCAACCCCTTTTCACAGGTAGGGTACTAGGAAGTTTTGGACACTCCACCCTTTATACCCTGAGTTGCAAAGGGACAGGACACTGGGCACACATGGATGTCGCTACAATTCAACCACACATTCAACTGGTGAAGTTCAGCCCACCACTTGGATTGAGCCTATAGAGTCAGGAGGAACTTTGTAAGTTCAGTAAAGCTGGATCAATGCCAGCAGTGCTGGTGCTAAGTCAAAGTCACCCAGTCTTCCTTACAATTTTGATGTACTTTATATCAGACCCTTTAAGGTTGGAAGTAAGTGGAAACAATTCCTGATGCCAAAGCAGAGGGCATTTCTACAGGAAAAAAAATTGATTTCTTAGCAGTGCCAGTTCATATAATTATTACCTCTCCCTGTCCAGCAGTACAAATACATCAGCTACGTGCACTATTAGTGCATGACCAGCATTAAAACAGGCCAAATTGACTATCACAGACCATTTAAACACACATCCTCTGCTTCCATCCCCCCAGTCCATGGACACATTTTTTAACTTAAACAAGACAAAAGGCATTTTAAAATTGAGACCTGCTCAGAGAAACCCTGCCGAGTTTCACAAATACAGAAGTAAGAAGAAAGAGTAACAATGCATTACAAAAACGGGAAAAAAAGTTACACCAAGACAGATGACATCGTGGTTCCCGACCTGGCAACGCTAAGGGCTACAGCTAAGAGGTCTGTAGAAGTGTCTGTTGCTTTTGCAAAGTTTGAGTCCCTTCAGAAGTTTGCTCTCACTATTCACTCTGCTGCTATCAGGCTGTGTATTTGCCCCACTGTTTCTAGTCCTGCCAGCTGGGCAAAGTGACCCTGCCAGCTCGGTTTATGGATATACTGACGGGTTTGGGGGGCTGGAATGTTTTAGGATGGCATCAGTCTGTTTGGGAGGGTCTCTCCTTGAGTCCATGAGTTCATTCCTGAAGCAGGCCGAAAGGAGACTGTAAAGAAGGAACCAGAGAAAAGAAAAAGATGAATGTACAGGACCCTTTGCCAGCCACCAAGAGAGAAGCAGTCACTTTCCACCTTCATGATCACAGTATGGGCTTTCAGAGGGAAAAAGGAGATGTCTCAGCACCTACAGTGAGGGTATGTAACGGGGAGATTTAGGAAGCTGGAAAGCCCCAGGCACAAGGAGTGCTTGGCAAGGAAGGGAGAAGAACCAGTTAATAGAGAAATCTGATTCTGTCCTAGTCTCATGGGTACAAATAAGGCCCTGATAATGTTTCCAGTGACAAACACAAGAGGAACAAAAGCATTCAGCCAAAGGGGAAAAGAAGTAGCAACTTCCTTTGAGTCCGTTTCTAACTACAATCACTTCAAAACCAGAAGCTGGTGCTAGACAGGGAGAATGGTGCCTATTGGCCATACTGATTACAGCTCAGCTACTCCCCTTTGAAAAGCTGAGGGGTCCCTGGGGCCGCCAGCTGATGCAGAAGGGCATTGTATCCTCGCAGCTCACAAAGCACTTCTACTTGGTTCCTTTCACCTTGGCCATTCTGTAGTGAGAACGCTATCCAGGTGCCTGGAGTTCACATGCAAGCACAGCACTACAAAACCAAACCAAACCATGCAAAAATCCACTATTAGCTTTCACACCAAAAGCCAGATTAACGAGGTGAAGGTACAAGGAATACCCTCCCCACCAGCCCCCTTCCCACAAGAGCAAGCACTGGGATCCTTGCAGTTCACAGCCCAGCTGGGCCACTCCAGGCATTGGATAGCTCAGTTCTGTCACAGCTCACTTATGAGGTTAATTCCTTCTCCTTTGGATAATGAGTTGTGCTGCTCACTAGACTGAAAGGCAGCCAGTGAGCTGGTAGCTGAAGCCCTGCTGATAGGAAAGAAATATTTTCTGGGGTACAAGATCCCACTTGGACATAAGAGCCCTCTTCTTGGTAGCCATTGGAAGACTTTGTGAAAACCCTTCAACCACAGGAGTTGGACTTGGTGTTCCTTATGAACTTTATGGGTCCCTTCCACCTTGAAATGTTCTGTGATTCTCTGCTGAAGGAAACTGCAATACAGATAGTTCAGAAAACAGTGCTCAGCAGAGTGAAACCCACCACATGGAAAAGGGTTTTCTAGTGAAACCCTTAAAGACTGTGCAGGTAACTCTCTGGGAATATTAATGGTAAATGTATTTCACAGCAGGGTTATGAGGAAACACTTCCTCCTCAACAAAGCATGAGCCACCTCTGACATCTCTCACAGCAGTAATCATCTGGCAAATCTATATTTTACACAAATGGCAGCAGACTATGAAAAGGAAGTCTTCTAAATAAACATGTGTGTGCTGCAGTTCAAGCATGGGCCCCAGGATTTGATAGTGAAAAAGGAAGAACAAACTGAAGAAAAAACCCAAAAACTTCCCACCTATGATCATGAAGGTATTTTGGCATAACAGTAAATAAGAGAAAACCATGCACAAAGGAGCAAGCAGAGAGAGGAGATGAGACAGAGAAATATTGTGGTCTGGCTTTGCAGTATTTTGGTCATCTAGTGGGACACAAGAATTCTTATTGTCACCAGATTTGTCCTTTTTATTCCAGAATAGTCAGACAGCTGCATCTGCTGGCCTGTCAAATGCATTGCTGGTCTGTATGTGCACGAGAGCAATTATACAGCTGTTTTCCAAAATGACAGATTTATATTTTTAAAACTACCTTTCCACCATGATAATCTCAATCTTGCTTTTCCTACTCTTCAAAAAAAGTTGAAGCTTTCCATGTTGCAGGAGTGAAAGGGAAAACTCTTTCCACACACCTAGATAGCTTTTCTATGTTAATCACTGCCCAGAAAAGTAACCTGGAAAATCAAGCAATTCCTCCACCATGGCTTGACTCTGGAGCATTTGTGGATGCTGCTCTATTTTGAGAAGGAAGAGCCAACAGCAACTTTCAGCCATTCCAGTCCCACAGAGCCCTGCTGGGGCATACAGCTTCCAACACTTTCCAGCTTGGTCACAGCATACACACTTTCCCAGCTCCCACTTCTCATGTGTACATTGAACTAAAGGTGAATCAAGACCGAAATTTTAAAGTACATCCCTACATACAAAGTGAGAGGCCAGAACAGATTCAAAAAGGAGTCCCTGTGCTCCTGAGTTTGGCCAGCCTGACAAGGAAGCGGTGGCAAAAGTCCTCCCAGCAACCTGTTCACAGTGGAAGTTTGCTCTTATCCAAACCACTCCCTACAAAGCAGCTGCTCTAACCCATTCTCACACAGACCTGATGCTCCTTTTTTGGGGTGCAATTTCATCTTAGAGTATTTTCAGCCTAAACATCCCTTTGCCCTGAACACATTCATTCAGATATTAAGTCATACCCTGGATTATTGAGGAAAAAGTAGCAAAACCCAAAGTGCACCTAAGAAACTATTGCCTGAACATGCATTTCAGCACAGAGGGCCCTTCTTGATGGCAAGCTGTCTGCAGAGACAACCGCAGCAGCTCTGGACAAACACTAAAAGTTATTCTTCTCCACACTCCTGGCACTCTTAAAAGCTCTTAATCTTTCTCCCGTGTATCTGAGCACACTCAGCAACTGAGAAAAAACAAGTATATAACTGGACAAGTGCCAGGAGACGTGCCAAAAGAAGTTTCATTAAATTAAATGGCTGGACTTCTACATGCTGGTCTTAAAGGTAACACAAATACCAACCTCATTTGCCAGGAACCCATCCTACTGATATAGAAAGAATGAAAACAGTAATTATGGCAAAGCCAACCATCAGCACCAAGGGAAAGCTGTCGTCTGCTGCTGTCCATTCCTGCTTACAAAACCATTTCTCAGCTGAAATGGCTGTGGTTCAGGTGAAGCTTTGAAGACAAGCAGCAGAGCACACAAAGGCCACAGTGCCTAGGAGCTAGTAAATACAATCTATGGTATATACAAACAGTGCAGATGACTGATAAGTAAATAATAATAATGAGATTTTTAAGTGCCCCAAAAAAAGAGTACAGAGCCCTTGGATGCTCCAAACATTTTGGCAGAAGGTTTTTTTCACACCTCCACAAGACTCCAGCTGACACTAAAAACATACAGGTTGAAATGTGAACACATGCAGAGATCTGGCAGAAAGCTGTGGTATTGCAGAAGTCCTGAGACAAGGCCAAGGCACTGAAATAAATCCCTACAGGCTCAAGTGGGACTTATGTGGTGCCTTGGCCCCATGCTAACCTCTGCAGAGGAATGAGTTATACCCACAGCCTCCTGACGCGAGAGCTTCCCAGCAGGAACGCACGAGATCCGAAGCACTACCGCTGGCAGACAGCTACAGCCCAGGGGGCTATTTTCTGTCACCCGAGACAGCAGGTGAAGCAATGCCCATGAATGACACCGCTTACAGCCCGTCTGGGAAGTCATTCTCTACCCAAGCCTCTGTAACTGCAAGGCTTTGGGAACCCAGACACCTATTTGGCCCTTCTTTTCTCCATCTACCTCGCACTTAGAGCTCCCAAAGCAATCCCAGCGCAGCCCTGTCAGCTGAGTTCAGGGAGGATGGAGGATTTCTCATGAGCAATGTGAAGAGTCAGCTGGCAAAGTGCAGTTTTTGACAACACTTTAAAAGCGTGTATAGAATCTTTCTTCGAAGTGCCCACGGGCCACAAAGGAAATCTTGCTGCGTGTTTCACCCTTGCTCTCGACTTTCAGCTGCCTGTTTTATAGGTGAAAAACCTGAACCATTGTTGTACCACTGAACATTGTTGTACCACCTCCAATGCACCAGAGATGCTCTGCAGCAGGGTCCAAGCACTCAGCTGAGCTGGTGCTCACAGTCCCAACTCTACATACTCTTAGCAAGATGCTCAGATGGATACGCTGGAGAAGGCATGGAGATGGTTCCATGTTTGCTGCCATTCCCATGGAGAGATGAGAGACGAGTGCACCCAGCCTGCGCTCCCCAGCTGGGACGGGCACACGCAGCAGGTTTCTGACCACAGGCTCTCAATGGCTCTGCCTCGCTGTGCTGTGCCTTGGGCTCTGGCTGAAGGTCAGAAATGAGGCACTGAGCCCATCCTCATTCACCCTCTGAGGCCAAAAGGTGAAATGTGAGGGATGAAAGACTAGAGAGGGACCTCGCAAGCAGTCAGGACACACACTTGGGGAAGGAAGACTGCTTTGTCCCATTGCTTGGCCCTCATTTGAGCACCCTGTCCCTGTGAACAACTGTGCAGCAGCCTTCTGTGTCTCTCTCCTCTCTCCCCCTTTCCCACTCTCCCCACTGCACTGACACTGCAAGCATAGTGGTACTCACTGCTTCTGGAGCAAGTGCTGGTGCTGCTGCTGCTGCTGCTGCCGGTAGGTCTCAATCGTGTGCTGGGGAAGGTACTGCATCAGCTCCAGGGACTCTTTGATCTTCAGCAGCATTTCATACGTCTCCCGTCCCCTCACCTGGATCATGGGAAAAGGAAAGGGGGTTGGGGGAGGGGGGAACAAAAGCTTTAAAGGACTGCATTATAGCCCTTACTGTAGTCACCTTAGAGAGTTTCAGATAAAGTCAAGTAAACAACCAGAGCAGGATACAAATACTCTGCTTATACACTATGCTCGCACAATAAAACTGCTAAGTCTTGTTCTAGAGGTGCAGCACAATGTTGAAGAGTGATAATCTCACACTGAAGGCTGATGAACATCTTGGGGTTGTCATATGGCTCAACGTGAATCTACGCCAGCCAAAAGCAACATTCTGATCCAACCTATTTAGACAGAAAATGTCTTTACTTGCCTCAGATGTAAGCAGATCTGGTGCTGAATCTCACATGCCAAAAGACAGCGCTTGAATTTGGGAGCTGGGTTTGGCTCGCCCTTCTCCTCCAAGCACACCATGGTTTGTGATTTATCCAACTAAACATGGCTCATGGGGAAGGAGCTAAATGGCCAGTTAGAGGTATTTCTTGCTCTTTATGAGCCTGCATTTAATACAGCATAGTTCACTCCTATCACTGAATTACAATGGCAATACATGTAAAAGCCATAGAAGCATCCACCTATCAGTAAGATAACCCCCAGTATTTCTAGAGAAAGGTCGTGCCACAGACCCAGCAATGACAGAGGAGGAAACCTAGTTAGACCTCAGACAATGTTTCCACCAGGACAGACAGATCCCTTGGGATAGTCCCATATGCCTTGCATAAGCCATTCTTAGCACCTAGTGGGATCTTTAATATTTTTTTTTTGGAGTATGTATTTAAAATAGGTGGCTCATAGTATTAAAGAAAATAAAAATTATCCTTTCACACCCCAACCCCATCCTCAGTTCTCTTTGAAGTCTAGGTAAGCCTCAAGTCACCGTCAAAGATAGCTAACATAGGGTAAATACAAAGACAGAGAGAACTCACTGGCAAGTATAAGAGCTCATCATCTGGGGAACGCCTTTTTTTGATAGATGTCATCTGTATGCCGTGAGTTCCTTGTCGAAAAGCTGGAAGAGAAACCCCAAAGGCACCCCATTAAAAAAAAGAAAGGGGAGGGGGGAGAGGGAAAGGAAGAGTGTACAAAGAAGAAAAAGGCAAAAAGAGAGACACAAAAGAGATAAGAAGTGCATGGCCAGCTCAGATCTGTAGTGCTCTGAAGGGATCTCTGCCTGAGCCACTCCAGAACTGTCCTTGCAGCTCCTGGCTCTTTAAGGCAGACACGACTGCAGATGCTGCCTGACCATGTCACCTGGGGAAACACATCAGCCAAGGCATGCTGGATATATGACAAAGCCCTGGCAAGCCACACTTAGAACAAACACTGGCTCTTTACAGGAAAGTTACAGAAAGTTTTGGTATTACAGGGCTCACGAGCTGTTGGTGAATCAGTGATCCACGAAGGTGAGACCACTGGCAGGGAGCAGAACTCACAAAGAAAACAAAGCCCCACTCCAGTCTGTCTCCTGTCATAACCTGTGCCCTGCTGTCCAGCCTGCTGCCCTCACTGAGTACAGGGCAAAACCAAAGGTGGATTTCCACATCCTGCATGTCCAGTGAGTACTCAGATCTCTTTAGAGAGAGACCACTTGCCAGAGCATCTCCAATGCACAGCACGGTTTGTTTGCTCAGTCTAGATCCCTGTGGCTGGAAGACACCTGCCACAGCACAGAACACTGGCCAGATGAAGCAGAGAACAACAGCATGGCCCCAAACAGGCAGTGAAGGTTCAAAAGGTTGAAGTCCCAGCCATACAGCTGGAAGGTGGCAAATAAGCACCCCTTTACCCACCACTGGCAGGGCTAATCTAGCACCAGCAGTGCTGCAAGGGAGCCCACAAACCCAGATTATCAGACACTGCTTTGTGAACACCAGCTCATTTTCTAGGCTGATTCACCCTCAGAAAAGAGATGTCTAATGCCCTCCTGCCTCCAAGCCCATGCCCAGCACCACTCTGTCCCCGTGGCACAAGCACCCAGTGACAGCCCAATCTGCGATCTGCCCAGCTCTGCCAGCTACTTACGGCGCTTCGTACCATCACCATTCTTTGTGCTGTCAGACACTTGCTGCTTGCGGATGCTGTCCTCGTCTGCCTTGCGGTCTCTGCCTGGGCAAGCACAAATACGGGCTTCGAAACAACGGCGGCCCAAGACTTGCCCACTGGGAAGAGAGGTAAGGAGAAACATCAGCTAGCATTCTGGACACAGGCCAGCAGCTCCTCTCAACTTCATACCACACTGTGCATCTCCCATTTCCCAATCCAGATTTCCTGAGTGCTGGGCAACTCCCACCTGCAAACATCTAAAAAATATCCTATAGCCTCTTGAATGAAGCTGTTCCTAAGGATATGGAATGCTGCCCTGAGGGGAAGAGGAGCCAGAAGGGTTACAGTTGTGATGCACAACTTACTCTCTGGTTTCCAGGGTCACAATGATGAGGATCGGGCGGCGGTTCATCCCTCCAACGCAGCTGCTGTTGCACATGAAGTTGTACAAGACTGTAGTGAACTCAGTACCAACCTGGATGAGACAAAGACGATGACCAGAAGAGAGGGAGGATGGAGAGCTCTGCTTTTTCCAAGCTCTCCTCTCCTATTTCCCAAGCTGGACTGCAATCGGAACAGCGTGAAATAGGCCCCCACTACAAAGCTTCCTTAAGAGAAATTAAGAACCCCTGCTCTCAAGGAATAAAGAGGGTGTTTCACAGCTCATTTCTGACAAAAAGGAAGAAGGGATCAATTGTGATGAGGAAAGCCCAAAATCCCAACTCCTCTGGCTAAGGTTACAACTCCCACCCCTCTGTGTGCCAGGATGCCACCAGCCCGAGCTCACAACATACCTGGGGAGGTTCATAGGGGACCAGCACACTCTGCCTCCCAGTGATGGGGTCTTCTACATACTGGGCATGGCTGTTCCCTTCCACTCTGATCAGGTGGCTGGGAGGTGCAATCTGCCCTGCAAGGGTAAAGAGGGGAATAAACAAGAGACACTGTTCAGTGAAGCAAGGCCATACACAGGGTGGCAAGATCTGCCACCCAGGGAGATGCACGTGGCCTCAGAAGTCTACCAGAGCACACACAGGTGCCTCCCAGCCCTTAAAGCATCCCTACCCAAGATCCCTGCTGTCAGACACCAAAAGCAACAAAGGCTTTCTCAAGCTCACTCTGGATACCTGTGGCTAAACTTGAACCAGAGCTTCCCAAGATCCCACACTGAGCCCAAATGTGAACTGAGTGGCAGCTCAGCAGCTCTTCCAGCAGGTAACTCCTGCCGGATTTTCACACCAGCTGAAAGCCTTTATTTTCCGCCCTCTAATGCATACACAAAGCAAATTCCTTCAAGTCTCAATTTCTACTCTTCTTCCTATCAATTGCTAGCCCTCTTCTGCTCCCTTACATCAGTCTTAATCCTAAAAAAAAGATTCAAGTAGCAAGAGAAATATGCATTTAATTAATGGTCAGCTTGAAAAATCATGCTCGCTTATAGCAGCAGCAAAAGGGAACATGATCTTCTTGGTTCCTAGGCCACCTTCCAATAATTAAAAGCTTCCTTCCTGCAAATTTTCTTCCATGTTTCTACAACATACAACTACATTCTGAGAAGAGGACCCTGCTATGGGTTCATCTCAAGAATTTGTTTTGTATATTAACTATTCATTTCTTACTCAAAGTAAAGCCTATTTCTAGAGAAATAACTACTTCAGAATAAGAATTTATAGGACTTTTTTTCTTCCTTACAAATCCATTACTGAATGGCGTCAACCCTCAATAAATCCAGTTCTGTCAGAAAAGCACTTTTTAAAATAAAAAACTGTTTTGAAGAACTGTCTCACTCCACTCTGATTTTACACTCCCACATCCTTGTTTATTTCTGGGACTTGTCTAGCTGGCTACACTGTAACCAGCCATAGGATCCAGGCTCCCAAGACATCCTGCTAACTGACACCAACCACGGTTCTTTCTACAGTAGGAGATAAATAATGTACGTAGAATAAAACAGATGCTCATTTGAACTTAGGTGAACTTAAGTGGCCAAGACAAAATGGAACCCTGCCCATGAGCTTGCAGAAAAGCAAAGGACATTTTAAAAACAGCTGCTGCTTCACTAACATGAGGAGAAGCAAGTAAAATGTTAAAACATTAATACTGAACTGAGAGTGTTAAATGTAGAAGAACGATGCCCACAGTTGATGCTGGCACTTAGCTTTACCCTGCCAGAGATAAACAGCCCCTCTGTCTTTGAGGCGTGGATTAAGGACTGGAGATGATATTGCATCCTGTTACTAAATCCCTGTCCCAGCAACATGGAAGCTCATTCCTGAGCACAACAGCTGCTTCTCATTGCAGAAGCAAAAGCAGAGCAGAGGAAGGCTGCCAGAGGGGCACTGCCTGCCCTGGGGACAGACATCCACCCAACCTAGGCAGTCATGAGGTTTATTTCAGTACTTTCCTCCCAAGGATGTGCTTGCACAGGGACAGCTAAAGCACTGCATGACACTTCCTGCCAAGCATGGGAAATACAAAGCTGCACAAGGTGTCGCAAGGAGGTCTGCTTCCAGAAGGTTTGCTCTGAAGCTGCTGTCACATCCCTCAGTGGCTGTTCATCAGCCAAGCAGCTCTGGAGAGGGACTGCCAGGATAGCACTGCCCTCCTTACCCTCGTTGAACTCCCGGCTCAGCTCGTGGTTCGGGCAGCGTTTGACCACTTCGGTGACGTGTTCAGCTTTCTTGTAGACAGGCATAGCCCTGATGACAGCTCCCTGGGGTGGTGGGGTCATCACTTTGATCTGGATGGGACACGTCTTGGCGATCTGGCAGTACAGCTTTTTCAGTTCAGTGGAATACTGCATGGGGAACAGACCAAAACAGAGTCAGGAGTTCAGCTAGGGATGAAGGCACACCAGGAACATGGAGATGGCTTTGCATGTGTAACTAAAAGCACCAGCCACTGCATGTGCACTGCACTTGTTTGCACAACAGCCACGCTTCCAGAAAAGTGAAAAAATCCCTAGACCTTTACCTGCTGTACAATAGCAGAGGATAAATCTACATCCTAGCTTTCCCAAACGCAAAAATCTTCAGATAAAGAGCACTTCATTTACTCGAACAAATAAAGGCTTTATTTCTCTTGGGCACACACTCCCTCTTGCAAGAGACACCCATTATCCACCTAACAAAACAGATGCTATTCTTTTCACAGCATCCTGTAATCCTGGAAGCACTCAAAACCACAGACAAAGTGTTTCATCCTGTTTTCTACGAAGCCCTCCTACTCTTGCGGAGGGATTAAATAAAAACATCAACCTTAGAACTGAACAGTACTTGAAAACAAGACCCTGATCAATTTGGGAGTTGTACCAAATCTGACATTTCAATCATCTTTTAAAACCATCTTCTACATCTACTGAGCACCACTGTAGTAATCTTCTCGCTTCTAAACTCAAAGTATTATAGTCAAAAATAAGGTAAAAAAAACCCCAAACAGTATTTTTTTTTCAAAGCCAGAAGAGTTGAACAGCCCAAACACCAGCTCCATGCTGAGACCTAGACAATAACCCAGCAGCTGGCTCCAAAAGGGAGGCTGTGACCATGCAATGAACACCTGGAACAGAAGAAGATACTTTTATTCACTGTGCTAATTTGGAGACTATTAGATTTCTCTTAAGATATTCCTCACTAAAACAGTAAACCGATGCAGCATTTTCCTGGAGGGTGTTCACATCTGGAAACCTTTACTCAGCAAAACGTCAAGGCTGAAGTTGGTGGTTTCTTTTCAAAACCCCTCTGAAATAAAGGCATCTGTTTAGCAGGGAGGACGGCAACGAAAGTCCCAAGTGGTTCAATGCTGCACAACCTAAATCCATTTTCCTGGATGTCTCCCATGAAGGAGACTCTCCAGTCTCCCCTGCTGTACAAGCCTGTTCCAAAATATGGCAGGTTTTTCAGTACCCCACTCCAGAGGCATTCAGTTTTCTCCTGGTATTCAGACATTCATGAGTGCAGAGATCTCCCTGTAACAACATAACCCACAGGAATTGCTGGCATTTCCCCATCTCCACATCCTCGGTTCTTGCAGGAAAAGAAAAGTGACAGCCCCAAGGTGGTTGTTTCCTCACAAAAAAAGGTCTCTAGCAGCCATGGGCCAATACATCCCTCTTCCCAGCTGTTCAAACAAAGCAGTGACAGGTTCATACTGGTCAAGAGCACCCTGTGGCCATGGACCCCATGGGACTGGGAGAGCCAGCGTGTGCACTGGTGGGTGGCAGATGATGCAGCAGCAAAAGGATTAGCTAGTGATATTCAGGGATTATTTGCATTTCAAAGTGTACACACTGCTAACATAGGAAAAACAAAACTTGCGAGAGACACTGGGTAGGAGAGAGGGATTAAACATAAGCCAAGCCAGTCCCTTCCCTCCTCACTCAACACCATCTTGCCATGTGGCAGAGAAGATGCTACAGGTATTTAAGCTACGAAAAAAGATTTCTTTAAAATGCAAAGGCCAAATTGTGCAATGTATTTTTTGTGCCTGCAGGCTACAGATTAAACCCACAAAGGATTTACCCAGCCTGCGGAAATGGGGAGCATGCCAAACAATTACAAAAAAAAAAAGTTGCGAAACAGATCTAGATGGTGATTTATATCATACATCTTTTAAACCTGAAATTCCTTATTGTTTTTTAATTAAAAAGCAATTCCTTACTGAAGGTAAGAATGAGCTCACCATGTTGTCTTTTCATCTCAAGAGGTAGAAAAAGAATCACTTATATTTAAAAAGGAAGAAAACCTGTAAAGCTTTGTTTCCTTCAACACATCAGTTTGCTCATAGCATTGTGAAGGTTTCAAGGACAGAAAGCCTCAAAAATCTCAAAAAGCCAGCTAATCACTTGGATGCCTTAACATCACTGAAGCATAAAGAAATTGGGCACCCAAAGGTGATGGGCTGAAATGCAAGCGAAAATACGGAAGAGCAGTGGTGCACAGAGGGCACAGCACACGCCAGGAGCCAACGTGTCCGGTGTCTGCAGGCATCCAGAGAATCGAACAAACGGAAGGAGATACACACCCCTCTGTCACTGACCGGGACTCTCGGTGCTGACTGTAATTTTACGTATAATATCTTCAAAGACAGAAAGCTGGGGTTACAAGAAAGGGGGAAAATAAAAATCACTGCTTTCAGAAGGACTGAGAGGTACCCAACACCAGCATCAATACCGAGGTTCCTGATCAAACAGTGTGGCCCCTCTGCCAGCAGAGAAAGGGATCTACTCCTCATACGCCCAAATGGCACGGCTGGACCCCGCTGACTACAACCAGCAAGGAAGGCATTGGACCCACAGCTGAAATTCACAGAAAGTGAACAGCCAAGAGCTAATGGGTTATGATGAACAAGCCTATCCAACAAAGAAACACAGGGCAGACTCAAGAGCTGCAGGTTCCGGCCAACAACTTGAACTTGGCATGTCAGAAAAGGAGGGTAACCAGGAGCCCACCTCTGCCTCAGGACACAGTCAGGACAGGGAAGATTGCCCAGCACAAGCAAAAGAGACAACAGGAGGCTGAGCAGCCTTTTTGTCACCTGATTGTGAGAAGAGTTCAAGCCTCACAGGCACTGCACAGGGCTTGGGGACATGGCGTAGAGCCATGATTTCACATCTACCCCAGGCACAGCCGCCTTCGAGCATGTAATCACTGAAGGGATGGACATTTAACACCAGTGTAAATCTGTCTGCAGGGTACCTGCTGTCAGACAGAGAGGGGCTCGAGTTTCCCACCCCGCCAATTTTGCTGCAACCAGGGGTAACCTGATGCACAGCCATTTATTGGCATAAATAGATGCCAACAACTAGGTCATGGTGACTTCGTCCTGGATCAGTGATAATCGCTATATCCACAGAGCAAGACAGGATATTGTATATAGATTTCAAAGCAAAGGCACTTCAGAAAGAGAACCCAAGGCAGGAGCTGTCTGTGCATTCAGATAGTGCCTGCAAGCAAGGATCACACTCTTGGCACAGGTGCTGCTCCTCAGTGGTCCCAAACGACCCCACCCTGCAGGAGGTGACAGTCCCCCTGCCCACCATCTTGCTGTGAACTGACACTTGCTGTATGAGGGCTAGGACCATGAGCAATTCCCAGAAATCCAAAGCATGACTATTAATAAACACACTTGAGCAGGAAAACTAAATTAATTAGGAGTACAAATATAAAAAATGAGCTTGACCCAACAAACAAGTCTAGCAGTTAACAAGATGACAATAGCCATTATCCAGCAGTAGGAACAAAGGTTGTGCCAACAGCCTGAGGAGCGCAAACACCACTTCCCCCGGAGTAGAGACCTGAAAGCCATTTAAAACAAAAGAGTTGAGCCTGGAAACATGTTATCTGCTCAAGAGGGAGAGGAAAGAGCGTTGGCTTGGACTTTTCTTTGGAGTTTGACTGCTGTCTGTCATGAATTTAGCTTTTTGCTTAATAATATGTTTTAAAAGGAAAGCTGAAAACATTCCAGTGCCTGCAGCTCTGCTCTCCCCACCTGCCTGTGCAGACATACTGTATTACCCACTCTTGGCACCCTGGCTGGTAATTCAGTAGCACAATACACACACCAGCTACCATCAGGCAACACCTGTCTGATTTCTCAGTAAGCCCCTTCTACGGAAGGTGTGTCAACAAAGTGCTGGAAGGCAAAAACAAAACACTTTTTGACTCTCAAATGGACAATTTTTGTTAGAAGGGACTGAAGTCTCCTGGAAGTAAGTGTGCAACGCAATACAAGCCACAATGGCTTTTCACTGTGTGTTCAATTCCTCTGCAAAACTCTGATGCAGTGAAATCCCCCAAACACTACTTTTGAAATCTAGCTCTAATATCTGGTTTACCATCTGATCTAGCAGAGGGATTATGGCCTCTAAATCTTTAAAAGCAGTGGGGTTCAGTCAGCTCTACAAATGCTAATGGCTGTCAGCTTGAAGGGGATCCCAGAGGTTGGCTTAAGGCATTACAGCTCCCTGAGCCCCTCCTGCTCAGATCAACAGGTCTTTCAAATCTTCTGCAAACTTCTTTTAAGTAGTCATGTTTTAATTCAACTCCGTTAACTAGATTCATTTTACTTTGTTTTCAAAGCTGTCAGTCAGCTATGATTTCTCCCCTATCACACTAACTCCCTAAGAAGGGGGGAAAAAAAACAGGTTAGAAGAGTGGGAATGCAACAGTTACCTGCACCAGAGTATTCACAGGTGAAAACAAGGAGAGTCACAAAGAAATAGAAAATAATTTGAATCTATTTTAATTATTTAGGAGAAAAAAAGGCAGTGGGAAGAAAGGAAGCTACCAACTAAGAATAAAAATTGAAATTTACCCAAGCACCTTAAACATTTTTTATATGCTAGACCATGATCTAACTCTCCATTTACAAAAAGCTGCTGGGAGCATGTGGGGGCAAATCAGGAACACGTGTATGCACACGCACACACACACTCTCTTAGGAACCAATGTGTACCCAGAGGACATTCAGTGAAGAGGAGCTGGACCAGGAGTGCTGCACACAAGGACACCTCCTCCTTCCAGATTTAACCTTCAGCTCAGCATAACCTAAACCCCATGGCTTGTGAGCGGACTTGTTGCAGCTGCAGTTTGAAGTCCTCTATCCCACCGGGTGCCAGAGAAAAGTGGACAGCTTGCTGCCAGTGGGCATATCCGGCATTCAAACCCTGGGCACGGCTGACAGGTCCAGTGATACAGATCCACCACGTGTGGCAACAATCCCCAGCCTCACAGCCCAGGGCACCGGAGAGGCACGCCTGTGAGCATCCCCTATCTGTAAGGGAAGCCATCGTGCGATGCCCGGGAGCATGGGAGCGGGAGGGGATGCTGATGCAGCCCCACCAGTGCTTTGGAGGCATTTATCAAATTTCTCCACCCCGGGGCAAAGGAAAAACCATGTCACACTCCTTTCCCTCTTGAGGAAGGGCAGTGAATCACCCAAGGGCGTCCGCCTTTGCAAAGACTTAAAACTTCATTTTCCCCCCCCAGGCTCCTCTGCCCCCTCCCCGTCGCCTCGCCAGGCGCTCACGAACGGTGCTGACGAGCTATTAAAATCCTTCCTCCGAGTGCTTTTCGCCAGGAGCCGCAGCCAAAGGCCGCCTGTTGCCACCTGTCAGTCGCGGGGATTAATTACCTGCGCCGGGCGGGGAGCGGCACATTCCTGCCGGCCTCGCCCGCCGGGATGTTGACATCAGGCAGGTGGGCCCCGCGTCCCCCGGCCGCCCGCGCCGAGGGGGGACGCGACCCACGAGGGGTGCGTGGGGACCGGCATTGCAAACCGCAGGGACAGCGGGACACGGGGCCGGGAGGGAGGGAGGGAGGAGCGCGGCGGGGCTGCCCCGGGGCAGGCGGCACTCCCAGCGCCGGCAGCTGCTGCTGCTGCGCCTTGGAAACCTTAGCGAAAAAAATAAATATATGGGTGCGTGTGTGTGTCGACCTGCTTAGGTAAACGGGGAAGGGGAGGGGTGTCAGGGAGGAGAGCGGAGAAACGTAGCCTGCGGACAGGGATTCAGGGGCCGCTGCCCGGTGCGCCGGGTCCCGCTGCGGAGCCGCTCCCCGCCCGCGGGCACCGCGGGGCGCAGCCGCTGAGCTCCTGCGCCGTGCCATCGCGGGGGAGCGAGGGGGAGAAAAGGCGCTCTTCCCCTCTGGCAGAGGCACAGCCATCCCCTCGCCTTGGCAGGCTGACAGCTGCGCGTTCCCCCTCCCCGCAGGAGCTCCTGCGGGTCCCTGTGAGCAGCGCTCCCGCCCCGTCCCCCAAACGCACCCCGACTCAGAGGGCGCGATGAGAAGGGGACATGCACACGTGGCCATGGTATAGGAGATCCCCTGAAATCCCCCCAAAATACCGAATTGAGAGCATCTGCTAGATTCTCACATCTTTAGGATAATGAGGTAACTCCTTCATGTGACAATATTCAGCATCTCGCTTGAGGCTCCCCAGGGGTTTCAATTCAAAACTGCCTCGATCAGGATATATCATCTCTACCTGACACTGTCAGCAAAGCCACGATAACAGAAATAACACCAATAATTTCCCATACTGCTTTTGCACTGTGAAACTCTAGTAAATGTGAAAACTTTACATATGAGGGCTTTTACATTGCAATTTCGTATCTACATACTTACTTCACCAACAAATGAAGTCCTCTTGAGGTTCAGCTTGAAAACCATTTTAAAAATAAACAACAACAAGAACAAAGAATCAACTGAAAAGTATCCTGTTTCAAGAGGAAAAAACCTCCAATGGAAAACTCTGAAGGCAAGCTTTATGCATTTTTCGATACAAAGTGATGGGTGCAAAGGAAAGCTTTACTATTTGGTTTTGTGAGTTCTCGTCCTTTGCCAGTCTATTATTTAAATATTTTTGAAATTAATTTATTTAAAAACCAAAATCGTTAAGACTCCTGCAGTCAAATGGCCTTAGCTTGTGCAGCCAGCTCACACACTGCATGTGTATTGTGTCCAGTTTCTCTGACAGTTTCTAAACTGAAACTTTAGCAGTAGCAAACAAGTTTCAGATGCTAACAATGTCTAATAATTTACATTTCTGATAGATTGCTTTGCATCAGAAATTCTGTGACGTAAAAGTAAGAAATAAGAGCAAATCTGCTGAAAGGCAAAGCTGATCTGATTCTGAACATCTTCCCCTGATATCTACATCTCCCAGTGACTTCTCTACTATGAATGCACAACAAATAAGCAACCTGTTTGCCTACCACAGAAAATATAACATTAGGAAACACACACTGTAGGAAATTCACCCTCATTCTACCCAAACTCACCTAAAGGCTTATGATGTGCTAAACTCCAGCAGAATAGTGAGGAGCGATCAAAGTTAGTCTAAAACATTACTTAAAATTGGATTTGGAAAACATCCACTCCAATTATTAAGCATTAATTAGTAAACCAACAAAATTCAACAGCAAAGTTTTTAATCATTACAGTGATTGCCAAAGCAGCTTTGTGAGTAATTCCATTGCATTTCTTCCCTCCTTCCACAGCCCCGCTACTCTCAAAGACACGTGGCTACTTCACATCCTCCTAACAAAGCACTACACTGGAGTTACAAATATTGGCATCTCTATAAAATACACACACCTGCTTGCACGTAATGCAAGTGAGTGGACAGTACACATATGACCACGTTTGCCTACATGAAACTAAATTGACTGTATGACCTCAAGCGTCAGAGCAGCTAACACTGCAACAGTGACATAACCAGCAATAGTCCTTCCAGGCAATTCTACTCACTACACCAGAATGTATACTCTAATGCTGCAGGCAAAAACCTCCAGGACTTGATTTAGCAAAAAAATCTTCAGCATATGCTTAACTTTTGGCAGCACTGTTAACCACCGCCTGCTCAAGTCAGTGTGCCTCTGTGTAAGGGAATTTGTGAAGTCAAACCTGAGCTTAAAGATCTGATTCAACCTGTATCTTAAAGGAAATCGGATTTCTGTTATAAAGGGCTCCAGAAATGAACTGAAAAGAACATATTCAGGCTCCAAACAGCAAACCCACCTCACCACATACTGCTCCTGACTCACATGCCTTGGCTTCTGATACTGAGCACGAGAACCTGTTCTGCTCATGGGCTGCTTTAAGTAAAGTCCAGGCTGGCAATTTCAAACCTCCTCCTAGCTTGGTGTGGGGGATTCAACTTTCTTACAGTCATCTGTCCCAGGCTCAGCCATAGAGGAAAGCTGCTGTGTGTTTCCTCCCAGATTTCACTTGTTTCACGTTTGCATGTTGTAGCATGCTCCATCCTACTGATGCCTTAGGTTTTAACTTTTACATTTTTCAAATCCTGTATTGCCTAGTGTGTAACTCTGAAGTTTCGTGTGGCCTGTTAACTACTGTTCTCTCATGCTGGTTAGACATAACAAGCCTCTCCAAGGACACCCAGATTGTCCTAGGCCCAAAATGTGTAAACTAACATCTTAAGAACAGGGGTAAAATTGGGGAAATTACATCATTAACTGAAGTTATAATTGGAGAATTAACCCTGATATGGAAATGAAAAAAACTTATAAAAGTGTGAAGAACCCGTGACTCAGGGTCCATCTTGGGTGTAGCTTTTGGCCTGCCCAGGGTGTACCTTTGAATGCCCTTCAAATAAATACCTACCTTTATTCCCTTATTCTTGCCTAGTCTCTGTTTTTAGGTGGCCATCTCAGGCATCATTACCAGCCAAACTCCAAAAACTCTCATCAGCTAGAGGAAACATTGTCTGGAGTAACCAGACACCAATTTTTAGTGCATCTCCCCATCACTTTTGTCCCCTGCTGAAAGTCAAAGGGTGATGAACTCAACGATAAGGGAAGAAGCACAGCAGTACATAAAGGTTGCTCAATTAAGACAAAGTAAATGGCAAAGCAAAAATCCCAAAGCTCTGTAAAATATTTCCGCTCCTACCAATTCCAACCTGGTTTCAAAAACGTGAGTCAGCAGTAAAAGTCCCAGACAAGCAGGTCAAACCTTGCAGCCCTACAGAGAGTAGATAGAAGGTTTGGATCCTCTGCAATTTGGGATACAGCCACAGGTTCAGGTAGTTCCACAGGAGCTAAAGATCAAGGGGAAGAAGCAGGGTACAAGGAAAGGCCCAATGTAAGACCTAAGTACAAAACTCATTTTAGTTCCTTCATCTGCAAATAAGGGGATTTCATTAATAACTCAGAGGAAAGTGAATGAGTCACTAGTACAGTATCTGTTACAGCAGAGGGAAGCCAATCTGGACGAGAGAATACATTAAAAAACAACACAACAAAGTTGGTCTGGCAATGTAGTCTTTACAATCAGCAACATCCTAAGCCTGCACATTAGGGGCAGCATCAGTCCCAGAACTATCAAGCACTCTGCCACAGACTGCACCGGCCACTCAACACCATAGAAAGCAAGACACTGCAAGATGGTGACAGATTTCCACCCAAATTCTGGCTCATGCCAAAGGACTGGCCTACTTGTAAAATACCACAGCACATTGCAAGGGTAAGAGTATTTACATCAAATACTGGCCCATCTTACTGGCTGGGGCACAAGACAGGCTCACAGGAGATGCAAACCAGTTTTTGCACATTCATTCTGATACAGAAAAGAAAGTTCAAGCAACTCAAAGCTAAAACCAGGTTTAATGTCTTGTGATCTATCATACTAAACGCCTTTGCCCAGATACATTTTCTATCCTGTTTGTTCTTTCTTGACTTAGCGTTCAGATTCAATGGACTCTACAAAAAGGTCAAATAATCCCTGAAGAACTTCACATGCAAATAATTAGGTTTTTTTTCTTGCCTTCCTGCAGTGCTACTGCTGTTGTGCTGTGACCAAGTGCAGGACTGCTCCCTGACTGTTTCTGGAGTGGAAAACTGGCCAGTGCACCCAAGGAGCAGGGCTGGTAGATAACTGGGAGGCCAAGGGGCTCAGCCGTGAACTTGAATAAAACAAGGGGCCACCAATCAAGTCAATGAGTGCTCCTCAGGATATGCACTCTTGACAAAGACCAAATGGCTCAGATGGAAAAAGGTGATCCCTTTTCTCCTACTCACTTTGCTTCTCCTCCCATTTATTCCACCTGAGGGAAGGTGCGGATACCTCTCCACTTCATCCTTCTAATAGACTATTAATCACACCTATGGGAGGCAATGGAAGGAAAGACAAAGTATTAAATCTGACAGGCTCTCAAAGTGGCAGTGCCAGTGAAATGCATCATTAAGGTGAGTAATTTTCCTGTTTACTTCATATAGCCTCTGAGCCCCCCCGCTCCCTCCTCCCTGCCTAGATGTGGGCAGGACCCATCAAGGCAAAGCTTTGGAAGCAAGCAGCAGCGTCCCCAATTTCTACATAAACGCTGCAGGCCAAAGAGCAAAGGCAAGTTCCAACTGAGTCCTTGACAGTAATCAAGCACTGCGGCGCCTCTGGTCTTGTCTTGTGCATACCTTGCAAGTAGCATCATGTCTTCCCAGGGAGACTTCACTAGCAGAGCACGCAAGCGCCTTGTTCCTTGGCTTCTATCTCAGAAAAAGATAGTCCTGAAAACACACACACACGCCCCTGCTTTTCTGCTCCAAGGGAGACCATTTCCCTCTAAATCTCCAGTGTACTGTTAGAAGCCCTTTCAGAACAGATTGATGAATTTGCCAGAAATCTCTTTTGTTCCTGTGCAGAAAGGTTAGTGCCAGACCCTTGCCAAAATGGCATTGAGTCTTCCCTGTTAACGTCCAGGAAACTATCCTGAGTCAGATCTTATTACATTTGAAACAAAGTGCAAGTACCAGCAAGTCTCTTCCATGATAACAGCCAGGGCCTGTCCCATTTCCTGATCACATTACACTCAATTTCCAGAACTACATCTATGCAAATATTGTTCTCCTGCTTGCCAAGCATTTCATTGATAATTAAAGTGAAAAGCCAGCAAAGCTTTTCTGGCCAGGATGGTGAGCGAGGCAACAAACTCATACACAGACACCAAGCAGGGACAAACGCTCTTCCTCTGTATGAAGACCACCAAAAAAGAGCCCTCTCCTCCTCCTAGAGGTCAGAGAATCCAGACTGAACCAAACAATTTCTGCAAACATCCCTCTGTTTTTTGGAATTACTGACCCAACGAGGTCACACTCTAGTTCTGAGTCACAGTGAAAACATAAGGATTAGGAAAAACAGAAATTACACCTAACTGAGCAAGTCATAGTTTAACTGAGACCACAGAGATGCAGAAACTCAGATCTAAGTTAGATCAATCAAGCCTGACAGCAGCTCCAGAATACTTAGGATGAATGGTGACTAAATCAAACCTTTAAACCTTTTATTCATACAATTAAGCTTTGGGGATGAATGGTGAGAAAGTCAGACAAGAACACAATCACCAGCATTTGCAGGGTTCTGGGACCTGTATTTTACCCAGATCCTCCTCCTTCTCAGCCCTCTCCTTCCATCCTCAATGACCTAGCTAAGCACAGTCCTTGAGTCAACTCATGTGGTTTCTCCCGAGCCTACTTTCAAAGTCAAGACATGATTCAGCAAGGTGTTTAAGCAGATGCCTACCTTTAAGCTTGGGAGCAGCCTTGCTGACTCCAACAGAACCCAAGAGATTTCACTGGGAATATTCACGTGCTAGAGGTTATGCACTCACTCAAGTGCCTTACTGAACCGAGACCTTGATTTTCCTACGTACCGTGGGAAACAATTCATCAAGTTCCATGCTGAGGAACACAGCAGAGCAGCTGCTGCAGCCATCAGGACATTCCCTGCTCAAAAACACAGGGCCTCGCCCCCAGCCAGCCAGTGAGGTCAATGCTGTGGCATCTCCTCTGCTAGGAAGATCAACAATCCCATACAGGTTTGGGGTACTCCTCCATTTTTTCTCACACTCTCTGCAGCTGTACAACTTCAGAAAAGGGAAGAAAGCTGTTCCACAGAACAGCATTTAGAAAGGGAGGAAGGCTTGCAATGAGTTCAGAAAATGTTAGCAGCAGTCCTTCCTACCCCTCAGAGAAATAACAAATCTTTGGTTTTGCATCTTCTGTCCCCTAAGAGCAGACTGCAAAACCACGTCCCAGTGGACATACAAACCAAAGGGAATTGTGCAGTAACATGTCACAGAAGAAATGGAAGAAATGGAAGGCTTGAACACAGTATAGTCTAAATCTCTGGTTTTTAGGCTGCTTTGAAATTTCAGCAAGAAAGCACAAGTACATAAAGCAAGCTTGCATGGACCTGGATGCACTTCACAGGCAGATCTACAAAAGCCTGCTAGGTAAACTCAAAAGGAATGACTGCCCAAATACTCCATGACATAGTAACAGATCTATAAATTATTAGAAATAGATTACATCAAGTCTCTCAATACCTAGAAATTTATTTATTTCACTTGGTAGCATTGGTAGCAAAGATAATAATGTCATCTGCATGATCTAACTGGAAACATAACAGGAATGAATATGGATTTAGATGCAAATCCTTGCAACCACAACCTGAAGATGGCTTTCCAAGGAAAACACCGAACAGCCCTTTGTCCCTGCAGACCTCACTGCTCTGCACTGCTTCATTTGCAAACTGCAAGCTCTGAAGACCCCAAGCAACAGATGCTTTGTGAGAAGACCTAGCCCATTCAAAGCAAGACTGCTTTCCCAACCAAAAAGCAGTCTTTGTTACTGGCTAACAATGAGAACAGGAATAGTTCCCTGGGAAACATAATTTTGAAGTCAGATTTCCCAACTAACCACACCCAATTAGTAAGTAATGCCATGCTTTTGAGTGATTATGGAATCCCAGCAGATTTTTTAATAGTTTCAATTTTATGATTTTCTCTATCTTCACAACAACAACAAAAAAGGAAACAAAACCCCCTCATGATTTTATATAGGTGGCTGGTAACTAAAGGCAAGCCCCTACCTCACTAAAAAGTAGTAAAACAAAATGGAACAAAACAAGAGAAAGTTGCAACATCAGAAGTTACTCGCTCACACTGTCTGGCACTCCCATTTTCCTTACAGCTCATATGTGGTGCATCAGAGAAAGGTGCAAAGTCTCCATGGGCAGAACAGGCTGTTGCCCTGCATGATGCTGTGCAATGAATTCCTTCCCTAGCAGAAAGCAAGATTTGTTCTGAGATAGCTACCATGAATCTCATGCACCTGCACCCCTGCAAATGCTATCAAGGGTAACACTTAAAAGCATTTCCTCAGCAGCTCTGAATGTAATGCTATCCAAATGAAAAGGCAGGAGAAGGGCTGGGACTAACACTAGCAAGCCATTTGCAAGTGTAGCCCATTGAAGACAATCAATTGGTACCAAAGAAATCAAGGATTTGGACCCTGCAGAAGTTCACTGCCTCTCTAGAATTTTATCAGCCACTATGTAGAGAAGACACCAATAAACAATTTACTCTTTCTATCCACCAGCTTCTCAACTGAACAACAGAAAAGAGTTTACAGGGGAGTAAATATTTAGCTCTCCAGCTGCAGACAGCAAAACACCAGATATGCAGAAAAACCCTAAACAGGATCAGAGATACTACAAAACACCACAGGGATGTGACCATACTACTGCTATGACAGACAGCAGCTCATTATTGTGTAAGGTAGAGTGCAAAGCTCCTTCGCACAAAGCACTGGGTTCGAAGGGAAAAACCCCCATTTTTACAAAGTGTGGAGGCAACAGATTGAAACACTCCAGAGGGAGATACTTGGGAAGAAGAAAGCTGTTGAGGGAGGAGAAGCCCTAGCCACAGCACACCATCTATCTGACCCTAAAGGACAGCAACAAATAGAGGCCCAGCCAGACTGTAACTGTTGCCATGTATTTCTTCTTTAAATGCAATTTGTTTAATCTCAAATTGGATTCAACCATCAAAGGCTCTCTTCTGTAGCACACTGACAGTTCGCTCTAAATCTCTGCACCTTTAATCCTTTAATTAGCCAAGAAAAATGCAATCTCAACTCTTCCACCAACCTAAGCTAATTTTCTGCATGAAGCTTCCATCTCCTGTAGGTTACAGGTTTTAGCTGCTTGTGTAGCCAAGGGGAAAAATACAAAACACAACATTCCCACAGAGGCTGATGTGTGCTTCTCCAAGGAGCAAGCTTCTTGAAAAGTCCTTGCAGAAGCAAGAGGGACCCCTTTTCCCATTGCAGTAGTGGGCTGGGAGGCATAACTACATCACCCAATTCAGAGGAAGAGCCAACAGAGGTTTCTGCAAATAAGACAATGTTTGCATAGGACAGGGATAAAACTGGAGTGTTAAGCCAATGCTTGGCTAAGAGAGTGCCATTAGTGGCTTTGGCCATCTTTCTCAGTGATTTTGGGATGGGAGCTCCTAAGCAAGCAAACAGAACCCCAGTAAGTCAATCACTTTGAAAACTCTCTCCAAAGGAGATGAGCCCTGCTATTTCTCAAAAGTGTCACAGCAACCCAGCTCTCAATGAAGAAATGGAAGATTTCATGAGCCACCAGAGCATCAGGACAGAGACCCATTTGGGCAGCCTGAAATACTTATCAGGTTCTTCATGCAGTCCCAGCAAGAGCAAACTCAACGAAGGACAAGAGGGCCACCAAAATTCTTCTTTGTCTGAAGCCCTAAGCACGCTGGAGTGAGGTATAATCTGCACCTGAACAGAAGCCTGACTGTCTCTCCAGGTCAGGATGAATCTTGCAGGGCAAGGCAAAAGCAAACAGTGCTCCTGCTCAAGGCATGGTCATGGTGCACCTACAGGGACTGCTGGCTGGCCACATGCTGACCCCATGTGTAACAAGCCAAGCCATCTCTGCACAGCCCCCAAACATCCCATTCCAGCTGCAATATGCCAGAGCCAACGACCCTGCCCATTGCTGCAGCACTACACAGACAGCACATCTCTTTCTAGGCACAGCCTGCATGTCCACGCAATGCTGCATGGAGCCCAAGGCTGTGCCTCACGTGCGTGTTTAACTGCCAAGTGTGGACAAGCTGTCAGAGGCGTTCCTGGTAGCTGGTCAGGGAACATACGCGAACAGCAGCACCAAGTCATCAGGGATTTGACAAAGGCATGAAGACATGGGAGTAAGAATAACCTCCCTCTGAAGAACAAATGCACAGTGGAAGAGCCCTGTCGACATCAAAGGCAGAGGACAGGCATTTGTGGATCTTGCAGTTCCTTAATTTACTTCTGTGTTGAGGTCTTGACAAAGATCAGCACATGACCAGGGCTGCCCCGCTTACACAAGCACTTTTGATGAAGTCACAGCAGGATTTGGTTTGAGAAAAGGGGAGAAAAAGCCTCAACAGACTACTGCTTTTAAGCACTAGCAAAATACTACCCAGGTAGTATTACAACCCCATCTCTACCTAGAATAGAGCACTTGGAATGCATGCCCTTTTCCTCTGAAAGGATTTTAGAGGTACTGTGTTCACACTGCCCACCTTACTCAGCCCAAATCAGTCCCCCTCATCTCCTCAGCAAGGAATTCAGCCCATTAGACAAGCAAAAGGATCTGAGTAACAGTTGCTACGCTCCACTGACAACAAACCCAGTCACACACAGGCTGTACCTTCAATACCCACAGTAGTTACACATGCAAACCAGAAATGTGGCTGCATGTATATCTCCGGGGTTGTCTTACAAAAAAAAAAAAAAAAAAAAACAACAAAAAAAAAAAAAAAAAAAAAAAACCACAAAAAAAAAAAAAACCAAAACCCAAAACAATGCAGAGCTCAACGTGATGATGAGAACCATCAGTGCAATGATAGGAGAACCTCAGCATGAGAACTACTGCCGGTCTAATGCCAACCTCAGCACTCCAGCCACTCCTGAGTCATGTAACTGTTCTCCACTGCCACGGGCCTTCCGAAAGAGGCATTTCAAGTGCACGATTAAAGGCAGGCAAATGACTCTGCAAGCTGCAGTTGCAAGATATTCATGCTACGTTCAGTTCCTACAGGGCAAAGAGGACAGGAGTAGCTCACAAGAAGCTTTGGACAGGGAAGCTGCATTCTGGGATCCAGGCAGCCAGCCTGGTAACTGAATCTCTGCACTGTCTTTGATCAGTGTATTACAGAACATCCTTCCACTGACAGTCCTCAGGGTGAGTACAGAAAAGTAGCAAATAGTAAGTAGATTTGCTCTAGGTCACAAAGCAAGCTCATCTCACAGCACCAAGATGAGTAGAGTTCTTTCTCTTTTAAGAAAGAAAAAAATATATATTCTACAGTGCTCTGAAAGCAGCTAATCAGATTATTAAAGTGCTTAAAAGTTTAATGAAGAAATCAAAGCTATTAAGCAAACATTCAGCTTGATGTCTCTTTTCCTTCTTACCCACCCTTCCTCAATGCATTCAAAACCTCTTTTTGCTATGCTATAACATGTTTGAACAGGTACTGAGATACAAACAAGTCTTGGCCCCATCTCATACAGAATGGATTGGTTGCAGATGTTCTCCTGCAAGCTACATCTTGCCTCCTGCAAGAGCATTCATCTCCAAAACACATCATTTCACTTAGTTTGCCTGAAGCAAAAACTCAAAGGTTATTTAATTTTTAATATTTTTTTTATTAACTCTAACATACCTACAGCTGTGCAAGCAAAACCCCATCTGGTTTTTCAAGGCACAAAGAGGCAAGCAACTAAGTTTAGATAAAAATAACCAAGTTGGGGCAGTATCTTTCTGCTCACCTCTGCAGGAGCCAACAGCAAAGTCAGGGGTGCAATAAAACAAAAACCTGCTATATTTCAGAGAAGCCTGACATATTTCACTATCTTCCTAGGACAAGTCAGACATGAGCTCATACAGTGGCAGGTGAGTCAGTGACGAGTCAGATGAGCTCCTTAATTAAGCTTTATGGGCAGATGATCCCTCGAAGGTGTAATCAGATTGGTATGGCCAAGTGGAAAAAGGAGAAAAAAAAAAAAAGAAAAAAAAAAAAAAGAAAAACATTTTAAAAAGCTGACTGAACTGCTACACCCTTGCTGAGCCATGCTGGGCAGGCTGAAGGCAGCACTGCCCTGAGCCCCCAGCATGCAGGAATACCTGGCCATCATGCACCACTCCCTGGCAGTCAGCACCTGCCTGTGTGCTCAGTTCTGCTCCTCCAGGGAGCAGAGAAACGCTGACTTCCCCAGCAAGCAGGTCACACTGGGGTCACACTGCAGACACAGTGCCATCCCAGGTGTCCGGTGTAAGGGGCAGGCACCCCATGAGCTCCACTTTCAGAGGCAAGGGGGTTGCCAACAGCTCTGACCTGCGCGGTGGAGAGGTAAGAAGTCATGACTGAGTCACTCCCAATCACTAACAGAATCAGTCTTGGCTAGGTGATTTATCAACGTTTAAATGCTACCAAGCTGCCTCACTTAACAGAAAAGCCCCATGAATTTTGTGTTTTGGAAGCTTCCCTGAAATAAGCTGCAAACCACACATCAAAGTATCAGTGTATTGAAACAAAACAGCGCCATTAAACAGATTGAGATCAGCAGGGTGACTAACGGCATCAGAGCATTTTTGTTCTCTTGACACCAGACATGCAGCATGGAAACGGTTTTCTTCCAGCACGTGTCCCTGCAAATTCATCCTGGAAACTTGTCTCGCCCATGTAGCAGCTCTTCCTGTGCTGCAGTGCTCCCTCCAGCAGCACAGGAACACCAGCAGCATCAGCACAACCCAGCTCTCCCCATCTTTATCTTGCACAGATCAGTCTGCTGAAAAACAAGCCCAGAAAGACAGACTCCAACCTCTGCAGCCCTTCTGAGAGGCATGGCAAAGGAAATGGGCAAAAATGACTCATCAGAGAAGTCAGCACACAAAGGGAATGCCAAACAAAGGTTAAATTTATGAATTCCTTATAGAAACTGATTGCAAAGCAATCACTCCGCATGCTTTGTCTCTTGTCTAACCTTACAGAACTAATGATAACACTTCTGAAGATTTTCCTAGGGCCTCACCACTTTCTTTGTGAGCACCAGTACCATAAGAGGTTTTAGTGGGATATCTAGAAGTGCACAGACATTTTTCTGTTTAAGCCCCGTTTACTCATACACCTACAAGTACTCACCAAGGATGGGTCAAGAAAAAATGACTAAGAATGAGTTGTATGAGAGGTTTGCAGGAGAAGAGATGGGAGACAAGGAACTCATTGCAAAACCGGCCACCACCCTGCTGATTAATGAAGAGGGATCATTCAGTGCTCAGACACTGGACAAACATCTCATGGGAAGACTCTTTCACCTATGGCGATGCTGATGCTCCAACGCAGACAGAGCGGAGGCACTGCCTGCCCCGCTGCTGGCTCTGCAAACACCCTTCAGGCAGGGCACCAAGCCCAGTGGCACTGCTCCCATCCCTTCCCCATGGGAATCCCTTCCAGCCCTGCCCTTTAACGGGGGGGGGGTCCAAAGAGCTCTGGGTGAAGGTCTGATAGCAAACCTGGGCTCATTTTTCTCCCACTGTAAGTCAGGAGGGAGGCAGCTCCCAGCCACAGCTCACACAGTTGAGCTAATGTGCCCCGACAAGCAGCAGGGTGAGTTTGTTGAGGCTCAGCACCACAACTAACATAGCATTGGTACAGCACTGTGCTCTGCCTACAGAACAGGAGCAGGCTTTTCCTCTAGCCATAGCCCCTAAATGGCTTGTGTGTCAGTAATGTTCACACCTGGTAGGCCCAATGCTGGTAAAGCTCAATATATCAAGCAGGGGAAGCAATAACCCAAGCAGCATTCAGGCTTCAAGTTTTAGCCTGAAGACACATTTTGGTTGCCTCACCAGTTAGTTTGTAGAAAGATTCTGATGTCCTGTAAACAAATCAAAATAAGAGGCCTGAAAGCTAAGGCAAGTGATAGGGCACCCACAGCAAGCAGCAGTATCCAGTTGCCCCCCTCAGGCATTTCACATCAGGGGTCTAAGTGTTTTACAGCATGGGATTGCCACAACACAGTCCCATATTTGAGGGTGGCTCCGTGGAAAGGAGGCAGAGGGAATAACTTGCACAATGTTACCCAGATCACATCTAAATCACAGGGCAGGAGCAGCTCCAAGGATGGGCTGGGAGCCAAAAGCAGGCAATGCTGCTCCTCAGCAGGGCATCTCTCGGCAGCGTGGCTGCTCTCTCCAGGAGGAGAGCATGGTGCACCCCAGGGCACAAAACATGCGGGGAGGAGAGCCCCAAGGCAGCATAGCCATCATGGCTAATGGGGAAAACAACAGGGCCACAAAATGTAGACCCAAGTCCCATCTCATTTGTTTAGGAAAGCCAGGTCAGCCTTCAGGTGCTGTTTCCTCTAGCCCACTTTTCACCTTTCCACAAAGCTGAATTTAGATGGACTTCAGCAGCTAACATGTATCAGCAGATCATAAACTCCTTATCAGACAAGTAATATTCTCCTCTGTTAAGAAAACATTCTCACAGAATGTATCTAAAAAATAAATAAAACAAATGAGGGAGAAGTAGCACTCTTCTCCTGTGGCTCCAGCAATGTTTAAATGTTATCTTGAACAACTGGAAACGGTACCATTTATATCAACACTCAGGTCTATTTGCGAGAGGATCTAAGCTCTTACCTGGATAGCTATCCTGCTGCGTTTACAATAACAAATCTGACACACCTGCACATAGCAAAACCTCATGAAAAGACTTCCATTGCATAATAAAGTTCATGCTCTTTCTATATAGAAGCCATTCCTACCCAGGACATTTCTTTTTAAAACAAAGTAGGAATTTCTTCACAGTACATGGTCTGCCAAGCACTGCAGCTAAACCCTTAGCATACAGAGCACCACCAATGCAACACACAGAATTATTCTTGCTTCAGCACACCTCCTAACTGCTCTGTACTGAGTTGGCAGGGACATAATATCTATGACAAACGTGGTATTTCAGCTGACCTAAAGAAAGGAATGATCATCTCCAAGGGCGGTCTTTGTCTACATGGTGAGCAATACCTATTGCACCAGCCTTCCTGAAAAAATTTACCCAAAAGCAACTTATTCAGCAGCCACTCAAATAGTTTTTTTTGTAGGGTTGAAATATCTTCTAACAGTGCTCAGTAGATGCGGTTAAAGTTATAAAGATCAATGGTATGGGGGAAACTGGCAACGTATTAGGAAACCCTCCTTGCCCTGGAGCTGCTGCCTCCCTTCTGGGCCAGCAGCCGTAACCTTTGGAAAGGTAAGGAGGCAACTGTGCCGATGCCTCTCAGCTCTGCCAGGCTGCTTTGCATGCCTAGCACTTGTGAAATCCAGAAGAGCTCAGCAGCTTTTACATGCCAGTCCAGAGGCAGTCCCCGTGCTGAACGCAACAACAAAAAAACCCAACAAACCGAAGCATAAAAAATAAAAAATAAAAAAATTCCACTCCAAAAAACTGCTGGTTCGGAAACTTGGGCACTTCTGGCGCCTTGGTTTCCCTTCTCTAAAATGGCGACTCCACACCTGATTTGCCTACCAAGCAAAGGTGTTTGCTGATTAGGGAAGTAATGTTTGTGCAGCACTTTGAAGATTTAAAGTACTACATTAATCCTACATGTTGTTCTTACTAGAAGCCAATTTTTAACTAAGAGAAGGGAAAAAAAAAGCTGATTTAAATAGTGACCCTCCCCCACTTCAAGATGTTCACTCATCTCCCAACATCAGCTATTCTTATCTGTAAATGTTTTTTTAACCCTTCCTTCTCACAGTTCTCAGAAACCACAAGTCTCATTCAGCTTTTATTTGAAAAATGGCTTCTTTCCAGGCTGTGGCTGTTTCTTGTAAAGTTAATTCCTTTGGTAATACTGCTGGAGGCACCTTGGTATGTTTGGTGTGTGTATGTACACATATATATTTTCCCCCTTTTCACACGGTGTTGTTTTTATATATGTGTAGTGAAAGATACCTAATCCAGGATTATGATTCTCTTTATTCCTTTCTCATGAAAGTAGGTGGGACTTTTCTTGTGCAAGTTGCAGTGATGGAAATTATGTTTAATGAACACTTTTTCCTCTCCACATAGACAAAAAAAAGGTCTCCTTAAAAACAAAAAAAAGTTTCTTGCACTCAAATTTTTCCCCTCTGAGTTTTCCTTCAAAAACAGCTAAAACCTTAAAACAAATTTTCTGAAGAAAAAAAAAAAAATTGTGATGCCAGTAAAAGTAGAAATTGCTTGTAAAAATCAGCAGAGGGATCTGCTGCCCCAGTGGGGGACACACCCCCTTCCCCCATCCTATGTTCTAATGCCTCATGACTTTTCACTTGCAGATCCTGGAAGACCTGTAGTGAGGTCTAACTCATCTCCAGTGACAGTGGGAGGGAATCAGCCACAAACATTGCAGCCAAGAGGCTAAATCCCAGTGGAGAGAGAGGGTCATCCACACCATCTGATGCCTGCTTTCTCCCAGCATCCTGGGTGCCCTACACTGACTGTGCTGTTTGAAGATCAGAATACACACTCAAAGCAGGAGACCCAAATTTTCAGCTCACAGTGCTGACAAACACCAGTTCATACTGTAAGTAAATAACTTCCCTTCTCATCCTTCCTGGGTATCACTAGTTGCACAGGGTACAGACTGTCCCTTGCAGCGCGGTCCTGCACCAAAGTTCAGTCCTGTCACCACAGAGAGCACTGGTCTAACAGAGCATGGAGCAAAACTCCTGCTCATACAGAGAGGCCATACTGCCTTGGTAGGATTTACAAAACAATCAGGGACATAAAAACAGGGGGGAAAGAAAGAAAGACAGCTCACATCACAAGACATTTTCTAGAAACTGCTCCACAGGTCTGTACAGCTGCTTGTAAGGAGTAACAGAAGATGGTAACTGGTAATAAAAACAAAATATACATGACAAAGATATTATGGGGAAAAAGCACAATTACATTCTAATGGGAACCTAATGCACTCAAATCTCATTTTACTCAAGCATAAAAACCCAAACAGAAGCCAGCAGTCCCCTCCTGGCTGGTTCTCACAGGTGAACTGGTTCTTCCCAGCTTTGTGAGCTTGAAAACACCTCCCTGCCGTGAGAAAGGCACCTCCTTCAAAGACAGTAAGCCTGGCTTCTCTCTTTCCAGGTAGATGACCTAGGACAAGTTACTTATGCCCCAACAGCCGTGGTGTTAGGCCCTATAATGTCACACAGAGGGAAACACACCTCAGAAGCTCCCCAAGCAAGAAAACACAATCACCACCTCTCCCTGCACAAGGGCAATGGTGGCAATTGACATCTGCCCTGCCTCCCCACCTGCCCAGTGCCAAGAGCACATGCATGCTGGAAGCAGCCTCTTGAGGCAGGCACAGCTGCTGAGGGCTTAAGGAAGCCAAATCTGAGCCACTTTTCACCTGAGACAAATGGCCAAGCACCACAGCGCTGCTGATCTGCCTCATGAAGGATCAGCTCACAGCACTGCATCAGCCTGCAGCGCCTGCATCCCACACTGCAACCCCATCTCCTCCCCCACTGCCTTCTCCTTCCAGGTTGCTTCTCCCCTCTGCCTTAAGAAGTGGGGGCTATCACCAGTGAAATAAACTTCACTGGAGAACCAGCTGGGCTGAAGACATTCACTACCAGAGTGGCCCACAGGTGACCAATTTGTCTCCCCATGGAGGGCTGCAGATGCTCTGCACAAATGAATCTCTTACAGGGACCCTTCTCAACTGCCCTGTGCAAACAGGAAAAGCCTACACCATTACTGACTAGGAGCCTCTGAGGATAAGAAAACCCCTAATCCTGTAACAAGGCCACATCCAATCCCTCTCTCCTGACAGCTTTAAATACAACGTTAAAGGGTGGAACTGGAAAGCTCAAATTATACTGACCAACACACCACCAAGGAATCACAAAGCTAAGACTTCACAGGAGCACTCAGCACAGTCTTACATGTATATTCACTGAGAGAGCCACCAGGCCTTAAAGTTTTCACTTACGATACTGAGAGATAATCAGCAGTTGGAACATACTGGACATGACCAGAGTTACTGAAATGATGCACTATTTGAACAGATTAAGAGAACACCGAATATATAATTAGGAACTGTTGAGTCAAGGCAATGTACACATCTAATTGCCCTCTCACTGCTTCACTATGCTTATGCACAGTCATTTCATAGAGACTAAAATGTCCCAAATTTACTACATGGATCAGAACACAGAATGTACTTAAAATAAAAATGGAGTTAATCAATCTGAAATAGAAATACTGAGATATCCCAGCCAAGGAATCTGTTCTCTCAACCACAAAAACCCGTTATTGCTTGTGTGGACTAATTTAAGTGCATTCTTTTCAGCTTCCTTAAGATGCAGCTTTTCCAAATTCACTAATCCCAGACAGCACAATCCATTTAGTTGCTTTCATGCATGTTGCACACACTATTATCCAGCTTTTCTAGCAAAGAGAGTCTGAAATCTGAGCATTTTCTGATGGTTGTAGGCACAGCTGAGTTTACTGAGAACAGGAAAATCAGTGAGCCTGCCTGGAACATGGATTGCAGCTTTGAAGAGCTCCAGGTTTCGTAACAAATCCTGCAAGGACCAACCCAGCTCAGCTCCAACCTACTGCAGGGCATGAGAAAAAACTGCTAAACTCAGGTATTGCCAACACCTGAATTATGCAAGTCTTGCAGGGCTGGGTGTCTTTCTTCAGCAGAATCAAAAATTTGCAAATAAATTTCAGTTTTCATTTAAAAAGTTAAAGCAATTTCTGCCTTCTTGTGACTATCAAGAAAAGCTTTAAAATATTTAGTAGATGCACCCTAAAGGCTCAAAAACCTGGGAGAGAGTAAGAAGAACCTGTTTGTCTTTTAAAAAAGAGTCTCATGACTTATAAGGTGGTATCTTGCTTTTGGGGATGGGTGGATGAGATTAATTTTTTGATAGCTTGCATTTGGCGGTAATGTTAACTTTTACTCACCTTGACATACAATTTTAATTTTTACTTTCCTACTGCAATCATGTTTTCCCCCATGTAACAGGTTTTGCTAGTGGCAGGTGATTGCCAAATATATTTCAGGGGGAAAAGGGAGTGCAGTTGTTTCTTTATTTATTTGTGCTCCGAGTGGGTGGGGAAGGTCGGCATGCAACTTCCACAAACAAAAAAAAAAATCTGAGGTGGTACACTTTTGAAATGCCTTGTTTGCTTCTGCTGCAGAAACAGAAGGAGATACTGCAATGCATGGGTATACAGGAATTCTCCCACAATAAACGAGATGCTATTCTGCGTAAGTTCTGACTTCATCCAACTCAGAGGGCTTCTCCCTCAACCTCAACAACCTACTCTCTATCTCAGCATCACAGACAATAAGTGCTTGTTCCTTTGCAGCACGGTTTTCAAGAAGGTTTTATTGTTTGAGTGTGCATGTGAGAAACTTTGTTCAATTTAGACTATAAAGGCTTTTGTTTTTAAACACTTCAATAGAGTTTCAATTGTTAAAGACTTTCCTTCTGAAAAGACTGATTAACCTGCTTATATTCTTACTTGCATTCTGAGGTAATTA
Organism: Coloeus monedula; assembly: GCF_965178545.1. Classification (NCBI taxonomy): domain Eukaryota; kingdom Metazoa; phylum Chordata; class Aves; order Passeriformes; family Corvidae; genus Coloeus; species Coloeus monedula. The sequence continues at coordinate 15,727,225 of NC_138790.1, forward strand.
ATTAAAAAAATAATCAAGGATGCTTATAAAGTCCTCTGCAATCCAATCTCAATTTGTCATCATTAATTAGATCAACATTGCATACAAATGAGACCTAACCTGATTAGACAGCATGTTTTACTGGAATTCCTACTTAAGGTCATGGAGGACTTCAGAGAGAAAATTTGCAGTATTTTCAAAGTAAACTGCTCATACATATGGAATCACCCTGTCACCTAGCATCAGCTAATGTTTCTCTTTGTAATTTTGGCCTTTTTATTTTTTTTTCCCCCCCTTTAATTAGGGGCCCATCACAAACCTGAGCAGAGAAGCTGTCACACTCATCTCCCTCCCAGCCTATACTACACAAATACTGCTGATTTTGCAAAGGGTGTCCACTGTCCTAGGACAATAAACCTCCTTCACTGCAAAATTTGGAGGAGTAAAACAAAAAATCATTTTAAGAGGAAAAATGATCCCAGGGCTGTTTTCAGAGACATAGAATTTATGTAACCAGCAAGGACGCTCTCTGCCTTCCCCCACCTCCAACAGAAGTCACCTTGGGATCTAAATGCACAAAGTGTGTTGGAAATCTGAAGCACCTTCACAGGTCTCCAATCACTCCATGAAAGCAGCTCTTGCTCTTTGGAGAAATTACCCATTCCTCTTACCCAGCTCACCGGCTTTGCTCCCATGACCTAATCTGACATGACTCAGCCCAGAAGCTCAGAGGAGCTCTAGTGAAGCACGCTGTCAGCCAGGACAGCAGATCCCCTGCCAGGCACCACCAACCCTTCCCAGCACAAGGTAGGTCAGACTGGCTCATCCCCTCCAAAAAGGGGGAAAGTGCAACACATTGGATTTCCTTACTTAATACTGTTACCTGGGGAACTGCAAGAGGGAAAACAGGAAAAAAATATAGAACACTAAACCAAACAAACTAAGAAACAAGGCTTTCAAGTTTTGGACTCTTAATAAGGGTGGGGCCATCAAGTAATTAAACTTTTAATAGGTCACTACAGTGGAAGAAACTCTTCCAGTTGGGTAAGTTCCTAATCCATCATTAAAAAAGACGACAGGCATTAATCAAAGTGTATGAAGTCACATGATGGGGGGGGCAACTCCAAGAACTTGCTCTTGCTGAGAGGATGGGGCAATCACTCCTCCTTTCATCAACATTTCATGCGTGTTTCCACACTTCTCAGGATGACAGTGGGAAGGAGAGCCTTCACGTCCTTCCCCACCCACCCCACTGATAAAGCTGTCGAACACAGATTACCAACTGCTCAAGAGCTCATGTGAAACGAGTTGGTGGATTAATTAGCAGAAGGGCAGAGCTCTGAAGATGGATAGATGCTCTACTTTGCAAGGCGTATTGATTGAAGGTCCCCAGCCAGCACCACAGGACTGTCATAATCCACTGTGAACACATAGCACACTGCCAGCTCCTGCACAAGCAGCTAAATATGGGTCACTTGGCTCAGCGCAGGGACACCTGGACCATGCTCCCTCCTCCCTGATCAGAGAGCTGTTTAAGAGCCCATTCCTTCAGTAAAATACATGGACTTAGACCTGAACAGACTGCAACATACACGGGGAATACACCTTCATCTGCAGGTCCACATCAGGGCAAAGGAAAAGAAGGGAAGGCTAAACATGCCTTTCCCCAGGCTGCACACACCTGATGACTGTAGTCACCAAATAGTAATTTTATTTCTTTTTTCAAAGTCAGCATGTAATCTGAGCTTTGACCACTACCTAGATCCACATTAAAATTCAGCCCTTACTTCTACCCCAAAAAGCCACTATCAATGAGGTGAAACATCTCATTTAAGCTTGCTAGGAGCTTTCCTGCCTTCATCTCTGCTGGAACAGCCTACTACATACATTCAAACCTCATTTCAAAAGACTGCTTTTCGTAGTTGAAAGGACAGCATCAAACACTCTGGCTCCTTGCAGCTGCGTTAGATAATTCTTTGTACCATACGTATCAAAAGAGAACATCTTTTCATATCTCCTTCAAAGGACCCTCTCCAGAACAGCTTGCAAAAATCCAAGCCAGCATTTTCTTGCCCTGAGAAATGCAAAGCAGAACTGACCAACAGTTTCCTTACCTAAAGGGAATTGAAAATAAATATAGTGTGTAGTGTAATTGGAGAAACAAGGACATGAAAACATGTGTGAACTACAGCAGACCATCACTCCCCAGGCTGATGAGTAAAAAATGCGATTTCAACCTCACTTAAAAATACCTCACCCTTTTATGCATAAAGAAATGAAAATTTGGTTGTGACTGAACCTATCACATTTTAACCTCATTTAAACACCATTTTCTGAAAGAAGTTATTAATGTCAGTTCTAGACAAATTTTAGCAGAAAAGACTTTTAAAATACAAGGGATGTAACCTTATAGTGATCTGTTGTTATACGGCATCTTTTTCCAGAAGAGAGCACAAGGGCTCTGCTGCTTTGCTGGCAGCAGTAGCTTGGAGTTTGTTTTTTAGTTGCATCTGCAGCTAGATTGTATCTGAGATCAAAGTAGTTCCTCAGATTAAGAAGAAAAATAAAAAATCCCACACTATTTTAATGCCCTTAGCTTTTGGTAAAAAGTCGATCTTTTTTTGCTTAAAAAAAAAAATTTAAAAATTAAGTCCTTGCTTTTATTCAGGTAGTGTGGGGCAGGATATTATTCACTGCACCTACTCCAAGTGCCTGCAGGAGAGGAAGGCAAATACTGAACATCTTTAAAATAGCAATATTCTCCATTGTAAACATCTCTACTCTAGAGCCCTAAACCACAACAGCAGGGCTTACAGCTCCAGCAGTGCTGTGTCCTGAGAACAATCAAGCCAGCACCACCAAAAATCAAGAGCTGGGCTTCAGGTTTCAAGCTTCTGCATTTTTTTGGTAAGAAAAGTAGTGTTCTGTCAGCGAAGTGTTAAATAAAAAAAACCAAAACAACAAACCAACAACAAAGCCCCATAACAGAACAACCCCACCCCCTTCAACAAAACCCCAAACAACACACAGGGCTGACCCGAGCTGGTGACACACTGGGGTTCCCATACCAGCTGCAAGAGGAGAAGGACACAGAGAAAATGACAGCCTCACACTCCATGGGTCTGAGCAGGGAGCACCACCTCCATCCTGCTGGCACAGCCCGGCATGCCAAACCTCATACAAACCCACGGATGTTGAAGAAAGCCAAGGCAAGCACTGAGGCAATGCTAATGCCCACCTCAGGTTTTACTCCAGAGCTCCTGTTAGGCCCAAAAGGAGAGCCACTCTTTCATCATGCACAGTCTTTAGGTGATTGATTTTTTGCAAGGCATTTTTAGTCCCCTGGGATTTAGTGATATTACTGAGGGTTAAATTCCCACCACACCCTCTCAGAGCAACGAAGATAAATCTCTCCCTTCTGTGTGACACATCACACTCTGCAGAGGACTCAGGTCACTTTATTCTTGCACAAGCCTGGGTATGTATCACATGAATAATGTCACTAGGGGCAGGGGGACCAAAGCCAGTGAAGGAGCAAAAGGAGCCATGTCCTTACCGTCCATGTTGCTGACTTTGCTGTGCTGGACTGTTGAAATGATACATCGAAGCTGTGAGGTCCTGGGTAGTCTGTGTTGGAAGGGATGGCTGGGGAGGGAGAGAGGGCATCAAAAGTGGAGCTGGGCTGGGCGTAGGGCGAGGGGGCCGTGACGCTGTTCTGCGCGTGCTCCGTGTTGTAAGGGCTGGTGGAGGAAGAGCCATTCTGGATCTGCTGGTCCATGCTGTTCAGGAGCCCCAGGTTCGTGTACTGCGGCTGCAGGCAAAGAGAGATGCACAGGAATGTTAGAGGAGAAGCACCAGCACAGGCTGGCCAGACACAGCATGGCCTCCACCACAGAGGATGCACAGCATCATCTCAGCACCACCGTACGTGTCACACCAGGAGGGAGATATGCAAAGGATATCCCCCTCTTTACATTGGTGACTGAAACAGAAAGGAGTACAGCTTCTCACAGACACACGGTGCATCAACAGCAGAGCTGGGAGAAGAGCCTGTGCATCACCAGGAGGTGATTTGCAGGGCAGAAAGCCGTCCCAAGGAGACAGGCTCGCTATGCCTAGCAACACCCAGTCAGACATTTCAGAGGTACTGCTGTAAGCTGATAAAAATCAGCAGGTTCACTACAGTGCAACTGGCTCTAACCTGTACAAGGCTACACAGTCTTCAACAGTCTCATGCTCTACACAAAGGCGATGGATCTGACCCCGCTACACAGGGTGACATTAGCTCCTCTAACCCAGGTAGTAACTGTGCTGAAATGTGACTCACTGGCAAAATGGTTAGGAGCCACAAGCCTATCTGCACCATACATTCAACTCCCAGTGACCAGTCACACACGGTGGTAGAGAATTAAAGTTCTCATCAAGTAGACTGGAAAGTGACAGCATGGAAGGCTTCTTCTCATGCTTAAGAAGTATCAATTGTACAGTTACGTGTAGTTAACTGCACTTAACTAGTAGTAGCTACTTAGCACATAAGTAGCCTTCAAGTACAAACATTATATGAAACAAGTGAAGACATCAAAACCGAAAACCTCTGAGAAAAAAGAAAAGGCAAAAGTTAGATTAAGGAGAGGTTAACAGAAAAAACACATCTAATAGCCTAAATTCAATGCGTAGCCATGGTCTCCCACCTCAAAGAGATGAGAGGGGAGCACAGTTTAGAGGAAGGTGACAAGAGTAAGCAAATCCTTTTAATGCCATCCTGTAACATAGCAGTAGGTGACAACTTTTTAGCCTGGAAAAAAACTGAAAAGGTGGAACTCAGTATGATAAAAGGGGATGAATTCCTAGATTACATGGAAAAAGAGCAAATACAAAATTAATTTTCATGTTCTCTTAAAAGAGGTGTTTGGGAACAAGCAAACAGCTTGAGCAGAATTTTGGCTTAAACACACGAAGAGTGATTCTTCACAAAACCCACAAATAAACATGGATTTTTTTTTTGCCACAAAATGTCACAATGCTAAAAGCCTAAGTTCAAAAAAGCAGGGGACAAGTTCTGCTTGAGGAAAATCCACCAAGACAAGTCTATCTGATTTTAAAATTCTCTACTACTATCACTTGGAAGCTGAGAAAGTATTCTGGAGAAAGAGTTACACAACTGCCACACGTTTTTAATCCTCCAAAAGATGTGGCACTGGCCAGAGTGACAGAGCAGCAGGCAAGTGGGATTCAGTCAGGTACACTGGGTGCAAAGCCCCATCCTTGTGTTTGTCCAAAGGGCACTAAACTGTGCCCAGCTCAGGGCAAGCAGCATCCAAAGGTTTGTGCTACCCATTCCCAACAGCTCTGGGCTCAGCCAGGAACATGAGGCAATAAAGGCACCTGGTTCTGCTGTTAGCTGCTGACACAGCAGAAGAGACTCAAGCTCTTCCTCTCATCCAAGGCTCCAAGCAGCTCATGTCCCTCAACATCCTATATCCCCAATCCCACCCAGAGCCACCAAGCTCACCTATCTGTCAGTATCTCAGCCAGTCTGCTCACAGCTGCCCTCATTTTTCCAACAGTTATTCTTCTTCTTATCAGCCACTGAGCAAAGGCTCCCCGAGTCAGAACACCAACCACAAGATCCATAAAAAAAAAAGCTTTCTCAATAGTGGGAATTCCAGCAGCCCTTTGAGCAGCACTCCTCCAAAGGCCTGAAAGGGAAGGGCACAACCTAGCTGCTGAGCTCACCTGGGAACTTTGGACAAGCCATTTAACACCCAGCTTTACCAATCATTTCAGACACAGAGGGAAACAAGATGGTCCCTTTGCAAGGATGAAGTGACTTCCATATACTGAAAGACCTCACACTCTCAGCTGTACTTCCAGAATGGAAGTAGAGAAGTTAAAACCAGCCACCGCAGTTCTTCCTTAGGTTTCTGTTTCACTAGAAGAGGTTAGTATTTTCTGGGGTTTTCATTAAACACTCAAGGTGAGTCTGGAGCTCTGGGATCTTCAGTGAGGCGAGTGGGCCCTTCCAGAGATGCATCAACTTGCCACTAGGAGCTGTGCTGTGAAGGTCTGGGCAGGGGGGAACAGCACAGAGAACTTCATTTTGGAAGCTGGGATAGGCTGCAGAGAGAAGGGAGAGCTGGTTCCCTCCCTTGCGCTGTCAGCGATTTGCTGTGTCCTTGGGCAAGGCACCTCTCCTCCCCCTCCACCCTCACCCTACTGCAGGCAGCAAGGTCTGCAGGGCAGGGATTGCTCCTCACCACGTAAAAAGCCCTGCACTTAATGGGCCTCCTTTGTCTGAGGCCTGCAGGCAGCAGAGTAATAAAAGCAATTACATATTGAGTCCTAATCCTGGGTGAACCAGTGACTCAGGTTAGTCATTTGCCCTCCCTGCCTCAGTTTCCCCCTCCAGAGCAGTGGGGATGTTTAAGTGCCCAGCACCCCTGTTAGATGGGAGAGCTTGTATCTGTGATTGGACTCAAAGCTCAATAGTCGATGGGGGAGAGAGCGATCCAGACTGGTTCTTCTCTTCCAAAAGGAGATTGCAGCTTTGGCAACACAGATGACAGTTATGTCTCATCTCCTGCAGGCTATTCACTCAATCAAGACCTATTTAACGGACTTTTGGTACATGTCTTCCCTTGAGGCTAATTCCATATGGAAAGAGCCAGAATTCTGACATACTGTACCAGGAAGAGTCTCTTACCTGCTCAATAATTTTGCATTTCATCAAAAAACAACCCTCCCGCCCCAGATTAACCTAGTAAGACCTGAAGACTTCTCAAAAATGTAGAATATCACTCAATTGTTTCATTCCTCATGGAGATTAACATCAGACACACTCCCTAACCAGTAAATGATGATAAGACAGCTGTGATGAAAACAGTCTCCTACACCAGCTCAGACATACAGACAGCAAAACAATAGTGTTTCAGCTTTCACTTAAAAACTTCTCCTCTAATCCCAGGCCACTCAAGCTAATGGGGAAGATGGCCAAACAAGCAGCCAGTGTTAACAAGACAGCACAGCCTGGAAATGCTGAAGGTGCTGCCTGGGAGCCAATTAACCAAAAATAATAAAATAAGTGTCCCATTAAAATGTAAGATATCCTTAAGATATTCCAAGATCCTTCTCATTCCTTTCAGTCCAGGGGCCATCTGTCTAAATGTTATCAGCGGAGCAGCCATTCCACTGCATTTATACACTCACATGCCACAGCCGAATGCCGTGTCCCCATTTGCTCTTTAAATAACTATTAATCTCCTTGCACTTATCCTCATGCTGACACAAGCAGCTGTTGGACTCCCCTTCTGCCGCTTCGAGTCCCACCAGCCTTTCACCTTCCCCGGCCCCTGGGTCCCCTCCCCAGGCAGGTGCTCCATCGGGTGACAAAGCCACCGGGTTTGCACACACGAGCACTAAGCCCCGTCTCGAAGCTATGCCCCAAGGCAGGCGCGGAGTTGTTTGCGCTCAAGGGGTCAACATCTGAGCTGCTTGCACGGTTTTGGAGGAATCAGATAAGACTTCGGGAGGCACACGCCTTTTGACAACAGGACAATTAGAGGGGCAGCAGGCCCGGGGAAGGCACACGCAGGAATTCACCCCCTTGGCCCCAGCAGCGCTGGGGATGGCGAGAACAAAGAGGCTGCAGACTGTCTGCAAGGTACTGCCCCTCAGGAGGGGGCTGCAGGGCGTGTGTTTGCACACACACTGCTTCCTTTCACCATTCACAGAAAGGAACACAACAGCATTTAATCCAGAAATTAATTCTTGGCAGGTTGGGAACCCAAAATTTAATACACGCTCATATTTTGCTGTGGGGTCATTTTAAATGACTGCAGAATGTAGCCCGACCACCGATTCCTCATATAAAGAGAAAGCTGTTTGGTGGAAAGAAATTAATTGCATGCAAAGCTGAAAGAACAGATAATCTAATTTTCAGAGCCTTTGTTTGCTATTTTGTTCCCTCCACCAAGCTTCTAAAACTATTAGTATCACTGAAGCATTACAAAAACCTTCAGGCGAGTTTAACTGCAAATAATTAGAGAGCTACAATTAGATCTTAGACTATGTATTTCAGAGCATCATTTCAATAATGCATCTTGAACTATCAGTTTCACTTCCTACATCCCATCAGCTTCACTTTCAGGTTTTCATGCTAACTCATGCTTCTGGATTAGGAGAAACACGGTTTTACTGGAGGGGTTGCTGAATTAAAACCAGACTGAAAACGGAAGATGGTTTAAGCACGGTTTGCCGCCGGGAGGGTGCCATCTCCCCCGGGAACACGGGGAACAAGGTACAGCAGAGCCTGTAGCCAGCGGCTCCGGGGCACTTGCCACCAGAGGGCAATGCAAATGCTCCAGCACGGCAGAGCTGGAGCGCGGGGAAGACGCCCCAGCCCACCCAAACTTGGGCCCTTCTCACCCTGCCTTGCAGCAAAAACCCACCCCTAGCTCTCCGGATTTAAGCCCATTGCGTTAATTAATAAGGTTATGAGAAAGATCTGCAAAAAGACCCTCCGTTTGAAAGGAAGTAACTAATGCAAGTCGTGAAAAGCTCTCAAGGGGACTTCCACACCAAAAATCCCCTAAAATACACAGCTCCAGCTATTAACTACCCAGTTACCAACATTTCGGAGCGTTTTGAGAGTTTCTCCACTTGAGAAAATAGACAAGTAGTTACCAACTTCAGGTGTAGAACACCTAGATGCCTCCACCCCCATCGAAACCCTTCTCCCTAACTCCAAAAGAACGAGCGTCTTTACCATGCACACCTACTGACTGCATTTTAATTTTCACCACTGGATCTACACAGCCCAAGAGCAGTGTCCAGCTACTCAAAAGCCTTGCAAAACACCTGGTACTAATTCTCCAGAGATATGAAATGATGAAACCAATAAACTATAATGGTTATTAGCAACAAGAAGATTTGCACAGCACTTTGGAAATTCTGTGCTTTGTCCTTAGCTGCACCACAGTGACGCACCAGGGCTAACACTTGGAGGACTAGTAAGCAATTTAAAGCAATATTTCAGTGCTGGCCCATAAAAATATTCAGATTCCTGTTAGGGAACAGCTATCATAAAAGCAACAAGATAAATGTTTCCCAGAGTGCTTGATGCTTGTCCAAATCAGATGACAGACACCTTGAATGTATCCAGAATGATTTAAATCCACCTAAGTTTTCAAACCTTCCTAACAAAGGATTTTAGTAGGTGGAAGTAAGTCCCTTAAGCTCAACAGAAGTGCTTCTATCACAATTATTAACCAAGATATTGCTGACTGCCAGCTGCTCAGAAGGCAGCTGATACAATACCCCAAGTCAGCGCTCTGCTTGTGCCATGACAGAGCAGTGCCAAGAAATAAAAGGCTCCACCCATGGCCCTCAGCTAAGATCAGGGCTGAAGCAGACATATCTCAGCTCACTCATCTCAATGAAAGCTGTGATTTGGTTTGCCTCTCTAGTCTGTTTTCTCACATAAAAAGCCTCAAACAAACAAACAAAAAAACAAACAAAAAAAACAAACCAAACAAAAAAAAAAAGGAGAAAGAGACTGAAAAATTTCTTCATGAGGAACAAACTCAGTTTGGACACTCCTCTGGTCCCCTCCAAGCCGTGAGGGGAAGATGTGCACAGTAATTTCAACACCAGCTTGGCCACACTCCCTCCAGTTCTAAAATGGAAACAAATCCTGTGGCTCTATTTCACAGAGGTTTTTCCCCAGAGCTACTGTGCAGCTGAATACACCAAGCACTTGGAAACCCTCAGATAAAATGATAATGTGCACCGTATACTCAACGTGAAAAGTGAGGGAACAAATAACTTCGGCTGAACCAAAGATATCAACAGTTACCAAGATTGATTTGTTCTAGTATAGTGCCTGGAAACCTATCTGATTTGAGCAATCCTACTGTTGGGTCATTGCTTTTTCCAGGAAGAGAGGAGGCTATTTCCCATCCCAGTGGTATAATAGGTTCCCAGCGCAATGGAAGGCATAGGACTAAAAGAAGCCCTGGAATCAGTTAACTCCTGTCCTGGATATTAGCCCTGCTGCACAACCAAACAGCCTCTGCTCAGCTCAATCCCACCTGTAAGCAGGGAGCACAAACATTCCTGCATATTTTCTCCTGTATTATTGAGAAGGGAATCTGTTTGAGATCTACAGGGCTGTGCAATATGTACAACCACAGTAATTTTAAGGAACTATATTCAAGACTAATAAAGAAAAAAAAAACATTCTTCTTCCAAGAAGAATAAAAACCAAAACCCCATGAGTGACACACACAATTGTCCTGCACAGGTATTTCATGTTAAGTAGTTAGATAACCCCAGCAGTTGCCTGGACAGCTTCCAACATCACCTAAGTACATAAGGAAAGCCCAAGGAAAACACTCCATTTCAACCAGCTGGGGAGGAGAAAAAACAAAACAAAACCAACCCCCATAACTACTCTCTCCCTCTCAAAAAAACCCACCATTAAATGACCAACTCAAATCATACCACTACATTTCAAGCTTAAAAACTTGACTGCTCTGCCCACTTTAACAGAGCATCCCTTCCATCCCAGCCATCCCAAACAGCCCTATGGCCCCCTTTGGTGAACAACACACCACAGAAGCAGAACGGGAGAAATCGGTGCACATCAGTAATTTGCAAACACACACAGAATCACACTTGAAAAACAATCTGGCTTGTATACTGGGGGGAGGGAGGGAGAAGAGTCTGTGCCACTTTCACTGGGATGAGCTATTCCAGCACACACACCGTGCCACATCTACACCCTTTAGGTTCAGGGAAGCAGCACAGTTTTAACAGCTATACCCTTTAAGGCTGCAGATCACATTTCACTGAGAAACAGTACTGTTGAACACAGCAGAACTTCATGTTCAAGTTAAAGTCCACATATGCAGGTATTTGTGGGCTCAGAGAATGAGACAATTAAGGAAAAGCAACGTGAGGGTGAGTTTCTGTCTACCCACAAGGGCTGTAAGCTTTGGAGTTGTCTTGTTCCCCCCAGCTATAATAGTTTTCTTTTTTAGCTGAACTTCGAGTTTTGCCCCTTGGTTAATTCATTTAACTCAGCAAGAAGTGTTTTTCAGCCAGAAGCAGGGTGTCTTTTAAAACAAGCACAGCCCAAAGCAGGAATGCCTGTAATTCCTGACTCCTACCACCTGCCACAGGTTCATGTAAAAGACCTTGTCTAATTCGAGGATTATCAGAATGACAGTGCATCCCACTTCACACAAATATTAAGGCTGGACACCCTACACTGTGTAAGTGCTTCTAAATATTTTCCAGTGCATATAAAAATAATATCCCTGGACTTCCCTAGAGCAGCATTTTAGGCTCTTGAAAAAAAAATTCTAAATTGGGCTCTTGAAAAAAGTTCTACTTGCATAAAAAACAACAGTGTTTCTGAAAGTCAGACCATTTAAGGGTTTTTAGACTATAAAGCTTTCATAAACATAAAACATTTTCCTTAGAGTATCTCAGCCATGCTTAGTTATTTTGAAAATACAGACAGTTTAGAACAGGAAAGTCCAAGATCCACCTCCACAGTCATTTCTTGACCCTGAGCTTGTGCTCAACAATTTGACATGAAATTTGAAAACATATAAACAAAAAAGAGAGGGAGACAGTAAAAAAAAAAAAAAAAAAAAGGAAATCATACAATATCATCTCTATGAAATGCATGAAATCACAAAACATTAGAACTCCATGATCTTAAAAGAAATTGACTAATAACCCAAGCACTCAGCTTCCTAAAACTGAAAGAGGCCAAGAGTTTCCTACGTTCTCCTATTACCAGCTGGACAACACAACATCTACAAAGATCTGAAGAGCCATGAAGTACAGACAAATAGGAAAAGCACCCCCTCACACTCCCAGGAGATGCAAACATAACTGAAGACAAAGACCTGCATCAGACAAAACAGAAAAAAACTGCAAGATCTCCGTGAGGCTTTTTTTGCCTGGTTTCAGCAGCTGAAAACAACTGTAAGATCCCAGCTCAGTCAGCTGCCCAGAAATCCTGTGTGCTGCGTTTGTACAACTATGTTGAAAAGGTGGATAAAAAAAATAAAAATAGAATTTTAAACGTTAAGAGGAACCAACTAAAAAATGGGGAGGTGGGGAGAAGAAGCAGGCGCTGGAGAGAAAAACTCCAGTAGCTGATTAAAGCTGCCTCGTTTCTTGAGCTCTTTACTGGACGGTGACCATTGATGTCACCAGTCATTTCAGACATGCAGCATTTTATTGTGTTGAGAGGGCAGCTTAGGCTGGACAGGATATCTGTGTGTCATCCACAGTGAAAGGCTGCAGGCACAGCAACCACCAAAGTATGGCCAAAGGGCACAAGGACAGTGAATAATCAGGGTCAGAATAGGACCAGGAACTGAAGTTAACTCCCAAATTCATCATTATGCTCAATAAAATCTGAATGCATCATCTTTTAGACACGAAAGTAAAATACTCCAGCTAGGTAGCATTTTAGTCAGAACAAGAAATTCAGATCATCTGCAAGTTAAGTAAGTCAAGCAGTTAAACACACACACACAAAAAAAAAAAAAAAGAAAAAGGAAAAAAAAGCCACACACATAAACCCCCCACGCCCACTCTTTGAAGCATGGTGCAACTATGGAATATAAGAATTCATAAAGAAGAGTTATAGGAGGGCAAAGGGCAAATTAAAACAAGTTAGAGCAAGCAGCGGAAAAGGGTTACAGAGCAGCATCAGATTTCTTATAGATTAAAAGGAAGATCTACTGGATTTTCTGATGTATTTGGCCATTTCTTCTGTCCAAATCAAGCAGGAAAACTCCTGGATGGTGCTCCCAAAAGCCTGAACACCAAATAGCAGACTGAAAAGCTTTCAAGATTGAGGGGGGAGTCAAGATGACTGGATGCCAAATTCTGGCTAGATCCCAGCTGCAGAGAACAAAAGGAGGCAGGGCTTTGCCTTCCAACACTATTTTTTACATGAAAGCAGCTCCTGGCCTGCACTAAGCTGGCATTGCCTGCACCCAAGGATCTGCTGGGGTTCAGTACCACAGGATACACACACCCAGGAGAACCCCCCCACCCACCCTGCCTCTGTAGGTCACATCAGAAACAGCTTCACATCACTACTGCAGCTTACTCAGAGGTGAGCAGGAACTTTTTATGGTGTTTTCCAAAGGTGCCAGGCTGTGCATACAGCAGACCCAAAAGCTGGTCTTTGAGAGAGGGGGCGTGAGTGTACACAGGCACAACATGCATGCAAAGGCACTGCTTCTTCCACAGCGACTTCATCAGCTTTACAAACACCAAGAATATTCTCCCCAACTATTTAAATCACCTTGACACATATTCTGCACATGCAGGATTTCCAACAGGCTCTCTGGCATGGGGCCTCCAATGTCTAACAGCAAACCTAAACCCAGTTTTCAGTACCTCCCTCCCTGTCCAAAACTACTGACTTCAGCAAACACCAGGACACATGGTGCCATGGTCACTTATGCAAGGCACAGCTTCAGAGATTTACATTTGAGGTATTCAGCTGCACAGACCTTTCCCTGTGAAGACAGAAAGGTGTTCTTCCAGATTTTTGACTAACAATATACCTACTAATTTCCATCTGATACCACATTAAACTCCCTACCCCTCCAGCTTGAACATTCACAATTCCTTTCAGACACAAAACACAGTGGACTGATTATGGCTCATCTCAACAGCTTTCCCACCTTCGTATCAAGCAGCAGTTTCCCATTTCCAAAGTACTGGTGACACATAGCCAGTGTATGTTCTGGTTTCCTTTTAAAAAACTTCTTGCACACTTTGCTGCTGCTGAAAAGAAGGTGGAGGGAGATTTACTCAACTATTTAGTTCCAGTCAGTCACCACCAACACTCCTGAGGGAGCCAGTTCTTAGACCATGGATGAAACGCAGAGTAAAACTGCAGCAGTGAGAAATCACAGTAGAGTCTTGGCAGAGACTACTGAGAATCTCAGAGACATAACTTAAACCTGCAGAATCCAAATTTTACAAAGCAGAATTTTTTTTTTTGTTTTGAGCCATCACTCTTCCAAAAAAGACTTCTCTGAAACCCAAAACCACTATGACATTAAGTAAAAATGCCAGAACAAAGACACAAACTGATTAAATACACTTTTCAGTCATTTCCCATACAGCAGAGAGATCCAGTTGCTGACTCAACACTTCTGCTGGAATCCACCAATTCCTATTGTTCTGTTCCCCTCCGTTCCTGAGGTGGCACACTCCAGTGCATCATCCCCTTACACAGCTGGACCATGGCTCTGCAGCGCAGGGATTTCTGCCTCAGCAGCACAGCCGAAAAGCCCGGCACCTCCTCCCCTCTCCCCAAAGTCGGCAAGATTCTTTGTATTTACTTCCTAGATGTGGATTAAAACTGAAAGATTCATATCTGCTGAGACACAATCCATCCCTTTCATTCCCAGACACTACTCCACCATAAAATATTTCCCCTTCCCTCCCTGAACTGGGCGTTTCCTCCCACTCTCTTGCCCTTGGTAAAAACATTCATCTTCTTGCCATCTTGAGGAAGTTGGACTCATCTCAAATTTCACCGAGTCCCCTTGTATACCACTTCCCAAAGTCCTTGGGGGGAGGTTTAATCCGGATCCAAACCCTGGAATCAATCCCAAGAGGCTGCTGGGCTCAAATCAATGCACTAATTTTCAAGCATGCTCAGCCTTGCCACCTGGGTCCACTTCCAAAGAGAGCGGATGACTGAGCACAAGCCCAGAAATACATCACACCTCGAGCCATCCATTCAAGATACCAACACGCACATCCTGGTTAAAACACTGCTCCTTTAGTTGTTCCACTAAGACCCCAGGTGAAACAGCAGCGGCAGGGGATTTGCAAAAATACAAGATATCATTGAGCATTCTTGGATCAACTCCCAGTTGACTCAAACCTAGCACAAATTAAAAAACAAAACCCAATCAGAACCAAACAAAACCAAAAAGGCACCCACCAAAAAGCTCCCCCCACTCATCTCCCATGTTTTTGTTGCTTGGAGCTGATAACAGTGGTCAGTAACTTCAAATAAAATCATCAAATTTAGATTCAAGTTCACCAAGAGTATCCAAGTTTACTCCACCAATGCCACGGAACTGTAGCTTTCGTGCATCTTATCTGAGACTTCCTGAACAGTTGTTTCTTACTGTTTTTGTTACTTACTCTTTGCTCCTTATATTAGTAGCATCACAGAAGTAAAACCCCTATCACCTTAAACATCATCCTGCTCTATTTGTTCCTTGCTGAAGCAGCTAAGCTAACCCTGGAAAGCCTCTCATAGGCTCTTCCTTTAGAAGAGAGCTGAGATTCTCCCCCAGGACCCAGTGTGTTTATAAGAAATAGTGCAGAGAAACATAGGGATGAACCTTTCTTGTCAGTAGCTCACAGCCAAATCATTGCTTGCAAAGCCTTGTATGTTTTGGGCTGCTATACAAAAAGCTTTATGCCATGGTCTGCTCCTACTGAAAAGCAGCTCTTTAACCTATCCAACAATTACAGCCTCTTCTCCCAGCACAGAGAAGTTCTGATGGGAAGCTCTGGGAGACTAAAGACTGGAAGATTTCTCAGAAATCATTTACTACTGTAACTGAAGAAGCCAAAACAAAACAGAGAAATTTTTAAGAACAGCAAGTTTATTCACTTGGAGAGACCCACCCACATGCCTGACCATGGCTGAGCACGTGTGTCACTCTAAAGATCATGGCCTTGGATAGCTGACAAAGGACTGCAAGGATCATGGCACTGAGACAGCAGAGAATCTAGAAAACGCATGCAAGAGGAAAAAAAAAGTTGAACCTTAACACCCTTGGAGAGAAATTATTTTCCTCTTAATTCTACTTGATACCAAAAGTGACTTAACACTAATCCAGGCCAAGTGGCATAAAGAGCTTGAGCTCACTTCTCTGCTGGAGAGGATGGAGTGAGTGTTGCTGTTAAGAGTACAAGAAGCTCCTCTCCTTTCTGATGATTTATGCAACCTTGCTTTAAAAGGGTTGCATTCATTTTATTGCCTACTCTGCACATTCTCAAGAGGCGTTGGAGGCAGTGCCAGAAAAATAACAGGGTTTAACAATGTCTAGCACAAATCCATCGGTGCAAGAGCTCCTTTCTGAAGCGTTTCCAGATTTTTTTTTTTTCAGTGGGAACATTTTGTAAATAGAATTTAAAATTTGCCTTGAGCCAGGCAACACCCGCTTTTATTCAGCCCTTCACGATAATGAAATAAGTAGTTTCTCCACTAGTTATAACTAATGCCTTCCAGAGGAAAAGGTGCAAAGCAAATGGTTTACACCCTCTCACATCCCACATCCACAGCTTTCCTGTTGCAGATGCCATGTCTTCTACTTCAGAACTACTGAAGCTTTTGTCTCACAGTAAACAGAGCTGCAACTGGAAATAAACCCTTCCACCAGGCATAACTTGGCAAATGCAAACCAGAAGGTTGCCACCAGATGGGCTGAAACACAAGGTAGAAAAAGTTCCTTTCTGTCGTTTCTCTATGCCCAGGGAGAAAAAAGAAAGCAATTTCATTTGACTTAAAGCCATTAGACCATTATTTAAAAAAAAAAAAGAAAAAGTAAAAAGAAAGGAAAATAGCTCCTGAGGGAGCTAGGCAACAGCATAACTGGGCTCATCTTAGAAGAAATCAGAGAAATCAGGTGTTGGAGACACTGTCGAAGATTCAAACCATCAGACCAATAAAAATAACTGGGCAAAACAGCAGTTCTAGTCCCCAAGGAAAAATCATTACCACACTATGGAGATAGATAGATAATTTCATCCTGTCTCAACCAAGGCCAACTTACAGCAAACAAAATGGATCACCAGTTACAACCACTTCAAGATGTAAAACGTCCTGACCCACTGCAATGGCAGCTCTTTTTCCATCTCTCACACTGTAAAACTACATTTTCATACTAGAAAATGTATTTTTTTTTTCAAATGAAACAAGAAACTGAGAAGATCATCTGTCCCTGATTTCATACTGCTTACTAACTTCCTTTTGACCATGGAAAACTGTAAAACAGAGCTGCAATTTCCAATCTGATGTCAAGTGCAATTACATGACTGCACAAACCCCAGTACGTAACTGAGCATCACCAACACAGCCAAACTGCCCTGATTTCTGCACAAGTACTGCACAGTTAAAGCAGAGCAGATGGTTGAGGGTCATCAGGTTTCATTTTTGTGTAGTAAAGCACACATTTCATTCTTTCCACCCACATGCAGGTTACAATCACTTGTTTCTGGGCTACACTCAGCCTTCGACTGCTGAGGTCTCATACCTCCACCTAAACAAGGAGAGGATTTCTCCAGGTGAAATTCCCAATTCACTGCTCAACACGGGGGTCACACTACCTGTACTACCACAAAAAGCTTTTGGTACTCTACAACAGAACAAAAGGCCATCCATGGCGTGACAAACCTGCTCCAGTGAGGAGCTGGATCTTTACTGGAAGCATGCTCAACTCTTGCCCTTCCCTGTGCTTCTCCTGCAGTGCAGTCCTCGTTTCAGCCAGGAGGGAGATGGAAGCGCAGGGCAAGAGGAAGGTTTCAGCTTCCCACTACCCATCTCTCTGGTCTACTTCACCCTCTTCACCAGCAAACCCAATCAGAGCAGTAGCATCCACTTATTCTCTCCAAACAAAAGATAAACGCCCATCTGACCTGAGGCCTTTCTACCTCAGATTAAACCTTCGCAACTGGAAAGCGGTTTGAAAACATCTTGGAGAAAAAGGAACCTGGTTATATAGGGCGTCTACAACTTTGCAGAAGACCTCTGCAGCCCAAAGATAAGACGCATGCCTCTCAAGCCTGCACACGACATCATATCACAAAAACTTTAATCTCCTAAGTCCAATTACAGCAAAATCGAAGGATGAATGCACAAGAAGCGTAGCTGGAATTGCAGGGATACCATCAAGGAACACAACCACCAATGCCTCTCCCTATTTTTCACTCCTAATGACAGACTGTGCCCAAACATGTGGGGTGTTGATATCATTTAAATAAAGAGAGGCCACTGGAAGGCATGGAACTCACATCTGAATCCTGCACAGCTCAGGGAGAGGTTTCTTTCCCCAAGGATTGAGAATTGTTTGCCTGCTCAAAGCCAGCAGAACTCCAAGATATCATCACAAACAGGAAACCAGGAGAGAGGGTCAGGTTTAGCCAAAACCTTCTTCCTTGAGAAATAAATTAGGCTTTATACAGCATCTATCCAAGTGCTTTCATCTTGGGGTAGGTCAAGATGTGGGGTTCAGTGGGTACTGCACAGATAATCCTTTCTTCTTGGTACCTCCAGATGGAAGGAAGGGAGTAGGTGGGCTGCTCTCCTGGGCAGTGACCAGGCAGCTTCAGAGACCAGACCAGACCTTCAGAGATCACTTCCTTTACCCCAGGTTTGGCTGAGGGCCACAGAGAAGGGGCAGCAAGAGGGAAAGAGCCTTTGTCAAATGCAGTCATGCTGACTATGCCATGTGGCAAAATCAGCCAAAGAAAGCCATGGCTTTGTCCTCTGGTAGTTCTCAGCCAAATCCAGGCTGACAGTAAGGATGATAAGCCCTGGACACACTTTTGCTGCACACCAATGAAGCTGATGCTCAAAATATCAGTTACATCTCAACCCCCAGATTCTTTAACCTTAAACTAAGGCTTGCTGAACCAATATCCCAGATAGGTGCAAGAAATGTTTCTCTCACTGAGAAGGTCCAGCTCCCTCAGGACATCGTTCCAGGCCACCCCAGAGCCCCACATGCCTGCTCCTGCAAAGAAAGGACTCATACCCAGGGCACTATAGCTCAAACACACACATATGAATTATTATTTAAAAGCTAAGAGGGAAAAGAAAAACAAAACCAAAAATGCACCCTTCTGAAGAGACTACCCTAACCCTCAAAGATATTTGTAGCTATGTGTATATAGCTTAATTTTCAGTGCAAAGGAATCCTGCCAAAAACCCGTAAAGCAGTGCACAAGTTCTTTTAGTACAAAACTAGTTTCCCCCCCACCCCTCCCAAAACTATGATAAAAATCTTAACGGAAAGAGATTCTTTAATTTGTCTCCCACAAAGAGCAGGAAGATCTTTGGGAAGGATGACGGATATAATCAAAAGTCATGGCGCATATTTCTTATCAGTGTTTGAACAAGATGTGTTTATTCTTTTGGCAATGATTTAATTTGATTTTAGCAAGCACTCCAAACTCTGCATCATCACTCAGCCAAACTGCAGAAGAACCCAGAGTCCCTAAAGGGAATCACTATTGCTCTCATCTCCCCCACCAAGACACAGGAAACTTGGACAAAACCAGACAAACTTGCAGATACTCTCCTTCACACCCAATTTTGTGCGTGCTTCCCTGCAGACGTTTGTACACAACGCATGTGGAGGTGAGGCAGGAAGACACAATGACATTCAAAGGGTTCCTGTTCATCAGCACCTCATCATCCTATTAATAACCACCCAAAGTCTCTCTCCTTTTCACATCTCCTGCTCATAAAGGAGCACAGGAACAGATCTCTAGGGTCATCAAGTCCAGTGCTCTGCCAACCAAGAGTTTAATTGTTCTTACAGCTGACCCAGATCAAATGCTGGGATAGATTAAGCTGAAAAAGTGGTTGAAACAGGTTCCACCTCCAGCCTTTCAGGGCCGTGATTCACTTTAACACCCTTCTCCCCTCTCTCAGCTTTTCTCAAGCAGATCTGACCCATTTGGGAGGAACCCATCTGACCGTGGTGTTTGGCACCACGCTCGAAGGCACGGGTGCCCCAGGGCCGTGGGTGATGGTGCGAGCTCGCTGCCCTGACCACACAGCCTGCACTGGGGCTTGTGCAACAGCCCATTCCCAGGCTGGGAATGCATTCCCAGGGCGGAATGCACCACACAGCCAGTGTGTGAAGACAGCAGAGCTTGGCATCTGCCAGCATCCTGGGGTGGCTGGGAAAAGCACAAGGAAATGGGCTTGGAATGAGAGAGTACTCCCTGCTCTTCATTTTAAAACTTGATTTTAAAATGGGGAAATTACTTCCCACCCTTAAATAAGGTCAATTTTTAAACCCAAAAGCTAGTCTATACTAAGTTTTTCCATGAGTTGGTATGCCTGCCTTGTGACCAACCCAGCAACAGCACTAAAATCTGAACTGCAATCACCAGTGACAACGAAGTGCTACTTCTATTTGCACACAGAGCTTTTTATTTTTCCTTCTTTTTTAAGGAAACCATGCCAAACCCTACTTCTTGTTTACAAGCTTAAGATGGGCGAGGTTCATCATCACCAATATATTTTAATTGAGCATTAATAAGTCTCCCTCTGTTTTGAGACAAGTCATTAGCAAGGCTGCTCTTCCTCAGAAACAAAGCCAAGTCAATGCTAATCAGGTTTTCCTTCCCCAGAGTACACCACTTTGCTGGATGAACAAAGTCAGCGCACCTTGTTCAAATCCAAGGAGGTAAGAGGGAGAGTGGGGGGGGGGGTGGGGGGGTGGGAAAAAAACCAAAATCAGAGCTAAAGCCTTTTAAAAACCTCCCCTGACAGCAACAGTGACGAGTGGCATTTAAGCGGAGCGAGAACGCTCCTGAGCGCATCGCTTCTGACAGATGAGCCCAGCCAGTCAACCATAGGGACTCCACAGCCCCACCGCTGCTATTCAGCGAAAGTTGATCAGATAGCAGCAGACAAATAGCACCAAGCAAACACTCCAAGAAGTGCTCTCTCCACATTTAAGAGTTTATAATTAACCTAGGAGAAAAAAAAAGTCACCCGTTTGGGTCTCCTGCATGGAGCAGAGGAACCACGCGCACACGGGGGTTTGGGCTCCCCGCGGAGAGCACGCTGGTTTCAGTTTACCCCTCGCTCTCCCCGAGCCACAAGCCCGCCATCCCAGGCGTGCAAGCCTCGAGTATACCTTCAACACACTTTTCCTCACCAGATCTCTCATCTCCTAGCTATGCTCTCGGCCTTTCAATTTCTATTTTGTTTTCTCTTGCAAGTGGCTGAGCTTCTGTCTGCTTTGGGGCTCGCACCCCGTGCCCTCCACTTGAAGCCTTTTCTCCAGGAACACACACACACACACACACACACACACACACACAGAGCTTTGGCTGCTTTGCCATTCTGGCAAGTGTCAACACAGCTGCTGTCTCCGCTGGAATGTAAACCAATATTGTCGTTAGATCTCCCTCAACCCCTGGTAACTTCCTCCAAGATTTGCACAGCGTGTGGCAATCCTCTCCACTGCCACCTTACAAAGCATCGACCCAGCTGGTTAAAAGCAATTAAATAAATAATTTTTAAAAATGAAATCAAAGCTGCACCTGAAGTTTGCGTCCCACTCACGCCCATGAGGTGCAAAGCGCTGTAGAAAGCAAAATGCATCCACTGTACACACGTTTACCCTCATATAATATGCTTACACAAACACCCTGTGTAAAATACCTCACTGCTGGAAATTATGAGGCAAGGTATTAACAGCACTGAGTAAAAGAGGTATTGGTGTGGATGCTAACGCAGCATTTGCAGCTGAGAATCTTTGCTTGCGTATTCTTTTACTTTAAAAAAGTAACCTAAGAAGGGATTTATAACACATTTTTAGTTATTTCCTAGATACCATCTACTTTAAATCACAAGCAGCAATTTTGGCAATAAAAGACTCATAAAAGAGTTACAACGCAGTCAACACAGACAGTGTTCAGACTGCTACAGGAATGCAATCTGTGTGCATTGCCCACCATAAACAACTGCCTTGCTTCTCCTATGAAAGAAAATTATGTTTGGCTGATCAGGGCTCCCAAAACAAATTCGCTGTCCCCCACGTAAAGAGTAGAAGTTCACTCTCATTCAGATACGTAGCCCAGCAAACTCTGCTTCCCATTGTAAAATGCGAAACTCTCACAAAAACAAGTGTCTATTCCACACCTAACTTCAGGGGTGAAGAAATTGCACGTATTCACTAAAAATAAAAATACATTAGCGATATCACAGCTCAAACCTAGAGTCCTTACCTCACTATACTGGGACTGGGCATTGTTTTCCAGGTACAACATGTTAGCAGTCAAATTGATCAACGCTGCTGTTCTTTCTTCTGGCTCCAGGATTTTGACAAACACCTCCCACCCCCTAGAAGACCCCTAAAAATATGTGATGCTACTGTGAAGATAACAGGACTCGGAGTGTGCCTCTCTGCATAATTGAAGTTTCCCTTATATACCTAACTATAGGCAAGGAGGAGGAGGTGGGGCTCTCCTGCCTTACCTGTCCAATCTGTCAAAGTGCCACCTGGAGTCCTCCACTCCAATGGAGAGAGGCCTCTCCCAGCTCATTAAGTAGTTAGAATTCCTTATCACCAATCTCTAAAAAGCAAAGGGAAGGGAAGGGGGGGGAAATGGCCAAAAAAAGAGAAAAGAAAAAAAGAAAGAGACAGACAGGGAAAAGAAAGGAAACAATAACTTTCCCCTGTCACTTTCTGACAAGTTTAGGAACTCAAAAGAGAGCCATGAAGTTGCTCTAAAGGAGCTGCTCCAAGGAACTTCTCCTATTTATTTATTTTCTGCAAGGATTCCAGGGCTGTTTTTTCCCAGGCACAGGCTTTGCTGCTACCAAGAACCAAAAATTCAGGAAGGGATTGAGATGCAATGCTCAACACTGATGGTGCCGTAAAGTAGCCAAGTATCTGGCTGCTGCTGTGTGCAGATTTGGGACAAAACCCCCAAGGAGCTTTCTGAGAGTCAATCTCTGGTTTCATGCACCGTAATCCAGCTACATTCTCCATCATCTGTGTGCTCCCATCCACACTCACAGAAAACAGGTCCTGTGTTTGCAGGGCATCACTCTGGCTACATTTTTTTTCCCTTTTTCTCTGCAATTGCTTCGAACTTGCACCATGGTTAAAAAATAAGTAAAAAACAACAACTCGTCCAAAGGGACTCACAGTGTTGAATTAATATACAGGAAAAGTTTTTGGGTACCACTCACTAAAAAACCACCTGGACACAATGCCCACGGCAAACTTTTCAAAAGAAAGATAGAGAAAGAGCACTTAGCTGAGATCTGCGGGAGAGATCCCACTGTGATTTTACTCTGGACAAGCAGACAAAACCCCTTATCCTGCCCTGGTGTCCCCCAGGGAGCCCCCGGAGCGTGCCGGGGCAGCGAGGTCAGCGCTGTGCTGGCGGCACCCCGAGCCCCTCCGGACAGCCCGGGGATCCGCCGCCCGCCGGGCGAGCGCGATGCACGGCAGAACAAAAGGCGGCTGCTCCCGAAGCGCCACCGCGCCAGGAGAAACAGAACACCTTTCCGAAGGGCTGGGCAGGGGGGAGAGAGGAAACCAAACATCCAGATCAGAGCGCGGCCGCCCTCCCAGCCTAATGACAGCGCTCCGAACTTTATTTGA
The DNA here is from genome assembly GCF_965178545.1 of Coloeus monedula. Classification (NCBI taxonomy): domain Eukaryota; kingdom Metazoa; phylum Chordata; class Aves; order Passeriformes; family Corvidae; genus Coloeus; species Coloeus monedula. The sequence goes on from NC_138790.1 coordinate 15,750,636, forward strand.
GGACCTGTCGTCAAGCAGGGCTCTGCGGAAACGCAGAGCACGGACTGCGAGCGCTGCCGGGGAACACCGAGCCACCCTCCCACTTGCGGGGGGCGAGAGACCGATCCACAGGGGCTTTGCAGGGAGGGACAAGGGTCCTGGGCAGGGCTGACACCCACACATGGCCTCAGCACCTCCCCGCAGCCCCGCTCCTGCCCCAGGAGCTGCCGCTGCTCCTGCCACGCCTCGGCCCCGGGCATCATTTAACCCCGGCTTGGCTAGGCACGCAGGGAGGACTCGGGCGAGCGGGGCGAGCGGGCTGTGCTGCTCAGGGGGCTGGCGGCTCCTGGGCTGCCTTCTTTGCACACGGCAGCTCTGCAAATTAAAGCACACTGCAAGCTCACCAGCCTATTCCAGGCCGAAGACAGGCAGCACGTTCATAAGGCTGCCCAATAATAAAACGGAGCAAAACCATCTTCAGGCAGGAAGCAAAACAAGAACAAACACAGAGCAGAGGATTAGTGTCCCCCTTCCCCCGCAGCAGCCCCTTGCCACAAGAAGCAGGGCATGGGCCTGATTTAGCTCTCACCCTGCAAGCACAGCTCACTGGAGCTGCTGGGTGCAAGCAAAAGGTTGGAAGCATTTCCTGTGCACCTTCCCAACTCACAGTGCAAAGAGGCACTTCCAAGAACAGGCTGCGGAGAGGCGCACTGAGCCTCCCCACCTACCACCACCAGCAATATCCCAGCTCACGCTGGGGCCACACACACCTTCAGTGCTCCTGAGCTACCAGCAAGAGCCTGCTGAGCACACAGCAGATTTCCTACATCACAGGAACAACTCCACAGACCACTGCCACAGCCCCTTGCCCTCCTCTCCATCTTCGCCAGCACCAAGTTAGACCAGGGGCTGGGCTCGATGTACTTATCTGATCTCACCTGATATGGGCACAAGCCAAAAAGCCACACCAGTGCTAATCTGGAGATCCAGGCAAAGTTTGCAGGGAGCAGCCACAGCACCGTTAGCCAAACAGGGCACTTTGCAGCATCACTGGAAAGCTTACACGGAGCTGGACACAAAGCAAGAAGTCACCGTGAATTTTCTGTTGTCCAACAGTGAGGAATAGTTATGCTGTGCTCAGATGACCATTTTGATCCCTAAATACTGTCAAGTTTTCAATACTGGCTCATGAGTTCAAAAACTATGGAGGGTAAGGAAAGAGGAGGGGAAGGCACGTACATAAATCTCCCAACCTCAGCAGGTCATTGCAAAAATCTCTTTCACAGCTATGCTATGAAACTCAGAAGATCCTCCTTTTCCAGGTCATTAATGCAGCATTGTTGTGTGAGGTATCTGCCATCTTCTGCCCCACAGGTGGCTGGAGGTGGCTGTGGGTGAAGCAACACCCAGATAAAGAGAGATACATGGAAGTTTATCCAAAGAGATCTGCATGTCAAACACGAGGAGAGGTGTATATAGCATGAATAAATTGACATGTCAGCACAAATCCCTGCCCTCTGTACACACAGCCCCGACCTGGCTCAGTGTTTCAGATGCATTACCCTGTGCGGTCACCTTGAAGCAGATGCTGGACAAGTGGCTTTTTGCAAATCCATCATCCATAAGGGGCACAAAGGAGGACACCACCACCCCAGCAGGGGTGGCAGGAGGTAACAGAGCAGACGCCTGACGCTGCACCCACCAATGCTGCTGCAGCCCAGGCACAAGTACGCCCCTCTCATCACCCCAGGGACCCAAACTGTGTTTCACTGGCTTCAGACCTAAATGCACTCTCCTCTTAAGATGCTTCCCTGTCTCACAGGCTGGTGCCATGCCTTGGATTTCATACTGGCACCAATGGCACAAGGGAAAAGTAAAGGCCCTTCCACCTTATCATGAGGAAGAAAAGTTCCCAGATCCTCATTTGATTCTCTCCTTTTGCAGATACAAAATTTTCATATAGATGAGCCACCAACAACCTAACAGCAGCCAGGCAGCATCTCTTTGGAGTTTTCAGAGGAAAACTTGATTTCCTGAAATACCCTATGCTTAAATGGCTGAGTCATAAAAGCAGAAGAACACCCCCACCTCCTCTCACTCCACACTCACTTTTCAGCCATGGGACAGTGATAGTTATAATTTGTCTGAGCCTTCTGGACAGGTCTCCAAGGGAATCATCAACTGTAATGGTCTAAAGTCATGGCAAGACAATCTTTGTAAACAGAGATTATGCCTTATCATACCAATTAGCCTAATCAGAAAAAGCAAACAGATTCAGGCAAAGGCTCTCCTTTCAGACATTAGTACGAATTACTTCTTGCTGAGGCCAGATGAACAAGGTTTAACTCTATTTTTGTAGTCCAACAAGCTCTCCCCCACCCCAAACAGGAAAAGAATAAAGTAGGAAACAAAGAAAGCAACTCAAAGCATCAAGAGAAAAGCCTGGCACTTATGTTCTGGATGCTTAGTTGGATTGAAATTAAAAAAAAAAAGTAGTTCAGCCTCAGGAAAGGAAGTCTCCTCAAAGTAATTTACCTCCAATACTGTAGGAAACTAAAAATAATAATTGCTAGTTAGATTTGAAAGTTTCAGCTGCAACCCTCCCAGGTCTGACTCAGATATTCTAAAAAGCTTCTGGCAATGCTTTGTGGCTCCTGCTGGTATGCCGAAGAACAAAATAAAATGCAAACAAGACCCCTAAGTTTCCAAAATGAGCTGTCAGCCAAGTCAAACTGCTGATTCAGATTCTTTGTTTGAATGCTCTTTCCCCATGCTCTTTCATGGCTCATCCCAGCTCCTCTCACCAGTACCACATGCGAGTTCTCAATAACCCTCCCTGGTCACAAGGTAAGTGCGCAAAATTGTGACGATTAAAAAAAGTCATTACCACAACTGCAGTGTTAATTGGCGATTGTGTAATTTCTTGCAGAAGGGAGGAGCGTGCATGCACACCTGCCTGCATGTTAGGCAGTTCATGCACAATTTCCTGCAGATCAAATAAAAAGAATTCTGCTCAGACCTCCCATTCGTATAAAAATAGCATCTGGTTCGACCGTGTCACCACGGACTGTGACATTCACTTAACTCAGAAATGTTTACAAATTAGGACTGAGATAACAGGAGGATGAGGGGGAAAAATAGAACAGTTTTTGGTGGATTTTTTTTTCTGTTACCTCTGAATAACTGCTGAATGGTCAAAAAACAAGCCTCTGCCAATTGGCTCTGACAGATCTTTCCAGTGAAGATCTTCCAGGGACAGATGTGTACTCTGCAATAGCAGGAAGCCAGGTTAAAGAGCAAAAATAAAATACTTTCAAAAAAATGCAAAAATCAGCTTGCCTTCTTGAAAACTCATGCAGAGGTGATCTTCACTGCTCAAACCCTAAAGAAGAGCGGGAAAAACAACATGGTCCCTGAAACAGGGACTTTCCTCTTTTTTATTTTTAATCCAACCATTTATGGTAAGACAGAACAAATAAAAAAAGAGATGAGGTATACAAGGCAACATCCTACTTGCTGCTGACTGGCTACAGCCTTGTGTGCATCCCAGGCAGGCTGCTCCACACCACTGCATGGAATGGCAGCTGATCCATACGCAAGAGAGGGACCAGGCACCCCTAGCTCTGAGAGTAACCTCTCTGCTGCACCCAGGAGCACAAGTTCAACCCTCCTTGTTTCCTCACCACTCACCCAGGGACAGGTCTGAAGCCCAGAAATTCCTCTGAATCGCACTCAAATATACGAGCCTTCAAGTTAGGGACATGTCCCATATGGAAATGCTTAGTACCAAGGATCAAACCTTTCTTTTAAGGACTCCTAACTTCATTTTTTTCCCTGCATTTTAAAAGTGCAGGGTAAATAGCTGGACTTGCCAAAGGCAGGAGGAGAGCCCAGCTCCAAGCTCTGCCCATGGTACAGATCAGCTCCTCCTTCCCAAAGAACATGCCCTCCCCAAGGCAATCGCCTGTCACAACAGCCCTGCCCTCCGACCCTGGGTAAACATCTGCGCACGCTGCTTATTTGAGCTCCTACAGTCTCGTTATCTCCCCCAGAACACCCCTAGGGCTAATTAGAGAGTTAATGGCATCATGTCAAGAGATAACGCTACATGGTGGGGGAGCAGGGAGAGGGAAGGTGGAAAGGAATTGTGAAACAAAACCAGTTCCCTTCACAACCACTGTGCAATATTGGTTTAGGAAGGGCACATGCAGCCCCTGGGGCCTCTGCCCTCCAGCTGCCGAGCTCCATTTAATGAGAGAGAGCAAGACCTCTGGAGAGATTCAGCTCTCCAGCCAAGGTGATGCAAGGTCCCCACACCTTCCCCACCATCTGCACAACCAAAAACGCTGCAAGCCCATCAAGGGACATTCCCACTGACTCACCTCCCACAATTGGTGTATGACACAGGAGGCAGACAAAGCATACAGATCATTTATCAAAAAGTGTTTCGGTTTATCCCTGATGCTCCTTTTATCTAATTTTCCCACTTTTAATGTACCCTAGTGATTCTTTCTAAAGAACAGCTGCTTTCACTGTGAAAGCTTAGAGGTAAAACCATCGGGACACAGGTTTCTTGGCAAGGTAGCACATAAGCCCTCAAAACCTCTGGCCAGCAGACACTTTTACATTGATGAACACAAACCCATGGGTCAATAAACACTCAAGCATGGAGATGTGACCAGGAGACTCTGGGGGTTCAAGCCAGGGCAGCTCTTTGTTTGGGGTAACGACCCTCAACATTACTGCATTTTTGCCTCATGAGGATCTTTGGATGCTCAGCACAGCATGAATGACCACCCCCTCAACTCCTCATATTTATAAAATATTTTTCAAAAGTTAAGAAGGGGGAAGTTACACAAGAAAATTCATGAAAATTGCTCCTGATTGGCATAAACAGTCCGTCCCACCAGCTGGAGGTAGGGCAGGGTCATGGCACAAACCTTCACCCGAGAGACCAAGCACTCTAGCCAGGGAAAGGAAGGAGGAGATAGTGACAGATTACAGAGCTTTTGCTTTCAATTAGAAAAAGAAGCAACTGTTGACAGACCAGGGCTGTTCTTGCACAAGCAGCTGAGGGGAAAGTGTTGTTCTTCCCTTATCTTATATAAACTACAGATTGGTCTCATGAAATGCACACCTGTTTATAAATGCACAATCACAGCAGCTCTCTCCAACCAGTCTCTGCTCCCAACTCCCTCCCACACAAGCCCTTTTACAATAATCCAGTATTTAAAAGGAAGTTACCAGTTTGCAATAATTCAAGAAAAGTCTTCCAAACCTCTGGTTACACACTGACCCTGCAATCCATGGCCATTCACACTTTTCTCATTAACATATTGCTGTTATCCAGTATAGCCCAGGTGCCTTCAAGTGCAACACACTTCCTGAGGCAAGAAGCCAGGAAACCTGTTTATGCCTTTTTTCCTATGAAGAAATGTTGCACTTTGCAGTGCTGGTCCTTCCCAGAAGATTGATCTCTTTTGGTGCAGACTTGTTTAATTTTAATCCAGTCTGGACATCACCATGAGGTCTACCATACCCATCCATGCTCTCAAGAAGAAATAAGAGTGCTTCAGGGTACCTTTTCCTCCTATTTAAGCAGGCTGGAGATAGAAGTCCATGCTTTTAGAGTGAAAGTTATACTTGTTACTGAAAACTCCTTTGATCTTTCATTAATCTCTGCAAATTCAGCTGCTGATTAGAGAAGAGTTCAGTCAGCAGTGAGCAAACGAACCCAGGCCACAAACCACTCCTTAATCTACGCTTCACAGAGACTGATTTAATTTTTTGTGACTGCCTGACAATTCACTCCCTCATTAATTTCACTGCTATCAAATCAGTGACAGTGAGGTGGAAAGCAGATGGTAGTGACATTCAGTAGAAAACATTACCTAGTCCAAAAGTCTCCTCTTGAAATATTGGAAGAAAAAAATAATAGTCATTAAGAGGACTGTGGGCAGGATCTGCAGAACCACAAAGCAACATATACAGTGAGACTTTGGATGCCTATGACTCTCTTCAAAGCAAGAATCCCAATTAATGCAAGAGAGAACTTTTAAAACAAAAGCTACACCCCACAGCTGGCTGCAGCACAGACACTTTGGCTGTGCTGGACAAGGAAGGGGAGCAGGACATTCCCAGGGCTGTGCTCCAGGTTTGCCTTAGCCTGGAAAGAGAACCCCCTCCCTGGCATGGTCAGCTCTGCAGCTTGAAACAGCACTATGAGGTACTTCCCATCCTCCACTCATGTCACCTCATAAAGAGGGGTGCCACAAAGCTCCACTAAGTTTTCATTTGGCTGGATATGGACAGCTCAATTCATCACCCTACTTCCAGCTAACAAGAGAAAAGGACCTTATTTTCTTTCTTCAATTTGGTTTAGAATAAAAAAAGTAAAAAAACCAACAAAAAATAACAACACAAAACCAAAATGTCCAGAGGAAGGTGAATTCTCCGGAAAAAGAGGATCCTATCAACTAGATAGAAACAATGAGTGAAGTTCCCATCAAGACACCATAAACCTTAAACTTGCTCCAGATGCAAAGGTGCCTACAATCTAGTGCTTCAAGATCAAGATGCCTTTTAATTAAGTGTTTGTGCAGACCTTTTAAAGATGTAAAATAAGCACTAACACATTATTGCTCCATACTTGCTCAAGGAGCATGTGCAGCACCACAGAAACCTTTGGAGGCAGGCCTAGCTGCTTGAGGAAGATGTTTTCTAAAGTGACTGCACCTTTTGTTTGGAGGCATTTACATACAGGCAGAGGACAGGACTCCAATTACCACACTCTTCCACTTCAGGTGCTCGTAGAAACAGAGCTAGGGAGTTAAAGCCACCCCTCCTGAAACACCCCATCTCATATGTGACTCTCTCCCAGCAGGTTTGTGCTTTTCAGCTCAGAATTAGTTTATTCCTTCCCAAGATGAATGTATAGCAAGGTGCTGAAAGGGAAGAAAATTTAAAGAAGTTTTAAATATGTTTCCAAAATGATCACACAGCAGACAGATCACCCATTAGTTTTCTTCAATACCATTGAGAATCCTGGGAATTGACATTAGGAACAAAACACTTGGTGTAAGGATACTACTCATCAACTGGCAGCATTCCTACAAGAAGAAATGCAGCCATCCATGGTCTGCAGCCAGAACTAGGGCCAAAGAGCACAGGAAAGGGAGCTAGGGAAGAATTATTCTAAAGAAACATAAATATGTCTTTAGAGCTCTGCTACACACAAGATGAGGACAGTCTTCAGGTTTTGGTCAAACTGAATGTACAGATAAATTCTTTACATTCATTCTTATCTGAAAGAACTGACCATTTCTAGATCTGGATCTGCAGCCCTAAATGTGATGATTAAATCATCTGGAGGGACCTACACAGCAGAAGATTAAACATCCAGCGGGATTACAAAGCCAAACCTAAATTAGGAGAGCTTCTGAGTTCAACTGCAAACAGAAGAGGTGCTGGAGGGAAGCTTCCAATAGAAAAATGCCTTTGCTCATTATGGAAATGCCTTTGCATAATCTCAACTTTCTTTGCACAGCTATGGAACGAATAAATAACCACAAAGAAGAGAAACTTGGCAAGCCTCAAACTCTCTCAAACAAAAACCAGACAGTAATAAAAGCTTTGATCACATCCCTGTGCTGTACAAAGTCCTTCCTTCCTTTCTATAGTCAGTCTGGGAATGGAAACGGATGGCCACACAAGCCACTTTGCTGCATCTCCTTATCAAACTGGCCTCATCCTCCAGGTGCAAAACCATTTCCCAACAAAATGCAGAGCTGTGGCAGCTGCCAGAGCCTGTAGCAGCACACACCATGTATTAGTTAGTCCTGCACTGCTCACCACATCAGCTCCCCACCCTGCTGTGGGTGCACAGGGACATCGTTCCCATCCCACAGTTCCACCACCCCATAACCAGCTTTCATCTGCTTCTTCAGCCATTACCTTACAACAAGTGGAGTTCTCCTCTCCTGACCCAGAAAAACACTTCTAAGGAAGCAACTAAAATTAACAGAGTTTAGAGCCTGTGCTTTAATATTGAAGTGCTGGGTAGGATGCAACAGAGTCATGCAGGACAGTGGGGTGGGGGCTTTTTGGGTCTGTCCAACAGATGCACAGCTGATCCCGACCACAGCTCCCAGCTGATGGGGACCAGGAATTCAGTGCATGGCCATCAGATATGAATTACTGATTTACATGGTGCTAAGGCTGAGGGCATGCACAAGAGAGCCAGCATCCACCTTGGGCCAGAGCAGCTCCTCTACAGCTTGCTGGGCTGCAGCATGGGAAGGTATCCTGTGCAAGGTGGCTTGGGCGGCTCCTTCATGAGCCTACAGCAGATTAAATATGGGAAAGGTTTCTTGTTTCCATTGGGAAGCATCAAATACCAACTCTGAGATGTGTCATTGGTAAAAGGACTGAGGCTGAGAGTCTTGATTCTTCCATTTCCTACACAGGATGCATCCAGTCTATCCTACAGCCATCTCCACCTCTGTGCATAAAGGAGAACAGCAGAGTCACAGAGCTGAAGCTCTCAATTTTCAAACTATGAAACATGCTGGAAGTTCTGTAGCTACCTTGCTTGGGACACCCAAAAAGCTGTACACCCAAACCCAGCCCTATACACACCACCATCCCCAGGGCAGAAACCCAGCCCACAGGCTGCTCAGCATTGCCTAATCAAGCCACACACAGCAAATCCCCACGATTATTTGCAGAAGATGAGGGAGCACAAATGAATTTTTTAAAAAAGGCAAAAAAACAGGCAAGGAATTCTCTCTGCCTTTTATGGGGAGGGATGGATCCAGGTTAAGAAAACTCTGACCACGGCACTGTCTGGGGAGCAGGCATTCCGCTGAACTGGTTAGGCAAGGGGCTGCGGGAGGACGGCTCGCTCAGGGGCATGACAGGAAGGTATGCACAGGGGGAGGGGGATGAGCTGCTCCATCCCTGGGGACAGCACTCCAGCTCCTGCAAACAGGGTCCCCGCAGCCCTGGCCACACTGGTGGGATGGCGGTGGCAGACAACTTAGAGACTCTGCAAACCCCTCAAATAACACTTTTACCAGGATGCTCTTGCTGAAGTCCTTAGCCCAAAGCAGCTTTGTTTGGGTCCAGACCAGCATCTCTCAGCATCAATGAGCAGTTTACAGGACTTTTGAGGGATGGTAAAAGAAAGCAATTTTGCACCTGGTAGGGCAGGCTGACAGCCCTAAGAGGGCTCCGGGACAATGCAGGGGTTATTGCATTGCCACACGCCTGCTTCTACAGAGACATCTCCAGACCCCTCCTCCCCGTTGCTCCAGGGCATTTAACCAGTCAGACACAAATATAAAATTGCTATAACATTACCTGATTTCTAGCACTGCAGGATACAGGCTTTGCAATCAGTGTTCATCCTGAACACAGGGAGCTAGACATCACCCCACCACACCCCACAGTTGCTGGCTACATCCTTGATCAGAGTAGAAGTTTGGGACCACCTTCTCTGGACACTTAATGAATGGCAGGAGACCCCCAAAGACACATATTCAACTCACCTTCCTGGCCATCCGCAGCTCCTTCCCACACCAGGGCCATGTCAGAAACTGACTGTTCTCCACACCCACAGGGCCCACCAGCCCTTCACTCCAGTTATGCAAAAAAGGCAGATCTTTGCTGGGGTTTCCCAGTCTGCCTGTGGTTCACACCAGGGGAAAGGAAGGGCCACAGCTGACAGCCAGGATGGGCCACCCATTGTGAAAGAGCCAGTCACAAGGCACATGGCTGGGGAAGACTGCTGACTGTTTAATGTTATACCAGACCCAGAAACCTCTTCCTGATCCCCCCAGATATTTTCATTCCAAGGCAGTGCAGATCACCAGTTTCTCTTACCCCTTTCTTATACAGGCACAGGATATTATTTCTTCCTTAAAACAAGTACGTGAGAACTGCAAGGTCTCAGCAAGAGACAGGGCTATAGCCCAGCTGAGAGGGGTTTCTGCATCACCCAACCTTCCTCCCAAGGTCTCTCCCCAAACAGTTGCACTTTCAAGGCAATGAACACAACTGATGGGTGTTCAGCAGGGCAGGACTCATGCTCATTTTCCAGCCCACTGATGGGACAGTTTCTTCAGGCACTGCAGCTCCTTCTCTACTGCTATCTCTGTTGTGAACAAGCACCTGTACCCCCAAAAGTCAAATAAAAATTAAAAAAAAAAATAAAAAAAAATCACAGGTCTCACCAATACAACTCTCAGGATCAAGGAATGACGTCTTTTAAAACCGCTAGTTTCATTTTTCAGCCATAAATTGCAAGAAGGTGCAAAGCTTATTTTAAAAGCTGACGGGAATTGCTTTAAAGTCCACACAAGGACAATTGTTTCAAATAAACCACTCCTAATTGCTCTGCACCCATTTAAATCTCACATGGTGATGCATTTTGGAGAAAAACCGGCCTTGGTCTTTTCCTAAGACAAATGTGATACCATAAAGCACTCTGCCTTGATCTCAGTGCTCATCTCCCAGGGCCCCTCTGTTTCTGCTGCATTCCTTTGTGTTTATCTGCCCTCTTCAACCCTTTGCTGCAATCAGCTGCGTGCAGCACCTCTTGTCTAGAAGTGACATGGCTGAGGTTACAGGAGAGACAGGTGCAAGGGAAGCTCGTGCCCCGAAGCTATCCAAAGGAAAAGAGAAGCTGGAGGGGAAGAGAGTTGTAAGGTATTTCAGATTAAAGCAAACACCTTGCCCCAGGCTACACATTCTCTGCCAATGAAAGCTGCAGCCGCCGGTGAGCCCCAGAAACAGCAAAGCAAACACAGACTTCTCTGCAAGGGGAGTTGTCACCTGTCAGGGATGTTTGCAAATTTATAGGGAGGTGGTGGTGGTGGTAAGGGGAGTAAAAAGAGCTTTCCTCATTTTAAAAGACGGGCTGTTTGCACAGGTTTGCAATGCATATTTTGCTTTGTGAAGGCTTTTGTCCAGCATTCAACTGAGAGAAGGTGCTGTCTTCCACTGAAGACAAAATGGAACATTTATTAATGTACATACATTAATGTACTCCAAGCTGCTGCCTTTACAGTAAGGGTGAGGATGGGATGGAATTTCCCCACTCCCCCTTCAGCTTGTCACATCAGTGAAAAAGACTTCTTAAGAAGAAGTCACCCTGCAGCCTGGCCTCTCCAGAAATGCCTCCTGCAAGGCTAGGATCAACCCCATCATCAGCAAGAAGTAACTGCATAGAGAAAGCTTCTTGTCCCCTTCCCAGGCAACAGCACTCACCTCACCTTGTGCTCAGAGAGAACAAGGGAAAAGGATTTTCATGCTTCACTGCACCACTGACGGGAGAGGGAGACTCTGAACAGGCCTGCAGTGAGCCCGAGAGCCACCACAGTGCTCTGCAGACAGCTTGGAGGAACGGGAGATGGGGAGGTGAGCTCGTGCTCGATGCCACAAATCCAGAGTTGAGCATGGAAGGAGAAAAGTTACTGCTGATGATCTTTAAACCATTGGGGATCATTTTTTACGAGGACATAGTTCAAATAGACCATTACTATCCATTTCGAAAATCAGAAGCTCCTATAAACGTGTAGAATCTTTTGGACTATTGAAGAGACACCATTTTACTAGAGCTGTGCTGTAATGGTGGAAAAAGCCAAGATCCAGATGGAAGGCTTGTACCTCACCCCTCTGTGCCCCGTCAAATAGTGAATCAAAAGATAACCAGACTTGACATCAGTCACCTCTCCTTGTGCACTTGGATTAGCTTCACCACATTAGCCAGGCACATACCCAACCTCAAATTGGCCTTTTAACCCTTTGCAACCTTCCTGGAAAGAGGACTACAGCCTCCCCAACAGCCACACCAGAGCAGCACTAACAGGTCAAACCTCCTGTCACCAGAGACTGCAACCAGAATGACCAGGAGCTCTTTCTTTGCAGACACAATCCTCCAGATCACAAACACTATCAGGATACAGGTTGCCAACACACCATCACTGGGCACGTTAAAAGCTGTGGTTGATTAGCCAGGGAGTTAAACGACAACAGTTTCTCAGGATGGAAACAGTGCAACAAGAATATTTACAGATACCAACACAAATTTCAAACTATACTTTATTTGTACCCCAAAGTAAACAAAACCCAAGAAGAACAGAAACAGGACATGAACAACTCAGACTCCTGAAATACCTCCTGCTCCAGCCTGCAAGAACAGCACTTCTTCAGAAGAGCTATTGCTAAGAAAGGGCCAGTCTGTGCAAAAGGCAATGAACCAGCAACCACCAGTGCCTCATCTACATTCCAGTCTTGAGCCATATCCCTGAGACCCCCATGGCCAACAGTCATTACAAACACTCTCTAGTCTGAAGAAATAGGAGGGGAAAAGAACCCAACCATGGTCTGAAAACAAGTTTTCATTCGTGTGTGACCCTCAAGAGAAGAAAAACCAGTGAAGAACCTCTGGCCTTGGTCAGCAAAATTGCAACTGTGCCCAGAATCCAAACTATTTTAACCCTGAGGTCACACAAACTATCTCTAAGCAGGGAGAGTGCAGGGATGGTTGAGTACCCAGTGCAACAGACTCCTCAGCTCTCCTGCCAGTTCAGCTGCCTCATCCCCTTCTCCTGCCACTGCTGCTGCAGGAAAGGAGGAGCAGCTGAGGAGCCAGCCAAGGTAGGAAGATGGCCCTGGGGCAACGCAGCTGGAATAGCTCCTGCAAAAACTCCCCATCTGCCCCAAAGGTGAAGGAAGTGTCTCTTTACTCACCCACATTGGGTCATTCAGCTCCGTGTCCTGCACCCGGACACAATCCATGCTGATCTCAATTTTGTTTGTGGAGCCATCTTCAGATGGGCCATCGATGAAGTTTAAATCGATTGGCTGAACTGAGCATATTGGCCTGGAAAGAACACAGTGATGAAGTTAAAATTGGCCAAGTTCTATTTCCCACCGCCCCGCTCTCCTTCCCTTCCCCCGTGCCCAGGACTTCGGCATTGCCATGAGCCAGTCTCATGGCAAAGTAAGGAATTACTACGGAACAACTACCTCCTCACCACTGTACTACAGCAGCCCCTGAACAGGACAGGGCCTGGAGGGACATTTCACTTGCTCTGAGGCAAGAGCACAGGAGTCAAATCACTGAAAGACAGAACTCATGGAGGATTTGTGGCAGTAACTGTTTCAGCATCAGTCATGGCAAGCCAGGAATGGGAACAGAGTCAGTTTTCTTTCATTCAATGGACTTGACAGGGTGAACTCTGCACCATCTTCACCTCCCCTCCCTCCCTGGTATCAGCAAGGGGAAAACATGCAGCCTGGACACAGAGTGATGGGCCCATTTCCTGAGGGAAAATGCCAACCATGTGCCTTAGGAAGCAGCCAGCTCAGCCACCAGAGGCCTGGCAGAGTCAGTGTCACTGCTGACCGCTGCATTTGGTCCCCACAGCCTGTGTGTAGAACCTCTGGACAGCTCAAGAGCTGTCAGTCACCACAGACTGACACATCCAATCATCACATCCATATCTAATTAACAAGTACAGAAGACTCCAAGCTCCCCAGCATCAATCCCCTGAGCAGCCTGATTATAGAGGCAGCCTGCCCTAAAACATCTTCCATATGTTCCACATAAGGGCTACTTACTGTTCCAGGAAGTCCCAGATATGCTGGATTACCTCTGGGCTGAGGAATTCCCTGGGCTGAGAGCTCTGGGACATGGCTGATCGGTAGCAACTCTCCTTCCAGGAGAAGGGGCTCGGAGTTTCTACAAATCTTAAAAAACAAAAGCAAAAAAAAAAAAAAAAAAAAAAAGGAAAGAACAAAAAAACAAAAGAAAAACACACACAAAGACATGTTGAATGCATGAGTCCAGCTCAATGAAAACCCATAAATAGAAGCTATTGTGTGAAAAAGGAGACACGCTGAATGCCTGAGACATTCACAGCTGTACAACACACATTCCACACTGCTGCAGATGCTGTATTTAGATGGGAGAGAATTTGGCCACCCTTCCCAGTAAGTTAAATACTCCTCAGAGTCCACTGGGATGCTGTGTCATAAGAATCCCGGGAGGGGGTGGGGGGGAATCCCATTTCCATTTTACCCCCAAATAATCAATTTCCCATATGAAGCAGGTAGCCTTTGCAGCAGGTGAAGCAGCTAAGCAGTGTGTGATTCCAATGTCCCAGGCTGTTTGCCTGTCTAAATGGCATGCCCTTGGATGATTCTCCTACACCCAGCCACTGCAGCTGAGGTTTTGAACTAAGTATTAAGTTGGTTTTTTGTTTGTTTGTTTTTGGGTTTGGTTTTTTTTTTTTGTTTTGTTTTCTTTTTAAAATTTGAATAATAATAATAATCAAAAAATAATTTATTTTATTTTCTACAGAAATAGGTTCAATCACATGAGATTTTATCTGCTTGTCAACTGCCTTCTCACCTCCAGCAATTTCTGAGCCAGACCAACTGATTTCTACCAGATCTGCTAATTAGCCTGGCCATTTTTATCCCTTTAAGCTTCCACAAGCCTCACAGAAATAGGTGGGCCCAAGAGGAGCAGTGACAGAGCTGGAGCACTCGTGCCTTCCACAGCTGCACATTCTCATCCCACTGGCCAATTTCTAAATTCAAACACAGCAGCTTTTACACCCATGTCAAAATACTTGACGGCTGTAGGGATGTAAAGGGGGCGGGAGGAATTTCTCCAGTATATTTGCAGTTGACAAAACCTCTCAGTTTAGCTTCAGAGTATGAGGCAGGTGACCACCTCTCCTGCTGCAGGGTTGGGGCCATCCTGCAAAATTCCCATATAAAAGAGTTATTCCAGCACAATGCAAGTGAATGACCACATTCCCTGCCAGGGGAACGGCTGTGGCAGGAGCCAAGGTTATAAATGGATTCCAGAGAGAATTGGACTAATATTTGGTTTGGCACATATTGGTCCTGTTTAACACAATGGTCTAAACAAATTGCATGGAAGACCCTAATTTATTAAACTGCCAAAATTAAGAGTGCTTCAGAGGGAGGATCACACTATAGTGCTTTTACTCCACTTTTCCTGAAGTATTTACTTCTGGCTGCTGTTAGCAAGGTATCTAGACCTCTTTACTGGATTTTTAAAGCCTCTTAAGTTTTGAGGACGACTCTGGTCTGCAAAAAGCACGGCTTTCCTCACCTCTGCTGTCCACAGAACTGCATGCTCTTAAAAAAAGAGCAGACTGTTACCCTAAGCTAAGGGAAATCAAAGTGGCTTAAGCCCCCTGGAGCCAAAGCAGGGCATGCCTTGAAAGAGGTGAAAGTATCACTTCAGTTTCTCATCCTTTTTTGTAATTAAGAAAAAAAACCTCCAGCTTAATGTAAAAGTTTGTGAACAGCCAGAGACACAAATGAAATGCAGACGTGCACAGCTAATTGCTCTGCCTCACAGATGTGAGCACGTGCCCATACTACATGTGAAAAAATAATCACAAATCCTCTGAGAACAGCAGTTATCCCACAAAGTACCCAAAACTACTCCTTTCAGGCTTTCAGTCTGTTAAGACACTTTCAAGAATGCCACATTGAAACACAGAAGAACAGCTCTGGCCTAAAGCCTGTCATATAAACTGCGGGTCAATGCCACCACAAGCCTTGGAGCAGCACAGTGGGAAGCTCTGCAACCTGCTCTGCTGCTAAACCCAGACAGACCACAGGCATTGCTCAATACCCTCCACCCAGTCCTGACCGCCAGGAATGGGCAGAGAAATCCCACAGTGGGTTCTCCCAAGCCACCAAAGTGCTCATTGTTAACAATTGTTTGCCACTTACCACAACTGCTCTTGAATTTTATCACAACTCTTCTTGACTTGTACACTAAAAATCACTTTTCATTACTACATAAGTAGGAACTAACTTCAATGAAAAAAGAAGTTTTAATTTTTCACTTTCCTTCTCTGGGGAAGGTCTGGTTTTTTATAACAGAACAGACCTTCCCTGGAGACCCTTGCTTCAAAAAGTCTCGGTGCAACAAGGTTCCTGCATGCCATGGCATGCCCCAGCTTTGGTTCACTTCTGGACAAAGTTCTCAGTCTTGAAAAGGCAAAGTGACCCAGTTTACCCTGTCTGCTCTGGTCCTGGTGGTCCTGTTCAGCAGGAATTCCATAAACCCACCCCAATCAAGCAGTGCAGGAGATATCAGCTGCTCAGACTGATAAAGCCAGGTTTGACACTACACCTTTGCAGCTAACAGGGCTGGTGGAAAGCACTGGACCAGTTAAGGACACAGCTGGTGCATATCACTCTACTAAACACAACTCTAAATTTCTCCAAAGAAGGATGTTTTCCAGGTGCATCACCTTTATCCCTGTAGCCAGCCAAGTTCCTAGCTTACTGTTTCTAGGTAAAGCATTACCAAATTTTACCTGATGGCCAGAAAGGCACATTTCCCTATACCAAGCACAAGGAGTCTCCTGGTTAATGTTTTCTCAGAGACTCCTTCAACACTCTCTGCAACACCTTTACTACCTGTACAGCTCTGTTTCCAAAGGAGGCAGCAAGATTAGGCAGTCAGCCTTGGCAAGACAAGTGAGAGGGCCATAGCATTACAGAGGTAGTAAACATTGCTTTTTACTCAGTTTGGTGCACCCTGCTCTCAGGTGGGAAAGGGCTGTCAAAATGCAAGAAAACCAACTTCAGCTCAGCACAAAGCTGCACACAAGATAAACTGTCTCCTTCCCTGTGGTCTTAACAGAATCTAAACTTAGTGCTATTTTCCTTAACTAACAGCCTTCAACATAGAGGAGAAGCCTTTGACTACTAAACACATACTTCAGTGTCTGAATTTTCACTGGAAAGTAACAGCTAAAGCCTAAGCAAATCTGTGTGTAAATTTCACTGTTTTAGTTAATGGTCTTCTCCCACATCAGCAAATGTTCTACTTGCAGTAAAATAATCTCTGAGTGCCTAAAGTTAATTACAAGATTGCATTGCTTCAATTGCTTCTACAAACCAGATGCTTTTTTTATTAACAGACACTTAAACAATATCCTTCTACCAACAACTGCTCATCCCAAAGGCCATCACAGGACACAGCACTACTGAACGCAGCCTCTTACACCAAAAAACTGGCTACAATAGAACAAGGCACAGCAGTAAGTCTTGTCTGGGTTACCTCTGTTTTAAGTCTACGAGGTAAGTCCCTGCATTGACTGCTGAACTATCTGGCAAGATGCTTTTCACAGAGAGCACTAACTACACCAGGAACTACAGGGGGATTTACAGCCCCCTTCAAACTGCAAGTTGAATAGGACATTGCATCCACAAGCCCCTCCTTTAAAAACCACCAGGGGATTATTCATAGCAAGTTAAGTCTTAGAGAAGCGGCACCTTACCAAGAGCAGTGTTCCTTTGTGCAGTGATGAGACACTGCTCCTGAGCCACTGAATCCCAAGACAGGTTTCAAACAGCAATACCCTTCCACTGAGGTCTGGGTCAGCTTTATCCTATTTATCTGGCTGAAACAAGAGCAGCCCCGAGTCCAGGTGAAAGCACTTCTCCAAATTCACTAGGTGGGCTGGAGCCTCAGGCACGCTGATTGTTGTGCGGTCTCCTGAGCACTCCCCCAGCAGAGCTGTGTTGCAGCCCCCCTGAGTGGGGCTGTGTCTGTGTCCCAGCTGATCCCCTTTGCCATCCCACTGATGAGTGACATCTCTGCAAAACACAGCGGTGATAGCAACATGTCCCTGCAGCTGTGCCCACACAGCACTCCTCCATTTCAGAGTCTTCTGGAAGGCTGGGAATGTTAAACTTTACAAAAAAACCCCAAAGCCAACAAAAAACCAACCAACCAAACCAAAAACCAACTCACCCTTCCAAAAACCAACAAGCAAAGCACAGCATTTGCTTCTCATATGTTGTAGCCACACTGCTGTTGCCTCTCCCTGGAGCTGAGGATCCCACCACAGGAGGAGATGAAGCCCTGACTGCTGGGCCCAGCGTGACATAAACGCGGTGGTGAAGGGGAGAGACAACAAGACCATTTCTGCTCCCACTGCTCACTCTGAGCCCATCCTTCCATTCTTCACCACACTTCCCCCTTTCCTACCTTCATATCAAAGAGATTAAAGATAAAGCAAACAAACCACTCTCCACCCCAGGAAACAATGACAGAAAACTGTTAAACTCAACTACTGCAATACAGCAACACTTCTCACCCAAAATGCCACCTCTCACTGCCAACAGTCTTTCTTAGAAAGGGCTAAACCCCAAACACCCAGGTTTGACTTACCACTGGGGAAAAGCCACGAGCTCCCGAGGACAGCAAGAGCCAGGCTTGACACTGAGCATGCACAGCCCAGCCCCTCCTCTGTAGCTTTGAACCTTAAAGGCAGATGCCACCTGCTTGTGCTGATAGAGGGTCAAATCTGACACAGGGTGCAGCCCAAGCACCACTGGGGCGCATGTGTGAGTCCAGCAACCTCCTTCCAAAAATAAAGACTGTCGCAACCAAGAAGTTGCTGGTTTCCTTTGTTTTTTTATCCAAAACAGGCTTGGTTCTTCAACGTTCTGAACTACTCCTGGGTTAATAGCATGGCTTATGAGGAAACCAGAAATGATTAAGGTATTTCAGTGAAGCTGCTGTGTTGGGTTTGAAGAGGTCCAAGCACCTCCTGCTCTCCTTAGCTTCCCTCGAAAGCTGGAGCTCTGGGTTGGTTTGTGTTTCTCCTGCACAGTGTGCAAGTTCTCAGAAACTATCAGTATGGTTTATAGGTGCAGAACTTCATGGCTTGATGTTGGTGTAAAGCCAGACTGTAAAATTTTGTAACATGAAATCTTTCACAGCAGGGATGAGCGAAATGATTTGGAGCTTTTTTTCTGCTTGTTGCCAAAACTACAGGATGTTGGTTTCTGCTTCTCCCCACGAGATGTCTATCAATGGTGTACAATTTTCTATCACTGAGCCTGTATTCTCAGTCAGTGGACATGCAGATGGGCCAGAGAAGTCTTTCTCTGTAAGCTAAAAATTTTGCTCTTTTTTCACAAGATGTAGTCCCCTAAAGAATAAGCTAGTGAAGTACTCAGGAAACCTTGATGCAGAGAGAAGAACATCTGTTCTTATGAAGAAAGCACTTCCACATTATACAAATGTACCCAACAAATGATTAATAACGTCTAATAATGATATCTAATGTGGCTCATTTTATTCATAGTTCTCAAAGTGCTCTACAAAGGAAGATAGTGTGATTACTCCCATATTACCTGGGAGAAAACTAAGACACCAGGAGGTCATCGAATTACTCACCATTAGTCAGCAAGCCATAAATACAACCTTGGTCACCCGAGTCCCAGTCTGGTGCTTGCTCTAAAAGGAACTAGTGATTTTGGCTGTTTAGATAGAGAAATCAGAAAGGCCTTAATTTCTTCAGGTAGAATATACACTGTACCTCCTGCACTAAGAAACTCCCAAACTTCATTTATCTTCAGGCACCAAAATGCTGATGCCCAGGAATGAAAATCAAGGAGCTGCAGAAATGCCGTGACCAGCTTTTAGACGCACACAGAGTTCAGGATGGAAGTAGAATTCTAACCCAGACTAAAAGACAATCTTTATTCCTGATTGACACAGCATTTAACCCCTTAAAATCATGTGCAGATTAATATATTAGCTCTCAACCATCACAGGCTGTGAGCTGGGTAGAGATTTAAGTCACAGAGAAGTCGGCAGCTTCAGCTCCAGCAATCCCAATCCACATGCTCGTCCCTGCCTTCTCCAGTTACACCTTGAAGCGCATCAAAAGCAATGGTAAACAAATGATTTAAAGTTCATGAGCATTACGCCTAAATGCCTGAATCTCGGTGTCAGTTGTATTTTTAGTTTTTGAGTGGGGAGGGGGCTCCTTTTCAGATCACACCGTTAAAACTGGAGGAACTTGGCAGCCCTCATCCTGCTGGAATTCCCCCTGCTCTGCATTGTAACACTGCAGTGATTTGTAGACATCGGTACCTAATGAAGCTCACAGCTGTGCAAGAGGAGAAGGATGCGGGGTCTGGCAGTACGGGACAAGCGTGCGCCTGGCAGGCAATGTCATCTGGAATTCCCCAACGTGCAGAGCACTCTTGTCCCCCATGCCTGGAGCAGCCACCCTCAGCCAGCAGAGCACACCCTGGAAGCACCTCATTGTAACCCTTTTCCAAAGGTTAGAGACCTTTGGAAATCAGGCAGGTTCATTGCTACCCCCTAAACAGGGGGGCCAAAATGAAAGCCAGATGGGAGACAGGCAGGCTCTCCACCCCCTCAGAGAAGATTGCAGTTGAATTTCATCAACCTCTACTGCGCCTCTTTTTATGTCTACTTGATCAACAAGCAGCCTCTCTTCCCAGCATGAATTACACTGTAGAATGCATTTTCCTGCTTCTTTCTCTGCCTGATGCCATATTCCAAAGCCTTAGCTCACATGAGCCCAAAAGAGACTGACTCCCATCCTGACCAAGGCAGGTTGTGCTGAACTGAGCTCACGAGTGTTTATTCTCCTTTCGATTTTGAGCCGAACTTTCAGGTTTAGCATTTTAAAATTTAGTTTTCCAGCAACTTCTTTAAACCCTTCAGATTGTCTTTGCACATAACGCTGCTCCTATGTGTCAGTCCTAGAAAATAACTCCGAAAGAACGCTGACAGATGCATGGGTTAGAAAGGACAATAATGTAAGGAGTAACAAACACCAACAGAGCATTCTTTTGAGATAGACTATAACTTCCACCTATGGTTCAGGTTTTTTTCCCAGTTCCCACATTTGTCAAATGTTTCACAGATCTGGTGTCTCACAAAAAAACGAAGACAGCAGCACGGGTTATGGGGAGGGGCAGCTGTGACAAAAGTGGTCGAGTGGCACAAGGGATATGCATTAGGAAATGAAAGAAGCTGACTGCAGAAGGGTGAACCCTGATCTCAGAAGTGGCCAACAGCCAAGGAGATGAGGGAACACATGAAGGAACAGGGAGTGGTAGCAGCAAAGGGCTCTGTGACACTGCTGGTGTCCTACAGCATCTGTCAAGGACAGACCAGGGAGGGCTGTTAGCTTCTCCTGTTCGTTAGGCAAAGGGTGCTTGTACTGCACACACCCTGTTTCACTGTGAGCTATATGGTATTTAGAGGAAATAAAGCAATTCTGTCTCACAGGAATGCTGAGCGTTCTGCTAGGGTCTACTTTAACCGTGCATTCTGATCTCCCTGTAACTTAGATTTGTCTTTTGGAAGCGTATGTGTGTGAGATGAATGGAAAGGGGTAGGAAGGGATGGTTCAGCTTCCTGGTTGCTCTTTACTCAAATCTTCAGTGCACAGGCAACACTGACCTATATCAAAGAAAGTGAAACTGGCTGTACAGAGTAATCCTCCTAATTCACCATGCTGCAAAACACATGGGGGATTTTTCTCCTTTCATCATCTCCTTTCAGTTAGAGTCATCTTGAGTAAGACTATGCCTGCAGTGAATGCAACATTTGCAGCTTTGTGGCGGCCCTCAAAGCACGTTATATCACTGCAGCCCTGTGCCCCACATCAGTGCCCTGCCCCAGTGCTGGCTGCAGAGCTCCTCTGGGAGAAAAAGACTCCCTCTGTATTCTCACTGGGCACGAGCATGAGCCCTGCATGGCCTGCTCCCTGCAAACTGCTGGGAATGGCTTCTTGAAGCTGAACCATTTCAGTACCTCCACAGCCCTGGAACCCACTGCATCTCATATCAACATCTCATCTAATCAGCCATCTACATATCATCATTGTCAGCCTGACAACAGTGACCACTTTTACATCACAGAAGTATGTCTTCATCCTCAGGGTTTCAGGCAGCTCAGCACTCCACCACCACTAGAGAGACTCTCCCCTAATTGTAACCCCTGATTTTTTTTTTTTTGCCTTCAAGGTTTCCTTCAGCATCTTGTGAACTTTCTCAGATGTCTCTTATCTCCCACTCAGCTTTTGACACTCCCTTCTTAGCCATCCTCAGAAGCTCAGCCATGGACATTCCCTCCCCTTCGGCTCAGCCCTGACACCCACTCCCTTTCTCAGCCCTGACCAAGGTGAAGCACTGCCTCAGCAATTCCTCCACCTGCCCACTGCAATAGGTGCTTTCTACTCTGGGGTACAAACTCCTCATAACCCACAGAAGACCACACAGGGACCTGAGCAACCTGTGTCGAGAAGCCCAGAGTTAGAATGCAAACCTGGAGCTCAGGACACCCAGCTCAATCCCCAGCCCCTGGGTGACCTGTCCAGCTTTGTTCTTCCATTCCTAAGGTATAACAGTATCCCCAAATTTGCAAAATCCACCAAGACCTGTTAATAATCGGTGCATCTCTAGGGAAACATGGTCTCAAGACTTTACAAATTTAGATAATAAAAGAAAATGTAAATAATCAATTTTAACAAAGCCTTGAACCCAAAACAAATTTAAAAGCAGTTGCATTATTTTGTAACTCACTTTTCCAGTCAATCCCTTTCCCAAACCTATTGTAGTAGTGGTGAAAAGCAGTGCCCATCTGGAGAGGGAAGAGTCAGAGCTGCTGGACAGAGATGAGATCTTTTACTGCAGTAGGTGAGAAAGTCTTCTCAAAAGCAGCACAAGTGGAAAATTCAGGCCCAACCCTCAAAATTCTGAGGTATTTTTGGTCCAAGTCCAAAAATAAGTGTTGTAAGAAAAACTTTACAGGCAAACTGTTCAGAAGCCACAAAACATTTGCAAGTCCCTTTAAAAAACAATTAATCTCTTTGGTCTAAGTAATAGATATCATTTGCTCTATTTCAAATACCCATCTGAAAACATGTATTTGGGTCTAACTTTCGAAGTTTATGCAAGAGTTTCTGTAGCCAGACAGCCCTGATAGTTTCACAGCAGGACAAAATGAGTGATGCTGCCTCCTCTCAGGGGAGGAGAGGACAAGCACAGCTCTCTGCTGAGCCATCTCCTGCTGGGTCAGTGCTGCCTCCAGCTCTTCTGCCACATCCAAACTCTTCAGCTTCAACTGAAGACAGCAGAGCAACAGAGACCATCTTTTGGCTCAGTGCCTAACTCAAAATCACTCCATGGCCCACTCGTCCACCATCAATAATCTGCAGCAGGTGCCTGAGGGCACGTGGGGAAGTAGGAATTCAGACACCTCTGCTCTTGCATTCTGCTGCACAGTATGGGGAGGCCCCTCATCTTTCCTGGAGGAGCTGTGTTAAATGCCCGAAGCAGCCTAGACTGGTTAACCATATCCTTTTCCAGATATGCAAATCTCTGCAGCATCAGGGAATATTAAAAGAAATAAAGCATCAGCCCCAGAAATAAAAGTGGGCAAGGTCATTTTCAAGAGGTGTCAGTCATGAGAAAAATACAGCTATTACAGGTCTTCATCACTACTCTTCTCTAGTGATTTTAGATATTTAATAAGGAAAATGGAAAAGTTCTGGAGAAGCACTGGCCAGAAATCTGACCTTCCTCAGGCTTGCTAAACCAAATTCCCCTCTTTTGAGATTTTGTCATCAGTATTTTTCCTGCTATCACAGCATTTACTCAATAAAAATTTTTTTGCCCAAGTGCTTGGTGTGCTGCAGCTCTAACCTCCAGCGAGGGCAGGTGCTGAGCTGCTGTTGTCCCAGCCCATACAGGACAGGCATTTCCCAAATTTGGCCACCCTGAGGAGGTGGCGGGGAGAAACTGGTGAGAGGACATCCCACATGGGTCATCTCAGCATGGCCCCTCACACCAAGAGGAAGCAAAGCAAGAGAAATCATGCAGCCCACACTGGTTTCCAGCCCTGGGAAACTATGCATAGCAGGGCATTTAGTCACATAAATATAGTGAGAGAAGAGGGGGACAGACAGGGAGCATGAAATACATGGTTCTTTTTTATAACAGGAGGGTTCTCTGCCTGCTGCAAAAGGCTTGTGACATTTTGTGTTGAGCCAGGTAAGACACTTGGCTCCCTAAGGTACCTACTCTTACAAAAGCTGCTTCTGTCTTTAGTTACACAAACTCCTTATGAACTGCTCAGGGGACTTATAAAGTCCCTCTCTCAAGCTTTCTCTCAAAGGTTGAATTCTAAAAAAATATCAAATAAATCATCATGATAATACAGAAAGTCCCCAGAACTCTTTAGAAGCAGGAAACTGTAAACAGCAACATCCGGAGTTTCAGTAAATAATTAAAATGCAAAACAGAAGCACCAGCGAAGCAGATGTTAGGTGCAGATTCCTGTAATATGAATTTGGTTGAAGCTCTCCAAACTTGTTACCCACCCCAGTCAACCTGTGAAATCTGGTGTGGTTTGGATACTGAACATTAACTCCCATTCCTCATCCTTGCCACCAGTGATACTCCAACAGAAAAAGGAGGTCTTCTTCTAAATACCATGCGGGCTGCATTTTTCAGCGTGTAGCAACTCTGTGGCAGGCTATTCCTAAGCCCAAGGGCAGAGAATCCTTCTCTCAAAAATAAGAGCACTTGCAAAAACCTTTCTGTGTGTCACAAAATAGCTCCAAGACAGGGCAGGTGAAGGACAAAGAATTAAGAGCAGATTATAGTCCTGGAAGACAGGAACAAATGAACTGTTTGTCAGGAGCACTGCTGGTGTGTAAGGGAATGCTACCTGGAGCTCTCACAGGATCTTTGCTTTTGTAACTATGCTGGGTGCTAAGAAATTACAGGGTTGGCTCCCTATAATTTTATCAATACATTGCCACACCTAATGTGATTTATGATTTTTGCTTGTGATTATTTTAAAGCTGTAGCTACTATAGTGCTACGAATACATAGCATCTCCCTTTCCATCAAAAACAGGAATGACATTCCCAACCTGTATATTTTAAGAGGAATATTCACAAATATGAGCAACCAAACTTGGAAAATTGTGTAAAGTAATTTTTTTTTTTTAACATGGAGATTTTTAACCCTGTAATATTTGACCACCTAATGCCCATATTAACTCTCAGAGCCAGCTGAACTAGTTTCACACCTGTCACAGCCACCTCATATACCCCACTGAGAACAGTTCCAGCCATCCCACTGTTGTGCCCCCCCAGCTCCTGCCCCCCAGACACTGCTGGCAATACACAGCTGACCCACTGCTGTTCACAGCATCCAGCTCACCAGCACAATTCAAGCTCCTTTCCATGCATTTCTCCAGTCTGCAGTGACTTTTGTGCCTATCAACATTACTAAACCACACAGGCACTGAACCTCCCAGGGCAAGTTTTTGTAAGCAGGCTTATTTTTGTGTTGCAAAGAACCTACAGAAGCCCTGATCACTTACTTCAGGGTTTCCCCCTTCTCACTCGGGGAGGTAGCTGTTCTCTTTATAGCTCCATGCACTAACTGAATTCCCCTTGCTTATGTGTATTGGTATTTATCACATCAGACCACCAGCATTTAAACACCTGATTGGAAATGACTCAGCAGCAAAATCCTGTGGGGAGATGATCTGCTACACAGGAGTGATTGTAAACAGGCACCAAAAACTCCCAAGTAAGCTTAAGAACAGATACAGACGTTTTCATGAAGCTATCTAAGCAGATGTTATCTATTATCAGCAGAGCTAGTCAAACAAACCTCAGAAATCTATTACAACAAAACATTTTCCTTCTGATTATTTCAGTGTTGATCATGGACTACAAAATTTTAAGGTAAACAGAAGTGAAAATTTGTGTGGCAGAATAACCACTGGCTCCCACCACAATGTCCATGTTCCCAGGAAGTTTTCACATAAGTGCAAAACTAGCTTAGAGCCAGGCACCAAATTGAAAGCCAAGTTTCCTTGATTTCTTCCCCATGCAAGTTCCTCCTTCCTCCCCCATACTTTATGACCCCTATTAAAATTATTTTATAAGGGTTCAATATTCTTTGGACACATATTGAACAGCAGAGGGTTTTATCTTTCTCCAAATAAAAGCTGAGCCCTTTTGCTTTGTATCAGGCCAGAAATCCTTGTGATAATTGAAAGGAGCTGTTGCAAATTAGCTGGTAGCAGAAGGTACAATGTAAACCAGCATGGAACTGTAACTTGTAACATGTACCATGAACACCCTAAACACCTCTGAACAGATGAACTGTTAAGAACTTGCTTCTTTAATTTCTTCAGGGTTTTTGAAAGTTGAGAAAGGCACTATGAATTAGCTCTCCTCTCCTCACAGTACAAGGGACCCCATGAATGATTTCACATATTCTCTTTACAGTCCTTTGGGATCTGAGAAAAAACAGAAAACAGTTGGTTTGGTTCCACTTTAATCCTTTAAGCAGCACTAAAAGGACCTCCAAGCAGACAAATATTTTCTTGAGAAGCCTATACTGTTTTGAAGAGGAAAAGGTGCTGTCCTTGTCAGTGACTGTGGAGCAAAGAGGTCCAGCAGGGACAGAACAGAGGGGGGCAACAGGGATAAGCAGAGTGCAGGGGCTCTGCCAGGAGGAAAGAGGGTTTAATGTGCAGCTCTTGAGCACTGTTTTGCAAAAATTCTATCTTCTAAACCCATCTCTGGGGAGATTGCAGTACAAGAACAGGACAGTGACCAAAGAACAGACCTCAAGGACGAGATACATACCCTCCCCTCCTCACCACCAGCAGCACGCATCCCTGGCAAGGTGCTGGAGGCAGCTAAGAGGTCCCATGCTGGCAGCATCTGCACTGCAAAGCCCTCCTGCCAAGGAGGCCACTCTGCAGGAGTTGTTTTGGCTCATGGAATGCTGTCCCTTCATGTGCATCTGGCTCCAGCTATTGTCCTTCTCCCATGGATTTTTTACCAGGGGCAGCAGCACAGCCGTGAAGGTGACCACCGCCCCACGGGAGAGCTCACAAAGGCCAGAAGCAAGAGCACCTCCCCTCCACTTTTCCTTCCTGCATGGAGCCAATTCTGCTCCTTCAGAAGTCACCAGCTGCTCTGAGCACACCACAAGCTGCTCAGAACAATTTCTGGGCCCTCTGTGTGTCTCTGGAAAGTACCTGCACTATCACTGGCTGTTTCTGCAAATAGATCTATACCAAGTCATGTGTCTTTCTTTACTTGAGTTCAGGTCTTTCTGCCAACACAGCAAATTTAGGCTCCCATTGCATAGGTGAAGGCAACTGAAATTTGTCCATGCTGTCATAGCAGGAGTTCAGTTATTCCTCAGCAAAGCATAGTATGAGGAAAGAGAAAAAATGTGCATTTGTCTAAATGCAAGGATTCTGAAGAGCCTGCACATGGGATGAGATGGTCCTGTGGGACATAACCCTATGACAACTTAAGCAAATCTCTGTCACAATGTCACCCAGCTGCTACGCAAGTGAAAGGAGAGCCGATGACCCCAGCATTGATTCATGACCATGAGGGGACGCAGCACTCTGCTGCCTGTAGCCAGCCCATTTTATCTGGTTGTGCCCCCTTCCAAACCAAGGGAGAGAAGCCTGCAGTCTCATTAGTGCCTACTGGCAGTGATGAGCACAGGGTACAGTGAGTTTCCACCTTTGTGCTGCATTGCAGCTCTAACCTTGGCCAGACTCCTCTCTGATAATTGCAGTCCATTCACCAGCCCTGTTTGATACATGTGGGAACCAATGAGGGAAGGTGAAGTGACGCATGCAATGCTCCTGATGAAAGATCTCTTTGAACCCAGGAGCTCTGGCTGGCTGGAGCCAGGCCCTGCTCACCAAAATCCATCCAGATACAGTACCCAATAGATGATGCTTCCATGGCTCATACACTCCCACCCTTTCCAACTGATTTCTAATACCCTCCTCAACTAATTTCTGACAGTTTTCCTCATTGTTTTCTAAAACTAAATTTTTTTTCTACATACCTGGATGGGGGATTTTGTTTGATTTTTTGGTTTTGGCAACCTCCTCAAAATCCAGGACCACGTCTGAAAAACCAGGTTTCCAGCACAGATGCTGCAGAGACCAGAGGATTTCAGGGTTGTTCCTCTGTTATTAGTGAGAATTGGGAGGCTGGACTGTATCACATTGTGCTGAGAATACAAAGCAAGAAATGAAAGGAGAAAGAGCAGCTTGTGTGAGAGCCCTTTCATTCAAAAGGGAGGAGTGAGCCACAGTGAACACCTTCAACACAGCAACGATGTGAAATCCTGAGGCCACCAATTAGCCTGGGCATGGGGAGAGGGAGGAGCAGGGCAGGCAGGACTACAGTCCAGTGCACCAGCAGGTGCATTCCCAACAGCCCCCAAAGAAGAGAGCTCCTGGGTAAAACACAGCCTAATGACCATTATTTCCAAGAACACAAGTAACTTATCTGTAAACATCACTCCCCCAACCAGGCATTAGCTGAAAAAAAAGCAGCTTTGGGGAGAGATACTAATTACATAGCTCTCAACAGCTGGACTTTGATCATAATTACAGTGCCTTCTTCATCTTACATTAGTGGCTTTCAGCTGCAGCTAGGTGGGCACTTCTTGGAAGGTGGAAATCCCGCCTGTTTCAGATAATCAGCTCTTTTTATGACTCAGAGCTGACCTGGGTTTTCTGCAGCACAGGATGAGCTCCCACGGTATCATCCCAGCCAGTAATTCACGGGGGTCAGTGGCCTGGCACTTCAGTGCAGGTGCTTCTTTCGTTACAGCCGCACTTCCCGAGCACCAGGAGCCAGAGCGCTGAGTGTCTGTATTCCGAATTTTGAGGATTTCCCTTTACAAGGGAAGTAGAAGGAGAAAGATTTTGAGGTCTGCTGAACTTTAGCATCTCTTAGTGCTTTCTGTTTAAGAAGAAAGATGAGCAGACTCAGGATACACCTGTCCAAACAACCCCACTTCAGTCACAAGCTACATTTGCATCCTTCACTTCTGCATAAGGATGTACATCCCCATCAGCACCCAGTGCCCCTCTCTCAGCTGGGCTGCAGCTCCAGCAATGCACTCCAGCACACAGCAACAAGTGGGGTTGTGAAGGAGGAGGCTGCTGCCATGTGCCCCAGCTGAGTTCTCTAGGACTTTTTGTGCTGCTTTGCTTTGATACCCACATTTACAAAGAATTTAATAGCCTAAATGAGGGAGCTGGGCTGTTGAAACAGAGGCTGGAGCGGCCTAAACAATCACACATGGCACAGAGTCTGGGCACTCAGCTATTTTTCCTCATCTGTGGCACTGAATACTGTGTTGTTTGGACATATCATTTCACAGTGGCCTGTAAAATGACAGGCATGAAGCATATGAGCATCATAACGGCACATTAGCTAATGCTCCTCGGTGTGATCTGTGTTCACCTCTTGGCAGAGGAAATGTTTTAGCTGCCTCCCACATGTCCTGCCTACTGGACACCCCCAAACTGAAGAGATAAAAATACATGAAGCAACAGCAGAGGGTAAATCAAAGCCACAAATCTTAGAGTTAACTGGGATTTATAACTGCTTCCCCCTCCACACTGAACTACAGGGAAAGCTGTGTGACACACATACCCTCCCACCAGTCTAACAGTGTTTAAAGCAGCTTTTACTACCGGTTTTTTGCCAGCATACATCAGCTCAACGTTATCAGTTTGCTGGTTAGATAATTACTAGATGTAATTTTAAGGTTGCAAAGAAGCCCACTGGTATTAGCTAAATAAAGTATTTTGACCACATCAAAGCAGAAGTGTTTCAAACTGTGTAAAATAAATGCAATTCTGAAACTATTGAATTTTGTTAAAGCAGTCAGAGAAATGTCACATAACACATCCTGAGTATGCAATCAATGGAGCTTAAAGATGAAGACCATCTATGTCTCAAGCTGAGAAAAGTATTTTTGGGACTAGGTTTGAGCTGATTTTGACCTGTGGCAGAGCAGTCACTAATAATTGAACAAATGCCACTCTTGGCTCATGTAAACAGACGTGCATAACAGCTGAGACATGTTGTTACTCTAAGCTACATCTCAAACAGGTTTTATGACTGAGGGGTGTCACAAATTCTATCTGTCCTGAGGCTTCCCACACTGCAATGGTCACTTAAAAACTCATCATGCTGCTAAGGCATGTGGTGAGGAGCAGCATTTCTACTGAAAGGCCTGACTTGCTGGATGAGGCAGATTTGAAGGGGTGAAAGGCTTATTTAAAAAGTTCTACCAAATACAGCCAATGGATTCTTTTTCTCTTTAATTCATGCTCCAGCTGAACTTTTGCCTGAGCCCCAGCACCAATTTTCTGAACCTGTTCTTTGACATGAGATGGGATACAAACTGGCTGGAGTTCACAGGCTGGGAAGCTGTCCCAGAACTCAGGTACACTTCCCAGTGCATCTTCACACTTTCCAATGTCAGGTTTTTTCCCTTTTTTCCTTTTTCTTCATTTTCAGTTTTGGAATTTGCCTGGCTGGGGCTTCCAGCCATGGAAACATTAATCTGCTGAAGACTCCACTGCTGCCAGCCCAAATCCATCTTGCTGCATGGGCACTGTTCTTGCACTGCTCTTCTCCTGGCCACACATCCCCGCCAGGGTCAGCGGGGCTGGGTGGATCTGCGAGAGATCAGAGTGTGGCTGCATGTGCCTGGCCAGCCCTGGGGCTCGTGCTGTGGAAGGTCTCACTGGGGAATCCAATACCCCCGGCTCCATTCCATCTTCCTCTGCCCCGGCAGCACGGCCAAGGACCGTGCGCTATTTCCCAGCCTCTCTCCTTACCCTCTGCTGGCCCCAAATGCGGCCCTTCCTTGCTGCCAGGTCTCCACTCTCCTCCCCAGGACCTTCACACAGCAGTGGCACCAAACACCCGGGATTAAAGGGGGGATAAAAGCCCCCACAAACGTTGTAACAAATCACAACAGTAGGGAAAAAACGCAGAGATCACAAAGCTGCCTGCAATGCCACGGGCTGGGTGATGGTGGCCAAGCCCTTTCTCCAACACCCTGCGGAGGATGCAGAGTTAACTGTTAACTCTTCTAGGAATCAAATGCCTCCGTGAGACACCAGCCAGGGTTTTTACAAAGCACAGACAGAAACCAGTCTTAAAGGAGCTCAACAAGTGGCTGTGCCCAGAGAATTTCACCTCTCCAAACTTTACGACTGGAAAAATACCATCTACATGTCATTTGCATGCTTAAATATAGTATCTTCTATTGGGAGAAACAAACAAACAGACAATGTGATACTGTGACACCTCGTGTGGACATGCTCTTTTATCTGCTGGAAAGTTATAAAACTCAGCGTAACAACAAAGCTAAAATAAGAGTGGTTGTCAGGCTCTGACGCTGGCTGTTAGACAGAAGGAAAAAATATTCCTGGAAAATTGCTCTCTCTTAGAAGTGCAGTTTTTTCTTCTCTGAATCTTTTAAATTAGTTATTTTTCCTTTAAATTCAAAAATCTCAGGGCTTAATAGTTCAGCTCATATTATTCCCGGGAGTTTTTTTTCATTTAAACAAACAAACACACCACAGACAGCTAAAGCCATTGGACATAGCTGTCCTACCCAAAGCACAGTGCAACCTTCTGCTCCAAAACAAAAGGGAAAGATAGTATCAGCTTTCATGTTATTTATCATATATTTTTCTCCTCTAATGCCAAAGAGGAAAAGGGGATATCTTAAACGGATGCCTATAATTAAACAGTAACCTGTTAGAAAGCCAAAAATAATAATAAGCTCCACTGAGCATGAAGAGAGCGGCACATTTTTTCCTCGTGCAGCCCAGCTGCCACCGGCTGATAGCAGGAAAGTTAAAAATTACACAAGAGACTCCGATCAAATCTGCGATTAGCAGAGTTACGTCACGCTCAGACTCACCGCTGGATGCAGGGATCAGGGTAGTACGGCAGGGTGGTGAAAGGTGCTGCTTCAAAATTCATTTCCTTCCAGCCCCTCCTTGGGGACAAACCGAAATAAAATAAATAAATAGATATAAAGCCAGCAGGCTAAAAGCAATAAGGTCAAGTGGTACACGAGGTACAACTTTAGAGATTTATTTTACACTTGTGGATGGGTGGGATCTCCCGGGGACTTGGCCAATGGGATTCATCCAGTTACCCGAGCATCACCACCACTCCCTCCTCACCAGCTGGGCATCTTCTGCACAGATATTTTCCCCTCCTCTCAACATCCTTAATAAACTTTGGTGTACGCTGGCCACACTTGTTGGGAGCTCATCTGGGGCTTCTCTGAACTTCTGATCTCGCCAGCCATTGGTTGCCTTCCCGCCTGACTTCACAGTTTAATTTTGGCAGCTCTTGCAATTTTACAAACTGCTGTGGCCGCTGGTCATCCTCGTCTCCAGATGGCCGGAGTTTCCTCTGCTGGGTGCAGCGCCCGTGCTGAATTTCAACGTACTTAAAAAGGTTTTCTTGTCAACTCTGGGGTTAATACCTGCTTCTAGTTGCCTGGGGAATTTTTCAGTCTTTCTCACACCACAGTTCAAACAGTCTGTTGTGGTCACAGTTTCAAAAGCTGAATGACAAAATATGGGAAATTCCTCAATTAAAATTAACTCTGAACTTTTGCTCGTCTGCCTCCCCTTCCTGCCCTTCTCCCTGCAAGAAAACTATCAGATATGTTTGTTAATGTTTCCCTTTATAGCTTTTCACCATTTTTTCCAAAACAATTGAGATGACACAGAAATCTTGCATTGTTCTAGTGTTCTGTAAATAACATATCCATTTTCCACATTAGAAAACCCCCAATATTTTCAATTATCTTGAGGAGAAAATAAGAGTAAGAAAATAGAGATCACATCTTTGTCAGACACTAAAGCCTAGAGAAACAAGAGTGAAGTCCACCAAAACAAAAATGTCCAGAGATGAAAAGCAGACCTGATTTTCTGAAAGGAACATGAAAGCAAGAAAGAACAGCTTTAATTCTCTCCCCACCACCTCCTTTTCTTTTTTCTCTCTTTTGAGTCACACAGAAAATCATTCAGGAAAGCAACCTGTTTTGTTGCCCTGTGTTTTCCCCCTCCATGATTTATCCAAATAGTACAGGCTGTAAACCTATCCTGGTTTTGTGGGTTTGGAGAATGAATGAAATATGAATCAGGAGCTAAATTAAAATGGATTCCAGCAGGAAAAAAATAGCACCCACATATCTGTGGACCAGAGGGATTGCATCTTCAAGCAGACCTATATGTCTGTGCAGACAAGGAGTGTAAGGGACCTATATATATGTATAGCTCACCTATAGGGCATATTTTGTGCTGATGTCAGCACAAATTCCAGCCACCCCTGACCAAAAGCCAGGAACCCTCTAAGACAGCAGCAATTGCCTCTTATTTCTCCCCTCTGTGTTTTCCTTGTAGGAAATGTTTGTTCGAAGAATGTCACGTGGAAACATTTTCTTTGCTGCCTGTGCCAGGGTGGCAAGAGAGCTATTTCAGACTTGACATTCTCCACCCACACTCAGCCTGATAGTTCCTAACATCTGTGAATTGTGAATCCTGTAAACTCGCAGGGCTGATCCTCGGCCAAGTCCAAACAGCTTTCACTAAGTGGCACTCACCAAGGAAAAGAGGCTGGAAGTGAAGGATGTGTTTATTAACTGGAGTTAAGGGCTCCCTCCTGCTGGACACTGCTTCCCCTGCCTGGCCTGTGGAAGAACAGTAATATCAAACACCTTTTCTCTCAGGCTGAACCCTGGAGTAAAGATCAAACCTTCTAGCTTGTGTCATTGGGGAGGAAGTATGGGAATCTCCAAATCTGCTGGGGAGGAGAGAGGAAGAATCACACCAGGGCTTGCACACACACAAAGCAGCCCAGGGTGAGCTTCAGAGTGGCTGCAATCCCCTTCTGCTGCTGAAATTGGGGCTGTGGGCAAATACCTCCAGGGAATGGGCAAGGAGGACCAGACAAACTTGTGGTCCACACTGCCAGCTTGGTTTTGGGTCTGTCTCCTGGTGGGAATTATTCCCTGCTACCAGTGCATGTGCCTGGATCACACATCCCAAGGGTTTTGTGAAGTAAAACTGGCAGCTCCTGACACTGATGCTGCTGGGCTGGCCCCCGTCTCTGAGGGTGAACGTGGCCTCTGGTTTTACACTGCCTTAGCTCTGCACAGCCTTGGTACGCCAGGCACAGTAAATACAAGTCTGTTACAGCCCAAATCCCCAGTCCTGTGATTCCTGTTTGCAATGCTGAACATGTCTCACAGTGCCACAGTCGAGACGTGGTAGTCTCCAGCTAGCAATCCACACCAAAAGAATAATTTCTTCTGAAAAAAAAAAAAATTAAAAAAGCAGCAGTACATAATTCTGATGAGAAATAGTGGCAGGGCTGTCTTCTCACTCACAAGGCACTGATGAGAGGAGTTTCCAGCAAGGATATTTCTACAAAACTTCAAAAACTTCAAAACTGCCCAAGACCTGTACCAACCCTCGTACCTGAGGCTGGGCAAATGCAAATTGCTCATGGTTTGGTTTGCTGTGGCAGTGCACACAGCACCTGCCTGCTTTTCCCAGAGAAATGGACATTTTCAGCCTCCCACAGAGATCTGGACATGTTCTGGGGTAGCTCAGAAGGTTTATCTTTTGCTTTTCCCACCTGCAAAACAGCACCATGGAAACCCACTGGCAGTAGTATACAAAAGCCCCCTGCAAAAGCCAGCAAGTGTCCTGATTTCTCTCCTGCAACTCAAACTCCCTTCCTCCCTCCTGCTCACGGGCAACACTTAGCCGTGGGTTGATCGGCCATGAATTTGGGTAGAGATCTTCACCAGTGCAGTGAGGTTGCATCCAGCTCCTCTCAGCTGCAAGGCACTTTGCATAGCACAGTCGGCAGTGGAAACACAAGCACAGGGTGTGTGCCTGTGTGAATTGCCAGTGCCCCGTGCATAGCTGGGAGGCTCCCGGGGCTCAGTGGTATTTGGCCAAGTTCATTTGCACTGCCTTAAAGGAAATCTGCTGGGAGATGGAGCCCGAGACGTTTTAGAGTTGGGGATTTCAGAGGGGGGCCTGAGTGGGTACATGAGGACTAGTAAACTTCATTTAGGAAGAAAGTCGTTATTTAGGGAGAAATTCTTCGCTTTAAGAAGAGATTCTTTTCTGTGAGGGTGGTGAGGCAGTGGAACAGGTTGCCCAGAGAAGTTGTGGACAGACCATCCCTGCAAGTGTTCAAGGACAGGCTGGATGGAGCTCTGAGCAATCTCTTCTAGTGGAAGGTGTCCCTGCCCCAGAGTAAGGGGCTTGGAACTGGATGATCTTTAAGGTCCCTTCCAACCCAAACCAGTCCGTGATTCTATGATCCTGGGAGCACAGGCAAGGAGGAGCTTCTTGCAGTGGCAAACCTCAAGAGGAAAAGGAACTTGTGGCATCCTCAGTGTTCACTGTCCCTCCTAGGAGGCTTCCCTGCTGCTGGTGGGCGTGAGGCTGATCTCCCGGCTCCAGGCACGTGTCCCGCAGGAGCGGGGCGGAAGCCGGGGTGTCAGGGATCTGTCTGGACAGCGGATTTACGGCCGAGCCCGCAGTGCTCGCGGCGGGCAGGCAGCACAGGAGGCATGTGTGTAGGTGGGCAGGAATGCGGTGCTTCGCTTCGCTCCGCCGCCGCTGCTGCTTCCACGTCTGGGAGAGACAAACAGCCAGGAAACAGCTGTGGAATACTCTCCCGTTACCCCTCCGTGCACCCTCTCTCGGCTTGAGCTGTCACTGAAATGACCAGGAGATTATCTTCTAGCAGAGGCAAACATTTATATCCCCGGGAGGAGACTGCTGGGGATTTATGATGGTCTCCCCACCGCCACCCAAGGTCAGGGCCAGGATGCCTGTGTGCAGCCCCATCCTGAAAAGGGCACAAGGGAGAGGCAGTTTCCTGACACCTCTCTGCCTCCTGTCCTGTTCTGTGGCTCCAGGGACCTCTGAACCACTTGGAGCTGAAGAAGATGGGAAGATGCCAGCTTTGCTCTGAGCCACCTTTGCAACTGCTGGCTTCAGGATTTGCCTGAAATCAGACCCGCCCTTTACAGCAGGGGATGAAACGTTTCATTCACAGCCTGGGGTTTCCAGGGGAGTGGTTGTGGTCGTTTGTTGTTTTCTTTTTTTTTACAGTTAACATTAATTTAAGAGCAAGAAGTCTGTGGGATATTTGGGGATTTTTGTTAGAAAAGGTTGAAGAGAGGGAAATAATTCCCTCCTACCAGCAATAAAATATTTTAACTTGGCTATCCAAGGGAACAGAAACCCATGTCAGTGTGCCTTTCGAGCACATTTTTCAATTTTAGCTAAATATTAGAGATGCCTGAAGTTTTCAAGGGAATGAAGGTTTTAGGAGCTTTATGAACAGAAGTAAGCAAAGACAACTCTTTAGTAACTCCAGTGAAGGGAAAGAGGAAACAGAAGTATGACCCTCACAGGATTTGCAGGATCTACCCCAATGCTGCGATGGGGGTAAAAGCTTCCTCAAGAATTCAGATTTTTGCCTCCAGCCAATCTCTGATCCCACTGCTCCAGAAGTGTCAAATTTCTGGCTTTTGTCTCATACAAGCCTTCGCCCCCACACACCTTCCATATTGAGAGACAAGGTCCCCCCAGCACCTTTTGTCCCTAGTACCAATACAAAGCAGCAAAGATGAGCACTCATACCTCAGGCACCCCATGCTGGCACTGCCCTGCCTGGGGAGCACAGAGCTGCTGGTGGGGCCTGAGGGACTGAGCCCAGGCAGCAGCTCCCAACATCTGTGCAGGTCATGCTTAGTCACCGACGGCCAAGTGTGGGCCCAGGGCTGGTGACAATCCAGTGAGCAAGCAGTCCAGCACAACAGGCACATCTAGAGAGATGACAAAGGTGTCTTAATGTACCTCTCCCCACATCCTTCTCCTCCAGCTAAACCTGAACATCTCAGTGCCCAACAGCTGTGGATTTTAAAATACACACCAGCTTCAAGCTGCCATCTGCGTGTGAATACCACACGCCTGGAGCTCTGCACAATCCTCATGTTGGCTATCAACTATTTAGGCAGAGTTAAGAGGAAACAAAGAACAGGGCACTGTTCCAGCCCTGCTCAACAGGACAATGGGAACTGCTTTCAGAGATGTCTGGTTGCCTTTGGTGTCTCCTCTGTCACATCTGTAGTGTCAGAGCATCATCCACTCACAGCAAAGGTCAGTATAGTGTGGTGTTTTCCTTTGCAGGGATAACAGATGTTTTCATGAGGCACAAACCACTTCTTGAGTGTTTGTCCCCAGGATCTTGTCTCAGCAGGAACTCACATGAGAGGGACTGGAAGACTGACTGCCTCACAAGAGAAAAGCTGAAGTCCCCATGTTCTCATCCCTCACCATCACCTACTTTGTAGTTTCTTCAGGACATGCCGTAGTTCTCTGCTTGAGCAACCCTGAAACTATTAATACTTTCAAGTCACACAGAACAGCTACAACAGGAGTTTCTCACTGTCTCCCTTCCTATTTCAACCCCACAGCTTCCAGCAAAGCACTTTTTACTGTTTTCCTGTTCTCCCACATGCTTATGGAGACTTCCAGCTCCCACGGGACACTTAGTGGCATCCTTTGTTTGCTCTAGGCTTTCCCATCTTCCAGATCCCAGGGCAGAGACTGGTTCTAGGAGAAAGCCCAGAGCACCCATCTCAGCAGGTTAATTGAGTTGTGCTCTGGGCCTCCTGCAAGCACCAGCTCCTTGAGTTTCTGTGGGATCACACCACGCCAAAAAGCTTGCCTGAGGCCGGCCTCACTTCTAATCCTCCCTTCTAATCCATCAACTTCTTTATCTCACTGACCCCCCCATCAGAGTCGTAGTTTCCTGTGTCACAGTCTGTTGGTTAAGTCTCAGTACAGCTGTGAATATCCCCTCTCCTGGAGATATTCCCACCACTGAGGACCACACTGTGTCTTTTTTCTCCAGAAATGGGGGCAGAAAGAAGTTTTGACCCTTGTTTTCAAGTAGCTGGAAGGAGATGTCATAGGACCAGACTTGAAGCTGAACATGTGTTTTGGAAGCTGCAGTCTCCATTTCCTCACCTTGAGGAGTCATCAAACAAAACTAACTATAAGGGTAATACCATCAGCAAAGAGCAGATATGAGCACTGGAGAAGTTTCTTTCCACTGTTACTAAAAAACAGGCCTCTTCTCTCTATTAAGAGGGAGCAAAATTTGGAACCAGGTCAGAGAGACTGAATTTGGAATATTGCTCCATCTCCCTTGCCAAGACTTATGGTTATTCAAGCACATGTGAAGAAGGTAAAACACAGAGCAGCGACTATAGTCATAAATCAGAAACAAGCTGTCTCCCAGCTCTGGCCCCAGGAGAGCCTGCCCTGTCCTCAAGAGCTGGCAGGACACTGCACAACTCCCACAGGAAACTCCTGCCACCCGAAGCGGGGAGGGAGGGAATTTCCCTCCCTGACGTCAGTGCAGCTGCGCCACATCTCCAGACGTTCCCGAGACATAGCGGGGCCACAGCCTGGGCTAAAGTGGGTCTGGAGGCCAGAGGACCCCAGGACAGGTGGCAGCACCCTGCTGTGGGGTCAGGATTGCATATCAAAGGGGTGGCAGGAGCTGTGTAGGTGGAAGGCTTGGTCTCCCCATTCAGCTGCCACACAACATGTCTGGCATTCTGGCAAGAACCGTGCCACAAATACACACAGTGCCATCACACCCTGTAGGGTCAAGCCCAGGTTGGGGACAGGAACCTCGGTGACCACATCCCTTGTGGGTGAAGGTCTGCCCCAGCCCTGCTGTGCAATGGGGTGGGTGGCGGAGGGGGGCAGGACCAGGAGCTCCCTGCAATTTCCCATCGGTTTTCTAGCACAGGCTCACACTCATCCTCTCACCACAGACCCATCCCAGAGTTTTCTCACACTCTGCTCGTATCTTCCAGGTGTTCACATCAGAAGCTGCAGAGGCTGGTTCGTGGAATTCCAGGATATCAGCTTCTGAAGTGCTGGTGACAGGCAGCAGCACCAGCCCAGCAGCAAATGAAAGAAGAGGTTTCCTCTACATGAAGCAAAGCAAAAGATTTGCTGAATCAAGTTGTCTGTGTGGAGAGATTGACTCAGAGAGAAAGTTCCTAACAAGGAGAGCATTTACTGTCAGCCTCGATGGAAGACACACAAATGCAGTAAACTGAGTTTATTGCTGCATCACTCATCTTTCACAGCCTTTAACTCTTCCTTGTGACTCAGAGCTGAGCTGAATTGTAGCAACGTCATGTTGCTGCTATCAACCCTGCTGTTCCTGCACTTTCCCATCTCCTGCATGCTCTGCAAAAGTAGAAGCCTGTCTGGCCTTTTGGCAGCTTCAGAAAATAAATCCTCAATGCAAAAGCATCGGTCTCAAAAGAATTTCTCATTTCCAAACAGGATACAACAAAAACTCACTGCTTGGCTGGGAGAGCTCTAGTTCCCAGCATTAAGGCTATGCCTCTTCTACAATCCAAGGTGCAAGCACAGCTCCTGCAGGCATACCTGAACTAATGGGATTAAAGCCAGTTCAAGAACAGTAGCAATTAAAACAGAAATCCCTAAAGCATTAACCACTAGCGATGGAAGCCCTGTTTGCAAACCTGCACATCCTCTGCTAAAGCCTGCACTTCCACACCTCCCCAGCCGGCAGTACCCAGCTCACCATTAAGGTGGGTGTGTTCACATAGGTAGTAATTTCCCTCCAGTCTGTGCTGGAGATAGAGCCCAAGAATGCCTGCATTTAGGGGCACAGGTCCTTTTCCAGGCATACGGTGTGAAAAACAGTAGGGATGGGACATGCTTAACTCTGCTAATTGGTCCATCCTCCTCAGGATGGAGCACAGAATCCACTTAATCACTGACAGTACAGTACATGGGCATAAAATAAGAGTTTAGTGTCACTTAATTTAATAAAACCTTCTTTCCCATCTCAGGGCGAAGCTGAGGAAAGCTGAAGAGCCAGTGTTTCATGTCTTTGTGGAGATGATAACGACTAAAAGAGAGTCTCTTGCATTGCCCCCATCCTTGTGCTTTGATGTTAATAACCATACATGCATCCCTGAAAAAAAAACAAAGCCTCACATGCGATATGATCAAATCTTCGCACCTCACTTTTTCCAAAGTGAAACAATTTCTGCTGTGACTCAGCCTAAGCACGCCGTACCCTGCACCCTTGAGGAAGGCAAAAGATAACTCCCTGTCCCAAACTCCCAACTCAGCCTTCAGCTTTTCAAACCAGGGTAATTTTCCCACGGCCACGGGATGGCAGAAGCCAGTATTGCTCATCCTGGGGAAGTGAAGCTGCCAGAAGTGACACCATCGGGTAACACAGCTAAAACAAGAGGTACCGAACACACAGGTGACCCTGCATTTTTAGAAGCCCAGTCCCTCGTTCTGAGGGGATCAAACCTCCCCCAGCCAGCAACACAGCGGGCAGACTGAGAACCAATAGTTGATTTTTAACAATAAGCCTCTTAAAAACCTCGGCAACGCTGCCTGTTCCGAGGCAGCGCCGTGCAGGAAAGTGAGTTACTGCGAGTGCGCGTAACAGTGCCATCTGGTGATCCCTGTCACACGGGATCCCTGCCCTCTGCTGATCCCTGCCCTCTGCTGATCCCTGTCACCCGGGATCCCTGCCCTCTGCTGATCCCTGTCCTCTGCTGATCCCTGTCACCAGGGATCCCTGCCCTCTGCTGATCCCTGCCCTCTGCTGATCCCTGCCCTCTGCTGATCCCTGTCACCCGGGATCCCTGCCCTCTGCTGATCCCTGTTACCAGGGATCCCTGCCCTCTGCTGATCCCTGCCCTCTGCTGATCCCTGTCACCCGGGATCCCTGCCCTCTGCTGATCCCTGCCCTCTGCTGATCCCTGTCACCAGGGATCCCTGCCCTCTGCTAATCCCTGCCCTCTGCTGATCCCTGCCCTCTGCTGATCCCTGCCGCGGCATTACTGGCAGCTGGGCAGTGGCAGCAGCCACCCAAACCTCCTGGTACCAGTGGTAGTGGCTCCGGGGTGCTCTGCGGACCCTTTACTGCCAAGTCTCACTGCTGTTGTCTCACGGGGAGACAGGTCAGAAATACGCAATTTCCGAGCAGGGATAAGGGTGGCGGAGGGTGCTTTTCTTTCTCACTGCATACTAGCTTTCCTGAAAAGTCCTGCAGGCATGAGTTTTGGCAAAACTGAGCTAGGTCACTCTATTCCCCATCCTATTGCCATCCATCAAAAGGCTGTGAACCAAATCCTGCCCTGCTTGGTGGCCACTAACTTTCCATAACTTTTTCCCGGGGGCTGTTCCAGATTCACTTAGAGACCATGGTCTGTGTGGGTGTGAAAGCAGAGGTCAGCTCTGTCTTGCAGGAGTGCACTAGCCCTGAACAGCAAGGGTATTTTAGCCCCTAGGTCCACATTTGAGACAAGTGCAGAGATGGGAAATATTCCTGCTTTTTTGTTTGGTTTTTTTCCCAAGTCACCCTTCTTAAGAGTAGGGCTCCAAAGCATGGCACAAGTTGCCCAAACAACATCAGTTCAGAAACCTTACCACCACCTGCCTCCTGCTCAAGGATTCCCAGCATTAACTGCACTAAATGTAGCATCTTGTACAAGTCCTGTGGAGCCCACAGAGGATACACCCAGCTCCTGTACCAAAATCTGCTGCAGCTTAAGCAGCACTGAGGGAAAACCAAAATGCAAGGGATGATGATTAGCCACTGAGCAGTTATGGGCTGTCTGCGTGCCTATAATCCACAATAAATACCAAGTAACTGGCATTCCCTGTTCCCTTCATGCTCACTACAAAAGAGATGCTACCTAAGTCCTCCAGGGACAGGTCCTGAAAAGCTTTGAGAAAAACCTGTCACTTAACACAGCTCTTGCCAGCCTGCTGCAAAGCAAGGAGGGGACACCTCTAAAACCTCTCAGGCAGCTGTAGCCCCAGCAAGTGCATCATTAGTGTAATAACAGATGTCCCAATATCCCAAGTAGATACAGGTGAACCTTTCCAGTAAATCATCTCAGAAGGTGAGGAAGGGAAATGCTCATAAGTTTTCCTCTGATGTTTTCTCAGTCTCCAGGAATGATCCAGAACTGTTCATGTTCTCTTTCTGGGATAGCTGGCTTCACATACCTTTGGTAGGATGTATCATAGACCCCCCCACCCCCCCACTCTAGTAAGAGTAGGGTGAAAAAACCCATAAAATATAAAAACCATTTCCAGAGTCTGCAAAGCTCACAGTAACACCACTCCATGTTTCTTTGCCTGATGCTAACTCCTGCCTCTCAGGAAATGAGAAGCTTATTCAATTGCTTCCAGTTCTCATGTCATGAGGTCTCTACTTGAAAGTGGTGTTAAATGTGATTTAAATTATATTTCTGAAAACTCCTTTTAAAACATATTTATAAATAAAATATGTTCCTGTCTAAGAGCACCTAATTAATGCCTCTTTCCAAATACCTTAACCTGAAGCATTAGCAATCAATTACTAGGCAGACAGGTTTTAAGAAAGTCTCTTCTAAAACGGATTGTAACATGCAGATTCTGTATTGTTAAAACAATTAACATGCCTTTTTCACACATGATTTCAAGTTACTGAGGTAAGCAAGACCACACAATATAACTTAATACATAGCAATCAAAAATTTCCACACCATCCTTTAATACAGAGCCATGTCCCCATGTAATAAGTGATGCAACAGACTTTCCCTGAAGTCCCAATTCCTACAATTGAAGCTTAAGCCCAGCAAAGAAAGAATTAACATTCTTTGATTGCTGCTGAATCACCGGCTGCATTGGGTTTTTTTCCTGTGCATTAGACTTTAATTATAACTAAGCTTTAGCCATCTGTTCTACTCCCTAATTACAGATGCAACAAATATTTCACAATTCCAACCGTTAAAGAGATCTAAGGAAGCTCCATCTATGGTGTGCAAGGCTGTCTTCGCTGGGGCCCTTTGTACTCCTTTTTAAAGCACGGGGGAAGAGGAAAGGATCCTCTGCACATGAAGCAGATCCTGTTATTAATTTCAGGAGGCCTTTGCTGTGTCAGCTTTCACACCTCTTGGAGGGACTGTAAACTTCCCTGTGCCAGGGCACAGAGGGCCACAGCAGTGCTACCTGCTCGTGGCCTCTAACCCAGATGTTCCTGTCCCACAAGAACTTGAGAGAAGGATGAGCAGTTCAGAACACCTGATGCATCAGCAGTTACAGCACTGGGAAAGGACTCTGACAGATTAATTCTGGACTTTTTTGGTGTGGATGCTAAAGGTGTTTCAACCCCAGCTGCCCACCTGGCTCCTCTTGCTGTGTTTGTTATCACACTGCACACATCCTACTAGGGTAGGTCCCTGCGACTGTTTCAGCTTTACCACTTCATGGGCCAGTTTCTCACCAACATGAAGGAAGATGGGACTTTAGACATCATACTGTGGGGTCAGCAGCCTCTGAAGGCAAAGACCCCACTGTGTTCCATGCCTTCACCAACAATAATTATCTCAGCAGAGAAAAGGGTTGGATGAAGGCGTGACAGTG
This sequence comes from Coloeus monedula, assembly GCF_965178545.1. Classification (NCBI taxonomy): domain Eukaryota; kingdom Metazoa; phylum Chordata; class Aves; order Passeriformes; family Corvidae; genus Coloeus; species Coloeus monedula. The sequence continues at coordinate 15,793,903 of NC_138790.1, forward strand.
CCCCAACCATCCACAGCAGCACTTCTGGCTTAGCTGGGGGCATTGTTACCAACTGTCCCTGCACGGCTGGGGCTGGCTGTCCTTGCCCATAGGATGTTGGATAGCCCAGGAGGAGAAATTTGCTGCAGACTCTGGAGCCTCTCAGTCACCGTCCCAACAGCTCTGCTCACTGTCATGAGACACAGCTGCAGTTGCCTGAGCTGCCACCACCACACTCCCCTGTCCTCAACCCTTCTCTGTCCAGAGCCTCAAGTGCACTCGTAGCTGTGGGGTTGTGCTTGTGCCTCCACCAACCACCTGGACAACTGCCCAGTGTTTTGTAATTGCACACGCCGCCACTGACCTCAGCAATCCCTTCACCAGTCATAGTCAGATGCCTGGTGAGCTCCAGAGCTGTTATTCATTACAAAAAGATTTGGTTTCACAGCAGCTGCCTGTGACTGCGTCCATGCCCGGTTGTGGAGAGAAGGGCATGTCCTCTCCAGGTACAAGCCATGGGCTACTTTTTGTTTGTGTGAGCATCTGGGGAAAGCACAGACAAAGGGAATAGGAGAACAAAATGTTAAATTCACAGAGCTGAAGTGTGAATGTTTATATTTGTTAGTGTACCAGAAAAAAATAGAGCTTTTTAGACAAAAGAGAAAGCTAAGAAAGGGTAGAGTAATCCAGAAGCACAGTTTCCATGGTGGGATTTCACACAGTTATATTTAAATTATCTCATCTCCTCCATCCACAGTAAGTTTTCAAATGATATCCAGTGGTTTTTCACCACAATCATATGTAAGGCCCTCTTTACATTTCTAACATTTAGGTATACGCCCAGACTTTCATTCCAAATGTAATGTTAAAATGAATTTTTGAAAAGTAATCAACCAACACTCTTCTGCTGTGCTTTGACAAGGACCCAAAACCACCACGTTTCTTGTGGTTTCCTTCTAAAATCATTATGACAGGGCTGAGTGGAATCACGAGGCAGGTTTGCTGAGTGGTTTGGTTCTGAGAATATAATAGAGTCCAGAGTCAAAGTATTTATCTCTTGCATCAGGGCAAGGGATCACAGTGTTTCTGTGGGTATTCATAACCATGTGCTTGCATGTCCTAGCCTCTGGGTGATTATATATCACACAAGGTGATAACATGCACACTGAGAATAACCCTGCAGGAGACACTGTGCATGAAAAGAAGCCACTCTCCATGATGATTTCCTTGAAGTTGGTCCCAGAGCCAGAAAATCCTGCTCTGTCATTCTAGTTCAACTTCAGGCCATAAGGAAAGCAAGAGCAGAACAATATCAGTTGCTTCAGCCTCAAGGAAGAAGCAGAACAAAGTCTAGCATTCTCCAAAGACCTCCTAAAGCTTTCCAGAGCCATATGTGGAGTTATGCCCTCAAGCAAAGCAGTTTTATTTACCTCTGCAAAGGTCCTGAAAACTGGTGTCTTCCCTTTCTGCCACAGAGGAGTGTTTGGGTTGGGCTTTGATGTTGCATTCAGGAATCATTTGAGAAGTGACCAGAGCCAAGAGCAGGCCATGGATGAGAGTTCAACGTGAAGTTCAAAACCTAAATAAAAGCAGCAGAGGTTTAAATGGCCTAAAAGCAATATAAATGGGACACATGGATCCAGGTCTGGGCTGAAACTGTCCTTATTCACGTCACAAAAGAATTCTCACTGACTTAAGCAAGGTTTTTTCCACTGGGATATTGTTTTCAGTTTAATTAACAGGCTCCAGCTGTCTCTTTCCCTTTTTGGTATTTTCCCAGTTTTCATGCCCTGGGGAGTGCTCACGAAGCAAGCAGCCTAGGGAACAGCTATGCAGAAATCACTCTTAGCACAGGAATCAGAACTGCGAGCAACTTTGCCTGTGCTGAGGCTGACACAGACACTGAGCAAATGCCTGCAGGGAAGCCAGATTAGGGGATCTGCTTAAGGAGATTAAATAATTCACTGTGGCATTTTTCAAGAACTAAGTTAAAAGGGAAACCATCCCTTCATTTGAATGATCCCCCCTCCCCCTTACATAAAAGGATAAAGACCTGCTTACTCTTCTTCCCACACACAATCAATTTTATTCAGTATGATTTCTGTTCCTGATCTTCCTGTTTTTGCATCCCTGAGCCAGCCAATTCTGTACTGTTAAGCCCTGAGAAAGGAGGAAAGCAGCACAGTGAAAGACTGCAGCCCAAAGAGGAGCTGTGTGCTTTGAGTCAGATGTATGTTCTTACTTACAAGATATAGCACAAATTCTGAATCAAACCCCAGGATTTTCCCCACCCACCACCCTATATTCACTGAACATCCCAAGCAATAAATTCAACACGTCGCTCTGGGAGATTAAGTTATGCTGCCTGCATAGCAAGGACAGCTGCACTGCACTGAGGATAGGCTCACAATGTAGAATTATATTGATTTTGGCTGATCTCAACACTGTTGACCTCAAGATGTGTGATGCCAGATGAAGATTAATGGTGAGGAATCTGAATGGATCAACTACTAGATTCTGTAGGCAAATTTGCCGTATCTGTGGGATATGTATGTTGAGTTGTCCTGCAGGTCTCTGAGCAGATCCATAGTAAGCTCAGCTCCAACCAGGTAAGATTCAGCTCAGGACCCAAAGCTGTGCAGTTATTTGAGTCTGGCTGAGACCCCAGACCAATATACCCAGCACCAACATAGCCATGGCTCCGTCCAGTGCTGGCTTTTGTCCAGGCCAGACAGGGGTCACATCTGTCTGCAAACACTGCACTGCCATCCTCTCCATCCAGCCAGGTCTGATCCTGCTCTGTGCTCAGAGTGTGCCTTGTGCCTCACGATGCACTCCCCATCATCTCAGGTCAGACCAACTGTTAAGGGGTCGGAGAAACTCCTGCATTTCACAATGGTCAAGAGCTGTGCAAGCCAGGCTGGGGAAGCCATTCAGCAGATTCAGGCTGTCCTTAGGTGATGCAGCTGACCAAAAGCAAGTTATTCACAGGTGACTGGACAGTAGTAAAGAAGTCATCCTGCCTGCAGCAGCAGCAAACATCACAAATATACAAGTTACAGTAACTTTCCAGAAAAGGAGAGGGAGGAATAGGTGGAGACCTGCTCAGAGGTGATTAAGTGGATAGAGTCATATGCCCTCACCGCAGTGCACCTGCTCTGAGGCTCTCCTGCTCCAGCCCTCGGCACCCTCACCTCGCCTTCCCGCACTGCCACATCAGTGCAAACCCAGTGCACATCTCCGTGCCTGAGGCAGCTCAGGAGTTCCTAGAAGTGCAGGAACAGGAGCAGGGAGAGGGACAGAGCTGGGGTAGGGAGCTGGAAATGGTAAGAGAAAGGGCGAAGAGCCCTGCGGTCCCTGCTTGTTTGCCAGATGGAAAGGATCAAAGAACAGCAGCCCCTTTCTGAAAGCTTCCCCTGCCCAGCAAGAGCCATATGGGCCAAGGTTTCCTGCAGCAGGCACACAGCTGGTGTGGCCACCAGCATGGCTTTCTCGGGCTCCAGTCTCAATGAAATGGAGAGCAGACCTTGCCAGGACTGCCTTGCCATTTTGGCAGCCAGCTAACACGGGCAACTGCCTGTGGTTACAGAGCGCCCTACAGGCAAGAGCACCAGATGCCTCTTGTGGGGAATTTCTGAAGAAAATCCAAGAGGTTTGGACCATCTGAAAGTGTAGAAAGAGATTCATAAGAGTAGGAAAAAATTAATGACTTTGTCAGGGAACAGAAAAGCAGCCCTTAAGCAATGAAAGATAAGAAATCACGATTATAGCAGATTGCATTCAGCACAGACAGACCCCAGCAGAGAGGATAGGCTGGGGTCCCAAAATTAAGGCTGTAGAGATTCTCTGAAGATGTGTTTCAGCACAAGTCTCCTCCATAGTTGAATATGTAGTTGAATATGAATATGTGAATATGTCTGCAACTGGGCTTGGCAGAAATGGATCACCAGTGCATGCCCTGTTTGTGCTAAAGGTCCCAAATATGTGCCATTCTGGAGCAGCCTGCTGGGAGAGGTTTTGCTATGATCCTGGAAAGGCATTGGAACATGAGAATGGATCTCCAAAGATATGCATGGGAGGAAAAAATAAGAAATCAATCTAGGGATGTGGGAGGGGGGTATCCTGACAGGGACATACTCTTATTGCCCCAGCTTCTATCTATTGCCAGTATGAACTATTCCTTTTCTTTCCTATGAGGCTGGGTCACACCACTGTTTTCATTTTTTTGGGTTAATGGGCCAAGCTGGGTCGGAAATTTTAGTACATACACTATGTCAATGGCTTGAACTGATCACACAGCCAAGAACTTGTACCAACCCACAGCCTTCAAAGGCTGAACTTTTGCAACAGAGAGCACATGCACACGGATGAAAAGTCTTGTGAATGTCGCCTGGTTTACGTGCAGACTCATACAGATGCACACTCCAGGTATAGATAATGTACATAAATGTGCAGTGAGGTAGAAAAGAGAGCCCACAAAACAGTCAGGACAAGGATGGTCCTCAGAAGAATCAAAGTTGTTCTCATCTATGTGCTAACTCAGCTGCCAGCAACCATAAAGCTCTGTCTTGAGCATCACAAATGAAAAAGATTCATCAAGGACATCCTAAGAAAAGCTGAGCTCAAACACCAGGTTTGCTTTCTAATGGAAACAACCTGCTAGATATTGAACATTGTGGGTTATTTGCTGGTGCCAATGCGGAACGAGTCACACAAGACTACTTCATAAACATCAGAACTCAAAATATTAATTCTTGGCTTGCAAATGAATGTCACTTCAATTAATGAGATACTGCCTTGTGTTTGCGAACATCGGAGCCCCTGAGGCTTTTATGGGTGTGAGGATCAAAACAGCCAAGCTGTTCTGATCCAGTGCAGTGGTACACACAGGACCACTACAAATGAACAAAAAAGGACAAAAAAAATCTCGTTCACCCAGAACCAGGCAGCTAAATATTGTGGTATGACCCTGCTACTCTGGTAGAACCAGGTGAGGATAAACCACATGAAAGACAGCTTGTCCACATGGGAAAGCCAGCTGGAGCTGATGTTGTGAAATGCTGTCACCTGCCACTCTGCAGTGGATCCCAGTTGGCCACTCTGTTCCTGAGCAAAAGTAGCTTTAGCTCTGGGCAGTTCAAAGACAACTCATCATCCTGGGCAGCTTCTCTTCTGCTCTGTACCCATGACCCACGACTTGGACAAAGTCTGCCATTCTAAAGCAAGATAATTATACCCAACATCATTAGCAACAAAACAATTAATTCCTAATTCCAAAGTGCTTATATAAAGAAGATGAAGATAAGAAAGAGAACAAACCCTTTGCAAATGCAGCAGAGCATTGACTGTCTGCATATGCCTCACTTAATTACCTATTCAAAAGGAACAAAGCGTCTTTCGTACTGTGACTCCAAAAATTAATTAGTCTCAGATCTCATTAACTAAAGATCCAGTTCAACTCTAATTAAATTAGGCTGCCTTTGACAATCAGCTGCAGTCTAGCTATTGAAGGTAGCAAGCCCCTTTTCCTTGCATCTCTCCCAGGTGTCAGCAAGGGCAGGGATGCTGGCAGCGTCCTGCAACCCCGACCCTGCCACCAAGCATGGAGCATGACCAGGATGCCCACGGGCCTCGGCACAAAGGAAACCTCTTGGACTTCAGGTCTTCTCTTTCAAGAACTAATGCCTCAGGGAGAACCAACTCCTCTGCAGCCAGACAACACGCATTCAGCATTGTATTTCAGCATGTTCTGCTTTTTGTCACTGCTGTGTTCAGCCCCAGATGTTCCACATACCCCTGCAAACTCTCTCTGACTGCTGGAGGAGACTCAGCCTGGCTCAACATTTGTTCTCTTCACGATTTCCCAAGAACAAACACAAGGCAAAGACTCATGCCCTGGGCTTCAGCTAGAGGATGAAGGACAAGGAGGAGATACAGCTTCTTCAAAAAAGAAGAGGGGGCTGAAGTTTATTACATCACCATATCACCACTGATGCTGACACAGAAAATCTGCCTTGTGAGTGCTGAGCCCAGAGTTCAACACAGGCTTCCTTCTGCACCACTCAAGGATGGTGGGATCTCAGCACAGCAATATCTTTCTTGCTGAGCTGCTGCCTTGCAAGTCTCATTATCCTGCAGCTGATATGGGCCAATTCACCTCCCACATTTTCTGCTGTTGTGTCGGACCCTGAAGAGGAGCTTAAGGGAGAGGGACCATGCCCACGCTTGAGTTAAGGGGGTGGGTTACAGCACATCAGACTCACCAGTTCCCTACCTGCAGCACTTCATCATTCTTTAATGTTTTCCAGCTTTGAGAGACCCCAAGTCAGAGATGTTAATGTTGCATTTAGTAACCCAGTCATATGTCTTTCATTAGTTACCTAATTTTAAACTGTAAGGAGCTTTTTTACTCACAGCTTCCTCTAGTAAGAAGTTACACCACGTAATGTCTCAGTATGACAGGAGCAACTCTGATCAGAGGAAAGAAATGCATGACTGTGAGTTGCAGGAACTCTCCTTTGGATTGTTCTGCACTTCACAGCCATCCATCTACTTTTATGCTCCAGCTCCTGAGAATAACTGAGCAGGAAGCATATAGATAACCTTCTATATGTCACTCACTAGTTAGTTGACTCCTCCTCCCCTTTTCCTCGCTTTTTTGAGGCTGGAGTTATCACTTCCTTAGCTGTCTCTTCTGTGGAAACTGCTTCACTTCTTTACTCATCAATTGGTTCTTTTGAATATTGACTAAATTTCCAGAAACCTAAATGCTTCCCAAAAAATCACTGGGAAATATAGTGAGCAAGGAACTCAGGGTAACTCCCACACCAAAATAGCTTTTAATCCTGTAACATTTTACATCTCCCAAGAGCAGGAAAATTTATAAAGGCAAGAAGATTATAACTGTGAATAGCTCAACAGTGACAAACCGCAGATAAGCATTTCTGAGAATTTGCATAATAATCTGTGTGTCAGTGAGCTGTCAATAAAACATGACTGAATAGTAACCTTGTAAAATGAAGTCCAACTCTTCAGCAAAAAACTACATTAACTTTCTCAGGCAGCATCACTATCCACTTCACTCTGAAATGTCACCTCTGCAAAAGACCACATGCAGATCTCCTTGTGGAGATATCACTCCAAGGTGCCTATTAGGTATCAGCCAGTGTCCTTACTCATTCAGTAAATGCCTGCTCCAGCAGAAAGGCAAATGGACCTGCTGATTCCCCTTCTCATTTTCCAGGCAAGTATTGCAGCTCCTAACCCCACCAAACATCCATGCTCAGATCAGTGGAAACTTGTAGTGTTCCAACATGTTCAAATTACCCTGAACTCCCTGCAATCCGAGAGCTCCCAAAGTGCCCCCACATTAAGGAGATTACACAAAAATGTGAAATGCTCAAGTCATTTGAAATTGCCATGTGATCAGCACAGAGTAAAGGGACATTACTGGACTGCTTTGGATGGTTCTGTAAAGCCTCGTGGCCTGGGATTCAAGCAGCACTAGGAGATGTGCATACATCCCTTAAGAGGTATCAAACAGAGATGGAAAGGGGCAAAGAATAGTTGTAGTGGGGCCACGAGTCAGATAAGGTCTGTGTGCCAACCACATCCGGATGCTGCTGCTCTTCTTACCTGATAAGACCTTCTAGGAATCAGTGAATGAAACCCATTCTGTGTAGGAGAGATATGTGGTGGTGCTGGGGAATGGGACAGGAAATATAAGCCGCTAGAGAGACAGACCTGCAGGAACTGAGCCATTTTCACAAGCTAAAGTAAAAAGAAGTATGTGTTCCCATTTGTATCCCTACAGAAACCTCCAGAGAACAGTTAAGGCGTCTTTCTTCAGGGTCTGGTGCACTGTGACTGTGTCTGAATGCTTTGTTCCAATTTCTCCTTACAAAGGTTTCAGCAGAAGGTGGTACTGTCTTTACAAGAAAGCTTTTAAGAAGATTGTAACAACATGTTTTTTCTCCCTCTGCCTTTACAACTTCCCTACTTTCTTTTTGGAACTGGCTAGTTCCCACTGCTGCTGACAGATGCTCAGGAAAATTCTCAATTCTTACAAATTTTATGCTGCCTGGTGATCAGGTAGGTAGAAAACATGAATGCCCTGTGTTCCTTAAAGGGAAGCATGCAAGAAGTGGTTCAGCCTTGATCAGATTTAAATTAATCTTAATGAGAACATCTATAAAGGATGTAGGATCTATAAGGATGTAGGAGAAGTAGCCGTGGGGGAGGCTATTTTATTAAATAGCAGAGAATCCCTTTGTCCATCAGGGGATCTCTCTGCTGTGCATATATAATGCTTATTATTTCATTGCAGTCTCAGTATAATGAAATAGGAGAAAGAAAGTTCTGGAAAAAAAGCCAAACAAAACCAAACAAACCCAATGAACAAGCCCTTCATTATCCACCAGACAAAGACCTAATAAATCTGACTTCATTGTCTGCCCATCACAGAACCCACTTGCCCGTTGTTAAAATTGAAAAATATCATGGTCAGTCTCAGCATGGAAGGAAGAGAGCCTGGAAAAGCACTCATTTTCCAAGTTTTGCTTTCCCATTTGCATGGGAGGAAACTGGTGGTGGTTTTGCTGCAGAAGGAGGCAGCTCTGGGCTCGTGTCCCAGAGCCAGCGCTGCAGGGACAGAGCTGGCCTGGGGATGCACAAAGCAGATGTGCACAAGCAAGGAAAGCCCTGCAAAACACGAGAGACACAAGGGTTTTGTGATTGCAGCTCTGATTGCAACCACTTGTGCATCACTGCAATGAAACTACCTACCTGATCTGGGCTTTGGGAGGGACACACGTGGGAATTGGAGCAAAACATTGCACTGTGCTCCAGGGAATGGCCACAAAGATGTATCCCTGCACCTGAGCGACACCCACCCTGTCACTCCAAAAGGTCATCAGTGGGCATGGGACCAGTTGCTTTGGAGATGTATATTTGGACAAGCTCCAGTATGGGTGTGTTTCTAAGTTAAGTGTCATTTTTAGTGTTGCATTAAGGGAAGAGGAAGCAGGTGAAGGGGGAGACCAAGTTTCCTGGCTGGAGCAGAAATAGAGCTTCTCAAGCTGAAAAATGACAGAGTGTGCAAGCAGATCCCAAATTCAGAGCAGGCTGGGGGGAGCACTGCTCCACTCTGAATGTTCCTATTTGAGTGGGGTGGGAGATGCACAGTGTATTTCTGTCTTGGACCACGAGTGAAAGACCATGTTGCCAAGTAAACCAGCAGACAGCAGAAGCTTTTTTCCCTAAGAGCAGCTCTTGGATTCAAAGCCTTTTCAAAGCCAGTGAAAAAGGTACCAAGAACTCAAATTTACACAGCGATGATAAGTTGCAAGAGAAGGATTCCACTTCTTACATTGTACATATTAGAATTTCAAGGGCTTTTGACTTTGTCTAATCAAAACCCATTTTCCCTACAACACTCAAAGACTTTGAATGAAATCAAGATAATTCCCTTGCCAAATTTTCTCTGAGTAAACTATTTCTCCTCATGTGCCAAGTTGAATTAAAAAAAAAGAGTAACAAGTTTTAACATTTTTCTCTGCTATTAGTCAGAGAGAAGAGTTAAACCGCTGAGCCTTGAGTTTCCACAAAAAAAAAAAAATCTCTAATTAAACAGAAAAAGTGCATAGGACATTTTACCAAGATTCCTGGAAAAGGAACAGGGGATAGAAAAGCTAAGACCACTCAAGCCAAATCAGGGTCTTCTCTTCTCCCACAATAAGTTCTGTCTCCACAGCTGAGGTGTGGATTTTGCAGAAGTTTGGTCTGAGCTGCAGACTCCATAGAGTTCCCACAAAGTAGAAACAAAAGCCAAAGTCTCTCATGCTGCTTGTGCACATTTCTGCAAGGCAGTGCCTCACCCAGTTCTTAACAGGAAGCTTCCCATTAACAATAAGAGATGGATGACGAATGAACGCTGACATACTCTCCAAACCCCTTCACTTCTAATTGTTTTATGATATAAACCATGCTAGTCACACAAGTTTTTCAGACAACTTCTATTCTGCATGCTCAAAGTGAACCAGAATGGTTCTGTGGCACATCTTGCCCCGGCACTGTACTGCAGGCTGCACAAAATGATTTGCAGGAGGGTGCTCTGGCTGGCTATTGCAAACAGCCTACACATGCTCCAGAAAACTCAAGGATGGCTCTGTACCCCATAGCCCCACTTTTCACATAGCTTGTGTCAAGTATTGATAGAAAGGAGAGGGGGGAAGTATTCAGCCTTCTGCTTTGGAGGGATGAATGCTAAATCACATCTGATATGCTGAGAACAGCCCCCAAGAGCAACCCTACACTGAGGAGCTTGTAGGAATTTCCCACTGACCACCTGCTCTTGAAACTGTAGGGGGAAATCCCACATGCTCTGGGATGAAGGGAGTTCAGTTAAAAACAGCGCTTAACAATTACAGCTGGAGGTTATTTTTAATTGAATTCAGATGATGAATGTGAAATAGATGATTTTGAGTGAGATAAGCAGGGAAATACTTGCTCTTGTCAAGAAGGTAAGGAGCAAACAGTTTTCCCAACCAGTCTAGATAGGAACTTTTTAATCACTGAAGGAAAAATAATGGATCCAAACTATCAAGATTTATTTTAATCCAAATTAGGGATTTGATTTAAAGTGGCTCAAAATCCAGTTCTATCGGATTATTTTGAAACTGCAACTGAGTCTGTAAACTTAAGGTCTCCAGTGCTCAAAATAGCCACAGGCTGAGTCACCAGGAGGTGCAGGTTGATGTCTCTGCACAGACCTAGAGGGCCTTGAGAAGCTTCTCTGTTCAAGGACTGACCACAGAGTTGCTGCACAGCTCTCCCTGTCACATCAACACCACAGCTGGGACAGTCGTGGAGAAAGGAGAGGGGTGATGTTCTCACACTCACTCCACTGCAGTTCAGAGCTCACTACAGACTCCTCACACAACCTCAGATGCACTGATGAAATTGTCCAGGCAAGTTTCCCTCCCCAGAGAAACAGGGACAATACTCCCTTTCTCCCACTCTTTGTCTTGTCCATCTATGTGATAAGTCCTTTTACATGTAAAAGGTGCTGTGAAACAGCAAAACAGCCAGAATTTGTGCAATGAACAAGTACCTGTAACTGAACTGTGGCTTTGGTCCTACAGAGCTGCCAGCTGCTTTTCATGTGCCACTGTGCATTCAGGTGGGTAATTGGATGCTGAAATGAAAGCTTTGTAGGCACAATGGATGTCCCTCAGCATTGACAGAAAATAAGAATAGATTTGATAATTTTGGGATATTTTCCACAGAAGCTGACAAAAACATTCGTCAAAACTAGGGACACCATTTCCCAGACTGAATATTAACAGAGCAATGTGGACATGTGCCCAAACTGCCAAGAGAGACATCTCCCACCACCACATTTTTTACTTAGATTTTGAGCTCATTTTGCTCATACACATGGCAGAACTGTAAAAAAAGACAAAAAAAAGTCTTTTCTAGGCTATTGTTACATGAAAATACTCCAGTGGAACTTGATCAACACTCATTTCTAATGCAATGAAAAGAGCTCTGACACAGCTCCCTTTCCCTCAACCAGAGTCCTTTACAGGACATTATTTCCATTAGAAAAGATTAACTGTAAGTGCACATGTGCAAAAGAAAGGGATGAGCAGAGCTGGGAAAAAAACCCCATGCCTAAAAGCATACACAGTGTTTCACAAGATAATTGCAGATCAAATAGAAAGCAGAGCCAGATAAACACAGCCAGCCCGTGCCATGTTCTCATGGCCATCTCAACAGCATTTTAAGACAAAGAGAAATGGAACAGGAATTTTTCCACTGACACATCTTCTGGTATCTCAAACATTACTAAAAATAAAAATTAGAGTAGAAGCACTACTGAGTAGGCACAGGTGTTGCGCACACTGTGCATGTTTAGAGTCAATGCCTATATGCTTGGAGGAAGACATAGCTCAGCACAAGGTGGAACCAGTCTATTTCTTAAAAGCACTCCACAGCTGCCACATGGCAAGGAAACCTCACTATGACCCAGCCAGGTGGGATTTGGGCTGGCAATCTCCCTGCAAACATTTTCACAAACCTTCACTACAGCCTGCTCCTCCATTCTCTCTCTGAAGAGAGGTCCAAGTTAGATGGATAAGTTTTACAAAATCATGCTAAGAGAAGGAAAGGAAATCCAGCAGTTACCTGCCACAATTTAAATGCAAAGTAACTGGAAACTACCATCCAAAGAGCTGGAAGAAGAAATAATGCATCCCATGGAGCACCATTCCCGCCCCCGCCCCACCCAGGTTATCTCCTGGCCAGGCGAGCCACCTCCCAAAGGGAGCATCATTGTTCTCCACCCTGGCTTAGCCCTGGGCTCAAAGCAACTGATCACTGTTAGCTTCCCAGGGCTCTTTCAGAAGTGGCAGTCACTTACCTTCTCCCTGGAGTGTAGGCTGATTTGTTAACTAGCTATTGAAATTAGTAATCCTCAGTTGAGTCAACAGTTAGGCAGTTGCTTATATCACCTTACAAGGAAAAAAATATTGACACTCTTATACTGTCAACAGATCAGAAGTAGGCAAATATAGACAGAGATAGAGTATTCAGATAACCTGCCAACCCCTGCCAATTGCAAGCAAAAATATAAACAGAAGGCTCTCTGCTTTATGAAGATTTGCAACAGGGCAGCAGCTACATAAGGAGCTGAGGAAGCATCTTCTGAGCTGAGTTTTAGGCCAGAGGAGCATTATTTTGCTAACTCAAGGACTTGATTTCTGCTCAGAAGAGCTGCTGATGTTATAGGCTTGAGCAACTGGGAAGCAGTGCCTCCATCCCTTTGGCAGAGGCATCAGGAGTTTACAGATTCAGCTGCAGTTGCAGAATAATACAACAGAACTGGAGCAGTCTGGATTTTGAGCCATTTTAAACCAAAATTCCTAATTTAATTTTAAACCAATCTTGGTGTTGTCCTGCTCATTATGGCTTACTGGCAAAATGGACACAGACATCCTCAATCTAGAGCCCATCCCAGATTTCAGGGATACAGTACGTAGCCCTGCTCTTCATCACTCACCATTTTCTCCCATGGCTGGTAAATGTCAGAAGATGTTTAGCCAGCAAATGCTTCTGATTACCCTGTCAGAACCTGTTCCCTTTTCTGTGCCTTCTCCCATTGCTCCGTGTCCTGTAGTCCTTCTTTCCACCTGTATACTAGATGTCCTCTTTCAGGTCCTTTCCTTAGGCATCTCTTTATCACTGGGCCATCCTATTCACATTCTACATGATCTGGGAGGGACCAATTCTTTAACAGGTTACTTCTGTGGAAGTAACTGGCAGAAGATCTTTCCCTAAATGGGCAAGTGTCCTTTTACAAAATCAGGCTAATTGTTCTTCCTCCTAGAGCAGTTGGGACAAGGGCTGGGTGAGCAGCTTGTAACCCTTTCAGCAATGAGTTAGGGCTAATACAACTGAAAAATAACTTTGTTGTGCAGAGACCAATTCTTTATGGAGGTGTAATCTCCAGGATTGCCCTAAGGGCAGGAAGAAACCTCTCCATAGACCCCCTTGCTCTATTTTTTCTGAGTCAACTCAGAGGAAGACTATTCAATCCCTTTCCTCATGAAAACCACATAGACTCTCCAACAATGACAAATGGCTGCTTGGGCTAACCACATGCATCCCCACAGCCCCTACTTTCTAACACCCTCTTGGCAAAGCCAAAGGGACACATTGGTTTGTGGTCCTGTGGGGAGTAAATCTCTACCAGAAGCCTGAAGCTCACACCAGTCTGGGATAGGTGTGCATGGAATAAACGCTGGCTGATGTTCAAATAATCAACCTCAAGGTAGGGCAGAGGGGCAGACATGCAGGAGAAAGGTTTTAAGGTACCAGCCATACATTTCTCAATGTCTATGAAGGTTCAGCTCTGAGGATAGACGTATTCTAAGCTTAGGTTTCTGAGTTGGAGGAAGACAAAATTTAGGCTCAGCCCATCAAGAAATGGGCAAAGGTTCAGTCTGAGCTGCAGTTTCTTCTTCCTGAACCAGTTTGCCCAGCCCTGGAGATGCTACTCAAGATACTAGCTCTGCTGAGGTTCCCACCTGACATCTTTCAAGGAAGGCAGAAGGGCTCAGAGAACTCCAACTCCACCTTGGCTTATAAACCTGCCAAACATGTTTCTTGGCAAGGTAGCAGAGTCATTTCCCCAAAGGCATGGTGGTTTTGCTTTGTCTTTTACCATGTTCTAGTCCTGTGGTGCTAGCAGTTGTCACTGGGAGACAATCATAAACCAAGAAAGCAAAGCAGGAAAAAAGTAAATAAATAAAAAACAACAAAAAACATTAAGACCACAACAACAAGCAAAAAAGGACGTTGTTGAGCAGACAAAAGCCAAGATGGATGAAAAAAAAAATGACTCATTTCTTTTCATAAGTTTTTTGCTTGCTCCAAAGTAAAACCAAATGGTGGAATAAATCATTTCCATTGTGTTTAGCTGCTCTCTGTGCTTTTTACCAGTAGCCACAATTGTCTGCATTCACTTAACTATTATTTATAAGGTACAAGGAATGAGTTGTGGAAAAGTCAACCAGGGATTTGACAAACTGCAAGAAAGACCTTGGAACTTTTTCTAGTCCTCACTGTGCTTGACACTCAGCAGCACCGGCCTCTTTCTGCCTCTTTCCCTTTTCTGCCCGTGATAAGAGAGTTTTGTCATTTCATCCAGTCTGTACTACAGGCTGAGAGCACTTCAACATCAGCAGTGACACGAACTCATCCAGCAATAAAAAGAGGAAGATTCTGGCACTCATTTGAGAAAGCATTGGAAATGAAAAAAGGAAGAAGATAGGTTGATTCTCTAGGAGACCCACAACCATCCAGGGTGCAGTGCGACTGTCACTCCTCCCAAAACACGATGGACACAGATGTGTCGGTGCAGTAGGTGCAGAGATGCCAAAGCAGGCTCTGCACGTGGCAGCCTTGGGTTGACATGACCCGTGAAGGCAGTGCACTTACTCCTGTTCTGATGGCACACTACCAGCTTTAGTCTGGAGATGGCCTGGTCACAGTTCCAGGCACTGCTGTGCAAACTCAGTCACTTTGTTTCTGAACAGGATTAACATGCTGAAATGGCACTTTTCCAGTCTGCACATGCTATCTCATGTGTCCGGTTGACCATTTTACGCTCTACCATGGAAAAACCACCCAGTTCCTCCCATGACAAAACCATCTGGTCCTCACTCTTCCTCTTGCCTGTCTTGGCTCAAGTATAATTTGAATTGAAATTCCTAAGCAAACCAAAACCCTTCATTTTAAACTAACTTTTGAGAACTGCTTCAGAATCCTTAATACTTGCAGATTCAATAAAAGTTTCATTTTAATCAAAAATATTACAGAGGTTCTATAAAAGATATCCAGGTCAACATACTGTACTTAATTGTAAAAAATCCCCTCATTATTTCCTGAATATCTTGACACTGTTTCTCCCTCTTAGGATGAATGCAAACAGAGTTTCCCAAGGGACAGAAATATATTATCACATCCTCTGAACCTGCCTATTAGAACATTCCAGGCTTGCACGGTTTGTAGGAACATTTTTTGGTTTTGATCAGCACAAGACGCACCAGCTGCTTCTCTTGACTCACCTCCTAACATGGTGATTTTAGTCTCAAACTGGGGCAGAAGTCAAATTACAGGCAGCATGATTCATGTGCCTCTCACTTCAATCTACCCTCTTCTTCTTGGAAAATGAATAACTATTTGCTTTGAAGTAATATTTCTCTCAAGTTAACTTTTATAGGATTTGCAACCTGCTTGCTGACTTGGTTTGGCATAAATTGTTGTATTACTATGGTGATCTCGCTGCTGAAGGCAGCAGGGTGATGTCAAGAGGAGCTTTCCTGCAGCAGGGCCGTGTGGTCCTTGTGCATCTGTCTCAGATTTCTTTTATACACACCACAGCAACTCTTCTGGCACATCACAGAGTCACGGAATCACAGAATCAGGTCACAGTTTTCAGGGAGTTGTAGAGAGGGATAAGGTCTCTCCCGAGCCTCCTCTTTTCCAGGCTGAGCTCCCTCAGCCACTCCTTATAAGACTTGTGCTCCAAACCCTTCCCCAGCTTCATTTCCCTTCTCTGGAGTTGCTCCAGCACCTCGATGTCCTTCCTGAATTGAGGGGTCCAGAATAAGAATAGGGCCCCAAACTGTGGCAAGCTTTTGACCTGTAGAGCCTTGTCTGCTGCAGAAAGATCGACTCTGCATGTATTAAGACAAGACTAAAGGCTCCGCAAACTTGAATAACTTTAAAAGTGATCCTTTTTCTGTGTAAGAACTGTAGTTAATCTTGTCTATTGTCAATTAAAACAAATAAGAGAAAAAGAGGTCCAACTCCAAACCCAAGGAAATCTGGAGTAATTAAACAAGCAGCTTCCTTTTCTTTGACTCTTGCTGTTTCCATACTGATCCTCTCCACAGTTGTCTTGACAAGACTTCTCCAAGGCAAATTTAAAGTATATCCTTCACTATTCTCTTTCTAAACAAAGATACCCTGCCCCAGGCTACCAGCCTCTTTAATTTGCACTGGTCCCTCATCAGAATCTAGAGAACTGTCATCAAATTCCCTAGGTCTCTCAAGACAGTACTTGGTAATATAGATCTTGGATTTTTTGAAATTGCATACATAATCTTCATTGGCTCAGCCATTCTTAAGCCATGATTAATAATCAAAATAATAAAATGAAAAAAAAAAAGGTAATTACACCCATGCTGGTAACTAAAGTGAATAGATCTCTTGCACACAAAACAAATCCCTGTACATTGACTTCCTCTGAGTCACGCCCCAATACACCCACGCCTCGCCTCACTAAGGTATTTCTCATGTCATCGTAGCCTAAAGCAAACACCTACACTCTCCGAGCCTGCAGAAGAGAGAACCCAAGCTTGCAGCACTGGGATCAAAGGTGTAAACGCCACCATCTTCCCCAGGATGTCCTGCAATTAGCAGGCGATAACCTGGAGATGGTGGCATGGCCTGAGGGATTTTTCTCGAGGGAGAAGGTGTGTGATGGCTTCTGGTGTAGCAATAAGCTCCAGACATTGGGCCAGGTGCAGCAAAGGAGCCTCCAGCTCCTCTGGCCTCAGTCAGTTTGACCCCTCTGAGGACCACAGTTTGGATGGAGTGAAATGAGGCTCTTACACAATGTGCCTGGTTTCAGACTGGGGTTTGCAGAGATGCTTGGACAAATGGGCATAACTCTGCATCTAAAAAGCAGAGAAAAAGATGAGAAAATGGAAGAGAGGACAGATAAGAGGCACAATGAGGGGGAAAAAAAGAAAGAGAAAACCCATGAAGACTGGAGTGTTGGAAATGCTTTCAAGAAAATGCAGACTCTTGCTCCTCTCTGGTTTCTTTTGTTGGGTTTGCATTTGTGTATACAGCCCTGTCTGACAGCTCCAGTTTCTGCTGCAAAGCAACCCTGGGCTAACAGTTTTGCAAGGTCCCACTGCATGGGCAGGGTGTTTTACAGATGAATGTTCTTTTTGCCTTCCACAAAGCATCCTTGCATCAGCTCTAGCTCCTGAAGAGTGGTGTTTCCCACCAGGCACAGAAAATTTAATAAGTGTTCATGCTCTTGGGTTACAAAGAAGGGCAGGTCACGTTACGGTCATGCAGTGCCCTCAGCTTGCCGTGAGCCAGCCGGGCTTGAAAGCCTCAGTGAATCTCAGCCGCCACAGAGTGACCTCAGGTGCCTCTGGGCTGCAGGTGCTTCTCCTCACTGCTGTGTTGTGCAGTCTCAGCTCCCTGCAGAGCCTCCTGCCTGCCCTGGTTGTCCTCCTGCCAATGCTGCAGCTTGGCTGGACATCAGTTCCTAAAGCTGGCAGCAGCAGCTGGGGTGTCACTGCCACCGCTGCACTGCTGTCCCCCAGCACACCCTGGGCTTGCTCAAGCTGGCTGCAGCTTCACCAAGAAGGTCTGGACATCCCAACAGCAAGGCCCCACTCTGCTCATATATTCCAAATACGTGCTGGAGGCAGAGCAGAGCACACTGGGACTGTGCTCTCCCAGAGGCCACCGGGTTTGTTGAGGAGGGATTTACTGGACAAGTACCCAGCACTACCTTTAAGCAGCTGCAAACCCCTCAGCTGAGGCTGGAGCTGACCCTGAGTTCTGACTTACACATCAGCTGTGGGTTGGATGGTCTTGTCCTGGGCTATTTTGGGCAGCTCAATCATTATTTATGCTCAGCAAGACTCTTGTAACATCCAAGACTGAAGCAGTACCTTTCACACGAGCAGGGTTAGCAATATAACCAGCTCCAAACCCAGCATTAGCTACAGAAATGACACCCAGTGACCAATCTTCGTGGCCAGCGTATTATCTGCAAGGCTTTCCAGACTCAGAAGGCAGAAGCAGAAGTTAAAACTGAGGTCAACAAAATGGTTTAAGCAGCATTTTCTTGTCCTGCACTGTCCCCTTACAGTTGTGACCATCAAAACAAAAGCTGGGGCCACTGAACTGGATTTTCAGCAAATGTGCTCTTGAGACAGAAGAGGAGTTGGAAGGACCCTTACCCCCTTCCCAGCTCCCATGAACATCCTACTGCATCCCTGAATTTAGAATGGCTGAAAATCCTAGGAGACTGAGAGAGGTAATGTGGGGAGCAATTACACCCCTGTCAGTAACTGTGGGCTGAAGTACCTTCCATGCCAGCCATGTCCTTACCTTTTCTAAGAGTACAGAAAAGGAATATAACTAGCAGCAAACAGCACACTGATGTGTTTCAAAATCTTTGCTGGAATACCAACACCCAGGCAAACAAACAGTGCTGAGCATGCTGCAACGAATATCTGCCCCATCTACAAAGAGGAGCTCTCCCGATTTCAGTAACCTGCAGTGAGGAATTCAGCCTACAGATCTGCCAGGTCTGTGCCAGGCAGACACACATCAGGGCTTCTCTGCAGCAACCAAACAGACAGAGACCCATGAAAGGGTGATAGTGATGGCACAGTTGGATAGTCCCGAAATACCAGTTTCCCCATAAATAGGCAAATCAATTAAAGGTTACGAAATGCAGTAATTTTCTCTGGGTGTAGCTACATGCTTCTGAGTTTAATGAGCAAGTAAATGAAGCTGGGAGAGAGAAAGCAAAAAACACACTTTGGGCTTCCACTGTTTCGTTCCTCAAAACCTACAAAACTTCACAAGCCTTAGATCACATCTGGTGACCCTTTCAGGATCTTCCAGTTGATGCCATCCTGCAAACAGTCACTCCTGCCCGCCATCCCCTTGGGCCTGATGACTCCTGGGAGGATGGGGAAGTAGAACTGCCTGTCAGGCACAGAAAGTCAGACACAGAGATGAGATACTGTCCAACCAATTTTACAGATGGTGAGGGGAAAGGAAAAGGGCTAGGAAAAATGTCGAAAGGCAAAAACCTGCAGAGAGAAGTAGGACTGGAAATGGACTAAGTCCAATATTGCCCCATTTTATGTCCTTTGAAAAAAGTTTTAGCAGCTTTCCTTTTCCAAAGCCAGGTGAAGACCTCAAGCATCCAGAGAGGTTTTATATCTCCTGCAGGAGGACAGCCCTATCCCTGCAAAGGACAGACACCTGTGTATGACCCTCTATCTCAAAAAGCAGAGCAGTTTTCCAGATGAACTCCAGGAGAGCCCTTCATAATGCCCCAGCTTTGTCTCTTAACTTATAACCTGATCTCCCTGGTATCCTACCTTTAAAGCAGAACAATTCATTGTTGCTTTAGGGGCAAGTGTTCACACATGCCTATGAGCCTTTAGGCTTGTGTGCCTTGGTTCCTTTACGCAGTGAAAATTTCTGCTAATTCAGAGCCATGACTGAGAACTTTGCCCTAATTTCATTCTCTGCTGTACTTTTTTGGGGGTTCCTCCTTTACAGCAGCCCAGTTTGTATAAAGAGGTGGTACAGTTAATCATTCTAAGACTTCCCAGTTCCGGGGGAACAATGGGGACTACCCATGCACAGGCAATAATAGGCTTTCTGAATCATTCTACAACAATTTCTTGGCATTGCATTTGGGGGATGAGATACACCTCCAGAGTTGTCCACTCCCCAAAAGAGAGGATACAGACACTTGGGCATATTTAGTAATAGAAAAAATAGGAATAAAGTTGCTGTTCCATTAGAGCTGGCCACAGAATTTCCTTCTGTTGGTTTTTGGTACACAGAACCATACTTGGTTGCAATTTACTGGTTGAAAAGTCGCTTCTGGGACCACCTTTGTCCTGCTACATGCCCTAGTCCTAAAAATGCTCCAGCCATGATCAAGGGCTTGGTCCCAAATTTAGGAATGGATGCTCTTAGGCATGACCAGAGATCTGGCATTCCTTCCAGGAGAGGGCAGGAGTCCTCACTCAACCAAAGGCCCAGAACTACTAAAATCACTGCTTTCCTATCACAGGCAGTTTTGATAATCAGAATGAGAGAATTCTGCTGTCCTGGAATGCAGACAGAAGCATGGTGACTTCATTGCACAGCACATGTGGGAAGTGAAGTCTTTGCTTCTGATTGAAATGTTTTGTCTAACCAGGAGAGATTGCTTAAAAGAATATAAAAGTTCAAACACTACAGCATAAACTAAAGTGAGAAGAAATTTGTTAGATAAAGAGTCCTTTTAACCAACCCCGCCAACTTTAGACTCCCTTTTTTAGATCTACTTTAAGCTTATCAATGTCACAGGATTACAAGTAAACAAAATAATTCAGTAGGTTTGAAAATCACAAACCAAAGAACGTATAATTTTCCATTAAAAACAGGGACAAACATTTTGCCTGACCTCACAACCATTAAAAAAAAAATCTGAATTCCAACACTGCAGTATTTGAACCTTATGTTTAACTAACAGATGTGTCAGTAGGATCAACATGACAGTATTCATGTCCTGGAATAATTTCAGTTTCACATCGGTTATAGAAGAGACACTGTGAGTGTCACTGTGAACACAGGACCTGCCCTTGCTAATATTGTGCTCTCCCAAACCAGATCTCAGCTTTATACATTGGGCTCCTCCCGAGGTCCATTTACTGCTGCACAACCATTCCATTCTCTGTATAATGGCACAAGAGAAATTCATATTACTTCTAATAAAGATCCACTTCACAGCCCTTATTTTAAATTTGCATTACACAGACACCTTTAAAAAGAAGGTGTCGTTAGGCCAGAGGAGCTGGCTCTGCAACATGCTTCTTTGGTAATAATATCTTCCACATTCTGTAACTTCTGAAATATAGGTATGACATAAACCCTATGGGGGCTCATGTCACAGAGATACTGCTAACCTGAGCCCTGCAGCCCTTCTCATTGGGTGCATGGGGCAGACACTGCAGCCAACCACCCTTCCAGAGTAAGCAAAGATGCTTGCATACTGTGCTCTGGAGCCATGTCCTGCCTTCAGTGGTAACCTTAGAAAGACTATCTTTTCAGTTTGGCCATTAGATAATCTACAAAAATATCCCATGCTGTGATCTCAGCACAAAGGGCACACAAGAGCACAGGTGGAGGGAGATCTTGCCTCAGGAGGATGCTAAGTGGAAACCAAAGTCAAGGCTGATGATGCCAAGGACCCTTCAACAGTATTTGTCTTTCTGAAAAGGGGTCCTTCTCCTTGGAGAGCATTTATTGCCATTCTGGCAGCTCAGCTGCCTGCTTGGAGACATGCTTCTTTTCAAACCAGAGCGTGTACACTGGTTTTGGGCTGGAGTGAAATTCTGAGGAAAAGTACCTTCAAGATAGATTTGCAGCTACTGTGATGACACAACCACACAAGGATGTCAGGAAATTGGATGGGCTGCTTCACATCTTCCTCCCACACTGGTCAGGATGCGAGGATCTGGTGTGTGATGAAGTTGCTATTGCCTAATGAGCTATTGCACATCCTCTGACATGGTGCAAGAGATTATGTCCTGGGCTTTGCCTGCAGCAAATGAAGCTTGGCTCTCTTTCCTCACGTTAAATGTAATTTGGTGCAATGTAGGTGTCTGTGTGTGTGCACTGTTACCATATGACAATGGGTATTGTTGAGCTGCTGTAAAGGGAACAGTGCCTGTGTCCTTTTCTAGGGAGCTGCATTTGACACAGTAGGCAGAACTCAACCTCTTGAATGAAAACTCTGTAAAATGGTGTGGCTTGTAAAACAGGATTAATTTGGGCAAAAAAAGATAGGGAAGGAAAAGTCCTGAAAATCTGGACAACAATCAAAGAGGGATCTCCTGTCAACTGCTTGTGTATTGAGATTCTTTTTGAGTAAGGCACCTCTGTCTCTGCAACTCCATCAAGGAGTTGTGTGCCTAAAACTCAACAACAGGAGCCAGCATCACAGGTCCTTCTTAATCTCACCTGAGCCAATCCTTCATGATTTTGATCAAAGAAATGCAATCCTGCAAATCATAGGCAAGAAAACCAGATGCATAAAGCAAAATAGAAGTTGAGTTGCAATTCCCCAGAGTCATTAAACTCCCAAATTCTTAGCTTTTTGCTTGTAAGATACTCTCCCTACAGAGAACAATATGGACTAAGCAGTGTCTCAGGATTGGGCAGTCTTCCAAACTCCATCATACCTCTCCTGAGAGTGTCTGAAGAAGACCTGGCATTGCAGAACAAGGAATGTTTGAAAGTTGGTGCCTCTGGGTGCTTCTGTGAAGCCTTAGGTGCTTAAATACCTGCATCTGTGATTTTGAATAAATACTAGATTTCATGGAACAATTTTGCTCCAAGTGCATTCACTTCATGTACAATGGAGAGCATTTTTTCCTTAAAAAAAAAAAACATAGTAGGGTCTTTTCCTTTGGCAACGTCCTTGGAGAAAGGCAAGGAAGGTTCACAAACACTTCACCGAGGCACATTTACCCCGAAAGTGCTTGTGCAGGCATCGTGAAAGTGTTGTGGGCTTCAGCTCACTGGGGAGTGAGAGCTGTGCTCGTGAGGCAGGTGACTGATGAGACACCCCTGGGAGCAGCTGCTGACTGGTGCACAGTCAGAACAATCCCTGCACTGAAGAACATCTGAATAACCAGCAGGGTGGATACACAGCCAGCAAACATGGGGTGAACAATTCCACACAAACAAATTTGTAAATCTGTCTGTTTGCACAACATGAGCCCAGACTGCAGGACAAAATTCAGTAATAAATTTTGACTGTTGAGGTGAGAAGTGATGGTTGCACTGGATTTTGGAGACAAAAGGAGACATTTTGTAAGAGTCAATTTTTTATTTGAGGACTCCCTTTTCCTCTGCCAGGTCCTGACCTGATATACCTCAACCTGAGCAATGTTCTGACAGCTGTTGGGATGGGAAAGGCCGTGGTCTGCCAGGTAAGAGCCATATTCCAGGATCACATCCAGGAGGCAGAACATAAGGAAAAAAACAATCAAGGTTCTGCCACACAGCGGCAGTGAGATGTGCAGCGTTGGACACTGAGGACCGGGGTCATCAGCTCAAGGAAAGGGCAGTTAGGTCACTAAAGGCTTAAACGAGTGGAAGAGGTGACCAAACACATTCATGGAATCTGCAGCTATTAAGTGTCATGAAAGTATCAGGATGGTCTGGGAAAGCACCTGGTTGCAAGCACCACAACGTGTCCTGTTTTCAGACTTATTCCGAGCCATAAATGGGTACAGACAGAGGCAGCGCTTGGGTTACTCCAATCCTTAGCCTTTAGCAGACCTCTGAGCTCCTGGAGTTCTCCTCTTGGAAGTAATTCCCTTCCCTATAAATGCTTAAATGTCCATTATAATAAAGTACACACATTATAGTTCACTGGTCAGGGCTGGCAGATGGTATGGAAAGCTTAAACACAAGTTCCCTAATTCTCTCCTGGGTTTCTGCATGTGAAAGCTCCTACTGTCATTGCAGTGGGAGACCAAATGACACCGTCTTGAGACTCCCCAAAATTTGATTCCCCCCTCAGCAGCTACAATTCTATGAAATGCTGAGTTAGCAAAAGGTGCTGCAGTATTATAAGCTGATGAAATCACCCAAGAGACTGGCAGATGGCTCAAAGGTCCCAAGCCCTATTTGCTGGTAACCATGGCACTGCAAAATCTGTTTGCTAGATACTGGCCCTGAAGGGAAGGCAAAGGTGAGAGGCTTGCAGGAAGCAGGGTACAGTACATGTTGCTAAGCCACTGAGCAATAACATGTTGTGTGTTTCATGGGTGTGATGCCATCAGTCAGAGCAGGCATGTGACTCAGCCCCACCAACACTGAATCGAACCTTGTAAAGCACATGGCTAAATTCTCTTTTTATCTCCAGGGGATACCAGAAGAAGAAAATAAAAACCTGTCAAGAAAAACCTTTCAATTTACTTACGTTCATAGAAGTATCAAAAGATTAAACTGCTAAGCAGAGTAATTTTTCAAATGCTTGATTCTTCCTTGATGTAGGATAGCCAGGCCTTTTTGAGTTTATCCATCAATTCTCAGTCAGTGGGAGCAAAATTAAGTTCCCAGTCACCAGGAATAACCACTCTCAGCCATCCCAAGCTTTGGAGATGAGGCTGGTTTAGGATAGAAGAGCATGTAGTGAGCAGATCCTTGAACCCTTGGGGCCTTAGGAGCCTGGCTTCCATTAATGTCCCACTGAGAAGCAAAGAGCTTTGATGCTATGTAATAAAACTCAGCACAGAGATCTTGGAGTTCATGAAATAACCAGTGGGGAGTGGCCTGGCCAGGCTCTGGCAGTGCTGGAACCAGAGCCCAGCAATGTGGTTCCTAAAACTCTGCACTGCTTCATGAGGAATGTCCTTTGGCCAAAGCCCCCTTATGTCCCCATTGGGACAATGTGGCTTTGAAAATACTACCTTGTCTATCCAACAGCCAAAATGTCAGCCAGGAAAAGAGAAGGAAGGAAAGCAAGGAGCCACCAAGTGTTGCAGAGTATGTGGTCTCAGCTGCCACTCTGCTGAGCCATTCCTGTTCTCTCCAGCACTCTTGGGTTTTAGGGCAGGATAAGGCTCTCTCCATTCACCTTTCCTGATCACCCTACGCAGGTGTTTCTTGCAAGTATGAGTGTTGAAGAGCCTCAAGTGCTTCTACAGACACTAAACTGTGTGTGGTTAGTCAAAATCATAATTTACTGATACCAGCTGACTCCTGGGATGAGCAGAAACATGCTGGGGTCAAGCTGTGCAAATTAACCCTATTAAATTATTCTTCAGTGGCTGCCTGTGCTCATGAATGCAGTGTGCACATAACTCATGAAGGGAGCTGTGGTGAGAGCAGGTGAAGGGGAGGATGAGGCTCCTGCTGCCCATGATTGCAGTGTGGTAAGTCTGGGAGGCACCATGGCAAGACCTTTGTTGAGGAGCAGCTCCTGCACTGATGCTCAGAGTGCAGGAGAAAACTCACATCAGGAGTTTCACTTCTGCCTTACAACTGACAGCCACTCAGAGAGATGAGGTCAAGGATCAGTGGGTGGATTGGGATGGAATAAAAGCAAATGCTTTTGATCCCTTCTCCCAGCTCCCCGTAGCACAGGAAACTGTGCTTTGGAAAAGTCTGAATTCCCACTCTCTAAATCTCTTGATTCCTACACGCATCAGCTCTTTCTCCAGCACTGTAACATAACCTCCAGAGACCTAGCTGGGTTTTTGGGTTTGGCTTGTTCTGGTTTTTGGGGATCTTTTTCAGAAAATCTATACTCACAGCATTTTCAACTCAATTTAGGACACCGACACAACCGGCTCCTCTTCCTGCACCCAAAATTATTAACCAGCAACCTTTCTACCCCACCTCTGTGACAGTTTCTGGGATAGGTCAGCACCAAGCCTCTCATTTAGAAATTGAATTTTTCATAACATGTGGCTCAGACTCAAAGGCCTGCATACAGGATCGAAGTGAAGTTTGACCCCATTATGTCAGTGGCAGTATTCTCATGCTTCACAAAGATTCCTTGAGTCCTGAGCCTTCAAATGCACACGTACTACCCACAGCAGAAAACCTGTCCCAAGGCTCAATACTGTTACACACCCAGTGTCCAAGGTGCACTCACTGCATCTTCCATTGGGAAATCCTGGTTATGTATTACATGTACTGGTGCACATATGGGTGCTACCCACAGCTTTCCAACTCCACGTCTTCATTTCTGTCTCAGGAGAGGTCTTTAGCATCAATGAGTGATGCCCACAGATCTCTGTACCTTGTAGATAATGCAGGTATTAAGCACAGTTTGGATGCCTTAAAGTTACTATGAACTAGGAATGCTTTTTCAGAAGATGCTATACTAAAGTTTGGAGAGAGGGAGAGCATGCCGTGGACATTAAAAAGATGGTAGGTAATTCTTCAAAGTGGCTGAGAGAGAGACCCCTGGGTGCTTCACCTTGTCATCACACCAGCAGCATTTTTTGTGACCACTGCTTGGTCACCTTCTTGCAAAGATCCACTTGGCAAATTGAGTGTTTACAGAGGTAAAGGTAGTGCAAAAGGAAAGTCCATACTCTTCTCTCCTAATTTTTTTTCAGGACCCAGTTCAACCATAATGCATATTACTTTGGATTTTAGGGAGAGAATTGGCACAAATTTGGCATATTTTTTAGTCTCCAGATCATCTCCACTCTTCATCAGATTGCACCCAGCATCTAGATCTGTACACTCTTTGGAGCAGGGGCTCATTGTTCACATACAGATGACAACTAGCAGACACTATCTCTTTAGGACTGCACTATCAGTAACAAAATCCAGCAACGGTTTTAAAAGAAGATCCATTAGAAACCTGCTTAGTTTTCCTGTGAGATTTTCACCACATTAGGACTGCAGGATCCAGTGTATCTTTTATTAACCACATTAAGCTCTTCAAAAAAGCAGTTCCTATATGACAAAAAGCCCTAATTGAGCACCCAGCAGCCGAGGCGAGCTCGTTGTGTTACCTTGTTGAGGGCACACTCAGTTAATCCTCGCGGAAAGTCCCCTCCAGTCCCCTGAAGTCATTGTAACATACACGCGAGTGTGCGTGCATGGGTATAAATAAAAAAATGCATCATGGACCTCGGTCACCAAATCTGGCCTTACTTGTAAGTGCTCCCCTTGCCACAGCCTTTTCTAGCCTTGACGTGAGGGGAGGAGGAAGGTATCACCTGTTGGTGTCCTTGACAGATGTAAGTGTGGGCATGCGAGGGGAGACATTTCAGAAACATGGAAGGAGGGAAAACCACTCTTGGCAGCAGCCAAGGGTCCAGCAGAGCCCCTGATGAACAGTTCAGCCCTGAACAGGAATGAAAGGTACTCAGTGTGAAAGGGAATGAGAGGCTGGAGAAAATACCGAGCAGTGCATCTCTCCTCTGGGAACAACGGAGAGAGGTACTAAGGGCAAAGCATATTCATCCTAAAGCCCACCTCTACATAACCTGCTCAGTCTAGTGATGATCAGAGCTTGTTAAAAAGTTTCTAAGAAAACATGAGGGAAATATGGTTTTTGGACAACATTAATCACACAGTCACCCCTGTGATCATGAGATCCATTCCATGTATCTCTCATGTAAGCTGCAAGGTCTGAGCTATCTTCTGGTGAAATTTTAAGATTTTATGGCAGTTTTGTACTTTGTTTATAATTGTGCTTTCCAAAAAAAAAGAAAACCCACCAAAAAAAAAAACCCAAACCAAAACCAAACAAAATACCAACTGTTTGTATGCAACATTTTCCCTGAAAATTTGAAACAGACAGAATAATTTGTTTCCTTGCTATGTTTCTTTTCATGCCTGAAATTATTGAGAAGAAGAATTCTCTTTTCACATCACTTTACAGATGCTGGTCTCATCCTTCACCCATTTCATCATCTTTTGTTCTCAGGCTTACATACGTGTGTAAACTTCACTATGCACAGGGGTGAACACAGTCAGAGCATACGGGTTTCTGGACACTGCTGTAGTGCAGCCACTAACAGGACTGAGCACAGTTCAGCATCTGGTGTCATGACATTAGAGCAAAGGAATGGCTCCATGAATTAGTTCCATGAGATATTAGTTGCTTATCTTTGGCTTTGGTTGCTTTAACCTGAAGTAATTGTATCCTGGAAAGAACACTGATTTAAAGCGTTCCTTTTTGCAGTCACACATGTGCCCGTGCACAGAGCCTCAAACAGACGGGCACTGAGGGTGCACACAAACCCCGCTCTCTCATGTGTTAGTAGTGCCAGAAAGCCACAAGGAATGAAAAGCATTCCCTACTTATCTGAGCACTGGGAACCAGTATTTCAAGTCATTTCTGTTTGCAGAACTAAACTGAACTCCCCTGCAGCCCAAGTGGGAGGCAGAGCAGCCCTGGCTCCTGGCAGGAACACGAGCTGCAGAGCTCCTGGAGCCCCTGCTCTCACGGAAGGCAGCTGGTGGCACAGCCTGCCCCAAGAGGAAAACCTCCACAGCAGGCAAGGACAGAGCAAGTGCCACTTCCCCAAAGACCTGACCCTCAAAACATCAGAGACAGCAGCTCTGCTAGCCCTCCATGATCTGACGGTCAGGGAAACAGAAATTTGGGAAGCTGCCTCCTAGGTTCCAGGGAGCAGGGATGGATCCCTCATCCTCTGACCCCCTGGGAGGGTAAAAGGTGCCCAATACCTCATTGTTATTTGAACATCACTTGGACAGTCCAGGATGATCCAGTGTGTAGCAAGTTTGGCAGAAAATTGCAAGTGCTCCCAACATGAGGGATGCCCCAGTTTCTACACAAGCACACAGCTGCCATACCAGAACTGGGCAGAACTGGAAAATTATACCATATATTAATGTGGCATGTGAGAGGGTTACGGTTTACCTTTTGTTCTTATTTAATGAGAGGGTGGGAGAGGAGGGGGTTAAGGGAGGGGTGAGATCATGATAGATGAAGAGAACTGGCTTGGCTAACTCTCCATAGCCTGTAGCTACTGCAATATTTATGAAAGGGAAGGTGCACCTTGGCAAGCTAACCTGCCTGAAATTGGAAGGTTTCAGATGAAAGGGAAACCCTGTAAAGTAAAACTGAGTGGTGCTTGAGAGGAGCATGATGGCAGGGAAAGAAAAGCTATCTCCTCACCAAGAGTTTCCATTTCTGAATGCTTTGCTTTGCCCAAAAAAAAAAAAAAAAAACCACCCACAAAGGAAAGCAACCTGGCCAGGCCTGCCCGCTCCCAGAGCGCAGGAATCAAAGTGCCAACAAACATCAAACTCCCTTTTCGCAACTGGCAGAGGTCCTCTGGTATGTGCTAACACTGCACATTGCCCTGCCTGCGAGGCTGGAAGGGTCCTGTCCTGAGAGTGGCTGATTTCTACTGCGTTTTCCTCAATTTTGAGGTTATTTGCACAGACAGGGCAGGGCCCTTGGGTGTCCATTACAGGTCTGCTTTTTCAAGAGGAAAAGCTTGAAGATTCTATCATGAATGGCATTTCCTGCTTCTCCTACAGTTCTTATTGACATAAAAAAAGGAAGAATTTTCTGTCAGTGTTACCAAGACCTCTTATTTACCAAACACTGTATCAGCACAGGGCTTGGACTTTTTAGAAGAAAAAAAGCATTTAGATGATAAAAGCAGGAATGTCAGGATCCTGCAAAATATTGCCTTGATTTCTTTTTAGCACCAAGACATGGAAACAACTTTGAAAAAATTCAGGAAAATATTTGATATCATATAGATAATTTTTAATTAAGATCTTGCCTGTGGGCAGACCCACAGCCCTGGCATCTCTTATCTGCCAGCACAAGGCACTCCCAGTATCCTGTACTCTATGGAAGGAGTGAGCTCTGTGCATGCAGGGATGGGTTTCTTTTAGTTGCTTAATTGTCTCCTCCACAAAGATAGCTCCAAAGTGAGGTGACAAACCGCTGCTGGAATTGCAGGAAGGTTTATGAAAAATATAGATCTTTCCCATTCTCTCCTTCCACCAAACAGAAGGGTTTCAACCAGACTGGACGAGTGGCTGTGCTTTGTATTGCTTTCATTTTTTAAACTATAATTTCCCAAATTTTGATCTCAATCTATCACTAAAAACAAAAGAGTGGTCTGAAAGGTTCAAAAGAGAATGGTGTGATTTTTACAGCAGCTTTTCTTATTGTCCCTGCCTTCCCACGCCAGCCCTGGCGCAGGGACAGGGGAGGAAAGTGCTTGGCACTCTGGAGGTTCTCACACCCCTCTCCTGTCTAGACCAGGGCTACGTCTGATTTTCTATCACCCCAAGGCTACAATTTCCAGTGAAGAAAGCATTAAATTCAAAACCATCTGCCCATCTCAGCTCCTTCCAAAAAGTCAAAACCGGTCAGAGGCTGAATTCCCACGTCTGGCATCAGCAAACCTCCTGTCCAATTTGCAGCTTTAACATCGTCATTGTCCAACCCATGACGTTAAAGGCTCTCACAACGTGTTTGAGGCAGGGACAGACACTCATGTAAAGCTTGGATTTCATGAGGCTACTGAGAAAAGAGTGGGTACAGCATGGAGCAAAGGTGCTGGGAGCTGAGCAGGATTTAACCCATTTAAATTTATTCCTTGTCTGACTCGTTCTGCTGTCCTCTGACTTTTCCCTGCAGAGACCTTTGGCTCAAGCTTGCTGCTGCCGACTGGGCCAGAATCTCATTTGCAGCATTAATCACGGGCAGCTCTCCCCGGGGCTCGGTGGCAAGCCGGGGTCAGCGCTGGGGTGCTGGGAGGGGAGGAGGAACAAGGCGAGTCACTCAATCTGCTGCCTGGTGTCACAAGTGATTTATGGCCCGCTTCAAACACAGCCATTGATCTGTTCTGCTTTCCCCAGCACGCTTGTCAGCATGTAATAAAGCCAATGGGAATTCCTGGGTGTTGAGTCAAAGAACTTAAGTATGCTCAGGTTTGCTTATTTAAAAAAACACACCTGAAGTCTCCCCATTTGGGAAACAGCTCAAGATTTACAATCCTGCAGAAATTTGCAAGGGTAAGAACAAGAAATACAACCCCAACCAGCCCTTCAGGCAGCTGGCCAATTAATCTTCCCTTTGCTGTCTGCTGCTTGTTCTTCTTTCTGCCTTCAGCAATTTTGGAAGATCTAAGCCAGGCAGCAGCAGTGACTTCCTCACGCCTGGCCCGCAGTGAACCCCCGAGATCCATCCCAGAGGTGAACCTGGCCATTCCCTGGGATGCATCTCCCAGAAAGGCTGCTCTGGCAATCACCTGCTGCTTTCAGTGCAGGTGAGTTCTGAAGCCAGGCCAAGCACTGTGTGGGCACAGCAAGACAAGGGCTGTGCAGCCACCTGAGCTTACCAGCAAATGTCTGCTCAGCTCTGAGCTTGAGCTCAGAGGACCAGCTCTGGGACTTGGGGGCCTTTCTACGAATGATTCTGTTCTCACCAGGGATTGCTGCAGGGAGGGAGGTGGTGCAGGGATGAGCCAGGTCAGGCAAAACACGACTGTGCCATCGGCACTGCGGGACTGTGCGTGGTAAGGGACAGCACAAGGCACTGATTTCTCTCCCCACTGCCCCCAGGTCACCTGAAGCCACAGCCCACACACGGGTTTGCATCCATGCCATGTAGGATGAAGAAGAGCATGGACTGAACGACAAGAGAGACACCTTGCCCAGAAGGCAGCACAGATGTCACCAGGCAGTTCATACTGTTCTGCCCATGATTGTAGCATCAACAACTTCTCACTTCCATCAAGAAGGAAACATTGCTCTACTGCATAGCATGGGCTACACATTTAAAATACTGAAAGGGTAACACTTCTGCCCAGTAAAATGATGTAGGACATCTTATTCTCTTGCTTTGCTCTTGATTAAAAAACAAATAATAAAAATTCCCCAACAAAACAAATCCACATTTTCTTGTGCAACCTTTTAAAACAAAAAATTTGCATCTTACATTAGAAATGTGATGTCAGGAAACTCCCCAAATTCTACTTCTCAAAAGTAGTTTTCCTAAAAGTAGCATTTCCAATACATTCTTCTTTTTCTAATCTGAAACATTGACTGAGGAACCTAATAAGAAAGTAGTTGATAAGCCCCAGCAATTTTTATCCTGACAAGATATTCACTTTCTCTGCAAAGAAAATTCCCATTAACAATTACTAGGCAGTAGAATAATGAGATTTCAGGAGCTGCTCCACAGATCTCATTAAAACTGCCAACCTAGGATCACGTCATGCTCTATTTCAGAGCACTCACGAATGCTCAGCTCCTCTGGAAAGGCAGGGGTGAACCATTTGCCACAGGTACCTAAAAAAATCACAGAATTCCCAATCAGTGGCCATTGAGAAGATGTGGGCCCCAGTTCAATGGATTTTAAATTTCAGCTACTGAAATTTCAACATGTCATAACAATCAAACTGTGTGAAACAGAGAGCAGCAGGTTCCTAAGAAATATTAACGCCAAGTCTGATTGAGTAATGAAGGAAAATGCACACCTATGGGACTTTCCACAATTCTTATCAGTTCTCAAAAAACCCCCAAGAGACACACACATCTTCCAGTCTCTTTTTTTTCTGGGATGAACTTCCCAGCACTCTGGGGAGGAGGGAGAGAAGTGGGTGGAATAGAAAATCCCTTTTGAATGAAACATTGAATTAAATGCCAATGAAAAGATGATATTTAAAACACCCACTCACATATGGACGATCTGGGAAGGTCAGCCCACAGTGGTGCTCGATTCCCAGCCCAGTGCATAGAACAGCTTCCAGTTTTTCCTATCTGAGCACTGTTTTCCAGCAACTCAGTCCTCGTTATTCTATCTACCATTTCAACATTCCCCGTGACTCCCAAGGGACAGGGAGAGCTGGGAAGAGGTGATCTCCTAGGAAAAGAGGGAATATTGTGGCCGAAACCATAACTGCTAGGACAGAAAGAGGGATTTCTTGCTTACTGCACTTCAGTTTTTATGTGCCCTCCCAAGTGACAGCAGAGCTGTCGCTACAAGTGCGGCAGAGACATCGAATGCCCCAGCACTGGCAGTGCCAGTGTCTTTTGTGTAGATTAACACCACAAACTCCTTTGCTTTTCCGAGGCAGATTTTGTGACTTTTCTTGTCCAGAAGGCAAGTCCCAGGGTGATAAAAGCAGCCAGCTTGTCCTGCTAGCAACCCAGACACTGCCCCATCTCTGTAGCAGAGGGAAGCTTTTTCCCAACAGACCCTGCCTGGCTAAATCCTACTGTAGCAACCAGCTGGAGTCTGCATGTAAACAGCACACACATCTGAAAGCAGCTGGGCAGCTTGAGTGAAGGCTGGCATTCACCGCCAAGCCCTTGGAGCCCTGCTCAGGCACAAAAATTGTCTGCAGTGCAATCCTTGCAGTATGGAGCTCTCAGCTTTGTGATTGAGCCCAGTAGTAGTTCCCCTGAAGAATCCTAGATTAAACTGGTTGTGATGAAAAGATTCTGCTGATACACATCAATCCCTGACTTCAGTGTTAACATTCTTCCACCTGAGCAGAATTAGGTCAAGAAGTATATGGCATCACCTCAGAGGGAAAAGTGCAGGTTTATGGGGATTTGAGAACATTATTTTATACTGGCTGAAAATCTAGCCCTAAATATCTTACAAAATTTGGTAGAAAACTGCACAGACTGCTGCCAAGAGGGATACTCATTCCATGGCTTTAGAGGAAAGATAGAGGCAAATTTGGACCTATAACTTCCCCAGAATCATACAGTAGGGACCAGCAAGAGAAGTGCTGTATTTGAAATAGGCTCATACAGTGTGAAACACTCCCTCACACTCTCCCAGATAAAGTGAGAGGAGTTGCTCTTCCACCTCCCAGATCAAGCCTTGAACAAAGCAATTAATTTGAAAAGGGCAATTTGATTAGACTCAATTTTGCCTGGAGTAAAAAGCATCCATTAACAAACACCAGCTAATGAAAAGGTGCTCAGTTTCTCCTGGGCTTTCTGGCTACATCAGTTGGGAGCATACATGGTAATGGATTCATCAGAGCTGAAGGTGACAAGTTGGGGTTTAACTCAAGACACTGTAAACCTGGTATTTTTCAGACTTCACATAGGAAATAACCGCAAGATGCTCAGCTCTTGACAACACTGACAGCAAGAAGGGGTATATGGGGAAGTGACAGATACCTGTCTGTGTTCCTGCCACCCTGAACACTGTCCCAGTGCAGGAGCTGCCACACCAACAAAACCAGTGTTAAAGTCACCTCCAACAAACCAGGATAAAGCCATCAGTGGAAGCTGGGAGATACTGCCCTTGTGGGCAATACTCCCACAATCAGGCTACAACCAGATTGTCTCACTGGCTCAAATATCTAGAAAACTCACATCTTTATATTCAGGATGGCCTTACAGCCACAACTTCCTTTTACCTGTTTAAATGTGGTTTGTTAAATTTATTTGAGCAGCAGATGAGAGCCCTTCCTGGAGGACCACACAGACACAGCTACAGAAACGGGGTGAGATGAAGAGACATCACTGCTCTGTGCAGTGCGTGCTCTCCATCAAGGGTGCTGGCAAGTGCTCTGTACGTTCTAGCTCAGTGACTGTGTCCATATTCACCCACCCACACGGGCTCATACACTGCTCTGCAGTATTTTCTAGGCACAATCTGGTGATGAACAGCCCACATTGACACAGCCTGAGGGGCACAGCCACCAGGCACATGCTTGCACATTTAATCTGGCAGCAGAAGCAGCAGTGCCTCTTGGGACACCCAATACAGGGCCACAGGAGGGGAAAACCAGCTACCCAAATCACGTGGATGCCTTTGAGAGCATCTGTCAGTATTGCCATAGCACAGTATCTGCTGGTTCATGCACCAACAGACTCATTTAGCACTAAATGAGTAACATTTGGACTAACTCTAGCTGTTTGAGCCAAGCTTGCAAAGGACACCATTAACCATGGTACACACCACTGCTGCATGCCCCTATTGGGCTTGAGTTCATGGCAGCCCCCTTGGAAAAACGTGGAATATCTGCTTGTTGTGCAAATTGTAACAGTAGCCTTTGTGCCCTGCCTGTGTGGTAATGGAGCGTGTTTAAGCCACTGACAATGCTGAGTTCCTTGAAGTTGCTAATGGGTTAAAGCTGGGACATCTGGTGAAACACTAGCCTCAGCTGTTCCTCAAGTGACATCTTCTTGGGTCAAATTTATCTCTTCTTGCCAGTCCATCTGCTCACAGCCTGTCAATGATAAACACTTGAGAGCCACAGAGTGAGTGAGGCAGCAGACAGCAGTGAAGGACAGCATCTTGGACTCTAACTAGATAGTGATATGGGAGCAAAAATAGCCCCAGTGCTCTCTCCCTCCCAGTCATCTTCCTCCTGTTGTGCTCCAGGGTCAGGGTCAGGCCAGGGAAGCAGTGTGTGCCACACTGAATACAGAGCCTCGAGCTGGCCGCCTGAGGGCTAAGGACAGACTTGTTTGTTCCCTAAGGTAACAAGAAAAAAGCCAACACGCACAACTCAACACATTACTGTACTTGCTCGTCCTTCTAACGTCCCAGGGGAAAGGTTCACACCCTTTCTTCCAGCTGGTGAATGTTCATTGCCTTCTGCAAGGCACTCCAGAGCCTCCCAGTCTTTGCTGGCCACCCCTGGGCTGTCCTGCCCACATAGAACCAGCCCAGAGCCATGCAGCAAGAGGCACAGGGGAGCTGAAGGCTACCAGGGAAGGCACAGGAGAAATGTGCTTCTCAGTTTCTGAGGAGTTTGTACATTCAAGGTCCATTGCTTCCTTGCCCATGTCTCTAGGAAGGACACCTCTCTTCCAGAAGGCAGTGACCCTCACTGTAGACATGACTATAACACACACACACAACTCAAGAGCCCCAGGTCACCCCGCAGCCTGTAAAACAACAAGGTGGGGGTTGAACATGACCTTCCCCCACTGCTCCA
Organism: Coloeus monedula; assembly: GCF_965178545.1. NCBI lineage: Eukaryota > Metazoa > Chordata > Aves > Passeriformes > Corvidae > Coloeus > Coloeus monedula. The sequence continues at coordinate 15,829,668 of NC_138790.1, forward strand.
AGGGGATTATGTATCTGAGACCAGAATGGTATAAAACCCATCCAAAAGGGGATGTACTGCAAGGATTCATGGAGGCTGTGTGTGTGTGTGTGTGTGTGTGTGTGTGAGAGAGTGGGCAAGGAGTCACTTCATATTAAAGTACTCTGGGAAAAACAGATTAAGCTTTCCTTGGTATCAGCTGACCATCAACGACCTCTGAAGATGCATTAACCTGATGGGTCTGGTGAACAAATATTTTGGTTTAAAATGGGCAGACAAGCACAGTTTTGCCCCATGAGTTGCAAGGGTATATCCACAGTTAAACAAGCACTCTGTGCTCTTATGTCTTGCTACCACAGTGATGTCCTGCAGCTCGCGAGGATCACTTTCAAGCTGGCCCTTTTCTACGCAATGAGAAACTTCTACCTTGAGTCACTTGGATTCTTTCACAGCAGTGTCATAACACTGCACTGTGCTATTGCAATGCACCTGCTCGTGGCCCGATGCTGCCCCAAACACAGCAAGAAGACATCATCATGACCCCCATGAAGCAACAAGGCTTCTTGGCATGCTACGAATACCCTTGAAGAGAAAAAGCTCTTTCACACTGCCAGTGCTATGCAATTGCTCTAATGAGCCACACGACTCTAAGGAAAGCATTTGCCTTCTCCTTCACAGACTTCTCCATCCCCCCAATTAACTACATTACCATCATAACTAACCCCCTGTGCCTGGCGCGTGCTGGCAGCTGGCAGGGCCCACGTTTCAAGACGTGCTTGATGCTCTGCTGCACAGCAGATCGGGACACAGACATTTTAGTGTGCGTCAGACACCACATTTCTCCATCCTTGAAACTGATCCTGCCGGAGTGTGCTCTCTGCAGAGCCAGGACTTTAACCCGAGAGCGCAGCTGCATTTTTAAGTATCATGTTAATACAGTGTTGTGGTGGGGATTTTGTTCAAGGCAGGATGGCTCCACTCTGACCTTCGGCTCCAGAGGCACGCTTTAGAATTAAAACCTTTCTTCTTCTGTGACCCACCACTAATTTATCTCCCCTCATACAATAGTGTTATTCTAAAAACCATTTGCATTCTCATCTGCTAGTGTGCATGGCCCTTTGTACATGCCAGCAAAGGCCAAGAGAAGGACAGTGCGTACTCTGTTTTTAACCCAAGAAGTCTTTTATAGATGCATTAACTCAGAAAAGATAGGAAGACCTTGGTTTTGTCCATCTGGCATGGTGGTATCCCAGCTCTGAGCTTGGGGTCAGAGCCACAGATCAAGAAATTACATTAAACCAACAGTTGAGCCAAGCCAAAAGTTTCCTTGGGGACCCTGGATTCTGGTGAGGAGGGAGCAATGAGGATAGTGGCAAAGAAGAGCACCAGCAGCACTGGGAGCCTTCATCTGCTTCTGCTGCCACGTGTTCTTAATTCATCATGGCAAGTCCTCTCCTCGGCATGAGCTTGCTTCTGCTCCTGCACTGCCCCATCCAGCGGGCAGCAGGTAGCCTGGAAGCACTGAGTGTCCATGGGGCCTGCGTCGGTCTGACCATCCATCCCTGCTCTGCGTCCTCGGCACAGCCAGATCCACTCTGAGAAATGAGACTTCCTTATGCTTTTAATTGTGCTACCCTCTAGTGGCCAATGCCATCCCCTTGGAGCTCGGATATCCACTCCCGGCAGAGGAGAGGCTTTGGACGGCAAACCTTCAAAACCAGAAGCGATCTTAGAGCTGTGCAAGAGCGATTTGCACATTTGATAGGAGACAGAGACCTGGCAAGGCCAAACGCCAGCCCAGGCTCCACCACCCCGGCTCTGCTTTGGTCTTAGGAAGGGCAAGATCTCCCTGCTCAGGCTGAGAGGTCTTGACCAGAGCAGGGTGAAGCCAGCTCAGTATCAGGTGCTTGCAACTCGAAAAGCATCACTCTTGGCAGGCTCTCCCAGAGAATCCGCTTCCTTCCTTCTCCCTACTGTCTCACACCAGGCACTCCAGAAGCTTGGATGGCAGCAGAAACACTCAACATGTCAATAAAAATGGGTTAGAATTCAAGGAACGTCCTTGCAATTACCGAGATAATTGCTACATCTCAGAACCAAACATTACTTAATGGCGCTCAATTATCTTGTGGCAGGGCCTGCAATGGCAGCAACTAATTGCTTAACTAAAGACTTTCTTCTTTCCACCCTGTGTCAACATGCATTCATGCAATTAGGCCACTGGTGCAGGGAGGAAAGGAGATACCTGTTGTGAAAAGAGGGGTTAAGTGGCAGCCACAGCCATGTTCCAAAGCTCAGAGGACAGGTGTCTTGACTCAGACTTTATAAGGAAGTGAAGCAGAACCTCAAAGGCCCAGGAGGGAAAAAGATACAGGTTTTTGCTTCCTGTCTCTGAACAAAGACCTGAAATGACTGCTCAATGTGCCTGGTGCCCCTCTTAGAGGCTTCTAGTCCCCTCAGGCTCAGCTGTGTGTCAGTAGCCTTTCCACAGTTTATCAGTCTGCAGAGTTCACAGACACTAACAAAAAGAAAAAAACCAATCAACTAGCCTAAAAGCTAATAGAAGACTTCCCCTTGGTTACTTTCAAGCTTGTTGAAAACCTGCTTGTTGTTAATCTCTTTGCTAAGCATCTCTCATATGAAAGAGAAGCAAAGGGAAAATAGGTGCACTTTCCTCATTATTTGCCATTTCACCACGTCTTCACAATTCTCTATAGTATCTTCAGAACTCCCATGAGCAGAACCTTTCATTTTGCTTTGACACACAACTACTCCCTGTCCTTCAAGTTCCTGTCCCTTCTCCCTGGCTTTTTCAGCCTCTCTTTTACTTGAGGTGGAAACACAAGACCCCAGATCAGAGCATTACCCTTGTGAAAGCATCAGGTCCTGGTTTCTACCCCACACTGGTCATGGTTTGTTTGTTCCTCTGACCAGACAGGGCTCACCACAGAGCCAGCCCCAGGCCTTGTCTCCTGAACATTGGCTACCCTGGATCCAAGGGCTGTGCCTGTTCGGCTCGGCTCGTCCTTTCCAGACTCACATTTCTCAGACATGAATTCCCAAGGCTGTTTTCCTGTTCAGTTACCAGCTCAACTCCCTCCCTTTGAAGCCCCTCCTCAGTACTCTTAAGGACAATTTTTTTTCTGCCATTCATCATAGTTTCCACAGAAGCAATAAACAAACTAGGGTTGACTGTCCAGCTCAGAGCCCTCTTTGGGGGCCTTCAGTTTGATGTAAAACTGTCTGTTCTCATCCTGGTTTTGTATGTTTGACTGTTAAATTACAGTCACAGTTTACTTGCATCCTTTCAGTTACTTAACAGCCCTATGAAGATTTGAGACAAAGGCTTTAGGGCCCCAGGTTTTATCTTTCAAATCTCCATTTTCCTCTTTGCTACATTAGCAGCTTCCACAAGCTAAAGGACACAGTCTTCTCTCCAGAACCCCACACTAGTTTGTCCTCATTTCTCCCCATCATTTAAGTCCTGTGCGTGTTCTTAGGACTTGTATTCCAGTTACAAACCAAGAAAGGGGACAAGACCAGTAGGGTACTAAGATCCTGTGGACTCAAACTGGTCACTTGGAAGAATCACGACCCAGCAAGGGAATAGTTAACATTCCCTCAGACAGAGGCAGTTTCACAGCACACAGTTCAGTTTGCTAGCAACACACCCTCTCCATTTTCACACGCGTGCACATGGGCTAATTGTTTCACAGGAATAACCTCACCTGCAATTAGCCACTGTTTTAAGTCTTTGATCTCTATAACTCTCCAGAGGACAGCAAGATTCCCACATGAAAGTGCTTTATTATTTTATTCCACATTTGGGAGTGACCCTATGCTCCTGGATTTATTAAAAAAAGGTCCTTACCTGATCTCAGAGATCCCCATTGAGCTGAGGGAGGCTGTTGCAAGGGGAAAAGCTCCCTTTGGGAGATGGTTCTCCCAGGTGTTACGGCTAAGTAAGTACAGCCCCTACCTGATGGCCTTCACCTGCTCTCTGAGCAGACTGTTGCTCTGCCAGCATCAAACCCATCCCGGAGATGGACTTTCTGGGGACGTGTCTTGTCTTGCTGATTCACTTCCTAGGGTAAATTTATTTCTTTGAGCTATTGTCCAATTCACAGTTAAGAACCAGCACACAATGTCCCTTTCCAGGGAGCTTACCTTAGCCAACAGAGAGGAGACACCTATATCTGATCCTGTAGCTGAGGCCAGAGGGTGCACACAGCTCCTGAAGAGCCGGTTGCCAGATTCTGCCTGCCTGTTTTTCCAGGGAAAGGGATGGGGCAGAGCAGGTAGCTCAGAGGCCCAAGCCATAGGTCTGGTCCCAAAGAAAACAAAAAGTCCGGGCTTCAAGGCTCTTAATTAACTCTATTAGAGTGATAATCATGGCCTGCCCAACCCCAGGGGAATGGAAAAAACCCTCCTGTGTGAGATGCATATAAAGGTACTGGACTGAAACGTGAATATTTTTACCCACTGTCAGCGGTTAGAAGGCAGTGGGGGGTGGGAGGATGGTGAGAAGAAAAGATCCTCAGTTCAAGGAGATTCTGGTTTAGCACCAACACGTAGGAAACAACCTAGAAGTCAAAGAGATTTCTGTGAAGTGTATTTGCTTTTTGCAGGGCTGCTTTCAAAACATCTGAAAAATTTAGACTGTATCCTTTACAGTTCATTAGTGCACAGTAAAATATGCCCCTAACCACTTCCTTTTTGTCTTTTTTTTTTTTTTAAATTAGATGTGGCTTAAAAATAAATCTCTCACATTTCCTAGCAAAAGAGCAGGTAGGACAGTGCTTTAAGAGAGCCAGCACTGCTTCCATGCCTCTGTGCAAGAGCTGGGCTCCAGTGATGGGGCTCTTTTCACCTCACAGGGATGTGCTTCCAGAAACCGGTTCAAGGGAGTGGGAGAGGTGCCTGGTTCCCACAGCTACCAGAGTCCATTCAGTGGCTGGTACTGCAGCTTCATAGAATCATTGAATATACTAATGTGGAAAGGACTCAGGAGGATCATGAAAGTCCAGTTCCTGGCCCTGCACAGGATAGCCCCAAGTTCTGTCCCTTGGGAGCCTCCTCCTCCTTTGGATATGAAGAGACCTTATGGGAGTCAGGGCAAAGCCACCCCTCATGAGCAGCACTCCTGGGCTGGTGTGAAAGGACACAGCAAGAGGCAGGAGCTACTCTTACCACTCAAACTGTGTGGGTTTGGAGTTTCAGACATAGCACCATGAAGATGCATAATTAGAGCACCCCAGAAGCTGCTTTAAATCATGAAATCAGCTTAATTTGCCTGCTGCCTTTGGAAGGAAGAGAAACTTCACACCACCTTTTTCCATCTGAGCCTGCAGGCAGGAGATTCTGACCCCAGCCAGTCAGTGGGATCAGGACAGCTTTTTCCCTGCCTCATGCAGTTGTGGACCCCCAGCACATGCTGATAAAGGAGGTTTTAGAAGACAGCCCAAAGTGCAGTGCTCTCAGGGTGCAGACCTACTGGGCTCCCCTGGCTCTGCATTTAGTAGCAGCTTCTCCTGCCAGCTTCCCACCGGTGCAGTGTTCTTGAGTTTAAGCACACGGCACATAAGTAGCACCAAATTCAAAAATCTTTTCCCCACTAAGCACCCAGCTCAACCCAGGGTCTCAGCCCTGAAATGTCTCTTTCATCTTTGGTTGTAAAACCTACAGTGTCAGCTCATCACTTATAAAAGCCTCGTATCACTCTGAAGTGTGGTTTGCCCCAGTTATAAAAAAACCCCCACAATCACAAATAATGTATACTCAAAATGGTCAGTTAAAGGTTGGCTTTCCTTTCTGGCTTCTTCACTTTCAGGCAACACGCACTTCACCCTTTCAAACTCTTCTTTGCTAATCTGGGAACTAGAATTTCACTTTGATGTAAATGAACACTGAGATGAGGGCAGAGAAGTACACATGACTGACTGGCCCTGGCTTAATGAACAACCATTCCCCAGCTGAACCACAGGCTCATCACCCTCTCACCCTGACCTGACAGCTTAGTTCAGCTGATGGTCCAGCCACTCTGCACCAGGAGAAGCATGTTACTGTCACAGCCTGGACCCTCTGTCACGCTTACAAAGCTAGCATGCTAAGGGGGAAAGGAAGGAAAGGGTAAGTAATATGAATTTCCCAATTAAAAATCACTGCATCATGACACTCAAATGCAGACATTATTTCCAGCTTTAAGCCTAAAAAGCCTGTGGGATATGAACCCTTCTTCATTGGTGTTACTGCATCTCACTGAGGGCAGACCTTGTCAGCCCTTTCATCATCTCCTTTCATCTCACAGGCCCCTTACCTTCCCACGTGACTGGAAAAAGTCAGAAAATCATGGTCTGTGCTGCTCTGGTACCTGCGGGTACCATTCAATAACAGGTGCTGCAAGCACAGGGCTGCTCCTGCCCTCAGTCTCATGCCAGAAGCCTGTCAGGCAGCTGCTCTGCCAAACTGTACCCTGCTTAACAGAGGACAGTGCTTGCCGTTCTCCTCCTCCTCCTCCACTGGGAGCTCTTATTTCTCACCTCCCACTGCAACACTTTTCAGAGAGTATATCCTTCACCTCTAGCTCAGTGTCCCTTTCCCCAGACTGGAAAGTCACTGATGATGGGGGTGGGAGGTGGCAGCTTGTTCTCAGCTCATTAATCTATTACAAATCTCTGCACCAGGCTAGCTGCCTCCAGTCCTCATTCATTTTCAAGCACAAAGGATGTTTGTGTTTGATTGGATATGCTGGATAAATGATTCCAAGCTGTGAATTTCATTTCATGACTAATCACAGGCACGGGTTGAAATCCTGTGCATGAAGTTGACAAATAAACTTCCATTGACCTCCATGGCAAGGTGGGACACTGGTCACCGTGAAATAAATAATAATGTAAATTAGATCATAGCAGTCTCAGGGAGGGGATATGCAAGAAGACATCATTCACATCATCCTTATCTTTGCTCCTGGTCTGTGGATTCACATATGAAGGGGATACTTGCTTTCCTGTATTACTAGTATCTGTGGAACAGAAACACATAATTAAGGAGCCTCACAGTCCCAGCTCAGGCAAACCCCAGAAGCTTCTAAACCAGCTCCAAGATGGTCTTAGAACATCAGTCAGACCTTTCAGCTTTGCTGGTAGCTTTGATATCCCTATGGATAAGGGATGCTTCTCCTCTGGGCACAGAGAAGTCTCTGCCTACCTCCAGCAGAAAGCTTTCCCATGGGGCTCACACCATCCCTGGAAGTGTCACTGCAGGGCTTAGGGCTGGTGGCACAGCTTCAGCACTCTTCATTTTCCAGCAGAGGAGATGACTCAGACTCCTTTTCCAAGGATGTAAAGGGTCACCCCTCCAAACTGGCAAATTAGTCAGGTGCTCAACATGGAATTCCTCCCAGGAATCAGGAGAACCAAAAATCCCATTTAATTTCTTATTCTTTTTTCTTAAATGCTAGGATTGTGCAGTAGGGTCTAGATGTGTATGCCTGGCTCTTTTTTCACAAAGGCCCCAAACCCCAAAGTCAGACCAGGGAAATCAGTAACAGATTTCAGAAAGTTTCTCTCAGCACCTCTACTGTGCCCAGGCAGGCTGGAGTGAGAGTTGTGCAGTCCTGTATAAAAAGAGCTGGCAGTTCCCAGCCCAGCCCTGTAGTACAGCATCTTCTTTGAACAAAGCCCCTATATCACATATAACATCACAAAGGAGAGAGGGGGGAGAAAGAAAAGGGAGGTGAAACGCATGACGGGAGGAACAGAGAAGACAGAAGGACACACAGTCATGACCTGTGCTTGTTACTAGTGCAGCAATACACATCTGCACTTCACAGCTTGTGGTCTGTGCTCTGGAGCTGCTGAAGGTCTAATGGCTTCTCCCACTGCTGTGCCATGATGTGACATGTCCTTGTCTGGGCATTACGGGCCTAGGAGGAAACTTTAAGGGAAAAGCTGCTCAGCATTAACTGTGCTCAGCAGGGCAGCCTGGGCATCGCCTCCCTGACTGAATGATGAATGGCCTCAGCACTGCAACATCCACAAAAATGCACTTGTCTGAATCTCTCCACAGCACCTCACTGGCCTCCAGAACCTAATTCCTGAAATTAGGTACTAGGGCAGAGGTTTTTGGTTTCCAAACCAGACAATGTGCTGGAGAATGGCCAGAGGCTGTGGGTACACTGAGCGAGGGTGAGGTAATTTGGGGGGAAGCTTTCTGCCTACAGGGAGAGCAGGATGCGTGAGAGCAAGTCTACAGCTCTCAGCTGGAGCAAAAATTACTGGCAGATTATCATCTTGATAGCAAGATTTAGTGCAAGGAGGGCCAGGCCAGGTGAGTCACCCTGCTGCTGCTGCCAGTGGTTGGGGCTGCTGATGGCTGTGATAACCCAAAGAGCACGGAGTGGGGACCGGCAGGGAGATTGCCAGGTTAGTTATGGAGCTGGGCAGTCTGGAATGTCAGCAGCTGCTGCCTGTGCCCCTTCATGCCACCAGATACTGGAGAGGACAGAGCACAGGGCCCGAGACATGTCAGCTTTTGCTACTTGTTACTCGGGTGGGCTGCGCCCTGCGCATGGCACAGCCCATCCTATCCCAGGAATTGGGTGCGGAAGCAGATTTCGCTCCACCGCAAGCTCCACCTCTGGGGGTGCACATGAGGAGCTGAACATCTCCCAACCCCAACAAGGCAACAGCTGAACTTGGCTCACTGAACCATGGTCAAGCACCAGGGACTAAAACCTGTGGCCAAGCTTCTGGGCAAGCCCAGATCAAAGATCTTGAAGAACTAAAGCAGAAGGGAAGAAATTCCCCAAAACAAGAAACAGCCTCTCTGGTTATCTCTGAGAGCACCAGGCCCTGATGAGACAGGAAGGTCTGGGCTCTGCCATCTTCAATTCAGTCATTTGCCACAGCAGATGAATGAGCTCAGATACCTGTCCTTTACTTCAGAGTTTGCACACCCAGCACCTCACCCATCTCAGCAGGCAGTGTCACATCAGGTATCGTTTTGACACCGTGGTCTCTTACCCTTTCTCTGTGCAGGTCTAATTTGAACGGGGATGGGCTCCCAAACAGTCCTGCTCAGTCTATTAGCCAGGGATCACGTTGCACCGGAGGGTGTGGAGAGGCCCTTGACACCAAAATGTTTTGACAATCGAACATCCCCAAGCAACTCTAGGCACAGCACAGCTGATGCACGGGTGGCCAAAGCAGCTTTGAGCTGTCTAGAGCCACAGACACATAACAGAGCTCAGCAAATCCTTCCTGAGAAGTGGTGTGAACTCTTGGGTTACTGCTACACGCAAAGCCAGCTGTCCTCTCTGCACACCCAGTGCCACCTATGCTGATGGGAGCCCCAGTCTGTGCAAGCTGAGATGCTGGTGCACGCTGGTGCTGCTTGACTGCTCAGTTTTCAGGAGCCACATACACCCTACAGAGCACAAGGAAAGCCACCACCCTCCACAGGCCCTTCCACACAGCCAGCACTGCACCTGCCAGCCCTTCCTGCAGCAGAGAGAAACAGAGACTGCAGATACTGCTGAACAGTCCCTGCAGGCATGAGGCTCCACAGGCTCACCACTGTAACCAGTAAGGGATGGAAGGTTCAGGCTCTCTGGCTAACACTACTGCATCTCCTGCTTAAGAGCAAAGATAGTGGCTGCCCCTGCTTTGCACTGGGGGGTCTCTCCCCCATGGATGCACTCTAAGCCCAAACGCATTATCCTCTTGCTGGGGCTCCCATCTTCCTGTTGCTCCAGGTGGAAGTGGTGACTGGATGTGATGAGGTGCTACTTGGCCTGAAAAACCTTTAGATGTTGCAATTCTTTGCTCAGGGGCTGCAGCTGGTCTAGATTAGATTATACTGGGCCAACCAGAGAGATTTTTGCTGCGTTTCTTCAGCACATGCTAACCACAAATCATGAAGCAGCAAGAAGACCTAAAAAATGTTCACATCTGAAATGCTTTCTCACAAAGCAAGTCCAATTAACAAAAAGTCCCATGAGGTCAAAAGAGAAATGAAAAGTAATCGCTGGGGTCGGAGGTCGTACAGTGCACTGAGTATTGAAATTACTCACCCTGCTACAGTCCAGCTGCAAGACTTTCTGTTTGCTTTGCCCTCATTTTTGGGTGGTTTACAGTGATTGTAATGATAAATTAAACTCCTACACTAGGAAATAGCTGGTGGCAATGGAAGTGGGGTAATTTCATAAGTTAACTGTGACAGACCAATATGAGAAACATTATGATCCAATTTTGGTTTAAATTTAGAGACAAAAGTACACCTCAGTGCTTATTTTGTCAAAATGGCTTATTAAGCTCAAGAACATATTTTGCATCCCTATTTCCCCTGCTGCACAGTGGAATATGATGCTGTGCACTCTGCTTGTCATAGCTCAGATCCTGTCTTACATTTCTGTAATGCCTTGCGTGCTGGAGAGTTTTGGCATGCTTCACAAACTGCTGTATACATGGCCAGAATCAGACACACAGCCACTTCTGGGGTGGAAGGCAGCAAGAACTGCGTGTGCTGCACTGGGGGGAATAAGATTCTGTCCCGGAAGAGATGCTTTTGCATAGCATGTCATTAATGTCAATCTCTGAACACCCAGCAAGCTCCTGGCTACAAGTTTAGCAGCATCTCAAGGACTGGAAATTTTACTGCTGGGATGTGAACCTGTAGTTCCAGGCAATCTATTTATGCCTAACCTGCTAGGCTGTCAGTAGCTGTTTTCATCACTTACATACACTACAGAACAATAATAGATAAATATCAATGTATATCTCAGCCTCCTGCACCTTTTGGAAGGGGTTATGTCTTCTCAAAGGATGCTTTTGAGAAAGGAACCGACACCAGGTGGAAAAGGAGTCAAGTTGCCAGAAAAAGAGTAGTCATGTCTCTCTTCTTTTCATTGCCCTGCAATGCAAAAAGGAGGCACATCATGAAGGTTAGGAGAGCAAAGGTGGAGAAGGAAGGAGGACATGGCTTGGGCTGTGATTCTCACTGAGCTGCATGAGCTGCATGAGCTGTAGAGATTGAAGAGTGCATGGCAGCAAAGGTGTGACACAGGTTCTGTTCTCCCAGTGCCTCCTGCAGCACTCAGGGTCCTGCACATCCCTCCCTGGTTGAAGAGAGAGCAGTGTAACAACTCAACTGACTGTCAAACAGTGAGAGTTCAGTGCCTGGAGCTGACGTGTCCCCACTGAACATGCTCCTTAATTCAGGCTCCTAATCCTATTCCCATATTAAATGCCAGATTCCAGGCATCCTGCAGCTTCCATGACACCTACCTGGAGCCACTTGCCATAGCCTACCTGCTCATCTCCATCCCCTTTCCCAAAATCCTGGATGCCAAAAGCGTGTCCTGGCAGTCAGAGAGGTTCCAGCAAGGTTCTTCTTGAGGTACCTTCTTGTTGCCTTCCAGCACTTGGGAAGGCACCAGTGAAAAGGCAGGTGATGCTGAGCAGATTGGAAGTTGAACAAGGGCACCTGTGACCTGCCCACAGTGCTGCTACCAGCTTCTTCCTCAACTGGGTATTAGTTTACTCGTTTTGATTTTAAACAGGCCTAAAAATTGGCTACTCGTAAGGAAGGAGAGGAAAAACTCCCTTTTTCCATGCCACCCCTTTTTAACATCCTCCTGGAGCTACATGCAGAGAATGATGCCCCTTTCTTCCTGCACGCTAAGGAGGTACAGAGGAAAGAGCAGTGCCTGGGGCCCTGAGCACTGCCTGGGGCACCAGCTGGCAGCTGAAGGAGACCTGGTTTGCAGCCACACACCCAAGTGCTGAGGTGTGTGTCCTACCTCAGCCTGAATCACAGCTGCCAGCGGGAGTGAACACCTGGGTTTGCAGGGAGCACTGCCTTCAGCTGCACCCAGCTCCTTGTGCATGGGAAACCACAGCCCTGGGTATGGTGTAGCTGAAACTTGGGTGAGCGTCTTTAAGCAGTGAGCAGACTACTGCTATTTTTTAGAAGGCATTTCCATTTCAGTGGGGTAGAGGTTAACAAGTGGCTGGCTATAAAATGGGATCTAACATACTGAAAATTTGATTGCTGCTGACACACAATAGCCCTGAACCATTTGATCCATCCCTGGTTCCCAGTGGCCATGAGGACACAACAGCCTCCCAAAACATTCAACTAAATATTCTGCATGCAGGGCCGCAGGGTGTTGGGTACCCCACTAGCTGGAGTTTGCTGGAATGTTAACTTAATTTCCTAAGCACTGATGTAGGAATGAGAGGCTACTGGCAAGCCAATGGACCAGCCTGTCTTTATAAGGTGCTGTGGCTGAACAGGGCTGAGGCTTCACCTCCAAAGCCAGTGTCTGGATAATGAGCTTGAAATCAGCAAACAGAAGAAAATCAAACTCATTCCAGGCTCTGCCTTTCCTTGCCACCATGCACCATCCCAGACGCTTCCTGTTCCTCAACAGCATCTTCCACCTTGAGACATTTGAGACAGCGTTTCCCTTCATCTCAAAAAGCAGCATGTGGGGAAGAGAGACAACAAAGCTCTGGTATCTCAGAGCCACATCTCTGCCTTGTGTATTTCTGTGCAGTGCCAAAAACCATCGGGATGGGCAGCCCTGGGGTAGCCACTATCTCCAGCCCTGCCTCTCCTCCCTGACCACAGGCAAACGCAGCTCTACGTTGGACCAAGATCTTGTACCAGCCTCCAACGTCATTTGTTCCATCACCTGGACCTGTTGTTTTCAAATGAAGGGGCCAAGGGATATATTTGTTGATGGTATGTATGTTGGTTACTACCAGGACTGCGGTTTTAAGGATTTTCCACATATCGTGTGTCCTGTGTCCGTCCACGTTGCAGTGCAGTGACCCAGACACAACACTGACAGCTGCAGGGTAAATAAATAAAAACAGAGTATTTTGATCTTGGAAGGGGAGGTGGTTTGGAGGGAAAGGGGGGGCCACGGTGTCAGCAGCCAGAACAGGGTGGCCACAGCTGTGATGGGAACAGATGCGGCACAGGGAGCGGGAGCAGGGAATAAAGTTCTGCAAATGCAAGCAATGCTGGAGAGTCTTTGAGAATGGCATGCATATTTGGGACAGGTGGGAAGTGTTTACATTGAAATAAGAAGGATGATGGCCTGGCAGAATGCTGGTCATGTTACCTGTGACCCAAACTGACCACCCACAGCTCTCATGGGCCCAGAACATCTGAGACCACCATTTCTTTGTCACAGCAGAGCCCACTGAATGCCTGTAGGGACCTGTGCAGTGGTAGGGCTGCTGCTGCTTGTAGGTGTTTTGTCCCTCTCACAAGCAAGCTGATGTTGCTTCTAAGCCGGCCTTTATCCCAGCCTAGCTTGTGGTGGGTCTCTGTAGGACCCCTGTGGAAGCCTTGAACCAGGCAGGTACAAGGCAATATCAAGACCTGAGCCAGCAAACCTGCCAGTGTGGTCTCCAGCACAGCTGGAGCACAGCTGGCAGTGCCCAAAGACACATATCTGACTCACCCCAAACAACAGCTCTGCCATGGCCGGGTCCCAAACTGGTTACATTGGTTTACTGGCTTTGGTGCTTGGTTTTTGTTTTGGTTGTTTTGCTTGTGTTTTTTTGGTTGGTTGTTTTTTTGTAAGTCTAGCAGAAGTTATTTCTCAACCAATGTTTAAATGACGAGACAACTAGAGTTGCATACCTTTCAAACTCTCAGAAGCAGCCCAGCTGCCAGGAGGAGCTCAGTGAGGCTCTTGCAAAGCAGGTATCCTGCTGCTGGCTGCTGCCTGGCTGAAGTGCCATCTGGGTATAAAGCAGGTGTGCTGTGTGCTCTCTCTGCTGATGGTCATTAAAGACAGAGGTTGTGGGGCTTGTTGCAGAGGATCTTTGCAATGCTTCACTGAATTTCGTCCATCCAAAAGACTCATCACAACAAATGATGTGAACAAAATCCTTCTTTTCTTCTGGCCCTTTATACCCTTTCCATAAAACATTAAGGGCTGGGTTTTTCAAGAACCCTAGAGGCACATGTGTCCCCATTTAAAGTTAGTGAGGGCTGGGAACTCATCTCCCTAAGGTGCTCTTGAAACCCCAGCTAAAGGGGTTGAGCTGAGCCCAGTAAAGGCAGACAGCATGGCTCTGTCACACCTGCATTACACAAGGGTGGCAAGGAGACTTGTCCAAGGTCATTTTATGCAGTGCACTGAAGAGTAGAGGCCAGAGGATCCATCTCCTAAGCCTCTGGTCTGCCTCCAAGCTTCCCTTTTGCTCCTGGCTCCTCGCTGACTTGCGTGACCCACGGGAGAAGGAATCCTCCTGACTGCAGCTATGTCACAGGAGGATGCTCAAAGGCAGCTTGCAAGAAAGTTTGAGCGTTTCCAGTCAAGCTTCAGAAAGGCTCACAAACACAAAGTCATGTTGAGAGACATTCCCTGCATTTATTCACACCCTAGCCCCTAGATAAAAATAGCTTTGTATGTTAAGTTTAGGACCAGTGGATAGCAAGGGATTATCACAAAAGGACAGCAAGGCAGTCAAAAAGAGCCTGAGGGACATTTTGTACAATTTCCATGAAGAGAATAATTAATTCAAACTCTGTACAGACAGCTCTGGGAGTGTCCACTCTGGAGATGTTCAAAGAGTCCTTTGCTGCTTTGGGCTCACCTTAAATTGTGTCCTAAAAACCACTTCAGCTATGCATTTCTTTTCAGTTATACAGAGTGCTTGAATGCCAAGGGGATCAGAGAAAACTTTGTTATTAAAGAGCTGCAAGACTTTAACAAGGTACACAGTCATTAGAAAGTTGTTGAGTCATGAAAATACTCTCAATAATTTGAAATTAATGTTTAGTGTGTGTTGTACTATAAAAATGCTTAGATGTTGTGGCCATGGATACTAAAGAAAAGCCTTAAGGCCACGACTACGCGAGCAAGTTACCGCAAGGTGAGCGAGGGTGTAATTTCAGAGCACACCACTTACAATAAGGTAACTTCCCTTTTTCCAGCTCTTGTCCTGGGACCAGGGGAGGTGGTTAAGTCCTTGCTGAACATGGCACAGGCTGCCTTTTGAAGGCTGTTGGCTGAGGGTGTGCACGTGGCTGGCTACAGCAGAACAGATAAGGTGCAGTAAATCTGTGCAATAACTGATCTAATCTTTTAGTAACTTTGCTCTCCAGCACAGATGCAAGGATGGATGGATGATGTGTAGCAGCCAATGCCATAAGAATGGACACAATCAGATAATTAAGAAGGTAAATAGAAACAGCTAGAACTTAATGTGATGATTCTGTTTCATAAGAACAAATATATATATTAATAAATGCTTGCAAATAACAAGCAGGGCTCTAGTTTCCCTATACCAGTGGCTCTCTTGACAAGGCAGGGAAAAATGACAAACTAACAAGTGTTTCCTTCCCTCCTTTCTTTTCCAGAAAAACACAATTATCTGAATTCAGACTGCTTCTGGTAATCTGTCCTTTCTTTTCCATCTTTGGCAAAGCAAAGTTGCAGGTTATCCTGGAGATTTTTATCTTCAACACAGTAATGATCATTGCTTCTTTCTTTTCTTCTCATGTCAGTGTCTCAAGAGTTAAACTACCTGGAAGAAGGGGATTTTAGTAGAAGATCTGGAATGGTGAACATTATCAGCAGTGTTAATCTGTCACATCTTTCCTGGACTGTACATACCACGCTCCATCACTCTGGCATGTCATGGCCTGCATTGTTAAAAGATGTGCTGAAGCTGTAGCCAGCCAGAGTTTGGCATCTCAGTGAACCTTCTGATCCAAGAAAATACAGGAAGGAGAAAATAATAGTGCCATTTTCAAAAAGAAAAAACCCTACACAGACCAACCCACCTTATAAAAATCAACCAAAACTAACTCCAAACTTCTAAGCAAGTACTAAAATAGAATTTTTCAAACACAACTTTAGAACAAACCAGTTTGAATTAAAGGTGAGCTAGACCCTTGCACATCACTAAGAGGTGCCAGATGGCTCAAAATCTAGAGTGTTTCTCTGTCATTTTTCTCTCATATTCAGACACATACAAACTAAAAAAAAAAAAAATAAAGTATTTGTTTTCCTGGTTCCCATTTCCCACTTCTGGAAAGAACCCGGCCAGCAGCCAGGCTGGCCTGAAAACATCCCATGTTATCTGAGCTTGGAAATGCAGCAGACTCAAGCTGGAGCAGTTCTTGGAGTTGACTTGGAGAGTCCACACCCCAGTGCAGACACTGGACTGCAGACACCAGATGAGAGGGAAGGCTCTTGGCGCTTCTGTTGTTGTTGAGCTCCTGCAAAGGAGCTAGTGAGAGGAAAAATGTTCTGGATAGCATAAAAAAACTCTCACAGGAATGGATGATCTCACTTGTCCACACACACACACCCAGATGCACAAATATATATAATTAACTGGAAAATACTGTGTGGTACAAAGGTTTCTTCAGCTTGGGATCATCACAGTTGGGTTAGTTAAGGTTGGTAGAGCCATAACAAAGATTACTTCCCACACATCTCCTGCTAAGAGCCCTTCTACCACATCACAGCATTTTAGTAGGCATTTATATCTGTTGATAGGTACCTCTATGCTTTTCACACAGAGAAAACTAGGCATGTGATACAATTATTAAATGTACATGTAATAGCCCATCTAGTCATCAGTGGAACAGATGGGCTCTATGCACACACATGCTCTTATGTAGACAGACTGTGGACCCCTTTAAATGGTCACAGGGGTGTATAAGAGACAGGACACAAAAAGACTGTGCTGTTTGAATACCATGAAGAATAAAAACAAAAGAAGGAATAAAATCAAAAGAAGGAATGAAACCAAAAGCTACCGAAGGCAGATCCACAGGTTTTGCCCCTGTGCATGGCATCTGTGGTGGAACAAAGGGAGGGCCACTGGTGGTACTGTGGGATTTTGGGGTTTCTTAAGCAGCCCCCTGACAACCTGGACACAGTTCCAAAAAGCAGCTCAACTTACAGACACAAGTTATCAGTTTCAAAGGTCACAAAACATCTTCTGCACCTCTTTCCCCATTTCCTAGACAGTGCTTGCTAAGGGACACAGCAGAGTGCTCCTCAGAGCATGGCTGAGACCTTCCCAGCTCACCAAAGCAGCAAAGGCATTGCCATGCATTTCTGGGCTGCCATATTACATGACAAACAAGTCCTTGCTCTATTCTGTTCCAAAGATGTTATACACATGTATATATATATATACACAAATATATATATTTTTTTTTTAATCTGGGCTTGTTTTTATTTAAATGAAACACATATGCTTCTATTTGTTTTGTTGTT
Source organism: Coloeus monedula (assembly GCF_965178545.1). Taxonomy (NCBI): domain Eukaryota; kingdom Metazoa; phylum Chordata; class Aves; order Passeriformes; family Corvidae; genus Coloeus; species Coloeus monedula. The sequence goes on from NC_138790.1 coordinate 15,846,910, forward strand.
TGGTTGAGGGGTTTGGGTTTTTTTGCCGTTTTGTTTTTTTATGGGAGGGGGCAATTTGTTTAGGTTTTTGTTTTGTTTTAGGAAAAGCTATTAAGCATTCCCACATACTTTCCACTCATGCTGAAGATGAAATTGTGTCCTTGAATACAGCTAGTGGTATCCATTGTTTCCACCTCGGAGGTGCACGTGGGCATCCTCAGCTCTGTCCAGGCCATTCTTCATCCTCAGGAGCTGAAGCATGAGAGCAAAATCGAACCTTTTCCTTGCAAAAATCCCACACAACATCTCTTAGAACTTTGCGAGAACCAAAACTATCTTCATAAAACAAAGAACGAGTGGGAGAACAAGAAAGGAGCTGTGTTACCTCTGCTTTGATAACTCCAGAAGCCACTTCATGTTTGTAGCATTAACTGGAAACAGTTGACTGCTTCTGTTGTTTGTCTCACACTGAAGAAGTAGGACAGTGTTTCTCAGCAGGAAGGGCTGTCTGGATCCCAGGCAAAGAGGGCTCAGGAACACCAGCCCTCAAATGACCCAACCACTCGCTCATCCTGATCCTTCACACATTGAAGAAAACTCACCACCACAGCTGCAGATTTCCATCCAGCTTCCCCACAAAACAGTTAACGTAATCCCTAAGCAGAGATACTAATGTGAGAAGCCAAGAACGGTTATTTTTTAGGTAACAAGAATGCCCCAAATTTCACTGCTGTTACATAACTTTTAGCTTCTTGTTCCAAGCCCCAAGCTACTGAAAAGCTTCTCTGTTTTTTAAGACTACAGGTCATTCCTTTCTCTGTGTCCAAGCTGCTCTTCCAATATATTTTTAAACTGTATGCTTGTTTCCAGTGAGTGGACTCCAAGTGACAGGAAAAACTCTGTAAGAGAGATTGTCTTCTTGCCTATAAATCTTAATTTGAAAAGAGACAGTATTTTTGGAATTCAAGGCCTAAGGTTTTTTCTCTGCAATATTTTTCTTCTGCCACTTACAGAAACACACTGTCTCTAGAAGGAAGTTACTTGATCAACTCTAAACTGAAGCAGGAGGCACAAGGCAAAAATCTCCTGTCTAACCCACATTTCTTGGATGGAGGAGGTATTTTCTTTTACGCTGTTCAGGACTTTATTCCTTTGTCTACATCCAGGTGTGCAGGATTTCTTGTAGGGATGCTACATCTCCCTAAATACAATACAGCACAAGTTTTTGGTTGTCTGGTCTCACTCTAAAATGCCCTAGGATGTCAGTGCTTCACCTAATCCTAAATCAGGAGCAATAGCCCTCATGGTACAGACAACTCAGAGACGCTTTGAAGTTCATGTATCCATTTTAAGAGTCTTGACCAAAACATTATTTATTACAGGTTACTCAACAACAGCAACAAATATAAACTTGCAAGAATGGATTGAGAGTGTCAAAGGCAGAAAAATCCTACCCCAAAGGCTTGTTCTTTATACAAACTGGACGGAAAGAAACAGCACAACACAATGATGAGAAGCTCAGAAAATGGCTTAACATCTCAGACAGTGGACAGATTTCAGATGGGTGAAAACATACTCCTAAAGCCAGCTTCTGACCCCAATGGCTTCTTGCCTCCATCCTCTGATTTATATACTGCTGCTCTGATGGACTGGCTGTTAGAGCTCCTGCTGAATGCCGTGCCTGTCACCAGGATCTGGAAGCAGCCCAAAACTGGAGAGCAGCTAGCAGGCCCCCCGCCACACAGTTAAAAGCCACTTAAAATCTCCCCTCTTTTTCGAAGCCTGGTGCAGTGGGCTTTTCTTTGCTGAGGGATCCAACTTACCCCCAGCACAGTAGGTGATATCATGGTCTCATGCTTGGGCAAAGGAGATACCAAGATATTTGGGGACTTTGTGTGTAACTGATGGTAGCTCTGACTTCCTAGAGAGAGGAGATACAATCTTTGCTCAGCACTGTGCCCAGCTGGTTGCACTGACCACACTGAGGCACACTTCCAGGTGTACAATTCATTATAAGATGAAGAGGGAAATATAAAAATTCAAGATGGAGCACTGACTTGATAGCTGGATGCTCCTTTCTCAACCCCAGAAGCAGCAGAAGACCTGGAAGACACACAGACAAGTACAGAACAAATCAGCTTTCTCATCTGTTGATGCTTTACATGGCCATGGCCAACACAGAGAGAGGGATTCAGCTTGCCTTACAGCCCAGGATCTCCATCCAACATGAGCACTCTGGGCTTGTATCACAGCTGCTGGAAAAAAACTGGCATATTTTTAGGGAAGATTAGCCAGGCTTGTGTGGGATGTCAGGTTAAAGTGACTCAGCCCCTAGACACACCTCTTGCTTTTTGCTTGTTAGAAGGGGTGTCTAGACAGCTCAGGTGTAGGCGTTGCCGTGTCCACATTCAGTGGGATTAATCCCCATTGGAGGACCACAGGCTGTGCCAAGGCAGCCCTCTGACACCACCTTGGTAAGCAGGGCTGCAAACAGGCAGAAGAAGCCTATACCCCTACGAGGATTTAGTGGCCTCACTCCTGGATGACTTGCACAGCCACATGTGGCTGCAAGCAAAAATACGGTGCCCAAAGCCCAACTCTCCTCTTCTCCTGGGGTGATTTGGTAACTGAGTTGTTCCCCTCTGGGAGCTCTGCAGGGGCAGCAAGAAGCCACACAACAAGGAGGGCCAGTGCTGATGAAGCCTCCAATTAACCTGCCTGATGGACAGGCTTCTCCAAGCAACTCCCAGCATCTGGGTGAAAACAGGAATGCAGCCCTTGCTGCCCATGGTCTCCAAGGGGACACCCCCAGTGTGTACACAACAGGACCATCAGGTAGCTGTTTCTGTTTCACTGATCATCACAACCTTTTATTCCTGGCACAGGGCACAGAGAGATGAAGGAGACTGATACGAGAAATGGCACCACCCTGCTGTAATGGAGCTAATTCTTCAGTGTCATTCTCCAAAATTATGTGTCCACATACACACCTCACTGCCCTTTGTTTCAGTATCCCTCGGTTGTACCAGCACTGCTTACCTTAAAAGACATCTTTTAAATTTTTTTAAAATTAATTTTCACTACTTGTGGTCCAATCTTAATGATGTCCACCTAGCAAAGGCAGGTAGAAAAGGGTATCAGTTATCATGTTTATTTTTGGGTGTGGACTCAAACGGTTTGACTGGATAGTGGTAAGTGAATAGTTTTCATAAAAATATCTAAATGCAAACAGAACACTGGAGTCCAGCCCTCCTTCTATTTGCAGTCAATTCCTTCAACAGCCAGGTCCCAATAGTAACTCAAGATATTTCCAGTGAGAGAATAAGCAAGGTATGGAAGATCCTGCAGACACATTGCCTGTTTTAAATGCAAAAAGAACTCCAAAGAGATGATTTAACAAATGAGATTTAGTGCCTCACACAGCCAGCATTCATGTGAAGAATTTTACTTTCTATGAACCAGGTACAGTGATTTCACTGAGTGCCACAGTACTCTTGTCTGATGCCCAGTAGGTTTCCAGTTGTCCAAACCTTGGGAAGCACTGTTCAACAGCTCAGTTTAGTCTTGCCATATATATCAAAGTTCAAATAGCTGGACCCTGTTGGTACCCAAGCCTATGATGATGACCATGAACTTAATCAATCAAAGGACTTTTCAACCACTTCCCAGAGGCATGAAGAAAGGGCAGCCCTGGAAGCCAAGGAGCAATGAACACACTCACAAGTAGATAAAGAGGGACTTGTGCAGAAATATCTGCATGTGCATGTGTGAGAGGAAAAGACAAGATGAACTAATCCCTCTCCATGGGGCTATGTCTTTACTCTTTCAGACTAGCACGTGTCTCCTTTGTTTTTGATAATAAGAGGTAATTATATCTGAAATGTTGAACTGTAAATCCATCACGTAATTAAGGGAATTCAAACTGCACAGAACTATGGGAATATTTAAGGATGGATTAGGGACAGGGACTCCAAGAATCACACTCTGTGTTTTCCATTCCTTGACTCAAAGACTCAGGCAGTTTGCTGCTTTCCCCAGGGACTTTCTATCTCCCCACCACAAGATAAGGGAACCACATGCTGATTCCAGGGAGAATCACTACTGTACTGTGGTGGAACAAAACAGCCTTCAGACAGGGGTTTATGGCTTGTGTTCCCTTTAATTTTTTTTGACCCTCCTTATCACTAAACAAAAGCTTGTGGTCTTTCCTAGATAATCACATTTAAGCTCTTATAAAACCACATGCCTGGATAAAGCAAGTCTTATGCAACTCAGATGAAGCTTTTTTTCCCCAGTGCAATTATTATTGAAGAAATCCATCATATTTTACAGCAAAGCCTAAAAGGCAAAGTGCTCAATTAAAAATACAGATGAAGCATATTTCCACATCCTCCCACCCTCTACTGCTTCTATTTGCAAACAAAAGAAGGAAGAAGAAAGGAGTACTAAAAAAGGAGACTCATTCTTTCCTCATAGGATCACCAGTGACACTCACCTCCCGTGGGCAGTGCAGGAGGGAGTGCCTGGGCTTATCCCACAGTACTGTGTGGAAGCCTCTCCAGGGCAATGCTGGAGCCATGGTGCTGGTGAAAAAGAAGGGCTTCAAGCCACAGAGGCCTTAAATGCAGGGTCTGATGTCCTTCACATCTTTCTATATTGGTGTCTGCTGGCCAAGCTCAGGCCCAAGGCATCAGTCCTTGTTTAGAGTGAGCCTGGCCTTGCTGCTGCTGGGAAGGTGCACATCTGTGTACAGCTGGCCTGGGCTGCCACACCAGAAGAGCTCTTCCTTATAGAAAAGGAAGTCGAGGGTGGTTTGAGCACAGCCTCAGACATGGGCATCACCAGAAAAACAGGGGCAGACATCAGGAACTAGAGACTGCTTGGGTTCTGCTGGGTCTATTTTGTTCTTGGTGTCCAGGTGAACTGTATCTGACATTACGAGCAGAGGCAAGAGTCATTTGCACCTTTCTCTCCACCAGTTCTTTCCAAACATGAACAGAGAGTGATTTTTTGGGGGTGATCTTTGGGCAAGGAATGCCATTACTTACACCACAGTCACTTGGGATAATATTTATTACCGATAGGCTTTTGTGGGGCAAGCTCAGGCAAGGGAGATCAAATCATTGCTTCAGGGCAGCCCTTGACTTATAACTGCAGAAATGCCAACACCACAAAAAGTTAAATGCAAAATGGAATATGAGTGTACAGGGCTTGACTCAGAAACGGTAAGATTCGGTGAGATACTTTTATTTTACTTTGGGATGTACATGGGTCATATTCTACATAAGTGTAAGGGCTAGAAACACATTTTGGGTTGTTTGGGGAGTTTGGTGGTTGGTTGGTTGTTTTTTATGGGAATTAAATTTCTTAGATGTAAACAGATTTTTTTTTTTTTAAAATAAAAGCATCACAGTGCAAAATTCAGAATAAAATTATGAGAACTGGCTACACAGTAACTACTACTTCCACTTCTGCATCCAGCGTTGCAAAAACGTTGATTAAAAGCTAGACAACTTTCTTCCACTCACCACATTTGGTTCATTAAACAACCCAAAGATCTTCATATTTTGAGTATCATCCAATATTAGTTGAAATCTTTTGACTGGCCTAGATTTGCTTCCTTGCTGGAATAAGTGAGACAAGTACTCCACCCTTTCTTTTAAATAGACTTAAGGTGTACCATGGAAGTTACTTGGAACAGGGTGCAGGGACCATCAGGAAAGGATTAACTGTAACAAAATCTTTGTGAGGTTAAAAACTGGGCAAGCTGGTAATTTAAACTCTGTGACGGGTCATTTGCCTGCAACAAACCAGCTTCCCAAAAACCAGCCTAATTACATGTGTCTACCTTAAAGGTGTTGTGTGAGGGTTTCTGTTGTTACTGGAAGATGCCTCTATGGAAATGCCTCCATAAAGCTTTTAAGGAGCCACCAACTCGGACAGAGCGGACGGGTGGACTGCAGACTGGGATTTATTTAGTGAGAGGCGTGAAAAGCCAGCAATCCGGCCCAGCATTCCCTGGATTTCGTCTCTGGCACAGGAAGGGTTTGCATGTTTCCCGCTTGTGGCTTCTATTTTAGCCCGTGTTCATTGCTGGGATGCTTGGACACAGCTGTGCTGGTTCATTAACTGCCCAGCATGTCACTCAGCCCAAGCAAATGGCTTTGGGGTAGTGTTTTCCAATGACTCAAAGGGAGGGTAGACCTTTCTGTGAGGAAAGGAGGGTGTTGGTCTAGGACATATTTGATAATCTCCTGAGATACGTGTAAAATGAGGAAAAAAGAAGAAGACTCAGGCAGGAGCAAGGCAGATTCCCACAGCAAAAAGGCTGGGACTCAAATGAACATTTCAGGAATACACCTCAGCCACCGAGAAACCCGGATGAGATTGGAACCAAGACCATGAAGTGATCAATGAACCAATATCTCCCTTTGTGTTACAGCCAGTATCTGTAATAGAGAGCTCACTGCTCCTGTGGCTTTCCCTGTAGGCTCAGGAGTGAACAGTTTGAGGGTACTAACTGGACACCAAGAATGAGGGAAATGGATCTACAGTATCCCCACCCTTTTCTGGTCATTACGTCCTGCTCTCAGGCAAGAGCCATTCACAAAATTAGAGCATGCTCAAGCCTTGCCCTTGGGTGCTTCAGTCTGGAAGGTGCCCTGCCCTGTTCCAGAAGCTGTGTCACGGACATGCTGAGCTGTGCAGCTGCTAGCTGGGCACAGTTTCCAAAGAAACAGGGTCCACATCCTGCTGCAAATGACTCATGCTGAGATTATCCCACTCAGGAAGAGACAGAAGGAGCTGTCCCACCTCTTCCTCCTGGGAGGATTTGCAGCACGGAGGAGCAAAGCAGGTGCTGCAAGTGGGGAGGTTTGGGGCTTTTTTGTGCAGAAGAAAAGAGACAGCCCCTAAGGAAGATGTTGTCTGCCAGCCCACACTGTGGCATCCATCACAGTGACAGCCCTTGGCCAGGGGCAGTCTGGAAGAAGCATCCCTGGCATGCTGGCACGCCTTCTGCTCCTTCCCCCAGCCTGGCTGTAACCCCTGCACTGCCCTGCCTCCCTGCTCCTGCCTCCCCATGGGCATTAGGACAACCCCCTGGGGCTGCTCGCTTCATCCTTTCCATGGCTAGTCTCTGGAAGGCCACTATGGGCCCAAGGAGATTTAGGGGCTATGGATACTTGGCTTTAAAGGCAGGAAATCCACATGAAAACATGACAAGCACAAAGTCCCTGTGACTATTGCCATGCTGGTACTAACCCTGTCTCAATAACCAGCTGGGGAAGCCACTCATCTTAAGTATTTCCCGAGGTATCTAAAACTAGTTCTAGTTTAAAAATCAGATTCAGGCTTAGAAGGTCAGCAAGAAGTGAGCCCAGCAGCCCTAGAGCCATCAGTCCAGCCCCCTACTGTGGCACAGCATTTCACAGCAGGAAACATTGAGAGGGCTATCATTTACACACTCACATCTACATCTCTAGGAACACAGATGCTTAAGACAATATGGACTCTGTAGTGTTACTTCCCAATCCAACATGTTGTGCTTGTCACTGGGTTGTTCTAGCCTTTGACCTGCACCATAACAGTTCTTCCCAAGCAGCATCCTCTGTAGTCACTTCCATGCACATGCACTCACACACGCCTGCACCACACAGGCTGCTGACTCCTGCTCCTCCAGGCAGTCAGTGCTGTTCCAATTGCCCACTGGAAACCCAGCTTGGCCCAAAAACTAAAGAGATTGACAAAAACACATTTCACTGCTCTTCCTGCAAAACTCTTGAACTCGTGAAAGTTGAACACATGAAAGCAATCTGAGGTTAGCGTATAATACAAAAACCACATGAAAGAGATAATTTAGCATTAGACACATGTTACCAGAAGCAGGTTGAAACTAATACAGGTTTTGCATTCAGGTCATAAAATCCAGCCCTTACATCACCTTGTGAGGTGTCCCTACTTAGCGTGCCTCGATGGGGGAGCAGCTACACATGCTTCAATGCTGATACAAGTTGAACACACAGAGCACCCTTCTCCTTCAGTCTTTTCACCCACTCTTTGAAAGAGATACTCACACCTGCAGGAGATACTCTGAATAGTAACAGACAATCCAGGAGGAATATGGGTCAAAACCATTTTCTGGTGCCATTACAAACCTACTGAAAGGCCAGACCAACAAGCTGAATACAAGCACTACAGCAATCTTATAACGCTGTTTTTTATCATTGCCATAACATACCTTAAAAACCTGGTGCCAGTGATCCAGCTGGAGCACTAGAAGGGAGAGTAAGTGGTCCCCAGGACTGCCCACCAACTGTGGCACTGGAACAGAGGGATGAGGCCAGAGATCAGCCTCCAAGCATTAAGGAGCCTTTGTTTGATCTCTGTTCTGATCCTGGAGGAAATCACATACAACCTAATGTTAGAAACATCTGGCCATGGTTGACTCCTGCAGGAGTCAACCATGTTACCACTATTTTTACAGAACACAAAGCACTCATGCTCACTTTAGGCCAGAAAAAACCCAACAAATTCAACAAATTTCAAACAAGATGAAGTTCTGAAAACAGAGCTCTGTTGCACCTTTAAAAAGTGTGTTGGCAGAGGAACTGGGAACTGGATTTACTTTGAAAGTTAGTTTGGGATGAAAGAGCTACACAGCAAAATTCTAAATCCCTTTAGAGAACAGAATGAAATAAAAGCAGATATTTCATCTCTTAACACCTTGTCAGCAAAATTCTCCTTCTCGGGGAGGACTTTTTTCCTTTTGCAAAATTATTGTGCTAGTTTGCCAATGGAGCTTTTCTAAGAACAACATAGCTGCTTTCTCATCCTGCCTCTCCCAACACTTCAACACTCCCTTCTGTAGCCCAAGCAGAAAATTCTTTCCCTTGGGGCCTGCAATGAAGCTCATACAAGTTATTGGGAGAAAACACTGCACTGATGTAAAACCCACTTCCCTCTTTCGTCTCTCCCCCCGCCCTTTTTAAGATCCTGACCTTGACTTTCAACTACTGTTCTAGCTGGAGCCTCAGAAATGGATATGATTTGAGATATTTCTACTGATGTGCTTTACACAAAAATAAACCTATCAAGGGGCACTAAAACTATGAAGATCAATCAACTCAGAGTTAGGTTGAAAAAAATTCCAGTGTGACCGATGGCCTGACTTGCTAATGATGTACTGGCAAACACAATTCAATTGATCTTGTGGGCTGCATTCAACTTAGGCTTTTAAAGAAAATTCTGGATAGAACTGTGAATATTAATCAAAAGACACTATCACTGAGAAAGGTTCTATAAACATTCTGGGCTAGCAGTAAAGACCACAGAAGAGGACAGTCTATGTCCTATTTTTAACTCTTTATTCACCAGCTGCGAATAACTGGAAGAATAGCAAAGGTATCACACACTGACCTTAATTAAGACAGTGATTCACCCTTTGCTCTCTGCAGACAAATGGAACAGCTTGGAGCTAGAAGGCTGACATGCAAAGAGAGTTTGGGTGAAGACGTAATATTTACCATGCAGGGCATCTTTTGAGGGAGAATATAGGGTTTCTGATACACATTATCCCAGAGAACACAGAGTCAATTCATCTGTTTTTCTGGAAACCTAGAGAAATACAAGTATGAAAGGTATTGAGTTTTGAAAGTGTGGAAATCACAAGTTAATTTATCGCTTTATCCTGACCCTTATAGAAATAGGGCTTTTATCAATCTAATTATACAATGTATTTATTTTACAAAAAATCAGACCTTGCAACATCCAAGAAACTATTTTTTTTATTCCTCCTCACCTAATCTTATTGTTCCAGGTGAAATGTCCTTTGAGAACAATTCCAGAAAGAATGTTTATCTTGTAGGAATCAACACTATTTCAGTGTTATTTTTGCTTTGACTAGATCTTCACAAATTTCGACAGCAATCTTTTCTTGACTAAGGAGACCCAATATTGAAAGTATATTAAAGAAGGAGCAATTTTTTTCCAGTTTTATTATTAAATTGTTCCAGAGGTTTCCAACTGATCCAAACCAAAGCCACTTCTTTATAAAACAGAATATATTTTAAAAGATATTATTCATGATATTTCTACCATTGCTCCACAAAGGTATCAAATGTAATCATCCCACAACCTACCTTGAATGTCTATCAACTGCTGATAATGAAAATATTTATATCACTTTACAGTCATGATACCAAATGCCTTCAGCTGAAACAGGGAACTACATCTATCTACCACATTGATAAAGAGCTTTAAAGAGAAAAAATGAACCAGAAGTATCTCTTAGAGTTCCTGGGGGGTGGGATTTTAAAAGCCCAGCTTTGCATGAGCAATTGAATAACCACACCTGTTCTGATGCCCAAAAAAACCCAAGGGCCCTGTGTAGGTGTCAGCATGGAGAGCCTGGTGCAGGACCACAACCAACTGTGGGTCCTTGTGCTGGGCTGTCTCCACAGTCCGGGTAGGGATAAAAAAAAGGAAGTTTGTCCAATCAAAGTGGGGAAAACTGAGAGTACAGAATCAACTTCAATCACAGCAGAGTCTGAGTCTTACAAAAGAACTTCTAGAGAAAGCTATATACAGACATGAAAGCAGGCAAAAAACCTCCGTTGAAATAAAATATTTCAGATCAAGGCTTCAGCAAAATTTCCTTGCTTCACATCATCCTGGTGACAATACTTTTCTGTAGGAGGAAGCAAAGTGGCCTCTGTTTGGTAAACCCAGGGCTCAGAAATCAAAGCAGCCCAGTAGGGAAGTGGGGAAAACCACAGATCTGGTTTCATTTGGAGAGTTTTGAGTGGTTCTAGAGAAGTACTATTTCTAAAATGTCAAGAACCCAAATTCAAGGCTCAGGCATCCTCCAAACTTGAGGTTTGACCAAAGAATATTAGGATTCAATCCCAATTCAATGAACACTGAGATGTGCCATGCCCATTTCTGTTTTTAAGATTTCAGGGGAAGATTTCAGGCAGGCTTCTTTCTCACAGGGCATGTACAGTGTAGGCAGCAGAAAGGCAGAATTTCTTGCTGTGCCATTGCCAATGTGCCTTTTTTGCTGCCCAAGAGGAATTCTCTCCTCAGAGAGGAAGGCAGGGTAACAGCCAAGGCCACAGGGTACCACAGAGACTGACTGGTAGTCAAAACTGCAAGGTCAGGCTTTGTTACAGGGAACATCAGGGGTATGACCTGGCACCAGAGAGATGGTTCCTCTCTTCCCTGCTCTCCCTTGTCCATTTCACAAATGTTGGTGGATCCTTCTGCCAGACCATGACTTCAAGGCTTTGAGGAAAGGAGCCTGACTCTAACTGTTCATTCAAAACCTCCTGCCCTGCCCCCTGCCAAAGGCTGTGTGCTGATATGGGAATTGTAAACACAGATAAATGGTTTTAAAATGAACATTAGTCCCTCAGCTTTTCATATGGTGAAACAAAATCTCACATACAAATTCTTCCACAAATTCACATTCTATCCAATCCTACAATCAAACTGAAGAATGGAGCTTAAGATCAGACAGCAGAATTAGCATCTTGAAGGATTTTGTGTCTCTAGATCACAAACAGTTTGGAGGGAGAATCCTGATCTATAAGTTAACAGAGCCAGAGGGGAGCTGTGGTCAGCTAGGTTTGACTCCTGAAAGGATGCCAGCAACAAGGCTGCTCTGAATGAATACCCTGCATGAACTTGAGTGTAACTGATGGGAAAAGCATCCAATCTCTACTGCAAATGATGCAAATAAATCATAGTTCTGACTTTTGCTCCAAGAACGGTTTCCGCTGTTAAAGTTGAAGACTTATATGCAGTATGAACTCATCCAACTTCTGACTATTAATTCTTATAATACTATTGCCCAAAGGAGCTTCTGTTTCTGAATTTGTCTTCCTTATATAGCATGCCTGAAAACCAGACTTCTCTTGACTTGTTGGTTGGTAAGCTAAGGAGATGGACTGCACTGTAAGGCGTTTGCCAATCCCCCAGTCATTTTTGTGGCTCCTCTCTGAAAGATTGCCAGGTTTTCAACATCCTTCTTTAATTGTGGGCACCACAGCTGGATGGAGTGTTCCCAAAGCAGTTGCACCAATGCCAAACACAGCAGTAAAGCAATCCCTGAGTACAGAGACAGGGAATATCATGCAGGCATTAGAAAGGATCCAAAGATTGCTTTAGACCCTTTGGCCACAGCACTAGAGTGAGAGATGACACTCAGCCAATTATGCATTCAAGCCCTCAATCATTTTCCAGATTCCTGTTTCTCAGCCCAGTCTATTCCATCTGGTACACAGATCTCAGATTTTTAATTTCCTTTACCTGTAGGATCCTGAAAAGAAAAATTATTTGCTATTTCCATTCTACCAAGGGATCCAAACCATGCTAATCTGGTCCTTGTATCACCTGCTAACACCAGCAGAGTGGAGTTCACCCCTTCTCACAGTCACTGCCACACCATTAAGCAATTCAGTGCAACAAATGGACCCCACTAGGAACACAATTATTTGATGTATTTACACTTTAAACCTCTTTCCAAATCCCACTTTCAAATTTGTAACTGAAACAGTTGGACTCCATCTGCTATTTCTTATTTAATACTATAACATTTGACTTTATGAAAGAATATGTATGGAAGCAAGTTTAAGGCATATAAGAGGTTCTCCCATCAACATTAGTGTAATAATCAACCAGAGGGACTTATTTTTTTTTTTTAATCCAACTGAAGCTGACCAAAGTTAATTGCCAAAAACAGTAATAGATGTCTCCAAGTGATACACTGCTTTAGTATGTTATTCCTTATGTATTCCTTGCATATCCTTAAATTTCCTTGAATATTAAATTATTAATGATCATAGCAATCTACTTAAAATATTGATCTAAATTTAGATTTCTTTAGCCTCTAGAACTTCCTCAGTGTTTCTTATCAGAAATCAAAATAAAGACCTAGGAAGTTCTTCAGCTTTGTACCTCTAGGATTTGGAGTTAGAAAAAACCCAGTGAGATTTGCATATGTAACTTTAAAACCTGATTAATATTCTCCCGAGTACCAATGAAGTGAAAATTATTCCATGATCCAGAGAAAACATTCATCTTTTGTTTATTCATAAGATACAAAACAGGGTCTCTTTGTGCCACTATTATCAGTTTTATCACAACCAGTCAGCCAATTGATGGATTGGATGGATTAATCCAATGGATTATTTACTTTAAACTCTATTATCTTATTTATTTATCTGATTTTCCAAGGGAGAATGTCCTAATCAGACCCTCCTTGAGGCACTAGCATTGAACTCTAATTGGGCATTAGTGAGCAAAGTAGCAGAAGCACTTTTCACTCTTATGAAAACAAGGAATCCAAGCATCTTAAAAGAGATCTGGGACACAGCATTTTCTCAGGCCACGAATCTGCTGTGAGTATTCCAATATTTTCTTACTCTCAGAAAAGCTCTAGGTTACCTTCTGCCTCCCTGGGGGGCAGCCCCACTCAGCACTGGTTTGGCTGCTGCCTCCCTGAAAACTTCAGATTCCCAGCAGTCAGCTGCCGAGGGAGACGCTGTTCCAGAGTTAAGTTTGTGATTCTACTGAAGGTCATTTTCTCCCCGTGTGCAGGCGAGCACAGCCCGACTGGTGCATTAGAATAAACAGATGATATCAGCACCAGCAACAAATTATCTTCCTAGGCTCTGTAATTTCTGGAGAGTAGCAGGTTGCAGCAAGTCAATTTACATTGAGGATGGAGAGGGAGGGAAGCAGAGGTTATACTGGCGTTAGCAAGCAATTCAGAACAAGGGAAAAGGAACAGTGAATTGGAGCTGGACAACTACACTGTGTAAGAAGCCATTATCTGTGCACCCATATTGCTCCTAGTGAGATACACAGCAAACCAGAGGTGGGGATATGGAGGTTTCACACCTGAAAGGGATTTGTGTTTTATGCTCAAGTGCAAAAAAACCAGAGAGAGCGTGTGCATATGCATGTAAATGTTTTGGGACATGTAACTGACCACAGGAAAAGCAGTTCCTTGCACCAGGACTTGGGGATATGCTGCAGCAGGAGGGGACAACCCACTCTTAGTTTGCTGTTTCCAGGAGAACATTTTTCTACAGCTGAGATTCCAGTCCCAAAATCAGAGTGGTGGCATAACCGCACTCAGGAATCCTTCCACTGCTTCTCTGCAAGAGTGGGAGAGCACATCTCCCTATATATTTTCAGATGCACAAATATTTTAGCCTGTAGTACTATGAAAAAGTACCTGCCAATAAGTTGGCAGAACTGGCAGAAAGACACAGAAAAACTTTATAACAAAATGAGGAATGGAGCTCCACACTCCTAAAACCCAACTTGGGGTCCCAGAGAAGATGACTTGCTCGATTTCTGTGACCCAGGCTAGTTCTGCTATGTTCAGACAGAGCACACACACCTGTCTGTGCACAGAACTGCAAGATAAGCCCTGAAGTTTATGTAATTTCTCCAGATGAGGTACCCATTAAAGGCAAGTCTTACACCTCTGTTTTAGTCATAGTATCTCTACGCCCATTTCACACCAGCCCAAAAAGCCTGCACTGCATTTTCATAATATTTTCCTAAGTGTTTTAAGAAGAATTTGTATTTCTTATTGGGGCTGGGGAGCAACAAAACCCTCTGCTGCAATCTTATTTGCAGAAGACAGCAGACACTCATTTCAAAACTAGTCTGGCTTTATCACCACAGTGAAAGATGCTATTTCAGCATTCCTCTGCTGAGATGGAAAGACAAAGCTACCACACATCTCCGTGCAGGTAACTCTTCCTACCTCTAGACACAAGGGAATTGTTCTTCCCTTCCCATATGTGCTGGCAAAAAATATTCATTCCAGCACCCTGCAGCTCCAGCCCTGACATTTTCTACTGCTGTCAAGAAAGTATCTGCAGATATTGATAAGTTTTGATGTTTCATTCATATCAATCCACAGCTGCCTACACTATCTGATATTAGTTTGCATTTACCCAACCAAAAAAGGAAACTAATCTTACCAGTCCTGAAAGACTTCAGTACAAATGTGAGGGGTAAGTCACTCAAGAAACTCGGAGATATAGAAATTCCTTTAGTTTTTCTATAAGAACACATTTATATTTTTCGTCTAGAGGAACACACAAAATTTAGATATCAGTAACCTTTGCAGGCTACATTAGAGCTAGAGGCAAAAAATTTAAAACCCCCAGCCACTTGCAAAGCATTACAAGTATTACTCTATGTTCCCTACATCATCCTTTAGATACTTACGGGTTTCCACCTGCTGTCCTGATCCCTCATTTCCCTTACTTGAGAGAGTGCAATGAAAATTCTACTGTCATTCTTTGTCTGATGTTCACTAAAGGTCTCCTAGGGGACATCTGTAGACCCAGGGTTTCAGTGGAGCAGGACCAATCTTTCCTTCAAATGATTCAAGGGACTTCTCATGCCTTCTCCTTTCCCCTATTAAATAATCAATTCAGAACAAAGAAATACATTCAATAATATGACTCAAAACTAAGAGTTCTCAACAATTTCAAGTCAGCAGCATTTCAAATTATAGGTCAGCTATTCACACAGAGCTGAAAGCAATCAGTATAAATCTAGATTATTTTAGGAAGAGTCTGATGTCTCCAAACTGCTGGGTGACTGTAGTACAAACAAAATCAGGCTGCTGATTCTCTGATTTAAGAGCTTGCAACATTAGAAATTAAAGAATCCGGTCTCCCGACTCATTTCCATGCCTTTGTACTGCTATCAAATCTGGGTGGGTGCAGCATCTTATCCTTCTAGCACAATGTTTACAATATCCTGCTATTCCTCTCTCAAGCCCTGTTGAGGTTTCTTGATTTTTCAATTCAGTTCAAAACAGGAACAGTACTTTTTCTCTCCTAATATCTGTTAATGTTTTAGGCAAATCCAGTTGAAATGGCCTGTGATTAGCTTTCAAGGGGCAGATCCATATATTGTATTATAGGCAAATGACTACATTGCTCAACATTTTAAATGATGCTGAAAAAGAAATCTTAGCAGAGGGAGAAGTCCAAATATTCTCCCAAGGAAACTGGGCTAGCACATTCAAAGCACAAAAGTTTCCATAGCCAAAACATTCACATCTGGATGCTTTTAACTTAGTCAGTATGGCCAGACACCCACTTGTATCTGGGTGTTGTGCAATTCCAGCATGAAACTCAAACTCGTATCATGAATCCAGAAGAAGCAGCCTAACACTCTGCCCTCACACCCCTTCTTGTAAATCTTTGATCCTAGAGAACTTCTTCCAGCTCTAGGGTTTGGAATAACTTGTTTTCAGACCAAAGCTATCTTCTCCAAACCAAGTCCTGTATCCTGGCTGAGTTAGCTGGAGTTAAATCAGCATAAAACTAAAATAGCACAATGGAAAGTCAGGCTTACTATTAAATCATGCTCTATTTTTATCTGGCAAAGCACTTAAGCATGTGGTTGAGATGCACAGAACTTAAGCACATGCGTAAAGGTAGTCCTCTGTTTACATGCATTGTTAACTCAGGGCTTATAAATCAACTGATTTCGTGAATCTGGCTGAAATACTGTGATTTTTAAAAGAAAACACACACTGCTGATCTCCAAATATAAAAAGGGATCCATAGGGTCAGGATGCAGAAGCTTGTACATCAAGCAGGAAAAGCTGAGTATTGGCAGTTGGGCTAAAAGCTCACACAAACCTACAGAAAAGAAAAGGAATATTTCCAAGTGAACTACGGGACAACACAAAGGAGGAAACAAATTTTGGAGTTAAGCAGGTTCAACCTTGGCAGAATAGGGATACAAACATGGTGGTGGAGGTAAAGCCAAGCTTTATCTAGCCCAGCAGTCTACCATCAACTCTGTCCAAAAGCAGATACTTAACAAACACACAACACAGGCCGTGCACAGAATGGCCACAGGCCTCCAGCTTCTAGCCATTGGCAATTTAGGGACTAGAAGCAATCTCCAAGCCCACACAGGCCCTTGCGTTTGCAAGTCTCTGGTGAATGGATCCTACAGAATTTTGACTCATCCTCTCTTAAATTTATTTCATTTTGCTATTTCCAGTATCTGTCATCACTTACACAATAAAATAATTTTAAAAGTACACCCTTTATTCAATGCCCCTCTCGATCTAGTTTCTTTAGCACCCTTAGCTCTTATGTTGCAAGAAGAAAGGAATGGTCAGTTCCCATTCATCTCCTCCATATCACTCATGATTTTATGATCGTCTGTCAAATGCTTCTTCCATTTTCAAGGCTGAAAAGCATTACTTTATTTAGACTTCTCCATTAAAAAAAAAAAAAAAAAGATTTCATACTTCTAGCTATTCTTACTGCTCTTTTCTATGCTTTCTACTCCTAATACATCTTTTCTGAAATTGAGTGAACAGTCCTACATGCAGCAACCAAGAATGCAGGAACACTACAGGAAGATCCACATCTCTGTCTCTCTCCTCTGTATACTGGCATAAGTTTTTTATTTTGCTGTCAATTATTAAAAAAACTCCAAAAATCTTTCTTTGACATTTATAGGACTTCTAGTACTTATCTGACATTTCAGGAAAATGAGCAACCATGACTTTATTAATCAATTTCCTGAGTACAGAAACCACAGAGAACATAGCAACCTAGAGGCATGGATAGTCAGGATTATTTTCCCCTGTGTTATTTATGTGTATTAACATTGACTTTTGTCTACCATTCTATTGCCCACTCTCTCAAGACCCTTAAGAAAAGGACCAAAAAAAGTTTCGTTTTCACTGTGATAGTGATTTTTTGGCATGAATGACTTCCCTGCCCTCCCTACTAATTCTTTTTTCCAGATAGGGCTGTTGAAGAACATAGTTTCCCCTGCCCCAGAAACTCTACAA
Source organism: Coloeus monedula (assembly GCF_965178545.1). Taxonomy (NCBI): domain Eukaryota; kingdom Metazoa; phylum Chordata; class Aves; order Passeriformes; family Corvidae; genus Coloeus; species Coloeus monedula. Next base: position 15,864,749 of record NC_138790.1, read on the forward strand.
GAACTGCCCTCCCCTCCTCACCCCAAAAGGATCACTAAAAGGAACATGAACATTTCCTAGTGTGAAAATTGGCTAGTTACAGCTATCTTTTTCTTCATACCTTGCTGCGACCTTTTCAAAATCCATTCAAAACCGCAAGCACACTATATTAGGTGTCACATGCTTTTCCAGATGCTTATTCACTCCTTTGAAGATCTGCAGGGTTTGCAGTGCATGCCTTTAGTTTACAAGGGTCGTGTTAGCACACCCGCCCTATATCGTATTTACGTATGCTGCCACTAAATCTGTTGTAATTTCCTTTCCATTTTTCCTGGTAGAGAAGCCAGACTTGAGGCACCTGCAGTTTTTTTCATCCCTGCAGGAACACTTTTTAGGACTGGTGTTGCATGAGTTACCTCTGCTAGCATTGAGGCTGACTGAACCCAAAAGTTTCACCCCAGAGCAATTTAGAACATTTGAGTGAATATTGTTTGTCCTGGTGATTTGCTATTGTTCATTTCATTCATGTCTGTTTTAAAAGCTCTTCTGCCAACAATTCAATTAGATACCATTTGCTGGGCTCAAACCTTGGAGGACTTTCCTGTTGGCTGTGCAGGCAGTGCCTCTGCTGTCAGTGGGTTTGCTGACCTCCTTTCACACCTTGAGTATTTGCTGAACCTGTCAGTTCCTGTCGTATTTGAAGGAAATTTGTTACGATTTCCATGGTTTTTGTGAGTCACTCCTCAAACCACTTTAGTTTGTGTTGCAATGAGTTTACATTTATCTTGTAAGAAATTATATTCCTCTCTGATTTCTTTGTTTAGGTGTGATTTCCACTTTTTTAAAAACACCATTTTATTGTCCCCTTCCTCCATTGTTTAACTGTAGTAACTTTTTTGGGGGGGTTAGGTGAATTTTGGGAACAGGTATGTTTTCTCCACTATACAGGTACAGTACTTACACTCTTTAGTGGAAAAATTAACTCATTAACATTATTAAAATAAATTAAATTTCTTAATATTACAATGTTTTTGAAATAAAAACTGTCATGGTCTTTGGGTTTTTCCTAGTGTTGCTATTCCTACTAAAGTGATTTAACTGACCATGAATTGGTCAGTATTGTGAAGCCATTCTTCAGTGCAACAGCTATAATTTAAACAAGGTCTTAGCCAAAAATTAGTTTTGTCTTTTATTGGTCTGTTTAGAAATATAAATTAAAATTTGCCCTTTATATCCTAAGTAGGATAAATCTTCTCCAGTCTATTTTCTTGCATACTGTCCATTGCCTCTGATCTTTTTAAAGTATTTCATAGATATTTTCACTGCCATGGTCAGCTGTTTAAAAGGATAAGTTTATTATAATGTTTTTCTTGATTTGGCATGGCAACATCCAATCCATAGAGAGTGGGTGGCAAATGATGATACAGATAATTGATTTATCTTATTGGACTCTGATTTCCAACCAACTGTGAGTCACTCCTCCAATGGCAAAATCTATTCCTGTTATTTCCACATCATGAGTATCCTGGTAGTGCAGTGTAGGTACTGATGAGCTTCATTCAGTAAGATATCTGTGAGGCCACAACAGTGCAATTCACCCATATCCTTACCTTATATGCATTTAATATTTCTAGGAAAGCACAGATACTTTTTGGTCTTAGTCTGCAGGTGCCTCATTTAACTGGGGATTTGCTTAGACTCTTGGATTATCTGAACATTACTGGTGTCTATTCTGTCCTGCCATGAAGGCACAGAAGGAAATTTGCCATCAGGATGAGTGTGTTCTTCTCCAGGATCTCTTCTCAAATAATTTTGAAGACCCTCCCAGTGTTTGTTTTCATTTCCAGTGCCACCAACCTGGCTGTCCCCATTTCAGAAGACATCATCCCTCCCATCCGTTTTTGAGCATCTCTCCTGTTTCTAAGATATCTCTCCTCTTTCTTCCCACACCACTTGCTTAGACACACAATGGGGGTCTCTCATTGTCTGGGACAAGTATTTCTTTAATGCTGTAATGGAGCTCCTGTTCTTTACCATTCTCCCCTATCAAAATGTTATGTTTTGCCTCCTGGACCTCTCCCTTGTGTTTCTTGCTCACACAACCATGACCAGACATGGTGCACAAGGAAGGTCACCAGCTCCTCTCCAGTACCCCCTCAAAGGCTGCCCAGACACCACAAGATACAATGCCTCCAGAGCACAGGCAAACCACTACATGCTCCCTTCCTGGCCTCATATTCCCAGTTATCCATCCCACACAGCACCACAGCCTGCCTCTTCCTCCTCAGCGGGCCTGTGGTTCTTCCAGCATGTCTGGCTTAAGTGGATACACAAAGTTGCCTTCTGGCAAAATAGAGAGGGGTCACATGGACAGTATCTTTTGCACACATGTTTACTCATTCAGTCTGAAACACGATTTTATGATTTGCCTCATTGTCTCCTAACTGAAGCACCAACAGCAAGTCAAGCTAATTCTCCCAATCAAATCTCTTCTAAATGTTCATTGTACATTCAGCACCCAGAAAACAAAGCTTCTTTTACCACACACCTAAAACTAGCACAAAAACAGGCAAGCATGTGCTTTCCAGAGAGAAATCTTGGTGCTAATACCTCCTATCACCACAGTCTTCACTTTCCTGTGCTTAGGGAAGTTTTCTTCTATTTAGAAGCCAACCTTCTGGGGAACACAACTGTGGTTTTTGCAATATTTTTATTTTCTAAAGACTGACCCTGTGTTTAATTTGCAGAAATCACATGGTACAGAACAGATCAGGGATTTTGGCACAGAGGCAGGAGGTACCTTCAACCCTTGGTCAATTAAACATGAAATGTAAAACCTGGCAGGTATTGCATTTAATCCTCTTTGCACCCCTTAGCCCCCTGCCAAGGATCAAAAGTACTTCTCTTCTTAAAAAGAATAAAAGATTTCGGAACACATCATCAACTCCTCCCTTCAGCCCTCAATACTGACAGTGTTATCTCTATACACAAAGCTTCTCCCCCTTTCTCCAACTTGGCAACAAAACCCAAGCTCAATGAATATTTTATGTGTGTGTGGTTAATGGAGCATTCTGGCTCCAGTCCATTAGGAACCTTACACAACGGTGTATTAACTGCTTCTCAATGTAACATTTTGAGTCTGTCCAAAGGGGATGTGTGTTTGCCAGTTGAGCCAACACACTATTATTGTCCTGTCAGCCTAGTTCCTGTCTTTGGTTGAAGAGCAGGGTCCACTGCCACAGCAATTTGCCACCATTGTGCTCCCAGCAGCAACCCAAGAAGATTAGCTCGGCTCCAAGCTCTATGTTCCCCTTTGTATTTTAAGGTCTGTATCTCATGTGGGGTGGGGAATGCCTGCAGTCTTTCCCCTTCAAAGATATACACAGGGATAAGCAATCACATCACAGATTAACATAAGGGTGAATATAAAGCAGTTGAGATCTTCAGTTGTAATGGAAAGCAGGCCCCCATATTTTTTCATTAGCTCTGAAACTGGTAACCTTAAAATCCACTTGATTGATTGAAAACAAATGATAGCAGAATGACAACATTTGACAAAGTACTTATTACCTCCTCACTTTAAAAACCTCCTTTGCTCCTCTGGGCCACCACAGGCAGAACACCATCTCCATCAAAACCAAAATCAGCACAAAGATATCTCAACAGTCACTTGGGCACAGGTCACTCCCCTTAAAGCCAGGGACAGGGTAATTCCACCCTGCACAAAGACAATATCCATGGTAAATAGTAAAAACAAGCAGGTGCTGGATTTCTCAGATGAAGAGCCCTGTGAGAGTTAGGGGTCCAGATCTGAATGTTCCCCTATGCCTCCCAGACAGCTTGTGGAGTGCACGGGAGCTTCCAAAGAGTGAATCATCCCAACCTAAGGCAGATGTCTAGAGTGGGTAAGGTGAATGGCATGGGCTGTTTATCACTCCTCACTGAGCAAAGAGGGAGTCTAGATGACAATCTTAAACTTTATGTCTAAGTTTTAGATAACCAAAATCAGGTGAGACGATTCCCAGCCCCAAGGTTTGCAGACTCATTACCAGGTGAGCCACAGACCCTGACAGACTTAGGGCAGAAAACAACAAGATAAAGAAAAGTGCTGATGTGGAAAGACTGATCTCATTCCTTCCTGCCTGAAAGCAGAAAGAGATGATGTTTCAGAAGGCAAAGCCCATCCCTTGCTCTCACACTGTTGCTGAAACACAGCGGAAGAAAGGGACCACCATTGCTGGACTTGCCGGGGCACTGTCGTGCTTTCTACAACATCTGTATGAGGCAGTCACCACCCACAAGGGGCTTGGGTATTGCAGGCCTGTAAGCAAGGCCCAGAGGAGGTAGGGAGGGTCAACTGGCCAAAAAATATGTGAAGTGAAGGCTTTCAATAGGTAGGGATCACCTCTAGACAGATGGTTCCTCCTCAGCCAGCAGTGTCTGCACACCCATGACTTACCCAAAATGGGCAGTGGTGGAAGGGTCTGGAGCTGAAGGATGTGGGAAAATGTCTCAAAGACACACAATTAAGGGAAGCTCCATGCAAACTTTGAAATAATTTCCCATTGCAAGGATTTGGAAGAAAAAGCAGTGGTTTCCCCAAATGCCCTGACAGGATCACCACGTCTCATGTCACTCTTGAGAAAGGACAGGCACAGCACAAATGCAATTAAAAGCCATAAATCTGACTGACCAGAAGCTGAGCTGCTCTGAATACAGCTCTGAAGTCAGGTTGTTTCTCTGTCCCAGAGGCACAGGCAGCAAATCAGTCATCCCACCAGTAGATAATCCAGTTACCAGCCCTCCCTCTTCTCCCTCCCAGATCCCTCAGCTCCCCCCAGCCCCTTAGCGCTATCATCAATGGAAAGTTTTAGAGAATTAGCTGAAAACAACCAAAGCACCTAATTGACTGAGGAAGGGAAATGGCAACTTCCATCATCTCAAAAAGCTGCACCTTTCTCCTACTCATCTCAAAGCAGAATAAAGGAATTAAAAACACAGCCTGGGGCAGCCAGCAGAGATTTACAAGAAGCAGACATTAGTTCTAACTCTAAAAGCTGGGTGTGTGCTTGAGCCAGGAGGAGCAAACAGAGAAAGGGAGCAGAAACATACAGTCTTTGCATTTAAAGAGGAGGAAGGAGAAAGAAAAAAAAAATGAAAAAAAAGAATCAACAACATTTAAGCCCTTCCTAATGAAACAAAGATAATCCTGGCAACATGAAATGCTACCCTACATTGTTTATTTATCGACACAAAGAAAGAAGCAAGTTGGCACCTCAGAGGGTATTAAATCCTGGTTTTTTGCTGACTGAATGACCTCAGCTGAAATATTTTCCATGACAAGAGCCCAGAAGACGCTGGCACAGTGTCAGACAATAAGATTTTCAGAGTGTATTTACATTCTATCCATGGCCCCAGGCTGTTCCAAACCCATAGGCAGGTGCTGCCTTTATCTGTTCTTTGCTCACCTGGCTCCCTAGCAAAATGTTCTGAGACCTGTAGCTCAGCTGCCTTAACTGTTTGCTGCCTGGTGCTCAGAAAGCTTCAGAGACATCTGAAATCCTGGCAAACAGAGATGGAGACACTGTTTGCCCCTCAAAGCCGACCACTGAGTGGTGTGTAAGGCACTCTTGCCAAAAAGTAGAGGGAAAACAACGGTGATGCAATGGTAAGAGACAGCTAAAAAACAGATTAATTCCTGCTGAGAAAAGTGATGCTTTTTAAAAAAAGAAGGGAGAAGGTGGTTCTTTCAAGGATGCACTGCATTTTCCATGACTTGGGATCTTTAAACTAGGTCTGGATAGTTCTCTAACAAGCAACAGTCAAGATCCTGAAGAAAACCAGAGGAAGAGGGTCACAATTTTACAACTCCAAGCCCTGAAGTCTGTGCAGGACAATATTCCACTGTCAAGCAGAATCCCACATCCGTAAAGCAGTGGACAAAAGGGAGGGAGGCAGGCTAAGCCACAAAGAACCACAGTGTTCTGCCTTTCATCTCCATGGTGCAAGCTCCCTACATCGCAGGCTTCCAGCTACATTCTCCCCTGGACCAACTCCTGACCTGGTCTTCAGCAAAACAATCTGTTCCATCCCTGCGGTGGAAACAGCCTCCTCTTTGCTCAGTTTAATTTGGCTTCTCGTGCACAGCTCCTCTCTCTTGAGTAATAAGCCTCCAGGAGATACTGTGAGAGGCTACGCCCTTCATACCGCCCAACCAGGAAGAATGATAATTGCACTTCTAACAGCACCATGTACAAGGCAGCCACCAAGGCAGAGGAAGCATGAATTAAAGCAGGATGAAAAGGAGGGGCTTTACCCCCTACCTAATAAGGTATTATTCATGCTTTTGGAAAGCTTCCTTGTAGAGAGATAAAACCAGACATAATGGGTATTCATAAGCAACTGCCTCTGGAAAAGGAAAGGCCTGCTTGCCATCTCACCTCCAGTCAAGCTGGACTCACCTTCAACCTTCCCAACCTTCAGCTCCCCCTCCCTTTCCTACCTTCTTGCCATGTGTCCTTGTTTAACCTGTTTTGTACCCAAGTCAGCTCCCCCTTGCCCTCGTGCATGGCTCAGGTCTGACTCAAACACATCTTCCCACCAGTTCCTCCAGTCCCATCACCTTCACCCAATCAAGGAAAATCTATTTTTTCCTTTCTTTTTCCCTTTCTCTCATTCCTGTCCTCCCCACAAAGTTCTTCAACTCAAATTCACTCCAGGCCTCCTGTGTGCAAATCATTTCCCTTTTCATACTCCTCCTCCAGCCCACACCCATCATGTCACCCCACATCTGAAAGGATGCAGACATCTATTAACTGTGCTTGTAACTGTATTTCTGTATTTGTCTGGCCTCACTTTTCACCCAGGAAACAAAAATGTGACCTTACCCCCTCCAACAAATTTACCATAATAAACTTCCACTCGTGAGCCCAAAACAATGGTGAGTTTTAAACATCTTCACAAAGTAAATTATCTACTGCTCACTTATATAACCTGTCACTGTCCTTTTCAATCCTGTCCAACAGGTTATCACAGTGCATGAGCACCTTTCAGCCTTTGCCATTTCTGAAGCTGTTCTATGCAGCAGGACTATGTTCTATGGGCAGGACTTGCCACATTGGGAAGTGCAGCTCCAGGCACAAAACCAACCAAACAAAAAACAAACCCTGATTAAACTTCACAAGGACTTTGGGTGCATGGCAAATGGACTCCTAGAGGAGTTTTCTAAGAATCCTGATAAAGGTAAACATAGCAATCTCATCAAAGTCACAGCAATTTAGATATCCAATGAGCTAAGGCCCTTTGAAAGCTCTGTAGGCATCTTCAGGTACTAAAATGCCTTTGGAAACAAGACATGGAAACTGCAGCTAGTTATTAAACGTTTAACCAGGTCTGTGGACAGCTCTTTGGTGCCTATCCTGGGATAAGATCAATATGCACACACACACTAAGACCACCACACAAGTAGACGTACAGAGAACTTTTTAAAGCTGTCCCTTCCCTGGCTCTGCCCTCACAACCATCATTACAGACTTGTTTAAGAAACAAACCACAACAAACAGACAAAAAAATCCCCCAACAACCAGTCAATCAATCTGCAGACCTCCTGGGATGAAGTAAATAAGCAATGAAGAGCTCCTCTCAGCTGGAACAGCAAGGATAAAAACGAAAGAAAACAGAAGACTAACCAGGTATCTGCCACCTTCCATTCTCAGCAGGAGCTCTGAGTGATGCTTGCACTCAATGTTGCTGCACTGTCCAACCCAAGGACATCTTTTAAACAATGTCTCACTGATAATCCTGTAAGGATTTTCAGCTCTGTCCTGCACAGCATTTTAATTACTCACACAGTTTCATGAGCTCAATCATTTACAGAAGGTATTTTCATCCCACCAACTGTAGGTTTCCCAGAGGACTCAGTACAGTATTTTATGTCCTTGGTGCTATTAAATGCATTAGGAAAGCATCCAGACTCCAGAAGTCAAATTTTTTTGTGCATGCATATGTTTTAGGAGAGGAAGAGGGCAAATCAGGTAAAGGAAAACTTTTAGGCATTAAACAAAAAAGAAATTTCAACTGTCAGCTTCCAATGGAAAAAAAAAAAATCCAACAGACAATATTTCAAATAATGTTACAAAAGACTCGTTGAAGTCAGCAGCAGGTCTGGAACCTGAAATCTCTAATGCTAATAGCATGCAGGTATACCCCTGCACTGGGAAAAGCAATTTCGTTAGTTAGTAGGTAAAGGTTATATCTGTATCTCTAATGGCACCCAGCCTAGGGAGCAATTCCCAGCCTCCCAGGACAGGTAATACAGAACATCTCCTGCTGAGACTGCCCAGGGCCAGCTTGGCTCTGGAGCAGAATGGCCATGCCCACAACGTGTGGCACTTGGCCTTGTGGCCATAAGACACAATAGTTGCTTGTGTGCGTGCTTGAAGTCAACACACCTAAAATAGTTTGGGAGTTTTGTGGCAGCTCACGAAGGCGATGATTTTCCTGCCTGGCACTGAAGGGCTGTGCGGCAAGGCCTGCAGGAGGAGGGTGGTGGCAGGGTACAGCCAAGGGCACAAGGTCTAGGATGGCACAGAAGGGCTGCAAGGGGCACATGGAAGCTAAACACCAGTGTTGTGCTGCCCTATGGGAGCAGTCCTGCAAGCTGTTTTTTGGTGGAGTCTGGCTGGTTCACCCCAATGCCAGACACAGAAATGGGCTGGGAGGCTGAGATTTCTGGCATTGGTGAGCCATGACATTTACTGCAGGCTGTCACCTTAACAGGCAAGCCACGAGAGTCAGAGACCCACAGCTTCCAAATGCAGTAACTAGAGCCATGTGTTTTTAAGGAAGGAAAGAACGGAGGTTTCCAAGTGTATCTGTATAGCATATCTGAAAGGTAATAATTCCACGGTACTGCATTCCCTGGAGTAGTGGTAACGTCAGCTCTTCCCTCCATGCCAAGGAAATTTAGACACAGCCCAAGGAGAAAACTGCAATTCCAGTGGAAAAAGGGCTGATATCTGCCAAGTCCTTGGAGCTCACCACATTGGGAGGGGTATGGAGATACTGCAAGTGGGGGATCTATAGCCCAAAGGAGAATCCCTTTTTCCAGCCCCTTCCTGTCTTGTACTAAGTGCTCTAAAGTGAAGATAACATTCAGCCTTGTGTTTCATGATGCTGCAATGGTGGAAAAGGCTCACAAGTGCAGTCCCACAGATGAAGGCACATTATATGAGCTGGGTAGAAGTAACCCTCAGTGCAGATGGCCTTAGTTATGTGAAAAGCAGGTTTGGCACCGTGGCTCATAATGGGGGCTGTGAGCTGATCAGCAATAAATTATTGGATTGCTGTACCTCAGCTGTGACCTTGAGTCTTCAGGAAAAGAAGTTTCCACAATTGTGATCTCTGGGCTATTGTGGTATGTAGATCCCAGGAGGCAAGTCTGGTTTACTCTGGCTCTTAGCAAACAAGAATCTGCATCACAAAACCCAATATCACAGTTGGCATTAACCACCGAGCACCTTACTAGTTATCTCTGCAGAAATACCCAGGTGAAATGGCCCAGGAAAGCCAGAAGACCCCTACCTGCATAAGAAATACCCATGCTGATGAGTATTAGCTGCTCATGACATGAGAACATGCAGCAGCTCTTCCAGTGCTGAAGAAGAGACATCCTCCAGCAGCTCCTTTTGCTGCTCCTTATGAGTGTTTTTCGATATTAATTAAAGGTGATGGGTCTTTGCACTAGGTGGGAATTAAACTCAGTGGAGTTCCACTAGCCAGAAATAACAATAAGGACAACACAATCCATTGGGAATTTCTTTTGACTTCAGGTGTGTTTCCACTCAAAAAGGTGACATGGATTGCAAGGACAGGACCACCCAAACCAATTACCTCAAATACAGTCCTGTCCTGACAGCAATGGTATCCTGAGAGAATTCACTTTCACTACCCACAATCCTGCACCCTGGAACTCTCACCTGGCACATCTGACTGTGGTGGACCTCGGAATATTCTAAAAATGGAGCTTTTACATCCCCCGCAGGGGTACAAAGCACAGTGCAAACGGTGTGACTCAGATACTGCCTGGAACATGTAATGAGGATATTAAACTAGATCGTCGTTTTATAGGTTACCTTATTTTTAATTGGAAAAAAAAGAAAAAGAAAACACAGAAGCCAACCAACCTACATATTTGGCCTTCAGATGAATTTTTTTGTTTTACGTGACAGCTTTTTCCTCTACTTAAAAATTTGCATAAATACTGTCAAGACAGGACATGCATGGTAAAGAATATGCAAAATCCTGAGCTAAGCCCAGCTGCCTCTCCCACTGTGCTGTGCCAGGACAGAGCAGCGGGGCTAGTACTGGGAGCAACCCCTCTTTCTCCATGCCACTAGGTCAGGGACATGGTCCTGCTGGCACAGAGCCCTTCAGGGAGCCTTTCTTGACAGACCCCACACAGAGAGCCCAATTTGGGTTCACTCAGCCCTTTTCCTGTAAGGTCACCATGGTGGTGAAGGGGGATTAGCTTATTTTCCTGTGGAAATTGAGAATAAGAAGCTTCAATGTGACCTCCCCTGCCAAGAGGGGAGAGCAGGCAGGCAAAGCACAGCAGTGAAAGCCAAGGATGCTGAAAGGAACGTGAGGTTGTGTTTACCCACACAAGGGCACCCTGCAGAATTTCACGCAGAATTAATTCAGCTCGTGCAAACTCCCGTGCAGACACTTACTTGTGGTTCAGGGAGATTTATCTCTGCTAACAGGATTAGGAAAGGTTTAAGCTAAACCAAAAAGAATACACACAAGCACATTCACAGCTTAGAAAACAAACAAATACTGAGCAAACCTGCCTTTAGACATGGCCAAAGAAACCAGAGCTCCCTTCCCAGAAGCCCTCGGCACAGAGAGCATGTTATCTAATGCCACATCCCTCTTTGCTGCTTTTCCTGCTGCACCCCTACCTTACCACCCACTCAGAACAGAAAATTGCTGCACTTTACACCTACATGCTGCTAAATAACTTACCTCACTCCAGAATTTGGCCCAAGTAGCCACAGTGGAATATGAAGAGGTGTGCAAAACAGCTAAGAAAATTTTTTTTGTCCCTCTAAGAGGGCAGCGGGCAGCAGAGTGTTCCTGTGCTGTGAGAGCCTAGCACTGTGCTTCAGTAGGAAAAGACAAAGGCAAAACAGAGCTCCAGCTGCTAGCCCACATGCAGCACAAGGAGGCTACTGCTCAAACCAGATATGACCAAGACTTCCAAAACCCCTATTGGTGGGGAAACATTTCCCATTTGAACAGTCCCTTTACAGTGAGGACATCTGCACACATTGAGAGGGCATTTGCTGTCTGCCCCAGTAGTACTGCTGCCATCTGTCCCGAGCTCTGCAGTGGTTCAGCTGGAGGTACAATGTGACCCAGCAGGGAAAGCAAAGTCTGCTGCATCCTCCTGAAAGGGCAGGGTGGATCTCCATCTGCATGGTGTGGTTGCTTTGAGATGGAATTTGGTTTGGACTTTGGGGTAATAGCAGGAGTCCCGTGATGTTCATTCTGGAAAGGTGAGGATGTTGGGCTTACATTTTTTCCAAAAGGTTAGGAGCTGTGGTGAGCCTAATGACTCTGGCATGTCAACCTGTGCTACCCAGGGGGAAGAGCACCACCTTCTGAATTACCAAGTCAAATTGACTGTAGCAATCAACTTCTCCTTCTAAGTCCCCATCCAAAAACAAACAGGCCCAACCCTGCTTAACTTATGAGATCATAGCCCAAGGCAGTGTAGCTCCCTGAGACATCACTGCCTCACCCATCATCTACAAACATCAGTTGTGCAGGGATGGTATGGATCTCTCCCAGATTTTACATACATAGAGATCTCTGACCAATGACATTAGCCCACTAGGAAGTGCCTGCAGCACCTCTCCAAGGTGGTAGGCAACCAGCAGAGCCATGGAAATAAGGACAGAGCAATGGAGTCATCAGGAACATGTCCTTTGTGGATCTCTAACATCTCCCGGCTGGCTCGGAGTGAAAGCCTCTTGCCCAAATTGGTGTTTGTCATTCAAAGCTGCCTTTTGTGAACCTTGCCACACCAATGCTTTGCTGCTGCTCCGTTCTACTCTGGGTAACATATTCATCTTCTCATCATCACCTTAGAACCTATTTGCATTGTTAAATTGCTAAAAGAAATTGGTTTTCCCTTGATACCGTCAAATCAAAGCTGCTGGAGCTGAAGATGTTTCTTCTGTTAAGTAATGTTACTAAGCCTTAATGGGTTTCTCAAATGAATAATCCACACATTTCACTTCATAAATCATAGTCTTATTGTCCTACAATTCATGCCTGGCTCATCACTGAAGCAAAAATTTCTCATTGACATTTTCTTGAATCTGGCCTTTTCATAGCATTGGTTCTCTGACATCAATATAGGAACCTTCACCAATGCTAACAGAACTAACTTTATTGATCAACACCTTACACATGGCAAAACAGAGGTATGACAAGCTGCAGAGGTTTGTGACAGGTCAGGCTGTGACTCTACCTGTGCCTGATATCAGAAGGTCTGAACTCTGGACCCAAGTCAGCTCTTTAACCACTACTTTCTACCAACTTTTTTTTCATGAGATGCTTTGCAACACAAAACACATGAAACAGAAAGAATAGGACAAAGAGAACTCTTAATCTCCTAAACAGAGCAAAAGTGTTGTAACTGGTACACTTGATAAGCATTCCATAAGTTGCATCATCTTGAGTGTTCTGCTTGACAGCCTTGATCCTGGAAATTAGTTCCATTCAATAGCTTAATAAAGAAAATCACATTAATTAATTGGCAATGTGTATACCACTTTTGCAGGCCACACAAAGCTAAGATGAGCTGACATTATATAGAAGAGAAGACCAAAAGTCAAAATTATCTTGACCATTTGTGAAAATTGGGGATGAGGGGGTTTAATTAGTAAAAATCAGTGCAAGATACTATGCTTGTAAAGGAATCCTTCCTGCCTGCTCAGCACAGGTAAGCTCTCAACTGGTGGACTGCCTGTAGCCTCACTCACCCTTCAAGAAATATGTGGACAGATCACAGAGTCCAGGGAAAAAATCAGAAATATGGGAAACACCATCTCCAGCAAACACATGAGCTGGGGTGTTTAGGCAAGGGGAGAGCTGATTAAATGGAGCAAGAGGGATGTCCTCAACTGTGTAAAAGGCTATGTAAGAAAAGGCTTCCAATCAGCCCTTCTTCAGTGGCTGTACGAAAAATTCACTTTTGATTCCTAGACCTGTTTCTGTACCAATTGCATACTTTATGGTTAAGAAAGAAGCTTGAAATATAGTTTAAGGGTAATCTAAAGGTTAAAAAAGTTGAAGTTAAAAAAAAAAACAAACTGAAAAAAGTTTGTCTTATGTCATGATTTGGCTCATGCTGGATGGGAAGATCCAGGATTTTTGATCACCATTTGGCAATATTACTTGCTTCCCTAAAGGGTTTTTAAATGGCACCAACATTTTATCAGCCCTGTTACCTCCTCCCATTGTCTGTGTTTTCATTGACATGGGTATCTTGAGCCTTGAGCAGGTTTCCAAAGCACCCAGGCTGCACAGGAGACATGGAGCCCCCTCTCCCTATTTTATGGAACTCAGCATCAAATTCCTCCTTATCTCCCTGCAGCACTTTCTAAAACTCAATCTGACTTGCTCTGCAGTGACCTATGTAGGTCTTACAGTGCTCTTCACCTCCCAGATTTCACACTCTGTGTCTTGCAAGCATCAATATCCAGAGTAAATTTTCCCTCCAGCTAGGAGCTTGGCTTTCTGTCAGAGCAGTCTCATTTTCCTACCTTCATGCACACTTGCATTTCCTTAATCAAGAGCATGAACTTCCATTAAACAAGAGAGTCTAAATGACAAGTGTTAAAGCAGTTTTTTAACCTATTCTCATTCAGCAGGTGCCCTACTTCCCTGCAGACTGGGCACTGCCTCCAGCCTACTCACAAAGTTGTGCCCTTACTGACACCAGCATCTCATTTTTATCCTGATTTCCAGCTCCTTGTAGACAAAATAAAAAAAATAGCAACTTGTGTGCATCACATCTAAAACCATGTGCATAAGTTCAAAGATAATTAGACTTTTAGCTGCTAAATGCTGTGCAAAGCACACATTTAGCAGCTAAAACTGATTTTAATCTTTGCTTAATTCTTTTGCCAGAGAGTCCCATTCATAGTGAGGCAGCTGTCTAAATATCTTGGCCCTTTGGGGTGAGGAGACAGGGAAGCCTCTTGCAGTGCTTGTGCATGACCTCAGCTGGCTTCTCCCACCAAGAGCTGATTCCAGCTTATTTGGGGCAGAGGATGCCAGTGGGGCTAGGCCCCCAAGGAAATAGTTTATCTGTGAAGGGCAAAAATTCTCTTTCCTTGGTTTGGATAGCCTGTTGTAACAGAAATTTGGGTAGAGAGAGTGGCCAGATTAATGCAAAGTAACAGCTATATTAGTACATGGTACATGGATTTACACCCCATTGCCTTCACACTGGCCAGTCATGAAGCCCTCAATCACTGCATCCTTCACCCTCTATGACAGTAAAAAGAGTCTCCCCTTGAGTCAAAAAGGTACTCTGAACAGCCAGAGGACAGCTGCAAACAGCGGGACAGTCACATGACAATACCCAAAACTCTGGGGTTTGACTGATATTTCTTCTTTCACAACACCTTGTCAAAGCTTTACAGTCTTAGAAGTGCCTGCTTGCATTATAACTCCTTAAAAATAAGTAAACAGAACACTTTTTTTCATCATCTCAAATTATCTTCTGTGGAACATGATTAGACATTAGTGCTTTCTACATCCAGGAGTGTTCACACATACACACAAAGGGGTGAGGCCAGGACCCATCAACAAAAAATTAATGAATCTTCCCTCTGCAACAGGCAGTACCCTAGGCCAAGGTCCATTTACCTCAGTGTCTTAATATCCTCCAATATTTAGGGAACTAAGACATTACTCTGTAGTCAGATGATACTCGTGCATATGGGATATGTAAGGCACTGAGATGGGAAGGAACCAAACAAAAGAATATGCCTGTGCCGTGATGAGAAAATATCTTTTACTCTTCCTCAAAAAGGCTGGTGCACTCCTCAGCTCCAGACCAAGGCTAATTATCATTTAAGGATTAAAATGCTCCTTATGTTTTGGATTTTTTTATTTTTCTTGACCAATTTCTCTCTTACTGATCCTCAGCTTCTAAAATATAGGAAGTGGCATAAAAATTGCATTATTTTCAATATGTTCCTGACACCTAATCAGGCAAGGGTTTCCATTACAATTGCTGGCTAGTTCTTTTCACCCTCAGAGCATGGGAAACCACGGTCTTGTGCGAGGAAAGAAGATGAGAACCATGAAACAGTGCTGGGAGAGGAGACAAATTGCAAGAGACGCTTGGAAAGCAAACAGTCACCACAAGACAAGATTTTCCTTTCAGGCCTGTGTTCAGATGGTCTAAATTGTCAGCCAGTCCCTCTGCCAAGTATTTCCCAATGGGTGGCTCTCAGTGGCTCCCTGCTTGACACCATGCTGAGAGACTTACAAAAAATTCAAAAGCCTTACAGACAGCAGGGAGTTTTATTTACCTCCCATTTACCAGGGCAGCACAGTTAGCTGATAGACTGCACAGCACTTTGAACTGGGAAAGCTCTAGACAGAGGAGTATTAGAGTTAGTAATGAAAATTATAATGAAGAAAAGGCTTTTTAAATTTTCTTTCAGGGTCCCTATAAATGCAATGCCTCCAAGTCTAAAAGACTGCTAGCTCACACAAGAATTATAAAAGACTGCTCTTGAATAAAGAGTCAACAGGACTCAGAAATCACACCTAAGAAGAAATAATACAAAGGCTTGTCTAGAAACAGATATAAAAAACAACAACAAATCCATTTGGGATCCGTCAGGCCTGCCTGCACGCCTTACAGTCACCTTCCTAGGAGTTCACACCCACACTACGATTATAAGCCTTCTTCAAAATCAAAAACCCACAGTGTATCACAAGACAGGTATAAAAGCATGACAGTTTCATCCTAATATTGTTACTTTTCCCAGTTTGAAATACCTTCTCCCAGCTTGCTCACCCAAGAAATTCTACCCTTTTCTTCTGGAGTAAGGCTGGTGGTTGCTGAAGGCCTCCTACAGTTCACCAGTGGTCTCAGCACTTGCAGGATACAGCTTCACATCAGTGTTCTTGGCTGGAAGGATGAAATTACAAATAAATCAAACCACAACCAAAAAACCCCCAGTCCCTGGCAACCCAGAAGCTTATAGTCATTATATTCATCTGCAGGATGTGAACTTTCCGTGCGTTTACTGATTTCTCTTATTAAGCAATCATCAAACACTGATAGGAATTTTTTTGAAGGAAATGGGAGTACAATGTGTTCATAAAAAACCCCCAACACCAATAGAGCAGGCAGCCAGTACATGCCACTTGACATTTCAGGAAATTAAGTTATACTGTGGCCCCAGCTTATAAGTTCAGCAAGACCCACGAGAGAACTCCTTGGAGACCTGCTGTGCTTTCATTCCAACAGTGATAGCCACACAGGCTAATTGAGGGCAGGAGCCACGTGTGCTCTGTCACAGCCATCCTGCTGCCCTTCCTCTCTCCTGGCAGCTCCTACGCTGCTCACAGTCTGCCTGCTCTAGCCAGCTTTCTCCTTTAGCTGCTGAGCATGCTCTTCTGGGGTGAGGAAAAGAAAAGAAAAAAGAGGAGTTGCCAGGTAAAAAAAAATCCAGTGAAAATAATAATAAAATTTCAGAGAAAACCTCATACCTCTGTCAAACAGACCTGACTGTATTTTTGGGGTGTGAAGTTCAAAGCCCAAAGCATCTCACCCCTGGATGGCAGATCACGTCGGAGTTGCAGGTATTGCAAGTACAGACCGGAGATCCAGGGTCAGGCACTGAAGCTCACAATCTGAACAGAATTACAGGCTGGTTTTGTCCACATCATTTCCAAAAGGACCGAAAGGAGGAGGTTGAGCAACAGCAGTAGATGGGCCAGCTGTATGGGAGATGGAGAGACACCCATCCTGGAACAGCAGGAGCAGCCACCAAGGCTGGCGTGGCTCAGCCTATTCCTGGTGGAGTTTCTGCTGATAGAAAGGGAAAAACACTGAGTCACTTCATAAGGAAACATCCTCTTCCTTACCTGAGACAAGGCTGAAGCTGGGCGCAGAAGCTGTGAGCTGCCACCTGTGGGCCTGTGTCCCCACAGGCTCTCACCTGCTGTGGTAGCAAGAGAAACACAGCTATAGCAGAGACAACACACCCCTCCTTTATGGGGAGGACAGAGAAAAGGGATAGCTGGGAGCTCCTGGGGACTGGGTCCAGATAGCCTCTCTCTCAGGGGAGCAACACATGTACTCTGATGGTTGAAATTTGCTTTAAGCGACCAAGAGCTGCACAGGTACAACTCAGTTCAGGTCACCAGTGCTCCTGGAGCTCTCCACACGTTCACATCCAGAAGGCTCAGATGATCTTTGAAAGCTTGCAGGGTTGCTGCTAGTACTGCTACTACTCCCAGTTAAAGGCACCTCTCAGGTGTCACATAGGGAGCCACATTCTCCTGTCCATTTGGTGTGTGCTGAGGGTTTCTCTCAGCCCACTGAAGCGATCAGCGCTTGCGGGATGTGGCTTTGTACTGATTTGGGAAGAGCAGCTGCCTCACTACTACACTACGTAGACAGCCTGGCTAAGAACAACTTCCATACCCAGCTCAGCCTTCCATCTGTGTGTGACATCAGGCACACAGACAAAAGGAGTCCTAAGGAGCAAGCTACCTGTTTGAGATCACCCAGCTGGTCAAGGGAGGATCAGGAAGCAATCGGTGCCTCCCAGTCCCCATCATCCTGGCAGAGCCCTGCTCCTGAAAGAGGAACGGTCAGGGATGAATCAAACCCAGCACACACTGACCAATGAAGAATTACAAGACTATAAAGCAACCCAGCTGCAGACCAGCCTAACAGAGGAGCAGCCAAAACCTTTTGTGGAAGGGCCACTGAGAATCCCATCGTATTCCGACCCTGGTAACATCTGCTTCATCGCTTGCAGTGTGATCATACAGAAAAGTCATGCGAAGGTAAAACACTTAATTAAAACACTAATGCTGCAAGCATTCACCTCCATGTAGGCGTGGAAACCTTCAAGTTTCCTTTTTATTGTACGGATGGGATCCTGTTTTTCATTGGCACAATGGAAAAGAGCCACAAAAATTCCACATGCACAGCATCAGACCCCGCGACCAGCCTCGACATGCAGAGCGTCAGTAATAAAACACACCCCTACAGGGATTTAGCACTTTGGCTTGTGCTCAGCTGGGGGACTTGGGCAGGACTTTCACTCTTCAGACATAAAAAAATATTAATTATAATCATCTCTGTCATTATTTCAACCCCCGCACCCCGCCTTCCCTGTTACCAAAAGGAAGAGGAGCCATGTCCTAATGGGATTGTGGGTTTGCATGAACAAGATGGGGCTCTGTGTGTGTGTGTGTACTGCATTTGCCCTGGAAATCAAACAGCAGTTTCAGCAAGGGCATCCTGGGAAGGGCCCTCAGGTGCCAAAAGAGAAATTCAGGGAAATGTTCCTTTATTAAAACAATTACAACAGCTGCTGCAGGTACTTCCTTATGCACACATGCAGGCACCCCTCCTTCCTGTCCATCACACACATCCCCTCTGCCCCAGACACTCTTGCACAACCAGATTACAAAGTAGTTTTCAACTTAAATCTATTCAGGACCCACAGCCTTTCTCTTACCAACCTACCATACCTCCCTGGTGCGTTTGTCCTCCTCACCCCTACCCTTCCCAATAAACGTCTTGTCCTGTCCTGTCTGACCACAAGAGTCCCCAAAGTGCACACACCAGTGGTTTTGCAGTGGCACCACAACAGGCACTGCAGCCAAAAGGACAGGCCAGAGAGTGCACAAGGTCTGAAAAGGCCAGCCAAGGCAAGGGCTTTCCAGGGATCCCTGAAATTATCTCCTTTCCTAAGACTACCTTTCACTCCCTTTCTAGCTGTCTCTTCCCATGAACAGCAGTGGTAGTGTCCTGCATCACTCACTAATCAGTGGTTAAGTGAGGGGTCATGCAACAAATTTTGGGAATTAGCTCTTTGCCAAACACCACCCCATAAAAGTGTGCAAAGCTGCTTCCACAACACCTGGAAACCTTCTCCCCTAGGGTCCTGGTTAGACTAATTGCAAGGTGCAATTCCTGATTTTCCACTACATCCTTCCCCTGCACTGTCACTTTCTCCTTCCAGCTCTATTCCGCCCACGAGCTATCCTGCTTTGGCCTTTTATATGGTATCTAGTCCCAAAACTTGACAGGGATGGTCTCCTTCTTAGCTGTCTGTGTAGTGTCTACCAACACGGGGCTGTGATCCACATCTAAAATCTACAAGAGGGAAACTGCAAACCTATAATACCAAGGGGCATGCAACTATTTTGTCTTTCATTGAAAAGCCTGCAAAGAGGCAGGAAAATGCAGACACACTGGTGTACCCCCCTCCTCTTACACCTAGTCCCCTGTTTACAGTTTACCTGCATTGCAAATAGAGTTTGGGAAGAGCATAGGACTCCAGGCAGGACCACTGAGCAGGCCAGGCCATTCCTGGACATGGTGCCATACATCTATGCCTCCCACAGCTGGCTGCAGGACTTAATCTATAAATTGATCCAGGTGGACAATTATGAGAAAGATTGGGCTCCAACACAGGATGGAGGAAGAGTAAAGACACACAGGGCTGCAGCCCAGTAGAAAACCCTGTCAGTGTCATTTTCACCTTCAGTGCTGCTACTGCTGCTCACGGCTTCACCTGGCCATGCACCCTGCCATGGTCAAACAGGTACAAGATGCTGCTCTTCAGGTCTGTTCTGCCTTTGCTTTGTGCAGGTGTTGGCAACCACACTTACACACAAAGCTGGCAAAATCCAGCCTATCCTGGAGATCATGGCTCCGAGGTGCTGCCTGGAGGCTACATTTCACCTTGCAGGCACACCCTGCAATGGGGCACTGAGATGCTACACACGTATGGCAGAAGTCATCTTGCTCATTGACCTCTGTTATTCTCCATAGCTGGTTCATCCATGGCAACAGTTTGTTCCTGCTCCAACCAATTCTTTGTTCATTTTGGGCACACTAGGAGAAGGAAGACTGCATGCTCCTGGTAATTCCCATTTGGCCAGGATGCCCTCTCTTTTCACACAGATGCCAGCAGGCTCCACTACCAGAAACAGAAGGACATTCTAATCAAGAATCTGATTAAAAAGAAATTTGGATTTCAAGCACTTTTTTAGTTAGACTTGCTTGGGACAAACCACTGCAACTCATTATGCCTCAACTTCTTCATATGGAAATTAGAGAGATATAAGACTTCCAAAGCTCATAAATATCTAAAAGGGACAAGGGTTAAATGGTTGCTAATAAAGCCCCCACTTCCCTCAGCAGCATCTGTCCAAATGTAACCAATATCCATTTAGCCTTGGTAAAAACAAGGTCAATAAGCAGACAGAAAACTGTTTGACCTGCAGGACAGCCATCCTTCTGTCAGTGGAGGCTTGCAAAATGCTCAAGCACCTTTAACCACAGCCCTTCAGCTCTGAGATTTGAAGAAAGGTAAAAGCCTATACACTTGGGCTCATCCTGGGAAGCATAGAGGTCTCTCAGAAACATGACACCTAGATAGGCAAAGCATTAATGTCCGAGAAATATTTCTGTAGGGCCAGAAGATTGGATGAAGCTGTGAAAGATCCAGCTCAGCAGCTCAGTCCATTGCCCAAAATAACCAGGTGGTGGCATGTGGGCTCCACCCCCACCAAGCCCACCAGCAAATGCCCAGCAATCCCAGCGCATGCTCACCCCACCATCACGCTTTGCCAGGCATTGGTGGTGGACAGCACCCCACCCTGAGAAAACATGGGGCATTCTTGGCACTTTGCACTGCAGGCATGGTCATCAGACAGGATGACAGATTCTTTGCCTGCCAGATCCACGGAGGCATGCAGGGGAATATGATCCTGCCCTGAGCAAATGCCAAGTTTGATTAGGGCTGATTGCTCCAAGATCCTTCCTGTGAGGATCTTGAAAAGTGGGAGTTGCTTGCCACCCGTAACGAACCCAAAGACAAGAACATGAATGCTTGAGAGGATTTTGGCCAAGCCTCCCCCAAACATGTAACGTGGAGTGGCATAACCCATGAGAACAGACAACCTTTATGTTAGGAAGGACAGAGGAAAGTGGCATTTCTCCCAATGGCCTACAGCCCAGCAAGCATAACCCACCACAAATGGACATGGCAGAGCTCCCAGGCATCCCTTGCAACTTGGCACTAATTTGGCCCTTGGAAAACAGAAACTCTGGCCTTTTACAAAACAACCCGCCTGACACAAGGCTCAAATAGTTGGCTGAGCAGAGCTGGGATCCGCCCTCATTCTCCTTCAGGCACCCTCTGTGGGACCTTGAATGGGTCCTGCCTCCTCTACTCTGCTTCAGTGTTCCACTGAGGACAACATCCATTTCTCACTTCAGCAGAGAGCTGTACCTAAATGCATTAATTGAAAGGACACCCCAGTGTTATGGGGATGGCCTCACCCCACTCCAGCCAGTTCTGGGGCACACATCTCATGAAGATTTCCCTCCTTTTGCTCTGCAGCAGCACAGCAATGCTATCACAGATGCCTCAGAGCTCTGCTGAGGCCCATGGGACTCCAAAGGAGTCAGGAGAACAGAGCCAAGTCAATGTACAAGGCCTCCATGGTGCTTCTGTATCTCCACCAGCCCTAGAAACTGGGAGTTCTACTTTGTCAAAGATGCCCACAAAATGACAGCTCAAGTCCAAATTATATTTCTTTTTCCCTGTGTGCAAAATACTTATCAGTTATTATGTGTTGTCTTTCTTCTCCCTGTGATGGAAACCCATCCTTCTTCATCCAGCAAGCAACAAAGAAAACTACAGAGGCAGCAGATATTAACCAGATCCTGTCCTAAAGCCTCCCCACACATACATTTTCCCCTCCACCATCTGTTTTGCAAATGCAACAAACTAAACTAAACAAGCTCCCAGTAGCTAAATTCCTTGCATCTCAGGAAGCACATGGATCCCTAAGCCAAAGTAAACAATCTCATAGATCATTTACATAAAACAAGTGAATTAATTTCATCATAAACAAAGAACAACAAATTGGTTCAAAGCCTGCCATAGTATATTCTGTGGAAACATCACCCAGCAAGGAGAGGAGTAAAATAACCATAGTGGGACGTTCAGTGCATAGCCAGCCTGGCACCCTTACCTTCAAACCAGTGTAGGAAGTACAAACCTGTTCTTCCTACAGCTCTCATACAGAATAATGCCAACCAGCTTCCTGCTGCTCCTGCGGCTTTAGTAGCAGTGCAATGTAAAAGGTAGAAAAGATCACCCATTCCAAAGATCAACACAGAGAAGGGATGATGTGGCCCTGTCACCCTGGCACATGGGAGAACTGGTTCTGGGCTGGATCAGGTGCAGGAAGCCATTGCAGCACAATGCCCATGCACCCATTCACAGCAACATGGTGATACACTGATGGGGGAAAAAAAAAAGAAGGGAAAGAAGTATGTTTCCCTCATATGGAGCTTCCTTTCTCCTTGGGTTTATGGGCATGCACTGAATTCTGGGATATGAACAAGTGTCAACAACCCAACACAAAAGAAATCACCAGCCTGAGAGTAGAAAAGGCTGGAGAGTGGAAAGATGGGCTCCCACTTCCATACAGGACTGGAGCTGACCTGGCCTTGACTCCTTTGGGAAAAGTCCTAGAGTCACATCTCCATCTGGAGTCTCAGATTTGGCTAGATGCAGGCTGAGGACATCCCCACACAGACTGGTCTAGAAATCCCACCTGGAGTTTGACTTCAGGGGCTCAGGATTGGAGATTCACTCTTTCAATATATCAGCCACCAAATTCAGCTCTTTATAAAGATAAACTCTGATGTGCCCTAGGTGAATTCAGATGAAACCGCAAGCTTACACTGAAAGAAGAGTACTCAGATAGCTTTTCCATTTGTCGAGAAACAGATTCTAATTAAACCTGTGCAGTTTTCCCAGAGAGGCAGCACTGTGCAGCTCGAACTCAACAGCTTCTATCAGAGCGCAAAGGCGGGAGGTTCATCCAAGTCACCCGTTAACCTGCTCTATTATCAATTTCTTTCAAGTCATCCATGCCCGTGGCATGTTTCCATTACCACAACCCATAAAAAGATGATTTTTGATGCAGACTTTAAACAGCTGGACCCTAAACGCACATCCCAGAGCATTCACTCACCCATATCACTAACAGGAGTGCAAAAAGTGCCTCCCTTGGAGGAAAGGAGCTGTGTGGTGGCACTTCACCCATGGATCAATACGGTGCTTTTGAAAAGCTGCTACCAAGAAAACAAAAAGCAAACAAAATATCCCTCCTTATCACTTCAAAGCACATTGATTTGGAGTCAAAACACAGCAAACAGATTATTCTCATGAGCCCCAGTTCCTGCAGAGACCCATGGAAATCCGTGTTGCACTCCAAGTGCAGAAACTTGAGAAAGAGTCTGAATCCCAGTGGCCTTGCTAAGCATTACAGACAATTCTCCCTGGTACCAGTTACAGCAATGAATCAGGAAAGATGACACATTAAAAAAGGGCAATAGAAAAAAAGTGGTTTTTTTCTTCTCATTACACGCTTCTGGAGGTGACATACTGTGGACAGCAACTGAAACAATAAAATGCATTCCAATGTTCTATATGTATTGATTATTTGATGGTCTCCTTTTAAACCAGTAGCTTTGAATGCTCTTACAAAAAAAAATTGGTGAAATAGATAGAGCTTGAGTTTGGATACAATCTGTGCTGGCATAAATAAAAAACAAGTCCATGGATAAGAAGAGAATTAGAGTGGATATAAGTACACAAAAATTACTCAAATCAGCTTACGGATTTAATGCATTCTGCTGACAGTGGTGGTAGGGGAGGTTGTTTATTTAATCAAGAGAGTTTTTGGGCATACTGAAAAACAGAAGTAGGGAAGGCTAACCCACTATTGCTAGATCCCACTCCAATCTGAGGTTTGCCTCTCTGTTTCTATGGCTCTGAACATTTGCTTCTGAATGCAAAACTCAAATAAACATTGCCCAGGTGACACTGTACAGCCCCCGCTTTGCTAATGTTCATACTGGAACAGACAACAAATGGGCAAAACTAGTTTGGAGAGCAGTCAGGGAGGGATGGAAGCAGCACACGGTTGCCTTGGAGTTATCCAGGTTTATCTACACATCACACGGTATTCTCCCTGGTTCTCATAATTAGAGTGTCTAGACAGGAGATGATGCCAGTGAAGTAGCAAACAAAAAAGGTTTTTGCAGAGTTTTTCAGAGGAGCCCGTCTAAAGCAATGACTACAGAAAAATGTCAGACATCAGAGTTGCAGAACCTAGCTAAGATAAAATTTTGACCCAAGTGAAGGTCTTTTCATAGCCATTCACATCCCAAAAGCACTGATGGCTCAAGCACTCAGGAGAGCTCAGAGCTTTTGATCCAGCATCACACTAGAGGTTTCTGCAAAAGTGATTCCAGCTGCCTCAGCTTCATCCAAATACTGGCATTTAGCAGCCTCAACTTGTGTAAACCAGCTTCACTCCACTGAAGTCAATAACAATTGACACCAGCTGAGAATCTGGCTCTCAGTGTGGTTTAAATATAGTCTAAAGAAAGAACTTACAGAAGGATTGCCCAATCCTTCATGCCCATTTCCCCCTTGGGCTAGGACTGAATAAGATTGATTTTTTTTCTTTATAATTTAGCTCCTGTTATTTTTAACAACATTATGAGCTCACATTTATTACAGCACCTTCCATCCTCCAGGAGCCAGGCTGCCTTTCAGGCTTCACCAAGAATCACAGAGAGGGATGGACACAGCACCAGGATGGAACCACCTCTCCATGCAACATAGCAGATGCTCAGCATGCACAAAAGACTGGCCACAAACAATAAATCAGCAAGGGTACTAAGATAATTCAGCTTCAGCATTGAAAATGTAAGCCTCAGCCATTTTCACAAAGAGGGAATTCAAGGAGTAGTTTCAAATCCTCCCTTGAGCTGGCCACGAGATGGACAGGATGTCTGTACAGCAGTGCAGGATGTCATGATCACACATGGTGACCCTACATGCACAACATGAAGGCAAATCTCACAGTGCTGGGGAAAGGCAAGCACAAGTGCCTTTGAGAAAGAAAAAGTAGATGGGTCACTCCTAGTGTGACAAACCAGGGCTCTTTGGTATTGCCCCATCTCTTTGGCTCACATGTCCCTGCAAAACCAAAGGATGAGGTTCTGAAGACATGGCAATTCGCTCAATGGTCTGACATCCCTAAGCAACCCTTTTTCAACATGAGAGAGAAGCTCAGAAAGTATAACAGGAAAAATAGGTTGTCTCACGGGCTTAAATCTGTGCAGTTAAGCTAGAGGTGGAGAGACACCAAGTTTTTTCAGAGGTGGTATAGTCCATTTTATCTGGGATCAGTGTAGGAAACCAGGGCCCACTCAGATCCTACCATATGGGAATGGCTCAGAAACAACATCTTCTAGATGGTCCCCCTCAAGCTACCACAGAGCAATGGAAACACAACAAATAAGAGCTGTGGCCACCACTGAAATGATCCATCAAAGACATGAACTCTGGCCTCCTTAAAAAAAAAAAAAAAAAAAAAAGAGAAATAAAAAGAGGAAAAGAAAACCAATACAAACAAAAAAGCCCCAGGTCCATTAATGAAAACTAAAGCACAAGGCAAGGGGTGATGAAAACAAATAAAACTAGGGCTGTAAAATGCCTGGTATGTAAGATGTGTTGAAACTTGCTGCTGACAGCAGCTTGAGCAGACATTCACATGCAGCCGTTCAGAAGATGCGCAGTAATTACCTTCTCCGGGAGGCTGCATTATGATGATTTCTTTAAGCAGAGCACAATATCTCCAGCAACAGGATATAATTACAGCAAAGGATATGCCTCTTAACCTTTTTCTACCCCCCAGCTGGTTCAGGGAGCAGATCTGGGAGCCAGGGGCTCTGTGGGGAGGGTGAAAGTAGTTTACCCTGCGCTGCTGTACTCTTTACCTAGAGCCAAGCACGCTTCTGATGTGAGCTTGCGGTGGTGTTGCTCTCAAAGGAACATGATTCTCTCCCCCTTGGCTCTGGGTGAAACACTCCCAGCACTGCAGGGCTTTGACAGAGCTGGCAGCAGCCACCAGGCCACCGAAGGAGTTCAGCACAGTCAGCCTGCTCTGGGCTGACGCCTCGGCGGTAAATAAATAAACACCAAAAACAAACAGGAGAGGGAATGACTCAGAACTGGAACAAGCTGGCAGCCCTGTGAGGCAGCAGGACTTCCCACCTCCAGACTGGGACCTTCCTGGTCCCAATACCCCACACTACAGAGAGCTGAGGGGCTCTGAAGAAAAACCCAAGGCTCCCAGAAAAGGACTGGTACCATGACCAGTATGGGCCATGGTGTCTCCAAGGGATGGATATCACTTCCTGGTGATTTCCTGGCTCACTCACAGCAGCCAAAATGCCAGAGTTGGTCCTCCCAGGACAGTTCTCTGGAGATGGCTGCTCTGCTCCACTTCCACAGCCCTCCTGCAGAGAAGCACAGGAAATCTTATTGCTGCAGCTGTTGGAATAATTTATATAAGGTCCAGAAACAGCAAGATGCAGGCAAGGACAGAGCCCTAACAGCTGTGTGCTCAGCTGAAGGACTCAGGCTTTCACATTGCCTCCATCCATTGCCAGTACTCACTTCTCCAGATTCCTCTGGAACAGTGAAGTATCCAACACAGTCAGTGGTGGTCATTGAGGTTTGCTGCACTGCAAAAGCATCTCATGGTGAGGGGTCCCACTTGCAGAGCAGCAGGTAGGAGGTTGTGAGCACCACAAATTTCTTTTATTTATTTCAGTCTTCAATCCTGGAGGGAAAAAGCAAAGAGTTAAATCTTGCCCCCATACTTCTCCACCCCAAACCAAAAATGTAGTGCTGCATCTGACCCTAGGCTCTGTTGTTAACAGCCTACACACTGATTATCTGAAAATCAACATCAGATTTTTTCCAAAACCAGCCACAGTAGTAGTGCTCAGTGGCTTGGACTCTCCATGCCAGATACTGAGAGCCGAGGATCTGAGAAGCTTTCAGAGCCCTTTTTCAAGACCCAGACAGGTTTCCATTACAAGACAGAGGATGGGTTTTTGTCATTGAGAGACTGGAAATCTTCTTTTCCTAATATGAAACAACTAAAATTAAAGAATAACCAACATTTTCCTCACTGGTCTGGAAACTGCATTACAAGTGAGAGTCAGCTTGGTTCAAGTTTGCAAGCTGTGATATCAGTAGGAGAATTTCCCTTCACATTTACAGAAGGAAATGAATTTTGCATCCGCCGGATGGCAGTGTAGGGAGAGCAATCATATTAGTCATAGTATTATTGTTTTCCCTTTAAGCATCTCAAAAGTCATTGCAGACACAGCAATTCATTGCTTATTAAGATCTCCCTGCATTACAACCAGGGAAAAAAGATCTAGGTCTCATTAATAAACCATCTTCTAGGATCTCTACAAGACAGACTCTGATTAGCCAAGATCACTCAATAAATGATTTGGCTTGTCTGACAAAGTGAAATGATTGATTGGAAAGAGTGTGCTTTAAATAGTTCAGTCTTTATAATAAAAGCAAAGAACTCAGATAGAAATACAAATAGTAAAAAGGCAGTATTTCTGCTTCTAGAGAAGATCACTCCATGTATCAGGATGGTGGGTGCTGGCAGCATACACAAAGTTCACTTCAGAGTTTTGACTCTGCACATCTGAACTATTTTAAGCCTGAAACAGCAACATCTTGTGCAGTTTCCCTTGTAAAGCACGTTGATGAGCAGGGAAGTCTGTTCCACTCCCAGACATAGCAACACAGTTATCAATTGCAGAGAGCAGACCTTTGTTTCCTGCATAGCATAAAACTGAATAATGAGGCTGAATGTTAAAATCCATGTCAACAGTGTTGCAACATCATATAACCAAGAAGATGGTCCCAGAGCAGTAAGACATGGGAAAAACAGGGCTTGGGAAGCCAAGCCACCGGCCACCCTATTTCCGCTAGAGGGCAATAGCAAATAAGCGACCGAAAACTGGAGCCAAGAAGTCGATTGCAAGAAACTGGTAAGAAATGGCCGAGTTGCGTTTCCGAGGCAGGAGCCGCGGCTGCCCGGTGCTCCCGGTCCCGGCGGTGCCGCACCTCTCCTGCAGCTCCAGCCCCAGCCCCCGGCGGCACAGCAGGTACCGCCTGCCCTCGGCTCCGGGCCTCGGTTCTTCGGGTTAGGCAGTAGAAAATATTCACAGATGGTTTTGGTCTAGAAAACAGCCAGAAGCAAAAGAAGTACCTTCAGCAGGATGTATTTAAGCATCATCATCAGATGCCGCTCTGAACAGATGATTGATCCAACCTCACATATTCAGTTCCAGATGTTGCAGAGAGCAAGAAAGATCAGGCTGCTGAAGTCTTTCCATCTCCCTCTTTGGTATACCAAACAGAAGGTTTGGAGGTGATTTGATCTAAATCTATTAACATTTCTCAGTGGGGGACTGTGAGAGATGCTAAAGGACTTCAAAAATCTAATAAACAAAACTATAACCAGATCCAGCAGCTCAAAGTAAAAGCTGGAAAAAAATCGAGCTGGAAATAATACAAGTATTTAAAAACTAAAACTTGCAATAATGTCAGTAATTTATCACTTAAACAAATGATGTAGGGGAGAGTTTTGTTCTCCACCCTTAGAGCTCTTAAAACAAGATGTGCTGTCTTCCCAAAACATGTGCTGCAGCTTAACAGTGAATTATTAGCCTTGATGCAGACATTACAGGTACAGGTCTCATCTGAATGAGGCAGAAGGTGAGACTAGATTAGCAGCATGGTCTCTTTGTGTAATTACAGTCTACAAATATCAAGGTTCTTGTCACAGAGAATTGTCTTTCAGCTGTAGGCACTGACTCCCACCTTGGCAAACTCACTTCATAGGCTATGTCAACACAGCAGTGACAGCAGCTCTGAGGACTGTCACATGGCCTTTACCTAATGGGGCAGCTTCTATTGCCCAGTCATTACCTGTCTCTACAAAGAAAAAGTCACGAGCCTCATCTACACCAAACTGTCCAGGGTCAGACAGACCATTCTGTACCCCAGCTGGAATACTGGTTCCTGAGCTGTGGTACCAGCTGAGAAGAGACTTGGACAAGAGCTGATGTGTGAGAGTGATGGAGAAGAGGTGTGGGCCAGTTTCAATGTTTTGAAGCTTCCAGAGAGGCTTTCAAAAGCATCATACCACTGAAGCACTACCAGCCTCAGCCCAGCCCTTGTGAGCTGCAGGACAGACAGCACCAACAAAAACAAAAGCTCAGCCTTTCCTACCTGACACATGGAGCAATGCTATTCCAGTTGTAATTTGCTTCCAACCTAACCAAATGCCAGTGCTTTACAAGACTGGACAGTTATAAACAAGCCAAGTGTGATGGTAGTGCATTGGCCTTTGCAATTACTCTGGGGCACTTCTCTGTGCAAGAAGCATGGGAAGGTGCAGGACTGAGGCAGACAGAAAGCAGAAGCTCACAGCACTCAGTGTTCATGCTCTTCTGTGGAGGAAGGGCTTGCAGATGCTTCTGAGTGTTTTGTGAAGGCTGGAAGATGTTGCCAGCAATCCAAGGGAGCACTCTGGGAGGCAGCCCAGGCATGGCACACTGCACCAGCCAGGGCACAATGGCCCGCTGCACTGAAATGGGAGTGCTGGCCCAGGGGACTACACCTGCCTGGCCCCCAAAGGTCCCCTCCCAAGGGGACTACACCCTGCCTTGAATAGCTCCACATGCTGGGCTGACAGCTCAGTTTTCTACTGGAAAAGAATACCACCAAATTGAAGCAAAAGGATTTGAGAGGTAAAGGAGTGTAGTAAGAATGTGTTTGGACATTGTACTATTGTGTAGGACAGGATATGCCCTAGTCCAATTTCCTCCAAGCATTGCCTCCATGACTTATCTGCAGCAAGTCTCCCCTCTCCTTCCTCTCACTAACCTCAGCCACCTGTAGGAACCCACAGATGTCTCCCACTGCTTTATTCAGGCTTCAGTTCTCACCTGTCTGCTCACATGTGATCTGTCTAACGTCTGCAGCCTACCCTTCATAAGGAAGCCACATCTGAGGGGCACTACTGTTTATCCCAAGTGATCAGCAATTAAACCCAATCTCTTAGAATCAGTTTGCAACAAGAGAAATTCTACAAATCAACAGTTTGAACAACTTTTCTGGGCAGGTCATCTCCAAAGCAGAAGGTCTGGAGTGACTGTGGCTTTTCCCCTTCCCAGGGCTGAAAGGCTGTGAGATGTCCCTTTATCCACACACATATACAAAGCAAACACCATGATCCTGACAGTAAATGCTGGAACCAAGACCATGCCCCTGCTCTCTCCTACTCAATTTGCAGAACAGAAGAGAGGAGGTTATGGGGCAGCAAATCTGATACAGGCAGGTGTCAGACTAACACAGCGCTGGTGGAGGCAGGAAAGTGAAAGCATCTAGGTGGGAGTGGAAAGCCAAATTAGGGGTCAAAGGGTTAAGAGAAGAGAGCCCATTATTCATCACTACTACTGTGTTCCAGGCTTAAGAAACATTTGGAGATAATTAGCGGGAGAACAGAACAATGCACTAGAGAAAGCAACAATGCCCTGGTTCAACCCAGCAGATGAGCTCTGTGCTCAGAGCAAATTGGTCTAAAATAAGTATTGCTCCATCTCAAAACCAGAAAGGTGTGACCTACTTCTCTGACCCTGGCATCAGCTGGCAGGAAGGGAATTGACAGAATGATTCTTCGTTCCCATCACTGGAGATCAAGCATATTCAGTTCCATTTCAGAAATAAAAGCCAACAGCTTTTCCAGCTGATTTGGGGTAACTAATAACACAGAACTGCACTCATTAATTAAGCTGGATTGTATTGTAAAGAGCTCCAAGGCAACAACTAAATGGACTCAATATTAACAGCTGTGATAGTGTCGGTGTTACTTAGAAGCCTTAACTAATAGCCTTAATGTTTTCAAATGTAAAGTATATTCTGTTTTTAAATTATTTCAAGGGCTTTTGTGAAATTATCCTCCCAAATAGTAGCACTTTTCAAAACTGCAAGTACAGCACCTAAATGCTAGGATCTATGCAAGATCTGGGAAGCACTTTGGTCCCTCTCAGATGAACATTCCCAGAGAATCAGTTACTCAGCTGTAGTTCTGAAAGTTGTTTTCCAATGGTATTTAGAAGTTGCAGTGTCAAACTAGTTTGATTTTATTATGAATTGATTATTTGGGTATTGTCATTTAGTGAAGATACTCTTGGACAATGAGCTTGCTGATCACAGAGTTCATTCTCCAAAGAAGAAATGAATATTTCAAGTTGCAGTGTTTGGGGAAGGAGGGAATATTTTGAAGTCTCAAAAGAAATTAATTTGTCAATGAACTTGTGGGCTACAAGAACGTATTTTTATGTATCCTGATTCCCCAGTATTTGCCAACATAGAAAGTCTTGAAAGCTCCTGGGTCCCAAAGTGTCTCAGTGAAAGTTGCATGGGCACTACCTTCATTTGGTAGGCACAAAAGTTTCCGTCTATGGGCAGAAATTAAGGCATTAACATCTAATGAACAACTACTCTTTATAAGGGTACATCCCCCAGATATTTTCAAACCTTACACAAATCATAACCTTCAGCTGAACTGGCTTGAAAGCCACACTGTTTCATGTTGTGAAGATGTGTTGAAGTGCAGGACCATCCTGGAAGGTGGCAGCAGCCTGTCCCAATGGGAGAATGGTCACATAAGCGAGCCTGACATCCCTAGGAACTTCACATAAGGAAGAGTAGGTGCCACTGCATCTGCTCCGTGCCATCCTCCTTTGCTAGATGGTCTATTTGAAAATGAAAGCAAATATACGCAACTGCAAGGCCAGACAAGTGCTGACATGAGTATTGCTGCTAAAAGGAGGTATTACGTCTAGTCCAGGAAGAATGAAGAGGAGTTGACAGCAAAGAAGGGCAAGAAATAAAAGCAGGAGGCAAAACAATGTTGGGGACAATATTCCAAGCAAGAGAGCAGAAAACTAGTCCTTGTATTGGAGGACTCTACAGATCTGGATTCCTATTTGCTACCAGAAACTCCCTGCATGTCAGGGCCTATCTGGTACAATTTTATACATCCGGGGGAGAAGATAGTTGAAGAGATGACTGAGCTGAGGGATACTGTGTTCCCAAAAGAAGTGGAAGAAGCCTATTGACAGTGTATCTTTCTGTTGCCAAATGGTGAAATCAGTTGTTGCAGAAACCTGGATATATTCACTGTGCTCTCCACATCGACTGGATAGTAGTAATATTTTTGAGAGCAGCTTCCTCTGTGCCCATACCAGCTAAAAACTGCCTTTGGGAAAAGACCTTTGTCATCCCCACTTTGTCTGATAGTTCCAGCCACAAATTCTTTGGCGAAGGGACTGAGTAAGGCTCAGGACTTGTGTGAACATCACCCAGCACTTGGAAATACAGCATCAGTTTTGGCTTCTTGCAGCCAGCACCACATAAAATGCAGACTTAGCACCTTCAGCCTGGGATTTAGCAACAAGGTGTTTCAGTGACACCTGGAAAGAAGGCTGTCTGATCATGTAGTAAGGCTAGGTTGAAAGATTTTAATACTGTTTTAGCAAGTCCAGCCTCCTCAAGTGGGAAAGCTGTCAGTGATTGGAAAGCCATTTACTGAATCCCTTCTCCTCTTTTCTGCCTTTCCTGCTCCAACAAGATCAGTTGATGCTTCTTATGTGAAGTGTCCCTTCCTACAAAAACAGAAAATTATTTTTGGTTATGGACTTGGCCTGAGTAGCAGATCAGCTGCAAAATGGATTGGTCCTGAGGTCAGATTCAATCTTAGAAAACAGTGGGAAGCATTCACTGCCCTAACTTCGTGATGGAAATGGATACCTTGCAGTAATTCTGACCCAAAGTATCTCCTCCTTTCAACAGTCTTTTCAGGCACCTTGAATAACCTGTGAGTATATCAGTGCCAGTTCTCTATCAGTGGTGTTGGCTCCACCAGCAGCTCTCCATTCTCGTACTGGTATAAATGGTCACTTTCCTTCCAGACATATTAATCTCCAGTAACTCAAGATTAGGAAGGAACTTCTTTTCTTCTCCTCCTTAGCATGTCAAATAGGAACATGACAAGTTTTTCAGAAAGTACTAAGAAGGGAAGTAGTATGTAAGAAAGAAGAAAAAATTTAAAAAGGCCTTTTCTCAATGGATGTCATTTGCCAGATGACACCTCAGGCTGATATTCAGCTATTTTGTACACAATGGGTTTCCAAAGCACTTAAACCTGATCCTCCATGATCTACTTCTACATTTTCAAATGGCTTTGTGAGACATAAGAATTGACAGGAATGGCAATAGATGTTATTCTTGTCTCTGCTAAATTGAGGGTGCCACCTGCAAAGACTCTTAAGTTCAGAACATTTACACTCCCAGACAAGCGTGCTGTGCCACCTATTAGACTGAAGAGTTGTCATTTGCCAAATGCTAGGATTCTCTTAACTCGAAATAGGCACTGCAGAGAAGCATCAAGTTACAGCAAAAAGAAGAGCTCTGGCATCAACCTTTATCTTTTCCTTTAAAGAAATAGCACAGACCTTTAAAATGAAACCAATAATGATTCAAGTTCCCATCTCCCCTTGCCTGCTCGGAACAAATCAGATTCACTGATGTTGGATGTCTGTTATTACTATTATCTAAACAGAGAAAATAGTAACAAAAAATGCAGCCAGAATTTGTAATCAGTAAATGTCCGAGCGCTTTTCATAAAGGGCAGTATAATTATCTCAGTTCTATGAGTGATTATCTGCATTTTAATAGTGGGATAACTAAGGCACAGGAAGAGGAATTAACTTGCTCAGCTGGCCAATGAAATACCAAGAAACAGGGTGAGATATCCTGAATTCCCATCAAGTACCCTCCAGATAACACTCTTGCTAATATAATCAATTAGAAACATTACATATCACCCATCTTCAAAGAATTTCAGAAACAGTGAACAGACATCATCAGTACTAAACCGCTCTGGATTTCAGTATCCCATTGCATCATCTGCTTTGATCATCTTTGCTCTGTGCCTATAACTCAAGTAATTAATAGCTACCATTCTAAGAGGAGTGAGATAATTGACTTATCTAGCAATCACTTCAGAAAGATTATTATTAGAAATAGGTCTGCATTCTAAATATGCACATGCCTCTAGATGAGCTAGGCCAAATACCAGCTACATGTGAAGCAATGCTGGCACTGAGGCCAGCACAGTCCAGGTGTTTGGGCACCTGTCCTGAGTGCACAAAGCTCATGTGCACCACTCTGCTGCACCTCTCCCAGCCTGGACAAGGCTTCTTTCCAGCAACCCATCACCACAGCCTGACCCCACAAGAACCTCTCAGTCAAATCCCAGGAGCTGGAGTAGTTTTCTCTGTACTCTTGACAACACAGACCTTCCATGGCTTGGTCAAACACTCCTGGCTAAAATCAGGGAATGTTGCAAAAGAACAGTAAAGTAAACCTGACAATAAAAGGCTACAGCTAAAATATAACTGCTTCAGCTTGATTTCCAGGTCATCAGTTAAATGGGTAGGTGGTGCCTTCATAGAAAGCCATTAACAGGAGCTTCCTTTACATCCTGTACTCCATAGCAGCCAAAAAAATTACTCAGACAGCCCTTCACCTATCTTCTTTCTGGCTAAAACAAATTAAAAAAAAAATTTTTTTAAATTCTGTGTCTCCACACATTTCATGTAGATAGCAATAAGGCAGCCATGACATCCTCACTGACATTCTGTCAGAGAATTCAGGACAGGGAAAGAGCAATTAGCTCTGAGCAAGCAATATTTCAGTCACCAAAAACAAAGCATTGAAAATTACCAAAGCAATCTCAAAGATCTTGAATTATTACAAGAGAACCTGAGGTGGAAGCACAGAAAGCCTCACAGGTTATTACAGGCATCTGTTGGGTTATAAGTTTCTACCTTAAGTTGATTCCTTGTTGTGTGTGTGTTATTTCAGTAGGTTTCCTGTAACTACATCGAATTTAGAGCAATGCCAAATTAAAAAAAAAATTAAAGTTCAAAAAACCTGGCTGATTCTGCATGAAGCATTAGTATCAATAGCTGACACAAAAGGCAGAGCTGGAGGGGAAAGAAAGCATGGAGCTACTGCTTGTCTCTCCTGAGATATAAAAGGTGTGTAAAGGCCTCAGACCTCACACGTTCCTCTACCTAGAAAGCCAACAAGTTTCAATATTACTGTCTCCTCATGTCGGTAGCAAAACACAGAACAAGGGGCATTTTAGATTATCTCAGCCTCCCTAACATTCCTCCTGCACAGCTCTAATTTGACCGTATTGATGTCTTCCTCAGAGGAGATAAAATTGCCTTCCACAGAAAAATGCAAAGCAAAGGATAAAGACAGAAAGGACTGTAATTAACAAAGTCAGATTTTTTTTCTGCTCAGCAAATAGGACTCTGTTCTGCAAGTTACTGTCTATACCTTTATACCAAATCACCTCTGATCTGCCTCCCACCGTTGGAACTCAAAGCCAGTAAATGATTACTTTCTCGCATAATCGTTACACTTGGGGTTTTAACCAACTGAATATTAACCTCTAAAATGAAAGCTCAGTTATGAGTGTGCCTATATGCCTGATTTCATACATTGCTGTTATTTGATTCACCTAGAGTATTATGTGGCTGAAATCTTCAGACTAGTTTTTGGGAGTATGTGGCAAGCCTGAATTGGCAAGATCCAAACCTAACCATAGGGAACTTGCCTTAGAGTGTGCTGCTCACAGCACAGTACAGGCTATGGCAAGAAAGAGCCATTAATTAGGCAGCACCAATCCCATGGGTTTAACTCTGCTCCTCTCTACATCACATGTTCTGAACTGTCAAATTCAGGGATAATTATTTCGGCCTCCCCTTTGTCTTTTGGGTACAGCAGCTCATGGACAGACACTGATAGCAGCTTATATCTTAGAGTAGAATATCTCTACTGATGATCATGGCTCTCCTGAGGTAGTGTTTTGAACAGCAGTCTTCAACAGAACTAAAGATCGCGTTCACACTGTGTCACAGCAATGCAACATCTTTCCTTCCTGAAAGCCTCTCTGCCCATTCCTTAGCATGGCACAGAAACTAAGGACACAGCCATGCAAGGTGCTTAGCAGCTTCTGCCTCAGTGAAGGTAGAAAGAGTTTAAGGCACTTAGAATTGAGTCCCTAAAATAATTGATTGGCACAATAAACGGTAGTGATTGACCAAGCACATCCTAATGCCATCTTTGTACATTCCTATATTACAATCACCACCACCAAAGAAGGTGTTTCAGTTGGTCACTGCAAGGTAATTTCAGGCTCCTCTACTGTACTCTGCTTCCAAAACATTAGGGCATAAGCCAGCACCAATATTACAAATTAGATGGCAGCATACGTTAGGAATTTGCTGTAACTCCAGCCCTCAGTGACTAGCACAGCTTCAAGTGTAAACAAACAAAAGCTGCAATTTGCGCCAACTGTTTACTTTGATTTTAAATCAGGATTAGCTTTGCCAGTACAAATTATGCCTCCCTTTGTCTTCAAGAAAGCTGGCTGTAGACAAGAGGAAGGGAGGCAATTTTTTTGTGTTAAATGATCTGTCTGATTAGATAGATCTTTTTACCAGCTTTTACTTCTCCATCTATGACTGGGGATTTTACAGCGTTTATTATATCACCCACCTTCCAACATTACTCAAACATAGATTTAGTCTGTATCCTCACTAGAGGTTAGGAAGACAGAGATTGATGTGCTGCTGCAAATGACAGCATGAATGCCAGTGAATGAGATCAAGCAACTGGGCACTTTTTTGCCCTATTAATGTAAGTCATGAAACTTCAATTTGGATTTGGGGTCATTAAAGTAGAGTGCTTATAATTTTCTTGGCCATATAAAAGCTGAGCATTCCAGATGAGATTCCAGCTCCCAAACAATTCCCAGCATGGATGGACTAATGAACAGTGAAAATAAACTGCTACTGGCTTTGCTTACTATACTAATGAAGAACTTCCTCATGGGATGCTGCTTTGCACAAGGGCTTGCAGAGAGTGGGTTTGGAAGCCACAGGTGGGGACTCCCAACCCCAAGCATGGGACTCCCAATCAAGTGTGAGTCTGAAGCTTTCCCACTACCATCTTTGTTGTGTTTTTCTTCCAGTTGCTCCATCTGGAACTCTTGCTTGTTTTTGCCATCTGACATTTCAACAGCCTGAAAATAAGCAAAACAACTCCTCTAAACAACCAAAATGTTTGATCAGATCCTTTATATAAATGAAATGCTAGTGTATGCCAGGCATCTGAACTTGGTAAAAATAAATGAGTGCTTCAAACCCACTATTGTTCTCAAGGTCCCTGACCTTCAAAACATCATTCTATTCTATTTGTAAACAACACAGACATGACAGAACATGTGAATACCACTTCACCCTTTGGTAACAGTATCTATCCCAAGACCTCAAAGTGTTCTGCAAATATTAGCTAAGCCTCTCATACCTCTAAAGAACTCCTACTCTTCTACAAATATTAGCTGAATCTCAACCTGCACCACTCAGCTCATAGGAGACTAGTGCTGTTCTCCAAGTTCAGAAAGGTTGAATACTATGGTGAAGGTTATTCAAGAGTTTGTAAAATACTCAGGCAACAAGTTTATAAGTCTTCTAAGTATGCCTGGACTTCTAGAAGTTTGTCCAGAGTATCATCCAAACCTGTATGCTGCTTTTGGCAACTCTAATAATGTCAGACCCAAATCTAAACCAATCCAGATTTCACTTGAACAAGAAAAAGCAACCAGGAAAACCAAAACACTGTTTTAACCATACATCTTCCCACTACCTTTCCAAGTCCCATAGTCATTTATCCTTTTGTGTACACCCAGACTAAACCAAGGAATAGGAGGCCTCAACCTGCATTTAGCAAGGAACCAAACGAGGCACAGTGGCCGGGAGCAGCGCACACCACCCAGTTCAACACTGCGGGGATGAACGCAGGTTGAACTCAGCCAGGTTTCAGGCAAAGAGCAGCTCAGCACAGCTGCACTGGTACAGCTGGAATGGTTCCTAACCACAGATGCAGAAACACAAAGATAAGGCCATAGTAACTTCCATATGGTAAACAGCCTGAACTTCCTAGGAGGGCTCACTGGAGGCAATTCATTTCCAAGGCACAGAAAACGTGCTTGGCTTTGACTCATTGTCTCTCTTTTGCATCTTTTGCAAAACTGGTCATGGACATTTATGTAATGGAAGTTTTCAACACATCTTGTTAAAGGGCATCACTCCAAACTGAAGCTTACATTGATTTTGATTCCCTCTGGACTATGATTCCATCGGAGGGTAGGGACACCTTCCCTCTGTGTTGTTTTGGTCACCCAGACTTCCCAAGCAGCTCATCTACTTCAGTATTAACACAAGAAACTGGTAACAACAAATCTAGGAGCTCAGACCCTGCACACTGCAGAGTTGAAATACATAAAAAATTTCCAACTCTGCTTTCACTGGCTGTACATGACAATTTATTCCACCAGAGAATCAGTTATCTTCCTAAAGAAGGGATACTACTCTCTAGTAACATAAAATTTTACTCAGTCTAAGATAAATACAATGCCCAGTCTATAATTATAGATAACGTGTAAGGTTGGAGTTTTTCCTCCAGAATTTTCTCTTCTATATTTTATACAGTCTTCAATTGCATTGAACCTAAGTTGAAAGAGCTATTGATGACACAGGAGAAAGCAGTCAGTACGAGGTTAAAATTCTCCAGAGGTTACTTTTCTGTTGGCCAGAAGGGGCCAGTCTACACAGGTGTTGGCTTTTGGCCTTTTTACAACATATTGTTGACTCTTGGAGTGCACTGTGACCACTACACAGCACCAATAATGAATATTCTGAGAGCCTTCTAAGCACTCTAGGAGCAAAATGAGAAGGTCAATGAACAGCTTCATGACAGCCTGGTTCCCTCGGGATGGAAAAGTACTTGTTACTACAGTGCACTCAAAGCCACAGGTAAAATGCAGAGCAAAAAGTGAGAGCTAGGAGCCTGAAGCAGCCAGACAAATTCAGAAAGGAAACAAAACCTGCATCATTACCTTGGGGCTGGGTGGGAAGGGCCAACACAAGTGAAGTGATGGATTGTATCCCTGAGTGTCTGCAGCTCAGGACTGGGTACCTTTCTGGGGGTAGAACAGAGGTCCCCACTTTTAGCAGAAGGGGAACCATGCAGATTTTGGTGGCTTCACTTACAGAGTTGATCAAACTAGAGCAGCCCATTTCAGCCTTCAAAGTGGGGAAGAAAAAAAACCCAAGAGAGGCCTGACACACATTTTCCTTATTCTGTGATTCAAACTGCTAGAAGGAAGAGAGAGTTCTTCAATCAATAGAAGTGATTTTTCAATCAGCAGAACTGGCACACAGGCCAAAAGGGTTGAGGAACACTTCTGCTCTTTGTAAGAGTCCTGCAGGATTCTCTCTTCCAAGAGGTCTGCTGGAGGTCCTGCTAAGGCTGGTGCTGTGCTCACTTCCCAGGCACTGTTGGCTATTCTGGGCCCTACTCCCATCTCTGCACCACAAATGTCACGAATCTGGGTATGTGGCTAAACACTGCACCCTGAACATGGTTACCAGTCTTCAGGCTCCCCAAGGCTTGAAATGCTTCTGAGGCAAGACAGTGGGGAAGAGCCTCACAATCCTGGAGAATTTCCTTTTCTTCAAAAGCAGGTTAGGAAAGTGAATCTGCCTCCTGTCTGAATAGGCTCCTCCAACTTTTCCCTGGCTAAAGAGCTGCTCTCAAATGTCTTCTTGGCCAGTATGATGGCAAGTGTTCATCTACTTGTGCTGCCCTACTGTAAATGGTATAGCTGAGTGCCCAGCTGGAATTACCCTGGCACAAGGCACAGGGAGAAGGACAGATAAGCTGATTGCTCTATTGCTCCCTTCTCATTGCACAGAGCCCCAGAGTCTCCCCTGTGTGACTCCCTGAGCTGAACTGGCTCTGCAGGCTCCAAACTTGCCAGGTGAGTCCCTCCACCCTCCCGTGCCCACAGGTTACAACCAGCAGTGCCAAGAGTCCCCTGTACCATGGGCAGGTTCCCATTCTGCAGAATACTCTATAAATGTAAGCTAAGACACTCCCTGCCCTGAAACACTTTATGTTTCAGCAAAAAACAAAAACAAAAGATAACAAAAAAAGGGATGGCCTTAACAAGAGCATACAGTTAATCCACAACCCTGGTCTTTTACTGCAGAGCAATGCACAGCTTACCACCAGCGCTGCCAGTGGTGTTTGTGACAGACCAGTGGAGTCACAACACACCTGATGTGTCTGGTGCTTCCCATGGGCATGTGTACATTCAGAGAGAGCTTGGAGCTAGGAAACCTCATCTTTGATGTTGGGTATCAGGATGAACAGGAGATCTGCTTTCAAAACAGTGTCTTCATACCTATCCACTTATGTCATACCAGAGACTGCTGTTGAAGCAAGAGCAATTGCATAACATTCTCATCTTCACTTTCCTGCTGCCTGTCCAGCCAGCCAGGAGGAGGTCACATCCCCTCTAAAAATTTCTCTGCTTTGCAGCTCACTCCTACTTATTTCAGAAGAGTTGCCAGTGTTACATTCTTTTCATAGAACCCCAGGGAAGTTCTAACCTCAAAATTAAGCAAAGTCCTTTGAATATTTTCCAATTAACCTAAGATTGACACTAATGCTTTTCTCTTCATGTTTCCACTATTTGAACTGGATTTCTCCTGCACGCCTCAGTTTCCAGGCCTTTTGGACCATCAAAGACCTCAGTTATTCCTTTCCTAAAGATTACTCTGGTTTTAAAACCCAGAGACCCTTTTCTGCTAAGTTTGCTCTAGGTTGTGTCATTTAGTGAAAGAGATCAGAGAAGCCTCTCAGCAGCACAAATCCAGGGAAGATATCAGTGAAGATACAGCATGGCAGTTTTCTCATACACTAGCAATGAGGGCAAGTTAACGCTGCTGAAAGCCTTCAGGGTTGCATTCTGCTCCCAGTCTCACAGCATAAAATATCCAGAGAAACAAAGATGACAGAGGGCTAGTTCTGTGTGTCTAGAGCCACACAGAGAGTGTGTCTAGAGCAGAGAGCATGTCTAGAGCAGAGAGCATAAGGACAATGCCATAAAAAATGTCAGCATTCAGGCAAGAGGCTGGAGGTAGCAGGCACTGTCCCACTCTGGGGCTTGCAGAAGCATGTTGGCCTTCAGGGGCCTGCAGGCACCATGGCTCATTAGCCAAACTTCCTCTGAGTTAATGGTGATGCCAAAACACAGGAACCTTTCATTTGGCTAAAAAAGCAGTTCTGCCAGCAAAATTGCAGGCAGCTTCTGTGCAACCTGGAACAGAGGGAGGAGAAGGCTTCTCTTAAGAGGAGTAAGAAGGCTTACTCCAACACGGAATGAAGGAGCAGCACTGCCCACAGACACACAGCATGCAGGGAGCAGCCCAGCACTTTAGAGACAAAGTGTTTATGTCCTTTGTCGCTCGTGGTAAGGCACATCTAAAAGCTATTGGGCAGATTGCCAACGTGTCCCAACTGCCGAGGTGGGGAGTTCCTAAGCACTTTCTGTCCATTAGCTTGCAAATGT
Source organism: Coloeus monedula (assembly GCF_965178545.1). NCBI lineage: Eukaryota > Metazoa > Chordata > Aves > Passeriformes > Corvidae > Coloeus > Coloeus monedula. The sequence continues at coordinate 15,906,560 of NC_138790.1, forward strand.
CCCTCTGAAGAAGGTAAAATATTGTTGCCCACACTTTATAGACAGGAATAGCGAGGCACAGAGGGCCAAGTATCCCAGTTCTCACTCTGTACTTTCTAAACCATAAACAACAGTAATTCTTCCCACAGTTACTGGAAACAACAGGATCTTTCAGAAAAAGGGAAGCTGCCCCTTGCCTGGAACCAAGTAGCCAAGATCAGCTGGAGGTAGCAGCCTGCAGCCTATGCAGTGCCTGACATGGTTTTAACCCTGAGAACTTTTCCTCCAGCACATCTCTGGGGTCTTTTTCTGTACTCACAGAAACATTCTGTGCTCCGTATGCTCAAGGAGTTCACCTTCAATAAATAATCTGAACAAAGGGAGTTAGTGCTGGCACAGTTGCATGGGTTACTTCAGGGACAGTTTGCAGCAATGACAAACTCACCTTTGCTGGTGGCTACCTTCCTGGGAAGGAATCCAGCCCCCCAAAGAGGAACACTCAGTAATATCAGGAGACAAGAGCAATTTCATCCCCATTAGTTAATATCAAACATAAAGGACACATTCCAGTACCTAGCAAGCAGTCTTTGCCTCCTTGACAGACAGTTAAGGAAGATCTGGGGTTTAGAATCCTTAAATGACACAACAGAAATATGTAAAAAGGAACATTTTTTCAGACTAATTGTAGGATAGCATTGCTCAGACAGCATCAGCTTATTACCTGGAAAAATCCTGGGTCAGAGGCATATTATTGACCCAATCCAGAAAGCAAGCAGAGAGCCCCATGGGCAGTACTGATGAGGACATTGAGCAAAGTGGCCAACAGCATCTTTTCTGGTTTCAATAAAATAAAGTGTCATTCATTCTTCCTGTTGTGGAAAAAAACCAGAGAAAACAAAGTGTCATTCTGAAGGAAGAGCGGACTTCTTTGTCTTGGGTCAATGGACCAGCCTGAAGCTGTGCAGAGATTGCTGATTGGTCTGCAGGTGTACTACAATAGGCTTCAGCAGCAAAGGCACACCTTCCCAGCACTGAAGTTAAGAGGATGAAGGAAAAGATGCATTCACCTCACGGTTCTTGAGAAATGATTGCATCCCTATGGAAACGTGGCAAAAGGAAAATGAAACTTAGTAAGAGTCATGAACTCCTACAAGAGCAGCAGTCAGCTTGTCTATGAATGCACATTTCCAGCTGGGCTAGCCCAAAGCTGATGGCAAAGATCAGGCTCATCCAGTAACTCCTCAGGCCCTCCATGGCACACAGCTGTGCTAGAACCAGCCCTGGGACAGCACACAGCCTGCCTTCACTTGGGCCAGGTCGGAAAAGAGAAGCTGGTGGAGGGTGCATGTAAGGATGGTGGATGTTCACAGAGCAGGGGTAAGGGAACCAGACAAGTCCTGTCTGACTTTGGCTCTCCCATAGATGCTCTGCATGGCCTTTTAACAAACATCTCCCTCACCTTCCCTTTTCCTTCCTCTTCTCTGCAAAGTCCTTTGTTTCTCCACGTGGAAAAAACTCAGGAATAAAAACTTTCCCCTCTACCATGAGCCAAATACACCAGTGATAACAAAGCATATAATGGAAGTTATACTGCCTAGAAGAGGCAAAAGTTCCCCCTTAAGATCCCCACCACCCCCGTGTTCCTGTGACATTTTCTGGTTCCTGGCAAAACCTGGATCAGAAAACAACTTCACTGCTAAATAAGTGCTAGTAGAAATAAGTAAACAGCCTTGCACTCTGTCATATTCCCTGAAAGACTGGGCATGCCAGCAAAGGCAGCACAGACTCTCACAGCAGTAAATAACCAAGCAGGCAGAGCAAACAAACTTTTAAAACCCCATATGTCAGAAAATCTCTCTGGAATGAAGAGGTGAAAACAGTTTCAGCAGAAAGGAGGAAGTTTTCACCTCTTCCGTTCTCCCCACTTCCCCAGCCCTTCCTTCCCTTGTTTACTTTGTTTCCCTGTTTTAAACCAAGTAAGAAAAGCTTTGGTATTTGTGGAACTGGGCTCTTTCTGTTTAACTCCAGCTGTGCCCACAGCCCGCATACTGGTTTGGTAAAATTTGCCCAGTCTGACAAAGTGGTTTCTCAAGCTTGAAATAAAACCATAGTGATTTTTACACTACTAAAATGAATGGCCCTTGACAGGGCTAGCAATTATCTATGAATTCCAAAGAAAAGGCTTGTTGCATGGCACAGCAACATGCTCAGCACAGCACTGTGGCAGAGGGATGCAGGGGCTTTCTGTGCTTTTGCTCTGGCATTTCAGCCTCTTTAGAAATATGACAGTGCTGGGAGATCCACAGCAAAAAAAACCCCAAAAAAGAACAAACAACAACAACAACAACAAACAAAAACAAAAAACCAAAAAGAAACCCCCAAACATCCCACAGGAAAACAACTCAGAGGATTTTTACCTGTCACAGGCATGGAGTTGGAAGGACTTCTTTGCTAGTCTCTGGTCAAGGAAGAAGCAGCACCCGAATTCAGAGGAAAAGCTCTTGCCAGGAACACCAACCATAGGGCTCCTTGTGGAAGGGGGCTGCTGTCATGATCCCCACCATAAGATATCTGTACCTCTTTCTTAGTGGGGAATACTTGCATACATAGACCCAGAAATAAAGAAGAAAGCAATTGGTTTCCTTATATTTGATTTAGGAGTGTCTGCTTGGGGATCTAACACCCAGCTGTTATCAGAGAGGCTCTGTGGCCTGCAACTGTGTTATCAGGTATCAGAGAGCCCCTTGGGCAGGGACTGTGGGAACAGATGCTGACCTCAGCCAGGCAGCAGGAAAACAAACCTCAGCACAAAAGGGCAGGACACCACGAAATAAGACTCCTTGAGAAAGGAAACAAGGAGAAACCAAAGCTGAAATCTTGATGCTTCTAGGAGAAATGGAGAGGGATAACTGAACAGGATGAGACATGGCCAGCACAGGGTTGCACAAGGATAGGTTGAGGGTCTGAGCAGTGCCAGCAGGCTGGGCCAGCTGGGGAAGGAGAAGCAACACCACTGCTGCAACCAAGGGCTGCTTCCAGGGCGGTAAGCAAAACCTGTGAGTGCCAGCCACGCTGCTGCTTTGTTTGTCTGCTCACTGAGGTCTGGCAGACAGACTGTCCCTTCCATGTGTGCCTGGTCAGTGCCCAGCACAGCACCAAGGGCCTCTCAGTCCTGCTTGAAGGAAGAGAACAAACCTTTGCCTGGGATGAGACCAAAACAGGGAAGGTAGGTGGCCAGCCCATCCTGCTTTCATGTCTTTTCAGACTGAACATTTCGGAAGGAAAGTTTGCCTCAGATTGAGCCTCTGTCTGGGATTAATTCAGCTCAAATTTGTAGTCACCACAGGCAGCAGGGGAAGCTGCAATAGCTATTAGAGAACAAGCCAAAGAAGTAAAAGCAAGCAGGGACAAAGAATAACCCTTGCCCTCCCCCCAAAACAGAGAGGAGGCACAGGGATCCAAATTAAAAAGCAACTACTAGTGGCCAGTGCTAGCAAATCACTGTGGGCTGGCCAGAGCCTGGGTGCCAGCAAGCAGCTCTGGCACAGGAGTGTGGCACACCCTGCTCTGGTGTCCAAGCCCCAGCCAAGCAGTCCAGAGCTGACTGGGAAGGCCAGTGGAGCTGGGAGCTGCTGTGAACTGCAACAAGGGGGAACAGGGAGAGGAGCCCTGCCCCTGCTTCCCACCACTGCTCTGCCAAAGGGAAGCAGCCAGCTCACCTCCTGATATTGCTGCTGGCCAGGTACCTCCAAGCTGTTGGTATTGGTCGTTCTTTGGCTGGGAGATCTGAGTGGCCAAGATACCCAGAAAGATCAAACTGTGGAAAGAAACGAGGTCATTGCACAGTGGAGATAGGAAAAAAGAGAGGTGAGACAGGTCAGCAGCCGGCAGTAGCACCCAGGATGGCTGAGATCCTGGCAGACCTTGTAGGCATAGGCACCACTGCCAGAACCTCAAGGAGACAGCAATCCCGTACCTGAAGGCTGGAGGTGGCATCCCCATCTGCTGCCCCATGCACCGCGCAGCAGCGCCGGGCGCCCGCGGTCCCTCCCCGCACGGCATCGCCCTTCGGACGGGAGGTGGCAGCAGATGGCCACCGACAGCATCTCCCGGGGACGCCCCAATACCCGCGGGAGAAACCCTCCCGGCTCCCAGCGACTGGGCAGGGACGGCAGGAGGTGCTCCCTAAGAGCATCCCTCCTCCCGGGATGCGCCGTCTCCCTCCTCCTGCCCGCTGGCTCCGAGCCCCCATCCGATTCCGCACACGCCACACCCTGGAAGTGCTTTGCCACAAGTTGAGTTGTTTTAAAAACAGCCTTTATCGAGAAAACAGATGGCAGCAGCTAGGAAGCTCTGATTATTATTGATTAATGCAGAATTACAGTTGGCAGTAGGAGATACGGGGAGCAGCAGAAATGAGTGCAGATATTAACCAAGGGAAGGGGGGTGGGGGGAATCATGGAGTAGAAGGAATCATAGAATCATTCAGGTTGGAAAGGACCTCTGAGATCACAGAGTCCAGCCTTGGACCTAACACTGCCAAGTCCACCATTAAACCATGGCCCTAAGCACCACATGTACAGTTTTTTAAGAACAGTTCCAGGGAAAGAGGAAGACATGCTATCCAAGTCTCAACAGGCTCTCAACAGTCAAGAATCATGCTCAGATAACATAAGGATTCACAAATGTTTGGCCCCTGCATCATCTGTCAGCTTTCAGCAGAATAAAACTTTCTGAAGTTAAAAAAAAAAGTAACTGGAATTATTTTCCAACAATCTGTAATTTCCATTTTCTTCTGCCATCTTGAGAAATACTAATGGGAAATCAGACCAGTCCAGCTGAAACAGGTAGTCCCAGAAACTAGTCCCCTCTGTATCCCTAGGGCTACCTTCCTCAGACCAATAAAACCTGAAAACCAGCTGGATTTTAGAGCTCCTACCAGTCATCTCTCCAGAGCCACACAGGAAGTTTGAGGGTTTGGTCATAGTGCACTGAAACAAAGACACAAAAGAGCATAGATGCCAGTACAAGGAATGGATTGGGACACCCTGTCAGGCAAGCCCCACCTTTCATCCCTTTTCCAGAGCCTGGTGAAGTGTGTGTATTTGTTTGGCAGGTGAAGTGTGTGTATCTGTTTTGTTTATTCTTTTTTAGATCTCAAGCAAGGAAAAGTATATTGCCAAAAATCCATTAACTCCTCTTACCCTCAGAAAATACCATCACATATCTAGGCCTGATCACATTTCCTGTCTCAAGGTAAGCTTAAGACTTTTGGCCCTATCCACAGTCAGTAAAAATGTTTTCACAGTATCTGTTTACGTGTTTATAGGCTATTCACAGTGCCTGTCTCTCCACCTGCAGAAGAACCCTTCAGATAGAGACTCCCTGATGGAACAGCAACTCACATCTGTTAAAATTTATTGGCTTTCACAAATCGTTTCAAATGTAACAAAGAAGGGGGAAGCAGAGGGACAGATCTTGAATCCAGTAGTAATGAAAGCCACATAATCCAAAAGTGTGGTTTATTCTGTTTGCTTTTTTTAAAAACCAGATGTAAAATCTGTTTACTGAAGACTGTATTGAAGTGGAAGAAGTAGACTTGCCTGTTTTACAGGTTACTATGGAGATATCTTTCCCTTCATTACTCTGTAAACAGACCATGCTGCACAGAAGTGAGAAGTTCTTATTTTTGGCCATTCAAAAATTGCCTGTGATTAGAGCATTTCACGTGCTACGAACAAGTAAATATCTCTGGGTAATTAATTTTCTTAATCCCAAGTTTGGCCAAGGGAAACTGAACTCACCAAGAGATGAAAGTCAAAGATAAACATTTTACAGCATTACAATTCTACTTTTGAAGTCCCATCAGAGATCTGATGGCTTCACTTGCTACTAAGTTCCCAAAACCTTGGATATTTTTCCCCAGAATGACATAGGCAGATCCCATTAAGCATAAATAATCACAACCCTTTCTCCTCAAGTATGTTTCTAAGAAATTATTGTGAATTACTGCGCACACCATCAGTATGAAGGATATCAAAAATTGGTTCTCAATTCCCAATGGCCTTCAGGTCTCACCTACTATATTATTTTTACTTTTTTTTTTTCCTTTTAGATCATTACAGGTAAACTAACATCCCTTTTCCCTAATCAACACCATGGCAACAGTGTTATCTATGGTCCATGGAGCTCCAAAAATATGCCTTCAACTTTGCCCTTTTTATTTCACCAGCACTCTCAAAATGCCCAAGATGTAGCACCTGTCCATCTTGGCCCTTCATACAGCTTCCTCTGTACCAACTTCTTGACACTTCACTACAGTTTGCAGAAACTACAAGATTTTTTTATCTATTTCCATTGCTGAAACTGCAGTTTTCTTCTTTCTGTAAAGCTTTCCCAGAAATCAGAACTAGAAATAGGACAGAAAAAGCTGCAGCAATGGGTGAGGATTGAAACCAAATGAGAAAAGGTAGCAAAAGATCTGCGAGGTAGAAGCAGACAACCCACTGTGAAGGTGGCTCTGGCAGGAAACTTACTTGAGTCAACCAAAACCCAAGTCCCAAGGCACGTATGCAGCATTCCTGTTGCATATGTGGACAAAAGGACAACCTCCTTTTGGAGTGACAGCCACAAAGAGTGCTCCCACATAACCTGGGGACATTCATGTCAAAGGAACACAAAGCCCAAGAACTTTTGGTCATTTGAAGTGCTCAGATCACCGAGCAGTGACAGGACAGAGGAGGTCTCTGTAAGACACCATGAGGACACTACACATACAAATGAGACCTCTTGCTTTTCAAGACAGGAATAGCATTTGGGCAGATCTAAGTCATCTGAAATGAACCCTGCCAGACCAAACCCGCAAGCATTGGAGGTCTGAGTGCTGCAGGTACTTCCCAGCAGACAGTGGCATCAGTGCCAACAGAGCCTTGTGCAGAACCTTACAGGTCTTGTCTGTCCTTGTCACAGGGCACCAAAACACAGGAGCAGAGAGGAATGTTGCACAGCTTAAGGTCTCTGCTGATGGAATCTGAGGATATAGGTTAAACCCAAAGAAAATGCCTCTCCCAAAAAGAATCCTCCCTTCTCCCCTTTCCAGATGCATAGAACATCTGCTCAGTTATTTACTTTGCAAAACCACAGTTATTCCAATGCCTTTTTTTTTTTTTTCACATGGAAATATGGATGATTACCAGAAAAACAAATAATTGGGATGAAGCCCAGTTGGATATCATTGAGGCAACTAAGTGAGTATGCCACATGGAGGAGGAGAAGAGAGAGAGTTACACAGTTAGGGATTGTCTGTTGTCACATTTAGGATAAACATGACAAGTAATAGCTGCTTGTCCTCCCGCTACTGAGGACAAACTAACCACTCACAGTCAGGAAAAAATTGACATCCGGGTTTTCTCAGAAAGAGGTTTAAGAATCTGAAATAGGAAGTTACTTGAAAATACTGCCTTTTCTACAAATATTCACTTAAGCCCATAAACACACAAGTTTATTTTTCAATTCCATCATGTTTTTCAGATTTTAAACCTATGCTAAGATATTTTCTTAAAATGCATTTATATCTTCCTGGATTAGGTTTGGAATAGTCACCTCCTGGGGGAGATGAGATGTCTCTTGGTCTACTCAGCTCTTGTGAAGGAGATTACCCTCATTTTCACTAGCCACACAAAGCAAAAACTGCAGTAGCCTAAAGCTCAAAAATGAGACCCTGCCAGGTCAATACTCACATTTTAAATTGAAGTAAAGATGACCAAAAGATGAGGCTGGGTCAAGGCTAGGATGAGCATCTCTTTTCTGTCTCCATGTAAAGTACAAAGTTTCTCCACATGAGCACACGTGAAATATTCCAGCCGTCTGGAACTGAGAAAGGTCAAAGTCTACCTCATCTACTCTCTGGTCCAGGTTTTTCTCCTGTCTAAAAGCATTCTCTGAGGAAAAAAAACAAACTTCATTAGCCAACAGCCTATTTCTATTTTTCTCACAAATTTGTCCATAGCTGTCCCCAGCTCAGATCATCACAGCATTGTGGGTCAGGACACTAAAGTGTTCACAAAGCAATATTGCAAATGTGAGAACCAGTGAAGGCCAGGGTCCAAGCCAGGTAATACACAGTGTCCTATGTCTTAGCTCTACCAAGAGGTAGAGAGAAGTGCAATAAAGAGATGCAGCAATGTCCAACAGGCACACTAGTCTTATTTAAACATAATACTGTTGGGAAGCACTTTGGGATGCTGCAGTCATTTATAGAGTGAAGCATACAGGGTTGAAGATTGCAGGATGGAAAAGTAGCCTTTGATCTACTGCCACTTTTCCCTCCTACCTCTCAGGATTCAAGGTTTTTGTAATCATACCCCTGGAGCTACAAATACTACTGTCTCCAGTTCTTCTCAACAGCCACATACAGGCCTACACTGAAAGAACTTCCACTCATAAGAAATTTTCAGAGAAGTGTCTAAGAAAAACAGGTGTTCAGATCAAATGCACTCACTCAATAACTTACTTCTGGCCACAGCCCACATCTCTGAGATTCTTCACACATCAAAGACTCAGGGCACCAAACAAATTGGTCATTTTGCAAGTAACAAATAACACAGGCGTACATAAGTGTAACAGATGCTTGTGGTATTCAGGGTGGGACTGACCAAAGAGAGCGATGAATAAGCAGCACTGTGAGCTCATGACTCAGATGCCATGTCCCCACTGGCCCACAGCAATAGACAACTTGCCTCAAACCCAATTCTCTTCAGATCCAGCTTGCATCTTTTTCACTAAGGCCAGTGCTCTGAGTGCCTCAGGGAAGAAGAGATGAGGACATCCAGAGCCGACAGTGAGAAAACACTCTGAATTATTCATATCACTCAAATAGCGAAATTAAAATTAAACTACCTTACATGACAATGGGAGATATGCTAAAACTGAAGAAATTCCACAGCTACTTTTATGTGCTACCCAACGAACTAAAGCTGGAATGAAACACTTAATGGTTAAAAGGCTCACCTGTTTGTTTCCTCTGTGGATGGATATATTTCTTGTTTTGCCTACATTTATATCAAGTCTTTACATAACTGCTGGCTTCATACCCAAGGCTATCTTCCTGAATCAAAATCTCTCCCATACTGGTAGCAGAAGAATAGACTGCCTCTAGCTTTTTAACTTGTTAATAATGAACTTGCTCTTGTCTGATTCTCCTTGTCCCCATCTCCCTGTGCAATACCTGCCTGGGGAAGTACATGGCTTCTGCATCAGTGTTCAAGTCAGTTTTCTGTACTTGCTTGGATGGCTGTCAGGGCCAGTTTTTGAGGTACAGTCTCCTTTTGATAGCTCCTGACAGGCTCTGCTAGAGGAGAGCTGGTTCCCAAAATACACTTCTCTCACAAGTGTTTCTCTCACACTTGTTTTTCAGGGCTCTCCACTCAACAGTGTGGTAACGAGAGGCACTCCAGACTGGGTTTAATGCTACCATATGCTAGACAGCATGAGAATCCATACTGCAGGAGAGCAGCCGGTACATTTCCACGTTAACAGAAGCCTGATTGCAAATTGCATTTAGTCTCAACAGCTCAGTTCACTGCACACAGATGCCACGGGGGACTGTAAAGTTAGCAAGATGTGGGGGAGTACGGCTAAATTTTTCAAAAAGAACCTTGGCTGATCTGATGCCACAGACATTTGGAGCTGATGCCATGGAAGAAAGTTGCTGCTGTATTTCTTCTGCCATAAATGAATAAGAATAATAATGTCATGAGCTGTTAGTCAAATTATGAACTCTTGCTAGGCTGGTGATTGTCTGCTGATACAAACAGCAGCGTTGGCACTGTCAAATGCTGCTCTTATAACTTGACAGCCAGCACATAAATGAAGTCAGAGAAGAGGAATTTACTCTTTCAAAATAGGTCAGCATGAGAGGAGATGGGTTTCCAGTCTGAGTGTGCCATGTCTCCCTGGGCTGGCTGCAAAATGTACCTCAGCTCTTACAGCAGACTTCTCGTAACTGAAGGTACAATAAGACTAAATGAATGAACTGAGAGAAAAACTGGCCCCATTGGATCCTCTCAGAACAGGTACAGGAGGAGAGCTCTCCCCTGGCTTACTTGTGTATGACCAACCAAATCAACTTGGTAGCCTCTCTCCAAGGCCTTGCCACAAAAATACCCAGCTCAGCTCATGCTAATGGGCCTCCTAATAAGCAGACTGTGCAGGGAGGCCAAAGACTTCTCACTGCCTGGCCTGAGCCACAGGAGCACAGATCCAGGACAAGGTAAAGATGCCTGGCAATGTTTGTAGGGGTAGTACAGAGAGTTTCACTATGCAAAGCTCCTAGGCCAGTACTAATGCACAGATAACTTGAGCACTTCTAAATATTAAATGGAACCTGGATGCACAAACACTGTGTGTAAACACAGCCCTTATACCACAGGATAAATGCTTTGCTTTATGTCAATCAGGTGGGGTCTTCTCCTCGCTTCTCTTTCTCTCACCAGAAGGCACCACACATTTCAGCTGCTTAGATCAGCATTGGTAAACAAAACAGACAGTCTCTCAAGGCCTCTTTTCCAGTCTAGCATCTCTACAAAGCATTTGCACATTCCTCAAGAACTAGGAAAATCTTTCCCCACCCCCACTGTATAGGCAATCCATAAAATTCACTGTTAGTGAAGGTCACCAAGTCAAATACTCTAGCTGGGTCATTTTATAGATATTAACAATCCCTGTAGCTATGAGAATAAAGATAAAAGTCATCTAAATCCTGCTCTTTAGGACATGAGCCAAATGTATGTCACGATCAGGAAGGAATTGCTCCCACACATGCATCACATAAGGGACTGCACTGCCCATCAAGTTCATGGTGTCATTAATTCCCCACCCCTCCCACCACGTGTTACCAGAAGCCACAGGAGCAGGCAGCAGAGTGCTGTGTACCACACTTCTGTAGTTTCACAGAGAAGTGACCACCAGCCAGAAGACACAGGGCTCCAGGTTGCTCAGGCATGAAAGCAATGGCATGATTCCCTAAAGCTCTGTGTCAGTGAGGTGGCAGCAGCTTCCATGCTCTGAGCTGCCTCATGCAGTTCCAGGAATCAAATGCTATAGCTCAGCAGCCCCCTGCGGAATTGGCTTTACATTTCCAGGCAACAATGCCACTGCCAGGCAAAAGGCGTTTTTCAGACTCTCCCTCTAAACACATTCCCAGGAATCAAGCATCCAAATGAAAAGAGAGAAAGAAGAGCCATTTTCCCAGGAGGTCTCCTAATAAACCCCAAACAACAACAACAAAAATATCACAGACAAGCTCAGGATTTCAGACAGTAAGAAAAATAGAAGCTCTCTCCAGCTCTGCTCACACCACAGGATGGGCACTACAAACTTGTTGGCAGGGGGCTCCATGCCTAGGGAGCTAGGAGGTTTTCATGAGGAGCTAGGATGATTCATATAGGGCTACCAAATATCAAGCTTCCACAAAGAAGGCTTCTTCCTACCTCCAAAGCACCTAAAATGCATTAGTCCCTTGCCTACAGATGCTCAAGAGAACAAGACAAAGCTCTCAGTGAGAGCTCTCAATCCCAGACCAATAGGAATTGCTGGGAGAAGACAGCCAAGTGCCCCAAGTTGTTGGAACCATCAGCAAGAAGCTTTGTATGAGAAGCAATCCTACTCAAGCAGGCAGCTGCTGAGCTGGCTGAGAGTAAGCCATGGAGCTGGCTGCTTCCTGGGTGTCCCATGAAGCATAACAAATCCATTTAGACCTGTAAAGTAGACATGAAAGTGGGGACCAGTGCCCAGCTGGAGCTAATTTCTCCCATGAAACTTGTTCCATGATTGCAGGCAACTGTGCTTCATAATATGAAGGTAGAAAATCCCCATCCTTCTATGCAGTTCTTGGTTTTCATTTTTCACTTCTTTTGTTATATAAATGGGTGGGTTAGTGTTTCTTTCCACTGCTTGGACTACTTTGTGAGGCCTCTGACTCCTTTTTGCCCTCCAGCATGGATGGTCATGTTGTGGTTCTGCTGCACCCCACGTTGTGTGCTGAGCAAGCCAAGGCCTACAGGGATCCAAAAGCTGAGGGTGAGCAATACTGAGCTTAGTGGCCAACTCTCATAGTCAGCTCTTTCACTGAGTCACACCTCATTACTCAGTCTTAATCACAGCTATCAGAGCTCCAACAAGGCACCCAGAAATATCACAGTCATAGAATGGTTGGGTTAAAGCACGGTTAATGAACATCTCATTCCAGCCCCTCTGCTGTGGGCAGGGAACCTTCCAGCAGGTCAGGCTATCCAGGGCCCCATCCAGCCTAGTCTTGAACATCCTCTAGGGATGGCAAGTCCACAGCCTTCCTGGGCAACCTGTGCCAGTGTCTCACCACCCATACAGCAAAGAATTTCTTCCTAATATCTAAATCTAATCTAAACCTACCCTCCATCTTACAGCCATTCCCCCTTGTCCTACCAGTACATGACCTCTCCAGGGACTTTTCACCTTAAGTAATAACAGTATTCCCAGGAATAGCCCCATCCTGAATTCCAGAGGCATGAGGAGAAGTTAAGTGGATTCCTGAAGCTCACCAAAGAATTGTTGCTCCAAGCAAAGTTGTGAAGCTGCAATGAACTCTCAGAGTGTGCAAGATTGACTGCTTCCTTATGACTGTGAGCAGCAAAGACCAGGGCTCCATTAGTGCTCTCTGTAGTATGGAGACTTACTTTAGGCATTATCAGTAAATAAAAAAACCTAAGAAATCTAATCCTAACCTCCACTGTGGAGATTCTCCTAGTAATGGGATCCATCATTATTTCCTGCACTGAGCCATGCTTCCTCTTCTTTCTCCCATTCACCAGTCTCACCTGTGTTTTTGATCAGTCTACCTCAGGCTTCTGCACATGACTTTCCTTAAGAACTTCAATTCTTGCTGTAGGTTTTACAGGTTTGGTCTGAGCAGCTAAACCAGGGACGTGTCTAGTATGATCATAAAAGGGTAGGATTTTGGTTAATGCATATACTAGAAAAGAGAGAACCATGTAGCCCATATTAATTCTTTTGGAGCAAGATGTTAAGACAAGTATTTTCCACACTTTGGAAAAAGGCCCTGAAATGTTGTGGTTGAGAATATCTGCCAGGCTCTAGTCATGTCCATCTGATTGACATTTCCCATTTCAATAAGCCCCTTCATCTGGGAGCAACAACACCGAAGACAAACCTGTTCAGCCTCACCCATATTCTCATCCCATCAGGGGAAATATCAGGAGGATTTGCTGGCAGATAATTAACACAATGAAACTGCTTTTCCTTTTTTTTTTTTTTTTTTTGGAAGGAAGAAACGTATAATTTGGCAACACACACCCTCCCATAGACATATCATGCAAGGCATCTCCTTAACACTATGGGGACCCTGTGAACTCTTCGTCCTCTAAAGCCCAAGATCCTGCTCTAAAATATGGAACTTGAGGAGGATAATTAAGCTTATTTTTGTTATTAACAAACAATTTCCAGTCTCCTTCTCCAAAACAGCTGAACCACTTTAACTGGAACTTTCAAAAACACAAAGAAAGCAAAAACAAAACCAAGACCAAAATGAGAGAGAGGAATGACCTTTTGCACAGTAGGCATCAGCTGAAGCAGTTAAAGTCTGCAACCTGGGAGCTCTTGCAAACACTGGCTATTCATGGAAAAGCCTTAACCTGGTTGGTGATCCTGACATCTGTACCTGTAATGCTATGCTGTAAAGACTGACACTCTGCTGAATGGCCTGCACCACAGAGAAGAATTACATACCCCTGCTGCATAAAGGGAACATCCCAGGCCTAAATTCAGCTGTTGGCTTAACTGCAGATGCAAGGTTTCACTCAAATGAGAGCAATTCTGCCCTGGACAAGGTATTGCAACTTGTCTACTGCACCATCAGCTCACCTCATTTCACACTGCACAGAGAAAGTCACTCTAAAGATTAGAGTAGGACTAATCTGGGTGCCAGCCAAGCTTCCTCAGCAGGAGACAACTTTTTTTCAGAATTAAACAAACAAACAAAAAACCCAAATCAACCAGCCAAACAAGCAAAAAAAAAAAAAAAACAAAAAAACCCATAAAAAAAGAAGTGTGACTGCCACTCTAGAACTCATGCCTTCTTAGCTCATTTACTGACCAGGAACCATGTTAACAGCTGTAACTCAATTAGTTTTTCAGAGCTTTTACTTGGCCTCTGCACCTAGTCTTTAAAACTTCCTTGAATTTTTTGCATATCAAAACTTCCCCTCTGAGTTGAACTCACACTCCAAAGGAAAAAAAAAAATCAAAAATTGAAAAAATAACAAACACTATGTATTACCTACAAAGGCTCTTGTATTGTCCAGCAAACAAAGGCTGCCTGCTTTGGGCTCTTGCTGTTTGGTACCTACAGACAGCAGCTCTTTCCCCTTTGCCTCATTCTGTCCACACCCAGACAGTTACAAAATACAGAGTGCAAGTAATGACAAGTTGTACCTGGATATCTAGCAGAGATCAACTCAAAATGGATGTTTTCTGTGGCTTAAGGGTGATGTACCTGCCATGCTTCAACAGAACAACTCCTTGACATCCATTCTGGGAGCTTTTTCAATACCAAGGATGCTGTAGGAGGAAAACAGAAAACCCACAATGCAGAACTAATTTCATATTGTTCTGATTTAGGGACTGAACTGCTCTGCCCATGGGACATTTTAGTTCAGGTCTCATCCATAGCACTAGTTCAACTCCCCTTGGTGATGTCTGTGGCTTGGGACTTCACTCTTAGCTTACTGCTGTGAGAGCAGGCTACCAGATACCACCTCCATTACTAAAATGTTCTTATCTCAACCCATGAGGTTTACATTTTTTTTCTTCTATTTTCCTCTTCACCAGGGACAGGGGAATGAGTGGCTGTGTGGTACTTGACTGCCAGGTGGGGTTAAATCATTACACCCTCACAAACAGGTTTTCCTGGGGCAAGCTGCCTGATCATGTTCTAGAGCACCATGTACCTCTGCACAGAAAGCCACAGGCCATCCAAACCAAAAGCATGGAGCTCATGTCTCCTAAGTGGGCTAGGCATACCTGGGGGTGGCAGAGGGCAGTCCTCCTGGGACAGCCTCCAGCAATGCCCCAAGACAACAGATCTATGTTGGCCTTTACTGCACTGTGGACACATCACAAGCTCTAGACATAAAAGCAGCTAGCTGGAAACTCAATGGACATCTAAGGGTTAACCTGCACTTGTTTGATTGTCAAGCACCTGAGATATGACGACAACACATTGGCACACTGTAATTGCAACATATTATTAAGTACCTTCAGTCCCCAAAGGCTAAGACACTTTTGAAAAAATAATAAAGCTAATGCACATAATAGCCTGTGCCTTGTTATTTAAGAAACCTCTTCCCGGCATCGGACGTCGACAGGACGTGTAAATGCACTTTCTCCAATAACTATGCACAAGGAGCAGTTTGATGGAGTGCCAGAAAGCACAATGAGTGTTCTACCTTAGCAATGTACTGAAGATGACATGTTCCCTTTAGAACTAATTGCTTTATTCAAAAAAAAAAAAAAAAAGCCATTTACTAAATCCTAGCCTGGTCTCTCCCCTTGATGAGCAATTTTAGACTGCACATCAGAGCTTTTGTTTGTTGCTAAAAGACAGGGAGAAAAGGCATGTTTCGTTAAGTAATTTTAATTTTCATATATCATGGAAAATAGTTCAGAAGGGTATTTTTCATTATACTACGTGAATATTTGCATTATATATTCTGCTGGGCCTTCCCTTATGTGACTCAAGGCTGACAAGTTCAGACTGTCAGAGACAACGCTTTGCATCTAATAAATTACCCTACACTAAGATCCAGTTATAACTATTGACACAGACCAAGCTATACCTCTGAAAGTCAGAAAATACTTATTATCCTTGTTCTGCATTCTCAAATGCAGAATAGGAAAGCACTTCAAGAACTGCTTCCAAAATTCAGTGCATTCTTACTGTCAAACTGCTTCCCACTTCCCTACATTAATAAATAAATAAATCAGGAATTCCTCTTCTTGTGCCTTCAAGAGAGAAATGTAATGACTTCATAGACAAATCAATGCCATTTCCAACAGAACTATTTCTTTTTTTTCCCTCCCTACTTAGAAAAATTAGAATAATTTCACAACGAGCCCTAGGGAACAAGCTCATGAAAATGCACAGAGAAAACAACATGAGGAAAAGTGTTTGGTTATATATTTCAGGAGGCAGGAAATAGGCCTATCTGCTGCTCTGCAAGCAGTGAGAATAATTATGCATGTATTTGCTGCATCCCATAATCATTATCACCACAAAGATGACATTTCATGGCTGAGTTGAGAATGTGTCTTTCCCAAAATTATTTTTTGTTCGGAAGGAGAAATTATTTGAAATAATGTCTAGGGAAGATTGATATAGGAAAGCATAGATTTGAGAGTCAGACACTCTAGAGTCAAAACCCTATCACCAGCTCTCTAAATAATTCTATTATATTGTTAATTCCACCTCAGCAAAATGGCAACACATCTGTCTGTAGCAGAGTCCCAGGCTACTGGGAATTTCTGTTAGATATTATAAACTGGTGCATTGATATAAACTACTCAGACCGTTTGCATAGGTGAGCTCCTCTGAGTTTTGTAAAACCTTGGTCGGATTTGGAAGGGGAAGACAACTCCCTTCATCATTTGATCCTGGTGAAACTGTCCAGGGCCCAGTCATTGCCTTGCTATGGAATGACAGGCACTAAGAACAGGAGAAACCACAAAGGAGTTGTGCTTCTCAGGTGCACCTCTCCCTCCCTCAGACAACCCAGAAGCGAAAAGCTCATCTCAGTGGTGAGGGATAGGAGAGGAGGAAGAAGGACGAGCTTGAGGCACAGTGGGCCCAGCAGACATCCCTTCCCCAGGAGTATTTCCACCCACCGGCTCATGGCTAGTGCCAAAGATGCACCAAAGCCCTGCTCCAAAGGGGATGACATACCCAGTTGCTCTGGCTGAACATGCTGCTGGATTCCTACAGCAGAGATTTGCTGCTCCAGAGCCAACCAGGCTCACAGACCTACCCATGTCTCCTCGGCAGTATCCCACTCTGCTTTTCTTGCTGGTTCTACATTAGACCATGATAATCAGTCACAGAACCATGTCTCATCACCTTTTCTTACTGTGGTGGTGCTAAACCTAGCCCTATTCAGTACTGATTCTCCAGCTTGGGTGGAGTAAAGATCAGGACACAGCTGGACCTGTAGCAGTTTCTCCATGAGATAAACTGGACTGCCATGTAGGAAGTCATGGCTATTTCTAACCGTAAGACTTTAGGTGAATCACTTCATTTGTCTCCCTTTTTCTGGTAGTCCTAACAATTTCATGTTTTTCTTCAAAGGACTTGAACTCCAAAAAGTTTTTTAAAAAGCTGATTTCCATTTTCATGGAAAGACACTGGGGCCCTGTTTATGACAGATTTTAAAGATAAATGAGTGCAAATAAACCCTCACCTCATGAAGAGATGTCATATTAGGCATGAGGACCTCATTAATGGGTGCTCTGGATCACAACACTCCTTTGCCCAATATTCCAGTGGGACTCTGGCTTTCTGATCCACACCAGCTTCTCACAGCCAAGAGGTTTATACAGGCTGATTGGCCTGCTATGCAAGAGCTCAGAGCAAACCTTACTTTGCAAATGGTTCTTTGTGGCTAAGTAGTACCTAAATCTCAATGCTGGGAACAAGTGCCTGCAAAAGAGTAGTTTTCAATGCAATGAAGGCTCAAGATCTAAATTAGCCACAAGCCTGCCTTTGTGTGCCTAGCACACACAGATCAGCAATCCTTGCTTCTCTGCTATGTGAGTATGTAGCAACTACTTGCAAATGCAAAGCATATTTCTCCAGGTGTCCTGTGCAGTACAGTACACACTGTGCAGAGAACTGCTACCAAACTTCAAGCCAGGACAAACTGCTGGCTGGACAAGAAAGCAACATTTACCCAACAAAATGATGTCACTTGTGCATTTGGGGGGAGGAAGAGAAAAATCTGGATTTGTTCTGGCCATAAATGAGGACGCAGCTTGAAATTAATTGATCGTGAGTCCATTCAAAGTAACAGCTTGATCCAGTTCCAGCAAAATCCTATGGCAAAACTCTGGTGCAAAACACTGAGCATACCAGACTTTCTTCCTAAAGACTTGAGCTCACACTTCACTGTTTAGAAGCAGTCAGACCCTTCCTGTCACATTGCTGGGGAAGTTTTGACCAGCCATTCAGACCTGGGCTCTCCTGGTGGTAGGGATTGGAAGAGGAAAAATAGGCTGATGAGTAAAAAGTTTTCTTTGTTTAAAGATTTAGATTAGAGAAAAATTAATTAGGATGAAACCTGCATGAAGATCCTTCAGCCAGGAATCCACTCTGCAGCTTGTTCTTTCCTTCTACCTGTATCATCTCTACAATCACAGCATTTCAGCATTTTAGAACCTCACATTATACCTAGTCTTTGAGGCACAAAGACATTTGCTTTCAAGAGATATATCTCTGCAGAATTACCTTAAGTGCCCTAACAGTGGTATTCTGCAGGGTAACCCTTTTTCTTGCATGTCCAGTCTTCATTTTCTGCAACACACTTTTTCCTACTCTTTGCTTTGCTTTTCCCCACTGATACCTTACACTCAGCTCACAAAGCAAAGCTCAGCCAGACTGTTTTACTGCCATTTACAATCAATTTAACTTCCTGGCTCTGGGGCACCTTTTGCTGGTCTTGTGACCACTGCCACACAGTTCTGTTTAAATCCAGAATAATTTGCTGAAGTGGAAATTAAACCATTGTTCTTTTGATGCCAATAAACCAAAGTGCTGACAGTTGGAACAATCATTCCAGCAAAATGGTCAGGAGTATCCACGTTGGTCATCCAGATAAAGAGTGCTCAATTCATAAAAAGCCAAAAGATGAGTTCCCAAAGTGTCAATATCACAAAATTGGAATGTGAATGTCTTTTCTTAGAGCTACTTAATAGAGAGAAGCACCTTTATTTAGCACCTGTCATTTCAAGCTCCCAAAATGCTCTCTCAAAAATTAAGTTTCCTAATAAGCCTTCCTAGCCAGACATCCGGCTCCAATTTACAAGGGGTAAACTTGTTTAAGGTCACCCAGCATGGGAAAGAAGAACTGGGAAGCAGCTCCAGGAATCCAGAGGACCACACCCCTCACTAGCCACTAGACCACACAACTGTCCCCATTTCACTTGAGTCATTATTAAGCAGGATAGAAGAACACTGTGGTTTTATTTTATGTCAGCTGAACTCTTGTATTAACATTTTACTGTCCCACTGATGTTTTGCCTAGAACATTCTGTAATCCACAAATTAATATGTGAAGAACATAGAGTACGGTTTGGAGGAATAAAAAAATTATCCAAATGGCAAAGAAGTTTTGATTTCCAGCAGTTTCATAAATCAGAAGTGCTGGAGAAGGAAGGTTCCTTATTTTATCACACATAGCCTTTTGTAATGCCAGCAAAACTGCTGCCCTTCCCAAAACCAAGCAGAAACCCTATTGTTGTGGCAAACCCCATCTGGTCACATGGAGAACTTAAAACCTCATGGCATTCTGTTTCACATAGACAGAAAGGGAGTTCTGCTCCAAATACATGACAAGAGCCAAAAATAATTTTGCTTTATCTATGCACAGTATCTGAAGTTTTTGTTGCCTGCTCTTATTCACCACTTCTTGTTTTCTGTGGTCTTGCCTTTAGTTTCTGGGATAAGAGTTTCTCTGTCCTGCAGATTCTGCCCTAGTCTCACTTTTGTTAAATCACTTTGGTGAACAGTTCTTCCAGGTGGAAGCAGATCCTCCCCTTCTAAGAACAGATCCGTGCTGCACGCAATGCAGTGAAGAGCAAATCTAAGGCAAAACCCAATTCCAACTCAGAAAGTCTTTGAGCAAAATAGCAGGAAACTTGCCCAGGCTTGGATTGGGCACAGGTCCTGCTTGTTCAGAGTACAGCTGGAGAGGAGGCATCCAGTCACAGAGGTCAAGCAAAACCATCACTGCAGCCTGAGCTGGAGAGTCAGCATGGAGACGGGCAGAGCATAAACCCTGATCTGAACTGAATTATTTAAAATGCGTTTTATGCAAACTAATTAGTAACCATCGCCCACCAGCCGGACGCCATCGGCTGCTTCTCCCCAGCACCGGCAGGCGATGTCCCGCTGGAACTCTCCCAGTGCTGAAGGCTCCGGGCGCACAGCTCCGGGCGGGAGCAGAGCACGGCCGAGAGCGAACTCGGAGTGAAGCAGCGAGTAAAGCGCAGTTACAGGGCTGAAACGAGCCTTAGTAGGATCGACGGACACGGATGGAAGGGGAAACGCCAGCAGGGAACACCTGTATTGCTGGCATGAGAGAGCTGGAGGACAAGTGAGCTACATCATGTCAAGGTTTTGAGAAAAGTGCCTCCTGTTTACTCCCCCAGAGCCTTTGCTTAATAAAACGGTGCTCTCCCTCTCCTTGCAAACCTAAGAACAGCATACAAATCCCCATGATGATAACAGTTTAAGGGAAACAAAGTCTGGTCTCTCTGGTTATTAGTGATATTATACCATTTCACCCAAAAGCAGTTCACCTTAGCATCCTTGGCCAGCTTCCAGCTTGTGTTATCAGAGCCTGCACACCTAAATTCAACTCTCAGGAGTAATCACAGAGGCTGTCCAGCTTCATCCCTCACAAGTAAACACCATTCTGGATCACAATTCCAGCCAAAAGTGAATGTGACTGGACACATGCCTGGACATCCAGCACCTTGGATGTGCTTCAGGCAGAGCTAGAACGGAAGAAGTGAAAGTACAGAACAAAAGGTCAAGAGCAGGTAGTTTTAGCAAGGGTCTGGTAGGCATGAGCACAACACACCTGTCATTGCCTTACCCAGGGAACAGAGAGGGCTTGTGGGCCTCCTCTTGAACTCACCCAGAATGACAAAACTGAACTTTGATGTCCCAGTCTGAGGCAGCAACTTCCTTAGCACACACAAAATAGATTTTATTTTCTCGGTCAGCATAACTTCTTGATCCTTTATGACCACCCACAGACTGATGTAGAAGTGATTACCCTGAGACTAGCTCTCATTCTGTGACATGGTTGGTATTTTTCCCAGTGTTATCATGACTTTGAGGCTACTTCAAGGATCCAGCAGTGGTTGCACACTCAGTGCTGGGCTGCTGAAAGTTTGGATTCTGCCAGACTCTGTGTTACTCCAGAAACAGTGTTGGTAAATGCAGTAGCCAGTGGGCTAATGCTGGATTTGTACTGCACAGGGTCCAACATCAGCTCGCCAGGTATTTATGTTGTTCTTACCGAGGAAAGCAAAAATACGTGGAGACAAGTTTTAGCACTCTTGAGCCCATACCAGGATATCTACAGTGGTATCAGGAGAGTGTAAACTAGTGTTATATGGGATTGCATCTGTAATCACTTCTCCAAATAGGAAATCTCATAATAGAAACACTTTTAATAGGACAAGCACACTGCAAACATGCCCATTGCACCTATCAAAATATATGCTCAGGGAGAAGATAAAATATGACCTGCTCCATCTCTGGTTATTATGAGGTCTTAGAACACATGCAGCTACCCAAATTATTATGTATATTACTGTTGTGCTTAGAGGCCACCCTGGAGACCTTGGCTGCCCTATAATTTGGCCTGCCTAGTATAATCAAAGCTGTTCTGTGAGTGAAAGTTCAGGGGCTACTCCCCACCAAGAGACAAGCTGTGACTGAGTGTAGCAGGAGTGACACAGCTAAGCCCTTTCTCCAAAGGCTTACAGCCTGGACAGGCACGGCAGACAGACACTGATTGGCAGAACAAGGTAAGGCAGGAGGAACACTCTAAAGCAATGTAGTGTAAGTGATGGTGACGTCAGAAGACTCTGGGGACAAACCATAAAGACCGATAAGGACATACCCCCGAGGACTCAGCCTCAGGAGAGGATCAGCACTGTGGAGAGCATTACTGCAATCCATCGAGGTGACAGAGGTATCTGGCACTGAGGTAAGTGCCAGGGAAACCTGTGCCAATGACTTTGTAAGGACACAACACATTACCTAGATGAACAATGGCTGCTTTGCTTATGATGCTGTCAAAGGGCAGCCAGCACTGGCAATCGCAGTAAAAAAAGTGCACAAATACTTAAACAGAAATGGGATGCTGCCTCTAAGCTCCTCTGCTGCTGTCTAGGGGCACAGGCCTTCCAAACATGCAGCTGGGTGCAAAGGAAGCTCCAGCAGAGGTTATGGATTTCTGCAGGCTAATGACACATTTGAAACAGATGAGCTTGAGCTACTGCTTGTAGAACAGCAGCATCCAAAGGTTTGGCTCAGAAAGCAGATTCACAGCACTACATTCTGCAAATAGTCAGCAGTGATGGACTCTGCTCAAGAGAGCTTAAGATTCTAGTAAATAAGATAAAGACAAGGTCATAGACATGTTTTGTGGCTTGCCTGTAGTCACGTGCCATTGATAGCCTACCCAAAAATACAGCTAAAATCTCTGGAGTTCCAGCCTAACATCTAATCCAAACACCTCACCTTCTCTTTAGTCAGTACTTCCTCCTCCTGAACAAATCAGGCCAGAGAGAAGACGTTTCAAACTACAGCACAGCCTTTGCACTGGAAACAAATGCATTTAAAGACACCAACAACTCTGTTTCTTCATCTTCTCTCAACTGACAGCTAATTTTCTAGTTTTTTCTAAGTATCTATTTGCTAGTCAAACCTCCAAAAGTGCTGAAAATAATAGCACCTCCTTCTGCACATGAAGAGGTTCCTTCCCCATGGGACAAGATCTGTTTCCAACACAATGAAAACTGTGTCTGTAAAAGCTCAAAAGTACAATTCTTCCTGCTCTTGTCAGTGGCAATCAGTAAGGTCACTGTATCATGAGCTTCCACTGAATGTCTAAAGGCATTCAATTAATCTTTGTTTGCTGAGAACTCAGGGAATTTAAGTAATGTCAAAGAGTTAAAAGAGATCAGGAGATTCCACACTCCCACTCACACAATAGTTCCTGAACATCTGACACAGACATACAAGTTACTCTACTGACAAAAAAACCCAGTTTTTTTTGCAATCAACACCCTAAGCACATATACATTAAAAGACAGTAAAACATCTGGACAAGCCACCTCTGCTTGCTGACTCCTCCCATTATTGTCACAAGTTGTCTTTGTGCAGGAAAAGGCTCCAACTCTTTTTTTGTTTACAGATCATTTGTTCTGTAGTTATCACAAGGTTACCCAGACACACGTACCTGCTTCCTCAGGTGAAGCCTGGACAGTCATGCATTGACTGCTCCAGTCCTGGGGACATCGCCAGTCTCAAATGCCTCTTTTTTAATTGCTGGGTGTGGGGTAGAGCTCTTGAAGAGCTGGGCAGTGTTCTCACACACCATAAAGTACAGATGAAACAAAAACAATAGGAAGGGTGCAGAAAATAATGCTGAAAATAGGGGAACTCACATAACTCTAAGAGCACAAAAGCAGCCATGTGGGCCCAAACATCCCACACATGTCACACAATTGAACTCTGTCCGGGCACATTAAGAGACCAGAGGCCTGAAAATTTTGCCCCTTCATCCAACCTCTGCTCCTCAAGGAAGCTCACCACTGTAACCTTTATCCCTCTGTACAAAGGAAAGATCATAGAGCTATGGAGATGAAAAAAACAGGATAGAAACCAGGCAATCAGAGGCAGGATGAGGATTCCCACGAGAAGTGGGAAATAGTAGGTGCCACTGAGAAAGATCTGCAGAAATCATGGATTGTGCCCAGACACAGGTAGGTGACAGGAAAGCAGCCTCACTCAGAGACACACCAAAACCAGGTGCCCACACATGAACAAGTCAATTCTCAGGCACAGCTGCCCTGCAGGCACTTACTTCAGCAAGTCTGAGTATGTGCTCAAAGTCCAAAGCTAGTGGCTCTCTCCTCAGTACTAGGGACAACATTTGGGATCTTGGATGAAGATACCACATTTAAGGTCTTCACCACACTGAAGGAGGCAGCACTGGAACAGCCCAGCCCAGCATACCTGTCAACTATCCCAGGCAGGGCTGCTAATGGTACACACAGAGATCTGCAGTCCCCACCCAGGTCAAACCTCTATGCCCAAGAGCAAGCAGGACAGCACTCAGCCCAACTTCAATCACCAAGATGTAGCTAAAAGGATCCTGACAGCCTTCCATCAGACCCGTTTTCATTATTGCTGCTTGGACTGCCTCCATTGCTTGCTAATGCAGAACAGATTAGAAGGTCTATCCATATATCATGAGAGTCTTCCTGCTAGTGCAGGAACCCATTTCAGTATTTAGAGTAAGTAGCAGCCTCAAACACAGCTTTTCTGATCATCTTACAATTGTACCCTTGTAAACAAGGAGACAGATGTTGCTCTGATCATCAGCAATGAGAAAACAGCTTCTAAATGGCACATTGAACACAAAGCTGTGCTTGTGTCACCCCCACAGCTGCACACGTAGCAGGGGATTCCCAGCATTACCCTACCAGGGAGGGCAAGCCACGGCAAGGATGAAGAGTGGCAGGAGTGTAATTTTGCCAGCAGTGTTAAAGCAGAGCAGCCTCCAGGCAGCTCTATGTTGAGCTAGGGTGAGGAAGCAAGGAGTCAATCATAGTGAATCCTTGCTCCAACTTCTATTTCCTCTCTCCTCAAGTGAGCAGAGAAGCTGGGTGAGAGACAAGACTGTCGTATTCCTGGGAACAAACCAGGAACACTTCTGGGGAGCTAAGTCACTCCAGTGACTACTCAGTGACAGCAAGAACTGTTAATCTTCCAAAATAACCATACAGGGCATGCTTATAACACTGATTGCTACAAACAACATCCTCTCCCCTTCTCTTGGTCTGAAAAAAAAAAAAAAAATCACTCTGCAGACAGGGAGGATGGAGAAGAAGGTAAGCAAAATGGTCCTGGGAAAACAGCCCACTGAAAATATTTACAAGGGAAAACACACAACATTGGAGGCAGCCAGTACAGCTGGCAGACCAAGCAGAATAAATTCTTGCCTTCAAGATGAGGGCTAGGTTTTATAAGACCTTTGTCAGGAGACACCAGCATCCATAGCATATGGATTCACACAATTTCCTTCTTACAAATACAGAGCACCATGACCACCATCGCTGTATACCTGCCCCCTCTTCTGGGATAGCTGCATCTCTGGCAACATTAGCCAAGCACTGTTCCTCCATATGCCAGTGCAGAGCCTGGTAGGAAACAAGGACAGCTTTATTCAGGAAAAAACTGCAAAAATGAAACACCATTTTGGGAGGACACAGCAATAATTCATCTGCTTAAATGATCAATAAAATACTTTCCCATGTCACCTTGGCAATCGCCTGACAGCAGTGTTCCATGACCAAGAGTGGTCCAATGGGCAAACATCCCTTTTCCACATTACCTCCCTCTCCCATCCACTAAACCGCACTCATGGTTTGGCATCAGTGGGTAGCAGTGACCTAGCACAGCAAGGTCACTCAGGGAACAGCTCTGTAGGGCATCTTGCAAATTATTTCTTGATTTGTGGTGAGAATTCACCACTGAGCCCAACTGCATGCCACAGTGTTGGGAAGGGACTCACTGGAATTAACTCTGCTCATTCCTCTGGCATCTCACCCAAAACTTCTGTTCAGAGAGCTGTTTCTGCTTCAGCATTTGTTGAAGATTGCCATTTAAATGCAAGTCTTCAAAGGGAAAGTCGTTATTACATGAGAGTGGAGCAAAGACCTTGCTGCAGGGAATCCACGTCCCACTAGAAACTAAAAGCCACTTCCCCAATCTGTAGTTCAGCTCCCACCACCCAAACTTTTTAAAGTCTGTGTCATACTACAGTGACTCCCAAGGCATCACAAGATTTGTGAGCATCTTACCTGTATTTCCTCATTTCCCAGAGCTTCTCTTTGCATCACTGTATATTAAAAACTTCTGTGGAAGAAGCAGTGCTGTGTTCATCCTTTTTGCTGTTCAAAAACACATGAGCAGAAACCTCTACTATCTTCTTCTGTGCCATCAGACTGAACATTATTACATGGCTGTGCCATCTTATGGTGGGTCAAAGGCTGAATAGGAGTTTGCTCACTGACCTTCATACCACCATTTTTAACATCCTACATTTTGCAAAGCACATCCCAAATGGGAAAATCTCATTCATTATCTGGAAAGCCAACATTTCTCATCTGCATCCTACAGCCAGAGAAGCTGAGTCATCAACTGCTTAAGCAACTTCCACTTCTCCAGAAGAGAAACTGGCATTTAGATAATGCTCCTCTCAAATCCACTCAAACATGAAGTTGACACAGATCCATCCCTGTTATCTCTAAAGTCTCCAAGAAGGAAGAGCACTTTTACACCAGTCTGTGCAATATCAACACTGAAGATGCCTCTGTCCATGGGTGCTCCTTGAGATACTGCAGAGAAGCAGTATCTTGCACATGCAAAGGCTACAGTTCAAGCGTGAGATTTATTTCAAGGGTGACCATAAACCTGTTTAACAAGAAAGCTGTAGTCTCTCAGCCTGCTCAGAGAGGAGGGGCTGGTACGGGGCAGCTCCCACATTATTTGTTCTGCTGTAGGCAGGCTAAATCCTTGAAGACAAGGAGAGAAGCAGCCTCTCCCACCCCAGGCATAGCCAGAGGGCTCCTACATGAGAGACCCTGCTCTCCAGGTTCCTGCTGCAGCACTGCCAATAGGCACACACAGCTCCAGGCTACCCTGGATTGCTGAAACGAAGGTCCAGACTCTCATTGCCTTCCACACAACCCAGAACCAGAAGCAAACCTCCTCCTCTCCCCCATTCACCAGTCCACTCCATGTGTTTTGGGGTGTTTTCCTTTTTATAGCTCACCTCACTTCACACCTGTGTCTTTAGCCTGAAGGCTGGGTCTAAGTTGGCAAAAGCTGAAGTTCAGAAAAGAACATACCCAACAAACAGGCCTTCCTTCTCTCACCAAACAAACCCAGCTTAAGGCAATTCCCACCTTGCAGGCATCACACCCAAAGGACAACACAAATAGAAACAGCCTTGCAAGCAACAGCAAACAGGATTGAAAGGAGTGTGACTTGGCTTTCCTCGGTAGGAGAAGCCTTAACCTCCCCTGAGGTCAGATCCCACACAAACATGGGCTTTATTATCAAGGAACAGAAAGAGGCATTGAAGAGGCACCAACATCTGACAAAAAGGTCTCATAGCCCAAACCACACACTTGGTTCTGTGTATCCACTTGTTCCTAGCTCTCTACCCAGTCCCAACATTCCTATACACCTAAAAGTGCCACCAGCCTCCTGCCAGGCAGCTACCCCTTAGATGTTACAGGTGCTCTTTGTTTCAGGAAATAAGCAGTGAGTTATTTACTGTGTTGATTCATTAATTTCTCCCTGATGGTTTTGGAAACAGCAGACTTCATTTGGCTTCCAGCAAGTCCCACAAGAAAAAAAAAACCATGACACAAAGAAGGATCCTTGTACTTACTACACAAATTTAGGATTTTGCTCACAAGCTGTTGATACAATGGCTATAGGGAGTCATGCAGCATTAATGCCCACCTACAGAATCATTTGCTACCAGACTTGTATTCTAGGCCATGGCTCAAGTTCTCCTCAAATCCTATAATGAGTAGGTTAACATCAAAATAAGGCTTCCAGCTGGGAGAAATTTAATGGCACTGTTTTATACAGCACATCTCATTAATAATAAGCAGCGCATTGGACAGATGAAAAATACCTACCTTGCATATCCTGAACTAACAAGGTCACACGTTCAGATGTTAATATTGGTATGGCATCATGCTGAGCTAGAAAACCTCCTGGAGCAGCTTCTATCTGTGCATTACACAGATTTATAAGAAAGACAGCCAGAAGCTGAAGGACAGTACAGACTGATTAGACACAAACAAGACCCTAATGAAGCTGAGAGAAGCTAGAATAAAAACAAGATAGCCAAATCAGACAAAAAAAAAAAAATACTCAGGAGTACAGATCTACAAACCTAGAGAACAACAGCAAAGGTGCTCTGGTGGGTTCCATGTCTTTGCCTTTCCCAAAAGGGAGCACCAGAATAAACCAGGTTAGATCATTTCTCTGCATCTTAGAGTTCCTTCAGATCCATTTCCATTTTATTCCCAGCCCTACGAAAAAAACCCCTAACATCAGCCTAAATTCTGACCTCTAATTGTACATGACTGATTCAGGAGTATTTGGAAGATTACAACAATCTTTTTGGACATGTGTATCAAGACCTTTGCTTAAACCTCTTCAGAGTTCGAGTATGTTTAGGTGCACACTCAGAAGTCACAGCAAGCCTACAGCCCTGCTCCTCAGCTGCTATCAGGAAAGGACCACTAAGAGCATGGTAAGTAGCATTGCTTGGTTAGCCATGATGATATTCAATCTTGTGTGCTTCAGAGTGGAGTATTCTGCATCAGAATAATAAGGAACAAAGCAAAACAAACAAAAATTTAAGCTGCTCTCTGAAAAGTGTTAAAAACAAAGCCAGATC
Organism: Coloeus monedula; assembly: GCF_965178545.1. Lineage (NCBI taxonomy): Eukaryota > Metazoa > Chordata > Aves > Passeriformes > Corvidae > Coloeus > Coloeus monedula. The sequence continues at coordinate 15,935,092 of NC_138790.1, forward strand.
ATAGCAGACTGCATGCCACTTGGAAAAAATACGCTTAGAGCAGGGCTCTGGGTAAGTTCCTGAAGAGGTATTTCCATAGGTAATGCAAAAGAACAGGCATTGCTACCTTCTGGACCAAAGGAGAGGTTTGAGACCTCTGTTAGGCCAACACGCAAGCAAAGGCACCACGCTCATTCCACTGCTGCCTCTCCTACAGGTGAGCGATGGAAATGGCCCCCATTTAGCTGTTACAGATGTCATGTTGCCTTCTAAAAGCAAAACAGCAGGGAATCAGCTGAGATATCAGCACTTTGTCAGAGTGCCTGAGACTAACTGCTGGTCCACAGTTTTGTAATAAACTTTAACTACCAAATACAGGAATTTATGTGCCCAAGTCTATTTTGCTTTAGCATCACTGCTGCTAAATTGCAGACACAGCATACCTGAAAGCAGGAGTAGGATTAGATCCTACACCACTTCAGACCCTCCACTCAGAATATCTCAGCACTTCCTGCTCTTCCCAACTGTAGATCTCAAAACAAAAGCAATGCAAGGACACAATAAAACAGTGAAAAAATAGGAAACTCAACCCAGTTCAGATGCCCCAAGTGAATGGAACTTCTTGTCTCCAAACCATACAGGACCCTACGTTTTCCAGCACTTTGTCCAATTCACTTCTAAGTATGTCCCAGAGGGAAAAATATTTCATGGTCTAATAAGCATCAGTGTTGGGAAAACCAGCTGACATTTCCCTCTGGGGCTAATGTGGGCTAAATATCATGAGAATTACATTTTGGCTAAGTAATTCTGCTTCCTCTTACATGATTTCAAAGCACCCATCTCAGCTGAGGTCTCAGGCCTCAACTCCTGGGTATCTTTGCCTGGTTTATTCTCTGTGATATCTGCAAACACAGTCCAAGATCTGCTGAAGTAAATGGAGGAGGCAGTTTAGCTTAAAGCAAAGCTTTTTCTCTGTTCTAAGTCCTAAGGTTTGCAAAGATAAGTGTGGCTAAGTTTCCCACAATTCAAAAAGCTTGAATTATGGATTAGACAGTTACTAGAAAGCATCCTAAGCAAATACTGGTCACTTCTGGTAACTGAGCACAAGATATGTTATTTTTAACATGTTTGGCTAACCTCACCTTAAAAACCTCTAGTGACAGGAACCCCATGACATTCCCAAATATTTCAAACTACTGCATCAGTGTCTCTACTACTGGGAAAGTTTCCTAAGCATCCAACCTGATTCTTCCTTGTTACAATTTAAGTGCATTATTTCCCAACCTGTCTCCATTGCTTTGGAGAACAGTGTCTTTCTCCCCCTCTCTGCATGAGTTTTTCTACATATTTTGAAAACTTTTTTTTTTTACTTTGTTTTAATCACAGTTAAGTCAGCTTTTCCCCCCTCCTTGTTCTGAGGTTATGCTTTCAAGATTTACAATTGTTCTCCCTGTTCTCCTTTGGCATCTCCCCATTGTCCACATCTTCCCTGAAATGTGCTCAGCAAATTGTACACAATGCTCCAGCTGTTTCCCCAGGACTCTGTAGAGTAAAAGAATTACAGATGACTCTCCTGACACTGCATGAGTAACTAGCTCATGGTTCTTCAGAAATTTAAGATTTGTGCATTCTCCTGCTGCTACACAGCAGCTCAAGATACCCTCTGTTCTTCAAGATGTGGAACAAGCTGGCAAAGATCTTAAGAACTACAAGTAAGGGATGTAAAAAAGAATCCAAATTTAAAATAGAGTTTCATTAGAACTTATGACTACCTTTAGTTTAAAAGAAAAAATTTAAAAAGCCCCAAACCCTCTGCAGACTTTCATTAACTTATCTGTACTGTCGGTGCCAGATCTGTTTTGAAGTACACAAGCCTGACAATACCATTGGAAGAGAAAAAGAAATGAGCTATTCTCTGGAGGCATTATTATGAATAGCATGTGTTCCTGGCCTGTTTCCTCTGGGCCTATTTCATGAATCAGTCCCCTGAAAAAGGAGGAAAAAAAAAAAAAAATCAGTCTCACCATAAGGTCACTTATGAACTCAGCTTTTTATTTTAGCAGGACAGTAACTAACCTAAAAGCTCTGAGCTACTACTGGGCTTGATCCTGAAATGAAATTATGCTACTGAAACAGAATTAAGCTGTCTTCTGTGCTCCAGAGACAGCTCCATGGATGTGTAGTTTGTGCTGGGGATGTTGACAGAGGAGTTGTCTCTCAGGAGGGAGAGCACCAAACCCAGAGTGATGACAGAGAGTAAACAACTTTTTGATCTTTCCATATCAGCCTGGAAATGTTAGACCCAGAGCATCCCCAACAATGACAAGGTAACACACAGGACCTGCATCACTTCTCCAGCACAAAGCAATTGTTCAGCTGCTGTCTGGTGGAAAAGTGCACAAAACCATTGCTGGGCAGCTCACAACAGGGAAAGCCAAAACAGATAAACAACCCAATGTGGGTTAAAACATGGAGGCCAGGACATAAGGCAAAACTAAAAGAAAGAAGATTATTTGGAAGTCCCCCAAAGTATGTATTTCCACTGCTTCGATCCTGCAAGCATGTGAAGACAAGCTGTTTCCTCCCAGGTTGTCATGCTCTTTCTTTATAGGCTTCACTGGCCTTTGAGGAGGCTCATAATAGATTTTTAAAGAGGAAAGGCTTGTAGTGGACTATTATTAGTCAATGGAAGGAGCAGATAAAGGGAAATGAACTTATTTTTTGAGCTCAGTGCCCAGAATTATGATCTAGATTAATCTAATTGTACTTGGATCCAGAGAATTAGTTCCATCCATTGTAACAAATGGAACCAATTGCAAAATTTGGATGTGGGTCAGTATTTCGAATCCAAGCCAAAGGTTGACAGCAGGCTTTATTACAGTTCCTAATATTTAAAGAGTAAGGAAAGAAAGAAATGAGTAAAGAGACACTATTTGGCACAAAGTCCTCTGAAATGCTGAAGCTCTGGTTATCAGGATACCTGCTGATCACAACAGACAAAATGAGAAAGAAAAGGTGGCACCAGCCAATCTTCTACACATGATTAATAATTGAATGTACTAGGAGGAGCATTAAAACACAATTCTTGGTCTGGGTGAACCTCTTTCAGTATTCTGATTGGATTTATTGCCTTTGAAATAATTAGGGAGAGCCTAATAGCAGACCTAAAGACCTCTGGGGAAGGAAATGAGCACCACCAATGCTTTGATGCCATTTAATCTACTGCTGTTTCCAAAATGGTCCCTCCGCCCCACTCACTACCCCAAACACCATTATTTTCATCTCCCAGTCTCACAGGGGCTGGAACAGCCACATAATTGTGCTGTGCTTCCAAATACCGCAAGTTGTAAAGTTGGGATATTCTGCTTCCAAAAATACACACACAGGTTCTGGAGACTTCCAGGTGAGCTAACACATCTCAACAAAGCCCATTTTATGCTTCTGTTTCAAACTGTTTTCCAAGCTCACACCTAGTGGGTAGGAGAAGCAACAGTGGCCTACATTGGTGAACACCATGTGCTGATTCAGTTTCCGCTCATAAAACAGGCTGGTAACTGCAGGACAAGCAGTGCCTTTGTGAAGGGAGGCACAGAGTTGTCACATGCTTCAAGCATGGCAGCAGGAGCCAGGAACACCAGCACAGGGACAGACATGGGCAGCCAACCCCCCCCTCACTTCTTGTAGCCCCCTTTCTTAAGCAAGGGAAATCCTCCTCACCAAGCAGCCTTCTAGGGGCACCAAGAAGGCTTGTTGATGTCTGCATAGTATTGAAAGAACCTTGGAACCAACATCTTTTAGAAGCACAGACTAAAGCTGGAATGTGAGTCAGCCAGTTCAAACAGTAAACAGGACACTTGCTTTGGACAGGGAGCGGGTAATTGGCCCTTGGCACTGCTGAGACACTCACTCTGGACAGAAGAGCTTTCTGCACGCCACGGTTCAGCTCAAACACCAGATACAGGCTTGTCTACAGGAGCAACTGTCTGCAGATCTCTGGCCTGTGCATATTAGTTAGTGCCATCCCCCCGAACCAGCTCTTTCTAGGCAGAACTATTTTAAAACTGACCTTAAAATCTCTTCTACAGAGCCAGCAGCAGGAGAAATCCTTGGTTAGACTAGAAACTGCTTGCTTCCACCACTCACCAGCATTTCCAAGCATTTGCAGAAGTAAATTGGCTGAAGAACTGGAAAAGATGAAGATTTCAAGAATCATTCAGACACAGGACTTCAGCACCAGTTTCTGTGCAGCTCAGGCAGCAAATGTTGAGAACACCAGGAGACTGCCCAGCTCTGTTCCACCACCCTTGTTGGATACAGGGAAAGAGTGGAGAAAAAAACCACAAGAATATTTCAGTTTGTTGAACATGCTACATCCCCAAACACTGGGTACAAGGGAAAGGTTGGCCTCAACTTGCTGAAGAGGCATTTATAATCAGATGGGAGCAATGAGCAGGATTTAAATTCCAGCGCTACAGAGACAACTTTTGGTTTCTCTGAACAGGGCTACAAAAAAATGAAGCCCTCCAAAGTCTGAAAGAACCCTCACTTCTAAGGTTTGACACTTTGAGCCTCTTAATCCAGGATCACTTCCTCCCAGTGGGGCCCCACCCCAGTTCTGAGGTTGGGGGTTGAGACCTGGGGAAAAAGTAAGTTGTCCTTGCTGCATATGTTTTGGAGGACTGGCAGCCCTGCAACACATGTTTACCCAGGACAAATTCAAAGTGAATTTGTCTTGAGTGACAATAGCAATGGTATAAACAGGCTGGTAAAAGTCAAAATCAATCCCTGCGTCTCCAGAACTACAGCAAGAAGATTAACACCCCAAGCTCTCTCACCTGGCACTGCTCTAAAATGTTTTTGTCTTTTGAGTTTGATTGTCACCCTTGGTTTTGGTTTTCGGTTGTTTTGTTTTGGTTTTTTTTAATAGGTTGAAACTCTAAATTAGGCATGTAGCAGAGATCATTATCCACACCAAATTGTAACCAGTATCCCAAGTTAAGGGATGCTTACAGGGATAAGCCAGACCTGAATTTCTCCCTTTAAACACTAGGGTGGAATCCTGCCTCAGAGATAAGGGCAGGCTCGTGTCCATATTCCAAAGAGATCCATTCCAGGCCCAGTAAGTAATGCTGGGTGAGAATCAAGAGAGCTAGAAGGCATAAAACCACCTCCTTCTTTCGAAATTAATTCTGAAAAAAAAAAAACCAACTGACATAAACAAGGGGACTCAAATCTATAAAGAGGATAAAAAATTAAAACAAAATTATTTGCAAAGATATTTTCGGTCTGCTAACAGTGATTTTCCATGCCTGTCCCATGCGTTCTGAGAGGGCTATTTGGACTGAACTCCGGTGCGAGGGGAAGAAAAAAAAAGAAAAAAAAGCCATGATAAAACCAAACACCGCCATTGCTTGGAAGAGCAGGGAAAGCTGCTCCAGAGGAAGGGACGAGACTCACCTGTGCCGGGAGGGGGCGCGTGGTCCAGCGGAGCCGGAGCCCCCAGCCCCGGGAGCGGAGCGGCCGCCGGCGCCTCCACCTGCCGCGCTCGGCTCCTGCTCCCCATCCATCCCTTCATCCCTGTTTATCCCGCACAGCTGGTCATTCATCATCTCCGATCCCACAGGGGTTTTTTTCGCTCCGCTCGCCTGGCTCCATGTTAGCGCTCGGCTGCCTTACATGACACCATGACCTACTTTATTTTTTTAAATTTTCCTCCCGGAGAATAGCAAAGCGCTGCTTCAGTGTGGCTTGCAAGGAGGAAAGGCGAAATTAAAGAGTGCTGGCAGAGCAAACCAAGGCCCTTTTCAAAAATTCGTGGCTGTTTGTGAGAGGTTAGACAAGGAGAGCCAAGGCCAGTCCAGGCACTCCAGACTGCACAGCTGAAAACAAGGCAATAACAGGAAGAATAAGAGAAGGGTCTTGTGTTTTGAGTCTGAAAGACGATGCCTGTAATAACTTAACCAAAAATCGGAGCCCACCTGACTCCCACAGAGCTCAGATCAGCTGATTGAGAGGCAAGGGTAAGAAACACCATCACAGGCAGCAGCAGTGACTCAGGGAAGCAACTGAGGGAAGACTGGCTCAGGACACACAGGCTCATTTCTGTCCTCCCCTACAGACATCATCTAAGGAAAATGCTTAGTACCAGAGCCTCCAAGATAATCAATTACATGCCCATATACCAGAAAAGTCAATCAGCTTAACCATAACCCTGAGGAAATCCTGCTATCTCCACCACTTTCCAGTGCAAATTACAAATCTACATTCCTTTGAGGATGTGGATTTTAGTCTTCATATGTCTCACTTCCCTGGTGTTTGAGAAGAGATAAAATTTCCCTAATTCTTCAAGGTATTCTAAGCAGCAGACTGTCAGGCATGCCTAATAATTCAGTGAAGGGGTACCTAAAAGAATAATCTGGAAATATCTACTCCTAAAATAGCTAGAATTCCATCTGTTCTGTGAGGCCAAATAATCCTTCAAGAATTTTTGATTCTCTCATACATCCAGACTTCCTTAATTCTTGAGCTTTTGAAAGCTTGTCTAGCACGATTTTAAGGGTACATCTCTCTGGTTTACCATGGCTTTCTTGAAACACAAGGATGGTTGTCCTTGGCAGGCAAGCTCAGAGTGCAACAGCAGCAGGGCAAGCAACATTAGTCTGCACTCTAGCAAGACTGGAGAGTCAAGACAAGCTATTTCCAGACTGGTATTTGCTTTCTTCATTGCTGGAGAGCTTGCAGGACAAACAGAATGTATTGCCATGCTTGCAGGTCAGGCCCAAAAGGGTCCCCATGATTTTTGCTCTTTTCCTTTCAGGACCTGGTTTGCAATGGGGCCAAGGCAGACATGGTTTGGCAAGGATGGCATGAACCCTGGCAGCATTCATGTGCCTTGGGATAACAGTGGGAATCACTGGCAGAATTGTAACCTTGTACCAGGCAGTGAATATCTGACCTAAGGAATGGCTCCAGCACCTGCAGGCATTTATATCCTCAGTCTCAGCTTTAATCATTACAGTGCCTGCTGCTAGGGAGGAGCTAAAAACCTCTAAGGTGTAGCACAGAGCTTTGAGAGCTTCTTATTACCAAGTTTAGGACTAGATTCAACTGGATATCTGCTGGAAGTTACTTCCACTGTACTCACCAGCCACTGATGCATAAGGCTACGTTGCTGCTGTTCAGGGAAAAGGATCTTATTTCACTCACCTCTGAATAATCCCTTGGGGTTTACTCTTGCTGAGCATGTCAGTAGCTGGGCAGGAGCTGCTGAATGTCCAACATGTCATACTTCACCAATATACAGACCCATCCACCTCAGTGGTGTCCCAGATTCACCACTTACCCTGTGCTGTGTCCAGCTGCAGCGGCCCACAGGGCTGGAGCAGGAGATGCTGCAGCTGGGAATGTTCCAAGTACCAAGCCCTGCTGGAGAGCCAGCTGCAGACTGCAGCTTCTCTGCTGCCACATATCATCCATGTCTCCTTCATATGACCCAGAGTGGGTCATATGTTAGGAGGAGGGGAAAATAAAGAGTGCTGACAAACTGATCTTCACTACAGAATGCATTTGTGAATAGAAAACAGGCTCCAGGGCTTACAACCTAAATGCAGATCCCAGCAGTTCCTAAAAATACATCTTTAAAAAAAAAAGAACAAAACCCCACACCTGAAAACTGCCCCCGAGTGCAGGAGACACTGTTCCCTCTGAGCATCTTTTTTTTCCAGAGCCCTTCTGGAACCCAACTGCTCTGCATAATCCCTGCTTAGGGACAACACACAGCAGCCCAATACAAGCTGCTCTCAGTTTTCCACTGCAATTAGCATAGGTGGTGCTTATCTTATTTTAGAGTGACCTGGCTCCTCTCGGGAAAACCCTTGTCTCCAGTTCACTCAGAAAGACACAGCAATTGCTTCTTTGCTTTCAGCATGAAGTCTCCTTGCAAATGGCTGGGATGGATGAGTAGAGGGTAAATGAGAGTCACTACCACCTAGGCACTGAGTACACAAAGGCTCACTGCTAAACACCTGCAATCCTTCCCCAGAGGCCACAGATAAGTTTCAGTGGCCTTGTCAAAGGTTCAGGGAGCTGCTTTCCAAAAGCCACCGGATTCTCCGGGTTGCCCAAAATTTGCAGACAGAAGAATGAAACAATCCCCATTCAGCTGACCCACATGCAAAGAATAAACACAAGAGGCAATTGGCAGCATCAAGGCACTCTGCACTCTGGGCTCAAACACGCTCTTGGGCTTTACAGATGTGCAGCTGGCATGCCCCAGGAGCTGCTTCCCTCCTCAGACATATGTCAGCATACCTAGAGCACACCAACACAAGCACCTCAATTCAGACAAACAGGGGCTTTAGAAGCAGATCTCCAACTTGTCCCCATGTACTGCACTTTGGTTCACATCACAAGGTGATCTTGGAGGGTGCAAGGGTGACTCCTTTTAGATGAAGCCAGACAGAGATGCATGCCAGAGCACACCAAACACACTCCAGACACCCACATCCAATCCTAAGGACTGGAGAGCAGAGCTAACCCACAGGAAAACACCCCCAGAAATGCCAACTGACCTTGTGTTCTCAGTGCCATCTGATTTACTCTGCAGAGCCACTCAGTACTCAGAGACACAGAATCCCAGAACACTCTGAGCTGGAAGGAACCCACCCTCAGAGCCACTCTGGCTATGCTTTGCTCCCACCTGTCTGACTGCTTTCACCTGCTTCTCTTGCCTGGTGCTCCAATGATCAGCCCTCAGAGACAATCCCTCAGCCTTTATTACTTGCAATTGCAACAGCTATGCAAAAGAGGGCCTTTGTTTGCCCTGCCCAAGATGTCTGAATAAAACAAAATTATTTCATTGCAGTTTTTACTGCTTCCAAATTTGCTTTCTACAGATGTTTCCCCCATTTCACCAGGAACCATTATACTTCAGTTTCAGCTGCAGAAACCATTAACCCATTATGAATGGGCAATAATGACCTATTTTGAAAAGCTGGTTCTAGTTCCTCCACCACAATAAACAATAGCAGCAAAGCTGCTTGGCACTAGCCACCTTCTGAGAGGCTATTCATATGCTGGTGTTTGTGCATGGTTTACGGCAGGGATTCTGCATTGTTTATTTTCTGTTTCTCTGCAGACAGTGGCATTGTTAAACAGCATGTGTCCGAGAGAATCCACCCTCTCCATGGGATCTCCTCCCAGCTATTACAGCACTTCCCAGAAACCTGCTGAGCTCTGGAATAAACAAGTCTCAATGGGGGGACTGAGCCCACACCCAAGAAATAGAGTGCCATGAAGCCTCCATAGCAATGAAAGTAACTTGGCCTTGCATGAAACCTTCCTTTTGCCTAATGAAAACCCTGTGCTGTCACCCTTCCTAATGATGCCCTCTTGTCCCTTACAGGCAGAAGACACAATAATGGACTTTTTTCTGACTTGCTCCAGCTACAATATGGGCCACAAGAGATTATGTTTTCCTTCTGACCCATGGGCTTGGGCACCCAAAGCATTTCGCCTTGGACAGAAAGAGCAGAGATCAACCTTTGGCACAGCTGAGCAGGGAAGGGGGATGAGGAAGTGGGGAATTCCTCCCAGAGCTGAGAAGCCTCCCACATACTCAGTTTGTTTTTCCTCACCCATGCAAAGTTATACCAAATGACAGATATGGGGTCAGGAAGGAAACCCCTCTAAGTCCGATTGCAATGACCATTATGTAATTAACTCTTGTTTTTTGGGTTCCACCCCCTCCCCCCGCAGTCTGGGGCTTGATACATCCTCAGTATCATCTACCCATTCTGCCCTGGCAAACACCCTCACAGCAGCACTGGAAAGCCTCTGCTGGCATTTTGCCTTGCACACATTCACTCATCTCTTGTCATGGGATACAGAGATGCTCTGCAACATGTTATATTAGCAAAGGCCAGGAAGACCCTGCTGGTCTAAACATCTCATATGCAGTAAATTAGGATTGTGGCAACTTTGATTCATTGATTCAGACAGTGCATTTCATACTCACATTCCTAGGGTTTTGGGTTTTTTGCTGGCTGGCAACAGACATCCAACATTTCTGCTGCACAAGGGAATCACTGAGCAATGAAGACATGGGCTCATTGTAGGATCTGTAGCTGGCAGCCTACCTTTTTTCTGGGCCAGAACAGGCCTAGGCTGACAAGCAGTATCAGTGATTGTTCTCCATATGGCATGAGAGGGAAATGCTCTCAAACAGTAGGAGAAACACTCACTCTTGTACGTCAAAGATTTTGCTATCTGACCTCAGATTTGCTCTTTGTTTTGTATTGGCTTTGAAAAGCATTTACCCATCTATCTGGGTCTTACAACCTTACCATGTTTACAAGACATGCACATTTTGCTCCTCTTCATAATTCATTCCCACTATAGTCAAGCTCACACACAGTCAAAGCAGAAGCCCTTCAGAAGCACTACTAGGTTGCAAAAAATTGATAGTTCCCATATGTCCTTATAAACACCACACTAAACCATATTGTGCTGTATTTACATTGTGTTAACATCTACCAAATTACCAAGCCAGCAGGAGAACATACACCAAATTCACATTTTTAAACAAGGCCTATAGTCTGGGTGAGCATTTAGTTTTGTGTTTTTGATTTTTTTTTAAAAAGTGATGGCTATGAAAAAAAGAGAAAATTTTAATATAAACTCGGCCTGCAGTTTCATGCTACTTGCCAAAACTAAAACATCTGCATCCTGTGGTATCAGTCCACTTGGGGACTTTGTTAATTCAGAGGCAGCTAGAGTTCTGGATGGTATTACCACTGGGAGAGCTTCCTGTCCTCCTGATATTTCACATGGTTTAAAAGAAAAGAATTTAAGCTACCATGACTAAATCCTCTCCCTTTTACATTTCAGTTTATTTTCAAGCATACAGTTCTACAAAAGAGGGATCCAGGTCCATTAATACAAACTGAGGATCTAAAACTACACTCTGGAAAGTTCCTTTCCTATCCAGGGATATTTCCTGGCTAGCAGCCGTCTGATTTTCCTGGACCTGGGCTTTCTTTATAGCTACTAGCTGATCAATCCCCACGCTTGTAATAAGAGACCCTCACCATAGTTTTTCAGATGAGGACCAAGATCACTCCCTAGTGAGACACAGAAAGTCAGAAGTCCCAAACAGATCAGAACAATGGTCTATTAAACCTTTCCCTCCCTAACAGCAGCAGAAGAGAGACAAATTAAGCTCTAGACCTCCTGCCCAGACTCATGAAATCTTTCCTGACCTGACTAACATTTGAAGGCAAAAGACTGGGAGCTTTCCTTTTAATTGATATGGTTACAGGCAATACCTCTCATTGTTTACAGTTGTAGACAGTAATCAGTAAGATTAATTCTAAGACCTCAGTGAGAAATACCAACCCCCCCGGCCCAGATTTGAAGCAGAGGCTGAAGTCAGCATACAGTAAAAGTTACCTGTCCTTTAGAGGTGGGTTCTGACTGTGCTGTAGCTTCAGGGGAATTATGGTTGCCTCTTCTGGTATAAAGAGATGTTCAGCAAGATTTAGGTCACAAAGTGCATCGTCACCCAGACCATTCAGAGCTGAACATTGGAGACCACAATGAGGAACAAACCTGAACCAGACCAGAGCTGGGCACAAGCAGCAAAATGGGTCGTACTAGAGTCTGTTGTACAGACAAGCTGCATGACCTCAGAGCACTGGTGTAACAAAAGGGTTCTCCCACTGAACCGCTCAGGCAAGTTTTGATCATAGACTGTTTTTCTTGCCGTTTCCTCATAAGTCACTTTTCAGCTTCCCTCACACAGGTCAAAGGACAGTGGCTGCTTTCAGTCTGCTCTCTGGGGCTGATCTAAATGGACATGCAGGAAAGAAAAAATATCTTCTAAAGAGTTGCTCAGCTGTTCATTAAACCTGAACCACCAGCGTGGAAGGGTGGTAACAGGCCTCAATTCTCCATGCACTCACTCTATATATCATTGCAGATGTATCAAAGTACAGATTCAAATTAATTTGTCATAGTACCAGTTTATAGCCATTATATTGATGGCAGAAGGCAAAGTACAAGAACTTTTGGAATTCATCATATATGCTGTATTACAACTTTGTTTATTCTTCATGTTTGAGACATTTGTCAGATCTAGAACAAAAGGAACACTGATCACTACTTCCAGCCAACAAAACCAATGGAGATGATTTTCAGATATTTCTGTTTGAAACTACACATGCATTTGGTAGACAATGCAAGTGAAAAGCTTTTTAGTCAGCAGCTTGTGCATAAAACCCAAGGGAATTCCTGGGTGGTCACATCCAATTCTCCAGGCAACCATCTTTTAGACAGCATTTTGGATCATCTCTGCCAGCAAGTTCATGCTCAGGTCTTGGATTTCAACCAGGATTTTGTCCTACTTTTCTATCTGTGATGGTAATGCTGCTGCTCTCTTACTTTGCTCTTCTAGCAGCATACACTGACTATACAGGGCGACCAGAGGCACGCTATGATTCAAGAAGGGAACTCATGCCTGAAGAAGGATTTAAGCATGTCCATCAATGTTTAAAAAAAGTCACTCATTTTTTCAGGAAAACTACTCTGCATCAAAACTTGTAGTCCTTTTGTGGTACTTCAGGCTTGAACTGAAAAAAACATATGGTAAGACACCCGTCATTTAATCCACACCTTTCCTTTCCCTTGTTTCTTTGAGGGACTCAGAATGCCATAAAAAAGGATTGCCACAGGAACAGGTAGCTGACACAGATCCTGACAGCCCCTGCCATGCAGGACAGTTGTGTTTCTAAGAACAAATTCATCCACTCTGGGAGGGAGGAAGCAAGAACAAGAATTTGCCTGTGGTCCACAACTTATTTATAGCCACAACTGCAGTTAGAGCTCAGGTCTTGCTGGCCACCAGAAAAGCACAGTCTGAGCTCCAGCCATCTGTTTGAAGGTTAGGCAGCCTCCATCCCTGCCAACTCCTAAACTTTAATGAAAATAGGGTTGTTCTTTTTTTTTTCTTCTTCCATTAAAGCTTCTCTCAAGCTTAGATTTAAGAGCCTAACAGTAACATTTCAAAAATGCTTCAGTGAATTGGGACCACAAGTCATGGTAATTTCATGGAGACACTGTGGTGAAGACTGACCACTGACCAACTCCTAGTATGGAAAAATTTTGGCCACCATCATTCTAAAAGATGGCAAGGAAAGGGCTCATCTCCAGAGAGACAGGGCAGCCTTTGAAAAACATTTTAGTAATACTTTGTCATACACAGCACCAGTACTGGAGTTGCTAGAACTCATTCCTCTGGGACATAAATTCTTTTCCTCAAAATTATATTTAAACTATATAGTCATTGTTTTTGAGCACAGTTCAGGACATTCCTTTTCCCTTAGTATATATGCCTGTTTGACCTAAACCTAGGAGTTGTGAGAACTCTGAAGGACTTTTGGTAAGTGAGCCAAACTGTATGTGAAGAAATGTAATAAATTGCTCTTGGAGTCAGGGAATGTCCACTACCTAAACTTCACATTTCAGTTCGGGCAACAGAACATCTTAGAAAAATCCAAATTTAGCCTGGAATGTACCTGCACCTTTTGTGATGAACTTGTTTCCTAACGTCTGAGTAGCCCAGTTCTGTTAACATCTGCCCTAAAGTGGCCCTTCCTACATTATCTTACAAAAATAAAAAGGAAAAAAAAAAGCAAACACTGTCTTCCCAGAGCATCGGTGGGATCTTTCAGCTGAAAAGGCCAACTGATGGGCTGTAAAATGTGGACATTTAATTTCAGTGCAGAAGAGAAACCCCACCCCTCCACCTTCCACAAAAGCTTCAGGAAAATGCTTCAAGACCAGTATTTGCTGCTAGCAAAAGGCTTATTGCACATAACCTCCCAGGGGAGGTCTCACAAGAGGAAAGGCTGTCCAAGACAAAGATCTCTTCCAACCAGCTGGACATTAATTTACTCAGGATACTGGGAATTTTGCAGAGCTATGCTACAGATTTGTGCAATACCCCATATTGCAGGCCTCTGGGTTCTAAGGAAAATATGAAAGAAGGGATGCATGGGAGAAGACTACTGTAAAGAGTTCTGATTTCTGGTCTTGCATCTTGCACCCTTATTAGGGCAGCATAGGGGAGGTCAGGACTCCCCAGCATCGTACACCTGCTGTGTCCAGGGATAAGCGAGCACCCAGATGCTTCATTTTCCTACACATCTCCCGTTTCCTGAGAGGTGCTCTTGTTACTCCCTCACTGTCCACCTCAGGCAGCATTTGTCAGCCTCCAGCACACAGAGGTTGTCCCTCCCCAAATCAGCTCCCTGTCCTGATGACAGAAAACACAAGGTGCTCAGTGTTCTCACAGCTGTTCACAGCCAAGAACAGAGCCCAGGAGCCCTGGCTGGTGATCAAAGCCCTTATCTGCCCCACATGCTTGTTATCAACAACTGACAGCATGTGATCAGATCCAGGTCTGAAAACAGACTTGCACCTGAACACATTTGCCTATCACAACAGAGCTGACTTATCCTTCTTAGCACAAGTCTAACCTAGACCAAAACTGAACAAATTAAATGATCTCCAAGGACCACAGGAAAAATAAGTTCTGCTAACAAACTGTTTGAACAGTAAAGAAAAGGATTTGGTACCTCTGGGATAAAGGAAAAAAAATGTGGAATGTAAAAATGAATGGTCACAGAAGAGAGGCTTGGCAAGGACTCCATGAGCAGCTCTAACATCTGGGAGCCATGAGTGCCTCAGATCAGAGACTCTCAGGCATGCTCTTAACACCACAAAGTGTTTCAAAGCAAAGGGTAAGGTGGGGGCAAGGCTGCATTTACTTACTGGCAGCACCCAGACGTGCTGGCAGAGGGGGCCAGGAAACCAAGGCAGTGGGAGAGGCCACCAGTCCTGGCTCAGCAGGCAGGTAGGGAGCTCCCACAGCACATCAGCCAGCTCCATCATGGCCTCAGCACAGCCAGGTTTGCTGCCAGGAGCAAGCAGTGACTATCAGTAAACTGCCACAAAGCTGTTCCCCTCAACCTACACCAAACCACAGTCCTTCCCCAGAGCCAGGAACACTGCAGCTTAACTTCCCTACTCACCACCACCTTGAAAAATAAGTAGGAAAACACGCCATCATCAGTTTTTCCTTTGTTGCTGGGTTGGACTTTGCCACTGCCTGTTTCTTGCTCCTCACCAACATCCTAGAAACAGCAGATACTGAACAGACAGAGCCAGCACCAGGATAAGAAAAGGGCTAACATGGCCATAGGCCCTCTTGAAAGATAAAGGACAATCACCAGGAGGATAAGCTACAAGTATCTTAACTTCCACATGCACAAACATCACATTAGAAAATACTCTGAAATCAAGAAAAAAAAATCCCCAACTTCTTATGCTCTTTAAAAACTGCAAACACATCCAAGACAGGGAAAGGTGAGTGGAGGGTCAGTCAAACACCAAAAACCCAGAGTAACTTGAACGACACATACATATTTTGGCACATAAATTACCTCTCCAGACAGCTTCTACAAGGCCTAAGCAGCTTAGCAAGCTTATGAAGACCAAGAAAATTTGAAGTGGCAATGAACTATGATGCTCTGAGTCAGGTCAACCTTTTCTAGAGTGGCTATTGCTGTTATCCCTGACTTTGGCTTTGCCTGCAGCCTATCCCTGAAACCTTCCCTCAGGCTGCTTGTTTACCTGCAAGGAAAGATGGCTTTGGGATCAGATGTTAGTTTAGACTTCAGACAGGCTCCCATCCCAAATCCACCACTTGTTTCCTGTTGTCATCCCACACACCTTCACTTGCATAGGCAGGCTGTAAATACATTAGCAACCTACACCATTCTGGCTCAGTTACTAAAGGGCCATAAAAAAAAAAAAAATAGAAGTTATGAATGCATCAGGGTCTTCAAATCTCTCCCTTCCTCTCCATTCTGCCCTAGGCTTGTGTTTTTGGGGTTTTTTCCTCCCCCCTCTTTCCTGGGAAATGTGATGAAGGAGGGTGGAGTGGCTCAAGCTATGTACAAATATTCAGACAGTCTCTTAGCAATAAATGGATCTCGGTCAGTTCTATTATCCATCTGGCTGCGGCTCCTATTATCTGCTGTGAATTGTAGCAGTGATCTCTGGAACAGCATTCAGGCACCATCATTACTTCCACACCCTCCAAAGACTGCACTGTAACAAGGCATGCTGGATAATACTTGCCATTAGAAGAGGGAACATAAAGGATTCAAGCTATGACTAACACAGTAAAAGGCTCTGCATGGGGCTTTTACATTCATTGAGCAGGGGTTGTTATTAAAGAAAATTCTAGGTTCAAAGCCTGGACCTGCATTTTATACAGCGCATCAGCTGACTTACACAAAAAGGTGATTTCATCCTGTTCTCGCTCACTTCCCCACTCCCCTCAGCTAAATCCTCATGGAAGGCCACAGCTGGAGAGTGGGGAAGGCACAGCACAGGCCTGCCTGAAGCTCACAGTCCCCAAATGGGGACCATAAGCCCAAAACAGTGAATTTGTTCAGCCCAAAGTGCCTGGGAGCCTGCGAGGCACCACAGGGAGCATCCAGCAATCCAGAGCTGAAAGCCTCCAAAGCAGCACTCACATGGCTCCTTGTTAGGAACAGGAGTTTTGGGATCCAAACCCACGTCTTGCTTCCTCGCATCTTTCACAAGCCCTCCTATTTGTTTGAGGCCCATCTGAAAAGCCTAGAGTGAAATCCAATATCCTTGCCCAGGGCAGAATGAGGGTTTTAAGAGAAAAAACCTCTTAGGTCTCCCTCCCCTAGCCAGCAAGGCAAGGCCACAAACATGAGCTCCACCAAACTCATTTTTTTATGGGTTTCTACCTGGCAATGGATGGGTGTCAGCCTCCCAGGCACAGAGCCACTGGATGGAGGCTTTCCTGAAACTGGAATATTTCAGAAACC
Source organism: Coloeus monedula (assembly GCF_965178545.1). Taxonomy (NCBI): domain Eukaryota; kingdom Metazoa; phylum Chordata; class Aves; order Passeriformes; family Corvidae; genus Coloeus; species Coloeus monedula. Next base: position 15,951,996 of record NC_138790.1, read on the forward strand.
TTTCTCTCCTGCACAGCTTCCCTAATGCTTTTCTCACTTGGACACCTATTTCACAGCAGTGCTTAATATCTTACTATTTCCCATCATTCAGCATGGCTGAAAAATTAGCCATCAACCTAAAAAGTTATTAAGAAACACTTGATACTATGATTGCTTTCCTGTGGAACAAAGCAAAGAGAAGAGGTAGGGGAGGGAAGGTGGGTGAAACCTTGCACTTACTTTCCCAGCACAGGAACAGGTCTCCTGGGGAACCTCAGCCCACAGGGCAGCACCCAAAATCCCAGCTTGGCACAGCCCCTCCAGTGCTGATAGCCCAGAGGCAGCTGGCAGAGGCTGCCTTAAGTAGAGCTGCTGCTCCCCGGCAGCACCACCCATGGCTAATGTGCTCCAGATGAAAGTCATTCCTTGGCCACAATTGCTCCCAGACCTCAACTGGGAAATGCACTCATTCTCCCTGCTCTGCCTTTGGGCATTTGGGTCCAGGAGCTGGGCTAGCCACTCTCCCATCCATGCACAGAGCAGCTCGGGGATGGGGACAGCAGCCAGCTCTGGAGCATCATGTTGTGGGCTGTGAAGCCAGGAAAAGATATGGTAGATGAGGGAAGGAGCACAAAATGAGCTCCACAGGGTCCACTCAGGTCAGGGAATTGCAGCTGCTGCCACCAGCAACATCTCTTACTGTATCTGTGTGTATCTCTGAGGCATTGCTTAGGCAGAGTGGCCTAGTGCTGTTTTCCTACATATACAGATGGCTTCTGGCCACCCCAAAGTGGCCATCCTCTCCTCTTGCCACCACTCCTATCCAGTGTCCTGGGAGCTCCTCCAGCTCTGCAGATGGTGTGATGTGTAAGCCTGAGCTGGAGACAGCGAATGGCACTAAAAAAAGGGAAAAGTTATGATGGGAAGATAAGGGGGACAACTGGGAGAAGTGAAAAAGGGCATGGGATTGATCACAACCACAAATGACGGGGAAGAACAAAGCATCACACTTCTTCATGTCCATTTTCACACCATGCACAGTCGAACTCAAGGCATCTCGGGGGGAGGGAGAAGTAACCTGTTGAGGAAAAACAAGAACCAACAGCCTGTAAAAACATGGCATCTCCTTAGGCAAGATTTTTTTGTGAGGCGGAGCTCAGCCATTGTGTGTACCCACTCAACCCCACTGCCCTTAGAAGGCATTTGCTGGGAAGGGGCTGCCACTGGCTAAGAGCCCTCGTGCCCACAGCATGGCTGGCTGGAACGGGCAGTCTGAAAAGCTGCATTTTAAGTGGCTTTCTGTCAGGCAGTGCCAAATATTTGTGAGGGTGTTTTGAGAAGGGAAAAAAAAAAAGATTTCCCCCCATTTTTATGTTAATAAAAATATATTCGATTTGTGTACAGTTTATATGCATCATAAAAGTGCTAATTACTCTCCCAAACCGAGGAGAAACAGAACAATTTTTTTTTTGCATCCCACCCTTCCTCCTGTCTAACCCTTTATACTTTTATGACGCAGCATTTATTTAAGTCAGAATCGTGCCCAACTCATTCTGCCTTTTGCATGGCGCATCCTCACCTCTCTTCCCAATCATAATAAAAATAATAATAACTTGCAAATTTATTTCAGTGGAAATTTGGAAAAACATTCTGAAGGGAAAAAAATTTCTCCAAACATAAAGCACACAAGGACTCCAACACTGCCCTCCCTCCCTTTCCACAACTTTTTCCTTTGGTGCGTACATTTTTCCAAGGTCACCTCGGAGGCTTTTCCTAGTTGGCTATTAAAACAAACAAAAAAACCCTCTGCCTGCCCCAAGAAGCACATGAAGCCATCAGTGTGGCTTGGACAGTTTCCCTGAGTATGGATGCCTTGGGAGAAGCAGCAGGGCGGGGGGGTGAGCTGATATTTTTCCAAGACTTTTTCTCTCACCAGAGGAGGATGAAGATGGAATGATGAGTGAGGTTCCATTTGGCTGGCAGCATGAGTCACTCAGCAGCAGTTTCCGATACATACTTTTTTTCTTTTTTTCTTTCCATTACAGAATTTGGTGTCATTTATTCCTTCCTCCTCCTCAAGAAAAAAACCAATAATAAATCCTGCTACCGTTATGTCTAATTTATTCTGGGAACTTGTCTGAGGACCCACCAAACCTGGGGGGAAGGGTGATTTGAAACACAATCCGAAATATAATCGGCTCTGGAAGCTTTTAAAGAGACTCCTTTAAGGCTGTGCCAAACCTTAAAGAAGGAAAATGCTTCCACTAAATCCCTCCCACCATGAATGGGATCCTGTATGTCTGAGGCTTTTTATTGGCTGCGTGGTTTTGGGTTGTTGGTTGGTTGTTTTTTTTATATCAAAGATGTTACTCTTTCAAATAGGGTTTGAGCTCTGCGGCTTTTCGGCAGGCAGTGAATTCTTGCTCCTGGGGCATGCAGCGATCCGACACAGCCCTCCCCCACGCTGGGTCAGGTTCTCATGCTAAGACCTGGCTCCTGGAGCTTGAGCTGTTGTTTTTTTCTGGAAGCTGTTTTTTCCCCCTCTTCACCCTTTAAAAGCAAAACTAAACGGAACTAAGCTGTTAAAAAAAAAATAAAATAAAAAGCCTCACAGGGCCCAGAAACCTAGCCTGACCTCCTTACTCCTGAAATATCAAAATACTCCCACTGTCTGCAGGCAAGGGCTGGTGCTGCCCGTGCTACCTCCACCAGCTCCTCTGCATCCAGCCAGCACCAGGGGTGAGGCAGGAGAAGGCCCCATCAGTAGGCAGAGAACATGCACAAGCCATCACAGTTGTAGTCAAGACCACAGAATCAAAGGTGTTGGGAGTAAAGTGTGAGCACACCCAGGCTTCCCCTTATTTCCCCCCAAAAGAAACCCCCTTAGGTCTTGCTCCAGGCCCCAAACTGACCAAACACACGGTGTCCCCTTGCTGTGACTCCCCTGTGTGACAGAGCTGAGGCAGGCTTTAAGCAGGGACATTGCCTATCCCAATGCTAAACCAGTCCCCTGCATTGGTAGAGAGCAAGAATGATTGCAGAGCCTAAGTTTGTTTAGATGCAAAAGTATCTCAGGGAGTAATGGAAATACTGTTCCATTTTATTTAGACCTGGACGCCCTGCTGCCATTTAGCTCTTTCCTTCTAGCTACGTGTACATCCAGGTGTGGAAATGCATACCACTGTAATTTCTGTTTTACAAGGAACTATGAGAAAGAAACAAGCCTGACACTGCATAAAATTCCTGGGAAGCAGGGAAGAAAGTAGATTACACACTATCTGAGAACAGGAAAGGCGTCCCATTTTCTTTGAAGCCTGCAGACCTTGAGGAAACGAACAAACTGTCAGGCCGACGGATTTATTACAGGCCTGCAACGGGGTTGTGTGCGAAGGGCTGAGCAGAGATTCTCACACTGAGTCTATAAGTACTGTCTTAACTCTGCAATAAACAGATTCATTTTGCTCTCAGCTTGGGAGTCTCACATTCGTATGCCACAAGGAACAGCATTAATTCAGCCCCACAGACTGTTTGTAACTTAATTGTGGTTGTTTATTCTCTCAGATGCCACATTTAACCTCTGCTCCTCTGCCCAAGTCTCAGCTCTACCAGTCCACGCTGTGCTGAGAGGATAAAAGGAAAACTCTGCAGCAGGGGAAAGCAGTACTCTAGGAGCAGAAATCTCCTTCCTGAGCTCTAAAGGCATGGGGAAAAGGCTGCAGGAAAAATTACTGGATATTTGGCTGGAGTGAACCCCATTTTGTCTGAATGCAGGCATACAGCAAAGAAGGGCTCTTTCTCCATTGACTAGGAGGTCAGGGACCTCAAGGCATCCTGCCCACAACAGCCTCATTCTTTACATGCCATGAGCAACTTCTCTTCTGCATTTCAACTTCTCCTCTAGTGCAATCTCACCCAAAACTGGTATCAACCCATCCTTGTACCAGTGACTCTACTTCTAGTACAGACTGGAAGGCCGGAGAGGAGCTCTGGCACCCTGGCAGTGTTTCCTATTTATTTAACATGCTTCTCATAAGGGACAGCTGCAGTTCAAACATTTCATTGCTCTTCCTCCTCCTGCCCCTGGAGGAATGTGTGCTCTTGGACTGCCCCAGCACCAACCTGCAAATGCCTGCAGCAGAAGGAAGTGGCTGTATCCAGACCTTTCCCCTCTGGACACCGGGTGACTCCGGAGAGCTCGGCCTTCTGCCTACCCGGCTCTCCTCATGGCCCAGGTGGCTGTGTGTCCTCAGCTAGGCTTCGTGCCAGGCTGACCACCGACTCCCTGTTTTCTGCTTGGCCACTCTTGAAACAGTCGGCTGTTTGGGCCTGCAAAGTGTCTTGGAGACCCCACAAGAAATACTCCCCCTCAGTTCTGATTTCCTGTTTACAATGACATTTTGGGATGTGCTTCCAAGCCACTGTTTAATCCTTTTACTCTGTCACATTGATTTTGAATAATTCTAGTTTAAGTGTTATGAGTACCAAGTTGAATATTTTTTATGAGTCTCAAACCACAAATATCTTTTTTGACCTTATTTTTAATTTCATCACAAATAATCCCAAATTTAGCTTGACAGGATCCATCTTCCACAAGGTACCAGAGGCCGCCTGATTAAGACCCAGCCTCATGAATGCAGCTATTTAATGAAATTTCAAGGCAACTCTGAAAGGAATAGGTTCAGACCTCCAACCCCACAGTAAAAAAGGTGCATAACCCCCTTTGGGAACGTAACACAAACTGTTCTGTAAGAAAATAGTGCTCATGCACATGAACTTTACTTTCCTTATGCATTAGGTTTCAGTAGCTGCCAAAACATGACTGGCATTTCCCAAACAGGCAAACATTATTTATTAAAGGAAATTGGAGTCCCCTCCCTGAACAGCCAGAGGGTCCTCAGTCTAGGGCACAATCCGAGAGAAATGCAGAGCACAGAAGCACTGTGGATTCCAAGCACTACCTCATCCATCTACGGATCTGTGGCTCCTTGCAGCTCAAGCTCAGTGGAAACTGAACGGTCAAGTCTCTATGCACAGGAAAACTGTGGCATTTTCTGTAAAGGCAGCTTGCAACAGAAAACTCAGTGTGTTTTTCTTCCCCCTTTTGACCAGCATGACCCAGCAGAATGTGTTTGCTGAATCTGTGGGAGAACCCAACTTAAACACTGTAAGTTAAAGGAAAAAAAAAGAAGTCAACCTCACATCAGGTTTTTTTGTGCCAAACCTCAACATATAGAGATGTGCAATTATGGAATTTCCTGAAATACATTTTTGCTAGAAAGAGAAGTGGATAAAATTTACATGGGACTCTGAAGAGCCTCATGAAAGGCATACAGGATCATAACCAAATGACCCACTGAGTGGAGAAAGAAAACCACAGCATCAAATTTCAGGTGGCAATCAAAGTCTGAGCTCGCAAAGACGTATGATAAAGGAGGTATCCACAAGCAGCATGTGCCAGCATGGGGTTTTTAAGCACTGATTATACCTGGAGGCAGTGGGCCCTCTGTGTCTTTCTGTAGATTGGAGCTGCTGGCATGAACCTGCTTATTCATTCCCAGGAAAAAATATGTTCTTTTAGAGCAGTGTGTTCGAATATAAATTTCTCTGTCCTTCTCCTAAAATGTCAGCACTTCTGGTCAACTGTTCAATACCATCGAGAGAGCTGGAACCTCTCCCAGCACAAGAGCCCACATCTCATCGCCCACTAGGCCCTGGGACAGGCAGGATTTCTTCAGCCTTCATTGCATTCCAATGTGCTCACTCACACAGGTTTGTGACCTTTTTAAGGGTCGTTTTTTAATTTTCTTTTTTTTTTTTTTTTTTTGGTCCTGGTCCTTGCAAACCCTAATTATGAATCCAAGGTCGTTATCAGTGATGTCAATTATGCAATGGCTGAGCAGCTGCTCCCCCTGTTGCTGGCCTAATAGTGCCATGTTGAAGGAGACAGCAGAATTTCTTGTGCCATTTAAAATTTGCTATATCATGAGTTTCCTTTCACTTGCAAAAGCAGAAAAACAGCTTGAGTACTTTTCCTCCTACATCTTTACTTCAAGCTGCTTTTACAGTCCTCAGTACATATTTCAGCATCTCATGCCTTAAATACATATCCCAAGGGTAACAAAGAGGAATTAAAAAAGCCCAATTTTTCCCAGATGGTACCCAAAGTCCTCTATTAACACAATGATAGGAACTGCTTTAAAATAAACTCCACTGGAGAATTCTGGCTATGGAAATACAGGGCAAGTGGCCATTCACATGTTATGAAGTGCTGTACTGGGTACCAAAATGCAACTGCTTCAGGGTGCGAACGTGGAGGCAGCTCAGCAGAGAAGAGCAGTATTTAGCACGCCACTGAAATGAAAGGAGGCTGCCTTTCTTCACCTTCCTAGATTTTATAGCAGTTTAGATAACTAGAAGGAGGTAGCCCCAACAACAAACTATCAGTTATCAGAGATTTCCTCCTCTGTGCGCAGTGTGAGGAGTGTGGTGTGCCACATCCCACCACGTAGGAAGTGTTAACAAGCACTTGCTTTTTCATGGCAGGCATCTGGTAGCAAATATCAAAAGAGACCCAACTCCTCCCCTTTCATATACATTGAGTATTTTTACCTTCTTCATCTCAGAAGAGGAAGGAAGGTGTCTGGATTCACACAGGGTGGCCTCCTCTGTGACTTGCATCTCAATGTCACAAACAGCAACACCCATTTGCCAAATCTGAAGTTTGGCTTCAGAAGAAATGCATTTCAGTGCCTCTTTTATATAAAGCAATGCTAACAGGATGTTGTACAGAGGAACACAGCTGTCTTTTAGTCTGCACATCACATGTTCATAAATGGGTATCTCTGTTACTGAGGAACTACTGGCCTCCTCTCCCTCTCACCTCCTTACTTACCGCTCCCAATTTCTACCTTGCAAAATTCCTACTGGAGCCAAACTACAGCTGAGCTCTCCCTTGCTGAGTATTAATCCCAACAAAGAAAACCAGTGGTCCAATTTATTGTCTTGTTGATACTTACACAATCCTATCTCTGTCCCAGTGTTTGCTCTGCCCCTTCTTATTGCATTAGCAAGGTTGGAAAGCAAATTTAAAAACCCTGCCATTGTCAGTGCAGCCAGCAGCTATGACTCAGAACACACAGAGCCTGCAGATCTGGTGAGTAAGATGGAGCTTTTTCTCCCCACACTCCACACTTTTTTTTTTTTAATAGTCTCATTAGAAAACAGAAAGACTTCAAAGAATTTGACTCTCTCAAAATTACTGTATGATTAAGGATTTCTGGTGGAGCCACCTTTTCGGCTAACTCCAGTGATAGGCGAGGTTCTCCATGCTGCCAGCTTTGCATGGTCTAAGCAGCTCCAGAAGCTGAAACACCTCCTGATGATGCCCTTAGGGTTTGTGCATGTGGGCTTTAACCATGTGAGATCCAGAACTCTCAATGCCTTCAGACTTTGAGAACTTCCTGCTTAGGCCAGGAGCATGCTGTCAAAACAGACTTCTTTACTGAGTGACTCAGTGCTGCTTTCAGTCCTTGCCAGAAGCCAAGTACAGAGTCATGAGGAAAACAAACAGAAGTTACTGAAGCATTTCAGAGTTTTCAGAAAAGTTTGGTTCAGCTTTAACTCCAGTAAAGCTCAGAGAAGGATGAAGCAGAAAAATATTTCCTAGCCAAATTCCTCATGCAAAGGCTCTTAGTAGACAACACGTGTAAATTTTACAACAGTTTTGCATTCCTAGGTCAGGACTCACAAGGTTCCACGTCTGGAAAATGCACATACAGAACTCATGGAAAAATGCCCTAAAGATACCAGCTTAAGCTTTGCCCTCAGCCCTACTCCCACCAGCCGACCAACTTCCTGGGAATTGCATGGGTTTCAGAACAGAATTAAGCCTGTTTTGTTTTGGTTTTTTTTTCTGTTGTTTTTGAAGCGGTATAATCACTTTATGGAAGAGCCTGGCAGACACCAAAGGCTGCACGCACACAAGCATGCTTGCTGGGAACTCTCCCCCAGGAATGCTCAGCTTGGATCTGGCCAGCTTTTCATCTAATTCAAACAGTAGAATACCAGGTTTTGAAAAAAAAAATAGTCCAAATATATTTAAGTGTGAAAACCAAAGCTATATTTGCCTAAAGTTGGAGAAAAAAAATGAAACCCCAGATAGGCTCCAGAAAGATAGACTTTTCCATGCCAAAGTCTATCTTGGATCTGTATTCACACACTCCTTCGTGGGTTGTTTGTGATTAAAATCAGTTTGGCACTGGGGAAGAGGAACCATTGGATGCTTCATCAGCTTCTTCCCTTCTGCCTCCCTCCAGAAAAAGTACCATAGCTCAGAGTAGGACACCAAAGCACTAACAGCCACCACCATCACCCCAAGCTTGTGATAATGCCACAATGGAAAAATAGTACAACAGAAATGTTGACTGGCCGTGTAAAAAAAATTAATTTATCGTGATCTGGGCCAAAGAACACTGAAATATCTTCTTCATGACAACATAGTTAATTCCTAACATCCCTGAACAGCAGAGGGAAGTTCAAGTCCCTGAGAGTACTGCTACAATTATATCATTTTAACTTTAACCTTCTAAAATTTCTTTTAAATGTAACTGTCTACCTCATGGGGTTTATGACACTGTGATTTGTAACAATTTAGCCAGCCTACTCTTTATTTTTAAACATGCATTTCCTATACATGTTACACACAAACTCAATCCATCTTAATGAGATTTCCCTGGTCTTCAAAGTTACCAGGAAAGCTATACAACCATACATGGAGCTCCAGCCTACAAACCCATCAGGAACACAGGCTGTGTGGCTGGCCACACCTGAGCCCAGGGTACAGACATGAGCTCAGCCCTCCTCCCATCAGGCCACCAGCTCCAGAACTTCCCTTGAAACACACACAGTTGCAGGAGAGGGTGGCCGTTGCTCCTCCACAGATTTATCTTGATCAGTTGCCTATCTGCAGGCTGGCTAATCCCAACAGACTGTAATCACTGATAATGGACCTTAATAGCAAGCTGGTGTGTTAAAGCAGTGCAGCAAATCTCAGATGTTATTTTCTTCCACCTTTACAGTTATTTAGAGTGGGAAAAAAAAGCATTTATTTTCCCCTCATAATTAAAAAATTTAGAGTGTCTTACTAATCAAACTAGTTTAAAAAGCAGCTTGCAAGTTGTCTGAAAAAAATCAGGTGGAATGCACAGTCCAAGGCTTACAAATTTAGGGAATTCATTAGACTATCTTCCTTACACAGGACAAGAGGAGTTAACTCTGGCTTTTTAGACAAAATAGAGCCTCTGATTCATCACTGCACCAACTGACTAGCACAGTAAGACCAATTTAGGCAGTTTCTAACAGACTACAGAGCCCAAACCAAACAGTCAACAAAATTAGACCAAAAACCTGTGCTTCAGGGGGGGATTCTGACCCAGCCATAAATCATCAACTGCAGGTTCTTCAGCTGTTATTTGTAAGGTCACACTCCCCTCTTCAAACTCACTGGAGATCCAGGAGACAACTTCAATGTGTTCTCCCAATTAAACAGCTCGTTTGGATGTAATACGATGTTTATTGACTCCTGGGCCTGTATTGATTCTGAATAGGCTACAGCTAAGGTTTAGTAAATGCCTTGGAGATAAATCAGCATGCAGGTAATAAACTGCAGATCACATAAGCAAACATTACTTAATTATATTCCTATTAATGTATTGAGTCTGTAATGAATTTTTGAGGCTTTTAATTATCAACTTGACAAGATAATCTAAGGGTAGTTAATGATGGACCAGGAAATTGTTAAAAAAACACAGACACTTAATAAGTCTCCTAACTGACACTGAATTAACTTGCTTTAGCTGTCTGGTTAAATAGACAGCAGTTAATTACAGAGTGCTTAGGCAATCTCACAATTTTAATATATGACCCTCTTTGCTGTGCAGTAACCATACAGCAGGGGACATGGGGTTTTCTCCATGTATTTCCTTTTGATGGCTGAATTACTGGCTGCTGTAACCACTTTGCCTTCAGTAAGATTCAGCAGTTAGGCCTTTATTATTTACAAATACAATGGACTGTTCCCTCTGTTTAATGATCAGAAATCATTGTGTGTTATAATCCCTCCAGGATTAACAACAAAAAGGGAATTTCTCACTCCTAGGAGGGATAACAGTTTGGAAATGGAAGCGGCCGCCTTGAAGCTCCAAGTGGTCCCTGGACAATCAGGGGCACCAGCTAGATACCCTGGCCAGCCACGGATGTTTGAGTTTTGCTGTCTACATATTCATGTATATCCAAGAAATGCTCTACCCAGTGCCGAAGTGCAGCTCCTTATTTGGATAAAATATGACACTTCACTGCAACAACGGGATCAGCACTGACTCATACAAGGATGATCACTTGCCATAGTGTTTTGGGTGTATAAAAAAAAAAAATTAAGGGAACTGAGCCAGCCAAGGCAGCATCAGAGACAAGCATTAACAGTTCATCCCCGAGGTTAACAAATAAGGGTAACAAATAGTAATAGCTGTGACACCTTCTCTAGGAGTAGCCTCAAGCTACACTAAGGAAATGCAGCTTCCTCAAGCTGGGGAAGTGGTGGCACTAGTTGGTTTGAAATGTAAAGCACTGCTGATAATCCCGGGCTGTGCATGAATAAAACATTGTAGATCCTTAATCAACAGGAGAAAACACCCTTCTTTAAGAAAAAGGCATTTCAGGAAGTAGAAGCAGTGTTGTTTGGCTCCAGGAGTTAGGAGGCCTGGAGTCATCAGTCTCTCCTATCATTAGCTTCAAGAGAAATTTTCAAGTGCTGGTTCTTTTAATTTATTTACTTTGGGGAGCCTTTAAGAATGAAGGCTTTTTCCACAGTAATTCTGCAGCCTAAAAGACCTTTCTCCAAAAATAAACAAAAACATTCATGCAATAGCACAAATCCAGGAAGAAGGGCTTAAAAAAGGCACCAAATGTTTTCGCTACTGGAAAACTTGAGCAGAAGCCCCAGGGACCCTTCCTCAGCCAGACATTTGCATGATAGTGCAATGACACCAGCAACATCATCCTGCTCCAAAAGCCCTTAGCAGCTATGGTAGTGTTAAGTAGCAGGGTTAGTGGGCAGAGTCCTTGCATCACAGCCTCCTGAAGGTACAAATTCAGTACCTTCAGAGACAGACCTCAGCCTGGGAACTAAGAAGTCCTTGTGAAACCTGTGTCTCTAGCTGCTTTATTTAAGTCATGTCATGTTCTGCACAGCTAGGCCAAGAAAGACTGAACAGGGTTATTTCAAGGCACAGTTCCCAAGGCATCGTTCTCCAGCTTCACCCAAGGGAGAAAAATAAAAGTTTCTGTTCGAGGGCAGCTTGGACACCTGAGGAGGCTCTGATGGCTGCTGGGGACACTCCAGTCTTCAGCTTGAGCAGAGCTGCTTAAGTGGTCCTGGAGGTCTGTTCTACCAGAAGGCATGAAAAGCCATCAGGAGTCCTTGTCACCTCCAAAACATTGTTTCCTACACGTTTATCGGTGACATGGAGAGAGGGAAAGGATCATGTCTTGCCCTCTTGCCCAGCTCCCCCAGAATCAGCACAGATTTGTCATTCCACTGAGCAGTGACCTCCCTTCAAGAGATACGGGGTCATTTTAGGGCAGATCACCTTAGATCAAACATCTACACTAAGTCTCCTCAGAGAGAGGGAACAGTAGTTGAGGCAGTAAGGAATTCACAGCCCTTCAGCTTGTGCTGCAGGTGGGACCATGGCTAATTCACAGACCATTCCCTCGGGGCAGAAAGGGGAAGCAGAGCTGAGTTTAACCCTTTGATCACTGAAAGAGAAGGCAGCACTTTCCCTGCACTGATACCAAGCCAGCGAGACCACTGACAGGGCTGTGCTCTGCAGCATACTTGCTCATGCCCAGTTGTTTTGGGCTTTCCAGTAGAGAAACTATTTTGCCAGAGGTGTTGTCAGATTTACCACCAGCTCTGCATGTGGAACTCAGCACATGCTGTGTTACCAATATGCTGTGGTAACTCTTAAAAGCCACTTTTGGTCCCAGCACCCCTTGGGATGTCTAGAAACCGGCACAGCCTATGGTGGTTTTGGATGGGCTGATGATGGAGTTGTTGGCCATGGCATGCGGCCATGCCCTGGCCTGGGAAGTCAGATCACAGCCCTGGCCCTCAGGATCCTCGGTCAGTGCTGCTGTGGTCCAGAGCCAAATGAAAGTTGATGTCCTGCTCTCCAAGACTTTTGCTTCCTCTGACCTATCCCTGTAGGCTTCTTCTCTATGCTTTCTGCTCAGAATGGGCAAGACTGTCCCATTTCCTCAGGGCAGGCAGCTGCTGTGCCCTGCTGGGGCTGCAGATGTGGGCTGTGGGTCCACCAGCCCTTCACCTCTCCTCCCCAGCACAGCTGAGCGCTCCAGCCCCTGCACATCCCTCCTCCTCTTGCACAGATGGTTGCCGGGGTTTCTCTTTGGCTGCTGCTTTTGGGCCCAGCTGCAGGAGGGCTCTGCTCCAACACAGGCTCAGCTGGGCAAGCACAATGGGAAAACAAAGGCCTGCTCGCTGGGGATCTAAGCCTTTTCAGCCCCATTTCCTTTTCCGATGCTTTCATTTCCTCCAAGTGAAGTGCTGCTGAAAGGAGGACACTGTGGCTGTGGCGGCTGCCATAGCCATGGGGCTTGGATGTCACTAGCTGCTGCTTCATCTAGGCCAGGGATTTCAAAGGGGCCTTCACTCAGCTCCTCCCACAGAGATAATATTTCTTCTAAACAGGTTTACCCAGGCAATCAGTAGAGACCTGGGATCACTCTACCTTAGAAACAATTGGCCTTGCCTGGCCTGTGTCCCTACAGCAGATCCCAGAGGAGGTGCTGGACATCCTGGAGCAAGTGAGACAGAGCCTAGCAGGAGCTTCTTGATTTTTAGCATTTGCTCCGTAGTTTTCAAGGGACCCAGAAAACCCAAGGATGCATTTGGGAAGTCGGGAGGAACTGGGGTAGCTCGTGCTTTGGCAGTTACAGTGTGGGGCTGGAAAGAGGAGGAGGGAATAAAGTGGCTTAATTTATAGCATGGCTTTACTGCCACTGCCCGTGACAACGAGGGAGTAGGGGAATTCTTCCTGTTGGAGAAAGGGCGGCTGCATTCCTTCAATAGCTTTTTGGCAGGTGACAAAGCTGCACATTTGCTAAGGAAGGAACTAACATTCCCTGACTTTACAAGAACCTTTAAGCTAAACCACACCGAGCTGAGCCACGAGCGGGAGATTCCCTCCGGGCGGGTTCCTCGGGACCCCTCCCGGCTGCGGCGCGTCCCCCGGGAGCCGCGATCCCCCGGGCCGCGCTGCGCGGGCTGGCCGGCAGAGGGCACTGGCGGAGCGGGATTGCGGCCCCGGCTCATCCCACCTGGAACCACCGGGCTTCGCCAAGCAGCACCTGCGCTTCCCAGCCCCAGAGCTCCCGCGGCTTGGAGAGGTCCGTGAGGGGTCTCACCATGAGGGCACCATCTACAGGAGTGAGCGGTGGGGTCCTTGGACAGCCCGGCCAGATCTCTCCTAAGGATGGGTCTCTTCCAGAGGACAGGCGTGGAAATAAGGCACCTCTGAGGAAGGAGTCTGGCAATACAGCACCTCTCTTCCCATCTCCATCCACCCACTAGCCTCCGTCCCGTGACCTGCTGACTGAACAGCCGCCCATGGTTGGGGGAGATGGAGATTTTTGGAGATGGAGCACCATTCCCCTGCCCCTTGGCTGACTCTGGCCGGCCAGACCCCCTGTTTCTGGGGGATCCACCCTCTTGCAGCCTGCAGAGCCCTCACTCCCGTTGACAAGCAGGTTTGCTTTATTTCAAATTCCACAAAGTGACATGGGCTGCATCACCTGAGCTCAGAGCCCTCCTTGGCCTGTTGGCTGCTGTTTCCCAGCTCTGCACCTCTTCCCATGGACCGGAACCAGACAGCTCTGCCTGCAACCTGCAGCTCCAGCACAAGAAGGCAGCTCATGCCTATGGGGAGGACAGAAACACCATATGCAGCTGGGGATGGCAAAGAGGGGTACACAGGTCAATGGGGCAGTGGCAGCACCTGGTCCCAACTTGCTCAAGGGTTGCAATGGGGCTGCAGCCCAGGAAAAAAGCCCTTCCTTGGAGCCCCTCTAACCACAAACGGCAGGAGCAGCACGTCGCTGGAAGTGACTGGTTTGCTCCAGTAGCCTCTTTACAAGCACCAAGGGACAGCTGTTTGGGGACCGCTGGGTTTTTAAAAGGCCACTTACAAGCTTTAACACTGCGCTGGGGGAGAGGGAAAGGAGAAGGGGGGTCAGGGAGGGGTGGTTGCATTGACTGCTTAGGACTTAAAGCTGTAAACCTCTTCTTCCCTCTCTCATTGCTGGGACATTTTTATTGGTGAGATGAAGGGAGACAGAGCACAGCTCCACAACTTGCTCTTCTTCTAGAGGTTAATGACCCAGTTAGCAGCTCTTGGCTGCATTTCCCGACATTTTGCAGACATCAAGACCCGTCTCCCTGCCAAGTACATTCTGTTCCCTGGAGCTCGGCCAATGCATCTCAGATTACTATGTAATGCGACAAAGAGGGAGAGCTGGAGGTGAGGGTGGGGGCTGGAGGGGAGATACGGGAGCCGTTGGGGAGGGGGCAGGAGAGGGTGGGAGAAGGGGAAACACCACTTCTAAATTTAACAACTAAGATGGAAATGAAGCTCCCAGGATGCTTATTTGCTGGATAAAAACGTGAATCCCAGGATGAATTGGAGTGATGCTTCTGGGAAACAGATGCAATCAGCAAATAATTCCCCCCTAGGGACTGTGCAGGCCTGTGCTTCCTGGATCTGCTGACAGTCAAGCTCCTGCTTCTGATGCCCTTGTGCCCAGGACAAATACTGCTGGGGAACTGGGGCTGCTTTCCTGAATGACAGTCATTCTTTCCTGAATGACAGACAATCCCAAGAGGAACAGGGGCTTAGACAGGAAAATGGGGAGTGGGGGGAGTGAAGAAGATGAAGTTCCTGCATGGTCTTTTATTTATCTTTTTGCACCCAGAGCACAAGATGCTGCTCAGGCACACTGTGCTTGGTGAGCTTGGATGCTCCAGATCCAGACACTTTCACAGTAAAGGAAGGAAGGTCAGACCATGGGGAAGGCTCTCCTGGCTGTGGTTGAACATGCAGCTTGCAGAGGGGCTGAGCTGCCGGACCTGTTGGTAGCTGGTGCCTACCATTGCTAGAGACCACCCTGATCCCACACTCCACACCTGCCCTCCAGCCTTTGCCCAGTGACCAGTCTGGTGTCCTCTCCTGAGCCATGCTGGGGTCTTCCCCTGCAGCCCTAAGGAGATCCCGTGGCCATTACATGCACTATGATGCCCTTGGCCCTTGTAAAGCTTTCCCCACAGGCATCTTGTGCCATGTTTCTGATTAAACCACATTGTTTTCTAGTTGCTTCTTTGAACCAGAGACCCTCACATGTTGGCTGTGTTGAAAACGAAGCTTGGGGTCCAGACCTGAGAGGAAGTCTTGCAATCCCTCTTCTCCCAGGCTGGCAGCTCTGTTACATCTTTCCCATGCTACCTAGGTGCAATATCTCCTACTAATTCAGCTCTGGACCTTTGAGAACCTTCTGTTCACAGCTGCTTTGAGAGCCTTCCATCCAGACCTGCAGATCCATCATGCCCTGGGCTGCTGCACCACGCTGATGGTGTGCCACAAACCTTTCTCCACTCAGGGCACAGTTTGTGGCACATGGTCATGCCAGTTCTCAGCCCAAACCTTTGCCAGGTCTGGGGTTTCTTTCCCTCCCACCTTCCATACTTGTGTCAGCTCCACACGGTCTGAGCATATTGCTCATAGACATCCCAGCTGTGGGCACCTCTGCCTGAGCCCTACACTGATGTAGGAGCTCATCCAGTCCCATTCCTGCTCCACTGCTCGGACATAGCCATGGTCCCAATCCCAGCCCATTCCCTCTCCCATCCTCTTCCTGCCGTATCTCCCTGCTCCCACTTGTCTTTCTTGGTCCAGCCTGGCCTTACTGGGGCATAGGGTGTGTGGGGTCTCCTCTCCTGCTGCTGGCAAACTCCTGGCTGAGCCTGCTGGCACAGCCCTCCTGCAAGGAGACGTGCTGGGAAACGAGCCTTGAGAGTCACTTCTGAGCAAGGGGTGTGGCAGGGTCAGGAGTGGTGGGTGAAGGTGGGACCCCACTGAGCAAAGCAGGAGGCATGGGGAGAGTGCAGGGGACAGGGCTGGCACACACAAGGTGTCAGAGCCTGCTCACAGGACCTGAGATACCCCACAGCCAGGCCCATGCCAGCTGTGCTCCGAGCCCTGCTCTCTCCATGGCCTGGCAGGAGTGGTCAGTCAGACTCTGCTCCCAGAGCTGAGAGAAAGGGTTGTTCACCAGCATTGCAGGGCAGTCAGGTTGTGCACCAGGCAGAGGATCTGCTCCTCCCTTCAGAGGTGGTTGGATGGAGACAGGCTTCCAGGCAGCACCTCAGGGCTCCCACCCTGCTCCCACAGGCTCAACAGCCCCCTTTGTGCCATCCCTCAGGATGCTGCCTTATGAAATGGGAAGAGAAGAAACACAAGAGGTCTGGCTCAATGGGGCTGCTCCCTGGAGCAGAGCCCTCCCTCCTCTTCAGGAATTATTTCCTTGAAAGACACAAAGCAGCACCAAACTGCCTCTTGCTCAGCTCCATCTGCCATGTGGGGGCTGGGTGCAAGGAGGCCACGGTTGCTCACTGCATTTGCCAGACAGACATGGCTTTGGGAGGGTTTTTCACCATGTGGAGCTTAAGGAAGACATGTGTCTGGTTTACCTGTACCAGGAGCTGCTCAGGAAAGTCCTGAAAAAAAAAGTGTGTTTTTATGGAGAAGAGCTTCCTCAAAAACCACAGTAAATTCTGGCATCTAAAAATCTGGCACTGAGTCACTGCTGAGCATCTGTCTTCGAGGCCAGCCCCACAGAGAGAAAGTCATCAGGGGCCAAAGCATCCTTTAAAACACAAGCCTTGGCTAACCACAAACATGCAACCCTCCTGACTTCTAAGCCACACGTCAGCCTCCTCCAAAGGATGAGAAGGTCCAGACACAGTCCCCTGATTTAGGACAGCTGGAGGAGGGCACAGGTTGCAGGAAGGAAGGAGCACCTCCCCAAGAGGAACTGGGTAGAAGCATATACTGAGTCTCAGTCTTCCAGCAGTCATCCCAGTCCTCTTTGTGTGGCTCATGTCCTTCCACAGCAGATGCCCAGCGTGGAGATGAGCCCACATCACGCACACTGGGCTTGATGCTGCACAAACCCAGCCTGCCATCATGGTCTTGGTCCCACACAGCTGATCTTTGGCTGCCCAGCAGAGCTGTTACAAGTCAGCAGCTCTCAGCCAGCAGGGAGGGCACAGATGTGCAAATGGGGAAAAACCTGCCAGAGATTTTCTCAGCATCTGGTACAATGCTAGAAGACTTGGGTTTGGACAATTATGGTTTAAGTATTTCTATTACCGATGCCAGATGAAGCATTTGAGCCCTTATCAGGGTAACTAATAGCAAGTAAGGTGACTGCTATGTTCACATTACTTTTTTCCACCTTTCTCTTTCCCCACAGATCTGTGCTGGCGTAAAATCACGGCAGTAAACAAACATCAAGGCTTGTTATCAAACACATATAAAGACAGAGAAATGTTCCAGTCCTATCTGTGGGGCAGGGTGAGCCAGGCAAGCACTAGCTGGGCCCTCCGTGTGACTTGGAGGTAGGGACAGGAGTAGGGAAGCTCATCCCAAAAGCTGAGACTTCTTGTTGTTTTAGAAGACCAGCAAAGATTTCATTTCTGTCTGAATTGTCTCTTGAATTCACCAACTCACAGAAACAATCAGGCAATTTTTGTGCAATAACCACAGCCAGTCCAGGCTCAATTCGCACCTTTTAATGTCACCCCCAGGTCTACCTGCCACGGGAAGAAGTAAGCACAGTTCGTTAGCCCACTGTGGGCAGGGCAGAAAACAATAAGCCTAAAGTGCATCAAGGAGGGCTTAATTTTGGCCCATCTCTAAATGTTTTAAATAACAAACACAGTTAAGCACTGAAATCATTGCCTAGGGGGTCTGTGAAGCCTGTATCCTCAAATGCTTTCAGGAACAGAACAGAGGCAAACATCTGTCTGGGCTAGCTTGGGTTCAGCTGGCCCTATCTTACGGCAGGGTATGGACCAGCTGACCTCTCATTATGCATCAGCCTTTCCCATCTCACTTTCCAGATGTGTTTATTCAGCTCCTCTGTCACAGGGTGACCCCTCCCTGTGTGTTCACAGGATGTGTGGCACACTGCTGAGCCTGATGCTGAGCGAGTTGGTCTGACTTGTGAAATCATGTTTTCCTCGAAATTAGGATGAGTTTTGAGATATACATAAATGTATAGAATAGCAGAGAATATTTATTAGGGTTGAAATTAACATTGATTGATTTGATTTTTGCTGATTAGGTAATTATGAGAACTAAAGGGGTAATCACCTTTTCGACGAGGAAATGAAACAATCATCCAAGCTAGACAAGTCCTGAGTTTCTAATTTGAGCAGGAAAAAAAAAAAAAAGCTACAGGTGAAGTGGAAAGAGCAGGATCTATGTCATGTTGCCTTTTAGTCTCCAAGCAGACAAGGGCTGGGACTTTTCCCACCACACTCATGTCAGTTTTATCCATCCATATGCCTTGGGAGATGGACTGAGGAGAGATGCAAGGGTTAGCCTGGCAATGTAAGGTTCAGATCTTGGCTTACTTCACAGCCAGAGGAGGAAGAAGCCTTTCCTACTGCTTTCCACCTCACCAGAAGTATGAACAGACCTGTCAAGTCACTGACAGCTGAACATGAGGCTCACAGGAGCAAGTCCTGCCTCACTGCCCTCCCTGGACCTGTCCCTCTCACACCTGCAGCCCCTCAGGTGACCCCCAGACTGGTTCAGTGGATGTTTGGGATATCTCCAGGGTTCACATCTTGGTGCTCTGGGATTTCTTCTCCAGTCAGCAACTTGGGAAAAAGCCACCAAGTGTAGTCCTCAGCCTCACACCCCATCCCCAGCAATTGCCACCCCTCTTTGCCTTGTGTATGGCTTGGACACCCGTACAAGTGCCATGATTCCTTGCCCCTGTTCCCACCTGTATCATCATAGAAGCCAGGATGAAAGGACGCTCTGGAAAGCCAGCTACCCTCAGTCCCTTGAAAACAAAACAAACAAAGGCCTTTTCTCAGCTGCAGTGGCATGAACAGAGCTTAGTCCCCCTGGCTGCTCCAGGATGTGGCTGAGATATATCAGGGAAGAGCAGCTGTCAGCATGGATGTGCCTAAAATTAGCTCAAAGAGAAGGTTTCCTCCATTTATTTATTTATTTGCTCCTTAAAAGGCCCCTTCTTATTAGATGCAAATTCAGCACAAAAGCTTCAAGCCAGTACAAAGACACTGCTAATATTTTTCAATTACTCTGAGAGGAAGGTCACAGCACTTTGCGTTTGAACTTCTGCCTGGGGTAGAGGCTGTAGCGAAGGGGGGACTCTTTGGAGATTTGGCTGCAGGAATGTATTTGGAAGAGCTGCACCATGTGCAGCAGGTTCAGCTGGTGTGATGGTGTGCTGGAGACCAGTGTGTCACTTATTTGATGTTTTAGGTGCCCCACGAAGAAATAATGGAGAATGGGTCTCTAACCTTAATTTATCTCCTTTCAGATACACACACACTGCCTCCCAAGAGGTTTCTTATTATATATTATGGCATCTGCTTTCATCTGTTTGCCAGCTTTTGCCTACCATCCATCTTTCCCACCCTCTGATAATTCTAGGACTCTCTCACCAATTTCACTCCCTCAGACTGGAGGGGAAGGAAGGGTGTGGAAAAATCTTAAAGATACTAGATTCCAGCAAGTGTTTTGTCAAAGAGAATTACCTCAATAAGGCCTTTTTTAAGCAAAAGACTGGAGAAAGAATCCCCTCCTTCTTAGAAAAGAATCCACATATGGCATAGATCCGTAGGAAAGCAGGCTTGATCACTTCTGCTGCTCAGGGGACCATCTGTTAATTACAGAGCTCACAAAACTTTATCTCTTCACCTCTGTTTGGCTCATGACATGGGGACTGAAATGGGAATACCTACAAAGACATTTAGAAGAACTGAAAAATAATGAAAAAGAACTCTAGGGAAAAAACAACCTCAAATTTCCTTTAATGTACTTAGTCCATCCCACAAATCTCAGAAAAATACCTTAATATTTCTTTGTGCATACTCCTGGAAGGGGCTTTGCAGGACACAAGTGTGCCTTCAAACTCTTCCTGACACCTTGCTCTGCAATGACCCACAGCCATCCAGGAGCTGGGTCCTGAGGCTGCTGCCTTTGTGCAGACTTGCTGCTCTCCCAGCTGCCTTCTCTTCCTGCCTTTCATTTCCTACCCTGCTTACCATACTTTTTGAGGTGAGGAATTTCCATCACCATTGCAGGAAGGCACTGGGCAAGCCTGGGGCAGGGGCCTGCTCCTGCAGCATGGAGAGGCTATGAATGAAGTGGGCAGTGAGTGGCAGCACACGTGGATCACCCCTGCACACAGTCATGCTAAAATGCAACGTCTGGTGTAGCCTGGTCAAGTTGTGCCACAGCCTCTGTCTCCTGACTCTAAAAGTTCTTGGACACAAGTTTTTCATCTGTACAAGCATGGGAGGCCATGCACTACAACTCTGCACTACCAGAGCACAAATCACAGGTGGGCTGGAGCACTGGCTCTGAGCAGGCCATTCCATCTGCAGCCAGTCTCAGCATTCCAGGTCCAGGAGCAAAGTTTCCAGGCTGCAGCTTCAATTTTTTCTGATCCACCAAGTCAATTGGATGCACATGCAAGTTGGATCCTGAGATTTGATGGCTTTTTAATGAGAAGGTGAGAACTATTTACACTCTGCATAAACTCTTCCCTTGAGACAGCAATTCTGCTCAGGGTTAAAGGCCTGCTAGAGCTGCCTGACTACCATATCTTTATCCTCTTCTCCAACAAAATACATCAGAGAGCAGGAAGTCAAGCATCTCAGAGTACATCTGGCCTAAAAACCCAGCCCCCCTACCCCATATCGCTCATCCGTCTGCTCTGATGGCATCAATGTTGCTCTGAACAGCACTGCAAGTAGTGCTGATTGCAGAGCAGCAGCAGGAAGATGGGAATCATTAAAGCAACTCAGCCAAAGCCCTGTAATTAATTAGTTAGAAAAGCATCTTGGCGTTATTAGAGAGGCCTCAGCAGAGGAAGCGACACCTCTGTTCTAACAGACTCACCTTCCACCAGGGCTGCTGCTGTGATGTTTGACATTGTGCTGGTGTAAACAGAAATTAGAAGTCAGTGTGACAGAGAGAGGAGCCACTGGCAGGCTGTGCCCTTGGCCAGGGCTGTGCTGTATGCTGGGAGGTGTCTGTGTTTTGCTCACAGGCAGAAATCAGATCCTGGAAAAAGCTCAGGTAGGGATGATTGCTGCTCAACCAGGAAGACCCTGATTTCTGCTGTGATTAAAAGCAAACCCAGATTTCCCAGGGTATTGAACATGAAGCTGGTTATCCAGGTGTTTGTGATTATAAACAGCTAAACATACACAAAAATGCCCCCCCAGACTCCAGGAACTGGTGTCTCCTGGGATCTAGACACATGCAGGATGCTGCTGTCCCTGGCAAACATGCACAGGCTGGCTGCATGGAGAACTGGGCCACGCCAGAACTGCATATTCATGGCATGCAAATGTTAAGCTACTGCAAACTCCCACAGCTGTCATCAGCACACAGTACCATGGCCATGAGCCCCAGAGATGGAATAACATCCTATGGGGAGCAGCAGGATGCTGCAAGATCTATGTGTTACTGAAAATAAGAGCATCAAAAGGAAGATGGAAACACAAGACTAAAATAGTCTTGACTGTTTTAAGGACTCTTAATTTCCTCTGGGGCAGGAGGCCAGGCAGTGTGGCTGGTGCATGGGGCGAGGAGGAGGCAGGAGGCCTGGCTTTCCCACTGACCTGCCATCATACCTTTGGCAACTCTTTTTTTTTTTTACCATGTGCTAATTTTGCCCTTTCCCCACTTGGTACTGTCAGCCTCTAGGAATTCATAAGTCTTGAGCTGGTCCTCCGAACACCATGATTTTGGCTTAAAAATCAAGAGCTATAAGCATATACATATGAATTATGTGCCTTTTTGAGTGGCCTTGTGGTTTCTGACTTTTTACAGATCATATTTCCAACTGAGCAGGTCAGATTTTTTTATTATGATTATTATTATTTTAAATGAAAGCCAAGAATTTCACATAAACACAGGGCTCTGGCAGCATGAGTTGGCAGCATTGCCCGCTCTTTGTGTGTCCTGCCTGCTTGGGCAGGGAGCATCTGAAGCATGGGCTGTCACTGGCCATGCCTGCAGAGCATTAAGCAAAACTTCCCCAGTCTCAGCTGGCTTACTGAACTTCCCCAGGACAACTGACAACAACCAGCCATTCCCCAGATGTTTGCAGTGAGGGCAGTAGTTGGGATAACTCCTCAGTTTAGCCTGCATTAGAGCACAGGTAAGCGACAGCCTGGAAGGGACCAAGGAATAGGCTTCTGAGGAAGATTTTTGGTGCATCCTATCTTGGCCCTGCTGTTACAGCCCTGCCAAGGTGCTACAAGTGCTCTTCAAAGCAGCAGAAAAACTAAGCACTGAGAACTTGTCAGTGCATGCATTTGCTGTTCTCTTTGCTGAGTTTCAGATGAGATCCTGGGCATACTTTGGGCAGAGTTTTGAGAGGAAGATTGTGCGTAATTGAACTGCCTTGCTCATCCCATGGTGAGCAAAAAACTGCAGTTCCCCATGTTTTACCTTGCAGATGTGTGGATGTACCATGGGAAGCTCCCTGTCTGTGCAGCTGTCACCAGCTTTGCGATAACAAGAATCATGTCTTTGGCTCTCAGCTCTGAAGCTCATCTCTTCACATTCTGAAGATGTTCTCTGAATAAATGAACAAACTGAGATCTTCAAATGAACAACAGATTCTTCCTCAGGTCAGCTTTGCAGAGAAAGCAAATATTTCAGGAGAGTATGGTTACTGCTCATAGCTCTCTGGAGCCAGCCCGCTGACTCCTCTGGGGTGGCTGTAAATCTGATGATGGTTCAGCTGAAGGACCTCACAGATGCTATTTCAGGCTGATATAATGTACCATAAATGGAATTGAAAGCACCCATCTATAGCAGACAAAGCCTTTCTGGTTCATTCAAACACCGAGGAAACTGACCATTGTATATATGCACAGTTGGGATTCATCCAAAAGTGAGTGGTAGCCAAAAGAATTTACACGTTCCCTGGCTGGGAAACATGTTGATTTCAGAAGGCAGCAAAGGTAACGCAAGGATACAGGGAGACTCCCTTGCCTGGCATCCAGTGTTTGAATCTCATCCTTTGACACACCATGAAAGGGAAGAGTCCCAGAAGGACAGAAGAGCCCCCACCATATATGATATTATTCATTTAGAGGCAACAAGGCATCTGGTCTCCATGGAATGGCAAGAAAACAGAACTTGATCTGGCTGAATTTTAGGGGGTGTCTGTCTAGCTAAAGTGATACA
The DNA here is from genome assembly GCF_965178545.1 of Coloeus monedula. NCBI lineage: Eukaryota > Metazoa > Chordata > Aves > Passeriformes > Corvidae > Coloeus > Coloeus monedula. The sequence goes on from NC_138790.1 coordinate 15,975,575, forward strand.
TCAATAAACGTAATATCACAATCAGCTTGTGGAATGCATTTTTATAAAGCCCTGCAGAGAACCAAGAGGATTCAGAAAGGTTTGGGGGTGCAATTCATCAGCTCTCAGTACAGGAACAGCCACCAGCCCCCATGTATCGAGAGAGACTGAAAGCAATCACATAACCCCAAATGAACACGGTGGCAGGGGGAGCCCGACTTCACTGCGTGAGAATATGTCTAATTAGCGAGGTCAGGGAGGGGTCCCGTGGGGCAGATGGCCACGCCAGGGGTACACAGGGTGCTCTGGGAAGCCGTGCTCCTGGCAGTGGTCCCACGTGGGCCACAGAACCAGAGGGATGCGTGGTCTGATCCTGCCTGGCAGTTTCTGTGCAAAATGGGGCCAATTTGCTGGGAAGCTTCCTACTCCCAAGGAGGGAAGAGGTGGGCTGCGAGTTTAACAAACATTTTGGTATTTGGAAGTCATTCCCAGCTCTCGTTTAACACACAGACTGCATTTCCCGTTGCTAACTGGCAGCAAAGAGCTCATCAACATTTAAATAAGAGGCTTGTTAATGCCAGCGTGAGGCAGGTTTGCATGCCAAGGCTGGCTAAGGTTTTGTGCCAAGGATTTTCTAAGAGAGAATTTCTCTAGGAAACTCCTTTAAAAGGAAGAATTCACTACTGGTTAAAGAGAGCAAGGGCTTAATTTGAAGAGGTGCTGAGCTGGTTAAGTCAAATGGATGGTGCAAGAGCTGAAAGCCTGTGAAAATCAGACTCCAGCTTTTAAATCAATTAACTGAAGAATGGCATGGGGTGTTTTGCAACTGATTGTGCTTTCTGCAATGCAATAACTGAAGGAAGAAAAGGCTACACATAACCTCTTCCTTCAGTGCCACTGACTTGCCCATCGATGGTAAATATGCTCAGGTGAGGCTTTAAATGCACCTGTTACCTGAGTGTGGGAATATTATGTTCTACAAATGGTCAAATGTGCCTTAGTGCAGGGAGGATGTGCAATATTTGGCTCTGTTTCTAGATCTCAAATGAGTCCTGTAAATTACAAAGCATTTTTTCTCTAGGACTTCGTTTTGAGCCTTCCATACAGAGAAGGAGCCGTCATCTCAGAGCCACTGGAGAGGACGGGTGGCAGTTTTGGCAAAGCTAGAGGCTCCCGTGCTATATGTCTCTATAGCATGGTTTATTGCCTTTCCGTGTTCCATCACAGAACAGGAGTAATGTCCGTGGTGTCAGAATATGCACATGGTAATTGGCTTTTGCTGTAATTAAATGCCTCAGTGCCAGCGTTTAATCAGCCACCAAAGCCATTTATTGCCTCATATACGGCTGCACGGCAAGCATTACCCCTTAATTAGTTGCTGAAATAGTGATGATTTAGCAGCGTCTTTATATTTATACTTTAAGACAGTAGATTCAGTCCAACACCAACAATATGGCAAGATAAAAAAGCAGACCATTCTGCTATGCAATGATTTGGGCTTATTTATTTTTCCTTACCTTGTGGGAAACACTGTCATGTATAACTCCTGGTGACACTGCACTGGAGGTAATTAAAACTTGGAAAGCAGTCGCTACATCTCTGTTCTGCTCCAGGGCTGACCTTGTGTATTTTAAGTGGATTCAGTATCAATAAAACATTGTCCCCAAAAACTCTCAGCAGCAAAAGAAGTGTAGGCTTCACCCCCTTTGACTCACCATTACCAGGACTGCCCGGTCAGGCAGAGCAGAGGCGGAGAGCTCCCAGTCTTCCTCACAGGAGTTCCCTGGGGAAAAGAACTCCTTTGTGTCACCGGAGTAGTGGCACTTTGTTTGGCACGACCCTGGCAGGTTGTGACAGGTGATGCTGACAGCAGCAGCAATTCTCCTGACAGCCCCACCCAAACTCCTCTTCCCCCTTTTCGCCGCTTGTTTTTGCAGCCATGGTGGTGCTTTGTGATGCAGCCACCTGCCATTTTGGGGGGAATGGAGCACTGAAAGGGCCCACTCACTGTGTCCATTCATCTTCTCCAGTTTCAGTTGTCTGAAAGGTCTGGTCTAATCTTTCAGAGTCCCTTGACAGTTAATGGCATGAGAAGAGACCTCTCCAGAAAGCAGTTCACCCTGCCATGAAGAAGCTGCCAGAGGTATGTTGGAGGAATGGCTCTTTGGAAGTTTCCATCTCTCACAGAGGAAGCCCTGCTGCTCTCTTGCATTGGTCTCTTCCCTTCCAAACTATTATTCCAAACCCTTCCCAGAACACCAATACTGCCTGCTAAGACCAGCACTGGGGACAGATTTGACAGCCTTCCAGGTTTCTTTCCAGCTTTGAAAACCCCTGAGGAAGCTCAGGAAGCCCCTGAAATCTTCCCAAAATCGACTAGAAAGGAAAATACAAACTCCTTTTTTGAAAGAGAAGTCATACAGGAGGTTAGCCCAGATAAACATCAAATAAACATCTCAGACTCACCTTTGTTCAAAGCCAGGTGGTGAAATCTCCAGTAGCCACAGCTGGGGATGACCATTGCACCACGAGAACACAGGGGTACCACTGCTTCTTCATTTGACCAGGGACATCACCAACAGAGCCAAATTGTCAATTCTGCCTCCATCCCTCCCTCAGGCTTCGACAGCCCCCACTGGCACCTGGATTTACATACACTTCACTCCCAATGCTTTCATTGTCTTCAAAGGACTCTGGTAGCCTTTGATTGCAAGAAAAGCCTTGCCAGACGATGGAATTAACAGCTCCCCCACCCTTGGCCCCCGCCTCTGGCCCCTGGCCTGCTAATGCATTTTGATTTGCGTGCGGACAACGTATCCCTGGAACTTTTCCACTGTAACAAGTTTAGGAAAAAGTACCTTGTGCTACAAAGGAAGTAATAATATCGAGTTTGGAAAACTAGACAGCACTTTGAATAGACTTGAAAGCCCACACCATCACACTCCCTTTACTGCCAAGAGAAAGCCTGTCAGACTCTCGTGTCCTGTAGGAACAAGCTGCAGTTTGTCCTTTCCTGAGGGAGAACACAGGCTCTTCCTAAAGTCCCCTGGGGAAGGGGAGGAGGAGCTGGAGTGAGGCTGCTGCCTGTGCCTCCTTCCACGGCTAACAAAAGTCCCCTGACAATACATAACCTACTAAAGAAGTCCTTCATTTTCCTTGGTGGTGGGAAACTAAGGATGGGATTTAATTTACAGCCAAGAATATTTAGTCTGAACAGTAGGAAAGACTGTCCGAGGGTGAAGAGAACACTGCTATAGAGAGGACTGCCAGGAGAGGTTGTGGGACCTCCATCTGCAGATGTCTTCAAGGTCACACTACATAAAATTTTCTTGGGAGTGACACGGAGGGAGTGGGTTTAGCTGTATTGTGTGCCTTGGGATCTTTCTACAGCTCTCAAAAACTGTTTTAAGATAACCACTTCTGCTGATAGGGAGGACAGTATTCACCTCATTTAACCCTTAAAGGCACAGAACAAAGCTGTCTCAGATGCTTACCTAAAGAAAAGATGACATAACTTCTCCACTGACTGGAGGGCCACCTTAGACAACAAAGCTGTCTGCCAGGCTGCTAAAGTTCATGGAAATTAATCCCACCTTGAAGATGGTCTGTGCAGCTCTGTGCAGGAGATTTCTGAGAGAAAAAGGCTTTTATGAAAAGGTCTAAGGATAGAAAGGGTAGAAAAACAGAGGCTATAAGGAGGGTGCAGATATTAACATGTATTTTTGGAAAAGCTTACCAGGATGCACTGGATTGCCCACCACATGAAGCATCTCTATCAGGGAGAGTGTTCAGTGCTTCACCAGCTGCTCTGGCTGAAGAGGTGGAGGTCAGGCTGTGTGGTGATCAGTGACATTTTTTAAGCAGATGGGGACAATCCTGATTATTTACCACAATGATAGCCTAGAAACAAGTTTCTAGAAGAGACAGGCTTTGCTAACCACACTTCTTTCTACTCCTCCCGTAACAGTTTGAATAATGTTCCTCCATTCAGCTGCAGAGCAAGGTGCGTGGCTCTGCTGTCACCTCATCACAACCCAAATTTGAGAACATTCGTGGACCCCTCTGCAGATTACTGCATGGTTTAGGAATTGACTGCTCTCCACAGCCCAGGCACACATTTTTAGGAACAGTGCAAAATTCATCAAGAGATGGCCAGTACAACAGGGGAAAACCTCTCTTGGGACACATTTCTGGCATCTTTTCCCAACAGTGAAACAGGCTCTTGAATTAGGTATGCTGAGAAGCCACATAGTGAAATTTTGAACCTAAAAGAGAAAAAGGTGGAGGATAGGAAACATAACTGCAGGTGGAGATTGGGAAACAGTAAATACCATTTGACTTGAAAAAATAATTTCACACGCTAGCAAACAAAAATGAAATTTGTAAGAAGTTTATTGGATTGGTAAAATGTAATAAAAAAGCATTTGTGATACTTCTTCTGCAAAGAAAAAAGGCATCTGGCGATTTTGCATATTTATTTTCCCTTACAAAACATTTGAAAAGCATAACTGATAAAAAGGATAACAACTGAAAGAGCAGAGCAAAGAGGAAAATACATCTCAATATAATTGGATAATGCATAATAAAAATACAGAAAACACATGCTTAAAACAGCTTTCATTCTCTTACTGTAAAAAGTCATTTTACGTGTTGAATAAAAAATATATGCCGGTTGCTCTGAAAATTGCAGTTTAGAAGAGGTAACTAGCTGAGAACAAAATATATATATCTATATATATTTATAAATATAGAAAATGTGTATATGCTGCATCTGTCCTCAGAACAAATTGGAATAAATGATTTTCAATTCATGCACACAAGTTACCAGAGAAAAAACTTCATTTATTGCCTAGCAGATCGATCCTGTAAGGTGCTGATTGCATTTCCTGAGTGCCCTCAAAGCCCTATGGAAGAAGTCAGTGAGGGAGACAAGTGGCCTGATGGGTTCAGTGACAAGGGAGGCTACTCAGCAGCTCACAGGAGGTGCACTCAGCAATTCACAGGAATCAGGAAAATTCCAATGGCAGCAGGATTAGGCTCCTCACAGACTTGGGTAGTGCTTTTGCTCAGCAAGGAGTAAAACCCTGGTACCCCGAAGCTCTGACAGATAGGAGACCAGTCCTAAAAGCTCAAGTAATGTTACTTCATTAGGATCCAAGGGCACAGAGTGTGCAGCAGAAGCACTCCTCATACAGGGAATGCTTCCTTGTGCCCCCCCCTTGCCCAGATCCCTAGGCTAGTGATTCACATTTAAAAGGAAGATGCTTCCCATACCACTGAGAGGCTCTGTCTGCTGACACTGGACAAGGAGGAGTGTGACCAGTCACACTCCCTCCCAGCTGCAACAAAGGCAACAACACAAAACCTTTTCCATCTCAAGGGATAAACCAACTATGATGAAGCTGAAACACCACCTCAAACCACTGTGAATTACTGCACATCCAGTACAGATCATCCTTGGTGAACCCTCAAGCAGACAGGTCTGCAGCTGGCAGGGATAGGCCAAAGCATAGCAGCTATGTAGGACAAATACATTCCTGGGGGCACTTCCTCCTTGCAGTCTGAAAGAGGTGAATCATTCTCCCAGCCTTTAGGGGGTTCTCCATGGGGGATGTAACCAAGAGGAATCCTTCTGGAATGACCTATGTGTCGTTCAGACCCTCTTATATCAGCCCAAAGGTAAAGCCAGTGTGAGAGATTGGGCTCTGAAACACAACAAACCTCTGCTGTTTGTTCTGTGCTGGAAAGTGTCTTTACTAAAACAAAGAATTCATACTCGGGGTCTCTTATTTGACTAACTAGAGGGCAGGCACTGGAGGCTGCTCTCCAGTCTCTCTGACTGTCTAAAACACAAGCTGTGGGGTGGAAAAGTATAGGATCATTAAGGAAGTTGATGTCTCACCAAGGCAGATCCTTTCTAGCAAGACTATGAAAGTCCAGACATTACTTTGCTCTGCCCCATACCTCTACCAATACTCAGTTCTCATTCTCCACAGGGACAGCAGAGGAGGTCACAATGGTGCAGTACGGAGCATAAAAACATCAAATCTTTCCCTTTACTGCATTTCCAATACACCTTGCATTTCCTGTCTGATCACAGCAGGGAAAAGTTTGCTAAAACATGACTTTGAGGATTGAAAATGAGAGCTTATCAGCCTTTTTAATACAATAGCACAAATCAAACTTTGGTTCACCTTCAGATTTTCTCTTCTAGGATTAGATAAAAAGTGAGTGATGGAGATTTTATAAGAGACAATATTAAGGGAATAAATTCTTCAGATATGAATGACTCTGGAGTTCTGATCAGGAAGAGATTTTTGAGGATATATACCCAAGTACCTCTGCTACAGAACAGTTGCCCACCAGACAACAGGGTGTGTAAAGCAAGACAAGCTGTACTGATGGGATAAGCCATTGCTTGGCTTATCCCCATGGAGAAGAGAGGCTCAACATTAGCCTCTTGCTTCTTTTCTCCATCACCCTCCTAGTTCCCATCCCTGCTCAGCACTAGGACTGTTTCTGTGCTGCCCATAAAGGAGCACAGCAGGTCTCTGAAAAGGCACGGAGTGAAGAAAGTGGAATACACTTTTTGTGAAGGCAGCTCTGTCAATAGCCTACCTGTCACCTTGCTGGTTGTTCTGCTGAGATGCTTGTCAGGGGCTTAGCTACTTAGGCACATTAGAAATGCTACTTTTTGGGTGGATAAAACAGAGAACTAGATCAGACTTGGGGGACAAGGCACAAAATGTCCATTTGCTAAACTGAAATAGGTTTCCAGCCCACACAGAGCTGTCAGTAAAGCACTGGCAGATGCAAAAAAGCGCCCCAGTTCCGTATTTTCAATGGGTACCATCTCAACACAGTTGAAACGCAAACTACAACCTCCGGCTGCGCATTGCAGTGCAAACTGCTCTTATCTCATGCAGTCCTGAATGAAACATGAGCACAAAGGCAGCCTAATTGGAACAGGATCTTCTCCCTCCCTGCAAATCCTCATCATTGCACACAATCCCATAGCTAATGGCAGAGGGAAGACAGCTGATTCTGGCAAAATACTCGCAACTAGGAAGGCAGGATCGAGCCCCAGGCTGGACACAGACTCACCATGGGGAGCGGCGCTGGCTGTGGAGAGGATGAGGTTGACCTTGCTCCCTTAGCAGGCCTTCCTCACTCCCATGCTGCAGCAGTGTGGAAAGCTGGAACTGGAGGAAATGTTTGCAGAGGAGATGCTGGGCTCTGGCTTAGTTTAGGGAACAGAGGGTGTCATTTTTCTCCTTGGCCACCACCAAGGAAGATTGTAAGAGCAACAAGAAACCACACTGAATGGCCATCTCCCTTTCATTTTGAAATCTAAGCATTTCCCCCAGTGAAGGTATTCCTCCCATGTTCCAATTTTGAAAACCTCTCTATATCAGAACTGGAAACTATGCTGATTGCATTTTCTGGTTCCAAATTCTAGGTAAGCTCTCCTAGAGAGAGCTTCTAACTGTCTTCATTCAGTGCCCAGACCAAAGTGGCTCCATACCCTATGGGGACCAGGGCAAGACTATGACTCAACAAATGAAAAATAATGATACCATGAAAAAGCACATGGTCCTGATTACCAAAAATGCTGAATAAGCAAAGCTACTATGGAACAAAATCAGCGGGAGACATAGGAACAGCCATTAAAATAAAAAATCAGAGCAATTCTGCCCTTTATTTTCTTGCCACGTTTATTATTTTCACCTCTCTCCTCTCACAGATGAAATGGGGCAAGCCAATTCTTTTTCCTATTCAAGCTGGCTTTTCTCTCTGGGCTGTCACGCTGCTGGCACAGCCCTGCAGAGACAGGACTTCCCGCACTTCAGGGGAACGCTGAACTGGGGCTATTTTTTAAACATCAAACTATTCCTGTTCACTGTACACTCTGCTTCCAAAAATAAAACAAGCATCCGAGTCTTTAAACAAGCAGACGGACCCTTTAAAGTCTCACAACAATGTTTCAAACCTGGGGTAGGAGGGATGGGAATGGGAATACATTTTCCTACTAATTGGAAATAATGAAACCGATGTTTGCGGATATGAAATGCTGGGTAATAACAAATCAGAGGTCTGTTGCTGAGCCTGTTCTGCCAGCCAGCCTTTGTGAGAAAAAGACAGCAAGAAAGGGTTTTTATTTCACACTGATGAACTTAAAATGAAAGCAGTGGGAAGGAAAAGAAAAAATGAAGCATGGGAAGGAAAAGGGTAGACAGGTACAGGGCATGGAAACAATTTGCCTGGAGCAACCACAGAAGTAGGCAGAAAAATGGCAAAAATAATGTCTCCTTATTCCCTTAGCCCTGGTTCCTAAAACTAGTTTGGGAATGAACTGGGGGAAGGGGAGGAAGGAGCAGCAATTTGAACACAGCAGATGCTCCAGTTAAACCATATCTTCTCAAAGAGGAACCGAGGGTGGGGGCAGGGGAGATGGCTATTATTAATGTCCTTCCGTATATAGCAAAGCAGACATCCTGCATAATGGCAACACAATACATCAATAATAGCCCAAGAATAGCTTCCTACCGGTTTTTTCCCCCTGACAGTTAGAAACATAAAGAGAAAAATCAAGCTGCTGAGATAAATAGCTGAGTCTCCACCCCCACCTCAAATTGCCTTGGCATATTTTAAGAGATAAATGGTTCTATGAGAAATTTAAATAGCTTTCTCTTTTCTTTTTTGGCAGCTGCAGGAACTGGGTCAGGTGTAGAAATTATTAATTTAGAAGCCTGAAAAACTCATGTTTGAAACTAAGTTTTTTGGTTTTGGTTTTTTTTTTTTCCTTTAAAGCATCAACTTTCTTAGAAGCAGGGTTACAAAAAATTAAAAAATAATTGAGGGGTATTTTATAAACAGAAGTCAGGTTAAAAATAATGAAATATCAGTGCAAGCTGTAGAAAAGGGACAATTTGTGTAACAGCTTAATGGACATTAAAAGTATCCGTAGTAGACTGTTAATGGGTTTTTTTGCAGAGTACAGTATTTGCCTAATGGCTTTCATTCCTCTTCATCAAACATAGCACTGGGAGTCTGCCTTGAGGAAAAAAGACTGGGGGGCACCATTCTGTAGCTTTACCCAAAGTTTAGTGCATGTTTCCAAAGAGACAAGAGATTACTGCCAAAGTGTCCAGCACCAAACACTCCCACAAGGAGCCCATTATTTACTTGCAGGTCCCAGAACTGACACCCCAGCGAGCTCATCTGCTTGAGGCTGTGCTTGCTGGTGCTCAGAGCTGGTGAACTTGGTACTGCACCACGTGTAAATCACTGCCTTCCCCCACCCACTCAAGTTACACTTGCTGTACACATTGATAGCAGGATTTGTAACACAGTTTCCCTGCATGATGCCAAAAGCCATCTTCCTCCTCATACCATATGGAGAAGGATCTCTTTGCAGCCATAAAACCTTGAATCTTACAGAGGAAAAATCCTGTAGGAACCACTTTGAGCAAAGAAATGCTGATGAACTCTCTCACAGGAGAGTACACTAGTTAAGACCTGTAAAAGGTTCACATTTCCAGTCCTACAAAGAACTCTGAGGTGTTGAAAGATACCCAGTTGGCAGGCAGCCCACTTCCTCTGCTGCATGGCTGGTAAAATCCTCCTGTTCCTCGTGCTCTGTTCCGTGTCCCAAATGAGGCAGATACCTGAGAGGGAGGAGGACTCCCTCGTTTATACTCACTGCACCTCGCAGGGCTCACGGCTCGTGCCCTCCTTCCCTTAGCGACCAATCAAACATTTAAAAAGGTGACAAACAACCAGATGTAAATAGAACTGTAGTGCCTAGAAAGTCAGAGCACAGATAGGATCAGAAGACAGACTGTAATTACAGGCCCTGCTACTTATTACATAGGCCAGTTGGGCTACATGAGCCCTTGGTGGAAACTTCCTGTGCAATTAATAAAGGAGAAACAGAATACTTTTGCAATCACTTTTCTAGCTTTCACTGTGGGGGTCCAATCCTGCCATCCTGGATTAGCTCTAATCATAGACAATCTTTCTCTGCATAAAATGAAGGCATCTGTTCTGTAAGACTAACAAAAAAAAAAAAAAAAGAAAAAAGAAAAAAGGACAAAACCCTCATTGCAAACCTACACCATGCAATCAAGAAGGAAACTGATCCTGATCCCCCCCCAGATCGTAATCTGACAATGTTTTCAAGACATCTGGCAAAAAGGAAGAAGAAAGAAGAATGCAATGAAATATTTAAAATCCTACTTCTGTCAAGAATACACACGAGGAGAAAGGTGAGTTTGAAAGGGCTGCATTATTTGTAAGGTAAAACCTGAAAGCACCACCTTTTGCATAGAGGCATGAGGTGCCCTTGGCCTGAGCCAGAGCAGTCCTGAGAATAAATACCAGGCACTGATTCAACAGGGACTGGTGTGACAAAGTCAAGGTTGGGTGTGAGCGGGACCAAAGCACTGCCCTGCAACACCCTGGGATGTACCTTGGGACGTGCAGGGTAAGGCAGTGTGTTGATAATACAGCAAAATAGAGCATCTTTGCAGCCCACAACTGATCCTCCTCATCTAAAGCTTGAATCAGATTTTCAAGAGCATGAGAAATGGAGCATCCCCAAGGGAGGATTTCTCCTAAAGGCACTTCTTTTACTGCTGAGATTTTCACCAAACAGACTTCCAAAGAAGGGGAGACTGTCCTGTGAGATCTGAGATGCACTGAATGACACTGCTTTGCTCCTGCACCCAGGATATTGCCCTTTCCAATCTCAAAATCCCAGTGGTGTCCAGCACCTTTGCAGAAAGATCTCATCTGGGCCTGACCACTGGACTGATCCCAACCTCATCATGAGAAGCAGGCGCAGAAAAGGGGTGGATGCCCCCAGATGTCATAAGGAGGGAGCCCCCAAGAAGATATTCAGGAGTTCCAATGTTCAGCTGAGCCTTTTTCTTGGTCACATCCACCTGCCTACTGTACAGTCCCAGCAGAAATCATAACAGACTTCAGGCTGGTACCGGGCATACAAACAGGACTGAGATGGTCCTGAAAACGCTGAAACAAAAGACACTTCGGAACAAAACTGGCACAGCCACAATCCCCATAATGCTTGTGTAAGATAGAAAGAAAGAATCCCTAGAACGTATTTATCAAAAGCCATTTTATGCAGATTTTTCCTTCTGAATATTTAAAACATGGTGAATATTAAACTTCAGAGATTCTTAATATGTTCCAAAGCCCCACGGACCTTTGAAATGCTAGCTCATCAATATGCAACATCTAATCTTGTCAGGAAAAAAAAAAAAGAGGGGAAAAAGAAAAGCTATTCATCCTCTACACACAGAGGTTACAGTGAGAATCCCACAGAAAATAAAAAACCAAGCAACTTCCAGCATCTTATGCAATAGGTTAAATTTACTCTGGTTGGGAAAGTTTCACTTTCTGCAAGAGAGAAAGTGCCTGTACGTGCATAGCTACTGGAAGCTTCTTCTGAAGTGTGAGGCTGAAACTTTGTAGCTGGATTACAGTAAGTAGTTTATAAAAAAAAACAAGGCTTGTGGCTTTGCATCCTGTTCCAGTCCAGTGTAGTCTCAGGATCCCCTCTCCAAAGGCCAGCAGACAGTGCGCCACCTAAAAATCCATTCTAGTCCAAAATGCTGTGGTTGAAATGGCTTTGCTTGTTTATAAAGTTTAGTGTTTCGTATCGCTTGCATCTGACCTTCAGCAGAAAGAAAAGCTCAGTTAAATTGTGCAAATATGTACCAAATGGGAGCAAGGGAAGGCAGCCAAAAATGCTGCATGAGCTTTTGCAGGGCTGCAGCCTTTTAGGAGCACCAGTTAGATGAACTGGATGAGAGGCCAAATTGATTTAGGCTCCAGGCAGGAGCTTAAAACACCATGACATCCAAATTCACAAAGAAAATGTTCTGTTACTGCAACCCCAAATTTCCTGCACATGAAAACACTGTTTTCTTTCATCTTTAGGAGATGCTCGTTCTGTAATCCGACATTTAAAAATGAACAAACAAACAGGAGTCAGCTGACAAAGGATTCTTGCTGGTGAATGGAAGTAGGTCACTCTGAGTATTTAGCCTTTACAGTCTGGCTTAATATTAGTGTTGTACACAGAGCAGTAACAAAACTGCACTGGAGACAGGGAAAGACTCTAATTTTGTCTTTTCTGTGAAAATTAGCATTAACGTTCTGCATTAATGTGCAATGCCTCCCCAGCACCCGGTATCTGGTTAATTAAAAGAAAAACCACAACCACAAAGCAAACCACACACTAAATTAAACAACAACAAAAAACCCGTACTGGTCAGTCTGCATTTAAAGACATCTCAGTATGAGTAATTGGGGAGAGAGGAATTTTCCTGAAGGAACATAAAAGAAAATGAAAACTCTACATACAAGACCAAATAAAATCTTCTGTCTCTAACAAATGCAAATTCTGGCTGCCCTTTTACACAAACATTAAAGGGATAAAACTGGAGGAAAAAAAAATAGAAGAGGAAAAGCTAATAAAATCATTTTTTGAGAAAAAAATATTTAAAAAACAAACTATCCTTCAAACGTATTTCTTCATGGTAAATCCCTGCAATCATGTGGTTCTGAATTACATGGTTAAATATGACTGAAAAAGTAAGGCACAATTTCATAATCATTTTAAAAGCAATAATTATAACAATTTTCTTTGATATCCATATGGCAGGCCACTGATACTAAGGATGCACAAAACTACTTGATTAAAGATCTGGACAAGTTTTTCCAACTACTAGCTAAGACTCACAATACCTCGGTGAAGTAAGTAAGAAACCATCTTCACTTCAAAGATGAGTGCACGTTGAGGACATGGAAAAAGCGGGTAAGAAAGAGGCTGTGGGCAAGGGGAGGCAGAGGCAGGAAGGCAGAGACATCCCAAGTGTGATGTTTCTGGGGAGGGACTCTAACCCCTGGAAATATAAAGGTAATGCCATCACCTGGGGCTTCTGTTTCCTTCCTCATTTTCTAAAATATTTAGGTAGGATGAGAATACTGGACGAATAGCAAAATTTAAAAAAAAAGAAAAAAAAAAAAGTTTTAACTGGATGCTCTTGCTACCTGTGACAAACCCAAAGAGACCAGGGACACGAAGTCAGGAATAAAGGCCAGTGGGGTATCAGTAGCAGTAGTCAATATTGCCTGTATTTCTACTCAGTTATAGCCCCATAAACACCTGACGTGTGCATGTGTATGCCAGACTGCTCTCCAAGGGTGGAAATTAGTTTTTTTCAGACCACAGCAGAAAATTTCCAGGTTGAAGTGAGAGCTGTTCCTCAATGACCACCAGAAAACCTACTGAGGTTATATTTTTTTCTCTTAGATTTTTAGATGCTGGAAGAATGTTATAGTTTCACAGGTGTAAAGTCTGTTCTCTCTCAGGCTCCAAATTCAAAGGCTTGCAAATTCCAACTTGAAATGCTGAGGAAGACAGGCAATATTTCTAGAAATGTTTAAGGAAAAATGCCATTCCCAAGCCCTGAAAGGAGATGAAGTTCAATCAGTATCTCTGGATCTTCATGGCAATTGCCATGATGTGCTTATATTCTTCAGTAATTTCAGGGGGGAAAAAAACAAACAGAAAAAGACCCCAAGGTAAAAACAAAGAAGAAAATTGCTATTGCCACAGAAAAAGACACTGGCAGTCCCTATAGCCAGCCACTCCATGGCTTTAAGACAGATAAGAAAATGAATCCAACAGAAGTAACACTGTTATTTTAAGAGTCACGTTACTTGGATTGTTCTAACAAAGGAAACAGTGACTTCAAAATTAGCAAAACTAGTTAAAAATAGGGAATAAAACATCTTGTGAAAAGTTTCAAAGCTTTTTTTTAATTTCACCAGGTCCAATATTGAAACATTTCCCAAGAACATATGCTTGGTTTTAAGTAGAATTTTTATCCAAAGAAGTTTTCAAAATTGTCACAGAAACTTTAATCTACCAGCAGAAGAAACCCAAGAACTACAAAAAACCATGAAAGAAGACATGGGTCTTTGAGAAATAGAAATATTTGTTAACAATTCTGAAATTTATTTAGATAAAAAATCAGTACGATTTTAATCATAACAGCAAAAAAATCCTCCAAAAAATGTAGTGGGTAACATTGCAAAAAGAGAGAATTTCTCATTAAAAAAATAGTCCTTCTGATATAATGTAATTTAGTATAAAAATTGCAACTAGCTCTAACTGGAAACAGTGTTCTCACAGCTCTCTTAGTCTGTATTTTACTAACCTTTAGGTTATGGAGCAGTTCCTGCCCTCCTTCCACAACAAACCCTCAGTTACCATCACTGTGTTTTCTCATGGGAATTTCACCACAGAGGGATTGTTCAGCACCCCCTCTCCAATAGCTTGCAGTACTGAACCTGTACGAGGTGTTGTCCACCCAGGCTGCTGAACAAGCAGCAAATCAACACTGTGACCCAACTGGAGGGACCAGACACCAACAGACACCAGTCAGCAACTCAAACCCTTTCTGAGCCACTCAGCACAAGCACCAGGTGCCAAACATTTATCCTTGACACAGGATTTCTCTCACGAACCTTCTCTTGGGTCCTGTTATCCCTTGCCTTCCAGACTTTCTCAAAACCAAAAGGAACCAGCATTTATCGAACCTAAGCCAGGCTTGAACTAACCACAGCCAGGCAGTGGCCGTCACAGCTCCAAAGAGATCTCAGACAGACTTGTTGCATATTCTCTCTAACAACCACCACTCTTTTAAGACAGGTTTTCTCTCATTCTTCTCAGCACATTTTGCTGATAGGCAGAAAGTCAACTTAAAGCTTGTGTTTTGTGAAAGCCTCGCTCCTGCTATCAGGACGGACACTATTATGTAGAGTGATACCAAACACTTTGGTACTCCCACATCTCTATGATTAAGTCATTACCCAAGTGTTTTGCAGCCATGATAAAAATCTACAAATTAAAATATTAAAAAAACCCCAAACCCAAAATTAAAGGTGCGTTATCAGGCTAAAGAATTAGTGTGGCTTTCTGTTTTTAAAAGCAATGTTCAATGAATAAAATAAGTGACAATAAAACCATCACATTCACAAAATACTAGTGTTAGCCTTGGGGATATGCTTAAGGATTGGGCTGTAACCAAGGCAACCCAATCTTCTGGATAAAGTTTAAGTAGACACTTTTAAAGCCATTGCTCAAAGAAACAGTAAATCTGGCTGTAGGGCTACTTGTGACATATGGAAGGTGCCACAGCCACCGACCACAAAGCACTCATCTTGTAATAATTCAGCCTCCTGTCATCCATTTGATCAGCCGCTGGTGTTCTCCTGCAGTTGGCAGAAGGGTGACACAGAAACCATTTCATGTGTTCTGGGTAATTTGATAGAAATTCAGCTGTGCCCACATCCTACCCAGATCAAACCTGTATGATCAAGGGATAAAGAACCAGTCTGGTATGAATGGCTTATGTCACACCATGCAATGGCTTTAAGTCTGCGCTTAAACAAACCCCAGGGACTTAAATATTTTGTTAAATTAGAACCTGATCCTGGGCCCTGTCTGGCCACACAAATCATGGGATCAGGTCCTACTTGCCAACAAATGCTAGACAAAGACAACGCAGCAGAAGCAGAAACTGCAGACTTGAACAAAAATGTTTGTGCGATCTTCCAATTCTTTCTGAAAAGAACAGTTTGGACATTACCACAGCCACAGATAATGTGAATTTTTGTCATGGCTAAGAAGTCCAACTTAAGAAAAGCAATGTCTCTTTGGCAAAAAGACTCCTTCTTTGGAACAGATAAACATGATATATTATAAATATGTGATAAATATTGTGATGAAGCCATATCCCAGTGGTTCTTAATTGCAGTGCAATTGCGATAAATCCCACCAGCACTTCCTAATTAAATCTGGAAGCATCAGAGGGGAGATTTTCATATATATGTGGGTGATGAGAGCCTCTGTGATGTATATACAATATCTTTCAAATATATTTATAGCAGTTTTGGAAAACAAAACCACACAGAATAAAGAAGAGGGTTTTGGACACTCATTCCTTCCAACAGGCAGATGGCTTTGGGGTTTAGGGGTGAAAAAAACCCCATCAAAGTACCTTTGCACAAATGTGTCAGGTCTAGAAACCAGCCACAGCACCTCAAACATCAACACTGTTCAATCTTTGTCAATCAAATTTTATCCATGAAGTATTTAATGCTTGAAAAGTTTGGCTCTCACCTCCCTGCATGCCAGCCTCACTCACCACAGTGCTCTCGTAACAGAGAGGATTCAGAGCTAGATCTCCTGGCTGGCCGTATGCATTGAAATGGGCTGGAATCCCAGGCCTACATACCAGCAAATTTTTCTGGAAAGAGAAAATAGAGCTCCAGAAATCAATAGCTTGGGCTAGTCTGTGACTAGTTTAATTCCCATAATGGCTCTGGGAAACTGCAAAGAAGCTGTCTCATGCAGAGGGCAGAAGACAAGGAGCCATATGACTTGCTCCAGTCGAGCCTGTGGCAAGGCTGTAAAAGGCCCAAAGGCTCTGAACTGTGAGTCTAGGCCACATTCTGCTGGAAGGCACAGCAGCTTGTTTCCATCAATTACCCCAGTGTTATTCAGCAGAGTCTCATCAGCCACTTACTCACAAGAGTAAGGAAGATCAGAGCTATGCTTTCTGCCTGAAGAATGGCTCATTCTGCACCCAAATGCATCACATTATCACTTGTGCTTGTATCCCAGCACTGACCTCCCCTGTTTTTGTAGGGCTAGTTCAAACTAGACTTGCCCAGTATATATGAGGTTTTTTGGACTGCTGGTGGTGCAGACTGTGTGTCAAGAAGCGAGCTCAGAAGGACCTTACATGCCACGGTTCAGGGAGCGGGAGCCCAGGTGGAACCTGGTGGGAGCCAGGCTGCCAAAAAATCTGTTTACGTCTAAGGCAGTAAAATTCTTGCAGGCCAGGGTAGAAATCCAGTATAAAAAGTCAAACTGCTTTACCTATGGTGGTAAAGGAAATCTTTTGCTCAATGATGCCACCCTTCTACAAAGAAGGATTCATTTCAAGCTGTGAATTTTGGGAAACTTCCCTGACACTGGTGAAGCTTGCCAACATATAAACCATGTAAGGAATGGAGGTTTCAGACTGGTATTTCTGCATTTGAATTTACCACATACAGCTGAAGCTACTGAATATCACAGTGCTCTTCCAGAAAGGTTTGTGCTAAACTGAAAGGATGCACCATTTGCAGGAGCTGCAGTATCACATCACAATTTTTCCTTTGTTTCCTATCAGTTCAGCTCATCTAACTTTTCTTTTCAGCATTAGTGAATATAATTATTCTCTATAACAGAAGCCTGATACAAAGAGGAAAGCACCATATTCTTATTGTTTTTCAGTGGGATGCATGAAAAAATTTGTATAACTTACTCTTGAAAAGTGCCAGTTTGTCACTTACGTGGTCAATCAGCCTGCAACTGTTTCAATTCTGCTTCTTAATTTAAGTGCAAAGAAAGGTATTTTCCTTGATTACATCTGCAAATAAGATATTAATGTCAATTCAGTGATATGAAAATTACTCCCTCACTATGTAATTTGCACCTTAGTTATTATGGGTTTCATGAACAAGACTATTATAGCTGCTCAGAATGCCATGGATTTCTAATTTTTTGATTTGTTTTTAATTAACCAAACTAAAAAAAAACCCAAAAAAAACCCCCAAACCCACGATCATGTGAAAAAAAGGATTATCTGTGCCCAGGTTTTATTTACCTTGGCCTATGTATTAATTCTGGACTAAGGATGAAAATGCTGCTGCTGGCCCAGCACTCTACTACCATGAATTTCACCAGAGACAAGGTGTAAATGGCTGGGATGAAAATGGAAGAGAAAAAAATTGCCTGCTTTCTGGAATGGCATAGTGAAGGGCTTAATACCTCCTTTAGTTTTCTTAGGATAAAACTGAACATGCATTTAGGAGGATCTTTTTAGCTGTTGTTGAAACAAGATCTGATTTTTTTTATTGAAAACTACAGATCACATGTGTGAACATCAGAGAAATGTGTATCATCCCAAAGCCTGATACAATCCCTGTTACTGTTGAAGGAAAATCCTCCCATTGCAATAACAGCAGATGGAACAAGACTTTATTGCTTGAATGTCTACCCAGAGACCAGCACTGCCAATGGCCCCACCAGAATGGGCTGTATGAAAGAGAGTGGTGTAAGATTTTTTTGAGCATCGCTTTGCACTGCAGCTCTATGTAGTCATTTTTACCTTTTTTTAACCACTGGGATTTCAGAAATGTGTTTCCAGGCCCACACCCCTTAAAGATCTTCTCAATGAACATGACTGGCTTATGCCTCTGGTAAATCAAAAGCACGTGTTGTGTGTGTAGTGTGTGTGTAGTGTACAGTGTGTGCAAGCTCACATCTTTCTGTGATTGCTCATACATTGTGAATTGGAAGCATCACTACTGAATAAATTTATGCAATAGCTAAGTAGACTTTCATGAGTAAAAGAAAAAACCCTATTGAACTGGAAGGGAATGGAAACAAGAGAGGGCCTAGGAAATAACCAATCTGTGTCCCAAGGATACAAGGTCACACCTACACTCAGGTGCAGTACAGTTGCAGTTCCACTGTGTTAATGCTGGGTCTGCTCTCACACCTTCTAGGGCAGTGGAGCTACTTCTGCTGCTGACACAGATCCTATTAAAGGGAAGCTTCCCATTATTTCAATGAGAGCTGGTCAGGTTCTCAAAATAACAGGAGAAATAACTAGCTCAGCCATCTTTCACTCTCTACCTTCATGTACTTCTTAAGAAACAGGAATCAAACATAGATGCATAGTTAGGACCATGTTCAGACCTCCTACAGGCAGATAACTTAGGTGCTGTAACCCTTAACTCCATCAGCTGCAGATACAGCAACTGCTCTAACTCACTCACTGCCCTCTTGAACAGCTGTGTCTAAATTAGGTGCCTGTCATGGGCAGTCTGAACATGGCCTCTCAAACTGCCCTCTTGTTCCAAAGCCTTCCAGTTTTACTTTTTTTTTTCTTCTTTTTTTTTTTTTTTCAATAACAGAGATTCAGACCCTAGGCTGGAAAGAAATCATGCAAAGCTTGTGCAGTGTCCCCCAGTGGGCATCCTGGGGAGGGTCACAGTTGATACTCAGAGATCAGTGCTGGCCTTGGCAGTCAGAGCCTGGATCCGAGCAGAGTTGCAGGTCTTGCAAAGGATGTGCCCGTCCAGAGGGTAACAGCCCTGATTGTCCCCTTCAGACAGGAGGCCACCACAGTCCTAGGAAGTAAGTGAACAGGAAGAGCTAAGTAAATAAGAAAGAGCAAAATTAAGCAAAGAATCTATTAGTCAAAGAAACTCTCTCCTCACTCTCCACCTTGTAACAAGATCCAGCCTGAGTCAGCGCAAAACATGAAGCTGAGGTACGTGATGTCTTTTATGATTAAGCCATTTTCTGATAAGAGACAATGCTGCAGAGAGGATGGGTTCCCAAGGTCTCTGCTGAATTTAATCCAATTGAAAATAAAAGGAGATTATTCCCTTCACATTTCTGAGGAAGCAAAGGTCTTTAGCATTGGAGAAACATCAAACTGAAGCACATATTTATTAATTCAAAAAAGGATAAAAAAGAAGCATCATTGGGAAAAAGTTTGGTACCAATATATGACTATAGGCAATCTCCTTTGGGAGAGTTAATGCCACAAAGTTACAGCCTCCATTCCAGGGGTGGCAGCTAAGCAAAGTCCCTGCCTGTCTCCCCTCACCAGAACTGCCACCTGTGTTTGTACTACAATTGGCCAAAAAGGTTGTGGCTAAAAGGAGGATGTCAGACAGGCACATGGAAACCCCACTCTACAAGGCCCCCAAAACTGCTCCAGAGATCTCAGCCCCTAAACTTACACTTGGCCAAGTATAGCTGCTAGGAAACTTGGGAATCATCCGGCACTGTGTGATTAAGCAATCGCTTGGCCCAGGACTGCTGTTGGACCCATGTGTGTGAAAGCCTGGGTATCTCAGCAGCCAGCATGGGGACATGCTGTATGATGAATTAGGGTCTACAAAATTTCATGCAGGAATGCCCCAGCATCTTAAAAAATAATGGTCATAAGTAATGGGCTGATATGTACCCTGAAAGCCAAGGTCAGATTGAGAATTGAACCAGATGCCTCAAGTTTCAGCCTAGACCTTTAAACCTCAGTCCATCCTTCTTCCAATTAAGGTTATTAAAACCTGCAACTGCAATAAGAAATATATTTGGTCTCATTTTCTTACCCTGCCATCTGGCTGATGTATTATCCAACAGTAGCAATGAAGAATTCTTGAAGGTTCCCTAACACAGCTGCTCCCACATGCTAATTGCTTTAAGGTGATTTTTATTCTCTGTCTTCAGATTCTTTCCATCAAAATTACATGAAGTGTGTAATGAAACTGAACAGGAAAAGTAGCACAAAAAGCATTGCACAAAGCAAGAATGATCATGTTTATGTGTCCATTAAAATTCTTCAACCCAGAGCCATATGCTGAGTTTCCTGTACAATCATGCTCAAATCCTAACATGCATTAGCTTTCATTTTAAGAACATAAAGATGAGCTACGTTTGTGTCCAGGCTATAATTTATGAAGTTCTCAAGTATTAAGCCCTAATTGCCTGAGTCACATTCTTTTGCTCTCCTAATGAACCTTTTATAAACAAGGGACCTGATTTTCCTCTCATTTGCACTGATATAAACGAGGAAAAATTCCTTGCTTGCTGAAGTCAGTGAAGTAATTTGATTGTAGAGCCAGTGTTACAATAGTGTATTCCTGTCATGTGAGCAACATGAGGAGGTGATGAAGTTAAGCCAACCTTTGCTTTCTGTCCCTGCCGTGAGCAGAATACCAACCTCGCACCGGTAGCACTGGACATGGAAGTCACGATCCAGGGCAACAATGCGTACAGTCTCCTCTTGTCCTGGGGCCGGCATGATGGGCTCCTTACACACAGAACACCTCGGGGCAAATTTCCTGAGGAAGGAAGAGACAGTTCCAGTCATCCTCAAACCTGGAGCAAAAGGTTTTGTTAACTGGACCAGCCAGCCAGCAATGTGTACATTTGTACCAACACACACACACCTATGTGCACACACAACACAGGCTGGAGTTCTGCACAGCTCCCTCCTTGGAAAAAAAACAGGCAGGAGCACTTTAGTCTTACAAGGCAATTTCAGGCTTGTAGGATATTAAAGAGCATTTATTAGGAGAGGACTTAAAGAATTTCTGACAGGCAGCAAAACAACTAAAGCGCCTGTTGAATGACCATCAATTGTGGCACCTACACACTGCCACAGCCCTCAGCCTCTAAGAAAATCCATGCAAGTCCCAAGGTTAGAAAGATGACCAGGATCTGCTTCAAGAGCATCTCTTGAAAACAAAAATCAAACTATTAAAATTTGGAGGCTGGAACAAATACCTTAAAAGTCTGAAAAGAAATGGTAAAAAGAATTGCCTTGCACTAACACTAATTTGTTGAGGTTTATGCCATCCACTTTAAACTTCCAAGCCATCTTACCCACATACGCACACAGAAGCACATTTCTGGCTATGCTCACTCTCAGACAAGAAGCATCAGGGCAATTCTGACTTGCTGCATTTTCTAGCTAAAACCAACTCAGTTATCCACCAACAGGGTGTTGTCCAGGCTTAAAAGGGAACAGGTCTGGGTGCAGAGACCCCAGTGCTCTCTCTTCCAGTCAGCCCGAGTTCCAAATGTATAGTGACAATAACTCACTGCATGAAATGACTGACTTGAATCAGGGTCAGCTCAGGGATCAAGCGAAGCACAGGCTTCTTTCTTCCCCCTTCTATTGCCCACCATATGCCGTTCTGGATAATTCACCCATGTTCTGTATTACCTCTGGTTTTGCTCCCCCCAGGTCCCATGAGAAGTGGCCATCTCTGCTTCTAGGTTTGGGAACACTTAGCCTGTGGTGAATCATTATTTGCTGTTTTGGTTCAAAACCTGGTACCAGTTTCCTGGCTGCAAATTTTGCCAGCAGAAAAGGAAACTTACACCCACAGAATCTGCTGCCATGTAATGAGAGCCAGGGTCAGGAGCTGTGGAGTGACAGAGAGCAAAGCTTATGGCAAACATCAGAACACAAGGAGATCAAAGGCCCTTCTCTTCTGAAATGCCTAGTAAGGATTGACTCTGCCACCCAGCCTGTCAAATGAACGACCTCAGAATTAACTATCTTAGAAAAGAAAAGAAAATCCATCTGTACTAGGAATAAAGAAAAATATTAATTTCACTGGCAGTAGATGAAAGATGCCTGCAAAGCTGTGATCTAATGAAAGAATGAATTAAACAGTGGCTATAACGAGCGCTCTGAAAAATAACTTAAATGGATTATGATATGACCGGAGCTGTGATCGCAATTAATTATGTGCTGCTTCACGCAGGCCCTTCCTTGTGCCATTTAGCTCAAATGTGGTACTTAAAAAATACTTCAACATTTCTTTGTCCAGGCTACTGTGAGTAATTCATTACGAGACAAATATTATCTCCCAGGATCCTGAGATCATTCCTGCAGATTTCAGGGGATGTGGATCTGCTACTGTGGGGCCTGAGCTCAGGGGGTAGCATCAGCAACAGTTTTGTTATCAAGAGGATGTAGATGTAGAACACTCAACCTCCAGATCAGGAGGACATGTCATCCCTAATCAATTAAAATCCATTAATCGGCTGGCCAAAGCACTGCAAAATGTGTGGTTGGTCAAAGACATTCCGAGTGTCACACTGGGTCTCGTGCTATTTCCATTATCTTCCCCTCAGTCCTTCACTCAACAATTTTTTTGTCCTTCCTTGGATTGACAGCCTCCCACTTCACACTCTCAGAGCCCCAAGGTCCATTTGCAGTCACTGCCAAAAGACTTCAATGTGGGACATCAGCTCTCTTTCTCCTGAAAGCATGTGAGCCCTTGGCCTGTGGGGCTTTGAGAAGGGGCACTCTCCACATTGTTAAGGGGGTGTTGAGGGAAACCCTTCAGGTGCCTGAGTGGTGCATAAAACTCCTGTTGGGCCTGTGCTCAGGACCGCATTTTACCTTACACACAACTGGTGGCACAGAAAGGCAAGGCAATACAGCAGCTGCCAATTAACCCAGCCTAGCTGAGCTACAGGGAACATCCTCCTGCTGGATTCTCACATGCCAGTTAATTGTGGCTGCTTCCCTTTCTGTCAAGTCAGCCAGCTTCTTTGAGCTTTCAGACCCACACACTGATGTCATGAGGCTCTAATTAAGTCTACCCCCTTAGAAATTAAGAGGTAAATGGTTGAGATGTAAACTCACATTTGTCAGTATTGATTTCATCTTTTAATTGAGGGGTGTAATGTATCTGTCTTTTCCATACAGGGCAAACATTTGTGCTCTGATTATATCTACCTGTCTTCTCCAGATTAGTTGTGATGATGGGGGTGGTAGCGTGTCAGTGACAGGAATTACTTGGAACTGTACCTTTCAACTTACTTTAAATAGCAGTTTCACTATAAATTATTACCAGGCCTGTATTTTTAGCAGCTTTAAAAAGCTAATTAGCAACTAGAAACAAAAGGAGCTGTGAGCAGCCTGTGGCCACTGAGATCCCTCTAGCAGGTAAGTAAACACCTGCAGAGTGCAGGAGGACAGGACCTTTCTTAATTGCTCAGTGGAAGAAGCAGGGAGGTGGTGATGTGAAAGTGCAGGTAGAGGCAGTGAGGAGAAACGAGCACATGCTAAGTGCAGTGAAAGGCAAGGGGAAGGCAGAGCACTTAAAACAGAGGTTATCCCTCAATTCAGCTCTAAGCAAAACAGAGATCAAGCAGAATCATCCTCTAACCAATTAACCTTGTATGCCATGGTATGCTTGCTTGGAGCAAAGCTCTCCCTACTATTTAAGAGCCTTGGGAGGAAGTGGCATAGGGTTCAGAACTTCCTGAAAGCTCAGTTGGAAAAAGGATAATTTTTAGGGGGAAAAGACAAAGACAACAAGCAAAGCACTGACAGCAGCTTAGGCCTTACTTATGGAAATCCTCGATGCAGTGGATGTTGCCACCAGCATCCACAGTGAAGGGAATCCCATCCAGGCTGCGATGGCACATCACACAGGTGAAGCAGTGGGGATGGTAGGCCTTCCCAGTGGCTCGGAGGATCCTTTCCATGATGGGCTTTGCACAGACACTGCATTGCTCCAGTGTATTCTGCAAAGAAAACACAACAGATGTGAGCGCCATCTCAGCAGGACAGTTACAAAGGTCAGCTGGGTTGGAGGCTGCTGCTGGTCTGCTTGGAAGCTTTAGGTACCTTCTTTTCATTTCTTCTAGATAAAGTGCAGTACAGTCAACAGTTATCAAAGAGTATGATAACAGCACAGGGCCTGGGTCAAGCCTTTAGAATAGTGTGAGAACACAAACCAGAGCCTTGTCTCAGCAGCTCTGACAAATGATCAGAGATGGCTCATCTGGTGGGTTATCTGAAACACAGCAGCTTCTGTAGCCAGGAGCACGTGAAGGAGTTGTGCAGTCAACACTCCTGGGTTTTTGCCTCTGGACTGCCCAGTCTGAGCAAGCTTTTGCAGTGCAGGTCATTAGAGACAAGTTCCACAGAGGGCAGTGCTAAACTGAAGAGCAAATTCCTGGGGCTACACAGAGACCCCCTAATTATTTTGCCAATGCAGATCCCATAAAAGTATCTTTATCTGCCTTGTATGAAAATCTTGATCTCCCTCTCTCTCACCACAGAGAATAATGCTAAGTCTGGGGAGAGAAAAAGCAGTGGATGCAAGGAAAGCATCTGCAAGGACAGGAGTTCAGGATGACTTAAATGGTTCGTTTATCTCTAGCCCATGATGTTTGAGATAATGACTGTGAAATGCCACCTCTAAGGCCATGATCCTTGCTGCACAGGTTTTACATACGAGCCTGCTCCTAAAGTGCTGGAGCCAAAAAAATTCCCACTTTTCAAGTGGGGTCCATTGAATGATTCATCTCATTTCAACCCTCACTTACCCTTGCAGTTAATTATAGAAATGCCAAGATAATTTTGTTTCAGATGGTTGTCTGTGAGCCACACCAGCCCTTCTGACACCAACTGGGTAACTTACCATTTCAAAGCAAGCACTTTAAAAGACACAAGGCATGAATGGAGGCTGAAAATCACATAGATGCAAACAATAAATCTGTGGCAATGATTTGGGTAATTTCACTGGACTTTAGAAAAGCAAACTTCACCTACTATTCTCGCTCAATGCACCCGAAGTTATCAAGTAATATTATCAACCAACGTTTGCATCTTGGGTGAGGTAAAAAAATCTATCATAAAACTATTATAATTTAAATAGACAGAAATAAGGAGGTGGGGGAAAAAAGGGAAAAATCTAACAGAACAGAAATATAGAAAGCTGCTGAAAGGCAGATCTTGTTGACAAACACAAGAAGGCTAAACACTGCTTCCTCAGGCAACAAAATTCCCAGGGAAAGTAGTGCTTTGACTGACTCCATTGTTACTGCTTCTTTGAGCCAGTATTCTCAGGGGCAAGATCCAGTCCTTACATGTGCAGCCAAAATGTATTGTAAGGAGATGAATCACTCAGGAACTCAGAAGGTTCTACACTCACACATTTGCTCTTAGACATTATCTCTGGGCTGCATGTCACTGGTAAGCTACAAGCACAGAAATACATGAGCTCCTATCAGAAGATCAGGAGGATTGTTTTTGGAAAGGTCGATATGAAAAGTCCTGAATTTCAACCCATATGAGAACTGCCTCGTGCATTTGTAAGAAGAGCACAGCCAGACTAGCATTGAATTCAGGCTGCGTTTTGCTTTATACCTTGTAATAATGGGCAGGAAAGAATGACTGCTGGCCTTTCTGTCTGGTTGCTGTCACCATCATCATCATTATAATGGTGGCTGGTATGCCAGAAAAAGCAAGGTCAATAATTTTCTCCATGGAGAAATAACCTGGCAGATTTACCACTTCGCTTTGCATAAGCAGATCACATCATCTCAGCCCGCATCCATGTGGTTCTCTGCGTTTTTCTGCCAAGGAAGGAAGGCAGGATACCTGCGGATACTGATGGAAGATTGTGCCATTCGTAAGGCATTTGCCATGAAACTTTCTGAACACACGCAGGTACAGAGCATTTGCCTCACCAAGTCATTGCTTGCTTCATTTCCAACAGTTGCCAACAACAGAGGCCAAAGTATGAGAACAGGGTAAGCAAAACAGCAATTCCTTGGGATTTGCTTCCAGCCTCCACTGATTACTGGTTTAGGGACTTCCTGAGTCAGAGCTTGGCTTCCCCATACTTTGCCTCAACTGGATACTTTCTCCCATGAACTTTCCCGATTGATTTTTGAATTCTGATAAACACTGGTCCCCCACAACATGACTGGGAATTCCGTGGTGGGGACTGATCTGTTCAGCAGTTCTCCATGTCTGCTACTGTCAGTTCTGTGACTGGAGCAGGCACCTGCAGCAGCACTGAACAGCATGGCCTGGAACTGCTCTCACCCTGCTGGATCATACCTTCTGAAAACACACATCTTCTGCTCCCAAATCTCAGCTCAGTCACAGTTTGACATTCTCACAGCTAAGGAAGACAAGCATTATAAAATAACCAACTCCTGATTAAGCCTTCTATACGACCTGAAAATCAGACCTGAGAAATTTATTCTTTTCATCCTTCCATGTCTGTACCAGTAAGGAAAAACAAAGTCATTAGTTTCAGACTCCAGTTCACTCCCTGCCTGGGAGTGTATTTGCTTAAGCCTCTCTTCTTGCTAGAACCCTGGCTCAGACCCTTCTCTTCAAGGTGTTACCAGATGATGCCAAAGGGAAAGCTTCCTTGATTCACCCCCATTTGACATCAGGTTGCTGTAAGGCAGGATTTAGCCTGTGAAGCTACCAGGGTTTTCTTTGATTCTCTAATCAGGTTATCCCACATGCCTAAGTGCTGCCCCAGCAGTTAACAACCTGCACAAAGGTATTTCTGCACATTATGGGAACAGCATCCCTGCAGAATTTTAAGTTTGGCTTCTTGATTTTGCTCTCTTTCACAGTTAAGCTAACTGTCCTAGCACCTCCTGGAGCTTTTAGACCTTCAAAAAGCCAAACAAAATGAAGAAAAATGCCTAACAGCTCTATTTTTGTTCTTTTCTCCCCAGCTCTTATTGCAAACTCTCTCTGTAATCAACAGGTAAAGATGAATGCATCTGATGAGCTACACTGAGAGCTAAGGCAAGGCACAAAGAAGAAAGGTGAGAAACAGCTAGGAAACATCAGACCTAGGGGTTGTGGTCACATTCATGTTATAAGACTATGGACCACAAATCTAGTGTGGGCTGAGGGTAAAGTTTACCATTCTTTTCCCGTATTTTTGGCCAAGAGGCAGGGAGTGCCCTTGTGTCTCCAAATACGACTAATTTTTTGGGGGAGTTTGAAAAGCATAGGGAAGGAACCATCCATTTCTAAATGGAAGGTTGGCACAATGTTAAAGGCTGAGTCTGGGTCCATGTCTCTTGAGGGCAGAACTATTTATCCATGGCAAAGAAAAAGAATCTCACATGGGGAGAATAATACACCCCAAATACCAACAAGAAAAATAACCCCAAGCAAATATACACTAAAACACAAAGAACTGAAATGACTAGGACATCATGCATCATCCTGCAAGTTAAAACTAAGACACTTAAACATGTATAGCTCAATCAGTAGCAAAGTGGGAACAAGTTGCTTGGGAACAAGCATCTAGCAAGTGGTGGTGAGTTGTTTGACTGCCCTAGAGCAATACTTGTCCCTTCAGAAACCACAGAAAGCCAAAGGGAGTTGCTCTGCAGATGTTAGGTTTAAACATGGGACACAAAGTAGAAACTCTGACTGCTGGGAAAGACTTCTGGGTTGCAAGAGCCATGGAAGACTGGAGCTGGGGAGTGTTTGAGTCCTTTCCTGAAAACTTCACGTCCCAGACGGCAAGGTGGCAGAGGGCTTTGGGGAGCAGAGGTGCAGTGACAGCCTGTGGGCTGCAGCTCATCCCACTGCCCTAATGCTGCAGATTATAGCCTCTCCTAACCAAACTTCAGGGGACAGCAGTAACTCACAATATCATGCCAGCACAAGGACTCTCCCACAATGACCCAGCCATGAGTGCAGAAGAAAAGCCACACAGATTAGTCATTGCTTCTTCTGCATTGGCAATTCATCCCAAGCTCTAATGAACATAAATAATGTCTCCTGCACTCTGAACAGCAGACCGAGGAGAGCTCACGCACAGGGACATGAGCATGGTACTGCTTATTTTGCTGGGAGAGGGGAGGAAGTTGCTGGAATAAATTACACTGGCAACTCATGCACAGGGACACGAACTCACTTTCTGTGAGCACTGCAGAAGAAACATTTTTCGAAGTGACTGAGCAGAGGAGATGGTTTTAAGCTGCACGAATGAAATGTGACTGTTGTGCTAAAAACAGGCACATGGTCAAATACTATAGTTGAACTGTAACTTAGTAAAGTGTGGTAAGTGACTTGCTTTAAATCTTGTGACTCCGTCCTTCATTTCCTCAGACAGTGAGGAGAGCAGAGCAGCAGACATTTTCCCCTTTGTGGGATATTTTTTGAGGCTTGAAAATGTTTCCATGCTTAAGCAAAGACAGAACACTTTAATCTCAAGAAGTCTGGTGAATTTATAAACCTCAAATTAGATCAGGTCAATTGAAAAACTGCACTTCAAAACAATTGCAAATGTTTTCATTTAGGTTTTGGGTCTGAAAATATATAGTTGTATTATAAATTAAATATAAACCAGACAGTGGTAAAGGGGTTCAGTGTCAAGATGTAATTTCAACACTTTCAAACACTTTTTTGGCATTATTTCTAGAAAAGGAAAATCCAAGACCTGATTTCCACCCAAGGCTTCCCAGCTGCTATCTCCACAGATGGGTTAAATCTTGGCAAACATAATATTTAAGCCACTAACACCCAGCATGAAATTTCTTCCTGCATGTCTGAGGAGAGAACTTGGGCACTTCTCACTTCACCTGACCAGCTGGACACATTATTAGCAGAGGGTAACACTCCCCTTCTTGCTATTCTGAGGGGTACTTTCAGCAAGGGAGAGCACTGCAGAAGCACCTTGGCTGGTGCTCTAACCTTCAGACCATGCTGCCATAGCCACATCAGTGTGTTGGGGCAAGAGATGTGACCCCTGACAGCCCAAAGTGTCAAGCCCCCTAATTCAGACACAGTGGGGAGAAATGAGGCTGTTCTTTAGATGGCATAGCTTGATCTGCTGGGAGATGGAAAGGAAGACACTGGAATAAATTACACTGGCAACCCTGCAACGTTACCAGCATGCTGGTAATGGATCTGAGCTGTGCTCACAGCTACCACTTGCACAGTGCAGACTCAGGCCCTGGAGGTTACTGTATTCAGTGGCTTTCAAATCGTTCTTCCATTCGGCTCAGTTTTTAGTGGCTTTCCCAGCACAGTAGCAATACCACGGCTGGCAGGCTTTTCCTCTGCTGGAATTTGCTTTTCTTGTCAGGAAAACTCAATTCAGCTTTGTAGTTTTGGACTCAGAGCAGCTGGAGGTGAATCTGGCAGAAAGTCCTCTCGGCATACAGGATGAAGGAGTCCCTTCCCCTCACCCTGTAACTATTAGAGAAAGGCTAGATGTATATTCATGGCTTCTGTGAGTAGCAAAGATAACAGTGGCATGCAACTGAGTCCATAAATGTGCAATAACAGAAAGGCCACGATGAAAATGGAACAATGCTTGGGAAATGCTTTTCAAATGATATGCAGATGTCAAAATATGCTCTACAGTGAGAGAAGGAAGGAGCTCCAGCTTTCTTATCAAGTGAAGGCTGAGGGATGGCTTTGCCAATGTCTGAGCACACCAAAGGGTGGAGAGGAAACACAGAGAAGGCTGCTGGGTCTGGCAGGCACACAAGCTGGCCATACTGCTTGCAGAAAGAATTATATTTTTAATGTTGTAATTAATGTTTGGAGCAGCACAGGCAGGGACTGGGTGACTTTTCTGATGCACAGTGGCAGTTTAGACAAGGCCTGCATCCCTTTCTAGCACCACTGAGCTGAGAGTGATGAAGGAATATCAGGGTTAAACAATCTGCTCTGCATTATGCTCAGTGTCCAACCACAGCCACATTGATTCCTTCCAGCTAAAAATCCACAAGAAGCCCCGTGTTGGAAATTACTTCACTACTTTCTGGCACTTAAAGCTACTCATCTTCTGTCCATTCCTTGCTCTGACAACAGACATCTTTGTCCCTTTAAAACAGCAGTGCCTATGAATGTAAGAAATGACGGAATTGTCCTCTAAACTGGTAGGCTGGAAGATGAAATGCCTGGACTTCTGGCTTTTAAACCAAGTAGCTGCCATAGGCAAAGCATTCCCATGCTCTGGGCCTCAGTTGGCCTATAAATAAAATGGCTGTAGAAGTTACATATTCCAGTGAGAAACTGGATATTGTTAGGTTTGATAAATACTCGTGAAGCAGTCTGGGTGCCTAAATGGTTACTAAATGGAAACAATGTATTATTAACAGAAAAAATTAAATTATTTTTATATGTAGTGACTTGCACACATCTCAAAAGTCAATTTCGGGTGGTACAGTACCAGAGAACAGAACCTGAGCTGTTACTCAGAATACTCCAATGTGGCTACAGCCATTTGCAAGAGTAAAGTAGTTTAATACCAGGGAAATGCTTCTAACTTACAGTTGACTTTAAAATAGCACAGAGAATAAAAAAGTCTATGCATATGAAATTTTTTCAGCAACAATAATTATAGCAGCATGGAATACTACAGTAAGGCAAACAGTTGAAAGCATCCTTAGCAATTGCTATGTAAAAGGACATTGTTAAATATCTTTGTAATCAGCTCCGGTTCCTTCAGTAATTTTCTAGTGAAGCTGCATTTCCAAACCTCCTCACATCTTGTCTATTGCCACCAGAAAATTGAAGCAGCACATTGTTCATGTTGGTGAGCAGAGCTCACTCTTGCTGTTAGCACTGCCACCACGCCACACCCCAGGTACGACCACCGGGTACAACCATGTGAAATCAGTCACTCCACACCAGGACTGCAGCTGGCCCAGAAAACATACAACCAAGAAGCTGGGGCAGGCTTTTGGAGCACAGGAGACGAGCCTGACTTGGCAGGGAGGGATGATCTGATAAGACAGTTTCCATCTCTGAATCCTTCAGTCCAAGGAGATCCTAAGTGCCCGACCAGACCTTCATTCCAAGACATTGCATAATACAACGCCTGGCGCAAGATGCTGATTTTCAAAGATTTCTAATTTGAAGGAAATCCCTCAAAATCCCTCCCAGAATGTCAGAGGTAAACAGTTTGTTCAAGGCTTCTGCAGCTGAGGCGAACTGGCACAGAGCTACCGTGGAAATCCCTGGGCTGCGTCGCACAGCAGCAGCCATGCCTCAGCAGATTAGTATTGCTTCACACCACTGCGGCCTCTACCTAGGGAGAAATCAGCCCATGGCTTTGCCCAACACAGAAAGATGTGTTTGAGGATTTGTTAGGACTCCTTTTCCACTGAAGTAAACCTTGGTATCTTTAAAAACTGTGATATTCTATTAGCTTTGCTCCTGAGGGATGGGGGGAATACACTGCTGGTTTTGATAGCTTGTGCTTTTATCTATTATTAACACCCACACATCAGGTGAGAGCACCTACAGACCAGACATAACTCAGGGCTCTACGGAACAAAGTGCTCGGAGGGATAAAGCAAAGCTGTTGGTTATTCCCAAGCACCTCCAGTCTTTGTGCTATTGATGTACCTCTGCTTGCCTTGCGTGTTCTCACCACCAATTTCCTCAAAACACGATATGCCTGACCTTGCATGCCACCCTGAGAGTTTTGCCTAAATAAAGGTTCTGTCCTGTTGTGATTACTTTCTGCACAGGCAGCAGAATTACATGCAGCTGTGAGATGTGGCAAACAGAGAGCAGATACACTCTCCTCCTTGTTTAGATACAATTGTGGACAACACAGAGATTTCAAGCTTAATTAGCAACACCAAGGAAGCTGTTAGAGAGGCATTTCAAACCGCTTGCAGTTTAAGCTGATTAGAACTTCGTGAAAACAAAACAAAATTGTGTAGCAAATTGTTAGGCTAAAATTCAAGTCAAACTGAACCGCATCAAAGGAAATAAAGAAGTGACTATTGGCAAGAAGTGGGTTTTTTTCCTTTTCTTTTCTTCTGGTGGGGAATTTAATTTCATAGCCTTTAATAAACCCAACGTTCCAATCCAAGCTTGCCACTCTGGCAAGAAGCTTAACCAAAATAACATTGGAACTCAGAGCTGGCAGTCCTAGGAGACTATAAATTGGTCAAATCCGGGCACAATACAAGAAAAAAATTGAAAATTCCATTCAATTTTCCTGTTTTAGAATTTTGATGTAACTGACCATTGACATGGAAATGTTATCTTGACCTTAACTGCTAAAGCTGACTTGCGGAGGAAAAAATGACTGAGACTCTGACATCTCAGTGGTTATTTATAGTTCCCCTCACTCTCCTCTTTCTTGGTATTTTTACATTTGAAATGAGTTCTTGCCTGCCATGTGTTTCCTGAAGGACTGTTCGAGCAATGCAAGAACTTGTGACATAAAAGCCATCAAGAAAATGGAACTTCGTTGATTAAAATGGAAAACAAATTTTAGTTGGAAACTCTCATCAGTAAATTAGCATCCAGCAAAGCTAGGCTTGCTTTGGTTACAGATTGAACACTACTAGCCTTTTAACTACAACCTGTTTAAAACGGGCTTTTTCTGCTTTCTGTGCTCTCCAAGAGAGACTTCCTGGAGAAACTAAAAAAAAGGGGAAAGACAGGGCTACTGCTAGAGAGTCTGGGTTCTTCTAGAGTTTGTAAGAAAAAGACAATGCTTCCTCTTCACTCCTTGAGAATAAAAACCCCTCATCTCTCTAAGCCACAAGGAAAGGCACACAATCTATTTTCCTCTGTTTATTTCAAGTCACAGATAAGGGCATCTCTAAGTCACTTCTAATAGCTACTAAATAAATTAAATATTTCAGCTGGATATCGGTTTAACAGCTCCCCCTTCTACTTTAATTGCTCAAACAAAGAGAATGCAAAGCAACTCCTGGATATCTCATATAAATCACAAGAGAAATTAATTTCTTCTAGTGGCAGAGGCAGAGCACTGGAAACTAAGGGTGCTTGGCTTCTGTCCTTGGTTCACCAGTGACTCAGAGAATAATTTCATTATTTTCCTCCTCTGCTCTTCATATTATCTATGGAGTGGGTTTAGTCAGCTGTTAGGAGGTCTATGATGCTCTGACAGAAGTCACATCTCTATTGCAAACACCAAAGTTGGCACCTGGAGCTACCAAGAAATAAACACCTCCCCAGACTGAAACAAAATGAAAACCCAAGCAAGAAGGTAATGAGATTTTGCACAGAATTTCATGGAGCTTTCACTGAAACACCTTTTGAGTGCAAGATAACGTTTTTTTCAGTGTATACGTGCAAGTTGTGAAATACAGGTCATTGCAGCAGTTCAGCATAAAAAAAGCTGCTTTTAATAGATAACGTAATCCAGCACAAAGCTTGGAAAAAACTCCCCCAAAACTCTCACAGCACTTGGATGCTACTGCTACCCGAACTGACAGTGAGAATACGATTTGCCCAAATCCATGATATTTTTCCTAAAGAGTTGCCAAGTGCATTTATGCCCCTGATGTGAGGAGAACGTCTTGGAGCCTTTGGGGCAATGGGAGACTTATCCGTGCCTGAAATATGAGGGCTGAAAACATTGTGGGTGCTCTGAGGTCTTTCCAAAGGGAGAGGAAGAAGGAGTTTCTTCTTTCTTGAAGAAAGCCTCCTGAGTGAAATGTCTATTTTTAAAGACTCTGAAAGAATACAGGAAACCCACAGACAATCAGCATCGGCCACTGTCAAGAATAACAGAAAACAAAATTTAGTGAGTCAATGTAAGGGAAGAACTGTACTATACTCTTTCCCCTCTACATCAAGACTAGAAATTTCATTTTTGAGGGGGGCCAGGATTTCTTCAGAGGTTTCAATTGAATTATTCCCTGGAGCGACACCCGTTCTTCTATCTGGAGTCAGACTCTAACTGGAAATAAATCCAGGCTGCTGACTAAGTCCAGGGTCAAATATGTCACCTGCCGGGTACTGGGATTATTTTTAGATGCAATGACATCCCTATTCTTTTCATTCAGATGACCTGGATGTTTGATTCGGTTCCTGGTCTGGGAAAGCAAGTTTGAGCCACCTGCTGAGATAAGAGTGACAAAGAAGGAAGGCATTCAAAACCAGAAAATTGAGACAGCTATGTCAGAAGAACCCAGACAAGGTATGGCACAGAAATGAGAACTTCCCAAAGAGGTCAAGCGAGATGTGAGAAAAGCAAAAGCTGGAGACTGAGGTTCGACCCTGGGAACTTGTCCATCACCTTCCTTCCTCCACTGTGAGATAACCTCATCCACAGAGATAGAGAAGATGATTTACATCAGTCCCTCTGCACCTCTTGCCCACCCCTGAGGGTGCTTCCACTGGAACTCAGCTTGCTGTACAGTTGGGAGAGAAAGGATGGCACATTATTCCTTCTAACCTTACCAAGAGATACCCATACTATAGATCAGATCCTTCCTGGAATAAGTGAAAAGTAAACAAGGAGCTTTGGGCTACTCCACTGTTCAAGACACTGCTGTGGGAAGTTGGGCAGAAGAGTCCTTGCAACACAATTGTCTGCTCAGTTGATCCAACCTCTTGGCACTGTTCCTTTGCTCTCAATCTAGAAAAATTAAGGCTCCCTGGAAAAAAAAAAAAGTTTTTCCTATTTTGTACAGACAACATGGAGGCTTGGATACAGAGATCTTAGATGGCTAAACCATTGGAATGCAAATAAGCTCAAGAGTTGCATCAAGAGCAGACAGGCATATCTGAGTAGGTGGTAATTCTCTGGTGTCTGCAGGGTTAGTCAAGGATGTTCAGAGCAGGAAATATGCACTCTAAAGTAATTTCTTTCCCTTTCATTACCATGAGAAATTTTGGATTAATTTGGAATATGAAGGACACTGGTCTGAGCTGTCAGAAAGGTTTATGTCAGAGCAGAGCAGACCAAAAATCAAGCTGACAGTTGGCATTTCTTTACCAGGTCTTTTACATCACTTGAGCAGGCTGCCCTGGATGTTATTTCAAGTTGAAAAGCACAGCAACTGAACACTGTGCTAGTCAATTGTCAGTCCCTAGTATTTACTAACCAGATTACCTCCGAGTCTGTGAAAGCCCACCAAAGGCTTTCAGCCAAGGATCACATTTAAAAAAAGAAACAGCAGTTGAGAAAAAAAACCCAGCAAAACCCAAAGCGAATGGAGCTGCTGAAAAGAATAGATTCACTGGGAACACACATCAGCACCACAACCTGCAGTGTCTTGTGCCAGCACTTAAGAATCAACAAGCGAAGCAGAGCAGCAATGGCAGGAGAAACCAACTTGTCCAACCTCACTGTTTTCCTAGTGACACAGTTACATAAGAAATATGCATTAATATAAACACATGGAATGTATAATAGATGTTATATAACATGTCCATTCTCCCATCGATAGCATCCTCTCAGTGTATGGGCTCTCAGGCTGAAATCACTGTGATTATGGAATATAGAGGAAAAACAACATTATTGTAGGATCATTCTGATTTGTAACTGTTCCATTCCATTATGGGGATTTTCTTTCCATAACAGTGGAAAAGACCATGGTCCAGTGCTTCTCACAGTACTTTAAAAGGTCTGAGATCACCTGCATCGATGGATGTTTCCCAATGTAATTGCTGAATTGCTCATTTCCATCCTAATACAACTTCCAACTTTCCTTTCTGAGGACCAGAAAGAAGTTGCCATTTCCCCAGCAAGAACATCTGAACACCCAAAGTAATCTGACCCTCATGTTTTGCCAAGCAGCACATGCAAAGTAACACCGGACAACATCTTTCCATACACAGCTTCTGATTTAATGGACCTATGAGGAACAACAGAGGGAAGGGCCACTCCTCATCAGGCTGTAACTATGGACCAGAGCCAGGTGATAATGGACAAGACAGCCTGGTATTAGCACGTGGCTCGTGTACCTGAGTGATGCAGCTAATGCAGGCCACAAGGACAAGTGCTGATGCCTCCTAATGGAAGGATCACATTTGGTTGCTGCACTGGTGGTGCAAAGTGGTCACTCCCCACATGCACTGCCACACCAGCTTCCAAAGAGATGAGGAACAAGGACAGAGGGACAGGGAGTGGCAGTGAAGAGTGGGGAACAAAGAAGTTATCTAGGGCTTTCTGAATCATCCTCTTTCTCAAAGTTTGCTGCTGGGGCAGCATAGTCCAGCTCTGCCCCACCTGCAAGTTTTCCTATGGAAAAGTTACTGTTGGCTCCTTCACATGCAGCATGAGTCCAGCAAGCATTGTCCTGCCAGTTCTGCAAGGGCAGCTAAGGAGTCTTGCTGGAAATCTGGCCCTGGAGAGAAACAGCAGTGGAAAGCAGCCATTTCAGAAGCACATTATTAAGCCATCAGACCAGTAGCTACAGGATCCCCATGGAAAAGTTGATCCAGGCACTTTGTATAATTACTTGAGCCCTCCCAGTCATTTATTCCCCTTTGTGGTTGGCAGGGAAAGTCAATATCTTCTGGAGCTGCAAAGTCATTGGGCTTTTTAAGAAGCCAGGTTTGTAGGTGAAGACATTTCCCTTTGCAAAACCTTTGCTGGAGCACACACTGCTCAGCAGCAATCCAGGCTAATGCAGCGAGTTCAAATGAGCATGGCACACAGGCAAATCTAAACTTTCCATTTGCTTTACCTACATATGTTTTAAAACTCACATTTTTAGATGAGGAGGCATAAAAATAGCTTAATTGTACATATTGCCTCCAGTACTGATGGACTCCACCTGTGGGAAGGAACTGGAGTTTAAGTTTTATTAAAGTTTCACATGTTTCCAGGAGGTTGCTAATTATCCTGCATGTTTTATACAGTATTTCTGGCTCCAGGGTCTTTCTGCGCTTTTCTGAAAGAAACCCAACGCAAAAATATTTGAGCCAAGATCTGGAATGTGTGACTGAAAATGAGGCACTTGCTCCAGGGTTCATCTAACCCCACGTATCCTAGTTCTTACCAGGCTTTGGAAAGTGCTTTGAGATCTGCTGGTAAGAAAATACTACCTGGATACCAAAGTCTTGTCTTTGCCATTTAGTTCTCCTGCTTCCATGCACTTCAAACTTCACTGTTTGCCTGGCATTCCTGTGACTACAGCTGGGTGTAGAATTGATCTGTTCAGGGCCTAATGTAAGAATTAATTCACTTTGGGTACAATCCTCCTTTTAATGACCAAACACTTAACAGTCACACACTGCAAAGTGTCCTCAGGGGTAGGGTGTTCTATATTTTAGGGTGGTTAATTCAAACCACCTTTTCTTAAAGACACTTCAAGCCAGCAGCTTGAGTTGGGGTATGTTCAGATCCTGGAAGAAAACAAAGCAGCCCATAGTCTCTGACAGAGAAGACAAACCACGAGATGGCTGGAAAGAAGGCCAATTTTTGAAAACAGCAGCTTTTACCTCTTCTGACCTAGATAGCTGACCACCCCAAGCACAACCTCCAAGTCCTTTTCTTGTGCTCTTCAACAAAGGCAGACAAATCTCCAGTGGCCATAAATCATCGTTCTTCAGTGGTATCAGCTGGAGTTACTGACATCTGGACCTGCTGTGGCAATGGTCTAACAGGAGGAATGTATTAGCTAGTGTCATGTACAGAACACAAGGATCTTGTCAGTATGCTATGTGCACGCTTCCCACCGTGCCTGGGCTCTCTGCTCTCTTTAGGGAACGTGACAAAAAGAAAACCAAACAAGACACCACTCCTTCTACCCCAAATCTGCAGTTTGTGAGGTCCTTGGTGCTATACCAACATTGTTTCTGTGCAGAATCCCTGGCAACCGATCCACGTAGGATTTTTAGCGCTTCACAGGTTTTCCTAAATCACGACTTCCATGGCAGTGCCCAGGCATAGCGTGAACACATCAAGAGACTGAGTAAGGCTCCCTTATCTGGCTGTACAGAAAGCTCTGAACCTTCCTAAGGAAGGCACTTTGCCAGATGAACCTCCACCTGGAGATAAAGCTGGTGTGCCAGAAGACAGTTTTGTTCCTGAACAAATAGATGGCCTCACAGTTGGGTGTGTTAAACCAATTTTGTTCAGATGAGTCCTGGATGTTCATCAGTCCATGCCTCTCCATTCCACTGCTCTGACATCTTACTAATCCTTACTTATTTTACTTACTGATTTTATCAGCAGGTTTTTTTTCTTTGTTATTAATAACAGACTACAGATAAGCATCAAGTACTATCAGACATAACAGCTCTGCAGTACCACACTGGGAATCTGTTTCAGCCATGCTCATTCACATGGTTTCTCTTGTAGAGACAGTTGCACTGGTCCCAAAGACGTGGTTGGGGACAGATGGTTTATCCCAGGTTACCATCCCAGGGAGCCTTAAGCAGAAGCCATTAATAAGCTGTGTGATTTAATGACATTTCAGTGTTTGTAAAATGTGTGGAAGTTACTCCACACATTTATTATGAAATAAAAACTTCCACGTACAAAACGTTTTCCAGAAAGACTTAAGAATTGCTTCAACAGGAGGAAAAATTAGTTTACCTTACTACAGTATAAATTGCTAATTACTCCACCAAACCCCTGGAAAGCAACAAGCTCACTCTGGCTGTTATTGTGTAGATGATATTAAATGTCTAAATGACATTTTCAAAGCTAGTTGTCAAGTCTATGTCTGCAGCAAGTAAAGGGCTCAGAATCACCATGCAGAGAAGATCCTAGGGCTAAAAGCATGGAGAGAGCTTGAAGACTGAATATTCCCCAAAAGACAAAACTGCAGTGTAAAATAAAGTGCAGCCCTAATGTTAGATCTTTCACAAATAGAACCAGGAGAAAAAGATGTGGAAGTTCCCTTGGGAAGAAAGTGGGAAGCATCTGCAACAGCTGATACAGAGCAAGGGGAACCTCTGAAACTAATCTGAGGTAGTTTTATGCATCTGTAAATCCATTTCTGTAAGCTTCAACTTTATAAATCTTCTAAATTATTCAGTGTCTATTGGATGTTACAGTTGCTTGCTGTAATCTTAAAACAGTTTGAATGAATGTTGATGATACTACATTACATTAAGGTACGTGGAGTATCAGGAGCCCCTAATGATGCCCTCTGTCAGTAATACACTGCTGCAGAGAAGAGAACACGTTCTCCCTTAGCTGTCCTTGGTAGCCTAGGAGATGGTAAGGTGCAGAAGAGAAATCCAGCTAGGAGAAGCTCCCAGCATGCCAAAACCATGGCCATCCAGTCAGCTAAGCCCTCTAAAGTCACTCCATGCAAGTCTCAATGAACAAACAATTAACATCAACTCATTTCTCAGGAATGGATAACTAAGGCCCAGTGAAGTAACTCAAGCAGAGGAAAAAATAGACATAAGGCAATGAAGAATGCAGAAGATAAGCCAGGGCTGTGAGATATGGACCCAGAACAGTGTTCAAATAGCTCAGCCTCTGGTACATTAAGTTAATCAGATTTCTTCTTTCCTTCCTCCTGCTTTAGGGTACCCTCAACTGTTCTGGCATGTTTGAGGCCAGCAAGATGACCTGTTGGATTCTGGATCTAGGAAGCACCAAGGGGAAGGACTGCCAGGCACCTGGAAGGACATAATGATACTCTAGGCAAGAGGAGGAAAAAGGCATTTCCCAGCTGGCTCCCAGAACCCTAACATTAGAGTACAAGAGGTAACTCAAGTGCCAGGAAAACATCTCAGGGAAACGTGGACAGCAAACGCAGTGTTCAACGCAGCTCTAGCAGCCTGGCCATGCCACCCCAAATACCTGGTGTCACAAAGGGGCACAGGGTAGCTCCCCTGCCCATCCATACCCTACATGGGGTAAAAGCAGCACCACAGGGCCATTTTTCACACTAGGACCTCCTCTCTGTGAGGCAGACCAGGAATTCCTTCTTTTGGCAGACTTGTGACAGACTCTTTACATCTTCCTCTTCCTTTGCTACAGGCGCTGCTATTTGGCACACGCAGCTGACACATCACCTACACATGCTCCTGTGCTTTGTAAATCCCATCTAGCAGCATGTTAGCTCAGACATGCAAGATGAACTCAATTCAGAATGGAAGGAGAGTGACCACAGTAGAACCCCATTTTTAAAATCTCTGGCAAGGATTTCAGAGGGTAGGGTAATCTCTACCCTATGTTTTTAAATGCCAGGATATTTTCCAAAATTACTTGTGCTTTAGATCCCATTCACTTCCTAAAAATAGATATTTTTTTCCACCAAAACCTGCTGAAAAAGAAATCTATTGCAGAAAGGGGCAGCTGCACCTTGCAGATATGCACAGCTGAAGATCCTTTATGTAAGACTCCCCCTGACTGTGTGGAGAGCTGTTAAGATGTCAGATCATGGTTTGTTGCTCTCAGGGAGGCTGCTGCAGCACTCAGTCAGAACAAGTTTACGTCTTGGAGGAAATTAATTTGTCTGAATAATGTCATCCTGGTTAAACAAAATGTTAGGGAAAATATTGCAGCGTTCTGATGCACCTCCCTGAACTGATGCCTATATATGGGGATTAGCCAGCATGAAAGGGATCCTGCTGAGTCAAACTGGATTATAGCAGTATTATTTTATAGAGACAGTAGAAGAGAGGAGGGAGGAAGGAGCTAGGGAAACCTTGCAAAATCATCAGCTGTTTGACATGTTAAAGCAAACAGCACAGATGTGAAAATGCTGCCTGCTTACACAAGCGCATCAGAGCAGGGTCAGCTGACAGCAGTAACCCAAAAAAAAGTTTTTACCCCTTTTAGCCCTTCAAGCAACCCAGCTCCCAGAAAGCAAGGTGGACTTCTGTGCTTTCTTAGGCATCAGAAGATGTGTTTGTGTTCCCATGGTGGCACCCTGGCGGTGGTGGTGATGTTCCTTACACGGGGAATTGCCAGGCTTCCAGGCCTTCCCAATTGCCCAAACAGCAGGCAAGGGGGAAAATGAGCTTGCAAACTCAACTCTCAGAGCCCTTGGGGGGCTGGTGAAGATGGCAGGGAAGGGAAAACATGCAGGTTTTCAATGAAGTCCCTGAGGTGCCTCAATTTATCATCACCAGGCACTCACACAATCATTTATG
Source organism: Coloeus monedula (assembly GCF_965178545.1). Lineage (NCBI taxonomy): Eukaryota > Metazoa > Chordata > Aves > Passeriformes > Corvidae > Coloeus > Coloeus monedula. Next base: position 16,016,830 of record NC_138790.1, read on the forward strand.
TGGCGATTGTTCAATGCTGGCTGGCGACTCAGGGCTGGTGGCAATTCACAAATGGGACATGTCCTTGTACATCTCGCTTGCAGAGCTGGATCTGCAGTGTGTTCTTAGAACATGCCTGGAGGGCTGATGTCCTCTCTCTCTCTCTCTCTCTCTCCAGCAAACAGCTTGACCTTACAGTAATGGCATCAATTCCTCTCTGCCTGTCTTGCTCTGGCCCAACAAATATTTACCTGTGGAAATAAGAGATGCCCTAAACCAACCCCCTGCACCCTGCAGTGCAGGGATAGAAGACTGGGTGAATACCCTACAGCTGCAGTCAGCGAACAGTGCAAAGGACCCAAGGGTGGGTGAAGAAGACCCCTCCACAGTTAGGTCATTAAAGGACAGACCCTATTTAAGCACATAAAAGCAACAAAACTCAGGCAGAGAAGAGGTGGCACATTTTAGGTGAGAAAGAATTGCCACAGTATGAGGCAAGGCTTGTGGCTCTCTTTGTAGTGTGTCTACTCAGCAATGCTGGTCTTGGTGGATCAAAACCCCTGTGGCCTGCTCCCCCTGGGAAATGTCAGTCTAACTGAGTGCAGTGGATTGTGCTAAAAGTTGTGCTTTGCAACACTGAGCTGAAGACCGCTGTGGTACCAGTGGAAAAACACTCCTCCATCCTCCACTGCCCAATGCCAGAATATCCAATGCAATGCTATGCTAGTCAGAGCTTACAAACACATGGTTTGAAGGAAAAATTCAAATGGATTTGAGTCATGGGAGAATAAAAAAATTCTCAAAAAACCAAATAGAACATATCAGTCATGTTGTAACTTAGAAAGCCAAAATTTCCTCCCAAAAACAGCAGTGAAACAGTTTTCAAGATTCCAGGACGCATCTCTGTCTGGAGCTAATAAAGACATGTTTTTTAATCCAAGTTTCAAGCCCAGTAAAATCCATTTCTGACAATAAGAACCCAGCCAGCCAAAGAAATCACGCCACACTTTCCCAACCCACCTTTTGCTCACACTGTAGCCCATCCAGCTCATCCCTCCAGCACTGCCATGCTCATCGTGGTGCCCACTGCACACCTCCCATGGACTGAGACCCTTTTCCACCTCCTTTTTGCAGTCATCTTTATTAACCCTGTGTTTTTCCAAGTGGGAAGGTGGAGCAGGCTGGGAACACAAGTGCAGTCCTGACCCCCATCATCCCAAGGAACACTCCCATCCCTCCCCTGACCCTCTCTGGCACATCCCAGGGTATTTTCTGCATGCTGGCTTCAGCAGGAGCTGCAACAAGACCTCTTCCTGAGCAGTCTTTTCTGTCACATCTCCCCTACATCTAAGAAAGGGCAGTTTTGGGGTGGTTTTGCCCTCCAGTTGAAGCAGTTTCAGAGCTTGGGTCCCCTACTCTCCAGGGCCCATTTCCTAGCCACTTAAAACAACCTGGGCATACTGCAACTCCACTTTCTCTTCCTGGCTATGTCAAAGAAAATGGTCAGAACTGGCTTTTCTGGTGGAGTCAGTCCTGAACAAGAGTGAATTAGAGCATGACTAAACAACCAGGCCATGTGGGAGCTATAGGTGGAAGAAAACCTACTTTCTAGGTACTCAGATGCTGTTTGCCTTAAATACACCGAGCAAAGGTGACACCAGCACTGGGGTGATTGCAAGAGTTGTTGGCAGGGCTGGTTAAAATATCCTTCCCAAGGAGGTACCAACAACTCTCCACCATCACTCCCAAGGCACATGCATGTCAGCCCAAGCATGTGGCTTGTAGCTAGATGAAGTTATCTGAGATTAATTCCACCACAAGCATCAGACCCATTTAACAGAAATCCCCTTGTGCTTTCTTAAAGAAACAGCAGTAAAAACCAAAACAACCCCCCACAGTCCCTGTGTGTAAACATCAGCAAAAACCAAGTAGTTTAATATAGTTTTGCAAAAGTAAAACCAGAGTAAATGCTTTGCCTCCAACACATCAGGAACATATTATTACCACATTGTCTTCAGTGATTATTCAAGCAATGCATTTAAATGTTCAGGGAAAAGAATGTTTGCTAAAATATTGTTATGTAACATGGGGAAAATGACTAATTCTGCTCCTGATCTTTCCCTATTTTGCTCAAAGTAAGAGTCATTAGAACTCATTCTCTGGTCGAAGCAGCAGCACGGCCGAATTCTGACCCAATTCCCCCGGTGGCTTTTACAGTGGGCCGATCCTATCCCAGGCAGCTGAGCTATTCTGGAATTACTGAGCATAACTGTCTTCTGAATCAGTCCTCCAGGGCTGCACTTTTCCAAAGACAGGTGGAATAAACAACGCACATTTCTCCACGCTCCCTGCTGACGGAGGTCAGAGATCATTTACTTCCCGTTCCTCATGACTTGTGAGGAGTCTGGAGCCTCACACACGAGCCAAGTGGGGCCAGCTCCATCCAGCAGTTGTGTGCATACTTCAGCAACTGCTGATTCACAGAGTGGGATTGTTACATGAATTCCTCTCCTGACAGCAGATGCAGAAGATGAAGACCTGTTCTGTGTATCCTTATTTCCAGTCCATTTGCATCAACAGTATACATAAAAGACAAATAGACCTGTCTGTTCTTACAGACACCTACGAAAAGCTGACATTTTCCTATCCTAGTGGGGGGGGGGGGGGGAAGGCAACAACTACAAAAAAAGAAAATCAGAGGTTGAAAAACTTTCAATAGCCTTTTTTAAGTTGTGACCCAACCCAACCTGTATTGGATTGAAACCTGTCCTGCACATACAGAAAGAAGGGGACACTGGCCCTGGGCTGTATTCACAGAAGAGTTCGAGTTACAGCCAGTAAGAAGAAACAACGTTGTTTAATGCTTCAGAAAGCTTTAAATTCCCCTCCTAAATGAAAAATTTGCATGGGAATGCCTAATCCTGACACATTTTTGAGAATTAGCTTTTCACTAGTGGGGAGGAAAAAAAAAAAAAAAGAAAAAGCTGTTCTTGGGGTTTCCTTTCAAAGCTTTTAGATTCTAGACTTCAAAACATGTGATACAGGATTTTTCATTTTGGGGGATAACTGTGGTGAAAATAGAAGTTCTCAATGATCTTCAGCTGAAATCCATTTCTTGGGCAACTTTGTCCCTAACTGACTGGAGAGGCAGGGATGGGTTTTAGCTCTGCCAGGGCTGTGTTTCCCCATCAGGTGATATATCACAGCTCAGGTATCTGCAGTCCTCATCAGGCTGGGATTGTGTTTTTATCCTTCCTATAACCTCCAGCTAGGAGCATAACACTATGCACAATTAGATAGGCTGGACAAGTCTACATCTTCCTTAGCTTGGAGTTAAGAGGGAGAAAACTTACTGAAATCAAGTATTTGGGATTTATCCAGATATTTCCACAGCCAGAATCCAGCACCTTGGGGCCAACCCTACAACATTCTCTCCCTTTTCCTAAGATTGAGGTTCAAAGGCATTCATTAAGCTCTGTCACTGCATTAATCCATTCCAGTGAGATTTACCCAATCTGCCATAGAGATCCTAACTGTCACCCACTGGACACCTGTTACAGCTTTTCTGTTATTTTTAATTAACCACATTCAAAATAAAACTACCAGCTCAGTCCTCAGTGAGTCTAACTTGAATCCAGGTCCCCTCAGTAACAGCAAGGGCTGCTGTAAGTGGAGGAAAATCCATCAGCCTGCTAAGGGACAGTGAGGCAGAAAGTCCCTGACCATACCAGGAAGTTCTGGAAGGCAAACAAGGCTCCTTCTCCAGCTAGAACACCAGGTCTTATTTTGCAGTTAGGCAAGAGAAGATAAAGGGACAAGCAAATTTCCTGCTGTGATTGGGCATTTGCAATGCAGTCCCTATAACTGCATCTCATTCCTAGCAGCACCAGTCTACACAGTGCTGGGTTATTATGTAGTGTCTTGGACTGCTTGGAAGTAATAAGTATTCACCGAAAATGGACTGCTATTAGCCACTGGCAAAAGCTGATTATAATAGTGCCAGCACTGGAATATGTTTTCCACCCATTGACAAGAGGAGTAAAATAACAGGAGGGGAAAAAAAAAAATCACATTTGCCAGTGTTTGGAGCGTAGCGTGCTCCACATACAATTATCGAGAGAATGACAGGAAATTGACCCATTTACTCAGAAAAGTTCCTATCGTGTTCTGCACTATTTCATTTCATGCCCATTTGAGAACAAGTCATTTCTCTTCAGGGCAGAAGATAAATTGTCAGCTCATACACACATCTCTTTCCATTGCCAGGCACAAAAATATCACAAAGAAACATTTTCCTGCCCTCTGCTTAATTTTCTTCTTCTTCTTCATCTTTTCTAATAAATGGTGCTAACTATAAAAGTCAACAGACTGTAAATAAACTCAATTCTATTTCTTCAATTCTATTCCTACCTTACCTTATGATTGATTTTTGGACATAATGTATTCCACCCACAAGGTCTCTTGTCTGATTCAACTGCTTTTCTCAGCACCAGAGAAAAATAAGATAACCTCGGTGGAATAGCTTCATGCAAAAACAGAAACATTTGGCAACTACAGTTTTCTTAATGGCACATTGCAATACAGGCTACAGAGCACACCAGTGCCTGGCCCTGTGTCAGTGTGGGGACAGTTCTGGGCATTTATGCACAGAGGCTGCCAGCAGGGCCATTTCAGAAACAGCAGCATGAAGAGGTGCTTGGGTTATGTATGTACACCTTGGACAGGGTGTGGGGAAGCCCCAGGCAGCTTCTCAGCTCTGCCCTTGGACTTACTCTGCGCATTTGAGCCAATTACTTCTCCTCTCACTCTGAACGTGCTTGACAGAGAGCAAAAGAGCAACTAGATCACCATCATGGACAGGAAATTCACACAAAGAGGACCTGAGACCTGAAGCTCCATGGGGAGGGGCAGCATGTGCAAGTAAGAAGAAAAAAGGACATCATGGAAATGTCTCTATCGACATCCTAAGCTCAGGTTTCTAGAGAACAGAGCTTGCTGTTCCTGCTCCCTTCAAGTGGCAATGCTCAGCTCTGGTTAATATCAAGGACATCAATCAACACAGAATTCAATGGCATCCCTGATGGAAGTGCCAGCAGTCTGGGTTTGCAAGAACACAGGTGTCTCCCGTGCTGTTCGGCTGGAGAACTGCTAATGTAAGGATGAGCCTTGGGCACAGAGGAGCCAGCATGGCAATAATTTTGTACTCCCCAGCTCCTGTCAGATCCATCAAACACCATTCCAGTCCACAGCTGCTTTCTTTGTTCCCTCACACCAGTTTCTTGAGGTTTAAATTAGAGCAGCTCCACAAACCCCCAGTTCACACAACTTTTCCTGCAGCTGGCATGTTGGCCAGCATACCCCAGCTTATCCTCCAGCCCTTGCTCTGCAAGGTGCAACTTCTTTCACGTGTCCATAGTGCACCCAGTGCTGAACACACTGTTCATTTACTCTGGAACTTTATATTCAACCTGATCACTCAACACTGCTCTTTCACCTGAAGAGGATCTTCCCTGTGCTCTTCCATCCTGGAGCATCATTTCTAGGAGTGAAAATTACCAATCATTTGGAGCAAGAAATGAGATGGGGAAGGGAACTCAGAGCCAGAACCAGCCTCAGTAGTTGCAGGACTCCAGTCCTATACTGAGCACAGCTAAACTCATGTTTTGCACAGAAACCAGTCATGGAAAGTGTTATTCTGGCTTTGACTATGATGGAGATATGGGATGGAAATATGCAGAATATCAGCTCGGGAAGTGCAAAGGAAAGAAGAGCCTTTCTTCACAAACAAGCAAAATATTCAAGGTTCTGCTAATTCACATCCAGACTACTTCCCCTCTCCCCCAAACCTGTTCCCCAGGTAGTAAAAAGGGATCAGCAGAGTAACAAATGGAGGAGTTTCCAGGTCAAGAATCATATGGAAATTGTAGTCAAAACCAAATTGTTTGGATCTGGTCTTTGTCCCAGAGAAAAGCTGTTTGCTCCTGCTTAATAAAGAGCCCAGCTGCCTTGAAAACCCAGGGTCTGCACATTCCTACAGGGAATGTGAAAAAGAGGGAGAGAGAAATAAAACAGCTCCCTACCTCACAGTCAGAGGGTTTTGTTCCTCTCTGGCCAACAGTACAGACCTCTAGACACGTGCAAGAGAACAGCAGAGATCATTACCTGCTGGGGAATAGGATTGTTGTTCCCCTCTGTGAGGGCAGCCAGAGTCACTCAACTCCCTAGGAAAAACAGTGGAAGCATTAAGAGACACTTTTACCTTCCTGTCTTCATCAGCTGAGGAAAGAATTTCCTGTGGCTAATCACACATTTTAGCACCAAGGTAGTGATTGTCCTCTAACTGCAAACATCTGCCTCCAGCCTGGGGGAGAGCCCAGCTCTGACCACAGTGCCTTGGGCACTGGCACGGGGTGGCTGCAGGACTGGATGGTGGTTCCTCAGCTCCTGCCCTGTGGGGCACACACTGTCATGGGAACATAACCATTTCTGAAATGGGATCCAGCACTGGAGGTGCCAGCTCCTGACTGTGTGCAGCTTCCTTCTATGTGCCAACCCCATCCAGTCCTCCTCCCAGCTGCCCACCCTGCCTGATCAAAGGCCACAGAGGCCTTCGGGTCTGTTAGCTACCAGGAGGAACTGAACTCTTCTCTTAAGGTCAGATTCAAAGCCCACCAATCCACATATCTGTGGCAATTTTTCCACTGATGGGATGTAGCTCCAGTTTTAAATCAGGTAGTTGCTTGCTGCTTATCCACAGACCAGGCTCCCTGGGCTCACTCTTGGTCCCTTAGAAGATAACCAAATTCCTCTTAACATTGAGAAAAAGGAGATAGGGCTCTTCAAATGCCCCACTCCCTCACCTTGCTTGCTATTCTTTTGTTTATAAATGTTGAAGTATGAGCTTCATATTGATTCCACAGCCCTGAAATCCTGTTAATTCCCACTCAAGGGTAAGACCAGGGATGTGACCCATCCACCATCTGTGCAGGAGCAAAACACCCTTGCACACGAGGAAATTTGCCTCCAACTCCCCACCTCGCTTCATGCATAAATGCTCACCTGTCAACATGAAAAAAAACAAAAAAACAAGGAAGAAAGAAATCAAGTATCTTCCTCTGCCAATACGCACATGTGTACACATGCACAAATACTTAGGAAAAATTGAAGAATCTGTAGATGGAGGGGTTAGTGCCAGATTTTAAAATTATTAAACATTATGTACAAAGAAAACATAATGAGCTCCTACGGGATGTAGAAAAAATTACCCATGAATGAGAGGAAAATGGATAACCACTCCTGGGTTTGCCACTAGTGAATTATTTAATAATCACTCCCCAGCAGATGGAATATATTTATCCACCCCATTGGAGCACACTTTGCAATTTATTTACACTGCTTTAAAATATGATTATTTATTTAAAAAATAAACAAGGTATCCACAAGGGAAAAGGGAAGGAAACAAGCTTAGAGGGGGGAAAAGTATGTTTTGAGTTTTTCAGTTAATTTTAGGGAATTTCCACTAAAAGTCACTTGAATCTTCCTTACTTCTATTTAAAAAAAAAGAAATTGAAAATTCTTTTGATCAAACTAGTCTAGATTCTTCACGTACTCAAGAGGATCACTTCATGAGATGGGATCTATGTCTCATGTCTTTCATTAGCCACATTGTCTTGGGCACCACAAATCAGATTCAGCTCCTATTAATTTCAAAGAAAACATTCAAATTGGGATCAGTGGGAGCAGGCCCATAACTGAGACTAATTTGTTTTATAGGATCCAGTCCCATATCTAAGCTAGAGTGACCCTAACCCATGGCTCAAACAGCACTCAGCCTCGCAATTTAATTAGCTACTTATTCTAAAATGCAAAGGTTGCCATTTAGCAAAGTTTGAAAATGCAAAAGGTACCCTTTAGTACAGTATAAGTGCGTAAGTGTACTGCCTGCTCCCAAAATTAAAATAGCAGTTGTGAGCAAAAGGCTCTGCCCACTCAACAGCAAAGTGTGCTACTGATAATTGCAGACTGATTTGGACAAACCTGAGGGGAAGTCCGTGAGAGGAAGAAATACCTTTCCCAGGCAAATACCAAACCATTGCAGACTGAATTCAGGCTTCCAGATTCTTCCTGTGCAAGTCTGTGTGTATGTACAGGTATACATTAGCCATGGAGGGCTGTACAGAAACTCTATTACCCAGCTGGGCACAGTTGTTTTTAGGAGCCAGAAGTCATCTGGGAGAGGGGAGGTCAAGAGGAACCCCACAGTGTAACACAAGCTTTCATACTTTGCCCAAAGAAAACAACAAAAAAACCCCAGCCCCAAACCACTGTTCCCTCACCAAAGAAAAAATTAGTTGCTATTGGTGAAACCTCTTCACACATTTTTCAACAATCCATTCTGATTTTCTTTAAAACCAGTGAAGTTTACTTATGTATCTCAAATGTGGAAGAGTCCCATGGCGAAACCATCAATGGTTATTGGAGACATAACACTTTCTAAAGTGACTAAAGAATGACTTACTACTAAGAGTTTAAGTCTCATTGTCCAGAGTGGGTTAGCAAACCAAAAGCAGTCAATTCCTCAGTCATTTATGTGCTTTTGAAAAAGTTTCTCCAGGTCCTGATGATATTTTCTCTCTCACACTTTGCCTCCCTTCCCCAGACCAAGAAAATCTGCAATTAATATAAATCAAGAATAGATATTTTGTAAAATATGTCACCTTAAACAAAATAAAAATCTGATAGACTAAAATCCAGCTGCAGGTATGGATGCCAGTGCTTTACCAGCTAGCTAGTTCAGCAAAAGGGCTGCTCTATAAATAATCTAGTGAATGTTAGACATCTTTAAAGCTAAAATGAACTGCTAGAATACCCTTACTTAGTTCAGATTGAGGAGAGCAAATCAATGTGTCCTCCTTACTAAGAAAAGGCTCAGACATTAAGCAAATCCTCTCTTGAACTGGGAGTGCTGCACTTTCAACAAAACATCCAAACTGACCTCTACAATCTCAACATCCTGGAAGAGTAAAAGCAAATTCACTGTACATTATTCCTGGAAAGAGAGAGATCAGATTTCAAAAATTGCTTCCACCACAACAATCTAACACATGATGATAGACAGTACAGATGTGCATGTCTGTGGTGGGATGTGGACAATACAGACAAGGGAGCAAAGTTCTCCCTATGCCCTCCTGAGAAGGAAAGATGGAAATGTCAAACACCTTGTGTGGACTTACGCACGCATTTATTTTAAAGACAGAAAGGATTAAATACATCTACATATAGGAAAGAAAAAGTGTTTAAACAACAATAAAAAAAAGATTTAGTGGCATTAATAAAGAATTCCCTTAAACCAGCATGTCACCATTAAAGTAATTAATAGGGCATGCAAGACATTTCAGCAGAAAGTGAGCAGTGCTTGCATTAGAGCCTTTTAAGTTTTCACATGACCTCAAGACAGACTACGGCATTCCTGTGCAAAAGTACCCTCTAAAAAAGAGATGGGGGCATTCAAGTCTGTTAAAGAGTGATTTTAAAATTTAAATGATATGGTCTAAGTCTAAAATGCAAAGGTTAAGGGAATATTAGAAGGGCAATAATTCTATCTGATTAAACTTTTATCCAAAGTGACAATAAAATGTTCAAAATGAATTAAGGATTTTATTAACAGATGCAGAGGCTCTATAAAAGAGCTTGAAATCTAAGTACCAGAGAGGAGAGGTTTAGGGTTTTTTTGTCTGGATGGAGGTGATATTGCTATAAAACTTTAATCTTATTGCCATGCCACAGTGAAAGTAAAACTGTCAAGAGGTAATAGAGCAAATCAGGACTGCTTTCACTCCCTGCTCTGCGTTGCAAGGGCCTCTTTCCAGAATATAAGAATATGCACGTTCTCTGTATGGCATTGACCCTATAAGTGACAGACACATGTGGACAGGTTATGGGCTGATGATTCACCTGGGCTTCTGCTGGTTGCAGCAGTCCCAAGGTGGTAAGTACAGGCAAATTATATGGACCATTTCAAATGAGTACTGAGTAAAAATTGGTGCTATGCCACCAGGGACTCTTCAGAACATCTCAGCCTTTCCAAAACGGAATTCACTACTTCAGGACAGCTTCAGACATTTTACTTGTTTATTAGTACCTGTATGTAGTAAGATGATAACACCAGTTTCTGAGCCCTTGAACAAAGGCATTTCACTACTTTAGAATGGTCAAGTTTAAGTCAGCCATAAACCTGTGGAATAGGATAAAAACCAAGACTTTTGTGAAAATTATTACTAAGTACTAGATATGATTTAGAGCACAGCTGAGCTCTAGCAGGGCATTTAGCAGCCATGATTTTGGCCATCGCTAATTTTTTCCTCTGTTTTGCTGCTGCTAAATTCTGGCAACTTGGTTGCCTTGGTGATGGCTGCAGCGCCTGTGGCAGATGCGCTGGAAGACATCTTGCAAAGTGGTTTGGCTTTTCCAGGAACTCTTGAGCCTTTTGCATGTTGGCAGGAATGCTGTGATGGCCACCTGTGCCTATTCCACCATCCTCCGACCCGCCAGTGTCAGCACTGGGCACAACCTGGCCCCCAGCCAGCCCCTGTCACACCCTCCACGGGAGGACTCAGGGCTCAACCTCTCTCAGCCCCCAGAGAGCCCCATCGTGCTGCAGCTGGCCCCATTCCTTGCTGAAGAGCCCAAAAGGCACCTTCAGGCATGCCCACACCCTTCTTTGGCCCTGCAGCACGCAGGAGAAAAGCACAGCTCCTCAGAGGAGCAACCGACTGCAAATTGCCAGGGAGACTAGGATGTCAAACAAATATTTTTCTTTTCACAACAGAACATAAATATTTGGCAGCACATTTAATTTAAAAAGTCTAGAAGTTACTCAAAGAGATTGGCGAACGTTGCTATGATGTTCATTTGCTTCCTAAAATATGACCAGTCACAGATGGCTTGCTGTAGGAAATATTAAATAAATTTTTTAAAGTGTTGTCTGGCTTGAACACAGATTGCATTTACACAGATACCTTTGTTGGTGGAATGCCAAGATGGTGTATTGGTTCAAACACGACCTTAAACAAAAAACTACCTTGTCAGGAGCTAATGGAATATTCATACTTAAAATCTCAATCCTTGATAACATCTGAGAATTAATTTACATTTCAACACTGTTATTTTTCCTCCTCTTGCTGTATTTCCCTTCACAAACAAGGGAAAATATCTGCGTTTGGTCAGTAGCAACTTTTAGGTTTTGGGCACAAAAAACCATTACTTTGGAAAAAAAAACCACATTAAATCTTTGAAGCAGTTTGAAAAAACACCTACATAAAGAACATTAAGTGATGTGAGAATCTGGAAGGCCACTCAGTGTTAAAGAGTCAAACAGCAAGGATGCAAATACAATGAGCTGCAGCCTTAAACTATCACACATTAGTAGATTGACTTCAGCAAGAAAATAAAAATCAAAACAATACAAAGACTTTTTTCAATGCCCAGCATCTGCAGGAGCACGTTCTTACAGTGACTAAAGACTATCATATCTGTGCTTTATAACCTCAGGCCAAAGAGGTCACAAAGATTCTTGGTTTATTTCTTTCCCCCTCCATAAAGCTCCATTTTTAATAAGAACAAAAGCCTTTGGAAACATGGACATGTAGAATAAAAACTGCCACCGGTTTCTAACTGCCAGTACTTACTGCACCGCCTTAGAGAGCTGCATGGTAAGTCTGCTTTGAGAGCTACGGCATCAGGAAAACCTACACGTTTCTTCTGTGTCAAATGTTTGTCAGGAAACAGCAGCCATGGAAAAGCAGGGACAACACTGAGCAGATCTCATCACTCATTTTAAGCAATCCAGATGCCCCACCAGTTCCATGCTCACCCATGTGCGTGGTGCCATCCCTGCCTAACCCACACAGAGATGGGCACACACCGCGGGACCGCCGGTCTCACTGACCACATCAACCTCTCTGCTCCTGGGAAGGCTGCTACCTACCAGTGCACAATAATCTCTTGTCCCCAGCAAATGCCACAGCATCAGAGTTGAGCTATAATCAGGTTTTCCTTCTGCCCAAAATACCCCAGTGGATGATTTATCTCTTCTGTCAATATTGTACTTGGCCCACAGCATTGTAATCAACGCAGATGAGATGAAACAACAGTCTTACAATTTGCTTTGTCCCTACGTGAGTACAAAACACTCTCCATACTCTTAGTATCAATAAACTTTTTCTCCTGTCACCATTCCCCTTTGTTGCACTTTCCCTATACTGGCATGATTTTGTTTTTTTCTAACCAGAAATCTCCCAAGCCCACTGGGGTTTCTGTGTGCGTGATGGCAAGTTAAACAGTTTCCTCCAAACAAACATTGCATGCCGGCAAATCGTGTCCCGGAGTGAAGAGCAGAGGCAGACACTAGAGGGAGGATCGACTCACAGACTGAGCTTTTGCCAGAGCAAATTCCTTGGAGTGTGGCTTCACCAAGGAGACGGCTCAAGTGGCATGCTGCAAGAGCCTGCTGGACTCCCTGGCACTCAGGCTTGCAAATCACTGTCTGGACTGAAGGAAGAGGGAATCTGGAATTGAGAGTGAGCAAGACAAGACTTTGCTCTCTGAAAGGCCACTCAGGGGAAACCATACCTGCTAAATCCAAACAGACCCATTCCAGGACAGATTTGGCTCTGTTACCCACAGGTACTGCAGTAAGCTTTACCAGCAGCTCTGCACAGGAGCACTGGTAAAAATAACCAATACTTAATGGTTTGTTTACTTCAGTCAGTTCTGATTTTTTTATGTTTGGACATTGTAGCGCTTTGACATCACTGCATTAGAAAGGACAGAGCTCCATAATACACGGACCTGATGGAAACACACACCTAAATTACAGGCCCAATTTCAAATAAATCATAGCCTTTCCAGAATAATTGTCTTCAGCAGTTCAAACTGACAAATGACTATGCAAGTTTACAAGCAAGCAGTAGGACTACATGGAAAGGAACACAGTCATGGTACCTCCCACCTTCCTGGGTTTTCCAAGAGCCCTCACCCAGCTTTCAGATGTTTGTTGATATTCATGTCCAGTCTCCAAACAGCAGTGTTTGGAAGAGGAGAAGAAAAGAAAGCTAACTCCTTCACCTGAAGATCTTTGCAGGCTGAACTGCAACTAGGTAGAAAATTAGGACATGGAAAACCTGAGCTGTACAGTGCAGGATGTCTTTGTGGTCCTGGATAGATCACTCAAGCTTAGAACCGGAAAAAGCAGGGCTAGAAAACATTCCTGGCTCTGCCCATGTCTAGATCTCAGCTATTCTTAAGAGATGTTTGTCCCATGTGTCCCTGAAGGCTTCCAGCAATGGGGATCCATGATCTAAACAAACTCCATTTAAACAGACTGGGGTCAGATCTCCACCTGCAATATGGAGGCAATGCTGCTGCCTTTTCCATAGATTTGCTGTTTACCAAGAAGGTTTATGGAGGCAGAGACTTTGATTCACTGACACACCACAATGAGAGTTTATTACAGTGGGATCTCCAGATGCCGCTTGGGCAGCAAAGGGTGAAACAGCAAGTAGTTCACTGAAGAGGTGGTGGAGTACAGTTGAAAGAAAAGAGATGAATGCTCTAAACACTGGATGTAACTTGCCAGTACCCATCTACACTTGACTGCAAATGAGGAAGATTCTACAAAGATGTCATTCTTTCCTTATAAGCCGTTTCTGCTAACTTGCAAAGGCAGTAAGCTTTGGGATATGTTCTATAGGGAAAGCTCAACACAGAACTAAAAGCCATTGCTAAATGACTTTGCCATCCCCTCTACTGTAGTATGTATGATCCATAAGTGGATCTATAGCCAGGAGCCATAAAATCCCATTAGTCCTGCAGAAAGGGAGACTATTTTCTTCCAAATATACAGTTGGTCAGTGGAATTCACCCCATGAGGCAAGAAATTCATTGAATGGTAGCAGCTGGTCCTTCACAGTATCATCTTTTCAGTCACTAAGAACTCTGCATTTCCCATGGTACAGTTTTTCTGGATTGTACATGTTAAATCAATGCTTAGTCCATATAATCAAAATACAAAAAATGTCTCTAATTATAAAAACACAAGTCAGAGACAAGACTACAATTTATGTTGTTATGGCTGCCAACACACACAGGAGGAAAGATCTGGATTCTAGCAAGCCATCACAAACGTCTCACACAAGCCCAGGTGTGGAGGCAGAGTCATCACCTAACATGGACACATTTTTAAACAGGGGCCATGAAAAGGAATGAAAAGTGATCCATACCTAACAAAACTTTGCACCACCAGGACTTCAGTGAATAGTTAATCAGCACTTCATGCCCAATCTTCCAACACAGATGTATCTATTAAAATGCTGTCCAGCATTATGATACTTTTCCAAAAATATCCCCCTCATGACACTGTTCTCACTGTAGCATCAAGTTGCTTTACCTTCACAATCCATAGCTGGTCTTCCTCTAAAGCAACACTCTAGTCAGCTTTCTGGAAAGTCAATTACACCGAGGTATATTGGTCTCAGAATCCATCACCAAGGTGAGCCCAGTGCAATTCTTGGCAGGGCTCACTCTCATGTCTTCCAAGAACACTATGAATTTTGCCTCTTACAGGCTTGGTTTGCAGACTTCTTGTCCTGTCCTTGTTGGACAGCAAGATGAATTGGCCCTGTCTTCTTTAATATGAGCCTCTGGGTCTCCACAGAGGAGTTCCTGTAAAGAATTACCTCATCATCTCATGGTACACTTTCTCCCCTTTCTTTATAATTCCAGTTTAGAAAGGAGGTTATTGACCTCTGCTGACTCCTCCACCCACCCACCCCTGCAAAGGAACCTTTTCCCCTGCCTCATGACAAAATAAAAGGCATGACCCATCCCCCTGTAACTGCTGGTAGGCCACTGAAAAAACAGATGCAGTCTTCCAGAGGGTCAGCTAAGTTCAGCTGTCCCAGTTCTGACAGAAGCTGCTTCATCGACATATTCTCTCACACACAATTTTTCATCTCCTAGACTCGGACTCCTGGAAGCTCAAGGTGCAGCTTATGCAATAGCATCCCATCCTCCTCTATCTATGCCCTGACTGCACTAGAACATTTACCACTCAAAGTAGTAGAGTTGAGCTTATGGCCGCCACTCCTCCTCCACCTTCCGTCTCTGTTTTTTGTATCAGCTGTTGCTGGGTGTTATCAATAGAAAAGGCTGTTACACTCTTAAGGAATTTACTAATTTTTCACTTTTACAAATGATCAGTTTACCAGACATAACAGATTTTGCTTGCCATGATTTTTTTTCCCAAGGAATTACCAACCAGGTGCAGACTAGCAAAATTAACAATGCAACAATCAATAGGAACAAAACACACCTGTGAGCGAGCCAAAACTCTGGACCTGTTTTGTGGCTGCTACACCCATTGACCACTTCTGTTGAGGGTAAGAAATACCCTGGGCTGAGCCTGCTGCTGCCTGGCACAGCCCAGCTGCATCTCTGTGCTACAGGAGCTGAGCCTTAATGCTTTTCGATCCATGGGTCACAGGTTCAGCTCCCTGCTGCCGATGACTCACACAGGAGCACCGAACTAAAACTAGCAACACCAGCTTTTTTCTAGGAGAGGATTGAAGAGCAGCATTGATCTCAATGAAATATTTCGAGGGCAGAAAAATTCCACCACGCAAAGAGTGCGTGACTTCTCTTTAGTTTATTTTATATTTTTGTTCCAGTTGTCATTTTGAATTCAAACTCTTTGGAAAGCAGGCATAATAGTCTTAATGATCCCATTGAGCAGTTTAAATTCAAATTGTGGAGCACTTGCAATACCATGCTGGCAGCACTTTCCATAAATTACTCTCAAATTCAATACATTGCTTGACAAAAACAAGAATAAAGGGCTTTTTACTTTAAAAAGAAGAAAACTTGTATCATAAAAAAAAAAATCTTTAAATTATAGTTTCTCTTTTCTGGTCCAATTTAAATTGTTACATAGTTGCTAAATTAGTGCTGTAATCCCTGCTTACAAATTGCAGAATTATTTTTAAAAATAGATGTAGTTTTACTGCAGGGAACAACCTTACACTTTAAACCCTATGTACTGCAGGAAGCTGCTCTTGCACAGCTTTCAATCAACCACACTCACGTGCACACACAGTGGGGTTTACAATACCAGTCCCATTGAAGCCAATAGCAATCTCACCAGAGATTTCAATGAGCACAAATTGAGTTAACACTGACATTTTAGAATGATTAGCAAATTTAAGCTTTCCCAGGATGCTCCATGGCACCAGTGGCTCTAGTTTACCATTTCTTAAAACATTAGCATTTGTGTTCTGTTCCTGTGTTTCTGTTGTTTTCCTATTGAACTACAGCCACTGATAGGCCAGGAAGTTAGAAGATTGTAAGAGAAAAAAACCCCTCTAAGAAATACTTTTTTCTGCTCACAAAACAAGTAATGGGGGGGTTAGCGGGGGGGAGGGAGAAGGGAAGAAAAAAAAGATGGAGCACTATGATCCCAAGTTTAAAGCTGGGGAACAGCAACAATCAGGGCATGACTTCTATACCTAATTCTTCCTCCTTCAAGCACTTCCACAGCTTTAGTACTATGGAAAGATAAACTTCACCTGCAAAAAATCCTTGTAAGTGATCTTTGGGGATGGGTTTAAGACCAGGTCCTTAATATCTCACAGTGCTCAGCAGAAACAGGAAACCTTGATCCCTGGGTCTCCACAGGGCGCTGCAGAGCACAACCACCAACTCCCCTGCTCTAGCTTGACAGACATGACAGTTTCTTTCTTTTCCTTCAATCATTCACCATTTCTAGCCCACCACTTCTCTTTCATCTGACCCTGGCTATTTCTGCTTTCCTGTACCCTTCCCAGTCCCACCATGGTCCTCTCCTCAGGTGGGTCACATTAACTTGGACACAACAGAAGAAACCCTCAGAGGCCAGAAGCATCTGCAAGATGCTTTCTGCATTAACTTATTAGTTAATGCTTTCTGAATTAACTGCAGGAGCTCAGCCCTTCCCAGCCCTCACCTGAGAGTGTACATCTCCAGCTGCCAACCACCAGACTGCCAGCAGAGGGGATAAAGAATGGAGGAAAATTTCCACGTCCTGGAGAAAGTTATCTGGAGATCAAAGAACACCCCATTCACAAAACAGCAGCATCACTCTTGCCAGACTGGTGTGTCTGGTTAACCTTGTGTTCAGTCCTTATGATAACATGGTATTTGGACAGCAGACAACTGGCACTGCTCGAACATCTTGCTCTTCAGTCTTTATAACAACAGTTCCACTGATATTACTCTAAGCCTTTTCCCTGCTCTAAGTCCAGTGCTAAAATCTCTTCAACTACTTGGAGGAAGCAAACCAAATGTTCTTTTGTCAGTAATTTGCCCTGTAAGGGAGGGGAAAAATATCCTGATAACATAGTGCAGACACAGCATTCATCACGTGCACAGCAGTGCATGGCTTACACTGGAAACCATATCATGGTATTTCAGATGCTAACTTGACTGTCATAACGACTGGGAAACATCTGTCTCCTATTAACACTTTAGTTTTTACAGTTGCTTTTAGTTCAGCAGAAGTCTCTTAATGGAGAAGACTGGTACTCTTTTAGAAATAACATCAATAATGAAAGAATCCTTGGATGCAGAGCAAAACCAGCAAACACATTGGCAACAGAACTCGCTGCACTCAGAAAATGTAACAGGAAATGGTACTGATGGGCTTTTGGGTGGGAGGATTTTTGTGTGAAAGAAATTAACTCTGGTACTCAAATTCCCATTACGAAAAATATTTCTTTTCAAACAGGTGATCAATTTCCTTAGATGTTAATTCAGACTTTTGGGGAATTTCATCTTAATTGGATCACTGATAAATAAAACCAGAAACAAAAACAACAAAGAAAACCCCTTCTGCAGGCTATTTAGCCTTGGTACTGACTAACCAGTAATTAAATACAGCTCTTGACAGTAATCTTAATTATGGCTTCACTACACCACAACTAAGAAGAGTCACACAACAAACTGAGAAGATTAGCCAATTCTAATTGTTGAAAAAATTTGTTTTTGTTTTTGTGCATAGTTTTAATGTGCATAAGGCCACAAGTCACACCAGTGAATTATTAAAAAATAATCAAAGACTTCAAGAATTTATATATCACAGCTAGGCAAGTGTTAATTTATTTTTTTTATATATAAAAGAAGCATCTATGGCTGGCATAACAGGTCGAGAGTTTTCAACTTGGGAAAATAGGGATGTGTGGTAGAAATCAGTGTGAATTAGGTAAACCAGGAAACAAGTTTCACTGAATTACTCACACTTACAACAGCTGAGAACCCTGTTTTCTCAGCTAGCCATTGCCATGAATTAGCTATGCAGTCTTGGGCCAGTCACACCTGCTGCACATTCCAGCAGAATTCAAATGCAGAGGAATCTGAGTCAAGGTACTTCTGTCCTATTTCTACAGATCTAGGGTTCCTAGTATCCAAGCTATTTTCTGATATAGGGACTTTGGGAAACACCTCTGCCCCCTCCCCCGCCCCCCCCCCCCCCCCTAAAAAAAAGAACCACCCCAAAACCAACCAATCAACAAGAAACAGAAAAAAAAAACCCAAAACCAAACAAAAATAATCAGAGGCCACATTTCAGCAGGATCCTTATGGCTAGACAGGCTAGGTTTTAAGCAGGTCATTAACTCTCAGAGTTCAGTATAACTGCATCACACATCTAAAGGCATCTAAAGACAAAAGCAGTCAGACTGTGCCTCATCAATTTAAGGGTCTCATTCATCTGCAAAGAACAACTTGCAAGACTAGCTCAAAACCTCAGTGTACTTAGGCATTCATTATCTGACTGAAACCAATGCAGGCTTCATTCCACTGAAAAATCAATGAGACATATGCTCTAGGAGAGAAATTCCTCAGGCCTAAAGCCAGTGGCACGGCAAAAGCCTAGATCCCTCGTAGATCTGGTTTTCAACACAGCAGAGTCCTGAGCTTTCTGAGAGGCACTGAGACATAGGCTCCCAACATTTGTTTCTTCCACATTTAAGAGTTTAATGTGTGCTTGGGTTTTTGTTTTTTTCTTTACTTCATCAGACTGCCAGATTCCTGCTTCCCATTTTCCACTCACAGTACCAGCTGTCCAGCTACACATATGTAGCCTCATCAGCATTGCCATCCTTTCCCCTGCATGTACAGCAGCAGATGGATCCAGACATGTTTTGGGTTAACTCCATAACCATGTTTTTGTGGACTGCACAAATAAACATTTAAAGGCCCCTTCTGGTTATATAAAAGGAAGCTATTAAACGTTTACTCTTTCCTCTGTACTCAGAGCTGCAAAGCCGTATCACAGAACATACAAATGCAGATGCAACCAGGCAATTATCGTTCCTTTATCCCTTAAATAGATAGAAGATAAATTTGAAAGAAAATGAGGAACAGAATCCTTCTCCCTTTCCTTTTTTATCCTTTTATCTCCCACTGTAGGAAGTTTACTGAACCTTTGCCAACAATTCACTCAGGCTAATGAAGTGTATAAGTAATGGGATTAAATAATCTTAAACCATTACTACAGTGGCTAATGCAGATGTTTTCCCAAACTAAAGCAGATGAGTGGTGTAGAATGCGTGCTTGATTTAAAAAAGAAGAAAAGAAAGTATCAATCTGCAAGCAGATGAAGTCAATTCCAGCCTGAAGTCAATGAAATGTTTAATTCCAGTTACATAAAGTTGCTCCAATTATATTATGAATGCACCTTCCTAAAGTCTTCAGTGCTTTGCACGTGGTTAAACTTGCCACAAAATGAACCTTAAATTTTTTATGGCGCAATCATTTTAGTGCAAACAAAAATAGAAATTATTTAAAAGGTACATATTCCACCAAAAGATGGTTTAGCTTTTAAAAGCAAATTAACAAGGCCCATCTATCACTGCCATTGTAAATAAGACACAATCCTCCCTTTTTATATTCAGTATTTCAGTAACAATCTCACTGTGAAGGCTCTGTAGAAATAAAAAGAACAATGAGATACTGGTGGCATTTCAGAAATATTATCGTATTATTGCTCTAATTATCACTGGAATGCCAGAAATGTCAAGAAAAACATCAATTTTTACTTTTGGAAGTGTAAATCCAATTCTGGAAGGGTCTCAGGTCCAGTGTTTGTACAAACTCAAGAGAAAGATCTGTCAGTGCTTTAAGATCACTCCAGCGCTTTTCTTACTTTAAGTTACAAGGATAATCCTAATATACTGGATGCTAAGGCCAGACCAAGGTAAGGCCTCAGGCACATGATGGGATGTTTCTTTAATTTGCATCTGTGCAACTGGTTCCAGCTACTGTTATGGGAGCCTCTTAAAATGTGCAGCTCCTCAGAGCAACTGTTAATTGTTTGCTTTAAGACCTTGTTGGAGGCATGTAATTTTACAGTAACATAAACTTCAAAAGATATCTAATCCAAAGACCCTTAGTTTCTTAGTTTCTTTCTTAGAAAGTCTTCCATTAAGCAAGGCAAAAGTCTTGATTTTAGAAGTTTCAGTGCTTTCTTGCATCCCACCTCCTTAATCTTAGTGGGCACCACAGTCTGTAACCATTTTGGTATCAGGTTTCTCAACACAGAAAGCTGACAACCACACGACTGCTAGAAAATGACTGCATAGTCTCCTCCTTACAGAGATGAAACAATCACAAAACCCAGCTTTTTCTCCTGCTGTGTCCACTTCATTTCAGAGTCAGGTCAGACCAGGAAATGGAATTCACCCACTACACTCAAAAGACCAGAGTTCTTCTGAAGCCCATGAAAAAACTTGGTGCTCATGGTACTGCCGCAGGGTTGTCGGATTTTTAACCGTAAGGCAACCCCACAGCAATGAAAGAAATAAATGTTTCCAATGTCTGTGCATTAAAATCAGGGCACAAAGAGAACGGGTACTTACAATGTAGCAGGGTTCACAGTAAGCTTTCTTCTCCACAGCGTAGAAAGGCTGTCCCCTCAGCTTGTTGTTGCACATTATGCAGGTGAAACACTCCACGTGGAAGACTTGGTCCATGGCTGTGCAACCAGTGCCTTCTCCAACAACATTCTCCCCGCAGCGGGCACAGCGTCCTGTCACCAGAGGGAAATGACAGGAGTCAAAGCAAGACCCTTGTTTCAGCTGCTGAGGAGGTCCCTCCACTCACCCATGGCTACAGATCAGGTGAGGGGGATACAGCAGCTCAGTCCACAGAAAAACAGTTTGTGCCACTGCTGTCAAAGATCCAACGCCACTGGAAGGCACTCTGGTGCTGGTCCATATGAAAAGATCTACAAAGGACTGAAACTGGCTCCCAAGACAGCACTCATGTCAGTTGTGCTGCTGCAAGCCAGCAATCATTGTAAGGATACTTAGCTCCAGATACAAACCACTCAGCTATCATCTAACCCAGGTATATAGTCATCCTCAGCTCCTCAGTTAGATAGGATAAACCTCTGCCTTAAGCCTTGCTTCCACATGAAAAGATTTTGTGGTAGGAAGCCTCATAAAGCTGACTGGTGGCAGCACAATTTAAAGAGAAGTTTTTGCTTGTACAGCTTAAACCAATTCTCTCAATGGAGCCAATTAAATTTTTTCCTGTTCAAAGATTAATACAGATTAACACACCGTGTCTATTTAAAGCACAGAAACTATTCCTAAAGAAACTGATGTGTGGATACTTTATTCTTAACATCCTTCAAGAAAGGTGTATCAGAAACTGCTGGTAAAGACTCAAAGTACAGACAAACCTTAAGAGCTGTCTGTTTCTGAACAAGGTCCTTAATGTCACATACAAATACATAACAAGAAGTCTGCAGACACACACAGGTACAAAAGGCTTGCTGCCTTGCTCAAATTGTTGCTAAAGATGTTATGTGGCAGATAGATTTAAAGTGAAGACAAGATTTTCTCAGATCAGGGGAAAAACATTTCCCTAGGCAAGACTGTGGTGCAGAGATAATGGAAGAGGTGTGTGGAAGGCACACCTCTGCCATTTTTCTCTTCCATTGGAGTTCTAGAAAATGGAGATAGCCCATGAAGGTCTGATGTCCTTACACAACAATCAATGTTGAAAATGGAAGGCATTAAGGACGATGTCATCCACTCTACACAAGAGAACCCCACCAAAGGTAATAGAACAACTCTGATCTGGGACATTGCCCCACTCAAAATGGTACTCCAGTATAAAAATAACTTCTGGGCCTTGCAGCCTTGGGGCCCTGCACTTCTTGAAGGCTTCATGGGTGGAGTGGTGTGGTTAGTGAGGGTGGGAAGGGAAACAAAAGCTCAGGTACAAGCAGGAAGGCAGACTGAGTTCAATATAGAATTTTTCATTAAGGCGTATAGAAACAATATGTACCTGATAACAATTACATAATCCAGCAACGACACAATGTTCTCTCATACCATGGTCTGTGTTTATTGGCCTTTTCATGCAAATACTGCACAACTTCCTATAGGGGCTTAGACCTTTCCTGTCATCCCAAGAGCAGGACTGCTGCCCTTCACTGTGCACTGTCATAGTCCTCACACTCATGACTTCTTTCTCCGCCTGTCCCAGACTCCAACAAGCTACATTCAGGGGAAAAAAGTATGTAAGCTACTTTTGAATCCCTCAGGATGTGGCAGGATGATATATATACACATTTGCGATATATTAAGAAAGTTTGGAAAAGAACCCAGATCATTACAATTTGCTTCAATGGCATACCCGTAGTTGGCTTTCTACAGGACAGACAGTTTCTGACTCAAACAGCTCCCAGCCTGAGCAATGTGGAGGGAGAAGTCACCAGATGAATCCAGACAAGTCTGGAAGTCCCCCAAATGGAATTAATAATGCTGCATTTAAACTTTACTTTCCTTAGCATTTGTTATTAGGGTTTTGATTGTCACTGTTGGGCTTTAATCACTCCACTGTAACACTTCAAGAGAGGACTCCTTTTTTATGAGCAGAAAAAGAATTCAGGTTTCCCAGCATGGTAGTGGGGCTACAGAGCACAGGAGAAGAATGGAAAAAACCATGAGGGCTAAGAAGAAAAAAAACCCAAACCCACTGGAGGGAACCACAGGAGCAAGCACCGCACTGGGAAGGAGGCAGAAGACACCCCCTGTGTACCATGGGAGAGCCCTGCTCAGCCCTGCGTGTGGACAGCACAGAGCTGCTCCAGGGCCTTCTCCAAACATCTTGTGTAGCTGGGCTGTAATACGAAGAGACGTCTGGGGAGCAGTTAATATCTCTCTATATAAAACATGAAATTGAAAGCCATTAGTGTATTACTTTACACAGTGTTTTTCCAGAGGGAATATTCTGCTGAAGAATTTATTTTCCCTAGTGTGCCATTCTGTGATCATCCGGTATTATTTTTATGAGGCATTTGGACATGGAATAATGTAGTGTCTATGCAAACACTTCTCAGCTTTCTTTGTTAACATCTGAGCAGAACATGTGGGAATCTTTTCTTCCCCTCCTCCTCTTCTCACATTCATAATTTAGCCAGCTCTTGTGTGCTTCAGCATTTATCTTCCACTTTGACCAAGGCATCTCTCCATTTGCTGACGAAGCTGTCTACATGGAGACCATACTTCTGTCTGTACTTGTGCCAGGAGACCTGTGTCTGTTTCTAACTCAAATAATCTCTGACAAGTCACTCGGTGCCTTTGTACCTCTGTTCCCTCTTCGAGCAAAGGGCATAAAGACATCTTCTCTGCCTCCCAAAGGTGCCCTGAGGCTACATTCCTCCATAGCTCTGAGGTATTCCCCAACTACACTGCTGGTGGTCAGATACAAACCAAAGAGTAGCACAGCACAAGTCTTGGCCAACTTCTCCCCTTTAAGTTGGTTTCCTGAGGCTTTCCTTCCTCTTTCTGGGTTTTTCCACAGAAGATTCCCACTGAGGCAGTGACAGACTTAACCTGTCTACATTTATGAGAAGCCCAGTTTCTGCTATTAAGTACACAGACAGAAATACTTCTATAAACTCTCACACAGGAAAGCTTAAAGAAAGCTTCCTTTTTTATAAGTTTATATACAAATTATAACACAGTGGCCTTGAGCAAACCATGTTTTTCATGAGACATGGCCACTCCAGTGAGAATCAAAACACAAGCTCTGTGCCTAGCAACTGACTCATTCACCCAAAAGGTAAAAGCAAATAAGCCAAAATATTCAAATTTGGGAGCTTACAGTTGGGTGGCTGGATCCACCTAAAGGCACGTGGGCAAATACACGATCGATCTGGTTTGCAGAGATGTGACCAACTGGAGACTGCACCTTCTGCAGACCTTGGTGCAATCTGGGAACTCACAAGACTTCTGCAAAAGCCTGTCTCTTCTCCCAACTCTGGCAACTCGCTCAAATGTAGCTGGAAATGGCTATTAGTTTCAAGTGTTGGTGAGGGAGGAACTGACAAGCAGACAGGCACATGCACACAGGCACTTCGATTGCACAAGCTTCATTTCCTTAGAAAACCAGAAAAACCCCACTAAAAACAATGTATCTATCATTATGTCTGATAAAAACAAAACAAAGGTCTGCTTTTCCCGTGTGCCAGTTACCAACAGCGAAGGTATTTGTGGTTGGGCTCACCACAATTAAGTGCCCACACATGTTCCCTATTTTAATATTTTCACACTGGCTCAAATAACCCAGTCCGTTGTGTGCAGAACACCCATGAGTGAACACAGAACAAGTTGCACTGCTTATTGGGAAAGAAGTAGCAAAGGCAAAGTTTGCAAAACTCAAGAACAAACAGATTGCACAAAAAAGATTACACAAATAATCTAAGAGAAAAATAGCAAGCAGCGTATTACAGTAGAAACACAGAACAACGTGACCCATTTGCTTCCCACAGAGACAAACAGCATTTAAAAGGCAGCTTAAAGACAAAGGACAAAATTAGCTCTAAACTGCATGAAGATGAAACTATGTCATTTCAACATTCTTCTTTTGCCCCTTCAGCCCTTTTTAGATCCTTTTTCAAGATCATTTCAGCAGAACTAGAAGGAGATATGTTGGCAGCAAGCCTGGGAGACCGGAGTCCTCTATTTTTGCGTGGAAGAGGTTCATAACCTCGGCCGTGCTGTGACCTTCCTTCAGCCCAGCCCAGCTACCACATGTTGGTCTTACCTTGGGGAGACATACAGAAGTGCCCACAGAGGCTTCCCTGCTGAAAATGCCATCATTAGTGAGTGAATCACATGGAAACACTTCAGCAGCTGAAAGGATACATCAGCTACTATACTCCTTTCTGAAACCTCCTCACTTACTGTCTTCTGTTATGTAAAAAATATGAAATATTGTGAATCTGAAGGAAGAGGGGGAAGGGAGGAGCTCATAATCCACATGATGCCATGTTCTAACTTTTTGTTATCTCATTACTGTTATCACATGGTTTTTGCCTATACCACCACAGATCCTGGCTGCTCCAATTATGGAACAGATCCATTCTGCTGGGTATTGGAGAAACACAGAATTCAAAGAAGGGCCCAACTGCAGGAGTTTACAACCTAATACAAGCAATAACCACAGGGTAGTGATAGGAAATAGAAGGAAACAATCAGACAAAACCAGTCAGCAAGGGAAGCTGTGGTGTCAGTACTCTACACATTTTACTGTTGATGAGGAGTCTGTAGACAGCACAGCAAAGGAAAAGTGAAGGAAGAATTTGAAAGAGGACCCGGAGGGAGTTTAAAGGAAGTTTAATGGAATGCTTCTGAGGAAAGGACAAAGATAACACAAAAGAGAATGTAAGTGCTTGAAGATTGAACATAGACGCCTTCAGATGGGAAGGATGAGTTGGTATGTCACTAGAGAATACTAGCGGGAAAAGGGCGGGAATAGGTCATTACAGGTCATGCAGGTAAAGACATGAAGCTTCTGTTTGATATGAGGCAGAAATGAAACCAGAGGAGAGATGTTTAGGAGTTGGATTTGATGATCCTTGTAGGCCTTTCCAACTCAGGATATTCTATGACTCTACGACTAAGAGGCAGGAATGATCTGGCCTAAGTTACAAGCCAGAGAGTTATTTCTGCAGCTAGTTGAGCCTGAACAGAGAGAAATTGCATTTTTTGAAAAGCTTGTTGCAGAGATTCAAGGTCACTGGAGCTTGGATGCAGGTTTTAACTGTGAAGATGAATAGGAAAGGCCATACTCTGAGCTGTTACTCAGTAAGATTCTTAAGATTTGGCCAGAAACTGGGCCTGATCTGGCGATAAGGAATTAGGCATGGGGTATCCAACCTTACCTGGGACACACATCAGTTTTAAACGTCAGATTGGGAACGTGTGAGCCAATGGAACAAATGTCCACCACTGAAGATGGATGATGGAGTGGGTATATGTCATACTAATGCTTATGGCATAATATTCTGATAGCAATCACACTCGAGACAAAGACAAAGGCAATGTAACTCCAAGCAGCTGGCTTGAGATGCTCCTGTTTGCACATCCAGGGACTTCAATAACCTTTTCTAGGCTACAGCATTATTTTTCTGTCATACCTACTTCGACACTAAGGCACTGGCAGCACCACTGTGATGTACAGTGCCTAACACAGACAATTCAGGCAGTAACTACAGATGCCAAGAGCAGAGAAACAGAAAGAAAATGTGCAAACCTCTCCACTAAAGGCTTAAATTCATGAATTCAAAGCATGCATTCTATCTAGAGAAGAGATAGGGGATAATTTTCTGATAAAAGCATCAAAGTAGGGAGGTTCTGCATTTGCTGAAATGTGGGGAAAAAGCGTTGATATCTCAAAAAGCTCTGCATGATGGAAAAAACTGTTTCCCACCTAACTGTACTGTGGGAATACACCACAAGGTCATATCCTCGGTGCCTATCAATTACACAATTTCCCTTGATCACCTAAGTGTATTCCCCAGTTCTCACTGCAGCCCTGATACACAATGCAAGAAAGAACTAAAAAAATACAGCATGCTGCCTTTTCAAAACTGTACCAAGAACATTTTTAGAATACATAAATACATTGAACAAAATATCTCACTGAAAGTTCCCCTGGCAGCCTCAAGACACCCAGTATTTCCGCTGTGTTATTTTTCTAATCATCTCTGTTTAGAGTTCGCCAGCGAATGCATTTTAGAGATTCATGACACATTCTGCTTTTGGATGGCTTTGAATCAGCTGGCAGTAAATGTGGAAAAATCATTATTCCTAATGAAGAAATATTGATGACAGAACAGCATTTCGAGGACAACGTTGACCATAAGTCAACAATGTAACAAGACTTCCCCCTCTCTCCCTCCTCTTTCCTAGTGACTTTTATCCAAGGGTTTTCAAGCATTTTCCAAGTACATGGGATTCCTCAGGTCACCTATGTCAGACAGGCACAATTACTCCACTTTAAAGGGATACAAGAGCACAAATTGATTGTTATGATAACAGTGTAACAGCAGACCTTAACTTAGTACACTCTAATCAAGTTAAGTCTCAATGTTCTCAATGTGCAACTCAGAAGCACCCAAGAAATCCTGGGTTCTTTGATTCATCCAAAGGCAATAAAAGAGGGATCTCTGACCCACAAGGGAAGGTTTATTCCCTTCCTACAGTGAATGGGAGGTATGTGTCTAACTGATTATGCTAGACAAAGATGTGTTGATCATATTTGTCCCAGACTAATTCTGACATTTTGGCACTTGGGGCACTGCAATAATGGTACAAAGGGAAACCCAAACGCATTTTGTGCATTTTGTAGAAAATGGTATTATTTAGCTCATCTTACCCTTGCCTTCCTTACCTACCGTTCTCTTGCTTTTGAACTCAGGACTTTTCACTGAGTGCAAAGCCCTTGGCAATGGTTTATTGTGCCAGGATCCAAGCTTGAAGTATCACCATTTGACAGTAGCAGGCTGTATGCATCAACTGTCTTACACAGCCTTTGGACACGAGACAGATCAATCTTAATTCCCTCTTCTTCAGCAGACGTCAGAAAACACAATCTTTCACAGTAAACACAGCTTCATGCTGCAATGTGTGCCTGAAACACTTCATAAATTAAATCCAAGGCCGTGATTTAATTACTGTGTCCTGGTTATTCTGCTTTAACCGTGTTGCACTTATACTCCAGATGTACAGGTCCCTGCAGTGACCTACTTGTCATTTGTACTGTACAGCACTGTGCAGTAGCTGCACTCTCGTGTTGCTTGCATCCCTTTCCTCTGACCACAACACAACTTCATACTCTCACTTTGCTTGGCTGTAAAAACCTGACACATTCTCAGTATGCCCCGGAGGTCCCATTCCACACCACAGAGCAAACACACTGCAACTGTGCAGGCTCACTCTGCCAACACTTTACCTTTTCAAACATTTCTTCATGGTGCTTATCACAAGATTACTGTCCCAGCTGACCTCTGGCCCTCACAGTGAACCTTTCCAACACCCCAGGGAAGGTAGAGGACTGTTAGGACACCCAACATGCAGGCAGGGAACTTGAGACCCACACAGGTTAAATAACTCTCCAAGGGTCACACAAGAAGTTTCGGATGGAGCCAGGAACTGAAACCGTATCTTCTCAATCACGGTCTGGTTTCTTTAACCACAAGACCATTTCTGAAAAGGCCTGATGGTGAGAAGGGCTTGTGGCATCAAACTCAGTTTCAGAGGAAGCTTCCAGCGCCCGTCTTGCTGAAATCCCCTCCCCAGGAGGAGGAATGTGCTCCTTGTGTGGACCATGGCATCACTCTCTGGCAGCCTGGCTGAGCCACATAGCAACTGAGCACACGGAGTTCTGTGCCTCTGCTACTGTCCTCTGTTTAATGACAGAGAAAGAAAGGTCTCTGTTTCCTTCAGCATCTGCGTGGTGGTGATCCTTTACACATCTACATCACCTTTTCCTCAACATCCTGGGACACAAGACAATTTGTTTCTATTGTAAAGCAATTACAATTAGAGGTACCTCCCCAAATTATTGCAGCCACAATGCATCAGTACCACAACGCATCAGTACCACAACATGGAGAGGATCGCCCCCTGATTTTCCCACAAAACTATAAAAATTCAGGTTGAACAGAATCTTGAGAAGACATGGAAACTATCTTACTGCTTCGAAGGCAGCATCAACTCTCTCTACTGTATTCTTGACAGATACTTGTTTAATCTGCTCCTAAAAACCTCCAGCAACTGAGATTTCACCAACCACTCAGACAAAAGATCTCAGTGAGTAGCTAACCATAGCACTAGTGAGCCTTTCCGCCATCCAGCCACAATGCCGCTCGCAGCAAGCCAAGCCAATGCCTCTTTACTGTTCATGATGGACATAAAGAAAATGGATAGGCTCGGGAGGGCCTACACCAATTGTACAGGATCGAATGGAAGATGCCCCCCCTCGCAGGCAAGCGTGTCCCTGAGCCCCACACATCGATGAGGTACCAGTCCCCAAGGTGGATGATGTGCAGTGAGCATGCCAGCCCAGTGGGGGTCAGTGATGCTCTACAATATTTAAGGTCCCAGACACCTTTTTTGCAGCATGCTTCGCCTTTTTTTTTTTTCTCCTGTTGTTGTTGTTACATTGTGTCAACTTTTTGGCACGTGTTTTACCATGTGCAAA
Source organism: Coloeus monedula (assembly GCF_965178545.1). Taxonomy (NCBI): domain Eukaryota; kingdom Metazoa; phylum Chordata; class Aves; order Passeriformes; family Corvidae; genus Coloeus; species Coloeus monedula. The sequence continues at coordinate 16,046,401 of NC_138790.1, forward strand.
CGGCTTGAAATAGAGCCCCACTAACATCTGGAGATTAAAAAAAAAAAAAAGAGGGTGAAAAGAAGAGCGGGAGAGAGGAAACATTCCTCCCTTTGCTAAACGATCAAGGAAATGCAAGGCAGAGAGTAAAATGTACTCTATTTCCTTTAGAAATGTTTCCTTTAATGCCGATGAAAGCTGCCAGATGACAGAGACTACGGCTGTATATCCACTGAGGAGCCGGGCTCGGGAAGCAGAGGAACGAGCTGTTAGCGCAGCTTTGCCAGGACGGGGGTGTCCCTGGCAGCCACAGCAATTCCTCCTCCAGCCCCTGCCTCGGCCGGGCTCTCCAACGCGGCAAAGGCGGTGCCGTGTCCCAGGGTGTGTGCTGGGCACTCCCTGCTACCTGCTTCCCCTCCCTACTGCTCCCAGCCTGGGCTGAACTAGGCACGGGTATGGTAAAGAAAAGTAGCTTTAAGCTGCAAGTGTAGAGTTGGATTGAAAGAAGTAACAGTTCATAATTATTCGTTTTAATTAAAAACGCGTTCGTGTTCGGGGGCAAGACTTTCAAAGCACCGATTTGCACAAAAAACCCCAGCCAAGAAATACTTAACTAAGGAGTGCAATCATTTCATTTGGTAAAAAAAAAATTTAAAAAAATCATACTTTTACAGAAGTCCCTCACATTCCTGTGCCATTACTCCTCTCCTTCAGAGCAAACTGATTGCATACAGTAAGTTAAAAAAGCAAGAGACATAGAAACCACTTTTTTCTTTTCTTTCAAAATAAAAATCGGGCAAAATTCATAAAGGCTGTAAGAAAGTGGGCCTTTCCCAGGCTTTCAAAAGCTGAGAAACCTCTTATTTTATTGTATTTTATTTTCATAGGAAAGTGAGAGTTTCTAAACCAAAAATGACTCTTCTCCTTGGAACACATCACTAACGTTGAAATCTTATTTTTTAGTGAGATGTTACCAATACCTGGCATCCAGGGAACAACCTCAGCAGCTCTCTGCTAAAGCCCTGGTGAAGGTGAGGCTACCAGCCAAATCCTAGTGGGGCTGACAGGAAACCTCTCTGCAGGCAACTTATCCCAAATTCTGTGAGGGTTTACCCCTCCTTGGAAGGACCTTAGCAAGGGAAACAGTTGCTGGCTGAGCAGTAGACCGGACAAATTTTGGCAGTTTTGGTGATCCCAACTGCAACAACTACTGAGCCACTCCCTTTGCACTCGCAGTTGCAAAGCCATGTTGCTCAATAAACCCTGGACAGTGAAAACACCAAATATATGATGGCACACAAGGTGAGCAACCATGCTTGTATGAATCTCCTGCAGGGAAAGGAAGGCAGGATACCAGGCAGAAATCACTCCTCCTCCCACCCTCATCAGGGGCCACGAGCAGGGGGACATTTCCTGAGCTATCCCCCAGCCCACTAGGCTTGTTCTGTAATGCACCAAATTTCAGGATCCTCTTTTGGAAAGCCACAAAAAATACCTTGTCATTACTGGGGGTGCCAGTGGCAGCAGCCCCAGGCAGCAGCTGTGTGGGGCAGCTCTGCCCAGCACATCTGGGTCCCCTGGCAGGTGTCTCTCTGAGCATGCTGTCCCAGCCTGCCCCCCTCCCTGACTCAGGAGATCAGCCTTACTGGTAGAGCAGTGGAGGGTGATTTCAGGGGCTGCTCAACCTGGCCCCGTCCATAAGCAATGGCTGTAACACAGAGCAGAGATGTAGGCCAGATGAGCTGCTCTCCTCAGAGGCTTGGTGCTCGCTGTGCACTAAGTGGGTTCACGCAGCTTCTCCCAGCCACTCCTCCAGCTGGGGAGGACCAGCGACTGCCTGTCCATAGGCTCATGCTGCTGCTCAGTGCAAGCACACCTTAAACATAGATCAAATTCTCCTGAGCTTTCAGCTTTCTTACAGAGCTGAAGCAAGAGTGCAGTCAGAAGGGACTCACACTGATATAGACAGCAGTCTTTTATGTCTAGGCCAAAAATTGAGTTATCTTTTATCACATTCCCGAAGGACTGTGGTTGGGTTTGCCACTTCCAGCATGGAAGAAGGCTCAAGGAGCTCAAGCAGTGGGGCACAGCTCTGGGATGTTAGGTGCAGGACAAACACAGAGCAAACAATGTCCCTTTTCAAAAAGAGTTTAATCTCCAACTGGGTCCATGTTGCACAAGGGCACTTCAAACCACTTCTGCCCCCCTGCCCAGCCAATCCATTTCATAAGCCCACGACAGGCACCATCAGTGTGTTGAGCAGACTCGAGTCCAGCCAAAAATCACATCCACGGCTGGGCATGAATGACACAATTCACTCTTCCATAGCCTGACTGTGCTCCAGCTGGTATTTGGCAGCTTTTCTCTGCCTCACTGGGAAGGCAATAGCATGAACTGATTTTTACCAAAGGCTCTGTTCAGTGGTGAAGATGAAATTGCCTGAGTAATGGCAAAGTTTTGAGACAGAGATGCTTCCTGTACTGTTGGCTCTGGCCTACCAACCTGGAATGCCTCCTGCATGCCTGCCTGGGGAAAAACATCTGACAAACCCCAAAAAACAGGGAGGGAACTTATCTCCCCACTGCCAAAAGTGAAAAAAAGAACAAAAAAGTGAGGAAAGGCTGGATCTGACAAAGAGTAGTGTCCTGAACAAATGGCAGCTCTCACAGGCCCAACAATGTTAAGGCCTGAGGTTTTCAAAGGTGCCTGGCTGCAGTAGAAGATGTCACACCAAATTTCAACCAGCACCTCATTTATTAAAGGTCTTTTGAAAACCCTGCCTTTCACAATCCGGCACCAGCCCAAAGCTTCCTTGCTGTTTTGAAACACGCGCTGTCTGTGTGTTGACAGCAGCCCTGCCGTAAATCACATCCCTCAGCCACTGGAAACCACCTCACCTGTAGGCCGAGCATCCACTGTTCCTTGCAATGAATTCCATCACTCCAAATTTCTCAGTACCTGGAATCAACTAATGCTAGTTTTTTTCCTCATTAAAGCAACCTACTGGACAGAGGTTTCCTTCTTCACCCCAAAATCTGAGACCTTTCCAACCCGGTACAAGGAAGGTCCAGTATTTGTTTACTCTCTTGGACAAGAAACAGGAACTTTACAACCTGGGATGAAGAAGCACTCTGATTCTACAGGGGACATTCAATGTTTGCTCCTATTCAGAATAACCACATATGTCATAACCTTAAAATGTGACATTGGTATTGACAGCAAAAGTCCTTTTAAAATGTCATTTGATGTTGGTGACACAGTATTTATTAGACGGATGTAATTAAGCAGTAACTACAATTCTGCTCCTCCTTTGGGTCATGGGACCTGCTTTTACTGGCCAGGGTAGATGGAAAGTAATTTCAAAAATAACCTCCCAGTGGCACATGCTTCATCTGGAGTCCATGATGGAGCACTGTAATCAAGTATCCACAGATCATTACTCTCACCTGATCGCCACGTTCTCAGAGCTTGCTGCATAAGGATATCAAAGTTTTCTTGCTTGGCCTCCATTACAGGTGAATTAGTGCAAAATATGAGATACTTATTTATAACAATTATTATTTTATTTAAAGAAAGTATGTGGAAATCCATCTGCACAATTGAATGTGTCACTCTCACACATCCTACAGCTTTTGATTCAAAATTAGCAAGGCTTAAAAAATAGTAAGTTAAAAAAAACACCATAAAGCCAAGCTCTTTAGTGGAACTAAGTCTGATCTGTTTGAGGTGGTGGTCTAGGGCCTGTTGACTAACAGTAGGAGACACGAGAATTGTGAGTACTGATCCATATTTATCATGATTAAAGACTGTCCTGACATGTCACCTTAAATCCTCTATGAGGAGGCTCTGATGTTGACCAGCATCTACAAAGGCATGCTCAAAATACTACTCATCACACTTCTAAGATGGAAGGCTCTTCCTGAATTGGCTTCCATGCTAAGGGCACCAATCCCTGTCTCCTGAATTATTCATACAATTCATGACTTGAAAATTTTGTGCCAATGGAAACTGAAACCCCAAAAGCTTTCCATTCTTATGACAGAGCTGAACCAATTGGAAAAGACTGATTCAATATCCAGAGCTCATGATGAGTTCTGCCAGTCCAATGTCCTTGAGCGGGCATTAGAAAAGGCCATCAGCAGCAGAGATTGTAAGTGTTTGCCAAAAACTTGGTGTTGGAAAATGTCCTGAACATGCCATACCAATGACGGCAACTCTGTATGAGTGAAGCTGGCAGATCATTGTGCTCTGAACTTTCATGGTGCTCTTAACTGGTTTCCTACATTCATGGGAGTTCACTGTGAAAACAGTAAGGGTATCCAATCCTCATTAAGCACTTTGATGTGACAGTAGGGAAAACTGATGGACTTGTTTACATGTGATAATGGAATCATTTGAAATCCACTAGACCTCCAAATTTAGATCTGACGTACACATAGGGACAGTTTATACCAAGCCTGATTTTAGCTGATGTAAATTTAGTCAACTTCTTTTGAATTTTATGATCAACACCAGAAAGCCAACACTGGTTTAAGTCAGTTGGTTTCTACTTGCACATAAAATGATGCAGCCTTATTATGTTGACAAAGTCAGATGTGATAGGTAGGTCAGGGAGGCTGTTATTCACACCCCAGCATAGGAAAAAGTGTGGGAGACTTTTGTCCCAGTGAAAAGCTACAACTTACAAAAACCTTCAGAACTGCAGAAACGTGAGACTCAATGCAACCTTTTGAGACTTCAAACGTTTTGGAAATTGCTTTCATAGTTTTCCATTGTTCTAAACATCCCCTCTGCAGCCTCTGCACAGACGAGGACCTACAAAACAAAATGCATTATGTAGCTTGTGGGAAGTCTACAACCATGTTGTAGACCAGATGACTCCAGAAGAGTTCGAGATAAGCTTCAGATCCACGTCCAAACATTAGAACACCTGCAAAACAGTCTGAATTCCAGTATTGCTTCATGAGAAAGTCAAAGGAACCTCTCCGTAGCAAAAAAGAGAGAGACTGCCATTTTGGAAATCACAGACTAAAGACTTATGAACTTCTTTTCATGCAGATGAGCCCTGTCTGAGGTAAGAAGGGTCACCATGCAATATTCCCACCTAAGAGTGACACAAAATTAGTAAATTGCCATGGGGAAACAATATCTCATTTTGCAGTCTTGTGCTGCATAGTGTTCTGTTCTCCCCTGTCCCCAGAGCACAAGAACAAAGCATCTGCACACACTGATGTCCTAAGAGTTTAGGCAGTATTTACTCAGCCAGACCTCTAGCCAAGCCGATGTCAGTTGGGGCATCTTCTCGTCAACCTATTGAGATGTGAGCCACTACGTGTCACAATTAGACCATGCTCCAAAACATCATCCTGTGGAATGTTTGTTCTTCTGAACAAATTGTTCTGCAATTTCTCTAGGCTAGAACAGCTCTTGTAATCAGACATTTGTTGGATGCACACCATTCCTACTTGCTGCATAACAGCTGTTATTCATAGTACCAGGACTTCTGTCACTTAAAAAGGACTCAAGGCCACAGGTCAGCCACCTTGTCTTCCCTGAAAGTTGTGCTGCAAAGGGCAATAGGCAGCAAGACTGTGTGTGCACACCTTGCAATTGTACAAAAGAGAAGGAAGTGGAGTCTGGTAGACTTGAAACAGTTATGGCTCCTCACCCAATGTCCTGCTGTAATCAGAACAAAGAAATAACAGAAAACCCACCAAGATCCCAAGACTAATTGGCTTTCTATGAAGTATTGTTTTTGTTTAAAAGACCAAGCCACACTTAGATCAATGGGCCTTACAAACAAAAAGCCCTTTACTCATGAGCAGGCATGACCAGAGCTAGCTCAGGGCACCGATCCCCAACCCCAGAGCAGCAATGTCCCTCTGCCATAAGTTTGGGGGTGGCCTCTTTTCCAAAGCCTGTCTCTTACCCTCCTGATGAAGCTCCTAAAACTCGCATTATCAGTGTGGTTTTTTGCCTAAGCCCTCAAAAAGTAGGTGACTCTTCCCTGTGTGAGTGAACAGAGCAGTTTCCATTCCTCACTCAATCTAGAGAGTGACAAGCTTTCACTGGGAACTGGACACGTAACTGACACAGACCTTCTGGCTTTCCTCAGCCACCCTTCTGACAGAGGGATGCCATGGAGATGGCAATGCACCAGCTGTGCACATCTGCAGTGCACACACTCCACTTCCTTCACCTTTTGAATTCTGCCTGTGAAGAAACAGTAGAAATAAATCTGACCATGAGCAACCTCCATTTTTCACTCCCCTCCCCTTCTTGTTGCCTTGCATGGAAATTGAATATACACACAATAAGAGGTGATAGTGGTTTTAGCATCAGTAGTGGCCTAATGGAACTACACAAGCACAGCACACTGAAGCCTGTGCTTTGCCATTTTATCTTTAGATAATGGTTTTAGGCATCTACAGCTAAACAATGGAGTTTTTTAAAATGTCCCACCCAAACATCCACTGTTATTGTAGCTGCACTTTCCCCAGTCCTGCCCTTCCACCATACCTTCCTCCCTCCTCTAAACACACACATCAGATTTGCCAGTGTTGGAGAGAGTCACACTTCTTGCGCAGGTATCGAAAGCTGGATCAGTTGATGTGAGATGTTGAGATGGAGAATGGGAAAGAAAGGAACACCATTAGAATCAAGACTCCAGGTGGTATCCTACACTCTCTCTATATATGTACACATACACATTTATTTATGCATTTTAGGATTCTCACTAATTTCAGCCACGGGACAGAAATGAGAAGCAGCTGCCCAGCTTGTGGAGATGACAACAAGAACATATGACCAGAATTAGCTCCACATTGGCAGTGATGATTGCTAGGATTTTCCTGTCCAGAAGAGCTGGCTTCATATGACAGTCCTCTGCACAGCATAAAGGACCCACATTAGAGTTCTTTCTAAATGTCTCCCTCCAGCTCAGCCAAACACAATTCCTTATCTCATGTGATTACAAACTCTGCACTAAAAAGAGTGGAAAGTCAATATTGTGATGTCCCAGCCATTCATCAACACAAGTGAAAATTGAAGGTAAAAGGCTTCAGGTTTTCTACAGTTTTTTTGACAGTCACATGCTGAATTCACTTGCCTTTCACGGCAAGCACACAATGAGGAAATAGACATTTAAAAAGCTGGGTTTTTTTCAAGTGTAATTTTAAATGACAATAAAAGCAATTAAAACCCCCACAAAAAGTATCCCTTCTTTCAACCTGCACTCACAAAGAACGCAGCACATCATCTGCCCAGCCTGTCCCTGACAGTACAGACAGAATCAGAACATGTATTGAGCAGATAGTAAGTTATTAACCTCTCAAGATATTGTCTGGAACCAGAATTTGTTGAGGAAATTGTATATTAAAGTTCAACACTGCTGCTAACTGAACACAGCCTGATCCACAGCTTTAAATAGACAGTTTAGCATGGCTGGGACAGTGATTTGGATGGATCTACAAAACAAAATAATTCACATCCCACATCCAGCTGTCTTTAGCAGTGGACAGTGCCTTAGGCTGCGGAAGATGGTTGTACCCACACCTGTAAACTCTCTCCAAACGGGTCTGCTATTGCCAGGGTGTTTTACTGAACAACTGTGTTCAATGGGGAGGTACATTTTGTCAACTGTCAGAACCCATGTCACTACCTGTGCTGTCCCCTTTTGACCCTGGTGCTGTGAATACAGTTTTTCAGAGGCTTGGTTCTTAGCTCACACTTTCAGAAGTAATTATTTCTACATCTCTGTGCATGTCTTGGCAGACACACAAGGAAAAAAAACCAAAAAAAAAAAGCAAATGAGCTGATTCCTAAATGAAAGCTGGTGACAAGGGATCAGATTGGTCTCCCATCTCCGCTTTGCACACAGAGTGATCCTATTGCTATTGACATTTTCCATTTCCCTCAGTGGGGCTGGCTCAGGCAGGGCCATGGGACAGGCACGGTGCTTTGCCACTCTCTCCTGCTCAGCTGACACAATCTGTGCTGGCACAGTCCAGGCAGGGGACATCTCAACTGCAGGTTTCACAAATCAAAACAGGTTTACTCTTGGCTGCTTGTACCATCCTAAATGTCTGCCAGGGCTGGCTTCTCAGGATGATCTGCCTGCCAGTTTGAGATGACAGTCTCATGACTTTTGAGCAGCAGTTGTGACCTTGGCTTGTAGCCAGAGACATGAAAACATGCGTTCATGACATGACACGATGAACAGCAAGGTGCATTTGGAGACATGAAAACAGTGCAGCTTACTAAAACCAGCAGGAAAGTTTGGCTACTTTTCATTCTTTTCATTCTTTTAATCCTCCCCTACCTCTCTGCACCACTGAGAATCACTCTGTATTGATTATGCTGACATTGACAGCAGAGCTGGAATTTTTTTTTTTTGCATCTCGGATGAGAAAGTGGGTTATGATTCATCTCACAGAATCTGAGTCAAAGCAATTCCTTATAAAAAACGAAAAAAACCAAACAGTTTTGATGCATTTCCATCAGAAGAGGCTGGAGAACACTCAGCAAAATGAGACAGTCCTGTTTAATTCTTCTTTTTACCACATTTCACTCTCAGATAAAATCTGTCCTTTCCCCCCACTGGAAATAACTCATTTTGAGTTAATGACACTAAAATACCCCCAAAAGCTACTAGCAGAAGACAAACCACCCTATCAAAAAAGACAGCATGAGACAAATGCCACCAGAAGAAGAAATAACAAATGCCACACTGTGCCCCACTTCCATGGAACAGTGATTGCTAGAGTGGAAAGTAACAGATTACTATGGTGAATTATCAATTTTCCTAATAGCCTTGAACTATCTAAATGCTGAAGTGTGATAACATTAGTGGGTACATTATATTAACAGCAGTTAAAATGATCAAGTGTGATCCTGGAGCACTTCCCCCCCCCCCTTTCTTATTTTCATAGCCTTGTTACTAACCCTGGAAAATAGGGCTTCTGCTCTGCATGCTGGGAAGAGCCTTCAGACTGGCTGTGATTTCTTATCAGACAAGACTCACAAGTCCATTCTGGTTGATTTTCACATAAAATAAAGAGTGTGGCCACAGCTTTGGGTAAGGCATGGAACTCAAAGGAATTCTAGGCTCAATTCTCACTTCACTACTGGATCTCGGCATGACTCTGGGTGAGTCATCTTAATTCTGCCAGTCAGCCCCTCGTTTGTAAATTAGGGACAGTAATTTCCTGGTCCTTGACATATTTTCAGTTTTGGAGCTCTGGGGGAGCACACTGTTCCTACTCCATGTTTAATTTGCACATAGGACAGTGTGACCACAGCCTTGGATGCTACTGCAGCACAACGAGCCCTAATGGAACATGGGAGCAAACTGCAAATTTAGTACATCCAGCTTCAAAGGACAGGTGAGCTGTTTTCAGTTTTAAAAAGCAAAGAAAGGGTTCATTTCTGCCAGGTCATGTACACAACTAACTCAAAACAAAGAAATTAAACTATTTCCATGTTATTGGGACAAAGATTTATCCAAGATTGCATGGCTGGAAGGGTTTCTAACTCCAGCTCCAAAACTGAATGCCTGTGCCTCACTTGACAACTTAGCTACAAGTCATGACAAAAGAATGTCTTGAGGCTTAAAACACTCCAAAGCTTTATCTGAAGTGAAAATTATTTCTATAATATTCAGACAAGAAAAACATTCTCACTCATTCATAGACACACACATACGTACACTCCCTCTCAAAGTACCTGTATGTGAGAATTTAGAGTTTATGATATCCTGGATGGAGGAAACTCCTGGTTGCACTCATCTCCATAAAACAGGAGAACCAACCTTCTGCATCCTGCATGTCCTAGACTAACAGTCTATCTTCAGCTCCTGGCCTCATCAAGGAGATTCCCAACTAGGGGTCCTCCAGGTACCACAATTTGTGAGTTTCAAAGGGTGATGTGACATCCCCACAGAGAACCCCCAGAGCCCAGCCAGCCACATTTCATGTGGAGAGGAAATAGCCAGCAGGTGGGTCCCATTTTTGCTTTTTAATGACCTGAGTTAGCTACTGCAGCTGAAGACTTGATGGCTCACTATCAATCCTTCAGTCCTTTCAGTCCACAGAGAATTTACTTTACTTTGTAAATTCATCATGAACAAACTGGATTGTCTTTGAACTGTTTGTCAAATTAAAGTAAAAAGATCTGGTTTGTTTTCACGTAGGACTCTTAAATATGGGGGGTTGGCTAATAGCCTCATCATTGTTCAAAGGTTTTTCTGAAAGAGGATGAACTTTCCTATCCATCTGTACAGCTCCTAGCACACTAAGGGCCCTCTCACAACAAAACAAATATCTACCACCTTCATGGATTTTTTTTTTTCATGGCTATGTTAATTTTTAAACATGCACAAGAATCATGTAGAATACAGCTGTACTTTAGAAAGACACATCCCTGAATTTCATTATCACATTTCACTCCTCTTAGAAGACAACAGGAAATTATCAGCTTTTATTTACTAACTTTTGGGACAAACCTAATTTCATTCATGGCCTGAAACCCACCTCTCTTTCACAGCATACAGGTGATCATGGGAAACACTTTGATAAAGTGCTACTTTGGTATTATGAACTTACTCTCCATTAAATAACTTCTGCATCAAAAATCAGCCCTGTTTAAAAGAAAGAATATATCTATGTCTGACTGCCAGAATTCAAGCTAAACCAGGGAATTAAAAAAAGAGAGTCATGCTGCTTGCTACCTGTTCCAGCTGGGATTTTACGACCTACAGTTACAAAGCATAATTGGGGTTTTGATGTAAGATTTAGATCCCATCTGTGAAGTAGTGGTGGTCTCTGAAGTGTCTGTGCTTCAGAAACACTCATGATGCAAAGTCTTGACCACTCTTGTGTAGGTAAGAAGAGGAAAAAGGAAGGTGAGTCTCCTGCCTCCTGGCACATGTGGGTGCCAGGTGCCCAAGGCTTACAGGAGTGCAACATTCATTTCTGACTGCTACATCTGCTGCATCTTCATTAAAAGATGTGCACTCAAGCCATTATAAGGCTAAGATCCCTGGCATAAAAAGATCTAGGTGCTTAGTTTCATAAAACATGTTTCCCAGAATTAATACAGAGTAAGATGTGGATTAGATCAACATCAGGAAGAATCAAACTTTTGCATCCATTTCCAGTCTTCCAAATGCTTGAGAAGCAACTTAGACCAGCTCACAGCCTCTTGCCTTTCTCATGGCTAGAGGTAAGTCCAACCACTCACTGGCCTCCTCTTTTTCTCTTCTTCCTTTGAAACTGTGGGCCAAAATTCAGCCTCTAGGTTGCATTGAGATTATCCTTATAAATCTACTCTACCTGCACCTGCTGTGCAAGGATGCCAGCAGGCACGGGACTCCCCAAAAAAAAGCTAGACAAGGGTGGCAAGTATTGACAGAAGTGAGACTGAAGAAACAGGCTCTGAAAGCCATTTACCAAGATAATTAAAGCCCCTGGGGAGCAGAGGGAGGGTGACTCCCCTTGCGGCAGGCCACAACAGGGCTGCTGGATGTTGCTGGTGCTGCACTGTGACCTCCCTGAGCAGAAGTTGCTCCCAGGCTTTGTAGCCTGTGCACAAACGCTGGAATGTGGCTTGAACATAAAAAATAATGACTTGAACTACAATGGAGAAAAGGGTCCCCATTATATGTCTGTTCTTCCTGCTTTTGTGAGCGGTTACATAACAGAAAATGACTGTCGGCTCATCAGTTGTTGAAAGTCTAACCTACTATTTTCTGACCCAGACGTTGTTCAAATGAGGACAGACACCATCTTGCAGCAGAACCCCTGCCTTTAGACAAAAGACACATCACATTACATGGCAAAATTACAAAGTAATTATGCTCTTGTAATAACAATATGCTTCTTTTAATGACAACCTTTTCAGAACAGATCTAAGAGTACAGGCAAGATATGACAACTTTCAGTTTCTTTTTCTGGTGGTAATTCAGATGAAACCAAGTGGCTACTTATGCCTCTTAGAGGTTGCAGACATACCTGACCAAGACTGAAATGCAACACAGACCATGTTCAGTTTAGAGCCCCTAGAACTGTGCAGTGCACAGAGCCATGTCAAAGGAAACAAAGACACCATGAACCAAAGGAAGTCATACCTGGACCATCCAGTGTGTCTCCTGAGCTGAACCTCCTACGACTCAACCACGCTCTCTCCCATACCTGACTTGAGACTGCTACCTGCTAACCCATGTCCTGCCTCTCAAGAAGTAAAATTAGGGAACACACTCAACACTGTTTGGACACCAGGTCTCTGGTCCTATTGAAGGATTTTTAGCTTATGAGTGGAAGCCTAATGAAGATGCAAAGCCAGTGATGGGAAAGGTTGGCAGAACCTTGGCAGATTCAATACTGGTGACACCATTCTTTAATCTTAACTGTGACCCGGCATCTCAAAGAGCCATTGGAGATGAAGGCTTCTCCATGGGGGACACACACATGACTGCTGCTGCTAATCATTTCTGGCAAATTTGGTGAAAAAGGAAAAAAATTAAGTTTGAAGAGGTAAAATGATCTGCCACAGGTCAAGATGCCAAGATGAGAAGAAGAAAAGGAAGTCAAACCTCCTGTTTCTCGGCTTTGCTCTTCAACTCAATTCTGCACCATCTCTCCCACTGTCAAAGCCAGGGTACACAGAAAATACACAAAATAACCCCTATATATCCTGAATTATCAGCTCAGAGTTAAATCAAGATTCCTTTACTGTACAAACTGAGTATTTCCCACAGGATGATTTTAGCATCTCTCTTCTCCCCACGTGCATCCCTACAGCATGCTGGAACTACAAAAGGAGACTGCTACATTAACCAATACATAAAACTGCTGGTTTCTTTGGTAGCTCTGAGCATTTATGGTAAAATACCAGTGAGAGTTTCTTCCCACCAGTCAGGGAAACGGCTGTGGGGAGTGACTCAGCTGGGACATAGTCCAGAAGGCAACAGGAGATGAGGGGCCCCAATGGCACTTTTCCAGTCTTAATCAGCACTGTCTGCATGGTGATACAGACTGATAAGCTGCCAGAAGTCATTTCTTTCTATAAGACTTTAAACAGTGGTCCAGAATAGTTGTGATCTTTGTGTGTGTGTATTTGGTTGGGTTTTTTAAAATGCAAAATCAAGGGCTGTAATTTCCCATGGCGGCCAACAAACAATTTTGATAGTTTCATTTTAATCGCCTATAAGTATCCATTTCTCCTCCCTCAACCTTACCCACTTTCCACTCCACTAAGTATTATTTTTTCCAAACAAATCAGACATGCCTGTCTACAATAGCACATTTATCAACAGGGAGGGCTGTGACAGAGAGAAACTATCCCTACTGCACAGAGCATAAGACATTTGAGAATCCTTTCTAATAAAAAGGGATTTGATTAAAGACAGCCAACTACCACAGATCAGCAACTGAATCATCAGTCAAGAAGGAAGAGCAGCTTAGACTTAAAAGACTTCAATTTGCTCACCTGCCAAGGACTTCCCAGGGGTAGTAACTCCACAAGTCACTCTAGAAACTACAGGCGGGTAAGAGACATATACCAAGGATTGGGGTGCTTAGGCTTATTACAGTAGTGTGGCCTTAACAAAGTTAAGTTAGGCAGAATACCCAACATGCACGTTAAACTCCTAAAAATTCACAGGAATTTTTTTTTTTTTTAATTATTATGCCTAGTGCTGTTTCCATGCTTAAGCACTGCCTTGCCAGTGGCAGCTAGAGGATTTCCCAGCGACGGGATCATGCTGCTGTGATAAGTCCTGGCAACACACAGCTGCCAGCTGTGATCTTGCTGCTCCCAAGCATCTCCAGCATGCTGCTCCTGGCTCCCACCACACTCCCAGGCTCCCCAGGAGGGCAGTGTGATCCATGCCCTGCCGCCAGCTGTGTGTGTTTGTGTGAGCAACTAGTGCCTAGAACAGTTCCCCCAACTCTGAAACCACCTTCAGTGGCCTCCACCCAGGAAGCTGCAGAGAGGTGCAGTGAGCACAGAGATGGAAGTGCTGGCTATCCTGCTCCTCAGCTCAGCTCACTGGGTCTGCCAGCAGTACCAGACAGCATTTCCAGGGCAAAGAGACTACTTCAGTGATTCCTACTCCTCTTCCTTCCCAAGGAATCTTCACCCTGCCCACTGCTGGGCAGATTCTGCTGACTACAGAACCAAGATGGCTTGATCGAAAACCAGAGATATGGCGAGTGAACTTGCAGAAGGAAGTTGGTTACAGAAAAGATCCCAAAGTGCTGGCAGACCAAGTAAAATGACCTTTCTCCAGCCTGACAGTTCAAATGTAATTATTCCAATAAATTATTTTCACGACTTAATATAACGCCTTGCAGCTTTCTAGCAAGGTTAATTAGATTCCTCAATTCAAAACCTATCTGCTCTTAAACAACTTTTAATATGCTGAAATCCAGTTTTCTAAATTCAAACTAATAAAAGTGATTAGCTGACAGATATCTGGTATGTTACAATTACCATGGCATTTAGACCTCAGGCATAAGATATTTAATGCAAATCAGAGTCAGTGTCTCTGCCCATTTGTCCTTTTTTGGATTATTTGATCAATGTGCCATATGAATCCTGTACTGTCCACACTACCATGCTACACAACTAAAGAACAAGGGCAGAGATATTGGTTGAGACAGTTAACCAAAGTTGAAAGACTCTTTTTTTGCCTCCTACACTTAATTTGTTCTTTCCACATGAGCACGAAGTTACTGAAAGGCACTGGCTGACAGCTCAAGTAGAGAAGGGTATTTAGTTCTGACATAACCAGAATTAGTCCAAAACTCCCAGCCTGCACTGTCATATCAGAAACCTTCATCCACTGTGACTCCTGAGACCCGGGGAGGAGCCTGGGCTGGAACAAACCTAGGAAGATGAGGGAAGCCTACCTCTTTGTACCTAACCAGAAAAAGCAGCTGTGCTCCAGCATTTTGTATTTTCTTAGATAGATACTGCTCCCAAAAGGCTGTATGGGGCCCAGCATGCTTAGAAAGCCGAGCAGATGTTTAGCCCAACACATGGTTCTTTGGCACATCAGGAATGCCAAGGCCACCTCAGAGACGAATTTCAGTGGCACACAGTGCAATTAGAAGATCAATCAGGTGCAGTTTGTAATTACATATGACCTGCCCAGGGTCTAAGGCTGGTGTTTGATTTTCCCACTGTGCATCATGCATGATTGTTCCATCTTTGATCATGCTACTGTTTATATAAATAACACTGGCAAAACTTCTGAGTGCTCTGAAGCCTCCTTTCCATTTTCTCGTCTCCTGCTGAATTAAGAGCTATTGGCGTGGCATTGGTCTGACCTCCCATCTGATAGCCAAACTGATGACCTAACACCGAGAGACTTTATGTTCCAACCCTTTCAGCTATGCATCCCTTTTGGATAAAGAAACTTTGATGTACCACCCTCTCAAAACAGAGCAGAGCAATCTTAGTCATGCAATATTAGTCTGCAAAATCCAAGCTTTTCAGCTTCATAAATACAAGTGGTAAACAAAACTAAAGCATCACTTCAGGAAGCAATTTCCGAGCTGTGAGGAAAATTAATCACTAGAACGGCTTATCAGGGTAGGTGGTTGACTCACCATTGCTCGAAGTTTTTAAGATAAGATTAGATCTTTATTTTTTTTAAAGTCATGATTCAATCATGTTTCTGGGAGAAACTGAGAGTAGGATATTAGGCAGTATAATGGCAAGGTCCTTTCTGACCTTGGAGACTGTGAATCTTCTCTGTTTATCTGCCTGCCTTCTTGGGCTAAAAGGAAAACTGGATGGGCTTTGGTCCATCAACCAATTCCTAGCACACAGTTCTGCATTAAGAAAATTGCTGTAATCAGATCTCATGCTTCAGGGCTTCAGCCATTTGCCTGAAGAGGGCAGGAAAAAAGTTTCTCCCTCTTGCCTGCTCAGCTAATGGCTAAATACATGTTATGTTTATTTGGCTGTTGCTTCGTGTTTAAAACATCAGAGAGTGAACCCAAATGGCAGAGATGAAGTCAAACACAGCAACGCAGAAAATGCTCCCTGGCTATTTCAGTTAGCCATTCCTGCTCACACCTCAGATCTGTGACAGTCATCAGCTCTGATGACTATCGGTATTTACAGAGAAGACATTTTGGGTATTAGGGCACGGCCCACAGAAGGTAGAAGGTACTGAGAGAGAACTGGGACTGATACTAACCCCACCTACAAGGGCAATGTTTGTTTGATGAGAACACCGTAACCTTCTCATATTATCAGATCCTTGCCACTGCAAGATCCTTGTTTGTTAGTGAAACCATGGTCCCACCCACTTTTTGATTAACCCAGACCATGAAAGTTTCTTTAAGCCAGAAATGTTTTGGTCCAAGCAAAATCTACAGCAAATAGACCTGGGGGCAATCTAAATGAAGTTTTTAAGAAATAATGAAATAAAGGAAGATAAAGAACTCAAAATGAATGGCCTGCCCCAGTCTTTAACTCTACAAACTACAACAGTTTGTTTCATAATAACATTATTACCCAAGCCTGTAAGAAACTAAGCACACAGGCAGATGCATCAATTGTGCCCAAGACTCTTGACTTCAATGCAGAGTTCAGAGGCCTTATCACTTACGTTTCATGTAAAGGCAAGATATAATTCTACACCTATAGATGCCTAAGATAATTATACTCTATACCATTTAAGAAGGAAATTAGATGCTTATCTTTTTCCAGGCAAGGAAGACGACACTGTTATGAACCAATCAGTCCAGATTTGTCTTACTTGTACTTGATGGACCCAGTTCTGGGTCCCCATGTATAACCAACCTGATTGACTCAAAATGGATTTCCTTTTAATCTGTGCCAGCACACAGAAAAAGAAGATCATGCCTTGGAAGCAGAACACATTTACACTGCCAGATTTTTCTGCAGCTGCAATGAGAAGGGATGGGGCAGGCAGGCACGACAGCGACCGCACCTGAATTCAGACTGGTAGCCTGGAAGTTGGGGACAGATGGTGTGAAAATGAACCAGACACTGAAAAATTCAACTTTATATCCAGAAAGACTATAAACATACAGTGAGTGAGCATGAGATTTATGCTGAAATTAGAGAGGAATTCCTATGGATGATTACACTTCCAGCCGAAGCATGGAAAGCACATCCATCAACATGAGTGTCACTACGTTACCAGTGCAGCTGTCAGGCTTCCCATTATTGAACCCAGTAAATACAGAAGAGGGCCACGGACACTTGTGACATGGCTCACCAAAGTAGTCATCAGAGGGAGGATTCTCCATGTCATACAGCATTTTCTTGGTCAGATGTTCCAGCTCATCCTCAGGCCTGAATGCAGGAGTGCTTGATGCAGGTCCAGAGCTTGGATATCCACTCTGGAAAAAAAAAAAGGACAGCCTGTGATGTGATATAAAAGCATTCACACAGAGTAACAGGGTATATTGGCTGTTCAGTGTTGAACTTCATTCTTTGTCTTATTTATCTTGTTTTTAAGACCCAAGGGATTCAAGCAAGTAAACACCTCACTTACTGTAATGAAAATGGACTCTGAAGAACATCCA
The DNA here is from genome assembly GCF_965178545.1 of Coloeus monedula. Lineage (NCBI taxonomy): Eukaryota > Metazoa > Chordata > Aves > Passeriformes > Corvidae > Coloeus > Coloeus monedula. The sequence goes on from NC_138790.1 coordinate 16,063,947, forward strand.
GTGAAGTGCTATATATATCCTCCTAGAATGGGAAGTATCCTGTGCCTCATAATTAGATGTCTACTGGGTAGCACATAATAAATAAAGGAGAAAATTATTCCAAGAATAACTTTATACAATTGTTCTCCAAAACTGAAAAAGGCTTGGGAAGCATTTAAGTTCGGACTTGGTAAAAGTTTCCATCACTTAACAACACAACATGAAAGACAATGCTACAGTGGTAGAGTATATAGACAGACAGGCAATCCTAAGATACTAGTTATGTTTTCTTCTTGTTTGTTTTGACACAAATACTGCTGTTAACATTAGTGAGATCAGGAGCTGGTCCACAGATTTTTAGTACTAGATATACAAAGTTTTTAATATGTGTGTAGAAACTGAGATCTCTTGGCCTTCATAAGCCAACAGCTGTATACAGTATTGGCAGCCTGTCTCAGAGTCTTCTCCCTGGAAAACACCAAAAATACGGCATATTTTGAGAAGTACAGAAATAGTTTTATGCCTAGAAGTTTCTTAGAAGAAGCTAAGTTTGGTGTCTGTAAGGAGAAACTCGGTCATTTCAGGATTAAAAAATGCTGACACCAGCTATCCTTGTGTGCACTGCTTTCTTGAAAGACTTGCATATAAAAACTAACTTATTTATAAAACACATCATTTCAGTAAAGCAAATTATTCCATTGATTAATTGCTGCCTACATCAAGTATTGGCCCTTTGATATGAAACAAGGAAGCGTTTTTCCATGCTCCATAACTACTTAAATGGCAAGAAAATATAAAATCACCGGAGAAACAATACACTGACCACTCATAGAAACTACATCTGACATGATGAATCTTTATTGAGCCAGTGATGTTCAACAGAGAACAGCAGCTTTAAAGCACTGCACTTCAAGAGAATTAACTATGTGCTTTCATGCTTTTTTCTTTCAAGCAAGAAGGAGATTTCAAATGAGACATCAATCAATACAGCGAGGGTCTCGGAATGGCACTTCGCAATAATACTTCAATCATCCACTCCCAAAACCCAAACACCTGCATGTTCCTGACCCAGTCATACTTATTTTTCTAGGGTCCATGCTAAGCTGTGCCATCACCCTTCTCACTTGTTGGCCTCAGCAGGTGCCTGTGCTCCCTTGAAGGACTGGATTTGCTGTACACACATTTGATGCAGCAGCTGCACCCACTGCTGCCCAAAAACTACTCTGTAGCAGAGCAGCAGCAGTTCACAAGGGAGAGGGGTGGTATGGTCCCCTGGGAAAAAAAGTGTACCTGGAATAAGCCCCAGGCTGGATGAATTTCCCTGAAGGGCTGTGCAAGGTCTGTCTGCCATACATTCAGCCTCCCTGACTGAGAATGCAGCCTGGACCTAACATACATTCAGGATTTCCCACAGATGTTTTCTTTCTTTTTGCTTATGATTTTTTTCTGAACAACATTTAAGGATTTTGTGCATTTTGCCAGGAATTCTAGTTGCCTAGCAGTTGTTCTGAGGAAGCTGTTGAACATCTGGAAATGCTGAATGTCCCCATACAGAGCAGTAACCGTTTTTGTACAAATGCAACCATACTGATGTGTTTGGGTTGCCACAACTTACTTTTTCACATGGGAAGGCAGGTAGTATGGTGCACTTGCATTTGCCTTCTAAGTCGTGTCACCTCTGTGGGATTTTGGTGTGGAGAAGGACATTCATATGACTAGAAGTTCTAGAAGCAGGCATTTGACCCAGAACACCCAGATTCCCTTGACCAGTGCTTTGTGTCTTTTTTTAGAAGGGATCGTCTACAACTACTTCATTAGAAATAATATGTAGCATAATCCTAAAAAAAAAAGTTATTAATAAGTCAGTTAAAGATGTCAAATGTAAAACATTTAATCTTGGAACAACCTGGTTTTTCCCTTTGCTCTCTTGTTCCTAAGAGCTGATCACGAATCTTGCCTGAACATATATTTTAAAATGGCAAATGCAGCCAAGGATTTATTAGCTTGAGAAATCAATCTGGCAACTGATCTTCTAGATGGTTTTATTCCAGGTATTGTACCTATTTCAGTTTCCATGCAGAAAAGAACAACCATTGCCATTCCATCAACAGAGACTCCTTTCCTAGACTTTGCATGGGGAAGACAGCACGGTCTGAAGCTGGTGATGGCCCCCATCCCTGTATTTCCCATTAGTCTTCACCAGCCTCTTCTGCTGGGCTCTGTCCACACATCATCTGAAACACTGCCTTTACCCCTGGGCCCTGTAACATAAATGGACCAAAACAGAAGGCACAAGCCACAGTCTGTTCACAGAAAAGGGCAGTGAGGCACATGGAGCCCACCATCACACACGGGCTCTAAGGCAAAGACAAATCCTGCATCCAGGCTGCTGGGAGCCCCACGCCTTCCAGCCTCACACACAGCCCACGGGGGCTGTACCTGGCATTGCAGACCTACACTGAACACTGCAACCCAAAGCCACTGCACCTGCAGGCCACCACCAGCCAGGCTTTGGCAGGAGGCGAGTGAAGCCTCTCCCTCTTTTGCATGCTGGCTTCCCACACCTCCCAGCTGGGGAGCCCTCCATGCCTAATTTACAAGGGCTGGACCAGGCCCTTTAAAATGAAAGACCAAAATCTGCAGATTTTCAGTTTTGTCTGACTCTCTCTGGTTTTGGAGGCCACACTGTCTCATACACACAATAAATGGGCTGCTCTCGTATTTTATCTACATTGCACTTTTCCAAACCAGGCAGATTGCTTATCCAGTACCCAATGTCAGCAGAAATAGCAAATACCAACCACAATGTTATGAGACACTTTAGCTTATTTTGACTAAAATGTCATGCTTTTTTGACCAGCATTTAAGTAGTGCTAGGCACATCTTTTTCCTCCTGCCATGGCACATGCTGACTACGTGCCTCCAGGAAAATGCATTTCATGCAAATGAACGTGCTGTTGCGTTTGCTGGGACATGCACACACACAAACATAGAGAGAAAAGTGTATCCATAGTCCAATATAAAATGCTTGTTTCAGCAAAACAGTTTCCTTCCTCCTCCTTTGTTAGGTCAGGGTAAAAATACAACTCTGGCTTTCCTTACAAAACAGAGTTGTGGTGGTGTTGTTTATATGAAACTTCCTCTATTTTCTCCTGATCTATACAATGATCAAGGCTGTCTAGAAACTCAATTTGCTGTCTGATCTACGAGTTAACTTCATTCTCTTTTCTCCATGATGCCTCAATGCACACAAATATCCACTTCCTTAGCTCAACACAGCTCAAAGATGGGAACTGCGTTGACTTGCAGACCTGGAGCACCACTCTGTCTGTCTAACCACAGGAGCATCAGTGATGATAAAATGCCCCATGAAAATGGAAAAGAGCTCAGCAAAAAGCCGGCAGAAGGGACTATGCTTTGGAAGCACAGGCACCAGAGTCCCTCCTTTGCTACTGTCGTCAAACACCAAGCAACTTCAGGGAAGAGAAGACTGCAGAACAGCCTCAGGAAGAGAAGAGGATTGCAGTAGCATGTGCAGATGCAAAAGCATTCCTGAATAAACACTGTGCTGCTTAGTTGGGATGTTAAGGAAAACACCAGCACTCCCAGGGTTAAGCCCCGTAGCAGAAAATAGCTTCATGCTACAAAGGAAGTGAGCTAATTGCTTGTGCCACTATCAAAACGCTGCAACAACATCTGGCTCATCTTCCTTATTAAAGTTCAGTTCCTGAAAAGCCAGGTCAAAAGAAGCAGTCGTGTGGAATCACTGCATAATTATTTTGGTACATGAAGCTGATACTTGTTTCAGTGCTTCCCTGGCACATGTTTTCTACTCCAGACCTGTCTCTGATGTAAGGACTGCCCAGAAAAGGGAGCTCTGCAGTCAGTGTGGTGCATTTGCAAACAAGAACCTTCCCCATCCCCACATAAATATTTACCCAGATGGGTAAAAACTGCAGTGCGAAATCTGCAAAGACATCTGAAGATGATGCTGTGATGAATGCACCATCATTCAGAATGCACTGTATGTGGTCATTTTTCTTGTCCATTTGCAAATATTGTAGAAAAAGCTTCTTCTCTCTGAGTGAAAATCACTTCAATTACATGTTCCCAGTTAAAGAAACGTGGAAATTATCTTCTTTTCAGAAGGTAGAATTAGCCCAATTTGGAATTGAAAGGCGGCCAGAAATATCTTTCATGGATAGTTACTTTCTCTTCATTTTTTTCCTCCTGGTTCATCTGCATAAAGTTAGTCCTTTCACTTCACTCACCAAAACTAATCATCAGTTATATAGTATTGCAGCATTGTTTTTTATTCAATGGTTTGACGAAGACCACACTTTTTTGTTTAAGTTATTGACTGTCCAAAACAATTGCAAACTTTCTGAGCAAGAAGTCCAGCATGGTGCCACATCTCTCATGAGTTGTGCTCCCAAGGAAGTACCAAGATTGCCTACAGATATAACACAGTTTATAATTAAGGCCAACTCTTACAGAGGAGATATGCTAGAAGAAAATGTTTTGATTCTTGATTTATTTTCCCAGCGAAAGGTTACAGCTGCCAGAGTACATACAGATTCCTGAAAAGACGATTTTGCCTGGAATCCCTGCATCCCACTTTCCTGGGTTTACTCCTGGTCGAGGATAACTCAACAAGATCTTCTGAAGAAGCTGCCCTGCATGAGGAGATACCCACTGACAGCCAATGCTCTCCAGCCCACACCAGAAGACCAATATCACAAGTCTTGGGCTGCCAGGAGAGAGAGCTCTTCTGGGACATGCCAGAGTGGGACAAGCCACCAGTTCCCTCACTGCCTACCTGCCCTGCCATCCCTTCCCACAGCAAACCCGCAATACAGAACATGCAGTTCTGCCAGCAGAGCACTCATTTGTTTAACAGTGCCTGGCTTTGAAATAGGACAGTTTTGTAACTGTTTCAAAGCTCTAGAGGATATTTTTCTTTATTTTTAAACTTCATTATTGCAACTGTATCCTCACTTAGCTATCCATGCACACTGCCTGTTCTAATCCTGCTAAGCTCTTAGTTTCAGTGATCTCTTGTGGCATTAAGCTACACAGAATTTGAGTAATAATAACAATAAAAGTATTTTCCTCTGTTTTAACTTCACAGCCTGCAATTTTGCAAAATTGTCTCTTTTTTCTTACACTCTGAAACTGGGATGCACACAGGTAGGAAGGGGAGTTATCATGTTTAAAGTTTTAAAAGACAATAGAGCCAGAATGCAAAATCACTATAGAATTGAGAAGTTTCCTGGACTTCTGAAAATCAGGCTGCTCATACAGATATCTATTTTGACTCACCAGAGCAGAGCTTTTAGCTTACAGTCACGAACCCAAAATCTTGGTCTTTGTGTACTGATACTGAATTCAACAGGATCACCATACATGCACCCTAATTACTCTGTAAAATGGGTTTAACAATATTTCTGTCTTAATTAATCACTGCCTGCAGAGCTGTCCAAGCTTCTGCAATGTAAGTGACTACACAGAGACAGAACTTTATTAAACATCAAGCACAGTAACAAATGAACACGACTGTTTTGTCCTTGGATTGTTCTATGCTATTATATGTAAACAGACTAAGTAGCTTTCTTTGCTATTCTTCATACTCTCACTAATGTTTTGAATCTAGAAAGACTGGTTACTTTTGCTAGGTATTATAAAAACTGGATACTCCGTAAACACCACCATCTGCTTCTTGCTTCTGCCCTGAGCATGACAGTGTTAAATGACACCTTCCACTGCTATTCTGGCAAGTCCTTGCTTCTGCTGGACCTTGTGGACTGTCTATATATTCAGGGTTAACAGCAGATGTGCTAGATTTTTATGAAGCAACATTGACCATTTCTCATTAGAAAAAAAACCAACAGTGGCTAGATCTCCAAGTAATAAATTTTTTACATGTTATCTCAGGAAACAGCAGATTTAAGCTATATTTCACATACAAAATGCTATATTTTAATGTCCCATTGGTGCTTAAATGTATATACAGAAACAAATGCAGCAGCGCCTGATCTTGCCTGGGGCCTCTTGGCCCTATCATTACACAAATATACTTCACTTGTCAAGGCTTATCTTGTATGAAAAGGGGAGCAGGCTGTTTTGTGTTTTTCCATTGACCCTGCTTATTTTGGTAACAGACATTTTAGGCACATTAAAAAAAAGCCAGGAACTCAAGGAACAGCTGGATGGTACTACTGAGAGGGAAAATGAGGCACTACCATTATACCCATATGCAAATAAAGAAATCGCACCATTTTAGCCCTATGGTTTTGGCTGGAAGAGCTCAGTCTGCTCCATAAAATTACACTAGGAGGTCCTATGCTTACTTGTCTATTTGTTTCAAGATTAAAGGCTTTATTGTGCTCTAAGCTGCTTGCCTTGCCACATCTCTCTGGGCTCAGAGTCAAGCACTCTCTTACTCCCATGGATCATCACCAGCAGTAAAGACCCTACAGGCTGCTTATCAACTCCCCTCCTCTTCCCATCATAATACTGTGGGCTTCCAGGATGGCCTTCAAAGCATTAATTAACTAAGCATTATATTTACTGCTATCAACAGGTCAAAATCTGCATTTCAGAGCAGGAGCCATAAGCTCCTACTGCATTTCAGAGTAGGAGACAACAGTCTCAAAGCTTTGAGTCCAGAGCTGCACAGCAAAGTGCTGTACAAGAGTTTGAACTCACTTCTTGACATCTTGGCTATCGATCCTGGGGTGCTCAGTGCATCTAGGGCTCCTTGCCTGGTCAGGTGATGAGCCTCAAGACCTGTACAGGGCTCCCTTGTGCCAGTCCAAGGTGGCACTACTGAAAGACATCAAGCTGTGGGGGGCTCCAGTGGCAGTGACTGGCACTTCAAGGTGTGGGTCACAGTCTCACCACCAACCAAGCCATATTCCCATCTAATAGGACAAGCACAGAGGCAAACCTAATAAAAATGGGAATGCTTCAGTATTCATACTGATGAAAAGAGATGTATTTACTGACACAGTACACAACTCGCCCAGATGATTCACTGCCACAGTGAAACAACTGCAAGAAGCACCTTCTCTCCAAAGCCTACCCTTTCAGAAGCACCCTTAAAATCCAAGGAAATGATTGAGCTTTGCCCTTTCTTAAGTTTTGCATTTGCAAAGCACTCCAGAAAGGCAGAGCTCAACCGTTTCCACAGACAATGAGGAGTGACACGGCGTGACGGGCTCCCACACGTGTCCGGCGCGGTGACCGCAGCACCCAGGGAGCTCCCCAGCACTCCCCCACCACCATTCACCCCCGGAGCTGGGCTGGAGCCGGCGCCTCTGTCACCAGCACCACCTGCCCTGCGGTTCAGCTTCGGCACCCCGTGAAAAAACAGGCGGCCCCAGCTGCAGGGCCTTAGCAGGTAACAAACACAGAAGTGCCAGGGCATCACTTGTTTCAAAAGAAAAATAAATCTCACCATTTTAATGGTACTAATTTTGCATGTGAAACTTGCATTCATACTGTATTAACAGTTTAAATATAGCTTTCTTGCCAGATGCCAGAATAGGCTAGAAAAGATACTTAAAATATGCAAATTATGTTTCTGTTTTAATACACAAAGAAACCTAAAATCACATCACTTTCCATCACCAAGACAGGTTTTAATATTAGGTTTTTTCATGTGAAAACTATAACAGCAAACAAATGGTTAACCAAAAGTGTTTAAACCACTATCTGCAGTCTCACTTTTAGTCAGCTGTGACATGGGCCATTACACTTCCCAGGACACCAATGACTTAAATGAAGACTACATATTTTGCTTAACATTAAAAGATTATATATATAAATTACAGTTAAAAAAAAAGGCTTCTCAGACCAGAGTGGGTTCTTGGTTCAACATCCATAGCATTGGAGGGCAGGATTCCTGAGCTTTATCCTCAGCAATATTCTTAACCAGTCTGATCCTGCACCCTGCTGTTATAAATGGTGTTCATAATGCTTGGCTGTCTCAAGAGAGTTTGGGAGTCTCAATGAACTCTTCATTACAAAATGCTTTGAGATCCTTGAATGAAAGATGCTGAATGAGTACAAATCATGACTATTATTAATTACCTTTACTAACCAAAATTGTGCCTCCTTTCATTCACATGTGCCTACATTTTGTCTTTTAAGATTATAACATCTTCAAAACAAACACTGGTCTCCCAACATGCCCCTCAGCAGTCTTGTATAAATAAAAGTAATAATAATAATATTTGAGGAAACAATAGTGTGGCAAAAACAAATTACATTCTTTCTGACTCAGAAGCTTCTTCCTTATGTCACAACTGGGAGATTTCTCCATTTCACTCACGCTCTGATCCCAGAATCACCTGTTCTTTTCCTCATGTGTAGCTGCTTTCATTCTAAGAGCTTTCCTGTTCTTCTTTTAACTTTGCACAGGCCATGCTTCTTGAAGAGGTTACTGGAGAGTGCCAACCCTTTTTAACAAAATGGGCACAACTTCCTTTGGAAAGAAGATAGGGAGTTCCAAACACATCAGAGAGCTTAAGCACTGAGTACGCTCCTTCATTTGAGTCTTTCAGGTGACTGAGACAGGGAAAAGGAGGCAGAAATTTAAGAGAGAATCCAGACATCTGGATTCTGTTCAGGCCATCTTACTGTGCTCACCTCTCAGCCAAGGTGTGCTTCAAGGGTGACAAAAAATTTTCAAAGGAACACCTTTTCCAATGATGCAAGAGAAAAGAGAACTTGCAAATAATAATGAGAAGATTGCTACTCATCAAAGGGAGACCTCATTTGCTTGCACCTCCAGGTCTTGTGGTGAAAGACTGTACAGAAGATTATTAAAAGGATGCTGACACAGCTCAAGACAATATGTAAGCAGTAAAGATCAGAGTTCACCTCATCTCTACGTCAATTAGAGCATCTCTATATTTTATACCATCTATATGGATGGTTTTGTTGCTGAATTGCTTTATTCACTTTTAAGAGACTGAAGCTTTACTTCATTTTATACAACTCATTCTCCTCATGAAGAGCCCTCTGCAGGTATCTGTAGGTTGCCTGGATCTCAGCTCAGTCATCTAACATCACGTCAAGTACCATTTGCAAACATGTGTTATTTAATTCATGAGCAGCAACTGCCCAGCCCGTCAGTGTTGAGCAGACCGCACTGCTACCAGCAAGCCCTGGCCTCTCTAATTCCAGCCCAAGCAAGGACAATGGCCTCTTCACAAAATTACCAGGCTGGAGTTGGTCATCACTGGTGATTAAAAACTTAGAGAACCCTTCACCTTCTTTTATATGGAGGTCCCCACCAAAAGCAGGCGGTTTGCTCGCAGACCTGATGCTGCTTGCTCCCATGAGAGTCTGGGGAAGGGTTTGGCAGCCAGCTCACAGAGCAGCTGCACCCACAAGGCACTACCTGCACTTGCAGGTGCTGCTGTGATGCTGAGCAACGTCAGGCAGAGGACAGGACACACTGGCAGTAAGGAAAGAGGGGGTGAAATTAAACAGTGCCATCAGGACCAGAGGGAGCAATACTCAAGAAAAGAAGGAGGAAAGAGTGAAGGGCTGCAGCCTCGAGTGAATGTCATCTTGACAGCCTAAGCTCTGCTGCTTTAGAAGAGACTTGTACATGTTTCACTATCAATTACCTCAGGATAATCAGAAATAATGTTTTCAGAACAAAGCAGTGCCAAATTCTATACTGCACTTGGAGGAAAAAGGCCAGAGTAAATGCCCATCATCTAGATTATAATTTATTTCACCCAACGTACTTACAAAAATGATCTCTCATTTGGCTCACAGCAGTAGAAATTTCTCAACAAAGTCATAATTCTCCTGTAATAGAGTCCAGGGCAGTTAAGTATTACTCAAATAAAAGCTCCAAGTCTCCCTTGAAAAACTGTCCCTGCTCAGGAATTTCCCACAATCACGAGGGAGGTGGGAGCTGAGAAAAGGGCAGCAAGAGAAGAGGAATGATTTTTCCTCAGAAAGAACCACAGGCTGAAGACCCAGCACATCCCATCTGGTGGCCAAATTGCAGCAGGGAGGCAAAGAAGCAGGGGTTATGGGCTATCAAAAAATGCTGCTGGAAGTTTCACCATGGCTATTCAATATTCAAAGGGTCTCAGCCTTCTCCTTGCAACCTGCTGGAACAGGAGTGAGTTGGCTGTTCTATTCCTGTTACAGATGCTATGAATCCTGCTTGTGCAGAGGGTGGGAGATGGCCCTTGGAGGAGAAGAGCCACAGGAGCAGAGAGATGAAGGTCAGATCTGGAATGAAGGCTCTAGCAATGTGGGGAGGGAGACAGGGGAAAGAGCAAATTAGCATTTAGCAACACAAATATAGCAATTAAAAAAGGCAGAGCTACAAAGGCAAGAGAGAAGTGCTGATAGGAAGAGGGGAAAACCACTCAAAGGCAGCATGCAGTAAGTGATTTGAGCCAGAGTCCAGCATCAAAGGGGAGGATGGGATGAGGCAGAGAGGAAGGAGAAGAAAGTGCAGCCTGGCTAGGAGCTTGCAGAGCTGGCAAGAGTCCATGCAGAGAGGGCACATGGAGATATGCACCTACCACAGGGAGAGTGGCTTAGGGAAGACTAATGTGCAAAGGAGCTGTATGAAATAGAAGAATGGACTAATAGCACCCTCAGAGCAGGGAGCAGGCAGGAAAGCAAGACCAAAGGAGAGGCATCAGTGTCAGCTGATTTTATGGAGTAATTTCCTTTGTACAGGGACTATCCATTGCTAACAAAAAACAGGAGTTTCAGTCTATGGGATTGGTCAGACGCTTCCAGACACACGTGTGTGTGTGTGTGTGTGTGTCTGTGTGTTCTTGATGGGACATCAGGAAGGGTAGGCACCCAGGGCAGAGCACTACACCCCTAATGTCACTTTTGATTCCCACATGGAAGGGGTATATGGGGTTTCAAAGTCACATGATCCTCTTTTCCACTTCCCCTGCCACATGTGTGTGGGATCCCACACTTGTCACAGGCCTGCTTTCCAGCCAATTGAAAACTACTTTTAAGGCCATGATGCTCAAGATGGTAAATGCATAGGGGCTTGTGCTGCGAGGATTGTGATGAGTGCTACAGAAGTACCTATGGAGCAAAGGGCAAGGAGAAGGAATTCCCTGCTTAGCACTGGAGCCAGAAGGGTATATGGGATTCCCTAGATTCAGAGCTTCTCTACTGCTTTTCCTCATCCTCTGCTTTCCCATCAGCCTGTCAAAAAGCCCCAGGATCTTGGCAGCCAAACCAGGCTGTGCACTAAGAGAGGGAATCTAACTTCCCCAGCTGCAGCCTCTAAGGCTGCTGCCATCCTGAGGGCACAGTCACTGCGCTGACATACAGACCTAATGATCTACACTGTTCAAGGCATCAAATGCTTGAGGAAACTCACCCTGCTCAGAAGGCCATGCTCAAGATGTATTTCTGTGCCATCTTTTGTGTGAGGCTGGGACTGACTCTGAGGAGGTGAGGAAGAGCCTGATGGCTCAATAAATGAGACACTTGGGAGAGTTAGTTGAACTGACAGCTCAACAAGATACATGTTTAGTTGTCAAAACATTCCTCCATGTACAGAGATGCAGTTAAAAAGGCTGTCCACATCCATCTCGGGCTGGAGACAGGCTTATCTCACCAATTGGTCGAGCAGTACTTCATGGAGAATGGAGTGAACTGGCAGAGGTGGTGGCATGTGCAATCAGAGCTGAGGATCCTGAGGGCTATGGCTCAACACAACACTGTGCCTGGACCATTTTGATGTATTGAAAAGATCACTTTGTCTGTGAACCATTTTTGTGTCCTGTTCAGCCACAACAGCAGCAGCCTCCTTCTGTACTTTAATGATTAAGCAGCTCGCAGGTTGACTGAGCAAAGGCTGAAGGGGAAAAACAAAGATTATATATATATACAATTTTGCTGAATTTACTTGAAAAGGATGGCGAGACATTCAGATGGTGCAAATCAGAGTCGCTCCAGGGAACTCGCTGATTTACACAGCAGTGGAGAATCTAGCTCAGCATACCAAAGAGAGCTATGTACTCAGGTGTACATTGGCTGGTTGAGAGGCACTATTTGAGTCAACAAGGCTGTCCAAGCCTGGCCCAGACTAACTGCAGCTCCCTGAGCCTTCAGCTGCATTTGTCTTTCACAGAACACATGACACAGGGAGAAAACTGGCTCCCAGACTGCCAGACCAAGAGTGAACACCGCAAAGACCCCACTCTCAGGGGATATGGGTGATTGAAACCAGCTTCCTTGCAGGTGACACTCTAGGGCTTACTTAAAAAGTAAAGGTAAAAGTCTCTGTCCCCATCTGTGGGGCACATCTCAGTCTGGCTTTCATGGGCTCCTGTTACCAACTCCCAGCTCAAGCTAATGTTTTTCAGGGCCTCCTCTCTCCTGGCTCCTTTTGAGGAGCTGGCTCCCTCTTGAAGAGGACCTTCAGAGCAAGCATGCCTTCTCCACCTCCCTCCCTCATCTACACTTGTTCCTAAGAGCCATACAAATTTCAATAGCATGTCTAGAAAAACAACTGTGAACACCAAACACGTTATAGACTCCTTCTTTGCCTCAATACAGTGTATTCTCTCCATGCTTCCTTTCTGCCCCTCTGCATTAGTTTTACAATATTAAATAAGGGGCTCAGGCCCACTCCCTGTGTAGGACCCTCATCTGAAAATCACTCACACACTTCAGAGGGTTTGCAACACAGAGGATGAGAAAGTGATGCCAGCAAAGTGCTGGAAGGGATTGCCTGGGGAGAGTCTGTGATTTCCATCAGCAGGACTTTTCAGAGTAGGAACAAACAAATATTTGTGAAGAATAGCTTAGGTAGAGTTGATCCTGTCTCTGAGCAGCAGACAGATCTTCAAGTCTGTTTCAGCTTTACTGTTTATGCTTCTGTGATTGTGATAGCAGTTGTGACATATTCTGCAATGGAGTTGAGCAAAGCCAGCTGAAACCCCCTATGGATCATCTTCAGGGCTGAAGCTGCTTGCAGGAAAGGAACCTCACATGCAGTGTTAAGTTACTTGATGGTTTTGTTCCAAACACTAAATCAAGGAAAGTTTGTTCAGAAATGGTAAGACAAAGAAGCTGGGTCCTAAGCAGGCCCTGCCCTGCTTTTACCATCTCCAAGATGCTGTATCTCCAGCTTTGACTCCAGGTGCAAGAGACAGCACATTCAGAGCACCCACTGTATGGGCAGTAAATATTTGTGTTAGACAAACAGCCGGCTTCTTTTGTCCTGGCCCTCAGGAATGCCCATCTGGCACTCGGTGCTGAATCTCTATTAAAACCTCCCAGAAGCTAGACAGGATGCAGTGAGTCTAGCCAGGAGCATGGAAATGGCAGGCAAAAAGCATTCAGAGAATCATCATAGGTGCCCCAGACTGCAAAATGCTCCACGTATCTGTTGTGCAAAGACCCACGTGTGTCCGCAGTGGATTGAAGGAAAGAAGTTACTCCAGAAACATCGACGCAAGCTCTCCCTGCAATACCTCCTTATGGGGAAAACAAATGGTGGGGGAGCTATCTAATCTACTCATTGCAAAGTCTTTATGCCACAAGACAGTATTTACTAGCTGGTACCAGACAACATTCAAGCAAGAACAGAAAGTCACTTTCCCAATGCTCCTTGTGAATTGCTCCCATCTGTGCAAGAGAGCAATCCAAAGCCCTTATGCCCATGACAGCGCTGCAATCACACGCTCCGTGTTTTACACCCAAAATAGCACCAGTCAGACCATGGTGAGGCTCACACATCCCATGCAGCTGTGCTGATGAAGAGGAGCCACTGGAAGTGGCTCTGGGGCTGCGGGTTGCTAGGGAACATGGCAAAGCTGCTGCAGATTTCCCCTCCGCTCGCTGGCTCTTTCCCCTCTTCCCATCTCGCTCACGCTGTGCCAGCGTCTTCGCCCCGAGAGTGCCGCTCTTCCTGTCTGAAGTGTGCAAAAACAAATCTGCCAGCAACAATGGAGCACGATTGCTTGGCATGTGTTCCTGAGGAAAGAAATCGCTCTAGCTTTTGATATTCAAAGGCAGCCAGCTGATGGGTCGGAAAAAAAATCCATTCTCACCATTTTCTCCATGTCTGTGTGTTATTTCATCCCACCTGTGCTACAGTTAAGGGTGGGTGGCAAGCCCAGGTGGCACAACTCAACAAGCTGAGTTTGTGGGAGCTGTTTCAGCTTGCAGACGGCAAGACTGGTGCCCTGAGTGTCACACTCTGTCCCCTGGACCCCTTCACTTCCCCTAACGTGCCGCTCTTTGGGAGGTGGCTGCAGGAGCCAGCAGAACTCTGCGAATGTGGCTGGGCACTACATGGTGCTCCCACTGGTCCAGCAGCCAGAAGGGCTTATGAAAAAGGGCACACAAGCAAAGCAAGGGCTACCAGAGAACTGGGAGGGAAGGGAAAAGAAACTTCTGCCTTCTTAAAAAAGAGCTGGGATAAGGAGAGACCAGTGACCAAGGTGGAAACATAAGGCTTTCCAGTATTAATGAATCTTTAAACAATTTGACTGAGTGATTAGGAAATGCAATGCTCCCTTACTGAAGCATTAGAGATTTATATTTAGATGTTGGGTGTTTTTTTCCACCCTGCATTATTTTTAGCTACTCATTGATGCTAGGCTGGTGGTGGCTGCTGTTGGATCAATGAGGCTCTCCTGTGATGGTAGCTGGGTGAGATATGCCAATAGGAAGTGGGATATCATTCACCCCAGAATGCTGGAATCCCTGTCTGCAAGAGGAGATAGCAGGACAGCAGAGCAGTGGCTGGTTTCCCAGACCTGTACTCACACACCGAGGCTGCAGGCCTAGACAAATGTCCTTCAGTACCAACAGGGACTTAATTAAACCCTAAAAGCAGCTGTGAGGAGACACCTAACAAGCCTGTAAAACCAAGAAATAACAAGAGAGAAATGATTTGGAAGTGACTTTGAGAGATTGCTTAATAAACCCCTTTATACCAAGAAGGAATAAAATAAAGTATGTGTTTGACCTATTAGACATGTTAATTCTGGAGACAGAAGAAGAAGCATTTAAGCTTCCTAGTAACAGCACACCACAAAACTTGGGTGTCCACAGTTCTTGTACTCATAACGCTCTTTGGACAAGGGGAAACTCACATGATCCCAGGGCAGACCAGACCTGCAGTTTCTACCCACTGTAGGGTTTCATCTTTGAAAGAAACCATCACCTGATGATGAAGGGGTAAAAAATCCAAGACGTGTAAAACAATAAAAGACTAAATGTTATGTCAAAAGACTAATTTCTTCTTCACTCCAGGTAATTTGTAATTAGACTGCTTTGAGATAGGAGGATTTATGTTTCTTCCTAAGAACAGAGCCTCTTACACAGTGTGACAGCATGATCTCTTATCTCAGGACAAACCAGGCAAGGATGGTCAAGGTCTCATCTTGAGCTTCGCTCAGCAGCACAGCAGCAGCACACCAATATGCAAATACCTTCCGTGGAGTCATGTTATGTATCACGTGTTAACCTCTCCACAAACAAGGATGAGTCTCATTTTACGAGGGAATACAAAAAGCTGAATGCAAATGCATGCCAGTATATCAAAATTCCTATAGAGAAATAGCCTTGCACCACTGTGTCATCCTCCAGAGACCCTGGAGCAAGACCTTAAAAATGAGAAATAGTGCTAGCATCTCCTAGAGAAATTGTGTGAACACTACTATCCCACCTTCATTTCCCCTTTAATCTGCATTTCAAAAATTATATTCACCTGCAGACACATGCTAGGTTGATACATGTCAGGCACACTTTATTCTTCAGTTCAAGCCATATGGTTCTAATAATAGTGGCTAATAAAGGAAGAGTATGTTTTCACTTGTAATTTTTCAAATCTCATCAAAAAATGGTACAACACAGAACACTGCAGACTGCAGCACAGCACATGTGCTCAGTCACATTTTGCACTGCTCTGCACTTGCTCTGCTAATGGCCCTTAATTAATATACACAACCAACTCAGTATCGAGTGCAAAAAAGAAAGTGGTACAACTCTGTGTTTGCAGAAATGGTACCTTAAATTAAAACAAACAATGCAATTGCAAGTTTATTAAAAGTGCATTTTGCAATCAGAGCCCCGCAGCAAACTTTGGAAATAGGAAGGAACAGAGGACATAAAGTTATCTAATGGGCTTTTGGCAATCTTTTCACATCAGAAATAAATTTCCCAGTAATGACAATTGCTCAAGGCCAACCTTGACATCTTGGTCTTGGCATATCTCAATAACCTCTGTAGTTAAAATCATCCATTGGGCACTTCCAGGAAAGACAGGCACTAGAGGAAAATCAGCAAGTCACAACCATAGCTAACTCAATCAAGTTTAATGGAAACAAAGGGCTGTGACTGGTATTAACACCCTGGTCTAGAGGTAGGGAATTTCCAACTAATTTATTGTGGAAAAAAGTACCATTCACACAGTCATCCATAGAGTACATAGTGTAAACATACTGCAACAGAGCATTCAATATAATAGCCTGGCATCATCTGACCCCAGATGAAAGAGTAAGAGGATATATTTACACTGCACAAGACTCCAGCCTCCAAGAATGCACCTCAAGGCAGCAGCAATGTGATCTTTTAGCCAGCAGTGTCCTTAGCCTGCCACAAGTGCTGTGCCAATCTGCCACAAAAGCATAGGTGTGTGCAGGCAGGCTTGCTGAGGGAGCTGGAGCAGGGATAGCAATCCAGCACGCTCTGTTCCACTACTGAGGCACTCACTGTCTTCCAGCTGCCTCCCACAACTCTGAATGAGCCTGAGGGCCAAGCAAAGTCTTCCAGGTGACTTTTTGCTTATGGAAGAGAAACTCCACAAGCCACAGAGAGGCTGAGCTGGCAGCTGCACAACGAGCTGCGGCAGACAGGTGTCCTTGGAGAGCCCAGCAATGTGCACGTGGCAAGAGAGGACATACAGACTCAAGAGTCACAGCTGATCTCTGGGCTGAGCTAAAACCATGTTCTCTGAACTCCAGAAATCCTACAACGAACACAGGCTTTCTCCAAGGGACAGAGGCAAGGCATAAGGCCATGCCAATGGCACAGTTTTCAACTAAAAGCTGAGACCATCAAGCCTAACTCAGCACTTAGGGAGGTTATTCCAGGGGGCCTAAGGGACACAATCTCCACTGAGGTCCATTCCATGAGTCTGACTTGACTGTACACAAAAAACCTTTTCTCTAGGGGCTTCAGAATAAATAGGACCAATTTTCTTATTAGGTATTTGTCTAATTGCTCAGGGTGTCACAAATTTTAGTGCAGCACTAAACATTAATTCCCATCTTACTGACATGTTTATTGTCTCAGTTCTTTGGGAGCTGAAGTCTTATTTTTCACCTCATGGGTTAGGAGACCAAAAGACAGTGGCAAGGGAAAGAATAAGATAACTATCTGCCTTCTCAAGCAATTGTCAGTTGTCTCTTCTCATTCAGAGAATCCAGCTGTTTGCTGTACATGCATAATCCTTTAAATACAGGTAAGTTTCCATCTGTGGCAAAGATACTTTGCACAAAGTTAATGCCAGAAGCTTACACTCCTCTTTTAGGGGATACCCATGACCTCTACTGAAAAGCATCCAACAGGGGACACTTCTTGTTAACATCACAGAAAGAATCATTAAAAAGCCAAGCCTTCTGAAAAGGGAGGGGGGAAAAAAACCATGTTGCTAATAATCTAAACGGTTCATTTCAAATTACGCATTTTTAGTCCATGATCTATTTTTTCTCTTATCAGCAGCTTTTGAATTTTCAGACCAGATCCCCACCAACACCTGCTCTCCCTGCTCAGTGAGTACTAGTGCTAGCACATAGTACTAGCTCTAGTACGAGACCTAGCTGAAGCACACAGTTCACGGCTGCCTCCACTTTGTATCCCATGCACTCTCCCAAAGCTGGCTGCTGTGTTTTCAGCGACCTGAGAAGAAATACTTGTTCCCTTCGTAATTAGGATTCACAGTAAATGCAGGAAGCGAAGCAAAAAGAACACAATGTTCAAAGCTGCCACTCACGGTTAAATAATTAGTCAATATTACGCTCAAATGCTGCCTCCAGTGTTCATGCCAATCTGTACAGGGAGACATTTGTCCTTACATTACTTTGGCGCCTTGTTTCAGTAATTTCTATAAGCTGGCAGTCTGGCCTCAGCAGAGAATGGGTCACACCACTTCTAATTCAGATAGATTACTAAACACAAATAAGAATGGTGGGAGATTAAAGGTGGTGAGGTGTTAACAAAGCTTTGGTAAGAAATAGATGCAAGAAATCCTTTCACCTGATTTTTATAAAGTGGGCCTTGTCTAAAAACAAGGGGCTAATAAGCTGATAACTAATGCAGAACCATAATCCTGTTTTGCCTACATGTTCTGCTATAGTTACACACAGAGAAGTACTATTGGCTCCCAATGAGAGGGACTTGGTTGCTTCTCCTCACTGCATAGGAACCCACATCTTTGCCTACCAGTCAGTAATACTATGGGTCCTGGTGGGATTTTGAAATGCTTCCCCAGTCTGGAAACTGCAGTTTGCTGGGACACTGCTCCATCTCCATGTTCACGTTGCACCTCCCAATGCAACCTTTACCGTGGCTATATTTTTCCCCACATCTAGTGTGCGCTAGAAGGATTTCCTGACAAGAGGAGTTGTGATGGCTTATAGCTGATCTAGAGCTGAACTTGATTCTTTTGGAGTGCTAGGTGATGCCTGAATGAATGCTGCTGCTTGTCTAAATAGGCTAACTTAGAAAGAAAGCACAAAGGATTTCATGAGCAATAGGAACAAGTACAAACCAACTCCTGGAATGTTCCTGCATCACCTGCACACTCATTCTAAAACTCTTCCATCAAATGAATGGAGACTGTGTAAATATTTAGCTTAATTGCCTAGCAGCTGCCTGGCTCATACCTGGTTAGGCTGAGGAAGTTTCACTTCCACCTCATGCCACCCAAAGGCAGGAGTGCTACAGACATGAATTTTCACTCTGTTGTAAAATAGAAGCAGGAAGAAAAGCCAGCACCTCTTCCAGCTCTGCTGAACCACGAAGCCCCTGCTGGGAAGCTGTCCACAGGGAACAGCGTTACGATCTTAGGAAAAATTTTCTTCCAATGCTTTCACCAAGACTGAACTCAGTAAGGGTCAATAAAACAGCTGCACACAGCAGATGAGGCAACAAATAGTGATCTGCAGCATGAACAAGCCCAACCTAACATCAGCTCTTTTTCATAACATTGGCTGCCCCTGGAAAGGAGACACTTCTCCCTGATCTTTGCCTGGTACAGAGACTGCTCTGATTTGGGCTACTAAAAGCATTGCTAATAAAACCAAGAGCATCACTGCTAAAACCAAGAGCGCGTCTCACAAGCAGGCCCTGCAAAAGCATCCAGCCAGCTAAGTACAGTTCTAAGTACAATTCAGATGTCTGCTGGATATGGAGACTAAGGAGCACTGTGCCAGGGCCTGGACACCCTGCCCAGCCTTTAACACCATGTGAAAGAGGGGAGAGAGCAGAAACACTGGTAAGAGGACTCTGAAATTATTCATTTTGTCTGAGTTTTACTATGCATGCCTGATAGTAAGTTCATTAATCAGATAGCTCACATCTGGATGGCCACCCTTCCCTGGCTGTTTCATCCATCCACACAGCTTGCTGGAGGAAAAGACAGTGGGATGGGATCCAAATTAGAAACTATTTATGATTGCTGAAGTGGAAAATTAATTGCTTTTCTTCCCCTTCTTCCCCCATTCTGAAACACCCCTCCCAGGGAAATGTGTGCTAAGAAGTCCTTGTGAACAAACACATGGAGAGTAACAGAACAGGGTCCATATGTACCAGCAACCAAAAATAAACTGAAGTCTGAAATCCACACAGTCAAGTGGATTCACAGTGTCTATCTCTACACCACAGTAACAGATGGTCAGTGAACTGTTACAAGACAGACCAAGACTAGTTAAACAGATGGGCAGTATTATTTTTATACTGGTTTATAAGCGAATACTTAAGTTTCCCCTAGGTTATCTGAAATACCATCAAAGAAGCACACACAATACCCATCCAGACAAAACCAAATTCTATGAAAGCTTCTGCCCAAGGAAGGCACTGAGCTTCTTATGGCTTTCTGCTGATGCTGCTAGTAACTGTGGCAAAACCTTCGGAGTTCAGGAAGGACAGACCGAGGCTGCACACCTCTGGAAGCCTTGCTGGGATGGCCCAAGGCTGCACACCTCTGGAAGCCCTTCTGGAAGCCCTGCTGCTGCCGAGGGCAGCTGGGGCACTTGCTGTGCTGTGGTGGCCCCGCAGAGCTCTGTCCAATGCTGAAAGAGCTGTGGCAGCAGCGGTGACATGTGAGCCACAGGGCTCCTGAGACTGCATCCACTCATCTCTCTTCCTTTAGCAGGTTTTGTCCCTGTAGTTAATTCACAAAGTAGTTGAACTCCACAGCTCAGCTCATGCTGGGTGGACAGAAGCAGCAGCATTACAGAGGAGGAAAGGGAAATGGGGCATTTTAGAAAAGACATGCTTTCAGAGACTTGTCCATGCTGAAGGGATGCGTGAGAAAGACCAGAGACACAGTCTGACTTTTCAGACTTCTCTCCATTTTTGCAGCTTGCATTACTTTTTTTGAAAATCTCTCACCTACAGACACATTGGGCAGGTGCACTTTGCCTTTCTCTGGGTTTAAGCAGAACATTTGCGTTGACAAGAGGCAAGACAGACTAAAATATAAGTTAATTAGCAGCTCACAGTACCTTAAATCACATTCAAAAACCTGACCCAACATTTGCTGAAGACACTGACACATCTCATTGCCTGACATCGCAAAGAAACTGGGCTTTTAAAAAACTACTGAACACCCTTAGACAATCTGAGCAGCCCACTCTTTCCAAGATGGGCAGAAGAATACAAGAGACAACCACATTCACCTACTTGCAAGAGAAGAAAGTTCTGTAAGTGCCCATAAACTGAAAGAATCATTCTCCTGCCCACAAGATGCCTGGTTCACATTTGCCCTACACCTTTTTTTAGCATTTCCTGCAGTGGGCAGGTGCAGATTAGTTAACCCCCACTTTAAACCCATTTTTTACAACCAGAGTGATGCACAAAGGCTTCAGGTGTAACTATGATTCAGGCCCCCCTTCAGCATGACTGCTGCAATTAGATGTGGTCACAATTGTTGGTTCAATGGTTGGTTTTGAAATTCAACATCTAAATCCATTTCTTACATTTCAAAGTGATCATTATCTTCTCACTGTTTGAAATATTGCTGACTACTGCTATGAAGCTGCAGGGGTTTGCCTGCAAGCTTAAGAAGAGCTTGTACTTGCACTTCTTTATAAAGAAGTTTCACTTCGTGGCTGCATTATCTGTCCAGCTGCCACCAGAAAATAGTGCTAAAGAAAAATGAAACTCTCTTTGCAAGTATTTATTCCTAATTTACTAAAGGCTAACAGTATCTAGTGACAAAACCCAAAAAAGTTGTCATTGAAACATTTCATTTACCTAACAGCTTGAAATCTCCAGGCTGAAGATTATGTGCACACACAGGCCTGTGTGCTAAGTCTTCAAATAAAGAAAATATAAAAGCTTTGCAGTTCAGCCACTGGGAGACTTTTAAGCATTCACAGCTTCATCGCTTTGCACATGAAATGTTAATGGGGCAACCACGCAGGGCTGGCTCCACAGATAATGGTTCAGATAACAGTGGCTTTGTGATACCTATCACTGGGCCCAAGAGGTGAGGGGGCTTGTCTTGCTTCATAGTGGATGACTTCTTGTCAGCATGTCACCTTCTCCAGGCAGTTCAGGAGTTTATTACATCTAGATAACACCCTTCTTTCTCTCTGGCACTTGTTTATTAATGCCTCACACAACTTGGTGATTCATCAGAGAAGATGAAGTGGTGTTCTGCAGCAGGCAGACAGCCTCCAGTGCATCCACGGCCCTGGCTGAAGTTCAGGGCTTTAATTTCATTCATTCATTTACTGCAATTCCTGGAAATCCAGTGCTGTTCTAAAACAACGTGATGGCACCTAACAAAGGTTCACAGCTTGTCAAAATAGGTCTGATTTGTATGTTGTGTAAACAACATTAAAGGTTTGGAAGTTTAGCATTAAGCCTTCAGTTATTAAAATGGCATTTTAAAACAGGCATGACGAGAGAAGTTTGCAGAACACATTGTCAGTGTGCCTGATAGCCAGCACAGGGGATCAGTCTACACTGTGCTGCTCTGTGCTGTGCCACACACCAGGACACACTAGGACAGCAACCTACTGCAGCTCCCAGGCCAAGGGTCAAAGTTCAGAGAGCTCTTTGCTGTGAAAATTAGTTTTTTTAAACCCTTTCGCAATGACACAGAAAAGTCTTTGTAGATTTGCTCGGTAGTTGAAAATAATCCAACTGAGGAATTGGCAATATGAAAACCATGTGCAAATGTAGTAAAGGCTTTAGGCCTGATGTACCAGAGGTCAACGTTGTGAAATTCTTTGCACTAAACTTACATTACTTTTACTCTTTCCCTTGGGCATGCTTGCAACATCCGAATTCCACTCCTTCAGTCAGAATCTTTTTAACATATCCTCTCCACACTCTGCTTTGAATACTAGAGAAAAGAGTTAGTGGGAGAACAAGACCAAGATTTTTCAAAAATATAATCCCAGGTATATAGTATACATGTGTATAAGACATACAATATACAGAAAGATAATATACCTATAAAAGCATACACCCACCTGTAAAAGCATCTAGGCCATGAATCTGGGTGACTTCATGAAGCAGGTTGGAAGTGCCACACCACCAGTGTTTAGAAGATGGAGTCACTTGTCTTTGGGCCTAATACCAGTGCAGGAAATTTCACCTTGGGCCTGCATTTCTAAACTTATCTCAGAGGACGAGAGCCTTCAGACACTGGAGCTGCGATCCTCTGAGACAGCATGGCAAAGAGGAAAGGAAAGCTGTGCACTCTGGACAAAGACAATTCAGCTCTGCTGGTTTTTTGACTAGAGTACATGCATGTTTTATGGTCAAGTATCATCTGCAGGGAGATTGAAAAATACAAGGATGCTTAAAGGACCTGATGTGACTCAATTTCGCTTAAGGGAAAAAAAAGTGGTGCTTACTATATCATAGGTTAAATTTTGGCTCGGCCAGAGTCAGTAGGAGTTTAGCCAAGGCCAGGTTTTGAAACTGTAATTTCTCTTCAGAGACCAGCACAACCTAGTATTAGATTTACCTCACAGTCTGATTTTATCTCTGCAGAATGGGGCTTTTTTGGTGGGTAATGCAAGAGTGACTGTTCCACTGAATGAACAGTGGAACAAGATACACCAGATAACTATTGTTATAGCAGAAGATATTAATACTACATTTAGTACATTAACTTTGATAAACATACAACTGCAGAACCTCTGTGCCACAGTTTTAAGTAACACCAGTCTGCTGAAGCTTGGAGGATGAGCAAATCCCTGCTTTTCAAGAATAGGGAATGATACCTAAATTAACTTCAACAGTTAAAACCAGCTAAAATCCATTCCTCTCTGTTAAATAGAAGTTTATTCCCAAGACACACTTTTTAGATACTATTTTCAATCCAATTCTGGAATTTTATGGACCAACCTGGTGTCAGGGTCGTTGCTACAGCAGTTATATTAGTTGTTACAATTATATCTTCCTTCTACAGAAAACCATAAACCTTCCCACTTGTTGCACAATGCTGCAATTACTCCATAAACTCTGCCAGTCAGTTCGTTGACTGCAAAATAAAGTGTCAGTGAGAGCCACTGGCCTGCACAGAGGATGAGAATGCAAATGGCAACCAGGGAATTCACCAAACAGATTTATGGAGGAGAGTTTATGGGCTGTTATCAAAACGTCCACAAGATTCAAACTTTCCTCAGCAAATAAAATTTGTAATTGTAAAACAACAGTATTGCAATGGAACTTTCCACTGCAGGATGTGAGGAGAGAAGGAAGCACTGCTGCACTCAGGGAGGTCACGCTCGCCCCGACTGACGCCCTCCAGGTCTTAATTCCCCTTCTCTAACTCCCGTGGTTAAAAACATCCCCCTGCTTCATGTGGTGATTGGCCTGTTTTCCAGAGGGACTGGAAAATGGTCTGCTTCTCTCAGGGGTGTGAAGAGAACCTCATGGTCTGACTATGAAGAAGGAATATGGACAGGATGCCAGCCAGTTGGTTTCTATCTTCAATTTCTTGGACTACTGCACACTATCAAAAGTCTTTTGCTTCTTCAAACCCTGCAGTTCCTCTTCAGCTGATCTGTGAAGTTGTTTCATCAACAAACTCAATAAAAACTCTCAGTGACAAGCCTACAAGAGTTATGATTTTTGTCATCTTTAAATAGACATCATAAAAAAAAAATATTGTCAAGTTGCTGAATTCATTTGCTGGGAATTGACACTTACTGATAGCTGCTACTAAGGGATAATGTGGTGACCTGCTACAGTAATGACCAGATAAGAGCTGGCAGTAAACCAAAAGGGGAAAAGAACTTTAGGTCAAACATTTTCAAACTCACGTGCCTGAAGTCAAGCTTTAAAATACATCTGTAAACACTAAATAAGAGGTCACCTTTTCTGAACTGCTGCATCCCCTCAGCCCCTACTAAATCAAGTGCATTGTGCTATGGAAAATCCTACCTCAGGCTGCTCCTTTAGCAGCCAAATACAGATGTGTATTTCTAATGCTGGGTGCCAGAGAGAAAAAATTGGCCTCAAAGGGAAGAAAGGGAAGAGAGATCACAATGTATTACAGCTGCACTATCATATTCTCACTGCACAGTTATTTCTAATGAGAAAGATCAGGGGCTAACCTGTGTTTGCAACGCTCGGGCTTGAGGCCTTGATTTTATATTGAAGGAAAAGAAAATCATGCTTTGGCAACAAAAATGAAGATTTCCTTGTTTTGGGGAACAGAGAAGACAAGGCAGCTCAGGTCTCAAGCCCTCCCAAATCCACTCCCCAAAGCAGCTCACCACCCCCATGCCAGGCCCACATCTCTGTTCATATCAAACCTGGCACGGAGCAAACATCTTGACAGGCTGCCTCTGCCGGGGCACCCTCTTAGTACCACACCAGCAGGAATTCAGGTCAGGAGCCCAGCAGGTATTTGGTAGCAACACTAGGATTCCCAACAAGAAATGGCCTTTACCAGGAGAAGTGTCTGGAAGGTCATCCCTGATACTCAGTCCTGTTTTTCTGATGTGAATGGGATAGTCTCCATGGAGAGTCTCCCAGATTTTAGTTTTCTACGATTCAATGAACGGAGGCATCTGGGGTGACCCCAAGGCACCTGGCTGTTCCCTTAAGAATGTACATTTTTGGCAGAGACATCCAAACTCCTCCTCTCTGCCAGCAGGAAAGACTTTTAGCATCCCCTGCTCCTCTCCATGCTAGAAATCAAGAGGGAAAGTGTAGCCAAAAAGGGAAGACAGCTGCAGCGACCTATTAGTTATACCCCACTCTCAACTGGGAGTTTCTACTCCCTCTCCCTGCCTCTTTCCACACAGTCATTGAGTCCCCAAAACTGTTGGTCAGCATTACCCAAGTTGTTCCGTATTTCCCACTGCTGCTGAACACAAGAATTAGGAAATGATGCCCTGTCCCTAACAAAGGTCACAGATGCACAGAGCTGGTCTACCACAACTGCCATCTCCAAGGCACCCTTTTGGTAACGCCACCAAAAAGCAGGCAGGGCAGAGGCTGCCCAGCTTAGATGCTGCATTACAGAGCTGCTGTCCTGTGATGGAGCAGTTAGGGTGGTAACCACACAGTTAAAATTTTGCTTCCAGCACACAAGTGGCCTGTTGGGTGCTAAATGCTTCAGTCTGTCCGCATAACATGACCTGAAACCCAGAGAAATCCATTGGGTCTGAACCTTTCTGCTTAATTTGATCAGATTTGCACTGAACATTCTCAACATGGCTGTCAGTGCAGGACACCAGCGACAGGGAGGGAGTGATGGATCCTCACCATGGACAAAAGTGGGTGGTGGACGTGTGAGGCTGAAGATAAACACCCTGGTCATAGTCATAACAGTCCACCCAGACATCTGAACAGAGGTGGTGGTAAAAAGAAGGGTGAGGACCACAACAAAGAAGCAAATGAAGCTGCAGACCAAGTGAATTTATAATGGATCTTGGTGCACAAGCTACAGCCAGCTGATCAGGAAGGAAAAGTATAAATGCAATGAGCAAAGCCAAACCTACTGTAATCAAGATCAAAGACAGTATGCTTTGTTGTGCTGGTTTTGGCTTGATCCATGACATTTGGACAGTTTCAGAGTAAATTAATTAAGGGGAAGGCAACAACCTTACAAGGTAACCCAGGGATACTGGGAAATTGGTACCAGCACCAGCATGAGTTACTGGCTGAAGAACAGCTTGGCCATATCAAAGCTCAGGGAATAGGCAAGTGACACCTAGGAGGTTAATCTCTCTTGCAGATGGATCACAGGGCCCTGCAAGGCACAGCACCCACATATTTCAGCATGACCAACCTGGCAAGCTGCAATCCTGTACGATTTAAACAAAACGTGTCTCTTAACCAATAGATTGAAGGTTGAGAAACCTCTGTGCATGGCAGATGCCAGAGCCCGCAGCCAGTGAAAGTTCTTATGCACTAGAGGACATGGCTAGACCCAGCTTTGGGCCTGAAATGACTGTGACAGAAGCAGAATATTTTCTCTTATCAATGTACTGCTGTTTCCTGCACCATGTGGTTAGATCAGCGCAGGTGACAGTGCAGCTGAATGGTGACACCACATACCACAAAGATTAACTTCTCATAGCTCTTTGTGGGGCTGAAGAGGTGGAATCTGACCTCAGCTTTCATTTGGTCAGTCTTAGATAATTCAACAGGGCTACTAAATGAGGTACAGAAATAACAGAGTTATCGTCCCTTGCTTGAGACCACTGCAGTCTCTCGAGCTCAGAGCTCGGCTCTAGTAGCCAAACCAATGTGTAAACCTCATGTCTGTAAAAACTGTCTCACAGGCAATAGGAAACTATGCTTCATTAAACAGCAACTCAGCAGCTTGCACATGTGCTGTGTTTTGTAATGTAACAGATTTAGGAATAACAGTGTCAAGTTTGGAAAAGTAGAAGTCAGGAAGATTTCTCAAAGCTTTTGACAAGGGGGTTTGCAGTCATTTCCCTGTGGTTTCTTGTTTCTCTCACACTTAAGAGAGGAGATGCATCCTAGAGCTCTGTCAAAAGCCCTCACAGTCACTCTTGCCTAATTCTGAGCACTGAGGTTCCTAAGTGCTGTCCTAGGCAATAACCATTCCAAAGCTGCTTTTGTTTGTGGTAGACGTGAATCCTTAGTGTCCTGCTTTCTCTGTGTCTTCCGTTCCTTGGCTTTGCTTTGCTCTGCAGCAAACAGGGCTTCTGGGCTTTTTCAAGGCTTGCTCCTCTACTTCGGTCAGAGTTTCTGCTTCTTCCTGCTGTAACTTTCTGCCTTCTCTTCTTCATCCAGGAAATTTTATCAATGGTTCAGAGGACAACGCATTAACTTCTAGAATGACTGCTGGACCAAGACTGCGCCGTCCTATTAACATTTGTACACTTTACTTCTCTAAAGCAGTGTCTGTAGCCAAGAATTACAAAAAATTGAAAATGTCCAGGCTCTTCCATATGCAAGATTTCTCTGCCTTTTATTTGTGTCTTAGGTGCTGTAAAGAAATAAAGAGAGAATATTTCCTTTGTTCTTCTAAATGCTGCAGGTTCTTCAGGGTCTGTCTCATAGCCAGCCCCAAACGGTAGCAAATGCTGTTCATGTGTGCAGCTCTGGAGAAACTGAGCTCAGTAATGCATCCCTGGAGGAGACTTTTCAAAGGGGGATGCAAAACAAAGTGCCTGACCCCCTTGTTATCACTGGTGCCAATACATCCTAATGCCACCCTCCAGGCCAAGTCACAATTGTTAATTTTCATTACAGGGCATTGTCTCGTAAGCTCTGGGCATCCCAAAATAGGCAAGAGCATCTGGGTGCATTTCTTTTGAAAAGCAGGTGCACAGGCACAACTTCTGAATGCTGCAAGTAGGCAAGAGAAAAATAACATTCCCTTTTTTGGAACTTATTTTCGGTGGTTGAACAATTCACAAAGAGAAACTGTTAGTGCAAACACTCAAAAGGTCAATCTCTAAATAAACAGAGAGAGAGAGAGTGATGAAAGGGGTTAGTTGTTAGTAATGAAGCTGAGATGATCACAAGTCAAAAAAAGCAAAGCAGCAATGAAGTCAGAGCACTGTGAGCATGCTAGAAATTTTGGCAAGATCACACGTGAAGATACGAAAAGCAAAAGTTACACATTCCTCAGCCTGAGATGAAACATGCCCCAAAAAATTCTTCTTTACTTTTCTTTGTCAGCTACTTCCACTCAGTTTAGGAGGATCAACAACCAGTTTTGCACTAGAAATGAGCATCAGCTCTCCCCACCTAAATGCTATATTCATACTAAAACAAAGGATGAAAACAGACCTAATACACAAATCTTGTTTTATCTTCATGCCTGAACAGGATTTCCCTCCAAATTAGATGAACATTTCCCCCTGACAAAATACCAGTAAAACATGGTGTGCAGTTCACATTAAAAAAAATCTGCTCAAAGTCAATTAAGAGAAAAAAACAAACAAAAAAGATGATGACAACATTAGACAAACAGTAACAGTTGAAAATATTTAGGGAAACTTTGATGATGTAAATACTGTCCATAGGTTTCCTATTTTACGGTGTTTGCTTTTGGGACTTGCTTGTTTAGCAGTCATGTGGCAGTGGCACATTGACTATAAATACGTACTTTACAGAAAATGCAGAACTGTAGAAGTTAGAGATCAGTTCTTGGCTCTGAGGTGAAATTGAAATCTGATTACACATCCCCGTTAAGGACTGGTTTTCCTATAATGGGCTAAGCTCCAAACATCAGCACAGTCAAAATTTGGCTCTATAGTTTGTAGCTTGACCCTAGGTAAACCTCAGGCAGAAGCATTTGTGGTTCAAAACAAACAAATACAAAAGTCCCTTGATGTTTCTGAGTCATCACATTGCATTAGTTCAATTTTCAAAGGTGAATTTGTCTCAGTCGGTCATAGAGCTTTTGGTGGGATTAGTAAGTGCTTTGTGGCTCAAAGGTGATTTGGCACTCAGGACACCACTCCTGTGCAGGGAGGACCTGTGTGAAAACAGCCATGTGTTCACATCACAGAGCCTTGTGCAAGGCTGAGAGGGCTGTTTGCAACTGCTTGGAGCTGGGCCCCAGCTCCCGAGAACAAGGAGAGCACTTTGGACATTCCTGTGAATATCAAACATTTGCTAAAAGGGCAGGACAAAATCTTTCCTCACACACCAGTAAAACCTCTCTGCCATCTCACTTAGTGCTGTATGTCTTGTCCTTTTCCTGCTGGCACCCATCCAGGACAGTGTAATTAGAGAACACATGGCGTGACAAGAGCAAACGATATGTCAAATATACACAGATCACAGCCCCAGCTGAACAAGTGCCAGTGTCCCAGCACAAACCAACAAAGGTGCTAAGAAAGCCAGCAGATCCCTAGACACTGAATGACAGTAGAAAATTTTCCAAAGCAAAGACTGGGACCTAAACAGCTCATGCACTGGTGGGGAAACAGCAGGTCTCTCAAGAAGCTGATCTCTACACAAGGCACCAGCAGATTTGCAAATGACCCATATAAAGAGAGCAATGGATATATGCAATGGCATTCCAGAACACAAGATAGCAGAAACTGCTGTGTCTTGGTTTGGGGAAAAAATAAAAAAAGGAAGGACTACTGCTATTACTGATCAGGATGCTGAAGACACAGGAAAAGAAACAGCAATGAACTTCTGGGATCCACTACTACTACAACGATATAACCAAGACAAATACTGCTGGACCAACAGAGCATCAAACATGATGTAAGTTTGGCTCACTCTTGACCTGTCACCTTTAGGTTAAAACCTGCTCATGTTAAAACAAGAACAATGAGGGAGGGAAATGTTGAAGGTCAGCTCTGCAAGGTGCTCAGTGCTTTCACCAGAAGCCAGACAGTTGTACAAACTCCTTGTTTGTTAGACGATGCAAGAGAGAGATGTAGAGCGAGAAGGAATACATGTGTTCATGAATCAGCAAGTACTAATGTGTGTTGTGGTGGCAAGAGAGGGAAAGCAGGGAGAGATCAAACAAGCAGGACTGGCTATGCCTTGAGCTATACTGAAAGCTTTTCTTGAGGTTTGCTCTTTCAGTGTCATTCACAGGAGGAATTCCAGGCTTGCTGCAATGTCAGGTTGCCCTAGCCTTTTGACTAACACAAGGTAGGGGATAAACTTAGATGCTGTGTGGGCAGCACTGTCCCTTAATAAACAACACAACCAAAGGATTAATTGAGATAATGTTTTACTAAAGGCGGCTGGTGACCGCTGGCTGTCCCCTTTCCCTTGTGCTCTGAAACAAGCAGACAATGCAGCTGTGCTCTGCTGAGCAAACACACATACACTCAAACCCACCCTGTTTTCTCTGCTCACTGCCCTGTGCCTGTGCATCCCAGCCAGAGAGGCAATGCCATTCTGAAGCATCACTTGAAAGACATCAGGACTTCAGCTCCTAGGCTTACCAGCTGTGCCCAGCAGCTCCCAGGAGGACACACAGACATGGCCTTTTCCCTCAGAAATTCTCTGAGAGCCCAGTGAAGCAGGAACAAAGGAAAACTGAGAGACTCACTGAAATTTGGATTTGGCGGTTTGGATGGCCTCACACAAAACCCCGCAAACCTTACAGGTGCCATTACAACTTCCCCTTTTCAGGGGAAGCACAGACCACTGCATGTCAAAACCTCTGGGTTCACTTCCCCCACTTCAACACCACTTTCTCTTTGGACTTGGGCATGTTAATTAACCCAAACGAGGTTTGGTTTTTGCATCTGCATGATGAGTTCTGTCTATTCAGAGGCATTCTTATGGTCCTTCGGTGCTTGTGCACAGTAATGTCCAGGCTTCTTCCCTTGGGCAAAGATTCAGCAATCCCACCAGAGTTCCTATGAGAGGACAATGAGCCACCTGAATTGCTCGTGCCTGGAGCAAGCAGGTTGATGGGGGAAACCAGTGTGAAACAGCTCATCCACAGTAACCCCCAGGGGAAAGGAAGGTAATACAGGGTCCAAGCTGTCAAACCAAGCTGGCAAATTCTTTGATCAAATGTGCTAAAGGCTGAAATTAGGCCACTCAAGTATGTTTTGGTTAAAAACAACACATTGTACGTATTCAGCTGAAGGCCGTAAGAGTCAGTCCTCAGTGTCAATACTTTAAACTTCGGGAATAGGAGGCATAAAAGAGCAGAAATCGTGGATGATGAGCCAACACTGAGGACATGGGTAGAGCTCCAGAAGTGTTATTACCCAGCTGATATTTGTCTGTACTCATGTGCATGCATCTGGGTCTTAATATCCCACAGCAAACCTCTGACTAAACATATATCAGCAGTTCCACGTTGCTTCTTTTTGTCAGATAGGTTTTTGTATTCATTCTTGTAGTCCCACAATTTATGAGCGCTCATGTATCTCCCAGCACTGAATCTCTTGAGCGCCTGCCAATCTAGATTTAGCCAGTGGCAATCACACAGGTCTGAGGAAAGCCACACACCTTCGCCGAGGAATTGCAGTCTCCTGCAATTCAAGTAAAAATCAGTGTCGAGGAAGAAAGGCATCGGCAGAACAGCTGAGGCAGATATGAGCTGATACAAAACCATGAGTAACAAGCTCTCATCAGCAAAAGCTCAGTGTAGCTGCCGTGCTCACTGTCATCACAATGCTCTGGACCCTGTATACTGATCCTTGTATATATTCATCACTAAGGAGGAGTGAACAGCTGCCTCTCGTGTGGAGCATAAGAGAAGGAGGAAAGAACTTTTCTCCAAGAAAAATAGGATGTGAGATTCAGAGAAATCCTTCTGGAAAAAATCAGAAGTAGGGGGCTTGGAAAGAAAGCTTAGGAGGAAACTGTGTATCTGCAAAATGGCCCAAGTTTTCTACATTATTTCTGCTTCATACCTGTGAGGATGCTTGGTCACAACCCTCCTGATACCTACTTTTGCTCTTTACCTAAACTGCCAACAATCCTTTCTGATGCGTCTCACATCACTGGTGGTGTCTGTTTAGAAACAGCCCCAATCACTCACAGCCCACTCTGAATGCTATACCAAACCCCCCCAGAAATGGATGGGTTTCCACCACAGGGTGTCATTTACTTGAGCTGCTCTGTTACAGCACTCCTCTTCCTTCTTCTTTACAAGAACGCACACACGGATATCTTCTTATATGGGAAGTAAAATCTCTGTTTGCTTAGAAACAATGTCTCATGAAAGAAAAGTACTGAAAAATGTTAAGGCTGGTAACCAGCAGGGATAAGGTGTTGATTCCCCTAGGGCTAACC
The DNA here is from genome assembly GCF_965178545.1 of Coloeus monedula. NCBI lineage: Eukaryota > Metazoa > Chordata > Aves > Passeriformes > Corvidae > Coloeus > Coloeus monedula. The sequence continues at coordinate 16,096,374 of NC_138790.1, forward strand.
ATAAGGTCACTGTTGTACCAGAAGCAGGTTCAACGTGTAATTGTTTTAGGCGGGCAGGAAATAAGAGAATAGAAAAGGCTACTCAATTATTTACTCAGTCTCCTAGCTGTTGCTTGAGAACCTCAGATGACAATACTATGTTAACTTCTGCTCTATACTCCTAGCTGTTACTAAATCAACAGAGTTGCTCCAAAGTCAATACTGCTACAGTGACCTCACTCTGGTCCAATATACATACCACAAAATTATAACCTGTACATTACAACTCAAGAGCCTTCATAGGATACATCAAACTCACTGCTAAAATGTTACTTTATACAAATTCTGTATATGTGCTTCATATATGTGGCGTCGTATCTGCTGTGGCATTTTTGGATGTCTGCTTGTTTTCATTCCTGGTTTCTCATCTCATTCCAGCAACAGCTGGAATTACTGTACAGAGATAGCCTGACTCCAGCTGCAACACAGCTCCTTCCATAAATGAATTTGTTTTAAAGCCTTCTAAAACCAAATGGGGCATAACGTGGCCACCAAATGTCTGAACCATCCCAGACTGAAGACCAAAGGAAACCAGTTGAACAATCCTGAACACTAGGCAACAACATTTATCCCCTTCCTCATTTCCTACATTATTTGCATCTGGTTGCCCATAAAACATGCAGATGCTTCAGTAACAGGAAAGCTGAGGATGTCAGTAGTCATGCCTGATCTCACTGGCCTTTCCCCGTGCTTGGCAACAAAATAAAACAGGGACTTAAGCCATGGTGAGATACTGCCTATTTCTGCTCTAAGCACACACTCAGCACATGGGAGAGTGGGCCACATTCATCCTAAATCCTACCAAAGCCCTTAGACCCAGACAAGGTCACAGCTCTGCACTGCTCCTCGAGGAATGTATATACTTTACTCTCCTAATGTTGACTTATTCAGAAAAACCATATGACTTGATTAAATAGCTCATTCAGCCTTTTTATCTGCCTGGCACAGGTCCTTGCTTTCTGTCTGTCACCAAGGCAGGAGAAAGCCATGAGGCTGCTACCCATGTGAGCCTGGCTGAGTTACTTTCTCCCTCTCTGAGTTTGGGGAAATGACCGTAATAGCAGGATATTGCCATAAACTTTTCAGAGGCTTTGTGAAGAATTTAGTTGAGATTCGTAAGAGAGCTCTGACAATATAAAACACTACATAAATGCTAAAAGTTAACTGTTTTTAATAACCACAGGTTTAAGAGAGATCTTTCTTTCATTTCCATACAAAGGTGCAGAAATATCCTTCATTTCAAATAACCACTGTGCCTGCTGTGAGAGGCTCTGCACATGATTTTCATTGCCTTTCACACAGAAAATAGGAACACTACTTTGCATTTTTAGACTTTAAAACTAATTTGCAGACAATCAAGTCTTGAAACCCCTACTGTGATACAGGAGGTAAAACATTATACCTGTTTTAGAGAGGAAACTAAGAAGGAAAAAGGTTAAACCACCAAGTCTAAAGCCATAAAGGAGACATTTGAGAAATCAGGCATGCTAGTAAGGTCTATCTAGACCCACACTTGCTCACTTGTTCTTCTTACCAAACAGTTAACTCTTCTGCTCCCAAGGTTCTAAACATCAGAGTGCACACACCATACGGTGAGAACAGCCACTGCATTTATCTCTATTACCACCATATTTAATCTTCTGCAGATACTTCTGTTGACCACAGAGTGTGCCTGGAATTGCATGAGGCCACTTATTCCATTTTCTAACGTGTGGCAGTAGAAAATTGTTGACGACTAAAAGTTAACCAAACATTTATTTTTAGAATCCAAGTCCAACGTTGTAGTGTCTGGACTCATAACTACCCATTTCACCAACATTAAGCTGAGCTACCACATGAGAAAATTGCTAGAACGATAGTATTTCCAGGGCACATTGAGTCACTGTCCAACATCTAAATTGGGAAATAAAATAATTTCTCAGCAACTGGCAGCACAGTGGGAGGCAAGGCTTGCAGGAACCCAGTTTGTGTTGAAAAATTCTGGTTTTTACTTTAAAACAGGTTCCTCAACATTAAACATGAGGTTTGTTTAAATTCCCAATGACAGAAAAACAATTAGGTTCCATGGTATTGAATTCTTGTCATTACCCAGTATTTAGAACAATTATTAAGCAACACTAGCAGAATTATAATGATGATAACCAGGGAGCAGCAACAGCAGCATTGTGGAGACTCAGAAACAGGTATCATTTTTTTATCTGATCCATCCTAGAGATGTGCTATAGTCCCTACCTGGGGGCTCTTTCTGACCAGTCCATGTAGAAAGATGCCTATGAACCTCAACCTACAGCAGGAATTCCCAGCACAAGTGAGACCACCTTGGCTTGCTTCCTCAATGGCCCATGGAGAATGCTAATGTGAAAGGGTAAAAAAGTCTCTAGGGCAGTGGGGTTTTTGCCTTCTCTAATTTGCATAGAATTGGGTTTTTCTCCCTTGGACGTGCAGGCCCCACATAATGAATTTAAGCTTCTGACAACAGGGTTTCCTAGATCAGGGGAAGTATGGATCAGAACTAATTTGCTGATGGTTGGGATTTGCATGGTGAAAGCCACAGATCTCCTGTCCAGGATAGCCTCTCTCCTCGAGAGGAGAAGCTGCCTATGGTGCCTCAGTTAACAATTAACTCCTAAATGGAAGCAGAAGGGTTGATAAGGGTGATGAAGGTTTAGGACTGCATGTCTTTGTATCCTTTCTAAAAGGAGAAACAGATGTTTCCAGCCACCACAAACTTCCATTCCACAAATCTCTTGCTCTGGCTGTTACCTTGGGGCAGTGGCTTCCAAATGCTGAATTAAGAAACAAACAAATTAACTGTTTTGCTGGAAGGTTCAAGAGAAAGTCTGGGGCAGAGTCAGAGGTTGAACACATCTCCTCACACAGCAGCTCAGAAGGCAGAAGACAGCATGGGAAAATCCTGTTCTAATACTGCTTTTTTTGCTGGTAATGAGGGTCTCCAAGACTGCCAGCTCAATTGGAGAAGAGCCCTGGAAACTCTTCTGCTTTGTCAGCGACATGGTCTCAAGCAAAGCCCTGGTCTCATCTGTTAAAGTACAGTCTGGATGTTTTCACTAGCATTAATCTAAATTTCTAAACCAAACACCAGACCCTACCAACTTGTGCAATGGTGAGGAAGTTAATTTTATCTGAGATGTTTGGGTTTCCTCCCCTCCTTTGTCTCCTACTTTAAATTGATGCCATCTCGATTTAAAAAAAAAAAGGGCGGGGGGCATTTTTGAGCGCTGCCTGTAGATATGCATTTGTATGCATTTTCCATCTTTTAACTAACAAACAGGAGGGGGAAAAAAGTTAATTTTGCTAGCAGCCTGCTGCGATATAAATAAAAATAATAGGTACATTCACAGATTTTGAACTTTTTACAGCCACTGCTGCAAAAAGCAATTTTAATTTATAACCACGGATTCTTGCAAAACATATAACGAAGACATAATAAAATGGAATGTTTATCCTGTGGCTCCCATTAGACCTCTTCTGTTCGATGGTTGTAACTAATGACTTGTTTTTCCACTTTTGTATTGGAAGCCTTATTATTGGGCTGTACAGAGCATACCTTATTTGATTTCCCTAGCAATGTCTGCACCTCTTGCTGAAGCCTGCAATTAGATGTTCATGAAGTAATATTAAAAAGCTGCATAATCACATCTGTGGTCAAAAATTAAAAAAAAAAAAAAAAAAAAGCCAGTAACAAGCCAGCTCTGTTTGTATAATATTATACTGAGTACAATAGACTAATGTTCACTCCAGTGCATGTGTCCTTTTGACTAACCACTTCTATCTGACAACCTTTTTTTGGCAACAGAACACATTGTACTTTTTGGATAATTGACTGTGGAATATAATGTTGTTTATTCAAAAGCAGGTCACACAGAACTGAGCTTCCAGTTGTCTTTATCCTTCTACCTTTCTTATCTTCATGCTGTTTAAATTTATGCTGAATTTATTTTAATTACACATATGGTTTTAATTCCTGTTCTGTATTTATTCAGTAGAAGGTGACCTGATGGTGAAATGGTACAGAAAGGTGGGAGGGAAGCTGAACTCAGATTTGAAAACTATATTTGGACACATTTACTGGTGAGCAACCTCACAAAGAAACAAACACAAGCACGTGCACTCCCAACACCCTCTGGTACCTACAGGGCCATGTTTGCCTGCAGTACAACTGCATGGTTTCTCTGTAATGAAAATCCTACTAGAAAGGCTCATCCACCACTTGCTCAGTGATCTGGAAATTCTACAGCAGCAAAAGGCCTAATTTTAAGCCTAAGCCTTGAAGGACAAAAAACCTCAGGGAAAATGATGTAAAAACATGTAGAAGTTGTGAAAAATCTAGATGAGGGGAAACACAGTTGAGAAAATAGGTTCAGGAGAAAGTTTTAACTGATGTATTCAAATGAGGTCATGCAAGAATTGATGTGTTTCTAAAGCATCTTTTTGGGATGCAGCCTGTAGAAAGAGAGGTCACAAGTAAGTGTTGTATAATAGGCAAGGGAAAGGATTTTGATGCAGCAAGGAACAGAATAGTAGCCTTATAACACAAGCTGGAGAAGATGAGATGCAGAGCACCTTTCTGATGCTGATCATCAGATCACGAAAACACAATTGTCACCTGAAATTTTAAGTCTGCAAGATACACATGAAATTGAGGTTTACAAGAATACAAATGTTGCAGGGCACTTCCTCATGGAGACTTCTTCTGTTGGCTGACTTGGACTGCAAAATAAAACCCACCAGACTTCCTGGTGACAGCCTAGAAAGAATCCACCAGTGGCATATACACAGCAGGAGCTTCCTTGTCCACTTAGACCATTTTTCTCCATGGAAAAGGCGTGAGTTTGCACTTTAAGCTCTATTGAAGCAACAACAGAAAAGAAGGGGATTCATTTAATGAACAACCAGCTCTCATAAATCTGGAGGAAACCCCTGAAAAATACATCCTTCAGGTGTTGGTAGAGTCTAACTAGGCAATAACATGATGAAAATTATGATAGCTAATCTGCTGTGCTATAGCTCAGGTGTGGTTCCATTTTACTGATGACTAAACTAATCCTAATAAGTGAGGTTAAGTTACAGCCATTTCATTTGAGAAAATTTTCTTTGTTTGTTGAGAAAAATATTTAATTGGGAGGATGAGTGATACTGACAGTAAGAATAATTCATCTGTCTGTGCTGGTGCTAAACCACACTGTGGAAAATCCTTGCTAATGCTACATTGATCAGCTAACACGTAGCAGCTCCACTCTTCTAATTTGTTTTGTGTAGCTGACTTTAGATGGCCCATTTCAACCTGGACTATTTTGAGGAGCCATGTGAAACTAAGTCACTGCCCTGTTAGTGTGGATAAAGAGGCATACAAATATTACTCTGCTACAAGCAAGACGTAGTTCATCTGATATTTTTTCCAGCAGAGAGAATACACTGCATCTGGAACAAAGAAGAAAATGTGACTGGAAAGTTTAGAGCCCTTAAATTAATTCCCTAGACAAAAAGTTGAGGCATCATACTCATAATATCATGTTATGTAACTTGCTCTGGAGCCAGGCAGCTACTAAGTGAAATAGTATGAGTTATAAAAACAAAATATTGTTGTGAAAACAATTTTACAGCTTTATAATTCACTATTATTTTCATTTAGGAACAAAACTGTCAGTGTAATTGCAGATTCTGTTTGCCTTGCAGGAGTTCTTTCAGCCTGTGATAGAAAACCTCTCTCTTTTTTTTTAACTTTTTTTTCCCCCCAAAGGCTGCTATTAAATTTACTATATTATGTTTCTTTATAGTTATTCAGAGGTAAATCTTAACAGGAAGCCCATTATGTGGAGGCCAAAGTTAGTTTAACACAAGAACATTTATGATCAGTAAATGTAACCGTATATTAGCAACTACTTCATACCATTACTCTTGGATGAAACAAATATTATACCAGCAGTCATTACAGACTACGTTGCAATCTTTACAACTGAATATCTATTTTTGGTGGGACTCTATATGGCTGGCACTGCTCATTGTGCACCATGATAGTTTTCTAACTTGCCTGCTCATTCTAATAGGCTCAAGAGCCTATCTGTGTACAACCATGCCTATCCATGGAAAAATGAACCATCTTTTAAGCTGTGCACAGCCCCTACACAAAGTGGTGCTTCAGTAACCAATCATTACTATTTTATCTGTACATGCGCCACTAAAAACTGGATTAAGACCACAAATATGCTTCACAGAGGTCAGTGGGAAAATCACCCAAATATAGAAAGATCCACTCCAAATGACATGGCCAAAGTAAGACATCACCCAAAGCTATGTTGTCACTGTGTTGCGAGCATAGTGACTTACCACTGGCATTACCATCAAGTCATAAGCGTTTCACATCCAACTGAGGCAGCCAGAGACCTTCTCACCTCAGAGGAGCCATCCAATGACACCAGGATGCTCCTCATCTCCTTTTTCTGCCCAACTCTCCTAATCAATTTGTGCCTAACCTTGGACAAGTTTCTCTACCCATTCAAGTTCTGCCTACATTGCAATAAACTTGACAATGACACAGAGGTTATCTGACAGAAGAACAGCTTCCTCACACGCTCTGGTGCTTTGGCTTTGAAAGAATTACAATGTGGTTGGACTCGAGTGTATTTTAAAATGGAAGGAATCAGCTCCTCCAGTAATCAGCAGCACCATCACACAGAACAGCCACAGCCTGCCTGCAAATTAATTAAGTGGCACTCACTTTTATGGGTGCTGCTTTCTGTACTGAAAGCTGTAAAGCACCAGCAAGGCCAAGCATTCTTGTCTCATCATGCTACAGACCAGGCTGCCCCATAGAGACCTGAGCTCAGGCAGTCCCAGGGCTCAGGCAAGCCCCAACTGCCTGGAAACCAGCCAGCCTCCCCTTCTGATGCTATGTAAGTATACACTCAAGCATCTCTTGATCTCAGACCCAAAATTCTTGTGTTAGCCTGTAACACGGTCTGGCAGTATCTCTCAAGGTAGACACTTGGTTGCCAAGAGTTAACCAGCACAGAAACAGAGCCCTTGATTAACTTCAAGGTTGCCCCATGCCTTATCATGTGTGGAGGCATTGTCCTCAGCTTATTTTAAGAAGGACCAAGAAAGAACATCCAGGTATTATGCCAAAAGCCTCTTTCTCAATTATTCCTCTTATATTTCTAACCCACTGTGGCTGACTAAAGGCTAAAACTGCAAAAGCTGCATCCTGAAGCTGTAAATTTAAGTTGCTTTTTCAGTATATGCTGACCTGACTTGCTCCTGTAACTGCAGGCTCCCTGTTATCTTTAACTTCAAGGTAATTGTTTGGCAACTCTTTGTTTCATTATTTCAAGAAAACAATTCAAACATATGACTCCTGAGAGAAAAAACTGATTAATTGCTCTGTCATCAGCTGGTTCCTGCTAGTATATGGAGTGCTTAAATAATAAAAATATAATACAAAGAACAAAGAGTTAAGTTCTCAAATGAAAACGTTAAACACATTTCAAGCCAAGAATTGGCCTCTTTCAAAAGTTTAGGGTATAAACCAGACTGTGTCAGATTCCTGCACTCAGGATAAGGACACCATTCTGAAAACACTTCTTTGCATCTCTTGCCAGCACCTATTCACCTGAAAAAACCCACAAAGATTTTCATGCAGAGATTTATAATAACTTGAAGAGGAAAACATCATTCTCAATGCCACAGTAGTACAAGTCCTAACTCTGAGCTTCTCATCTTATTGTTAGACACCACTGCCTTCTTTCCCCTCCTCCTCATTTTAAGAGAAGCAACAGTATTTAATTTAATCCACCCAGAAGCAATGACAGAGTCAGCAGCTGATATACAGCTAGTGCTGGTTAGAACTCTGAATTACTGTTTTGTGAAGAATGTCAACATTTTGACATTTGTTGCTATTCTCAGGGTAGAAAGGAACTGCATATTCATCTGGAAATTTTGAAATGTCACACTGAACTCGCAGATTCAACTCTGAATTTCAGAATTTCACCTTCTATTTCATTTTACATTAGCTCTCAGTCTTTTTAAATTCATTAAATGCCAAAGTAGAATATTTAAAATAACCCTTTTTCATTTTACTGTGTTTTGCTTTGTTTTAGCATATTAAAACTGTGGGAAGCTACTGTCCCACACGGACAGAAAACCAACTTCAATCATCATTTTACACTGTCTCCAAGTTCCATCCATTGAAAATTTTCGATACGTGACTTTCGTGAAGAAGACACTTGGGTGAAGACATAAAATTCTGGGTGAGAAGACACTTTGGGGGAGGCAAGCAGTGCAAAGCAAGCTGCCTGCCTTTCACCACAAGTCAAAAGCAACACTAGGAAGGAATATATCCCTGTGACAGCAGGAGGGAATCTGGCAGACTGATTTTATTCATCTGCAGAGAAGGAAAAATTTCTAGTTGCTAAATTAATAGCAAACAGCAAGAGAATTAGTCTCAGTTCAAACGCAAGTGCCGGAGGTATCTCCTTTATGTGAGTGATGGCAGACTACAAAATTTATTAAACCAGTACAAGAGAAGTGCATCAGTCATAGCGAAGGGCACTGGTGAGCATATGTTTCTGAGGCAAAGATGAAACTTCCAAGAGAATGTCTCCATCACAGGTATTAAATCAGTGGAAAAACTGACAAAAGCTGAGTAAAACGAGAAAACAGCGAGCCATCACAGTCCCTTTTGAGCACTGCAAGCTGCATGAGACCGTGTCAGGGCTAGGTGCAGCAGGCAGCAAAGAAACCACCTCCAGCAGTGCGGAAACCACGCGGTGGCTGAAGTCCGCTAGTCACGAGCGGCCACCACCATCTAAACCACGTCACAAGCATGAGCTGCCTCACTAAATCCTCCTAATTTACAGTTGTTTCCCAACTTTTCATGGTGCTCACCTGGAAAGGCTGCAAAACTGAAGGGCTATCTGAAGAGGAGGCCATGCTCCATATGCACTGATGCCTCTATAGGTGTGAATGGGGACACTGGGACCCATGGCTGGTGTGGGCTGACCAGGTTAAGGAACTCAGGCACCTGTGCTGTGTCTGGGAGAACAGACATGGCTCCAAAGGGACATTGCTCCCTTTCTTCTTCCAGCAAATCCGCAGCAAAGGAACATGGATTTGGATGCTGTACTAAATCAGAGCTGCAAGACACTTCTGTCCTCACCAAACTGGTAAATCGCTCTCAAGAGATCAATGTTTTTGTTAAGATTTCCACCATTCTGGACCAGAGCCACAAAGCTGTCTCAAATGGCTTCAGTGGTACCCAGCCGGGACGTTGAAAACATGCAGATCCCTTCGGGAAGGAATGTGGCTCCCAAAGCCTGTGAGTAGAATTAGGAGAATAGCTGGGATCTGAGATCTAGGAAGAACAAACCTCCCAGAGCCACCCCTCAAATACGCCAGGAGGTACATGAGGTACCTGAAAGGTCCACAAATCCACTTGGGAGATGTGATAGTGTCTCAAAAATGCTCAAACATGACCAAAACAGTGAAAGGACCTAGACCAATCTGAAAATACGAGAACTCAACAAGGGTTTTCAGCGTCTTAACCAGTCCAGCACAGAAACATTTAGTGATAGCTGAGCTGGTCAGTGGTGGAAGTTTATCGACCCTGCTTTGGCCACAGGGAAAAGTTCTGGGAATACTCCCTGTCAGAAACTGGCTTTGTCATATGTTTACAGCGGACATCTTGGTGCCAGAAATCAGGGTACCTAATGAGCCACCCTGGTCTTGTGCCCTCTGCCCCTTGGGAGAGGAGAAGTTAAGAGAGAGGCTTCAGATTTTGACTTGCTCTGAGCGGGCACAGCACGAGCATGAGAGGAGCCAACTGTGTCATAAGTTTCTGTGATGGTCTCATGAGAACTCTGCTGCTGCTCCTACAGAAGTCCCCACCACCCACCATCCTGAGGTTTTTTGGCTGTTGAAGCACATGAAGGTTTAAATGAGGACATGCACTCCACCAGATCATTTCCTAACTGGGACTTGGGCACTAATGCTAGACAGCGTACTGCAAAAGACTAAAATGCCTAGAGGCTTCACATGCATGACTCTCACTCCGTAAGTGGCCCAAGGACAGAATGCACTGTGGAATTGTGTGTGAGTAAAACTCATTGTATTCAGCAGGCTTTAAGAACCAGTACAGATTATTTGCTGTTCCCATACCAATCCAGATTTATTTTGGATCAGCAGCGACTTCAACATGATTAGTACACAACTAAAAACACAGAGCCACAGTGTCATGAACCTCCTCCTAGCCAGAATGCCAAATATAAACCTTTTTTTTTTACCCTTTAAAAACATGAAACAAATTTAATGAAAAACTTTACCTCTCACAGTGATGGATCATGGTATATGTTAGAATTAAGGACCATGAACTTTTAATCTGAGATGGATTTGCTACAACATCCTTAATAATTTGCACACAAACTGTGTTCAAGATTAAGAATGCACTTTTCTAAATACATTTAGAAATTGTTTGATATTTTAAAATCATCCCCTTGCAAGAAGAAAAATTCCTAAAGGTCATCTTACATTTTATGTGATACGTATTAATGCTTCTTACCCTTTCTGTTTCCTTAACTGAAAGGTTTCAAACCAACCTTGAAAAGGCAAAACACAACAAAATGCAAAAGCATGTGTGTGTGTAGGAAAAGATGTTAAAATTCACACGATAGCCAAGTCAAATTACAGTGACAGTTCTCCCTAACAGATATCTGGCTATAACACGGTCTTTTTTTTTTTTTTTCATTTTAAATAAAAAAATTCCCAAAGTTGATTTTATGAATGAGTTATTCTGCAAAGGAAGAGAACGAGAACAGCACATGGTAAGGTTGGACAACACTGCTTTAAAGGCAAATCCTGACACCAATATGTTACAAAAAATTTGTAAGCTCAAAAGTGAAATAGGTGAGAAAAGAGATATTTAGCAGGCTGGAAGAGAGAGCAAGTTTCTGGAGGGATCTACCATCAAGCAGATGATAGTCTGTTCTGCAGAAGAAGTGAAATTATTTTTTATAGAGATATTTATGAAGTATTTCTGCATGTGTATTTGCAAATGCCATGTGCACACACACGAACATGTATATATAAATATAAATAGGCATACATGAAACCCCAAACTTGAGCTAAATTAAATTGTTCCTCCAGCTTTGTAATGCAAATGAGACTAACAGGCTTGTGCTGTTTGTGGTTTGAGATGATTTGCGTTTCCATAGAGATGCTGACTGAACTACAGTTTTTAAATTTTTTATATATATGCCTACTTGTATCTATAAAAGTCTAAATATGGATCTGCTGTACCTCAGCATTTCCTCAGTGACTCCACTGGAACCACAACAATTTACATCAGTTAAGGCTATGTGCAAATTTTGTGTCTTTCACTACTTTCCAGTCTAAGCTCTATTCCAAGTACCTGCAGAGCTGAGAGTTTATTGCTTCATGCTCTGCTTCAAAGCTTCTTGTTAAGGAAGGGGAAGAAAAGAGAAAAAGCAGTTTCTTAGTGGCTGGCAGATAATATTTCAAGGACTTCTGTAATTTCTTGCCCTCTCTAAACTGCCTCAAGAAACATCTTTGTCTTCCAAAGTTCCCACTGTCAGGAAACCCAGAATTCAGGGAAGACCATCTGTGTGCTGTTAGAGAAGGAAATGACAAAGGGACGGGCTTTCTGTTATGTATCAGAAGCTTCTTCCCCTTTCCCTGTGAGCACCCAAAAACTCAAGAGCATGGATGTGCTCAGCCGTGCCAGGATGGGCCTGGGCAGCAATGGCATCATTGCCTCCCTGCCCCACCCTTGGTGGAACCTTAGCTCGTCATATACAATGCAGGCCCCACAAAACTAAAACACCTCTGTCCTCCCAGAGCCACATTAGAGATGGCCACCAGCAGAATTGGCAAAAGCCAGCCAAGATTAGCTTGGGTAGAGAAACCAGGCAGACCCACCTTAACTTTCTATTTCAAATTGACTACACTTTGTGAGGTCCAGGCACTGGTTGAAGTGGATGGGGGCCACCCAGTGTACCAACACCGGAGAGGAAAACCAGAGCCGAGCTCTGTGGGGACTCATTTCCATGTGGTTTCAGTGATAAGTGATCTTTGAACAGTGACAAACCAGAGGACAACCTCTGCAATCACTCTGAACCACAATCAAAACCAGCCTCTCGTGTACCTCCAATCTGCCTGAGGACAGGGAGCATGAATTGTTGAACCAGGGATGTCCACAGGCACACGAAGCAGCTCACACTCAACCTCTTACTTCATCTTGGGAGTGCCCAGAAGAAAAGGCAATGCCTTACAAAGGCATGGCCAGGGAGCTCCTTGGGCAGCAGCATGTCACAGGGACAAAGCCTCCCTCCCTCCTGCGGGCTGACATCATGCCTTCACATTTGACAGCATCTCACCCTTTGAGGCCGACGGTTTTTCTAGGCCCCCACAGAGGCTCTTTTCAAAGCAGAGGAGAGTTCCCTATTTCCAGCTTTTAAGAAGTCATATGTAGGGAGACCTGCCCCACACCCCTGATAGCACCATTTAACCCCCTGCCACCTTTCAGGGACTGCCCCAGGCCATGTTCAGCCATGTGGCTCTCCCAGAAATGCCCACATCTCCTACCTTCTGCTGCAGGGTGGGTGGCTGCGGGGCCATCACCGGGTCAGTGATGTAGGTCTTTTTCGTGCCCGGTGGCTGGTAGAGCCCAGGCGGAGCCTGGCCCATGGCATTACTTGCAGGATACGCCGGCTCAGCCTTCCAGGAGCTCTGCGGCATGTAGGGCGCTTCGGAGCCGTTCCTGCCGCCGTACCCCCCGTAGTAGGGGTCCTGGTAGCGGCCCTGCGGGGGCGCGTAACCATAGGCGGGCTCGGCGGGCCGGCCGGGCGGAGGGGCATAGCCGTAGTCGGGCCCGTGGGGCTGCGGCGCTCCGTACTGAGGGGCAGCAGGCTGGCGGGACGGCGCAGAGGCATAGGGCTGGCCGGGCCCCAGGCTGCCGTAGTGGCCGGGCTGCGGGCCGGGCGGTTGGTAGTGCGGGCTGGGCTGCGCCGTCCTCACCTGCACGTTGAAGGCCGGGCGGCTCGGCGTGGAGGCCGTGGCGTAGGAGGCCGGCACCGGCTGCGGCTTCAGGGTGCCAACGGGAGTGACCGGGATGGGCGCTGGCTGCCCCGGACCCTTGGCAGTGGACTTCTTGGTGGCGGTGAGGGGAGGCTGGTTGGGGATGATCATCCGCTTGTGGCCAGTGACAGGGGTGGACACGGATGGGGTGGTGGCAGCGGAGCTGCTCGAAGTCCCGGAGCCCTAGGGAGCAAGGAGAGAGATAAAGGATCAGCAGGACTGGTCACTCAGGCACCGGGTCGAGCAACGAGGGTGGAAATGGGGGTTTAGAGTAACATTTGTGCAGCAACTCAAACTGCTCAGGAAAGCAAGAATAACCTAAGGCCATGCGTTAGAAAATGGTAATAGCAACCTTCCCCTGCTCTGACAGAACAGGGACGGCATCGCAGCAGCCGAGCAGAACTGCCATGCATGGCATTTCATCTCTCCTTGGAGGCTTCTCCTCCGCCTCCAAACAAACAAACAAATTAAAAAATGATACATGCAAAAAAAATGGAGACTCACTAGAGGATAATTAGGGGAAACCCCATGCATTCCTGTGAAAATGAGAGTGTTTTGAAAAGGAGAGAAAATGAGATTATAGTCTCTATGGAGACATGAAATTCCTTGGGTCCCTAGAGCACTTGTAGGGTTCTGCCCCAATACAGGAGCTCCTTTGTGCAGGAGGCAGCAGATTGGGATGGCCTACGAGCAGGTCCCAAGCTGTAAGAACAAACTCAGATCAAAGCAAGATACTGAGGAGTCCCTACCCTGGCTCTGCTGCTTGAAAGCCTGGACTGACCCCAGAAAAGTTAAATGCTACACATGCTTCATTAAAGGGCAGAAAGCAGGTCAGGATTTCCAAGAGCTTCAGAAGTCAGCTCCTACCATGGCAGCCATGTAACCCTGCACCGGTGCCCCAGGCACAGCACTGCTGGGGCAGCCAGGGAAGAGGATCACAGCAAGTGCTGCTGCTTCCTTCAATTTGGCCATGGAAGGAAGCTTTGGTGCAGTGACGCTGTCTAATAGGCATATTACATCCTTCAGTCTAATGTACTTGTTTGTCTGGCTCACCTCGCATTCAAATGTTCAGAAACACCAGTGTGAAAAGACATCTTTGTTTAAGAGGTAACAATATGAAATAGTTTCTGAACAACAGTGATAAACACTCTTCATGTCTTTTCACTAAATCAAAGAAGAGAAAACTTAAATTTCTAGAGTTTAGGATTAGGTAAAATTTCTTGCTTCTCTGTTTTCCTTTATTCTAAAAGAGAATACCGGAATTTTATGCCTTCTATAGAGAGATACATTAAAGCGAAGACATGCAGTTTGATTGCACCTAACATCATAGTTATACAAGGTTATATCTCATTCAAACTTCCTGTACCAGGCTTGATCTCATCCATGATCTGCTCGATAGCCTACAAGTTCACAGCAGCCCGAAGCCAGACCAGCTCAGTGTTCACCCATGGTTATGTTCACTCTAAGGCATGTGCGACCTTTAAATGACCAGTCTTGTATTTGTCCCCAGGTATTCCTGCTTTATGCAGGCACCCTGACCTCCACCTACTGCCCCATCACCCTCTTGCTGGGGAGGGCATGATGGGGACTCTTCAGGACATGCACAAGCTGTACCCGGGCCAGAGAAATCCTGTGCCTGGTCAGCAGGTGGCGGCAATTAATTGCTGCCAAACCACCCAGAGGGGGCTGGGGGAACTTCAGACACCCTGAGCCTCCGAGGGTTCTAAACTCATCCTCTGTACGGAGTGGGAGAAACTCAACCTCTGTACTGGGTGGTTGTGCCCCCCAACATTTGGTAACCACCTCATACAAAGAAAAAGAAAATAAGCACAAGCCACTCAGCCTCTAGTGCATAGCCTACAAGCAAGTCTACGTGAGGGATAAGAAAGCTCTACCACCCAACTGGTAGCTCTTCCCTGGTGATGTGCAAATACTTTTTTGCTGATGCACCAGTAAAGACCTTACTCCTGCAATCACACCTTCAGGGCAAACCTCCCACAAGGAAACACTATAAATCAGCAAAAAACGCCAGGCAGATAAGAGCATCAATCTGTGCTGAGGAGTGTAAAAGGTGTGTATTCAAAGGTGGGGAACAATAATAATTCCTGATGGAGGAAAAAAATCTCAATGTATTCACATGCTGACCTTGTTAACAGATCCATGACAAGGCAGCACATAGACAGACTGAAGACATTTTGAAACTGAGAGCAAGGAAGAGCTGAAGCATGTCTCAGCTGAACTGTGAGGGCAGAGACAGGTTAAGGGTCTGCAGCCCTCCACTAATAATGCCTGATTCTTCTACTTCCGAAACACCTCAAGAGAAGCAGGTACTCCTCCATCTCCATCAGAACACAACTGCCCCAGCACTCATTGCTAGCAAGAAAACTTGTTTTCTGTCAGAATTGTTCTCCCATGTCAGGTTAGCATTTATGCCTGGGAGTGCCAGAAACTTTCCCATTTCCTCACCTATTTCATTCTTGTAAATTACAGTAGTTTGTCCACTTACTGTAATGGGATGAAAGGTCCACAATGCGGCACTGTGTAATTACCAGCAGAAAAGCATTTTTCTTTTCCATGTGAAGAGATAGAAGGTAGATAATGTTATAAAGAAAATGGCCTGTCTGGGTGAGGGGGAAAGAGTAAACCAAAACAACATAAACGAGCCCTGTTAGTCTCATTCTGTATTTCTGAACGCAGACTCTGGAAGCAGGTCATGATGGATGCTACTAAAGCTCTTCTGATTTTGTCTCAAGAACTGGGGGACTTTAATCTAACATATAAACATCCAAATAACACTTCACTTAATGTGCTGATGCCAGTCTCCTGCCTGGACTGGGATACACCTTAAGAATGAATGATAACCCCTTCTTCCAAAAAAACCTCAAACCCTCATGGCCTGTGGACTGACACTCAGCAGCTCCTGTGTTTGACACTACAAAGAGGATGAGCTGGGAGTGTCTCCTTCTGCACCAGAATCCAGCGAAGAAAGGAGGCAATTTGGGGGAGCAGAGCCCAAGCTTTGCTGTCAACTCCACAGCGAAGGCCTGAGTTAACAAGTACCGGCTGCATTGTGGCATCAAACCACAGGCTGCCTTGAGGAGGAGGAAGTTTGCATCAGTAGGAGTCCCCAGAGGCACCCTGCGTGACTCATTCTGAATTCCTCTGAGGGCACTGGGCAAGTGTGTGATGAAAGCTGGGGTTTAGGGGGGGAGGTGTAAGGCTAGCTGATGTGGTGTAGTAGAGAAATGGGACAGGCTACAGGGAATCTAACACTACTGGAGCATTGATGATTTATGGGGACACAAATTGGTTGTAGCTCTTGAGCAAGGGCACAGGTGAGGTATCACCATAAATCCTCTGCCCTTTTGCCTGTGAGAGAGAAGGGTGGCCACAGTCCAGCCATGCACTCAAATATCACCCCAGACTTAAACCTTAAGATTACTAATGGATTAAGAAAAAACTTTATAAATGAACAGTAACTACGGACAAGATTCCTGCTCTGAGGACAGGAATGTGCAGAAGGATGAGAAAAGGGTACTCAGATACCACTAGAAGAGAGATTTCAACAGCTGTCTGGAAGGCACTAGGAGGATAGGAGGGATGGATGAGGCTATAAAGATGCCAGGTAGATGGAGTAAGGAACAGAAGGCTGGAAAGGGCTATCTATATCACTGGGTACAGTCTAGCAAAACAGATGACTGTCACAAATGTTTCATCCAAGTGAATCCATAGAACTTCTACCAGCATGAGGTAGACTCATCCAAAAGCACATCAAAGTGACAGCCCAGAAACATGACAACAAGTAGAAACAGGAGAAAGAAAAAGGAGAAAGACAAAGAGTGAATTCATAGGAGTACAGGCATCCCTTTCTCCAGCAGCTCCTGGACAGCTCATTTCAAAACCATACTGCATTTGCAAGTGATTATCAAAGCCAAACACGGTCTCTGACATCCTCTGAGGGCTGTTTTCAGAGGAAGACAGGCTTTCCTCTGCTCGCCATGCCCTGATGAAACTGTCTGACACACTTCGCAAGTGCAAATTAGAGCCACGCTACTTACCATCAACCCCTTCTTGCAAATTCATATTTGCAAAGAGAGTAAACTAGAAACCCCAGGTGTTGATAACACAGAGTTGTTAAGAGAAACTAGAATAGGAAGGAGTTAAATTCAGAACCTCATCTACCACAAGCATTATAATACAAAATCTTTTTTTTTTAATGGGAAAGCACAAGAGCCTTGTTTAAACACAGATGGAAGTACCTAAATGTACTGCCTCTTCTACAAATGAATTATCCAGCAGTTCAAATAGAGGTGAACTAATACTGACAAAATCAAGTAAAACTCAATCAATGTGGGAGGAAAAAAACCCCAAAACACTTCTCCTAAAAAAATTTACCATGTATAGCCATGAGGGGAATCATTTGGCTTGGCAAATCCCGCCCTGTCTTCTTAAATGCAGAGAAAGTTTATAAACATTTGCAGGAGTTTCTTGTACCAACCATCATCAGACAAGTCTATGGCATTGTGATAAAACCACACTGTCCAAGGGATCTGACTGTCAGAGCTGGGTATTTGGATTCAAAGCTACCCTGGTGGGGAAACCCAAAATCCTGAGTATCATTGATTCTTCATCCTGTAGAAATTATTTACATCGATCTTAAATTAAATTCAATGTACATCAACAACTAAAAAGTCATTGCATAGGTACTAGGGATGAAACCTGTTGTTCTACAGAAATTAACCTATAATTATTTACCATTTTCAGGGTTAAATCTTAAAAAGAGTACAGAATAATCACAGTCTACAGCATGAGCATGACTCTCTAGGATCAGCTGGAATCCATATGAAAAGGACTTAATTCTTTTACTTTGCACATTTGTAGAATTATTTTTATAGAATCCCTTCAGTTACTCAAATTTCAGAGACTGAATCAAAAATGCCAATACAAAGTTTATCACATTCTATTCAATTCTCCAGGCATTTTTTCATAAAGGTACAGTTGAATAGCTTTAGCCCTTTAGCTGTCAAATTATCACATATAAAGATACATTACTCCAGCTCAGTGGTTTTCAACCTTTATGCTCGGCAGCCCCCAAATGTTTTTCAGAAGAGACAAGCTCCTTTATGGAGAAAGTTAATCTATTGACATAAACACGGGTTTTTCAGTTACCTTTCATTGAATTCTTCTTAGTTACCTTAGGAGTGATCCATGGACACCCAGGGTTTGCAGAGCAGAGGTTGAGAACCACGGCTCTAGCTGGGGCTGCCTTTTTTGGGTATTTCAGTCACTAATTACTCCAGGATAGGAATGAAACAACTCTTCTTCCTCGAAAGGCAGATACCTGGCAACTACCGGTGGGCTGAACCCAGGATGCGGCGTTCTCAGGGGGCTGCCAGTTCAACGGGCCAGTGCAGCACCTCTCCTCCTAACTCAGCCCCTCTCCTGCATGGTCCACTGACACAAGCTGGGCTGAAACACAGGGCCAGCGCAGGCCACCTGAAATCCTTGAAGTAACACTCAATGGTGGTGGAAGTTGGGGGCCTGGGTGGGAAGGGCAGCAAACGGTGGAAAATTAACTTGGTTTTCCCTAACAACAATTGGCATTCACCTTGGCTAGCTGAAGGTGCTTAAAGCTCTCTCTCTGAAATGTATCTCCACAGGGTCATTTATCCCATTCTAATACTGAAGCCTAAAACAGGGGAGATGAATCATCCACTGGGGGAATCTACTTCACTGACTGTAAAAGAAGCATAAAAACAGGCAAGACAAGTCACTGAATATTTAGACAGCACAAGTTAGTGGAGACAAATTCCACAATAAGCAGGTAATTTTGATGTGACTGTAAGAAGCACAGATCCCTTTTCCCTGCATTAAGTGCCCTGCCACTCAAGCTCAGCTATGGCAGCACACCAAAGGGATTTCTGAGTGCCAGCAGCTCAGACAATCTGCCAGGATCCTGCTGCACCCTGTAGCCAAGGCATGACCAAGAGGTTGTGTCACAAGTTTATTTCTAGTGTATGAAGGGGGCTGACACGAATGGGACACTCTTCCCCGCTTCCTTTTCCACCTCTGTGCTGAACAGTGGCTCCCGCTGGAACTGGAGCTGCTGCTTTTCCAGGAGCAGCATCTGGGCTGAGCCTCCCTTCTGCCTGAGGTAGCAAATCTCAGCTCCCCCTCAGTATGGAAAGGATAACCACAGAGAAAAATGAAATGCTCTGCTTTGAAACCTGGGCCTTTAGGTACCTGAAAATGTGAGCAGGCATTTTAGGGGGTTTCCTGATGTGCAGACACCTCTACCTCCTGCTGACTTCAAATTCTGTATTTGAACAAGCTGCCTTGCCAGTGATAATGTATGGCCAGGTTCCCCTGAACCTGTCTGAACCTTTTTCTGTCTGAAATAACATCTGGGTGAAAATGAGAAATCTGGCCTCTCATTTGGGACTTGCAGATGCCTGGAGTCCTGGTAGAGCTCCAGCTGGGCTGCTTCATGTCCAGAGATCTTGAGTGGATGGACTGCTCCCATTTAGCATACCTGATGCATTTTCAATATACAGCATTCCCTTGCCTTCTTTATAAGGTCCACGCAGCCCAAGCACACTGAGGACACATCTTTACAACTCTGCACTGCTGCTATGCCGTGCACATAGCTCAGTTGCTAACACAGATTTCTTTTTAAGTGTCAAAATGTCCTTAGAATCCAATCCAAAGTTTTGAAGTCTGGTCCAAACCTTAAACCCCTCAGCCAAAACACGTTTATAATCAGATGAAGTTTTTCTTTACACTTTCATCATTCTCTCATTTCTAGTTTACAGCTGACAAGCAAGTGTCACGGATGTATGGGCTGTGCATGGATCAGCAGCCACACTCAGACTTTGCAGATGTGGGATTCAATTTGCTGGCTTGATCACCAGAAGCTATCAAGGTACTCAAACAGATTGCTCCTAGGCATTATACCAAAAGAAGAAGAGGAGAAATCTAATAAAGTGTTCATCTCTGGTTCTCAAATGAAGAGAATACCTTGCAAATGCCATAAAGTGTTACAAGAACACAACTGCTTCTGAGCTTTGATCTGTTTTTCAGCTGCTACCACTGGTGGAAAAGGAGTCAACATAGTTGTTAAAGTTTCTGTCCATAACCTCTTGTACTCCTTGTGATGGCCCAGCTTGAAACCACAGAAGATGGTGCACAGAAGAAAAGGTGCTAAGAGCTGACCTCCAATATTTCATCATGGAAAACAGCCTTCCACAACTGACGCGTGCAGTTATAGACACACACCTTGGTTCAGCTTCCAGCGTGGGTGTCAAGTGTTTTAGGCAATCTGGGTTTCCACTTTGCAACACTCCATTAATTCCAAAGAGTCTGAACACATCTGAAAAATCTGGTCTCCAAAACACAGCAGTGTTATGCCAGGGAAGAATTTCCTTCTCAGTTTCATATTTACTTTTTTATTTACTTAATACTATCGCTACGATGACTACTCTGAGCTTTTTTATTTGCTTTTCCTTTTCTGATGACTGATCATCTGGTATTTATGAGAAGGACTTTGTGAAAGACCAGTTTTAAAAGATGTGCAAACAATTGACCTAAATACTTTTAATGCTGGTGGACAGTCAAGGTCCATAATTTTACCTTAATTCATTCAAAGGGTTAGTTATGATTTAAACTCTTCTATTTAAGAAATTCCACTTGAACCACTTCAAATGCAGTAGCAACTTTACCTACAAGAATATCAGATATCAGCATGAGACATAACTGTCAAAAAGTTACAGAAGATGCCAGTCAAGAGAAGTTAAACCTTTTCTGATTTAATCTTGGGATATTTCTGTAATTTCCCAGTGTCATTACTAAAATGACATTATTTGCACCCATCTGGACCTGAGGACCATGCAGTGGCCGGCCCCTGCACAGGCTTACTCAGTAGCACATGGACTCAACAGTAAATTACGTAAAAAGCTGTGCACCACAGTCCTTTGGCCACACCAAAAGGCAGAACTACCAAGGACAATCCCAGAAGCAAAGACCACAAAAAGAACAGCACAGCACCATGTGAAGACAAGTCACCACGTGCATGGAACATTGAAACAGAGCTCCTTAAGGAACACCTCCTCTAAGGCTCAGCAGTGCAGGAATGTCCAAAGCATTTCCATTCACCAAACTGGGCCCTTCTAACGGGCTGAACAAATTCCCTTGCTTAATTTAGGCAAATATTGCTGAGCCTGACAATGGGGAAGCCCCCACCCCCCTATAAATAAGAACTTTGGGTAGGCTAAGTATTTTTATGACTTTTGCTATTACTAAGCTAGTGAAACTTAAAGTATCATAATTACAGCATCCACAGACTTTAAAACGTTTTTTTCCTTCCTTTTATAACTTGCTATTTGTAATGGAAAAGAAGTTCCTGTGCATGACAAATATGGGCAGATTTGAGGGTTATACAGGTTATGCTGCTATCCATGGATGTGCATCATGATTACAAAAAATGGACTAAGAAGGTATAATGGCAGATGCACGAGTGAGGGAAGAGATCTGCACCTCTGAGCGACAGGACAAAATTACACACACTGAAGTCTTCTGGAGAAGTCTTCTACAATTTATATGGAAAACTTAACATTTTCTATTGTCTGTTGAACAACAGATATAAAGAACAGTCCAAAACCTCTATAAAAACTTCTCATTTCCTACTAAATTGCAAAGGAGTTTACAGTGTTTATTGAGTATACAAGCTTTCTTCCTTTATTAATTCTAGAGAACACTAAAAAAGTGTGCATATGCACACATAAAATAATAGGAAATACATATGCACCCAGACACTACTTGGTTTACTTTGTGTTACTTCTTATTTGTTTATGATTCCATTTATTTGCTGCATTGCATTTATAACCTATTTATCTTTTTGAATTCCAAAACTCTATTAAACCAGATTTAAAACATTATCCTACCAGAGGGCATAAACATTTTCGAATGTTAGTAATGCCTCTATTTCCTGTGAAAACCATGTGTTTTTATTCTTTTTTTCCCCACATTTTAAAGCCTGTGCAAATAGCAGTACAGAAGAGCAGAGGCATCGGTGAACAATTCTGTGTTCATGCAACATCTGCTTTCTTATGGTTCACTTGAGGTCCAGAACCCACTGTCATCTGCCAGTATTTTTAGTGGGCTACAAAATGGTTCAAGTTAATAAGTTGAGTGGTTAGCAGCAGAATAAACTATACAGCCACACCAAAAAAAAATGAGAGTCTAACAAAAAAACCCCAAAAAATGTAAAAGACAGGCAGATGTGACAGAGAGTTTATTTTCCTATTAGGTTCAGTGTACACCTTTCCAAAAGGCTGATGAGCTCCAACAGCAGGTCAAATTTAACAGTTTTCCCAGATGGCTCCTTCTGGGAAGTGGAGTGGAACGTTCCCTCATTTATCCGTCTGCCTGGGTTATCACCACTGCCTGAAATACCTTAATCTTTCCACAGTATCACAGACTCCAAGCACGATGTTGAGAAATCTGATTGGAAAGGTTTTCTTTCACCTGCTGTAGCTTTTAAAATTAGTCTCCAGGTATATAAATATATACACCAAGATACACAGAAACCCCCTGCAGCACACTTCTAGTCAAAACACCAGGGCAGTACTATAACCAGCCAAAAAACGTGAAAGAGAGAGCATTAATTCATAGCACAAGCAAAAAAGCCAATCTGTACTACAGAAATACTTGGGTATGAAACAATACGGAAAGTTAAGATTATTTTTAAATTCAAGTATTAACTCAGAATAATCACTGTTTCTGCACTATTTTCCTCTTTTCATAGAGAACATATAATTACATTAAATGTATGGTAAATAAAGTGTTTACTAAAATAACACACTGATAAAAATTTAGAATCATAAGAGTATCACTGTAAAAAGCCTGTGCAAAGGAATGTCAAATCCATTGCCTCACCAGGCTTCGTTCCGTTGCAAATGGCATTATAAATTAATCCAGTTTTCCTAAATATGCCTTGAGGAAACAAGACCACAAATAGCCATTGTAAGTTTTAATATAAAAAACCCACCAAAAAAAAAAAAAAAAAACCAAACAAAGAACAAACAAAACCCTCCTCTTCATTCTTAACCGGAATGCAAGAGCTGAGTTTTCAATGACTGATACAGCTGACTAGGTCATATACTTTGTCCAAAAATGTCAACCTTTTATGATACAGCTAAGTCCTACATCCTAGTTTAATACCAGGCTTTCTCCTTTGCCACACTTCTTACAGCCCAGCGAGTTTTAGGAAGGAAAAAAAAAGTTCCTAAACTTCATCACTAATGACCTAATGAGTCCAATAAAGTTATGATTTGTAATTTTTCCTACTTACACCGCTCTTGGACCAAAATAACAGCCCAAAACATTTGCTCCATGGCTTGCTGACTGGGTTATCACAGTCACAGCTTAGAACTAAAATACTCTTCCATACACTCAGTGCGTGAATTACATTTTTTAAAAGTGCTGTATATCAAGCGATTCTGATCTCAGTGACAGTGGTGCCAGCTCAAGCAAGTCTATTGACTGCAGCAGATTTACTCCAAACATGCTGGCTGCTGCAGATCTGGATTTGGCCTTCTACTGCCTCTGAATTCACAAGGTTTGTCTCCCCACTGGGAACACAGCGGAGGTTTCTATGCAAACAGCAATGCATCCCATCAACCTGACCTCCTCCAGTACAAATCATCCAGCTTTGCTCAAAATTCAACACGCTGGAGAACTTGGCAATTCATCCTGCTGCAGCCTGAATGAAAGCAAATGCAAATTCTAATTGAGGTTAAATACAGCCTGCACTGGACTAAACATCAGCACCTCCAAGGACTCAGCTCAGCCTGTCCCAGTAGCAGCACTTCCAGCTGGGCACCCTGACCTGTGCACCCAGCCACGAAGCCCTCTGCATTGGAATTGAACCCAAGCATGCTAATTCAAAACAAACAGATGTATCCTCCCTCTCTCCTCACTTCTTTCCTTGCGGTGGATGTATAAACGCATACTGATGGCTACTGTGACTTGTAGTCTAACTGATTTTGACATTTTTAACTCCAGAATTTGAAACAGTGACTTTCTAGCCCTGGGGCAGGAGTACTAAATGCTAAAAAACTTTGGGACTGGGAAGTATTACTTTTAAATCTGAGAGCTTGGCTTCAACAATGTTTCTAACAAGGGTTCAATGCTCTCCAGAACTCAGCAGTGGATGCCCAAAAACTGCAAGGAATTTTGGATCCAAAATGGAGTTTTGTGGCTTTAATTCCTGTTTTTGACAGGTCAAATTACGCTCCAGACCTGAACTTGAAGGGAATGGGGAGAATTCTGGTCTAGGTCTGAATTTACCATGGGATTAAATCATATTTAATTTCTAGTTTGTAATGCATCCTTTTTTTTTTTTCTTTTCTGGTTTATGATGCATTTGTATTCTAAGAGAAAAAAATTATGCACAGAGGAAACATCCTGGCATCACAAGTCATCAATAAATCTTTTTTCCATAACAACCCACAAAAATTCACTGCAGGACCCAATTGTTGAAACACAAAGCAATGACATTCTATAAGCTTTCAGAAGTATCATTCTAACCCTTGTGGACTCGATGAATTCTCTAAATGAGTCACTGGCCTCTCAATGGAATTGTCAAAACTTAGGTTAAGCCAGGTTAATTCCCTTCCCCCTTTAATTTAGAAGTCCAGCTGCAGCGCGTGGCTTTCCAGTGAAAAGATCTAAATGCTGAACCCATTCACCCTGAACAGGAAATCTCACAGGGCCCAAAGCTAATTTTTTTCTAAAAGCTAGAGATAAGCCACACTTACGGGAAAAAATGTGATTTCTGATGCCTCATGGGCCATGTGATGTAAAAATCAATATTCCTCTTACATGGCACAAATAATTTTCTGCTGAAGGTTAAAGGATCATGGTTGAAGCTACTATGGTTGGGGAGGGAGAAAGGGCAGCTGGGAGAAATGGGGAATGAGGAGAGCAGAGACTTTAACCAGAGCAGGGATAAGGGAGATGCTAAAAACAACACTTCTAAACAAAGCAAGTGAGCAGATGTGGCATTGATCATATGGTCATAGAAGGGTTTGGGTTGGACAGGACCTTAACATCCATCCAGTTCCAAACCCCTGCCATGGGCACTACACCAGGTTGCTCAAAGCCCCATTCAGCCTGGGCTTGAACACTTCAGGGATGAGACAGCCACAGCTTCTCTGGGTAACCTGTGCCAGTGCCTCACCACACTCAGGGAAGAATTTCTTCCATTATATTTAATCTAAACCTGCCCTCTTTCAGTTTAAAGCCATTCCCCCTTGTCCTGTCCCTGCATGCCCTTGTCAGAAGTCCCTCTGGGGTTGGGCTGAGAGTTTCAGCTAGGTGGGACATGGAGGGACATCCTTCTGCCCCACAGGCTGTCCTAGAGCACAATGATGAGTGCTCCTCCTCTCTGTCTGAGGGTACCTGTGACAGCTACAGCTTCCAGCACAGCACCCTGCTTTACTGCCCTGCCTCCACCACACAGTGTCAGCTCCACTGGAATCCCCAAAAGAGTTTTTGCTGGGCATATCATACTCTTCCCTAATGGGATAAACTACGCCGAAAGTAGAGCAAGTTTTTATACTCCCACCCCTACTCTGCCAAAAGATCCCTTGAAAACATCACTGCCTACTTTGCTAGGGACAAAACCACTCAGCTTCCAGGCTAAATAGTTCATGTGCAGTTTGTCCTCAGGAATGGGTACAACAAACAAGAATCACAGCTAATCATGCTATTGGTGTCAATGGTCTATACAAATTTGGTTGAAACTGGTAAACTCTGTTTAGCCTTCCAATGGCACTACATCTCTTACCACTGACAACACGTCCTAGGGAGGAAAGGATTTGTCTCAGCTGTAATTAATTCCTTTTTTTAATAATAAAAGAAAAACCTAATTGTCATTTTAAAAAAATTATTCAAAAGGAAAAAACTAGAAAAAGGGATGAAGAAAAAGAAAAATAGTTTATCCTACTACTAGTGCAGAGAAATATTTAATTGAGGGCTCTGGACTTCATTTTAAAAAATGCAGTTTTCAAGAGTGCAGAAAAAGCTTAAAACATAAAAGCTAAAGAGCCTGATAGAAAACTAAAAAGAAACTGAAATATTTTTTCTAAAGAGGAAACAAAAATGATTTTAAACTGATCCCATGATATTTTTAACAGCTGGAGTTGATAATACTGAACTTGGCCATAATTGTCCTATATTTAGCTTTGTATCGAAGTCCACACGACTTTTCCATGAGACAGAAAAACAGATATATAGGCTGATAGATGGATAGATACATAAAAAGAAAAGGGAAAAATATAGCTAGGAAAGGGAACATTTTCTTGTCTGTTCTTTCAGTATGCTTGTTTTTTCATTTCAATTTCTCCCTTATTATTTCCTATAAGTAGAAACAGATCTTTCTCTCTTTCAGAAATTCTTAAACAGAAAACCTCCTTTGACAGCTTCAACAGCAGATTAATCACTTTTGTAACCCACGAAAAAAAAGTTTTCTGGAAAGCATAACTGTCTGTAAATGTAAATGACAGAATTACTCTCTCTCTTATGCTAAGACGCCTACACATTCTCTCACTTCCATGACTCAGCACCAGATAAAAGCTTGTGAGATAATAAGCAGGAAACCTTCCTTTGGAAGAATAAAAATAGTTAATAAAAACCAATTCTTGCTACCCCCCTACAAAAAAAAAAAAAAATCCTTATAGCGTTAAAGCAAATTCTGCCAACAGATTCCTCTCCCACTGCAGTGAGATACAAATATCCCACAGACTTTAGAAAAGAGAGGGACCAGGCTCAAGCAACATCAAAATCCAAATGCGTGCAAACACGAGAGGCTTTTCTTTTTCTCCAAATGAGCAAGAACGGGTCTGTTTCAAGAAACAGGAATTTTATTACTGTTCATCTCCTGCCTTGCTCTAATTTGGTAGACAAATGAGTTGAAATTTTGCTCACCTTTAATGAAAATTTCCAGGCACTCTTAAGGCAATGCACTCATGCCAAAAATCACAGAAACCCATGGGGAAGGGAGGGGAATTTCAGTGGGACTTCCCCTCCTGCCCTGCGGTCCTGGTCTGACTTGAGCTTGTTAGAGCCAAAGTAACTTCTCATTCAGCAAACCAAATCAGGGGCAGACCCTTCAGGCCAAAATACTCTTATTTTGGAGAAATCTTTGGGAAAAGAAAAAGCTGAAAAAGAGGGGCTCAGACCTCAGCGAGGCTTTTGTGATGCTCCTGAAATGAACAGGAATGGTTTTGATGCCAAAGTATTGCCAGTCAGCTTGTGAATGCAGCTGGAACAGAGACAGCCATCTCCTCTCCATGCACTCTTGTCAGCCCCAGCACACAGGTTAACTAACCAAAGGCTAGTAATTTAAAAAGGGCTGTTTATTTACTTATTGAGCAGAGATGCTGTGGACCTCAGGAGGAAAGGGATGACTTCCCAAGCCTCAGTACATTCTGGAGTCCCTCTTGCTGAGGGCTGGACATTTCCTCTGAGGGCTTCCACCACCTCCTGTGCTGGGTAGGGGCCCATGTGTCTGTGCTCTTGGGGCAGCTCATCCTACCTAACCTCCCACCAGAAGGCGGAGGTTATCCAGGAAATAAATCAGGAAAATTCTGCTCATGACTGTCACTTCTGGAGGAAGCAGAGTCCAGCTAAGGAGTACCCACAGCCCCTCCTGAAAACGCTGCTGCTGCTGACTTTTACATTTTTTACACTGAAAATAGTAAATTAATGGAATTAGCCACAGAAGTTTAAATTTAAAGGAAAGCCCCAGGGTAAGGCATCCCAGGCCATGGATGCATGGATCCTTCTTGACAGCAGAATGCTTTCAACTGAGGCAGAAGTAGGACCAAACCCTTCGAAATACCTTCATTAATAGAGTGCACCTGCTCTAGCAGGAGGCTGGGGAGCAAAGCTGACCTCTCAGCATGGTGCTGGCGGGGCTGCGGCTGCAGCACACGTGTCCTAGACAGCCCAAGGGATGAGCAGGAACATCCCAGCTCAGCTTTGCTCCCTATCACTGCACAAGGAGCACACAGAAAAGGGAGCAGCATCAGGATGCTCCAGCTCAGCTGGCTGCCAGGCGGGTAAAGCACTGCCACTGACAAATTCAGTGCCCCTCATCTTTGTAGAGCTTCAGATTCTGGGCAGTGTTCCTCAAGCACTGGATACTTCTCAAAGAGAATAACCAGAACTGGGAAAGGCATAGGCAGAGGGCTCCCATGTACCCAAAGACCTTCATCACAGTGTTCCCAGGTGAGCTCTAGGTAAGAATTTGCAGGCCCAGAAAATGACAGTACTGACATATTCGTGTTTGTGTCTCAAAAGCATGCTCGTTATTTCACAAATAACAGATTCCCACGTCCAAATCCGACTGAAAGCAGGTGCAGTCCAGTGCTTTCTGTGCAACTACATCTGCTCATACTCCAGGGCAAATGCCAAACTATTTATTGCTACTTAAAATTTATTGCATTTTTACTCCTCCATCCCCAAACTGCTTTTGTTCAAAAATTCCTTTTAAATCCTTCTATGCCGACTGGATAAATCAAATCTGACAATTTAAAGTGGCGAATTGTTCAGAACCTCAGAGTTTCCACCTGAGGATCTCCAAATACTTTTGGAACTTAAATACACTTAATCACTGCCATGCTTCTTGCAAAAAGGAAAAAAAAGTAAAAGCATCCTTTTAAATTCTCTTTTTACAGATGAAAAACTGAAGTCCTGGGAGCCCCAAACAGCCCGCTAGGAAGCTGCTTGCCCCAAAGACTCCTTATCCTGTAAATCAGAGGCACGGCTGGGAAGGGAAACGAGGAGTTTCAGCAACTCTCAGTCCTCTTGTTCTCGCCACTTCATCAAAAAACAGGCACAGCAATGTGATCATGCAGTTGTCAGTGTTTTCCCTCAAGGGGCTGGACAGAAGATGCTGAAAGCATTTGATCCACATGTGAGCACTGAACAGTATTGTTCGACACTGAAAATTCAGACATAAATAACTGGCTTGTTTGGAGTGAGTAAAAGGATGTCTGCGTTTGCAGGAATCTCACAAGAGGGAGTAAAGAACCAGGGTATTCCTTTTCTTTTATTATTACCTTTTTTATTTCTTTTGTAGCAGTGTCTGGAAATAACCCATCAGCCAGAGGAGCTGCTCCCACTGCTGCTGTGGCAGATGGCAAGCAGGGCTCGAGAGCAGGGCTCTGCCTCGGCAGGGCTGTGTGGGGAATTTTGCAGCGGGAAGAAACAAGGCAAAATGTGCAGGCTGCCGTCTGCATTCAGATCAAGAGCTGTCTGTTGCTAGCAGCACAAGTTGTTCTGAAAACAAGAGTCAATCATCTGTAGCCTTATTTCTGTACATTTCCTGCAGGGGTCTCATGAAATAAATGAGAATAAATGTAAGGGCGAGAGTTCCTATTAGGAGAAGCCTCATCAGCATCACCCAGCCAAGCATTTACGTCATCAGCATGCTAATTTAATCAGACCTGAGCAGTGATGCTATAAATGGATTACCATCCCAGCTAGTGTGGTTACCGAGGTAACTCAGCCCTTTGTGCCACAGACACAATCGGCTTAATGATAATAAAAACCTCAGCACAAATGAAACAGAAGGAAAAGCCTGACAGGGCTGACGCATACACGACCCTTTCTCTCCTCTCACCCCTCCCCTTCCCCAACCTCAGCCGCTCACTGCAATAAAATTAAGTGCTGCTGTGATCTGTATGCACAACATTCCCATAGGGAACACGCAAGTAAATAGAACCCGCGGAAATAATTAATACGGGCCAACAACTGATGTCGTCAGCACTACTTAGTCATTCCTCCAGCCCTGAATGGCAGAGGGACATGCAGACAGAAACACCGCACTGGCAGATTCCAAAGATCCTGCAAAGGCCTTCAGAAAAGTGGCTGCTCCCTGCTATGCAGCATTAATTACATCAGTGGAGTGCTTGGCCCCAGAGCTGACTGCAATGGTGAATCCAGTCACTGCCTATCCCTGCCAGGGGGGGAGCATTTCCACTCTGCCAAAACTGGAGGTGACCTGAGACTGGGCATTCCAAAGGCCAGGGAGAAATTCAACTGCAATGTCACCAGTCCAGAAGCAGAGGCGACCCAGTCCTTTGCAGAAAGGTTGAAACGGGACTCTGGGGTTTCCTGCATTCACCCAGCTCTGCAAAACCAGCAGCCTACTCACCTCCCAGCTTAGCCTGGGAAAGAACATTCCTTGGAAAATGCTAGCCTCAATGGGCTAAAAGGCAGTGACCATGCCTTAAAATGGACAGAAGGTCATACTCTTCAGCTCCTCTAGCTCTTTGCCTGATTGAGCACCAAGTTCCCCACGGATGCTGAATGCCACACATTTTCCTACTCAGATGCCAAAGACCAAATTTCCCATAGCATCCAAGATTTGATTTTCTTTTCCTCCTACCCAAAATCTCAGCAACTATGAGCAAAATCACCAGCATCTAAGTGCTCAGGTGCTACAGCAGCTCAGGCATTTCACCAGCCCTCACTGCAAGCCACCATCTCCTCACCTACCAATGCTTCACCTGAAAGCACTGAATTCTACAACCAGAGCAGGAGTGCACCACCATAACCTCAGGTCCATCAGGCTCCTGGTGGGTATTGCTCCAGTCCAGGCAGCATCTTAAGGGATTAGCACGAGACCAGCAACTTTTGATGGATCACCAGAAGTGCAATGAATTCTCCACTGCCAGTCACGTGAACACGTGCATCAGACTTGGTGGCTTTGCAAATGCCAAAACACAGCTCACACAGCCTTCGGAAAAAATCCAGAGATTTCCCAACATATACAACTGGACATGTACAGAAACAGCTGTGCTCTTGCCTTCACTTCACAGACTAAAAGATTCTGTGTGTGCTCATTCCTGAGGGCAGCTCATTTCACCTATGTGAGACCATCTCAGCAGCCCAACCCAGCACTTCTTCACTGAGTGTTGGGACTGAAGCATTAGTGAGATCAGCTCTTCAGAAGAGAAAGCCCTTTCTGAAGTGGCAGAACCCCAGCAAAGCCAAAGCTCCTTCTGTAAACTGCAGCAAGTCCCTGCAATAAGCAATAACAGCAGATATGTCTAGAGAAAAGACACATTCAGGCTCATCTCTTGGGAAATCTCACTAAATACTTTCTCACTCCTCTACCACACAGAAGAGCACCAGTCCTCCCGGGAAATTTATTACATACTTCTAGAGAAATAGCTAAATATTCCTTTAGGAGCCCTTTTAGATCAGATTACAGGAGTATACTTTTCCCTGGAAGGGAGAGAATCCTATGCAAATAACACCAAATTACTACGGAAAGTTACGTTCTTGGCTGGAAACACCTGGCTTACTGAAAGCATGGAGCTGTGTGTCCTGATCTAACTGTGCCCTCATGGCAGCCAGGCAGGTGAGATACAAATAACCCCAGAAAAGAGGCTGGGGGGATAAAAATCCTCAAAGCAGAAGGCAGGCGGCAGAGCGCCAGAACGCACAGCTCTGGAAATGGCGTGCCTGTTAATGTGAGAAGGAAGCCATCACCTTTGCTTCAATTTAAAAGTCATCATGACAGCTTGAGAGATTGTAACATTTAAGTGACACAGTGACAGCTTGATCCAGTCAACAATCGCAATTCACAGACGTGCTCCAAACACAAACCCTGCTTCCCCGGGTGCAAAGCCGCCGCTCAGTTGGGAAAGGCATGTATCCAAAGGGAGATGTAACATTAAAAATGTTCCTCCAGGATCCTCACTTGGCTGGTTATTCTGCATATACTCTGCTGGTGAGACTAGGGCTCTCTACACCCCGGTGGCACAGAAAGGATATGAGCAGAATGGTGGATGGAAAGAAAAGGAGAAGAATTGGCATCAATGTCAAAAGTTCCATTAATTTCAGTGGCAGCTACAGGTGTGCAGAACTTCAGAGAAAGCCTTTCTTTAATAGCCTTTCTGCCACAATCAAGTGAAAACTGAACCATGCAATCTCCCTTTACCCCTGCTCCTCCTGACAGCCAGGTGGGCCCTGAGGTGGTTGCAGCGATGCAGGGCAATGCAGGGCAATGCAGAACTAGCCCCAGCTCACTGCAGGTGTCCTAGCCACATTAAAAAGAGAATTAGGCATTCACTAAAATTTACAATACACTTCTAACCTCTTTATAGTTAGATGCTTGTTCTCTTGGCCAGGGAGGTGCAACTAATGGTATTTGGGGCCCGATAATGGCACGCTTTTTTTTTTATTTGGCCCGCCCAATGTCCTGCTTATACAATTTAGTGCTGTGGAACAATGCCAGAGTAACAATCCCCAGGCACCAACATCTTTCTTGGCAGATGCAGAACAGCCAGTGCTGGCATTTCTTTCCCTGAGGTGTGGCCTTTTAGGTCCCCACAGCACATCTGGGAGGGATTGCTCTGAGCCTCTCTGGACATGACTTCTCAACACAGCAGGATTTCTGGGCATTTGCAAGTGGGTTCTAACCCATGGACCAGTTCAATCAATTACGAAAAAGGAAATATTGGAGAGTATGTCCACAGAAAAAATGAGTCACTAGGCCAAATACTTATTTCATCCCTTACAATGAATGCAGTGGTAATGGTAAAGCTCTACTGTGCCCCTTCCTGCTGCCCAAAGGTCTTGTCATCCACAGGCAACACCAAAAAAAAAGATTTTGCTATTGTCATTAAGAATGTGACTTTTCAGTGACCCACAGAAGTACAACACATGCTTACCAATGGTCAGCCCTCCACATAGTCTAATGCATTTTACAAACAAGTCTACTCTCTGTAACCAAGCTTATTTCACTGTTTCAGGTTGTCCTAAAACCAAATTAAATAAATAAAAAGCTGAAATAATTTCACAGCTTTTGATTTCCTAAAGGCATATTTTATACATAGGAAATATTAAGACAGTGACCATCCTGAACAGAGAAACCAGTGGCTACAGAGCTCACTACCTTTGAAACATCTGCTCTGATTTGCAAGTTCCTCAGATAACAAAGGAAGCCAGAAAATGAAACCTTCAGTAACCGCTCCCTTCCAAGCCTTTCTGGACAGTGGGTGGGCACTGAGTTTTCTTAGAGAGAAAGCAGGGCATCCCTGGCTGTGGCTGTGCACAAAGGCAGGCAGTGCCTGCAAGGCAGCTCAGAACCTGCTGCTCTCAGACGTCTGGGGGGGGCCATGCACAGCCCCTGCCTGAGCATGCCAAGACTCCAGCTCCCTTGGGAATGGGACCTGCTCAAGGCAACCCCTGAGGATGCACTATGGCCTCACCTCTCTTGAGTAAATCTTACAGGTTGAAAGGGACTTCAGGAGACTGTTCGGTCCAGTCCTCTCCCTAAAGGCAGGACTGACCGTGTGCTCCTGAAAGACCTTTGCACAACCTGACCTAAAGTTCCTCCAGTAATCAATGACCTTCTGCTTTTCCACGCCATCTTTTTCTGGGGTTACCTATCCCTTCTATAGCAGTTTTACTCTAATGGCTAATCTAAATTTCTGGCTGGATTTTAAGTTCCAAACATTGTGCTTTCCAGTGTAGATCTGCCATTCCCTTTTTCTTTGCAGCTGGAAGCAGACAGACCCTGAACAATTAGGAGGCAAGAACACCCACAGGGAAGAGGTTATTTACATAAACAGGATCACAATGTGTGTGTGTTTATATATTTATTACTTATAAAAAAATACTGCAATCTCTTTTCTTTTCTAATTAAAAGACCCAGTTTGCCCTGCTGCACAATTGCTAAGCAGATTTAAAATGGGGACTTCAGTAGCTATTTTATGGCTAATCAAATGAGTAAATATAATGATCTGCTCCAATTCCCATTCTGATTACACAGTGTAGCTATTTCATTCCCTCAATAAGCTCCTTGCACCCAAAAAGAATAGTTTAACAAGCTTCAGAGCAGAATGTTAGGCTCAATTTCTCTAAAGGGTAATAGAGTGGGAGTGTCTGTATAATTAGCTTTGTTGGGCTCCCTCCCTCACTGTACAATACATTCTATACAGAGCTTTCACTGTCTCTCCAGGTCTTCATGCTAAAGCAGAAAAATAATGCAGAGCACATTAGAATCATACTGGTTGCACAGAGGAGTTTTGAAAGACAGAAAAAGAGCTGCAGAAGTGCTGGCTAATTCAGCCCAAAAGGGCTCAAGTTTTAATTTAGCTTTAGCAATAAAAGCACACATGTTCATGTACATAGCTTATTCATCTCTAATGTATTGAACTCTTAGATGTTTCTGGAAGTAAAGATCTGCCAGACTACTAACACACTGATCAAATCATAGTATAAATCACTAAAGTACACTCAACAATTTCTTCTCTGCATAGAACTTGAAATTAAATTAACAGCACACAATCTATAATGCAAAACATTACCTAACACATTTGGAAGAGTCTGATGCTGAATTCCCTTACAGAAAATAAAAGTGTTTGATATACTGATTTTTCACTGCAAGAAACCATTTTTTGCATAAGCTGGCAAAACTGTAATATTTTTGTGCTTGCAGAAGAATTTTCAACTGGAGATTTGAAAATCCTTTCTGAAGTCAGATAGCCAGGTGGGATATGTTGTTATTACCACCTCTGTTTTACAGGAGGAAAACTTAATGCTAGAAAAATTAAAAATCTTACTGAAAATAAAGAGACATGTCAGAGATCTGTGAAGAAAGGGAGAACAGCAGATCCTATCTTGTTCCAAAATGCTGTGGCTGCATCAGACCTCTCCCAAATCAGCCATCCTGTATCTCTCCTATCACATTGTATTTGCAAGCATCAAAGTGCCCATGGATACTGCCTTTGGAAACAATCACACAAAAAGTATGGCAAAGAGGTCAAAACCTAGTCAAATTGTTTAATCCTGCAATGATTGGGAAAAAAAACCCCAAACAAATAAAACCACCAAAACAAACCAGAAAAAAACAGGGCATTATGGAAGTTACTCTGAAAGTCTCACAGCCAAATCACAGACTTCACCTCTAATAAGTAAAATCCACGGTTAAGCCATTGCTTCAGAGTAAGTCAATAGCAAATAAAAAATAAAATAACACAGGTGCAATAGTCACTTCCACTTTTTTGGCATATAAGCTTACCAGTTTGCAGCTAGACAGCAATACCTAATCAGAAACAAATGGCTACTGCACCTAAAATTTTCAAGTTCCTCTGAAATAACCAAGTATCCCAGGAGCCTTGAGCCTTGAAAAGAGACAGCTAAGTCTCCGACTGGTACAAACAGGAGGAATGATTGTTCTGTCACTTCCAGCACTAGAAAGAAGCAACAGGAAACCACCTTTGAGGGAGGCAAAGGGAAAACATCAAGAATAAGGTGGGTCTGCCCCACCTCCACTGAACTTCTTTGTCATGGGATGTTTTAAATTCCAGAGATTTACATGCTCATAAAGCAATTGGATGATCTGATGCAGGAAAAATCCCTGAGTGAATATTAAGACATAATTTTAATCAAGCCAGTTCTCTGTGAACAGCACATTCTTAGATAAAGGGAAATATTCTGGGGCAATGTAGGTATGAATTTGCACCACTCCTGTCTTCTTTCTTTGGTATTTATGGGGAAGAACACTGAGCTGGAGTGACCACTCATCTGACACAGGGCAGGCAGGGTCAGGTTCTTCATTTCAGGCATATATCCCCTGACATGAGAGAAAGACACTGAAAAGCAAAGGTTTAAATTCTAATTTCTCATGCAGGCAGGTTCTTTTTCTAAAAACCAGACTTGTGCTACTTCTGTCTGTAAAAAAGCACCAGCAGCTGACCAACACTATAATGATATGAGTCAGGACCAAATATATTTGAGCAAATACACTCCAGATTCAACTTCCCTCCAAGCTCAGTTGCAGACAACAAATTCCACAACAAGAGCATTTATCTGAGTCCAGGATACCAAAATGCTTTCATCGAATGAACCAAGCCAGAGATGAAGCTGAGTCTTCACAAGAGCCAGCATTTGAGACACTCAAGAAAACCTGACAAGTAAATAAGATGCTAAAACTTCCCCAGAGGACAGTCTTCGAACAGTGGAATTGCAGTGTCTTCTGCATACAAGTCCAACTAATGGAGGCAAAAGCATGTGATGGAGCCCGTGCTGGATGCACTGGTATATCCTCATACAATGCATCTCCAAAGGAGGTGGCACTTCTGAGCACTAATCTTTACTGTCTCCCTTTTACCATTCTTCACTTGTGTGCAGGAAAAATTCCCAGCTGTTGGGCACAACATTCCACTTGTAAAGCCAGTTCAACCATCTTTGCAGAACAAGAGGATCACCTTCATGTTTCCTTGGGTCCTTGGCTTACAGCTCCTCAGAGGTGTACGAGCAGATTGAGGGACCAGGTTTGGATGCACAGGGAGCTCTTAAGCTGTTCAGACAGAGAACAGCTTAAAAATGGAGAACAGCACCTCAGTGCTGTCAACAGGCCACACAGAAAGGTGAAACAGCTGCACAAACTTGCGAGGCTGTGCTCAACATAAAACTTGGAGAGAGACACTTTATCCCAATCCACCCATGCTGCTGTCATGGAAGAGCAGAGAGAATAAAACCCCAGTGGCCCACATGTAAGCACTGAAGGTCACAAATAGCACATCACCTCTGCATCCTCACTGCACCAGGTCCTGGACATTCGCCCAAACACCGCACACTGAGCAGGTGGGCAAAGAAATGGGGGTTTTCTCTATTTAACAGAAGAGCAGCCCAGAGGCAGAAGATGGCTCAGCCAAGGTTACACAACAGCAGGTATTGGTTTGGCAGTCTCAGGGACACGTCTACAACAAAGGACTGAGAACAATTTACCTCCTTCTCAGGTTCAGGGTGGGACTTGGTTAAAAGCAAGTCCAGGTTAGTGATAGATGCTTCAGACCGAGCACTGCTTTCCTCCCCACTCTTTTGGTGTAGCCTTACTACCTTTAATAAGCTAAGAGTAAACAATTATAAAACTGATGCAAATCAGTCCAACCTGACTTTTCTCATAGTCAAAGCCCCAAATACCTACCCGGCAAAGCTCTGACAAATGTATCTGAGAACCCTGCAGGGTGCAGCAAGGAAAGCCCCTCCAGGACTCAAGCTGCTATTTTACACCAAGAGACATTTTTAGCCTGTAATTTTATCTCTTCCATCTCCCCCCATTTCTTGAAATTAAAATAAACATGGACCAGGGCCTAGGATTTTATTTTATCTGTCACATATTGCTATCATTAAACACACTCGAAACGAGTGGGTTTAGTTCAAATAAAACTGTCTCTTCCCTCTCCCTTTCTCAGCTCAACAAACATAAAATAGGAAACTGCACTCCCAATACATTCAAGAAGCAACACACGTTACATCATGAGTAGATGATCCATCTGGCAGGCTGACATGGTAATAAGTTTGCTTAATTGTCAGGTCAGGCATATTACAGACCCAGTCTGTCAGTCCTTTTATTACAGCTCTGTCTGTGCTGGGGAATTTCAACCTCCTCACACTTCGTATGTGTAGACGTGGAATGCATCCATATAGTACGAGGACATATGCATGGACACATATATGAAGTGTCACTCAGAACAAAGAGATTAAATTAAGAAAGGAAATGCTGAAGTCAAATAGCTCTTAGCAGCTGTATACATTTCTGTCTGGAATAATCACCCAAAGAAAGCAATGAGATATTTACATTTAATTTATTTGAAACTGGGCTGGCGAAAGCACTGATTATAGGGGATAATCCAGCACTGCCTCATAAGGAAAACAGCCAGAGATCCTCAGATGTTCCCTCCATTTATACTTTTTAAGCGATCAGCCCATCATTTTGTTTTTGGCTCCATGCAGCTCCGATCATGCAGACAGTCTCCTGAGATTGTCCATATGTCCTCCTGAGAAATCACTGAGTACATTCAGCAAATGATTGAATTCATCAAATGGATGCTTTGACTTTAAAAAGCCTGCTAAACAAAACAAAAGCCACCTTTTTCCTCCTTTGTCTTTGTGCCTTACCTCATCTCCTTCTCTCCATTAATGAGCTCAATTCTGAAACGATTTTATTTACAGGAAGACTTTAAGGTGTTCTGAAATACAATTTGTAGGAAAGATGCCAAATATAAATTGTATTTTCTAGACCTGCCTGCATTTGTGATTTTACATGAGCACGCACACATATGTTCAATATCCAAACAGCAGGTGTTCCCTAAAGTTTTATTGCCATTAGTAAGAAATGACCACATTACTCAACAATGTCAAAGCCAAGTCTTCTCAAAGGCAAGTCTTGCCAGAAAGTCTGATGATTTCCACTATTAAACAGTCTTGCTTTGGGGTGCTGGCTCTGGCTCTTCCAAATACCTCCAAAACCTAACAGTGATCTACATTTACCCAAAAGAACCACTTAAAAATTCATCCTCTGTGTGGTATCTCCACAGCTTTTCTCAGGAAGCAGAGAGTGCTGTCTCAAGCACAGTAGCACCTCTCTGTCACCAGGGCCTCATAAAACACCGTTGATCTTTGTGGTAACCCTTTTCCACAGCCAGATTCCTTGTCTTGCACTTTGGACATGTGCTGCTGGTGGAGATTCCAGTCAAAATCTTTCCAGAAAAAGATTAAATATAATTCAAAACAATATCTGTACTATCTCCCCACTGAATGGCACAGTGCTCAAAAAAGTCCAGCTGAACAACTGTTTTTCTACCACTTTTTAGGACTGTAAAAGAGTCTTAACTGCACAGATATTCCATGTAATGCATAGTTGATCTTTCTGCAAACCAGCACAGTAATCAACCCCAGCATCTTCTCTTCCCCTCTTGATAATCACAGCTTGAAGCTGTGCGTGCATCCTGGCTTTCTGCTGGATTGATACAGAACTGTGCCTCCCATCTTTCTTGAATTCTCCTTGGATCACAAGTTAATGGTTTTGGAAGAAGGCATCAGAATTGCCTGAGACCCAGGATGACTGGAGTGATTGCTGGTACACAAGATGACAATTTTTCATGGTTCTGAGCTGCCTGGGACAGGAATGGGTTCTCATCGACATCTTACAAATCACTCCAGAGGGGGTAACATACTTAGCCTCTTGTCAACCCAAAGAGTAACAACAGTGTTACTTATGGCAAGATAGCAAAGTCTCTGACCTGGCTTGTGCTGGCAATCAGGTGAGATGATTGCAACAATCCTACCTGTCTTTACACGCAACGCCATGCAAACTGCACAACCTGCCCTTGCTCTTACTGTACTTATGCACACAAAACTACTTCCTTCCAAGTGAAGAACTCATCATAGGACACAAAATACTTTGGGCACGGAGGAATCAGTACCAGACTGCAAACGTTGGCAGAAGTATTTATAACTGCTTCAAAATCTCATTCTTCTGGCTAGGTCATTTTTCTGTTTAGTTTTTGTTTTTAAATCTATGGGGGAAGACAGTAATACCCATTGGACCAACACATTATTGATTTCCCATAGAAACAGCAGTTAGTTAGAGTGCTAACTTTCAGCAGTGAAGCAGCATGTTAGTTTTATCTTACTGTAATTTTTCTTTTTTTCATTTCATCCTCTTTTACATACTCATAGAAGTTTCCTATTCACTACTGAAACACCATATGGTGATAATATATGCTAACACAGGCACAGTGACACAGTCCACAAGCCTGCTATTGAGCAAAAGTTGACAACATAAGGCTGAGAGAATTGTAATCGCTTCCAAGCCACAATAAGTACGTCACCTAATTGCATTTTACTGTGATGCAAAGAAGTCTGAGTCAAGGAAGGAACTTCCTTACAATGAAACTGTAACAGCCTGGAGTAATTTACAGTTACTTGAAGAGCTATAGCAAGGATCTATCAATTCATGGCTTTCAGATACAGGCTAGATGTGGGTTGGGGTTTTTTTTAGCCTAGGCAGCTTTAATATACAGAAAGAGACAATGCATTTCAGCATCACACTCATCTCTCGAAAGGTTCCAGACAGGAAGGCAAAAGGCAATCAATAAGAAAAAATATATACACTGCTTCTCAAACCGTTCACAGATGCCTCTGCCTCTTACTTTAATGAACTAGGGTTTGAACTAGAACATCTTGGAACAATCCTGAGACATATTCAGGCTACAAATGGATCAGGTTTATTTACACACTGGTAGCAGAGGCTGATATAGAAACTGCACGGCCACGTCTCACTTTTCTGTGGAGCTCTAGGTCCTTACAGGCGGCCCAGCTTGAAATGAGGTTGTGATTAGACCTGATCTGCCTTTGGAATGGCCAGCAAGGGCTCCAGAGAGAGGTCCTTCCCTCTCTGGCAGGGCAGACCCTCAGAAAAAGAGACCACAGAGAACAGGATGGACCAGGGAGTGACAACACTACCCCAGAATGTCACTGATGTCTGCCCAAGGCCCTGTTTTACAACCAGCTGTGCGGTCTCTCTGTGCCTCAGTTCTCCATTTGCAGAACAAAAGAACCAAACTTCTCCCACCTCAGGACACAACAAGGATAAGCACATGGAAAGTTGCAAGCAATCCTGCAAACAGGCAGCAGTAATTTACAAGGACAAACTCATAAAAGCCATACTTTAAATGCCAGGGCTTCCCAGTGTGTTTGAGCCTTCACCTTTCCAATTGTATTTAGAAACTACCACTGCAGAAGGCAGCTGCCCTCCTTTTCTAAAGAGAACAATTCCATAGGAACTCACATCAACAGGATCTACACCTGCAATGGTTTCTGGATAGATTTGAAGCAATTTGAAGGCACACCAAGGCAATGCCCTCCTTGCTGTGAGTGTGATGCATGAATCACAAAGTCATCACTTCCACTTTGGTGGAAATGGCCTGGGGAATATGGCCAGCACAGTCCACAGTGGGAGCAAAGTCCCAAGTGATGTATTGCCATGCAGGTGTTTCTACAAGCCGCTGTGCTGTTCCCTTGGCTCTGAACTATTTCCTTTCCCTAGCAGGGAGGGAAACGCAGCTGGTTCCTCCTGTGCACAGAAGAGACAAACACAACACAAAAGGAACAGAAACCATAGAGAGCAGAGCAAAGGAAGCCTGATTTCCTATGGACTTGTGGACTTGCGTCTTGAGCGGACTCTGACCCTTCCTGTTCTCATCTGTTACCTCTCCTGACTGCCCCCCCTGCTTCCCTTCTCCCCCTAGTATTAGCCTTGGCATTTGTCTGTGTGTTTCAGCCAAACAATCCATGTTCCAGGTCAGAGATCCTGGTTACAGCACAGTCTGGAAGAGCAAAAGTTCAAGCTGCCTGCAAGACACGCAGCAGGCTTGGAGCTCGCTGTGCACGTGCGCAGAATGGCCAACCCATGGGCCAAGCAAGGACAGCAGCACCTCCCTGCAGCTCCCCAAGATAGGGATCTGGGCCCATCCTCCCCAGCCACAGAGTTCTTCACATGGATACCCCTCCCACACACCCACATAAAAGTGGTCAAAGAAATCAATCCATATGTGGGGAGCAGCCAACTGCTGGACACCAATGGGTGCTGGGTAGGAAGAATTCATCAACTGTGCGCTCATTTCAAAACGCTCCAGTTATTTCCTTGGCAGACATTGGGCAGAAGAGTGGCTGCTACACATGGGGAAATCAACGCCTTGTGCCAAAGGACTAAGTTCAACTTCCAGCCGTATGCAGGTGGGAAAAACAGATTCCCACTTCTGGAGTGCTGGGAGAGCAGAGAGTGATGATATAGATCCAGGAAACTACAACTTTCAGGGACCGAGGCTTTGAGTCCTTGTAGGTTTGCTGTCAAGGCATTGCATCAAGAAAACTGTTGACTGGAAATCACAAAACTGTAGCTGCATATCAAGCAACACCTTCGCACAGAAGAAACAAGGGTTTTTATTTTCCCTGCTTGGTTCACATACTGCAAGACAGAGATAGATGCATTTTCCCACACCCGAGACCTCTTTCAATCTCCCTTGCAGGGGGTGTTCTCACACATGCTCTGCCCATCCACTCCCATGGCTTAGGAGATGAAGATAAATCCATGACAAGGTGCCCATGAGTGTGGCCTCAGCTCCTCTGGTGACTCAGGCACAAACCAAGTCATCTGATCTCCCAGAGCCCTGGTTCCTCCCCTGCCCATGAGACAGCCAGTGTACTTCCCCACCTCACAGGCTGCTGTCATGGTGGTGAATCTGATGCCACTGAAGCACTCAGATGCATCGACCCATGCAAGAACACGAGCAGAGTCTGCGTCCCAACAAAACACAGGTTCCTGCCCCAAAGGCAGCTGCTCTTTGCTGGCTGGACACACGGACAGCTCGTGAAGTGCGCCGCAGCCCTTTGAGGAGAGTGCCAAGCCACAGTGAGTGCCAAAACGCAAGGATGGGGAAATGATGAGAGGCTTCCTGAGATGATGGCTTACAGCAGCTCAGTCCCATTGTGGGGAAAAAGATAGAAAACAAAACTTAACAATAGGTAGAAGGCCTTGACCTTTAGAGAATAAGAGACCAGCTCTCAACCACTCACAGCAAAACAATCACAAATGTGGAATGAGAAAACGACCAAATTATGAAGTACTATTTGCTTTTTATCACTGTTCCCAAAGTAAATGTTTATCTTTATCCATACACAAATTTGAGATGCCTGCACAGATTTTAAAGTCCAATATATCCAACACTAGCTGTCATCTAAAGCTTTAGCCGAACAAGTAGGCAGAAAACAAAAATGGATGCAGAAAAAGAGAAAGGGAAAAAGGGAAAAGAAAACCTTACTGATATTTCTGTGAACTTGATT
This sequence comes from Coloeus monedula, assembly GCF_965178545.1. Taxonomy (NCBI): domain Eukaryota; kingdom Metazoa; phylum Chordata; class Aves; order Passeriformes; family Corvidae; genus Coloeus; species Coloeus monedula. The sequence continues at coordinate 16,139,235 of NC_138790.1, forward strand.
ACATATCAGAAAAAGAAACAGCAGGAGTAGTGCTGATTTATTTTCACTCTGATGATAGTACAAGAGGAAGAAGTAATACCCTGCAAAGGTCACTCTTATCCTGTTCATCTGTGACAGGCTGATAATCTGGGATCTCAGAAAACTTTCTTTAAAAATCTTCACGGACATGCTCTTATCAAAAGGATTAAGGTTTAATACATACCAGCAGATGCAACCGATTCAGGGATCTGCTAATCAGAGCAGCGTCAGTTTGCTGCACGCACCGGCTGGAGCTGATGACTGCAGGAAGGTTTCCCTTCTTACAGAGAAAGACCAAATCCAAATATACATGAAATCATCTCTTGGCTATGCCTCCCAGCTCACATGTTCATGGCTGAACATCCCCGTCCTGTGCACGCTTCTGTCTACAGACATGCCAGGGATGGCAGGACAGATGTGCTGCTCACTGCCAGTGCACCTGCAGTGACCCTCCCAGAAAGCTCCAACCCTGGGACCAGCTCAAGTGCCACCCACATGGGGTGGGAATGTCACTCTGCCTTTGGAGAGGAAAACAGCAGGAGGAAGGGTTTCTGGATGTAGAGGCTTTGCATTTCGAGTGCTGGAAGGAAACTACTGAAATTGCTCCAGATGGGACGCTTCCTTTCCTACTTTCAGTAATCCACACGGATTTTCCAGACAGCACAAAGCCAGCTTGCTGCAGCCAGAAGCAGGAGCACAGTTCTCAGAGGTGATTCCATCTTCAGAACAGCCCATGCAATTCCTGATGCCCATGACTATGGCAAAAGGGTCACAGCCCACTGAGAACAGCCATAGCCAGCACCCTGCAGTGAGCCTACACGAGCCCTCTGATGCTGCTACAAGGGCTGGAGCTCACCAGCTCAATGCCAGCCTGGGCACACTGCTGTGAGCCACTGTCATCCCTCTGTGTCCACACGAGCCATCCAAGTCAGCAAAACAGCAGCAATCACAGCCTTCAGGAAAAGCATTGTGTAGCACAAAAGGTCTGGAGTAGCTGGATTGTCCTACTCCAAGGTCATCAACCCTTTAGGATGGAGAGCGGATGCCTCTCAGTTTCAGCAGATGAGCTTATTTCCAACAAGCCCCTCTGTCCTACAACAAAGAGATTCAAAAGCCTACAAAACCTGAAACACACAGACCTCAAGAGAACAAATGCAAAGAGCCCTTTGCAACTGGGAAAGCATTGCCTGGATACTGTTGCTGTGCTGCTGGACACTGAAGACTAGCAAAACTGTGCAGAAGCCCAGCAGTTAGATGTGCTCAGACCAGCAGAATGAGGCCAGAAAACTTTTATTTACCTCAAATATCGTATGTGAAGATGGCAGAAGCTAAGCTATCTATTTCAGCCCAAACTGAACATCTGAAAAAGCCATATCCCCGAGTCCAATAACTGAGGAACCATAAAACTCTGTCAGGTAAATGCTACAGGAGGGAGGAATTCATTCTGAAGCCACCAAATCAATCTCAATTTGCTTGTACCCCTAAATTTTCTTTCTTAAAAGAAATAAATATCTTCCTGACAACAACTGGGGTTCTGTAAAATACCCTGTGGACTGCACTTCCAAAATCTTTTTGGTGCAAACCAACCTAAGCAGCCAGGTTCAGTCAAAGACCAGGAACAATAAAACCAACTCTGAGCCTGGACTAGCAAATTTGCACAGGCCGTTTTGAGTCCAGATTCAATGGTCTGTTTTTCACAGAGCCTCACAGCCCAAACCAAGAGTAATCATAAGGATCTTTCTCAAAGCTGGGGGAATGTGCTTCCCCTTGCTGGGTAGGAAGCTTTAATCATAGTTGGAGACACAGCTCTGCATAAACCAAGATAAAACACCCGCACTCTCAGTTGTGCGTTCCTGACACAGCTATAAGCAGGGCACTAAAATTAGAAATTCACATGGAAAAGACCTCCTAGGAGTCTTCAGCACTCAAGATTTTGCCTTGTTTTGTGGTTTGCCATCGTACAGCTGAAACTGTTCAATCCTGTCCCACCACTCGGCAAGAAAATACATCCATTGCCTTTTCACTGGTTTTATTATCCCCAAATGGTTGTCAAAAGAAGTGATGGAATAACCAGCGCTGTCAAACATTTAAATCCCTTTAAAATTTCAGTCATTACAAGGCATTATTTCCCAGTATGCTTGAAACTTAATGAAAACGTATCACTGATTTTTTAATTTAATTTTCTTTACATTTTTATTGTTCTGTATCTCACACTGAGAATGAGCCTGTTTTCCTTCAAAACACTGCTCACTTTGGCTTAAAGTGTTGGATAATGACAGATGCCTAGTACTGGGGGCAAGGACACAGAGGCAGGGACACGGGCATGAATCCTTAGATATCTTGCCTAATTCTGCCTTCATGTTCCCCACCTGTTTGCACAACCACATCACCTAAAGGCCTTCAGCCCAGACCAAAGCTCCACGTTGCTACATGCCACACACATGGGGAGTAAGAGGCAAATCACATTGAAGAGGTTGCCAAGCTACAAGGACAGAAGAGACTCTGAGAGGAGAGGAGGAAAGGGGAAACACTACATTCAAGGTCATTTAGCACAGCAGTGCTTGCTGGGAATGGAACAGGTCTCCAGAGTGCCAGCCCAGTTCCCTCCGGATCAAGCTGCCTATGAGAGCTGTACACAAGCAGATTTCATCTTGACCATGGTGCATGGTCAAGCAAGATTTTTCTGCTATTTAAATACTTCACAAATATTGGCCACAGAGCATTTGCTTTTAGAAAAAGCTTAAATACCATCAGACCAGGTACATCTTATTAGGTACACCTCCCAAAAAGTGCTATTTTGCCAACAGACATTCTGTTGGAAATTTGGGATAAAAGTCATGAGTTTCAGAAGGTAGGTGTCCAATTCCAGACAAAGCAATCAGCATTCAATACATAATTCACAGCAGGGACAAAAAATCCTGAGCTTACGTGTGCTGCTATTTCCAGTATTTCATTTTCACAGTCCCTGCTGGAAGCCCTTTCTCCAGAGTCACAAAGTTTTCTTGTTTTTCAGAAAATGCTAACATTTATTTTATGGGCTGAAATTTGGCATGTTTGGTTTGGGGGTTTTTTTGGTTAAGGTCTTGCTGCACTAATCTCTTACGCAAGGACTTAAACAGAACAGGCAAAAACTGGGGAAAATACCCTTTAATAGAGGAGTCAGATGACCACAGCATTCACTAGGCCTCTAACTTAGGGGGTTCACATAATTTATGACTAACCCCTGCTCCCATCCGTGGAAATCATGCACCTAGTATCTTGTCTTTTACTAATGAAAGACACAGTGGGTTCTCCGCCTCTGAACTTTCCAATAAGTTACTGCAATTTAGAAGGTGTGATATGTACACAGAAGCACACTGCAGCTACACAAGAGGAGCTCTGTACTTTACTCATCACATTAGTACTTCCAAACTTCACCAAACAGGAGGAAAATATTAATTAGATTTTTTTTCATAATGCATCTGCAGTTCTTCCAAGAATACCTGAGGCAAGCTAAACCTCATATGCCACTGCAGTCATGGCAATTTTGAGAATATGTTGGTCATCTTGTCCATCTCAATTTACTGTACCAGAGGGCTGGAACTGGTCACGCCGGTGAAGGTCACGCAGATCCTTTCTAAGACTTCAGCTCTAGCTGAATTCTTTAAATACACCACCTCACATGACAGAAAACATCCTTAGATGCTGCTGTGTTGAGGCTAAAGATGATGACTTTGTCTTGCTATTTTCTGTGCTTTTAGATATGTGCAATTTTGAAAGGAAAAAGCTTACATTTTAATCACTTCTGACTGCTTCTGTGATTCAGTCAGAGAGACTTTCACTTGCAAGATACGGACTCAGCCCAGGTCACCTTTGCTTTCCTACTCAGCTGCAGGACCACAAGGTATGCCAGGACAGCACTGCTGACCACAGGTGTCCAAACTCTCTCCTTGTCTTCTATTAATGGTGGTCAGTTTCAGCTCATGGCAGTGTCCTTGTCACCTGCCCAGCACACAAAAAATATTACCAGAGTGACACCCAGGTAAGCTATGCAGGGATGGTGCAGAGATTCATACTCATCCATGCCCTCAACAGCAAGGGCTAAGGAACATTGTCTGGGGTTGATGTTGGCCCAGCCTTTCTGAGAAACATCACATCCCTCTGTGTCAGAGGCACCTCCTGGTGCAGTGGGTGTCTTTGCAATCTTGAACTTGTACCAAGGATCAAAAGAGCTTCCCTTTGTATGGATTTATGCCAGTGGGCAGCGTATGTTAAATAAAATGCTTGTTGTTACCCTGCCATCACTCCTACTCTGCTGGGAGAGGACTATGTTACGATTTATCTCGCGTTGCTTTAAAACCGTCTTGAAGATAATATAAAAAAGAAACTTAACAATAAAATTTCTCTTATTCCAGAATAGGAGTATCCCCAAGGGCAAGATATTCCTATAAAATTATTGTAATGCTTTAACCACGTAAGCACAACTGAAAGCATCTTCTCTGAAAACAAGTCGTAGCTCTTTTTTCCTATCTGCAGCCATTATCCTGATAAATTTGGGAAGGTCAGCTAAGGTGTAATCCAATAAATGTGCTGATGTTCTGAGTAAGTACCTTACAATTTGCAGCCTAATCTATTATCCTACTATAAGACCATCAAATGACTCACCAGTTTTAATACTTAGTAGAGATCAAACAAAGGAAAATATCAAAGCTTTACATTCTAGTTCCACCTTTCAAGGACTCGTTTGAGTACTCTTTTAATTACAGCAGATGATACATCCAACTCTGGCATTTCCTAACAGCTCTAGTTAGTAGTTGCTGTAGCTGTTTTCACAGAACATCATTATGTTAACCAAGAGATCCTGAAAAATCAGATAGACCGAACAAATCAACTTGGGATTTGATCCCAGAGATGGAGTTCAGCTTCTTCTGCCCACCAGCTCACACACAGTGTGTTGTGTACCTGGGAGCCTTACCATCCAGGTGCTCCTAGGTGCAGGGGCAAGTTTGCAGAGCCCCCACCTGAGTTGTGGCAGAAAGCTATGGGAACGAGCATGTGGATGAATGGGAATGAGCACGTCATCTTGGAGGGTGATGAATTTCAGAGGTCAGATCAAGTCCCAGACTTGGGCTTTGACTTCAAATACTCAAGAAACCTGAAGAAGTTTGCATTTGAATGCTGTGATTTTTAATTTTTTCTTTTAATGGTAAAGGCGCAAAACAAAAGTGAAAAAACAACCCATTCACAGAACCCCAGATCTCAAAGGAAGAAATATCAGGAAACAGTCAGCAACACTGTCAGCAAACTGCAGATGCTCTATGAAGTGGGTACATAAGTTAGATCTCCCTAATAAAGATGTTGGAGCTGACTGTGGGTGTTGCTGAGGAAAATGGGGAGCACGAATCTCTTTTGCCCAACTCTTGCAGCATTTTGACTCTATAAGCATTCCCCAGTAACAGTGTGCACTGGTGTGTTTGGCCCATGCAAACAAACTGAGCACGGGTTATTCACCACAGTGCCTGAGCAGAACTCGTCTCATTTATTGCAACAACAAAAAACCCACTGGGAAAAGGGCTGAATTGTATTTGGTTTACATTGTTGCTCTTTTTGACTGACTCACCCCAATTAGTGCCTTTTTCAAGGACAAGTCTGTAAGTTTATGCAATAACTGTGCACATGCTACTAAAATGAAAGATGAGTTTATAGGGAGGTCCCTGCAGAAAGGACGGAAAATCAGAGCCTCTGTGTTCAGGGGGACACTTTCAAAAGAGCACAAATCTGATTTCATTCTGCTTTTACTCCATTTGCAGACTTGAACAAGAGCAAATCTAAACAGACTCCGGTCACTACTTTGGTTCTGCTCCAAAAACATCACTTCTCAGTTACTTAAAAGAAATATAGCGATGAAAACAACCAAAAAAGACACAAACCAAAGAGAAGGCTTGTATGGATAGTGGGTGTGTACCTATTGCTCACTTATCCCTTTGATACTTTTGACTTTCGGGGCTTTACTAAGAGAAATACAGCATACATATAGCTGCATACATCCTACAGACCCACACACATGTAAGAAATGAGACCAGTCAAGAGACTAGGAAGGAAAGACAAGGCACAAACATATCTATACCTAGGATGATTTTATGAGATCTCAAGAACTGCCCTTTATAAAGTGCCATCGGGGTGTCACCACTTCCTCTGATAAAATAGATGACATCTCACCAGAACTTAAATAGCTCTACTCAAGCACTACCTAGATGAGTGACAAAAATTAGCCAAGTCCCTGTCACCCCTGCAGTCCTTGTCTAGACACAGCAGAGAAGTGTGAATTCCAGTCTGCCTTGCTGGGCTACAGCCACCCTGACAGCTGAGCTCCAATCCAAGCCACTTCGTGAGATGCGGATATCTGGATCCTTCTGGCAGCACGACAGACAAAAGTTAACAGAACAGAAAACCAGCAAGAAAATAAAAGCACAAAAGTGCTTGTGAAGTGAGCAAGTTTTAATTCACAAGTCATTGTTGGTTGAAAGTTGAGGCGAATGAAATGCCATTTTTTGAGAGTATTTTTCTAACAATCTCCATGGCAATCTGACAATCGGGATCAGAGGCCCTTTGCTCAGAGATGCAGCAGCTTTTGAGCTGGTGCCCCCTCAGAGCAGCTGCACCCTTCTCCCCATTGACAGCCACATCTGGATGCTATCAGGAGGAACTGGCACGCCTGCTCACAACAAATACCAAGCACTTAGCAAATTGACTCCAGAAGTCGATGCTGGCCCCTTTCCCACTCTGTGTTTATGCAACGTGCCACTAACCTGTTGAGTCCGAGGTTTGTATGGAGAGCTGCTCTCTAGGTCGGCCAGGATGCTGGTCAAAGAGTCGATTTCGGCATCTAAACTGGACCGCCTCTCCTCAAGTGTCTTGCCACCAGGATTCACCTTAAAGAAGAAAGAGAAGTTCCAGTTATTCAAAGTACTTGGCCTGGCACCTGGTTTCTTACTGTCCTCACGGAGCTGCACCCATGCCCAGCAATAACTCTCGGGTTGCAGGCGCAAACATGCTCAAATGCTATAGCTCCCTCCAGAACTGACAGCAAGCCTCCATCTCACAGGAATTCATGCTGCTTTGGGGCCTTTCTTCACATATTTGTCACAAGGGTCCTATTGTGTTAAATTGACTTGGAGGACTAGAAATTCAGCAATCCACTTTGGAGGTGAAGAGTCACACCATCCCCACACCATAAGATGGAGAAGATGTGTTTTAGAAGGATACTTGTCTGGGAAAACAGAGCTGAGGACAGGCTTGGAGCACCTGGATCCTGATAGCATCTCTTCTGCCATGTCCTCCTCCCAGGCAAAGCACAAACAGAACAGAGCTACAAGCCACAGCAGCCAGTGACTGGCCACGTGCACCTATTCTTATTTTAAATCAATTCTTGGTAGGTGTACCTGTCTGATTCAACACTTCTTCACAAATTCCATCAGAAAAATGAGCTCCTTCAAGGAGGAGTGAAAAAGTTCAATCCATTTCTAGCAGATTGAAGGTGAAGGGTGTGATTTGCAACAAGAAGTCACAAAATAACATAAGTAAGGTCCTTGTGGAAAGGCTTTTAAGCAGGAAAGCTCACGCCCAAAGAAAATGCCAACATGTGGCCAGAACCCTTTCTAATTCAACACATTTTGCTTTCTTTCTGTTTTCAAAACCGCCCAGTCCCATTTGTACCCAGGCTGGTAGGGACGCTCACTTGGAAGGGTAGGGATGATGAATTTTCACCTCCACATCACCCACCTCAAAAAGTAAAAACCAGAACTCAGCAGCACAGCAGAGCATGTGACCTCCAAGCCACTGTTCAAGGGCAGCACTGCAATCCCCGCTAGAATAAGCATTTTAAAAGAGGACTCATTCACATGCTTTGTTTTTGATAAATCAACCTAGTCCAAAACCTCTGGAAGGACCTCGGTGCTGTACAGCCCAACCCAACAGCAGGACCTCTCAACAGGGCACAGAGGAAGGTAAAGGCAGGAAGCATCTTCCTCCTCAACATTTTCAGTGCTTTGGGAATTAGGCAGCTCCACTAGGAGCAGGAAATTTAAGAAAACCAGCTGAGGATCTCTGCCATGTGCAAAGTAGGTACCAGGGGCAAGCCCCACTGAGCCAGCCCACCATCAGGGCATGCACAGAAACCAAAGTTCTTGAGCCAAGTGAAATATTACACTGAAAGTCTTTTCTAAACCTGAGTTATTTTTCTTCTGTTCTTCCATGTCTTACTTATCTGCAAATCCCCTGGACAAGAAAGGGTCTCTCCATATACAAGCAACCACAGAGCTCAGTGCAGAAGAGTTCATTCAGAGCTTGATGAGGTCAATAATAAAAATACTAAAGAATTACCTAACAACTCACCTAATTTCAACTGCAAAGACTGTTCAGACCATACCAGCACCTTCCCACAGACAATCCAGCTCTGTTTGCCTTCACTCTCACCAAGTTACTTCAATTTTCCAAGCCAAAAATTTGCCATTTTCTTTGGCTCACTGGCTGTTGCAGATAGTTCTTATTTAAATTTCATTTTAGGAGCAGTCAATCATTACCTGTTTTAAAGAACTCCCCAGTCATCAATCTGACACATAAATGGCAAGTTGGTCAAAGAAAGACAGGCTATGCAAAGTAAGGCAGCCTCTGATCTGCCAAACTTATACGTGCTGAGGCATTCATTAGTTCCTAATGATTATTAAATCTTATTGGATTACAATAAATTTGGCTTGACTAACAAGAAAATGGAAGTTCCAGTGTGGTTTATGGAAGAACACACCATTTAAAAGGCTGAGAGTCAGGTTAGAAAATACTTACAAACTCAACTCTTGCCTATTTTTACTATAGAGCCAAAGTCTTTCCATCCAAACTATTGTTTTAAATATTTTTTACAGGAATTAGCCCAGACCATTACTCCTGGCTAACTGCAGGCACCTGGATTTTTAAATCTGCAGAAGTACAACTTCTTTTCCACTTCATGGCTCTTGTTCAGTTTTTCTCCATCTTCCAGTTGTTGGCCTGTAACTGCCACAGGCTTCTCAGACAGAAAATCTGTGACTGCTCCACTCCAGAGAATTTTGAAGTTAAACAGCCAAAAGTCAGCCTGGAAAGGAGAGGGGAGATGCAAAGGGCATCCAAGGCCCCAACATGTGAGGTGATAAATCAAGCCAATGGCAGATCCAGGAATAACACTGGAGTCCACACAGGACCTGCTTGGTACCCTGACCCTGGAGAGAAGGGATGGTGGTAGATGAGAAGATCAGCCAATTTCATTTCTGCTTCTTAGCATTTCTGGGCCATATTATTCCCAGGTTCTCACTCCCCAGAACAATTACGCAACAGCTGACTAGCAAATGCTGCAGAACAAGTTATAAGGTTGTAAAAGTTAAATGTCCTTAGGAAACCTAGAAAAACAAAATAAAATAGCGTAGAAGCATCTCTATTGATTCTGGACTCTGATTTATTTATTCAATTAAAACACAATCAGCATAGATTAAGAGCCCAACTCCACAAATGCAGGAGCATAATGCAGTGCAACAGTGCCAACGAATGACACTACCGATGTGCACCAGGGCCTACTGGGGCAGGAACAGACTTTAAAGACATTTTAGAAATGGTAATCCTCACACAGACAGGTTTCTGCTTGCTTTTTCTTCCCCATCCCCACAAATCTTGAATTTTCTCTCTCCCCACAGTGTTCCATATTCAACGGAAGGATTTGCTGCGTGGGCAAACTGGAGCACTTGCAACACCAGCTTTAGCAAGAGAGGGTTAAGTTATTTCTCTTCCCATGCACTTTGTCATGACGTTGCTATTAAAGTTTTATGATATTGTTCTGGAACAAAACCCAAGCTCAGGTCCCAAGGCACAACAGGTTCACACAGACGCAGCTCTGCTCCGAGGAGCCCAGGCTGGTTAAGCTCAGAGCCCCGCAGATACAAACACCGGAACCAGAGGGAACTGCTAATTCTATTTCTGTCTGGATTTATGGCATTGTTGCAGACATGTGCACCCCCTCTTCCAGCCAGCAGAATATGGAAAAATGGGTTTAAAAAGGAAAAGGATGCTATCTTTGGCTCAGCCAACGTGAGTTCGACAAAAAGCAAACGTAAGCCAACCCAGTCCAACAAATTACTCATGCCAGAGACTATCCACTCACGTGAACTTCTGCAACGCCTACACTCCTGTCCCCTGGCTCAGTCTCTGCTGTGAGTTAAAAGAGAGAAAAACAGCAGAGAGCTTCTTCACTGTTTGGCTTGTTTGTCTGCCCCTGAACTTCTGGTGTCTAGCTCAGAGCAGCTCCGATGGTAATCCACTCCCAAGCCCCATTAACCCACTCTGCTCTGGCAGAAATTTGCTTTACTTTTGCTAATCCTACAAGCAACAGCAGTCAGTGCCACAGGTCCCCCCGCACCACTCTAAGGAACATTCATTACAGAACATGCAGTGCAGAGGTCAACACAGGGTCTCAAATTTTGCCTCACTGTGCCAAAAGGGTGGTAAGACTATTCACCAAGTTAAAAGACGTGAAAAGCACAATGATTTCCCTAGATGTCACCTCCTCCTACAACCCTAGACCAACTTCTCTTATCATATTTTGCAGCTTTCAGCAGAGAAACAATAACGTCTCTCATTTAACCAAGCCAGCTCCTTGCAGTGGGCTCAAAAAGAAGAATCTGGTTCCCAGATGTCCTCCCTAGCTCCTGCTCCAAATTCCTTTCCCTACCCAGGCCCAGCCATCTCTCTTTTATTCTGTTTTCCCCTCTCCATGCCCTGTTTGCTGCCCTGAAGGGCTGTAGCTCAGGCCAGGCATTAGCCCCTGGGATGCGAGATGCAATGTGGGCTGCCAGGTTGGCCTCTGAACCAAATCACAGATGCCAGGTGGTGTTGCTTTGTCAGGGAAACATGGAGGGTGGCTTTGCAGCAGTGACCTGCTGACATGTGCAGCAGGTTACAAGTAACTCCAGAGCCCCAGTGTATATTTTCTACCAACACAAGGCAATGACCAAACCCCTGAATACTTTGGGAACATCAGGACTTTGCTCAGTGCAGTGCCATTTTCCAGCATCAATATCCACCATCTCTCCATCCACCCCAAAAGTCTTGTCTAACAGAGGTTGAGCTCAGCACATGTGCATGTTTCCTGAGCGCTGTGGCCAGCTCATCCTCTGAACTGTGTCCCAGGAATGTGAGCTGTCGTTAGTGGGAAATGTAGTGCTGGTTTATCTGTGCAGACACATCCAAGACAGCAGAACTGCAGCTAAACACACAACCTTCCTTGTAGCATCAGCTCGCTCCACATGCCGTGCTATCACAGGTCACTGATAACCTCCTAACTCACAAGTGAAAGACTGCAGATGAACACCATGGATATTAGGAAAGGTCACAGCTAATGACTTCAAACAAAGCTGGGGGCCCACAGTGCCTCCTGCTCCTGTTACATTGGTTTAACTGGGAGCCTGAGGTGCTTGGGAGCTCTCTTTGAGCTGTAACACATCAACACCTCTTGCATTTTGCATTTACACATCCAAGAACAGGGAAAAGCAGGAAAGCCTTCTGGGGCAAAGGAAGGATTAAGGTAACAAGAGGAGAAAGTGGAATTTAGGCAAATCAGGAGTTGGGAGCAAGTAGACTGTACAGAAGGACTTCTGCCCTGACAGACCTTACTGTCTTTTCCTCCAGCAAAAGCCAGCGAGCCACAGATGCAGTGGTAGAGCTGATAAATTCAGTGCCCACTGGCTGCTTCCACCAGGCTGCACCCATGGCAGCCACCCAGCACACTCTGCAGGCTGTCGTAATTCTGGGACAGGCACTGAGGTGGTGGGAAGAGCAAATAAAACAGGAGTGAGCCTCTCCTTAAGCTCCATGGCCTTGGGCACTGGGCTTAGACAGAGATGCATCCTTAGAAGGATGCGGCTCTTATTTCCTGTTTTAGCTGGGGACAGGTGAGGGACAGAAAAGTGTTTGATTTCAATGGTATCCACTGTACTTACAAGAAGAGACTGTGATAAATGTTAGCCAGGGAGAAGAAAGGAAGTGATTCAGTCTTGCTATACTTCAGGCCAGGGGTTGTATTTAGTTTTTCCTTTTTTTTCCTCTTTCTTTGCACTTTCTCTAACAATATCACTGCCAGAGGCAAGGTCCTTTTCAGACACACACCCCTGCTACCTCGTCTCTTATTCATTCTTCTTTCCAAGGTCACAAAAGCCATCTAAAGCCCCAAAAGACATTGCAGTGGCAAAAAAGATGCATACTGGAGGTCATCTATCAGGAATATGAAGCACCCTTAAGATTGCTGTGTCTATTCTACCCTAAGCCTACAGAAAAGTGTAAGCATTTTCTTTCAAATTCCCTAATGTAAATTTAAACAGTCCCAAGAGGCTGCCCCCCCACGCACACACATGGAGACAAGAGCTGACTACAGCACTCAGGGCAAGGGGGGTCTGCAATGCTTGATTGATGCCTAATCTCCATTCCAGGCACCAAGGAGGGCTGGAAAAGAAGTCGTACCCTTTAAAAACAGAAAGATTGAGTCTTTTGAAACAAATCTGAAATGATGGAAGATTTCAGCAGATGTGACCACAGTGATTTCACCAGATGTGATTGTATCAAGGATCTAATAGAAAAGAACTTCCCTGCTGTTCCATCAGGCTGAAGCCAGGCCTGAAACATCCTTTTTAGTCTTTTGATGACATCAAGGATAAAAGCCAAAGGGAAGCTAGGTTTTGATTTATTTTTTCCCCTTGCTCTTTCTTTTCTTTCAGGCACAGAATAGTTTTACCTGGTTTGTGTTGCTGGATATTAGCAGGACCAAAGGAAAACACTTCAAAAGTTTAAAGAAGGCTGTTCGAAGGCACCATTTGGTGTCTCTCAGACACCACTGTCATTTAACTGAGCAATGTTTCTTTAGCTCCAGCCACTTTTGAGGATTTCACTGTAAGGAGGCAGGCTGGGCCTACCTGGAACAGGGCTTAAATGGGGTAGCAGTGATCATCTACTAAACGCCAGCCTGTATGGCCCCCAAACGGGCCAATAAATGTGCCAAACATCTTCCCTTGGCAAAGCTCATACCAGCAGCTGTGCCACAGCAAACTGCAGGAGGCACAGTGGGGTGAAAGGAGCTGCGCTCAGCCACACCTACAGTGATTATTCTGGGGTAGCCATGGTCCCACATTCAATTTTTCCACTCATGGAAAACACAAACAGCATTGGGCATCCAGATGGAACTCATTTCTGAAGCAACAAGGTGTTGTAAAGAACTGCAGGGGCTTTCAGCTGGGGCAAACAAACAAGCAGATGAAGGAAAGTTATTTGTTAAGCATTGCTAGGAGACACCTTGCAAAACCTTAACAACTGACTTAAAAACTCACTGTGGTGTAGGAAGCTTATGAAAAGGACAAATAATAAAAACATTTTTAAAAAGAAAAATACAGAGAAAGCAGATAACAGAAGAAAGCATGAAACTAGAAAGCACCAGTCTCAAAACAAAGAAAAGGGGGTAGGTGTTTTGTCACACAACACTCTGCTAAGCTGCAGAGCTACTTCTGCTGCAAGACACTGTGGTTGCTATGAGTTTACATGGATTTCAAAAGCAGCAGGAGAAACACATGGAAGAAAACTCCAAGATACATAATAAAAAAAAAATGTTCTGTGCATCCCTTTTACATTTTTCTCTGGTCACTAGTGATTGATTTGGCTCTAGAGACATTCATATGAAGTCTCCACTTGCCTTTTCTATCCACCTGCTGACACCTGCTAGGAGTCACCTCTGCTGGTGGGTACATTCCAGACTCTCTAGGTAAATATATGACCACAGCCCTAGGTGCCAGGGCTTGGACCAACACCTGGAAGCCCATTTCTTCCTTTCTTTTAGCAGACACAACCAAAATCACAGCCAACTGCACTCAGCCTCCTGGGACGCACAGATGAAAGAAAACAACGACTTTGCTGCAGTTATGAATCTGTATGATAATAAAGATTTATATTTCCTTAGAGATCAGTGTGACAGGCACTGCTCACATACAATACCCAGGAAACATCCTTGTCCCAAGGAACTTACTGTCAATGGGATTCCAGCTCTGGGAAGGGAATGCAGATAGAGGGGTGGGAGCGAGGTGCTGAAACTTGGAGATACAACCAAGCTTCTCCAGGTCACCAGATGAAGACACTAATCCACTGGGCCAAGTCAGCTCCTTAAAGGACATTTCATCCTCCGTAATTGCCATCCAAGACCTGACAAAACATGCCAGAAGACAACAAACCCCTATCCAAGCCATCCAAGCTCCAGCTGCAATTTCGTTGCAGAATGGCCCCAATTTCACATGACCAGAAGGCTGGATTTGAGCCACTGCCATGACCAGCAACTGGACTGAGGGCCAGTGGGGCCCATGATCATCTTCAATCACTGTTTAATAAGCTGTTGTCCTCTGCTTATGCTGACCAGGGCCCCAATCCCAACACCAGCACCTTGATGGGGGCAGGATGCCACCAGTGTGGATGAGCAGTAGAGTAATCCAGGACTACATTCCCTTCCAGCAGCTCCTGCCCCTAACACTGGAGGGAAGGTTTTGCCACAAACACCCATGGTTAGCCCAGAATTCTCAAGAGGATTTGGCCATGGTTATTAGATGAACAAGCAGAAATAAAAAAAGGATGGAAGTGCATCATAGAAGTCTAGCCAACAGGATCCATGGCCTGGGGCACGCTCTGCTGAAACCCTGGATCAAACAGCAGCAGTGGATAACTGGTTGATTTGATGGGACATGGACAATAGACCACGAGAAGATCTGCAACACTCCCTGTCCATCTGCCACCTCTGAGGACAACAGAAGGCAATTATGGAACAGGAACAAAGAAGATACAGCAAATAGCACTCAGCAAGATCCTCCTTGCAGCCCAGGAGTGTGCTTCTAGGTGCCCTGAAACTGCAGATGCCAACACAGAGGTCCTGTGCTGTCAGGTCCCCTCAGCTCCATCTGCTCTGCCTCAGAATGGTGTTACCCAGCTCCCTGCTGCATCACAGGCTGACACCTCCACCTCAGGCATTTAAACCTGCACCCAGCTTTTGTGGGTTTCCCACTGCTGTGTTTTGCTCATGGAAGGAGGTCCTGGAAATGTTGAGGTTGGCTAAATGGGGCTTTTAAAAGCGCAGTGCTTCTCTGAGCCTCTACACTGAAAACCAGCACAATGACAAATGCCTTTCTGTTGACCAGAGGATCTTCACATTGTGGGCCAGAGAGTACGTGGGGAAAGGCACCATGATCCTCAGCACATGAAAGCAACAGGATGGATTTGATAAGGAACAGTCAGGGGAGGAAGAGAGAGGAGTCGTCCCATGAGCCTACATCTGCCAGAGCAGCAGACCTGACAGTCCTGAGAGTTTACTTAACATGTCTGATCAAAAGCTTTGGGAGTCTTGTCTGTGCTAAGTGCTACCAGATGCAAAATCAGCAGCAAGATGAGAAGTGTATTAATAAACTAAGGAGGCACATAAAGTTATTTGAAAACTGAATGGGGAAGGTGGGGAGAGAAGGGGGAGAATAAAACCAGTTTATTTTTCCATTAAGGCAATTTAATATTCTCTGGGTGGAGTTACAATTACTCGTCCTTGGGAATTAAATTGAATTTGTGAAACGTTCCTGTTCATCAGCAGAATATACAATAAGAACTGGGATATATAATTTTTTCTTTACACTTTGGTCAGGACAGCACTACTTGTCTGTCCACAGGGCAAGAACAGCTGGCCATGAAATATTTTTGACCCAGCACAACTTTCACTGACTTTAACTAACTTTATAGCAGCAGGGAATATATCCCTTTTCCTTTAATTAATGCAATTACATTAGGACTCGTTATTGACAATTATGGTGACTGTTAAAAGTTTCCCCTTTCTTTGCGCACTCCCAACTTAAAATCTGCTCCAATATCATTACAAATTAATGTTTAATTAGCCATCAAGCAGAGCTGATGTTCCCCACAGAGTATTGCTGCTTACAGAAAAACTGAGAAATAGGAGAACACAGCGGATATTTCATCATCTGCCTCCAAGGGGAACCATAACCAAAGAGCAGCCAATTACCCAATACAGCAGCAAAGTTTAATCAATGTAGAAACCAAATAGCTCATTAAGTGTCCACTGCAATAATGGAAGACCTTCCCACTGACTCATATGACATGAATGTTACATTTTTAAAAGATGCAATGTGATGTCAAAGAGCAGAAACTCCCTTCATCTTCACATCTTGGCCAAGTGGCGATCTTCATCTTTCCTCTTCTGGCGTAAGAAAAGAGGTAAGAGGTGGATGCCTCAGACAGCACGGGATGTGTCTGACAAGCCACGAATTACACACACCTGTGCACAAGGCAATCTGCCACACCCAGCCCCACGACGCTGGACTTATATCCCAGAGGGGAAAACCACACCAAACACCATCTCCTGCCAGGCACAAGGGAAGCACAGAGCTGAAGGTGATTTTACTTCTTTCAACACTTGGGGTGAGTCTGGCACATACTGTGTCCAGTATGGGAGGCAGCAGTTTAGGAACTTGAGACGCCCCAAAAAAGCAGAAAACAGTTGAAAAGGGGACATGTAGAGAGCTCACTCTGTTTCACCTACAAAGGAGACTGAGTAGCTCAACAGCAATATCTAAAGAGCTTCACAAAATGAAAATGCCAGATACCACAAAACTGTCCAATCTAGCAAAACAGAAAAACACAGCAGTCAGGAAGCCAAAGGTAAGGAAATTCCATTTAAAAATACAGAGATTTATGTGTAATACTGCACGCAATTGAATGTTAAAACAAACTTCCAAGATTTCTCCACCTCTTGATGTCTGTGGATCAAGGCTGGATGCCTTTGGTCTCCCTGGGTGACCAGGCAACGCTTTGTGATCCACAATAGGCAGACGGGGACAGCTGACAACTTAATGGCTCTGCCTGGCCCTCACCTCGACAGAGGTGAGAAAGAAACAGCTCTGCCATTCCATAAAGATCTATTGACATCACTTTGTGTTTGCACCACTTTAACTGGAAATTAAATTTACATGAACAAACTCTATCCCACACAAGACTGCATATTGTGACAGTTAAATAAAAAGCTTTTTAAAAGGCACACGTCTCAGGCAATTTAAATCAAAAAAGATAGGTTTTGTTAAAGCTACCAATTTCAGAAAATTAAGGTTGACTAAAACTGTTTTTAAAAACTCCTTCTGGAATTTAATCACATATTGGAAACCCATATGCAGCTGTTTGTGTCACCTGCAAAAAGACTGTATAAAACATAAGCATATGCTTAATTTTACACGTGTGCTTAAGTTCTATCAACTTTAATGAAGTTTAAGCACACAGCCAAGCTTCTCTGAATTTGAGAAAGCATTCCTGAGCATGGGCTGTGAAGCTATTAGGAAATCACCAATGAGAAAAAAAGTAAAATTAAAACTGGCTGGTCAATTTTCACAGCCTGAGTAAGCACTCGGTCCAGAAATTAAACGTGTAACTTACTTCTGAGTTTGTTTGCTTGTTTTGCTGTAATAGGAAGGGGTGAGTGCCAGAATGTTTGCAAGGATTCCCAGTGAATCTGGCAAAATGTCAGCAAAATGGATGTATAAAACTACATGAAAGTCAATGGCTTGGGTTTAGCTTCTGAGGAAATTAATCATGTTAAAAATCTACTATATGTCTCAAAGCTGAGAACAGGAAAATCTGGACTCTGCCTCAGTCTATACATTTTTGGGGTGGTCAGTGGCTGCAGTTCATGGGGCAGGCAGGCCTCAGCTGGGCAAACCCCACAGCCTGATTCACTGAAGAAGGTTCTTGCCTTCAAGAAATTTGCAATCTCCTTTTCCAAACCATTAGGCCCACTTCTACATTTCCTTCAAGGCTGCCAGATGTGTGTCTGGTATTGGATCTGGCTGGCTGA
This sequence comes from Coloeus monedula, assembly GCF_965178545.1. NCBI lineage: Eukaryota > Metazoa > Chordata > Aves > Passeriformes > Corvidae > Coloeus > Coloeus monedula. The sequence goes on from NC_138790.1 coordinate 16,157,173, forward strand.
CCATGGGGTTTTATTTCTTTTTTAACAACAACTGCCTTGTTTGGACACCCTGTGTTCTACACCTCTCCTAAGTGGGAACCTCAGCTGAAGAAAAGGGACCCAAATCACACAGAAAGCTGAACAATGGATAATTTGTGCTGCCCTAAGATGGAATCCACAGTGTGCAGATCCCTCCTGGGCAAGCTCCAAAGTTTAATTTGATACTGTCCACATGCAGATAAATGAACGTAAAGTGCTGTCTTTCAATTAGAATCCATGCATCAGAAAAGGTGGTGCCCTCAGCACACATTAGACTTCAGGAAAACAGCTTTTAACTGTATCTCTGCTTGGGGCCAACACAGCCACAGAAACCAAACTTCCGCACTGAAAATGTGTTCCTTACCTAAGTGTCTTAAAGAGGCTCACCCGACCTCAGAACTGACCACTCGCTGCTCCCTGAGGGCAGCCCTACCACCACCGTGGGACACCCGGGTATCTGCAGACCTGGGCAGTGGCATCCCTTAGGAACACACAGAGAGGAGGATTGCAGGGCTGAACTGGAGGAATTTGCAGAGCCAGAGACAGGGGGAGGAAGGGGAGAAAAACTCAGGAACTGAAGAGGAAGGCCAGACCTTTAACGTGACATGAGACTGTTTCCATGGCAAAAGAGAGATGTGGGGATGAGGAGATGGAGAGGGAAGGAGTTGTACCTCAGGACTGTTGAATGAAAGGAGTTTGTAAAGCACCTTTGTCGCTTACTGGCTTCAGCAACACTTGAGAGTTGCTACAGCTTTTCCAAACATCTATATTTTACTTCTCACACCATTAAAACCAATATTAAAACCATCACATGATGTTTTCCAGATGCTCTTCTTTACCTGTTGTGTGTTAAAGCTAATCAACATCCTGAATTTTAATCAGCAAACCAAACTGAAAAGGACAATTGTGGAGAATGGTCCTTCAAAGATGGAGTTTTATGGTAGCAAACACTTAAAATCATGTCTGGAACAAATTCCTTCAGCTCTGGCTGCAACACTTCTCACTGGTATTTCTACCACCTTGCAGCTTGCTCAGCCACTGTGGCACACACTCCTCACAGAGGCAACATTTTCTAACAACAAAACCACCCTTCATGGCAGCTGAAGCTGTTTTTCACCAGCAATGGAAGCTGAAAAACAGGGACAGGAACCTGCATTTCAGCCACTTCCATTCTTGGAAATTAGATGCTTTCACAACTTCTCCATATCCACATCTCATTGCTGCCAGATAAAATTTTCATCAAAATAGGATGAAGTTTGCCCTACTCTTTGAAAAACTCCAGGGCTCTAAGACTGAATTTAGGCCACAACTGGATTCTTCAATCAGAGCTCTATTTCCTTTTATCTTGTTTGTCCAAAGCTCTTTTCTACACTGCACAGCATCATAATACTTAAAGCACCAAACCCAAGGTGGGAATCTGACTCTGCTCTGTCACATTCCAGACTACCACCATGCCCAAGATGCATGGAAAGACTTTGACTTTCTAAACCACATCTTCCAATCCCAGCCAGCTTCACAGAAAAGGCACAATAATTTGTCTGCTGCAGTTTTTAGCATTCCTTCCTGTTACTGACAGTCTGTTTGTTTTATTCTTGCTGCTGCATTATAGCTCCCTAATGCAACACAGGCTACCCAGGATCTGAGACAAGAACAACCCATCTTGCAAGAGATTTTTCCTAGGACCTGCTAATCCAACAGCAGACTTGAATAGCACTCAGAAATGAGAAGAACAGAAATTTCTGCATTGGTCATGTTACTTCACTCTGTCCCATCATGCTGCTCATCTGCTTTGATAGGAGAATTCCCACATCTTCATTATCTTTTTATTTTCCCTCTGTTTCAATAATTCTGCGTCAGATACAATGAGGTATTTGCTTGGGTTTTGTCTCTCACCGCCCAAGCTCTGACGGAACAAAATTGCCTGCCTTCTCTGCAGGCTCTCCATGCCTCCATTATTACTTTCCACATTCATGTCTCTATTATCCATGGGTATAATCCAGGTTACAGATCACCTCTCTGCAGGTGGCAGCTGTGGCTGACTCCAGCATTTGCAGCGTGACAGTGTCCCACAGAGATGTGTCCACAGGACCAAGGAGATGTCCACCCGGGCTTGATCCTTGGGCACAGCACTGGGGGAGCACAGCCTTCTGTTGGACCCAAGCTGGCACATGTACTGCATCTTAACCTGGGATGGATTTACCTTGATCAGCTCTGACCATCACAAGCAGCAACATTTCTGACCTTTCTGTTTCCTCTCACAACTTTTTTGAAGGTCCCATATCTTTATTTCACACGATTTGTACCACGCTTTTGTTTTCTTCTGTTCCTTCACCTCATCACCTGCTGTATGGAAGATTATCAAAAGCTGCCCTGTTTCATCTCTGAAAGGATCTCCCAGCCTCAGCCACAGAGCTCTCCTCCCAAAGAAGGCACAAGTGTGCAGGTCCTGGCACATCCTGTGTGCTGGGTGACTGTATTAAACAATAACATAACAAATACATTAAATTACACAGTAATAAGCATGATGAAAATAATGAGCACAGTTAACTGTTTGGGTTCTTGCTTACTTTGTAGTCCTTGCTGAGAGGTTCAGCTATTAAAGGCTGTGCTGCATTTTAACATTGCCAAGATATTAATAGCCAGGCAGGGAGATGAATGGCAGGCTTGCACTGCACAATTAAAACTTTTCCAGTTTACCCTTTCAGTAAAATTTGTGGTTTATAATAAGCATCTTTGTCTATTCTGAAGAGAGTAAGGATTGGAAAGTTACATGGATGGGAACAGAGGTTCATTAAAGATTTAAAATAGAATGTGGTTTGGCATTGTAAAATAAACATGCATATAAGATGGGATGCATCAAGAGCTGCCTGAAGGAAGTGCTCAGTGTTCCTTTTCTCTTGTGATCCTGGATCTACTGGTCATGCTACTCACAAAAAAGGGATAAAAAAGCAGCAGGGATAAAATGTGCATGCTTTTCCCCAATAATGTGAAGGTCTGCTCTACGTTCCCACTCATGATTCATTCCTTGTACATGTATCTATAGGGTGTAAATATATAAATATATACACATATAAGAAATGCGTGCATTTTATCTCTCATGCATCCCAATATTAATCAACATATACAGATGTTATATGACTGATTTTTCTCACCCTGGATCCTAGAAACCCTGACTATAGAGCAAACACATATTATAGAGCAAACCTGTAGAGACCCAGTGAGCATTTAAACATTCAGAGAACATACATGGTATTTGTTTAAGTCTAACTTAGAGCACAGCATATTCCTGTTTCTCAAACACATGAGGAAGGCAGGAAGGAAACAGATGAAAAGCATTCCTGCAAAGCCAAGGTTTGAGTAAGAGGGTTAACATTACCAGGTAATTTATTTATACTGTTGGACACAGCTTCAATTTAGATAAAAGGCAGATGCTTATCACGTGGATTTTAATAAATCAGGTTAAAAGTCAAAGAAATCTGCAAAAGCTGGATCTTGAATGGCAAGCAATGCATACAGACTGTGGCTTTATTTACAGTTTTTGGGAGCTACTGGTCCCTCCTGGAGTCAGGCGGCCCCACCAGCAGCGAGAGCTGCCCTGTGGTACCAACATTCTTCACCAGCAAGCACCTACAGCCAGGCCAATAATCCTGATGATTAACAAAATCTAGCACTAGAGGGAGGCTGAACACATGTTCTGATCTCTGTGGCCTTTTCGGCTTCTCCAGACATTAAAAGACAGGTGATTTAAAGCAAACCCAGCACCAACAGGCAGAGCCCAGCCTCTGATATGAGCTATTTAAGGCAGCAACCCCCCCCCGGCAAAATTCATGCTCTTTCCTCCCCGGCTATTTGCCAAGATGTGCACCCAAAATTAAGAAATAAATTTAAAAAATAAAAAACAAACAAAACCAACAATTCCTCTGTTCTGGCTGTTCCTTCAGCCGGTGAGTCAGCGCCCACAGAGGCACCGCCGCCGCCGCCGCTCGCGGGGAGCAGAGTCAGACAGCGAAACACCTGGCAGCCTCTTCCCTAACAAGGATGAGGCTCTTGCTTCTCGCAGCTATCAACACATTCCCACATTCCCACCTTCTCCCCAGCGTGAGCACTCAGGAGAAGTGAGACAGGTCTCCTCGGAACAGCTTCGCGGAGCAAGGCGCACACACCTCCAGAATGCGCTTCAGCTTTTCTCTGTCCAAAATTCCTTGGCAATAGGAATTTGAGCCCTTTGGCTGATTTTCTGCACATCATAACAGGACGGTACGACCTGTGAGTTCAGCAGCTCTGAATGTGGGAATAGTTCCCTGCCCATGTAGCTGCAACCCTGCAGCCCCTCCGAGCACAGATGTTTATAACAAGAACTGGTATATTAAAATTCTTAATATTGCACTTTATGCAACTGTTCAAAGTTGGATTGTTTCTTCACTTTAACCACCAACGTAAAGCCACTTCTTCACATTCGCTTTGATACATCCCAAGTTCTTCCCACATTCAGGCACTGATGATTTTTAGTCATTAATTGGCAGTTATTACAGTAATGAGGCCTGCTGAGTAGCAGGCAGAATTGCAATGGGATGCAGGAGATCTTGGTCTTATTTTTAGCCTGCTACTGGTCAGCCTGGTGATCTAGGCAAAGCACTTTCCTTGCTCCAGCTTCCTTATCAGGAAGAGAGTGGTATTTCTTTTGTAAAGTGTTTTGTGGCCTGTCAATAGAAAACATACTGATAACAGCTGGGGCTTGCTGGGAAAGAGGTGCCATCCCAGCTCAACACAATCCTCTCCTTCCCATGCTGTGGTAGCGTCTCAGATCCCAAAAGAAAATCAGACCCATCTGCAGATGCAGCATGTGCAGGTAATTAGTAGAGATCTGTAAATGGACGTTTTCCCAAGGTGGCCCTTGACAAGATGGTGGCTGAGGGTCACATCTGCTTTGAGCCACCCAGGTCCTGGCCCAGCATGAAATGCTGGGCTCTGACCCTCTCCTTTAAAGAGAATTGGTCATTTCAAAGCCAGTAGCTTTGACTCCCGAGACAGCCTTCCCAAGGACACGGCATGGGGCAAGGACTGGCTTTTCACACAGCTGTGCAGTTCTCATCCCTGCACAGCCCTGCCTGGCAAGGAAGGAAGAAATTGCCAGAGCCATGAGTGAGGGTCCCTCTCTGAGAGCAAACAGGGTACTTGAGAGGTGGCTGATGAGAGTTTTTCACTTTTGCTTTCCCTGGCCTGGGCAGAATGCCTGTTTTGAAACTAGAAGGCAAAAGCATAATAAAAATCTGCCTCCCTCCCTCCCAGATCTATCTATTTTCCTTTGACAAACAGTGATTTCATTTTTCTTCCCGTCCAGAATTTTTTTTTCTTTCTCTTTTAAACTGAGCCCAGGCCAACGTGGCAAAAGGCTCTTCGCTCATGTCCTTATTTGTCAAACACGCCATTGCCGCGCCCTCACCACCATTCTGGGAAGAAGTCCTCGCCTTCCCCAGCTGCAGCCAAAGGGGAACTTCCCAACACAACTCTTCCCCAGCCCAAACACACTCCTTTAAAAATAAATATTTCCTTTTCTTTCCTTTTTTCTCTAAAAAAAGGCATTCCAGTTAATAAGAAAAGAGTTTAAATTTCCTTCCCCCTTCCTCCCCACAGCCCTTCTGTGAATCCGAATATGACGGATCTAGATGGGAAAACAGAAATTACAAGCAAATGCCAGATCTATCACAAAGGTATTTCATGACCAACCCTCCTCTAATTTCTGTCAGAGCATAAGTCAGATACTAAAGTACCTTTTTGGATCTGATCCTAAGTGGCCAGTTCCCCTGTCCAAATAGAGATCCAGAGATAAACAGCTCTATGAAAACTGGGTATTATTATTTTAACTGCTGCTCTTAAGCTACAACTTCAACTGTAATAAGCTGTGCAGCTTTCAGCCCTCTGGTAACAGTAACACACAAACTGGTAATAAACTAAACATTTATCGTGCTGTCTTCATCAACTTAACACCTAGTATAAAAAGCTGTACCTGGAGTCCCACAGCACACATATCTCATAAGCTGTCATCAGCACTGTGCCATCCAGAGAGAAAGTTCTGATGTAAAATGGCTGATTTGACAGAACGGATGAATTTCAAACTCTGGAGTAGATCTGGAAGTCTTTCACCAGGTCCATGGGGGCCAAACACTCCAGACAGCAGCCTCAGGTCGGGTCAGCGCTCAGAAACTGGGTCTGCTGCTCCAGCACTTACATTTAGCAGTAGGGAAACTGAGGCATGCAAATTAAGCGGTCTGGCATTGGAGAGCAAAATCAGCCTCTTGGAGTCCAATACAACACATGTTCATGAGATCCTTGATTTCAGACAACCATGTCCTCCTCACAGCAGAAGGAACACAGTCACCATTAGTTCTGCCCCTTTAGCACAAGAATGTCTGCCCAGAGTTGTGAAAAATTACTGTGTTCGATGCACAAAGGCATTGAGCAGCTTTCTCCAGCACCGCCTGCCCTTTTCCTCCTCTCTTGGGCTTTACAACTTGCTTCAGCATGACTTTTGCTGCTCCTGAAAGATAAGGAGGTGATCTTGCAACACAAACCCCTGCTGGCTCCTGACTTTAGCCCTGACTTCTGTCTGCTCCTGATCTCCAACAGAAAATGGAAGGGAAAAGGAAGGGAATAGGTGACCACAGAGCACAGATTAAAGGCAGGGAGCTGTGTTTGCTGCGTAAGAGTATGTTTGGAGTGGTGACAGGCAGGACTGCTTGGGTACACCTGGTAGGCTCACCTTCCTCTGAGCAGGATCCCATGCAAAGGAATCCTGCTCTAACCAAGCTCTTGCTAAAACCCAACATTGAACACAGCTCCAGCCCCATTTTGCCAAAGCCAGAGAGAAAGGGTGTGACAAATAGCAATTCCATGAGCTCAGACGGAAGAGTTGTCCTGCTGAGTGGTTCTACCAAGGGGCACATCCCAGTGACAGCCTTGAGTGGCTCAGGGACACTTTTGAAGCCATAGCAGGAGCGAGCTCCTTTCAATAAAAATGTAAGGTCCCCTCCTTGGGTGACCTGGGAAGGGGGAAGCCTGACCCTGAGGAATCCTGTGAGGCACCACGAGCCCTTCCTGCTACCCAGGCTCCTGTGCAGGCATCATGCAGGCAGTGCCCTGCCTCTGCCAGGAGCCTGCTGCTCCACAGCTTCCCAGGGCGCTCTGGAAGCTCCCCTGCTCCCACGGGGGCCACTCTTCTCACAGAGATAAAAGACAGAACAACACTTGCTGGGGAATTACTTCATCCCCCCAAGGCTGGGAAAAGCCATGCTCTGCACTTGGCAATGTCCCTGACGGCTGCAGCCTTTCCTGGCAAGGGAGAACACAATCCCCCTTAACCCCTTCCTGCTCAAAGGCTGCTCCAACACTGAGCCCATTGCAGGAAAGGCTGAGGCTTTGCCATATCATCTGAACATCTCACCACGGGCAAGAGATCCCAGTAAGCCCATGAGGGAGGGGAATGTTTTGTTTTTACCAAGGCACAAAGTAGATGAATTGACTCCACAGCTGGTGAGAGGGTCAGGAACTAAGTCAGGTCCTTTGAATCCTGTTTAATGCCTGCCTGCTGGCCTATTCTCATGTTCAAATCCACCAATCTTTCAGGACTGCCACAATCTTTCAGGGCCATCAAGGTCAGCCCCATGTCTATGGTTATGTGGTTACACAACTCTCAACAGCCTCAAACCTAGACCATGCTCTCTTTGCTCTCACTACTTCTCACAGAAGGCTCTTCCAGAACTTCAGAGCCTTCAGTGCTTAGAAAATTTCTAAACACCAGCATGAAGGTACTTCTGGCAAGCTCAGCCTCTCCTGTTCCCGCACCAACACCCACACAGAGCTGAAATACGGGCTTATTCCCCAGGTGTATTTCAAATTTGCAACCAGACTCATCCTCAGCTTTCCTTTTGCTCAGCTAACAAGACAAATGCTTCTGGTCTCCACTGGGAAGATCAGCTTCTCACTCCTTGATCACATTGACTGCCTTGTCCCTGAAGTCTGAATGCATCTCTCCAGAATGTGCCTGAGCAAACACAAACCTGGCACTCCAGGCAAACCTGCAATACCTGCACAAAAGTGTTCATATCTTTCAAAGGTGTTCAGGGTCAGTCCATACCCACTTTGGACATGTCATCATCACCTGATGCATCTTCAGTTGCGTTTTCATCCAGATGGCAAATCTAGAACACCCAAGCCAGCAAAAACAGGGTGAAAAGAGTCTCAATTACATCACTGGAGCCTAGGGCAGGGCTTATTTGCTTCACTTAATTTTAAGCATCTAAACAAAACACTTTTAGGATCAGATTACTGCCCTAAAGTCTCTCCACAGTCCATGGAAGGAGATGGCCATTCCAGAAAACAATTCATTCTGGGAAGGTTTCACTCCCATCCGCCATCACAAGGACATAAAGCAATTAGTCTTCTAATTCAAGCCGGATGGGAAAAATCCTTTAATAGCCCAGCAAGTTTTGAATGGAAATATTCCCTGCTTGGGAAACACAGCTTGCTAAAGCTGACTTAGTTATTCCTGACACATGATTTTTAACCAGAACTTTGCCACCTCATTTTATTATCATCCATTCATTTCACCAGTTTCTGGGTCGGTTCTGCATGAATGACAAAATTCTTATCTTCTTACCTGCACATTGTAAGTAACATCATCCAGAGGGGGTGGGGGGGGGAAGGCACCTTGTGGTGATGTGATGTTCCCAAGGTCATCCACAGGAGGGGGCGGGGGAGGAAGAAAGTCCCCTAGGAGAGAGAATGGGAGAATTTAGACTCAGCAGCATTTCCCCACATCATGACATGGATGATCAGGATGAACCTTGCAGCTCGGCCCATCGGTTTTGTGGCACAGGACACAACACATTATTTAACCATTAAATGCTCAGCTTCACCCCTCGCTGCTTCAGGAAATGGCTACACAGCTCAGGGGTGCTCAGACTCCACAGCAAAAGGTGATGTGCCACAAAGCCTGAAGGCACCAACAAGCAGCTCCACAGATCCAAGTCACATCTCCAACCTGCCACAGGCAACCACAAAACTTGCACTAATGAACATCCCGTGTCTATACTTAGCAATGGATCCTTTCCAATTCATTTCCTTCATGTGCTAAACTATGCCAGCTTTTCTTGATCCCTATAAAGACAGCATCAGGTGCTGTCCAAAAGCAGGGATTCCCTCCTGTAGAAGACACACAGAGGCCTGGAGCTGGAGCCCAGAATCTAGACCAGCCCATCTCCTGCATCCTTGCTGCTGGCAGGCAGCCACACTCTTTGCATCTCCCTCTTCCTATAGGGACTTCATAGCTTCATGTAAAGAACTGCTGGGAAGATCACAGGCTCCTCTCAGTGACAACAGCCATGTGATGGGCCAGGTGCACAAGAATCCACCTCTCATAACTCAGGATATTTACAAGGGGGCTGATGTACAAAATTTCTAGAATTCAATTTGCTCATGTTAATCTTCCAGAAGTGCTGATGGGAAGACAAAGCAGCATACACTGGCTGTAAAGGCATCCAGCTTAGCATGGAGCTGGGAGGTGGGAGAAGAGAGTTCTCTTTGAGAATTTCATGGGATGTGGGAACACAAAGGACAAAAAAAACAAGGACAGAGCAGCACAGGCTGCAGGCAGCAGGACACCAGGCTCTGAAAGCACCTCCTAATGGTGGAAAAAGAGCATTTGCCATTAGCTCTGGATTTGTCTCCAGGGAAGGCAGCTGCCTGCAATTTGGACCACTTTGGTATGTTTTTATTTCTTCTTATGAAGACTGATGCTGCAAGTAGAGCTGTTTGCTGTTGGCTCTCGTGAGTGCAGCACCTGGGATGGAAGGTTTCAGATTAACAAAAGTGTGATATTTCACATATTTAGGAACTGTTGCATTTGGAAGGAGATATGAGCTCCCTACTTGACCCTCCAGATCTCCATGCAGCATCACACTGGGTTCAGGCTAGGGGCCCTCAGCACCATCCCTAAATGCCAAGGAGCAGGCTCCAAACCTCACAGGAAGGTGCTGAGCCAAACCCTTGTGACCTGCAGCCCTCTGGGCCACCTGTGCCCAGTTCAGAGTCCCAGGCTCAGCCCAGACCAGGCCCAGGCCCAGGCACCAGCTGGGCAGCACTGCCAGCACAGTACCTTCATGCTCTCTGCCCAGGAAGCAGATGGGTCTGCAGCTCTGGAAAGTTTCTCTCTTCTATTTCGAATCACTCTCTGAAAGACACAAACTTCCCCTAGGACTTTCAGAGATGTTGTTTCCCAGGAAAGTAATTTCTTCCCATTTTCCTCAAAGTGAGCATGGATGGGACCCAAAAAACCCCTTCTGAATCCATAAGAAAGTATCATCCTAAATACAGATACTCAAAGATAGTTCAAAAACAACACATTGAAAACTAATTTAAGACAATCATGTTGCTCCAATACATAAAATCCCATGAAACCCACTGGCTCATGTTATTACAGAGTTCAGGATTGATTTTTTTAAAAAATTATGTCCAATAATATCTGCAGTATCCTTCTCTTTGCTCTATAATTAATCCAATCTTTTATTTCAAATCATGTGAAATACAATACAAAATAAAAAGAAAAGTAGAAAGATTTTTAAATTAATATCTAAGGGTTTAGTTCTAAAAAATGCTGGGATGTTTGAGTCCTTCAGAAACTTTTCTCCTTTGCTCTGAAAATGACCCTCCAACCAGCCAACGTGATTTTGCAAACAAATTCAACTCCAGCAGACACAGACTTCTCAAGATTGTGCTTAAGATGATGTTTCTCCAGTTAGTCCTGGCTCCAATGCCAAAGACAGATCTCCCTGCACAGCACATTAGTCAGACACTCTTGCTTTATTACAACCCTTCAAAACACCTATGGAAAGTTGAGGTAGAGAATGTGCTGGAGGGGACGAGACAGGGAAAGGGGCAGTTTTCTGCATAAACAGAAGTCTGGATCTAACAATGACCATTAATACAAACATAAACCAAATACCATTTTTGCCCTTTTGGAAGACCCATTCCTCCTGAAAGAAAAAAAACATTGGCAAGATTTTTCAGAAAAGAAGCAAAGGACAGAAAAAGAGTTCTCTCCTAGAGTTTGGAAGAGAACACTTCTTTCCAGTAGGAGACAGCTGGCTCTACCACATCCCAGCCCAGCTTTGCTGACTCCATCCTGTGTTAGATAAGCTGTTGGCTCCACTCTCCTCATAAGTTGGAAGGTTTTTAGACTGGGAAGCAGAGAGCAGATGCCTGATGAACTGGGGGAACCTTGCAGATGTCTGGCCTTTTCCTGGTCCTCTGCGAACAGATGGACCTTTCTCCTTCACAGCTTTAGTTATTTATTCTGCCACTGTGCTTTCCTCTTTCCCACACACAGCCACAGGACCCGATGCTGTTCCCACTGCACTCGCGGGAGAGAATTCCCTTGGATGCAGAAGGGAAAGCTGTCACTGCATTATTATTATTGGCATTGCTGGAAGCCTCCCTCCGGCAGGCAGGGAAGCACGCAAAGACTAAAATCCATGTCCGGAGCAGCATATGACTCTAGATGACGTGGCGAAGAAACAGGTCTACATTTGAGGGAGCAAAAGAGGAAAAGGCCCCGAAAGCCAGCCTACACTCTCTTTAAGCACAGTGTCCCTACAATGCACCTTGGGGACCTCCTCTCACCCCCGGAGCTTTGCAAGTCAGAGTTCACTTTCTTAGAGCTGGGCAAGCCGTGGGAGGAGGCAGGAAAGTCCATGTCCAGGCAGAGCATATCACTGCCACCCACTGCTGACCACCTTCAGCGTCACAGAGCGAGGTGGGAGCCATCTGGGGAAGGGACCGTCCCTGGTCTGCATGGATGCACCGGCAGCCACAGCAGAATGGAGCTCTGGGGTGACCAGTTAACCATGGGCTGGTGGAGAACACATCCCACCCTGAGCACTCACCCTCTCCTGACTGATTTAAGCAGATTGTCCCTCTGTGAATGAGGGATAAGACAGGCAAAAGGCTCATTAGTATTGATTACTGTTCAGCATCAAGACCAGCATCTTGGTTGACTTTCACCTGACATCAACCTGAACACTCGGATGTACTTCAGGTTATGGGAGGGACTGCAATGAGTTCTGTCAACAGAGAGACATCAAGGCACCTCTAGAAAGCAATTTGTACTTCTAGGCAGGTGAAGAGACTTGCCTTCCAATGGCAAGTCTCCCCAAGGGGGCAGCCTGGGCCAGGCATGTTTGGAGGTAGGAAATCACACCATGACACAGCCTGACTTCAGCTCTTACAATGAGAAATCTCTACCTGTTACCATATATTTGAGAAGAGAAAACAAACACTCCTTGTTGCACCATTCCCTCTTCGTACAGCTGTGAAGACCGTGAGTCAACCTACGAAGGGGCTGTGCAGTGAGACACATCCCAGCTCGGTTATTTCAGATACGGCGGCGCAGCGTCCCGTGAAACCACAGCTCTGAGCTCTTCCCTCAGCACCCGTGCGGCTCCTGCGCCGCAGCATCACCCGCTGCAGCCACCAGACACAGGACTGCCAGCCTGGTAATGGCCCACCCCAATCAATAGAACTCTTGGATACTGTAAATACAGCTAATTAGGCAGAAACTAGGTGAGTCCATCAGGGTTATGTTAGGAAGCAATAGCAGAGCCATAAGCAGAAGTGATGCCTCCCAGGCCCCAGCCTGGCTTCTGGCTTTGATCGAATCTGTGCCATTGCAGATGCACTTGCAAGGTTTTACCCCTCTCTGCCCCAAAATTCCCCCTCTTACACTTTCCAAGAAGCTTTAAACATTTCATTATTACACTTTCAAGCATACAAATACAAAATTGTTCAAAGCCCTAATATACACCTACATCAGCCCAAACCTGTCAGGCTGAATAGAAACTCATAAAATTTTTGCCGCTGGCTGCCTGATGCCTTCTGGGTACAAGTAGGAGCTGAGAAAAACATCCTGTCTCATGCACCAAACACCGTTATCACTTACAGTCTAACCTTTAAAATTTTAAGTGCACTTCATTTTTTGTTCGATCAGGCTCATGTCTCAAGTCTTCGTTTTCAGGAGATATATCTGCCAGCCAACAAATGAATTGTAGCACAGTAATCACCTCCCCCCTTGACAGACACAGCCATTTAGACATGAAGATTTGCAGCTTTGAAATTTCTAGTCTTGAAGAAGGTCTCATATGTTCAGTAAAAGAGACTCTTTGGGAGAAAAACACAGAGAAACACAAAAAAGCAAAACACCCTATTTTTCACTGAAACAATAAGTTAATGAAACCTATTAAACAAAAAAACTGGGCTTACACTGGTCTTCCCAGATCTCTGGCTAACATCTGAGGACTGTATGTCAGGGGCTGATTTCAGTTTTCTCCTTCCAAGCAAAAATAACCCTTTCTGATTGTCATCTCAATAATTTCTGATTCTGAAGCTGGTTCAGAATCAGTTTGAATCACCTGAGAAACACACTTCAGCCCTGACTCAGAGACCAGACTAAGGATAGTGATGGAACAAATCCCCACTGCTGTGTTTCCATTCTGATCCAGACAGACTCCATTTGGCAAAGTACTGAGCAGATAGAGGCACTTCTCAGTCAAGTATTTACCTTCTACTGTAGAAAGTCAAAGCTTTCTACATTGAAACAATTAAGATTTACACCTAAACCCTAATTCATTGAGCAGTAGGCTAAAATCCTGTTGATTGAGGCTACCATGAACCTGTATTCCACAGTGACCATCGCAGAAGCCTGCAGAATATCACAGTATCACTACAGTGGTCTGGGAAACTTCCTACTGCAAAGTGACACCACAGGATTTTTATAGAAAACTTCAGCTAGATGTGACCTGCTGCCTCCTAGGTGTGAACATACATCTTACTAAGTGTCCCAAAGTCAACATTTTCCTGTAGCATCTGTACTTAGCCAAGGAAAGCACACAATTAAAATCATGTTTTGGCCACAACCATGTTGTGAGGAGCCACTGACACCACGTCAGTGCAGGGGAAACTGTTGCATGATGACACACCAGCTCCACAATCCACCTAAATATACCACATTGGCCTGTGATTCCTAAAATAAAGCAGCTCCAACAACCCAAAGCACCGTTTAATTTACCACTCTTACCAATCACTAATCCTACCATTTGAACTACTTGTGCTAATCAGCTACTGTATTAATAAGCATGAGGAAGAAAAAAAACCCCACACTGGCTAATTTCATCCACAGCATTTAAAAAAGGAATACTAAGTCTGTCAGGTAGTTGCACTCAAAATTTACTTCACCACCTGCTAGCTGAAATATTGCTTTTATGGATTTATATTGTATTAAAAGGTCACTGGCTGTTTAAGTCTTAAACAGTTTTAATCATTCTAAAAGTCTCTTAACAGTAAGAAAAGGAAGCTCAGAACAAACAGCAGCAGGGATTCTAATTAAAAGGGCCAATTCATCTAATTTTATTTGGGGTTAATTATTCAGGATTCACTCTCCGATGTGTAAGGAATAGCAATTAGTAATTTTAGTGATTTGAGGAACATTGGAGGTGTAATCAGTTAAAATGAGTGAGTGTTTACAACACAAGATGTTGAATTAGTTTCTCCCAGCTGGAGAACAGGAACATTAGGCCCCTACAGTTCAGGACTATGAATCGCAGTCCTGCTTAAAATATTCTCTTCAAATTAAAAAAAAAAAAAAAACAACCCACCACACGCCAACAATCATCTGGTAATTTTGTTTACTACATGGAAAGTCAATAGGAAACGTGTACCATGGTAGCATATGCATCCTCACCTCCACCTTCGCCCTGCCATCCAACTACTCAAACCCCTGGGATTCACTGAAAACAATTCCCAGTGATTTTCCTATCTGCACAACTCCAGTCAGACTACCACCCTCTTGCCACACTGCCTTTCACCACAACTGGCTGAGATAATGGAAGAAGCAGCCTGTGAAACTTTGAAATGTTAATTAACCTCAGTGGTTAAACATACAGAGGAAAAATGACCGTGCGATTAACTTAAAACCTCGAGGTACAATTCCGCCTGCAACTGCAAATCCAAAATAGCTCTGCTGGAATCACTCTGGACTTCTTCCAGTGTTACTAGAGCCAGCATAAGGTACTAAAGCTTTCAGGAGAAGTAGATGAGACTCTGGTGGGGACGAAGGAGCCACGTGGGAAAGTGCCAGCACTGGCTGCTTTGACGTTTGGGTCTGAGCTCAGGCAGCAGCTCAAAAGCCATTTTTTACCCCCTCTCAAGAGGTAGGTGGCTTTTACCACCCTTCAGGCATAGCCAGTGGGACTAGAGCTGGACCCCTTGCAAGTTTGTGCCCACAAGTTTGTGGCTGTTAAAAGGAGTGGCACCAGCACACCACGCCAGACTCACTGCAAGTGACACAGCTTTTAATGAGCAACTTAGCTTAATTTAGTACAAACAGATGCTGTCTTTAGTGTCCTGTACACAGATCTTTCACTCCAGCTCTGGTCACCAGCATGGGAAATCCCCTCCACCCCCGGCGTTCACCTCAGAACTCACTGACCTCCCTCTCAAAACACCCCAAAGGCAGTAATTAGCACAAGGGTAGGAAACAAGGGTTCAGTTCCCCAAATTATGCAAAATCTCAGCTGCTTCATCACAGTGGATGCCCCTCATTGTGAAAACAATGGGTTTTTTGATGAGACTGCGTTTCCATTCAGCTGGCAGCTGTAGACACCAAGTGCCATCCTTCCTAGCAAATCGCAGCCAATGCTCCTGCAGCCCCAGTGGTGGCAGGGAGGCAGGGGCAGGCAGGTACAACCCGCTGCTGGATTGTCCTCCCACATGCACATCAGCTGAGCTTCCTACACATTAGGCTTACAACACACAAAGCCATTGACAGAAGGCTGCATTTTGATCCTTAGCTTATTTTTCCATATGACTATGGGGCAGAGCACTCCATCTAATGCCCCACACCAACCTCTCTGCCATAGACATGACTTACAGAAAATACAACAGTCCTTTACTAAAGCTTAGTGAAGGACTAAAGTTGAACTGATGCAACAAGCAGTCCATGGAACTCTGAAACTTCAACAAAAATCTGTGCTAAAATAGAAGGCGGAAGAAGAACCATAAGATTTAAGAAAAAAGCTCTAAGCATTCTTCCCTGTCATAGACTTCTTTTAGGACACTGGGGATGTCACTTAACCCCACTATGCCTCTGTCCACCAGCACAAAAAGCTTTCCTTTGCCTTCTCTCCAGTGTTTGTTTGTAGAAGTGAGCATAAAGTTCATTTTACTTGTGCAGCAATTAGTACAATGAGATCTCACTTTCAGCTGCAGCTGCTCAGATCCAAGACTGGGGACAAAAGTAGTTCTGAATGATTTTTTTAAAAAATGACAGAAACCAGCCTGCTAAGAGGGAGAGACTTCCACACAAACAAGTGAAAATCAGGGCATCTAAGTCAGAAGATCAAACCCTGTCCTGGAGAGGAAATGGGCTGCATTCCCAGGTACCATCCTTCTCCTCTGAGAGTGAAGGGTCCATGAAACAACTCAATGAGGGAAACATCGCCTCACTCAGAACAAAACTGGAACAGGTTATCTATTTGTTTATTAGATTATGGTGCTGAACTCATTTGTTCATTGCTAAAAGCTTCTGACAAGAGTTGACATATGCATTAATTTACCAAAGAGGGCTGTTGTGAAGGAGTTGCAAAAAATGAGCTACGCCACTGGATTAGGACCTCATTTTCCCTGGCTGCTGTTGCAAAGCACAGTGAAAGTGAGCCTGTTTATTTGGTCAGCCTTCTCCCCTGAGGCAGCAGACAGGGAAGATGGGGACCATGTCCTTTGGACACAACCTGTCTTATCTTCAACCAAACCTTCTCTGTCCCTAGTGATGAAATATAAAACACTACACAGATCACAAAAAAAAAATCTCTCAGAGCTCTTCACTGCCAAGGGACTTCCTCAAGTTTTAGAACCCGCAGCCAACAGTTTGAAGCGACGTTGGATTTATCTTTGCCTATGCCTGTTTGTGTATTGTTTTCCCATTTTGGGGGGTGAGTTGCAATCTGAGCAGTCAGAGGAAACCCATGAGCTGCAGCCTTGGCTTGAACCTCAGAGTCAGCAGTTGCCTGTGCTGCAGAACATCTGGAAGTGCTGGATCCATTCTCTTTGCCCAGCATGCAAAGGAGAGGGACAACAAAACCCACTGCCAAAACCAGACCACCCCTGGAGGAGGGGGTCAACCTTCAACTCTCTTCGCTGAGTCTTCTGCTCCTGGATTGAGAGACCAGAGCAAAATCACCAAGTGGGAAATGCAAGTGCAGTGCTCAGATGAGCTGATCAAACAAATCCCCGTGGACTGGTTTTCAAACTAGGTCATTCAGTTCCTCCCATCCTCTTTGCCACCCCTCCCTTGTCACACTTACAAACATCCAGACTTGGAAGATGAAAGCAAAATGTGTCTTCATCAGACGTATCTCAGTTCACTGTTTACACCAACACAAACAGCACTGCTTTCTTCCTTCCACTGCAGTTAAGTCAGTGCTACTGGGGAGCAGAAAAGCATCTAGATTTTCTTTCTGCTAGAAAATTAATTGCCTTCTAAGTCACCGGTGTAACAATTAAATAGAAAGTTACATCCTTAATCGCTGAAGATAATTTATGATAAAATGAAATGTTGGATACATAGAATTCACCCCTACCGTGTTTTTTTCAAAATAAATAGCTGATGTCCCATATCCAAATTTTAGTGGTGGACTTGGGAGTGTTAGATTAATGGCTGGACTCAATGACCTTAAAGATCTTTTCCAACCTAAACAATTCTACGATTCTACCTCCATATATAAATGTATATAAATACATATTTATATTGAGTGGTGGTGGTTTGGTTCCTTTTGCTGGTACCTACTAGGAATGTCCCATGTGATCTGGCTAGAACACAGAACAAAACCAGAATTAAAATGAAAAGAAAATAAAAAAGGAGGGTTGTATCTTTCCCTGGGTAGGAAGTGCTACCTGGAGGTACTCTACATCCTCTCTACAGTACTTCTTGCTAACAGAGAAAGTAAAGAAGAAAAACAAATGATGCAGGCTTTCTCTTCTTTGAGATGAATTGTACCCTAAAACACTGATTCACAAGCTTTCTGTACCAAAGACCATTTTTTCCAACACACCAAAGTTACTATACACATTTATATGCGCAGTTATTGCCACATTTTGAGCAGAAGTGCTTTAAAATTTACACTTTTGCATAATTCAACAAAGTAACTCGTTAGGAAAGAACACACTAAACTGACTTTTTAGACAAGTAACTACATGTATTTTTCCATATTCCACAAAATCTCCTACCAAAAACCACCCCATTCTTCTTAGTGGTCAGAGCACCGCAGTAGGGAAAACGAGAGAGAAAGCATTTCCAACCAGGATCATCTTAAAGTGGGCAAGGAAGAGGTGAGTAATGGAGGTATAAAAAGGACTTCCCAAGGATAAGAATCGTATTCCCATTCAGGACACTGGTGATAATAGAATTCACTCCCTCAAGTGACCCAGGCAGACTTCCTATCCTCAGAATACAAGCAGGGATAAACAGTGGCAGCATGGTACTTGTGCTGGTTCTTGGGGAAATGTGGCTCCCACCTTGCACTCCCAGCAGGAATGGCCATGACATTTAGTTACCCAGCACACACTTTAATCCTCTGACCATTCTGAGAAAGCAGTCAGTCAAACCAGCAGTTTTACTGTAACTGTGCTCAGCATATGGTGCCTCCCTTCCAGAGAAAAAGTATTAGGGTCTGGCACCAGCCCAGAGCAACTGAGAGGGTGCCCTTGCCATAAAACACACCACACCAAAAGCAGGGTCAACTATTCATTGTAGAGGAACCTGGGTGAGATTGCTTCCAGACTGAATTAAAACTTTTCTATTTAACCGACAGAAAACAAATTACTGAAATATTTGTGGATGTTGTTAAAAGGAATAATGCGGAAGAAAATTAAAATCCTCTGCTGAGATTGTGGTTTTGTTTGAAAAGCCAGAGATTTTATTCTTAAAATAAAGTGTTGTGGAAAAAAATGGTAACAAATTGTAGTAACATATTGCTCCAGTTTCTAGGATGGACTTTGGAAATCTCCAGTCTGAGATTCAGTTTTCCCTCAGAACTGCTATTTCGACAATTTTAAAGAAAAAATTGAATTAAGCTAGGTGGGGAACCTCTCTTGATTTTCTATTGTTCTAACTTCTTTTCCAGCTTTGCTGCAGGAGAGTGAAAATCTATCCTTTTCAGATTAATGACTGATCTTCATTCTAAATCCCCACTCCAATATTAATAACCTCTCAGAAAACAATTAAAATGGATATATTGTTTGAGTGTGTGCTCAGGGAGGAAGAGAAGAAGATAAATCTTCTCTGATGACAAAAGCCTCTGTCATAGTTGGAGGGTTGCTGATGCCTGTGGTGATGGACAATGGTTACCCACTGCCACATACACATCTCCTCGTGCTGCCACAAGCACGTGCCTGGAGCAGTGAAGGGGAAGGAGAGAGTGCTTAGCAGCATAGCAGAAGAGGTGATGGTCCATCTCACCACCTAACAAGAACTCCTTCATCAGTGAGCTGGAAAGAGTAGGCCTTTTCCTCCCTCAGACAGAAGATGATGCAGGAAGAATGACTTCCAAGTTGACATTATCAGCAAGTGCAAACAGCCACAGAGACACGAGGCAGGTTCACTGCTTGGAAATTATTTTAATGCACAGAAATGCCTGGTGTGCTGAGGCTTTATGATGGATCATGAAGGCTATGTCATTTGGAGTCACTTATCAGCTCTGAGAATTTTCTAACTAACGTCTCTACCTTCTTCACGAATCACAGCAAAGACAGAAGCGTCTCCCCCACGACCTAAGCGGTGCCCTGGAGCTGAGGACTGCAACTACTCAGTTGCCTTTTTCCAGTCCCAAGGCAAGCAATGGGAAGGTCATGGTGCTGCTTGCCAGTGTGGTGTTTTTACAGCATAACAAGGGGAAAGCACATTCTCTGCCCTGGCAAGGGTGCACACAGAGATATTTAAGGAGTTTTCTTAGAGAATGGTCAGAGAGCTGGGAACACCTTTCCTGTGAAGACAGGCTTAATCGTTCAGCGTGGAGAGGAGAAGGCTCCAGGGAGGGCTCAGAACACCTTGCAGTACAAAAGGGGGCCTACAGGAAATCTGGGGAGGGACTTTTCATAAGGGCATGTAGTGGTTGCACAAGGGGGAATGGCTTTCAACTGAGAGTATGTTTATATTCAATAGATGGAAGAAATTCTTTACTATGAGGATGGTGAGGCACTGGCACAACTTGCCTAGAGAGGTTTTAGACTCCCCATCCCTGCAAGTGTTCCAGGACAGGTTGGATGGGGCTTTGAGCAACCTGGTCTAGTGAAAGATGTCCCTGCTTATAGCAGAGGAGGTGGAATGAGATGATCTTTAAGGTCCCTTCCAACCCAAACCATTTGATGATTCTGTGATATGGTTCTATGACCATCTTCAGCATAACGAGACAAACTTGAATCATGGCCCAAGTGTTCTCCTAGAGAAGAGCAGAAACACCTTCCTTTGGTTGTTACATGAAACCAAACAGAAGCAGGTTTTGAAAACTCACACTGCAATTTTGTAATGCATGACTTGCTGCATGCAGTCATCCAAGGTGACTGCTTTATGCAAAAGCAAAGCTCATTCCTAGAGGATTTAAACAATGACAGTCAGATTTCCCTGATGAAAGACACACAAGTGAGTAACAATCTTATTTAAAGAGAAAACATGGTATTTTTTGGGCACGTGGGCTGTCAAGAAAACAAGAAGCAATTGAGAATGCATCTGAGAATGTTCTGAAATTGGCCACTATTTATATTTCTATACAAAGGACAAATTTTAGATTTAAAAATACAGGCAGAACCTGTATTTAAAATCCAGTAACACATCTAGGCAAAACCTAAATGTGGATGTTGATGATCTTTTAAAGAACAGAATTCTCTGCTTTCACAAGACTGTGAGATTTACTCCATATCTTTATCAGGCAACATATATCACATCATGTCATGGTGATTAGCATCTTGATTGATTAAAATCTTTAATTCCATTGGATTTAAAAGGCTAATTTGAGAGAGACTCATACAAAAGACCAAGGCTGGAGCTGATCACAAGCACAGAATGGGACACTGTGACAGCAGCACTGATATCTGCTCCCCTCATTCTTCAAAATGTTGCAGCTAAAATCATCTAGCCAACAGAGGTAAACAAAGGTGTGTGTCAGGTCAGCCAGCAAAACCTTTCAAGGCTCCACAGTCATCATGAGAAAGAAAATAAAACCTACTTTGGCTCTTGTTTACTATATATTTAACATTTGCAAGAGAAAAATCAGATGACTGCTTAAAGCTTGGGATGATGCAGGCCATATTCAAGCTACTCTTGAGCTTGAAATGTTTAATGTTTTATGTGGTTTGGAAATGGTTTAAATTCCCTGATGAATTTTTCATGCCCATACACAATTTAGCCTTTATCAAAAAAAAAAATCCCCTTCAATTATGTGCTCTGCAGAAATTCTTCAAGGATTCTAGACACTTTTTCCCCCCCTTTTTTTTTTTTGTGTACTGTTTTCAGTTTGCTAAGGTCTGTATAAAATTGGATATGCCTATTGAAGTTATCTGCACTTCACCCTTTGTGCTACTCACAGAAAATCAACTGCTTTCTTCCCCTCTCTGTCTCCATGACTTTATCTTAACTGTGGAGAACAGGAAGAGACAAGAGCACTGGGGTGAGGCTAAAAAGTTGCAAACCTTTGGATGGACCCAGCTTTTTGCCATGATGCACCATGAGGAGCTGTAACTCGGCAGCAGCTGCGGAGCAAAGCCAGGAGAGGGGCATCCTCTGGGCAGCAGAGCTGGCAGCAGGCACGTCACTCCCAGCACAGGAGATGCAGCAGGAAAACAAGCCTAATTAGAGCACTGCCATGTGCCAGCTATTCTTGGAGGCAGAACAGCCCCTCAGGAGCTGCTGCAGGAGAGCACAGCGAGGACAGCCCTCGGACCACTCCAGCCCACGTCAGAGGCATCCCCAGGAACACAGAGCCATCCTCCCCTGCTCTGTCCTGCAGCCCAGGCTGAAGATACTGAACTGCTGCTGCTTTTGTCTCTGAACACCTTTGTTATGCTGAGCACAAATCCCCTAAGGTTCTGGGAATATTAACATAAGCCACCCACAAATATTATTTTAATGAAGTGATTCCCAGGGTCCTCCTATTTTTGGAGAAGCATCTTAAAAAAGCTTCCCTAATATACTGGAACAGGCCCCATATTATCTCTTCATGAAAGGAATCCAACTTCTACGCTTCTAAATTCACTGGTAAGCAGTTCAGACTTCCTTTTATATTGTAAGATTTCCTTCCCATAAGACGTAAGATATATTGCCTCAAGGGAAAAACAGCTTTATGAAGAGGAAGCTACGTGCGCCAGAATTGTTCTCTTCCATTATCTGCAGCATCCTTTCTCCCTCCCATTGTTTCAATAAAGTTGGTCACCAGAAGAACCTGCAGCAAAAATGCCATACCCTCAGCAGAGTATCTACCTGCCAAGACCCCCAAAGCACATCTGCTGTTCTGCAGCCTTCTTGATGCTCAGAAAACCTGTTTTCTATGCATGCCACATATGCAGTGCTGATAGAAATGTGACTTTGCTAACAGACTTACTTTTGGCTGCTCCCACCAGAAAAACGTTTGAGGAATGGTTGGCTCACCAGTAATCTCCCACCTACATGTATTTTTGTAGCATTTCATTGAATAGAAGGATGAAAAGGAAAAAAAACCCAAACAAACAAAAAAAAAAACAGAGAGAGAGAAAACACATTCAGTGGCAATTAGCATTACAGGGAAGAAGAAATTTTTTAAAAAATTAAAAATCTGCTGTCTGATGTTCCTACATGTGATCCAGAGAAACACTCCCCCTCCTGTATACACGTGCTTGCATGCAGCAGGGGCTCAGTTATACCCTGAAGTTCAAGTGCATTCTTAAATGTTATGTCTCACGGGTCTTCACAAAGCATGTATCAAATTAGGCATTTGCTGGAATGCTTTGCTAAGCAAAAGGATCAGTTTACGTACTTTCCCCAAAGATTCTGCCGAAATGAGGCTAAATGGTTGCAGTGGTAGCTCTCAGGAGATCCCCAATTCTTCCCTGAAGCATTCATTTGCTAGGATTTCCCTCTTGTACATTCAGCTTTGGGGAATCACTACAGGAAACTGGGAGCAGGGAATTCTCAGTGTTAGAAATGACAGTATTGCCCAGGGCAGCTAAAGTAACCACAAATCCCTCCCCACCGATTCAGATCCCACCAGGGCCACTAACATCTCTTTAATTCCCATTAAAAATCTCCTCTAGAGGGTATAATCTCCCCAAATTTAAGCAGAGGGAAATCCAGGGTTCCCTCAAATCAGAATCCACTTTATTTGGAACAAAAGGAATCTGCTCTCAGAAGGACTGGAGTTGTTAAAAATAAGAGAATATTCCCAGTGTTTCTGCACTCCTCTCCCTGAAGTGAAATGATCAAGAGGATTAATTTTAGAGTATGTACAGTTTTTACATGAAAAAGCCCAAGCTGCATCTTAGCTTTTAAGCAAAGACCAGATGGAAAGTCTATCATTAGAAATGCCAAAGGGAGAATACACTCAAAGTTCACTTCAGGATGGAAAGGTCATTTCTAGTCATCCTTGTTTTAAATGTTCTCAGAAGCACTCAAGCTTTTTGTAATAAGATGGCTTTCTTTTAGTTTATCAACTTGATTTCCTTCAAAATAAAATATAAAAAGATCTCCAAAACAAAACAAAAATTGCCAAACAATACAAGACAGAAACTTTACAGGCAGGCGCCAGCTCTCTTTTTTTTCCTCTCCAGAGCAAAGGAGTCATTAAATTTTTAATGAATTACTGTTTAGTTGACAAGAAATGCCACAAAAATGACCTGCTGATTCCACCCAGGGGTGTTTACTTAGAGCTTCACAGGGAGATTCATGAGACAACAGGCAACAGGCGATGGGTCAATGGAGTCTGAGAGGCAACACTTCGCTCATCAGGTACCAATGTCGATGAAGAACATGTCAAGACAATGAGAAATGGATGAAGTTTCTCTACTATGTTCAAAGCAACATCCCAAGCCCCCAGGGAAGGCCATGTGCCATACAAATCCACCAGCCCACCTGCACTGAAAGCACCACGCTCCTGGTCCTAAGATCTGAGCAGGTCAGTAAGGACTCCCTTTGGGCTTAAGATGCCTTCTTAACGTTACTAGCACACACAGGATGACTCGGAAGTGACATAATTGTGATCAGTGACATTCACTGGAGTCATTAGGGTGACCTGAAGATAATGCAGTTATCCACTCCAGTCACTAACTCATATGAGAGCTACAAACACACAGCTCCAACTGAGATTCCAGCAGTCCCTGATCTCCACATGCCAGCCAGCCGTGAAACAAGCCCCCTGCCCATGAAGATCAGCCCACAGCTGAAGTACAGGACCTGAACAAGCCCCCTGGGACACAGCTTCCAAACCTTAACAGGAAAATATTTATCAAAGACAGAAAACTCCATTCTCCTGTTTTCCAACAAATATTTTAAAAGTACATCAATATGGTGATATAAAATTGACATTTTCACAGAAAACACATTTGTGTCCCTGTGCAGATTATTCCCAATAAAAACTAGAGCTACTGGCTAAAGCGAGAAGTGTTCTTTTCCTTGCAGGCTGTGCCTTCTCTCAGCTCTAGTGGGCCACCCCTGATAAGAAGTATCTGGTTTCAGGTCTTCCTCTATACAAATCCTCTCTGAGGAGCCATCACTGACCTAACGGAGCAGCAACTGGGCTGTGCAAGCGTCAGGGGGAAATGTGCCCTGGGGTACCACTGAATGAGGGACAACCAAACAAAACCAAGATTCCATTCTCAAACAGCATGTTAAAGCATTGGGAGCAGCAAAAAAATGCTTTGTTGTTTCTTGGCCACTTGCAAATGGTGATTATTCCATACCAAATAATTAACAAACAAGGACAGAATCCTCCAAGCTCTCTTTAGAAATCTTTTCAACGCATACCCTCATTTTAATCATTTACTGTTCGCAATAAAGAAGGAAAAACAAGGAGGTAAGAAATCTGACACGATCAAACCTTCCCTAGTCCCCACAAATAGACATTCACTGCCTTCCAATAGTCTTGACTAATCATTTTAATAAGTAGTGAAAAGATTTTGCAATTAAATGCTTAGAGAAATAAGATGCGTCTTCCTGCTCCTTCTGATGCCTCATGAGTTTTCCAGCTCCTCTCATAAAGAGCTTTCATTACTCTGGGCATGATGGAGCCAGAGCTGCTACAAGAGAAAGCTCTGATTTCAGTTTCATCTCAGCCACTGTCCAAATGCCCAGAAACTTCTCCACAGCTCTTCGATCACAGGGGGGGAAAAAAAGCCAAAAAAAAAAAAACAAAAAAACAAAAAAAGGGGAGTTTGAGTCATACAATCAGAACCACATTTGCTGGACAGGTTTGTCAGAAAAAAGCCCCTCTGGACTTAGTGCAAACTAAGCATATTTGGTCAAGTAGCAGTTGATAAAATAGACAGGGAGCCTCACAATGCCCTTCCTGCAGCCCCACATTTGTGGTGACAACTGCACTTTGCTCTGATGAAAAGTGACCTTTAGGCCCTGACATTTAGGTCCAGATTCTCCAACTTGTGTCACCTCCGCCTCCAGTTTCACAGGTCGAATTCACAGCACTTTAAATAGTTGGCAACATTCATTAAACATGAGCCCATGTCTTGCCCAACAGAGTCTTAAAATGGAATATTCCCGCTCCACAGTCCCATGCCATGGTGGATGGTCAACTTACACGAGGTACTGGATGTGCCATATCTCTTCGGAAAATCAACATACCAAGCGAAAGCTCATCTCCCAAAATAGTCACCCTGCTACTTTATTTCTCTTTTATTTGTTTCCCTACTGCAGTTACAAAACACATTCTCACTGAGGCAAAAGGGATCATTAGCCAGAGCACTTTTGGATGCAAAGAGGCAGCGCTAAATGCGCACCAGAAACAGGAATATTATACTGGTTTTCCCACATGAGAAGGCATAAAAAGGCAAATGGACCCTCCATTAGGTTGTCTCCATGATTTCAGGAAAACACCATATACTCAGAATGGAATCCTGATGATTCAAAGATTTCTTGTTTAAAAAGTCCAACCCTGACTGCAGGGAAATATCTCAGCTGTGGTCACGCATCATATCCCTTGTGTTGGATTAGCTGCTAAATTTAAAGTATTTTCTGTCTGTCCAATCAGAATGATTTATTGGCATGGAGAAATGTTGTAAACATCATGAGTTTTCAGGTTCAGCCAAACTAATCATTCCTGCAGCTAAGTCTGAAAGACCCTAATGAGGGATGTAAACAATTGAACAAAACCTAGAGATCTGCAGCTGGAGATCCACCAGCCCAACCTCCTCCTGCTGCCACAAGGTCATCTCTACCTCTTGAGGGCCTGTGTCCCATTTTTACACACACACAAGCCGAGCACCTGATGCACCAAGAGAAGTCGGTCAAGTACTCTCCTGTTACAAACCCAACTGAAATTTCGGCTGTAGAAAAAGGTTACAGTGTCAGACTCAGCAGGATCACAGTTGGCAGGGCTGGGTTAACAAGAAGAGATCGATTATTAATTTAATTCAAATCCAAGGCATTGAACGGACTAAGTAGAAGATTAGGAAGATACTGGAATACTTCATGCATTATCTGGTACGACTGCATGGTAGCCCATCCATGCTGATACCAGAGGAGATGCAGACCAGCTGTGATTTTACCCAACTCACACTTCCCTCATGAGTTGCCTCTTGTTTTTATAAATTGATTTTTACGTAAGACAGCTGTGTCAGACCTGAGCTCCCAGTGTAATTTTCCCTCTATGCCTGCAGAATTAATTCAGTCAGCCAGGTTCTATTTCTCCTTGGGCACCACACAAAGAATTACAAATGGCTCTATTTGTGCCCAGCTGGTACAAAAGTGATGTCAAAAGTTAACGGGAAGGAAGAAAGGACCCAATTTCAAAAGCAAGGTCTGTGAGATAACCTTGGTCCCAGGACAGTGAGATATGGCAATTAGGAACATCTCATCTATCTGTCAGTCGGGGTCATTCAATGAGCTTGTTAACAAGAGGAAAGGTGGCACCTCAAAATACCAATTACAACTTTCCAGACTCAAACTGTGCTTTAGCCTCTTCTGCCCCCTGTGCCATCATCTCTAACCTGACAGGAAGGCCAGAATGAGCAACAGGAATTCAGTTTTCAAGAAGGAGCCCAATTGTACTGCAGATGAACAACCAATTGGCAGTTTTGCAGAAGTTGTGTGCTCTGGCTGGGGGGCTGCCAGGCCGTGCTGAGGAAGTGCATGGTGTTGACTTCCCAAAGTGAGTCACTTCTGTAAGCCCTGGGATGGTATTTATAGAGCTGGGGGAAAATTTCCAGGAAACATCACTTACTGGTACTCACAAAAATAGCAAGGAAAGTCTTCAATTACTAAACTTTTAAGGAAGAAAGTCTTTCTTCTTTATGACAAGACAGCAAAGCAGCAGCTTCTATGATTTTCTTGGAAGAAGTCACAATTAATAGTGTTCCTTATCTCACTTTTCTTTGACAGTAGTAGATGTTGCTCCTAAGATATTCATTCAGTACAGCTGCAAGGTTGAGGTTTTTCTCCTCTCTTCTACAGATTATTTCCAGGATAAGATGTTGAAGTCATCCTTGTCTCCAAAAATTTTAGCAAGACTTGAACAAACCCAGGTACCAACAACAACTCGACCACAGCAGTCCAGATCAACCTGAACCTTTTACCCAACTGTCCAGGATCCCCAGGGGGAATGGCTGTACCCTTCAGTAAACCACATGAATCTGCAAGTAGACCTGTTACTGATCATCAAACTACCACCTGCAGAGGTGAGCTGGTCCCCCTGAACAATCTAGATGTGCCCTGGTATCACAGAGAACACAAAAGCAGAGGAAGGGCACAGACTAGCAGCTGGATCAGTGCCTGTTCCCCTCCACACATGCAACAGCTCCCTTACGTCTCCTCAAAGCCAGGGACTGAGCCAGGCTTTCAGAAACATTTTGTCCCTGCAATAGTTTTAAGGATGCAACCACAAATCTGGGCCACTCTCAACCATTTTAGAGTATTTCCCTTTCTTTCCATTAAACACACACAGATTTACGCTCTTGCTTAGCAAGGATGGGCAGACCACACCAGGCTTGGTCCCCTTCCCTAAGCAGTCAGCATACCCCATTGGGAAGGATGCAGACTAGCTGACCACAGAAGTGCAACTTTTGGAATGAAAAAGAAACTTTTTGAAGTATAAGATACAAGCACACAAACTTGTCCCCATCCCATACAAAAACTGCAAATGTTTTAATTTACTACTATGACTTCCAGACTGCTCCTGCCACTGCCCTCCCTCTGAGACCTGGGGCCAACATTGCCCAAATGGTCTTTGAGAAGGTCTCAGAGATATCTCCCTACATATCTTACACAAACCAGTAGCTTAAATGAGGACAAAAAACCAAGACAATGAGAGAAAGGCTCCTGGCAGGAACTCAACCAGTACCTGCTCTGCCTGGCCTCTCAGCTGGGCTCTCCTGGCACGGCCACTGGGAGGGCAGGTCAGGTCCAGCTCTCTGCCAAGCTATCAATCACCACAGCACACGGTTTGTGACACTCATGAGACATGACACCCTGTGCTATGCAATGGAGACCCAACAAGTTTGTTTTGCACATGCCACTGCAGCGTTGGCAGATACAGCAACGTGCTTTGGCTCACACTGACATGGGAAGCATTCAAAGCACTCATGCAGAGATAAGAGACTCCCCTCATCTCCTGCCTGAGACACACTGACCTCCCCTCCCTCCCTTCTCCTTGGCATCGTCAAAAATACAAAAATCTGTCCCTTATGTTTTCAAAATGTCTCTGTTTCACAAGGTTCTCCCCCCTTTTTTTTTTTTTTCCATGAGGCCAATTAAAAATAAAAGTTTACCAGAAAGACAACAAGGAAAAAAAAAAGCATCTGATACTATTGGATCCAGCCTGTAAGGATCTCACACATAAAAGAATTATGTCCCTGAGCACTTTCCAACAGACTTTCAGAAAATTTCATCTTTCTACTTCCCTGGCTGGATAGTCTGTTTGAGTAATTTTCTCTTTCTCCTGGGGCTGGTTGCTAAGAGACGCGCTATTACTTCTCCCTCTCTTATGACCCGATTACTGTGATCAGCAAAGACAGCGTGCAGACAACAGCCCGACACGGCTCATACAAGAACATCGGGCTCGTTACAAAATAATGGACTGTATTAACACTCCACAGCCCCTTCGCTCGCCATGGCCTTTGGAGAGTCTCCAGGCACAACTGGGGGCTTTTACTTCCCCAGCTCTGAAGTGCACGCTCAAACATTTTAAATCACAGGACTGGGAAGGGAGAAGAATGGACTTTTACCTCCTGTGCTTCACCGTCTGACAGCCAGAACGGTGTTAATGGATCCTCACTGAGCAACCTTCCTTTCTTACCCTTCCTGAGAAGTGACCTAGGAACTATGATTATTCCTTTTCATTCTCTTGAAAAATAAACTTTGCAAACAGACAGCACAGTTTGGGTCAGAACATTCTCTTGAAGGGTCTGATAGCATGCTGTAAAGCTGATCATGGCCCTTGAGAGGCTAAGAGGTGACCTGGTCTTGCAAAGAGATGAGATGGATAAGGAAAGCAGCTGGAAATATATCCAACCGTAGGTGTCCAGCAGTCCCAAGGGAGCTACGGGGATGCCCAACAGGCTCTCAGTTCACGCAGACGCAGCCACAGCCTGGTACTGTATTCTCTGCAAAAAAGAATAGGGGATGGAGCCAGCAGAGGAGATAGGAAGCTTGGAGCACGGATTGGGAGCTTGCACTGAGGGGTACGTGGGGCAAAAAGTTAAGGAAAGTTGATTTTGTTGATGTTATTACCAAAGAACTGGTCTTCTAAGGATGGGGCCACCAACCTCAGAGACCATCAGTCTCCACTCAGTACGAATTCAACCCTCACCACATTCACTTTTTTTAAATCTACTTTTGAAAGATTGTGTTTACCCACACTGTTTTGGTACCATTTTCGTACTCTTGAGGGCCTCCTCTCCTCCCACCAGCTCACTCAGGGCAACTCCTGTGGCAGGACCCCTGGGCAGACCCTCATGCCACAGGTAGTACAGAGTATTTAGAAACACCAGTTGATAAAACTTCTCAAGTGGGCCTTGTAACAGAGATGACCCACCCAGAGCACAGGTTCCTTCCTCATCTCCATGTCATTTCCCATAAATTCAATGCTTTGCACAACAAATGCCAGCTGTCATGACAGTGCAATTTCTACCCACCAGCCCTTAACACCAGGCTTGGCTTTATGATTTGGGTCATGTCTAGACGAAATCAAAACCTTTCCGTAGTCATTGTCATCACAGGAATTAAGAGTTGGAAGAGACATGTGACTCTTTCGCACTTCAGCTCCTCAAATAGTTTGGGTAAATCCCCAGTCAAGCCCCTGGAGCATGCCTGCACTTTCTTCCATGGCTGTGACTTTGCAGTGCACGTGCTGGTTAAGGAAGACAGGAGGGGAATTTTCAGATAGTGGGAAACTAATTCACTGCTTATTAGGAACCACAGCAGATCCCTGCTCATCTCCTGCAAAATCGCCCTCCCCCAGCAAAGCAGAGCCACGGGACTCTCAGTCCTGCTCACGGACCCTCAATTCCTGTGCCAACCCCACCTAAACATGCTTTGCTTAGCAACAAACATTTCAGGCCTTGTATATTTAGTCCAAATTGTAATTGTGTAGGATTCACTGCCAGAAATGCCTGCTCTCTGGCCACAAGCACAGCTTCTGTGGCTTCAAGAGTTGCTCATTCATTCTTCCAACCTTTTATTACACCAACCTGTAATATAATCCAATAGACATTTACTGGTTGCTCTGATTTAGCAGGACTCAGCCTGGCAAAATAAGAAAGCTTGACGCAGAGAAAAGGAAAAACATACATAAAATCCTTTACTATAATGGTTAGTTTTCAGTGTGTAGAAAAGCAGCATTGTGTGAAGCAGGGGGGGAAAAAAAAAAGTATTACTTGACTGTTAACTGTCCTATAACAATTGTTATTATTTAACAGACTAGCATCTGGAGGATGTTAACATTTCAGATTAAAATAAAAGGGACAAGTGCTGCCTGCTTGAATTCAAGCTATTTCTGCATTAGCATTGCTCTCTTGCTTTGACTGGGCACCATGTAAAACTACATATATACAGCCATGTAAAACTACATATAGGACAAACATTATCTTTTTAACAGAAGGTTTGATATGGTTGATGACAGATGTTTGCAATTCACGTTATAAAACGATGGTTCCTTTCCATTTCAGTGTGTCAGAAAAGTCTTTTCTTTCTCTTTTTCCCTTCCCTTTTTTGCCCTTTTTCTTTATTCTACTCAAGCTATTGTGGTTCACAGAACAGGCCACTGCTAAGATGAATCACTATTCGATGTTTGAAATAATGAAGTGGAAAAATTAAATATAGTATCTTGGAAGAACAGACAGACAGGAGAAAACGAAAATGAGAAAAAATAGTCAAGGCAGAAAAAAATTAAGAATCTACCTGCTGAGAAGTGCAGTGTTTGCTTTATGATACCAAATAACTGAGAAAATACAAGCTCACTCACCAGAATGAAACCCAAGGCTAGGCACTACTTCAAGTAGTTCCCAAATAAGAGGCAATGTGCTCCAGAGCCTGTGAAAATTTAATATTTGTAATTCTAACAAAACACAGTCAGAATACTTAATAAAACCTGGTGGCTTGACTTGACATTTTGTGAACTACAGATAAGTATACTGGTTCAATAACAGTTTTTATGCCCTTGTTTTATGCTGCATTTTTCCTAGGGCCTTCTTCTGAGCTGGTATTTCAAAAAAGAAAATGCTCATCCTGAGAGCAAAGCCAGGACACAGTTCTACAGATTTGTGTCTGGCAAAAAACAAAAAAACAAAAAAAACAAACCAACAGATGCAGACACTGTTATCCAGCACAACTTTTGGGATGACTGCTATCAAGACAGAGGGCCCCACACAGAGCCAGTTTATTCACACTGGTGAGAATCACAGGTCCTGACACTGGTCACTGTGCTGTAGACAGCTGGGCATAAATCCCTACGCCCGTAACTCAAAAGTTATTGAGTGGAGCGACGCTGCCCAGGCACAAAGGCACCAGCTCGGTCCCACGCCTCTTCAACATGGCCCAGCTTGCTTGGGGCAGTTTAAATCCAGTTTTATACAAATGAGAACCACCACTCATTTCCAACTGGTTTTGCTTGGTTCTTAACCAACGGGAGAGAGGATGTCCTCAGAGAGAAATCAGTGGACACTTCCAAAAGGCTGCCCCAAACTGGTTCACAGCTACTCCTTAACAAGGGACCCCTGCCTTCCCACACGTTCTGTGGTGTTCAGGGGCTTTGTTTGTACTTTAAATGCTCTTGTGTGAAGGTAGCAAGCCCAAGATCATTTTCACCGGCTGCATTTTATAAGAGCCTGTAGATGATGCAGTTCTGACACTAATGAATAAAGTATTGCTTCATTTGCTGCATCTCATTCAGCACAAAAAACACATGGAAAAATGAAGGAAGGATTAAGAAAGACTTTAAAAGTTTATAATATGCACTTTAAAAAGCTTTTTCTAATAAACAAGAACTGACATGGAGGCTGTGCTCAGGCCCAGTCAGGATGATTTGCAACAGTAAGGTCAGTGACCTCTTTACTCACACCACATTTTTCAGCTCCATGAGTTCTGTCCAGTGAGGGATGGGACAACAGCATCCACTGCAATTAATGGGACCAGAAAAGCATTAGAGCACTTCTCAGCCTATCTTTTGGTCCCACCACTGAGACACTGCCTCCCCCATGACGCATCAATGATTTTTTTTCAGCTGGCGGCAGAAATGAGGAGCAAGAGAGGGGACAGCAGATCCCACTGGAAATACTCTGATACTCACAGGACTCAATTCAGAATAACAACGTGTTCCCATGCCTCATCTGGGCAGCAGCAAGGGTCCACAGGCATAACTCCTAACATGTGCAAGACAGCTCCTGCTGCCTGTCCAGTTCTGGATAATTGCATCATCCCATGTTAGTGCTGAACAATGCACACACAAAACCACTCCAGGAGCATGGCTGAGACAGCTCACTGTGCCTGCATCCCAGCTTCCCTCCAACCACCAGTACAGTACTGCAGAAGCTCCTGAGATACTCCAAGGAGCAGGTACAACACCCCTCTGCCTCTCAGCCAACACAGCCCTTCCACTAGTGACAATTCCTCCTGCTATGGAACAGACCCAGCACAGATAACCAGGAAAAAAACCCAAAACAACCACAGAATCTGTCAGGTCAGCCTGAATTTATTCTTTCAGGGCTCTCAATACAAGTAATGAATAGACTCTAGACCTTGTGGGCCCCTATGAACTGTCAAAGACTGCAGAGCAGAGAACAGCACAGCTACAACACAGGGTGTCTAGTCCAATAAATCCATACCCAAGATTCAAAAACTAAGACAGAGCTACTGATAGCAGCTGCTGTAAACAAAACCCACTAGGTATATCTGCCTGGAAAAAAATAAAACCCCAACAGCAAAACAACAAACAGCCTGCTAAGTCATGCTCCCAGACCCCTACAGACATAGCAGAACATAACTTGCCAGTGCTCAAAAGCCTCCACACACATGAGGAAGAGGAGGGCACAGAGAGTCAAGCTCTGGCAAACCCAGAACAGAGCCTTGCCCTGGAGCTGGTCCTGCTTATTTGCCTTGTCTCATGAATCACTAGCCCACTTCTCCAACCAAGGTAAATGGAAGGAGATGTTTTTTAAAAAAAGTAATTAAAACCTCAAAGACCTTCACATGAGACCTGTTGTCCACCCTATCAGAAAGGTGCCCAAGGAAAGGAAGGAGAAGAGAGGAGCTTGCTTTGAGTCTCATCCCTTCATTTAGTTTCCATTATTAAATCCATATTAACTGTTTCTGCAAATACTATATTCACCAAGGATGGCAATTACAAGGAAAGACATCAGCACTAACAAATACTGAATTTAGAAGTACCCAAGAGCATAAACTGAAATGGTTAATTTTGTAAAGCATGTCCTGAGAGCCCCAGAGTGTGACAGAGAAGCACCTCCAAGCACTGGGCAGCCCCCCAAAAGGAGTGAATGCCCAGTGAGGGTTCTGCCTGCACATCCCTTTCTGACCAGGGCTGGCACTGCAGCATCTCGTTCTGTCTCAGGCAGACTGAGAAAAACACACAGTCCTGTTCACACAAACAAAAGACATTGCAAGAATATGACAGATTTGGTTTTTTCGGAATGGAAAGAGTCATCTTTGCAGGAGCAGGAGACCTCCTGGGAGCCATGCAATGATCTGCACTTCCAGTAGGCAAGGATGGACTCATATCCTTCCCCACTGCCATGAAATCATCCTTCAAGTGACTGCACACAGTGGCAGAGGAGGTGTATTCAATCCCCAAGGAGCTGCCCTAGTGCTCACAAATGCTGGGCTGGAAAGCCCAACCCTGCAGTCCAGCTGAGCCTCCCCAGCTCACCACTGTGCTCCACCTGTTTCAGCAGAGTCTTCTTTCTGCTGGCCTCACAGAGCTTTATTTGCAGGCAAGGCAGAAAGGCAAGGGGGAAAGGACTTAAGTGGTTACCAAAACAAGATTCAAACCAAAAGGATCCAAACCAAAAGGCAACTCACACTGCTAAGTTTGTCACTCACTGCTCCCAAGTCATCCAGTGGCCCTGACTCAGACTTTTCTGAGCACCTCCGACTGACAACAGATTTTTACATGTTTCTGAAGCCCCCGATTCTGGCCTTACAACCCCCAGTGCCACCCCAGCAGCAGCAGCCCCGTGGCAGCAGGCACAAAGCCAGCAGATCAGCTATCATCAACCTCACCCCACACCAGATGCCTCCTTAGTCTGCCCCGCAGGGTGAGGCCTCATTTTCTGGAACTAAGGCAAAAATGGAATTTGCTTCATTTGCAAGCTATAAATCCTTCCATCTTCCTGAGCCCAGCATCGATGCGAACACCTGTGCGGCAGTGTTTCCCTAAGGCTCCAGCTCTGCTGAAGATGCTGAAATACCATTTTAAGTTTAAAAGCTGGAGAGCAGGAGAGAAGCAAGGGGCAGGGAAAGGAGGAAGGGCAACCACAGAAAGGTGTGGATTGGAAAGACCTTGAAAAATAATCCAGTCCAAAGCCCCTGCCATCAGCTGGGATATCTTCCACTAGATCAGGTCCCCTCTCCAACCTGACCCTGAGCACTTTAAACAATGGGGCACCCAATGCTTTTAAAGGAAACAAAATTAATACCAACCCCTCAGAAAAAAGATATTAGTTTCTTTAAGAGATTTTCCGTGTAGGACAAAACCCACTGTGCACACTGCTGGGCAGGGTCTGCTGAGGAAAAGAGGGAGGGGGCAGGAAACACCAAACACATAAGCATGGAGAAAGAAGCCAAATATCTAAGAAGCAGACTGTCAGGACCCATGGCTGGTTGATACCTCATCCATCTCAGGACTCATCTTCTCCCAGCATGAAGAGAAGATGCTCTTAAACTTCAAACACATCTAGCTCCATCCAAGGACCACCCCTGACCCCAGTTAAACTCTTAAGAGCTATGGCTCAGATGTCTGGACATCTAATTTTGATTTCCAGCCTAATTCCTCAGCAGCTACACTTCCTCCCCATGCACAATTGTTCACCTTGTAGATAAAGATCTTCCCCAAGCTTGAACAGCTCTCCTCTCTCTGTGGGGTAAATACAGAGCTCTCCAAGATGATGAGCACCAGCACCTCCCAGGAACTGTGGTGCTCACACCTCCCAGGATCAGGCAAGGTTAATCCCCTGCAAACCATCACAGTGGGGAATGGAAGTACTAAACCCTCCAGGAACCCAGCTCAGACCACAGCAGGCATTTGTAGGACCTATAAAAACAGGCTGTGCCTGCCTCTTGGGCTGGCTGCATGGCAGAGACCTGTGCAGAATGCTAAGCAGAGCTGCGGTCTTATTGATGATGATGATCATTACTTTTACCACTACTGCAGTCATACCCAGGGGCCCCCAAACAGATCCCTGCAAGAGCAAGGCATGGTCTCTGCTTTGATGAGTTGATAAATCTGGTCCAAAACAAGCTGAGCAACTCAGCATGGCAAACAGCAAGAAGGGGGGCTGGCAGCACCAGGAAAATTGCAACTTCACTGGTCTAAACACATGCCTTGAGTGCTTCAAATCACAGTAAAATGCTTCTGGTTTATAAAATGTTGGCTGTTGCCACTTCACTTTTTTTCAGTCATGTAACCATTTCTAACTTCTGTTAAAGTTCCATTAAGTAGCTTTTAATCAGCACCTTCTAGATGAGTTTTGTGCAGGTGTCAGGAAATAAAAAGTAAAATCGAAGTCAAGGTGAGACCAAGGAAATGCTTTGGTGGGAGATGGGAGGGAGACGGGGGTACACACAGTACCTGCTCCATGGCCTGTCACTCCAGTGTCTTTTCCCTCTACTTTTAATACAATCAAGAAATAAAAACACAAATGTGATCAGGTGGACAGACCCTCTACGTGCAAGCAACACACCCACAAAATAATAGTAAGAACCACAAGGCCAGAGGATACATATTCCTAAACATTAAAAGCAACCAGGTGAAGCAATTACCAGGAACAGATTTTGCCAGTCTTCCAGAGAGATTCCAGATACTACAAAGGCTGCAGGGAGCCAAATCCAGTGACACTACTGGGGCAGGCAAGGCTGTGATGAGCACAGCCACTCCCTGACCCACAACAGCCCCAGGACAGCCCTTCCCCAGAGCAGTGCTGTTGCTCCCACTCATCTCCAGCAGAAGGATGCATGAGAAGCCCATGTGCCTCCAGATAAGCAGCTGTGGCAGGGTAGGAGGGATGAAAACACACCAGGGTGCAAGGGGATGCTGCTGCTCCCCTACCTACAGACTCGCAGCTAACCAGGTGGGAAAGACCTGTATCCAACAGAGGACAAATTCAGGCAGAATGATAGTGCCCCTGTAAAGCAGGGAACCAGTGGGGCTTGGAGTCATCTCCCATTGCTGCAAAAATCAGGGAGGTCATTGAAAAAAAAAATTAGGGAGCCTGGAGGAGTGAAGGGAGCCATAGAAAGTGAATGAAGCACATCGAGCAAAATATTTCTCACTGTCCCTTCATCACTTGCCTGCCAGATCCCAGAAGACTCACATTCTCAGGGTTGTATATGGATGGGCAATGGCTTTGCACGGGCTGCTGACAGCCACCAGCAGTGTGTCACCTTCTGAAAGTGGATTAGTTTAAGCTGCAGGCATGTTGTCACTTCACTAAGCCCATCCCTGACCAGGTCTTGGCCAACCCTGAGCCCTTCCAGCCCTGTCAGATAATGATGTGATCTCTAAAAGCCCAGCATCAGACAAGGCAAGGGACTTGCACTGACCAAGCCCCTGGGAGCTCCCAACTGTCTCCTGGTTTCCAGCCCAGGTACTCTGGGTCACATGAGAAACGTTTGAATGTCTTGTGTCCCCTTGTCAGCCTGCAGTGCCTGCTCTGCTCTTTGGGAAAACCTCCTTCCCCAAATGGCAAGCACAATTTTTTTAGAAGGTGGTAATGTTCCTGAGTCACATACAATCAGACCTACAATCACTAAAGCACTGACAATTAAGACATACTGACCTTTTTCACACAAAAAATACTGACTGATCAGGAACAGATTTCCTAGGAAAAAAGGGTCATTTTCCATTATTATTTTTAAATGTAAGAGAATTAGAAAAATAAGAATTTCCACTTGACTTGAAGGTGACATTTTCTTTGCATTTGAGAAATGGATTATTTTTTACTTTTTAAATTCCAAATGTCTTTCTCTTCCTATTTCTCACTAAGTTTTGTTACTGAAGGCAGCAGAACAGGTGCATATGACTTCGCTTTTCCCCCTCCAACACATTTTCTTTTTTCGTTCTGAGTTCTCCGAAGTTAGAGCGGCAGAGGAAGAAAAACCAAAACACTCATCAGGCTTTTCCAACTTTCCTATAAAATGTCCTTAGCTTTAGAAAATCACTCAAGTGTAGGATTTAATATGCTGCTTTGTTTTTCTTCTCTTTTCCATTACTCTGTAGTCTTCCTGAAAATGCATACACTTTCAAAAGATAGAGCAGAAAGAAGAAAACATATACAGGTGATATTTATCTCATTGTGCTCAACACAAAAGAGGAAAAAGTGGTGAAGGAACAATGTAGAGCATCCAAAACCAGATACAAAAGCTGGTTTGGCAATTTTCTTGAACACAACTGAACTTCTCTTTGGAGAAAGGCTGGAGAGGAGGAGGGGAAAAACTTCCCCCCATTTCTACCTGTATACAGGAAATCACTAGGGATAGAAATGTCATGCTCTGCCAAGACAGCTACCACTCTCTCCTAAAATCCTTGGCCTTCACCTTGTTTCTGCTGCAGCTCCATCACAAACTCTCCATTGTCAGCCAGGGGCATACCAGGTGCTCCCAGCCACGCACTCCTGCTACTGGGAACTCCCTCCCTCCATGTGTCCATGAGCCAGGAACCCAAATCCCACTCTTGTTGCTCAACTACATCGAGAGACGAGGACTTTCACAGCAAGAAGTAAAGGAAGGCTGATACACAGTGACTGGCAGGCTTTTGTCTTGCTGACATAACAGCTCCAGAGGCCATTGCAATGGTCATGGAAACATCCTCCCAATTATTTCATATTCAAGAGTGTTCCATAGTAGAGGGAAAGAACAAAAGTAAAACAATCCAGCCAGCAGACTGGGGAAGAAACACTTCAAGACTCATTGGCCAAACTTATGCCCTACCACCTCCAATTATACTCCTATTCCCACA
Organism: Coloeus monedula; assembly: GCF_965178545.1. Lineage (NCBI taxonomy): Eukaryota > Metazoa > Chordata > Aves > Passeriformes > Corvidae > Coloeus > Coloeus monedula. The sequence continues at coordinate 16,196,163 of NC_138790.1, forward strand.
GATAAATCCCTTGTTTGTAAAGCATTCCCACTGTGCTGGGGTAAAAGAACCAATACCGAAAAGGGCTGTTTGAGCCCAAGCTCCTTGAATCATCATGTGCCAGCAGGGACCAAACAAGCAAAACCCCTTGAAAGGTACCAGTCTTGGACATAGGACATCTGCTTTCAATTAAAACCAAGAAAGATCTGTCCTCGTGCCCTCTCCCAGCCCTGCACCTCTCAGGTGGGTAACTAACCAGAGCAAGGGTAGGAGATACCTTCACATTCTTCTTGATTTGAATGATCTGAAAAAGAGAGGCTCCCACAAACTCACCAACGAAGAACAAATCAAGAACAGCCTGTGTTAGCAGTCAGTTCCTCTGAACTAGGCAGTTGTGGTTCCTTCCTAAAAAATAAATACTCACCATCACCTCCTGGTTGCTTGTATGGGTTGTACTTTGGTTTGGGGGCAACCACAGGCGCAAACTTCTTTGGGGTCTGCTGGGTGGACACAGAGATGCTGGGAGTCCCAAAGGTGTGTGTGGTCTCCATCCTTGCAGTAACATGACCAACAGGCTCGTTGGTACTCTTGGGTGGCAACCAGGATGGGTGGGACATGATTCAGGTCTGAGAGGAGACACAAAGAGAGTCACATGTACATTAGGAATTTAGGCTGGGGAAATAACAGTTGCAATCCTGCTATTTTGCTGGTTTATGAAATCAAACCTACAAAAGCCTTTAAAACATGTTTAACTGGTGCATGCTTAACTTTAAACACGTTGTTCCTAATGTATAGAACTTTAGATATAAACTTGTCTTTCTCTCCCCAGCAGGTCAGAATTACTGATCAGGTTATTGTTGCTACCTGCAGAAATCATTGCTATTTCCCTCTTCAAACCAGAGCAGAGACAGGCTGATACCCTGAAGCAGCCCATCAATCCCTCCCTGCATTCAGCACAGTAGGGGTGTATTTGCCTTTCCCTGTTAGGCCTTTTTGAGTACATTATTGTACAACAGTGCAGGTGCTCTGGGGACAGGTCTAGTCACAGATAGGCAGACACACTTTCAAAATACACTTTTAGCACTTTTTCACATGTCATTTAGGACCCCATGCCCCAGTGATTTTCATTCAGACTTTTAAGAAAACAGATTTGAAAAGCAGCTAACCATTCTTGATGCCTCCATTTCTGAATGCCCAGCTTAAGACATTTTAAAAGCATGTCAATCTTGAAAAAATGCCAGAATCTCATAACTGCTGACAACCAGGCTCCTTTTAGACATTTTGACTTGTGTAACAAAAAACAGAGGCAGCCCAAATTATTACTTATTTATGAAAATTTTGGCTTTAGCCTCTTAAAAGCCTACATCACTTTTGAGAACTGGGTTCACATGCTGCTGAAAACATTGCCTACAAAAATCCTGTACATTGCAATAAACAAGTGCTTTTCACCCCACACAAACCACACTCGCTGGGTAGCAATGATGGTCCTACTGAACCATCAGATGGTCCTATGGAGCTGGATTTGAGATGTGATGGAGAAATTAAGACCCCACACAGACGAAAGTTAATGCTAATTCTGGAGCTCTTGAGCACCCTGTCACTTCTGCCCATGCACTGCTTTGGTGTCAGAACCCCTTAAGTCTACCAAATCCAGCAGGTACCTGTGACCCAATCAGGAAAGATTTGATTTGATCATGGAAGAGGATCAGTACAAGACATAGGATCAAGGTCTCAACACGGTAGTGCAAGGCCAGCACCTCCAGCTAAGAGCAATGCTAAAACTGATGGATATACATGTGTGCTTATTGCAACCAGTAATTTACTTCAGGAAACAGTTTCCTGCTTGAGGAGTAATTTCTACTTTAAGCCCCAGTGTCTGACCCAACACTATGAGGTAGACAATTTTTGGTCATCTTCCACCTCCATCACTCCTTGCATGAGAGAGGAACTGCCAAACATCAGTCCCAACACTTTTGTCTCTTCCTGGTCATGCAGTCAGACTGTTTGACATGCAGACAGTGGTTTCACAATTCCTACCACTAGGAAGTGAGCCTGCTGCACTAGGAATTGAATACCAGTGAAGGGAAGCCACTGAAGCTGGCTAGAAATGAGGCAGCCAGGAACATGGCAGGAGCAGCCCGAAGATGTATCCAAGGCTGAGCTGCAAGGACACAACTTTCCTCCCTCACAGGCCTGCTGTCCAACACTACAGTAAGAGTGCAGAGCATCATTCTGAAAGCAAGAAGTGAAAGGCAGGTCCTCCCCACAGGGTTGGAGAGGAAACCAGTCATAGTGGGTGGGGGCCAAGGGCACAGGAACCACGGTCCCACCGCCTGGTACTTCCCATTACCAAGACCAGGCCTGATGGACCTGGAAAACAACCGTCACTCCAGCAGTAGATTCACCTACACTGCTGTCTCCTCCTCCTCCATCCTTCAAAACTGTAAAAGCAGCAATAAAACTCAGGCAACTATCTAGGTTTTAAGAGCAGAAAGCAATGAGGGCAGTCAGCCTTAAGAGCTAAACAGGACAAGTCTGCACTTTGCAGAGTTATTACATCCAAAGATGACTGTACCTTACCCATCGCTAAAAGCATCCTGGAGTTTAATTCTGACAGGTTTTCAGCCTCTGGCTTGACATCTCATATAAAAGAGATGGATTTCATCCTGCTGCAATGGAGCACCCTCAGACCCTGGACAGTGCCTCCATACTGATTCAAAGCAAAAGAAAAACAAAATCCCAGTACTGACTAGATTATAACCATTCCTGTTCTGGAATGTTCCTTAACCACCCCCCAGGCAGCATGCCTCGGTCCCACTGAACTCTCATGGTCTGCTAGGCTGATGACAGGGACGGGTTGTGTGATGCACAAACCAAGAACATCTGCTTCAGTAGCCAGGTTGCACAGCACTGAGGACGGCTGAAGACAATGAGAGAATTTCAATGAAAGAGCTTAAAAAGCAGCCTGCTCCCATGGACAGCTTGGGAGCAGGGAGACCACACTGCTGTAACTCAGCTGCTGACTGTAAGCTGGCACACAGCTCCCTCTCGGCTAACCTCTAACGCCTTTGTTTTGGCCATGGTGGTATTTTCTAATTGTTTCCCCATTAGCCTTTTCTCTTCCTCTTTCTCCCCGTCTCATTTTCTGTTATGCATTTACTGCAACTCGTTTTTGCTATCTGTGCCCTGACAGTGTTTTCAGCAAGTTCCCTTTTCCTCATCTGTTCCAGCCCCAGCTCCCCAGTGTCAATTAAATTTAGCCTAACTACTCTGCAAGATCATAGAAAAAGAAAATAAATTCATTTATTTTTAAAAGCTGAAGCTAAACTTCTGGGTTTGCTATTATTTTTCCTCCTTTTTGTCAGCTGGTAGAAGGCCAAACACAAGGAAGAACGTAAGGGACAGTGGTCTGCAGGCAGGCACAGCCCCCGCCTCTCAGCAGCCTTCTCCACGGTGGAACACCCTGGCTATTTCAGACAAAGCCATCAGTGCCCTCTCCATTCACTGCAATACTGTCTGGTTTTCCATCAGAAGCTTCTTTGGAGCAGAACATTTTGTGATGTGGACAAGTAATCAAAACAGCACAGGAGAACTTGGGCCTATAACTAATTCTCTTACTCTAAACTTACTCTTACATATGTCACTGCCTGAGAGTCATTGTGGTGCCATCACCTGCCACGCTCCCACAGCCATCCTTGGCCAGCTGTAATTCACAGCTCCGTTCCTGATCTGACTGCTACAAAAGCTTTTCCTGTGACTCCTTACTCACTGACCACTCTGGCATTACCCCCTTCCCAAATTCACTGCCTCATCCCCCACCAAAAAAACCCTTAAATCTTCTTTATGCCACTGCTTTGAAAGCCTCTCATTGACCATCTGAACCATCACCAACTACTGCTCCACAAAGCGTTTCCTGAGCTGAAGAACATTTGTTATAAAGCACATGTAGCCTCAGCTGAAACAATGCAAGTGTTGGAGAACCCAACACAGCATAAGGTAAATTGTGTGGACAAGCAATTAAGCACCATAATTACATCTTCTCCTTTATGTCTGGCTTAAAATTTAGCTAGCTCCACCTCCAGCCATTGCATTTTGTTTTGCTCCTGTCATCTGCATTACAGACTTGACTCTCTTCCTTATGCAGATCCTTTCAGAATGCAGCCAGATCATTACTTAAATCAAACCAAAACATTTAAATTAAGTCTCAATTAAGCTCCCTGTAAAGGACAGCTTTCTCTTGATTCTTTCATGCATGTTTACTCTGAACTGTCTTCAATTTTCCAGCTACCTCTTCTGAAATGGTAGCTGACAGTGTAAGGCCATTTTTAAGAATAGTAACTTAAAATAGAAGAGGTAAAATGATTACTAATATCAAAAACAAAAACCTGACTGAAATCAGCTGTGGATGCCTGAGATTCTGTTATCCTTCCTTCCTTGGAAGCATTAGTCATCACCTACTTTTGGAGGCAGAGGATAAGACCAGACTAACCATGATAAATAGCATTAAGAGCAAAGAGTGAAATCACACTGCATAAATAAGGCAAACAGTGTGCTCTGGTTCTATCATTAGGACGATCTTAATGCTGTAAGTTCAGAAAATTCTAACCATGAAAGAATACACCACAGCAGAGGAACTGCAATCCACGAATCCCAAGCTGAGACCGCATTATCTAAAAATGTCAGACCAGGAATATCAATAGCAGATAATACCATGCAGTAATAACAGCCTGACAAAGTTTTTTCATTGCCTTTTTCTTTTTTCAAATGTGTGGGCATAAGAGCTTGTTTTTGCTTTTAATTACAGGATGCCATTCACCTTTGAGAAGCAAAGGTAAAACACTGAGGGTTCCAAGTCAATTTATCTTTACATCTGATAAGCAATGGAAGGGTAGAGTACCAATTTGTCTACTTTTGAAATTGTTAGTACATTCATCTCTGAGACACGCTGGCTTTTCTGTGATTAGACTGTACCCAAATAAATCTTCATTTCATTTTCATATTTGTAACATGGACCAAATACTCCCTGGATGTTGATGGACTTCGCCAAGACAGAAGATTTTGTCCCTAAGTTAATTAAGCTAATGCTTTGTAGTGGGTAGCAACAGTATTTAACAAAAAATGAGCAACAACCGTCTGTGCTTCCAGACTGTCTGCTCTGTCTTCCATCCCACGCCTTCCTAAATTCACTGGCTTCGTGTAGGTCTATGATGTTCTGTCTTAGTATCACCCATGCACAGTGAACCATCACTCCCCTAAGGCCAAGAGATTGACCAGATATGGGGAATTAGGACCTTGTTTGTTGACAGTATGTGACTGAAAGCTGTGTTGGGGCTTTTCTCTGAAACACAATAAAAGCATCACCTTCCCTTGATAACTCAAGTTCGTCTCAAAGTGTAGAAAGGCAGACTGCATCCTCCCCACTCTCCCTTCTCTTCCATCCATGTAAAAGAACTCTAAGAGAAAACTTTTGACTTTACATCACTTCATCACCTTCAAAATGAATTTTAAAATCAGCTGTAGAACTAAACCAAGGGGACATCCTTTGTCCTGCAAAAATCATGCCAGCCATTGTCCCTTTCTGATAGAAGTGTAACCTACATCTCTGGATGTCTCTCCTCTAAGCCGATTTGTCTTCATTTTTCTGCCTGAAATTCCCCAAATTGCAAACCTCAAATGCCCTGCTAAAATACAGTTCTTTGCTTTGTCCTCATCACCTCCAGTCCTCTAATTAGTCAAATGCAGTGACTGAGGCTGACCAGAGAGATTTGCTCTTTACAAACTCCCAAAGCTGCTTGTTTTTCTTGGCACTGTTCCCCTCTGAAGGTTAAATGAATTTATATCTTCATTTATGGCGCATGATCTCTAGCCATGAAGCTCTCCTACTTCTTGTGGCCTTCAAAAGAGGGTATGATGTCAAAATTCGGGTCTCATTAAAGGTCTTTAACCAAACACAGTAAGTGCCATAGGTACTTATAAACTCAGCAGCAGCTCTCCTGGGATGCCCTTCCCATATGGTACTACTTATTCTCATCAATTTTACATCATATGGCAAATTATGTGATTTGGGGAATTGGGAGTCCTTTGGAACTCCCTTAATCATTGCTGATCTGCACAACATCTCTCCGAATTTAACTCCTGCAATATTAGCCAGTCCAATAAAGCTCCTCCCTCAACCCCTCCCCCCCCCCCAGCAGCAAATTGACTCCGGACCTTCATCACGAAGCTTCAGGAACAACTCTGAGCACTGGGAATCCTGTGCATGGTGCTGACGTGGCCTCTACCACCAGTGAGCAGTGAAGCCCTAAGAAGAGTCAACTGAGCCACCAAGAGACACTGAGAAGTGATGAAGAGGAATGGAAAACACTATCCCCCTCCAGTGACTGCCTTCCTGACCCTAAGCAAACTTGATGCACGTGGACTCCGAGTCCTTGCAGCAAACATCTCCGCAGGATCAGGCTTCTTTGCCTGCACCCATTCTACATAGTTTGTGGACACTTCCTAATGCTTTGCTGTAGTCTTTCACAGCAGTTATCAGCTGGAGCAAGTTTAACTCTGCCTCTTCCTCTCAGATTCATAGTTTATTTTGATTGCCTGGATAAGGCAAGGTTTTGTATCTTCATCCCAATTCCCTCAAAGTAAAATAAATAAGTAAATGAAATCAAAGTCACTTCTTCAGTTAAACAGGACTGAGAGCATTCACCTATTTCCTGCTGTGGGACGTCACTAATGTAATCAGAGGAATTAAAGGAGAAAGAAACCTAGTTAGAGCACTGATGAATTATTCCTCGAAGAATATAGTCTGGTAGTATTTCATTCTGGCTTTAACAGCTTCAATCAAACTTCCATGGGATCCTCTAGAAGACCTGACTTAAATTCAAAGTGCACCCTGGTTTGAGTAAGGGGTTGGCCCAGATGACCTCCAGAGATCCCTTGAGGAATCAAAATCAATTATTCTGTGACTCAAAAACCCCAGACTGCCAGCTCTGACTTCATCTGCACTCAGAAGGGTTTCACGGAATCACAAATCTGCTGAGTTGGGAAGCACCTGCAGGGATCACCGAGTCCAGCTCCTGGTGCTGCACAGCACCATCCCCAAGAGCCACACCAAGTGCCTGAGAGCATTGTCTAAACTCTTTTTGAGCTCTGCTAGTCTTGGGGCTGTAACTACTTTCCTGAGGAGCCTGTTCCAGTGCCCAACCACCCTCTGGGGGAAGATCCCTTTCCTAATAACCAATGTAAACCTCCCCTGACACAACTTCAGCCCATTGCCTGGGGTCCTGTCACTGTGGGGTCACCACAGAGAAGGGAGCAGTGCCTGCCCCTTCTCTTCCCCTCATGAGGAAGCTGTAACTGAGGCCTCCCCTCAGTCTTCTCCAGGCTGAACAGACCCTGTGCCCTCAGCTGCTCCTCATTCAGCTTCCCCTCAAGGTCCTTCACCATTCATTGCCCTCCTTTGGGTGCTCTCTAATAGTTTCATGTCTTTCTTACACTGCGGTGCCCAAAACTGTCCACAATATTCAAGGTGAGGCCACCCCAGTGCAGAGCAGAGCAGAGGGGACAATCCTTCCCTTGCCCGGCTGGCGATGCTGTGCCTGAGGCACCCCAGGACATGCTTGGCCCTCCTGGCTGCCAGGGCACTGCTGACTCACATTCAACTTGCCATCAAGCAGGACCCTCAGGTCCCTTTCCACAGCACTGCTCTCCAGCCTCTCATTCCCCAGTCTGTCTGTACATCCAGGATTGCCCCATTCCAGGTGCAGAATCCAGCATTTTTTCTTGTTGAACTTCGTATGGCTGGTGACAGCCCAGTCCTCTAATTTATCAAGGTCTCTGTGCAGGGCCTCCTTGCCTTCGAGGGACTCAACAGCTCCTCCCAGTTTGCAGCAATATATTGTATTCCACTTAAGATATGCCAGCAATATCACCTACTGGCAATGCAGCATTATATTCCTTATTCTCTAGTTGCAATGGTTTGCAAATGAACAGAGCTTGTGCCCATTCTTTTAAGTAAATAACCAATACTTGGAAAATAACTTTTTTTCCTGGCTGCATCCACAGTTCATTTATTTTTCAGAAGATCCATACCAGTTAGGGATGCAACTTTTGTTGTACACATTTAAGTCACTACAAGTTCTACAGTATTACTGAGACACAGAAGGAAGACAGCAAGTCTGTAGCGGAGACTGCAAAGACGTGATGGTAAAGAAAAGTCTCTCTGGTACAAAGATGCCTGACAAAAGTTAATGTCATCATGAAAATAGTTCATCAGATACCAACCCAATGTCACAATCATTCTTACTTCAAAACCCTGCTTCCGGGACAATTTTGATATCAACCAAGAACCCACCCTTAGGTTTCACTCTAAGCTCATTTTTCTTCTATCAGCTTCAGTAGTGAAAAAGGTAGAAGGGCAAACTAAACATAAAACTTCTTTTCTTTCCCAATATAATTGCATTAGGAGTTTTGGGATTAGATGCTGGCTATTTGAATTTGGCTGCTGCTGCAAAACACATGCATAAAAGCTGATGAATGAGATCTCCCTTTTACAGCCATGTCACATCCTGGTGTCAGATGACAAACTAGGCTTTAAAAACCCAATAAATTGAACTTGACTTGTCCATGTGAACTGAAACAAAGAGATGGTACTGGCTCCCTGGAGATAGATAGATCTATCTAATCTAATACAACTCTAATGACTGCACTGCAATTTTACCAGAGAGCAAGCTGATTCTTGGCTTCTGTGGCATGAGACAATCCTCAGCTACTCCAAATATAATCATATTGGATAAAACATCAATCCAAGGCCTCAGCTACTTGTGGCCACAACAAACCCCAAGGCAATTGCAATAGAGGAGGTAGACCTGCAGGCTTACTCAAATATAGTTTATGCCTGAACCTAAGGACCTGAGCCAGGAGGTAGCCCTGAGCCAGCCAAATTTCTTTCAATTGCTATAGCCTCTTTTCCTGATAACTTGACCTAAAAGTTTGTGAGGATGTTGCTGCACCACAAAGGAAAGTTTGAGAGGGATGTTTCAGAAATTTCTATATAAAATAAGAGAGGACACATATTAATACAGACAGCAAAACCAGGAATGATGCAGGAAGGTTATTTCAGGAGTCTCAGATCATGAGCTCCCTTACACAAATACTGTTTTCCTGCACACAATTTATTTTCAAGACCTCTCTGCCAAAAAAAGCTGCCTTTATTCCTTCTGTGCCCATATTCTAGGTCTTGCCTATAGCACAGCTCAGTACTTGGCTTCCTGCTTCAGCAAGGGACTGCCAAGCAACAAAGAGCTTATCCATCAAATAAAATTATTAAGGGACTGGACTTCTCAACTGATGGAGATGTACTGAAATGAGGCATATCAAGAGTCTCACTTAAGCAAAAAGAAAACAGGACAACAAGACATGGCAAGGTTAAGGCTGTTGGAACAAACTCAGGTACTTTGGATGCTGATGCAGGCAGTAAACGAGGAGGAACTGTGCAGAACTAACATTCAGCTCAGCTGTGAGATATCAACAAGACCCCAGTGGGACCAAATGGGACTGTGGCAGCATATTGACACACAGATAATTGTATTAGCTTTGCAGAGCACTGTGTGTGTGGCTCGGCCTGGGGAGAAACAGCAGGGATCTGAGCTCAGTGGGAAGCTGATGGAGTGAACAAGGAAACAGTGCTGAGCTTGAGGTCCTCCCCAGCAAAGCTGGCATGGGTGTAGGTGGGTTTTGTATTTACAGTAGGGTTCCCTGCACTTCACTCCTCTTCTAAAATAGCTGTGGTTGCAGGAGAGTCAGATGCTGCCCTCCCTTGAAGAAAACATATCTGCTACTGGCTATCGAACCCCAAGCCATCAAGAGGATTTCTGTGAATGGAAAAGGAGCTGCAGCCCAGAACACAGGCACAGCACAGGCCCCACTCAGGAAGGAAGCGTGTGGGGGTCTATGACCACCATAACCTTCTTTTGACACCTCATGGAGCTGGCAGTAGAATCCAGACTTTGATCCTGTAGCCCCTAAAAATCAAGCAGTTAAATCAATTAATGGGCAGGAACTGTGTCCAGGACCAAAATCTTTAGTTCCTCATTCTCTTCCTCCCATCTGATCCACTTTTCCTCCCTCAGATCCCAAGCCATTCTGGAAGTCACAGCTTCAAGTACGACAAATCCTTGGATGACTTTTCCTTCCTGAGTACTGCACCAACCTGTGTCTTGGTTTTGGTAGCTCAGCCCAAAGCACTTTGCAAATAATCAGGGGAAATAGCCTTTTTCCTATGGAAAATCCTTTACCTTAAAACCCAGAAGAGTAATTGCTACCAGATGACTGGAAATTGATGCTGCAGAGAGATTGCTAATGGAAGCAAGATATTTGAGTGTATGAAAACTGTAAGAAAGGAAGTACACAAACTCCTTTGAATAAACAGTCAGGAAAAAGAGTACTTTTCTCTGAGTTTCACGACAACAGGTGACTTGATATCATCAACACATGAGCACCCCAATGTCTTCTTGTCTCCCTTTTGCAACACAAAGCAAAAATAACGATTTAAATTGCTTCCTCCTTAAAAAAGCTGAAAACCTGCAGTACTGTCAGGAAAGACAGAGGATCTCTGCAGGCTACCAAGTCCTGATTTTAGCAGGAGACTGAACTACCACCAATGCTAGGTAAGGCTTGCTGTGGCTTTGTCCTGGAAAACCTCCAAAATGAAGAATCCCTTGCTACCTGGTGACTTGTACCAGTCTTACACTACTTTCCCAATGAAAATACTTTTCCAACTCTCCAGCTAAATCTCCCATCCATTATGCATGTTCACAACACTTTGTTTTGCCATCTGGACAGAAGCATTTGGCTCTGACATGTTCAGAAGGCCCCTGGCAGTAGTCACAAGCTGCCACTGGATCACTCCTTTGCCTCCTTTCCATCAGAGACAGAAGCCAAAGCTGTCTCAGCCTCATCTTGTAGGCCATGGGCTCTCAGCCCCTGACTGACCCTCCTCTGGACTCTCTCCACCTTTTCAATGTCCCATTTCAGCTGGTGGACTCAAGACTGGACAACAGCCTCAGCACTAAGGAGGAAAGATGAGCAGTAACTCATCTCAGTCTACAGTCCAGGCATCTCCTGAAGCAGCCCCATATCCAGCTTGCTTTATTGACAATCACAGCACACACTGGACTCATATTTAACTGGGTGTTCAGTGTCTGCTCAATGTCATTTTGTCAAGAAATAAAGAATAATAAAAGGTACATTTTGAGATGGTGACTAAGCTGGAGGAGCTCCACAATGCCTCAGCTACATGGATAGGAGGGGAGGTCACAAGGTGGTGTTAGCTACCCCTATGCTATTTGCAATAAACATGACATACAGCTCATTAAGAAGACACCTGTTCAAAGAGGGGGGGGGAGGTTCCTGGAAGCACAGGAAAACAGATGAAGAAGAATATGAAAAGCAAAGGCAAAGCTGATCATGACCCTCTGGAGTCATGAAGATAAAGCTCTGGTTTAGTATCCATAGGGCATTAGTTCTGCTCTGAATAGAAACTTGTGACAGAAGACAAGTGCTTGAAATTTGATTTTCAATTCTACTTTGAAACTCATAAAAGCACCAAGCACCAGCCCAAGAAACTGCTGCTCTTCCCTTTTAACTCAGTGTCCGTTCATTCAAGAACAGTGATACACAAAGCTCTGGGAGATAATTCCACAGCTGGTGCAAACCACAGTACCAGCAGTGAAGTTAACCCAGCCAGGCACCCACACTGGCCTTGCAAGTTTGCTAAACAAGTTCACCCTATTAAAAAGCTGACTCCAGTTGCTCCACCACTATCACATTGCTGTCTTCTGTTTTTGACCACCCAAATTAATCATTTGTTCCCCTTTCCAGAAACCAGTAGGAAGTTCTGTTGTGACAAAAGTGTTTTCATACTAGACTGGCCACATCAGTTCCCTAGATGCAAAACAGCTCAAATCTGACAGTCTCCAGGAAAACATTCCAATGCTCTTTTACCTTCACTGCACTTTCTCAGAAAAGACTGGCAGGGGGTGATGGAAGAGAAGAAATGAATCATGAGCAGAGGGTACTTTTAGAGGGAAGGAAGAACCAAACTTTTAATATATCCAGAGATATTTATATGCTGCTGCATTTTATCCACTGCTGGCAACCACTTGTTTTTGAGCTGTGCTATGGGCAGGCAGCTGGGTCCTGCAGCTGGTAAGTGCACACACAGCTCCATTTATCAAATGCCCTTCAATAGTTGCTACCACTATCTCACAGGTCTGAGGCAAAGCATGTTCCCACACACAACCAAGCATCTGAAAGGCATTTCAGCATGCCTCTGCTGTGTAATGCACATATTTCAAAGTAACACAGCTGCCAACACCTTAATCATTCCTTGGGGACCTTCAACACATCAGCCCTTAAGTGCTTCATTACCTCCAGCGGCTCCTGCAGAGCTCACATCCCAGGTGAGCTGCACACAGCTCTCTGTCAGCTACAGAGAGCAGGATTTGAGCTGCTGGAGAGCAGGATCTGTGCAAATCAGCTCTAACAGCCTATCTTCCACCACTCTTTGTTTCTGCAAGTTTGGCCTCATTTGCTGCAAAATATCTAGGACAAAAGGCAAGGCAGCATCAAGAAACCACATTTGAGACTAAAATCACTGCATGTTTCTTTTCATGAGATCCTGTGGGAGAGAAGATGCTTGCTCCTCTGCATGGACACTAATGGGCTATGGAGATCAGTCAAATAACCTTCACTGAGGCACCCGAGTTGTGTGTACCTCCCCAAAGCTTTCTTGTTTTTAAGTTAAAAACTGCTGCCTCAAGTCACAAAAAATAGTGTTTTGAAATTATATTGATATGTTCTTGGCACAGAAGAAAAATCAACTGCAAATGCAACCAATACAGAAACTTGAGCTGCCCGTTGTTTCTGCAGGGCTTAAAACACTAAGGGAAAAACCTAAGCAACAAATTTCATTGATCCGTGGAAAGATGCCATCTGTTACGACTGGTACACAGATACCTATTTTGAAATTAGATTGGGCACATGAAAGCATAACCTATGCTCTAAAGCTTCTAGATTGCTCCATCAGTTCCTTGAGATGACACTGCAGGAGATATCATCCCAAGGAATTACTTCCAAGCCAAGTCCCTTTTTAAAACAAGCTACCCCACGGCCATTTTATGTGAAGCACCTCCGCTAGGGAACAGCTTCACCTGCTCTCTTCATGTCAGCCCCACTGTCCCTCTTCTGCAGCTCCCACACCATCCAGAGCCCTTCCAATTGAAGTTACTTTGATCTAATGGCTCAAAATAAAGTAGGAAGGTTAATTGAATACAAACTTACAATGAATGAATACAGACTTACACACATAACTATGCATGGACATGTGCACATCCCTGAATTTTTGATTCCGCATCATTAGCTCAGGAAACTGGTAGAGGGAAAGAATAAGGAGAGAAACCAACAGTTGCTCACATGGATCAACACTTCCAGGCTCTCTCTTTTGCAGCTCATCTCACTCATACTTGTGGTTTCAACATGTGATTCACATTAGGCCCCTCTGCTCGCCATTTGATGGTTCTGCTAAACAGATGTGAATTTATTTAGTCACAGAGCCTGCTCTTTACACTGCCTCTTTGTAGAACAGATGGGTTTTTTTTCCCTGTTCAACAGCGTTCAGATAACGATCATACCCAGTGCACAGGTTTGCTTGGCAATTTCACAGGAAAAGGAACAACACATGAACATTCTCACAGGACATCTTTCCAGCAGCCTGGACACACCACAAGAGGCAATGGCCCTGATGGAAAATGCTGAACTGCAACACCAGGAACGCCCAGACAAGACCAAAATCCTCAGGGATCCCCAAGATCAGCCCCAAAACTTCAGGCAAATGAGTGATGCACACTGCACCTGGCAGGATCCAGGAAACACAACTCTGCCACACACCCACCACAAAGCTCTTCTGTGAAAGCTTGAGTGGAGAGTGAGCTGAACGAAGGGTAAGCTCCTTCAACATTCATGGGGACATGGAAACATGGCATCTCCTGGGACTCTTCAGCATGGTGAAATAGCCTGGAAAAGCTATCCGCTCCCTGTGTGGGCATTCCTCTTTCTGCACTGAGAGTGCCTTTGGCACTGGATGAAGCAGAACTGCACAAAGGCCCTCTCAGAGCAGAATAAGACTGCCCACATGAGAAGTACGCTCAGAACAGCTATTGCACTTTAAATTCACACCCTGGCTTTGTTTTGCAATGGTTTCCCTGTGCAGAAGGGCCCCGGGCTTCAGATTCAGTTTCTCCTCATATCATCAATAGCTGAGCACTGCTCCCATCTGAGGGTAAGATGTGGCCTGTACAAGAGGCCAAAGTACAATCCTGGAGGAGAGGGATGAGCTTCCCTTTTACTTTGCACTATCCTGTATATGGATGCACCTCTATTGCTTCAGGAACTGAACACTGATGACTTCACCCTAGCAAATGGCCCTGCTATGTGGGCAAATCACCTCTGCTCTACCACAGAAACCAAGGATGTGTATACATGGCACACATGAATTCCATGCCCACGCTTATGCAAACATCTAATCCCTTTCCAAAAGCTGCAGTCCTGTCCCTCAGACACAGCTTTTCTCTCCATGCACTGCCCACCTGTTACAAAGATGACCTCAGTTTCTACCAGAATATACTTAGGACTCAGCATTAAAAAAAGATAATTTTTATATATATACATATATATGTATACACACACACGCATTTTAAATGTGTTTATATTAAAATTTGGTTATCTGGAGAATGAAACTCCAAGTTTCAGAAGAAAAGTAAAAGTGGAATTCTCTGCCTGAAAGGCAACCGGGACACAGCCATTAACACCCTCCCTGGGGGCCCTAAAGCTGAACATTTACAAGAGCAGAAAAATGTGTGGCTTTCTTTTGGGGGGGTGTGCATACAATTAAGCAGTATTAAAAAGCTAGTAGGTATTAGGCAGCAAAATATTTTCAATAATAGAAGACTGGGACTGAAAAGGACAGCTGAGTCCTTGCAGGGCAACAAGCACTTCCAGCTACAAAGCACTTTGTGTCTTCTGAGAGTTTTTCCTTTCTTTTTTTCTTGGCAAGCTCTGAGCCACCACGGTGTAATTTTCATTCCTATTAATGACTGTGCCATCCAAACACCCTGTGTATGGACCATACACCAGCACTTCATTCTTTTGTACATCTTAAGGAGAAGCGACAAAGCAAAACACTGTGAAAGAGACTTCCATAAGCATAACGCCAATTTATGTGTCCAATTCCCAGAGGCTGGTTGCTTAACCTTCAGTATGAGCCTTCAATAACTTAGAGCAGTCAAACAAAGTGCTTTCTTTCCTCCATGTGAGAGAAATGAAATTCCCTCCTGCTTTGTCCCACATGCTCTGCAGACCCGGTGGGGCTGGTGCTCCTGCTGGGGCAGCACCAGTAACAAGACAGAATGTGGCATCAGGAACAGGGTTCCCCTAACATCCTTTCAGAAGTGTGGAAAACCTTCCCAGGCATCACTCTCCATCTGCATCCCACCTTCCCTGTCACCTCCACCAAGGCACTGGGAACAACATTTAGCCCCTCCTTTACAACATTTTGAGCTCGAAGACAAGGTGTGCCCTGTAAGGGCTGTCCCACCACAAAGGGCACAGAGCCAAAAGCGTCCAAAATTCTAAGTACAGATATAGCGATCTCAGTGGAGGGTTAAAACTGAGGGGGAGCAGAGCTGGCAAAGGCTCATGATGGATAACAGCGAGCTGTTCAGAAGAAAATTAAGAAAACATTTTGAATCCCCTCCTAAAAGGGAACAAATAGGTCCAACACTCCAACAGAAGGGGATTTTTTGCATCTCTGAACGATAGCGCTTCGCTTTTATGGCCTGCGGCTGCTTGGGAAATTCAAAACTATTTCTCTGAAGAATTCACTTGGACAAGCTTTATGGCTTTGATCAGTTAACTATTTTTTAATGCTAATCCACCCCAGTGATATTTGTCCTCCTTTTCCCCATGTGCACAGAAGCACAGACACAGACAAATACTACACAAAAGCAAACATTAGCCAGATGAACAGTCAGGAACAATGACATCCAGAGCCCATAACCAAACACCAACTCCATTCTGGTTTACTCCTTTCTATTCTAGCAGTTCAAGATCCTTTGGCCCAGTATGACCTGCTAATGGAAATTTAGGAATCAAATTCCAGAGCCCAGCAGGTATAATGCTCACACAGTGATTTGGCCACAACTACTCTCACTCAAAAAATTTAAATAATTTCCCTTAAAAGTTGGAATAAAACACATGGTTGAAAGTCCTTATTAGAAACATAACATGAAACCCAGCAAGTAGCCCAAGTGCTGCCCCATCCTCCAAATTAACAAATAAAGGTGCAGAAGAAGTGATTTGCTCACGTTTATGAAGGAAAGATTAAAATGAGCCAAGAGCAGGACTGCAATTACCAGACACCCATCACCTCATTGGAATTGCTCCAGGCTCCCCCACAATCTCTGGTGTAGAACCCGAGCACCAGGCTAGCAAAACTCCATTTACAACCTCAGCATACAAATTTGTCTTCTTGTTTAGGGCACCAAAGTCTAACTGTGCACCAGAACACGCTGGCTATCTAAGCCAGTATTCAATTATCTGTCATATTAGTTGCACCATTGTGACATCCCATGACATATACAGAAAAAAAATGACACTACACCAAAAAACCCCCTGAGTTAGGGACAGTCCCTGCTCTGCAGCACCTTCGGTATTCAGGCTGCTATCTGAACTTTGTTCGCTGTCTTTGAGTAACAGATTCAGGCAGTATTTCCTGTGGCAGAGGATTACACAGGCTGATTATTCTCTGTGGAAAAGTGAAGAAATCCTGGAAGCAATTATCTGTCTCAATTGTTCCCAGAGCGCAGGAACAATCTCTTAGACCTCTTCCTATTTTGTCCTCAATGCGGTCCAGGCTCAGTGGGCAGAATCCATCACGATGATGCCTCGGGTCTGGGTCCTGCACACACTCACCCAGGTGAAAGGTTACACAGGAGCAGCCCAACAGGCTTCAACCAGCGTCAGCCTTGAACTTGGCCACAAAGGTTTTAGAGGACAAAGAATGAGATAGGTGAGAAATTCAAAGTACCTGGGAAATGTTCAGTCCTAGGTAGGACCAGGCTCATCTCAACAGCGTAACACAAATGAAGTGTTTCTGATGCACACTTTTTAACCTAACTCTTTCAAAATTCACTCTCAGGCACATGATGTGATTCTTGGGGTGTCCTGTGCAGGGCCAGGACTTAGGCCCAATGATCCTGATCCACCCTTCCAACTCAGCATATTCTATGATTCTATGATACTTAAAAAAAATCAAGGAAGATCAGCTGTACTCGAGAATTGCACATCACAGGCAAAGCTCCTAAGAAAAAAAATCATTTTTCTCAAACTAAAAATTTAATTATCACAGGGGGGAAAAAATTAAAAAGGACAGAAATTTATGTGGGGATAAACCCCCACACTTCTACAACAAAAATCTAAGAGCTGATGGCTTTCTACCTGAAACCATTCCCATGCAAAACCACTACAAGACTGACCCACAAAGAGGGGGAAAGAACTGAGTACCACATACCAACCTTCACCCCACTTTGCATATGCTGCAGCAGCAGCAGCAATTCCAAATATGAATTTTTCAACATTTTGGCAACAAGTACTATTCACCCAGGTACATGCCCACACTCAGAATTATTCAATCAGAACCTTATTTTCCACCCAAATTAATTTCAATATAAAATATTCAATTCAGTCTAATTAGTGGGGCTTAAACATCAGTCAAAATATTTTCTTGAATCGACTCCATCAGTGCCAGAGCAGGAGAACAACCTCTTTAAATAATCTGCCTCCAAAGGCAGGTACTGACTTTTCAGTTGTGTTATTTTTTAACAGAAGTAACATTAAAAATATTGTTACTTTTCAGCCAACACTGCTGGGGAAGGATGGAAAGGGAGTGAAGGCCTGCTGCAGAATCACACGGCCAATCTTAGTATCACTTCATTTTCAAATGAGGAATTTGGTAGTAAACAACCTTTTCCTTGTACACAAACATTTTTAATTTCATGCCCTGCTAATCATACATCTGTTAGAGCTCCTTTTCCATCCATTGCACTAACGATAATAAAAGAAAAATCATCGCACTAACAACGTGGTTTGTCTAAAATGAAAATTGAGTAATAATCAATGTTCCTCTGTGGGATGAGGAAACGCAGCAGCACTGGCCCAGTGGAGGTGACAAAGACATGGTTTGAAAAGTGATGCCTTCACACACACCTCACCAGCAGCCCTCGCTGCTGGCAGGCCCTCTGCACCCCAGTGTTTGTGTAAGAGCCCTTTTGGGACCGGTTCACACGACAGCTTCTCTCAGGCTTCCTGGTGGTCCACACCAGGCACCACCACCAGCAAAGTCTCTCCTGCTGTCGTCGCCTCGCTCACCAGCACCTCCTTCCCCTGCTTTTTTTCCCCGTTTTTTCCTCGCCTCCTCTATCAGCAGGATATTAATGTGACAAATGCTAAGCACTGCCCTCATCTTCCCAGATCTCCTTCCAGCAGTGAGACCCAGTGGGCCTCAGAGTGACTTCAGATGTGTGCAGTGCCTTTACCTGGGCCTTCCACACACCAGAGCTGGCTGATGTGCTGCTCAAAAGTGCACTTAAATATGTGACCACACCCCTGAAAAACAAGTTCTTATCATGTCTTCAGTAGCATTAGTGAAAGTGTTGAGGTTGTTATTTAATAGACAAGCCCAGATGAAATTCCAAGTTAATCAGGCCCCCAGAAACACCCACAGTCAAGACCATCTGATTTGGTCTTAGAAATAAATTTTTTATGATAAGACACCAGAATGAGTTGCCCAGAGAAACTGTGGATGCACCATTACTGGGAGTGTTCAAAACCAGGTTGGACTGGGCTTGGAACAACTCAATCTAGTGGAAGGTGTCCCTGCCCATGGCAGGGGAATTCAAACTAAAGGGTCTTCAAAGTTCCCTTCTACCCTAAACCTTTCTAAGACTTTTTGATTCTAAGATTTACCGTCTTGCACTGCCCACACTCCTCTTTTCTAGACTGCTGACACACAGCTTTTGCCTTTTTAGACTCCTCGTATTCCCATAGCTGTGCTGGGCCAACTCCAACTCAGAAATATTGCACTTGTAAGACCTACGCAATGGTAACTGAGAGTTTTAACAAGCAATAAGAATTCATCTGAAGCCTCAGGCAATGTGGCACAAAGACATTCTGGGCAGAGGTATGCGACTCTGCTACACCTGGGACTCCTCTCTGGCCTCCAATCCTCACATTAGCATGCTGAACCCTCTGCTCCTTCCAGAGGCTGTTTTCTAAAGCACAATTATCTACATAAGCTCTCCCTTGTCTTTGCCAGAAGTGCAGTTGTTTGACTAATCGGCTTTAAGGAGACTTGTGAGTTAACTAATATCAATTAATTACTCCCATTTTGCAGATAAGCAAACAAAAGAATAAAAAATCCTAAGTATTTTGGTCTAAATTAATGGAAGGGAAATCAGGGCCCAAACCCACTCCTTGACCTGGGTCCAGAGTATTCAAAGGCTTTCTTTGGGAGAGGACCTTTGCATCCCCAGCCCCCTGCCTCCTCAAGTAGCAACACCAGCCCTGCCCTGCACAACCAGCCCTTCAGCTCATCGAGGATGCACAGGCAGCCTCGAGTTCTTTATTTCACTTGTGCCTTCATGCTAAAGCTACAGGGATTAGAAATGCTACTGCACAAGACAGCTTTTTATTACTCAAGAGACAATTTTAGCCCAGCTGCCCCAAATGCAGTTACCCCAGAGGCATCAGCACTGCTCCACTATGCTCACAAGGGAGACATGATCCAAACCAGGCTGTACCTAAGAGTAGGTGACCATGACCAGCAAGAACACAGGCACTGACACCTCCCTTCTGTCCATAAACAAAAGCATTCAGCTCTGGATTCTTCTGACCTCTAATCAGAGTGCATTTAGTCAAACTACCTTGCCAGAATTAACAGGAAAAAGGGAGGGGAAAAGAATAAAAAAAGACTTAGTTGAGCACAAGTACTCTTAGACACATTTGATGTAATAGTCATATGATTAACAAACTGTCATATCAAAGTTTTCTGCAAAGTAGGAACACTCTGACAGTTCATATTTTAAAAACTGACATTTTGATTCATTACTGTAAATAGCACTCTGTATTAAATATTGTGACAAGGCATACAGTGTATTTTTTGAGCTCTATAACATTTAGGAAGTACTGGATTTTTTTAGCTTTTTTTTTAAGCACATATAGTATCAAAAGCAGTTAAAGCAGAACTCCAAGAAAGCTTCTAGAGGAGAGAATCATGATTTCTGAAATAACCTACTTCTCTGCCGTCATCTCAAGCACTGTTGGGAACTTAGGCCCACAAGGATCTTAATGTACTGTTTGCATAATAAAATAGGGAATTGTCTCTCAGAACAAAAGAGCTATAAGGAAAGTGGCTACTTTGAATAATGCAAAATTACTCACCAGCAAATCATCCTCAAGCTGGAATAAGAGGAAGAGCTCTAAAAGGTGCCGAATTACCACTCAGAATATCTGAGTGCAGGTTCAAAACCAAGATAAACAATGCAACCTCCAAATGACTGTCCAAGTGTGCATCTTGCTTATCCCCTCAGTCTTTAGCCATGTGTTTTCACCCCCTTCTGCAGCCCAGTGTGGCTGTGCCCATCCCAGCCAGAAGCAGCAGTCCCTCGCTACCAGGGTGGGCAGCAAGGGCTGCCCCATCGGAGCTACCAAGGACTTTGTGGACAGGGGTCCACAGCAGGGCAGCTCACACTGTAGGGATGCTGTGAGCCACTAGAACCCACCAGCCAAGACAACTTAATCCCCTTATAGCTCCCTGCCAAGTTCCTCCCTGCTTATGTATCCCTTTCCCTGGATCACCAGTATCAGGGCAAACAGGACTGGGACCAGAAACAATACTGCCAGTGTTCTGCATTTCCTGAAAAGCAAACCACTTGATGGAGAAATTAAAAAATAATAGCCCAATCTAACACAAAGATCTTGCTAGAGCAGCAGAGGAAAACCAGAAGCTGCCTAGCTGTTTACAAGAAGCTCAGGTGTTAGGAGAACTGCAGTCCAGTGCTTTGGAAAGAAAAATGGTTACCATTACCATTGCTTGCACCCAGCTGCAAGTGGAGCTCTGGGCTCAGTCTACTGACAGAATGGATACACTGCCATAAACACGAGCCCGGAGCCTACCCCGGGATATGATGAGGCTGTCACGCACCCCGACGATGGATCACAGCACTGTTTCAACAGAGGCTTGATCTAGCACAGCCTGCCTTTCCCCAGGAGCAGCTACACACCACTCACGTGCTGGAAATCTTGTGGATGTGTCTGCATGCCAGCAAGTGTGGTAGTAGTAGTGGTCTAGCCAGACATCCAAAACATATTGGCACCACTATAATTTGTCCATTCACCAATATGTTTTCCTAAAAACGCCCATATGCTTTTCCTGCAGTTCCCATATGCTTTTGCAAGGAGAAACAAAAACATTTTGTTAGTCGTGAGCGATTGATCGCCACATATTTCACAGAAGTCAAGTAGAAAAACAAAAACAACAACAAGAAAAAGCAGTCAGATGCTTCCCCCTCCTCCTCCTCCTCTCTGTTCATGGAGGGAACTGTGAAGAGCAGGAAAAAATTCAGCCCACAGCAAAATACACACACCGCTCATTTTTTTTTGCACTGCAAGATATTCTAGGAATTACAGGAGGAATCTTCATTAAAAACAAGCTATCAAGGATCTGGCAGCCAGTGGCATTCCAGACAGTAATTCAGCATCGGGTGCTCGGCTCAGTGCTCAGCGCTCACTCGGGTCCTTGCCCCGGGCAGCGCAGCCCACAGGAATCCACGCTCCTGGAGACTCACTTTAAACAAGCCAGGGGGTGGGAGGACAGGGTGGTAAAGAGGTTACAGCCCTTCCAATTCACAGGGGGGGGCTCATTTGAGCTCAAGTCTATCTCTCTGTGCAGGTATAAAGCCCCTCTCACATGCAGGGCTTCCCAGGGAGGTGCTGCCTTGCCAATGAGAAACCCAAAGCAGCGGGTGGGCGAGGGGAGCGGGCAGGCTCAGTTCAACTGGGAGCAGGCACGTGGGTGTACAAGTATGTGTGTGTCAAGGCTGGAGCATGTGGGAACCGTAGCCGTTTAGTTAAAGACTCATTAAGAAGCAGCAGACCCAGGGCCAACGTTCAAAGAGGAGCAATGCAAAACATTTCTCTGGAGAAAGATTAGCGTGTGTTCTTCTTTACACAAATAAAATTAAAGAGAGAATCATAATATAGACAAATCAATTAACTTCTGAAAAGCCAAGGGCACTGCATGCAAGAGCAGATGAGAGGGGAGAAGCTTTGTTACAGGGCCACCAAAGCAGTGCATAGGCTTTGTTCCCTGGAAAAGAAATTCAGCTATTGCTGCATGAAGTTGTGATGTTAGTCCCAGCTGCATCATGCTCCCTGTTACAGGGACACAGCTGCTTCCTTCCCAACATGGCCATACACATACCTATACATATATATATAATGCACCAAAGGCTGGGGATCATCTTTGTGGAAACTATGGAAAATACCCGAGGGCAGAGGTCAAAAGACTACAGGAGTGCTTGACTCAGTTCCAGCCTAAAAGAAAGCATTTGAGGCTGACATTCTATTAGAGGATACTCAGAACAGCATGCACCCTTCTATCACAATAAAACTTTCTGTGACGCAGTCCCATGTTCTACAGTTCTCCCACAAATTTAACCAGGAATGCTCTTTACAAAGTTAGTGTTTTCTTGCAATGATCTAATCTCACACCAAACCTAATGAGAGACCAGATGCAACAGGTCAAGAGCCCAATTTTTCACAGAAATGAAGCTGAAAACTCAGTCAAGAGAAGAGAAATCAATCTCTTGCACAGGACACAGAGTAAAAAACCAATTTGTCAGACACAGTTTGCTTGGCAAGATACATTTTATGATATGTTTCTGTCTTGAGACGAGCTGTAAGCACCTGAAAATCTGACCTCAGCACTCACAAACGCATTGATGTTGTTGCTCAAGCGCTGACTGGAAAGCAAAACTAATTTAGTTAACAAAAGGGCATATTTAGTAAATATAACTATGGGCTTCTTCCTAGATTTCATATTTATAGCAACCCACTGGGATGGTTTATTAAACTTAGCCAGGAAAGATACCACAGAAAGAGTGAGACTAACAGAAGAGCTGCCATTAATCTTCCATAGCCCAGCAACTGGGAAGATCAGGCCTTGAACCAGATTCTACGTTCTTCCTATTAATCTCCTGTCCTCTACTTATTAATCCCTAGTCTGTCTTTGTCTGCCAACATTTATTAATGGCCCCAACTGTTTGCAGTAAATAGGATACTGAAATCTCATCTCCCGCTAGACGTAATTTACACACACAAAAAAAAAAAAAAAAAAACACCACAAAAATTAGACCCAAGAAGAGGGTAAAGGAACAAAGGAGGGATGTACATTGCGTATCAAAAGAGAAGAATGAAAGTGCAATCAAATTCAGTGACACAAGAGAGTGAAGATTCACTGTTCCTGATTTTGCCCTGCCACACAGACATCTCATGGTCCTAAAGTCAGGTATCATCACAGCGAATAAACAATCTCCACTGGTCAAAACCACCAGGGTAGTGGCTCTTTCATTATCCACTCTCCAGCAGGGCTGCACACCATGCTTTCTTCCCCCAGCTGCCACAACTTTGCAGCACCTCCAGCACCCTTCTTTCTCCTGAGGTGGCACAACTGAGAGAGCCTTGAGGACAGACGCACTGCCTTGACACTGGTCCTGTTCTGCAATCTTACCCTACCTGCAATCAAACCATTATATCATGGGATGGGCACAAAGCACAGTTTATGTCCTACACATAATCTGGCAAGGGACTCCTACAATACTTTGGGGTGGTTCATCATGGTGATCCTTAAGTCACAGCTAAATATCTCCAGTGAATTTGACAGAACTGGCAATTCTGAAGAATTAACTAATTTGTTCCTCACATTAATTTCTATTTGTTCAATGAAACACAGATTCACCTAAAAGCACAGCCAGTTCTCCATCACCAGCTGGGAGCATCTACAGCCTGCAGAGAGCCACGTCATGGATGGGGAACGACTTCAGTTCCACAAGCAGGAAAGCTTTGTTCAAAAAAGAGGTCAAAGCAACATGACCCACAGGACCAAGCAATTGTTCCCATGCAACATTCCCATTTGCAGAAGAGCCTGCATGTTTGCTCATTCCAAACTTGGACCCAGGAACAGTAAAACCACCTCAAGTCTCCTGGGCAGGCTGGCCTCCCACCACCCCACGCTTCAGAGAAATGCCCATCAGTTGCTGAATGACTGAACATGGTACCAAGGTCTTCCCACTCTCCCTGAACTCAGCAGTTGGCAAAAGCCCTGGGAGTTGATCCATTCCTCACCTGGAAGCAAGGCAGCCCAGTCAGGCACCTGGTCAGATGTACAGACAGGCTCTTCCAAGGGACTTCTGTGGGTGCAAATGGAAAGGTCAGAATCAACACTTTGCTAATCGTAAAAGCAGAAAGTAAATCAAGCTGGCTGTAACACCTCGCCAAGAAAACAGCCCCAAAAGGGCATGTAAGGCCAGCTACCCTCCTGTACAGAGCAGAACATAGCTTTTTTCCCCTCCCCTCTGACACAACTCATGTGTAGGTCTGTCCCTGTTTTGACCCATATATGGGTTTTTCACACGTTGGCAGCACAGATTACATCTGAGCAAGTGTTGGAGTAGCTGAGGTTTATTTGGAAGAGAAGCTACTTGTTTTAAATCACTTGCAGACCTGGTGAAAGGCACTGACGTAAGGGCTGCAGGTAACAAAGTCTCTTTCAAAGCCTGACCAGACGCCCTTCTGCCCCTCATGCTTAAAGGGCCTCTTCTTCCCAAGCCTCAGCCACTGCTCAGGCCAAGGGTGAGTCACTCCCACAGCATTGTGGCTTTGCCATGTGAGCATCAAGGAGCACCAAAGCAGAGATGGGACACATTTAACACACAGCCATTGTGGAAAAAGAGTCAGGGTGGGACAGTCCAAACCCTACCTCCACCTCCAGCCCTGGTTTCCTTTCTGGGTGCCTCAAAAGACATCCAATCAAAGAGAAAACACAGCTTTTTTAAGTTACCACAAGCTTTTTTCAACCAGCAGTCTTTAATACTTCCAGCTTATTGATATCTGAGCTTACTCTGATGTTTTCTATTTCCTTTAATCTCAGTCCTGGAGAAGAAATGAGCAAATTTAAAAAATGCTAGGGATGATTAGTCAAAGGTCCACCTCAGCCTACCCCAGGTCTCCTACTACCATGCTCCTGGCATCACCAGATGACCCCCAGCTCCTCTTAATTGCATCCTCACCCCTATTTTCCTGAGATCAGCCAAGGATTAAAAGTCATTAAAAAGTAGGAGAAGCACATCTAGCCAGCTGCATATATTACTATTTTTACAAAGCCAGGCTAAAACTCATTAGCCCCACCATCAGTTGTCTTGCTCAGGAGAACCAGGTCTGGCAGGGCAGCAGCTTTGCCCTCCTGGTTTGTGGTGAAGAAAGGGGAGCAGAATTTTAGCAGTTGCTTCAGATCCACAGTGAAGCACAAAAAGCAGAGAAAAATTTGCGGAGAACCTGCCCACACAGACACTGGATATTCTTTTCATATTTGCCATGACAAAAAATTCACTTTAACATTTTTGCAAGCGCTGTAAGCCTGTATCAAGTATCAGCAAAGATGCAGACAGGTGTCCTGACCACAGAGGAGACAGCATATGCAAACAGTTTGGAATTTATTACTATTATTTTTTAAAGGGTGAAACACATCCCAGAGATTTTTCTGTGCATGATACATTTTCTGCTCCCTGTTTGATGTTGCTTTCAGACTTCAGACTTCAAATAGCTAACACTAACCTATGTCTCAAGCCTGCTTTAAACTGATGCCCCTTATGTGACCAGAAATTAATGCATGGTGAATCACTTATGCCACACGCAGTGAGGGTGATGAGCAGTGGTCCATGTCTCCTGACTGCCACATGGACACGGGTAAGTTGGGAGAAAGGAGATCCCAGCTCTCTCTACATCACAGCCAGATAACTCAGCATAGTACCTTTGCATTTTTGGAGTTGAGAGCACAAGCTCCAGGTCAACAGCCCAACCACAAGTCAGAGAGAACAACCTGAGCACTGGCATTTTCTGCAAAGTGTGGAGAGAGAGATGTATAATGCACATAGGCTGCATTTCCACTCTCTCTTAGGAGATGCTTAAGAGAAGCTGCATTTTAGTTAGTAGCCCCAACCAAGGGAATCTGATCTTGACAGTAAGGGAAAGAGAGCAACACAAAGTTACAGACTTCAGGCTATGTGGGTCCCAGCTCTTCGCTTCTCTGCTGATATTACTACTTCCAGAAACTAAATCAAAACCCCACTTAATTTCACAGAGGCTGCAATTTGCATCCAAAGCACTGCCTAAGCCTCAGTTGTAATAAACAAATACAGCTCCACTGAAATCCAAGGAGTTATTCTGAGTTTGTCTGGTTACAGATCTGCAGATGCATAAACATTACAGCTCATCCAACCTCCAGCTAAGTATCTTCTAATAGAAGACCATTATCCTTGTCAGATGGATTGGGATAACTTGTTTAAAGCACTCTTGAATAGTCATTAGGATCATTGGGTTTTGGTGGTTATACTTTAAGAATAAACCCCAGCAGCTATTAAACATTGCAACAAGGCATGTTAACAGTCCACAAACAAAGGTGGAGTGGAAATATAGCTATGGTTTGGGATTTTCATTTGGAAACTGGTAAAATGGAGAGAAGAAAGAAAATACAAAAACTAAACTGAGCTGTGCATACACACTCAGAAATCAACCACGTTATTTGACAGGTAATGAATGAAAAAGAAACATGACGAAGAACGAAGCAAAATCATGCAATTCTCTCCTCCTTCTGAGCCTTATTAATATTTTGGGTGTAGTGCATAGACAAGATGTTGTGCAGCCAAGGAAATACAGATTAATTTTGCTGGCTGTCACTGTACCTAATACCTGACCTCAGGGTGGACTCCTCTCCCTGGAGCCTTCCTCACCTCCTTGTAATAAACCATCCCAGTGGCAAACCTGTGCTGGCCATGCTCCCCAGGAGCAGAGCAGCACTCCTGACCTGTTTTACAGATCTCTGCCCAAGGACGAACACCACTACAGCCATGCCATGGACATACAGCTGTCTTCTTTAAAACATCTCACCAAATGAACTGGTTCCCTCCAGCAAAAGGCCACTCCGTGTGCTGTAACCAATCTCCTGTTCAGGTTGCTGCTTTGCCATAGCTTTGCTGATAAGGAAGAATTCTGTTTTGTTTGGGTTTTTTCACTTCTCCTGACCAAATTATACTGCCAAGAATCAATTACAAGCCAAGCCTAAGATATGGAGAAATGGAAGAGTTACGCTTCGCATTTTGCAGAAAATACGCAAGCATCCCAGGCTCTGCCATGGGATTCAGGCGCTAATTATGAAGGGCCATCAACACCTCACCACAAAAGTCCCTTTTAGCAGCTCCTCAACCTTCAAGCCTTCTGAAGGGACAGCCCTAACCAGGACAGCTCTGGGTCAGGGGGAAACATTTGAGCTATTTTCACATCTGACTTTTATTTCATTCATTTATCACTCAAGCCAGGGAAGTACTCTGATCCACACGTGTTCAGACACAGATCAGAAGCCAGCACATCGGGCAAGGCAGTGGCACTGCTGGGTCCTGTGCTAAGACTGGAACAAGGGCACTGTGGTGCCAGCCCCTATCTCACAGCCTTCGGGCTGTAGGGTGGCAGCAGATGGGGGCCACACATCCCAGCTGCTCTTCTGGGCTGGCACATCGCCACACTTGCAGGTACGGCTGTCACACCCCCACGGGTGCCTGCACTGACCACAGCTCTCTCCTGGCTCAAAAGGGAAAGGACAGAGAGCAACACAGACACTCCACACACACCCACCATCAGTGTGTGCACAGGAGTGCTGGGAGACAGGCATATTTAGACCTCCACAGAGTGCACTCCATCGTAATTCCCTTCTTCTCTTCCAGCCCTGGATGCAGCCTTAAAAATCCATAGCTCCAGACAGCTAGCCCACATGCTGCTATTCCAGCTCAGCGGGGAGAGGATGAGCTCAATTTTGCCACTCATACTGGAAGGAACCAAAAAAGAATTTAGTAGTAGTATTTTGTTAAAATCAAAGAAGCACACCCCCAGCAAATCAAAGACAAAACGGAAGAAATGACATGGAGAAACACTCCCTGCTATTGCTTCTGCTGCCGAGAGTTGCTTCCAGTTACAACCAAAGCTTAGGTAGCTCAGGGGCAACAGGAGAGCCATCACAGTCTGCCAGTGTCATGCTCCATGGCACTGCCCTCCTGTACCAAAGTGCCACTGAATCTTGAGAGCAGCTCATCTAGGAGAGGGTTATTTGGACATGCTGCTGATGGCTCCCCAGCCCCATTTGCTGAGCTGGATCTGCAGGGACAAACATCTGGGACAACAATCCCACACATTCCTCTTGCACTGCAAATCAATAGCCAAACCACAAGTACACAGGAGCACCCAGCTCAGCACATCCAGCACCCAAGTAAAGAGCAGCTGCCAGCCCTTCACCCAAGCCCCTACCACACACAGTGTGCAGGTTTGCTCCCTGCTTGACAAGGATCTTCTTTCCACCAGCCAGTGTAGGAGCTTCCCAGAGAGACCAAAGAGAAAGTCAGGCATAGCTCAAATAAGCACCTGGACCTACAAACAACAGATTAAATTCTCAAGCTACAAAACTATGTTTTAGCAAAAGTGCAATTGAACTCCATGTACTTGTTACATTTCTAAATATACTCTGGTTGTCAAGACAACAAAGAGACTGATGGATCTCTAAAGTGTACTGTATCCATTTAATTGTCAGCATTTCAAACTGACTCAAGGAGGGAAAAAAAATGCTGCGTGATAAGTCTAATTGTCATGGTTACCACTGGCTAACCCCATAATAAAAATATATATATTCTGGCTAAATGTGCCAAGCCATGTGAGGAGCAGATGGGAGACATTCTCATTACTGCAACAGCCTCCACTGGAAAACTAAACTTGAGGAGAGATGCGAGAGACTTTACAGAGATCTCAGACACAACAGACACCGTGGGCTGCATCTTCCCAGTCGTTTGGCAGCAGTTCCTCAGGCTTTTCCGCTGTGCTTATCCGCCCCAAGCATGTTGGGACAACCCATAGGGCTGGGGCTGCCTCACTTGTGAACATTCTGGTTTGGGGATCTCATCCCTTACCGAAGAAAGCCTGAGGTGTGAGTTGTTACTCCTTAAAAGCCTCTGACAACATCTGATGTGCAACCACCTGGGCTTTGCACTCCCACCCTCACCCCCTTGCTCTCCTCTCTCCTGATGGCAATACCCAAGCCCACAGGTGCGGCTGTGCCAGGAGGCTGCTACAGCCTGGACCTTCTGCCCCCACGCTGTTAGCAGCTAAACCAAGGGCTACGTCCAGGCTTGGGGATGAGAAAACAAGTGGAAAGAAACAGGCCACTGCTACAAATACACCAGCCTGAGGCTGAGTTGGCAAGCATCACTAACCCCCAGCCAGCCTCTGCAACCCATCTGATAAGCATGGTTCAGCAGCATGAAGAGCCCCACTATTCCCATGTGGCCCCTCCTGAAAGAGATGCTTTCCAAAAGGAACCCTCAAACATTGGCTTTTTATACTTATCACCTCCAAAACAGTATCTGAGTTATCTACCTGGATATACAACGATTGTGGCTTTCCTTCACTGACCAGAATTCATCCACCTACTCTCAGTTCTCAAATTTCTTTCATTAAACCGAAGTTTAAGTTGCAGGAGAAAAGCCCCAGTGTCATTCAGGTATGAGAACCAATGGAAAACAGATTACATTCACCTGGTGAGCACTGACTTAAGATTTGGACTCAGTGAGCCTTGCGGGTCCCTTCCAAATCAAAATATTCTGTGATTCTGTGATTTCAATGAAAGGGGAGGTTTCCAATTAGTCTGAAGCTTACCCAACATTTTTGACAGAAGCCATCTCAAAGTTGAATCATCCTTAAAAGTCTCCCCCAAACTGTTGCACTCCTTCACACAGATAAAAGCTCTGCATCTCTGCTGTCAGACACTTTCAGGGAAACCATAAGGTGTTGCCTAAAACCATCTCCAAGAGAGCCACAAAGTAAAATCTGGTTGGAAAACACTGCTTAAGAGAAACACCACTTTCCAGGCGCCTCAAGCAACACATCTGAGTTCATGATATTTTCCCTGGAGCTTGCCCCTGCTCATTACCAACATGAACAATTTCTGAATTCCATATATGAGATTCTCAGTGATGTAAAGTGAACTTTCATGCCTACCAATACAGTCATTGTGTGGTTCATCTCCTGTGCTGCTTCACAGAGTGGTCTGTGCATGGAGAAGGGCAGTGAACGTCAAAACAGAAGTAGCACAGAAGGGTCATTTCTGGGGCTTCTGTGAGAATTATTTCAAATACTACTTAAATTAGGAGATGAAAAGGAGTCTTGGGCACAAAGAAGCCTATGGTCTAATGAAAGTGAAAGGGACCTAGAGGCAACTGGTTTTTTACAAGTATTTGGGTACATCCAAGCCAATGCAGCATCAGCATTTTGTCCCTACATAATTTCAAAGCTAAGCATTACCCATAAGGAACTTCAGAGAGATTACAGTCCTTCTGAAAGCTGCATCCAGATCTTAACTGAGCTGAAATCCCAAACAACCAAAAGCTTAAAATCATGCTTCTATTTCAACACCATGCAGGTGCAAGAACCTAAGTTTGGTTTCCCTGTTACTGCAAGTGCTCGCCTAAGGCACCACGCTTTTACAGTTATGGCTTTGGGACAACTGTTACATTCTGTACCAATAAAGTATGTGCTCTCTGGAGCAAACTCCCCAGGATGACTCCTTTGCTTTGGCACAAATGGACTCATTTGGTTTAGATAAAAGGATGTTCCCTTGCAGCATTTTCATTTGATTTTTTTTTTGTAAGATAGAGAAACAGTTAATTTTGCTAAATGAGTTCTCTGTTGCCATGACTTCACTGCAGACAAACACAAAGCCATCAAGCTTCTTTTCCTTGGGCGCTGATTTTTTTAAACAGGTATTTGATCATCTTGATTCTCTTCCCTCTTTTCTCAACATCTGGATTCCCAGAAATATCCTGCAGTCAGACAGATACATAATGGCTACAGCTACTCAGTAAACTACAGAGATATTCCTACACATACACATCCCCTCACAATCCACCTCTGCCAGCTGTGCCTCTGTGACTCCGCAAGCAGGGCAGCACTGCCTGCAACATCAGGCAGCAAATCTCTCCAAATGAAACCCTAAATTTATGGGATTAGACCTTGAAAGTCATAATTCCCACACTCCCACAAAGGACCAGCCAGCAGGTGCCTACTCACCATCAAGCCAGGCTGTTGCCCAGGTTTTTGCCCCAGTCCAAAACCAGAAGCCAAAAGTCCTTCCACTGCCTCAGTTTCTCCAGTGGATGAAAAAGGCTGCACATGCATCATCTGCCTCCATGGGGTGTTATGACACTGGCTAAATTAATATTCATGGAGTACACTGGGGATTAAGACTATTACAGACTTTACTGAGGGAGAGAGCTTTTTCTTTTTTAATGTTTGCATTGAATAGACAGACTAAGTAGAAACAGCATTTGTAGCCTACAGCCATTATCCTAGTAAATGGCTTATTACAGCATGCAGCCTACCAGCTCACCTCCAACCAGTCTCGCTTAAACGCATGTAGGTGGAAGTGCTGCTCATTCCAAAGAACTTTCTTTTTCACTGTGTCTGTCTGATGGAGACTCTGGATAGCTGGGCTCACAAGACAGGGCTTAGGATATAAATACTTCAGTACGAGCTTGTTGTTCAGTACCTATTTACGGCAATCACAGAACAATTAATTACCTCCCATCTAAGACTAATTCCCATCTCTTCCAAAAAGACTGAAGGGGGGTGAGTTTTGTCTCAAGACTTTCAATTTCCTGATGAGTCACAGCAGACACACTACAATAAGCTCAATACTTCAATCAGACTGTTTCTTATCCAGATATATTCAATACATTACTAAGATGTGGAGTGTGCTATTTTAAGGGCTGATTTCAGGCATTGTATGCATAATGCTCTCTCATCTGAACACGCGCTTCCTCCTGGATGAGACAGATGTACGTCCTACACCGCCATCCCTTCTGCCCCCCTTCCCCCCCAAAAAAATCCTTTAGGTAAATAAACACTGCAAAAGCAGAAAGTAAAACATTGCACATTTGGTGCACCGATTTCTACAACATGCAGCCCTCTCTCCCACTTCACTAGTTCATTCCCTGCCCTTTGGCAATAAAATAACTTATGTGACAGCAGCATCTGACAAAAAGAAAACATTCGCAGACTGCACGGGTTGCAACAAGTCCACAGCATCTTGCTTTCTTCGTTCTAGGGCCAAGAATCATACATTTCTTGTTCTGCCCCAAGGAGCAACTCTGCATCCCTGTACCAATCCTCAGCTGTCCCCAGTTCCCACGCCACCCACTCACAAGCTCCCAGGCTCCATGGGGCAGGCAGGAGACACTCTGCCCAACCTCCAGCAACACAGGTTATGGGGATCAGCAGCTGCCCTGTGGTCCTCATTATTTACTTAATTTAACAGGCTTAGATATAATTTATTGTGTCAACTGGGCAATTGTTCCCAGCTGGGTCATTTGAGCCTATAACAGGTTGCGCTCAGCCTCACACTGACCACAGCCAGCTGAGAAAACTGCCTCATCCAAGCAGACTGTGAAGAGCAGAGCCATGGTCACATCTCCCTGGACCATGTGCATGCCTAGGTTCTCACAAGCAATGCAGTTAAAGCTCCCAGTCACCAAGAGCTGCCTAAAAACTGTGTGGCTATGATGACAAATAGGTTTGGGTGACAGACTGGGTACAGGTGACAGACAGCTGTGCTGTTGGTTGTAGAGTTGCTGCTGTGCCATCAAGGACATCAGCTGCTCCAAGAGCAGCCACTGCACAGACACCACCTCAAGACTACCCCTGTGCTAATTGCTAACAGCAGTTTTCCCCCAGCACAACTGGACTGTGCAAGCAGTTTCTGCACAAACAGCAGCAGTGCCAGTTTCTGCCAAGCCCATGCTAACTGCAAGTGATTCCAGCTCAAATGCTCTGAAGTCAGAAAGTATTTAGGTGACGTGTAACCAAGGTGTCACATTTGTCTCACCAGCTCTCCTGTGGTGAATGAACCTACCATCAGCTATGAAGATCTGTCACAGTCTCTCCTCTTTCTTCCTCCTTGGAAAAACTTTCACGTAAATTCTTATGTTATGCCAACAGAAATGCAGAACATTTTCCATCCTTGCAATGCCCTCAGCCTGTTGGTGTAATTGAACTCTCACAGCAGCACAGAGGACATGGTCACCAATATCCCATCCAAGGCAGCAGATCCTTCAAGGCTCAGCAGCTCCTCAGGTGCTACTTTAAAAGTGTCAATGTCTCCTCATTTATGTCAAAACTGGAGGGTACCTTAGGAACATTCAGATAGTTTCACACCCTGTGAAAATGAAAAGGGTGAGTGGGGAAGGATCATTTCATCTGTGCTAGCCCAGCTTGGAAGGGCCAAGAAAAGAAATAGACTGAGCTGTGGTTTAAGTTTAAAACATGGTAAATATCCTCTTCAGTAGGCTCAGGTCACTTTAAGTAAGGTGAGAATATTCACCTATATTTTATTGATTTCCATTAAATGCACTATTGTCTCAGTCTGAGTGCTTATGGGACAGGCAGCAGGCTCCACAAGATCTACAGTGACATTCACTTTGAGTTGCAGGTGACAGAGCAACACAACTCTGAACACGATACCCCAGATGGAATCTCAGCATCTCTTCTCTCCATTTTTGAGTACCTGGGCTATCCATTCCTAACCAAAACAGAAATATCTGCTACACTGTGCAGTTTCCCTCTCCCGTGGATGGCAA
This sequence comes from Coloeus monedula, assembly GCF_965178545.1. NCBI lineage: Eukaryota > Metazoa > Chordata > Aves > Passeriformes > Corvidae > Coloeus > Coloeus monedula. Next base: position 16,230,251 of record NC_138790.1, read on the forward strand.
CAAGCTCCCTTGGACAAAGCATCAGAGTCCACGAGCTGATGGCTTTGGCCATGCTGCAGAAGGTGCCTGTGGAGTCAGTGGCCCAAAACTAGTGCAAGTAACTTTCTTAAAACTAGTGTTATGAATAAAGAGAAAATATAGGAGCACAAAAATAATCCTCAACTTAAAAGGGATAATAAATTATCTTACTGGTTTTTTGGAGAACAATGCCGGTAGCATATGGATCTGCAGCCTAAACAGACAACTGATGAGAGTCAAGCTCATCTCATATTCTTAAAACATACAAGACCAGGATTCTTCCATGCCAGGCAGTTAAGCCCACATGCCTTCCTGTAAACAATTTGGAAAGTTTCTAAATGCAGTAGAGAAAAATAATCCTGCTTGGTCCATGCCTGTTTCTCCCTCTCCTCCCATTAGCACATGGGGAGAAGGTTGGCTTAGAGCAATACAACATTTCAATTTGAATATGAATCACTCCTCTGGTGAGAAAACAAAATAGAAGCCCATTTCATATGAGCTTTATCTGAAGATGTAATGAAAACCAACACATATAACAGGAGCAATTGAAATAAAACATGGTGAAAATACTGCCTCAGACAAACAAACAACAACACTTTCCATTCTAGAAGATCCCAAAGTGTTTTACAAACTCATAGAGCCAGGAGCAATTTCATCTGCCACTGAAACATGGTTATCTCTAGATGGGTACCTAGTACCACGTTTTAGTTCATGATGGAGGTAAGAACATCATCAAGCAGAAACTGAGAGAGTTCAGGACAGCATGATCCTTCAGTGGGAACTGCACCATTCTTCTGGAAAGTGGAAGTTGGGTTTAACTTTGATTCTTACAATTCAAGGTGCCACTATGTGGGCCAAGCACCTGAACATGCACAAGATGTTGTACTTAAATTTTAAGTGACTAGATGTAAAAAGATGGAAATCCAACTCATTTATGCTGGTATTCTCCAGCTTCTCACTCAAAAACAAGAAAACAGCAGCTAGGTAGAGGATTAAAATTTCTGAACCTGCCTGGGGATTACAAATTAGTTTCTTATCATTCCACAGGGCTGAAGGATCAGAATTTCCTTCCCCTGGTTCAGCTGCTCTCTCCAGATGGAGTTTAGGGTAAAATGCTTCTCCTCTCCCCAGCTCCCCTCTAGCAGGCACAGAAATATTCAACCACTCTTAGGGACAGGCTGGAAGCAAGCACAGCGCTACCATCCACCATTGCTAATGAACATCAGGCTTGCACTTCAGCTTTACTGAAACATTGACAGAAACACCATTTTTACCCTCTCTCCTTTGCCCCTTGGCTCTTCCCATCCACCTGCTGTGACTGTGGTTCACCTCACTGGAGACAGTCATGGCCTGCTGTCACAGAGTTGGCCAACAGAGAACTGCTCCAAACTGAGGCCTTTCTCATGCTACTGAAACATCAACAAACAAGAAGAGAAGTCCTTCAAGGGCAAGGGACCTGTGCAAGTGATGTGCACATTTCCAGAGCTAAATGTTTACCTCTCCTCCTGGCAGCATCTGGAAGCTTGCAGACTATTTATCTGCATCTTAGAAACAACCATTTAGTCCAGCAAACGCATCAACAATTCACCTTGACTCAAAAGAGTGGTTTGCTGAGCTCTGAGGAAACAATGAAAAAAATCATCTTTTTCTTACTTTTTTGCCAAATGTCTGTTAAAGCTTTTCTGAAAGGAGTTTACTTAATCTTTTCCCGCATTACATTATATAGATAGCTGCTATTCCAGAAACAAAACAAAACAAAACTTGGTGCACAAATGCAAACAAATCTGGTTTTGGCCTGATCTGCCTAAACCAAAAGCCAGCTTCCTCTTCTACTGGCTCAGGAGCAAAGACCCAAAGCCAGATAGTTCCTAAGATTTCTGAGAGGCTGACTTTTGGATAGGCTTGTTTGAGTTTGTCTTCAGTACCTTGGGACTGTGTGATAACTCAAGGGAAAATGCCCTTAAAATGAATATGGATTTGAACACCAATTTGGAAAGCTACTACCAAGCTATTTTTCTCTGTAGCAGTGACATCTCTCCAACCATGCAATCATATTCTTGCCAGCTGGAGACTTGTCCTCATCTTGATGTAGGCAGACCTAATTAATTTCGGTTTTGTTTGTTTGTTGGGTTGTTTTTTGTTTTTTTTTTTTTTTTTTTTGGGGGGGGGGGGGGTGGTCAACAAATCAATAAGCAAGAAAGAAAATTACAATGAGCTTAACATGCCATACAGGTAAAGGGAATTGCCAGGAGATTCAGGTAAAAAGAATTCATCACTGATTCATCAAACAGGTCATTGAGATGTCTTAAGAACAAGCTATTAAGAGAAATCATTCTTCCTCTCCACCTTTTATTATAAGCTACTGCTGGAAGTGATCTTTTCTGCAAATCTCAAGACCATTTTGAAATGCTGGAGATTTTAGGAAGTGAAAAGTAGTTCTCAAAATGAACTTAAACTGCTTCCAAAATCTTCTATTAAAGGTTGCATTGTGCTTCTTTCTCACCACTGGGTATTTTGGATTAACTACCCACTACAAAAAAAAGCCACTGTGCAGTTCTAGTTCACGGTCCAGGCTGGATGGGACTTTGAACAATCTGGTCTAGTGGAAAGTGTCCCTGGAAGATGATCTTTAATGTTCCTTCGAACCTAAACCATTCTATGAGAGTCCCAAATTTGGTGATACAAGTGCTTTTAAGTTGTAGAAACCAAGCAAGAGAAAAGTTGCTGAAACAAGGGAAAGAAAAGGCGTCCAGTGCCACTGGAGCCAGCCACTATTGAAACCCAAGGAGAACCAAGGATCTCCTTGTCTCAGCTCTGCCACAGCCCTGAGAAGGGCTCTGTCAGGGAGCTGGCACTGCCTGCAGCCAGCAGACTCCAGAATCTGCTCAGCCTGGCAGAAGAGTAGGAGGTGAGACTGCTGGCAGGAGCAGGCGGAGCAGCAGAGCTGGTGGAGATCATAAATGGAGGAGTGTTGTAAAACACGGAGGTGAGCACAGACTGACGCTCACCTTCACAGCTCCCCCCCAGAAAAGCACGGCTCGTCAGACTCTCACAGCTTTGAAACATGTCCAGAAACACTTCCCTGGATCAATCCAGGAACCTCATTCCTATGCATGTTTGCTCTCACACGCAAACACGGCAAGGTTTTTAACCACACACATTTTGCACAAGTCCCGCAGGCTCAAACTTTCAGGTTACTCAGGAAACTTGGTCTTAAATGGGATCATAAATGAAAAGAAAGAGATTACAGATAAAGGCAACAACCACAAAGGACTGCAGAGCAATTTGGGTTAGAAGGGAGCTTTAAAGCACTCCAACACTGAGGTACTCCAAAAAGAGGACCTTTTCTTAAAACAGGACTTACTTACAAGGATTGCACCAACTGATCTTCCAAAACTGATTAAATCATGTGAAAATATGGGCTGGGCTCTCTCCATTTAATATCACTCCCGAGTGGAAAGTTCTCATCAAAGCTCTAATATATTCAGTTCCAGTAGAACAATTAAGTGACATTAGGTAGGCAGTAGCAACTCTCAGAAATAAATGACCTCGCTATTTACCAGTATGTGCTGTGCCTTTAAAAGTTTCCAAAAGTAATGGTCTGTTTCTGCACGCACTGGAATATCCAAGAGCATTTCATATCATTTCTCATATCAAGAAAAGAGCAATTAGATCAATAATGAAACAGGAGAGCTCCCTTTTACTTTCTGTGGTTTGCAAAGAGGTTCATGTTTCTGTGTGAGCACAGCTCTTGTTTTAGTGATGTGAAAGTGTGTGGTTTGTGCGATACCCAGTTTCTTCTAATATTCAAGTTTCTGTTGTTACCTACCTACAGTTTACAGTAAAGCGTCTTTTATTCTCACACCTCTCAATCTCAAAATTAGATCAATTTTCCCAACAAGATTTTATTACCCGTGCAAACCTTTAACAAATACAGGAAAGCTTGCTGACAACACACTCCTTGTTAATACAGCACAAAACCACCCAAGACATCACTGTTGCTACCAGGTCTACCTATGCATGTGTCTGTCTATACAGACACATGGGGCAGCAAACACAAACTTTAGTTTGGGGAAAAGGACTATCTTTATGTTTGAGAAGACAACTAGAATTCCATTGAAATTCATGCTGACAGGCCCAAGGCACCACATGCAGTGGGTAAAGATTATTAAGCAATACTCAAACCACTGTGTATACATCACTATTTTGCTATTTGTTGCGATTAGATTGCTACTATTTTTAGAAGATTTCAAAATATTTAGAACTTCCCCCCACCTCTGGAAAGCATGAATCTAATTCTAGCAGAAATTTCTGAAGAATCCTCCAAATAGGAAGGACACTGCAATTACTGGGGATGGGTAACCTACTGGCTCTAGCATCAAACCAAACTAAGCCATTTATAGCGTTTTGGCACTCTCCACAATAGACAAGAGCACTGATATTTTAGCCAGAAATGTTAATTTCCAGACAGTTGTTTCTGGCCATGTGCTCTACTCCACAATCCTTGACTCTGCTTGTCCCTGTGGCTCTCAGAAAAATGCATCTTTGTCAAATACACTGAAGGTCCCAAAGAGAAAATTCTCCTGCAGCTCACATCAACTCAACAACAAAAATCTGGAACCAACTAGAATACTAAATAGTTCTGAAGAAACAAAGTAAATCAGCAACAGCAAGGTTTTCAACCCTGTGATAAGTCATCTGGTCAGCTCTGTAGTCTGAACCTAAGTGCACACACTAACGAGTCTCTACTTCTCAGTGATGCCCTATTCTGCATCTCTCTGGGCCAGCCTCGTAGTTTGCATACAAATATTAATGGTCATAAAATCATCATGCCCTATCTGGCATTAATTTAATGATGGTGGCATAACACTGCGCTACCCAGTCACCCAACTGCCTCGACTTATATGAATTCAGGCAAGACAGGACACAAACGTTCAAACTCCTTGATGCATCTTGCACCCACCCAGGGAGGACTTGGCTTTCATCCAGTCTGCATAAAACCCAGTGGGATTAGTCAACGTTCAAGAGGCTCCTTTATAGGATAAGTAAGGAGGTCAAGTGCTGGGATCTAAAAAAAGGACATGACTGGTGTATATAATTCCCCACGAGACAGACCCCTCCAACCCTTTACAGCCAGCAACAGGGATGACTAAAGGCACACAGCAAAAACCAATATAACCAAAGCCATGGATATGAAACTGGCAAAGGTACCATTTATTGTGTCATCTCAACATGAAATGAATAGATCTGATCTGATCACCAAACATGCCAAAAAGGACATGTCTGGAAGAGATGTACAGAGAGGACCATGAGACTACTGCTTACCTGGCTCTAGCTAAAGCAGAACTGCTGAAACCTTTTAGTTTCCCTGCAGACAGCCCTGATGCTCTTGGGAAATACCAGCAGCTACATCTGGACTAACACAAGACTCTTTAAGACACCCTTCTCAACTATTTGGGCAATACTCAATAAAGCTAAGGTACACCACACTCTGCTGTAAAAGTGCCCCAGTTAGGTGTTGCCACCGTGGGCAGCTGCAGGTCAGAAAGTGCTGTTCGACCGAAATGTTTAAAGTAAGGGTGGGTGCTAAGCCAAAAATATTCTTCTAAATCAATGTCACAATTAATCATGGTGACCATGGAGCTCAAGCATGCCAAGTTTCAAAGGCACTTGGTTTTCCCACTGCTGTCTTCATGCAGGAGACCTGACTGCATCCTGCATCCCCCCCATCCTCAGGTATTTCTCAAATTTGGATGATATTGTGGGATCTGTCTTTGAAAGACCGATAAACCTGAACCTGACACAGCAAACAGACCATGGGAACAGCTTTGTTTATTTTAACGTGAACTCCTGACACACCTCAGGAGAGCCACCAGCTGCCCTACTCTTCACCAAAACACCAGAAAGGAGCTCAAGCTGCTGCTGCAGCTAAACCCAATGCTGGGAATGGCTCCAAACATCTCTCTGGAAACTAGCGTGATAATAAAACTTCTGCTGAAGTCACACAGCTCTCAGGCAGCTCAAGATGGGCTATCAGGAAGTGGGACCCATCTCAAACCAACCACAAGCTTCTCGCCAACAGATTCCCATCAGCAGCACAGCACCAGTCACTGCCCTCATCTGGGCACTTGGCCATGAGAAAATGTTGGAAAAGCCTCTTCCGTCTTTATCGTCCCTTGGACAAGTTCAGTAATCACCACCACTGGACATTAACTGTCTTCCCTCATCGATAACCTGAGTAGGATTTGGACCACTGACAAATTTCGTCCTCATCCTCCAGACCAGCTTGTGCAGCCTCTCCCCCATCCCAAAGCTAACAGAGTTTGTCACTGGCTCTGAGCGACCTTGGCACAAACAGTAATTCTTGTCTCTCTAAACAAGAATTTGGGAAATTGAACAGGTATGTCTGGCTGAGATTTGTGATCAGATGCAATGCATGGTACAGTGTGTGACCTGGAGAAATATTACCATCAGCTAACAGCAGCGCAGATTTCTTTCTTCTCTGTCCCTCATTAGCCTCAGAAGCTGGCCTTGCCAGCAGCAGTAATGCAAGCTGAGACAACAAAGCACATTAATGATGGGCCCCATCATGTTCCATATTAATTACTGTAGCTAGTAGTAAACTGTTGGTTATAAATCATATTTTGATAACCTGCCCTTTCTTTGACAAGCGAGCTCCAATGTTTAATGTTGCACTTAATCCTCAGATAATACCTCAGGAGTCCTCACTGTGCCCAGCAACAAATCAAAGCAACCTTCAAAAGGCTGGCACGGGTCCCCTTTTCCTACACACCCCCACCTGAAACTATCCCGTAGCATCAGCTTTGTTATAGGTCAGCTCTAAAGGCTGAGCTGCCAAAACCAGCAGCATGCTCAGTTCTCGAGTGTCCACGGGGCTGCCCCAGCTCTCCTCTGGGCTGGCAAAAGCCATGTACGTGTTATACATGTATCCCAGCCTTCCAGAAGTGCTGCACTTTCACAGTCCTCTGCAGGGTAAAATAGCAGGGTAGTAATCCCCAAAATACCTCCACATTCAGAAGAGAGCAGGATTACTTCTACCTAGGACCGAAATAGTCAACTAGAATCTATCCAAAGCCATCATATTCCTAATTTTGTTTCTTTTTAATTCAGTGACATTTAGTTAGCAGAACAGCTGTTAGCAAAGGTCTAGGAGAGGTGGAATCCCATTTTCTATATAAAGAAATATGTTTTGGAGGAAACTGCAATTTGACAAAAATACCTATTTAGCAAAGTACATCTTAAAAAGTGGAAAAATATGCTCTGATTTTTCTAAGGTAGCAAAAGATCCACCACAGCTCATGCAAATGAGCCCAACTCTTATGAACAAAGATATAAAATTCTTTAGTAATGTACATCCAAGAATATAAGAAGGAGGGATGTGGCCTCTAAGAAGCAGCACGGGGAGAGACCCTTCTTCATGTCAGCCAGATGTGCCCATCATCTCCCACCCACCATCAAAACACATGAAAAAACTTGTCTTTGGTCTTCCCACAGAGCTGCTCCAGCTTTTATTGGTAACAACTGGCTGGCTTCAGACAGAGATGGGTCAAGCCTGGCATAGTCAACACCTTCCTTTATTTTACTCTGACAGCACAACTCACCACACCAAGCCAGAACAAGATGTTGCACCTGCAATTTTTCAGTGCTAAAATCCCAACAGCTCAGGAAGAGAATCAGCAGTGGAAACCAAGAATCCCATCCTCTCCTCCACAGAAGGATGTGAAGCCCTGCGACCTCACTACAAGCTGCAAATTAAAAGTGCTTACAGCAGTCAATGGTTCAGTCTCGTTCTTCTACCACTGGTGGCAGATGGTATGTGCTATTATTAAATCTTGATTTCCAGCTTATAATAGTAGTCGTATGAAACCTTCTGCACTAAGACAAAAATTCACTATTTTTATCTTGGGGAAAAAAGCAGAAGTCTTACAGTTAAGTAACTTTTCTCTTTTAACGATTTCTTTTAAAATTTTGTAGCATACTTCTCCTAATTGGAAACACACAAAAAATAGGATATGGCCTGTTAGTTAAAGGTCAATGCACATTTAGCCACCTCTTTTGAAACTGACAGTATTGTCATGACAGCCATAAAAGCTGCTTTGAATTTTAGTTCCCTAGAAAGTAAATATAAGGAATCCCAAGGCTGTAACCACAAGTGCCACAGCTCTTAACACTGATGTCATATTCAGCTGAATGTGTGCTGCAAAAGTCAGGATGGTAAAAGCTTCAAACTCAGCTCATCTACAGGAAGGACACAGTAATCATCCCCCAGCCCATCGCCCCAGGCATGTTCCACAATGCCTTCATTTGGTGCAGCATTAACAGCAGAAGTATTTTATCCCCAAGCATTTAGCGTGGGGCACTGTAGGGCTGGTGGGTCCATTCAGGGGGGCTGCTGCAACCAAGCATCTCACACTGCTGTACCTTGTACTTCAGTTTGCAACTGCTCCTTCCAATTCCAAATATCAAACAAACGTCCTCTTTTTTTTTTTTTTTTTACAAACTAGTTCAATTCATTTGTGTCAATTTGTTTCTGTATCAATTATAGCCAGAGCATAGGGGGCTGACTTTCAGACCCTCTTCTACTGCATTAGATGTAAGGGGACAGTATAATTAATAGATGTCAGGCACAGTCCCCCTTGATGCATTGATTTCCTTCTACTTAGGAAACACTCAAGGAGAACACAATCACCCCTGGCTGTCAGGGGTCTTCATAAAATCCATAGGCTTGAATTCACAGGAACTGCTAATCATTTTGGATGCTGAGAAGGGGGAAGGCAGAGTCTGATCTTTGTAAAGCAGGGGAAATTTCTTACTAACTGCAACACCTGAGTGTACCTCAAAGGGAGCTTACAAGAACAGAAAAGCTTCCAGAGCAAGAGGCAACTCAGAAAAACCCTTTTGGTCCCAAGCTGCATCAAGGGAGACGGGAACACTCCCCCTGAGTTCAGAGCATCTGCATCTCTGAGGCACCCAAACCAGGGATTGCTGCAGCCACCCCAGTTTACTCCCTCACTGTCACACCACATCACATGTCATCACCTTTCCCTCACAGACAACATGGGTTTCATCAAGGTGTCTATATATAAAGTTGAACTTAAAGAAAAAAACATTTTATGACTATACACCTAGGTTATTTCCTTTTTAGGTTTAATTTTTCTCTCTCTTACATAAAGTCCACAAAAAAAAAAAGCTCAAGGTATTTGATTATTTCCACTACTCCGCAATTCTGCCCAGGAATGCACAGCTAACAAACCATGCAGGACCAGTATTTGTGCAAAGCTGGTTAAAATATCCTCATTTTGCAAATGCTATACATACCACACAAATAAAAAGCACAGAAAGAAGACAATCCACAAGTATATCAGGCAATCTTGCTGGATATTATGCTTACCTTTGCACAAGCAATAAAGCATTTTTCACTGTACACAGAGACTCAAGCCCAAAAATGCCTACCCAGAACTGTTCACTCTTACCTACCTCACAAGGCACAGGAGACCAATTCTACTTTAAAATAAAAAAATACCCTTTCTTCTATTTGCTGAGTCTCTCTGGAGACATCATGGCACTTTGGCAGGGCAGCATGTTTAATAAGAGAATATGGGGAAAGAAAGGTTCTCCAAGTAAGGAGATGTCAGTGCCATGCAGCCAGCACACTGCAAACATCGTATTTCAAACCAATATAAATTACAAATTATTACATCTCTCCCTTTAGAAGTCAGAAAACACCCCTTCTACAGTATTTTCCTTAAAATACTGCCCTGTGTAGGCATCTAGACAATCCAGTGACCCAGTCTATGACACAGAGAGAGATGTGCAGGGGAGAACAGACAGAAGTAAAAGCTGGTCTGAAGCAATGCCACATGCATGTGGTCCTGCACCAGCACCCATCAGAGCACACATCTGCTGGTAGTTCCACTCTGCAGCCTGCCACAGCTGAGTGCCTTTCCCACTGGAAACCTTTCCATGATGCTAATCTACTACAGAAGGAAAATCACTAGAGGAGGACACCCAATAGCTTCCAGCCAGAACACAACACGCCTTCAGCAAGACCTTTGATTTTCACAGGCAGACACTGAAGTTCACAACAAAGAACAGCCTGTCTGTTGCATAACTAACCTTAGGCTGCATTAGATAAGTTGTGCCTTCTCACAGATCAACTGACCTTAAATAATGTCCCCAGTGTATTCAGAGCCAATAGGTTTCTCCTTTAGAGCTCAACTGACAGGTCTTCTCCTTCCAGCTATTTCTTCAGAAAGGCACACAAAGAAGATTTCAAGAGAAATCTCATGCTTACTGTTCCAAAAGCAGCTTTCCAGGCCAAAAATGAAGGCCAAGATCTCAGCTCCAGAGCTCCATCTCCCTTTGAAGGCTTCTTGAGCACTTCACTGCAACAGCGCAAGTGAGAGCCTCGGCAGGACAGAACTGGGGTTGAAGCAGATGCTAACTGGAACACTCAGTCTATCTCTGGAAAGCTTGCTTCAGTTCTGCCACCGAGTCAAGACAGAAGGAAAACAGCCAGCCATGCCAATGAAACACTGCTTTGTATTCTGGGTAAGGCAAAACAAGGGTCTGGTGATGAGGAGCTCTCACATGTCATGCAAGGGTCAGCAGCAAAGGCAAATTCCACCATGGCATTTCCGTTCTGTCGCCTAGCCCATTGCTGTGAGCGGATACAGCAGGATCTTTCATTGCTTGTCCAAAAATGGCATTTAACATAGCTGTGCAGCATCACCCCACTGCCACATTCCACTCCAGAGGTGGGATATCAGTCCCTGCACAGAGCTAAAGTCACAGGGCACTGTGTAATGAGCTGAGATCTTTTAATATCATTTCTCCAGTCCCCATCCCGGGTACAAGATGATGCAGGAGCTCTGCAGTTGCCCCAGAGGTAGAAACACTTGGGAAGAGATGGAGACAGTGCCAAAGTAAGCAAGCCTCTGCACCCCTCGTGGCAGGTCATTTCATTGTCCACACAGATGTCTGTGCATTCCCTGTAATGTTTTAGAAGCAAAATGCTCTACAAAGCAGTGCCATATCCCTCTGGGAACACAGGTACCAAAGCAACTGCCCAATAAACCCATGGCAAAGGCAGAAGCACTAAAAACCTGGCTGTTTTTTGACACCAGCTTAGCTGTCATTCAGACTTCTCATGAGCATCAGTTTCATACTTAAAAATCAGGGCCCAGGGGGCTTCCCTTTTTGTTCCATTCATCCAGCTGATACAGACACAGCCCACATCCGCAATTCCCTGATCTTTTCCAGTGGAGCGCATTAGGGCAGAAGCCCTGCCTCACCTCTTGCAATCAGCCAAGCTGGGCTTCATCGATAAGGCTGTGCCCTACAAAGAGCTGTACTATTCCACATTCAGGACATCATTGCCTCTTGCTGTAAGCACAAGAGCCCAGACTTGTGAGGGTTGCTCATGCCAGGGGAGGTCCACAGCTTCTGAGGAGCTTTCTAGTAAACCCAGCCTTGATGGCAAAGGAAAGGGCTCGCAGAGCAGAGTTACAGGAATCTATTCCTCCTGCATTAGTCAGCATATATGAATACATCCTCTTGCTTCATTAAACTTTAATTGCAGTACATATGAATAGGCTTCGCCAGTTACTTAATCAAAGGGAGTCTGATTACAAGGTGTTCACATGAAAAGCTAGAAAGCAACATCCTTCCTAGCTTTTCTTTCAGATTTTTTTAGGCAACCCTTGTCGATTTCGCCGGGTCAGTTGACATTTTAGGGCTGCTGCAAAGAACGATGAAAAGCAGCCACAAAGAGTAAATAAAGCACTTTGAAGGGAAACAGGACACAGATCATTAGCCCTAAATTCCTCTTTATTATCCAGACAAAAATTAAATGCAAAATCCCAGAGCAGATGTTGCATTAGCGAGCTGATCAGTAGTGCTAAGCACAAGGATGGCTTTGCTGCTGTGTATCATGCATGTGTGGGCTGGACTGTCTGGAGTTTCATTATTTTAAGTGTCCTTAAGTGTCTGAAACCACAGCAGATCTGAACCTATAAAAAATCCTACTCATAAACTGGGATTTCCTCGGTAATCACATTCTCTGCAACACAGATGCTTATTTGTTCACACACACACACTTTCCCTGGGGTTAGAGAAACTTTGCATGTACTTTCTTGCCTGCCTAGAACAGGACAACCATCTCCCAAACTCTTTCCTCACTAAAACCACAAGCTGTATGACCAGATCCTCAACTTCCACAACATCCATACAGTTGATACAGCTTAAATCGACTTAGAGCAGTTTGCACTGGCTGAAAAACCTACCAGCAAAGCAACTCCAGTTGCAAGAGGCACAGCTGGGGATGGGAGCTCAGTGCCTGACTGCGTGAGAAATAAAAAGCAGCTATGTTGTTCCGCACGGCACTGTTTGCTAAGCAAATCAACAAAAACAACCAAAAACAAACAGACAAGGAAAAAAAACCCAAAACTTTCAGCAATTTAAAACTACAACAGACAACTCACTGGCCTGCTCCTGCACACTTGGTCAGAAGTGTATATATTCTGTACAGTGACGGGTTCTGGAAGCCAGGGACTGACACACTTTCAATGGCAATGTCCTAATATTAGAAAAATTTGGTCATAAGCTAAAACTGTTACAGAAATAGCATAGGATCATAAGTTATGAGCTGAGTCAGAACTCTATCTGCTACTTGACTTTTATACTATTTTATTCTTTTTTAAGAAAAAAAGCTCATCATGCTGTGGGGTTTTTTTAAAAACAGTTTGCTGCTGCCATCAGTTATGAAGAAGAATGAGCCTTTGTCGACAGGGAAGAAAGTAATTTAAACTAGCAAAAATCGATCTGCAAGGAAGCAAAGGACACAGATCCCCTCATATACCACAGCTCTGTGTGTAGTAAGTCCTTCACTAACACCACAGCCCCTCTGAGTGCCAGTTCTGGAGGGCAAGGGACTGCCTCTTTATCAGGTACATACAAGGACTCCTCTAGCAGAAGTCCAGGGATGTTGATGGGATTGTACACGGCAGTACAGTGCCCTAATTCCCAGGAATCCTGGGTGTACAATGCAGTCTCCTGCATAAAAGGATTTTATTTGCACTCTGTACTTGTAAATCACTGGTAAATAATTAACAGACAGCATAAGTATGTAACAGAACTGAGTCACAGGTGTTAGCAAAGGAAAACTGCTATAAATGGATATGTCACAGCAATAAGCCGCCTGTTCACCTGTTGGGTGCTGGAGGAATTAAACAACTTAGTTTTTGTAAATTAACCCCTGATGCCCAGAACCTTACTAGAAAGCCCATCCATATTCCTTCTCTGCTATTTATGACCATAACTTTTCCTCCTTTCACAGCTTGGACAGTCTTTAAATGAAGAAACAACTAAGTGTCCCAGGCTTCTGACTGCTGGGTAGAGCCATGGGGTCACATGCGGGTCCATTCCTTCATTCCAGGGAGGGAAGGGGAGATGGGAGCAAGAAGCCTTCCCCAGCATCCCACTGGGAGCTGCAGCAGCAGGAAAAGATTTCTCAAGTATGAACACAAAAACGTAGCACAGGAGGAGACCCACCCTTGTTCCACATCTCGTCTTTAGCTTCTCCCTCCTTCCTGCTGCCCCTCATGTCCCACAGGCTGTTTCTGCAAACAGTCCAGGAGATATAATTTTCCCTACACGTACCAGGAAGGCAGAGGAACAGAAATCCTCCTGCCAAGCATGACACTGCAAAGAACTGCCATGAGGGCCCTCTCACTACTTAGATCACCAAAGACATTTGGCATCACAACATTTCAGCCCCCAATATGCAGCTGCTGGAAGGGCAGGAGGCAGAAGCCTGCTAAAACAACCAGGAATGGGGAAAGCACAAGTCCTGAGAGAAAAGCAAATGACTAAAAGCTGCTCAATCCAAGGCAGTGCACCGAGGAAAGTAAATCATCAGTGTCTCGCCATTCTTTGCTGCGGGGTCCCTCAGAAAACACACAGATCCTCTGCCTCATCTGCAGTTCTGCCTGGAAACAAAACCCAAAAAGGACCTTTTCCAACAACAGCTTCAAAATGTTTAAGCTCATTTCACCATGTTTGGTTTGGTTTTGAATAGAGTAACATACAAGCAATGAATTCTTGATTTTTTTTTTTTTTACTTTTTTTTCTTCTCAAAGTACAGCTCCCATAAGCTAAAAAAGTAAATGGGAGTGCTTTGCTTCCTGGGGTATGGAACTGGAACATTTTTCTAGCACCTAATAAAACATTGTTTGGTTGATACTAACCATTAAAATATGTGTTTCAAGTCATGTAATGTTCCCTGTGAAATTTGCCTTTTTGCTCCATGAAAAAAGGGGCACTGAAAGGAATCCTGCAGCCATAAGGATCTCACTTAATTCATGGAAGTATCATTTTAAAAGCCTCACAACATGATCAAAGCACTGTTGAGAACAGATGTTCCAGGCTTTACAAATTCCAGCATAAGTATTTTTTATGACATTTATCACTGCTAAATTCTTTCAGCCATTTTTTTCCCCTCAAGAGGCATGTAAGCACTTTCTTTCTCGGGGAGGACATGTTCACATGTGGACTGGTCTCCAGCCACAGACCCTCTCCTCCATAATGAGGAGAGCTGTGCAGTGTCCCCAGCAGTTACAGAGGTAGCCAGATTCCAGCAGAGCTGGGCATGGTGTTCCCCACTCCACAAGAGGAATTTAATGTAGGAATCGCTGTGTCAGTGCTCAGACCTTGTCCCTCAACCCTTCACACAGACCCTCTCACATAAAAGTCATTGCTCCATTACCCTGACACCAGAATGCAGCCTACAGACCCCTCCATAAGGTCTCTTTTTGTTACCAAGGCATACACTGTCATCATCCCTCAAGGCCACAGCAGGCCACCACTGCCTTGACAAGCTCTGAGTAACCTCATCCCACCTTAAAGCTAACCCTGCTTTGAGCCAGGAGCTGCACAAAAGAGCTGCATGCCCCTTTCTGCAAAATGTTGGATTATTATAGATCTCAAGTAGAAGCCACAAAGAAATGCCCTTGGCCATGTCAACACCCCAAGAAAACACCTTCTCTGGTCCCTCAGCTCTTTCTGTGGATGTGGAACCCTCTGGCTGTGCACAAGAGCTAGAGGGGTGCTTCCCTGGCTGTAGTAGAAGATACTCAGCACTGCCCAGCTACAAGGCCAGATGCAATCAGGAGATGCTCAGGTGCCTTGGGGGCTACTAAAGCCAGATGAGCTGAGCCAGATGGAGGAATAATGGGGAGCTGCAGGACTGTGCAGGAACCTGCTTGTTCCTGAGACAGCAGCAATGAGTCCCCATTCCTAGAGGTGATCATGGAGGCAGAGAGCACATATTTCAACTGCAATTCAAATCACAGTCAAATTTCCACCAAAGAGCAAAGTTCCCAGAAAGTGTAGCTCTCCACAGTCAGTTTTCTGTGTATTCACAGTCTCAGGAGCATCACCAAGTTATATGTTGACAGAAAGTCTAAACACCATGCAGTGCTGGGCAGTTTCATGAGAGTGAGCTGTGTACCAACAGAAGACGCACAACTACCCCAGAATCTGAAACATACAATTTATCTCTGAATAACATAGGGTTTTTTACCCCTTTCAAAAAAAAGGGATCTGAAACAACCAGCTCCTTTCAAATTTCACACATTCACAGAAGAGAGTGTTTGTGAAGAGGACCCCACAAGCACATCACTTCTCTAATATGTGCCCAATTTAGTTTCACCTATCTCCATGTGCTCCCTTCCCAATTCCGACAACCTGCTTGCACATCCTGTTTCACTATGAACACAAGCTTCTTCCCTGGGGCAGCAGCACTGCCTTCATTTCTCCTCATGGCGAGCTTAGCAGTCAAAATGGGAGCAAAAAAGCCAGACAAGTTTACCCTTCTTGCTTATCCAGACTGTGAGCCCAATCAAGGCATCACCAGGGCTGTGGCAGCTCTTCTCCCAGGGCTTTGGGTACCACCAAAATGACAGAGCAACAGGGCCACAGTTAAGTAATCCACCAAGAAGATGGGAGAGCAACCTCTGAAAAAGCAGCACGAGGCAAAGGAGGTCTCCCAGAACACGGAAAAATTAGGAAAACACATAGTAGGACATAGGCACCAAGGTGGCAGCGACGGGGAGAGTGCTGAAGGTGAGCACAGATCTAGGGAACAAGGACAACAACTCAAGCAAAGGCTGAAAGATGTTGGAAGAGCAAACACAAGCAGAGAGAAGGTCTGTAAAAGGCCTCTACCAGCAAAGGAATCACAAGCAATCACAGCAACAGTCTTCCTCTTGCCAATTCCATGTGCTTTTCTTGATGGACCTCTCAGTCTAAGGACTTCTTGTGTTGTTTAAAACTCATTTGCTTCTTCATTTATGAGGTACAACTTTGTATTTTAAATCCACATAGAAAATGTGCTGAAAATTTAAGCACTCACAAGAAATCTTGCCATGCTGTCAACAGGGACTCTGTATGTGCACAAGTGAGTGCTGGCACACAAACACACATGCATTCACACCTACACTGCAGCTTTTCAGGAAAAGGACTGTTCCCCTAAAAGTCCTCCAAGTGAGAAAAAAAATGGGGGAGTGTACAGCACTATCACAGCCAGGCCATGCTCCTCTGCTCCAACCTCAGAGACAACCAGCACTGACATCAAAGTCTGTTTTCCTGCAGGTCCTGTCCAGTCCCTCCCCTCATCTGTGGGAGCATCACCCCAACAGCTGCATTACATCCTGGGCTGTAGACACCTCTGGGGTGTGAGCCTGGGCCACCTCTGCCCTTGCACTGCCCCAGTGACAGTGCCATCAGCCACAGACAAAGGACAATATCTTCAGAGCTCGGGATGCAATGAGGGAAATTCAAAAGGGTGCTCCAGTCAGCATCAGAACTTAACGGAATTGTTCTGCTGAGTTATTAACGTCACAGTCCTGCACCAGACCTGAGTTTGTTTTGCCATCTTGTCTTCCCAGTCCAAGTGAATTTGCTGGGTGATTTTAAGAAAGAGAAAAAGGCAGTGACCAATTTTGAGGCCTTCTGATTTAGACATTAAAAGAGAAAAAATATTCCTACATTGCTTCCCTCTTGTTTTTCTAAATAAAAATAATATATAGCCCTAACTGGATAATAAATATGCTCAAAAGCTGTCCTTAAGTAAAAGCTTTTGATAACAAATTGCCTGTGCTAACCGCTATTTTACTGTTGAATTTTTTATTGTTGCTTAAGCACTGCAATTATGCTAATAAGCCTGAGAGGATGGTACACTAAAGCATTGAATGTGACAGATATAATACTCAATAAAATGTTAATCTTACCTGAAAATTGGAATCAAACAGCCTTATTAGTATTTATGGATATGGCACCTCCAACATGTTTCTCTTAAGAGGAATATATATATGCAATAGATATTTCCAAATATACCCTACTATTTCTCATGCCTGCATAGAATTTAATTCCAGGTGGCTATTACCCCTGCTGCTAATTGCCAGTCCCTTTTGGAAGAAGAAAAAAGAGTGTTGCCTTCTGGGACACGCAAAACTCCTGCACATTGGAGGGTCCTTCCTTTTGCCACCTAGAGGATGGCAGCTGTCTGCAGGGATGGGGACAGCTCTCCCCAGCTCTCGGCATGGCCACCAGGCTTGTGAGGGCACCACACAACAAAGGCTCTGCTCTGCCACCCTCTTACCTATTTTCCCCATGTCCTCTCCTTTTATGTGCAAGGCAGGTAAATCCAGCAAATGGTTCGGTTATTTACAAGTGCTGGAGAAATGACTTCTGAATTTTAAGAATCAGAAGACAAAAGACTAATTTATTAAAGACAAATTTATTTATTTTGCTCTTAAACTTCTCAGCCAATGCTGACAGGGAACGAGACCCACCTGCTTCACTGCAAGTTACAACACTACTGATTTGAGCTGTTGAGCTGTTGCAGGGTCTGGCATGGAGGTGCTCTGTGACTTTCCACAAGTTGTGCTGTTTTTTGCACCTCTATTTCACCACCTAGTCCCAGTCTGCTTTCTCAGTTGATGGCATAATTTTTTTCCCCACATGGAGGCTTTTTTTAGGGGGATTTTTTGACCAAACCCATGGGTTTCAGACCCAGCCTCAAGGCTCCACTGACATGAACTTCCTGTAAATAAAATCCAAGTGGTCTTCAGCACCTTGACTTTCTCATCTACAGAAGGAAGAAAAAATAAACTCGGAAGAGCCACATGCTTCAGACAAAGTATACTTACATCCATGACCAGGCTCTAAAGAGACTGTACACAATGGACTGTGTAGCTTTCAAGTGCTGCAGGTTAATGCTTAAATAGCAGCTGCTAGCTTCCAGCTTCACTCCTTGTGCTGCTCCCACCCACAGGAGTCAATTCTGCTGACAGGACAGCAGAAACATCAATAACCACCATGATATTTCCTGAGAGTAAAGCAAAATTCTTACCACTGGATGCTGCAAGCTTCCATGGTGGAAAACATTAGGTGGGAGATATCTTGGAACTGTTCCCATGAATAGTCAGAGCAGGGGAAACCCAACTGGCTTTCCATTGAAATCTGGGATTCCCAAAGGGCTCAGAGATCACAGCAGGTAATCCACAAGACACAACTCAAAACACCACAGGACACTCCTGGGCTCTCTTAAGCGACACTTGCAACCCACACTGGCTTGCGCTGAGGGCAAGGATGGGAACAGGGTGGCTTTGCAGGACAGAGCTTAGAGCAGCTCCACAAACCCTCATTTGCATTGCAATGAGCACAGCACTTAGAAAAAAAAAAAAAATTCTGTTGCTAAATCAAAGGAAGCTACCAATTGACTGAGCTGGCACCTCGAAGAGCCAGGAGATGCATCCAGGGCTCCTCCAAGCAAGCCCCAGCACGAGATGCCAGACACCAGATTTCAGGAGCAGACAACTTAACTGTGCCACACAGCTACAAAGTGCTGCAGGACCACATGGCAGCCACTCCCTTAGAAGTGGCAGGACTCATCCCTGCCATGTTAAGTGAGTCTTGTCAGTATTTTCAACCCTGCAGGGAAATCTAGATTGAACCTTGGCATATTGCTTTCTTTTGCTAAGCAGCAACTCTTGAATGTTAACTCCAGTCCTGACAGGCGTATTTATGGACTATTCTTTGCAAATAATCTTACCCTGACCAGTCCGAAAGGTCAGAACCATAAAAAAGAATAACAACAATTAAAAAAAAAAAGCACAAGGCTGGAAAATCATCACTGCCATTGGTACAACCCCTCAACATATTAACCGTCCTTGCAACAAGGTGAACTGCAAGGTCTTGGATTTATTTGATTGATCGAGATCAAAAGATCGGGGGGAACACAGTAAATTGTATCTTTCCACAAATGCACTTTGCTTTCAAGATTTGAGCAGATAGCTGCAGGAATTGAAAAGCTCA
Source organism: Coloeus monedula (assembly GCF_965178545.1). Taxonomy (NCBI): domain Eukaryota; kingdom Metazoa; phylum Chordata; class Aves; order Passeriformes; family Corvidae; genus Coloeus; species Coloeus monedula. The sequence goes on from NC_138790.1 coordinate 16,249,667, forward strand.
AAAGAAGGAGAAAGAAACCAGAAAAGAGAAAAAAAATTTAAAAAACATGTACAAAGGTGACTTCAGAAAGGCATCCCTTAGTTTCCTCTTGACACCATCTGCATTTCTTAGAGCTATTTGCAAGTTTCTTCCATGTCCCCATACCCCTGGGACACAACAGCTTATCTCTTCTAAGCAGAAGACAATAGGGAACAATAAGACAGTGGTATAACTTCAGGGGAGACACCAGTGTTTGCTGACATTATGGATGAAATGTAAATATTAGAGAAACTAAAGTCCAACAACAGGTTGAAGAACTTCCCACTGAATTCCAGATGTCCTACAAGATAAGACAAGTATCTCACTGATCTTCTTAACCAGACCAAGGATCCCTGTCGTCACATGATGGCTCAGAGGCTGAGTCCAGGCTCAATTTGTCATCAGCAGCTCCCAGGGAAGGGAGGAAGGAGGAAGAAGCAAGGGAACTAAAGGAGCAGCTGTCTTCAGGACGTAATTTCAAGACCTAGCTGGTGAGCCAGCATTTTTAAACTCAGGAAAAGCCTGCTGTGTTTGCTGTCAAGACAAGACAGAGAAACACAATGGAGAACAAGAACAGAAGAGCAAGAGAAGAAAAATTAAACTCTCCTCTACTTCATCAGCCCTAGAAACAGAGAGGAAAAGTAATCACTTGGTTCCTCTCTGTGTTCCACGTGATATTTGTGTCTTGCTCAGTATACCTATATTTGTAGCACTGCGTTCTCATGTCACAATAAAACAGATGAGATTACACCCCTGAGAGTAAGAGTAAATCCCTTACACAGACCATGGAAGAGACCCAAACTCACAGAAGCTTACTACAAAGGAGCCAGAATTGATGCAACTTCCTGTTTTTACTACAAGTTTACACTGCATGCCAACAACAGAGGATTAAACCTCTTCTTTTCCTTGAGCTTATACTTCCCTCCAGAAGAACATCACCATTCAGGTAACAAAGACACTGAGCACCAGTGTAAATTGCTGCTGCATCAATTCTTCACCAAGCCATGCAGCTCATTCTGCACAGATACACTCAGCTTTGCCTTTCACCTTATCAGCTTTGAATAAGGTTGTTACGATAAGAATTTCACACAATCCCATTTCTAATCATCACTGGGTTAGAAGGACTCTCCAGGAGTCACCTAGTCTGTGTTTCCACCACATGGAAGGATCGGTTCTCCTAAAAGCAGGACTGCTACTGCTTTTCCAGCTTGTTCTTAAACCTCTCCATGACTGAAGCTGCCTAACCTCCTGCAGGGATCCACTCCATCACTCAGCTATCCTTAACACAGGAGATCATTCACTGACTCCTCAGCTAAATTTCTCTTGCTGCAACCTAAGTTTATAATTTATTTTATTTACAGTGGGCAGATTAAGTTTATTCCCTCTCTCCGTGACACGTTCACTATTTCCAAAATTTACAAGTTGAGGCAGTGCTGCTTGTCCTCTCTTTGCCCATTCTGCTTCTGCTCACAGCACATTCTCAATCTATGCATGAGTATGTCTTTCCTTACCCTGAGAGAGCAGGCACTTGGATATCACGAGGCTGTTTCAAGGGAAGACGCTCACCTCCAAAGGCTGATGCATTCAGGCACACCTGGTTACAAAGTACTCTGAAACAATAAAAATAAAATATTTGTCTTCAGGATGGCAGGCAGAGTCCAGTCCAGGAGTAAAGGAAAAACCAGCAACTCTGAAGTGCAATTTTCCTCACCCCATTATTTAACATGCAAACAGATTTTCAAAAGCACCATCACTGACTCTAGGTATGTCATGCATCACCACTCAAAGTTGGACACATTTTCTCTGACAACCACCGTAAGGGTTTGATGAATTTGTGTTCTAGGAAACAAAGTGTTCATGGACTTTGCAGAAAGTTCTGCCAAGGTATAAGCAATACCCAGCACACGTCAAAATCAGATGGCTCTGACTCCAAACCTTTGAGCTCTGTGACAGAGGACAAATTTTAAACTTTATTTACAGTGTCACTGAAACCAACAGAGGCAAGATCTCCAGTCTACTCAGAGATTTAAATGTGTGTAGATAGATCCAGAGGGTAAAAGTCAGTCCTGATGAATGTCTTTTGTATTCACAACATACTCCTTACCTCTTGATCTTCAGGGTGTTCTACCCAGCAAAATAAAATCTCTCATGAACCCAAGTGTTTGGTGACAATGTAGAAAGGTAAAGAAAGAATTTACATGAACAGTGTTCAGGAACACAGGGGAGAGTTCTGAATGACAAAAACATCCCAAATTTCATGAAAGATAACAAGCAACGAGGGAGAACAGCAATAATACATTTGCCATCCTACTTCTGGAGGGTCTCAGAAAAACAGAGTTAGATGGTAGCAGGCAATTTGCAACAACCTTTCAGCAGTAGATCACCTTTTGCACCCCATCTCATCTAAATTCCTGTCTCCACTCAGCAGGAGCTGCTCCTGGCCCCAAAGGATCAAGTGGCTTTGTAAGAAGTACTCTTTTTCCAATAGCTGAAGCCAAGAAACACTCGATTTGTCACCTGCTGTGAAAACAAGATGCTTGTTGCACATCTAAGGATGTGCCAATGCAAGAACTCAGTGTCTTCTCTTTAGCATGGATCATCTATCTGACTGCCCCGTTGGCTACCGCACTTTGTCCATCCCCAAGTTTCTGCTTGGGATGTTTTCTTTCATCCTGCCCAGCTGTCCTGGGGTTTTGGTTTCCTTCATCACTTGCACTCTTAGCAATGCCAACACTTAGAGCCAACCAGTCCAACTGCTGTCAGCACAGGAAGGCGACACACTCCTGTTTAGTACTGATTGGATAACAGAAGTGCTGTTTCCAAGGCTAAATAGGAATACCTGCACCAATAACATCCCTAAAGCAGCACATAGTAGCTGAGGAGACTGAGCAATAAATGCCTGAAGGTGAAAAACTCAAAGTAATCTCAAAATGTATGTCGGACAACTGATAAAAGACTCTAAATGCATGCCCATCTTTAAGGGTGAAAGTAGCTCCAAGGACTTCAGCAAGATCACCTGCAGCATCAGACATGTTACCTCCCAAAACACTAGTGAGATAAGGATGTTTAGCAAGGGATAGAGATATGAGGAATGCTTCCACCAAGAAAATATACCCATTTCTACAGCTGAATTACAACAGCTGTTGAAAACCATGGAGTAGCATTGAATGGCAGCCCAGGACAGGGAGCCAAGATGACTACCACATGCAATTGAAACTGCCAAGGGATTAAGTTAGGTCAAATGTAATTACACAAATTGGATCCTGGCCAGAGTACTGGCTTATTTAAGAAAATTAAAAGAGGTGTTCAAAAGTTTCAGAGATTGAGTCCTCCTCATGTTAATTATTTGGTGAGTCAGTGAAGTCTCAGTACTCTGGGAGGCCATCTGAAAAAGGGGAAAAAATGAGGCATAAACTTGAAAGGCATTAGAAGCGATTAGCAAAAGCCTTTGTTCTCCATGGCAATCCTGGCTGCACCAGTGCGTGAAAGCCTTTCATGTCCATGCTGAAAAGTGGTCTCAGTTCCTTTGATACTTCTGGGAGGAAGCGTTTAAATTTACAAATACCCCGCTGACAGAAGTTACAGACAACAGTCAAGGAACTTCTGCATAACCCAGCCAGATCATACCTGGCTCTCAGGCAGGCAATACTCCTGCTGGAGGGAGGAAGGACAACAAGACACAAAGGAGTTCACTGACACCAGGAGCAATGTCCACTCTACATGCTAGCAGTGTATGAAAGCCAAGTCATGTCAAAAAGGAGGTTGCAGCCACGTGGGACAGTGGTTTCCTCCCCCTCATTCAGTTTTCAGAAGATGGAGAGCATGCAAGGCAGGCAATGGTAAGGAGACCAGAAAGGAAGCTTTGTGGTCTGGCAGCTGAGCATCACTTGGAAAGATTAGATTCTGTTTATCCCTCTGCCATAAACCTTCTGATGATAAGAGCAAAGTCACGTACATGAAATTTTCCCACATTTATTGCTGTGCCTTTTCTGGCTGAATAAAGATACAGAAGGACCACGTCCAGAAGAGAAAAGAACAAGCGGCAGGGACTGAGATTCTCTGTTCAACCCTTAATCAAGACTTGTACTATAACCACGTACAGCACTACAAAACACAAAGTGTTCTGAAAAAGCAGGCCTTGTAAGTCTCAGTTTTGGCACCTGAAAGAAGTAGATGCCTCAGCTACCTCTGCATCTGGAAGTCATCATTAGAGATACACTCATTGCTGTCTTTGAAGCAGTTGGATGCGACAGTAAAAGCAGTACGGAATTGGAGATTAACCTTTTTGGGGTAGCTTATTCACTGCAATGTTCAAATGATGCACATGAAACAAACCATTTTTTGACTGACATGAAAAAAGCCAGAGATGAAATAACTATCTTCTCAACAAGTGCCGTACATGAGGCGTGTCAAGTGACATGGCTTCATCTCACAGTGACAGCAGGTGAACACACAACTGAAGCCTCTGCCATATTGATTTCATGTGCTTTTTTTTCCCTTTAACTTTTCATAAAACAAGCCAGGAAAAGGCAGACATTTCACAGCACAGATTGGTGCAATTTGTGCTAATGGCCTAAGCGTAGATGCAAGCAGCAGCTTGCTTCTCTTTGTGTGGAACAGTCAACGGGGACAAGTCTGGTGGGACAACTGCTACCACGGCACACCTTGCCCCAGCCCAGCAACACCTCCTCCTCCAGCAGCCTCACAACAAGCAGGGCAAGAACTAAGAACACAGGAAAAAGATCTCTGCTGTCTTGCCATGCTGTGCAAAATCCAGGGGCAAGCAAATGTGGAAAGAGGTTGCATTCTACGCTGACCACACACAAACTTTCATTCTTCCAAAAGGTAGTCAAGTGCTTTTCCAGGTAGCAAAAGCACAAATGTCCTAAATTCCTCATCCCTGGCACTCCTGCAACAAGGTAATCACTCCCTGGGAGTCCTCGGGCAGCACACACATGACAAAGACATAGATTTCTTTTACAGATAGGAACAAAACAGCATGGCAGTTCTTCCTATTCTTTCCAAACACCTTCTAACCAGCCTCCTCTGAAGCAGACCCACTGCTTGCACTGGAAAGACCCACAAAAAAGGGCAGGTCTGAGCCAGAGCCACGACACAGCCAGTGCCACGTGTGGGCACCACCACACATCAGGGAAAAGCACAGGGCTGATGTTACACATGCTACAAAAAAATAGATTTTTCAGCACAAAACGGGGCAGCCTGAAGGGTTTCATGCCAAAGAGGGACCTGCTGCCATGGTGGCCTGGGCATGCAGGGGGACATCCCCCTGTGGCAGCAGCAGTGATTAACCAATACTGATAATGGCCTCCAGTGCCTGAAACAAAGCACAAGGAAACAGCACAGTGAGGACTAATGCCAAGTGGCAATAAAGACAGAGGCAGGGCTGATGTTCAAAAAAGAATTTTTTTTTTTTGCCTAGGTTACTTGTTTTTAAAAAAAAAAAGTTTCTGCATGCAGGGACATCCTGTTCACTATATTAAATTAAAGGGATGATTCAAGAGGGAACAGCTTTCAGCAGGCAGGGGGGAAAAATCAATTTCAGGTTGCTATGGACAACTGGGCTGTCTCCTGTAAAACTGAATCAGATTCAGCTCTACAAACCTGAACACTAAACATTCCCTCAAATACAACACACTAAATTAATGAATACAATAAAATACAGACTTGTGTCATCTCCCAGGCTTTTTGGCTGAACAAAGGACGTGCTCAAATCTGCTAACTGCCACTAAATACAGGACTGGAATTTGGCTCAGTGATGACTTTCTGACTGCCAGTCCAACACTGACCACTGCCTTACAGGGGCAAAGCTCTTTATAACAGCCGAACAAACCAGAGGGGCTCCCAGATTCACCTCTCTCTGGACCCTTCCATGTGCTCTGGGCTTGCAGCGGGATCTAAAACCATGTTCTGCTGATACAGGCTCCTGAAAAACTCAGCTAGAAAGGACAGCAAAAGCTCAGTCTGAGGCTTTCAAGCATGTCCTGGCTGATACTGGACAGAGGCAGTTTAACCTGCCCGCAGTCCTTGAATAGCCTGAAGAGAAACAATGCCCTCTACCTAAGCAGCTGACCTATGGTCACAGCTGCCAGTAGGAACCTCACACGGTGGGACCCCTGAGGACAACACGGTGGCCATGGTCCAACAGGTGTCCCCTCCCCATGCTTTGCACTGGAATAATTTCAAACAGGTTTTAAGCACCTTCTCCACTCCCTGCAGGAAGAAAAGTCCTGGTGAGAGAGAACGGAGCAGAGATGAGGCATCTGATTCTGTGCCCTTTCCCAGTAGCTGTAAAGAAATCAAAGAAATCCATCTAGATCAATCTTTCCATCAAGGCAACAGGAAACATTCCCATCCCACGATACTGTAAGTCTTATGGAGCAGTTAACGATTTTCCAATGAAATGTGCCATCAAAATACAAGATTTTATTAGCAAAATCAATGATGTGTGCAGAGACAGTCCCTCGTGTGTCTTTAAAAAAAAAAATCTATGAATAAACCTGACAGGAATAAGAACATTGTGCAATTATTACAGCTGTTTTACAGGATTCTCTAGTAATGACAGCCCATACTTCTGGTAAGACACCTTAAGGCAGTACCACAAAAAAAAAAAAATATAAAAGGAACAGAAGCACAGCGTTCCCCTACACTTGGAGTGTGCATTGTGTTTATTAAATTACATTTTTTTTCCCCAACAAGAAGATAACATCCTGGAAACAAAACCACCCCAACGCTTAAAGAAATATTTACCAGTCACCCATCTTTTTCTTCTTCTCCACCGGTTCAGTGTTTCATTGCATGAGAAAAGCAACCAGTGGAAACTTACACCAATTTAAACCTAGCAGAAATGGAAGCAAGATAGAGAGGTTGTGACTTTTCAGCACCCACAAAACTCATGATGGTCCTAAACTATGCACACAGGTCAGGTACCTGCAGCATCCAAGAGCCTTCTGCAAGCAATACACCCACCTGAGGACACAGGAATGGAGTCCTACCAGCCTGCCAGGCTCCTGTTCTCAGCTGGCAGCTATCATCCACATCAAAACCATCATAAAGAACTCAGACAGTCAAAACATTAAGGCACCCCAAATCCAACACTCACCAAAGCCCACTACCCATTTTTTTGTGGAGCTCTGGCTAATGCACAAGGAGCACCATTAAGTCGCATTTATAGCAAAATGCTCAAGACGCAGTTATGTGAAATGGTGCCAAAAAAACCACTTGACAGTTCTAACCCAAACCTATACACAAGAGCCTAAGGTCCACTCAAAGGAAAAAATTAAGTCTCTGTTCCCCCTGGCTTTAAAAAACCTCCGGATGCATGGGAGGATGGATAGGGAAAGAGTAACAAGAATACCCAACAGATGTTTCCATTAGCATAGATTTGCCATTCATTTCTCTGTCTTCTACCATCAAACTCCTTTATCATCCTTGCTGGATAATTTACAGTGCTTGTTGTCTCTAAGAACAGAGACAGCCACACTTGACAATGTAGAAGTTCAAAGAGCTGAGCCATGCATGACCTGCAAGCAGATTGTTGCTATTTCCTTGCATGTATATAAGGGCTTTGCCTTCATGCAATGCTGGAACTTGTCATCATGAAACACCCTCCTATACAACATGGCCCAGAGGAGCTACTATTTTGGGTCCTAATAATGTGCTGGGTTTTACAGGAAAGAAAGAAGGCAAGTAACATGGAACAACCCAGCTGTCAAAGAGAGAAACAGATGGGATCCTCACAAAGCTACACAGATTGCCTTAGTCAAGTGCTGTCACAGCCCATCCTCGAGATGGGAAAGCACTGTGCAGGAGCTAGATGAAAGGAGCTTGTGAAATTAAGTAGCATCATCACCTCCACAAGGCCTGTGAAGAGACAATAGAGAACTGCTTTCCAGGCACTCTGATCCCAGGGCAGTAAAACATGACTCAAGGTTGCCAAGCCGCTTTTTCCAAATGCCTTTTGGCTGAGTGACAATTGCCCAATTCTCCCACCTGTTTGGCCCCCATGAAACACAGAGAGCATCAAGCACATGAAGCACAAGTCACATCTGTGGTCTTGGAAAAGCTCTCCCTGGGGTAACAGGTACAAACAGGGCTGGCTGAAGGTGTCCCTGCTAACATGGCCCCAGGTGCTGGCAGGCAGGCAAGCTGACAGCGCACAGGTAGCACCAGGATTCATCCCACTGTGGCTTCCAGTTCATAATGTGGAAAACAATCTAGGAAACCACACCACTTGCCATGGCAGTGCAGCTCCCAGTGCTGTGACACACCGTGAACCCCTGACAGACCTGGAGAGGGGAGGGACTGGCCTGACCTTCCTCATTCAAGCTCCCATGAAGGAGCTGCACCCAAGAGAACAAACCAGTGCTTTGGAAAGCCAGGCCCACTTGGAGATATCAGGGCCAATATCCAACAGATAGAGAACCCATGCTTTGTACTTCCAGCCCGAGCCCAGGTCAGAGCAGCCTGAGCACAGCCATTCACACCCACAGTGATTCAAACGGAGGCTGCAGCCCAGATTATGAATGAAGTAAAAGGACTGATTGCCTTACCTACCCTCCGCCTCCCACTAACCGGAAGATGCTATTCAGGGAAAACATAATTTAAAGGCAGAGGCTAATGATGAATCGGATTGATTTTTAGATGAAGTAAATAGATGTAATTGCAATCTACCTGCTTGCAGCTTGCCAAGTCAGAGCGAGCTTCAGGAGAAGCTGGCCCCTTCTCCCATTCCTCATCCCACTCCTGTCTCCCACCAAAGCAAGAAAAACCCTCACAGAAAAGAAATTCCTTTACACAAGACAATTGAGTGTTGCTTGGAGCTAGCTCAATGCTGGCTTCCCTCTTCCTGCTAAACAGTACAGAGCCTGAATTAATGGATGTTTAGAGGGCCCACTTTCCAGGGAAAAGCAAATTCCAAGTCTGCAGCTGGGAAGAATGCATCGTATGTCTGGTATTCACGCTGCGCCCTCTTTTCCTCTTCATTTTTTTGGCCGTATAAGGAGCTGAGCACAGCAGGCTGGGCCAGCGAGTGCAGCGCTGCCTGCTCAGCACTGCTGGACCTCAGACTTTGTTTGTCTTTACTGGAAATCCAGTAAGTCCATCTAGGAAAAAGGCTAGTGCATATGCCATGGAAAGTCAGGCTCAGACATCGTGGTCCGGAGATGCAGGATCCAAACGGGAGCCAGCTGAATGAGACCAGCCCAGCAAGTGCTCCTGCAGAGCTGCAAACACGTGCACTGCACAGGCAGTAAATACCTTTGCTACACTGCAGGGAAGGGGGGGTGTTAACTTAAAAACTAGAGACTATTGCAGCTGCAGTCCTAAAGGATTGTTTCACAGGTTTGCAGGACTCCAGTAATACCTGCACAGGAGATAAAAGGCAACCTGGCCTTGAGTGCAAACTCCTGGGGCTGGGAGGATTACATGCCTTCGGCCACAGAGAAATACATCCTCTCTAACACACACGGGTTATAAACAGGAGTGTGGGATTGCACTTTAGAGATGCAAATTGCTGGGAATTTTTCCTAGAGTCCTGACAACCTCTAAGTTCGAGTCTATTGCAGCAATTTCATCAACAGACTGGGATTTCCATATCCCCAATGCAATTACAGAATTACCTTCCAAAAACATAAAACCTTTTTGCCATTACTGCTTCTTCTGTAAACAACAGACTATTGCTGTGGGCACTACAGGAGCAAAAAAGGAGAGGAAAAGACACATACCACATTACCTTCCCTTTACAGAGAGTGATGGGTGCTGCTCCATGGATGGCAATACCAACCAACAGAGCTCCTCATGCTTGGCTCTAGGACCAAAGTGCAGGGGCAGAAACTCACAAGCAACCCAAACCCACTCAACCACCCTGTCTTGCCCTCCCACCTGTATCAAGCATGTGAAGTTCCATCTCCTTCCCAGCACTAGCACCTCTGGGCTGCAGTTCCCCATTGCCACTCTCTCTTTGGAGGTTCTGTCCCAGCCCCTGCAGCTGCCTGCTCCCAACCCTCCACCTCCACAGAGCTGCCCGAATGAGGAAAAGGGAAGGACAGTAGCCAGAAGCCTCCTCTTCACATCTGAAAACAGTCTTCAGCCTTCACCTGTTATATCCAGATGGAGTCAGGGATGCTCTGAAGCACAGAATGAAGTGGCTTGGATGAAGACACACAGTTGAAACTAAACTGGGGGAAGGGAAAGTTTCTAGCCTCATTAATAACAGCCTGAAATTAAAAGCAGAGCTTGTAGTACAGCTGCAATTTCAGCTACCCCGCTGCTTGTGTTAACAGTGTGGCTTTATTATGGTCAGGGATTAAAAACAGCTTCAACAATTAAAAGAGGGAAAAGAAAAAAAACAATGAATGAAAGAACCACCACCAACAAAAATCAGTATAAAAAAAAAAATTCCTGTGGGTTGGAATGATTAGCAAGAAACAGTTGTGTGCTGTGAGGAGCATGAGTGAATGCTTCCTTCCCCACAAAGGCCCACACGTGTCCCTGACAAGTGTATCTGTCCCCAACCTGTGGGAAACCACCCAGTGCCCTGTGGCTCAGCACCAGCCACCATCAGCCTCCCTAGGGATGTCACCTCCTGCCCAGGAATAGGTGCTCTACAATCACCCTGCTCCAAGCTTAGAAACTTCCTCACTCCTGCTGTCTAAGCAACACAGCATTAAATAGAACAAAAATGGAAAGAGAATAGTCTTGCAACAAATGACTAACATGCCTCGAACTTCTCAGGAGGCACCAGTCTCACTCAGCAGCTCAGAAGAGCTGAGAAGCAGCATGCCCATGTCTCTTGAAGGTGAGCTGGTTGTCTAAGGGTTCCTGAAGGCATTCATCCCGCATTCCCTGGCACCTGCCCTGACACCAGCTGGGATAAGCTGCCAGTGGGAAGCCTCAGTTTGCTGTGTCTCAATACAACAGTCATTACTTTTGAGGGCTTGGCCAAAAACGCTGAGATTGAACCTACTCGTTCTTCTTTGAAAGAATTAAAAGCAGTATCTTCACAAGAAAGAGGAAAACTATCGCCCTTCTCCTCTTTCACCACCTTCCTGATAAAAGCATCCCCTGGAGCCACCACCTTTAGGGCAATCACCTACATTTACTGCAAAGCTACTGAGGAACAGAAGCCCCTTCAGGGCCAAAAATATCACACACCAAGCTCACACTTGCTTTTTTTCAACAACATTTCTTGCTCTGTGCCCTCAGCTGACCAGAAATTCTGGAGTTTGGGATTCCTTTTACACCTTTTACTTCACTGTTGCTTTTGCCTTTGACCAACAACAGAAAGTGAGCACAGCCACAGCACAGCAGGAAGGCGTCAGTTTTCTCACAACCACAGCCACACCTACAGCTCTTTGTCCACTGCGGAAGGTTTGGCCTTCAGAAATCAATCCAAACTTGGCCCATCCACCAAAGCTGCCGCCTTTGCACTATGTGGATATTAACCCGAGGACCACAGGACATTCCCAGAGATATGGTCTGGGCAAATTCCTGCAGCTACCACAGAGCTGCAATGCTCCAGAGCCGACCTCCTGACACAACGGTGGTCATCTTCACCAATACAACAAATCCAGATTCCTCCAGCGTTTCCCATGAGGACACACTGGACAAATCTGGTCCTCATGGCTGCTGCAACCCAGCAGTAAAAGCAATGCTGGGAACACACAACATATCTGAGCCCCGTTCCTGCTCTGGGATGAATGCAGAATCATTTTCCATAAGGGATTAAAGTCACATCCCTATCAAGGAAGATATTAGTTGACAGAAAAAGTCTTTGCCATTTTGGAGACAGAACACTGGACTCAGAAAAATTCTTGCTGCTGCAATGAAGGACAGTGATGTCCAACACAAAGAAGATCCATCATTACATGACAATGGAAGTGCCCAGACATCTGCCCTCAAAAGCCAGCCAAAAGCATTTTACACTGTTTGCTTTCATAAGCGCAGAAACTGAAGCCAGACTGTGCCAACTCTTTGCAATTCCCCTCGCTGGAGGGTACAAAGGACTTCAACAGAACTGCACTTGAAGCTGTGTCTGCAAAAATACCACAGTTAAGGTGACAAGTCCCCAGCAGCCACACTACTGTCTTCACCAGGTCCAGGGCAGGTTTGGTACCTTAAAGAAAACCAAAATCTCCTTTCTTTTTACTCTGAAGTTTCCAGTATTTCAAAAACATTTAAATTAAAACTAACAAGCCCCACAATACACTTTCTCAAACACCGGAGCACTTTCTAAATGCCAAGGTGACTGCAACCAGAAGTCACCATGGCTTAACAAATCTGGGTGACGTGACTTCTTCATGGTTTCAGTTAAAGGGCTTTGCCTTGCCTTTTCAGCAGGCTGGGAGCACACATGGCCAACACAACACAGTCACTGTTCAGCTGTGAGAATGAACCACCTCCAGGCAGCCTCCCAGCCCCACCATGGGAAGCATTAAATCCCCTGCTTTGCAGACAGGAGAAACGGAAGCTAAAAAACAAACTGCCACCGAAGAAACCCAAAACCAACCACACACAAAACAACAAAACCCCCCAGAAAGGTATAGAAAAAAAATACCAACACAAGACATGAAGTTCAGAGCTGCACTGCCCCCACACGCTCACTCCTGGATGGAAAAGAAGGGGATAGTTGAAGGATGTGGGATGATGGCTTCACCAGGTACAGCCTGGCAGGAGGTAAACAGGCTGTGGCTTAGGGAAAGTGCAGGAAGGACTGAGGAAGTGCCAGCCACCAAGGAAGGTTCTGTGGCCATACGACATGGCAAAAAAAGGCAAAAGAAAATCAGATGATTCAGATCCTGTGCTTAGAAATACATGCTACGTTTTTTCTCTAACATGGGAAAGATTCCTCCTCTCACCCCAGATTTGCAATCTTCCACATCACAGGCCTTTGACTGCAAGTAATGTTCATTCCTGCACAGGCAGATGGGGACCAACGCTATAGCTGATGCCAAGCTGGACTGCTCCTCCTCTTAAAAAACTGCTTCCAGCTCCAGTCGAAGGATCCCCATGTGCTCAGATGGCCAAAATCAGGCAAGTGCTGAGCACTGCCTTTACCTAAAGGGTTCACTAACATCTGAAAGAATTATAGTGGGCCATCTACATATTCTCCTCAAAGGTATTTGGTTCAAAACCAGTTCTCCCTCACCTCCTCTGACATATGCCCATATTTCTCCATTAATAGTTGAGGTGCTGGTGGCACCTTGAGCAGCTTCCAGAGCTTCAATGTATCAGTGAAATAACCCACTGCATCTCAGGGTGGAAACAACATCAGAACCAGTAGCTCTCATGAACTACAATAGCTCTAAAACTTCCATTAAAAAGTTACTGGAATTTATTGGGTTAAACATGCAACTATATCAAAATCACAAAGGACTTAAACTTTGTACCTATACAATACAAGAACAAGTTCATTACAAATGTCATCTACAATAAACTATAACTGCTGTTCCAGAGAAGGAAATCTGGGCGCTTACAGTGAGTTGTCAGGGAGACAAAGTACTAAAGTCAAGGAAAGAAGTCTGGTTTGACCCTTCTTCCAGCCTATCACAGACACATGCTCCCAAGATCCCAAGCCTTTCCCCTTTAAATGACAAACCAATCACCCTTCTAGGGTGACACCACAAGCTTTGGGTGTTGTTCCCATTTTAGCATGTGCAAGCGTTGAGGTACCAAGGTGACCTGTGAGCTGCCCTGTCTCAGAGAGACCAGGCACTGCTGAACAACAGTTCTCCATAGTTCAAAGCTGGCTCTTTCCAGTTTCTGCCAATTTCCTTGATTCCTAAAAGGTAGTCTATGACCCTTAGATTGACAAGTCCACTTTTGTAATAAAAACATAATGGTCACTTGCTGCAAAGAAACATGATCAGTCCAGCTAGGAGATGTCAGCATGGCACAAACAAGCCTTCAGCACCACATCATACATGGAGCTGAAAGCCCCGAGAGCCTGTCCTCCTGTTTCTGAAGTACCATTTGTATTAACTGGATTTTATACATTAACTGAGAACTTTCCTCAGTAAAAGGGGGTCATTCAGGCACATTCACAGGAGCAAACCTCCTGTTTAGGGTGACCTAAAGTTGGAAGGTTTTGCTCTAGCCAATACTGGAGAGAAGACTTGATCAGAAAAGCACCCAACATCACTGCTGGTCTTGGCAAGGCTGGATTAACTAAAGTAAGGACTAGAAAGAAGATCTGCCCAGTCTGGAGGCCAGGGGTCCAAAAGGCAAGCCAAAAAGTAACTTGTTCCCTTTCCTAACAGACTGTGTTTTCAGCTGGAAGTCGCTTGGCAGCCTTCCTGCCAGAGGATGCTGCAGGTCAAGACAAGGGTTCATTCCCAGTCAGGCCGACTGGGGACACAAAACACAAGAACAGACACTGCTTTGCAAACATGGGCTGGAACACCAGGAGAACTGCATCTGCCAGGCTGTCCTCAGACAGCAAGGGATGCTGCTGGTCAGGACTGCCGTGCCCCAGGAAGCACCGACCCGCTCAAGAGCAAGGATGGGGTACAGTACCAAGGCACAAACAGGGGTAGCCAAAGCAAGTCTTCAGGCACCCAGCTGCACCACACCTGCCTCATGAACACCTTGGGTTCCTTGCTTCTGTGAAAATCAAGAGCAGTGGCATTCTGTAACAAAAACGTCCCTTAAACTCCTTATTAAAGGTAATTTCCTCTCCCACCCCTTTTCATTAGCAACACTCAAGCATTCATCAAATGATCCTGTTACTTCCAGGAAAAGCATTAGTCTTCTTACTAAGAACCTATATATTAGCACTGTCTGTTGTTATAACCATAAAAAGTTGTACTAAAAAATCAATTGAGACGCACAGTTCTCAGTTGAGAATAGAAGCTTACCTTAAATAAACCTATCACACTGGGAAACCCCTAAGTGCTTGGGGAACAGTGCTCATATGGGGAAAAGATATAGCAGTAACCACATCACTTTTCCCTTCGAGGCAGTAGCTTTCCACTTAAATTTTATACAATGCACTTGCTTATTGTTCTTATTACACAACATTGCATTCAATTCAAATCCATGCTGCAAGTATCCCACTCATAGCAAAGAGACTTCAGAAAGGAAAAAAACTTCTATTACAGGAAAGCAGTCTATAGTAGCTCATTACACAGCACCAATTTCAGGCAGGCTGTCATTCTGATCACACCAGACAGCATTTTGACTCCACCAGTATCCTTCAGTGAAACACGCCTGGTACAGCATTATTCTTGATGCACAGAGTCCTCTTGAAATGCATGGTACAAATTCTCTGTCATTTCAAAAGGACTGTGTTGCTCAGAGCGCTTCACCTCTTCACACCATCCTTTCCAATAACGTGCAAAGCAGTAAGGCCAAAACAGGCCATTCTTTAAGGCAAGAATTAAAAATAAATAAATCAGCACTTTCCTTGGGAAGGAGCTACAGAGTAGGGCTGTGAATCCCAACTCAGGAGAGCCTTATGCGTCATTCCAGATCTAGGCCAACTCAGAAAAATCACTTAAGCTCCTGATTAACTGTAATATGTGCTCACGTTGCTTTGACTTCCGTAGGACTTAAGCATATACTTACGTGCTCTCCTGCACAGAAATACTCTCTTAAACCAGATCTTGCTTTGTAGGGTTGCTACACACACACACACATGTGCAGCTCATGCCCCCAAGAAGGCTCTGGCTGCAAATCAGACTGCCTGAATTTTGCCTAACTATGGACCAATGTGTTTCACCCAGAGCTTTAAGTAAAGCTGAAGTTTGGAAGTGCTTTATCTCAGACAGGAACTTTGTGAAGGCTCAGCTCTCAGTTTTACACTTGGTAAGTGATGTTAAGGCTCATGAGAGACTGTAACACACTGGAGCTGCAGATGTTTCCAAGAGGAGAAAATCTCCCTAGACCCAGTTCTGTCTGCTCTAAATCACACTATGGACCAACCATGGGCTGTGAACGCACAGCCGAGACCAGGAGGACCTTTCACTAGTCCCTTCTGAACCACCACTTCTCCTGGTGGGGTTATGTGTCAAAACACCACAAAGTTTTGTCCCCATGACAAGAGACATACAGACTTACAACCAAGAAGTCTCTCAGCATCAAATGGGACACTGGGTTTCAACACCTCTCCATGTTACCTGTGAGGAAAACAGCAATTTCCCCTCAGCCTTCCACCACACAACCTCACTGGGCATGGGCAACTGCTAAACTATCCTGAACCTGCCCTATTATCAAGGAGCTCTTGTGTTTCAAAAAAAGCCAAAAAAAAAAAGCCAAAAAAAAAAGCCCCTTTGCCCGACCCCTCCCCTCACCAGCTACTCTCTTGCTATTAGAGTTAATTGCAAGCACATCGTTCCTACAGCATGGCTGATAGGAAAGAACTCCTGCTACGCAGGGGCTTGGTTTTCCCATCTTGCCTATTCTCAAGGCAGTGCAATAAATTATTATTATTATATATGTTGGCTTTGCAAATGACTGAAGCATCCTGAGTGCCTGCATGGGGGCATGCTGTTTCTCAGCATGATCTGAAATAGCCAAGATATTAAAATCCCACAAAGAACTGAGTTTCTAATGGAAAAATTGATGTGCCAGATGTTGACACTGATGACTACTGTGATAGCCTGGGGCAGAGCCCAAACCCCTCTAGGTCAGACGGCCTCACCATTCCCTGTTCCTCAATGACCCACATTACAGTTCAGCTGCTCCCACATCCAGCCACCCCTGAGGTTACTCACCCAAAAGAGGGGTGCACAGTATCCTTTCCAAGCCCTGGACCTTCCTTTACATTAATCAGTGCTCTCTTTCAATGGCTATCCAACCCAAACAAGGGATCAAGCTCTTCAGCACTGAAGACAGCACAGGAGAGGGAGCACTTCATAGCAAGACATCAAATGGCACATCCAGGTTTGCCAGTCCAATGGCTCAACCCAACCCTCCATTTGGGGAAGCCCCAACTGAACAAAACTCAGCTCAGCAGTGCAAGACAACTGTATTTTACCTCTTGAAATCCTTCTCTTTCTTATAGATGCCACACAGTAAAAGTATTACAATGAGAAAACTCTGCAGATACAAGATACCAAGGTTTTAAGATCAAGCCCTTTGCCAGGAATCAGGAGAGGTTCAGGACAGCAAACCACACACTCCCAGCACACCTACAACTTCTCCGTGCCCGAGATTGGTGTCTGGTTCAAACCCACACCAGCCTTCAAAACTACTTCTCCCCAAAGTGGCGGAACAGGCTCCAGAAACAGTGGAGATGCCTGATCCTCCTGCTTTGTGCAAAAAGCCAGGACCAAAGGTATTGCTTACCCAGGCAGCTGTGAGGAGGGCACTGAGCAACATTGTGCCCTACAGCAACTTCAGGGCTTTTCCCCCCATTCTGGGACGTCCAGCACACTGTGCAAGGGGATTCTGCACCTCCAGAAGCCCAGGGGCTCACGGAGCTGAGAAGTCTCAACATGCACTCCCACACAGAGGGGAACAGGTTTGAACTGGAGGGTCTCTGTGGAAGTCATGCACTGAATATGAAATGTACAGTAATGTCGAGCCTTGTTCCAGCTGAAGGCTAAGTGCCTGTCTTCCCCTCTCATAACCCACAGATGTCAAAATATCTGCTGATCAGACAAATTACAGAAACAGAGACCACACAGTGACTGCAGGGAGGAGAGCCACTGCTGCAGGCCTGCCCCAAGGAAGTACAGCATCCCAACATATAAAACAGAACACCGTCTAAAAGCGCAAAGAAAATAGGAAAGTTTACTGCCTGTCATTTAAATATGGATTTCTATTACAGAAACACACCAGGAGCCTGCCTGCCCTCCTCCCTCAGCCCCTGCAGGGAAACACATCATCTTCTTCCAAAGGTGACAACAGATCAAATAAAAACAGGAGTGACAAAGAGACAGAAGGAGAGGAGTTGCAGGATGCTGCAACTTCTCACTTCAAAGCAATAAACTCTTTCTACCATCAAGCTTATTTGAGTATCAACAAAGGGTAAGACTTGAGAAAAACACAGGTAGTTTCAGTATCTACACTCATGTCGAGTCCCTTGCCAACCTTTTCAGTATGTCAAAAAAATATTTTTAAAACCCCAGTGGTTTTCAGTAGTTTTTTCTCCCATGGTTGCTGTGAGAAAGTCTTGCAGAAACCATGGTAGAAATCCAACACTTTAAAACACAAACATGATTGCATACATCTATTTAGCATGAAGCACAACTCCAAAAATGTTTTTCCCCAAATTATAGTGTGAAATTTCAATAGAAAGGAATACATTTCTTTGAAGTCAGTGCTGTCCTTTCAAGCTGACCTTCAGTCACCTGAATCACATGCCCAAGACCACCAACAGGATGCAATTTCCATCTCCAAAGCTTTGGTCTTATAGGATTTATTGTTTAAGCTGCAAGGGAAGCATGTTACATACTGCTGACAGTGCATTTGCGCATGTGAACAAAGATGGGGGTGAGGTGAGATTAGGACAAGCTCGAGGCAATTAGCTCAGTGGGTTATTTATTTCATGACAGCACAGATTAAAAGGGCTGACTGTCCCTTTGGCCTTACAAGCACTCATGTGAGTTATCAGGCATGTTTTATTGGAGGGAAAGGGAAGAGATGTTATCATCCAGGCAAATATCTCAAGAAACAGTTGAGTATTTGATGGACAGCACTCTGCATGTGGTTACCATGAAACCTCCCAGGATACCCAAATGCCTTACAAAGAAATGCTCTTTTTAAGCCTTACTGGGGTGGGTGGGCTGGATCAGTCCCAGCTGAGAGGCAAATATGCTGAGTCAGAGGGATCAACTGTCCAGCCCAGGATATCACAACCTTCAGGCAGGGCCAGCCTTGCTTAGTATGCTCCAGTTCAGCAGCAACACCTACAACTGAAGCCTCCCAGTCCCAACTGGTGCAGATAAGCACCCTGCTCATGCCCTTTCCTGCTGGACCAGGCTTCACTGAGGCTCTCGAGGGATTGAGTAGCAGATTTAGTAGTAAAAACCAGACGGCCTCATTCCTACTGACCCATTCGCACCGTAACATATTTCTCATTTCCGAGTGACTGGCTGTTCTCTCTCAGTCCTGGTTAACATTATTTGTGTTTTAATGCTTTCTAGGAACCATTCCAGCTTTACATCACAACAAATACCACCGGGTAGGGGAAACACTTCATCTGGCTGGCCTTGTTTTTGGTACTTCACTTTAGGAACTGGTCCAAGCAGTCAGTCAGAGAAACAGCAGTGCCTGCCCCACGGCCAGAGCTCTCCCCACATACACTCAGCCCAACTGGGGATGTTGCCTGGAAGTTTGAAGGTGGCTTTCATCAAGACTGAATTCTGGAGCTCCTCCAGAAATCCTCCAAGGAGCATGAACAAGCCAAATAAAGAGAAATCCACAAAAGCTTGAGATCAAAGGACTCTTTGGGCTCTTTTTCTTTGCAGCCACTTCGGGTATTTCCCATTTTCTTCCTCTCAGTCTCACCAGCAGCATGTGTTTCTGCAGCCATCACTGCCAGAGGAAGTGCCCAACTGAGGCTGAGCAACTGCTGTACAACACCCAGGAGGAGGATTTTGTCACCACTTCATGCTAAGAGCTTGCAGTGAACTGTTCAGTGACACCCACCTCAAAACCTGAGCCACCTCTTTACAGGCCATTACTCCTACCAAGCTTTTAAACCCCACTTGTTGTCCCTTCCTTCCCATCCTCAGGTCCAGCTTATGAAACTCATGCTTTACAGCAGCCAGAATGACTTTCAGGTGTGCCTCCTGCCGGAGGAAGAGCTGTTCACCCAGAGTAAGGTTCTGTTCCAGTCCAGGCTGGTTATGGAAGACTTTTCGGAGTGCTGTTTCTCTTTTCAGCACTCACCCTGCTCAGGTCAGGAGGAGGCAGGTACGAAAGGTGAGCCCACAAGGCACATCCCACCATGGAGGTCTGGGAGCTGCTACTTGCCAATGCAAGTTTGCTCTGAAGCTCAAAGCAGGGAATCCTGTCACCAGTTCAGCCCAGGGAAGGGAGAGGGGGACTCAGTGTTACAACACATTAATTATTTACCCACAGATTTTCTCAGGAACTTGTAACCCACACCCAACATCTCAGGAGCACATCTGCAGGGTGCAGGCAACAAGGAAATCAGGGAGGGAAGAGAAAGGGATGCCTTAAGTCAGCAGGAAAGTGTAAAGAGCTTGAAGCCAGGGTCATTCTTGACAGAATGACCCAGTTATGCAACTGAGAGGAAAAGGAGGATAAAAACCACAAAGGAAGGCTGAACACTGTTAGGTTCCCAAAATACAGAAAGCACAGATAACTGGCACAACTGACCACAAGAATTACATTAAAATACATATTACACAGCACCCACCAGGATTAAAAAAAATCCTCAAGAAACTTACTGTACATCTTCCCAGCAAACCCACACAGTGCCACCGAGCAGCAGAGAGAATCTGAGCTCCAGGCAGCACCTGGAGGTCTACCATAGATTTATTCTCAGGGAGAATTCCATTTATCTCCCACCACCAAGTAACAATGCTTGTGCATGATAATTTTTAGTCAACATTTCAGTGTTTTGGAGTGGAGGGAGCTTTGTGTTGTACTATTCTTCATACATCAAAAAGGTACTAGAAAGCTTGAAAGTTCAGATCCTGGAAAGGCCTGTGGGTTTTATGGGAGGCAGGGGTTCTTTCTACATTTTCTCCCCCCATGCAAAAACATTTCCCATTTTCCACCCAGGCAATAATTTTGAACTCTGCACAGCAACCACCTCTGCTCCAATAGAGATGGTTAGAAGTGCTCTGACAGGCTTCCATCCCCCCTGGAAGTGTCCAAGGCCAGGTTGGGTGGGACTCTGAGGAGCCTGGTCTAGTGGAAGGCATTCCTGTCCATGGCAGGGAGGTTGGAACTGGATGATTTCTAAAGTCCCTTTCCACCCAAACCATTCAAAGATTCAAGGATTAGCAATGCCCTCCTTCCAGACTCCAAATTAATCTTCTGCTCACATTAGCTTTCATTTTTTTCCAACAAATTAATCATTACTCCTCATATATTACTAACCAGTGCACTGAATCAGGTCGTCTGGCTTTTGGGAGGAGCACCACCTGGTTTGCACAACAGAACCACTGACTGTGCCACATCCAGCCCCAGCACACTGCTCCCCTCCACTCCTTCCTGGGCCAGTCCAGCTCCTAAGCACTGTTTTTGTGCAGGTCCCACAATCCCACCCACACACAGGGTAGTAAATGCTTGCTTTGAGTTTTTGGTCGGTTGTTTTTTCTCTTTAACCAAGTGACATTTTTCAAACCAGATGACTTTTTCCACTTTAAATGTTACCAAGGGGGGGGGGGGGGGGGGGGAGAGAGAAATGGTGAGGAAACCAATCAGTTCATCTTTCTCCTCTAGTGTGATGCAACACTGCCCTTACTCTTACACAGCAGCAGCACTTCTCAAATGTATTTTTCAACAAAATGTTTAAATGCTGCAGAGAAATTACTTCCCTTCCCCTTCAGACCTGCTCTGCCTCTTTCCTAAAAGGAGAAAAAAAAAACCAGGGGGAGCACACTAGAGGTGACACACTGCTTGTGTGAGACCAGCAACAAGCCCTGCTGCAGCACTCAGGTGTGGCAGAGGGATGAGGAAGCTTTGCCACTGATCCAGCATTCTCTCTGACCTGAATGCCAACACACAAGTGGGCAATTAGCCCAGTTACAGATCTCACACCATTTGGCTCCACTTTCTCCTGGGAAACGTCAGATGGGATGGATGCAAACACCTCACCAAAGAAGCAATGGCAGTTGGCCACACTAAAGGGGAGGCAGGAGGGGTTACACAGCACCATGGCAAAGCAAAATCCAAATTCAGCATTCTGCAGGGACAGGCCATTAACACAAGCCCAGGTTCTGCAGACGAGCATCAGCCACCCCCCTCCAGCACCACCTGCTCCCCTGGCCAGGAGCTCCATGAGGGTTTCTCACTGCCCAAGAGGCCCATGACCGCTGGCAATGTCACACTGCCCACCCAGAAAGGCAACACTGAAATCCACCCCTATTTTCCATGAGCTAAGCAAAACAGCTTAAATATTACCCAGCACTGCCAGCCCTTGTGATGGGGAAATGCTTTTGCGATCAGGGGGACATCTTTATTTAAATGGCATCTGTATGGCAGGTGCCATCAGCTTTGTCACCCAATCCATTTGTGTCAAACCCTTACGCAACCAGTGCAAATAAGCCCCGTCGCTCACCCAGCCTGCTCACACAAAAGGACCATGTGCCAAGCACACTGACCCCTCAATTAAAATCACCATCATCCAGCTTTTTATAGAAAACAGCTGATCTCCTAAGGACTCTGCCACCATAACACAAATTGCAAAACTTTCAGGGCCAGCCACATGGCTTGGGATCTACCCGCCCAGGTAGGCAGCGACTTCAGAACGCAAAAGGCTCACAGAAAATATGCCCAATGCAAATCACTTTATTTCTGGAAGAACAGAATTTCCCCCCCCCCTCCATGTTTTAGCTTACTCCACCTTCCAAAATAGCCTGAACTTAGTCAAGAAAGGCATGTTCATTTTGGAATGAGGCTGCATGCACACAAAGCGCTCACAGAAGAGCTGTGGCAGAACAACTTGTTCCTCAATAGCTATTCTGAACCACGTCTCAGCAACAGATCCAGAGTACATCTCTGTAAACGAGACATGTTGATCTGACAACCTGGTTGAAGTGGTGGGTAGAAACTTAAAACTTTTACAAAAGCATGAGCTCTCACTGACAACTCCCTTAAAGTAAGGGCACGTCGATCCAAGAAAAAAAAAAAAAAAAAACCAGACATCATTCACTTCTTTTCTAGAGACCTGCTTTGCATCTTCAAGTGTTCAGAAGTCATCAGTCCAGCCCCAGAGTTGATAAAACCAGCTTAAAAAACAATACAATAAAAATTAATGTGTTTAAAGTTTACTTCCTGTTTGAGAAAAGAAAGTTCTTTTTCTGAAGCATTGCTACACAACCACAAGGCCTAGAACCTTATGCTTATTTCAAATGAAAGACAAGATACTAATGGAAATTACAGATTTAAGGGAGCAGGGGCTGTAAAGGACTTGATTTATAGCAGAACTTAAAACAAGGCCACAATCAATAGAAATCACTGAACATCCTGAACCTTAAAGCTAAGACACTGAGTATCTCAAAACTCCATTTTGCTTGTGATTATTATTTGTGATTGCAAGATCCCAGATCAAAAAGTGCTTCAGAAGAATGACCTTTATCCTCACTGCTTTTACACAGCCTGAACACTGCTTTTCTGAATGGGAAATTTTTTTGACATAGTGTGTTAGTATTTTTCTTTTCCGCTTTTGTTTCCGCCATTCAAAATTTCACTCAGCATTACAAGTACTAGTTAATGCAATGCCTTTCCACGTGCTCTGTTTCACTGTCAGGCTCTCAGTATCCAGGGCTCCAGCAAAGTGAGAAAATCTTTCGGAAGCGACATTTAAACAAAATAAACTGCAGAATTTTTCCCCCAAAAGGTTTCACAGGCTTAGGGTTTTATACAATAATATGTTTTTACAAAAGATATTCAGGATCCAGTTTAAATCGGTGTCTTGTTTCAGCCACCCTGCCTAAAACATGCACTTATTTCCTTTACAGCAACGTGAATTTGTTCACCGTGGCCAACTCATACCACATCCCTATTAGATGCATATATATATACAGGCATGTGCTGTCTCATCTAAGCTGACCATGACCAACACAAGGCTCATTCAGCCAGGAGGAGGGTTCCTAAGGCGTTATCTGCACCCGGAGTGGTTTAGTGTTACTGGGCTGAAAGGAAACAGAGAGAGATATCCTGTTTATAGGCTGTAGAGCCCGACGGATAAACAAGTGCACCTCAGTTAAAGGCAGAGTGGGGCAGGGGGAGGGGAACAAAAGAGCAGAAAGCGAGACTCGGCGGGTGCGAGGATACCGACATGCCAGCCGGGCAGGATGCCGGCAGCCCGGCCCAAGGCTGCCCCGTGCGCCGGGGGCTGCAGAATGTACAGAATGTGCCGCCCCGCCGGCGCTGCCGACCCTCCGCGCCCGGGCCCGGCTCGTCTTTCACCCCAGCGCTGGGCCACTTCCTGGCACTCGGTGAGGCGACACCGGAGATGTTTTACCACCCCCTCCTCTCTGCTCTCCCAACGCACGCCCACACCCCCGAGGCTTTCTGTGCATTTTGTGTTTCATCTGCCAGCTGGGCACGCTCGGGGCTTTTGCAATGCCGGAGTGCGAAGGGTGGTGAGCAGTGTCACTCATTCTCTGCTGGCCACCTGGGGAACCCGATAGCCTTCCCTTGGCGTCTGCTGCTGGCCACGGGCAGAGGTGGACCCTGGGCTGGATGGACACGGTCTGAACCAACCCAGTGTCACTTCTGTAAGCCCCATCGCCAGCTACAGCAAGGAGGAGACAGCCCCAAGACATGTTCCTCCCATTCCTCTTCTGTCAGGAAAACACCAAAGTCCATCACCAGGTTAGAAGGAGGTACCAGACTTACTCTCATTTGAATTATCACTTGTTTACATTGGCGTGGCGCGAGGGAGAGGGTCTGGGCCAGAACTGTGGGTTGGATGCAAGAAACAGGAGATCTATAGAAAAACCCTACAAACAGCTCTCTGCTTCTGACATTGTTCTGTCCAGCATTAAAGCGATAGAAAAATGTGAAGCTCTGCCTTGGTCCAGACCCAAGAGACCCTTGTGCCTCTAGCAGGTGTAAACCCACAGTACTCCTCTCCTGGACTGCCCTTGACCAGGGAGCAGAAACCCTCTGGCTGTTCAACACCTGCCAAGGCACCAATGTTGTGACCATGGTGACTCCCTAGGCCAGTCCCATGGAGCTCCAGGCTACCTCCAGCCTCTGCAGCAAACCTTCTCCAAATAACACCTCAACTCCGCAAAGAGCCGGCAGACAGGGACGTCTGGCTGCCGTTGACAACACCCTACTAAACAAGAGGCAGACTGGGCAGGGAACATGGAAGACCTCATGGGCTCAGACAAATAAGCCCTACAGGGACTCCTCCTACCTGGCCAATCTTCACATGAAGCATCTAACCCCACTTTCCACACCTTTGCTGCTCCACTGATCATTTTTCCACCCTCACTAGTGAACATGGGAAATGAACCCACATCCAAAGCCTCCATCTTCACCCAGCACAGAAAGGAAAGTTTTGGCACCCCTGCTCCAAGTTACAGGACTAGCATCCCATGCCAGCTCCCAGTGGAAGATTTTGAACAGAGCACTGACACCTCACAGGGTAACCCAAAACAAGAGACCCAGGTCAAGACTCAGATGTGACTTCTCGCATCTGTTTCCTTTTTGGTTTTTACTGCCTTATTTTCTCTACAGGTCCAGAAACTCTCTACAAGGGAGGGACAAACCTCAACATGTTCTCCAGCTCTTCTAGTCTGAAAGACTCCA
This sequence comes from Coloeus monedula, assembly GCF_965178545.1. Classification (NCBI taxonomy): domain Eukaryota; kingdom Metazoa; phylum Chordata; class Aves; order Passeriformes; family Corvidae; genus Coloeus; species Coloeus monedula. The sequence goes on from NC_138790.1 coordinate 16,275,110, forward strand.
CCCAAATCCTGTCCCAAGCATGAGCAAGGGAGAATTACCCCTGTGTGTACAAGCAGAGCCTGGATGCCAGCATTCACCCTCTGAGCACTTCCACCACAATGTGGCTGGCACAGCCAATGCTTCACAACCACCATGAAAACACCACAGTTCTGCAAGGACACACAAGAACAGGACTTGCTCACACTCTGACAGGTCCTGGGGATGAGATAGTGCTGCCAGGTCCTCATCTGATGAATTGAGGCCTGGGAAACCTGAGAACTATTCCCAAAAGAAAGTCCTGAGCATGTAATTTCTCACTTGTTTCCTATCCTACTCTTTGTCTCGTGCAACAGAGACACCTCTGACTCATACCAGGTTTCCGCAGGGCCTGACACAACAGGTCGACAGACTCTCCTTGAAATCAAACAACAGCAAGCATGAGGTGACTGTGTTTTGCCCAACACGGACCCAAATTCAAGACAGTCCTCAGAGGCACAACTCCAAGGTAAACAAATGTTGATGAACCCTTTCTCATCAGCTCCATGTAGTTCTGATGCCTTTATTTTGCCTTCCTTCCAGCTGGAAAGAAAGTTCATTGAGAATGAAAGCTAGTGACTCGCAGTGAGCAGTGACAGATGCTGCCTGCCTGTATGTGTGAAAAAACTGACAGGCAGAAATAACACACCTCGCATGTCTTGTGGTGGCAGTGAAGCAATAAATATTCTAATAGACTACTAAGGCTCATAGTAATAATGCTGAGCTCTCTTTACAGAAGCCACTCCCCATGCCAGATGACATCGGCCATGGTATAGATGCTCCTGGAACAGGGAGATATTTTTAAATCTCTCAACGTGGCACAAAACTGTGAGTGCATCAGCCAAAATACCAGCCATCACAGCGTTTATATATAGCCTTGCACATACTGTCTATAGATGGGAACACAGACAGATCCATGGTATCTAGCAGCATTACAAACAGACATTCTTCTGCTGGTCTTCGGTACATGAGAAGAAACTTCCTATCCAGCAGCTCTGCCCGTGTCATCCCACCCCGTGCAGGTCTCCATCGGCTTCTGCTCCTCAAGTGTGTTAAGTGCTGCATCTCAATTCTCATCATCAGAAGCCTATCCCTCCACTTCCCACGTGTCTTCTCTTCTATAGGGCAGTGCAGGTGACAGGGTGTCCCCACACCTCTGAGCACCCCTCTGTACACACACCTTCCAAACCAGAACCCATGGGCCCCAAAACTTCCTCTGTGCTGTGACAGGTCCTGAGAAGGGGTTAGAAAATCTTCAAGGCAGTCCAGTTCACTCAGGGACACCTCTGACACGCACAAACTCTAGGCATGGTTCCTATCACAGGCAGGAATACAGAGGTGCTAGTGGGAAAAGAATTTGCAAGCTCCAAACTAGCAACAGGTCCCCATGGAGCACCTGTAATCACTTCCCAGGAGCTCTGTGGGCACCCTAGTTACTGCAGGGGAAAAGGAAAAAAAATAGTTTTACAAAGTGGCTTCAGGTCCTACAATACATTCTCTCATGAGTATGAAATGTGCATCAGCATTTCACAGAGAGCACTGCAGCCGTCAGACCCAGGGTGATGTTTAAGCTCTTGATACAGTTATCTGCCTAATAATAACCCCAAAGAGCACTCCTTGCCTGGCTGCCTGCCAGACCACATGCAGCCTCTCTGCCCTTTCTGCCTTTTCTTTTTTTTTTTTTAGTTTTTTAAACTTTGTCAGACATGGAAACGTTGACTAAGAAATTCAGCCTCTTCTGTGAAACAGATTGGCTGAGACTTCTTTGTTGTTGCGGAAAGCATGACTTGGGTGCCGGGGAAGGGAGACAAAGGGGAAAACTCGCATATTTTGCCTTCACGTGTGCTTTATTTTCTCCTCTGGCAGGAAACAGTGAGAAAGACTGACCCAGCTGCTGTCAGCTGCGTTGGAAGTGATTGTATCAGCTCCACCTGCTTAATGTGGGTATTCAAGACTGCAAGGACAATGATTTGAGACAAATCAGCAGTGACTGGTGTGTTCTCGAGGGACAAATGCTACACTGGTGCATGACACAAGTGATCCACAACAGTGGGACAATGGTGTCAAGGCTGGGGGTAGGAAGGAAAGTGGGAGAGAGGGATAAACATCTCCGCCTGTTTTTCTAGGGAAAAAGAGACATTACAAGGGGAGCCGGGCTTGTTCAAACATTTCAGAGTTTGCTCTACATTGTTTCCAGCACTCAGAAGCAACAAATGAACTGCACCAAGAAATCCAGCAGCTACAGCTCAGGGAGGAACATCGCGTCCATGTCAGGCTTTCAAAGCCTTATAAACTGCAAGGAGTTCGACATGGTTTCTTTGTGCTCAGAGAATAACAGCCTTGAAAAAACAGGCTGTGAGGTGCCACACTTTGCCATCCACATCTGCAGTGGATCTGGCCCCTTGTATTACTGAGCTCAGGTGTGGTGTGGCCCCACTGAAGCAGGTCCTGCAGACCACTCCTCAAGGCTAGCTACCTGTCAAAGTAACAAAGGAGCCTCCAACGAGCACATGGACAACAGCACAAGCTGAAGCAACTGCTGCTGAAGCACGAGAGAGGCACTTCAATGGTGGTTTTAAAAGGAAAAGATAAAAAGAAAAAAGGGAAAAAGCATACCTTTGCAAGCTCCAGCACAAGAAGAAAGCCCCAGGTCACTGCTGTAGCTAATGAGAAGGGCGACAGTGGTGCTCAGCAAGACTGTTCAAAACATCCTCATGGCTTTTTTTTTTTTTTAAATCAAGTGAAATACACACAAACAGCATAATGTCCACAGCAGGCTGCTGCTTTGACATCCGTACAGCCAGTAAGACCCTGTGAAGTTTTAATGGGCAGGTCAAGCCTACAAAGACTGCTACCACCCTCTCCTGCCTCCACACCATACTCCATTCCCCAGTGGTTTTACTCTGAGAACTTCACAAGCTTTCACCAGAGTTGCTGCTCAGAGAGCAGCCTGCTCGCAGACAAAGCACACACAGCTCCAACAGGAGAGAAGCCCCTTAGCTCATTCTGCATCGTATTCCTCCGGGATCCAAGTAAATAACAACATCTCACAAAAACAAACGACACCAGGCACGGGACCCTTGTGACCCACATGGGTGAGTTTTCACAAGAATTTACCACTTTTACCTCCACACAGTCAGAGAAGTGGAAGCAAGCCAGGAAAGAAGGGAGGCATCGCCCTTCGCAAACACCTAACGAGCCCAACCGAAAACATGGAGCCCAGCTCCTTTGGAGACATCCCCCTGCACACCCTGGCAAGGCAGGCGGCTGGAGATGAAAAAGACCCACCAGGAAAGCTCTTCCTAGGAGCTGATATTTCAGCTATTAAAGAAGTTTCTATTTAAACAGACATTAATTGCATATGCTCAGGAATTTCTCAGCTTTACCACTTAAAAAACACCCAAAGCCACTTTGAGGCTTTTCCTTTTTTCTCTCCCGCCTTTGTTTGCTCTGTAAACACATTTGTGTGTGCCCTGGATCCTGTAACATTCTGCTGCAGTGACAGCAGCTCCAAAGCAGAGCAGCAGCTACCCACACATCTCACCAGGAACTGCTGAATGTCCTGGGTCCTGCCCCTGCCATCACAGCACACCACGATGCAGAACCCCATGCAGCCCAGCTCCTGGCAGGACCTTCTCCCAGCGCAGGATGGAGCAGAAGATGCCATTGGTGCCATTTGTACCCACAGATAACATTATCAGGAGTGCATGCTCATGAACTCAGCCTGCTCCCTTCACAGGCTGAAACTCCCCCAACAAAACCCTACCTGTTAGCAGTGGGGTTTGTTTATTAAAGCACTGTTGCAAGTTTACCTGCAGATCAAGGCCTTGATTGTGGCGGGTGGAAGATGTGAAATAACTGCAAATACTCTGTAGCCTTTTGAAGAGGCCGCTGAGGTCAGCCCAGTGATACTTCCCATCCCATGCCAGGCAAGAGTGGGAGAGAGCCTCTGTGCCCAAACACAATCATGGCCAACTGCTACAGTAGGGCTGCCCGTAAAGCTGCTCATGAAGATGCCAGGAAGAAGGACAGGACAAATGGAATCAGGAAACTTGGATTAATTCTTTGCCTTACCGTATATGTACTTACATGTGCAGTAAGTGTTATATACACCTGGCAGCATCTGTGCAGCTTTGGGCAAAAAAGCTTTGGCCCTTCCTGGTCAGTAAACAGGCAGTAAAATCATTGCCCTAAACACACCTGGAGGCATGAGAACACCCAGCAGCTCCACCTCCACCCCTTCACTGCACACAGCAGACTTCAGCACGGGCATACCAGTAAAAGGCTCTCCAGCCCGAGGGAGCAATTGGTGGCACTGGCCCAGAGGGGCTGCTTGCTGATAGCCCATAATACTTTCTATTATGTCCCTTCATATTGCCTTACGTCTCGAACATCTGTTGGCCTCCCACCCCAAGCGGAAGGCTGGGAGTGACTCCTCTTGTCAAACAGGTCTGCTCCATGCCTCGAGCAACACAAAATCTCCTGAGAGCAGCCAGGAATCTCTTTCCCCTCTGAAATCAGGTCACCTCCACTGTGCTCAGCCTCAGCCCACCCAGAAAGTAAGGTCTGAACCAAAACTCAGACACCCTTTGGCTGGGCTGGCCATGCCACCACCACTACGCCCAGCAAAGCAGCCTCTGCAGCACCTCACAGAAGGGGGGTAGGAGAGGGGAGTCATTTTTGGCAATGAAAATGTAATGGAACATTTTGTATCAATCGATTGTGGGATGAGTCATGTTTAGAGCGACTCGCCTCCTCCTCCCCTCACTTCCCCACCCCCAAATTATGGACTGCAAGAAATGAGCAGAGATAATGGGCAATTTCAGATGTTCTGAACTCGGGTTTCTCTCCTGCTGGAACAGCATGCCATGACAGTAGATGGACTGAGCTCCAGAGATGTCCTACATGTTCCTATGCCTTATACTGGCTACAGAAGAATTGTGTCTAACTAATGGGCAATTAGGAAAGAACTAGAAGGATGGGGGACTACTTTGTAGAGGAAATGAGGAGTCAGAAGGAAGATCTGAAAAGGCTCAGCAGTAAAAAAAGACAAAAAATAGATGGGGATCAGACACAAGCCCCAGAAAAAGATAAGCAAGCTGGAGGTACATCTCTACATATGCACACACACAAATCTCTGATTTGCTGAGTCTCGAGAGGACTAACTCATTCTGAGGGTATAAAGCAGAAGATGACAAGCTGCTCATGCACTTGCCTATTAATGTTCAGCAGTGGGACACAGACAGGATGTGACCACCCAGCACCCCACCACATGGGGCATTCAAGCCTGGCAAAGAGATCTTCCAGCACTGGACTCCAGCCAGGACCAGTACACTCCATTCAGAGAAGAAACTGGTACTTCATATCCTGGGAGATGACTAATTGCAGTAGCTGAGTTATGGCATAGCTTTTAACACACAACGAAGAAACATTAAGGTCATCTTGACTCTCATCTACACCATCCCCTCCCACAGCAGACTCGCTGCTCTTTTTTTCCTCCTACTCCTTTTCTCACTTTCTACCCTCCCCTTCAACATTCTTTCCTTTCAGGTCTTCTCACCTCCCTCCATACCCATCTACCTTCCTCTCTCTATCCACTCCACCAGCACTTGAAACATCCTTCTCATCACCCACAACTCCCACTGCAAAAGCCCTTCTCTTCCAGGAATCTGCTTTATCTGGAGTTTGATCTCCAGCAATTACCTGTGCTAACCCTTCCACAGACCTCAAGTGCACATTTGTCTGCCTTGCTCTGCAGAATCTTTAGGACAAGGATTTTCATCTTCCCCACTTGTAAAGCACAGGATACATTTACCGGGTGAGTAAAAGATAAATAAGCCATCTCAGCATTTCAGGGTAGCTCAGTGGTGTTTGCCTTCCCTCCACTGCAAACTAATCTACCTGTAAGACTTTTTCTTCCTTATCTCTGTTACAAGGTTATCACTTGAATTTATGAGCATTTTTCAAAAAAAGTTGAGACAGGGAGGTGGGGAAACAAAGGGCCTTTACAAGCCCAGTTCAACCTCAGCTCAAACCCTGAGATGTAGAGAAGCTTGTGGGAGCACCACAGGGAGAGACCACAGCCAGAAATAACTCACTGGGATTATTTCAAGCCCCACATGTCTCATTTCCAGCCAGTCTTCAGTAGGTTTTTGGACAAGCAGACACACATGGCTATTTGCTCAGGGAGCAATTACCAAATCTACATCCAATTCCACCAGCTGAGTGTGTATCTGCCTTTGGAAGGATGCTGGGAAAGAGGTGCATAGGTTGTTAAAATGGAAAGCTGGGGTAAGGAAAAAGAAATTACAAAGGAAAGATTACCCACAACACACAGGGCATCCAGAGGTGACTAAGAGGCAGCCTGGGCTTCAGTGAATAAAAACATCAAAACAGGGAAAGCAAAACCTTCCTCCCATGTCAGAGCCCATGCATGGAACTGGGCTGGCTGTTTGGCAACCACGCCCATTCGCGATGGCGGATTTGCATAACACGTGAAGCACTTCCCAGGAATGAAGGTGATAAAATGCTCATTCAATTAAAATAAGAGGGCAAAAGTATTTGCTAGAGAGTTCACTGAGTTGAAATAACAAACCAGCTTTTAGCATCATGAGAACCTAAGTTGTCTGGGGTTTCTGCTCTCTGGCTCCCTGCATTCCTCACCTACATGAGGACGTCACTCCAGTCACTTCAACACATCCATCCCCAGTGCCCTCCCAGCTTTCAGAAATATTTCACTGGGAACATGCTCAAAAGTCACGTCCTTCTCCTACAGCCTTAACAAGGTTATCTGATGCAGCTTTCTGACACTTGCACATCTCGGCGGAGAATTAGCTGATAACTAACAAAGCACTTCGGGAAGCACACGTGTCAGGAAGCCTAAGTGATAACACCAGTGTGCTGTGAGAAACCTCATCCAGACCCTCGGGAAAAATTACAGTTTTTCTTACTGGTTTCATCTGAACTCACCAGCTACCCTCAAGACTGCACAGCAAACAGGAATGCCTCCAAGCAAATAACAGCGGGGGCATTCAAACCCCCTGTGATTAGACATGGTCACCAAATCAGCAACAAGAAACACACTGAAAATTAGGAACAAAAGTCAAACAATCATCTAGAAAACAACAGGAGACCATGTAAGAACACCAAGCCAACAAGCACCCATTCCTTCACACGGAATGCACCTTCCTGCATAGCTGCATTTCACCCCATAGAGATGGAAGAGCTGGTGCTTAATGCTGACCCTGGAGACTTGCCCAAGTTTTTACATTGCTCAGCACCCTGTGCATAAAAGGGCAGCAGTGGTGACACTCCTGGTGAACTCCTGCTGGCCAAGCTGTCTGGCAGGTATAGCTAAAAAAGCTGGGTTTGGAAAATATTGCCTTTTATAGCTTATCTCAGTGCAGACAGCTGCCTCACACCTCTAGAAATAGCAGGATTTAACAGCCATGTTTGCAGGGACAGATTTTAAAGGTTCCATCTTCTAAGAAACAACCTACACATTCAGAAACAGGAGGCCAGATTTGTTTTGATACTGGAACCCCCTTCCATATGCTAAGCATACCCACGGATTTGCAAAAACCCTGCTCTGAAAACGGGATGTTCATTCAGCAACAGGCAACAAGGAACTTGCGTTCGCCTTCCTATAGAGTCTGCTCCCAGCACAATCAGCAGTGAAGCAGCACATGATTAGGCTGATAGTGCCTTTTGCTGAAAATAGTTGGCAAATAGTGGCAGAGGAGAGCATTAAACGCTGGAAAAACAAGACTAATAACTTAAGTACAAATACCCCACAGGCAAAGCCAATCAGCACCTCTCTGTTGTTCCTCTTAAGATGGAGCAAGCCAGGATCAGATCACAAAGCATTGTTATGATTTGTTCAAGGTGATAAGGACTGAGCCACGGGATTCACTCCTGGACCAGTCCCACAGCTGCAAACCCCAGTCCCAAGAGTCTGAAAGAGGTTCTTCAGCCTCCTCAACTCTATCATGCTTGTGAGTGCAACAGTGATAATGTTGTTTTCCTATCTTTTAGCAATAACAAGCTTTTTTAGATAAAAAGCACTAAATTCCCATGTGCTGATGCTAAGGTTGTAAATGGCTCTGAATCTAACAGGCTCTGAATCTAAAATCTTGCAAAATTTCCATGGTACCACCTTTTACTAGCAATAGTTGGAGCATGTGACTACAGCATCTTCCTCATCAAGAAATTTTTAAACTTTTTTTTTTTTTAAAACTGAATGAAGGGGTACTAAAGACAACAACCTGCTGTGAAATGACCAAAATTCCTATGCAAACAACTCATTAGCAGTGTTCAAATGCAATTTAAATGACTAGTTGTTAAAGTGTTCCTCAATTTCATGGTAAGTTTCCAAGCAAAATTACATGCTATGTACTATTTAATTGATTGTTTTCTACTTCTTAACATCCATTTATTCCCTCCTCCTGTCCTTTTCTTAATTTCAAGGGATGATAACAATTTTTCAGGGAAGAAAGGGGAACAGCAAATGAGTTGAAGAGGGGTCTACCTGAAGAACAAGGCTGTAGGAGTGAAGTGGCTGCCAAAAACAGGCAGCTTCACCAGAACTCATCCCTCTGATATTTTTGCAGTAGGGGTGTGAGAGAGCACAGCACAAGGATTCTTTTCCTCTCCACCACAGGCAGCCAGGCTTCTGAAACCTGATATTTCTTTAAAACATTGTCCTCCCCCACCAGGACAAGCAGTAAGCACAGTTAACTATTCGAGGACATCAGTAAAGCAACAAGAGCAACCCGTTTCCTCCTTCTGGGCACGTTAGTCCTTGAACCAACACGCTCACTGGAGGAAAACAAGTTGTTCTCATTTGGAGATCTCATCCCAAATGCAAATACCTAACCCACAGGAGCAAAGTCCCCCCCCAAAGCTGACTGAAGAATTAGGCTGTGAGTGAGAACTCCTGCTGTGTGACCAGCTGGTACAGGAGGACGTGTATGATAAAGCTAATAACAACAGACATTTCTTAAAAGCCTGCACTCCACTCAGATCCCAGGAAAGAGCAGCCATACAATTAGGCGAGGTGCCATCTGGAAATTTTTGAGCTAATGATACGTGTTGGGACCATGTCCCACACTAGCAACATAGATCAACTTTATGAAATACTCAATGCCTCTTGGTCTACCTTTAAGCAACTGATGCAGAAATATTTTGTGCTCAGAAAAGCATGACTTTATTAGAATAAGAGAGATGGGTTTAACAGCATCACTGCCTGAGGCTGCAAAGCACCCACCTGTCTGCAGGAGCTGAGCACAAACCATCACATGAAATACAGAGATTTGCACTTTTCCCAAATCTGCCACACAGTGCCCTAAGTTCTATGCCTGCACATCAGAATAACACCACTTTCCTCAGACTTCAGGCACAGTTTAGTACTTAAGGGATCTGAAACCTTTGCCCAAAGAAACACAAAGTGTAAGATGTGCAGAGGTTTGTAACCTTCACCCCTTCCTTGCCCACATGTGCTAGTCCTGTGCTGTCTGGGGCAGCTTCTCTTACCTGCTGTGGGGCACATACACCCAACCCTTAGTGCATACTGAACTCCCTCAGAGCACTCAAATCACAGTGCTGCTGTAACCCCTCTGCCAACTATGCAGTGCCAGCCCTGGATTGATCAGGGCAACAGCTGAGATGAAGAATGGGCTGTGAACCAAGCCTCCTTACATGGGAGCTAAAGCAAGTCCTTTGTGTTTAACACATCATTAGAAGAGACTGAGAGAAGCTTAAGAAAGGCAGGCATGGAGTTCTCTGAGCACTCCTGAGAGCCAATGCCATGCAAGGCTTCTCAGGCTGAAGTGTTTATTAGGTGCCAGGCTAGAGGAGAGGGGGAAAAAAAAAAAAATTTAGACAGCTGTATTAATTTACAGGTCAGCCCTTAATGGCTCTGTTCCTGGAGCAGGAGAAAATCCTTTGTGGATCCTGGATAGCATCAGTGTCACTGAATCTGCTCAGGTCCTGGAGAAACACCAGACAGAGAGCCCTGGCAGCCTGCAGTCCCAGCCACGGGCATCACCTCGTCCTCCACAGCTCCCCCAGCTCTGCCAGCACCCACCAGCAAAGGGGGGCACAGGCAGCACGTGGGGAGCTCATTCTTCACAGTCTGTCCAGCTCTCAAGTCACATCCTCGCAGTGGTGAGATGTTGCACAGAGAAGGATCAGCACATGAACATTAAGAGTCACAAAGCGCTTTCCCAGACGTGCAGATTAGCCCTGCCCGGAGCGCTGGGTTACGGCACCCAGGCACTGCTCATCCTTGTCTTCCAACAAACAGCAGCAGGAAAGGGAGGAAACTGCGAGGGGAACAGAATATCATCATTTCCAGTCCCACCGTGCTGTTCCCAAAACACCAAGCTCAGCCACAAGCAGCTGGTGCAGCCTGGATGTGCCACATCCACGTGCCACCAGAAGCACGGCCATCACATGGGGCCACGTGTGCACACACAGAGGCAAAGCACAGCACACAAGGAGCAACACAGACCATCATCCCACTGCCAGAATTCCACAGGTTGGCACCACCATGCATGACAGAGGATGAGTGGCTGCTGGGGGAGTCGCTGGGCTGAGGTTTCAGGTGCTGTGACAGCTCCATACATGTGCCCAGTGCCCTGTTTCCTAACCCATCACCTCCCCTGCCCATTCAGGCTGGGCACTCTTTAGGACAGCAGTTCTTTCCTTTGCACCAAGCTCAGCCCAGCCAGGCTCTGACCCCAAAAGCCGCAGTAATCCAATCAGCCTTTTGAAACAACAAGGATTAAAATGCAGCTGAACTCTACAAACCCCCAGCATGTCCCAGCCACAGAAAAGGCTCCAGCAGTTCTTCGCCACTTTTTGTGGCCAAGTGCTTTTTATTGCACATCCATCCTCATGCAAACTAAGCCAACTATCTTTCCCTTTCAGAACAATCCAGACAGTTTTGTACCTCAAGAACCTGCTGCAAATCCACATCTCTGGAAAAACCAAATCTCACATAGAGTATTAAGCCCTATTTAAAGGGGCAAATGAAAATCGACAAGAGGTTTAACTTTCTAACAAAGGTCTTAAGTCTAAGAGAGAGTATGAAGCAACAGGTCTGAAGAAGCCTAAAAATACCAGCTAGCTGAGAAGGTACAAGGATTACTAACCAGCAGTGGGAACTATAAAAGGGTTTTCACCAGTGCCCCTTCCAAAGTAAAACGACGAAGTGCAGCGCTTTCCATTTGAGGTGCAGGACTGGCTGCTCAATGACCCCCAGAGCAGTGTTAAAAGCACTCTGTACGTGTTACATGCTCCAAATGACAAGAGGAATTCAGGATGGTGGATCTCTGCTCCAGATTCCCCAGCACGGTTTTAGCTGCCATGAATAAAACAGGAAGCAGAGCATCTCCCAGGTTCCCCCCACACCCCTGACTGTCTGGATGAACTGCAGCTTCCTTTCAGGAAACAGAAAGGAAAGAGCAGGAGGGGCAGGGGGAGGGGAAAAAAGAAAAAAAGCAGCCAGCTACAATACCAGACCGATTAAAAACTTAACACTAAGGAAAAATACAGAACAACACAAAAAACCACTGAAACTTTATCCAGTTACAGTAGCTAAACTTCAACTAACAGAACAGAGTTAAATATTAACATTTGAGAGAAAAAACATCCATGTATTATGCAGTCCTTTAACATACTCTCTTGCTTAAGAGACAAAAATCATACGTAAACTATGTTTTCCTTGCTGACCACATGAATACATCCTCATTTAACTCTACAGTGCTCTGCTGCCTTGCTGCACTAACCAGTGAAACTAAAAGGAAAAGCATGACTGAATGGGAGCTGGCTTAAATTATCTTTATACCTACTCCTGAAGAAACATTTTGCCTTTGAGACCAATCCACTAAGCCAACTTTCCCTGCTACAGAAGGTTTCATTGGGTCTCTCGCTGTTGATCCACAAGCCTGCCTCCACCAGCAATGCACACACTTTGATGAAATCCATCTGACAAAACAAAACAACAAAAAAATCCCAAGTTGCTTGCTATAACAGCAATGATGCACTTACCAGCATTCAGGCAAGCTCCTTTGCTAACATGCTTCCCTCTCGAGCACATCAAATTTGGAACAAGGTCCAGGAGCAAGAGAGAACTGAAAACTGACCACAACAAGCTTCCAAAACAAGAAAGGGGGGGATGAAAAAAAAAAAAACCTTACTACAGGAATTCAAATCCTGCTTCCACCAGACCCTGAGTCACCTCCCCTCCCTTGCAATAGATCAGAGCAATGGGTAAACATTTCCAAATATGGAGATCAAAACTCCAAAGGATGTCAAAAAAAAAAAAAAAAATCACCCTTCTCTCCCTGGCTTTGGCACAGGGATGACTTGCCCCTCTGGAGCATGAGCACATTGCCTTTGCTGACCTACACACAGCCTGGACATAGGGCCACACATAATCATCTTCAACTGTGCTTTGGAGGCTCCTGGCATGGTGGGTGTCACTGCATCTCTGTCCCCTACTACAGATGCACAGGAAGATTCCATGGGAGCAACTCCAGGAGTTGTTGATGCTCAAGGCCTGCAACAAACCTCTCTCTCATCCCTCAACTCACCAGCAGAAAACCTCCTAGAACTACTTTTTGGAGTGTTCTTTGAAGGCAAGTAAGCAAATTCAGGCTGTGGTTATAGCAACACCAACTCGGCCCAGAAAAGGCAGGCTCAGCCATCAGTCACACCACATCCCACACTGGCTGCTCACCTGGCACAGGGAAGCTCCCCTGACCTGGCTCATCAAGTTAGCGCTTTCTAAAGAGCATGTATTTGAACTTGTGTTACAGAAAAACCCACAAAAACAAAAGACAGCTCTGCAGAAGGGCACAGACTGAATCGACAAGACAAGATATCCCTGCAGGTACAAGGAGCCCCAGGATGGCAGCACCCATCAATCCCTGCTGGCACACACAGGGCTGTATCCCCACCCCTGGAAAAGGGACTTGAGTGTCAATGCTCAAGCCCACAAACCAAATTTAAGAGGCAGAACAGTTTTCTTAGAGGGCACAAGTATCCCTGCAGAGTTTGCATGCACACCAAAGCAACATCCCCATTCCAGCACTCCCACAAGCATCAGTCCTCAGCTGCAAAGGCTGACCTACAGGCAGCAAGAGCTGACTCTGCCTGCCAGCGTGGGACAGCAGGCTCCTGGTAGCTGCAGCCATGGCTCCAGGAGCAGGCAGCCTCTCAGGAATGTGCAAAGCAGGACATTCTCAAGGCAAACAGGCTGCCCAGGCAAGGCAATCCAACCAGACCAGAGTGATTCCCCAGCACCACCCACAAGATGCTATTGAATTTATAGGGAAGGAATTCCAGAGCTGACTCTGCCCATGTATGGCCAAAACAAACTGTAAAAAAGCGACATTATAGTACATCTGGCTTTCACTGGTACTGAAGCACAGGGTTCGGGAGGAGCCGAAATCCTGCAGTGACACAGGCTCTGCAATTACCTCCAGGAACTGAGCAGTGGTCGGGGCCTGTGGCAGCAAGAGTTTAGCACTCAGTATCACAGGTGACAGAAAACATTTAAACCATTGTTTTAAAAAGTAACAAAGTTCTCTGCCTTTTAGAATACACCCACATTTAACTCAGTGATCTATCGCCACCACTGCAAAAAAGTCAACCTTGCCAGGCAGCACCAGCACACGTTCATTACACTGGTGGTCATAAAGGCAGCCTTAAAGAGCCAACAGTCCGAGTGCCACTACGTGATACACCAGGACAACCTCAATGCATTGCAGGCTGGGACTAGCTCTCCATGGGTACCCGATTAATTATTTTTCCAAAAGCCCACTAAAACCTCCCACAGGAGCTGTGTGGCTCCCAGCCATCAGCAGGGTCACCTGGAGATTTCTCCATGGTCAGAAACGGGAGATACTCTGAAAACCAATGTAAAAAGTGTCAGGTTCGTACAGGTTTTACCAACTCTGACTCAAGTTTCCCAGCCCTTTGCAGAAAACAATTCCAAAAGTATTGCTTTTTACAAGGGCAAACAGTGGAATGAAGTAGAGAATTGTCTAAGTCAAGGAAAGGAACAAAAGCATGGAAGGGGAACACCCGTAAGAGCAGAAACCCCATCACAGGCACACTCCAGCCCTCACAGCTCTGGTGTTCCAGCAGAGATGAACAGATCAGACTTCTCCCTAACAGTTAAATGCCACCACCTTGCCTGCCCTGCCAGCAGAGAAATATCAGCTGTGTCAGCGCGAGAGGCAGAGGGCTTACGGAATGGGAGAGGAATGCAGGCTGCAGTGGCACACATGGTGGGGACAGGGACACAAAACCCAGGGGAGTGAGGGTTGCTCACACTGCCTTTGCCTTTGAACAGGGGTCGGACAGGGTACGTTTTATGGCGCTTGGGGTTGAAACCTGGGACTAATGCTTTTGTGACCTTAGAGGGATCCCTTTTCAGCAGCAAAGAGAGCTGTTAGAGGGGGTGGGAGTGCAGGGATGGGAGAGCAGGGGCCTGAACACATGAGGACAAGCCATTTCCAGCTCCTGGCAGGCAGCCCAGCGCTGCTTTTCAGTGTGTGCAAGTTATACCCACCAGACCAGGAATGAGCACATGTCTCTTACAGGCTGCACTTGCTGATGGGAGACCCACAATGTGGCTCCTCCCCCATCTCCACTTTCCCCAGGACAGCACTAGGATCTCCCCTCCTTTTCCCAGCTGAAATGGCTTTATACCCTCTCCCTTGCTACTGTGCTCACTTTAAACAGACCTGAGCACCTGTGTTCCGTGACTGCTTCAGAACACCTTCCACCCCAAACAATACAGAGGAGAGAAACCAGAGGGATGGACACATCCATGTCCAACCATAGCCAACCAACCAGGAGCTCCCTGCTACATGACAACACAAATCCCCCTCCCTGCCGCAGTACTAAGCTTGGGAAGTGAAATCTTGGGGGCCTGGGAATAAAATCCAACTCAAGCCTCCTGCACAGCAGGATTGTTATAAAGCAGCCACTGGGTCAGGCATGGCTAATTTAAATTAAAAATTACAAATTACATAAGCAGGATGGCTGAGAATATTTGATTCATAAAAACATCTTGAAGGGGCAGAGAACAGAGGGACTGCTACAGCATCACAGGGACAGGGGCCACATAATGCAGACAGCAAGGATCAGGGACTCTCAAACGTACACACACACAACCACACACACAAACTCCTGCTCCTACACCATGCACGAAGGCAGATTTAGGACTTGCAAGCTGAAGTCCTGTGCAGTCAAAAGCCAGCATGTTTGTGACAGTTCCACAGGCAAAGGCAAAAACCAGGTGCAGAGGAATAAATATAGAAAGAAGTCAGGCAGGCAAAGCAGGTGCTGGCTTGTAAAACCTTGGCCAGAAAGGCTCCCCAGGAGGTTGAATCTGGTAGTTTTGCAACAGCTCCACAGAAAGACAGAAGAGACAGAAAGAAAAAAGAGAACATGAATGCATATGCATTCTTTTATCACCATATATAGTATATACAGACATTTGGTATATACACCCCCAAGCTCTCATATGCCACTGTATAGTATATACTATATATGCATTGCCATCTTTGTTTCCATGTGCCTACACTCGTACAGCCTGTGTGTGTGTATGCATTGCTGGTGTGTGCACTTGTCATTACCCCCACGTCGCCTCTCCGTGCGTGCTATGACACCACACATCGCTCCGCAGAGCGTGTCTGAAGCCTCAGCACCATGGCCTGGGATGACTTCTGGACACTCACAGCCTCCCACTGCTGAGCCCTTCCCCACCAAAGCCTCTGTGTGTAAGCACCACCAGGGAACTATCAGTTTGTCTCTTATTTTCCAGTGATCCCGCTCCCCCTCCAAACTTTGAGAGCTACGAACAAGGTGCCACTGTTGGAAACACCTGAGATCCTTTCTGAGAAGTTGCCCCTTGTGCCTGTGACTTGTGTTTACATACCAGTTCTCACGCTGCACAGCCTTACTGGTGGGATGAACTCAGAGCAGGGCGTTTGGAAACACGCAAGGCTCCAGCAGACTCACGACTTCAGGTTTCTTTCCCAGCCCTGAAAAGAGAGACACTTGAGTGATGCACACTGGATGGGCTTCCCAATGGCTTGTCTCCAAAACTGCAGTTTAACCCACACAACTTCTGGGAAATGCAGCATTTCCCCCCCCACACCTTTCTTAAGCAGAAGTGTCCATACTCCTGGACTCCTTTCAGCACTTCCAAAAGCAAGACCCACCACCCTAAACTGGGCCAGTGACCAGCTATGTCAGCTGCCAGAGTCTGGCCAACAACTCACACCTCCTCAAGTCACCACTCCTTTACTGCTCTTAATGCCACTGAGAAGAGGGAAGGATAAGGAGATGCCAAATGAGACTTAAAATAAGAGAATAGGATGAACATCTCATTTCTGGCCTTAGGCACAGTGAGGGAGCTAGAAGGCATAATTTAAGGCCTTTTGAAGCTCATGGGGTTACCATTACTGTGAGCAGAGCTACACCACCCTCAGAGCCCTCCCCCTCAGCACAGCCCTTTCTCTGAGGAGTTCTGTCCAATTCCCACTGGGGACTATCTCACCCTTTCCTGAAGCTGAGAAGCAGACAACACTTTTTCTTGACGTGACCTGCACAAGTATTGCTTTTGCCCTTCTGCAGATGATGAACATAGAACACAGGGGACTACCAGGCCATGTGGCCACCGTTTTGGAATTGGCATGGGACATGCCAGGACACACGTCAGGGTGCACCCTACGGAGGCCAGCAGCATCTGAAGTGCGCATTCCTTCCTGTCCCCATCAGCCCCTGGACAGCATCCCATCCCAGCCACATCCTGGTCACTCTAAAGCCCTATCTCTGCCCATGACAAGCACAGGCTTGTCTTGTCAGCGCAGCTCAGCGGAGAAAGTTTCTGCTATTTGCTGCTGTCACTATGGAAAAGCTCAGTTCAGACTTGTTTGTTGTACCTGTGCTGTTCATGATGGTGCATGTGAGCCCACAAATCTACAACAAAGCAGCAAACTGTACAAGGGTGTTTGGTGGTTCACAGGGCAGGTCTCTCCTCCCTGTCACACAGTGAGGTGGCTTCCTGCCCTTCCAACACCCCTTGTCCCCCATACAATGTCTGATGCTACAACAGCCACAGGGCTCTTGCCTCTCCCAAGCAGCGCACACATCCATTGTGCCAACACCACAAGAGCACACCGAGCTTCATTCTGACCCAGCTCAGTCCCATGGTCCCTGTGCTGGCACCCAGCCCTGACTCCCCACAGGGACAGGCAGGTCTGAAAGTCCCCAGGACCATGAGAGCTCCCCTCAGGTGTTATGAGGACAAAATAACTGGAAATTGCAATGGCCTCTCCCACTCACTGTGGGGATGAAGATGAGTAACTGCAGAGGTTTATTGCTGATGAACTCAGCCAAAGAGCAATTTCTGTCCATCCATCAACAAGGAGACAAGTACAAGCAAATATTATGGTTGTGCATGTTTACTTTTCATTTAAAAATGATGTAGAGTTACATACAATTTAGGTCTTTCCCACAGGCTCCTGGCAAAATGCCCTTTGCTCTTATCTGCAAAGGCAGAAGACAACAACATTCCCCTCTGGTTCCAACACTATTTCATTTCATCTCATCTCACAACAGCACCTCCAGGAGCTCCAGGTAAGACAATACTTTTTGGGACCCAACCTGTGTTTAAAATATCTTGGCTCAGGATTGTCTCCCACCAGGTTTAACTCACAAAACATTTACAAGATCAGTGATAGGACTTGGCCAGTTGAACTGCATCTTCCTGGCTTTGCTTCCCACATCAGCTGTCCCTGTCACCTGGGGTTCCTGCAGCAAGGTGAGCAGGACACCACATACCCTCCTTGAGGCATCCAGCTGAAAACTTGCTGTGAAACCACCCTCTCAGCAGAAGTGGGACCCAGCAACCCAGTGATGCCCAGGCAGGCACTCCAGGCACTCCCTCCTGGCAGCACATCCACAGGTGAGAAGGACAGGGACAGCCTGACTGGTCACAGCAATATCCATCTGAGCCAGTCTATCAGACTACTCCATTAAAGACAAAATTATCAGAAGCAGTTCATTCACTCACCAGCTGACAATATTGATGCTGTATTGACAGTAAGAATCAATATTTCTCAAGAAAAAAAAATATTAATTTAACACACAAGTACAGAAAGCAACTTTTCCTCTGTTTGCAGATTTAAATCTAAAACCAGTAGTTTACAATGCCTGAATTTAAGCATCAATCCTGTGTTATGGCTTAAGTTTTCTTAGATTGTTCCTATTTTTCAGGAATGGACAGTGGAAAAACCTCTGCAAGAATTCCAAGTTTCAAAGAGCAGCAGTCAGCACTTTCAGACAAGCAGGCGTCCCTAACATAACTTCCCAGTGGCCATGTAGAAATGGAAGTAACCAGACTCCACAGTCCCTTTAAATGAAAAAAATCTTACCTGTGAAAATGACTTCAGCTAATTACACTTCTCCCACAACAGCCTGGTTTGAATGGCAGCTGATTTTCTGACTACTCAAAAGGTGCATTCACTTTTAATCTCCTTTACACTTGAAAGCGTTACCAATATTTAGAGCCTATTTATTATTATAATTATTTTTTAAATCAGCATAGCTGTGCTTGTTGAAGCCCAAGTGCAAACACCAGTTGAAGTGGGATAAAGCAGCCTCGTGCTGGGATCCTTTGCTCCATTCCTTCATGAAGCAGATGGCTCAACCTGACAGCCACAAGGAAAATTGTCATTTTAACTGTTCCAGTCACCAATTTTTAAACACAGACAAGCTCTCAGCCAGTCACCCAACAGCACAAACTGACACGGGTCCCCCCCTCTTTGATTGGCAGGTGCACGAACAGTTCCCCAGATGCCAACCTCATTCAATCTGACCTTTTCATTTTAAATGAAAACCACTTAAAAGCCTGCCCTGTTCTGACATATGTCTTTCCCACTCTGTGCCAATGTATTTGTTATTTGCTGGCCAAAGTTCCCAAACTCAGAAATCTCACGTTATCTCCTCCACTGCCAGAGCCCTGACCCTCAGGCACTCTGGCCACTGCCAGCACTGAGGGAGCTGTCTGAGATCTCCACATTCTCACACGTTGGAAAAATCAGACCCCTTTCATGCAAACCTCAATCTGGAGTCCAACTCTGACTTAAAGTTCAGCTTATATGCATTAGTAGCTTTACACCTGAACACAGCCAAACACAGACAGGGACTCATCTTTCTGCACTGGGACACTGACACACGCAGGATCTGGCCCTAACAGTTTTCTGTATTTGCATCTGTGCTTCTCAGGTTTCATGTACTAAAATTAAACTGCTCAATTCAACAGTACACTGCTGAAGTTATCTAATAGAAGGATCACACAAGACAACAAAAGCTGGGGATGTGTTTCCTCCGCTCTGCTGCCAGCACAGCACCTGCTCAGGGAGTCACCAACACAACACAAACAGCCCGGCTGCTGCCTTTTGGGATGTCAGATCCTGTGCTGCTGAAAAGCAGTAACTCTGTGAATGGTTTCAGTCTGCAAGGAAGCACACACCCCTCCTAGATAGCACTCAGGACAGAGCTGCTTCCAAACCCACCACAACCCCATGTGTCAAAATTAGCTATAATGGGGCTTATCACTTCCGAGCTCCTGGTCCAGCCCTTGTCACGGAGGAAAGCTGATGCTGACCGCAGCACAGACCGTCAGCTTGGATGGGGAAAATGAGTTCCCATAATAGACCAAACTCCCTGGCAGCCCCAGCGTGCTGCAGGGTGCAGAGGCTGGTGCTAAAAGCATTGCCCCAAGGGAGCCCCAAGGTTCTGCAGCAGTGCACAGCCAGCTCTGGGACCAGGACACACATTTTTGTCTTTGCTGTCCCAATTGATTTTCAGGTTTTTCATGGGGTTCATTAAACATGACTAAAACAAGAGGGAGAAAATAAGTTAGGAGAAGAGGGGGGAAAGAAAACACTTCAGCACAGCAGCACAGAAGGGGGATGGGATCCAACTTCCACTGAACGGATGGCATCCAGCTTTCCCAGAGATTGCTGTATTATAGGAAATGAAATGATCATTTGGAGCAGAACAGATCTAAACAATGGCTAAGGAAGCCGTGAGACAGCCCTACCTACAGCGTCCCGGCAGCCAGGAGCCACCCTGAGCTGGAGCCACTGGGCCACAATGTCCAGGAACCAACCCAAAAGCAGGACCAGCCATTCTGCACTCCTGTTATTTTAAATGCCCAAGGACAGCTAGAAAAAAAGGGTGGCTAAGGAATGAGAGGAATCAGCATGTCCGTGCCAGAAAGCCTGCAGGTCCCATGCTGGAGCAACCTTTCAGCAGCTCCCGTCACTGCCAGCAGCACTGCCTGTGATTTACACATCTGTAACTGACACCAGAATTGGATCCTGTATTTTCAAGCACAAGCTACTGACCTCAAGCTGCTCACACTCTCTCAGTTCTAATGGAAGTGAAAGATTTTCGAAGCAGCCTCAATGAGTTTTATTTTCATTTTTTCTTTTTCCCCCACCATTTGCTGTCTGCATTTCATTCAGCCTGGTCAGAGACACCCTGAGCAAGAGGGGGGCAGTTTCACTTTCTCACTCGAATGCATCCCAGCTTCTTGATCAAAGAAGGATAATTGATCATGCAGCATCAGAGCACCATAGATCCTGGGTTTCAAACAACAGATAACATTTTTCAATCCAAAACATAAAAAATGCCATTCCCTCACTCCCCAAGGAATGGCCACCCTCCCCAGGCAGCACTGGCAGAACAGTGCCCTAACACACCTCTTGTGTTGTAAGGTGCTCAGTCAAGAAGAGCCTGACAGTGCCCAGGAGCACAGGGAGCAGAGCAGTGCTGTGCCCCAAGGCAAGATTCCAGCCCAGGGTCTCCTGCAGCCCACCTTTAAGCTGAAATCTCTCAGGGCAGAGGTGGCATGTGTTTGCTGTGTCAAGTCCAAGGGGTTTATTGTAATGTTTTATAATAAAGCATAGTGTTCCTTTAACCATTTTGGTTTAAAATGGCCAAAATTTGAAGGCAGAGAACACCTTTCCCCAGGCTTGCTCAGGTGCCACCACAACAAAACCCTTGGTACCATGGCAGGCCCTCTTATCACTGTCCTTAAAACCATTTGCAAAAGAAACTTTTAAAACTTAGAGCCTACATGACCAGACAGTCTTCCTGCTCAAGGCTTACATTTTATCCAGATTACATTTTTGGCCAGATCATTTGAAAAGAGCAACAAATAGCTGGCAGACAACTGGATTCCACACTCCTGTGCCCATGTGGTCAGGCTTGGTATTTGTGAAAACATTATAACCCATGGAGATGTTTAAAAAAGCACAATCAACCAGGACCAGTAAATCTCTCTGGTTTAGAAATGTTTGCCCTCCCCAAGCATTAACCATCTTCTTTCACCTTTATACATTAATAGCAAACTGTCCCAGTCTCAGACTTTAGAACAAGTACCTCCAGGTGAGATGAGCATGTATAAAAAAAAAAAAAAAAAAAAAACCACACCAAACATAAAACCAACTTTCTCAGTGTTGCTTCTCCCCTCTCCAAACAGCTGCCGGAAGAGGCCAAAGAAGCATATTCCTTCAAGAAAAAAAGGAAAAAGTTTGGATGGCTGGATGGGGCTGAGAGGCCCAGGTAAATGTGGACATGTGGCAATCACCCAGCAATGTGTGGAACAGCCTCACTGACTGCACCTCATAAAAACATTTCTGTTTTCAACAAATGTTTTTACTGTCGCCAATACAATAATAGGAAAAAACCCAAGTTGTTTTTTTTCCCTTACAAGAAATGAGTTGCAAGCTGACATTTCCCTCAGAAAGCTCCATTTTGAGAAAGGACCCATTTATTCCAAATATAGATAAAAATTTCTGCAGCAATTCTGACAAGCCCTAATAACTGCTCTTATTACATCTGAAAAGTACGAGGGCCACAGAAGCCTGTGTATGCATCCACCTTCCAAACAAGAAAGTACCATTTCTTCCCTCATAGATGGGGACTGAGACATGCAGAAGATACATTAAAAGGCTGGTTTAGTTCCTAAATTACCCTGACTTCAGCTGGAAGCCAGACTCCCAATTGAATTTGGCCCTTATGCTGAAGGAATAAAAAAGAAACGAATAGTAGGGGTAGCACTCGAGGCAATGCTTCATGCTTTTCCTCCATGTGATGGAGAAATTGGGCCGCTCCCACACAGTCCCCACTCCAGGGTAGGGATGGGGAGGGACAATGGCGAAGGTGTTGTCCTTTGCTTTGCTGTGGGTGACAACCTGCTGTGACCATCACACAGAGCCCTGGACCTTACTGCAGACAAAACTGCTGCCCCTCTCCTTCCCCAAAGGACACCTGAACATCACCACCACCGGCCCTGGGGTGTGCAAACCTCAGCCTGACATTGATAACTAGAAAAGGAGACAGAGGTGTCCAGCAAACACAGCATCATGACAAGGGGAAGGAAAGGCAACCCCAATGCCCCAGCTCAGCAGGACCATTCACATGCTGTCCCACAGCACAGCTGCCAAACACCCATCTATCCAGCACAGAGACCTGGTGACCTGCCTGCAGGATAACACTCAGCTCCATGCACTTCCCCTGCATGTCAGGTCAGGACTTGCTCCCACAAAAGGCAGGAACAGCACACAGTTGCCTGGCACCACACCCCATATGTGTTCCCATCCTCCCAGCAGGGACTTGGGCTCAAGCAAAGGGAAGGTGGCAGAGCTTGGACCCCCCTTCACCACCTTGTGCAAGAGAGCCAGCACACACAGACTTCCATGGGAATTCTGTGGAATATTCTCCCACCAAAGGGGTTTAATTAATAGCCTGTAAAAGGGGACTGTGAATGCCATTGTACCTTGATCTGGAGAAGGAAATACACTGGACTTTAACTGCATTTCCTTTATTTTTTGCCTACAGCACCAACAATGACTATGAAATTGCAGCCCTGAACCTCTGTGATTTGGTTCACTTTGTCTTCATTCCTGTTTCTCAGTGAAAAGAAAGAGGTTTCTGGTTTGCAGAATGGCAAAGTTAGCAATTACACATCTCCCAGCACCCTTATGGGATCTCACTGGTGCTCACAGGGAGACATTGCGCTTCTTCCCATGTACCTGATGGTTTCTCAGCACAAAGTTTTCTTGGCTACTAATTTTCTGTGTTCTTCCAAGAGTTTGCCACGTGATTTTCTCCAGCCTGCTACACCTGAGCACTGTATTCAGGAAGAGTACAGATCGACTCATTTGAAACATTCGCTACAGCGTGTGATCGCAACATCACACCAAAGGTACAAACCACTCGAGACCATGAAAGGTCTCTTCAACCTTCTTCTGTCTCGCTGTGTGATTCACAGGAGCACCTAACAGCATAACACCACCATCACACCTGTCCTCACCTACTCCTACCCTACCATACTAAGCTTGTCAGCAGGAATTTTGTCACCAGCATTTGAAGCCAGCATTTGTTACTGAGCCAAGTGTTTTTATTTTTGACTTGGTGATGGGGAAAAACAGAAGGGAACCGTGGAAGCTTTTGGAGGCAAAGATCTCTCCAGGACTTGCCAGACAGTATTTTCAAAGACTGAATTGGCACAGCATCAAGGAAGTCTGCATTCAATGTGCAAGCAAGACCAGCTTCATGACAGCCATGAGCCAAGCTCAAGGAGCATTAGTGACTGTAGCCAGGAAAACAGAAGGCAGAGGAGGAGAGAGAAGGACTAATAATGCTCCTCTCACAAGAGTTTCAGCCCTATGCCTGGTCACCACCCAAGAAGGAAACAGAAAAAAATGATGGGGGACCTTCATGAACAACTGCAACATCTTAGGCATCAGTGGCCAAGTACAGGTCAGCACATGCCAAGACTCACCACACAGCAGTGTGTGAGATACCACACTTGGCCTTCAGCCTAGAAACAGGAGACACACGTGGGAGCAGTGTGGGAAGAGCTGGCAAGCAAAGGCTGTGTCCTATCAGAGCTGTGAATCTGCGTGTTACACACAGGGGCTCAGAGCAGCCTTGCAAAAGCCATTCGCCCATAGCCACCATAGATCTGGTTACAGAAACACAGCTGACCTGATCACCAGGTCTTTATCAGCATTCATAGAGACTACCAAAGGTCAAGAGAGCCATCACCCAGGAAAAGAGGACAAGCACAGTGAGCTCAAAGGAAACTTGACAGGCCAAAAATGACTGCAGTCACAGAGGACCGGGGAGAACTCGCTCATGTCACCCTCTTTTTCTGAGGCGCTCAGAGGCAACAAAGCCTCTGACCTTTGATAAAACCATGCTACCCTCACAAGAGGGGGCGGCTTAGGGGCTCAGGAACTCAATAAGAAACTATTTATCTCAAGGTCATGGGTTCATACCCTCTTCAAGTTCTTTTTTCTTAGTCAATTAAAACAGGACACTCCATCTGCAATAAAAAACCTGTTGCTAAGGGCACAGCCAGATACTGCCTCATCAAACAGGCAGATTAAGAAAATACAGCCCCTTTGCTGCTCCCTGCACATCCCACAGCAGAGCACAGCAACTTTGGGAATGCTCCCTGTGCAAAGTGAACACAACTGACTTTTGTACCCAGGGTGGGAAATGAAAAGGGGGCATTGCAGCTGAGCGGGCATAGCTGCCATCACCAGCCTCCACAGCAGGTCAAACACATCATTTACAGAGCATTATGAATGGGGCTGATCCTGCCCCAGCTTCTGAAGCTAGTCCTGAGAGATTCCTGCCCACCCCTGTACCACTCCTTTGAGAGGATGGATGTTCAGCCAGTGACAGCTGCCCAAACAGCCATTCCTCCTACCCCAGCTGGTGCTCAGAGGCCCAAACCCCACCATGGTGGGGATAAATAGAAGGCTGGAGAGGTGCTTCTGCTTTTGCACACACAGCCAACAGCAGCCACAGAGCTCCAGGCCCTGCTTCCAGGGCACCCAGCCACTTCGGACCAGACATCTTTCAGCCCTTAACCCAGCAGTGCCATCAGACAGCCCTTCCAATTTCCACTGAAGGAGCACAAACGCATGGACACTCAGGACCAGCCAAAAAGGGAGAAGATCCTCTGTCCCCCTCCTGCTGCAGGTGCAGTCCTGTCTAGGCAAAAACTTGACAGAAGCAGAGCCTGGGCAAACAGAAAGGAAAGGGGACACCTTCCACTGTAATAGCAGGCCCAACTCAACACATGGATCAAACTCAGTGTGTATCTGAAACCAATTACTGATAGAAACTAAACTGTCTAGGAACGAGGGTTCCTGGTAGTAAGCATGCACAGACATTCAAAACCTTTTTTTTTTTTCTTCTTGCTGGTTTTTAGCTCATAAAAAGCCAAGATAAAACATGCTCTGGCACACAGGGTACACACACTCACTTCTGTCACCTTTAATGGCTTCCCACCAAGAAAACACAGCCTTGATTCCAAATGTAATTATTAGCTTCATAACATTTTTCACAACCCCATGCTTCTCCTGTACTTATCCTTTGGTCCAACAGCAGGCAAAGGATTCAAGCACAAACTCCCTGTGCACCAAGATGCAGCTGCTGGCCCTGACGGGGCCCTGCCACGCATCATGGCCAGTGCAAAGTAAGACAGCACAAGCAAGGGGTTTAGAAACAAATAGGAAGTCAGCATAGTTTTGTTCTGTTCACCAAAGACGGTAATTATTTTGGAAAAGACTACATAGCCTTTTGGCTTTTAATTAGCAGCAAACCAAGTCCACTCCGTTCCTACGAGCAAGAAAACTATTAGGGGTTATGGTTCCCCAACGAAGGTAAACAAATCTGTACCAGTGCTTCACCCCCAGAAGAACTTCTGATTGTCAAGCACAGTTACCAGGGGAATGAACAGCTTGCTTTGCAAGCTCCTCACTCAGTTAAACTAATGCAGACAAAAGGGCTGGGCAGCAGCCACTGGCAGCACGGGCTAAGTCAGATGTACACACTAGTGCAGCAAAGAGACCGCAGCAGGTTCAGTGATGAGGGACAGGCGGAGCAGCCCACAGCCCCTGTCAACAGAAGACACCCAAGACTTGTCCTTGAGGTGCTGAATGGCAAAAACTCATGTGGTCTGTGCCCTGAGAAGACTCCCAGAAGTTTTAACCACACGTGTGTATTCAGAGCCATCATTCATATTTCATGGAGACTGATGAAGAACTGAGTGAGCAAACACCTAAGGAAAGTTCTTGATTTATTAGTAATCCAGAACTATTCTACTGCTGCCCCAAGCACTTCACTTATCAGCCTTATAAATACAACTCTGCCTGAAAAATCAGGACAGCCACCCAGCCAGAGCACCAAACAGAGGCCAGGAGAAACAGGTATGGTCCTCAGTCCTTCTTGAAGAGTTCTTGAATCACAAATGAGAGAGTCCAGAGACAACTCCAGAAAAAATCGCCACTTCAGTAACACTTGCTTGTCCTCAGAGGTGTTAAAGCTTGCAACTAAATGTTGACATTTCAGGAAAAAGAGGGAGGCAAGTCAAGGATACAGGCAAACCAGGAGGACGATGACTTCACACATGACCACCAAGGAGGTGGGCACATCAGCACGTAGACAAAGGCAGGCAGCAAGCAAAATCCACAGCTCCCTCCTTTCAACTAGATTTTAATAAAGTGGGAGTGTGTAAACATACTGCTAAATCCCATTCTCCCTGACAAACTAAAGGAAGTTGTGTCTCTGATGTCAGTGGAAGCCCAGCCTAGCCCTCGCACACTGTGGCAGAGCAGCCCGAGGCAATGGCAGCAGGTGCCCCGCTGAGCTGAGCCCACACAGCCACCAACACACACAGCTCCAAAGGGATCTTCTAGCAGGTGTTACTGAAATCCTGGGCATCTCTCTAGCAAAGTGCAATGATATTTAACTTCCTTATGGGCTCTGGAGGCTGCTAAACATCTGTTGGGATTAGTTGGTTCATGTTTGTGAAGTGTACACAAACGCTAGCATAAGGAAGGAGCTGGCCTATTTATGGATGTGAATGCTGGACCAAGACCCAAACCCACATGCTATATTTGCACATATGGCTGTATCTCCCCTGACACGTTTCACTGTTTTAGGATGGAGGCATAAGGTGTCCCCTATAGCTTACAGCCTGCCTCTGCTCACTGATAACTTCAGTGCTCCCCTCCTCCAGTTCACCCCATCCAAATGCTCAATTGACTTTTGCTAACAGGCTGGGCCAGCGCAGCTCTACCACGAGCCCCCAGATGGGGGTTGCCCTTTGTAAGGGAAAGCCACCTTCCCTCAAGCTCCATCCCACTCTCTGGAGTGCAGCAGATCACACTCACAGCCCACAGACCTCCAGCAGGCTCCCAAACACCCAGCTGCAGCTGATCAGCCACCCAAATTCCTTGTGGCAAGGGACTTTGCATAAAGTTTCATGTTTCTCTTGGGTGTCCCTCCCTCACACAGAGGCCTCCTGTGAGTAAGGGCTGAGGAATGAGACAGCGAGTACACACAGCTCAGAAACTGCAGCGATAAACAGCCATGAGGGAGATGAACTCCCCAGGAAGGACGGGAAGAGCCCAAGTAGGTTTCAGATTGAACCATGCACATTTGCTAAAGGGATATAAGTGGCAATGGCTTGCAGTGGCAGAGCCACAGTAGCCATACGTTCCCATGACCCAGAATTGCTTTGCACCAAGTCACAAGTCCTACGTGTACAGCTTTCCTCTGTCAGAAGCTACTGCTTCCTTTTCCTCCACACATTTCAACACTTATCAGGTCTTTATCTTAGTCACATTCTGCTAACAAACACTTTTTACATCTTTTTGATCTTTGCTCGTAATCAGTCACTGTGTCCCCAAGTCAATCACTCTGCTCTTCTCTCACCATTCTTTATCTCCCAGGCAGGACCTCCTCAAACCCAGAGGTCACTTCATGGGTGCAGCTTGTGCTCTGTGCTTGGGCTCACAGGAATTTGATGCACAAAGTTTGCCACTCACAACTCTCCTTCAGGTAGCAAAACAAGTGCCAGGCCCAGCCCAAGATGCTACTAGTCAAATTTAGAGATATGGATAATACAAGAAAATGTTGGCTATGGGATATGGAAGCAAAAACAAAGGATGAAAGGAGCCCAGGAGTATACCAATACCATACCCAGAATTATTCATGTCTTTCATTAGATGGCTAGGTCTTGTCTTTCTGGAGATCAAGAGCATCTGGAATCACTTTCATTCTACATCAGGTAGAATTTGCACAACTAAAACACAAAAAATATCCCCATTCTAGCAGGTGCCTCTACCAAGGGAGTTGAAACTAACTGAGATGAGCCAGTGATTTTCTCATAACACAGCTACCTTTGCACATCCAGCTCCATGCAGGAAAATGGGCACACCCTTAGTCAGGCATGAATCAATCACCTGAGACACAAGAAATTTATCAAGAGTTGTTGCAAAAACCCATCAGGTGGCTTGTGCTTCACTGCTCTTCAAGGGATGGGGAACAGCCAACAAAGCTGGAGTAGATCACTTTCGCTCGGACTTCTGGCACATGACAGCAAAACCCAAGACCTAACACACCACCTCAGGTGTGCAAATGAATACAGATTGGAGGCTTGGGCCACGGCATCCAGGGAAGCAAGATGATGTGAATATGAGTACGAGAGCCCAGAGAGTGGCCTGACCCTAGACAGGGTGGGGACAACCAGCACAGATGATCACTGTAACACGCTGGAGCAATCCTCTCTATCCTATCCCAGGGCAGAGCACACAAAAGCAATACACCCAGCAGTGCAAAGGTGAGTGGATATCAAGCCACCTGCCCTGCATCCTTAGAGACATTTGATATCCAACTGTAGGAACAGTGCCCACAACACACTGCCTGTAGGCTGTGTGTGCAATAGGGCATGGGAGTAACCAACTTCATCCAGAATGACTTACACATGAACACACCCTGCAGGGATCCTTGCGTGTAGTAAGGCAACGAGCTCTTGTAGCTCCTTCTCCCAGGCTACGATGTAGTCCTTAAAAATTTCTCAACTAACTTCCCCAGCCTCTATACACCCCAAGTTCACAGCTCTCCCACGCAACAGAGCAAAACATGCCGTGCCAAGCCATGGAAGGAGGCACACAGGCACTCTGTGAGCTGCCATCCTTTCACCCAGACACTTCGAGGACCTAGGTGGGTGGAGTGCCTTGGAAAGACATGCTCATTTATATTGTTTGAAGTTCACCTTCTGCTCTGGCCACATTCCCAAACCTTGGATGCAGAGGGAGACGCTCGAAGAGGCCTTACATGCCAAGAACCCCATACTCATTCTTGCAGACATGAAGGTCCAAGGCATTATTCCTAACTTCCAAAATGTGCTTCGACCCCACAGTCCTCTACTTAAAGCCACTGCTACAAGCCTGCAAATGTCTGCACCACTCACAATAGGATCTCCTGCTCTGGATAAGGCTGACTCTTCACTGCAGTGGTCACTCTGCATGCTACAGTAGGAAAGAAGCCTGACATTTCCTCAGGTAACTTTAACCCTTCTGCACTTCATTTGTTCCCCATGCGGCTGCCTTGAGAGCAGATTAGGATTTGGGTACAGGACAGTGCTAAAACTTAGTTATCTTCAGGCGCACAAGTAACTGTGGAGTTCAGCTGGATTACTCATACACTTGAATTTCAAACTTACTATGCAGAAGGTTCACCAAGACCTCCTTAAATGGCAAAGATGCAATGCCGTGTTTTCCAAGCTCAGCTCTGCATCCCAAGGAACTCGAAAAAGAAACGGATTCTCTGAAAAAGCACCAAAGTGAAACTGTGCTAAGGAAGGCATCATTTTCATTCTCCAAAAAAATAGCTTGCAGGATCAGAAGTGATGAATAAGCTTTAAAAGAAGCTTAAACTACCCTGAAAAATGTCAGTCACACTGTACATGGGAAAACAAGTCACTGAGGAAGCATCGAGCAGATGATGTGAAGTCCCCATTACTTCTACTTCTTGAAATATGTTTTTATACATAAATACCACCTGGACCTTAACCGTCTTTGTGGCTCATTTCTTGACCTCCTCACTACCACATTTCAGTTCCAACAGCATTAAGCTGCTCTAGCCTCCAAATGCCAAATACCAGCTTCCACACTAAGCTAGGCATTTTAATACCCATGCAAGGTAAGTACAGGCTTTGTCTCCCAACCAAGGATAATAATGATAATGCATACAGAGGCAGGTACAGCAGGAAATATGAGGGAAGATCAATCTGTAATTACAAACAATTCTTTCCAACCATTTCTTTGCTTTATTATCAGTTATGACTGCACACTTAAGAGAACAGCCCATGTCTAACTCCTTTTTCTTCCATGATTTCAGTGTCAAGGGTGATGTGAGACAATTAGTCTCATGCCTCTCCAAGTCTCAGTGTCCCATCAGTAAAATGGCAAGAATAATTTTCCTTCACGTTGGGAAGGCACTACAGAAATAGTTCCTCCAATGTCCAAAGTGCTCCGATGAAAGAGCAAAGAGGACTCCAGAAAAGCACAAAAGAAAATTAATAACTCTGCATTCTGTCTCGAGTTTGAACAGTACATGGTAAATAAGGACTGGGGCCACACACTGCACAAAGAGAAAAGCAACTGAATAGCCACTCATCAAGTATCACCTTCCACTCTGGACATAAAGAGTAGGTGCTCTGGCAAATAAGTGGCTCTCTCATAATAGCTGCTTGCAGGGGAGGCTGAAATTAAGGCTTCAACGACGTTCATTGTGGCATTTCATAGCTTTGGAGCACTTGGACTTTGCATCTTTAACACCATTCTTTTAACAAAGTTCACAGCATGCAATTAACTACAGGTTTGCCACGTGGCTGCCACAGTCACTGTCCATTTTTCTGGGGAGATCCAGATTAAAGGCTTATCTTGGCCGCACTAATACCTTGAGGTATCTCTCAAGATTTGCCCAAACCAATGATAAGCAAATCAGGTCTCTATCTCAAACAACGAGCTGTGTTAAATCCCAGCCAGCCGATTCCTTCAGCACAGAGCTTGAACAGGAACATCCCTGACTCCCAGGCTAGTGAGGCAGTGATGATGCAGCAGCTGGAGCTACAACCACTTATCAGCTGCTAATTCAATCACTCTCCCAACCCAGCCGTTGCTGCCTGCACTGTCTGGGAGACTCCTTGCTTTCATTCATGCCTCACTAAGTGGAGTAATTCAAGTCTGTTAAGGTGAGGTAATAAACTGCTGAAACAGAGAGCTCCTTAGGGCACACGGCACGTTGAAAATGCACATTACTGACACAGAAACCACCCCAGCTGGGGTACAACCAACACAGCCACTGGAGCAGGACCACCCACAAGTCACCTGTAACAACACCCCAACATTCTCTTTCCAAAAAGCAAACCTCACCAACCTGAATTCCATGCAGCAGCCACGCGGCTGAAAAAGCCCTGCAGGAGATACTTAAATATAACAGAGCCAAATTTAAGGTAAGGTTTGGAGCTGGACCACTTCTACCCCACCACACAGTGCAACCCTACCCATCCCATGGGGTTCCGCAGATCCTTTTCCAAGGCCCATGGGACAACCTGTCAATTCAGCCTTCTCTGTCCCACCTGCCTTTACC
The DNA here is from genome assembly GCF_965178545.1 of Coloeus monedula. NCBI lineage: Eukaryota > Metazoa > Chordata > Aves > Passeriformes > Corvidae > Coloeus > Coloeus monedula. Next base: position 16,306,685 of record NC_138790.1, read on the forward strand.
CAGACGTCTGGGCTGGTCTCGCAATAAAGCAGCTGAGTCCTGGTTCCTCAGCAGAATTCCAGCCCCAGCATTGGCTCTCCATATGCAGAGAGATCAGGAGCAGAGGGAGACTAGAAGATGACTGCAGCTCCCAACAATGAGATCAACTGGCAAAAAAAAAAAACAAAACCAAAAAAAAAAAAAAAAGGGAGAGGGAAGTTACAAATTGATGCATAAACAAGGCCTGACTGTGCAATTCAGAGCTAACAGGGCAGTTTACTAAATGTTAATTAAATCTTTAGTGCCTGTTACTTCAGTCATGGAGATCAACTTATTTTTAAATTAAATAAGCAATGAATGCTTAGATGAACTTCTATTAAATTTCACCCAGTGAATGAAGTATGTGGAGCTTTTAACAGACATTAAACAAGATAGTTATGGCAAGTTAGTTGATACTTTATTACCTAAAGATAATGGCCATATTAAATCTCAACTAACTATTCCACTAGCAGCACAATCATCCAAGATTTGACGGAAGTTTTCCTGCCTTGAAGCATCACTGAGCAGCAGGAGCAGGGGGAGGAAGGCAGCCAAGAACTGAATGGCACCTACTTAGAGGATGCTCATGTGCATGAACTCTCTTAGACACGACACAACACAGGATCCCTCCCAGCCAGATCTTCAAATCCCAAAGAGGGTTGATGGGCTATTACCCAGCAACAAAACTGGCATAAACCAGAGACCCTCATGCATCCCTCCCTGCCCCCAAACCAAACGAAGTAATTTATGGGTTTGCTGAGAAATCACGGTATTCCAAGGTTCCCTTATGGCATCAAGGGCAACAGAAAACATCCTAACAGCCTGCAACACTCAAAAGCTTCTAACTTTGTCTAAGAAAAGGTTATCAGCAGCCCACAACTCCACCAATGTTTGTTTTCCTTCTCTGAGCATATTGTGATAGTTTGGGAGTTCTTCTGACTCACACGTGTGTGTCACTGTCACCCACAGATCCCAACAACAGATACTGACAGTCTAAAACGACAGAGACTTGCTGACAGTGACTTAAAAATGATCATTTTCATGCCAGCTCTTGCAGTTGCTCCAAACCTGATCGAAACCAGCTCTTGGAGATCAAAACAGAATCTCCACTGAGCTGTCTCTACCGATAACCTTAATTGCAATGATTACATGTGGGTAGCGGGTTTTAGTTTCTTTCATGCTTGGACTGGAAAACATCACCAACCCTACCTGGCCTGCCATGCGCAGGAGCACGATGAATGAAAGGAACCAACCCTGCTAAACTCTGCTTCTCAGACAGGCACAAGCTCTCAAAAGCTTTAATGTTTTGTGGGGTTCTTTTCTGGTCTGTGGTTTTCAGTTTGATTTGTTGTTTTCTTTTCTGTTTGTTTCTATTTTGCAAAACAAAGGGCTCCCTAAATTAGAAAGGGGAAAACACTGAGCTCTTCCAACTTTACTGATGCTCTCTCCTCCAGGATCCCAAAGAACACGTGGACACCAAACACAAGATCTTCCCTCCAATCCCTCCTCTGGAATCCTTGTTTGTAAAGTTATTTCAAGTATTTTCCTATGTATAACCCACGCTCTTTAAAGGCATTGTTCCTTGTGAATCTGTCCATCAGAGAACCCACATCCTTTGATAAGTTAGGGTTTCCATCTCCTTTGCTCCTGTCTCCTCTGTCCTGGCTGCAGCTGCAGTAAGCTCTCTAGCTTCTAACAGAATTATGCTGCTAGAAAAGAAAGAGCAAAGGGAGATGAGGAAGCTACTGGGGTGAAAAGACAGGCTGTGGAGGGAGGACCTTGTCTTGCAGACAGGAGCATCAGTCTCACTCATGTGTGCACACAGCAAATACAGATGTTGAATCCCAAACTTCTGGTGGGTCACATGGACTTGGTATTCATCTTACTTCCCTGAAGGTTTCTCCCCATCAAAAACAAAAATAAAGTACCTAAAAATCACAGACATATCTAAAGAATCAGGCAATAGCTTTGAGTTGGAAGGGACCTACTCTTGGCCAGTGTACGTTTCTTCATCATCCTGATGCCATCTTTGAAACCTCTTCATGTATTCACAGGGACTTAGCTCCACCTCAGCAGGGCTGCCACAGACCACACCAGAGCCCAGACGATCAGTTAAAGGTGAAACCCAGCATCTGGGGCCAGCCAGAGCAGAGAGTGAAGGTGTTTTGCAGAGCCATGTCAGGGAGAGAAGAGCTCAGCAGAAGAAAGGCAGAGCTGTGTGGGTCAGGCTTTCAGAAGCTTGAGGAGCAACAAAATGCCACAGAGGATGTATTGTTCACACAGCTATGATGGGCAGAGCAATAGAGAAACCACTGCAGGCACCCTGAGGGTATTTGTTTCCACAGACACACGGAAACTGTCTTCTTGGAACAATTTGTCATCCACCCAAGCTACTGCTTTTCACTAGCTACAGTCAGCTGGAGATGCTTCATGGAAACCTACATGAAACTGCTTCTTCTTTCCAATTAGATGTTTATGATACAATGGGCACCACCACGGGCAGGTACAACTCTGAATGTACCTGACACTCATACAACCATCCCATCTTCTTTTCAGACTTGGCTAAACTCTTATTCTCAGCAACATTCTGCATGATAAATGCTACCGTTAGTTACACTGAAAAGCACTTAACTTTCTTCATTTTAATCAGCCACTTTCACCTTGGTTTTCAGTTGTACAAAGGAATAGACATCCCTTTTCCACAGCCCTCACTGTTTCTCTAACACCTTTCTAACATGTCACCTTTTAAAAGGAGTGATCCCATACTACTGGTAAAACTCCCTCAGGTTTTCCAGCCCCCAACCATTTTTACTATAACTCTCCAGAACTGCATACATGAAGTTTGACTAATCACAAGAGTATTACTTAAGTTTTATAGTCAGTCAGGTGGACAGAAGCAGTGATTTTGACAAACAAGGCAACAGCCAGGCTTCAAAATTGAATGATGTCTCCATCCTGAGCATGAACCCCCACACCATAATTCTTACTAGGAGTTATAATTAAAAATACATACTTATAAGACAGGAAAAAGTACTCCAGTTCCACTGAGACTGCAGCCAATGCTATAACATGCCTTGCAAAACTCACTAGTCCAGCTCTGAAGCTTCATCCCTGAACATCCTAGAGAAACAAATCCTTTAGCAAGGATACACACCTGAATCTGCCATTACACTGCACCAGTTCCTCACTGTGCCCATTACTTCACTAACACAGGACAGCTGAAGGCATTTCTCAGAGCAATGCAACTTGGAAATCCAATGTGGTCTGCAAATTTCCATGCAGCAAGACAGGTAAACCAACCTCAACTGCCAAGATATGGGACCTGCAAATCACTTCTAGCCTGCCACGTCTAAAGGCAGGTTTTTGCCAGCTTGTCCTGGTTTCACAACACCACATCACAGACATCATCACTCAATACTTTTATCCCCTAAAGCTGGGTGACCCTCCACCAAACAGGAACAAGAGAAAGGATTCATAGAGATGGAACCCACATTGAGATGGGCATGCTCACCAGCATCCTGCCCTGACATCCAGGCTGACCTCCAAGCATGTTCCAAAGGTAAAAATCTCACCTCTGAGCAACAGGAATTGGAGTTTCTTTCCCAGCTTGGTACCAGCATCTCTGCCCAGCCAGTACCAACCACACCAGGCAATCAGGGCTGGCAAGACAGAGACAGCTGTACAGAGAGAAAAGCAGCAATTGTCACTGACCCAGGCACCACAGAGACTGCACATCAGCAATTCAGAGCAGCTTGGGGCTGTACCTACAGAAGTTTTAGTGAGAGAGTTTTAGCGAGACAGTTTCAGCTTCATTTTCCTGGACATGTCCTTCATTTCCACCCAGGAACTTACCCAGGCAGCACACAAGGGCTGCATGCCACCAACCAGGACTGCTGGCAACATGGGACACACACAGCCAATGTGTCCATGGCCACTCAACACACATGGTGGCAGTGACTTTTGGGAAGCAGGTCTCCTATCCACTACAAAGCATCTCTCTACATCACCATTACTGATGGCAACTTACTGCTGCTGCTATCCTGGACCCAGGTGCCCCTGATCAGGCAGTTTTTCCCAGCCTACACAAGCTGAGCCAGGTGGAAAAGGAAAACCTGAATAAAACAATTACAGGAAAATCATCTATGAAACAACGGGCAACAGGCCTGAAGGGCCCATTAGCACCACCTGCATCACAACGAAGTTAAAGACAGGATTTGACAAGGGAGGGTAGGGGCTTGCTAACAGGTGGCTCTGTGGCCACCACCCACACCGTCGCAGTTGACCCATCCCGCAGGGAAAAACCCTCCAACAAAGGCTAAACAATTGAAACAGGGGAATAACAGAGCTAATAAATTTAGGAGCAATAGGCTATAAGGTCATGGGGTGGGCTGGGGGAGACAGACCAAGACAACAGGGAGAGAGAAGTTTTCAACAATAAATCTTTATCCACAGATACACATATTTCCCATGGGAAATCCCAGAGTATTATTTAGCCTTGTGTGGGCCAGTCCTGCTTCAGCAAGGGTGGTGATAATTAAAAAGTCCCTCACATCCCTAAACTGTGCTGCTGCACAGCAGGCTGGGCTACGCACAGGGCAGCAGCCAACATTTTTCAGCAAGAACACAGACACATTAACACAGAGATGAAACACTGTATCCTCTTCTCCAGCTCTGCATGCTCCCATACTTTTCTAATATCCCATTTCTCCAACTACTTGGTGAGCCAGCACCTGCTGTATCACCCAGTTCCCAGGCAGCCCCCACTCTCTCAGATCTTGCCTCAGAAATCATTCCTGGAATGTACAAGCACAAACTCTACAGTTAAGTAAGTCCATGGAAGGAAAGAAATCCTGAAATGTCCAAAAACACTTGTGGCTTGTATGGGAGACCTTCCTATTTTGCATGGGCCAAAACCCCTTTGTGTAGAGGGATCAGGGTGTTGCAGATGTGCAGGGACACACAGCAGCAGGTTTGATGGCTCCTACAAGCTCCTTAAACTTTTGTGTACCAAGTCCCTAGCAAAACGGAAAGAAACAGACAAGAAACTAACCCAAGAACAACACAATTGGGCTAGAGTCAATTCCTACAGGTGTAGAAAAAAAGAAACAAACAAAAAATATTCAAAACAAAACAGGAGAATCCAACCCTCGTTTGTTTCACCGGCAGGGCCAAGCTGCACCTCGAGGTACAGGCGGCAGAGCAATTAGGCAGGAGTTGCTTCATCAACGCCTCCTCGGGAGCACTGCCGGCTTCCCAGCACAGCTCCGGGGCGCGGGGAGTGCTCCTGAGCAACGGCAGGGGTAACGTTTGCCTGTTCAAAAGTGGAGGGCAAGAAAGGAGGAGGGCAAAGAGAAAACTATACTTTAAAAAAAAAAAAAAAAAAAAAAAAAAAAAAACAGAAACCGTGGGTGACGTCAGGGTGTGGGAAACTTTTCCGTCCTTACCTGGTGGAGAAGGCAGGGCCTCCCCCGACATATAAAAAGCTGCCGGAGCTTTACTCAACTTATTATTTACTACGAGCCGCGGCCGGGGGTCGGCGGGGCGGGGCTGCGGCAGCCCCCGCCCGGGCCAGGTGCACCTGCGGCACCGGCCCGCCCGCGTGGGGGCCCGGCCCGGCCGCCGACACCGGGCGGGAGCCGAGCAGCGGGGCCGCCCGGGCACCGAGAAAGCTCCCGCTGCCCCGGGCCCGGCGCTGCCCCCGCCCCGCGGCCGAGCCCGCACCGCGCCGGGCCGGCCCCTCCGGCGGCCGCGGCGCCCCGGGCGGAGGGAGGAGCCAGGGCGGCCCCCCCGGGCGGCCGGCAGCGCTCCCCGCCCCGGCCGGGGGCTCCAGCTGTGGCACAGCTGCCTCGGCGGGCGGACGGGGGTGGGGGGAGGAAGGGGGCAAGTTATTATCTGCAACAATACCTCGGGGGAGGAGGCAGCGGAGGCGAGCGCGGCGGCGGCGGCGGGAGGAGGCGGCGGGGGGCGGGCCGGGGGCGGCACCGGGACCGCCCCCCGGCACCGCCCCCGGCCCCGCCGCCGGCCCCTTCCTTCCGCCCGGCGGCCCCTTCCGCGCCCCGCGCCGCTGCCCCGCGGCGTCCCCCGGACGGCCCCTCCCGCGCTGCCGGCTCGGGTACCCCCGCGCCGCGCCCGCCGCTTCCCCCAGGCAGCCCCTCCTGCGCTCCGCCCCGCACATCCCTCCCTCCGGTCCGGCAGCCCCTCCGCATCCCCCCTGGCCGCGGCACTCCCGCATCCCTCCGTCCGCGCCCCCCCTCCGGCCCTTACCTCCCCTGGGGCGCAGGGAGGGGCGGCCGGCGGCCCCGAGCTCGGCGGGACGGCCCCGAAACAAAAAGCGAAAGCGGCGGCCGCTGCCTCCCGCTCTGCTGGGCTGCCGCGCTCTGCCCGCGGCTGACGTCAAGGGCCCAAATTCCTGCCTTTCCCTGCAGGCAGATTTGTCCATGTAAGGGCTGGGGCCGGGGCCGGGGCCGGGACGGCCGCACGGCGGGAGGGGGCTGCGCCGCGGCTGGCGGAGGGGGGGGCGGGCGGCAGCGGCTCCCGGTACCTGGGCGGGAGGGGAACGGGGCTGGAGGCGGCCCCGACCCTGTGAGCATCACCTTCCTGCTCTGCATCCCGGAGCCAAGGGAGCCTTAGATACAGAAACGCACCCTGTGCCTTGCAGGATCCAATTTTTCACAGGGAAGATTTGTCCAGGGCTACTTATGATTCTTTGGGTGCTTCTCCAACCAATTTTTAATCTGTTCTTCCCCAGCTGGGGCAAAGAACTAGGTGAGGGGAGGTAAAAGGTGCTGAGAGTTCCAAAGGAGCTGCCTTCTCACATATTCAAAACAAAACTTGTCGAGAATACTAAGGCGAGGGGGAAGGGAAACTATTTTCTGATTGCTTTCTGTTTGATTGTTTTGTGGCTATTTCTAAGGACTGCAATTAAAATAAATTGGGATGTTGAGTGTGATTGTTTTTATAATGGAATGTTACCCTTTAAGTAGCTGTTCGGTGTCTGCATCTGCCCTGAAGAGAACTGGAAGACAGAAGGGTTACATTGTGTTCAGGCTGTGGAGGGGAGCATTGCCAAGCCTAATTCATTTGGAAAGAGATTTCTGGGTGAGTTTTTAGGCACTTCAAATGTATTTCATTTTTAAAATAAAGGGCTCTGGTGTGTGCTTTCAGAAGATGTTTACATCTTATACAGTCAGTGCTTGACAGCCCCAGGAGGGCAAGATTGCTCGTTTGGACACAAAGAAAGGACAATAAGTGCCTAAAAGACTTAAGCTGCAGCAGAGAATTGTGATTCAGCCTCTCTCCACCTTCCCTGGCTGCCAAAACCAGTGTACTTCCCAATCGGAGACCCCAAGAGATTTCACCTCACCCTGGCAGACCCCTCAGAAGGGAAAGTGTGGCATTTCCCAAATTTAGTCCTCAGTGCAAACCCCCCATCTGGGGTTGATTTGATGTCCTGCACTGGCCCCGTGCTAAATTCCCCCCAGGAACAGAGGCCTGCCAGAGCCAGATTCTCTCCTTAGAAGCACTGCAGCTAAATCTGTGTGAGCAGTCATGGCCACAGCGTTAGGACTATGACTAGAAATACCCCAGCCTTGTCCTAGCCACCTACCCGGTGTTTGAACCCTGCTGAGATCCTAAACCAAAGCCGAACGGTGCATGAGTCACCCGGGCCCCGCTCCATAGGTGTTACCTAGAGAGCCAGCAGTGCTCTGTGAACATGGCCTCTTGTGAAAGACACGGGCACGGCTGATTTCCAGATGGAAGAGACCATAGCAGCAGCTCAAGCTGAGCAGCCAAAGCCTTCCCCTGAGGCCCTGTAAACCCAGGTTCAGTTCCCTGAACCTACACTTCACCTGTCTCCTTCCAGCTGAGTGTTTCAACCACTGGGCTGCGAGGTCATGCTCCTGCATTGCACCCCGAGGACAACTCACAGTGGGATTTTCTTCCACCAGGAGCAGGTGGTCATCACCAGGGGCTTCCTGGCACCCATGTCTGTCAACCTCAGCATAGTGGAGCTCTCAATGGCAGATATACACAGGAACTGTTGCCTGTTTTGGTTTTTTTTTCTTCAAGTTTTCTTGCAGATCTGCAACAGCCCTTGTGTTGTGTCAGCTAGTATCTAGGGGAAGTATATGAACACAAAAAAAACCCCTTTGGCCCACTGATGAGAGACAAGTGTTCTCCATTTAGTACTTCAGAGAAAACCAGTGGTCAAATATTTTCCTTGTCCCATATCCAAAAATTATTGCTTCTTTATCCATCAAGCTTATGAAATTTTCCAGTGCTGTTAACAGAAGATAGAATACTGTGCCCATCCACGGCAGCCTCATTTAAATGATCCCAAAAGTTTTAAGCTTTGAGCCTCCAGAGTTTGAGATAGTAACTACTGCTACCTCCATTTTGCTGGTAGATGAACTGTGACTAATCCTCTGCAGCACAGCAGCAGAAGTTTGATTTGCAGCCCATTACCCTTGTAACGTGCTGCCCAGAACGGTCACTGCCTTGTCAAACGCAGCATGAATTTTCTGGGTTTTTTTCAGTTTCCTATCATGACCAATATCACACACTTTGGAAATGAAAGTAGAAAATTCAAGGTGTTGAGCCTGGCTGTGAAAATCTGCTCTTTGCCTGGAAAGAATCAAAAATACTGGCAAACATACAATCATTCCTTTGGTAATATCTACCACACCCTGCACCATAGCAGCAAAATGAATTAAACAGCAAAAGACTGAAATGTCTGACATTGCATAGGCCAGTCAGGAGGCAGGAATACAGGAGTCAGCCTGGGCAAGTATTAATTCAAGGAAATTAAGTTTTTTAGCATTTAAGGTGCATGACTAGGAGATTGGAAACTTGGCTTCTGCTCCTACTTTCCCTGTGTTTTGTGACTTTAGACCAGTCAGTTCACCTTCCCATGTCTGTAGAAACCTGAAGCACACGGTTTAGAGCAGGGAATGACACACCATGACCTCCTATCAGACCCCATTCTGTGCAAATTTTCCAGAAGTTAGCAAGTGAAATCTTGCTTTTCAGAATTTGGGTCTCTTCAGTGAGATTTCAGATGCAAAAATCAAAAAACAAAAAACTCAGAATGGGAAGAGCCCTTAGGAAGCCACAGGAAATCCATCTCAGGCCATAAAGCAGGAGCAGCACCACCTAAACCATACCTGACAGGGGTCCACCTACCCTGCTCATAAGAATATCTAGAGGATCCATTACAGAGCTTCACAGTTGGATAAGTTTTCTTTATCTCTAATCCAAGTCACTTTTGCTGCAATTCAGCTCCTAATCAGATGAAGTTGTGGGGAACTGACATATTCCCTCAGCAGCAACAATTCTAGAACAACAGGAAAGTCACCCACCTGGTGAACTAATTTTTCTGTGGGTAAAAGCCAAGGAGGCTGGAAAACACACTAAGCATGTGTTTTTGAGAGAGCTGCCACCTAATTTACAGACAAAGATCAGATGCAATTAGTGTTAGATCCACTGGAGACTCCTCTGCCCCAAACTGCAGCACTTTTCAGCCGCCTCGCCAGGAGGACGCCAGTTTCCACCAAGACATGCAGTGTCACACTTGACCCTTCAGTCTCCAACGGGTATTCCTGGAAACACATGCAAAATCTGAGCTCACAGCAATAGCATTCCTGTGGCACTGGGGAAGGAATGAGGAAACACCAGCATGGACAGCAGGCAGACAGGAGAGAAAAGACTCATCCTGCAAGTCTGATTAATTTCCAAACAGGATGATTGTTCCTGATTGAGAGACGCTGGTGTGCTGCCTGGTGGAAGGAATCTGGGAACAGCAGTGGGCCAAGCTTTGTCATTCCCCACTTTGCAGGTATGTTTGCACCCAGACAGGAATGCAAGATACAGTACTGAGCAGGCTTGAGTGAATCACAGATCTCTGGCAGCAATTGAGACTGGGCCAAAACCCCAAGGGAATCTTCACTGATGAGAAATACAATTTCCAACAAACTCCCCAATTTTCTGTGAGTGTGCCAGAGATAGCAACCATCATCAAACCCTCCATCTCTGTGCACATTTTGGAGTTGCAAGTGGCTAACAAGGTGCTCAGTTTTACCTGGCCGTCAGTCCTGTCTAATTCCATATCATTCCACTGTTGGCCATGGTGAGTTTGGGGTAGCTCAGGGAAGTATAGACCTCCCTGCACATATTTCAGGCCGTGCTCCCTGCTCTGCTCCATCTACAGTCTAGGCCATAGCTGCCTGTGCCTCAGGAATGGTAAAGATTTGTAAAACTGCTAAATTCCAGTTGAGCAATGTGCTAGTGTAGCATACTTCATTTTAAGGACATGCTTAAATCCAATTTGAGCCCAGAGAGATTTTAGCTTAGGTTTAAGCGTTCCATTGAACAGGGTAGATTTAAGGATTGAAGTGTTTTGCTAGACTGGATCTTTGGTTAATGAGGAAGGAGAATTGCCTAGAAGAAAGAACTGCCTGAAGCATTTTGGCACATCCAAACCATTACTAGCACTACTCCTTTTCTCTAATGAACTTTGATGAAATTAACACAAAGAATTGGTAAAGAAGTTGATAACTTCATTAACAATCCTCACTTTCTGGGCCTCAGTTTAGTGGGGGGAAAAAAGCAAACTTCTAGTATCTCCTCAAAATGATGTGATATAATTAAAGCAGAAGCCACTAGACTTTGTATTTTAGACCATCTGATATCTTGCACAGTATCTCACTGATGGTAAATGTCTCATGTCCAGATTTTAGCACTGAAATCATAAGTGCTTTGCTTTACAGGAAGGGAATCAGTTAAATACTTTATGGAGCCTACACTAAGTAAACAAAGTACCTCAGTCTTAAAAGAAACGTTTGTGGTAACAAATATTTTGGGGGACATTTTTGCATGGGCTCTGACCTCCCTGTTGAGAATCAAAGTGAAAATATTGAATCTACTAAGCAGATGTCTTCTCCTAGTGACAGCAAGATGAGCAGAGACAGCTGGTTAGAAGAACAACAACAACAAAAACACATCATCATTCCTGCTTTGGCTCCAAAATATCTTGGACTTGTTGTCATGGAAGAAAGCTATGTATGTAAGAAGCCAAGAAAGAGACAAATATTATTGAATCTGGTAGTATTTTAGTGAATGTGCTGGAAATAACTTAAGTAGGAAGAAAAATTGGATGCGCTCCATTGTTATTAAAAGAATGCCTCTTCTTATTTCCACAGGGACCTATAGCCTATAGAGTCATTAACACATTTGCAAAACATATATTTTAAATATGTTGCTTCTCTCATCAATCTTACGGGCTCTTCTGCTAAAGTAAACAGAGTTCCAGCACACAGAAATGTATACAGCCACAAAAATATTATCTCTGCAAGCTAAAAATGCCAACTGTGGATTTTTCCTATAACCTCTTCCATCAGGGAACATGGGTGTATTATGGAGACACCTAGAGAGATCTTAAATATTAGGAAGGGAGAAGATGAGAAAATTAGATTCCCTTGGTGAAACACAGGATAAATAATTCACAATGGAAAAAAAAAAAAAAAAGGAAACCAAAATTAAAATATGAAGAGCTATTCTGGATGAAAATCAGTCTGAGCTGCATTGAACAACAGATCCAAGAGGAGTTTTGTGGCAAGACTGCAAAATTAGCCAATGATCCTCTGTCCTCCCTGCTCAAAGGTAGCACACTCTTTGATAGTTTTCATCTGAACAAAACTTGATTTCTGCGCTTGACCCCTGGACATTGCTATTTCCCTTTCTGAGCCTTTGGGCAGACATGAGCAAAGAACAGGATTGATGAGAAGAGTTTTAGAAATCAAAAGCTGTGCAGTTGGTAATTGCAAGGATGAGTAACTTGAGGTGGATGTTCCCAGAGGACTAGGTAGCCCAAATCCCATGGTGCCATCAGACAGTGCCCTATGCAACAGCAAAGCTCTGGATTTGCTAGCTCAGGAGGTGTCCTCCATGGAGTGCTTCAAAACATCTATCTGCCTCCTACAAAGGTGATAAATTATTTAAAGCCTTGAAAAAGCAAGAGGTCAATTTGGTTTATACTAAAGATACATACAAAGAAAATGATGTAAAGAGAAGTATTTGCTTTGGAAAACAACTGCCTTGAGAACTGAGAGGTGTGAGTCTGACATACCCACTTGTAAATAGAGGACAATGAAGTCAAAAGGAGAGAACATGGCTGCTGGGTCTCCAGTTCCTGGCTGCCAGCTTTGCCCTTTCTCCACTAGGTGATTAGGCAGTAATAGTTTTCAAAGGCAAATAGTTTTATTTACATCATTTTCTATGCAGAAAACCAGGATTAAGTATGCAGCTCTGCAACAGAACAGATGTGGGACTTGGGGAAAGTTGCAGCTTGAACTGAGCTGGAAAAGCTTCCACCATTTGCCAATATCTTGGAGAGTCTGGAATCTTTCCCATCTCTACTGTGACAAAAATGGGACTTCTCCACATTTTGGAGGACTTTCTCTCTTGTAATAAAGGACAAAAAGCATGCAATGAAAAACAAATCACAGTGCCAGAAGTGACTGAGAACCAGTTTTCCCTGGTTTAATTCCCCATCTTGCCAGCCTCAGCTCCACGATCTGACCTACAGACTCCCAGCCAGCCCAGGAATGACCATGCCACAGCAAAGGATCATTTTGGCCAGAAATTCCATGCTGAGTCCAAGAAAACATTTCCTAGAGTATCTTGCTAAAATGGATACACTCCCACACACACTACATGAAAGGAATCATGTCTGACAAATAAACATTTCCTAATGAGAAACATTTGTCCAACATGTTTCTCCCCAGTACTCTGGAGCTTTGTGCCTCAGTGCACCATCTATAAAAAGAGACAACAGCCCTTCCTAACCTCTGGGAGATCACACCAGGCTATGAAAGTGATGGACTCCTTACCTCCATTAGTTACCCTCAGAACTCCATATATCACCTTACAGCATGTAAGTATGGACTGACTGAAGAATTTTTATAGACCCATTTCAACCTACGTGTTTGACCTTGACCAAGAGCTTCTCTGCCCACAGGCTACTCCATTTGCTCCGTCCGACTTTGGGACACAGAGTCAATGCAGGGCACCTCAGTATCCCTGGGCTCAGCCATCCCTGAATGTGCATTTCTTCACACCATCAAAAATTTGGATCACCAAGGAGACAGCCCAGCCCCGCTGCCAGTGAGGTGACAGATCCCTGGCACCGGAGCTGGGCTCAAACTGCTCATGAGCTGCTTGTGGCTGGAGAGGAATGTCTGCAGAGAGCTAAACCAGATTGCTCACAGATCTCTTCCAAATTGTCTCTAATCTAGTGGACAATTTGAGAGTAAACGTGCACTGGAAGCACCATCTTCCCTTCGGAGTATTAACCTGAGAACACTGAGTTTGTGGCTGCAGTGGAGAAACCTTAGGATCTCATTGGTGCCTTGGCAAGTCCTCAAGATGTCAGAGCTACCTATATTCTGGGTCTATTCTGTGTATTCTGTCTCCTTTCTCAGAACACTTCAAGTATCTGATGCTACAGACACACCACAGCCACCACAGCTCCAGGAATGTGGTAATGTTCCTAGTAAGAGCTGGCTGAGGTTGTGAGCCTGAAGCAATATGCTTACAAATACCCGATCTACACAGAGCTTTTAGAAAGAGTCAAATGGCTTCAAAGCTTCAGAAAAGCTGACATTTTGGTGTCACCTGTGTTTCTTAGTGCCACACCTACTGCAGGGAAAAGAGGAAAAAAAATCAGTTGGTATTTGCCTACATTTCAGCCACAAGGTCCAGCATTTGCAGAACTTCTGAAGGTCCATCTCACCTGTTCAACATCTCACCCCTCCCAAGCATAGACTGAAAAATGCCACTTTTCTCCACTATTAAATCAAAAGCTGGCTACACCCATGTGTCAGCTGTTTACCACCCTCTGTTTCCTCCCTTTAGGCAGCCGATCAGGGATAATGACCTATATCCTTGAAGCATTTGTTTTATTTAGCATTACAGAGAAGGAGGGTTTAAGGCAACAAGCAACCTAATAATATAACCTTTCCCACCCTATCTTATTACAGAGAGATCAGCTTGCATCTTCACCTGTAGAAACACAGCAGCTCTGTGAAGGTCCATGACTTCATCTGGGCTCTTTCCTGCTCTGCTTTTGTTCTAAGCAGAATGGTTCCAGTGCCTTTCAGTTAAGATCTTTCACTCATTCTTTACATTCAGGTAGGAACAACAACCTATTTGGCCTTGCTTTAGCCACATCCATGTTGCTCCAGAGATTCCTGATGAGGTGCCTATGCTGCTCACATGGTAGGAAGGCACTGATGGAGAAGCTGAATATCACCAGGCAGCCTTTGAGAGCACCCAGAGCATTGCACTGGTGGACGCTGTTGGTGTTGAGCACCAACTGCTGGCTCTTCACAGGGGTCTGGGACTGGTACACACCCTGCATCAAGCCTCACCCCACGATGATACAGGCAGGCAAATGAGAAAATTGGGCCCTGGCCCCTTCCTGTGATTAGGTCATTATAATGGGTAAATATTTTCCTAGATAGAGAGCTGAGATAAAGGACTCCTGGTGTCTGAAATGGAGTTTGAGCGAGACTTGGAAGGACTATCCCAACCTTGTAGTTCTTTATAATGTGCTTTTACCAAATAAATGCCTTTTCCCCCAAAGTACCCAGGAAATTAAACGGAACTTGTTATTCTCTAATGATGAAAATCTCACAAAAAAAATTTTTCAGTGAATACAAGAACAGCATCTAGTCTACAGCCAAACTGTTCACCAGCAAAAATATAGAATGGGTTTAGTGACAGGTACCAAGGGTTATTCCCAGAGGACATTACAGCTCTACACCATTCAGTCTACATATTTACTGAGGAGTACAGAAAAGTGAATGGTAGAGGCAGAGTCCCAGAGATTGACTTAGAGGGGTCTATTTAATAAGAGCCCATTTCTGCAGAGAAAAATGATTGTGATTGTTTTCTAATGAAAATCAGTATTCTCATGCTATAGCAAATAGTGATTATTCATTCTCTATCCCTTTACTCTGCATTATTCATGATTTTGTGACCTCTGCTCTATCCTCTCGCTTGGTGTTCCAATCTCACCCTGAGTTTTCTCAGGGTTTGGGAGCTTTTGTATCAGATAAGCTGATTTATAAGGTAGTCTTTGAGGAACAAGTCTCACTTAAATCTAACATAATATCCAAGAATGTTCTCCGGTATTTGACCTCTTTGTGGATCAAACAATACTCTTCAGACACAATAACCTTGGTGTTTCCAAGTTGTAACCAGCACCTGTGGAGTTTTCAAACAAATAGGCTCAGCGTTCCTTGGTGCAGTCTTCTTCACTGCTCCCACATTTAATTGCTTTGTAATTACACTTGTAAAACCTGCAATGGGATTATACATGGGGGAAAGAAAAATAATTTTAAAAATCACACTTAAGAATAGGAGGGGATTTATGGGAGCTGCAAGACAAGAAAAACCCACCTTTCTTTCTTTCTTCATTGTTGTCTTTGGAGGGCAGCCACCCAAGTTTCCTTGTCAGTAATACAGGGATTTGTAAATAGAACAAAGAGCTTCCTCACACCGAGGCACATTATATAACCCAGCGCCGTCACCGTGTGTCTTCACAGGCAGTTCCCTTGAACTTTGCATCTCGCTCCTCCTGAGAACACTCCTCCATGCCAGCTTGAACAGATGGGGTTTCCTTTAGGAAAGGTTTTCTGTTAGGGTCATTCTGACTTCCCTTTCAGAGTTTACCAGCCTCATGTGCTCTTTACTCAAGGGATTACTGTGGTGGGCACTAACTCCATGGGCTGCTGTTAAGCTTCTCCTCACCTGCTGGCTGGGCTGAATGAGTGCTGAAATCTCTGTTCCAGAGAAAAACCTGACATTTCATGTTTTCCTGAATCAGACCGGAAAGTTGCAATTTCCTGTAAACCCAGATTCTGAGAAACATTTCAGAAAGTGCAAAATGGTCTCAGTGCAGCCTTTTGTTTGGGTGTTACCTACAGGTTTTTATGAGACTTACGCTAACTTTAAACACACCACGTTCCAAGTGATCCCAAATGCAACCAGGCAGCACCCACTGCTCCCAAAGTCACTCAGGGTTGCCGAGGGTGCTTTGCCAGAGAGAGGTGACACAGAGCCAGATGTGGTTTTGTCTCACCCCGTGTATTAGTCTAATATTTCCACTGCTTTGATTCCACCAGTGCACTCACAGACTTCAAGCTTACAAACATTTAAATTCTTAGTTTCCAGGCTCATTGAAAGCAAGGGCTTTTACAGTATATCACTGAGGATAAAACTCAATAGCTTGTTCAACCCTGGCATGATGTTTCTGACATATCGAGTGCATAGTCAAGGGCGCTAATTTAAAAGAGAGCAGTTTTAAGAAATTTTAACTAAATCAGGGCACAAGGCTGTGCAGAGCCTCTTATTTTAGTATCAATAGAGCTGTTTTTTCAGTCCTGGTTGGTTAGAAGAGTTTGTAAATGAATAAGACATTCTACAACTGATGTCGATCACCAAATGCAAAAGTTCACACTGGTTAAACTAGGGTGGTATAAGCTTGTGTGAAGGCAGCTTTGAAGCTGCCACAGCATAGTGGGAAAAGCAGCCCTGCCCTGTGAACAAGTGAGAATAAACAAACAAAGAAAACAGTGGAGCAAAAGCTGCTGCTAGCTGGTCTTCATGGAAAATGAAGTTAAAAAAAAAAAAGAAAAAAAGAAGGAAAAAAAGAGATGGAGGAAGGAACAGAAGCATACTTCAAGACCAAAATCTCATCAGACTAAAAATCGGTGTAACTCCCACATTGCAACACTTTGCAGGTCTAATAGACACAAAGCTGTTCCTTCACCCGAAAGCCAAACATAAAAGTCACGGAAACCCATCATGCCAATTCTGTGGCTGCTTTCCGGAGCAGAATCTCTTTAAATGTCAATGTTCTCTTTGTTCTGTGCACCCTTTATAACGAGTCTATCATCTGTTTGGTAAAAGATCCAGTGAAATATGTAATAAGGTTATCTCACCATCTCTCTCTATTGTATAGCCATATCTCATTAATTATTGTCTTCCATTTCCTGTGTCAGATGTGACTCAGAAAATAGGGACTCAAGGCTTACAAGCTTAGCAACTTACCATATATTAGCTGAGCTGTGGTAACTATCCATGTGCTTCCTCTTAGCCTGTAATAAACAAAGCCAGTGTGACTCTGCTGTACACAGGCCTGCAGTCAATGCAGTTTGGATTAACCTCCTTTTATTATCAGCTAAGCTGACAGTGATAGTGGCCATGGCTCAGCTGATGTTCAGTCCTCACGTTGCAAGACTTTGCCTTTAAATCCTGGGAGCAGAGCTCTACCAATATAACTATCTGGAAAGCTACAATGATTTATGTGCTGTCAACATACACCAAAAAAAAAGGACAAAAAAGCAGCACAATTACATGATTATCAGCCAATGCCCCTTGGTTTGCAGTTTTTCAAGCATGAACTGCTCAAACTTTGGATCAAGAAGTGAAACAATCTGTTTCTCAAGTGCAAACAGGGAAAAGTTATATGAGTCTTCTAGCAATTTCAGGCAAATATATCACAGAAGCAGCATGCTTAGCCTTTTTACTGTGCATCTGTCTGAGGTTTCCAGTAAGATTTCCCTGATATATAGTAAGAGTCAAAACTCTAATCTCTTTTAGCTCTTTTTTATTGTCTCTGCAGCACTAACTTTGAAAAATGGCCTTGTCCCCAAAGAACTGCACACAGTCCATGTAGGGAAGCTGTTAAAATAAATGCTTTACGTAAAAAATATTGCAGACGAACTCAGCTCTAAGGGGTTTAGAGCTACAACATATAGCTATAAACCAGAGCAGCCGAAGTATGAATGGAGGTCATACTCCAATAGAGAAGAAGGGAAGTCCCCTGTCTGGCAGTTGTTACACATGATCTCTGAAATCAACAATTCCTGCTCTTCTTTCTCAGGGCTGCAGTGTTTTAATAAATGATTATTCTCATGTTAATGTCCTTCTGCCTTCCTCCTCGCTGACCTCCATACACACCATGCTGATTCATAAAGTTTCTTCTTTCACTGGATTTGAGCGCTTTCTGTAGACCTTATTTGCTGCCTGTGAGACATCTGCCTGATTTATAGAGACTAAGACACAGAAGAGCACAGTGTTGGCTGCCCTATCTGAGTACTGTGTTTCCTACACATTTTGTTCCTATCTCTGCCCATGCCGTGGTCTGATTTTTGATAGTCTGTGTGTTGTTCAAATAAGAGAGCAAACTTTCTGCCTCTCAGAAAAGCTTCTGAGATCCTCAAGAATAAAAATATGCTTTTCCACCTGTATTCCTCATAAAGCAGCGATATCTGTGTCTAGACGCTGATTGGGGAAATTCAGGCAAGGGATAATGTGCAAATGAGACCATGATTCAGTGGTGGGAAAAAAACAGACAAATACCAGGTGCCTCAAAGGCTGAATCACAAACAAGATGGTGAAAAAATCTAAGAATGCAAGAGATGATGGAGGAGCTTGACTTGGCATTTATCTGTTTATTCCAACAGGATATGCAGATTCCACCCTTATGACATCACTGCCTCATCTCGCCTCATCAGTGCCTCATGACACAACCACTCTCTGTAGCACTGAGTCAGCACCACTGTGTGATCTCCTCTTGGCCATGCAAGATGGGGTGAAAGGCTGCCCATAATGGTGAAAGCAATGAGGGACCTCTAAACAGGTCCCCAAAGGGACTGAAAAACTCATGTTCATCTTATAAGCACTCCTCTCAGGAAATAAAATGGGCTCAGAAAAATTTACGGTAAAGTAACACAGCAGTGTTCTATGGGAGTGCTCCCACAGCAGTGGAACAGTAATTAACACTGTATGTTCAAACGAAGGAACAAGGAACACTTGCACTTCGCTCCGAAAGAAGCTGCAAAGTACATTTTCCCTGTAACCAATAGGT
This sequence comes from Coloeus monedula, assembly GCF_965178545.1. NCBI lineage: Eukaryota > Metazoa > Chordata > Aves > Passeriformes > Corvidae > Coloeus > Coloeus monedula. The sequence continues at coordinate 16,325,637 of NC_138790.1, forward strand.
ACTGCTGATTCTGCCTGCTGTGCTCTTCTAGAGGCCTGGACTGAGAGAATATTTCTTAAAGTGTCCCTGGAAGTGTCCAAGGCCAGGTGGGACAGGGCCCTGTGCTGCCAGGCCTAGATGGTGGTACCTTGCACATGGGGGGGGGGCTGGAACTAGATGATCTTTAAGGTCCTTTCCAACCCAAACTGTGATTCTGTGAAAGTGTCACACACACAGAGTGCTAACCCTCCTCTCCCCCAAGCAAACAAAAGCTGTTTCCTATTTTGAAAAAAAAAACCCAGAACAAAACAATCTAATGGAAAGAATCTGAAATATTCTTACAATGGTTGACTTACAAGAGGCAATGTAAAGAGGAGCTTTATGTTAGAAGAAACTCAGCCACATGAAAACTAAAATATTGGGCCACTACCTCCAAGTCTGATCTTAAACAGTCCCTGAGTCTCTAAACACAACCTAAAAACATCCTGTGCTGCACCTCAGTGTGTCATTCTGTACAACAGGGCCAGGTTTTCTTCCTGGAAAACCAGGTCCAGAGGCCAGGAGGCTCTTGCTGGATTTGCACACACTAGTCCTTTTTGTTGGGGGATTTAGATCACAAGAGCGTAGGAAAGGCAGCTCTGAATCACCTGGCTCTTGCACGTGTTGCTTGCACGTTGTGCAAAGTTTTCTGAACTCAACCTCCTTTCAAGACACACCCTTTGTTTGTTACTTTCTCTTAGGGCTTTTTCGCAACCCCATCCACTGCCAACACAAACAAGGTTGCAACATCTCCCTCCAGTCTGTCTTCCTCTGCTCTGCTCTGCTCTGCTCTGCTCTGCTCTAAATGTCAACCCAGCCACTTAGCACTGCTCACTTGCTTAATTGGGCAAAATCCCTGCCATGGCAGCCCTGTGCCTTGACTGCCTCCAGGAGAAAGTTTCTTGGGAATGGTAAGTGACGGAACCTGCAAGTCGATCTTAGTCACGTTGATACCAGATACCAAGAGTCTTGCGCAGGTAGGACACGCAGTTGGCTTTGCTGAGCAGCCATCAAGCATCTGTAAGGCACCAGGGGAGGTTAAGAAGAGTAATTATCAGGGATCACAGTGGCTACTAGAAGTTGTTTCTGCAATTGCGGCGCTTTCTACTTCGCTGCAGTGTGTACCCTGTGCATCAAGAGCAGGGGAGAGAAGTTGCTGCCGTTTGAATGGCATTTATTGGTGTGAAACAAATTGTGGGACCTAGTTCCACTCCTAATATTTGGGATAACTAGAGTAAATCCCTTCTAAGTGAAGGTACACCACAACAAACACTCTGTGAGTACTGTCTGTAAGCAGGTAGGAAATACAGGCACCCTGGAGACCCTCTTAACTCCTAAATCTTGTCCACACTAGAAAGCAGATACATAATACACTGAACAGAGGATATCCAGCAAGCCCAGAAAAATGAAGAGTGCCTGCACTCAGCCCCTCCACACAGCCATTACCGCTGAGAGATGAGCACAGCTGCCCCAGGACTCCCCACAGATGGTGGAATACACGTCTGCCTCTGTCTGTGTTTTTGGCAGGGCCTCCTGCTCACTCAGATAGAGCTGTTCTGTGCGTGGGATGGGACAACATCCTGTTCTCCTCCTGCCTGATGGGCTCTCGGTGCTGGACTGTCATTAGCCACCCCAGCCCCTGCCCAGCCTGGCACGACAGGAGCCGGGCCGTGGGTGGTGCTGCTCACCGGCTGGAGGCGGCTGCTTTTATCAGCAACCTTGATCAGGGGGATTTTCTCTTATTTCATTCTCAAGCTTCCTTCAGCCTTGGATTTGCATAAGATCCTGGGTTAGGACTAATCTGATCCCAGGTTGAGAACATTGCAACAGGCCCAGCGAATCCTCCATGCCAAACTGTCTCTGGTCAGGGTGTGTTGGCACTGGAAAACAGAACTGTGCAGAGACAAATGGCAGCTTGCATTTTCCTTAGTAATAGGAGGTGCCTGGCTTTGTATCTCATTTAAACTCCGGTGCTATGTGGCAACTCCCAGTCAAGTCTCTATTTGTTTACAGCCCTTGTAGCCAGGTGCTTTCCATGTTCACTCCAGGTTGCTGAAACAAGGAGCATGTCCAGCCTTCAGGGCTCGCCAGCAGCTATTGACTAATAAGAGCACTTTGTCCTTGGTGGCAGGAGGGAGCACCTTGCTTTATTTGTGCATTCCCTGGCAAGCAGCAGTGGTGGAGAAAGAGACATGTCTCACTGCACAGGTCAGAGTATGAATTCAAATCTCAGAATGTAAATAAAGATGTGGCCATTCAGTTGGAGGAGTTAGAGGAGACAGGTTGCAACTGTAGCCAGCCATGACACCTCCTGAAGGGTTGTTCGCTGTGGGCATGTGGCTGGTTGGCTTTTCTAGGTCCCGCTGGATTAAATTCATGAGCATACCAGGGAAAGTGGAGGTTTCTCTTGAAGTTTTCACTGGGTAAAATGACAGAGAAGAGTTGAGGATTAGCAGTGCCAAGTGTCTGACATGACAAACACCATCTGTCCTGCTCACCTTCCCATCACCACTTTATGGCCAAGAAGATGGCCTGAGCTCTTTCTTTGCTGCCAGATTCACCTGCTTCAAGAACAATTTGGCATCCTGACCTGGAGCTGGTTTTTTATAAAATATAGACACAGGCATGTCCTACTGCAGGAGGTACTATGAACATGGGCTTGTGATTGACACTGGGGTACAGACTGCCTATGGCACCAAATCCCTCAAGACAGTGCTGAGCTACTGTAACACATTGATTATCTCACTGAAATATTTAAAAATATATACTTCCTGCTAAAAATGGTGTGCTCCACTTTCCAGCTAGACTCAGTCTAGATCCGTTTCTGTCATTTCAGTGTCGAGTCCCTGGCAAGCCAGATCATTCTACGAGCTCTGAAACTGAAGACAGAAAATCATCACTGGAATATGCTGATTGGATCAGAGGTGCAAAGAAATCAGCTCTCCATTCCATGAGCCATCCTCCAGCTCACAGTTGGTACAAATGGGTATGTCCTTGGCAGTTCAATCACTACTGTCCCATTGGCTGCAAATGTCATTTTTCTGACATTAGAGTATACACAGGTATGCCGGTTTGGACCAGCAAATTCAAATCAAAATGTAATCAGTACAGGTTTTTCACTTTCCTTCGAGACCCACATTGGGCACCACTAATTATCTGTGCCAGTTTGGACAAATTTGGAGGAAAATATCCTCTGATAGAAGGCAGGTTACAACCAGCCCTCCCCCACCAAGTTTGGGAAAAAAAGAAATTTTTCCTTGGAGAAAAGTGAAAGAGATAAAAACTATTTATTTAACAAACACACGGGAAAAGGATAATAATGCTAAATAATAAAACCTCTTGCTCTGCTGAGAGAAACCTGGGAAAATTTCAGAGTCCTTCCGTAGGTAGCCTCTCTCCTCCTCCTTGGAGCTGGGACAGGGTGGGCCCTCCTCCAGGGCCTCCACCTCAGTGGAAAAAGTCCCGATGTGTTCTGATGTTGAAAACAGTCCAGCAGAGAAAAAGGGAAAAATCGAAGTCCCAGGAAAAGAAAAGTTCAACTCTCCGTCTCCCTCCGAAGAAAAAAAAAACAAACTGAAAGCTGGCTGGGAAGCAAGCAGAGTGCTTCCCACCGCTCTCCCTGCCGCAGGATGCACAGGAGTCTGTGTGTCCTTGAAACAAAACTGCTTTGAAAGTTTTGCTCAGTTTTTTTCTCCCCCCTCTCGGGCTAAGTTTAAAGGCACAGAAAAGGCAATAATTAATTTCTGGGCATAGGGCAGCGATATGGGATACAACGTCATAAAGCCACCCCAAGAAAACAGGCTCAGCCCAGATGCCACATCATGAAACTAAATGTGCAGTTGTAGTGATGGGCAAAAACTCCTGTGCTTTGTTTTATTTGGGCAAAGCTCAAAAGCCAAGATATCCTGCTTAGAGCACCAATAAGTACCTGTACTTTGCCCACTTACAAGCAACACAGTGGCTCTGCCTCATACCACAATGTCCATTCCCTTACACCACATTTATTGGAATAATAGGAAAAGAGGAAAAAAAAGCATTTTGGGGGTGTTTTTTTAAACCTTGCCTTTTACTCTTAAGTCCAGAAATCTTTTGGTTCTGGTAGGAGCTGTGCCACCTTGTTACTGAGACTGGCTTTCTATACAGGCTTTCTGTACAGCTGAGACTGGCTTTCAGTAGGGATTTTATTCCATCGAGAAGGTTTCTGTTTTGTTGGGGATGTTTTTGTCCTGGTGACAATTTTGGGTTATGCCAAACCTCCACGTGAACATCTCAGTTACACAGCTGCAGCCCCACCTTTCTCCGAAGAAACACCGAGAGCATTCCTCCCCCTCACAGACAGAGAGAGCGAGTTCCTTGCCCAGAACAACAGAGGCTTTCCTGGTAGCAAATACCTATTCCTGTAGTCACCCAAAGGAGAAAACATGTGGGTGACAAGTCTTTTCCTTTTTCAGTTCTTTCCATAGGGAAGAGTATTGGTTCCTACCCAAATTCTGTTTGGTGGGTTTTTGTTTTTTGGTTTTTTTTTTATTTTATGGAAAAGGCATCACCATGTAAAGGGTGTCAAACTGCTGCTGAACACAGATGATGGTGGGAGGATGGCATTTTGCTGTTCCTTTTCCTGCAAAGCCGGCTCACGAAGCTGTGCCCCAAATTGCTGGCAGTGTGACCTTGCAGTGTTGTGGACACTGAACTGGCCCAGGTAGTTGCCCATACCACACACCCTTGTACCACTGAGCAAGCGAAGCCAATGAAGAGAAGAGTTTGACAGTTAGTTTGACAGCTGTAGGAAAATGACTGTATATGATGATTAATAAATAGAGAATATTTATGAGTGCCTTCCCTCTGAGAATCAGGCTAATAGTAATTAGACTTTTCTAAATCCCATTTATAAAGTCATCTACATTTAGGTAAACGGAGTCATAGAGACTTTTCTGTTGGCATAAATACAAGGCAGAGTTCCAGCTCTCAATCTTTACTTCAGACTCCTGAATGCCAACCTTCCTTCTCCATGAGGACAAAAAGAGAAACTGGCTCCAGAAAATATAGTTAGTGTTTACATTTTATTGAACCACTAGACATTGCTGTTGGCCACATCATGACAACAGTGCAGCAAAGAGAGCCTTTCATTTGCCTGTGCTTGGCAGAAAGTGTCGTTCTTTGGTTACTCAGCTGAAGTTGATAAGTTGCCCAGTATTTTTATTATCAGGTTGTCAGCTCAATCTCACTACTGCCCTCTTAATTTATTATTTTGCATTTCAAAATCACAGGTGTGACTCATTGCACAGCCAGAGGTTATAATGAAGTATCCCACTCATCTTTTAGCTCACCCTTTGTTCAAGACAATGCAGATTGCGGAAGGTTTCTGAGGAGGTAAGAGGATTGCAAAAGAGTCGAAGACTCCTCTTTTATCTAACCTATGTGTGGGCAGTGAAACTGCCTGATATGAAACCAGCTGGGTGCAAAGGTGGGCATGGAGGTTCATTTGTCATTATGTCGAGGGTTGAAACTCAGAAGATACAGCAGCTGTCATTGAAGATAGGCACCCAAACTTAAATCATGTCACCCCGAGGGTGAGTCCAGAGAGAATCCTAGGATAACATGCTTCTCCCAAGATTTCCTCTATGCTTTAGTTTCCAACAGGACAGAAGATGAAACCCAAGCAGGTGTTTTTCAATTTAAAAAAATCTTATTCTCTGCATCTTATGATTTAAATCTGGAAGTGACTCTAAGTGCAAGGTTTTGCCAGCATTGTGCAAATAAATATCTTGTGGCATTAGAGTTTTTGAAATACAAATATATGATTCTTAGCAAAAAGTGATGTATCATCCATGTTTCTCCTAGGAGTATCTGGGATAAGTTGCTGGGAAGAAGGAAGAAGGAGCACAGTTCTATTGGAAAGAGTGTCTTGCTGCTGATTATGAAAAGGACATGGAAGTCATGGCCTGAATTAAATATTTTTTCATATTGGAAAATCAATGGGAAAACTTCCTGGTATCAGCAGCTCATGTGAAGCAGAAGAAGAGATCCTTTTATGACAGAGGAAGCGTGTCAAAATCCAGAGCTATTCTGAATCAATTTGCTCTTTTAATTGTCTTGTACACATATCTGTATCTGCAGCAGAAATGCCGAGCTCATGCTACATGAAAACAAACCACATAAACTTGAGGAGATACAAACACAATTTGTTCCTAACAGAAGGAGCTTATGAAGTCACACATCCCAGTGTCCTGGCAACTCATCTCCCTCCCCAGGGGGAAAGATGCATGTCTTATGTCCAGTCTGAGCACCCTGGAGCAGTGACAGGCAGGGACAGAACTATTGGAGTACTTGGTTTTTGTAAAGCTGCAGCATGGAGCTGTGGCAATGCCAAAAATGTCCCTGGTCTGCTCTGGCTCATTGCTGGAGGGGAGGAACTGTGACTCAAAGGCTGTCCACTGGCAACACAGAAAACTGCACCAAGAGCACTGGTTCAGCTCTGCCGTATCCAATTTCTGTCAAGTATAGAATAATAGCTATCCAGCGAGCTGGGACATGCTTCACCAGCATCAATCGAGTTGTGCTTCAGAGCATCCCTCGAGGTAGCAAAGAATTATCCCCATTTTATAAATGAGGTAACTCAGGCACAGGGATTAAAGCCAGAATGTTCCAAACTGGCTGCCTACTGCTAGGTACCTACACCCATATTTACGCAACTTGTGGCCTGATTTTCAGAAGGGCAGGGCGATGAAAATTTTGGCCTGAGGGATTTGTTCACACACAGTTTACTGGTAACAACGCCCAGGATGGAAGCCTGGTCTCTGCTACCTATCTTACACCTTAACCACTGAAAACATCCTTTCTGCCACTAGCCAAGAGTTGGCGAAGGCTCCTGAGTGTCCCCGTTCGCCATGCAGAGGCTCAGAGTGAGCAATGCAGGCTGGCTGCCTACGTGCTCTCAGCTAGAGACTTTTAAAGAGCAACAGCAGGAGTAAAACTGGTGAGATTTCTTTGCTTCCCTCTCAGCTCTTCAGAGCCCAGGCAGCTTTGCTTGACTTGCACTGCTTTGCTAAAACAGAACGTCTGGTGGGTAAACCTCTGTTCTGCTTCACACATGGCATCATCTTTCCCTTCTGTCCCTTCACCATGTCCTGCTCAGGACACCTCAGCCTGGCAGAGCATAGATCCAGTGCAGAACCAGTAACAGACCAGTAGGAGAAGGGAGAAAACTGGCCAGACGGATATCTGAACTGCTCAAAAAGCACAAGCACCAACAGGAGCAAGTTAATCTCAGGGCCCCCTCACCTCTCTCCTGCATTCTCTTTCTGGTCTTTAACTGAGCCTCAGAAATAGCTCTGATTTATGGGAAACTCTTGAGAAGCAAGAAAATGCAGTAACAAACCTACTCCCGTACTAACAACTAGCAAAACCCAGGAGGCAGAGCACTTGCTGGCTGGCTACAATAGAGCTTTGCAAGTGTCCCTGCTAAAATCATCCCTGCTAGGGGCTAATGTGATGCTTGTCTTAGCTTGTTAGAGAGCCTCGCTGTCTTTAGACACGTACTTGAAAAACAGCGCTGGTGGTTGGTTGCTACCTGAGGGAAGAAGGACAAATGATCCCAGCTGTCTCTGTGGAATGGTCACTGGTCAGGTCACCTCAAGCCTGACCTGTAATACCAAGTACATGCTCCAAATCCATTGCTGTCAGCCCTTGTCCTTTGTCTCTTCTATGGAGTACCAGCCACCCCTGACCTCTTCTTTCCCTTCCTTCAGGCCATGTCCTGCTCACGAGGCTCCTGCTCAGCTGCTCTGTAACTTCCTCCCACCCAGAGGGAGGACAGGCGAGAGGAGGTGACAACCTTCAGCAAAGGTTAAGGCTGGAAAAGAAGGAAGTGTCAGCTCAATCAGGTCAGCTCAGCCAACCAACTGCTGCTGTAATCCCTCTGCCTCAGGTCCCTGCGCTGTTCTGCTCATGCTCTGAACGCTACTGTATGAGCAGCAACCTTTACCCTGTCCCCATGGTACTGTCAGCCTGCAGCATCCAGACAAGGAGATGGGGAAAAGGGGTAAAGAGAAAGCAGATGATCATGAGAATCTCCCAGAACTGTTTCCAGATCCTCCTTTTGCACTGTTTTGGGAACATGGACTTTGAGATGGACTTTACTCCTACTGAAGTTCAGAAGTCCAGACTTGGCACCTTCTGATTTCTCCAGAAGAAGGCTGAGAGCTAGATCTCAATCAATTCTTATGCTGAAGCTCATGTCCATATTCACAGCAGACCCAGAAGCTTTGAGAAGTTAACAGTTAAATGGCCCCAGTTCCTTCTGCCCAGGTCTGAGGTGCCTCTTTTGGGATGGGAGCAACTGAGTCTCACCAATCTGTCAGCAACCAGGAGGAAGCCAGGGACTAAATGCCTCCTATTCAATAAAAGTTGGTGCTGCACTTTATATAGCAGCCAGTGCATTATTCTGTGGTGAAAACAAACCCTATTCTTCTCTGCCAGACAAACACACTTTATCCTATAAAGAGCAGCATTTCTGACTGTTCAGCAGCAGCCAAACTCACGATGGGAAAAATAACAGGTGTTTGTAAGACACTCCCTGTTTATTCACAGTGCTTAAAATAATTGCTAAAAAAAAAAATCCAGCAGAGATTTAATTTTCTATGCTCCCACATTTAAAAAAACAAAAACAAAAAAAAAACCCTAAGCTTGGCTAATGGTAGTTGAAGGCAATTCATTATGAAAGGGGTGTTCTTTCTGTTGTGGTAGCAAAGAAACCTACTTATGAAAGCTCCTGAGGAGCAGAATAGTAGAGCAAATTCCTGCCTAGAACCAACACTTCCCTGTGCTTTTCATCAAGCTCTCCAGGTGGAAGCTTTTATTATAAAAACATGTGATTTTATTGTCAAAATGGGATGAGCGGGGATTAAGGTCCTCCAGTTGATGCCCATCATTGACCATCTCCAACATTGCCTTTTATAAGACAATGATAACCTTGGGCTGGCTTATGCCCTTCCTTCTTGTTCTGGTAGTGGAACAGGAGATAAGTGCACTGCTCCAGGGGGAAAAATACGTCTCAGAGGCACAAACCTTTCTTCAATCACTACATGCTTCTCCGGGAAATAACTGGCAGTGGATCTTGATCAATAGACCACTTTCCAGCGCAATGGGCTGACACATGGTGCTGGAGGAAGAGGACAGAGACTCCCTGTCTCCATCCACTCTCCCCATGCTTGCTTACAGCACAGATTGGGGACATCCCTGGGCCACCCAGAGGGTGAGAGGACACTCAGTGCAAGGCTGCTGCGGGGGTTTGGTCCTATGAGACCTTGTGGTGGTGAATGGGCATAGATAAAGTCCCTGCAGGAGCCACTCAAGAGAATACAACATTATTCCTGAGGGCTACAAGCTTTATGAGGAAACGATTGTGGTGGTCCTCTGTGCTTAGGACTTTCCCTTCCCACAGGGTATGGCTCTCCTTGAGTCTGGCCCCCTGCAAGCTGTTGGGATAAGTCACAGATGCTCGGTAGCTCCCTGGGAACCTGGAGAGAACCTGGAGCAATAGGAGCCCACTTAGCAGCATCCCAGTGCTGTCCCAAACCCCGGCTGCTGCTCCTGGTGGTCCCCAGGCTGCCGGCCAGGTCACGGGTGGATGTAGCCACAGCTTACCCCTTGCCTCCAACACGGGACCAAGATACCCTGATGCTGGGAGTAAAACATAGCCACGTTTTAGTCTTCAGTGTTCCCGCAGAGGTGCAGGAAGAATGACACAACCCAAACTGTCTCCCTGGGAGGGCTCCCTTCTCTCTAAGCAGTGGACATGAGAGACAGGCAGATGGGGTTTGTGCAGACGAGGGGCAGAGCAGGGCTTACAGCGGGGACAGGGCTCCCAGCGCTGTGGTTATTATCTGCGTTACGGCAGCATTCCCAGCTGAGACCAGGCTGTCGTGGCACCGTCAGGCTTGTCACACACAGCAGCCTCTGGCCTGAGCCAAAGAGACAGATGAAAGCCAGGAACAGAAAGAGAGGCACGGGGGAGAGCGGTAATTTCCCGGGGCTCAGGCAGGAGAGAGCGGTCGCTGCCGGCACGGCGTGGGTCGGTGCGGGGCTCGGCAAGGTGGCACTGTCACACGGCATGCAGCAGCAACGTGCCCCCCTGCACAGGGGCTCCTCAAAGAGCGACTGGGATGAGGCAGAGCGCAGCTTCCGAAAGGGCATTCCCACAGGCAGAGAGGAGAAGATGAAAGAAGGCGGCTGCAGTGCGCTGCGGGGCAAGATGAAAGGGCTCCGAGGCCGGAGGAGCAGAGAGACGGCAGTGACTCAAAAAGCAGAGCCAGAGGCAGTGACAGCCGCCGCGTACGGAGCGGCCCCGGCGTTAGACACAAAGGAGCGCTGCAGCAAAGGCACAGCGTCCGAGAGAGCAGCCCGGAGATCAAACCCATCCTGAGCCCGGCGAGACTGCAAGTGTCTGAGCAATAAAGGATCTCACACTGCTCCAGTGCCGGCAGCTCGAGGCCTGCGGGGCAAGGCAGGGCTTTATGCACACAAGTGAAGTACAGCCAAGTCCTCTGTAGCGGCTGCACTGGCCTGAGCAAAAAGCACAGAGATGGGAGGAATAGAATAGAATAGAATAGAATAGAATAGAATAGAATAGAATAGAATAGAATAGAATAGAATAGTTAAGGCTGGAAAGGACCTCTAAGATCATTGAGTCCAACCATTAACCTGACACTGCCAGATCTGCCACTAAACCATGTCCCTAAGCACCACATCTGTACATTTTCTGATCACATCGAGGGACAGTGATTCCACCACTTTCCTGGGCAGCCTGTTTCAATGTTTGACAACCCTTTCAGTAAAGAAATTTTTCTTGCTATCCAATCTAAACTTCCCCTGGTGCAACTTGAAGCCATTTCCTCTTGACCTATCATTTGTTACCTGGGAGAAAAGATTGACCCCCACCTGTCTACAATATCTGGTAGTTGTAGGGAGCCATAAGGTCCCCCCCAAACTTCCTTTCCTTCAGACTAAACAACCCCAACTCCATCAGCTGATCCTCCTAAGACAAGTGCTCCAGTAAGACAAGTGCTTCTCCAAGCAACAAGAAGCAGCAAATGCCCTTTCTTCGGCACCAAACCCCATGAAACCTTATTCAATATGGTAAAACCCACACAAAGTGTCATTTCCAAGGCACCCAGTGCCTTTCAGCCCAGGATCTATCTGTCAGCATGCCCCTGGGGCAGATCTACGTGCCTGAATCTCCTTTGCCAGGCAGGCAGTCACGGGCTCTGTGCAGCATTTCATCTCCACTGGAGCGATACTGGTGACTCAGCGCTTCCCCTGCAAGGCACTGCGAGGGCCTTGCTCCGGCGAGGGTATTACAGCAGCAACCCAAGTATAATAATGGTGTGGCTGAGCAGCAGGGATTTATGAGCAGGCAAAGAAAATGAGAATTATAGGTGTCCAGTCCCTATGACAGAACCACCATATATTTCCTCCAACAAAGCGTGTGACAACAGCTCCATAAATTCACATAGTAACAGAAGCGAGCGCCAGCTCATCATTGCAGCTATTTAAGGAGCCAAGTAGCACTCTGTGCTTATTGCAAAAGTTCACAGTTAGTTAAAAATAAGCATTAAAAAAGTCACTTTTGGGCCCTGGCTGAATAAGGCTTTTTATTCGTGATGCCCAGCATTGCGTTCTGCCTCTTCTCCTTTTATGCCTACACAGACTCTCCTTAGCAGAATTTCGTGTTAAGCACTATCAGCTTCCTTCTGAAGGAGCTTAACTTAGGATGTGCCATAATCAATTGTAAAACTTAGCAGTGACTATGAAATACTTGATCCTTTTCAGTACCAGCAGATCTGAAATGTGCTTTAAGAATTCTTTAGCTCCAGCCCATTAAATATCTAAGGAGAGCTTCCCTGAGATGTAATTGCTGAAGAGAATAACCCCGATATCCACAACATGCTGAATAGGTTTTTTTAATGCTGTCTCATGATCAGATTATTTGCAGTACCTGTCAGCTAATGTGCTGTTTTCATTGCTAATTTAACACTTCTTCCTAAAGGGAGAAGGGGGAGAGGGTGAAAACAACTCTTCACAGTGAACTGGAAATCAAAAAATAGCTGTGTGTTTTGTTGTCACTTCTGCTACTCTCTTTTCTGACGTATAAAGAGAAGCTCACTTTAAAATGACTAACTCCCCTTTAAACATGAGAAATATCAAGTTTCTCTGAATCCCATGGCTTTTATTCTTTCTTCTTGAAGCTTTGGGCAAAATTTGAAAGACATCTCAGCTAGAAAGAAAAGTTGGAACTTTCTTAGGTTAAGGCTTAACTTCAGCAGTGATTGGAATGTAATTTTCCTATAAGAAAAAAATTTGGCATCTCAGTGAAAAACCAAAAGACAGGAAATGGAAATTAAGGCTTGCTGTCTGTGAAGCTGGAGCTCTAGGGCCCCATTCTCCCCAAGAGCCTGCTGTCCTGCTCAGACTTGGTTTCCCACGCAGCACTGGCACTCCTGCCCATTAATCCCTTTTCATTGGGAGCCTTTCCTGAGTCAGGTCAGCAGGTTGGAAACCTGTCCTTGGAGTCTGATGAGGACTTGGTGTGTGCAAACTAAAAATTTGCCGAGGCATATCCCGTGACATTTTCCCAGGGTCAAAATTATTCAGATTAGCAAAGAGAGAGGACATTCTTGTTTGGTCAGTTTAGTAAGAAGGTGATGTTTTGTACAGAAATGACATAACTTTGAAGGAAAAAAAATAAGGTTACTCAAGAGCCAGGTTAAAAGAAAAGTGTTGAATGGAACATTTTCAGCCAGCCCCACAGAGATCCCTTCTTTATATCCAGGTCTCGAAGAGCTGCTGCCCTGCTCTCTGTAGTGGCTGGTGTCACGTTGCACTCTCCTCCAAGGGCAGCAGATTGCTTATGCATTAGTTCTTTTGCATAATATCAGCAGTTATAGTGAGCATGGGTGTTTGAGGGTTTTTTTTTACACACATTGTTTGCTGCTAACAAACTCAGGAAGGAAATTTACAGTCCTGAATGGGGAGTGAGGTCTGTGAGACGTCCCCAGCAGGACTGAGCTGCTGAACCTTGCTGTGACTCAGCCAACACAGGAAACGTTTGTTCCGAGCAGCTCCATCTCCTGTCCTCCTCTGCTTCAAGCACAGGGTTTATAAACAGGTCACAATAGTTTCTTTTAATTTTGCTTTTGGGGTTTTTCATTCTTTATCTTGGAGTGTTTCATCGGTTTCTGTGTACAAGGTTATTTACTAGAAATAAACTACATTAAATGGGCAACATGCTTGAGGAGAAAGTCTTGGGAAGGGGATCTTCAGCTTTTGTGGTAGCAAATCTACTGTTCTTGGTTGGATGCTGTCATACTAGCTATGCTAAATTAAATGCCCTTGTTGTCTACCTCTGTTCACACCTTGGAGACCAGATATGGCACACAAAACTGGAGGGCTCAGACAAGACGGTGCAGCAAACATGGAAGACAGAGAGAAAGACCATAAATAAAAGATCAGCATGGGGTTTCATGCAGAGATCTCCATCTACGTTATTATATTTCTATCTGACAGGAGCTCTTCCTGTTCAGCAAATTCACCCCGCCTCATCCCTCCCAAACCTGACATGTAACGAAACCAATTAAAATACTTGTTAACTTAAATAAATAAATAAACACCCTGCAGAAGATGTGACTGTTCAAAGCGTAGCAGCTTGTACTTGTGCATTTTTGTCTCCTCATTAATCTGTTTATGAAAGGGATTTGATTAGTTCCATATATTCAGCTTCTAAAGTTAATACCTTAGTGGTCTAAAGTGTTTGTACCAAAACTAGCACTGAATTTTCTCTCTGCTGCAATAAACATGTAAATATGAACTGATTCATGCATGCAAACAATTTCTAAAACTGAGTTCAAGAACATTTTTCAAATAATCTTTAAAATGCTATGCTGGGAAATGGCACAGGGCACCTGTTAGTTTATTCTGGCTAGGGAGACTTCATACACGCCTGTGTTTCTCTATGTATGTTTGTGTCTGGTACAGTGACTCACATATTTTTAATTACTATTCTATAGGATAATTTAAAAAATGCAGCAGTTCTGTACAGCTATTAACCCAGCCCCGTAACCCAGCCCCTATCTGATCCGAGCCCCATCTGCACTCACACGATCCCAATCTGATTTCCGCTACGCGCTCCTCTCTACGTGTTGCAGCACAGCTAAACTTTGTCTTAGAGCAGGCTCCCACCCCTATCAACACTTCAGCGTGTGCTAAGCCCCATTCCCATGGCCAGGGTGGGTTGGTTTGCACGCAGACAGTTAAGTGCATGTATAAATATTTACAGAGTTTGAGGCATGGTCTGCCTAATTAGGTTTCCCTAGCAATTAGCCCAATATGTTGATTAAGACCTGAGGCTGCTTTTATTATAATAAAAAAATAATACAAACCTCATTATATTGAGATGATGAAACCAGAGCACTCTTACGAGAAGAGAGTAAATGTTGGCTCAGCAGCAGGGAATGGACTTAGCAGGGGCACAATGATAAAGCAAATGAAGGTGACGTTCTGCAGTGTGGGGAAGTACTCTGCATCCAAAGACATAGATTTAAGAGCTACTGAGGAATTAGGCATCTTTGCTAAGAGCAGCTATAGCCCTGTTTTTTCTGGATTTTAAAGCTGGTTTTTGGTTGCTGTTTTTAGCTAGCATTCTTGGGAAAATGGTGTTTGCTCATATGATAGAGAAATGCCTACAGATTTGTCTTTATCTCAGAAATCTTTGAGCAATTTTCAATATTAGTAGAGAACCCACACTGAAAGTGCAAAACACAGGGTCAGCAGAGCAGTAACTTCTTTGCTGAGAGAGCGTTTTGTGTCTCAACAGTTACTAATATTATACATATTAATTACTGTGAGCAGCAATCCATGAAGAAATTACATCTACAGAGCAGTTGTGCTTCTGCTGTAGGTCTGCTGCAGGCATAAGCAGAGAGGTCAGTGCTCCTGGTTGATGGGACCGAGAGATGCACAGAAAAACTCCCCAACCTGGTCTCTCCATCCCACATCTGCACCGAGTCGATACGAGGGGCTGCCACTAAACCTATAAAGCTCCAGCAACTAATTCCTGCTTTGCATATACTGACACCACTTCTGACTGAAACCAGCCTTAAGACAGCAGCTGACCAGTGTTAAATATGCTTTGTCTTGTTTTGTCATTTGGACATCATTATTTCTCTTCCTGCTTCATCAGTTTTCCTTTTTTCACATATGAAGTTTTGATGAAAACTAAAACACAACAATATCCTTTTATTAAGTTTTTTAAAAAGGGAAGATGCTGCAGAGTACTGTTAGATCCACAGCAAATCTAGATTAAGCAAAATGGCAGCTCATTAGCTTTCATGGACAGGCATTTAAAGTACTTAAGAGGGAACATAGAGCACTGCCCTTTACATTTACTTTGGCACTAATATCAGATTAGAAAGAGAAAGGTTATTAAGTAAAGGTAATTGTCTGCTTTGTAGAGGGAATCTTTCTGAGGTACAGCCTGAGGCACTAAACTTTAAGAAGGTTAATTGTCTCATGGTGGAAGTCAAGCTATTACTGTTATTATGGACAGTTAGGAAAAATTCAGCCTGACATCCAAAGTCCAATAACGAGTCTCAAAGATGGAGTGGATTGGCTGATAGCCACAGGCCTATAATTAGAAAAATTGGCATTAGGAAAATACAGATGAGCCAGTGGTGAGCCCTGTCTGTGCAGATGTGGTACAGCAGCTGGAGCCAGAAAGCGGCACTGGGGTGCTCCAACAGCCAGCCAGGAGCTGAGCCTAGGAAAAGCCCCTGAGCTGAGTGAGTGGAGGATGGCCTCAGGAGAGATTTCTGAGGAGGACATGATGCTGACCCCAAGTGAAGCCAGCCTGTTATTGCTCATTCTTACATACGACAAAACAAAGCACTGGCCATAAGAGCTGTAGAGGTTTGGCTGGGAGTTGGCACTTGCAGCTGATTCCACCCTCTCAGAAAAACTGACATTCTGTCCAACGTGCCCAGAAAATGGTTAAAAGTTTTAATCCTCCTGGATCTGCTCATACCATCCTTCACACCTTGTTCAAGCCCCCTCAGTGCCTCTATGTTCCTCTTTCCCAAATGTTTTAAAAGAAACAGCAGGAGCAAGAAGTTCAATTGTGCCAGGATATAACTATGAAAAACATGCTGAGGGACAAGTCAAGGCTTCTTCTGCACCATTCCTGGGCACAGGTGGGGAAGACCGAATATTTGGATGTACAAAAATACCGAAATGTTCATACATGTGATTCTGGCTCAGACGTCCAAGATGCTAGCGGAAACCTCAGCAGGAAGCCCACTGTACACATCCCCAAGAATAATGTTTCCCTCCATTTGCAAATATTTGATTTTGATGGGGAGGCTTGAATAACAAAATTCCATCTCCTGAACAGCAAAGTTCTGGCTTTGCAGCTTTCTGTCCCCTCTCCCAGGAGATCCACTCACATCCAGACCCAAAGGAGAGGTTCACTTTCCAGTTCCCAACATTTCCATTATTTTTTTAGCCCTAGACTGTGGATTTCCCTTCAGGTGCAGGAAAGCCTTTTCACCTGTGAATCCACCTCTGTGCCACTCCAAGCATTGTCATACTTGGGTTTCAGCTCTCTGGGTCTGTGCAGGCAGGAAATGAGGATTTTCCATCCTCACAGTTCTCATGTTCTGTACCAGGGAGGGACAGCTGTGACCTACACAGTGCTGGCAAAGAGATCTGGGATGTTCTACACCGAAAATTCCTCACCTGTTCTGGAAGAAGACAACTATTTCTTCTGTGTTTGCATCAATATTTAAACACCTCAGCAGATCCTGCTGACAGCTTAATGGTAAAAGTCAGCTTGGACATTTTCCCACCCCGAGCTGATTTTCATCTTCCAAAGCCCCCAATAAACTGTGTTTTTGCTGGTGGTGGTGGGAGGAGGAGCTGTCACCAACCACACTGCACAGATGGAACAACAAGGGGATACTAATGCAAGGAGCTTGTCCCCAGATTCTGTGACACAGCACAGAAATTGGATGTAGAGATACACTGCAACCTGAGGGTCCCAGGGCAGCCTTCCTGTCTTGTGCTCATTCAAAGCCTAACATGAAGTTTACCCCTGAGCTACACACTTCAGTGGTGAGGTGACTGATAGCAGGATAGAGAGGGGCTGCCCCTGCCAGGGCTGTCTCAAGGCACTTGCAAGGGTACCACTTGGCAATGGCAACAGGGAAAAACCTGGACCTTGGGAAAGGCTCTTTCCTGGAGTAAATGAACTCTTTGGAGATCATTCCTGGTTTACTTGTTCCTCACTTCAGGCTTCTGTTTGCTGAGCTTGGCCCTGTCCTGGTGAGTAATCTCTCACAGGATCTCCAGTGTAGTGCCACTGAGAGGAGTACCAGAACCCAACCACTGCGATTATACGTTCTCGATAGCAGCTGCTAAGACATGGGTAAACCAGAAAAGCTTCAAGATACCTGCTGATTGTAGCACTCCCTGAGTAGGAAACCACAGCCTCACACAGAATTAGGCAGCTTATAAGTTGAATCAGAGCTGCCCTACACCTTTGGCCTTGGTGGCTGTCTTACAGCAGGGTCCCCAGTGGGTGAGCTCTGAGAGGTAACCTGTAGTGTTACCTCTGCTCAGGCTTCAGAAGACATTTAGTAATTAATGGAGCTGAGCCCTGTCTCACACATCCTACTCTGTATTCTTTGTAAGGACAGTTAAGCCATCTCAAAAGAAGAGCATAGGGTCAAGGAAAAGTCCTCCTGCACATGGGTTCCAATAGTAAATATTCCATACTGATCTGTGCTGATTCAAACCAGTAGATGGTCTGCCTCAGCAATTCTACCTGGAAAAGACAGCACCATTAATCTGTCCCACTTCAGCCCCTGAAAAGTGCCTTTCATTGTAGGACCACAACATAGCAAAGTATTATTTTACTGCTGAAGAAATCAAGGCATGAGTTGATACAGGGATTTCTTGGAGCACAGGAAATGTGATACTCATGGTACTCCCAAGGAATGAGGATCAGTGCATGGCATGAGTTGATCGCTGCAGTCTCTTTTGCCCTTGTAATCCAGGTTGATGAAAGCCCATGTTTCTGGACTCCCAGTCGAACACCATATCCAGTAGACCATGCTACCCTTCCCACTGCTCCTTCTCAGGTGATGGATCTTCTCCCTGTCCCTACAACTGCTCTTCCAAGTCTGCTTCCCCTGCTGCCTACAGCTGCACAGCCAGGACCTTCCATCCAGCTCAGGAGAATAAGGGCAGGATGAGTACATGAGTTGTAGGTAGCGGTTTCCTTGCAGCATTTTTCTGCTGCCAAGGAGGGAGAAAAGATGGCCCACAAGCCATGGAAGTTGGCAGAGTCCCCATGAGGCCATTCTCTGCTGGCCAGCCTTGCCGATGTGCTGTAGAACAAGAACTGGCCAGCACCCACAAGGCAAACCTGCTGCCGATTGCAGGAGAGCTCCAGAAAGGTTAAAACACTCTCCCCTTTTCACTCTGATGTCTCTGCAGCCCCTTCCTCCAGCCAGAGCTCCACTTAATAATTAATTGGAGAAATATGCCCCTTACCAAGCAGCAACCAGGACATTTAGATCCTCCTGAGAAAAGCTAAGTCTCTATTTCTGTAATGACTGGCAGCAGGAGATAGGAGGCATTTACAGAAGGAGAGTGAAGTGCTGTTGCAGCTGAATCAGGCTATCAACCTATTCTTGCCAACCACTCCAGGGCTCGGTGCAAGGAATTTTTCATCCCCTCAGCATCTGCTGAGCTGAGCTGGTCACAAGGTGCAGGTTACACCACATTGGCATGGAGACATCAGGAAGCAGTCCTTTCCCAGAGAGACAGGGCAGAGAAAGACCAAAGAAAGACATGGGAGGCCCAAGCAGAAGTGGATCCCAGGTCAAGGCTCCACTGCTGACATTGTGCTTCTGTCTCCTGTTCCAACAACACCAGAACACCAAAGTTCGTGAGATTTAGCTCAGAGAAAATCAACAAATTTGCCTTCCAGATCATTCCCTTACCAGGAAAGCCATCGAAAGGGGCCTCTTTTCTCTCCTTAATGCTTTCACATGTCATCCAGCTAGGCAGTTCTGGTGCTAGCTGAAGTGCCTGGGATGTCTCAGTGCTGCTTCAAAGGTGAGTCTATAATCCCACCCAGTCATGTACCATGGTGCAGTGAGTAGGACATTACACTGGAAGTACAGGGAAACGAGGCTTGTACTCCGCCATATCCTATCATAAGGGGGCCTACAAAAGAGCTGCAGAGGGACTTTCTACAAGGACATGTAGCAATAGGGCAAGGGGTGGTGGCTTTAAACTGACCGAGGGCAGGTTTAGATTAGATAGGAGGAAGGTTTTTTACAATGAGAGTGATATAACACTGTAACAAGTTACACTGGAACAAGAGAATTTGTGAATGCCCCATCCCTGGAAGTGTCCAAGACAAGGCTGGATGGAGCTTTGAGAAACCTGGTATGATGGAAGTTGTCCCTGCCACTGGCAGGGCCGTTGGACTAGGTGACTTCAAAAGGTCTCTTCCAACCCAAATTATTCTATTATTCTACAATATGTAGTGGTTTGTTCAAGTTTCAGATGTTCACTATATTTCCCAGATATGAATTTTCACTGCCAGTATAATGTGAACAAGAATTCCTTACAGAATGACCTGAGGTCCCCTGATCAAGAGCGTTAAGTGTTATTGTCATAGTCAACTGAAGTAGAGGTAATAGCTGTAAGATTAGTTATATTTATGGCACAGTCCTTATCATCACTCATTTTATGTGTGCTCTTCTCACCAATCCATATTTACTGCTTGGAACATTTTGGGCCCTTTTACAGCCTCATAAATCCCACTTAATTTTGATACAAGATGGGCAACACTACATCCTAAGCTAGTAGCTAAGCAAAGACCTAGCAAAAAAACTGCAGGACCTTACATCTGATGGAGAGCATAAAATTTGCATGCTCCTGAAAATCTGTGTGCTGTGAAAAGGTGTGGTATTTGGTAAACAACTTAAAAAGCTGGAGCTAAAACCATGTGGAAGGTTTAACTGACCAGTTCATCAGTAAGTTACAATAATTCAGAATATCCCAATCAAGGTGCTAGGAATTGCATTTCATCATTTGTGTCAGACTTGGTACTCAACAAGGACAGATAATGAAGATTTTCAACGTTATTTTAAAACTATTGTGGATATATATTCCTAACCTCCTTTTTCCACTTGCTGGTGTTGGGCTCAGGGTAACTAAGTATCCTGAATTCACAGACAATAGGATAAATGCATAACTAAATGTTGCAGTGAAAGCTTCCAGAAATGATATTATTTTTCTGGCAGTTACAAGGTATTAAAAATACATTAAGACATAGGGGAAGAGACTATTGATATGCACTGGAGGTGATCTCATGGGTATAATGGAGGTCATGCCAAGTAATGACAAGAAATTGCACAACAGTGTCTAGTTTAATTTCTCCAGTACAAACTGTGCTGAACTCTCACTGTTCTCCACCTGTCCTGAAATATCTTGTTTTGCCATAAAACAAGAGATATCTTGTCACTTGCCACCAAGTAGTCATGAGATCTCATAAAAGAGAGATTTTCTCTTCTTACAGGTTCAGTGGCTTTCATGGTTCTGTGGTGGCAGGTGGGGAGAGATCAGAGTAGGAACAGAGCTGACCTCTGAAGCCTCATTTCCTCCCGCCCCTCCAGAGAGATGGACACTCTGCCCAGAAGTCCCTCCACACTGCTCTCCAACAGAGCCTCTGTGTTTACTCTGGAATGGCACTAGATCCATATTTTCACTTTCAGTCCTTGCTGCCCACACATGTGGCATATTCATGAGCCAAAAAAAACAAGTTCAGGGTAGATCCCCACACTCTGAATTTGGATGCAGGCACCCCAGTCCTGCAGGCTGGGATTTCCTCCTCTGCTGGAGGAAAGAAGCCTTGCCTCCTCCCAGTTATCTTCTGATAAAAAGGCACTTTCCCCCAAGACTGACTCTTACTGGGGCAAAGAAAGAAACAGTTGATCCTTTCAGACAAGTGTCTTCTTATCCAGCAGGTTTTGCCTGTGAACATCTCCTGCTTTAGACACACACTAAGGACTTTCACCACTGTTTGTAATGTTGCTGGTTGGAGACACTTTGATATCTGCCCTCCTGTAAATGATCCAGCTGTTCTCCATGGCCACTCAGCTCGTCCAAGCAGTCTTCCCTCCATGTACTGTGCCTGCCCGTTTATTCTCCTTGACCCAGGCACTGTCTGCTACACTGGCCACATCCTACAGTCCCACCACACTCCTAAACCCAGGCTCCTGAGAAGAAGCTGCCACTTATGCCCAGCTGTAACAATTCTGCTATGAAGAGGAACCCAGGAACTGGCCAGTGTTGCTGAAAACCATTTTAATTTGGGTCAGGTCAACTTTGTGAGTCTGTGTTTGGGATAAATAGCTCACAAGCCAACTCAGACTTGCAGAGTGTATTTTGAAAACCATCATGAGCTCTATTTCAAAACAGAGTGAGAGGAGAGGGTATCTTTCTTTATAAAAACCAAAACTTCACATTGGCTGCTCTCTCATTAAGGGATTTAAGATGCCATTGTTTCAGGGCTCTGAGGTTCTGACTTCTGATAAGCAGCAATTGGGATGTTCCTGAATACATTTCAGTGCTGGATACATTTGGTTCCTTCCTTTCTTGGATGCCTTTGCTTTTTCCCTGATAACAAAAGCTTTCCATCTGGGGCACCTTATGCAATTTATCCTTTTGTGTCTTCCACCAACAAAAAGGACCAAAAAAATGACTAAGAGAACATCATGACTGGGCTACAGTCCCAGGCTGGCAGTCCCTAGCTGTGATGTTTCAGGCAACAAGGAGATTTTTCAGGAAGTTATTTCCAGGGGAGATCCTCAGTCCCCCAACACATGTACATTTTCTTTGGTGCTTTACAGGTGCCACTAGTGCCTTCTTTAAAGAAAATGTAGCAAGGTTTGGGATCAGTGGTCTTGGTTCCACAAGCTGCGCTGTCCCATGTCCTTGCACAACATTGGATTTAGAGAGGTGGCAATGCAGATGAAGGAGCAACAGCAGCTCTGGCAGGCCCCTCTGAGCTACCTTTAGGGCCAATAGCAGCAGTAAAGACCTTGGTGCAGGCAGAAAACCTGCCTGGGAATCTGAGCAAGCATTAGGGTAGCTGGAAGTGAGTGCTGTTGCCAGGACTACACTGATACTGGTACCCGACCCAGCCAGTCCAGCACCAAGTATTTTGTTGCTAAAATCTCTGGCTATGCCATGGTGCAGAAATAACCCCCCAGCCAAGGGCTGTTCCACAGGGAACGGATCACTGTGTGCCTGTGCATCAGCTGAAGTCAGGTCACAGTGTGCAGATGGCAAGGAAGAGCAAAAGAAAAGAAATGCCTGTGTTTTACAAACAGGGGAACTGAGACACAGATGGAACAGGCAGCTAGTGTACAATCCTATGGGAATGCTGAGATAAACCCAGGGATTGAGCAAGTTCTCCAGAGTCTGAAGTCAGGGCGCCAGTTGTGATGTCAGCACTACACACATGCACACACACAACCTCTCTGGCATCTGCCCTGTGGGAAGCAAGGAATTTCGTATTTATCTCTTGGAGCCTTTCTTGGCAAATAAGATCATGAATATCTGTACAGCCCTTTAAGAGCCTTGAACAGAAGGCTCCATCAAAGCAATGTATTAATAGTTTGTTTGTTTTTGAAAAAGGGAACAGATGGACGAAATCTTGGAAAAAGGAAGAGAGAAACAAGATGTGATTCTATGTTGTAAAATTCCTTTCCCACTTCCAGAAGTGACTAACACTCTCCACTTGGTGCTATTGTACAGCAGAGACAAAAGGTAATGCATTTGCTGCAATTTTTTTTGTATACTTAGAAATTTCTTTATCAAGCAAAGCTCCAGACTGCTGGCCCCACTCTCCCCTGTTTCAATGAAAATCTGACATGGAGTTGCCAGTTGAAAAAGCCATTTCTGGCATTCGTTTATTTCCTTATCTCTCTTGTTCTTAGGGAAATTATGAGGCATTGTCAGGTACAGAGTGCCTGAGTAATGGATTGCAGGGGGCACCTCACAGCAACTCTATAAAATAGATTTCCACTGGCAGATCACTTTGCACCTCTCTAGACAGACTCAAGCTGACATGCCTCTTCCTATGCTTCTTGAGGTCTTATTTCAGAGCCACTTCAGTGTAGTTTCTTGTGAATATTTCCAGAAAGCAAACCCAGTTTGTCCTGGATTCATCATGGATTTGCTTTTAGAACTGCAAAGAACCTCTAGCACCAAACTCTGGACATGTCTTCACCTGCAAATTCTCTAATGAAACAGCAATGGCCACTTGAAAGCTCACAACAAGAGCAGGAACAGAGCTGAGTTTTCCTGCTCCCAAGTGCCTGTGCTTGAGCTGAAGCAGTCTGTACTTCGTGTTTGCACCAAGGATAGACAGGGAAGCCCTTTCAGTTCAACAGAATACAGTAGGGTCAAACAGCAAGCAAACATCTTCACAGCTATTAAGGTGGCTTCCATTAATACCCACATAGCTCCTAACAGCTTCCAAAATAATTTTTAAAGCCATAAACCTGCTTCAGCCCCATCCAGGCCTTTAACAGGCAGGTGAGCTGCATGCTAGGTAAAGACATGGATTCAGTTCCACAGGAGAATTTGAAGTGCTACAGCATGGCATGAGTTCTAGTCAGAAAGAGATCACATGGAGGTATCTTCCAGAAAACAAAATTCCAACTGGCTGTATTGTTTAGTTACCAACAGGTCACATATATACATGCATGTATTCTCATGTAAGTTTATATGCAAGATCACTGCAATCAAAGTTGAAAGATTTCATTAAAAAATACCAGTCGACGAATGTTGTGAGAACCTTTTCCTGTATCATAGCAAAACTGAAATCTCAGTAACAATAAGACTTCTATAGCTTTTCAATTTTTTCCAAAAGAAGGCTCAGCTGAAAGTGCAAAAGCCAGTAGAACTCCCCAGGATGGAAGGCAGCAGGAGTCATACAAACGCTCCTTCTCTAGCAGAGTGCCACAGAGTCCCTTATGAATATCCTGGACTCCTCTTCAGCCACCAGTTTAGCACCCTCATGTCCTGCCAGGGGCTGGAGCACAGTGCTGACTGACTGACAGACAGCCATCACTACCATCTCTTTACAAGGCATGGAATTTCTGGGAATCAGCAAGTTCTTGCTGCTGATTCAGATTTTGATCAGATGTGTCTTGAGATGGTGCAGCTGGGTCTGACTGTCTTTGCTATTGAATGTACAAGCTGGAGCACAGAACTAGATTTCCAGCCTTCACTGAAGAACATTAATTACCTTTGCACGAGGGTTTATGCATCACATCATCATAGGCAGAATTTGCCTGGCAGTGCCCAGCTACTCCAGAGGTTAAAAGGAGGAGGGAGAGATGCAGGACTTGTTCAGGAACACCAGAACCACAGAGGTGCTGTAACTGGTGATAATCAGGGCATCTTCGCGTTTCTCAACACATGAAGATTGCTGGTACTGGGAAGAGGTGTGCTTTACTGTGCGCCTCATTCCTTCCAACCCTTCCTGCCATCCACACAGTCACACACTGGAAAATACTTGTGCAAGGAGCATCCCTGAACATCACCGACCCTTGTGTGCACACTGTAAAGAGCTTGGCATTGCCGGAGTGAATCCCCTGGGAGAGGCAACAGCAGAACCATCACAGCACTGCTGGACACTTGGGGAGGAGCAAAGCAATCCTGAGGAACACAAAATCCTCACAGAAGCGTGTCTCTGCTCTGAGTTTGCTTTCAAGGAGATGAACCGTGGTCTCCTGCTTCCTCCTGCCTCTCTGCAGTGAAAGGCATCGCAGTCAGGGGCAGCGCTCCCTTTCCACACTAGGGCCGATTCCCTGTGCTCCAGCCAAGGAGCTATCCTGGGGAAGGAGAGCTGAGGCCGTGCGTTCAGCACCAGCGGAAGGGGAAAGCTCAGCCTGGACTCAGCCCCAGGAGCCACCAGGCATGGCCAGGGCAGTGACCTGATCACCAGCCCTCAGGGGGACATACAGGGGACAGAGGGGACACTCTGGCTGCTGAGTCCAGTCTCCTGCTGCTGGAAGTAAACATATCCTAGGACTTTACCAGGTTTGCCTTAAAACTGCTTCAGGTCATTGGGTTTCAGTCTGACTTCTTACTCCCAGCAGTTCTGCTGGGAACTGCTCTCCAGCCTTTTTTCTGGAGTGGGGCTGCCGAGGTCAGGGCAGGGCAGTGTTGCCTTGATCTCATGCTGTGTTTTAACACGGAGGAACAATGTTTGTACAGAATACAGCTCCAGCTGCATGTGTGTAGGGAAGCAAGGCGCAAGTTCTCTTCTGCCAGAGCAATCGAGCAAGAAAATACCCAAGTGGATTTCAGGCATGGCAAGGATGGAATGAGTGTTCTATGTACAGCTACTTACAGATGCACTTCTGTCCACACCAGGGACAAAGACTTGTTACACCACAGAGCTTTATAAAACACAGAGATGTGAGTCCTGCTCCAGAGTGCTTGTGCTCTGTGTGCAGTCTCCAGAGATACTTGGCTGTGAAGCCAATTTTGCTGTGCAGGCTGGAGTAAGCCACCCATCATCTGTGTCAGCAAAGTGGGGACCGCTGTATGCCGAGATCCCTGGATGAAGATCATCACTCAGTACCAAATTCTTTGCGGCTCCATTTCACCATCTGATTTCTACAGCAGCCAGTGCTCTATATAGAAATGTCATTTGCTTCATCTCACAAATCCGCTGATGAGCTGTTACATGCCCAGATGTCAAGCTTTACAGCAGGAAAAAAAAATTAAGGTATTTGTGGTAGTTTTGTATTTTGTTTAATAGAAAGCCTAAATTAGGCACTTCTCTGTTAGAAATGCGAAGAGAGCACTGAGCTAGTGGATGAATCTTCTCTAAGCAGATTAAAAGAACTATCCATACCAGCAGGAAATAAAATGTTTTGGTTCTTCTAATCCACAGTAGGAAGGAAGGATGGGGAGAGTGCAGGTACTGAGGAAAGGATGGACACAGCTGCTGCAGTGTTAGAGTTGCAGCACTATCAGCCCCAGCCTCACAAAAATCAGAGATTAAGGCACTAGAAGAATTTAAAGCAAAGGAAAATACAAGTTCTTTGACATTGAAGCTGTTGCACTCTTAGTTGTGCTTTTTCCCTCAGCCAACATAAGCATTAGAAAAGACACTTTAATAAAGAGATTTAGCTGTGATATTCCAGGGGTAGGGTCCCTACAGGAGACAGAAGGATGACAAAAATGGCAGGAGCTGTGCGTGCTAGGAGATAATCCTACTTCACTTGCTGTAACAACTGCCAAGGGACAAGAAAAGCAACAATTAATTATGATCATACTTTTTGAAAACTTCTTTTGCTTTGAGAGCTTACTGTTAGTAAAAGAGCCAAAGGCTTTATTTTTAGAGTATGGCTTTTGTTTTGACATTGCCCAGTCATGAGCACATGAAATCTCTCTGTAATAGGGGATGTAGCAGGGTGTGTACAGGGGGTCTCTGGAATAGCTCCAGCCCATCCTCCCCAGGTGTCATCCAAATCTCTGAGCAGACATTTTCATTTTCCCTGCACAGTCCAAGCATATGCAAAGGGGTGGGAAGCAACCTCCTGCTTCTTCTACAACTGAGCGCAGCAATATAAAAACCTCATTCTCTCTCCTTTTATGTTGCCCATAAAGCTCCAAATGTTGCTCTTAAATGGAGTCCCCCTCATGCATATAATTGAGTGAGTGATTTCTCAGCCACCTGCATTATGATTTTACTGGGCCAAATGTTGCCCGTTTCCTCTGTTAAAGCACTTTTTGCTGAGTTTTCAGCTGTTGCTATGCATGAATTTTCCAGAGCAAGCATAGACAGCAGGCAGTGTAGAACAATTAACACTTCCAGCTAACCTCATTAACTTCCATTGTGCATCAACAACAATATAAGATTCAGATTGATGTCACTTGCCGCTTTCTTAGCAACCCTGAAAATCCTGTGCACTTTCCTTTCCTGAGAGCCTACACGAAGAAAGAAAAATCCCAACAGTTCCAGAGATAATTCATTACCACCACACTGGAGTGAAGGCAATAGCTCCCTGACAGTGATGCGTAGGAAGGCTGGCTTCCTCTTGCTCCTGCCAGGCTGGATTTTCTGATGTCTAATAAAGCAGCTGAGCTCAATTTGCAACCTGAGCTGCAGAAGGATTTCCCCCTCCTTCATAAGACAGGTTACAAAAACAGCTAGAAAGTAAAAATGTCATTTACTTCGTGTTTATTTTCTTTTATTTATACTTTTTTTCCCCCCATTAATTGCTTACTAAAACATCATATGGGCACCACTGTCCAGCTTTCAAAGGTTTTTGGAGTACAGAAGAAAACATAACAATTTCTGTCCTACAAATGGGGAAACTAAGGCACTAAATGTCATGAGACATCCCAACACTTGCACAGATCACCAAGCAGCTAAGTTTTTCCCTGTTCAGTATTCTAATGGACAAATACCTGCATTGTCTGATACCTGGGAAAAATGGAATAAAATGTTGACAGTCTCAGATTTGTGATAAAGACTACCTTTTTTATCCCCTGTTGAATATTATGCTTTGAGAAACAGTAAGATGCAAGTACTGAAAGTCAGAAGTCCTCCCAGATCATTAAAACCAAGAGTTGTATAAAAAACACTTTTAGCAGCATTTCTCATAAAGACTTGGTTTAACTTCAAAGCCCGCTGTTCCTTACCAATTGCTTCTAGGGGAAAACCAACCAAATATAAAGAACAATTTAAGCAAGACAGACCCTTTTCTTCACTACATGTGCATGCTGCCTTCATCAAGACAGGCAACTCATCAAATCAGACCAACTGCACCCACAAAAATAAATAATCCTTAAGTCTCTGTGCAACAGTTCATGCTTCACTTGCACCCCATGCTGACCACTCACTCCTCCTCTGCCCCTCAAAAACCCTTGACTCGCACAAACATTGGAGATTGGGGGGAGGGTGTCTCTCTTTCCCTGGAATCCAGATGGACTTTACTTCCTACCAGGTTTTTAGCCAAAGGTTGAATTGCAGCCTCCTTCTCCCCTGGGGAGTGGGCCAGAGAGTTTCAGGAAATGTTGGGATTCACCCATGGGCCTGTCTCAAAGGAGGTTGCCACATCCAGCCTTGGATAATCCCCAAGCCTCTACTGCTTTTCCACAGGGAAAATATTTTTAACCTGGAATGTTCCAGTTTAATTTCTACCAACAATCAGTTTTTTGAGCAAATAAAATTTTTCTGTGGGTTTGTTTTTTGGGGTTTGTTTTGTTTTGTTTTTGTGGGGGGGAGAGGAGGTGGTGGTGGTGTTATTTTTTTAATTTTTTGTTTCATTCTCCTGTGTCTAGATGCATTTTTATAGTTCACCAGACTTTGAAACGCCACCCTCAGTACATCATAACCATGCCTTAGATAATGATCTAGCTGTACTCATGTTTTGCTATCTTCCAGGCTAGTTTAAATGGATGTTTTGATTCCTGGCAAATTCACAAATTAGGTGGCAAGGGGTAAATATGCAGTGCTTAACATGCAAAGCAAAATCAAGGGCATGTTGATCTTGGTTTGGCTTTGCATTCACTGTAAACAAAGTCCTGCGACTTCCATAAAGAAAAGCTAAAAATTAAAGAGCATGACTTTTCTCTTTTTTTTTTTGTCCAGTGGAGATTCTTTGCATCCCTGTGTTAAGGTTTAACTCCTTCCTGATGCTGTGTAGGAAATTTCTTCCAAGTTGGGTACGGTTTATGGAAAGAGCCTGACCTACTCACCTTCTTTCTGGAGAAATAGGTCACGGGTTACAATAAGTGAAAAAGATCCCGTAATCCTGCCTTGTCCTCTTCCTGGTGGTGCAGAATTACATCCTATAATCTGTTTTCCAGGGCAGAGCCTATTATTTTAAGAGATGGGACACAGACCAGATGCTACAAATTTTACTGACCCAGCACATTGTCCTGGGTGTCATAAATTAATTGGCCACTACAGATAGCTTATTTATTTCCCTCCTGGAAATTGCCACCCAAGACCTGCACGGTCAACACCTGCTGCTTCTTAAGATAGTGCAGACTGCCTGTTAATGAAGCACCTGGGTGCACACACCACCCATAGGTGACACTAGTAAAGGGGCAGCAGATTTCTGTCCTGGAGCACCCATTCTCCACATGTTTTCATCCTGTCCAATGTAACTAAGGAAACTCACCAAAACCTTTGGCAGTTTTTTACCTCAAGCTGGGATAGTGATCACTGCAGTCTAATATACACCCCTCCACTAAACATGGAATTTATTCTCTATTGATTTTTAGGTAGAAAATGAGAGAAATGGCCATTCCACAAATGAAACTAATTTGCTCCAGCTTCTTTTTCCAGAGACTATCAAAGAACAACAGAACACTTTCCGCTCTAACTCTTCAGCTGTAGCTCTAATCCATCTGGAAAGTTCCACCTTAGGCAGGAGTGGCCAAGGAAGGCAGCTACGGGTTCACTCTCAGCAGAGCTGAGTCAGAAAGGGACTGTGAACTGCCGGTGCTTGGAAGCAGAAGAGACAAGCAGTTAGATCATTGAAGGCTTGAGGGTTAATTGGAGATGAGATCCTGTTAGGTGACTAACAGAAAAGAGGCAAAAAGAGATGTAGTTTTTGTTCTGTGATGGCCTATGCAACTTAAAAACCAGAAATTATTTATTCAGCTTGAAAATTCAATAGGCACAAGTGTAACAGGAGGAAGGCAAAAGGAGTAAGAGTGAGGAGAGCACGGGAATTATCACGCATGACATAGCACCCAGGGTGTGAATACCAAGCACATCTGAAGATGAAGAGCAAGTTCTTGTCCTTTCTCACCACAACAAGGGTCAGGACCAAGCAGGAGCACGTGACATGGGTCATGTTCATGGCAGAGGGGCAGAAAGTTGTGAGTGTACGTGAGGGGAGTCAGGACTTGGCATGAAGAGCCATCACCAGATAAGGAAATGCAACCAGCAAGTGAAGGCAGGACCTGGCAGTCAGTGCTGCCTGTTCAACCCAGCTCCTCACCCTTCAGATGGGGTTTGCAGAAAGCACAAACACTCCTGCAGCCTTCATGCCACTTTCCTTGGAGCAAAGTATGGGGGCACCGGGGAGGGTGTGCAGGGAAAGCAGCCATTTACTGGTGCTGTTACTTGCACCATGATTTGGTACCTAGCTGGTCTGGGAAAACAAGCACCAAGGACCCAGGGTGGTTTGGATTTTTTTAGTTAGGAAAAAACCCAAAAAACAAACAAGACTGTGTGCACGACGGCTTCTGAGCAAATGAACCACAAGCGTTTGCTCCAGCCCTGCCCTCCCTTCTCCTGCCACAGGGGCTCTGACTGTGCCTCTTCACAGGCATCTGATGGATCTGGCACCTCATGTTTTAGAGAATAAAGCTAAGTAAAGGAAGGAGAATGAAAGGAATTCTTTTCAGCCCCATGTGTTACTCTGCTCTGGTTTGTAGCAGCCTGTTTAGCTTCTAGAGTGATACTTACTTGTACCATGGCCTGATTTTTTTTCTGAGAAATAAGCTTTATAGTTACTGAGTTTTGCTCTTTACCCACACAAGAGATCCCCAGAGATTGCAGCAAGCTGGTGGTAGATTGAGACCTGGCTCCTGTGCATGCTCTGCTCACTAGACTGATTCCCTTTCCTTAGGGCAGCAACCATGCAGGGTCTAAGAGAACCAAAACACCAAATCACCAGATACAACCCAAGCCCTAGAGCACTTAAATGCACTATACTACTAAAACCATTCAATCCCACAGCTCCCATCCCAGAGATGGGAGCCTCAGGCTTGATCCCACAGCATGGCAAAGCTGCCAAGAGCCTTGCTGGCAGCCAGTCCTGGAGCTGCACTGGGCAGGCTCCTGCTGAGCTGCCTCTGCTTCTGGAGGGCCAGAAACCCCTGGGGACCAGCACAGCAGACAGGAGGAACCATATGAAGATGAGAGGTCTAGCCCAAACTGGCAGCTCATTTCCCACACAACCCTAAACTCTGATTTGGTTTAGCTACCAAACTACCAGATTTCTGCCTTAACCACAACCACCAGGTGCACCTCAGGTGAAACCCAAAGCTTCACACAGTTTCCCAGAACTTCCTTCCAGCTCAGACACCGCCTCACTCAGCGAGTCTGGGGTCACCTGGTAGAGGTACCATGAAATGACGGTTATTACATTTCCCCTGTTCTTTCCTGTCCATCTAGTCTGTGAGGCAGCCTGCTCCCCTGGCAGTGTGATCAGAAAAGCACCCAAGGGTAAATAAGTAGAAGCACCAAGGTACAAGTGTTAAGATATATGGGGTATGTGACATATTTGTGGGAGAAGGTAGTTTTCTTCCCAACACACAGATCCATCTCCCACTGGAAGGAGGAACTAGGAAACACCCAGGATTTTGGTTTTGGTTTGGTTTTTTTAATTTTTCTTTGCCTCCGTGGCATGTCCAGCTGATTTTTGTCATTTGCCCTGTTTGTGGGTGCCCTGTTGGTGGGTGACACCAGCCCTTAGCAGAGGGGTGAGAAAAGCACAGTTACTCCCTCCTCCCCCAGCACCTTATCCTCTGACTTCCCTGTTGGGACACACTGTGGTATTGTGTCGTGCCCTGGCATGGGTGGCTGCATGCAGATGCCACTGCCATCCAGATAATCAGCGGTTATTGCTGTGACAGTCTCTGAACATCACTACTCAGAGGAAAATGTGGGGTGTTTATTAGGCCATGGTGGTTTCTAAGGACACAACTGGGATTGGGGTCCCTCATCCCCATAGCCCAGACACAAGAACCTAAGTGCCTTGCACCTGCCAGTGAGCCTTATTGCCAGCAGAGAGGAGCTGTATTTGATTTTTTTTTTTAAACAGCTCAGTAGATCATGTCAGCAGACAACAATGTGCTCACTCCACAAGACACTGAATTTGACAGGCAAAACAACCTGCCAGTTACTTATCATTAGTGCAAATGACTGATTTTTCGGTTCACTGGCAGTTCAAAATAATCTGAAGGTTTTATTTTGAGTCAAACCAAAGAATTTTTTTTCCAGAACTTTCAGCTCACCTTGATAGTTCACATTTCTACTCCAATTTCTTTTAAATAAAACTTTTTATTATCTTCTAAAAAGTGCAAAAAATGAAAGAGAAAAGAGGGATGCTTCATTTGATCTGAAACTATTTCTATTAGTTTAACTTTCAGCTAAAAAAAGAAAGGGGGGGAGAATGCAAGAGCAGACATTTCTCCCAGTAAAGAGAAAATTATGGTCAGTTGAAACCCCAGATTTTCGTTGGAAAAAACCTCGTAACAAAAATTTTGGAACTGTCTTAGCCTGCTTCTCACCCACTTCTCCCACCCTTCCCGGTCAGGCTGCAAAGCCCATCACCCACGTCTATTTTTTGTAGGCTTAGAGATCACAAGTCAAAAGGGAAAGAGCTGCTCATTTCCCATCACTCTTCTCCCTCACTCCCAACAGTGTCCAAGGTCTTTTGCACATCAGTGAATCCCATTCTGCCTCATCCCTGACTATTTCAGCCATCCAGAGCCAGCCTTATGCCATCCACTGGCTTGGAAATAAAAACACATTTAAGAGTCAACCAAGGGAGAAAAAAAAAAAAATAGCAGTAGGTGTGCAGGCCAACCCTGCAGGTGCTTCTGCAATTGAGTCTTGGCTCAGGGCAGTAAGTGTTAGTGACTTTTAATTTCCTCTGTCCCCAGGCATCCTGGATAATATCACTCAGATAGCTCCAATTCAACTCCTGACCTGGCAGACAGTGCTGGGTGTCCCACCGTGCTCCATTGAGTACACTAAGCCTCACATAAGCCCTCTAAGCCACTGGGCTACTTTGGTGAGTCATTTAAAAACACTGAACACACTTTTCCCTATAACTTTGCAAGGAGGGGAGGAATCTACGGCAGGGAATTAAAGACCCCCAAACAAATTTTAAACACAAATTGAATTTTTTAATTGGACTGGAGTGCTGAAGCATATTCAGATCTTGACCTCAAACCAGATCAGGATGGAGAAGTAGGCAGTCAGTTGGCTCTGGAGGTTTGTAGGGGGTCACAGGTGCCTTTAATAACCGATACTGCAAGTTAATAGCTTGGTTAGGAATGGGAATAGAGTAAGATGATACCAAGGAGTTGAGTTTTAGTCCAGCTTGCTTTGAAACAAAGGCTAATATCACAGAATGATCACAACTGGAACAGGAGGTTGGAAAGGCTCAGAGATTACTACATTTAAGCTTTTGCTGTTGCAAACATCTTCTTCTTACAATTGTGACAATTTTTTGAAGTTTGTCAAGCCTTGCACAGGACATTCTTACATTGGTTGCTCCTACTGGGAAGAAATTTCAAACTCTGTTAGAAACTTCGTCCTAATTATAAGCCCAGGACTCTGTGGGTAGCAAATAACATTCTCCTTTAGCTTTAGTAGCTATTCTCATTTCTTTTGAAGAAACCCACCAAGAGGGTCTTGACCTGAATGACAACAGAATCATGGGATCTTGAGAGGACAGGTATCAACCAACTGCTGGATCATGACCACAGTTTTAATTGATCCTATTGATCAGCTGTTGGTTACCCTGGAAGAAAATAAGTGCTGAACCATTATTTGGTAGCTGCAGTGCTACCTTGCACTGCCTCCCATTTCATCCCTGTTCTCTGCCTCAGCTGCACATTTCCAGAGGTGTCAAAAGGTGCTGAACCAAGTTAAAAGTTTGCACATAACTTCCTGGAGCTGCTTTGAGAATCAGACTCCAGGCAGGAGTTCAAATCTAAGTCTCCAGTTCAGCACTTGCTGAAGGATCAACAAGAGTATCTTTGTGAGTGTCTGAAAGCCACTGGGTTGCACGGTGCTCTGGCATTTGGCTGCTGCCAAGAATCCTACTCTGATGTTTATTCAAGTCATGACCTGAGCACCCAGTGCTCCAGTTTGCTGACAAGAGGAACCAGGAGCAGTCGGCATTTTTGAGCATCTTCAATCTGTTAACTGACATTTTCTGAAGATGAAAAGCCTTTGGGTTGAGTGCCCACGAGAGAAAGCCCCCTGCCCCCAGATAGTTCCTGCATGGGCCTTGGCATTGGGCCCAGACAACGTCAACAAGGTTCAAGCATGACTTATAGCACTATCTGAGAGAGTGTAGAAAACAGAAACTCCCATGACAGCATTCACATTCAGGTCTTGTTGATGAAACTACCAGTCACTAATGCCAAAAACAGCAGAGATTATTTTTCACCATGTGGGCTTCAAAATTCGCATCAACAGGCAGAGTAGCATCTTTCAAATAGTTCCTTAAAACACCTCGCTGCCACAAGCCTACCCCTCACACCCATCTGGCAGCAGGCTCGCCCATGGCAAGGCACAGCTTCCTCCTCATTTCATCCTCCTCCAGCACTCCCATTTGCGTTTTGTCCACTTGTTGCATCCTGTCTAATTCCTGTTCAGGCGTTTGTCAGGGAGGGGAAGGTTGTTTTTGCTACTTGCCTGTGCTGCACCCAAAGTAATGAGCCCAGAACCTTTATGTGATCTCCTACCTGATACTCTGATTACAGACTACAAGGAAGACTTGCCTTTCTTCACCCTTGACAATCAAGTGGAAAACACACAATTTCAGAAAAACAAAGGTAATTGGGAAACCTACTTCAGGGTCTGTCCAAAACATTTAATTTGACAAGCAACATTCTGGGTTTGGAGTTACTTAAGTTTGCCCTCCCTCTTTCCACACTTTCAAACCAAAGTTCTGCACATCAAAAATATCCTTTTGAAACAGAAGTTGAAATGCTGTCTGCAAGCCACGGGAAAACATTTGATGTCAACATCCCTATTCTTGCCTTGACCAAAACTCAAACCATATTTGACGCTAAGGAGAAAATAAGCTTGGCCTTTGAACAGCAGTTTTGAGCCAAATTTACTGTTCATTCACAAACTCTAACCAGTTCTTCATGCAAAGCAACACAACCACAACTTCAGGTCATTTGTGACCTTGGCCTTATTCAAAACAAATGAAAGCCTAATGCTTACAGATTTTAAGTCCTAATCCACAAACATCCCAACCCTCACTTTGTTTGCTCAGTATTAAAAAAATATGGGTTTTACTTTCTTTTTTTCCCTGCATCTCTTTTCAAACAAATCCTTCCTGCCTTTGGACAAGCTGACATTGTGTGTGTCCTTGAGTGTGTTCAAAAGCAAGGCAGAGCGTTCCTTTCTCATTACATGGCTTGGCTTATCAGCCCAGAAAAGGTTTGGGTTTCAGGTGTGGCTCTGTGCCAGGTGTGACTGGCCACACAGCACTCACACAGCACCAGAGGCAGGGGCACACAGCATGTTCAGGCTTACAGGCTGTCCTTTAGAATCACTGGGAAACTCTGCTCTCACCTGCTGATCCTCACGGACAAAAAAACGGCCTCTAGCCTCGGAAGATGGATCAGGAGGAATTAAATTATATTTAGCAGGTTGATTGAGAGGCATGAGATGATTTTCCCACTGAAAGCAGGAATAGGTTCTCAGCTGTATTTCCATTTTGCTGCTCTATGGCCAAAATCCATAGTGAAAAAAGGCTGGGAAACCTGGGGCAAGACCTTTGTCTCTTCTAATGTATTATCAAGAGCATTAATGCACAGATTTTACCTCCTAAAGTGGACTGGAAGTTATATGGAAGAGATAGGCCACCTAGGAAATAATTCCTAGACAAAGTGATGAGCTGGTGTGCTAGACAATGCTTCTGCAGAGAGGTTGCATCCTGGGATACCTGTAAAAACAGGACTGCCTAGAATCCACGGAGGTGTCCTGTTACTGCACACTAGTAATAAACTGGTAACTCAGCTTTTGCCTATTAATTTTGAAACTGCATACTCTATTTACATATAAATGTAAAATACTCTACATGAGAACAGTTTTCAATTATGTCTCATGATGAAAATGGACTCCATATGCTGTCTGGGTGTTCAACAAGTCCCCCCAAGATCTCCTATCCTTCTTTGCTGTGCCACTTTGCATTTATGTAATAACTTATGAAGTTACTCAGAGGTTACTACTAGACTCATTCAGAACATGCATCTCCAGGAGGACTTGTCGTGAACAGTCCACATCTTATCCACCAGTGAATCATTAAAAGCAATGCCCTGGTCTTCTTCAGTTGCCCAAACAGGTGTCCCTTTGGCTGGTTGAAATTGCCAAACCAGCTTTTGCCCATAGTGGATTGACAAGTGATGCCATTTGCCAAGGAGGTCTTTCTCCAGCAGACCAACTCTTGCAGAAAAGAGGGAGGGGTGGAGGTGGTAGGAAGGAGGAAAAGCTCCTCTGGAGATGTGATGTGTGTAAGGAGATTTCAAGCTTTGAGAGGGCAGTGCAACCACTGGCAACTTTTCCAAGTTCCTAGCAACCCTTGCACTCACTGAAGTGTCTTTGTACTCCAGAGAAGCTGCAAATATTTGCAGGCTCCAGCTAATTCCTGAGCAGGTAGTTTTGGCTAGTTAATTATGCCCTGCAGCTCTTTGTCAGTCACAGAATGAATCCATAGCCCTGAATTCACAGACTAAATTAATTTCTCTGATTCATGGCCTGGACAGACCTTTTAAAACAGGGGAACCTCAGGTGCCTGGTGCTTCTGCAGGTTTTCAGCTGACATGACAGTTTGGCAACACCTTCAGGATTTGCCAGTGTTTTCACAGGAGAAGGTCCTGAGCACTCAGATGGTTACCTAGTCCCTTCCCACACCTTGGGGCAGGTTTAGCACTCCCAAAACTCTTCCTCAAGTCAAACCATTCCCTGAAGCATTTGGCAGATGCAAGAGCTCATGTCACATTTTATATGGTTGCTAATATGGTCATCCTGATCCCAGTATCCTGCAGTCTTAGTGGTGTTTACCCTCACAGTAACCCCACAAGTTGGGGCACTGTTGTTATTCCCATTGTACTCCTAGTGAATCACAGCACTGACGTAATTTGCCTGAGACAGAAGATGAATTCTGGGGCAGAACAAGGAACTGAGCACAAATCCCCCAAATTCCTGGCAGGCATTCCAAGCCCAGGCCATCCCAACGGCCTGTCATATTCGCAAAAAACATCTGACAGGGCTTTAGATGGAGTGTGTAAGATTTTCACTTGCTTGAGCATGCATGGAAGTGCTGGCCATACCTCTGTGGGTGAATCTGCTGCAGCAGGATGGATGGGATGCTGTTGCGTCACAGCCCAATAAAATCCTGCAAAGTCCTCAGGAAGAGAACCTGGTGCCAGGCATAGGATCAGCAGGTGAGCTGTGGGCAGCCAAGGAACCTCTGGACAAGCAGCATCATGCAGCACCTGAACCCAAGCCCAGAGCAGCCAGTGTCTCCAGCACGCTTTGAACACGCTTTGAACAGGGTTGTTGAAGTGATCACTCAACACCAGAGGTGTTTGTGAGAGATCTGCTTTGCGTGTGGCCATGTCCAGCTGGCAAGAGATAACTATTAGACTTTTGCAGTGCCCTGCACACACTCCAAATTAAGCAAACCCTGTGTTTAAAGGCATAAATCAAATCACAGTGTTTTCTCTTCCAAGATGAAGATTTTAAAATCCAACTTCAACAAAACACTCAATTACAGGTGCAGAAGCCACTTAACAGCTGAACTGACTAGCAATGCTCCTTGAGGCTCTGAGATGCTCCCTCCATTCAGAGGGCGGTCAAAAGACAATGATGCTCTGACTCCCTGTCTTGGGGCTTTGTTTCCTCAGGATGGTGGTGAACAGGGGATGAAAATCCTGTTGAAACTCACACAAAGCATTGAAGTGCCTTTGGGCTCAGCTCTCCAGCAGCAGGGCAGTAAGCACCAGGGTGGGCTTTTACTTTTTATTTTACAAAGATAAAAATCCTGCCTGGAGTTTGTACAGCTGGAAGATAAATGGAGTCAATGCACAAAAAGCACCCACCACTGGCAGCAGCAGAGAGATAAAAGTTGCTAGAATTTGATTGCACCCATTATTAAAACTTATCTTTAACCATCTCTCTGTCTATTGATTTCTAGCCAACTATTAACTAGCAATGACCTTAGAGGCTTGAAAATAACTTGGGAAGTCAAGTAAACAAAGGGGAACCCAGCTTCATACAAAGAACCAAGATATTTGCAGAGACCCTCTTTGCTTCTGCTCATTGCAATAAACTTGTGCTGAGTATTTTTCCATTTAAACATCTGAGTCAATGATCCAAGAAGCTGAGGGTGTGGATAAGCAACTGAGTGTACAGAGGAGCAGAAGGAAGGAATAGGAGTTAATTGTAATTGTGGCTAGAGCATTGAATTAATGTAATCTCAACCAAAGTCAGAAGACAAAGGTTCACATTTTAAGAGCTTAGCTCCACTGGCTTCAAGCCTTCATGTATATTAAAAAGAAACATTAATTATACACAGGTCAATTTGACTTTTTCAGGACATGGTATTATACTGAACCTAGTGCCAAAGAAAGCCATTTTTGTTGTTTAAAAACCTCATGAAAATGGGCAATGGAGTTCTTTTAGAATGAGAAACAAAGTATTTCATCATATTCCTTTGTTTATCTTTCAAGCTTTTTCAGGGCTCAGGATTCTTCTTTTCATGATCTAAGAATTTTCACCCCATGTCCTTTCCCTCCATCAGCACACGTACTCTAGTGTCCCCCACATTTCTCTTTGGTCAGTGCTTCAAGATTCCCCCTACAGTCACCACAACTTACACCTCACCCCACCTTGTACCCACAGCTTCCTCAAAATTCTTCCCAATACACTCAGCTCCTTCCCATGTCCTGTAAGGATCATCTGGGGAAGAAGCAGCTTTTACTGTGGTTTGTTTTAGGCTATTTGTGCTCTGGCTGGACAGTCACTCCACTGGCCAAACAGCACCTATAACTTGTGAAAACTCCCTGAGGATTTTATACAGAGCACACTATTGCCTGGCCATTGATTTTCAAGATGCTTTTGTAACAAGGATTGTTCAGGTTGCCCTGTTTAGGTTGGCTGATCAACAGGTTCTACAGTTTCTGAAAGAATACAATAAAGATACCAGTGTTACTATTTTGACAATAATTAATATTCTTACCCACCACTTTCTGCACGACTTTGGTTTTGGCCTTGTTTAGTACTGTGGCCAGGGCAGTAGTTCCTAAGAAAATCTCTCAAAATCTTGGAAAAATATTGTCAACATGTAAGCCTGTTGATTTAAATCCCATCCTGGATCCAGTAGCTGATATGTGTGTGAGAGTAAAGTGAATTGTGCAAAATAGGACCAAATGTGGTGACTGTACAGATAAAACTGGGAAATTTTAGAAAGAAATGTGGGATATATTGGGTTTCGAAAATCAAATGTAGGTCTGTTTCTCCTTAGCAGAGAATAGAGTTGGGGACTTCCACGTATCCAAGTTCACACAGGGCATAGTCAGACATAGTGGAGCAAGAAAAGCCAATGTCTCTTTAGTCACAGTCCCCCACTACAAACACAGATCTTGCAAAATTCTGGTGTTTCCAGTTTGTGAGGAAATCCTTTAGCAGGGCTTTATGTGCTTTTTCATTCTCACTGTAGGCAAACCATGCCTGGAGAGGCAGCATAAAGAAAGTAATTTGAGGCCAGAAGAGGAAGATGTCCAATTTTTAAAATTAGAAACCTAAACAGAACTCTAAATATTTTGGCAATTCAGGCATCAACACAAATGAGTGGTTTTATACTGACACTCGGATAATCCACCATCCATCCTTCTCAAAAAACTTTTGAAGGTTTTGAATCAACTGGGTCACATTTGAAAGAGTGGTAGAAATTTCAACAACAAGAAGTGCCTACAGGATTTGGCAGAACCCTGAGAGGACAGGAGGTAGAGATCCAGAGGAGTTTCCAGTGTGGAAGGGCACGTGGAAACAACCCTCAGGGAACAGCTGCCTGGCCAAATGGCACGTGTGTCCTGGCTGGCCAACCAGAGCTTGCACAGCTCTGTCCCAGCTACAGCATTACGTTATCTTCCATGTCACAGAGCCACAGGAAAAGCAGTGTGAAAAGAGCTGGCCTTGTTATGATAGAAACAGAAGTAGGATGAAAAGGCCAAAGGACAAAAATCCACAGGAGACTTCAGTAACTCTGGTGTTCAGGAAACAACAAGGCTCTTTCCCATCCCTTCATCTTCTTCCTGTGAAGGGTGAGATTACCCACCCTAAAGGCAGGAAGACACATACACCTCCCTCACCAGAAGAGGCATGGCATTATAATAGCAGGGCTATTTTTTCCCCAGGAAAAAGAATGAAATCAGCTATTTACACTGGACAAATTACTGGCTCTGGAAAGCACATGAGGCACACAAAGAGAGCAGTTGTATCACAAATAAATATGTGGTGGGGGGAACTTATTGATTAGCTTTGTAAACGCAGTTGCCCAATCAATAGCAATCTCTGGAAATGCCTGGTACTTATTTGGTGCAGCTTGTACAATGAGGATAAATAATAAGAGTACTTAAGGGGCACGTCTCCTGACACCACTGCCGAGCCCTGTACAGCACAAAGCCAGAACGTGGTACAACAATTGCACAAGCCAGGACTAATCCACTCGGCTTCTAAAAAAAAGAAAAATCACAAGCACAAATCCAAACACAGCCACACTATCAAAATTAACACCTGGATCCCAAAGGTATCCAGACAAGTTTCTGCTGTTCTTTCTGTAGATGGCTGGCACTGGATCCAGGATGGTATGAAAGTCATCCATACCCAGATATGCCCAGCTGGAAGCCATGGGTCTCCCAGGATCTCTGCTATATGGGAATACACAGACCCTTTCTTCTTCCCTGAATGACCAGGGTGCCCCAGATCTTGGACTAGGAGAAAAAATAAAGGCACAAAGCAGCTTGCCGGAACGGTTTGCCTGATGCAGTCCCTCCACGCCAGCACCAGCCCCCTGCCTCTTGGAAGCTCAGTTTGGACAGGCTGACCTCTTCCCATGCCTTCCTCTTCAAGAGCACCCAGACATGCTGGGACAGGGCTGGGTCCCAAAGCAGGCAGGAGCCCAGAGAGGCCACACCACATGCTGCTGGCACAACAGCAACTGAGCAAGAGTCATGGAGGGTTAGCATCTCACCATCAGGGCTGCAAGAAGCCCCTGATTAACCCCAACCCAGGCTCCTGGTTATACCACAGCCCTGTGCTAAAAGTAGCACCTGATGGGAAGAAGGGAAAATCCACCTCAGCTCCCCAGAGGCTTCTCTACTTCCCTTCTTTACAGATAGGAAGTTTGCTCACATTGTAACATGAGATCATAGCACAGGAAAGACTGAGGAACCAGACGCTCGTTTAAGCTGCAGCTTTTTCACTGCAGCTGCCAAGGATAACGATGTTTGCATGGTAGCTGTTTGCAGATACTGCTCACAGCCCTCCTGCGAGGTGCCTGTGCAAGAGCCCATGACCAGCTCATCATAACAAAGACCTTCACCCACCAAACTTACTTGAACCAGCTGCATCGCTCCAAACAAGATGGGGCAGGCAGTTTTCACATCCGCAGCACCCAACACTGCCCATGCAACTGAGGGCTGGAGGAAGAGAGGGAAAGGTGTTTGCAACATAATCTCTTATGTAGTTTTTGGTGCAGATTGCTGCCAGCTGGGTGGTGAGAGAACAGGGGAGCTGCTCTTCTCACTGGACAGAGCCCAAAGGTGTTTCACATTTTCCCTTAGGGCCCTGATGACTCTTCCCATCATCAGTTGTCTCAGGACACAGGGGTCTGGGGCAAATGCTGAAATCTTGTCTTCCCTATGGGAGAGGTGTCATTTACTCTATCCCATGGTGAGAGGCTCCATGGGAGTACACTGGTTCTTAAATCACGGCAGGATGAGAGGAGTTTATGTGGAGTAGAAGTGACTCATTTTTCTGTTCCTAAAATGTTGGTATTACTCACCAGAAAAGTCCCCTCATATTCTGAGGGATTCAGTGCTTTTTGTCTTTCATTAACAGCTCATCTTGTTTGCTTCCTCGTCACAGCATCCTCCTCATAAGAACTTCCTGCATCCTTTGTCACCACCTCACAGCATCATCACAGCAGCCAAACAGCTCTTGGAAGCTGGAAAAGACATTAGGCAGCAAATGATCCCTTTGTCACTTAAGGAAGGCCCCGTTAGCCTCTGTGGCTCCATGCTCAGCAGCACGGTTACACATGCAGGTTGCGAGTTGCATGGATTTTCCTTGTGACTCAAAGCAATTTTCATTTACAGTCTAGAGGTGTGCACTCATTACCAAAGGGTGCATAAATGAAAGCCTGCAGTTACCTTGCACAAACAGGATTGGTGTCCTCACATGAATCCCTTTGTCTCCTAGGAGGGAGTGCACACATGCTGCTTTTGGATCCTGACATAGCTGGTATGGGGAATTAAAGGTATAGCCAAATTATTTCAGCTCTCTGTGCCTAGTTTCCCTAACTGCAAAACGTTACTTTGCATTGACCTTGAGGCTAAACATAAATGGAGGCCTAGAGTTGCTACACACAGAAGACTGTACCAAGACAAAGAAAATTTCTTGGGGACCTGAAAAGCAATGAAAGGGAATACACTTAACTTAGGAGTGGTGTGGGCTATGGCTCCACTTTCCCTCCATCCTACAAAATCTTAAAATTGCTTTTCTTGCTTTTTGTTGTAAATAATTGATGTGCGAAGCGCTGACTCATAAGTCTGGGGTTACAGGAAAGGAAACCTTGTTTCTTGGTTAAAAAATTCATTTCACAGCATAGGCAGCTTCCTCTGGGGCTGGCTGGAAGCGCTGGGCCACACGGTGTGTGCCCTGCAGACACGGACAATCCGTCAGGGGAAGATTTCCCAGGCACTGTGGTTCTGCCCATCATTCTGCAAGAGGGGAACCCAAGCATTGCCCCAGCAGGACTGTGGCAGTCCTGTTTGCATGAAGTGGAGCACAGCAGATCTCCCTTGCCTTGGTGCTAAAGCAGAGGTAGGGCCATTGAGTGTGCCAGGTCGTGTTTCTCTGCACATCATCTGGACCCACGTGGGCTTTTACCCACTCTGTCCGAGCCAGAAGAGGTTGTGCTGGGGCTGCAATGCCCACAGGCTGTTCCCTCTCCACAAACAGTAAACCACATTTTGGACTTCCCCAGTTATTGCTGTACCAAAGTAGCAGTGAAGAGTGTCCCCAAAGCTCAGGACTTCAGGCTTGAGCATAAATCATTTAATTCCTCAAAGACCTTACCACACAAAGGAATAGAGGAAGTATTATCTGTATGTCACAGGAGAGAAGACACTCAGATCCTTAAATTTTTTTCAGCACCTGACCTGTGCTGATTTCCACAGCAGTCAGGCACTTGCACTCCTGCAGTGAGCCACACGTCAGTGACTCACTCAGCGTCAGACAGAAAGTCTGCAGCGCTGCAGAGAAGACAACTTCACTCTTCTGGAGCTCACAGAGGCACTGCTGACACCTGGGGTGCTGTGACACTTCCCCTCACTCCCTTCAAGCAGCATTATTTCATCGTGTCTGCCAGGCACAATTTGCTGCTGGAATTCAGTACTTTTATCTCTGCTCTTTGATGGACACCCTTGTGGCATATTTGACTCATCTTCATTCTAATATTGTCGTGATAGAATTCAACACCCCCTCCATTCTCCTCAGACACTGCAGAAAAGATGAATTTGGAAACTTCTTTCTCAGAGCAATTGATGATAACAGCTTCATTGTCACTGACAAAGCCAGTCACAGTCTGTGCCTTCCAAAGCCATAGGAATGTTGTTGCTGTAGCTGTGCATTGTGTTGTCTATGGCTGTGCAAGGTGCAAAATAGGGAACCAGCCTCTGTCCCACAGAGCTTGCAGCCCTAACAATCATCCATACACTGAATGTTTACTATATAAATATTTAGCTAAAGAAAGCATCCAAGTCACATAAAAGCTCAATGGATCAAAAAGGTCAATGGAGAAGCAAGATTGGATTTCAGGAGATTGGGTTTTATCCATAGAATAGCAATTTGCAGAGCTTCTGTGTTGTGTTTAGAGAGAAGCAAAAGCTCACAGAGAGTGAAAAAACCTTAAGATGTAAATCCCTCCTTGTGCAAGCCTGTCCTGAGTAAAATCTCCTCCACTTGGAAAAGGACAGGAATAGAAGAGCTCCATAAGCTGAGCAGCATTCTGCCTGTGCAGGCCTGACAGCCCTGGGAAGTGCTCGGCTCCTGTGGTATGGACACATATCTGAGAGGTGAGGCAGAAAGGGAGTTATGGTGGCTTGAATTTCACATACCAGGACAAATTAGTTCATTGAGGATACACCAACAAGTACAGGTGCTGCTGTGAGTGTTGACGAGACAGAAAAAGAGATGGCACTTCAAAGGCAGCATTAGGAGAAAGCCCCAAGTCTTGCTCTTCTTGTGTGAGAAAGATTTCCTTGAGCTCTTGAAGCTAATGGGAATAAGGAAAAGATGTTTCTC
This sequence comes from Coloeus monedula, assembly GCF_965178545.1. Lineage (NCBI taxonomy): Eukaryota > Metazoa > Chordata > Aves > Passeriformes > Corvidae > Coloeus > Coloeus monedula. The sequence continues at coordinate 16,370,122 of NC_138790.1, forward strand.
CTTTACTCCTGATTAATGCTTTCCTATTTAAATGATAACCAACTCTAGAGTGAAGTGGGAAGCTCCTGTGGCCTACACAATAGCAAGCTGGGGGTTTTTTTAACAAACAAAATTCAAATCACTAGAAAGTGCTTATGCACTCCTGCTATGCTAAGACAAACAAGGACTCTTACAACATGAGAACAGGGCAGGTTCACAAACCTACACCTACTTTAAGGGCTCTTAAGGACCACTGAGGAACCTGCATCTGAAGACTGAGACCACACTATGGCTGGACTGAAACGCCTGCTGTTCCTCTACACTGTCTAAGCACTGTCCTCTATGGCTGCTTCAGAGGGTAGTGGGAGGTGACCGCAGGATCCAGCAACCACATCTCCTCTGTGGTGACAGGATAAGAGAGACAGATGTATGATTGCATAAAGGAAAAAAAGAAAAAAAAGAAGAGCTTCATTTCCTCTTGGTCAGGACATCTTTGTTAACCAAAATGTTTGGGGAAACTGTGTACAAGCTGTGGGCATGGCAGTTGTGTGAGAGACTCTGAGCAAGGGTACCAGATTCTGGGGAGCAGCCAAAACAACATTTTTTGTACTTTTCAGCTATACCCAGGATGGGCCCTGATTCTGCCTTTCAGCCTGTGAGGACCAGGGATCTTCAAGTATCAGAGCTGGCCAGACTGCTTTGGGGAGACATTCTTTGTGCAAGTGACAGCTGGGTCCTGTTTGGAGACCTTTGCTCCCTGAGGCAAGGTAGAATGGCTGGGATCTCCAAAATGTGTACACACATGGCAAGTATCTGTGTGTGTGTGTATAAGCACAGACACAAATGTATGTACAGGTGTGTTTATGTATTTATATGTATGCACTTCACCTTTCAGGTTACCTGGGGCACACAGACTTTCTGAAAGGGGTAGCCCACATGGAAGAATGAGTCCAAGAACAAGTGACTTCAGAGCAGTCCAACTCCTGTTAATTTTTACAGCTGGAGGAGAGAAGTCTTGATACGGTTGAACACCCTGTGTATCTCTACTGGAATTAACTTTTGGAAACACTGTGGTGAACCAACACTAATGCAGCACTGTGATGATGTGTTTCAGCAAAGCTCAGGCTCTTTTCCCCCTGTCCAGCTGCAGCGTGGCCAGGCAGAGCTCTGTGTTATGTAAGATGGGAATCAGATGACTGATACAACTCTTGCTTCAGCAGAGGAGAGATGCTGCCAGCTGGGCATTTGAGCAGCCCTGCCTCTTGAGTTTGAAACAAGAGCATTTCAAAAGAGAGCATAAATATAATATTTAAACATAAATATTTTGAGGCTTAATGCTGTTGGTTTTGGTTTGGGTTTTTAAAATTTATTTATTTTTGCTGAGAAAAGCTTGTGATTAGTGGGCTTTTACTCTGCATTTCCTGTTTTATGCCCTGTCTTTTTTGTACTGTAAAACACTGAATGCAAGATAATTCAGAACAAATTGTTTATTGTCATGTTCTCAATGGCTGTTGAGGCATCGCACCCTTCTTTTCTAGCTGTCACCTCACTCCTGTGAAGCCCGGACACATGAGATGTGTCTTAGGGAAATCCCAGTCTTTCAGTTTTTTACTGCATTTGGGATTACTTTGGTTTGTAGCACACTGTAGTTTTAGTTTCATCCACGTTATGCAAGATTTTTTGAAAAGAATTCTGGTCAGCATCAGACACAGTGTGTCTTGGTAGGTTATAAATTGTTCTGTACAGCAAAGGAGAAAAACGGATGGTTCAGGAAGGGAAAAGACTAAGATGCAGATTCCTTGGCATCTGTTCCCAAGCTGAGCAATTTACTGTCTGTGTTGGTGCCTTGCACGGGCCACTTATACAAAGGTCAGGCACCCCCCAACAGCCCCTTGTCCTGTGGTAACTCAAAAGCACAAACATTATGCTATTAAGGTTTACTCTGCAGAACTTCCAACACACCACATCAGCAAAAGCTGCTAAAGCCACATACTCTTCATTGGCTGAAGCTCAAAAAAGCAAGCAGCACATAAGAGGTTGATCCCAGCAATTCCCCTTTGCTCCTCTCTAATTAATGCTGCTGCTCCCCATTCCAACAGCTCCCAGGGACCACGTGATTTAATGGTCCTGGACACCTTAGCAGTGCCCAGGGACCTCCCAGGCTCTCCTGCAAGTGTGGCCTTGCTGTGGCAGCTGAATGTGTTGGGTGACACTATAGGTATGGTCCAAAGGGCAGGGGGTGCAGATGGAGGGGAAAATCCAAGGAAACACAGAGGAGACACTGGTCAGGTGGATGACCTTTTTTTTTTGAGTGAGTTTTTTGGCTTTATTTTCCAAAGAGAGGGTTCTGTGGAGGTCAGCAAGGTGCCACACAGGAATTTTGGGGTGCTCCCTCCAAGCATGTGTGGCTGCATTCCCAGGCCCCCATGGGGGAGGTCCCGTGTCTCAGGGAACATCTTTGCCAGCAGCACCTACGGCATGTGCAAACATTCCACCTCTGGGAAACACGCTGAGCTACTGAACATGCCTCCAGTTATTATAATGGAATTATAATGATGGGTAATTCTCCGATTGCAGCCTGGAAACAATGCTGGAAATCTCGCTTGGAGACTGAAAAGCACGCAAAGGTCTCCCTTTGCTCTGTGAATACCATTTGAGTCCCGGTGAGACCCCACCCAGCTCGGGCAAATCAAACCACATCCATTTCCTCCATCTCTGCATGGTCTAGCAAGAGTCCTGAAAGGTCTGGTGTGGATTTGCAGCTTGTAAATAGTGCATAGCCAGGAACGTCTCCTTAGGAAAGCAAGAATCCTCTGGAAGATGTCAAGAAGACAAGACTGCATATCACAATCATGTAACAAGGAGGTGGTGAAATTGCTGTTGCGTTAGAGCTGAGCAACTCACGATTGCTCTGTCCTGCAAATGTTTTCAGTGTTTAAACGTTTTTCCTTACGTGAAAATATAGGTGATGATAAGCATTTTTACAAAAAAAGTGTGGAAAAAACCTCCATGGGGGCAATCAACACTGGTTCATTTTGATAATGCCACATTAAAAAAAACTCATTAGCTTAAATTGTGAAATCAAAAGTAATTTTGAATGAAATGAATTTTTCATTTTGGAAATGATAAAAGGGCAATTTCCAACCTTTAAAATACAATTCAAATTGAAAAATTTTCCCCGTACAACCCTTTCAGGGAAAGTGCTTTATTTCTCATCTTTGGGTGACAATGTGGTTCATCAAAAACCTCTGCACCTCAATAACCTGCATCTAGGCTTCCCCTGATTGCATGGTGACTGTGCGTTGCCTAATTGTGTGTGACTAATACAATTTCATGTGCATTTCCGTGCACTGGGGATTCATTGTTGCCACATACTACCATTGGGAAATCTCTGAGCGTGTGTCTATGAAACAATGACAGGGAGACAAGAGTACCTCCTCTGGAGAAAAGATCTAGGAGGAGGTGGATGACTGTAGCAAAAAATTGTCAAGGCATAACAGACAGAAAATAGAGCAGCTGTGCCTCTCCCTGGTTTGCAGGGCACAAAACCTCCTTGGTCGGGCAGAACTTACTTGGACAGTGTTTGAGAGGTCCTCTTTGAAGATGAGAACAATGGAACCTAAGCAATGCTTGAGGAAGGAGGGGAGTGAAAGAGAGCTTTCCTTCTTAGGGAGAAATGTCCTGGGTCCATAGAGCCAGGTGGACCACAAGTCCTCAGCAGCCTGAGGAAGGCAGCTTAAGAGAGACTTGATTCCCCAGGGAGAGAAAAAGAGAGGAGGGATACCAGTGAGCTCCAAGCAAGCTGCTGTCCTCAGTGAGAGCCAGCAGCCAATGGTTATAGCAACCCTCCACTCAAAGCTCGCTTTGCATGGCTTGTACAGCAGGTAGGGAGGGTATAGAGCCCTCTGACCAGCACTCACACTCCCAAAACGGGCACCCCTCCAACCCCTTTGTGCAGCAGCACCCAGGCTGCTGGAGAGGAGAGTTGGTTTGTGAATAAGTACTTGTCACACGGGGCTGCTGGTCCCACATCTCCATCTGCTATAAAACCCCCTGTGGTGGTGGAGGATTTCCAAGGACCAGGTGTACAAAGGGGAGGAGGTACCTAATTCAGAATGGGCCCTGGAGGTATTTAAGAGATGTGTAGATGTGGTGCTTAGGGACTTGGTTTAATGGTGGGCTTGGCTGTGTTAGGTTGATTGTTGGACTTGATGATCCTGGAGGTTTTTTCCAATCTAAAGGGTTATACCATTTTGTGATTCTATGCAAAGAAATACACCTCATTTGATACTGGAGGGGATGCTCAGGAGTTCCTTAACCAGGAGGCTGAAGTGAGTCACCATTTCACTAGGAACACCAGGGAATCATGCCCTGTGGCTTGGCAGTGGGGATGTGTTCCTGCATGGTGGCATATCCTATCAGTGGGTTGGGTGAGTGAGAGGGAACATGCAAATATCCTCCCTAAAAGGGCAGCGACTTGTTTGGTGTAAGTCTTACACATGTTTAGAAAACATCTTCTAGAAAGTGTCCCTCTGGGAATTAAGGTGTTTCTCCACCTAGTTTCGGGATGTTGGAGGTGTTAAATGGCACCTGAGGTTTTGATTTATGTTTTGGGCTTGATTGCCTCAGTTTCAGCCGTGTGTGCCTGCACAAAACTACCCTGCATGGGAGGGGTAAATCTGAGCATAGATCCAATTAAAAACACAAGGCATTCAGAAGCTGCAGAGAGGGGAGCCCTATAAATACTTGTGAACAAGGGGATGCAAACGGCCATGTCCCAGGGGAAGTATCTGGTTTTTGCAATGTTTATAAAATAAAAATAAATGAAACCAGCAAAAGTCCTGAAGAGTCCACCACTCACTACTGCTGGAGTGGAGGGGCAGGAAACCCCTTTGAGGAAAACTTATTGAGAGTGACAGGCTTTCCCCTCCTGTCTGCTGTCCCAGCCAAGTTGGCTGCTTGTGCAGGTGGCCACAGGTCACTGCCTTACCCAGCCTTTCTCCTCTGCTAGCCACAGACCCTGGAGAATGGCCCTCTTCCTGGCCCCTGCCTACAGACTGTAGACTTTACAGGAATGTAAATAGTGCATATGGCAATAGAGATGCCATTATTTTTATAATTGCTGCTAATGCTGCCTGAAATAAAAAAATGAGATAAATAATAAAACCTGTTCTGCAAGCAAGATGACAGGAAAAGGCCTTTGTAATCAAACAGGAGGGACCCATCCCTTTTCCTCTTCTACCAGCCTCTGCTTTGTTGCCTACAAAAGTTTCATTGTCTCAGTTCAGCGTTTTCTTCTTCTTTCTTATCCTTCCCCATAGACTTGGTATATTTAGTCCCTTCTCTCTACTCATCCCAAGTGCCCACAGTTCCACTGATTGTTTATCATCCTCCATCCCCACAGCCTTTCACTAACCACTTAGCTGGCTTCTTGCTTCTCAGAGTTCTTCAAGGCAAGGGCTCCCCTTTCTGAAGTGTCTACACTGCTCCCAGCACACAGCACCCCTAACCCTGGCACCGGTCTGACTGTCTCTGGCATCTCACAGAAGGGTTTCAGAATCCACCACAATAGGTTGGCTAATGAACTTGTTGCTACAGCTGGGCTGCTCTCCTGAGACATCTCTGTGTGGAGGGAGTTCTCTTCGAGAGAGAGAAAGGATACACAATTTTGGATTGAATACAGGACTCCAAAAAGGAAGGTGACTCATTGAGTCTAATCATTAGGGTGTGTGATGATATTATCTAATGAGGAAACGCTTGATGATGCTTTTAGAGACTGCAGAGAGCAGTGAACTGGCTGTAGAGGAAATCAGAATGTGAGCACTTTCGACATAAACAGTGTTCAAGAAGTGGGATCTGAAATGTCTTTGGGGAGAAGAGCAGAGCAATTTCAACACTCTCAAGCTTGCATCAGGGTGTGTTGCTGCTTCTGTTTAATCTTAGTTATTCGCATCATTCTCTCCTTAAATAACCAGCTCTCTAGAATTCGGGACAAAGGAGTCTTGCCTAAAGAACAGATGTCATCTCATTTTTTTTCTGAAGCTTGTGTTTGTTGTCATTGTGTTTTTTTCTAAGTCGAATTGCGGATGAGGTTTTAATTAAAGGAAGGTCTCAGGTTGGTGTAGGTCCCAAATCTAGGTTTAGTTAAGCAAGGGGTTTTACAGAATCTCCAAGAAAAAAAGAAACATTTCAGATGTTGCTGTTTTGTTTCACTCTGGGCTTTTTCTTCATTTTTTGTTGGCTTGTTTTTTTTTTTTTTTTAAGAAATCTCCTTGAAATTTTTGCTTGACTTCCTCTAAAGAATCTTCAGCTTTTTGCTACCTCATGAGAACTAGAGAGTGAAACCATGTAGAAACACCAAGTGGTAGTCCCCATTCTCTTTTTTCTAAGCTGAGAAAGATGAATGAACAAGCTGCCTGACACATTTCTCACTCCTGGCACTACTTGTCTAAGGCAGCTGTGACATACCTGGGCATTTTTCAGTATGGGATCACAGTGGTGAGTATTGTCAAGCCCCAGAAAAGTCAGTAGAAGGAGAAGACTCTAAACACCTCAGAAAAAAGCCTGTTTAAATGTATTCAGCAGGTGGGAATTTGGCCCTGGTTATCTTACTTAAGTTCTCAGCATCTGATAAACTAATGTATTCATCTGGAAAGCAATAGTGCAGAGGGAATAAAAACACCACAAATTAAAACTTGTCTTTTCCCTTAAAACAGCAAGAAAGGTCTGCCCGTCCTAAAGCTACACCACCATCAAATTAGGCTTTCTTTGCACACAAATTTTCAGTCTTATTTAAAATCCATTACAGGTAGTGGTTTGAGCTTGTTCTTCATGTATTCAAATTAAACTAAGCTGACAGAGCACATACAGCCTCTTGCAGCCCTCTGACTAAATGATGTTAAACTGGTGTAATAGACTTGGATACTTTTCATGAGCATGGACTCCAACCATTGCAGCTCTGGGTGTACATGAGATTTCAGCTCTGTTTTAAGTAAGAGAAAATGAAAGGAGAATAGAGCCGCGATCAAATGAAGGTTAAGGTCTTGTGTGAGCACTGTGGCAGCTGTATCTCTGATGCAAATGTCTGCAGAAATATCAGGAAACCCTGGTGCAGGTGTTTGGGAATCCAGACATAGTTACACCAACATTTTTCTTTCTTTTTTTTTTTTTTTTTCTTTCTTCTGCTCTAACTAAATACATCTCTGGGCTTAACAGCACTGTGTGGGCTAAGGCCAGGCTGGTCTCATGGCTGCAGCTGTGTGTATGTGCGTGTGTGTGTGTGCATTCCTTCTCGCTCTCGTAAATGTGCAGCAAAAGTGTGAAAAAAGAGCAGCTGGCACATCTGAGAGAGAAAATTGCAGTGGAAACATGGCATATTTTTTTAGATCTTGGTTACAGTGACACAAATCATGAGAGCTCCCATCTTCTTAGGAAAGACTTAAAGCTCAGTTTAAACAAAACCTGACCTCCCAGTCCCCCGTGACCCCAAGGTCAATGACATCCTGGGGTGTTCAGAAGGCATAGGCTGGGGTGTTTCTCTTCTAATTGATTAAATCTGACCATCCCTCAGACTTGTTTTATTGTTGATAATCACACAAAGACAGGAAGTGATGGGGACACTCAGCATTTCTGCAGATGAGGAGGCCATCAAACACCACATATCTGGATCTCCTTTTCACAGTGTCTTTGCAAAACCATTTGACGTGGCCATCAGGAAGGAAGGATGTGCTTCAGAGGTGGTAGCTGAAAACTTACCACAGCAGAAGAGCCAGTTTGAACTCTCTTCATAAAATATTCTTCTCTTAAGTGCAGCTGTGCTTGTAACAGAGATCGGCTGAGTCAGGAGAGCACATAAAGAAAAGCAGGAGCTCAGCTCTTCAGCTGCTAACACATCCCACACAGAAGGGGACTAGGTCCTTGCAGGTGCTGCACAGTCTTCCACTGCCTCCTTGCAGTGCACCCTTCTAGCTGGGAAGGAGAAACAAACTTTTACAACACTCACCAGGGAAAATTCACCAAGCAGGCCAGCTTAGGTCAGTGTTAGAAACCTGTGGGACATTCACTCCATCAGTGAGACTTTAGGCCCAAAGGTTTCAGTTTGCTTTATAGCATGTTAAAGCTGGGCTGACTCAAGGGACCTGAGCATAGCAATTCTCAGGCAGTTCTGCAGGAAAGACAGCATCCAACACCTGAGAACTTCCCTTCTTTTTTTCTTCTCCAGATCTTTATCACCATGAACATGTGGTATCCTCCTGACCAGGTACTGAGAGACCTCCTGGAGGAGGGTGGAAGGAGCATGGAGGGGCAGAGCCCTTTCCCACTCCTCTGTCCTGGAGCTGGTGCTTCAGGCAAGCACGGTTTGGTGGTACATCCCCAAACCCAAGAGATGGCCAGCAGAGATGTACCCCTGCAACAGCCTTGCCTGTACTTTACAAGAATCAGTTGCTTTGGGCCGTGCTCTCCAGTGCAAACCCACAGCACTCACCAAGCCACTGCCGCCCTCCGAGGGTCAGCTAAGCCAGGGGACTCTGTGATCCTGCTCAGTAGCTCTGCTGGTAGGTCCTACATCCAAGAGACCAAAAATATAAGATCAGTCTTCCCAATTAGGTGAGGACAGCAGATGAATATATATAATAAGAAGAAGAATAAGTTTAATAAACTTAGTAACTTCTCAGCATTCCCCTCTTCTGTGAATGTGATTCAATGTTGTTGTAGAGAAAATAGCACTTAAAAAACCTGATTTAGTTCTTTGAGGAGATTACAAAGTTGCCTGATAAAAGTAACCACGCAGATATGCTATACTTAGATTTTCTACTAGGGGATTGAGCTAAAACCATGACATCCTGCTTAAAAAATAGCACAGAATAGTATGAACCAGAGAATATGTGAGACAGATTGAGAGCTGGATAACTGACAGATCTCAAAATGTTGTTGTCAGTGAGGACTCATCACCAAACAACAAATTCCAAGCAGGTTTGGGACTCAGTCCTGCTTTACCCTATGTTTTTTATCATCAGTTTGGAAGACAACGTAAAAGGGCCACTGACAAAGGCATTGATACCCATCTTTGGTGGAGAGGTGGTTGAAGAGGCAGCCATGCCAGGGTTTGGTGACTGCTGCATAAGCAGGGCTCACTTGCAATGCATTCCTGCAGTCCAGGAGGGAGGAAGAGGGAAGGTTGTTCATTAGAAGCAGGACTGGCTGCACGTGTGGCAGAGCTCCTGAGTGAGGGCTGGAGGTTGTTATGGATGAGTGGCTCAGCACAGACACCTCTCCTGGCAAATGGGGGCAAGGGCTGCCTGGGATTAAGCAGAGAGGGAAAGTAGTAAGTAGGATCAGTGAGGTTAATTTTCCTCCACATAAAGCACTGAGACTAAAGTGGATAAGATAACACAACCAGGCCTGGGGCTCACATTTTAATATTCAAAAGGTGGTTAAAGTGAGGGCAGGAAAGAGCCACAGAAATGAATTAAGGAGTAGAGAAAATGCCTTAGAGCAAGATACTGAAATTGTTCGATCTGTTTCATGCACCCAAAGGGGGAAGGAGGGGAGTATTGAAGGGTGAGTTAAGATCAGCATATAAGTAATTGCATCAGATGAAAACACAGAGTGTGGCAGGGCTTTTCAATGTAGTAGAGTATAGCATAAACACCAACCACCACTGGCGAGCAGCTGAAACCAGACAAATTCAAATTAGCTGCAAGGTGCACGTGTTTAGCAAAGAGGTGATCAACCACTGGAACAAATGACCAAGGGGAGTGGCTGCTTCTCCTTCTCTTGATATCTTCAGATCATGACTAGACACCTTTCTGGAAGAGATGCTTTAGGTGAGCACAAGTAAGGGATAGATGGGTAAGACCAATTGTTATGTACTCTGTGGGTCAGATTACAGTCTAATGATTCCCCCCCACCTAAACCCTCTCAGCCCTGATACCAATCCACTCTCACATAGAGATGCCCTGTTCATCTGAACAGCATCCTAGGTCACCACAGTTAGCACCCCTGTTGCTTAGTGAACTTACATAGGAAGTCTGTGCCAGAGCTTGATTGTAGAGTAACCCCTGATTCCCACCTGAATGTCTTGACTTCAGACATTATTTTCCCTTCAAGAACCAAAAAACTGTATCTAAGTCATCCAAACTTTCCCTCAGAAACAGCCTCTGGGTATAATAACAGCGTGGCACTTACAGCATCAGATCATGCATTAGTGTATCTGCTTGTAAAGGTTGTGCCTTCGAGGCATTGGCTTGGGCTGGGAAAGAAAGGTTCACCTCTCTCCCAACATGGACAGTGTAGATTGATGGCCTGACCCTGAAGTTTTTGATATCTCCCTCATCCTTCATCATTTAGGCAGTTCATCCTGTACAGCCCTATACAAGGTGGTCAAGAACAAAAAGAGAAGAACACATGCTGTATTTTCATGACCTTAGCAGGGCTGGAGCAGCAACTGGAGAGAAGGGGCTTTACGTTAAATTTCCCCTTGAGTTACTCACACGTGCATGCAGACTGCACTACTGCTGAATCACTTTTTTTTTAAAAACAGCACATTATATGTGTGAAAATATAGCACTGCCATGGTCTATAATATGCCAAGACCTCACCAACACATGCAAAGAAGGGGGAAGCTGTTCATGTGTGACAACCCACTAGGCCTCTACATCATGTAGCCCTGAAGAATGTTTCACCTCCTGTATCCTTTTCGGTTAAATGAAACCCAGAGTGGGTACCAAAGTTAAAATTAGCTATATTGTTTATATAACAACACCTATATATGTTAAAATATAAATTCGACCTGTCTGTTCTTTTCAAATCCCATCTCCCTGATGACCCTCAGCAGTCACCCAAGGTCTGACAGTCTCTGCCTTCTTTCTCTGCTACTCCAAGGAGAAAGCCCTCTAAGTCCAGAAGGCAGGGGTCCTCAAGTTTTGGTTTGTGTTCCCTCAGCCCAGATGTGTTGGCTGGGCCAGTGACCACAGGGCTTTCTTGAAGTCCTCGCTGGCTGGTGAGCAGTGTGTGGGCTGGCACATGCTCCTTTCTGTGCCTTGGCTCTGTCCCTGAGGACCCCTCGGTTTAGGACTGGGGTGTTGGTGTCTGCATTCGTGATGAGTAAGCTGTAAGTCCCCAGCCTGCTCTGATGAGTCCAGAGGAACTATACTGGTCATGGGACCCACTTCAGGAGAGAGGATGGTGTATTCAAGTGCTTCTGTGTCCTAAAAGAGATGTATTCTGGTGCTGTCACCCATGAAATCCAAAATGAGTATGGGGTACCCACTACACTCACAGTCTACTCAGTTTAGGGCAGCTGGTTTCACTGGAAGTCAGTGAGACCATTTTTTCCCAGCCATTCTAGCTCTTCCATACATCCCACTGGACACAATTGCACCACACAAGCTGCGTGTGCTCACTATAGGTCTTAAGTATGGACTTTGCTCAGGGTCATCAACATACAGTGCCAGTCCTCATGGAATGTATTGCCATGGGATGGACCTCATTTGGTGGGGTTAGTGTGAGCAGTTTGGGGTTTGACACAAATCAGAAGCCTCTGAGTTCTGCCTGGGTGGGTGGGGAAGGCACCCAGGGGATGACCAGAGGTGGAGATGGAGAAACAGAATTGCTGCTGGTGCACAGCAGAGTCTGGGTTTCCATATGACATTCTGCTCCCTGCTCAGCCCCCTTGTGCTCAGGACCAAGGCACCTGGCAAGGCAGGATGTTCTGCTCCACGGGGTAATTTTCCTCCGATGCGGTCAGGCAGGATCTGGGCCTTTCATCCCACCTGTGCTTGTGCCAAGGGCCAGAGCACAGCACAGCACTAATCCAAGGCTGGTTTCTGGGACAGATTGTTCAGCCAGCCCCTAGTGCTTAATGCATGATCTCACCCAATGGCCTAGTTTTTCTAGTGATAGTGCTTTTCAGGAGCTTTGCAAAGCCATATAATCTAAAGGGTATCAAGATGTGAATCTGTCCGTCCATGGTAAAACCAAGCCCCACAAAAACATCTTAGCCATGAGTAAGTGACAGTAGCTGATCTGACCAGCATGGCAGCTCTGACAGAATAATACCAACAGTTCAGCACTTGAGCTCATTATTCAAAATCTGACTTGCTAAGGTTGGGCAAACATCCTCCTCATTCGACACAACCACTGCTGTGGGAAGGCACATGGCAAAAGTGCCACAGGCCAGTGGATGGGGATGAGAGGGGGGAGGAGAGCTGGGGACTGTGCCTGGAATCTCGCAGGCTGCTGCCCCGACAGAGGGAAGATGGGTATGTGGCATTTTCCGCTGGCATGCAAACAGCTGAGCCTATCTGATATCTGGCACACAAGTGTTTGGCCGGCTATTTACCAGATCACAAACAGATAAATATGCAGAGGAGGGTGCTCACAGCTTTCCCACAAAAGGGAAGAGTGAGAAAGAAAGAGACGTAGAAAAAAAAAAAAAAAGAGAAAACAACCCTAAAAAAGAGAACAGGAGTGAGAGTTGTCAGTGCCCGCAAGCACTCGCAGGAATAATAGCAATAATCACTGTCATCCGTAAGAGGCTCTTGCGCCAGGTTCAGCCTCTCCCCCTCCCTCTCTCCCCTCGCCTTGCTGTCTGAGTCACTGGATCTGAGTCACACTCCTGTTCTATTCCTGTACCCTTCCCTTCAGCTGGGGATGTAGATTTGTTTTGGCTGGAACGATCTGGGCACAGGAGGGACCATCTGCTGCTAGTTCTTGCTTGCTTTGCTCTTGTTTCTTTCCCAGAGAAGGGAAGTGAGTGCTGCCATTGCAATAATTCAGAGGGGGCATGCTGGGAACATACACCCCTTACTGTACAGCCAAGGACTGCCATTTGTCATCTGAAGGCTTGTTATCCGTGGCTGACCCTGAGCAGTTGTCTCCACGTGCTTAAGCAAGCAGCTCTGACAAAATCACTTCCCTGCATATCAGCTCTTTCCCAAGGAGGGTGTTTTTCCTTTGGTCAAACCCCAAACTGTTTTTGAGGGAGCTGGGGTGGTTAGTACTGCCTGCACATCACCGTGGTGAAGGAGAGGCACATGAAACAAGCTGACAGCATGCAGGGACTTGCAGTCAGTGTACACAGCGAATGTTGTGACGGAAGGAGTGCTCCCTTCTGGTTTTCCCATCAGGAGCAGCAGCCACAGTCGGTGTGTGCTCTCTGTCTTTTGCTGCAATAGTAGTAATTGGCAGCAGTGAGGAAATGCAAATGACTTAATGCCTAATCCACCACAACCAGTGTGTTGGCTGATTCCTGCATCCACTTCCTGAATAGGAAAGTCAGCAGAGCAAAGGTGTGTGAGAGAATTCACCAAAGAGCTGAACTAATGGTGGACTGGAGGATGGGCTGAATGAGCAAGAGCAAAGGTCTGGGAGAGAGCAAAGTCACACTACAGGCATACCAGGGCTTTCAGGAGTGACCAGACCTTCAAGAGGCTCTGTGTCTGAGGCATCTCTCTGGAGGGATCTTTGAAGTATGCAGCAGTTGCAGACCTCCAAAGGAGAGGCTGCTCCTGCAAGCTGTGCTCAAGCATCCCAGAAATGAAGGCCCCATGGTGAAGACTTGCTTTTGGAAAGCTTAATTCTAAGGCTGTGCAGCAAAAGCAAGTATTTGCCAGACGTTTTTACAGGAGAGAATACAGCTGTCCATTCAATAACAAAGCCTGAATCCTGAACCCTCTGGAAAACCAAATAAACATCAAAGCAGCATCATACTTTTCATTTACAGTCCATGGGGCTTGTGAACTTAACCTAAACTCACAAAGCCCTGAAGCACTCTGTAGTGAGTGCTCCTGCAAGCCCTGAAGACACATCCATCTCCAGTGACACGTTTCTCAGTCTCATTCCTCACTGTGCCTCCTGAAAAAATTTAGGCTGGATTTCCCAAAATCTGAGAGTTTTAAAATGCTTTAAGCTGCCCATTCCAGACTGGGGAGTACTCAAATGCCTGCAGATCAGGGAGCCCTCAGCAGCAGACTGACCGATGATAGCCACCATGCTAATGTCATATCCCCCGAGGATCACGGTTGTCAGGCAAATTGATTCTCCGAAGAGTGATCTTGGCTCTAATTTCAGCACAGTGGCAGCTCTTTTGGGGGCAAAGATGCTCCAAAAGCAGTTTGGTGTTTGGGACATTGCTCAGAGGAGCTGAATGTCAGCACATGCAAAACCACTATCTCCACTGGTCCGTGTGTGACATCAACATCTAAGGCACTTACAGTGTTAATGTCTTTAATGCAGAGGGAAATCAAATCGCCAAAAGGATCTGACTAAAAAGGTCTGGGCCAAATTCTCTGCAGGTGGAGAATGCCTGCATCATTCTTAATGGAGCTGTGATGATGTGACTGACCCTCCCCACAAGTGGTGGCTAGACACTCACATCACATTTCCACCCAAGCTAACCCTAATTTGCTCTGGGTCTGAGTCATCTGCCCAGCCAGAGACAAGATGCTTCACCTCCAGTGGCTGAGATGGGCACCTGGTTGTTAAGGTTTGCCTTGCAGGTGTTCCCCAGCCAGGACCTCTGGCTCTGAAGGCTGCCAGCACAAGCCACCAAAGGACGGTCCCTGCCTCAAGAACCTTGTAGTGCATGCAAATACCAATGCAGGTGCTTCCTGACCTCTTTAGGGGCTGGACACCAGCTACAACAAAGAGGAAGCCTGGCAGGAGAAGTTCACAGGAGAGACAGGTTAATTACCCAGCTCTTTCTGGGGTGCTGGTTTATTATTTTCACTGCTTTTATTCAATTCCAGATTATGCAAAACCACCTGGTGTCCAATAAGGCTCCTGTCCCACCTCACAACTGATTCCTGCTCCCATCCCTGTTCCCAGCATGACCCTGTCCCAGCAGAGAAACCCTGACCCCACAGGACTTCTGGGACTGACTGTGCCAAGTTGCCCGTCAAGACCTGCCAGTTTCTCACAGCTGGGATTTAACTCAGATAAATTTTTCTGTTTTCCACAGTCTTTTCTGAGGCAATTCTCTAAAAGGGATGATTCAGTGTGCAACACTTGATCACTTGCTTTGCCCATATCCATTTGAGATGGCCACCCACTTCAGCTTTTCTTACTCCAAGAGACATGGAGGGGGAGTTTTGACCTATACCAATTTAAAAAGCACGTTAATTGCTGTTCTAGTTGGGTTCCTCCCATTCGTGCAGGAGATGTTTCTTGTGTGCTCTCCACTATGCATTATTTAGCAGGAAGGACATCCAATTCCTCCCAAATATACAAGAGAAACCAAAGACCAGTCTGGGGTCTTCAGTGACATTGCTTTCCCCTTAATGCTTCTTTCTTCCTTTTTGCATCCTCTCTCTTCTGCCCACCAGATTTTATCCTTTCCAAATCTCCAAAACATGAGGTTGACCACAGTCAGCCCAAGGAAACGCGTGAGCAGAGACAGCTGATCTTTGCCAGTCTGCATTTTTGATCCCAAGGACTCTGAGGATGATGTCTCCTTTTCCTAGGCATGCTTCAGGACACCCTGGAATTGCCCTACATGCCAGTCACTGAGATTTACAGCTCAGCAAGTTCAGCCTTAGATTCTTTGAATAACGTGCACACGTCTTGCTAAAACTGGTGCATTCAGTGAAGGCTTGACATATTATCTTATGCAGCTGTATTAAAAACACCCTGCCCCTTCAACCATAATGGTCCAGGCACACATTATAGCTCTAACCACATGTCATAGCCCAGTGCTGTCCCTTAACTGCAAACCTCCCATCTGCAGATCTGCCACGTCTCCAGAGTCGGGTTTGTTTCTGACTAAGAGATCTGGAAGAACAAATGTAGGATAGGAGGAAAACGCATGGATTGCAGACCAAGAGAGGTACAGGCACTTAGCAACAGCCCATCTGCCCTGTGTTTGTTTCAGAATTTGCCAGAAAAGACACGTGTTGACTAAAAAATGTTTATTATTACTGCTGGCCCTAAGTGACCAAGTGTAAAATGCACAGCCTGCTTTCCCCTTCGCTGAGCCCTGACAGCCTCACTGGAAAGGGCTCCTCCTGTGCCAGGATTTTACCTGCCCGTAGACAGGCCTGATATTTTGGTGTCCCAAATGATGAGGCTAAGGCAATCCTCTGAGAAAAAGTCACCTTCATTGCTGCTGTATTCCCCAAAACCCAGCCCTGTCTCAGCAAGGCTGGACTCACCAGAGAGTCCAGAGCCACGAGGCATTTGCAAAAGGTATGTGAATCATCCAGTTTGCACAAGCATTTGCACATCAAGAGTGATAACATGCAGGATCAGCCTGAGCCCTAAGAGCAAACATGGAGATCTGTGTCCCACACAGCCAAGGCTGAGGTTTTTCCCCAGAATGGCACACCACACTGATCCTGGACACATGTATGCACCTCTCCTGTGAACCCAGACAAAACCTGGACAGGAAAATGACTTTGAGACTCTGTGAAGACCAGAGAGAGGTTCAGACGTGAGGACATGGGAGGCAGCCCCAAGGCAGCTCTGGCTCCTGCCATTTCCAGACTCCTCATCCGAAGAAAAGAAGAGTTTACCCTGATCTTTACCATCTGATGCACATTAAGAGGAGAAATTCAATATCAGTGTTCCCCTAGACTTGCACAGGATACTCAGAATTTTATGGTACAGCACTTATAATTTCATCCTGCCAAAGAACAGCCCACAAAGTGACTGGAATTTATTACAACAAGATTAAACAATAATAATAAGTTTACAGAACAGCCGGTATGAAGATGAATACACTCAGAAATCTTGAACACTGTGAGTTGTATCCATAGCCCTGAAACAGCAGGAATCAGGAGGGACTCCTCCAGTGAGACACGGGGATAACAACCTGATGCAATCCACCTCAAGCAGGACCAGTGCTTGGGAATCAGCGAAACCAGACCCTTTGTTTGTGAGCGATGACAGCTTCAAAGTTTTAATGTTTGTAGAGAGATGTTTTCACCAAATATGATACACAGTGATTAAAATAATGAGCTGGAGCAAGCTGAAGTTATAATTGCTCCTTTTCCTCCCCTCCCCTGAGTTGGTCTGAGTGCTTCGTTAACTACCTTGATGAACCAATCAAGAGTTGGCTAAATCAAGGAAGGAGCAAACAAACCCTGGGAGACATCCCTACAAGAAAAGACACATTCTGGACACCGAGCTTTGAAGGCAAGCTGTATAATGAGACCCGACTGTATCTCAAAATCCATGTTAGCTTGAATGAACTTATGTAATAAACATTTATCACAGAACATATGTCACTGAGCACCTGCCAGACTTCAGGAATAGAGCCAACGCAGCTTGAATCGTATATGTATTAAAAAAAACCCCCAACTTGGCGGCAGGAGGCTGGCAGACGCTTTTACTAGAAAAATCAGAAGTGATTTTGAGAGGAGCAGAAATTTCCTGAAACCTCTCTCACTCCATGTGGGAATATAGCACTTGGAAAAAGCAAGAGGCTGATCAAGCTGTGCTGAGTGGAGGGAGCGGGACGAGCTCCTCTGCTCATCCCCTCTGGAATTTGTCCCTGCATCCCCACTGTTCCCCTGCCTGTGCTGCTGCCCGTGGATGAGTGTTGTACTGGGGGCCCGTGCCTGGCTCTGCTCAAGCAGAGAGGCAGCACTGGACAGTGCAGGGCAGCTGCTGGAAAAACAGCAAGCACAGGGCTGAGCAGGGCTGGGAGGTGAATTTACGGTGAGAGGAATAGAACTACCCAGCTCAGGGGGGAAGTTAGCACCAAAATCAAGCAGAATGAGGTGATTGAGGGATGAACTGAGACTGTGAGTGGGAAGGGGTTTCAGAGCAGCAGTGTTCAGTAGAAACCACAACAGCAGAAGGACAGGGCAGGATAGTGCATGGGTTTGGGCAGGGTAGTAAGAACCTTGTCTGGGATTTTCTTCCTGGGCTGGTACTCCCTGAGGAGCAGACACAGCACAGCAAGGAGCCAGGGACAGGAGGTGTTTCTGTCTGATACAATAATGAACATCAGGGCAAGCACAAGGCTGTGCCAGGCATGAATCGCTAAACTTTGGGCACAGGCTGTGTGTGAGAAGCTGGAGAGAGGTGTGAAGCAGAGGTGACAGAGCCAGGTGAGAGGAGAGCAAGGGGACTCCCTTGCCTTGCCACTGATGGGCATATCTGCACCAACTGTGCTTTGTCCAGAGCTACCCTGCTCTCTCAGGCACCCACAGCAGGGCATCCGTGACAGCTCCGTCCCTGCTGGAGGTGACAGACCTGTTTTCCCCTGCAGCACAATTAACTCAGGCCATGCAGGAGATGAGTGGGACTGTCCTGCTCGCAGGCTGTGTGTCAGCAGTGCTGGAGCAGGCGTGGGTATCTCTGAAGGGCAGTGCCTGTGCACTGAAGCCAGACCCTGAATTTCCTGTCTATCACACTTGCAAACCGACGGTCAAACCCAGCCCTGGGGAGCAGGTTCTCTGGGAAAGATGAGCAAGATTTGCTTTGCAGCTGATATCCTCATATTTTTTTACAAAACAAGAACTTGTTATGCACTCTTCCTGGCATATGGCTTCAAGCTTTAGGAACTCTGCAGAGCTACCTCAGGCTGAGGAAGGGCAGTGAGCGTAAAGAGTACAGAGAGCAGGGAAGAAGGCTACCCCAGGAAACAGGTATGGGACAGGTCCCCAGAAAGCTGACACTCCTTAAAGACCTGTCTAGGTCTGGAGAAGAGAGAAGAGAGAGATCAGCTGCTCAGACTGTCCAAACTACACTTGAGTAAATCCAGACCCCCCTTCCCTCCTGCTATCTAACTTCAGCACTTCTCTGACTGCCATTATCACTGCATCTGAGCACCATGGGTTGTTTCAGTGTTTTTCCCTTCTGCAGGTGTCCTTACTTCCCTCTGCAGCTATAAATGAGAAAGAATGCCTTGGGAAAGATTATCAGATGATTCCAAACTGACCCTTTGGACAGCTAACCCTAGCTGAAGTGACCAGGGACTTGCCACCTGACTATTGACTGACCATCTGCCCTGAGTCTGGGCTAGAACCAAGGGCTTGGAAGCAGCCCAGCACATGCCATGGTGGGGCTTTGCCTGACCCCGTTCATTTTGGTGGTCCTACAGTGAGATAGACGAGTGTGAGATCAGATCCAGTAAGTGCAAGACTGAAAGGAAGCAAGAGGAAGGAGAGAGCAAAAGCATGAGGAAGAGTGAGCAAGGGCGTGTTGGTGCTGTCCTTCTGCAGGGATCTGCTGGCTCTTCAGAGGAGCCTAAGGCTGAACAGCCTGGCTCAGACACTCAAGGCACACATGCCACTCATTTGCCTCCCCAAACGGCTGATCCCAGCTGCTCCATGGGAAGACAAGAGCCTATCTGGAGAGAAAACCCTCACTAACCACCTGATGGTACAATGCTGAGGACAAATGATTCGTTGTTATTGCAACTCTCCCTGCTGCACTGAATCCATGGGCTTTCATTAACACTCATCCAGGCTGGCTCTGCCACAGGTGTGCAGTGCTTACCGGGGCCACAGCTTGCTTGCTGGTCTTCAGCTAGTGTCCTGCAGTCACACCACTTGGGTTTTTTGCCCCTTCCCAGTGGAAATGTGAATGCTGGTCCTGTCAGCGTGTCAGATTCTGACCTGTGTTTCACCGCATGAATTGCTTCAATAAAACCCTGCTAAAGCAGAACCGTGATGATTCATGGTCGTGCATTTCTTCCACAAGTGTTGAATGTAGGCTAAGATTACAATAGATCTGGCATTGATAGGTGCTTAGATTCAGGGTCTTTTGTATTTAAAAATTACATTTAAAAGAAAAGTCTTGTTGAGGATTTGTGGAGGAAAATCATACTTTGAACAACTACAAAAAATATATGGTGCAGAAAGGGAGGTTTTGCTGAAAAAAAGTTCAAGAGACACCTTTCTCTTTCCCTCTCCTCAGCTGCCAAACACCATGGTTCCCCTCAGCTCCTCCTCTCTCCATTTTTGGATGAAGAATGTCTGTTTTGAGTAGCCAAAACTAAACAGAAGTTGAATTTCCCAGGTGGGAGCCGAGTTTCCTCAGAGGGGAGCTGGTGTGGTCACCCAGTGGCCCCTTACAGCAGTACCCTGCTTGTTTTACCATTTCTGGAATTGGATGATTAAAGGGCAAACCCTTCCTTTCTGTGGTGCTGCACCACTTGGAAGATGTTTTACTCATCTTTGTAACCATAACCTACATCGTGACAATTAATGAGTCAACACTTCTTTCTGCACATGACAGTGGCTGGAAACAGGTAAGGCACTGACATAGGCAGGGGGGTGACGGACCCACACAGACACCCCCGGGGCTGACTCTGCACTCCCACCGCCCTGAGTAGTCTCCACTGGGGGTTGCACACGTGGGATGGACACAGCTCATCCACCAGCTGTGACAAGAACACCCAACCCATCAGCCCAGCGGGGAAAGAAAGAGGCATGAAAGCGAGAGGAAGTGGAAAAGATCAAGGCGAGAGTGTAAGACAACAAGCTCACCACCGGAAAACAATAAAAATAAAATTGCTCAGAAATAGCATAACTGACATGCAAAGGAGATCAAAACAGGCCCTGAAAATATCTCCTGGCGGGGGGGGCAGGGGGTGTCTATGGTGGACACTATGGGGCAGCCAGAGGATGTGCTGCGGGTGGCGGGCAAGCGTTGGCTGTTTCGTGGCCACATCCACATCCTGCCTGGCTCCCCAGATTCTGACCTACAGGTCTCTGGAGGCTTTGGTCTCCTGGGACGTGAGCAGCACTTTGCGCCCCAGGGCACCAGAGCACAAGAGATGCTGCTGCTATCTCTGAGCCAAGGGTGGTGTAGGGGCTCTGTCAGGAAGCAGGTGCTGTTCCCATCTGGCTCAGCCCCACTTGTCCAACCACTCCTCTGGTGCAAAGAAAAGAACTTGGGTCCTGCTCCACTTGCCCCAGCACAGATTCAGAGCACGTGCTGTTTACATCAGCAAAGGGACTGGGAATAAGGGAAAGGAGAATCCAGTTCTTCAGGGTTTGCTTTACTGGAAAGGACAACTGCTCCCAACTTGCCTTCGTGAGAGTGCTAAAGGCTTAAGCTGCTGAGGCATTAAGAATGCTTTGACCTTTAAGTAAAGATAAGGCTCCGAAGTCAGCATTGTTTTGCTGTAGGTTGCTCCTCTGCTTAGAGCTGAGCACACTTTTAAGCCTCACTGTGCTGTGTCCTGGCATGATTCAGATTGCTGTGAGCACAGCACCAGGGAGCAGGACCATGTCCTGTGGGCCCATCTCAGTTTTGCTTTTGCCCAGCAATGTGATCAGTAGCATTCAACCAGCCCTGCTGCCTATCTCTGAGGAGGTTCACTCTCCTGAAGCTTCAAGCACAGCCTAGACATCTCAGGTCCAGAATAATATGTCTTTCATTCCTTGCACAATAAAAAAAAAAAAAAAAAAAACCAACAGAGAAATCACTCCAAGCATGGGTAGATCTTCAGAGGAGTCCTTTGGGCTAATGTGCCCAAACTTGAAAGACCTAGTTGCAGGCTTGTGGCTGTTCTGGCAACTTTCCAGCTCCCTGTGAATCAGGGAACACTGTGACTGCCACTCAAGGACAGCAAACTGTTTAAAACATAATACCATATTCCCATCTGCTGCACTGAAATGCATGGATGCCCATGGACGTGTTATTCTTCATTCCCTCTATAACAGAGCATGTGATAGAGAGTTTTCTCCAAGGAGAAGAAGGGTGAATGAACACAGCCAGGGAATGTCATTGTGTTTCTTGAAAGCATAAAAGGTTGGGCTAAGTACTAGGGATTAATTATTATAGCTGCTTAATGATGCTAGGGATTTTTAATATTATTATTTCTGTGTCTTAGCCAGGGTCATGGCAACAGGAGCACTGGAGGGCCACCTGCCTGGGCTGTGCCAGATGAAGGTTTATATATGGGTTACAAAAGTCACTGAGACAAAATGCTGATGAACATGGGACGTGCCTGGGCTGGGGTTCACTTTGGCTAGCAGCAGGGACCTCCATCCTGTGGGTCCAGACATTCTTGATCAGAGTTGAGGGTCGTTCTAATCCTAATGCAAAGCTGCCTGGTCACCTTGAAACAGCTATCCAAAAATGGCCCGTCGACCTCCTTGGTCCTGTAAAAATACTGGCTGCATCAGGACTTCAATACCATGAAACACCAGTTTCTGCATTTTAATTCTGCTGCCCTGAGTGATGAAATGGGGGAGCTAGATGCTGGCAGCTCTTGCTCCTTGAATACTAGCTCATGTTGCAGTAAAGTAGAAGTAACATGATCCTAAATGTGAAAGGATATTTTTTTTTTAATTCATGGTTTCAAAAAGCAAGAGAGAATTATGCCCATGTGTTGAAGGAAGTTTAATAAAGGTTTAATTAAGTGCCTCAATCTAGATTTAGGTGTTCTCACTTCTAGTGCTGGAGCTTGGAGCTGTTAGTCATTAATACTCATCTCAGGTAACTTCCACCACCCTCAGCCCCTTACCTGACGCATGCACACACTTGACAAAGATTGCTGATATCCTCTCTGAAAACTAATGAAATCACAGTGTGATATTTTGATTTCAAGGGCATCAAAGTGATGCAAAAAAATGATGGAATCAGGAGGCTCTGATACCACTGACACAACACAGCTCTTCTTGTCTCTAGATCTGAAAGCACCCTGAGAAGGAGATCTGAACCACCCCCTCTCGGTTCAAGAGAAACTGAGGCACAGCTCTTTCCAGAGATGCAACCTGCAGGTCTAGGGTAGAGTCTAGCTGCCCCAGCCCCAGGCCAACCTAACACTCACTGACCACACTCTCCCTAGAACAGAGATGGGATCTGCCATGGGCAGGAGATCTGTGTGTGTGCGTGTTTGTGTGTGTTTGTGTGTTTGTCTGTGGGTACATGGGTTTTACAGAGAGAAGGATCCCAGACACAAACAAAGAGGAAATAAATTCAATGGTCAGCTGGGAAAGCAGGTTCTGCCTTGGCTGCTTGGAGTCTAAAGGGCAGCAGTGGACACAGGAAAATGCTTTCTAAAGGCTGGAACAGTAACCAGATTTCTTCCTGAGATTATTTCACAATATTTGTAGTTCTTGTTTGCTGCACAGGAGATTGGGTAGGCAGAAAGGCCTGATCCCAATTTTGTGCTTTTCAACAGAGGAAAGTGCTCCTGACTTGCAGAAGGCTTCAGGACTGCTGCAGTAATTCACAAATTACTGATCTTCAGCAGAACAGAAATGGGAAAAGAAATTATTCTGTATGTTTCAATAGAGTATTGTGGAAAATTGAAGGATCATTAGCAAATCTTCTCCATATGGGGCTGGCGGTATACAGCTAAAGAACAGAAGGCACAGGTCTCTTCAGGTTATTAATAAAAGCAGCAAACATTTCCTTTGCTTACTAGTCTGAGTATGTCCAATTTTTGTTATGGGAAGAATGCCATGCCCTGATGAGGATTATTACATACATCACTTATACATGTGGAGATCCCACTGCATCTGGGAAAGGTTTGCTCGCTCCCCAGAGATGCCCTGGATTGCTGTGAACCTGAAGGTCAGCTAATCAAAAGTGCTTTTTACCCCCTTCTTCCCTTTTCCCTTCAAGGCTGCCTATGCAGAGCTGCTAGAGTAGACACAGTGCTGCCCCAAAGGTGATTTCCCCAGCCAGCACTGGGACCTGGGATGCCTGGACACCCCCAGGAGGAGCAGAGCTCGAGGGAGATGCACAACTTGCGGCGCTGTGCTGCGGTCACAGCTCCTGAGTGTCTGTGGGATCGAAGCCTCTCCGGGTATCGCAACAACCTTCTCAAGATGACTGTGCTGGTGAGACAAGATAATGCTTGTGATAACAAGAGCCATGAGACTTTGCCCCTGGAAAGTAGTGGGCTTAAGGCTCCAGGTTTATTTCAGCCTCTCCCCCACCCTCAGCAGCACTATGACTGAATCAAGGTGAACAGACTCAGCCTCTCAGCTAGCTTGGAAACTGGGGCACAAAGAGAAGTGACTCACTCCATAGCTACCTACCAGTCAGAAATTTGTCTAAGGGATAGGAACCTTGCAAGAAAACACAATTTTCCATAAGCAAGGTCAGCAGTTTTCTTCAGGCACTCAAGCCCGGGGCAACCCCTGTAGCTGGCAAAGTCCTCCTGAGCCCACAACCCCACCCTGAGCCCCTCCCAGCCCAACAGCTGTGCAATTGCCCTGAGTGAGGGAAGAGGAGGGTGACATGGTTTGGAAGCTGCTCGCAGCCTGTGGGGCAGGCAAAGCCATGCCCACCTTTGGCCTTGGGCACCCAAGACATGACTTGCTCTCTGCCATGCCACCCCGAGCAAATGAGCAGTGACTTCACAGGAATGGCCTCACCACAGAGCAGGGACCTGGTTTCCTCACATGGCCGTGGTCCTTGCACCTTCTTAAAGGTTTCAAAGTCATTTGACACCCACCACTGAGACCGGAGGTGTTTTGGTATCCTGAGTCTTATCTGTAAGGCTTTGTCACTTTGGTTTTGGTGCCAGCCCAAGTCTCCACTGGTGCCAAAACTGACACCATCAAGAATGCTCCACTGCTGCTGATTGCCTGGGGAGCCCAGGCCTCAGGCTTTTTCCCTGACAATTCTACCACTAGATCAATATCTGTTCTTGAACAAGAGCAGAGCACTCAGAGATACCTCCAAATGCAAATGGGACACTTGCCAGTAATGGAGAATCCATCACAGCTCTCCAAAGCTGTGCCAGGGTTTAATTAAGCCTCCCGATATAAACACATTTTATACCTAATCTGCATTTGTCTGGCTTCAGATTGCAGCCACTGGATCTTGTTTTACCTCCGATAACTGGGCAGGTTTGGTGTCATTCCACTCCCATTCCATATCACCTCCCAGCAGGACTTCCCTGGACCAGGGTTATCCCAGGCATACTTTTCCCTGCCCAGAAATGTTGCCTGAGTGGAGGGTGAGGGTTTCAATCTCTCATTTGACATTTCAGATGCCAGGCAGCCCATTCAGAGCTGTGTGGGCATGGGTAAGGGAGCTCACACATGTTTTCCCAGGGTTAGACTGGCTGCGCATTTCCTCTGGATACTCTGCATGTGCCAAATTTGTTCCCCACACCTCAGACATGTTGGAGTCCCCATCCATCTCTCGTAGAGATTAGGACAAAGCTGAGAATGCACTGAGTGCTCTTCACTTGGTTTACTTCTTCATGAGCTTGTTTTTCTTTTTTCCTTCTCTGCACCCTCCTGGGCTGCCTTTTCCTTTGAGGGATGGAAGTGGTGCCCACCCCAGGATCACCTGGCAGAGGGGATCACAGCTGCTTGGTTCACCGTCATTGTCTGGTTCAGCTTCTGCTCTCCTGCATCCCCTTCCTAACATCCTGCTCCTCCCACGGGCAGCCCTGCCTCCCACTCTCCCTGCCTCTGCTTGGTTTCTCCCGTGGAAACACGGCCCTTCACCTTCCCAGGGAAGCTGTGTCCTCGGGGGACACAGGCTGTTCGTCAGCCTAATGGATTGATTCAGTTTGACTTCCTCCTGCTCATTTATTCAAGTTTCCTAGAAAGCCTTTTTCACTGGAGGCTTCCTGAGCGAAGCAGGTGGTGTGTCCAGGCACGTGTACATGTGGGTCTGTGGGCTGGGGGAGCTGCATCCCAGACCCTGCTGTTCCCCCCAGCCCTGCCATGAGCTGTTCCAGCCCCGTGCATCCGTGTGGCGAGGGCTGCGGGGATCTCGGCATTTGTAGAATGAGCATCTGGGAATGTGCATCTGATCCTCAGGCCACGTGAACAGGGGGCTAAAAATAATAACCAACTGCTGCTCCATTCCTCAGCAGCATCTGGGAGAATTTGTGCAGGGAGGAGCAGCCATCATCCTCTAACACTACCCAGCAGCATCCCTCTGCTTTGAAACTTGGGTTTGTGCTTGTAAAAGGGGTCAAAGACTGCAAGCTAATATTTTTTAAAGGGTTTCTCTAGGGGAGGGTTATGTTGTGAATTTTTTCCTACTTTACCCATCTGCTGCTCTCCTGGCCATTGAAAGATGCTGCAGTTTTGCACTTGAAACCTCATTTGCCCTTTCCAGAGGAGCTGACACCAGTGCAAAGGTGACAGTGTTACAGAAGGAAGGCTATGAAGACCATCCCTGTGAATATGGGTGGAGACCACCTTTTTAGAGCAGTCAGTGCCTTCCCCAGTGATGAGCAGAGAGCCCAGCTGTAGCAGATCTGCAAGATTGCTGGTGGGAACAGTCTCTGCCTTGACAATGTATTTGTGTACTTTCAGTCATCAGCTTTAGCTATGCCATCTTTGAGGTGGCACTGACCATTGTGGGCAACAGAGTCAAAGAAGAGTCACCTGTGGTGACACCTTTGTTTAAACGTTGCTATTCTGTAACACCTTTGTTAAAACTTGCTTATTCTGTAGGGTTTCTTGTCCTCTCTCCTAATACGAAAATAGCTTTGCCCAGAGATTTCTTTCAGTGAGCAAATACCATTTTCAACAAGGAACAGCAGCAGCATATGGATCAGGTGCTGCACATCACAGGGAGAAAAGCTCAGCAGTGTCCAACACAGCTCACACCTGGATTCCCTGTGGTCCTACAAAAGGGCTGGGCAGCTCTGGAAAAGCAGAGTATGATTAAACCTCCCTGTGACTGGTTTCTTCCAATGTAAAATCAAATTAACCTCATTCCTGTATTTCTTGGCAGAAGGTAGGGGAATCCTACACAGGGATGCAGACAGCAGTACAGCCCAGCTGTGGTCCTTGGTGGATGCTGACTCAGCCCTATGCAGGGGGTTTGTCTTCCTTTTCCTCCATCCCTCAGCCATCTCTGCTGCCTCAGGGGACACTGGAATGAGCAAGGACTGAGTGGGTTCTATCATGACCTACAGATCAGAGAAATGAGCAAGTCCTAGCAGCTGTTGAACAAGGAAAGAAAGGTTCCTTCCTGTACCAGGAGGAACATGAGCAGGGAAGGTATCAGGGAGCAGAGCATTTCCACAACAGCTTTATTGCAGGTCCCCTAGCTCCCCAAATCTAGTGCTGTAGCATTTCAGGCTTGCGGATAGGATAACACCTCCAGGGCTGGGCAATTTATGGTTTGTGGGCTGCCTGTGGCTCATAGGCTGTTCAGAGCTGGTTCTTGTGCCAGCAGGCAGCAGTAGCTGTAGGTGGGCTGCTCCATAACCCACATCCCTGGCTGGAGGCAATGGGAGTAAACCCATCAAAAATGATTTTCTGGGTCACACAGCCACTGAGTGCTTGTCCCTCCTGCTTACCTAGAGAGCCAAATGAGGCCTGGGAGCATTAACCCCTCCCAGCACCATAGATATGGATTAGCATCTTTGGGATGACTCCATTGCCATGCAAACATGAAGGTGCTTCAGCTGTGGCCTGGTTTGTACCAAAAGAAAGATCAAAGCAATACCTGCTCCATGGAGCAGTGGTATGTGTGTGTGGTGGTGGGACAGAAGCAGACCCAGGAGCACCACTCTGCTGCATTTGGTTTTCCCAGTGGTTAGGGAAATGCCTGTCTGGACTGAAGCTGTAACCACCACCAGGATGTGTCAAGACCATCCTTGAAATCCTTGTGTGAAATTGGGTCTCCTGGGAAGCCAGCCAGGAGCACAGGGTATAAAATGCTGTGGCAGGTAGTGAGCAGCTTGAGTCACACCAGGGCTGGGTCCCCAGGCTGCCATAGACTCCCACCTTGGGTGGGTCAGGGTGCAAGTGCCAGGTTCTGTGTCCCAAATTTTGAGGCAGTCTGGATGCATCACTGGCAGAAGGCCGTGTGGGGCAGAAGACAGCCAGCAGCTTGATGGAGGAGACCCAGCTTGGCAGTGAGATCAAGGCCCTGGGAGTGGGAAGGAAAAAGAGAGCAACCAGGAATGAGAACTGGGCTGGGATGGGGTGTGGGAAGCGTAGCTCAAGGGAAACATCTGAAAGTCTTTCTGTGGGAGGATGAGATCTGGATTCCCCTGGAGCTGGCAGACCCATTGAGCCCTGATCCAGGCGTTTCCCAGCAGGCCATGGAGGTTCTGAAGCATCCCCACCCCTAAGCTTTGCTCTCAGCAGTACCCAGGGGAGCTGGGGAATGATAGCAACAGCTCTGCAAGCTTTGGCACCTCCCAGCTGGTAGGAAACCCTGTGGAGAAGCCCCATCTTTGCCATTTGCCTTGTACAAGCCCAGATCCAGCCCCTGGATACCGACCCCTTATTTTGCATGGGAAAGAGACAGACTGGACAAGCACGAGGAGTACCAAGGGCAGTATTGGAGCACCAGGAATGAGAGCAGAGGGGCTATTAAACATAGCTCTGAGTAGTGTGGCAGACCCTGACATGCTTAATTGATGAGAGAAAAGAGAGGTGAGGTCAGGATGTTCAGGTGAATGTGGCATTTCTGCTACATGTGGTCAAAAATGGTGTATTTCTCTACCATTTTTCTCCTTATTCTTCCAGCCACCAAAACCATTCACTTTTTATCTGTAAGTGTAAATCTTTCTGCATTGGGAAATCTGCCTCCGACTCTCGGGTTGGAAACCCTAAACCTTCTGTGCTTCCTGGGAAGGAGGTGAGTTCCCTGCACACGCTATCTCCTCTCCCATCAGCTGTGAATCATGGACCATCGATGGCAGCACAAGCAGAGGGAGAGCAAGAGGTAATTAAAATCCTCAGGGAATGCTGCAGCCATCTCTCTGTGCTAAGCCTGTTGAGGTTTTCAGTTTTTCATTTAAAAATCCCCCATTTCCTACTGAAGAAACAGGAGGAAACTTCCAACTACAGAGTCCCCAACCTGCAGCCAAGCCACAGATTTGCTGTTGCTTCCTGGCTCCAAACTCAAGAACCTGTCTAGCCAGGGACTGGTGCTCAGAGCTGAGCCTCTGGGGGTGCTTCACCAGACTAGCCCAAACCGTGGCCCCCATCAGCAACACCATTCTGCTGAGTGTTCCTGAATCCGGATCATCCAGTCCCTCCCGCAGTGCACCCCAGGAACTGCTCCGCAGAGATTTACGCCTCTGCACAACATGAATCATGTCCAGTGACTCTTGAGCTGACCCTTGCAAGGAGCTCCTGAGGCATTGCATGAAAATTATTTATGGGCGGTTTTTATTGCCTGTAAAAGGATGTAGAAATCGGGCAGCGCCCTTGTGGTTTTCTTCTGTCAAATTATGATCAAGGTTGCTATTTTGCTGCCCAAATATTTAAGCGTGAGACAGAAATCTTTACAAGGGCTACCACATTCCTTAGGTTATCTCTATTGGTTCTGCCTGGGCCTATAAATACTAGAGGGACTACCAAAGTAAATAACACATTTGCCTGCACATATGTTGCTCCAGGGGAACTCCTATTTCCTTCACCATGGAGGTCAGTAGGTCAGGGACTTGCTTGCAAATCAATAGAAAATTACCTTTCAAGTGACACCTGCATTAACCTTTGATTCTTGTTGGTCTAGATGAGGTTAAGGCCGCCAGTCCCCATAGGGAGAGTCTTCCATTGTGCCTGTGATTTATTTGAATTATGATTTATTTGCATTATCTGTTTCCCTCCTTGATCTTTGGAATTGCTGGCACAGTTCCCACACAGCATGCAGAGCCGTTTCCCTGCACACTGGTCGGGAATGGCAGGAGATCCACAAGGCTGTGCTTTTTGCTGACAGGTGTCAGAAACAATAAGGAAAACGTATATGTTTGGAAATGAAGAGAAAACTAAAACAAACAAGGGGAAGCAATTATGAAGACCCACTTGTCAGCATAAACCTTTTCTACCCAAAAGTTATGTCCTGAGCTCAGTCATTAATGACAGCCATAGGTCATTGAAAATGAATGAGTTGTAGAATCAAACTCACTTGTCATTACAGCTGAGCTATAAAGAAAATTGCTGGGTCCTACAGCCTCCAAACTGGTGTGAATCACTGGTTATTTTCATCAGGGGCTGGTTCACACCTTGTATCTCTTCCAACTTGTGTGAAGAAACCAGACTGGTCATTTCATGTTTCAGATCTGCTTGTTTCTTTTGCTGTCCATCCCTTGCATTGCTGCAAGGCTGTGTTGGTCTATCAGGAGCAAAGAACTTATCAGAGCACCCCATGCTCGCCTCATCTCTCACTCTCCCATGGCAGTGCCAATGTGTTACAGCTCACTGTCGTGCTTGCCTCCATCTCCCCTGGCCAGGACTGCGTTTAGCAAAGGGATCATGGTCCTGCTCTGGACCTGACAAAAGGGTCCTCAGACCCCGTGCTAGATGCTTTCTCCATAAGCCAATTAATGTGGGAATTTGGCTGTGACTCCTTTCCCTCTCCCCTCCCATAGTGGTTCTAAGACACCCCTTTTCTGGGTATTATTAGGCTTCAATTGTCATGCAGGGACTCCTGGACACAGATCTCTTTCCATCAGTTCAGAAGCTGTGTCTCAGTGTAATGAGGTGACTGCGTCTTTTGCTTGTTTGTAATTCCTCCTTTGCACCCCAGAGAAATACTATTTGGTTGCTTTGCTGCTGGTGGAAATCCTTCTGCAGAGCTCTGTGCAGACGTGAGGGATGTGGTGATCTTTGGAAAATAGCTGACATGTCTCAAACAGCTCCTGCAAGGGCTGAATTCCCAGTCAGCCCAAGCAATCCCATCAGGGTGCGCGAAATGCTCAGTGGGCCTCAGATAACACTGAGAAACGCTCAGCTGGCAGGAGGGCACTGTGTCCTCAAGGCCAGCATGGTGGTTTGACAAAAATCTGCTGGCACAGGCCACCACTCTGCCCCTGCCACCCCTCTTTGGTCCATGGGAACATCCCAGGTGCAGGGGTCCATGCAGCTCCCTGAAGCTCGGCTTCCTGTTGCTCTAGGCATGTGCATTTTTGGCCAGTGGCTTCTGACTGTCACTTGGGACCTGTGGGTGCTTCTAGAAAGCAATTAACAGCCAGAATTAAAATGGGCAGACCATAGGACTTGGCACTCTGCAGTTGGCAAACACTCCTTACCCCTCTGGCTTACTCCAAGCCCTGAACCTTGCTGATTGTATCCTGTTAACAGGCTTTAGTTCTGGATGCCGTTGAGAGCCTGCCAAGCACAATCTGTAGGATGTTTTAATTGGAGCAGAGAACAGTAATAAAAAGACCTTTGCCCAAGCCCTGCAGATGAGGCTAACAGGAGGGGAGGACTGTGCCACTGCTCGGTCACTTCCCTTGCACTGTCCTTGTTAGAGGGAATGGACCCGAGGTCCCAATTTGCTTGCCGGCCATCTCTTCTGCCCGGCTGCTTTGTGCACAGCAGAAATGTGCTCTGACCACCCAAAGCCACCCAGGCACAGCACAATTTGCTGTGGCTTCCTGAAGCCAGGGGGGCAGTGGCATCCTGCAGGGTCTCACGTGAGAGGCTGGGAACACCTGCCTGAGTGTCCAGAACAGGGATGGGAGGTTAAGACATTCCCGTCCTATAACTGCCATGGGAACAGGTATCAAGAAGCATCTGGAGAAGAGCTTGCAATGTAATGTCCTCCTCAGCCCACTTACATTCAAGTGATTTCACTTTTCAAGGGTCTTCCTGGGAATCTGAGGTGACGAAGTCATCACCTCTTTATGCCACTTTTGGGACACTCACTCTCAGCAACTGAAGCTGAATCACAGAACGGGGCTGGAACAAGTCTGTGCTTTATCCCAGAGGTTTTTTCCCAAAGAGACTGCTGATCTGCAGCTCTGCTGGTAAAAGCTCAAGCACTGGGTCTGCTCTTCCACCTGGGACCCTCAGCAGGCAGCAACTGTTTCCTGCTTTCCACCCTCCTTTCCTTTTGGTGCCTGCTTTGAGCTGCTTGGTGTTCTTGCTGCGCAACATCACACAGAACCTGCATTCTGCTTCACAAAGAGCTGCATTCGCACGGGGGTCAGATGGTGCCCCTCCAGTCTGCTGTGCACATGCTGTTCAGTGAGCAGGAGAACACCAGGGGGACAGGCTTCAGTATGGCAGCAGTAAAATCCGTGCTGCCACAGATTTCAAAGGAGCGATTGCCAAGGACCAGCTTGTCCACACAGTCCCTTGAGGACTGGGATACATAGTCACTGTGGGCTTCACCAGGCCCTGCAGGTCCCATTTGGGCTGGAAACAAGGTCAGGAAGAGATCATCCTAGATTATATGACAGCAGGTTAGAAATCTAGTCTTGGTCCCCCTTCCGTAGCCCAGCCTTGCCTGGGCATCCTTACTGAGGGCAGCATGGGTGGCATGGAGAAGGATGGGGCTTCACGGGGTGGGGAGGGTGGTGGGTGTCAGTGTGGGGGCCCAGGTCACAGCATCCCATCCATGCTGACTGAAAGCACAATGTCTCACCCGCTGCCACGCACTGGCACGGCGCGACCTGCCGAGGGGGAGTGCGGGCGAGGGGTTTGACTGGGACCTCAGTTTCACTTCCTGCCCTGTGTGGGGAGAGATCATTAAAAATATCTGACTAAGGCAGACTTCTCTGCTCTCGGTATTACTAAGCCCTCCCCACTCCCCAGCCCCCTGCAGTGACAGCGATGTGGGCAGAGCTATTTCACTTTCCCCTGGTTTGCAGACTCACAGGTGTGCAGGCAGGTGTACAGCACTGCACACCTCCTGGCCTCTCCCAGCCTTGCTGGAGCAAAATCCTGTCTCCAACAGACCTGGGGGGGTCTATGGGTCATAGCTTCTTAATCCTCAGAGAGCTCTGAGGATACCAAGTCAGGGTAATGTGGATGATGCTGAGGGACGTCAGGTGGGGATCAGGTGCTGGAGGTGCTCAGAGCAAGGGAAGGTTTGGGACCTTGCTTGCCAGGCACAGCACAGCTGGGCTGCACAGGTACCTCCTGCGTGGTGCTGCAGAGGGGCAAATCTTGACAATATCACTCTTAGCTGTCAACAGATTGTTCACAAACTGGTTTCCTCTTGGGTTAGTATGGTTACCATGAAAGATACAAGCATTTTAGCATCTGGCCCTACAACTGCAATATTTGTTTTAATGACCATGCTGACTAATGCACACAGTACTTTACAAATCTGTAACATGCCTTTTCTTGCCAGAGTAACTTGCACCCTGTGCACATACAGACATTGCAGCTTAGAGGAACAGTGGTTTGTAATTTGATGTATCCTCTTGCACATGTACCAGGTCCTGTGGTGCAATTAAATGCTTTATTTTGCAAAGGCAATAGTAATTAATGCTTCTGCAGAAGCCTGGGAGTTGGGAGTGGGACAGGACACGTAAGATGAGCTAAAGCCAGGGTTGAAAGGCTGTCAGAAGCTCATATCTCATATCAGAAGCTCATATCTGAAACAATCAAGAGAAGGCACAGCAGGGCACCTGGAAAGACTGTTTTTTCTTCTTCTTCCACTTTTGCCTTACTAAACCTTTTTATTGATTTCAGTGCAGATACAGACGTAAATACGACACTTACATGGTCTGTCATGCAGGCCAATGTTTCATTCCATATTTCCAAACCCCAGATTCACTGACTCTTGGGCTAGATCCACTTTTCCTGTGCATTTTCTGCCCATCTCCAGTGCCATTCTTCCAGCTGATGACTGCTATGGGATCCTATAAGAGGTTGGATTAGATTTCAAAATGGGTGAGATTAACCTGGGGCAAAATATCCACACACCACCTAAGATCTAAATCCCTAGAGTTTTGTTGCTACAGAATATTCATGTTTTCACCCTGTTGGTGAAACCAGATGAAAAACTGCAGGTGGGAATCTGCTGGTATTCATATTGGGCTGCAGGTAAGTGGAAGCTGCCAGATCTGTCCATGAATAACTTGGCTGGCATTGTTGGGCTCTGCTCCTGAGAGCTCAGGTGAGATGGCATTCCACCAGAAATGCTGAGCTCTGCTTGCAAATACATGGGGACCATCTGAACCTTGCTTGTGGAGTCATTTGGAGAGACAGATCCAGGAGGAGATGTGAAGGGTGGATGGAGCTGCCCACCCATGTCACCATCCAGAGGGAGGTCAGTGGCGCTGACTGGGGCTGATCAGAGCTGTTGCCTCCCTGGAACAGGCTGTGCCTGTGGGGAAAGCCCTGGCCACCCTCCCACTGCTGTCACTTCACATGGAGCCAGTGAGATGGGAGCAGGGCTGGCACCCCGTGGGAAGGCAGTGTGGAGGAGGCACCCAGAGCATTATTTCATGGCAGCAGCAGAAGCTGATTAATAAGCCCAGAGGTGCTGGACCAAGCCCACTCTGGAGAGAGAGAGAGTTTTCAGTGAAACCAGCCTCATTTTTCCTCACAGAAGTGACATGATGGATAGCAGCAGTGGTGGAATCACTAATAGAGCAAATTATTTCCTGCACAGGTGGATCCCTGAATTTAAACCCTGGGGGCAGCTTGTGTGGGGATGCTGCTGAGTGGGAGCTGATGCAGACAAAGCCCTACAGAGTGAACATACAGCAATGCTCTCCCGGAAATTAAACCCTGACGGGGATGTGCCTTTGGAGGCTGGAGCACACCTTATGCATTTGGCAGTGACCCCGTCCCCTCCTGCACAGGCTGCTCCTTCAAAGCAGAAGAGATTGGTCAGACCTTGGGGGCCATTTTTGTACAACGTAGTCAGGAATTAGTGAGACGTGGCTATTTTCAAAGTTTGATTTAAAGGAGTTGGGCATTTTGCATATGATTTCATAAAACACAGGAGAGGTCTTCCTTAATAACTCTGATTTTTAGGAAATGTGAGGCTACATGTGCTGTTTCCATCACCCCAGGGTGCTGCAGGTGTGTGGAGTGCTTAGGATGCTTCAGGGAGGAAGGAGGAAAAGAAAAGCTTTTGGGATGAAGTGGTTTTTGTTCAGCTAATCAAAGCTCCTCACTCAGGGCTAGGACAAAGCAGACAAGACCTCTCCTTTTTTTCCTTTATCAGATGAGAGGGGTCTCTGTTGGTTGTCATCATGCAGGAAGTTGCAGGCTGCTGTTACCCTGAAACCCTGGGCAATCCCATGCTCCAGAGCAATGGCCTGTGCTGAGCAGTGCAGCTCCTCTGGGTGCTGGTGAGGGACATCTGTCAGTCAACACTGATCCTTCACAGGTCACTCTGAGCAAGAACTGCCTCAGCCAGGTGTGGTCCTGGCCTGCAGACCCCAGCCCCAGGGTCAGGACCCACCTCCTAAGCTTCCAGTGCTGTGCAATGGTACTGGCCATTGGCTTTGGACAGGAGAAGCTGAGTGTGGCTGGTGCTGGGTGAGCCCTGGGTGGCAGTCCAGGGGTGACTGGTCCGTGCAGGACACACTGAGTTGGTGCACCAACTCAGTGTATATCAGGCTGGTCCTCCAGCCTTTCCAGAGCAGCAGGGGTGGGAAAAAATGGGTTAAGGGAATGTGAATGTGTGTTTGTGTATATGTGGGTGCAGGACAAAGTGTGGAAATAAAGGTGAAGCACACACCACATGTGTGAGGATGGGGGCTTGGAAAGGAAAAATTACTTCACCACAAAACAGAATTCCTTTACCTGTTTTTCTCATAAAGCAGCATGAGGATGTTTCTGCTAAAGCAGCCTCCTTTCACAGCAGCTGCATTATGAAATTGCCTCTTTTTAACAAATCCATCTGCCTGCTTTTTAATAAGCAGGGCTTTCCACCATTGTATATGTGCGAGGTCTGACCTTTTCATAGGAAAAAACATTCATAACCAAAAACTATAAATAGAAGCCTTCAGACTGGAGCAGATCAAGATGTAGGTTTTGTGACTTTTTTTAAAAAAAACAACAACATAATGTGGAAGGGAAAGGAACAAGCTCTTTTAAAAAGTCATAAACTTCTGTTATTGCCTTGAGCTTACTTAATATTTACCAAAATATTTAATGAAAGACTTAACAGTAAGGCTTACAAGACATCTGTATCAAAGCAAGTAGTTTTACAAAGGAAAGGAAAAAAAGATTAGAAGTATGTTTAGTTTAGGAAAAAGGGTATTTCCCCCAACTACGTAATGAAAACTTTATACAAGGTTTGTATTGCTAGGGTAAATTTGGTTTTGTATTTTGTTCATGTTCTTGTTCTGCAAGCTCTCATATTATACATGTAACTTTGCTCCTGAGTACAGACACTTAGCCTTCAAAGGGACTACTCATGTGAGAAAAGCTGATCATTCATTGTTTCCACTTCAAGCCATATTTGGTCCTGTGTTTTAAGTCCCAGATTCTGAAGGCAGGTGATTACATAAGAATCTCGGCTTTCTTTAAAAAAAAAAGGGTGGGGAGGGGGGAGAAAAGTAAGTTCTAAATCTTGTGGTTGAAGAGAAAGCTTGAAAACATATTCTCCACAGAGCTTCAGGCAGAAGGCAAATAATAACAAAATGAGTCTTCCATCTAAGTCTGCTAATCACTGACATTTCTTGATTGGGAGCAATATTTGTTAAGTGTACAACAAAGGAGTTCAAGAAAGGGGAGTAGGAAATGATCAGTGCAATTGTGGCTTATTCGAGCCATGGCAGCAAATCACAGTTGCCACATGCCAAGACCCTCGGTGGATCTGCTCACAGATGCTCTGAAGAGCTTCACTTAGCAAACACTCAGGTACGTCAAAGTGAATCAAGAGGAGCTTTGGTTAACGTGCATTTAGCTCATCTGCTCATCCCATGCCTCAGATTCTAGGATATGCATATCTCCTCTGATATTTAATACAGCACAGAA
Organism: Coloeus monedula; assembly: GCF_965178545.1. Lineage (NCBI taxonomy): Eukaryota > Metazoa > Chordata > Aves > Passeriformes > Corvidae > Coloeus > Coloeus monedula. The sequence continues at coordinate 16,406,628 of NC_138790.1, forward strand.
AATAAATCAACTTGCCTGGTGCTGTCAGCATGGAACTAAAAATAAGATGTTAGCTATAGCCACTGAAGGGTGCAGTGGTAATACAATACTTCAAGTCTCTCTGTTGCTTTTTGATATACTTCAGCAGACTAAGAAATAATTACACTGATCCATATTTCATCAGTCATTGTAGGCTGAGCATCTTTTATGACCATTGTATAGCTCCTCAAGTGTTGGCTACAGCTTCCTTAGAGAGGTATCCTTTTGCTGTGACTGCTCAGTGCCAGGCTCCTTTCTCCTAAGAGGCAGCACCTCACCATCACCGCTCCTCAGCGTAGCACAGCGACACTGAGCACCTCCAGTACCGCGGCACTGCTCACGTGAGGGACCAAGTCATGGGGTTTGCCCAACACTCACAACAAACAACTTTGTCTCTTTTCTGCTGCAAGGAATTTTAGGATGAGTTTATGTCACCGCTTCCCCAATAGCTATAGATTTTTTTTTGTATATTGAAAACGGGAGCCTACTTAGAGATCATAGAGGTAAGAGTGGGACAGGGATTCCTGCAGAGATCTCTGTGGGCACAAGCACGTGTGCACACTCACTGCACGTAGGGTTTGCCCCGTAGCTTCATTTCTCCCAAAGGATGATGACCTGTTAGCAAAAAGCCTCCCAGGCAGGAATGTTTGAAATGTTTTTCAGAAGCTGCAATTGCTGCAGACGTATCAAGACCCAAAAGTCACGCAAATGATACACAAACCCATGGGGCAGCCAGGAAAGACGTCATGAATTCTGCCTGGGTGTTTGAAGAGAGGGGAACCCCCCCATCCACATGCAGAAAAGTGGGGCATGGATTTTGCCCAGCACCTGCTGTGTGTCTGCTCTCCATCACTTGGGCTGGATGCCAAGATGGAAGAGGGGCTGTCCTTGGGAGAACTTGAACTCTACAAGAGATGCCAGTTCTAAGAACAAAAGCATTCCTTTCTGCAGAGCTGCCCTTGAAGTGGCCATTAAGGTGAAATCTGGGCCTGCGGAAGCTGATGGCAAAGTCCCCATGGACTTCGGTCCAGTCCAAATTCCACCCCTTGGGTTTGACTGCTGTCCAGCCGATGCCTAAGCCTGAGCCTGGCCTGCTGCCCTATGCTGAGTTTCCTTCTGCAGCCATGGAATGGGGCCTAGGTTGTATCTCACCAATGAAACAAACAGAATTATATGATGCAAGGGTGTTTGAGTCATGATTTTCATCAGCGTTTCCTTTTCACTGAGCTCAAAGTCTAGTTTGAATGCAGCCTACTATTTCAGTCCACAAGAAAAGGCTACATAGAAAATAGGTTTTGAATCAGATGCTTTACATAAACCATGGGTTTTACTAAAAACTGATCCATTCTGCTCTTTTTCACTCCTACAGTAGCGACTCAGCAGGGAGGCATTAGAAGTTTCAGTACTTTCATCTTGTCTCAGAACATTTAAGGTGGCAAGAGGGGGTAATAATAATAATAATAATAATAATAATAATAATAAAAACAACAACAATGAAATCATTCACCACAACTGGTTTATTAGAGGAATTTTGCCAGACATGGACATAAGTCATCCAGAAATAGGTCATGATTTCCTGAAATGTATCTGAAGTGCAGGATTATTCGCCAAGTAAACTATACCAAATAAATTCTTCTCACTGTTAGTCGACAGTGCTCTTATTTTGAGTTGTTTTGACTGACTAGCAGCATGGTTCACATGGTGAATATCTCTGTCTTGACTGGGAACTGGGGCAGGCACCCAACTTTAACTGTGTGCCAGATGTCTCCTGGCTGAAGCCAGCCATAAATGCATGTTCAGTCTAAGGGTACCCAGGGAGGCTGGTTTTGGTGACCAGTCCATGTGCCAGTAACACAGAGGCCTTTTGGCAGCAATGGGCTCAGGGCTGTACTAAGCCTAGAGATGCTGCAGTGGGGAACAAAAGTGACATTTTGACTGCCCTTCCTGAGATTCAGATGGATGGGGGGGATGTCCCGAAACAGCCAGGTAGGGGATGAAACTGTGAGGGCTATGGGAAAATAAAACAGAGCCCTCCTTCTGTTTGGACAAAATAAACTGTGATCTCTCTTTGCTTTGCACCCAGCCTTGCTCAGTCCTGGCTGATACACCTGTTTTTAATGTGCTTGCTGGAAGTTGCCTGAGCCCAGTGTTGAGTTGGTGGTGGGAATGACAAAACTCTTTGTACAAAGACCCTCTGGGGCAGCTTAAGGTAGACTCAAGCCCACTGATGTCAGCTGGAAACCTTTCAAAGTGTGTGGCAAATAACATGAAATTCCAGCAAATAGAAGGTATGAGAAGTTTGTCAAGGCCATCACAAATGAGATTTTTGTCAAAAGATCAATCATCTGTCCCACTACTTTCTTTTGAACCCATCCCACAGTATGAAGCAAGGAGATCCTTGCCAGTTTGGACCTCAGGGTTTATTGTAATCCTGTGCTGTGTGTGGGAAAGCAGGAAACTTCCCTGCTGTGCTTGGAATTGTAACTCTATAGACGTGTTTATACGTGTGGGGTTTATTCCTTTATGAGAAGTGGGATAAATTAGACTTGAACAAAGCCAGTGACATATCCACCCTAGGGAATTACTCTGTCTGCTTATCACTCTAATGCCCACTCCATCATTCTAACCACACTAGTTAAAGAAAAACACACTCTTGACCCACATACAAGCATGAAAATGCAGGCTTTTCTGCTTTCTAAGGTTCTGACAGAACAAAGGTGATTTAAATGGGTTGTAAATTAATTTCTGTGTGCATTAAGACTCTTAACACAGCTTGAACAGTATAAAAGAGCTTTGGGTTCACTCAGAATTCACCTGAATAAATTCAGAAGGCCATATTTCTTCACACAGCACATAATCATTTCCAAAGAATCTGTCATAAAAGGGGATGATTGAAGCAGATTTCCTAGTGGATAATTTCCTGTCTGTGCCTTGCACTTTCATCTGAAGAAGCTGAATGCCAAACTCATGGTCACCAGTGTGAAAACTCCATTGATCTCAGTGGGCTTTGGTTGAGCTCTGAAAGATATGAGAACAGATACTGAGAATTTGGGTTTCTGGAGCTTGGGGAAGCTCTGCCCCTATTTGACATAGCACAGCAAAACCAACACATAGCAGAGCTCCTTCCCGTGGCCATCGTGCTGGGATCCCCATTCTTGTTCAATCCTCTCAACACAGCCAGTGTGACATGGGGTTATGGCAATGAGAGTAACATGGACCCATGATCTGGGAAATAGATCTTAAACTGACACGGTTGGAGATCACAGGAGCAATTCACTGATCAGGTGCTGTGGCTCAGGATGGGAAATCTGTTCAGGTGGACCTTCCCCACGTTTCCCACTGCCATCCCTCCCCTGCTCCACCTCAGCAGATGACAGCAGGGTTAATTAATGTGTCTCCAAGAAGGACATAAAGATCTGTAGTGAGTGTCTAGGGAAGCTCCTCACACTGCTTTCTTAATAAAAACCCCTCTCTCACATCACAACACATGAATCTTTGCTCCCATAGGAGCTGGGACAGCTGATGCAGTGGGTAGAACCCTGGTGCTAGCTGAGGTAGCTGTTGCTGACTTGAGTTAAGAATGAGGTTGTCAGTGAAATGAATTGATGGTTTCAGTTCCAGATCTGGCAGCCAAATTTAAAAAAAAAAAACAACAACAACAAAAAAGCCAACCAAAAGTGGGCTGTGTAATTCAATGCTTGCTCTCAGGAAGCCACACAACACAGAAGTCGAGCACAGGGACCCATATCTCTGGCCCTTCAACACCAGCTCCTCTTCCCCAGCTGCAGGAGGCAGGAGAGGGAGGCAAGGACCCTGCCTGCAATGCTGGCAGCACCCAGGGCCCCAGGGGTTTGCTCCTGTGTGTGCCTTCTCTGGGAAAAAGAGCAACACCAGGGAAAAACAGTGAAATGGAAAGCAAACCTCTGTCTCTGTGAGATCTCATTCATCCCAAGACTGACTGAAATGATTCAGATATAAATATTATCATACCAGAGCTTGGTGGCATTTTCATTCAAGTACAGAATACAAGGCAATTTCACTTAACCCTCCCATGGCCAGAAGACATAGGATGAAAGCCAGATTCATGAAAGCTGTCAAGCCAACATCCCTGTATCTCCAGCCAGTTACACCGGTGTGAGTTTCACTGATGCCATCTGAGGAATTGCAACCAGCTTTCAAAGGTTTTAAAAGTACCCACCACATCCCTGTGAGAGAAGTAAAAAACCACCTCTTTCAACAAAGAGGGAGAAGGGGACACTAGAGAGAAAAAGTGTGAATTTAGGAAGCTGGTGGCAGAGCACTGGGGAGCAGGCAGGAGCTCCTGGCTGGTGAGAACATGGCCTTCCTGAGCAGGCAGTCAACAGGACGAGTAGCAGGAACAATGAGATAAGCACTGCAATGGAAACAATCACCTTTTTTTAGGCTCTCTGCACCAAGCTGCTGCTGCTGCTACTTTTATCACACCATTCATTTGGGAAGAAAACAGTGCAGCAAAACAAGGTGCACACACAAAGCTGCACGCCATGTCTGAGCTCACGTCAGTTACCAGCCAAAAAAATCTAGTTGTTAAATTATTTCATTTAATGGTTTGGGACTACAGTGATCTTGTACAACGTTAAATCTTTGGAAACTGGATACAGCTGAGTTAATCCTTCTGAGCAGGACATGGATGATCCACAACAGGACTGAGGACCACAAGTGGTTGCTAACTTCTTCTGGGCAGCCAATGTTTCCATCATTTGTGTCTTCCATGGAGGCTCGAGAGCTGTTTTACAGACAAACACATACACACGTGCACGTGAAACCCCCTGGCAAAAACAATGGTTGTTTTGCATGCCAAATGTGTCAGTTGCATTTCATTTTACGACTGAATTCATTCTCAAGTCACGAATGTTTAAAAAAAAAAAAAAAAAAGGCTTAGTGAGTGTTTAAATTTAGGGCATTAATTTTGCATTCCAGTGTAGAGGGAACCCAACAGTCTCAAACCTCGGAAAAAGGCACTCCACCTCTGCTTTATGGGCAATTTCATTCTGCTTGTGTTTCCAGAGCCTACTTCAAAGCACAGATGCGTTTCAGGTAAACAATGACAAGCTTCAGAACAAGTTTTCCTGGTAACACAAATCACCTCACTAATGAAATCAGGGGAAAAATTCAGAACATCTTGATATCCATCTGCCTCAAATCAAATCCTTCCATTTATATGCTCTAAGTAGGGGCCTGATTCCTCCCACAATCAAATCAGAGGCGAAACTCCCACAGATTCCAGTGGGAATGGGGTCAGCTCTTTGTGCTTGCTGGATAACCATTGCCTGAATGTGGGTGAGGATGCCCTGGTCCGTCCAGAGCGAGGCAGAGGATGTGCTGTGGGTGCAGCACTAGACAATGGGTTCAGGTTCAGAAGAATATGAGGCACCTTCCCTCAGCACAGAGAACACTTTCTATAGTTTCCACATTTCCTTCCTGCTTATGTCAATCATGCATGGGGGAAAACAATGAAGAAACACCAACCCCACATGGAATAAAGTAATGGGAATCTGAGAATGAGCCACATGCTGAAAAGAAAAGTCATTGCATCCAAGATTGAAAGTATTGACTGTCTGGACTGCCAAATAAATCAGACTAGCCCTGGGGACTTGGATCTATACCTGTATTTACCTCTTCACCTCAAACCTCAAGGGCAAGCTTTCCTTTTGCTTTGGAGGTCTGGAGGTGGGCAAAAGGCGCAGCTCTTGGTCACCTTCTTGTGCATTGCTGAACCACTTGCCTCCCTGCAGGCTGCTGCCTGCTTCCAGAGACACTCCTCTCAGATCCCATCAGCCTTCCCAAAGGTTCAGCTGTGGTGTGAGGGAAGCTAGGTGTCCACTTGGCTTGGCAACTAAGAGAAAAAAATTGTACTTGAACCTGGAAATTTACAGGAATGCAGAGCAGCCGTGTTGCTAAGCCAGCTGCAAACCTGCTTTGCTCGGGGCTCTTCCCTCTGTAGGGTTGAAGGAATGAGGCACGTGTTGCCAAGTAGGACATCAGTGCTACAAACAAATGGAAGGCCCTTATCCCACCAGCAATCTCGACCTGGTAACGGGCGGGCAGCTAGAGTAACAAGAAAGCTCGGCTCCTTCCTACTCACAGAAAGGAGAGGCGGTAGGATACAGGTTATAATTAGAGCCACCCACAGCAATTTTGGGGAAGCTTCAGTGTATGGATTGGGATCTTATTGTTAGTGCTGCCAGTTCACCATCTGCTTGGACTGAGCCAGTTCAGAAATCCAGTGGCTGGCACTCTCAGACACATCTCCTGCTTGTCTGGAGTTTAGCAGTGCTTTAAGCCGCCTCTGTGCCTGCAGGAGAGTCACAGCAATAGGAATTTCTGTATAAGCCTTTAGCCTGACTGTCCTCCTAATTTAAAGGATTAGCTTCGGCTTTGGAGACAAACTCCTTTTGGAGCCCTCGCTCCTTTCTTTCCATTGGATTATAAAATGTCAGTGGCTCATCCAAATTGGATCTCCCCAGCACACCTTCCTGCAGCTGGAAAAACACCAGTTCTGCCAAGCACTGCATGCTGCAGGTACAGCCACATTTCATGGCATCCCATGCAGAGCTGCACAACTGTCTCCTTGCAAAGGCCCTTGAAGCAGAGTGAGGTACAGAGCTGCCCCCAGCTCTCTTTCCAGCTGCCATGGAAGCTGAGAGCAAACCCTGGCCCGAGCCGTGCTTGCCTGGAGCAGATCAGCTCCATCCTCAGTGCTCAGGTCCAGCATGATAAGGGTCAGTGTGGAAGACTAAGGAGTTGATAGGGTCTTGCACCCTCCTGGCACAAGACATTAACACCTCTAATTTGGTCTTAATTCTTGCGGTGCTAGATCACAGCACAGATTTGATACCCAATGTATGAGCCTTCAGGCATCAGTGCTGGCCTATTGCATCTGCATCAGTGTCCTTATCCCCCTCCCCATGCAGGAGTTACCCTCAGAGATCCTGTGTGGCCCCCTCAAAAGCAGAACAGGCCCCCATGTTGCACATTAAACCCCACCAACGTGAAGATTTAAACCACCTGACTGGGACAGATAAGCCATGTCAAACCCTAGTGAGAAACAGGGCTTGCCTAAGAGAAGTGAGTCCTCGACAGAGACTGCAAAGCTTAGGTTGCTATCTTTGGTTCTGCCCTTCTCATAACCACCCTGAATTTTGGTGCTTTTCCTCAAATCCCTGCTGCAGTGCCCAGGGCCCAGCTGTGAAAGCCTCACTTTTTGCCATCCTGCTTTTAACCACCAGTATTTCTGAGCCTCCCCACTTGCAGAAACAGGCTTCAAACCATGAGTCCAGCACTCTAAGAGAAAACAACTTAAATTATTTTCTTTTTTTTTAAATTTCCTTATCCCTACTGCTGTGATTTATTTAAGGAGGGACTTGGGAGCCTCAGTCAGGGCTTTTGGGTCCTGCTCAGTCTGGGGAGAGCAATCCCAAAGCCATTCCTGCACCACGGGCTCTCCAGGAAGCCCTGTGCTGAGTGCTCTGGCTGGCTCCCGTGCCCCGGCCATGCCGAGGGGGAACCTTTCCAGCTGAAGGCACAGTGAGCACTTTCTTCCAGGTAGATGGAATAGAATCATGCACATTATGAATGGTGATGTGTCTGCAGGGGGGTGGAGACGGGGCGAAGGAGGCGTCAGTGTGTTTTGTAAATGCTTTGAAATGTATTTGTGTGTTTCTGAGATGAACCTTACAGAAAATACCTGAAAACTGGTTTTGCTTTTCCTAAAGCATTGGCTCTTTCAGGCAGCAGCTTTGCCAAAAGTCATTAATCACATCTTTATTAACAAGGGCGGGGGAACAGTGACCTCAAACAACCGAGGAAAACAACTAACATTATATTCATTTGAAGGACCGCTTTGTAAAATATCTTCTGGCCTGCACATGCTACTGTTGACTTATATTTAAAGTGCACTGAGTCTTTGGGATATATTGGGACTTCTGCACAGAACCAGGGCAGGACTTGGCCCAAGGGTGTGTTTGACTTAACTATATGTCTCCAGAAGTACAAGGAGAGAAAGAAGAAAGTTTTTAAAAGGTCTTCACACTTTTCTTCTATATTGAGGTGCATCATGTGAGTGGGACAGGCTAAATGCACTTCCCGAGTGTCAAAATTCATAGGTTCATGGATCTCATGATATGTATGGTTTAAGTCCAGGGGGAGCATTATGATCACTCAACTCCTTCTAGCCTCAACAGCCTGTTTACTCTAAGTATCCTGGCTTGCTGCTAACAGCATGGCACAGGGTCCACCACATCTTCCACCACATTGCTCAGTAACGCGCTCATTTCCTCAGTTAAAAATGCAGCCAGCTGAATGAGCAGCTGCATTAGCTGGGACCAAACACATCACGGGGACTGCTGCTCTTGGGGTGAGTAGGGCCGTGGATACAGCCCCTGTGCCCCTGCCCTGTCCTGCCAAAACTCCGTGTTTGCTGCTCGCTCCCTGCTCTCAGACAGTTTGTCAGCTGGGGAACGGGATCAGTGAGAGAGAGAGCGGGGACTTTCGAGGGGATTTCTGGAGCCTGCCTCAAAATGCGTTTGTTGTGGGGAGGGCTCTCAAAGGCAGTGTGGGGAAAGGGCAGGTCCCCACCTTGGGCAGGATGCTAATGCTGCATCGTGGTAGGCACACTGTAAGCCCAAACCCTGGAAGGCTGTTGCCACTGATAACACCCATCTGCTGTGGCATCATGTCCGTTGACATAGCCTTAATTAATGATATTACCAACTTAATGAGTAGATAAGCCACCGATCCCAACTCCTGTTAAGAAATTGTCTTAAGTACCAGTCACTAATCGCTATGGAGAAACAGATAGTGGGCCAAAATGCACACCTGGAGTAAAGAGGTGTGGCTTCCATGTTTTCTGGTGAAGTTGCATTTGTTTACTCCAGGACTGACTGTGAACCATCCTGATTAACACATGGCGGGTGTGCGCTGGGCGGGAAGTTGTAAACAGCCACAGCCTTAAGTAATGGCACTGGGCTTGTGCAAGACCTGTCATCCAGATGGCAGCAGGATTGATGGCTGCAGAGATCAGCAGGGTGCCAGACCAGGGTGCAGATGTGCGTGGGAGTGCACCAAACCCAGGCTTGCTCTTCCCAGACCCTCAGCTGGTGCACAGGGTCTGGGAAGACCCTCTGAGCCCTGGGATGCTTCACATGGATTGTCTAGTTCACATGGCTTTAGGAATAGTGGACATGTGATGCCCACTATGGTGGCCAAGAGCTTTTTGGGTTGTTTAACTGAAGACGATTTGCCAGCTGTAACTGGATTTCCTGCTACCGTTGGGGTGGTGTGGATGTAACTCATAAAACAAGGAAAGGACCTGTTTCACTGTACTGATTTGATTCTTTGGCTGTTACTTTATTTCCTTGCCGTTGTTATTCTGATCCAGTGAAATTAAAAAGGCATGAGCAGCCTATTTGGATCTGAATGTGTGAGTTCCTGCCCTGCAGAGCTTTCAGTAGAGATTAGATTGTACATGCCGTTGTGTGGGGGAGATGTGCCATCAGGCAAAGGAGGAACAAATGCAGGCGGGGCGGGAGCGGAGAGACAGAAGCGGTGTGTCTGCATGAAGCTGCCTGCTGCTCGTGGGGTGGTATCTCCATCTCACTGATGGCTGGTGAGTATCTCACAAAACATTCACTGCTTTGGTTTCTTCAGGGTGTTTAACTCCTGGAATGTGTGAGACAAGGCAGCCACATCTTCCTCACTTTAACCTTTTAGAACTTGTCCTAGGAGGACCTAAAATAAAAACTATGCATAGAAACCTATGCCAAGCCTCATGTTCCTGAGTGAACTATAGGGGATCCTGGTCCTTAATAATCCTCCACTTTGCTGGAAAGTTAGATATGCGCTCAGTTTGCTGGTACCCAAATAAATCTTAAGGAATTCCAAGGATTTATGTGCCTACATGACACCCAACACAGACACTAAGAGCAGACAAGCCTGGCACACTGTGCTACCAACCATTCACCTATTTCAGCTACTTCACTCTAGCTCTCTGTGTTTCTATTCAGGCAGAGTGTTTCCTGTTAAAAAAAAAAAAAAAAGGTGTTTGTTTGGTTTTTTTCAGTGATCATAGGCATGCATATATCAGAAAAAAAGAAAGGACCTATCTTCTCCTTACATCTCTATTATTTCTATTGTTCAGGTATGCCTCGGGTACTTTCCCAGACATGTTGCCTTCTGTTTTTAACATTGCCATCTGGGAATCAGATACTGCACATCTATTGTGGTGCTGTTCAGCAGGGAGGGAATTTGTTCTTGCTCCTCACAGACAGTTCTGCCTTGATGCAGACGGATAGCTCAGGGAAGAGGGATGCCATCGGCTTTGTGGCCACTGCCTTACAGCTCAGGGAAAAGCTACAGCTCTGTGTGCACAGCACAGCTTGGGATGATCTGAGAGAGTTCTCACAACACCTGCAAACCAGGTGATGTCCATGGGGTCCAAACTCATGTTCGACCCTATGGAGATCATGTTGGGAAGCTATTCGGTGAATTAATCCTGCACTGGACCCTCTTCTCAATCTGGCACACTTCGTAATGCCTTTAATAATAATTTGCATTTTGTAAATCCAAGGAAAGCAGAGGTGATCTCCACAAAACAGGCACAGGCCAAAACAGACTAAACTCCAGGGCATTTGGAGCTTGGTACAGGAGCAGATGCAGAACTGAGCTTTGTGGCTTGGACCCATCTCTTGAAGTTGATTCTGACAATTTCCTGATTCAGAGCCTTGTGCTGTAACCACAAACCCTCCGTATCCCACCCTCTTTGGTCTCCATCTCTGTCTGGTTCTTTAACTGAACACTGCTCAGTAAATGCTTACAGATTCAAGAGGAGAGGCTGCTAGTTCAAAGTCTTGCATTATCTGGACAGCTGGAAAGGAAAATTAAGAGCAGCAAGAACCAAATCTGAGCCACGAAAAAAGCCTGGCTTTGAACAGTGACAAATACCTGCTTAAGACATATTTCTCCAGCCTCTGTTACACCCATTGCTGAACATTGCTGAACACAAAAAGTTGCTTTACCAAACTGTGCAACAACTTGGAGGTTCAGGTGGGTTACTCTGGAGTGGGCTGCTCCTGACTCTGGTAATTTTGCGAGATTATTGTTCTTTGTAATAGAACAATAATCTTTCCAGCCTAGAAAGCAGAAGAGCTGCCACCTCGATTTTGTTACAGAGCTGCAGGTGAGAGGAGTGGAGCAATACTTCTGTATCACGCTGGGGAGGACCTTGTGGAATATTGAGAAGTAAAGAAACTGTGACAGAGTGTACATGTGAGTGGTTTCTTATTTAAAAATAATCTCTGCAGACTTTCTTTTTTTTTTTTCTTTAAGACACAGTGGCTAAAAATGTCCTTTCAAAAATAAATCAAGCCTGAGGCTGGGTCTGAAAGCACTTAATGAGGGGTAAAAGTGGTTGAAAAAAGAAAAAAGAAAAATTCCCATGCTATTCCTAGCAATGGCTCCCCCACTTCTGAATGTAAACTGTCGCTGCATCACACTAGAGAACTTCCCCCAGTTTCAGACCAATACCTGGCCCTTTTAGGGCAGATGACTGGAGAGCAGAGACTCTACTGAGACTCTTACCTCCTAAAGGCACTGGGCACCCTGTCACATACATCTCCCAGCGTGGCACAGCATCTTAAGAGTCAAAAGAGCACGACAAGGTTTAAAGCAAAACTGCACCGCACAATAGGATGAAACCAGTTGTGGACAACGTGATGGAAAAGCTGTTGGGGAGCTGAACTGAGTTAAAAACTGCACCTCTTATTCAGCCTTTTTTAAAAGAAAACCAGGCCTTTCAGACAAATCCTATTATGTTCTTTGGAGAGGTTAGAACTTCTGTTGGGAAAAGTCTCTTTGGTTGGGATAGATTTTTGATGAGGTGGTTGACTTAGGAGATTCCCTTACAAATATTAACAGCATGATATGAATAGCACAAGCTCTACATGGTTTAGAGAGCAGTCTCTAAGCTCATTTTTCCAAATGAGCAGTCCCTGAGAAGTCACATTCCCAGAGGAGACCCTCAGGGAGTGAGAGGACATCCAATAATTTTCAATGCTAATACCCAGTGCATGAAAGGGGATGCACAATGACTGCTGTCCAAACCTGCAGATGACACCAGGCAGGTGAGGACGTGGCTGGTGTGGAGAGATGTGGGTCACCAGCAGGCAGAGCACATGTGCTCAGGCACCAAAGCCCTGTGCCAAGGAGACAGGGAGGCAGCTGCCTGTGTGGAGGGAGAACACCTACCTTGGAAAGCAGAGGAAGTCAGGAAAGGACACTGGGGGCACCCCAACCTGCATGTGACATTGCAGAGTGATATGGGTGAAGACAGGAGATGTAGGCTGAAGTAAGGACCAGTTCTTGTTCCACAGAGGGTCTTGAACAGAAAAATAATTTGCCCTTTGCTGGTCTCTGCATTTTAAGATGCAAAGTTAAGAGACTTGAAGAATGTAATGTGCTAAATTCATCCAGAAAATGAGAGGTGGTGTCATTATACTGTGTAAGCACCTCCAGGATGACATGGTGGTAAGAAAAGAGTCTTGAACTGCAGGTAAGGCCTGTAACAAGAACACTACTGCCCAGAAAGTTAAAGTAAGAAAGTAGCATGCATTGTATCAGTGAAGACACTTACACTTTGGGATGGACTCCAGAGGCAGGGTTGGATCCACATTTCTTGATGCCATCAAATCCAACCTGGCTGCCCTCCTAGGAGGTCTGATTGAAATCAGGTTGTGCTTTGCCAAACATGAGTTAAACACAGAGGTGAGGGAGTGATAATCAGAGATCCTGAAGTGCTGGAGCTCAGGAGGGAGTCTCCAGCCCTCCCGTGCAGCCATGAACTTCGGGACAGAAAATTACAAAGCTGAGGAAGAAAAATATTATTTTAAATGCCTATTGCCTCTTGGAAGGTATGAGAGGGTGAGAAAGAAAGTGAAAAAGCCTGGGAGTTCTTGGTAAGTTCTTCCAAACTGATAAACATCCCCAAAACCCCTCAATCCTTTCTCTTTTATTGGCTTTTCAATGTTGTAAGTGGAATAAACTGGTTATTTTATAGAGGTTTGTTGGTACTGATCTTTTTAGCACACTGGCGAATTGCTCCTGTTTTGGTTTTTGGTTTTTTTGAACAACTAAAGTTGAGCTTTCCACTCTTTGTTTGCAAGTGTTTGTTTAGGACTTGCTGAGAACAAGTTAAACACAACAAATGAGCTCTGGACAGAGTTTTGGGAGAGATTTATTCTGTGGTCATTCACTCTCCTGTCTCAGGAAGCAAGTCCCATATGCAGGCACTGTTTCTGAGAAAGTTTTTTCCTTATGTTAACAGCCATCCTTGCTTGGTAATGCTTGCAAGGCACTAAGATGAAGACCAAGGGCCCAATTCAGAAAGATAAAACAAGTTATCTTACCCTTAACATTGCCTGGCAAACAGTTCATGTATTGATGTACCATCAGAGATGGAGCTGGAGGATACTGAGGAAAAAAAAGTCAAGTCATGAAATTCCCACAGAAAGTCAGTGGCAGTGGCAAACCTAGGATTAACACCAAAACCACACAGTCTGTGGGTCTAACAAGCCAAGAATGGGTAGGGTAGGTAGCAAATCTTAGAAGAGCAGTGTGAAGGTCAAAAGCTCAGGAATTAAAGAGCAGTGAAGGAAGAAACCAGAAATCCAGCTTCTGAAGGAAATAATTCATGCAATGTTGATCATCTCATCCCCATATGCTTGTAATAATTTTGACAAGCATTTCATTTTATCTGTTATTATTAGGAAAATTATTCCTTTAAGGGCAAAACCTAACTACATTTTTCAGGTCAACTTGATTCTGGGAATCAGCCTCACTTGCCTGTGGTTTTTGCTATCAGGCCAAACACAATCCCTGGTGTATTTCTCTTGACTCGGTGGAGTTATGTTGAATTCAGCTTGGCCTAAGGGCCTTTAGTTATATTGCCAATGGGTTTCTTTAAAGGGATATTTCCCTACTTTGAATGCAGTGATTCCGGGCAGTGATTTTCGTTTTGCAGTCTGGAAGGACTCCTGCATATCTTAAGGAAGTTTTAGTTGCTGTGATCCTGAAGAAACCTTCTTTGGCAATAGATGACTTGTTTCACGCTGGTCCGGCTGGAGGCAGGTGTGTGCATGTGCTCGGGCTGGTCTGTGGATGGCAGCCTCGAGAGCCACTGCCAGGTGCCTTCCCTCCACAGAAAGGGCCCGGGAAGAACCATGGGACGGGACATGAAACACACAACTGCCCCACAAAAGCAGCGTGAATGCTGTTCACCGTGCTTCTGATTGACAGAGGAGCATCTTATCTTCCCCTGAAACCTCTGCACCCAACCCTCCAGGTGTGTGTGTGTGTGTTGGGAGGGGAGCCAGGATTCTGATTAGAGGGATTATTTAGATTCCACTACCATGGGGAGCAGCTCCTGGTACGCATCGTTTGCTTGGAGAAAGACAAAGGGAAGACCCAAAATAAGAAGGATAGGCCTTTCAGCATCCTCCAGCCTGGACATCAGGGGCTGTGACATGTCACATGTGAAGGCAGGTGAGTGCACACCCAGTGTCTCTGCACAGACTGCTGCTCCCTCTGGGTCACAAATTTATGCAAGAGAGGCCATCACAAGGGAGCTTCTCATCTCGTGAGGTCCTGGAGAAAAAGACAGGGCTGCAAACTGATGGGTGCAGGATGTCAGATGGCAGGACAGCATCACACCTGCTGAGATTGTTTAGTGGCACTCCCCCTGCCCTGAATGTCCCAAGTATTGCCTGTTTCAGCTTGCTTTGGCAGCCAGGTTACACCCCAAGTGCTCCCAATCACTGAAAAAAAAAAAAAAAAAAAAAAAAAAAAAAAAAAAAAAAGAAATCTTTTTTGATCTTGCTTCATGCAAGATGTGAAACCTACTAATGAACCTGAGTGTAACCAGCCTCCGGTTGTTTGCCTAAAACTGAGCAACACATGAGGCTGATACTGCAGTTCTCAAGAGAGATTTGTCCTTGGGACAAAAGAGACCTGAAAGAGACCTGAGAGAGCCCGGAGCTAGGTTCAAACAGGCTGGGAAGCGTTATGCAAAACAGCAGCACAGAATGTAGGGTACATGATATACTTGTGAGCTTCTAAACTGAAAAATCTTCCTGTAGGGACAGATGATGGGCATGTCACTGAAAAGCCATGTTTACCTTGCTTTGCAGAGGACCCATGTTCTTACCATGAGTGTGTCTGGTCAGAAGAGACAGAAAACCTTTTAATCTTGATGACTTGATATGATGGGACAATCCAGAGTCTGAGCTCTAGGGTTGCTGTGGGGTCCCCCAGCACACAAATGTGCATCAGAGGAGGGCAGGGTTTGAGGGAGCAGGGCTCAAGGGTGATCTGCTTCTGTCCTTCCGCAGCTGCTGTCAGTTTTGCACAGATATCACTGTGATCCAGCAGCCTATAAAGCACAAAACTATTTGAATAGGGTTTGGATCCACACAGCATCACATAATGGATTTAATTACCATGAGGGAAGAGATCTGATGTGATTTCTCTATAGTACAGCCCTTGTGCAGAAATGGTTGTTGATCCAATCATCAGCTCTGGAGATCTCAGCTCTCCCCCATCCTGCCATCTCCACATGTCTTCCTTGAAGACCATCTGCCTTGGCATATAGCAAACTAAAGGCAAATGACACAGTCACCAACCTCCACTTGTTGCTCCATCTCCATCTCAGGGAGACCAGCTCTGAAGGTGGTTCTCCTAAGGAGCAGTGGGAAAACGTGAAAGGCTTGGGATCTGTGTCATCTAAACTGGAACTGGCTGACTCAAAGAGCAGAAATCATTTGCTGTGGTGTCTGGAGACCTCTGAACAGCTGCAAAATCCCAGTACTGAGATCTCAGTAAGGTCGCAGTTGTGATGGGCCGGGCACATTGCCAGGGTGGAAGATTCCAGGATCTGCAGCCTCCTGGGAACACCTAGCAGCCAACACAGGCTTTGTAAAGACACCTGAAAATCCTTACTTAAAGCTTGTCAGCTTAACATTAATAACTGGGAGGGAAAGGGTTTGGAGCCACTGCAGTGCAGCCTGCGAGGTGAAGCAGAAAAGCAAAATGGAGGAGAGAAGTGAGTCAACTCAGAGAAAATCAACAGTGCCTTTTAAAAAGCATGACTGGAAACATGCTCTCTCCCCACAGACTGGCCTGTTTTTACAGGATCATACACACATCCACAGAGCAAAAATAAAAATAGCTGAGGGGATGATCATTGCAAACTGCAACAAATAACAATTCAATAATAGGATTTTAATTAAGAAATCCATGGCAGCAAATAAATTCAAGATTTGGCACAACGGCAGTGTCCAATAGCCATAAATAAAGCAATTTGCTAATGACTGCACATTCCATCTCATTTTCCTTGATGTTTTCCATGGCGTCATTCCTCTGAACCACAGGTTTTCTTTTAATCTCATCTCAATCTACAACACTATTAGGTGCTGTGCTTCTTCCTTCACAGCACCGTATTTGAATGGCCACTAACCAAAGCCAGGGAAGGTGAGGCTGGAACACAACCTTGTCTCCTGCAGGCTGAGCCCCAAGAAGGCTGCTGGTCACGCCCGGACTGCACGAGTCACTCACACATAATCAGCTGTGGCTAATTCAGAGCCAGAACCACCCCCGTGACCCCTAACAGCTTCTGCACTTGGGATTCAGTTGGCTCCACAGGTTTGACATGTCATGACAGAGACATTTCTTCTTCACACAGCTCATTTTGTCCTGAGCTAATGAGAGATTAACTAACCCATAGCAGCAAATCAGCTGCTGCTGGTCTAGGGAGGGCATCTCAGGTTCTCTCCTTAACGAGCTTCACATTTGGCTTTTCTTAGCTGAAGGAGAGTTCATCAGCACAAACATCCTGCCAGTGACACAGTCCTTATCTGACAGATGGAGCCCAAGGAGAACTGTTTGCAATGACCTAATGTTGTTTGCTGCTTACCTGGCACAACACCAGTGAGCTGCTTCTCCCATGCCCTGAGAAGTCACTAAACAGATGCTCATGGCTCCCAAACAAAAAAGTCTTCACTCTTCTTGAGCAAAGTCAGGGCTTACAGCGTATCAAAAGCACTTTGGAGCCACTTTCTGATGCATGCTGGGCGTTTGTGGGGACCCTGTCTCTGCATGGGGTTGTCCCCTCTGTGCTCCTCTCAGAGCCTAAGGGAAGGCTAGGACTCTGGCATTTAGTGTGTCCTGGCGGGAGTGTTGGGAGATGATTAACCCTTTTGTCACCACCAGACCACAATGGGAACATCTTCCTCTTTTTCTCAGTCATTAAGTTTTTTGCATACTGGAATTATATGAGTTAAACAAGGAAGTTTTCCAGTAGGTGCACATCCTTGAGTCTTTCAGTACAAAGCAATTTGAGTGTCCATAATCACAGAGTATCTGACAAACCACAAAAGAAGCCTTCTTAATTTTAACTTCTTTTGGCCTAAGATGGGTAGGACCTGAAGTTGGGGTTTGAGACAAGCTCAGAATTACTTTGCTATTACCATAACATCCCATTCTAGGGGAGCTTTGCCACTTGGTGTTGCTGCATCTGCTTCATTCTGCTTCAGGTTTCCATCTCAAAATTCTCCTTATTCAGTCCTCTTTTCTTTTGCAACTTTATAGGCTGTGGTAGGTGGAGATAAGGAGGCCAAGTCCTGAAATGATCTGTCTGCTCTATTTTGCAACCTCCGTGACAGCAAATATTAATGTACCTGTGTTCACTGCCCAACTCGTCTGACCACTCTGCATGGACATTTTGGTGACAAGCAAAAGCCTTCCACACACTGCCTGATTCTCCAAACACCACAGAAATATGGTTAATGCTATTGTGAGCCCCCTGAAATGCTTTCCTTTTCCGCACCTCCTGCTTTTTTTTTGTGCATCATAGTCCAACATTTCTCTTGTGCCAGGCTCTTCCTGAACTGTGCTTGTGTTACACAACTGTGCCCTTCAGACTGAGGCAAGGATTAAAGGTGTCCAAATTATTAGGAAATCAGAGCAGTGAAAGGTCAGAGATCTTTCTATTTTCTCTCAGCTTGGTAGATGGTTGCTGAAAAATCACAAACGCTCTTTGAAAATGAGGGGCAGCGAGGCGCAGCTTTCCGAGCACTCCTTGGCATTCATGTATGTGAGTGAACTATTTACAGGTATGGCAAAGCATTACTAATCTCTGAGCTATTTAGAAAGGAAGTACCTCTAGGATCTCCTCATTTGTCTCCCCTGCTTCTCAAACACCATTGAGTCACGCTGAATCTCCTCCCCTCCCAAAAAACTGCTTTGCAGAGCTCCCTGAAGAAAGAAAAATGTCCCTGGACAGTGAAACAAACAATCCCAAAGTGGGTTGATCATGACCTAGTAACTGGGTAAAAAATCCTGGAGACCCTGGAAAGGAGAGGTCAGTCCAGGGGCCGCCTGAGGACTCAGTTGCTCTCGAGCCCCTGGGAGGAACTCTCTTATCAGGGTTTGGAGCCCAGCTGGAGACAATCTGGACCTGACCCTTCTCAAAGTTCATGTCTGTTTGGATGGAGGGCTCTGATTCAGACAAATCTCTGCTTTCAGACAGCCTCTTGGAAGACGGGGCTGCCAGTTGGCTTTGCAAGGCTTTGCTGGATGTCCACTTATGTCTGAGATGTCCCTGTTTCCTTCCCCTCCTCTCCAGCATGCCTGTTTGCATCTGGCTTCCCTTTCAAACTTAGCCCCAGATGTACTGCATTGCAGCTTGGTTCCCTGGATGCTGTTGCAAATGGCAAGAAATTCTGAACAGAATTCCCGAAGGAAGCCACGCTGAAGAAAGAGCTGAGAAAAAGGGAAACCTTGCCATTGCTATTTAATTTTTTCTGAGCCCATACTTCTTGTGTTGCTAGAGATTCAGAGAAAAAGGAAGTGTGTACAAAGGCTGCCTTGAGCAACAGGGGGATGCTGGCTCAGGCAGTGAAGAGTGAAAAGAAGAAGTAGGCACTGTGGGAGAACTGGTAAAGATCAGGTGGGTGAAAGAGGTGCTTCAGCACCTGGTCTGTGAGCAGTGGGGACTGGACAGCCATTGAAACAGACAGGCTAGGCAGTGCTTGAAGAACGGACACGGAATAAAAGACCTTTGTGAAGAAGAGAAAAAACAGGAGTTTTTTTCACAATAGGATAATTCTGAAGTGCAAACACAAGGGACAGTGTCCCTGCTTCCAAACATGACCCGACAAATAGCAAAGGAAGAAAGCCAGAGTTCCTGAGTTCTAGTTTTAGTGTGGCACTAACTTCTCCACCAGAGCACCTACTAATTGCAGGTGCTGCAGGCAGCTTTCAATAGCGAATGTAAAAACATGGAGTGGGGTCCTCAGAACCAGGAATAAGCAAGTCAGCTTTGACTCAAGGGGATCTAAGAGCATTCAGTGCCTCATATCTCTGGCCAGCTTCTGACCATCTGAAAAATGGAGCATGTCTCACCTGCCACAGACGGTGCTGCGAGGTTAATAATGGCATTTCATGTCTGAAGCCCTGTGACAGAAAGCTGCCACGTAACACCACGCTTTATTCTACCCTACAGCCAAAGTCTCCTCCGCCCAAATAAATATGCATTTGTGTTGCCTGCCTCCCATTTTTAATCTACTAGCAATTCTTACCAGAAAAATAAAAATCTCTGGCCATATGAATGTGCCAAGAGCTTGGATAATCAGCAGGATTCTAGTCTGTCACTACAGATTTTGGCAGCCTTGTGTCAAGAAAATGAGGCAACCCCATTCCTGGGAACCAGTGCAATGGAAAGAGCTTCCAGCTGATTTGGATTGTTTATTCTAGGTGAAAGTTTGCAACATTCCCATTTGGTTTCACCACTGTGAGCTTTGCCAGGACTTTTTCCCAGGCAAATGAATGTTTTCTTGTTTCTCTGCTTGATCTCCTATTTACAGGCTTAGTTGCTCCATTGCTTTTGTTACTCTGGAAGGTGTTTACTTGGTCAAAAATGGGTTTCATCTTGCGAGACATGCAACTCTTTCGTCTCCTGCTGACTTCAGTTAGACTGAAGGCCAGCATGAGCAAGGGATCTGTAGTCTTGAAGAAGGATAAATTATGCCGAAGAAAAGCCAGAACCTGGGCAGGAATGCATTAAGCATTATTATTACATTTCTATGCAAGTATTTAACCTATTAGTGCTTTCACGGAACAAGGAAATGCATGGAAAATACTCCTTGCATGGCTCTACAGGGCAGATTAGCCTGGCATGGGTTGTTAGGCAGTACCTGCAGCCTTGCAGAGCTTCGGCCTAAAGAAAGAAGGTCAGACCAGCCTTGTTAAGAGAAGTTGAGCCAGCTGTATCCAGGGATTTCTCCCTCAGCTTGAGCCAGGCCTGCATAGGGGCTGAAGTGTACTTCCAGGAACATATTGGTCTGTTTTCAGCTTAAAACAACTGTTTCCTCATTCTCTTTGTTCCTCTCTGTCATTTCTTCTTTCTGCAGCAATATAACCAAGTTCCACTTTGAAATGAATCACTGTTCTAATGCTCATTAAATTAAGGAACTGACCATTCTGGTAAGACTCATGCTGACTAATTGCAGGTGTTGGTTAAATTTCCCCAATAAAACTTCTACAAAATCAAGGCATTCCTAGCTGCCATTCAAATTCTGGGTATCTGAGGAATTTAGAAGATCCAGTTGGGCGATTTTCTAAAGGGAAATCTCTCATAAAAATGTCCCAATCCATTGCAGCCTGTCTGAGAATTTGACCTCTAATTTCCAAATTCACCAGGGTCATTGGCTGGCCAGATCAATGCCAGATCTTCTGACCAGTTCACAGGCTGAGCCATAGTTTACAATATCTGTGTCTCTTAGAAGGAAGCATTGCTGGCATTGCAATGAACAATTAGTTCACATGGTCAGATCAAGCTCTGGGCCCTCTATTAAAGAGTCATGGTTAGGATGTAGATGCTGGAGTTGGGGCACTTCAATCAGACCACATGTAATCCCCAATAATCCAGGTGTCATTGAAAACTCAAATATCATCTGATCCCTGTGACTTTAATCATGACCCAGAAAGTTCTCCACTTTCCTTTTCCCTGTTGTGCTCACAGGGAAAATAATGGACTCAGAAATATCCCTTCTCCAGGACTACACACAGATTGTTTGGGGGGAGGAGGGGGGTTGACAAAAGGTGGTCTTGTGGTAAATCACAGTGTCAGCCTCCAGAAATAGTTTACGTGAAGCCCTAGTCAGATGAATTTCCTGTGGCAGCTGGGTGACAATTGTGTTCCCCACCTGTGTGATGGGAGTGGTAATTTCTTCATACAATGCAATTGCTTGCCCTGCATTGGAGAGAGGAGTTTGAGGAAACTCTGACACTTCCTGAAAGTTTTCACAAAGTGTGTCACGGGAAGGCTTCAGTCTCCAGGTCCTGCCGTTTAATAATAAACCTGCTGTTTATTTTGTGGAGCTCATTTCCTAGACAGAGTAGCAAGAAGATATCATGAATACCTGTGTGCTGCACTCACCTTTCCTGTGGTACCCTGTGTCCCAGGTCCCTGGCAAAGGCAGCCCAGCACCATTAGCCCCACTGAGGCTGGGGAAACTGCAGCACTGCTCGTGCTGCAACAAGGCAGAGGCACATCCAGGCACTCCTGGCTTTCTAACACCTGTGCCTCAACCACAAGGCCAAATTAGTACTGAAGGGACCTGTATTTTACTGTCCCCTTCTTCTGCATTAATTAAAACACATCGCAGCACACTTAAGCAATTTAAATGTTTTGGAACGAGCCTCAGGACAGCCAAGGGCGTTCAAAGTGAAGGGAAGACTGGCAGCTTGCCCTCAGCTTGCTGGCTTGCCTGTCTATCACAGGCACACATCGCTCATGACCAAGCTGCGAGATCTCTGCAGACCCAATGACAGCAGTACAGTTTAGGGAGAGACCTAAAGCTAGAAATCCCTGGTCTCCCTGAGGCTCCATCACATGGTCTGGCTGACAGCATCTCTGCTGATCTTTTTTCAATTTACACACTTTTCTTTACACCTCTCCTCTATGAAAAGCTGGTGGGAACTGCTACTGCAAGAGGTAACACCAGCACCATGTTGTCCGATGGAAAGCCCTAATAGACCTGAGTTTAGGGTATATACCTTGGTCTTGGGGACTTTTGGGGAGATATTCAAGGCAAGAAAGAGGAAATTCATAGCACCTGAAACAAAATCCAAGGCTGGTAAAGACTGTGTTTTGCCCTAGAGGTGAAGTTCAGGGTATATGTGAACCTTTCTCCAAAGGTCTGTTTGCCTTTCTGTCACCTATCGGTCAACAGCGGGAGGAGGCACCTCAGGTGACCTCCAGAGCAGCTTGTGCACTGTGGACTCCAGGCAGCAGACAGCCGACTACAGTCTAGAATGGAAATGAAGGACTAATTTGCCCAGGGACATTCCCTTTTGTATTTTAAAGTAATGCAAATTGTCTTTTCACTTTCAGCTCTGGATTTGAGGCCTAAGACGAAGAGTCACTGCCATTAGATCCACATCATCACAATTGTAACATCAAAACAAGTGCTGTATTAAAAATAAACACAAGAGGCATTCACTGACTTGATTAAAATGTATACATATGGGTGAGGTCATTTTAATAAATGCCTTATGCACAGACATCTGCATTTCTTACCATGGCCCTAGGCTTGGAGAAGGAACACTGTACATCCACAACTACCTGCTCTTGTGCAGTTGCATCAGCCTAAGCTCTCTGGCTGCTCAGAACATCTACCACAAGTGTCCTTATCACATCCCTTTGCATTGACCTCCCCTTAACACTCAAAAAGGCTACAAAGAACACAGCCACGGTTTACCACATTAGCTGCACATCTCTGATCTCCATCAGGCCACCATGTCAAGGTCCTCCATCTCCTCTGTGAATCTTTTGAAGACACATTCTGATGCTGTTTGGAAATAACTCACTGAAAATAGTTCAATTGTCCTGTCTGTGTGCCTAGAAAAGGCTCCACTAGTTAAGGGAAAGTCAACTGGACTTTCCAGAAGGACACAAAAAACTGCAAAGCCAACAATGTCCATATCCACGCCCATGAAAATCTTCTGTATGTCACTGGAAAAAAAAAAAAATCCAGGACTGAAAGCCCTGGCCTTGTGTGCCTTCCCTGGTCACCCTGCCACAAAGCTCCTGCACCTCCCACTATGATCTGCCAAGCTTTACAGCTCGGGTGAAACAGCACCTTCTGCAGCAAGCCCCTAGAGCTGGCAGCAAAGCTGGCACCACAGTGGCTTTCCTACATTTTGGGTACCTCCCCAGGAGTGCCAGCTACCCCAGGCTGCAGCTTCCAGTGCATCCAGGCTGTGATCCAGAGATAGCCCTGCTCTGGGAATGGAGGTCGGAGGGATGTTGCTGACTGACTTCAGTCTCTTGGTCATACTGCCGTAGATATTCCACCTGCAGAGTCCCTGTCTGACTCTGGGGCAACCCTGGGCTATCCCAGCTGTCCCTGTGAGGTTACCGGGGCTTCCCAGTACTGCAGAAAGGGATGCAGCTGAGGGGGGCTTGTCCTCTGACTGAGGTGCCTGCTGCAAACTCAAAAAATTATTTTTGTGCTATTCATTCTCACTGACAGTTCGTATACTGCTGCCCAGAGGAAGCTTCATCCTGCTCCCCCTTCCCTTCAGTCAGAAATAACCACTGCCTGGCACCAAAGAAAATCTCACCTTCCTGGAGAGGGAGGAGGGAAGGTTGTGTTTAATATAATTTGGAGTCCAGTGGAGCTGTTTACTCACTTTATTTTCTTCCTGATGCCTTAGAGCTGGTTGGAAATGTCTGTGCTTGTGATACTCCTGAATACATTCAGCAACGCCCAGGAAAACAAAGCTGCCAATGGCTTTTGCAAAACCCTGAACCACTGGAGCCACGAGCATGGTGTGAGGGGACAAGAGGACCTGTGCATCACCTTCTTGCAGAAGGTGTCACAGAAGCCCCAGACTACAGCACAGGGATTACATGCCTGCCCTGAGTGCTGAGGGAACATTTCTGAGTGTGATTTGTGCTGCAACAATGGTGATGCTCCAGGGCAAGAGGAGCACAGCTGGGGACCCCGGGCAGCCTCCACTGGTGATGTGCTACACAGGGACACCAAATGTGTGCATAGGCAGAAAGCTGCTCAGGGGCACCCATGGCACATGAAGGGGCCATGTGACAAAGCCAGGGGTGCAGCGTGGGTGCTGGAGAGTGGGGCACCCCAGCTCTGCCAGCAGCACCGCTCTTCTCACCCAGCTGTGGGATGTGGGTGACAACCAACAGTCTGGGCCAGATCCTGGCCTGATTTCCTTCCTCTGATTCCCACAGTGTTTGCACCAATAGATCTTGTCCTAAAGAGTTTATCCAAAGCCTATTTGCATGTTGGTCCTCCAGACTGAGGCTCACCTTCTCTGCAGGATACACCTTCTTGGAGGCTTTTTACTGGTCTCTGGTATGGGATGAGCCATAAATTAGCCTGGGAACAGCTTGCTTTGCTGTTCCTGTGTATTTTCAACCTCAGTTCCATTTTAATATATGATAATGTAGACAGTACTGTCCCTAGCCAGGATCCAGAAGGAGTGAGATGATTAAAAATAATTCATCTTACACTGAATTAAACAACTGAGAGCCTCAGGAATGGTCCCATTTGAGTTTGGTACAAATCACGGGTGACAATCTGGGTCAGTTTTTATTGGATCTGCACCTTTTTGCCAGCCCTAAATCTGCCAGCCATCACATAGGTTTAATAAGAAGGGACAACAAAGAGGCAAAAAAGGTCAATCTCTATTCGAGAAGGAGGTGGAAGGAGCAGGGTAGACAGGGCAGGGGAAGGTGGCGTGTCCTGGCAAACATGCAGGAGGTGATGTTTCCCCAGGAGAAGGACACACAGCAAATGCCCTGGGTTCTTTGGAAAGCAAACATGCTGCACCTGGAGCCCATTCTGCTGTTTGCTGAGACTCAGCAGCCTGGACCACTTGTGGTTTCCTCTCTGAGTCTTGCCTCTGCCCACAGTGACATACAGAAAGTGAGGGAATGCAGATGAGGTGTGCCTGGCACTTTCTGACCAGTTGAGGCACTGGGGGCACAGGGCTGCTTTGCCCACCTTCCGCTGGGAAAGTGGCAGCAGGTTCCCCTTCCAGCCGCCTCTGCTGAGCCACAAAACCCTCTGTGCCTGCCATCCCCTGTGTCAGGAGGTCTGTGTGCTGCATTCCCCTACCTTGGATTGAACCACCCCACTTCCCCCTCCCGGAAATAACACGAGCAAAAGTGAGAATGACTCATCTGTGCATATGAAGACATGTATATGCACACACACAAACATATCTTATATGTTGAGAGCCTGGGGCAAAAATTTCACCCAGCTCTTGAGCTCTTTGGTTCACATGGTTCTGTGAGGTTTAGTGAAAAAGAATCCTGAAAACAACCAACCAGTAAAATAAAACATCAGAAGAGTTCCAAAATAGTAAAGAATTAGGAAAATTAAAAATCAAATCCTGTTACCATGTGTCTAGCTTGAAAGGAGGCCTTCCTCCTAGTGTCTGTGCATGCATTTTGTCCCCCATGATCTCAAACCAGCATGACTGTTTAGTGAGTGGTGGGCTGGCGTGCTCTGCTTCAAATCCTACTGTGCCATATAAATCCCAACAACTGCTATTTGCCTGGGAACTGGATAGATGGTTTCTTTCCCTGTCTTTGTAAACAGCTCATTTGACATGGTTCCTGGCCAGTGGTGCTGATAATGGACACTACACACACACGCCTGTGCCTCAGTTTGAGGCTGAGTGAAAACAATCAGGTGACATTTGCCCAGATCATTCCTGAATTCAGCTTTAAACTCTTTCTCTTCCTTAAAGGTCCCTGGAATGGTGCAACATCCCAATGAGGGCTTGTGAAGCTTTGTAGCTGTGTCTCGTGTTTTCTTGTCCCATTTTCCGCTGGGTTGCATGGAATTCAGTGTTGAATGACTGCACCAAGGACATGGAGGCCTAGAATCACAGAACCAATTAGGTTGGCAAAGGCCTGCATTTAAGATCATCAAACCCAACCATAAACCCAGCACCGCCAAGCCCACTGCTAAACCATGCTCCTAAGTGCCAAGACTCCACACCTTTTAAATACCTTTTCAGTTCCCTGTGCCAACCCTGGCCAAACACATCTGAAGGTACACATCCCAATCACAGCTGAGGCCATGTGCGGTTCCCGCTTGCAAGCAGTGGAAGGCAACAGAGGTGGACCCTTGGCCACCAAAGAACAACAGTCAACATCATCTCTGGTGGGGAGTTCAGCTCTGCTGCCAGCTCTCCTCTTTGCCTTGGCACGTGGCATTGTTACTGATCCAGACCTCCCCCAGCCAGCAGAGCCAAATGTGGCAATATGATGGGTATTGAAAAGAGGAAAACCTTTTAATTATCCTGCCAGAAAAGGTGAGCTAGTAAATGGGTCCTGCTGCCCAGGGGTTTTGCAGCAGGGAAGAGAAATCAGTCATTCACCACAGTGCTGTTGTGATGGGCTATGACAAACATCTCGAGGCAGCTGTGTCTGGTCACAGAGTCATCAGATGGCATAGCCTAGGAAGAGCAGCTGCTCCCTTTTGTTGGGTCAGAGACCCTTCTCCACAGCAGCCCCCTCAGTGACCATTCGTGCCCTGGCAGTGTGACATGATGCATTTCATCAGCTATTGGGAGGATGTCAAGCTCAGTGACACCCATTCCAGCCAAGCTACATTGTTTAATAAAGAGCACATAATCACAGACATCAGCTGCAGAGGATTAAGGCTGCTTTCCCCCTCCAGTGTATTTTACCTATATCTCTTTTGCTACATTTTCTCTGCATCCTCAGCCTTTCCTCCTCAGGACTGCTCTTGCTGGTTCTCTCACGGAGAGTGGAGTGAGTGTGTGAATGGTACAACTGCAGAGGAAGGAAGTGGTGCTGCTGATTCAATAGAGTGTGCTTTTCCTTCTGAGTCAGTACAGAACAACTGTCTCACTGTGCTCAGAACATATAAGAACAAGAAGTCTGCCTCTGGTGTGTGTGGGCTTGTGTTTTAATCTCTCTGACCCAGAACATGGAAAGGTTGCACAGAAGGGATTTTAATTATCTTGAAAGTTACTAAAGTCCAATTAAAAGTGTAGAGTCATCACAGCAGGCCACCCATCCACTGTATCACTCTGTGGACCCATTGATGTGATATATCCAAAAATCACAGGGCATGTTCCTGCTTCTAGAAAACAGAATGTGTCAAGAAACAATGTTGTTAAAGGCTGCGATATTTTTGGATCACACAAGATCCTGCCTAGAACTGCAGCTGGACCCCATGAAGATTTGACCAAGAGACAGCAGAGGATGGGGAGAAAATGTGAAGGACAAGGATATAAAGTTATAAAGCTAAATTTCCAGAATTTTCTGCAGTAAGTAGATCAGAGGTAGGAAGCCTGCAAGAAAACTAAGGTTTGCTGGACCACTCAAGACAAATACTGAAGAAATGGAAATTACACAGCAACTAAATTATGAGTCCAATTCAAACTTCATCCCTCAGGCTATCAGTGTGATATCTGGTTCTTACAAGGAGAGATGATTTGCTAGTACAGTGAAAACTAAAAGAAGAGAAGTTGGAAACACCTCCAGCTTGGGAGGGAAAAGTCACAGCAGTCATACTACCCATGCAGAGGATCCAGTGGCAGCTTCTGAGTGAAGGAGCCAAGACACTTTAAAGAATTGCAGGGGTGCATTCAAATCAGTTCCTGTGTCATGGGTTGGAAAATAGCAAATATCTTGATAAATATTTTTGTTTACAGTATTATATAAAACATGAAACAGCCTCCAATTTCAAAGTTTCATGCACATTTCTCACAGGCCCAGACTGGAGGAAATGCGGGTAGTGTCTTCTTTCATGATACTTTCTATTAAGCTCATTTCACCTCAAAGGTTTGGGTGAGTCTGAGCCCTAAACCAAAAGCAAAACTCAAGCAGGCATAAAGGTAAGGCAATGGAAAGTGATCGTGTAAGCCACTGTGAACTGAAACTGCCATGTTATGTACAGTGCAGGTGTCAGAAACACATTGAGCTCACATTGCAGCATCCTGGAGCAGCAAAGGACTCTGGCTTCCAGCTATGAAGTTCTCGTGAGCAGAATAGACTTCTTCAGAAACTGGTGAAAGATGCCCATGCACCACAGGTGATGGTCAGGGAACCTGATCCCAGCTGCTGGGTGACACAGTGCCCTGTATGTGCAATTGTAAGGGGTGTTTAATTTTCTCCTGTGCTCTCCCAGCAGCCTGCTCTTCATGTTATTGCAGTGTTTTTCAATTGGGCAACAAAAAGTCTGCTATGTATGGCTTTGTTTCTGTTATTCCTGGGCAGTGGGCGAGACACAACAGGGATTTTCTTGGGACAGACTTCAGCTCAGTGCCCAGTTCTTGATTTCAGGGTAGGGATCATGGCCTGAAGGATTCCACTGCCATGGATTGGCTGCCTGGTAGAGCTCTGTCTCTTCTGAGTACATCTCAAACTTTTATTGTAGAGAGCACTTTTGTGCTAGGGAAAAGAAATTACCAATCTGAGCTTCATGCTGCTTTAAAATAGTCTAGGCCAAGGTTGTCTCAAAAAAAAAGAATGTCTCAAGGATACAGCTGCAGACTTCAAACCTGATTCAATAGCTTGCTGTCTTTCTGTAAAGTGCCTTTGGTGCTCTGCAGGAACAATGTGGTGCGTGAAATTAAGTACAACTCTTTGGCAAATATAAATTAGGCTTCAGCTGAAATACACTGCTCCCAAGGCTTTCTTAAAATGAAGCAAGATGGTCCTAGACTTGAAACACATTATATTTATACTCTTACCTTCCCATTCCTTACTCCCCACCGAACTCTCCTCACTTGTTCTGCTCTTAAATCACATTTTGAAACACCAGCCTATGTGTGTGCACAGACACATGAACACAGAGGCAGAGCCCTCAGGAAGGCTGTTCTATTGCAGCACTTCGTATGGTTTCATGATATGAATGTGCTGCTCTGTGTGTTGCTGCCCACAGGCTGCGGCAGGAGCCCTGCAGGTCTGGGATGCAGCCTGGCCAAAAGTCATACTGAGATAGGTGAAACTGCAAAAAGAGAAAGCTGACCACAGCTGCTCCTCTGTGCTGCTGACAGCCACCATCTGGGCAGGCTCTGTGCCCCAGCGCTGCAACTGCCCGAAACCTTGTCTTCACAGGGAGGCCAGTGGTCCCCCAGGTGAGGTGTATTTCAACTCAAAATCTGATGGCAATCCTGTCACTGGTTAAAAAAGCCAGTGTACTGAAAGCAGCATAAACATCCCCCAGACAACAGGCATTTTCTGGATGCTGGTTGGATAAATCCTTGGGTGCAAGTGGATGATCAGCCCCACTGGGTACGAAGCTCTCCTCATTTAGAGAGTGGCAAGGATGAAACACAGAGGCTGTGCGAGGCTTTGCTGTGAGGAAGGGAGGAAGGGAGGAAGGGAGGAAGGGAGGAAGGGAGGAAGGGAGGAAGGGAGGAAGGGAGGAAGGAAGGAAGGAAGGAAGGAAGGAAGGAAGGAAGGAAGGAAGGAAGGAAGGAAGGAAGGAAGGAAGGAAGGAAGGAAGGAAGGAAGGAAGGAAGGAAGGAAGGAAGGAAGGAAGGAAGGAAGGAAGGAAGGAAGGAAGGAAGGAAGGAAGGAAGGGAGAGAGGGAGGGAGGGAGGGAGGGAGGGAGGGGTGGCTGTGCAGCCTCCCTGCCCACATGATACTGTACCAGACAGCAAATATGCTTTTACCCACAGGAACAATTTTGCCATCCAAAAATCCAGTGCAGGAAGTTAGGCAGACAGAACTTCCCAGTGGGTGAGGGTCCAAGACCGAGCCCGGAGCTGGAGTAAGATGAGCACATTGGGAGTGAGGGAACTGTCCAGCACCACACAATGGAGGAATTGTCCAAGGATGGGGATGGAGGAAGATAAACTGTTCTGGCAGTCAGACAAGCACCCTGCTTCCAGCAACTTACGGTAAAAGCTTTTCAGGGCTCCAAGGGGCCCCCAGCAGCTGCTTCTGTCAGAGTCTCAGGTTCAGCAGGTCTCTGGAATGCATTTCTCACCCACATTCAAGAGAGTTTGTCTTGTTTAGTCTAGCAAAACTGAGGAGGAGAGGGCATAGCTTTGTTGTCTGTAAATACACCAGAGGCTGAGGTGGGAGAAGACCTATTCAAGCTAAAAGATCCTGTTGGCATGAAAACAAATGAGGGATCAGTTGCTGTATGAGAATATTTGGGATAAAAATTAGGAGGTTTCTAGCTGGCAAGGAGCTTGACAACAGCTGCCTGCAAGGAGAGGGGCCTCTGGGGAATGGCACTATTTTGAGGATGAAGCTTGAGTAATTTTTGGAGGAGATAATAAAATATTGGATGAGCAGGGGACTGGGAAGTCCTTTATAGCTGGAATAGGGGCAAAGAAAATGGCACGAGAAATAGAAAAGCAAGAACTGGAACTGAGCTCTGTGGAGGACACCCACAGAGAACAGAGAAGCATTTCCAAATGGGCAATGGATAAGCCTCACTGAAAAGGACAAAGGAGGCCAAAAGCTTTTGGAAGTGTAGGTGAAACATCTCTCACCTTGTCCACAGTGTCTGGGGAATTGTCTCTCCGGTGGAGTGGTCTGTATTTATCCATGCACCACCTGCCTGGAAGGCAGTGCTGGCTTGTAAGCAGATAAAAGTCACAGAATCCAAGGCATTTCTGTCTTCCAATTACTGCTGTTTGGAACATCAGAGATGTTCTTTCCAGGTGAATCCAAAGGATATCCATCAACTCTGAAACACAGAAAAAATATTAAGGAAAATCAGTCTGCAAAATAATATCTGATGGCTTTCAGCTGGGGCTTGCCTCTCTGTACTCATCTAGTTACAAGTATAAAATCCTCTGCTGAGGAGAAAATTATGGGTCATGGAGAGCTCTGTGCATGTGGGAGCTGGGAGTTTTTTCAATGGTTGATACGCACCCCTCCATACCCAACCTTATAATCACATCTGAGCCATGGCCTTGGAATAGGAAATAAAAACCTCTGCTCCAGGAAACACAGCATGTCCAGGAGAAGGGTCCCAGATGGCAATGCCTCTTCTATGTCTCAATGGCAACATCTGCTTTATGGCAAAGAGAAAATCCTCTGGTGGAAAGATTTTTGAGGGAAAACCAGAGTTTTAGAAACTAGAACCTGCCTAGGAAGGAGAAGGGTTCCAATGTGCCACCCCAGAAAAAGTCCCCCAGCTGGCAGGTGTAAGAAACATTGATGTATTCTTCCATGCCTGCATTCTTTAAAACACAGATCTGAGGCCAGGATACACTGGGGGTGGGAGACTGTGCAGCCAAACAACCTCACTTATTTCTGCGGAGAGAGCAGTGTGCCTAGTTATTAATCTGTGAGTGGGAGGGAAGGTGAAAGCTGGGAAACCCAGGCCTGTGTCTGTATCCGTGTTTCCACGTATACGTATAAAAAAATACATATATACACACACAGGGAAAACAAAACAAAACAGAACAGTCCACTGCACATGGTTCTCCCCCGGGGAGAGGGCGAGAGAACAAACAAGCGGCAGATGTGAACCATGTCACCGCGCCTAGGGCTGCAGGAAGACCAGGTCCTGTGGTGACAAGGTGGGGTGACAAGCTGCCAGAGCAGGAAGCAGCAGGAGACCCCTGAGGCAGGAGAAGACCACAAGGCAGAGAGGTCCTGGAGGTGCAGGCACACAGGCCGCTCTCCTCCCTTGGCATCACCCCAAGGTGAGGAAGTGCCTGGTGCCAAGGTGGACTTTAAGGAATGGCCCTGAGCCCCTCCATGGAAGAACGGATGGGACAGAAGGAGGGATGCAGGGTGAGTTTTTCACAGAGAGCTGCAGCAAAGCCCAGAGCTGACCTGCAGCCTTGAGCTTTGTGCCAATCCCAATGCCAGGAAGTGTGAGCTCCTGCACTGCCTGCAAAGAGCAGAAATGAGAGAAAGAGAGACATCTTCCAGCCAGTTTAATCAAAGATAATGAAGAGATCTGTTTCTCAGTTAGATATATCTATTTCTACTTTCCAAAAGAGCATAAAGGGCCTTGGAGAAGAAACAGGAACATAGGCCCTCTGTCCCTGGCTTACCCTTTAGTGGTGTTCTGTGTTTCCTCGTCCATCCTGGGGCAGTGGTGCTGAATGCTGATAAGGCCAGACTTGGACCAGCCTCAGTCAGACAGTTGGTGCAATTTGACTTTAGAAAATACTTAATGATTTGTTTTTAGCATCGGGTTGGGGTGAGTTGGGGTATTTGTTGTTGTTGTTGATTTTGTTGTTATTGCTTCTCCCCCTCCTTCTTTTCCAACCAATTAGGTTCAATTTGTTTTGGCAGAGGACATGATTAGTGGGGCTGGGCTCCAGATGGTTGGGCGCTCAGCCGCTCACCATAAATAACGCTGGATGAGCAGTGCTCCTGCATGCAAAGCTGGGACATGAGAGGCCCAGGTCGCCAGATCAGAGCATCCCATGGCTGGCTTGGTGGGACCATACCCGAGCCCTTTTGAAAAGGCACTGACTGACTTTTCCTTAGATATCTCCAGATATGGGTTTGTTTCCACTCCCAGGCAGTCACTGGCAGGGCACTACTCACCCAGCTGCTCCCTCCTCTCTGAATTAACCTCCCCTCACTGGGTCAGACCAGAGCTGCAGCTGCAGCAAACAGGGAGAATGTGTCTCTCCTATTTCCCCTTGCAGCACCTTTTGGTTTCTCTGAAGATCATCTGATCTTGCTCCTGGTATGGATCCACAACTGAAGGGGAGCATTCTGTGGGGCTGATGAGCCCAGCCAAACACCAGTATGGAGTGGGACTGAGTTGCCACGTGTCCCAGAGGAACAGTCACAGTCAGGCCTGCTGTGTTGGCACTGTGGCAGCCAGGCCCTTGGACCTCCCTCAAAATTCGAATGGGGCTCTTTAGGAAGGGGACAGTAATGCAGTGGGTAGAGACAACCTTGGTGAGGAAGCAGATCCTGCAAAGGAACATGGAGAATTTGTCAAAATTTTTCAAAATCTGACACTTTTCAGTGTTTTTCGAATAAATAATGTTTTTTATCAAAGCAATGCCCAACCCCATATTGTTGTGGAACCCTAAAAATTACCTTCTATAACACACTGTAAGATCTTTGATAAAAGAAATTAAAGCCTACAATTTATTGTTATTGCTCTATCAGTATTTAAGAAATACTCAGTGAATTGCAAACTGAACAGCTATTCAACATTTTACATTATCTTAGGAAAGCAAGCATTTGCTGAGGATGTCCTATGCTTTAGGACAAAGCTGGTTGTTTATTTTGCAAGTAATAAACAGCAGTTGCAATTCTGTACAATAAGTTTACCATGGATATAATGTGACTATTGTATTAAAGTTAAGGGGCAGACAGCACAGCAAGGAGGAAGTAGCTATGAAGTGTTAAAATGTCTTTGAACTGAGCATTTCAAGCCTTTGAACTGAGCTCTTTTCCTCCCACCTCTCAGTGCCACAAGCTGCCCTGTTCTTCCCTGGTGCATGTCAGGTTGCCCAGGGAGTCTCAGCCACTCACAGGAGCACAGCACAGCACAGCAGACACACCTGAAATTGGCACCTGCATACGGGGAAATAAACCCCAGTTCAGTTCTTGTCCATAGTCCAGCTCTGCAAGCTCACACCTCTGTGTTGGAGGGTTCGCAGGGGCAAAAGCCAGATCCCTGTCCCTCACTGAGCACTGTCCCCAAAAGACTCATGAGATGTGCGTGCCTTGATCATCGAGCAATCTCAGGCTCTGCTCTCTGGACTGTTTGCATTGTAAAGCCTCACACCCAAGCTCCACTCGGGTCTGGAAGACCACTGCAGATCTTTCAGAGCTTCTATTTTTGGGGCTATAATGTTAGCCAAGTTCTTGCTCCTAGAGAGACATACATATTGGAGAATGTTGTGGCTCTGTCTGCAGGTAGACAATCCATGACCAGCTCTTTGCATGCTGAAGATGCCTCTCACATGGCTCAGCTGCAATTTGGGGCTGCAGCTAAGCTCATGCCAGCCTCCTGCAGAGGAAGCCTGGTGCCCAGACAGTTGTTCCTGGCATATATTTGCTCATAACAAGGGAGCTCACCATTCCATCTCTGAGCTTCCTGGATAGCTTTTCTTTATTGACCAATATCAGGGAGGAGCAGTGTCAGAAGAGATTCATCTCAGGGAGCGCAGGACAAATCTGCTTTGCACATGATCCAGGACATGCTTGCTCCATGCACAAGGCAACTGTTTAGCAGTGCTGCACAGGTGTGGAGTGTTTATACAAGTCAATGGAGCTGGTCTCATTGCCACATGCAGAAGGCTGGAGCTGCAGTGAAGTGCTGGTGCAAGTGCTGTAAATGCCAACGCAACCAGTCATATGTGGCCCATCTTGCCTGGAGCACAGGTGTAGCTGTGCCACTCCAGTGATGTCTCACAGGGAACAAAGATAAGATTGTCTTCCAGTCACTGTGTTGTCTCCTGTTGGAGATTTTCTGGAGGGATGCTGTAGAAACAAACTTTAGGTCAAACAGAAGCACTGGGACCCCTGGGTGTCAGTTGCAAATCCCATGGCCATGGTAGGTGCCACGTGCAAAGACATTCATAACTGAAAAGACTTGTTCTGGTCTAGCTTAAAAACTTGAAAATTGGAGATGCGGCAAAGCCTCTGAACGTAACACTGAGCAGAACCCACCGTTCACAGAGCTGTTCTCAAACAGGTTTACATAGAGCTCTATTTATCTCTGGACCCATTGCAAATCCCTGTGTACAGTCACACGTATTTTGCAAAATGCCTGAGAGAACCATGACAGAATCTAAAGGAGTTAGAGATGGAAGTGATCTATCAGATCCATTTGCAATCTCTCATGAGCCAGGCAGAGTTTTTCCCTGGGCTATATTCATTGCTTTGCCTCGTCTTGTTTTTAATCACTCAAGCAAAAAGACTAGAACAGCCAAGCAAAGTTATGTCATGTTGCTGCAGCAGCGGCACTGGGGAATCTTGTATCTCTGATCAGAACTGAGTCCCACAGTTGTACAATGTATATTTATCAAGCATACTTGATGTGGTTAAAAAAATCCTGTACAGAAATGTTTCTAATTTCTGTAAGTATTCATCTTCCAAGAATTTTTAAGACATTGCAATAAACATAGCCAAAGCTATCATTCAGCAAATTGAAATCACACTTGTATTAATGTGGTTGCTATATTCATATTCAATTTAACCCTCATTACTTTATCTTGTAAACCAGTAAAGTGTGCAGGTCAACAGAAGTTGTTATCAGAGAGCTGAGAGAGCATTTCTTTTCCATCATCTCCTTCACCACTTCCTTGACTTAAGGCACTTCATCCAGAGATCCCTCACTTAGGCAGAGCACAATTCCTAACATACCCCTCCTGGTCTCCACTGAGAATCTCTTTCATATATTGAGTGAATTCAGTGTTGTTTTCTAAGGTCTTCTTACACTGCCCTTTTGTGGCAGTGACTGCTTCCAGAAGGATGATGTTCCACCTCACGGAAACAAAGAGAAACAAAAGACTCAGAAAACAGTGTGATTGTAGAAGTAATTTTTTATCATCCAGGATCTTAGTTTTCTTCCCTGGAAAGCACAAAAGAGGAAGGTCCCCTCCCAGCAGCCTGAAGAGGCTGCAGCAGAGGCAAGTTGCAATGTGCATGCCATGCCCCAGTAGCTGGGCTCACACAAGGTATAAGGAATCAGTTCTTACAGCCAGAGACATGGGTCTCAGAGAACAAACACCCAGTGCATCTCCTAGCTCAGTTACATCTAATCAACAGCCATGTTTTTTGTGTAAAAGTAACCCAGGAGGTTTCTGGGGTCAACAGAGTTAAACAAAACAACCAGCAAAAACACTGTGGTCTAGGAAAGGGCAAGATTTTTTCAAAGCTCAGCTCCCCCTGGCAGTACAGCTCCTAAATGGAGGGATGAAAGTGTTTAAGTCATCAGAAAGAGCAGGCAGTGACCTGCAGTAAAATACATGGCCTGGTGAGATATGTCTCATCTTGCTAATGACCTCCAGAGCTGGGTCAGCAGATGCCACTGTGGGGGACACCATTATCTGCAAGGCAGCAGACACAGCTCTGCTGTCGTGGCATGCCTCCATCCTCACTACAGCCCTGGGCACACCAGCTCCAACGAGGCCCAGTGAGGGCAATTCAACTTTTTGGAAATAACACCCAGCAGTGGGGATTCTTCACAAACTTTTCAAGAGAACGGTCTCACCAGAAACCCACTCTTTTCTATGAGCTGCAGATCCTGAAACGAACAACCTCTCTGAAACTGTTTGGCTGCAGTCACTTACCTTTCTTACCAGAACTACATAAAGGCACCAATGAAAACAGAGTGAAATTATATGGACATCTCAAACTTACAAAAAAAAGTTTGGGATTTTGCTTAATCAAATACTTGAGCTAAAATTTTGGGGCAATTGTAAATTTTACCCCAGTAAGCTCATCCTATTTTTTTCAGGAAAAGCTGGCATTTTTCTGCCCTTAGCACATGGCTCTACCTAATGAGGATACAGAGCAGGGCAGCCCAGAGCCAGCCTGATGCCTGGCCCAGTAACCATCTTCTGGCATGGAGAAAAATGGCTGAGGATTGATGGGTTGGGAGCAAGGTGCCAGACACATCCTGCTGCTCCAGCTCATCTCAGATGTATCTGGATACCCTTCCTCCCTGTCCAGCTGGCAGATTGTGTGGACTGCAACAGAGCAAACTGGGCCACAGGGCAGAGCTTGCTCTTTTGTGCAATATAGGAGCTAATCTCATTGCTGCAGAGTGAAATTTGGTTCCATGAAGGCTTTTGAGTTTAGGCCCATGTGTCCCTGATACAAGCCTTTTCCCAAGTGGTACAGAGCCTTCTACAGATCTTGTAACACTGGAATGTTGGAAGTCTGACACCCACACTGCCAGGTATAGCCAGGTTCGTGGTCCTCAGGTCCTCCTAGGCTGGGACTTGGCATTGCTACCATGGGCAGAGAAGCACTCTAGGTATTTCTCCCCGATTAGCATGTCCCTGCAGCACAAGTCTCATTTCGGCACAACACGTATTGCTAAATCTACATACCTTGTAATCCTCACCCTCTCCAGAAACAGAGCAAACCCAATGCACAGCAGAGATACGCCACGCACAGCCCTTGCCACCAGCAGCGGCCATCTCGGCCGGAGTGGCTGGGGTGCAGCTCAGCACCTCAATGTACCCTCTCCCCCAAAAATAACGAACTTTTAAACTCTGGGCCTTAGATGAAGGGGGTGGGGGAGGGTTGGAAATGGCCCCGTTGCTTCACGCTGCACATTAGCAACCAAGTTCACTTCACAAACACAAGGTGCGCTGTCAGAATAGCCCGGGGCAAAGTTTGTACTTTGCTTGAATTCTAACTTTTGTTTACCAAGGTAATAAACCGGTCTTCTCTTCCAGGTGTAAATGCTATTATGAAAAGGCATATTTGTGTTTCATCTCACCTCAGATGTACAGTATGTGCTCACATCCTACACTGTGTGTACAGCCCACATTGCTCCAGAGCCAGCAGAAGAAAAGACAAGGGGTAAAAATAAATAGCTCCACTCTGTCCTCAAAAAACAGTGTGTTCTGGAGAATCTAGGAGTTTGCTTGGATCTCTTTGCCTTCAGACCCTATCTGCAGCCTTTACTCTACCCTGTGAAGACTAGGCCAGATCTTTCTTGCTCTTCCCCATTAATGCAGCTGAACAGACCTGGTGCAGGGAGCTGATTGGGATGAACTGTTCGCTTCATGCAGACAAGTTGATCTCTAAAGAGTGGAGTTTAATTTCCACCAAACTAGTTGGGTTGCCAGTTTGGCTCCCTCCCCCTAAAACCCCCTGCATCTCCATCATGCCACATGCATTGAGACGTGGTGCGTTCAGTGTAATCTCACTGAAACTGATGGGAGAGGAGAAGGAGGTGGGGAGGGAAAAAAAAGAAAGAAAAAAGCCTGGCATTGTTTTTTTCTTGCACTTCACCTCCTGTTCCTGGTGTCGTGCCCACTTGGCAAGATTTAGAGATAGCAGATGAGCTCTGGATAAAAATGACCTAAATGTTTCCTCATCCCTTCAAACCTGTTCGGTGGCCTTCTGTCTCCAAGCCACTGGTAGCCTGGCCTGGCCACTGTGGCTGCCACCTGAATGCTACTGAAAACCAATGCCACGAGACCTGCAGCTACTGAAACAATCACAGCCCCAGTCCAGAGTGTGGATCACCCAGCACAACATGGCATGGCACAGCATGGCATGGTGGGCACAGGTGAGAGCACTGCCTGCCAAACCAGTGAGCCCTCTCCTGGCATCACCTCACTCCTCTCACACTGAGCTTGTAAAATTGCATGAGATGACACCTTGAAAAGCTAAGTGTGAAATGCCAGGCTTGGATGGGGACTTCCCAGAAGCTGCCCAGCTGCAGATCAGCAGTTTTTTCCTTCCTGTTGTAGCCCCCTATGAGCAAATTTAAGAGGGCAATAACCACGCAATAATTCCTCCTTCTTTTTTTTTTACACCAACAATTTATTCTATTTAAAGCCTGTACCCATATCTCCACCTGTATTACAGAAGAGCTGCTGCAGAGGGGCAGAGAAAGGGCCTGAAGAAGACCACAGTCTAACAGTGTGTGATGCTGGCCTGCTGTGCCCAGCGCGGGCGCTTTCTCTGAACACCTTTGCTCCTGAAATCAGCAGCCCCACGGAGGGAGCCGGGCCGCCAGTGCCTCACAGGTCTGAGCCTGCCCCGGCCCAGACGCCTTCCCCACCCCGCTGTTTACACCAAAGTGCTCGCTCCAGCACAGGCTGAAACTGAGCCCTGGCTCCTGCACCCAGCGGGGCCCCAGCGCACTCCACTCCCCATGGGCAGTGACAGAGTCTGGACCCCTTCAGCGCTGCCCACCCCTCCATGGACCTTACACGGTCCTGCTGGCGCCAGCGTTGGACTCAAGCGATCACAAAGCAAGGAGCTGTGGTGCAGATGGAAGAATGGAGGTCTCCAGCTGCACGTGCTCATGCTCCTCTTTGCTTCTGGAGTCACAGAAGCTGGTTTAGGGTTAGGGTATTTTTAATGTCCACAAAATTCATTGAAGGTTCTTAGCAGCTTTTGCACTTTCTCTTTTATTTTTCCACATCCAGTATTCCTTTATGCTTCCACAGTAGGGCTAGAAGGAACATTGCTCACAGGAATGCAATCCTCCCCATCCATCAAACCCAAGCATGACCAGCAGCTCTGCTATCCCTTCCCACAAAATTTCACTCAACCGCATGAACTAAGGGAGCACATCCTCAGCAGCAGTGACTTCAAGCAGGCTCCTTGCAGCAGTGGAATGAAGAACACACATCTGACCCGTCATAACCCAGGAGTGGAGAGCTCCTTTAGGAGGGGAGACTGATGCTAGCCAGAGAATTGGCATGCACTCAACTCCTCATCAGGGACTGATTGTAAACGAGCTACTGGTGGAGGATGGGAACATCACGGGTTTCCCCACGTGGTTAATTCCTGCCATGGTGCCTTCTTGGATTCACCCACCCTCTTGAGCTGGGTGGGGCAGAGGAGGACACGTCTGGGTCCACCCATGCCCTCCCAAAGAAGGAGCGATGTGTCACCCCAGTTTGGGAACAGGTGTGTTCAGTGGCCAGATCAAGGCGCGTTAGGAGGCCTAGAACTAGTTTGACATGGGCTATTATTTCATGGCATCTCAAATATATTCCACATGTCCTTTAAGTGCTCCAGCAAAGTAATGGCCCAGGCCAGCCTTTCCAATCGTGTTCTTCTAACACGTCAGTTTGGTTCTTCCAGAACAGGGAGGGGGTGGCTTTTTGCCAGCATTATATAAGGAGCAGAGGGATTGCGTAAGTTCAGTTGGTCGCAAAGGTGTAAAATAGGCTTTATTGGTAATTACTGCACCTGGAAATTTCTCCAGATGCATCTGTGCATATTTTACAAGGAACTTGTCCTTATCTAGATTTAGGGTCTTCTGGAATCCTCTTTCTTCTGGATACTTCTGTTCTCAGAAATGCTTGTGCAAAGGTGAATGTTTGCTTTCATGCAGGAAGTGATAGGAGGAGGTTGTATGTCCCTTCACTGAAGCTGCATAAAGTGCTTGGCTTGCTCCACTGACCTGTGATTTGTGCAGTCAGACGCAAGTGCTTGTTTTAAATCAGTCCCCAGGTGCAAACCTGGGACACTTGATGGACCCATCCAGTCCTCCTAAAGTGACAACAAGACCATATGACTGCAACTAAGAAGAATTTCTCTACTTGAGATCTTTCTAGAGAATTAAATAGCAAGTAACACCTGTTAAAAACACAAGTTATTTGACACAATTTCCCGAGCAGGAAAGATCATTGCATTCCACCTGTCCATGTGGGATAGGACCTTGTGTCTTTTAGGGAAAGTGAAAAGTGAAATAGCTTTTAAAAGGGGTCAGAATGTGACTGACTGTAACTCCAGCAACACAAAGAGAAATGGTAAGCTACACTTTGTTCCTCTATCTCCTATATGTTTAGCATTAAGCATATGGAAAAGGCTTTACAAAACCAAGGCCTGATCAGTAGCT
The DNA here is from genome assembly GCF_965178545.1 of Coloeus monedula. Taxonomy (NCBI): domain Eukaryota; kingdom Metazoa; phylum Chordata; class Aves; order Passeriformes; family Corvidae; genus Coloeus; species Coloeus monedula. The sequence continues at coordinate 16,447,247 of NC_138790.1, forward strand.
AATGCATTCCCAGGTTCAATAACAAGTACACTTTGTACATCAGAGGAATGGCAGACTGCCCAGAGCTTTTGGGCAGATGCTGTTTCTAAAGAAATTAAATGCATGAATAGATAATAACCAAAGAAATCCCTGCTGGAATAGAGAAAGGACAACCTCCTTCTGATAAAATCAAGTTCTTGCTCAATCATTCCCCACTTGAACACAAAGACCAAACTGAGCCAGTCATGAAGGTCCTGGAGTCTACAAATAAATGGTTGGGCTTCTTTTCTCTTCATCATGCTGTACATTACCCTAGTAACTGGCAAAACACAGCAAGAATGACTTCTCTGTCCCTTCCAACAAGAGGGACATTGCAGAAAGCAATGTCAGCTGGCTCTGCTAGGCTGAAGAAGCAGTTTCCCAGTTCTTCCTCAACTGGTTCCCTCCAGTCCTCTAAGGGCAGAAGGGAAGGAGGAGAGGAAAGTGTGTTTAACCTGTGTCCTCATCATGCAAACAGAGGATTCAGGCGAGGAAGACCTGCAGGACAGCAAGCAGGAGCAGGGCATCAGTGGTGAAAAGATGAACATGAGATCAGCAAGGAGCAGGTGAGCTCTGACGTGGGAAGGAATGAGATGAGGGTCAGTGTCACAGGAATGGAGAGAGCTAACCTCAAACCAAACCACCTGGGTATTTCAATCCTTGATTCAAGTCGTGGCGCAAGACAAATTCCTCAGCTGGCCTCCCCCACTACTGAATCTTCTCCCTGTGCTGCTGTCAGACCCAGTCTTCACTGCCTGACCACCTTTGGTTGGTCTCACTGGAAGTCCTGTGGGAATCAGACAAATACTTGGCTGTGCTGCATCAACTCCCTGGCAGGGAGAGTTTATACATACAGCAGGACTCAGAGAGTGGGTGGGTAAAATGCACATGGGGAAGCCAAAACCAGCACCTGAGTGTTGGGATGAAGCTGTTGATGTCAATGTTGGTGTGACTGCTGTCAGCTGCTGGTACAGGGAGGTGGTCAGAGGCACCTGTTCTGTGCCCTGGGAACCAGGCTCTTAGTACCACAGGAAGGGTCTGGGAAGCTCAGATATATTTGACCAAATCTTTTCCAAGAGAAAGTCCAAGTCTTGCTTCTCTTCCTGCTTGTCTCCCATGGTCCATGGGGATGGTATAGCCTCACAAAACCTCTTCCAGGGCCACAGGCCCTGGATGCAAAGGACAGCAACTGTTCTGCCCAGGCTCTGGCTCTGTAAAACATGGGACAGAGCTAAAGATGCAGCTCAGGAGTGGGAACCTGGCACATAGCTGTAGCTGAGAGGCAGGTGGAGATGCCCTGAGCAAAAGATGGGACACCTTTGGATGTCAAACAAGTGAGACACTTGCTCAGCAAGCCCACAGGCTCATCCTTTGCTTCCTGGTGAGGATGTCCAGCTGTAGTGTGATTGCTGAGGCAAAAATGTGGTATAGATGCCAGCACAAGGCCAAGAACATCTTGTACACTGGCTTGGTGTTCCATCCAATGTGGTTCTTGACCACTGGGACCACTGGGCCACTTGGATGCTTCTGAAATGCCTCACAGGGAGAGGGAAATTCAGTGCAACCAGTCATCGAGGATAGCTGCAATATCTGGTGTTCCTGGATCTCACTCAGTCTCTGAAATGCATTTATGATCTATGTGACAGGTGGTTTATTTTCAATACCTAGAGCATAGAAGGCATGTGAGATGATGTGCTGTCATCTAGAACACTTTATTCTTGTTTAGTGCCAACTATGTTACAATATCATTTTGATGTCACCATTTCCTCCTGCTGAAATAAAAAAAAAAAAAAACAAACCAAAACATTGCTAGACATTTCCCAGCAGGGAGACTTCTGGGTTTGTTTTCTGTTACACCTGCTTTTTATGACTTCATTGGCTTGCTCAGAAGAGGAAGAGGAAAAAAAACTAGAAGAAAAATGAATGCATTCCTATATTTTTTAATCCTTTTAGTTCTAAAAGATCTGAACAATCCTTTCAAAAATACCTGACTTCGAAGTGTCAACATGTAGCTGATGTCATAAAGTATTCATGGGGGTTGGGATTAATGCTCACAAGTTTTAAACTGATTAAGTTTGAGAACCTGATTACTAGAGTTGGATTTTCATTATTCCCCTGATATGATCAGAAAGTTTCAGAACTTGAGAGTTTCTAAGTATGCAGCACATCTCTGTGGAGCCCAAACAAATGGCCCAGGGAAAGCAATAACAGGTGGTCCCCAACTGTGGATACACGGTTTCTTTGGCTGCATCTCTCAAACCCAGTTACTCACCCGCAATACTTTCATCCTGATTTGTTCCACAAATCTGCTATGCTAGGCTCTGCAAGCAGCCGTCAGCTCCTTCATTCCTAGGAGTCTCTCAGGGAGCAGCTGCAGGTGCCAAAGCATTTGCCAGCTGTGCAAGAAGAAAATGGTGCCTGGCAGGGCCAGACAAACCATTGCCAGCTCCCAGCTCTGTGACTGTAGGAGACACACACGCATTTCTGAACACCTTCTCTAGCTGATTGTGCTGGATTTGCACATGGGACTGGATGCAGGCCCCTACCTGCAAAGCATCATGACACAGATATGGTAAACCAGAGCCTCCAACACCTTTGGGAGATACTGCTGCACACAGAGAAAGTCTGAGTCCTCTTAGAGGAAGTTTTCCATCCAAAATATTGTCCCTGCTGGAGCCTGACAACCCAGCACCAGCTCCAGGTTCCTCTCAGGAGATCCGTCCTCGGGAAGAGTTTTGCTCCCAGAAGAGAGAGCTCTGCAGAGGATTACTCTGCACAGTAACCTGTCATGAGGGTTCATAAATGAGCTCTGCAAGGACCCATCTCTCCTGGGCAACACTTCAGAGTGCATGGGCTGAAAAAGGCCTGAACTCTGCAGGGAGCCCTGGGGAGACAGGTCAAGGGTTGTGTTCAACAGCTGAGCAGCCCCAGCCGCAAAACTCGCAGACAAGAGGAAGGGATGGAGCAAGGGAGCCTGGGCCCCTCTTTTGATCGTCTTGCTCAGGACCTTCCTCACTCAATCAAGTTGCTCTAGCACAACCTGGCAAGACAAGACTCAAACTTCCCAAGGCAACAGGTGTTGAGCTGGGCTCCACACGGCAATGACATGAGAGAAACTCCCCCAACCTTCCTTCTCTCTTCCTCCTCCTCCTGCTTCTTCTCTTCCTCTCCTCCAGCCCTGGCAGCACATCTCTGCAATGGCCATGTAACAACAGTGCCCTGGCTCTTGCCCAGCAGGGCTCCCACTGCACCTGGCATTTCTGGGCATGGGCCTCCCAAGTACACCCATCTTAACTGGCCCACATCTTTCCACAGGCAGTTTCTGGGGCAGCGTGAGCGTGTTTTGCTAGTGCTGCTCACATCGCCCCTGCCCTGATAGGGCAGTTTTCCAGGCAGGGCAAACATTTCATCATCATCTCCTTCATGTTTCTTTTTCTTTCTCATTTCCCTTTTTTCCACCCCCATGTTTTTTTCCTTCAATATTGCCTAACCTCCACCTGGGTGCAGGCAGTGGGGTGAGCTCACTGTGCTGAGCACTGCCAGCCCGAGGGCCATGCAGTGCCAGTCTCCTCCACCCTGTGGGAGGCATGGGGACCCTGGTGGGAGGCATGGGGCCTGAGGAGTCCACACGGAGCCACTCCACCCGGGGACACAATCCTCAGCTGCCCTGCTGCACATCCCAGCATGGCATCGGGTACAGGGAGCTTGGCTGTTCCCACCAGCATCCCCAATGAGAAGACACAGCTCACCAGAGAGCAGAGAAAAGCATCAGCCCCACCACTGTCCTCCACTTGACTGTGGGAAACCAAACCTTGCACTTTCCTGGGGGTGTGGGAGGCACACCACTGCCGGGGCGAGCTGCTGCCTTCCTGTGCCTTCTCAGCCCGTACCTCCCAAGAGACACGGTGGGAGCTCTGGTGGCAGACCTCACCAGGAAACGGTGCTTTCTGCAGGAAAAGCTCTTTTTTTTCTTCATTATTTTCTGTTTCTGCTCTTATTATTTTTTGGAGGGGGGAGGGGAATTGAGCTGGGGGATTTCTCTTAAACTATATATTACAGGCGAAGAAATATCCATTTTCTGTCTAATCGCAAGAATTTTCTTGATGCAGACAAATATCACTTCCCAGAGGGCTGAATTGCTTCTGCTTCCAGTTGCTGAGAACTACACTTTGTTAGATGGGAGTTTGATGAAAACCTTATGTGGTGGCAAAAATGGAAATTTTTCAGAGATAGCTGCTGAAACCCTCTGAAAGGTCATGCTTTGCTGATGAAAAAGAGTTTAAAACGTTTCTCTGCACCAGATCTTTCAGTAGGATGGCTTTGCAAGACAAGAAACGGGTTAGGAAAACAGGATGACGCCTCTTTTTTAGAGACAGACACAATGAGGAAAGGTGGGGAAGGAATGAAGGTTGACCGGTGCTAGACATAGGCAGGAAGAGACCTGGGACTGGTGGCTAAGAGCATGGCTGGGGTTTTGCTTGGGGACTTTTAGTCTCCTAATTCTAGATTTAGTACCAGTAAGTCACATTTTTCCCCAAAAAATATTGGTAAAGTAATTCAGAGTGCTACAAAGGTGCTATGCAAATTTCTGGTGGGAAATACAGCTGTCTCAAAACATTGATAGCCTGTGGTTTCATTTATGTGGTGGATGTTAATGTGTCTAATGATTCTGAGGAGAGATGTCTGAAAAAATGAATTTGGAGTTGTTTTCTTTCATGAGAAGCTCTGAAAAGCCAGGAAGGAGGGAATTAGTTCAGATTGCAACTAGGACTATTAATTTAAATTACAGAAAATGTGAAAGGTGAGGAGAAAATGCTGTGCTTTGATTTGGAGCTATTTACAAGTAAAATGGAGGGGAATTTCAAACTGAAATAAACATTGCAAATGTATTTTCTTGGAATTTTTTTTCTCAGGACAAACAATTTAGTTCAACCAGCACTAATGCTCAAAACTATTTGTCACCAAATTTGCATTTCTCACACAAGGGAAGTTTCAGGCGAAATAATTTCACCCATCCCCAGCTGTGAGACTGGGAATTGAGGATATCTCCCAGCCCTTTGCCATTGTGTGAATTAACTCAACTGGACATTTGTAGCAAACCTCTCACTGCTGAGGATACATCTCCAGAGCAGGATTTCCATGTTGTATTTGGGCAGCTCTGCCCTTTTAACATTTTGGCAAGGTTTCCCCCCAGTGTGGACTCACATACAGAGAGCTCAAGGCGCAGGTCCTCCAGCTCTTGGCTGAGTTTGTGTGGGTCACTCTCCTTCCCAAAATGACAGAAGGCACGACGCCAGTCCCTAGTGAAGGTCAGGGAACCCACCCCAAGTCATGATCACGCATTGAGACAACCTGTGCCAACCCCACAGCAACCAGCTCAAGGGTCCAGGGACAAAAATGTCACTGCCAAACACTCAACATGAGGTGACCATCTCACGTGCATGGCTGCAGAAAACCAACTCTTCAGGCTTTGCTCCTTGGTGAAATTCCTTTTCCTCATAGGCCACTTCCCTGCACCAGCCTCCAGGGCTGGAGGCGATGAGCACCCTCCCAGGGGATGAGGGCAGGTGGTCACACATCCCAGCCTGGTAGGACTTTGGCCAATCCTGTCTTTCTGAGGTCCCAGTGAAAATAGCAGTGGACAATAAAAGCAGGTAAGTTTAGGAGCAACATTTATCTAAGAAGTAAGTTAAATAAGAGTAAATGGTTTTTCATCTGAAATGACCTGAAAATCTGGTTTGTAGCCATGTACATTAACTCTTTAGTGACAGCGAGGTTTGGAGACACCTCTAATGATTTTCATGAACCTTTCAGAAGAGGATGGAACAAAGCAGCTTGGGAAATGGTTCCTATTTTCTAGAATGTCTCAAAAGCCACATTAGGGTACCCTGAATTTCCTAAGTTCCAGAAACTAGGCAAAGGAACTTTAATAAACCAGACATGTTTAAATCCAGCCTCCCATTTTTTCCCATCACTTTAATCATTCCCTGTGACCTGCTACCCAAACAATGAAGCAGTGTTCTGGGACCTGAGAATCATTCATTAATGCTTACAAGACACTGAGATAACAGGGGGAGAGAGGCACAGAGATACCATGTATGAATAAATGATAGCAATAATATGTTCAGTCTCTGAGATTACACAAGCTTTAAAACCTGGGCAGGTGCATAGGTTTTTACAGATTTGGGCCTTGATTTTCTCCAAAAATAATTTCAGGTCAGGCTGTTAGCTCCATGAATGAAGCACTCCCTGGATACACTTGGCTGCTGTGGGCAGGAAGAGGGAAGCTGTCAGATATCAGGAATTTGGCACTGTCACTATGCTACTTAAGTCATTCTAGTTAACTGGAGGAAGGTCATTCACCAAAACACTGTGTTGATAAATGCCACAGAAGTGTGGAGCTGGGGAGGTCCAGAAGAACAAACATTGTTTAGGTTTTACAGTGCAAATTGCTCTAGGAACAGAAAAATGTCTTTCCATTTTTCCTTATCCCAGACATTCCTAGGAGCATAGGCCATGGCTGCGCTATTTTTAAAATCAACAAGTTCTTCTGAAGAAAAAGCATTTCTTGATCTCGTGACTGCCACAGCAGAAAGCTCCATCCCCTCACAGTCAGGCGATGCGCTTCCTGCCAGCTGGACTCCCTCACTGCCTAAACCCTGCCCCAGTGAGGCACAAGCTGCCTCTTATCTGCCAGCCTGGGCTGGAGCAGTAGGATTGAGACATTTCAAGATATCATCTGGGAAAGCAAGATAAATCCAGGTGAGCTGATTTGTCAGTCTCTGCAGAGCACAAAGCCAGTGCACAGCCCCTGCAGCTCCATCTGTGCTGAGCCCACCTAACCCTGTGCAGCCCCTCCTGCCCTGCAAGGTCAGGGGGAGCCTGCAGCCTCATCGAGCTCTCATCCTGCACACAGACCACGCCCAGGAAGCACCAAGGTCACCCTTCCTAACACTGTCATCATTGCATCCTATAAGCAACCCCAAGGGTCTTGTACCAACTGGAGTAACCATATCAAAGCTGGATTGTGCAAGAAAAGCAACTTCTTTCCCCTCATCATGAAGTTGGTTACACTGTGAAGGAAACATTAGCACAACACATTTCACAAGAAAAGGTGTTTCACTCCAGAGAAATGCAAAACTGGTACTCCTTCCATTTTATGGCTGTGTTCTTGTTGTCCCTTATCTCCATAGTACATCATGGCACGCTGTGCCTGAAGGCTGCGCCCCATCACCGGCCTGCACCACCACCTCATAGTTCCAACTTTCTCTGTGTTTTGAGTCTAGTTCTGTACTGGTTACTTTGTACCAGTTGAAACACCTTATCTCCTTTGCTGGATCAAGGTCTCCTCTGTGTGTGTTGCAGTTTAGCAGTCTGGCACGTAGAAATGGCAAGTTTCAGCTATCACCAGCTGTTCTGGGTCTGTGTCCAAAAGACACCACGCTTCCCTCCAACAAGATTTCTTTACAGACTGGCTTAAACCTCACATACCTGCAGCAGGATATAAGCCCTTGTTTCCTACTAAGGATGTGTTAAAGCTGTTCAAGCCTGTGTCTTCCTGAATAAGCACCCAAGTGGGGAAATTCAGTCTGACACATGGGGCTGGCAAAAGTAATGCTCAGGAAGCCCAAGGAGGGAGGAATAGCCAGAAGAACCCCAAATAGGGGTTGTGTGTGAACATCTGCAAGGCTGGTGGTCTCACCTGAGGTCGTCATCTGGGCAGTCTGTAAAGGTACTTGCAGGGCACAACCAGCCTACCATGGACTGCTCCTTTAGTTGAAGGGCCTCTTTGGAGCATCTGTTTTTCTACAGCCATTACAAAAGCGGCAGAGTTATCCAGCCCCAGTGAAGATGCTCTCACTGGGGTACCTGCCCATGTTCACATTGCAGCCCAGTGGCAGGTCCAGAGGAGAAGCACCACACCACCCCCTTGCTCCCTTCTTTGCAGCCACTCATCCCCTCACCAGCTCTCAGACAGCAGAAGCTGTCCAAGTCTCCAGACTGAAATTCTCAGTATTATCATGACTGTCACAGCATCTAAAGAGGACCCAACCAAGACCAAAGGACTTGTTTTGCTGGATCCTACACATCCCATATGTGCTTGAAGGGAGTTTCTTTGCCTGTGAACACACTCACTGAGTTCCTTGCAAACTCTTGCAGGCATTACCATAAAACCTCAGAGAAACTACACAGAAAGGAAAATGACCAGGCCCTGCAGAAACAGCCTGTTCCTGTCCCCAAGTTTAATTAATCTGTCCATGGGCTTAAGCTGTTCTGAAACACCTTGTGGAAGATGAAGGCAGGACAGGGACAGCTCAGGAGATGTTAATGACCCATGGAGAGCACTATTTAGCTGGCACAGGAGCTCTGCTTGTTGCAGTCCTGTGGAGCATATGCTGCTCTGGGAGGCTTTCCTCACATGCGGCTTGTGTTTTCTGTGTATTTGATTGTTCTCAGTCAATGAACGAGTGGGAATGTCCCTGCTGAGCGACTCCCTATCAAGGCTGGAGTTTCCTTGTTTTGCATTTCTGCTCATTTCATAAATATATTTACTATTCTTGAGCATTGTTTTCCATGGACGTCCATGCCGGCGTGCGACAGCCGCAGTGCTGGCCCCTCCAAAGCCACATCTGCAGAGGGGCTTGGAGGTCTGTGCACTGCCTCCCTCAAAGGCAGCACTGGGCTCTGCAGTGACCAGCTGTGAGCCAGCACGTCAGTGGTGCTGTGCCAGCACCTTCATGTTCTGAGCATTCTCCAGCCAGTTTAGTTCCCTCACTCTCAGAGCTAGACCTGATCTCTGTAACAGACCTGCTCCCTCCCGAGGGAAAGCTCTGCACTGTCTTTTTGCCTTACCCAGACAGACAGACCAATGAACCTTTGAGATATTGGGAATGCCGGCTACTAACAAGGTTGGCCAATGCCAGGAATGTCTGGGGGCTTCAGGCATCTTAGCTGAGCTCTTCCTGCTCCAGAGAAGGCTAATTAATCAGCTCTGCTATTCTGGCATCACCCAAAAGTGAAAATACTTTCTGGCAGGGCAGCAGGCACAAAATTAGCTGCTGCATTAAACTGCCAAATCTCCTTTACTCCTTTATTAGTTGCATTTGGTGATGATGAGGAGTGAGGCATTAACCGGTCCCTGATGGATAAAGAAACTATTACTCTGCTTTCTCTTTGCAGCTGGGAAGAGGAAATAGGTTTTATTACTGAGATTTCCTTGAAGACATTCACTTGACTTTGTGGCATCAGAGACGGAAGAGAAATGAAGAACACAGGAATCTTGGCACAGCAGGAGAGATTGTGCACGGATAATAACAGAGAGAAGCACCAGGTCAATTGGGAGCTGAAATATACTTAGGTGATTGAATCCTTGTGTCGGGTTGAAGCTCTGATGATCTGCGAGGCTCAACTAATTTCAGCATTACAGCCAGGATCTCTGTGCTGGCACTGAGGGCCTAAACCAGGGAACTTGCTGGGAAGACACGTTCAGGGTGGATCAGAATGGAACAGAAGAGAATAAAATAGCATAGAAGTGATAGATTATTAATTCTTTGTTGTTTGGTTTTGTTTGGTATTTTTACCCAAGATTAGATTTACAATTTACCCATCCTAGTTTTAGGCCTATATCCTGGCTAATATGACATGACCCTACTAAAGGAAGGTGCAGACTGGAAGAGCCCATGAAAATCACAGTCTCAGATGGTTCATTTTGGAATGAGAAACTGAGTTTCCTAAGGGATAATCCCAAATTCTTGAGTTTGCTACCCATTCGTTAGCAAAACAAACACAGCCTGGACACAGATGTTCAAGAGATCTAGAGCAGACCAGAGCAAAAAGGCAGAGCTGGTACAGAGCTGACCTAAGCATGGTGGAGGACCAATGGTCTGTGAACAAATACTGGGAGGAAACTGGAAGAAACATCCTAACCATGTGGGAAAAGAGTTCCTGTGACAGACAGGCAGAGGCAAAAAGCCAACCTGGCCAAAGAGGATGTGGTAGCCCAGGTCTGCATGGACCAGGCTCCAAAGGCCAGCAGGTCCCTCCTGTTCTTGGTCACTGAGGCACCCTTCTCATGTCACGGGCATGTGGAGCCCGGTCAGGAGGAGGGTTGGGAAGGGGAACCACAAGAAACCATCTTGTCCTATCACTTCTGATAATGAGGGGAGATGACATGGGCAGCTGGCCAAGGGATATCCTCCTGGATAGGGTGTATTTGAACCTCCTAGGAGGGAAAGTTCAGGCTCCCAGCTCAGCAGCTGGCACAAATATCAGCACGGCATGGTGAGATGAGCTTGTCTCTCAGGACAGATCAACCAAGAGGCCAGCAGAGGCCAGAGCTTTACTTCTGGTAGCTCTTGCTGGCTGCTGCTCAGGGCATCGCTCCCCAACTCTGCTGTACCTCCAATCCTCTTGCCTCCTTCCACCTCACTTTCCACATCTACAAAGTAGAGCTAAAGCTAATTACAGCCCCTAGAATGGAGCTGCATCACTTGGCTTTACCAATGTTTCAAAAGCACCCGGAGGTGAAAGGTGCTTGAGAGAGCAGAGTATTGTTATTACTAATAATTACAAAAATTAACCAAATATTTGTCTAGCAGCATCCATCCCTGCTGCTGCTCCTTACATAAAACACACACATGCTCTACCTGCCAAGCCAAAGCCCCAGAATCACTACATCAGCCCTACAGTATCGAGAAGGGGGGCAAAAAGTGCCTTGGGTCTAAAAAGGGTTGTCTGTTCCAGCAATTAATTTAATTGTCGTAAATATAATCCAGGTATACTGCAGATCCAAATTGCTGGCTGACAACAAACCCAAACAGGGCCCAGAGGCTGCGAGGCAGCAGGTTAAACGCTGCCTCTGAAGCTGCTGGGCTGATCCTGGCACACGAGAATATTTTCTCTTGGTATTCGCCGCCGCTTGCTGCTGTGGAGTTGAATTCTCGTAAAATGTTTATCAATGCCTGGGCATCTTCCAAACCAAGAAAGGGTGCGTGAGAAGCGTCCCCTTGCAGTCAGCAGGGATGGGATATCATCACTTGTTTTAATTCCCGTCTCCATAATTTTATTGCTTCTTTTTTCTCCTGTTTTCTAATAAGCTCTTCTAACACCTAATGAAATCAGTTCTTTTTTCCTTCTACTTACCTCCCCCTGCTGCCATCGCGATTACCTAGACTAGAAAAATACAGAGCACAGGGTCCTGCAGGCTGAGGTTTTAGTGACTGATTTCAACTGACGTGAGCAGAATCGGCAATAAACTTCAATGTCATGGTGTTTTGATTCTCTTCCATATTGCGTGAAATATCTGAAGGGGACAAATGCCAAGGAGTGAGAAGAATTCTTTTGGGTCATATAACCAAAAATGAACTAAGAAAGGAGCTGTTTCCAGAGGGGGAGATGCAGTCAGCTGTGCAATCGTTATCTGTAATAGATGGCATCTCTCACTGACGTGATCTCTATTATCCTCCAATCTCAGACTCTCACAGGCTTTAATGGATTCTTCCCTCCAGCATCTTTTCAAGACTGTGCCATTGTCCTACACACATTTTACTAACTGGGACCAGAAGCACCAAGAGGCCAAGACCCAGCTTCCCTAACCTATGCTGGCACTCAGGTTCCCATTGGTCACTGTCTAAAAACCCATCTGTAATCTGGGCACTACGTTATTTAACTGGAAATTTATTTGCGAAGGTAAATAAAGCACTCTGTGACCACAGAGAGGCAAACAAATCTCATAAAATCCAAGTTTGTTATTTCCTGCTCTGCTTTCAAAACAAAACACAATAATTTTAGCAGACAATTAAACTCTCTGATTTCCAAGGGAGGCAGGCATACAAATACTTTTGAGGATCTGAGCCCACATGATTATGTAAGGAATTAGTAGGAGGGAATTAACCCAGTCACTGGAGCATCGTTGTGGAGAGGATCTCATCCACACTTGGGGCTGCCATATGGGAACATGTCAGAGCAAAATGTAAAACTCAGAAATACTTAAAATTTAAATCAGGGAAGTGCCACAAAAATGTCATAGCATTGCTCCATGTCAAGGCAATATCTAGCCTGACCCCTTTCTACCTCCTGCCTCACCACCATGCTGCCTGTACTTCAAAAAGCCAGGGAAAAAAGCCCAACCTCGCACATACTCCTTCCAAGCACACGGGACCTCTGTGCGGGACAGTTGCCCATGGACTGGTTGTCCATGCATTACCCTCTGTGCATAGACACAGCCTCTGTGTCAGGGCAAACAGTCCCTGGGCACCCATGAGACATTTGGCAGGAGGATTAGGGATGCCCCATGCCAAGCAGACGCGGCAATGTGGGGATGAGGCAGTACTGGGGCAGGATTTCTACCACCCGGCAAGGATCTCGCATTTCTCCCTCCACCCTGGGGCTGCTCATTAAATATACTGTGATATTAAAACAAAGCAACTTTAAAAACATAAAAATAAGCAGGAGCGAGCAGGATTTGGGGAAGTAATGGGGAAGGTTGTGGGCCTGATCCTGCTCTTCCTCAGGATGGGGTAATGAGGAGCATTGGGTGAAGGGTGTTTCAAGGCAGGCTCCTTGATTCCAGCCTGGACGGGACGTAAAGATCTGGCTTCTTTCCCACATTTTAATGCTTTCACAGTCGAATTTATCATGCTGAAACCAGTGGAGTTATTTGCAGGAATAAGGGCTGTGGCAGCAGCAGACCTGGGAATGCAGAATGCGGACAGTCGGAACCAAACCTCCCTGCCTGGGATGGACGCAGCTCCCAGCACGGCTCTGACAATAAAAGCAAACCTCTCCGGGAAGGCAAAGGCTGCCTCGACTGTCACTTTAATTGAAACCTTCTGCAGTCGTATGCTTCACCTTATGTTTAATGATTCACCTCTTAAGCAGCCCACTTGTACCTTTGTAATCTTTCTGAAGGTTAACTTGTTGATCCTCAAAACTTGTCCGGAGGGAAAGAGGCAATTCGCAGGGAGGCTCGGAAGGAAAAAAGTATCAAGTTTTCTGATGAAAAGTATTTTTATGGAGGGAGAAGAGAGGAGAAATGAACTGCAAAATTCAGAAGAGCCGATGAGACTTTGGAGAGAAAAAAGAAAATAAGAAAAAAAAGAAAAAGAAAAAAAAAAGTCCATTAAAAAAATAGGAGGGGTGGGGGGCAGCAGTTGGGTTTAGCTCCCAGTTCCTGAGAGATGGTTTATTTCTGCTTTACAGAAATCAAAAATATATTTGTCATTTACCAAATTAAATAAAAATAATCTTAGCATTAAATTATTTTTAGGACATTAAGAGTTACGTTCTTATGGGTAATAATCTATTCGGAACACCGTAATGGAGTAACTGGCAATTTTATACAGCTTCAGGATCGATTTTTTCCTATTCGCCATGTACCTATGCAAATAAATATCCCATTTGATTCATGTCCATATCATAGGATCTGCCTGCTTCTTTCTTACTCCTTTAATATTTAATTATTTAAAACAAGGAGAAATCTCACGGGAATTTTTGTCTCAAAAAATAGCTGACTTATTCTTGTCATTTGAGAACAACAGAAAAAAGATGTGAAAATCTAATTCTTTTTAAGTCCTAAAACTGAAACTCAAATAAGGACGAGGAGAAAAAATCTTAAACCCCAGAAACCAAACTTCCTCCCCTCCTTTTTTACATTAATATTCTGAGTTTTTACTGTAGCTATTCATAGTCATACCTAAATGTAGTCTATAAATCTACTAATATATTATTTAACACTCCAACTACTGGTATAAAAAATTATAAAATATTCTGTTGGCAATACATTTAATTGAATTCTTTTTAGAGACAGCTTCTTATTGCCAGACATGCTTTTAGAGATAGTACAGAGAAATAAAAGAATTTCTGAAGGCAGTAAAACAAATAATTACCATTTTCACCATTACTTCCAGATACCCTCCTATCCAGTCCCTAAATCCTTTAAGTCTAAATCAAAGACTTTCCGTGAACAAAATTGCACAGATCATTTCAAAGAATATAAAAAATTACGTCAATGTTTTATTTGAAGAGAGAAATTGAAATTCACATAGCACTCTACTGGTTGAGACGTCTGGGGAGTTACTAGAGAAAAAACAGAAATAACCCAGGCTAGTTTAGCCTGAACTTTAGAGGCCTGTTTCAAAATGATCAGGGTCAATGCAAATCCCTCTTTTAATTACAATGTGCTTGTGCTTGTAAAACTTTGAGGCATCGTCCTTCTTCTTAGGTTCTCTGCTGCCTTTTAATATCAGGGATCGGCAGGATTCTCTGAGGCATAGGAGTAATAAATAATACTATAAACCACCCAAAGCAAGCACTGCCTTTTATTCTTTTTATTATTTTTTTCCCCAACAAAGCAACTTACACATTGGGTTTGAACTACCTCAGCACAACTCCTAATCAGAGAAGTAACTGCAGGGGTTAGTGAGGTTTTTTTCATCGTAACATCCGAACGCTGACAGATCTGCTGGAAAGGAAAGAGGTCAGTAGTGCTGCTCAGCCACAGGCCAGGGATTTTCAGCCTCCACAGGTCACACACCTCAGTTTGGTGGGTGCCAGGATGAAAGATTTGGGGACAAACAAGGGATTGGGCTGGGGATGCTGATCAGGTGAAGGCTCCCCCACAGTGTCCCCCGCCAGGAGGCTTCTTGCCCGGCACAGCCCCACTGAGGCATGGACAGGCTTTGGTCCATAACTGGTTAAAAATCCATTGGATGCAGGTAGGGGTGGAAGGTAATTATCTGCAGCTTGAAAACTTCTGGATGAAGTTTCCCTTTTAAATCAAAGATGGGGCAAAACAGACATGAGGCTGTGTGTGCTCAGTGGGATGGGGACAGTCCTTACCCACCTTCTGAGAACTGTTTGCACACAGCCAGTGTTTGGGAGATCAGGCAGGAGACAGGCAGATATCTTGTTCCTATATGGCAAGAAAGTAATTTTTGACAGGCAAGTCTGCACTGTCTCCTGGCAGCAAACACCAAGCAGACATGCCAGTTATTTGAGCAATTTTGCTGGAATATTATCCTGGGGGTTTATGTGCACACCCCTCCATCATCGGAGCAGTTCTTCTTGCACAGTATTCATCCGAGTGCGATTCATTACCTCAAACGGGACGTCTGGACATGGCATGGGGGTGACAACGGTTCTCAGGCTGTGTGGGGAGCCGTGGTGTGGCATGGAGACACTGCAGGCTGGCCAGCCACACACCCCTCCACAGCCCCTGGCTGTCCCTCCCTCCATCCATCTCCTCATCCCTCTGGTCCTGTCCTCCGGGGGTACCCTGTGCTTCCCCTCCCAATACCAGTCCAGCTGCTGGCAGATGCCAAGTGGTATCTGCGGCCACCTAAAGCCTCTGCATGAGACACAAAGGGAGTAACACAAATTGGGCCAGGGCCTTGTGGCCGGTGGGCTCAGTGGGAGCCAGGCTGGGCGAGGTACGGTCAGGTGTGCCCAGGGCGTGCTGGGACAACCACGTTTTACCACGACATTCAAGTTTTTCCACTTCCAGCCCTTTCCCTTGCCGTAAAGACCGAGTTAGATCACAAATACTCGAATTTAAAATAAGAAAAAATAAAAAGAAAGCAAGAGAAAGGAGCCCCGATGAGCATCGCAGCACCCCACTCCCTGCCATTCCCATACTCCCAGCTGCTGCTCCCTCTTCTCCTCCCAGCCGGAGCCCATGCCTCTTCCGATACCCAGGAAAACATTTTGTTCTGCGTTAAAGGCTAAAGCTAACACATGACCAGCAAGAGGCAGCAGTTTGTTTAGCTCTTGGAGTTTATTTTAATTGCGGCCTTGTTTTGTAATGAGGACGGCTGCGGCAGGGGGAGCCTGCTGGCATCCGGGGGGCTGTTCCAGGGGAGTTTCCTTATCAATAAAATGAAGTCTTGACTATTTAAATTAACAACAACTGCATGGCATGCATGCTCAGCTGCTTTGTTTTCTGGGAAGTTAAACTGTACACACTTGCTTATTAAGGATTTCAGCAGCCGTCTGGGATCACAGGTCCCCTCCAAATGCCACCTTTCACAACCCCAACCTCCACCAGGGAAGAATGAAGAGGAGAGAGACGGGCCCTCTGTTCATGCTGACAGACACAAAACAGCCTGGTAAACCTTAGTAGTTTGTTATGATGATGCATGAAAAAAAGGAGGAAAAAAGTAAAATCATGTGATTTTTATGCAAATCAGATGAATTGGACGGTTAAAAAAACCCTAAATGTCAGGTAGATAAGATCACATACACCTAGAGCAGTGTCATGATGTTCTCTGTACATTACATTCATACTGGAAACCAAAACGTGTTACAGAAATCAGACACCCACAAAAAGCTCTGAGATTGCACTGAGAACAGGTTCCTGCAAAGCACGGGCCTCTGACCAAAAAAAAAAAAAAAAAAGAAAAAGAAAAAAAGTAGGTTAGATTAGAAAACAAGATAGTTGAATTCAGGCAGGGACTCGGCTGTCCCTGTGCAGCCTGGCCTCGCTGCATTTGCATTAATATGCACAAAACTCCTTTTAAGTAATGTTCATGCGGCGGCACCCAGCTCCAAAATGGGCAGGCTGTTCCCGAAACCCATCCTTGAGGGCCACGGGCAAGGGGAGAGGTTCACAGGCTCTCTTCCATCAGGCTAAACTTTTCTCTCTTACTTATTTTTTTTCCTTTTAAAAGTCCTGGCAGTTATTTTGTGTGAGGATGGGGAAGCCTTATGGCCTGAAGGAGTTAATTTCAAAAGAAAAAAATTATAGTGGGGTACTGTTTATTTAAGCAGTGTTTTGTAGAAGACAAGGCACTTCTTTCCAGGGGTGCGGTTCACCTGGGAAAAATACGCACTGGCCTCGATATGCCATAAAAACCTGCTCTGTGTCCCCTGGAGGGAAACAACCCAAGCCCGGGGACTCCCCTCGCTGCCAAGCAGTACCTCCAGCTCCGAGGCCCTTCAACATCCAGCTGCAGCTCCCACGAACGGCTGAATAATTTCACACCGCTCTATGCCCTGCACGCCAGAACACAGGCAGAGGGGTTGCTTTTCATCCCAGGAGCTTTGCCAGGGGAGGACATGAAGAAGCTAGAGAGGGACGGCCCGTGGGGGGGTGCGAGGCACCTGTGGCGATGCCCAGCACTGCTTCTGCCTCTGCTCCTGCCCCTTGGAGCCGCTCCAGCGTGACCAGAAATACCCCTGCCAGCTCCAAGGGAGACCATTTCCCAGCGGCATCGGCCCTGTTCCAGCACCGCCACCGCTTTGCAGGGTGGCACTGGAGGGTTCAAACCCCTGCCTGGGTGAGGAGCACTCTGCAGCGTAGATGGTGTTTTTGAGAGAGGGGTGCGTGGGGCTGGTCCCCCAGCATGGTCGCCACAGCCTCCCACAGGCAGGGCCGAGCCGCAGCTCCTCCACGTGCCACACAGGCACCTCGTGGGTGTGCAGGAGCCACGCCGAGCCCGGGGCCGCTGAGAAACGTCCCACGGCCGACATGGGGGCTGCTGGTGGCTTTGCACACCCCCACCAGCGAGCCTCCACACCATGGGGCCACCGTTCTCCCCCAAAGAGAAGCCACTTGCTGTCGGCTTGCGGAGGGCGGGGGAAGCTGTCCCACCGCGACATTGCCGACCTGGCAGGCACTACCACTGCCAGCGGCTGCCGTGCTGGTCCCCAGAGCTGGGGCAGGCAAAGGAAGAGGGTGACAAGGCCTCACGCATCAACGATCCCTCTGGCCGATGGTGGGAGAGGGCTCCCAGGGAAATGACTCCATCCCCAGCTCCCTGAAGTCCCCAGCAAGGCACCACAGGGACCACTGATGCTTTTGGGGGCAGCTGGAAGCAGTGGGGAGTGGAGGCGGGTGGCAGGAGCCCTTGGGTAGCTGCAGCCGGGGCCCAAGTGACAGAGAGGGAGTAGGAGAAGGTAGGACACCAGAGCAGAAAGGCCAAAAACTCAGCAAAAGCACCCAGGCCGCCCAGTTCCCAGTCCGAAAGGGATGCTGCTGGCTTCTCCCTATGTCCCCGTAACGAAGTGGGTTAGGATGGAAACTCTGATGAAAGCCCGGCTTGGCTGTGACCAGGCAGAGTGAGAAATCTCCCCCTTAAGAGCGCTACTTGAACGGAAGCTGTGCTCGACCTCGGGTCTCCACCAAAAATCCCCCAAGCGGCAGCCCTCTCGCTGCTGCTCCCGAGCGTCCCGCGGGCGCCGGGCTCGCTGGGCTCCGGCTAAAGCGAAAGCGTCACACGCTGCAGAAAAATGACAAACGGAACAGATCTGCCGCCCGCAACAATCCCCTTCCTTTGGATTTCATTGCTGGGGAAAAAGAAAAAAAATCCAAACAAATCAAAATCCTGGAGCCGAGTTGCTTCTCTTGCGTTCGTCCCTCCTTCGGTCACTTGCAGACCTGGGAGCCCCCTCCCTGCCCCGGGCCGGGATCGGAGTGGCACAAGTCACACAGCTCCAGCTGCACTCACTCCCTGGGAATTCCATATTGCATTTTAACTACAGGAAAGCCGCCTCTCCAGCATATCTGTACCACCTCAAGTGTCTCGGGAGTACCATCCTTGTCTTGCCATCGGGCTATTTTTAATGACGCGTCGTATTAGCCAGAAGGGCTTTCTTCCTAATTTATTACCCCCCCACACACACACACACACCCCGCTCCAACCTCCTTGCTTTAAAGTGTTTCGGTTCAAGAGCTCAGCTGAGAAATCAAAATAAAGGCAGCACCCGGGGACTTTGCGTCCAAGGTGGCCGCGCCGTGGGCTCGCCAGTGGTGGAATCAGTAGCTCCGAGCAACTGCACCAGCGGACCGAGGGCACCGTGACCTGCGGTGGTTATTCTCGTAAACAGATTTCTATTAATCACCAGGGCCCGGGAATGCCTTCACAGCCCAGAGCGTGCCTTCCCCTGCTCCCCACCACCCCGACCGGCAGCTCGCAGCCCAAAAACCCGACCGGGAAAGCAAAATGAGCCATCTGAACCACCCCCAAGCCCAACCCTTGCTGCAGGCCCCCAAGAAATAAACACGCAAGGCTAGGGGACAGACGCAGTAATCTCCACAGATTTACACCCAGGGAGCTACAATTCCACAGAGGAGCCGGGGAGGTTGGGGTGTCATGTCCCCTCCCTCTGCAGCCCCTGCAAAACCCACCCGAGACACTGATTGTCAAGGCTTTGCACTATTCCCCCCCTCCCACCTCCCAGCAAAGGCCTTTGCCCAGCAAGAGGCAAAAAGTGCAGAAATAAAATCCCTTTTCAGAAAAGCCAAAGCGATTTTGCATCCCCAGCACAGTCCAACAAATCCATACAAGCAGAATATTTATAGACTTACAGGTTATTTTGCAACAATAACAAAACAGCTACACAGAATTAACCCACCACTTGAGAGTCCTGGAAAGGAAAAGAGAACACGAATGGGGAAAAAAAAAAAAAAAAAAAAAAAGAGAGAGAGAAAATCATCAAAATCATCATCTTTTTGGTTGGGTTTTTTCTTTGTTTTGTTTTTTTTTTTTTTTTTGGTCTGGAGAATCCTGGCGAGGAAATAAAAAAGAAAAAAAAAAAAGAAATTAAAAGTAAAACCAAAAACTAATATGGGGGGCTCATGGGGAACTGTCTTTAAGGAAAAAGCTTCTTTCCCCAAGAGTAAATCCCATTGGAGGCCCTGAGCCGAGTGTGGCTGTTTGCAAAAAATTATTTAAAAAAAAAAAAAAAAAAGAGCTGAATGAGGGAAAAAAAAATAATTAAAGAAAAAAAGTAAAAATCCAGAACAATGCAGCTGGCTCCTGGCTTTGCTCGCTCGGTTGTTTGGTTGGCTTGGGGTTTTTTTAATGGGGAGAGGGTGTTTTAGAAACGCGAAAGTGACCCCCCGCCCCAAAATAAATAAATAAAAAATATATTAAAATAGAAAATAATATAAAATATATATATATATTTAAAAAAAAAAGCTCTTTTTTTTCCCCAAGATCTCTTCGCTCTTTTTCAGAGAGGGTTGGGAGGAAAAAAAAAAAAAAAAAAAAAAAAGAAGCGGAGGATGGTGGTGGTAGGGGGGGTGGGATGTGTGTTTGCACCGCCCGGAGTTGTGCCCGGGACCCCCCGTTTTCCTCTCCCGCCGCCGCCGCCGCCGCCGCCGCCGTCGCTGCTCGGTCCGCGCCGCGCGCGCTGCTCCGCGCCCGCGCGCCCCCACGTCACCGACAGCACCCGCCGCCACGTGACCCGCCGGCCGGGCGCGACCACTGGCGAAGGGGGGGAACGCGGAGAGGGACGAACGGGGGGCGACCCGGTGGGACCCCCGCCGCAGCCGAGACCCCCCCGAAATACGCCCCCCCCCCCACCGGCCCCGTTGGCGGCCTTCCCGGGGGGGATCGCGCCCCGGGAGGGCCGCGGCGGCGGGGAAGGCGCGAAGGGGGGAGGTCCGTGGCCCTCCCCATGCCGAGAGCGATGGTAGAGTCCGCAGCTCAAATTCCGAGAATTGGGCTCTGTTGATTCTTAGAACTGGGGTTCTTAGAAGTGGTGATGCAAGGAGTTTCTAGGAAAGCCCGGAGACCAGGTGATTGCTGCTTCTATTGCCGCGGCCGATTTTACCCTTTAATTCTCTCGCTCGCTTTTTTTTTTTTTTTTTTTTTTTTTTTTCTCTCCATTTTTTTTCCCCTCCTCTTTCCCTCCCTGCCCCGCTCCGACGCTTGGCGCGGAGCCGCCTCTATATATTTCTACCCATTTTTTTTTCTCTCCCTCCTCTTTCCTTCCCCCTCCTTTCCTGCTGCAGGTGCCCTTTATTTTTTTTTTTTATTACTATTATTATTATCATCTCAATTTCATTTTTTTCCGTGCTTTATTTATTTATTTAATTCACATACACATTCCCCCTCTTCCCTTGCCCGCTGTCAAGCGTGAAAAAATTAGGGAAATAGGGGTGCCTGCATGTCTTTAACGCTGGGAGCGTGTATGAGGGGAGGGGAGCGGGGTGGGTGGGGGTGTCTCCCCTCGCCGTCCTCTCCGGGGGATTATCGGTTATCTGGGATTATTGGCTTTCCCGCACGCGTGACGGCCGGGTGGGGACGGGGGGGACGGCGGCGGCTCCTCTCTGCACCTGCAGCCGCTCCGCGGGCGCAGGACGGCGGCGAGCGCCGGCGGCCGCCGGGCTTGTGGCGTGACTCGGGGTCCGTTCTCAATGGCTGGATCCTTCGCTCGGGGTGTGTTATTTTTCTTTGCCTTTTTTTTTCTTTTTTTCTTTTTTAGATTTTTTTTTTTTTTTTTTTTTTTTTTTTTTTGGTGTGTGCGTGTTGTGTCGCTGTCGTCGTTTCGCGGCCGCACGAAGCCGCCGCGGAGCGGGGCTGGCGGCAGCGCGGGGGTTCGGCGGCACTGGGCAGCGGCCTTTCCGCATTAGCCCCCCGTTCTCTCGATTTCTGTTATTAAAGCAGTATTATTGTTACTCCGTTCCCGGTGAAACCGCGGAAGGGCTGGTGCGTTTTGCAACCTGTGGCGGGGCTGCGCCGTGATCTGTCAAGCCCCGGGCTAAGAGCGGGCGGTGATGGAGAAGACTTGCGGCATTTCCCTGCCCGGGGAAGGGGGGAGCCCGCGGGGAGGCTCGGCCGCCGCCGCCTGCCGGCCCCGGAGCACCGCGGAGCGCCGGCCCGGGGCGGCGGGGACCGCGCTCGCCTCGATGGTGCGTGCGGGGCGGCTGCCGACCGCGTACCCAGCCGCGATGCAAAACTCGGGAAGGGGCAAAAGTGTATGAAGCGACTCCGAATATCACGCTGAAAATAATAATAACAACAACACCGCCACCACCACCCGCGGGGAGGAGCGAGGGTCCCTCGCCCGGAGGAAGGCGGCGGGCGGGGGAAGCGGAGCGCAGCCATGCGAGGGACGGAGTCCGGGGCGCGATGCGTGCGGAGCCCCCCGCTGCCCCCAGCGCAGCCCTTCCCCTGTGTTTACTACCGCGGCGGACTTGGCGCGGGGACAGGCACTCGTAAATCTGCCGCCGGCAGCCGCGGGGCTGGCCCCCGGCCACACGCCATTCCTGGAGCGAACGGCCGCGGGGAGCCGCGCAACCCCCGCGCCGCTGCGCCCCCGAAACCGCCGAGAGCGGGCGGGGAAGAGAGAGCGCTATTTGTTTTGGTTTGTTGGGGGTTTTAAAATTTTTTTTATTAGGTGCGTGTTCTTGTGTGCTCTTTTGCTTTTTTTTTCTTTTTATTTTTTTTTACGCTCCCCATCCCCCCCCCTTTAAAAATAAAAGGCAAAACAAAACCGAAAAAGCCCAACTTTGTTATGAAAACTTTCGTGGTCGGACGGCAGCGACCTCTCCCGGCCACCCGCCCCCCCCCCCTCCCCGCCGTCCCCCCCCGCCTGTAGTTTGCAAAGTCACAGTATGAAATGTTATGAAATCGCCTCTTGGGAAGGAGGGAAACAGAAAGCAAGGCGTTTGTTTAGAAAAATCCGCGGCAGCCTCTCAGATGTGCCTAAAAAGCTGCCTTCGACCCCCCTGTTGCATTTCCAGGGAAGAGGCAAATCTGGGCTTAAAATCATGAGTCAAAATCAACGAAAACAAACCCGTCCCTGGTTAGTTTTTTCCACTGACTTCAGTAGGCACAGGATCAGTGCGAGGGGAGACTGGGGACAGGCAGATGAGGCTCAGTGAGAAGCTGCTATGTTGGTCCAACATCTCTCTCTGGAGCCAAATTCCTACTTGTGCCAGTAGAAGTGTCAGCAGGGCCAGGTTTGGGATCAGGCCCTTATTTGATCTGGGAATCTTACTGATTTCTCTCTGAGCTTTTACATGCTTTAAAAATTATTATTTGCCATACTGTTTGAAGTATTTAAAGGATAAGAACTTTAGGAGCAAATGCAGGCTCCTTCCTCCAGTCCTTGAGGGGGTTACAGTTCAAAAATTGCTCTAAAAATATTTTAGGGGAATCCTCTCTTTATATATGCATAGAGAGGCAGAACCAGAGATTCTGTTATTTTCTACTAGGGGTGGGATTGCAGGTTTAAAAACTTGCATTATAGATGGTAAACATTTTGCCCCATGAAACATATCACCAAGCCATTAAAATATTCAAAGGGTGTCCAGAAATTTTCCAGAAGAATGGATTCTTACATTGTTCCAGTAAGAAGAGTTCATCTCTTGTTCAAATTTGATTGGCAAAACAGATCAAAGATCTGTTGAGATGCATTTCAATTCCAATTTCCAATCTCCCTCAGTTCTGACTGTCTTGAGTCAATATTGGGAGAGGAAGTGGAGGTTAACTGGTTAGTTATTATTGCGAAGGAAGAAGTTGGAATGAGAAGTGATTCTTACAAATCCCACCCCAGAAACAAAACAACAACAAAAAAAAAGATCTGTCAAAAGTCTTTGTGACACTTTTTAGACATCCCTGTTTGCAGTGCAGGGAGGATTCAGCCGGCTGTCAGATGGTACAAAAATAAACCTAGCAGAAACATTAAGTTTTTCAAAACAAGGCTGGAAAAGCTCATAAAAATAATGTTGCTCAGATGCGTTTTAAGAGAAACAGAATTACATCGACAAAATTATATGTTTTCCAGGTTTGGTTGGGGTGTTTTATTTTCCAAGGGGAAAAATGTTCCTGCAGCAAAGCGAACTGGTGCCATCTAGTGTCACCTCACGCCGCTCCGCGTGGGGCTGGCGGGGCCGGCAGCCTCGGGAGAGTGGGAACATGTTTATTAACTGCTCGTTAAAAAAAGAGAAAAAAAAATGCTTGCCAGCTTGGAGGAAGGTGGCAGAGGAAACTCTGGATGCCACTGAACTTATTTAAGGAGCCTAATTGGAAACAACCGAGTGCTTATTAAAGTCACTGACATTTCCATATGGAGTTCTCTCTGGGTCTGGTCATGAAATCACATGTGAAAATCTTTCCGAGTTGTGGTGTTAATCTGCCCTTGAATTTTTGCCTAATTTAGGATGTATTGTAAAGCTGTGCTCTTTTTCTTTTTTTTTTTTTTTTTTTTTTTTTTTTTTTTTTTTTTTGGATCGGGGAAAGCTTTCAGCCTCCAGCTGCAGCAGCCCAATATGAATTTGTAGGAGTAGTGTTTGGGTTTGGAGCACTTTTTTTTTTTTTTTTTTTTTTTTTTCTTAGTAAACAGTAACGTTATTCTCAAAACCCCATACAAATACAGGTGGTAAAACTTTTGTGTGCCAGTGCCGTGTGGTAGGACTGTCCTCTCATTTTATTTGGATTCTCCATGTAAAAGAAAATCTTTTTACGAAGTCTATAGATGAATAAAACAAAGCTCTAACCAGGAGGTGCATTTCTTAGTGTGCAACTTATATATCTTCATATGTTTATGGTGTTAAGGCTTAAGAATTGTTTCATGCCTGTTTTAGTCCATGTGCTGTAATACCTGGGCTGGGAACTTCTCTCAAAGAGCTTTTACTGGTTCAGCTGGAGCCTGAAATGTTGTTTTCAGGTTTCTGAGAAGTTGGTAAAATCTAAATTTGGTGGAAAGTTGCTTGTGTGCTCACAGCCTCTTTCTCCATTTTATAGTAGTATGGGAGTCTATAAACAGGAGCCTTGTATGCCGAGTGCCTGTATTCTTCTCTAGATCTATTTTTAAACCATTCTTCTGTTTGGCAAAAAGTGACACTTGGTTTCCATGTTTACAGCAGGCATTGGCAAACCTCAGGAGTTCACAGTTTGCAGTTTGGTTAGATCAGTATCCAAAAGTCAGCATCTGACCAGTAAGCTCCTTCAGACTGCAAATTTAGACTGCAAATGTAGTCCTCCTTTTTTCTTTTCTTTTTTTTTTTTTTCTTTTTTTTTTTTTTAAATCCGAGCTATATCTTATGTGTTCTCATCACTGCAGGATGATGGCAGCCAAAAGACACACACCCCCAAATTGGAGCAAGCATGTAGTCTTCAGGACTACTTTAAAACCAGTAATCTCAGTGGAGCTTCCCGTCTAAACCAGAGAGAGAACTAGGGGCATTTGGGAGAGGGGTAGGAAATTATTGGTCTATATTGTTTTCCTTCCCTTCTTTCTCCTGGTCAGTTGCTGCTTTTAGGCTGTGTGCCGGGTACCCATGGGGAATGTTGGACCCCTTCTTATGGAGGAGGGAGCTTGGAACAAGCACCCTGCAGGACAGGGGCTTCTGAATGGGTCCTGAAGAAAGTGTCCTGTAGGACTAGGTACCCTCTGAAAAGCATCTCCTTAAATCTGTTTGGTTAAATATAGGGGCAAGGGGGTGTCTCATCCCATCCAGGCGGCATGCCAGAGCAGTTCCTTACTGCCAGAAGGAGTTGAGCCACCCTCAGCCCCAGGAGTACAGAGACAGGGAGGGTCAGGTGCCAGCTGGTAATTTTCTGTCCCAGTGTGGGGTAGGGATGATCAGACACCTCCTGGGAGCCCAGGAGGGCCAGGGACCCAGCTCAGCTGCTGGGGACACCCAGCTCCGGCTGCACCCTGTTGCCGGGTCACCATCTCAGTGCAGGGTTCAGCGTTGGCAGGGCACAGAGTCCGTCTTCTGTTCTCTGGAGTAGCTCCCTAGATTTGGGACAGGACATGGTTCCTGCCTTCCCTTGAAAAATTAATGTGCCAAATTGCTTGGGGTCGTTTGAAATGCTGAGGAAGGCTCGACTCCTTGCTTCCCAAGGGCATGCACTGCTGCCGCCTCACAGCCAGAGCTTGGCTCCGTAGAGGGCAGGGGAGTCCTTTTTAGTAGGAAAACACTGGAGCCAGTTTTAACGTGCTTACCCCCTCCCTCCTCTGCGTTTTCTTCTGCAAAGACCAAAACAATGTGGAGACTTGAGCTGGGCCAGCTTTCAAGGGCAATCCTTTAAAACCTCTTTTGAAGTATGAACTATAAAGTTCCCTGCGGCGCTCGAGAAAATATGCAGTTTTCCTGGTTCCAAATGCTGATAATAAACCCGTCCAGATAATGTATTGCATTTCCTAGAAACATTTGTTTGCTGGCAGGAAATTGGATCAGATTGAGACCGCTCGATAGAGCGAGTGCAATCCGCTCACGGAAGGGTACGGTGGAAAATACGACAGGGCTTGCACTAGTGATGCTGCTTTTGATCTGTGCTGACGCTGTGGACTTCTCTCAGTATCTTCATGGGTTATTATTAACCCAGCCACGTTTTGGCCTAGACACTCACCAGAAGCTACTAAACTAATAAAACTCTGCTGTGACAGCTAAAGGACACTTCGTGCCCCTGGATTGCATGGTAGCAGAAAGCTGAGCTGGGCACTCACACACCCCCAGCTAAAAGCATCTTCTTCACTGTGGCATGTAGTACCCATGGCTATGCTGGGGGAGCCACCCACACCCCACCTCATTTTCTTGGTTGTCCCCTTGATGCCTGTTCTGGAGAAACCAGGCATTCCTTGGCAGGGTGGAGAGGCAGCTGGCAGCACACCCTGGCAGGCAGTGGGGATGTTCCCATGGGGCTGGGACCCTGCAGGGTGCAGGGGGAGGAGGAGGGCAGGATGGAGCTTCCCCTGGGCGGGCAGTTTCGGAGCACTGTGTGGGATGAGGCTGTGGGGAAGGAAGATTTCACCCAGCCACTCCTCTAAGGTGATCTGAGTGAGTCGGCGCTGCAGGCTCTGGAGGGGTAGGAGATTGGGGCCCAGGGAGGGGGAAGTCTTTGGTGCTCTCCTCCCTGGCTATGCACTTGGGGGTGGGAGAAGGGCTAAGACCACAGGGTATTCCCCATGCAAAAAAGAACAGGGGAGCAAGGAGTTCCTCCCTGTGCACAGAGTGGGAGGCGGATGGATGAAAAGGGATTTCCTCTAACTGGGAGAGTAGATGAATGGAGAGGCATGGCAGAAAAATGGATTGGAAGTCCCTGCTTGTCCCCTCTGCCCTAGGGTAAGTGAGCAGAGAGGGTCTCCCCTTCGCATGGGGTTGAGCTGAAAGAGGTTGCCCTACATGAAGGTGTACCTTCTCCATGCTCTGAGCTGCAGGGAAGGCAGAGCCAGCACTGGGCTCCTTTCCAGGAATGGGTTTTCTCGGGGAGGTGCCGGCAGGGAAGGGCTGTTCCCTGAACCGCTGGGGCAGACCCATTGCCTTCCTGGAAGGCAACAGCAGTGACAGTCCATGTGGCCACCCCCAAAATGGGCCCTGCGCCTATTCCAGATCTTCCTCTATGGGCATAGCAAGCCCAGGCACACAACCTCGAGCACGGCTGGAGAGCCCACACCTGCAAGGTACTGGGCAGGAAAACTGGACGGGGGGTGTGGGATGATGCTCTGGCCCCAACTGAGCCTGGAGGAGCCTCATGGGATTTGAGGGGGTTTGGATGGCAAAGACCATGCTTGGCTGCAGTGTTTTTTTTCTGACCCCCCCATCACTAGTCTCTGGTCCTTGTTGCCATTCTGTTCTCTCTGGTCTGAGTATTCTCCTGTGCTGGGGTACAGAGCTGGTGCTGTGTGGGGACTGGAAGGGACAGGGTTAACCCGACTCAGCACAGCGAGGGGAAGGAAAGTCCCTTTCCCTTTGCATGCCCACATCCTGCAGCCAGGAGCTGCTTGGGATGCACCTGCCCAGTTCTTGGGGCTGTGAGCGTTGATGCAGTGCTGTGCTGGGAGGGATTATTTGGAAGGGTGGGGAGGGGGCTGTGCTGGGGTCCAGCTCTGGGAGAGAAGCTGGGTATCCCCCCTGGCAGTGCTGTGCCCTCGCTGTGGATAAGGGAATTTGGTGACCATAGCAGCTTCTCACATGATGCTCACGGGTGCAGCGTTCATCTTGCTGTTTGTAACTTTGTTGGTTTACAAGTGGGTCACCTCCTCACCTCTGTGACACTGAGGTGACTCCCCAGAGCTTGGCAGGGTATGTCTGCCACTGTGGGTGAGGTTGGGGTGCCAGCCAGCTGCCCCAAACGCACACATCTGCTCATGTGGACACAGGGATGTGTGCTGGGCTCCTTGCAGAACGCTGTGAGTCCCTTGGCTTGCAATTGACGGCAGTGAGTGGCTGGCAGTGAGCGTGTACAGAAAGGTCAGAGTCTGCAGTATTTGGGAAATGAGTCACTTTTTGTATGTGCATAAAGTTTTAAGCTGGCCAGGCTCAGAGCGGCTCTGAAGATTTGTGTTTGATGGCTGGAATAAAGCTGTAAGACACCCTCTGGGTTTTGCGCATGATACCTTGCCTTAAATCTCATCTCTTCATCCCAGTGGCTCTGGGGATGGGAGGGGAGCTTGGGCTCCAGACCTGCACATCTCCTGCAAGGGAGAGGGAAGGCAACATTTGTCCTCACAGGGATGACTGGGCTTTCTGCAAGCGCCTGGCAGTCTTAATAGTCTGGGGATTGGTCCTCAAAATAGTGTGATGAAGGTCTTGGGGTTTGTTGGCTCACTTATTTATTGTGCTTCTAGCTGCTGGGGCAACTGCCTGAGGACCTTCTTCCTGCATTGGTGCCAAGTAAATTTGGTTTGGTTTTAAGCAAATTTTGGAGGATTAGTATGAGTTCTGGAAGGCAATTAACTCCTGTGTTTCCTTGCTGTTCTGCCCCAGCTACATTGCTGGTGAAGCCAGTGCCTGGAGACGCAGCTTGTGGTTTAAGGGAAGGCTTTGGCAGCAGCAAGGGGAAGGGGCATTTGTTCTGCGTCCTCATTGTCTCCACCACTGCTTCCTTTGCAGTCCTGGCCAAGTCACTTTGGTACTTGATGCCTATATCCTCCCAAATCTGTTCAGCAATCCCATCCCAGGGTGTTTTTACCAGTGGCTGGAGCATGTGGGTTTCTGAGCAGAGTGGCAGCAGATGTTTGTGTGTATGTCATACCTGTTAACAAGGTGCTGGGAGTATGGCATGGGTCTTGAATGTGGCACCGGACAGGAATTCAGTCTTGGCAGGGGAAGAGTTATCTCCAAAAGAAGTGGTGAGAAAATTCTTGCTTGACTTCCCTTCCCCACCTGCCTTTAAGTTCCTGAGTCATGGAAATGAAAATCTCCTTGGCATACGCCCATGGTTTGGGCTAGAGGGTGTGGAAGAAGCTATGATTGCATTCTCAAAGCCTGTGGTTGTGATAAGAATGTACTGTACCAGAAGAAACAAATGTTAACCTCACTGGAGAGTAGAAGGTTTGTTATCTCTAGCTTTTATCCAACTGATACTTGAGCGAAACAGCAGCCTTGTGACCTGCCAGGGCCAATTCATAATTACCAGCTAATGTGGTGTTTGTTTTCTTGTGCTTTATTTGTAGGTTTGAAAGAAACTTTTGGACTGTGAATTGAGGCATTGGGTATGTAAATTTAAATTTTTTGCTTTCCCTCCTAACCTCCCTCCCCCTTTCCTTAATGAACTGTTTCATTAGACCCAGCTGGAATTTGTTTTCGGGAGAGCAGCTGCTCTGTAGAAACTGCTGTATGTTCATGTGCCACTGGGGAGGGAGGAGTCAGGAGTAGGGGAGGGGATTGATTGTGGAAGAATTTGACATGAAAGATGCATATTCCAGCCCAAACCTCAGGGAGATGTGGGCCGTCCTCGGTGCTGATTGGGAGGACATCACTGAGATGGGTCAGCAGGTGTCGTGTTGGGGGAAGGCTTCATATTCCTCGACTAATGTGAACCTTGCTCATGGGGAGGGACTGGGCCATGGTGTGGGTAGCAGCCCAGCAGGTTGGATGAGTTCTACTCCTCACCAGTTAATTGGGAAACTGTGGACAGGTCTTCTCCAGAGTGGCCACCACTTGGGAGTAGGAAGGTAGTTTCCTGGGTGAGGGCTGGTGTTCTACTGTGGGCTGGATATTCTAGATGTTGAAATAACTCGACTTCAGTTGGGACCTTAAGGCTTGTTTTGATTCCTGTGGCTGGGTTTACAGCCAGACATCACACAGGTGAGGAGGATGGCTCCTGAGGGAGGTTGGAAGGCTAGGAGCTATGTTGGAAGGCTTGTGGAGATGAACCTGAGTGGGCTGGGGTGGGGCTGCCATGGGTGAGGCAGGGAGAAAGAGATGATGGTTAGCTAATCCTCAGGAAGGTCTGATTGCCTTTCCCCACCAGCTTGCTGGGTGGGATGAGACATGCCAGGTCTCACTATCGGCTCAGGGACCTCACTAGGCAGCCTGGCAAGAGCTTGGTGTGGTGCAGAGCTGTTTGCCTTGGGACCAAGGAGCTGGTGCTGCCCCTACCAGGAGCAGATGGCCATCTGAGCATGTCCTAGAGAAGCAGCTGTCTCTTCCCTGGATTTAGAGTACTTGCCTGGCTGTTCTCCTTTCTCATCTTCCTCTGATGCTTGTGTCTCACGCAGACTCAAGATGGCCTCGCCGGCAGACAGCTGCATCCAGTTCACCCGCCACGCGAGCGACGTCCTCCTCAATCTCAACCGCCTTAGAAGCCGGGATATCCTAACTGATGTTGTCATCATCGTGAACCGGGAGCAGTTTAGAGCCCACAAAACAGTCCTGATGGCCTGCAGGTGAGAGCAGGGTCCTTCCCTGCCTTCCTCCTTGCTCCCTCAGGCTTTGGCCTCCAGACACACTGCTGCAGTCCTGAGAGGGCTTGTGGGATTCATGGAGAAACAGAGGCAGAGAAGCAGAACTGAAAGGGGCTGCCAAGAAGTTTGTACCTGTAATGGGATTAGAGCTGAGACCACTTCCCTCCAGTGTGCTGCCCTCACCTCTCTCCTTGTGTGCCCACATCTGCCCACACACAGCCCATGGAGACCAACGGGAGCACAGCAGATGTGAGGCATATCCCTGAAGGCAAAGCACAAATGTGCCACAGGGACAGGATAGAAGAGGAAGGGCTGGATGCTCACTGGGGTGAGCGAGTCCTCTGTGACCGAGGTGTCCCCTGCCACCGCTATTTTTAGAGCTATTCCTCCCTGGCTTCCAGACTGCTGGCTGCACCCACCTTAGTTGATTCTTTTTTTTTTATTTTTTTTTAAGCCTGATGATGGGGTTCAAAATCCCTTTCCAGCTCCTAAGATTGCTGGAGTTCCTTCCTAGTAAATGCTAATTAATATCCCACTATTGCCCAACTGAATTACAGCAAATGCCTTCCAGGTTCTCTTGCTGACATGGTATAAAGATTTCAAAAAGTCAAGCTTTGACTATTAAAATATCTGAAAAATGTTTTGGCAACATTTCTCCTTTTTTTTTATTTTTCTGGTTTAAGACTGTGTGTGTATCCCTCAAGAGGCTTCTGAAAGAAATGAGTCATAGTAGGAAGGGGATGGTGGTAAGAACAACAATGGAAAAAAACCAAAAAAGCTGGGGAATTACTAAATGGAGGCAGTGGGGAGTTGTTGAGCAGGTGAGATCTAAAAGCAGGCTGTTCCAGTTGGGAAAAGTGCAGTGCAAAAGACGCTTACTAAGCTGAGAAACCAAGCTTGATAATAAGGGGGAAGCTCAGGGAATTCTGTAATTGCCTCCTCCTCCTCCCTTCCCATTCTCAAACCCCTCTGTACTCAGGGATTTCATACAAATTCTCCTTTTTCTCTTTGAATTGTCATAACACTTGTCCTCTCTACTGTCTCCCCACTGCAGTGGCCTCTTCTACAGCATCTTCACTGACCAGCTCAAGTGCAACTTGAATGTCATCAACCTGGACCCTGAAATTAACCCTGAGGGGTTTTGCATCCTCTTGGACTTCATGTACACCTCCCGCCTGAACTTGAGGGAGAACAATATCATGGCTGTGATGGCCACAGCACTCTACCTGCAGATGGAGCACGTGGTTGACACCTGCCGAAGGTTTGTCAAGTCTAGGTGAGTGCCCTTGGTGAACTTTGAAGGGCCTGGGACTGTCTGTTTGGGTGGGCAGGGGAAGAACTGACAATGTATCTGCAAATGTATCTTTCCGGGCTGAAAATTACTTTGTCTCTCTCCTGTTTTCCCGGATTCCAGTGAAGCCGAGATTGTGTCTGCTGTGAAGACCCCAAGGGAAGAGTTTTTGGCTGGACGGATGCTAGGCCACCCAGAAGTGATGGCTTATCGGAGCAGGGATGTCTCGGAGAACGGCATGCCTCTTCAAAACGGGTCCCTCTGCAATGGGAGGGCCTTTGCACCTGGCTTGATCAACAGTTTGTCTGGATCCCCCATTTCCTACCACGGATACAGCCCTCTCCCTCTAAATAGCTTCCTGGTGGATGATGAGTTGCGGGAGATGAGGATGCCTCTTTCTGAACTCTCAAGGGCAGGTGCCTTCCCCAAGGAGAGGATCCTGCCGTGTGACAGCTCCAGGACAATCCCCACTGAGTACGTGAGAACCATTACCGACATCTCTGCCAACATGTGCCACGCCACCATCTATGCTCCGAAAGAAGGTGCTGCTGAGGAAGCCAGGAGTGACATGCACTACAGCGTGGCCTCTGGGCCCAAACCTGTCATCCCTTCAATCCGGAACAATCCCTACTTCCCTTGCGACAAAGTGGCCAAAGAGGAGGAGCGGACCTCTTCAGAGGATGAGATCAGCCAACACTTTGAGCCCACCAACACACCCCTGGACCGCAAGGGACTCATCAGCCCCCAGAGCCCACAGAAGTCAGACTGTCAGCCCAACTCGCCAACCGAGTCCAGCAGCAGCAAGAATGCCCGTATCGGTCAGAACTCCAGCTCCCTCTTCACCAAGAGCCCCACAGACCCCAAAGCCTGCAACTGGAAGAAGTACAAGTTCATTGTCCTCAACTCTCTCAACCAGAACACCAAGCAAGACAGCGCTGACCAGAACGAGATGGGAACCCTCTCTCCTCGCACCTACGTGCCCATGTCTACTTGCCAGCAGTCCATGGAGCCAGAGCATCTCAATGTGCAATCCCCCACCAAGATAAGCGTGAATGGTGAAGACTCTACTATCCCACAAGCAAGCAGACTCAACAATATTGTTAACAGGTGAGAAGACTTCCACCCCCATATCCCTCCCCCCTGAGAAATAGGACTTCCTGCCTTGTTGGTGAGGGTTTGCAAGTGTGAAATATCTGTGGCATTGAGCTGGGAAGTCCAGTCACGAGCAGATGGAAGCCCCTGCATTTGGTGAAGGGCTGCTCGTGACATTGTCTGAGTGCCCACCATCCCCACTGTAGTGGTGCCAGCCTGGACTGGCAAAGGAACTGGGAACACTGGGTTGTGAATCCCTGGGTAACTTTGGCAGCTCTGGATGATTTCTGGAGCCTGGATTTGCCTAGCCTGTGTTTCCACCAGACTCCCTATGCCTCAAGCTTTACTGTTGGTTGTAAGCATTGGAGTGGCCAAAGTGTCAGGGAACAATATGCTATCCTCTGGACCTGGATGTTTCTAAAGACATTTGAGGTCATTTGGTGATGGGCATCTGAAGGTTCGAGGCTTAGGGACCTGTTGCTGATCAAGGCTATGCTGTGCATCTCGCCACAAAGATGTCCCCAAAAAACACGTCTGTCCCTTGTGTTGGGAGGGGTGCAAACAAGGGTCTGGTATGGAGCACAGCAAGAGCCTTCTCACGGCTGTGTACGTTGCTGTCCTTCCACAGGTCCCGGGATGGGTCCCCTCGGAGCAGCGAAGGGCAGTCCCCACTGTACATGCATTCATCGAAGTGCAGCTCCTGTGGCTGCCAGTCCCCACAACATACTGAGATGTGCCTTCATACCCCCAGCTCAAACTTTGGAGAAGAGATGGGGGAAACCCAGTCTGAATACTCTGACTCCAGCTGCGGTGAGTTTCGTATCCGTGGTCATCTTTTTCAACCAGCAGTTGAAACCATCACTGAGTGCCCTGTGATCAAACACACAGTCAGACCTGTCCCTGATGCTGGTGGACCCCACAGTGCTTTACAGCCCTCTCTTAAGTGTCTGCCCAGCTGTGTGCATGCATATGAGGGACACATGTACATGGGAATTGCTTCCTTCCTCCCTTTCCCCAGCACCATCCAGATACCTTGTGCAGGGTGTTAGTCACCTGCTGCAAACCTGGCAGGTAAGGACAGGAAACAAGTGCACCCCACCCCACCAGAACCACAGGAGAGCAAGCCTGACAGATGTAATGACCGTAATGGGGATTGGGCAAGCTGGCATGTCTCACGCATCCGTCATGATATCTTTATTATCAGGGAGCCCAGTATGCACATCTGGGGAAATACAGATAATGAGGCTTGCAGTCTTGTTGCAAAACCCCAGAAGCCCAAAGACAGGTATCTGTGCACTCATCTGCCTGTAGCTCAGGGAGGGGGAATGCAGCATTGCCACCTGTAGTGTGGGCAGAGATCCAAGGAGGGAACCTCACTGTGGTAACACTCAACACAACATTTAAGAGATAGATAGATAGATAGATAGATAGATAGATATTAAGGGCACCCTCCTAGTGGGGGAACCTGCCTTGTGATTTGGGTGGTGATTGTCTTCCCAAGCTCAAGGCAGACTTCTGTACATGTAAAGGTTAAAGACCTCTAAAGGTGCAGGAGTTGCTCCAGAGCTGAGCATCCTTCAGAGGATGCCTGATAACTTGAGTGCTTTCATGGACCTCTCTAAAAGATGTCCAGGTGAAATGCTGGCTTCTTGGAAGCAACCTGTGTGTCACTAAAGGAAAGAGAGAGCTCTAAACGAGGGCTCGTGGTGACTTTGCTCTCTCAAACGCATGTTGTTGCTGTGTGCACAAGGTCAGGAGGTAACAGCACAGTGCAAGCACGACTGAACATGAACATCTGCACTTGGCTGCTTGCTGCAACGCTTGCTCTGGCTGCTCCTCTCCTCCATCCCAGATCCATCCCATAGCCTATAAAGAAGGTGGCCCATGCACTGCCCATCTGATTGCTCTCCTCTCTGCCCTCCCAGAGAACGGAGCCTTTTTCTGCAACGAGTGTGACTGCCGGTTCTCCGAGGAGGCCTCTCTCAAGAGACACTCTCTGCAAGTCCACAGTGACAAGCCCTACAAGTGCGACCGCTGCCAGGCCTCCTTTCGCTACAAGGGGAACCTCGCCAGCCACAAAACCGTCCACACAGGTACAGTGTTGGCCGTGGGGACAGCTTTGGGGAGGCTGTGGGTTGGTGAGCATGTGGGTGTTTATGGCTGGGTTTGTGCCGGGTGCAGCATCCTCTATTCTGTGTCACAAGCTGTCCCTGGTGGGAAGAGCAAGGTGCTTCACTCGGCACAGCCAGAGAGCCCTTGGACAGAGCACCAAGCCTGGGAATGGGGAAGATACCTGCCCTTGCAGCAGGGGTGGAACACAACCTCCTTTGCTGTGAAGCGCTGGGCACCACTATTTTTAAAGGTGTCTTGCAAAATGCATAGCTGGGAGCAAATGTGCAGCCTCCAGGTAGCTTTGTGGTAGACTTAAGCAAAAAAAAAAATTAAAAATAATCAGAACATTTTGGGAGAAGTCTGAGATTTATTTTTACATCCTAGAAATCCAGGTCACACCTTGCTTGGCATAAACTCTGCTGATGGGAAAATCTGTGAATGGATGGACTCTGTGAATCAGCACAATGAAAGCTGAGAAAGGAAGAGGATATTAAGGGTTTAGTCATTTGCTGACAAACTTATTTTATTTCGTGCTTTTAATGCTTAACATGTCAAAAGCCAGTCCACAAGCTGGGGAAGGAAAGTCTGGGCTGACAACTCAGTGCTGCTGCACTGAATTAGACCCAAATTCCCGCAGTCACAGCTGAGCTCCAGGAGGGCTGTGCAGGGGACTGAGACAACACAAGTGCCAGGGCAGGGTTCAAGGGTGATTACTAACAGCTGTAGGGAGATGTAGGATAAGGAGGAACGATGCTGTTAATCCTTGGTGGCAGACCTGCCTGACTTCCTGTCTTGTCCTGAAGGCCTCAGCTCCTAATCCAAAAGAGAAAAGCTACCTGCTGAGCTCACCCTGCTCTGTAGACACCCTGACCAATGCTGCTTGTCCACAGCCATCTCCAAATGGGACAGGAGTCAGGGCTAGTGCTTCATGCCATGGGGCTTGGCACCTGAAGGGACTTAGCTCTGGGGGGCACCACGGATCCTGGGTGCTGAACACACCTGTAGCTAATCCCTCACCCTTTCTTTGGGCTCTGCAGGAGAAAAGCCGTACCGCTGCAACATCTGCGGGGCACAGTTCAACCGACCAGCCAACCTGAAAACCCACACACGCATCCACTCTGGAGAGAAACCCTACAAGTGTGAGACTTGCGGGGCCAGATTTGTCCAGGTACGTGTAGCCTCTGGGACCTGCAGTCCCTGGGGAGGTGGGGTGTAGGCAGAGCTTCTGCCCAAGACTGGCAGATCTTCACCACCAAGACTGGTGATCCCTCATGGCAGGGAGGAGGCTGATGATGGCCCAGCTTGCTACCTTGAGCAGCTCTTCCCATGGTGCCATGGGGTAGATATGGACCTTAAGGTTTGAGGGGGGCAGTTTGGCTTAGTAAGGAAGCCTGACTGCTAGTTGTAGCTATTCTGCTCCATTTGGTCTTAAGGACTGGAGATACCAGACCTCAGACACATGGCCCTGACTCCCAGCTGGAACCCAATAGACCAAAAAAGATGTCTGGGCAGAACCCCATTCCCACAGGGATACCCTTGCTCCCAGTGGGATGCCTTCTTCCCTGGGACTGTCCTGACCCAGAGCTGCTCTCTGCAGGTGGCCCATCTCCGTGCTCACGTGCTCATTCACACCGGGGAGAAGCCATACCCCTGTGAGATCTGTGGCACACGCTTCCGGCACCTGCAGACCCTCAAAAGTCACCTTCGAATCCACACAGGAGAGAAACCGTATCATGTGAGTGGCCCTGCTTTTTTTCCTGGTGGGGAATCTCAGCTTGGGCTGGGGGAGGATGCTGCCAAGCCTGGGGGGCTGGGAAGATGTGAGGGCATTCACATGGGCTGGTTGCAGCATCCTAATGCCCTTTGCCAGCCTCATGAGGCCCTGCACCAAGGTCACATCCCTGCTTCTCGTGCCCCATTTCCCTCCCGGACATTAGCTGATGCTGATGTGGTATTTTTTCAGGCGTGGCTGTGTTGGAAACACTGACATGCAGCCCAAGCTGGGTACATCTTAGTTGCTCTTTTCTTCCATCCCATTTGGAAGAAGGTCACACTTCTTCAAATAGCTATGGCTTAAATTACAGCTGCCTGTGGTGTGCAGAGATGGGGGAAAGGAGCAGACAGCCTGGCCTGAGCTCCCCTCTAATGGTGATAATCACACCCAGCAAGCAGCCTGTCCTGCCTTGCTTGCAGCCCTGGGGGCTCCCAGCTTTTTGCTGGGGCTTTCCTGGCTTTCACCATCTACTAGAGAGAGAATCCAAGCAGGGATTGACATCTAAACGTCCTGGAGCCATCCAGCTTGGCAGAGGTCAAAAGCAGCTCTAGAAATAGCCCTGTAGCTGGTTTGATTGCCTAGATATAGAGCTTGGTGTTATGTCTGTCAGACCCAGAGTCATCTCCTGAGGGACTTTGCCCTTTGTGTATCCCATAAACCAACATGTGCTGCTGAAAGCCTGGGATGGCGGGCCCCCACGTGCTGCTCCTCCCACTGCTTTCCCACTTTTTCCCTCGTCCACCTGTTTAGTGGGTGCAGTGTCCGCGGGTCTCTGGTGGAGAGCAGGTATTTGGTGGCCCGCGGGGAAGGACGTGTCCCCTGCCGTGGCGTTTCACACCCTCTGCCTTTGCCTGTCGCCCCACAGTGTGAGAAGTGCAACCTGCATTTCCGCCACAAAAGCCAGCTGCGGCTCCACCTGCGGCAGAAGCACGGGGCCATCACCAACACCAAGGTGCAGTACCGCATCTCGGCCAGCGAGGTGCCTCCGGAGCTCCCCAAGGCCTGCTGAACGCAGAGGATTTCCCAGGAGGAGGTCGTCTTGGGGGGCATGGGGGGGAGAAGCTGTCCAAAGGATACTTGCAACACTTTAAAAGAGGAAAAAAAAAAAAAAAAAAGAAGAGAGAGAAAAGAAAAAAATATTCATCACATGATGGAGTGCCTCTAAACCCATAGTACAGATAGGTGGAAAAACATTAGAAATTTTAAAAAAATTTACAAATACACGGGTTTTATTTTTCCCAGTTATGTGAAACAAAAAGAAAAAATAAAATTATTCAGATCTTACTGTAAATAAAACATAAAAAAATTAAAAATAGTCATTTTAAATGTCTGTGCAGTGGAGTGTTGATAAACTCTGGAGTCTAACCTTCACAGCCTTTGCCGTTTAAAGATGAGGAATGTAATGTTGATTTATGGGAACAGATTTTTTTCTTTTGTATGCAAAATGTGTGTTCTTTTAAAGAGAAAGTATGCTATTAAAGAGAGGGCTTTAACTTTTTTAACCAAAGGTGAAGGAATCTATGGCAGAGTTGTAAATATATATAGATATAAATATATAAATATATATATAAAATAAATATATATAGACCTTTAAAAAAGCTATATTAAAAATATATAAAATGCATTAAAGGCTCAGTTGGACTCTGCAGGCAGAAGCCACTCTGAGAATCTTTATTATGATAGAGCACTTAAGGAGATATTTTAAAGTATTGCA
Source organism: Coloeus monedula (assembly GCF_965178545.1). Classification (NCBI taxonomy): domain Eukaryota; kingdom Metazoa; phylum Chordata; class Aves; order Passeriformes; family Corvidae; genus Coloeus; species Coloeus monedula. Next base: position 16,485,614 of record NC_138790.1, read on the forward strand.
TCTGTACAAGTAAGAAAATATTTTGTCTAAATGCATCAGTGTATTTGTATTTTTTTGCAAGTGAAGGTTTACAATTTACAAAAAAGTGTGTATTAAACCAACAAAGCTGCAGAAGGAATTTAAAATAATAATAAAGTGTAATTTTTTTGTTCTAGTTCTCAGTCTGTATATATGTAAAATGTGGTTTCGCACGGTGCCTTTCTTTTCAATGGAAGTTTTCAGTGTATGGACTATATTGAGCTCAGTTTCTTCAAGGTACAGCCTGATGTTGCAAAAGGAGTTTTGGTGGAACTCTTTAGTGGGGGAATGTTTGGTTTTTTTTTTGTTTTGGATTTTTTTTTTGTCTTATTTTACATGCTTGTGTTATAAACAATCTCGGGAGACAGGGTTTGGGCTGTGTCTAAACTGCATTAATGCGTTCTGTAAAATATAGCTGTACAAATAAAAGAATAAAATGAAGAAAAGTGACATATGATGGAGTGAGAGGTCTGTTCTTGCCTGTCCTTCTCCTTGAGCACCTGGGAGCCTTGCTGGTGCCCGGGGAAGGGGTTGAGCATCCCACAATCTGGTGTGAGCTCTTGGCTTGGTGTGGCTCTGGCCTTGTATTGGAGGCAGGGGCCTGTTCCAGCATCGAGTGAAGGTGGTCTCTGGCAGGAGGTGTGAGCAGGACTCTGGATCCTGGTGGGGACTGTGCCACCCCCTTGGTACTCTCTGTACTGGCACTGAGTAGCCAGCAGGAACAGGGCAGAGCCTGGGAGAGACCTTTGCTGACCAGCCCAGGGACAGTTCCAGATGGCTGGGTAGTTATTTATATTTCCTGGAATCCAGTGCACTTGCCAGAATTGCTCAGGGGAGATGGCTGCCTGCTGCTCCTCTTTTCAGAGCCTGGGATGGTGGAGGCCTGCTGTTCTGCCTGCCTTGTGAGACGATTCAGCGGAGCAGGGTCTGTAACCCCATCCAGGACCTCAGTGGCTGAGAGCATCTCTGCTTCCAGCCATTGTCCATGGGCTTTGGGCCAGAGCTGAGACAGCCCAGCCTGAGGAAGTCCCTGGGCTCGCCCTGGCAGGGAGAGGAGCTGCTGTGCTGTCTTTGGGTGGCTGTGGCTTGCTGGGAGAAGCCTGGAGTGCCCAGGCCCTGAGCTCTGTGCAGGCAGCCCAGCAGCTCTGTGCTGCTCTGAGATCGCTTCAACGAGCCGCACGGAAAAAAACTTTCTCTGCCTTACACAGGCAGGACTGGCTGGAACCAGCACTGGTGTGGAGCCCAGGCGCAGCTCAGCACGGCCTGGGGTGGGGCCTGAGTTTCATTTTGAATTTAGTTAACTCATGGATAATTTTGGTTCAGGGCTTGCCAGATGATTCACAGTGGGGGGACTTGGATGCACCAGCAGGAAGGGGAGGGCCTGGCTGGTTGCAGGGTCAGGAGGGGCTGCACTAAGGAGGAGCTGGAGATGAAGAGGATGTGTTTTTCAACACACCATGGGATAGAGGTGGATGTGAGACAACCAAAGCAGCCTTGCACGGCAGGAAAATTTCAGGAAGAGGGAGAACCAATTTGCTGTTTTGCAGGATCCTCTCTGCTCTGACTCAGTCTTCTGATGGTCACAGCAGGCTGAGACGACTATTGCTGACATTAGCGGAACATTTTTAGGACCAGAAGCTATGAAGATGCTTTTGGGCCGCATAAGTGGGATCATGATGACCAGTAACAGCAATGCTATTCTTAGAGAAGTTTCTCCTGAGGAATTGCCTTGCTTAGCATAGCCTCTGGATTTGACCTGGATGGAGTGGCTGGTTCTCATCTTTGTGAGTTTGTGGCTTTTAAGTCTGCTGTTCTTCCTTATAACATCTTTGAGCTCTTGCTGTATGTGCTCATCTAAAGACAAAGCAGTTGCCTTCTCCTGTTTGCCTCTAAATAAACATGTTGTTTCAGGCTAAAAATTAAACTTTTTAGCTTCTCCTACTCTGGTCTTGTGAGACCCCACCTGTAGTACTGTATCCAGCTCTGCAGCCGCTAGCGCAAGGAAGACAATTGACCTGATGGAATGAGTCCAGAAGAGAGCCACTAAGCTGGTGACAGAGTTGGAACACGTCTTCTATGAGGACAGGCTGAGAGAATTGGGGCTTTACAGCTTGGAGAAGGTTCCAGGGAGACCTTAGAGCATCTTACAGTACCTAAAAGGAGCCCACAAGAGAGCTGGAGAGAGACTTTTCACCAGGACATGTAGTGATAGCACAAGGGGGAAAGGCCTTAAGCTGAAGGAGGGTAGATTTAGATTAGCTATTAGGTAGAAATTCTTAGCCATAATGGTGGTGGGGCAGTGCAACAGGTTGCCCAGAGAAGCTGTGGATGTCGAATGCATGGCAGTGTTCAAGGCCAGGCTGGATGAGGCCTTGAGTATCTGTAACTAGTGGAAGGTGTCCCTGCCCATGGCAGGGGGTTGTAACAAGATGATCTTCAGCATCACGTCCAACCCAAGCCATTCTATGATTTCCTGACCCCCAGCTCCTCTGGCTTGTCTCCCAGCAGATCAGATCTGCTGGCATGAGAAGAAGCCCCACAAAGAGGTGAGGGCTGAGCAATGAGCTGGAGGCAGCCTCTCTCTGCTCCTGTTTGATTTGGCTGGGCAGGACAGCTGTCTGGCAGCCTGCAGAGAGCGCCTGCCTGCTGTGGGGCAGGCATTTCATGGAGTGAGGTCTTCCCAAGCATCCTTCTGGGCAAGGGCCTATTTTTCACCCCACAGGCTAAGGCCAGCATGAGCCCTCACCAACTTACTCATGTTAGACAGAGGATGATGGGAAAAGGACCACAAATAGAGCATTGCCTGAAGTGTTGACAACAGCAAAATCTTGCATTCCCACCTTGCTCCCTCGCTTTCCCTTTCTACCTTTCCCTGGTGGGTTTTTAATGTTTAGTAAAGCTGACTGTCCTCACGACAGGGTTTTGACACACATACTGCTCTCATTTGACATACATATTTAGGTTTCTCCCCTCCCTGTCAGGACCTGCTTGCCTTTGAGCTCACCGCCTCTCTGGTTACTGCAGTTGTCACTTTTGGAAGCGGCTGAGCACGACTGACAGCTCCACTTGCCCCAGACAAGCAGCTGTGTAGCCACAACCTCTATTTCCCATTGACTTGCTCAGCTGCACTGGCAAAATAAATACTGTATTTTGCCGGAGCACGGTTTCCTCCTCCTGACGGATTTTATTTTTTTTTAAAACAGTGATGTCATGGCTTTTCCAGGCAGTTCATCTGCAGCGATAGCAATCCACGGTCAAAGGCCTGCAGGCATCTGGCACGGATGGTGTTTGGAGAGGCAAGGGAGCCGTCACACACAGAGCTGCCCTACACCTGTTTTATGCCTGCTTTATGCCCACAAACACTGAACTGCTCAGCCCTGCCCGTGTCGGTACTGCTGGGTTGTTTGCCCTTGGAAAACGCAGCTTCAGAGACAGGCTGGCATTCAGAGGGAAGGTCAGCACCAAACCTATGAAATGGCTGGTTGCCAGGAAGGCCCAGCATGGAAATGGGGATTCAGAGTCCAGGGGAGTGAGCAGGGCTCGGGGAGGGGACGCTTTATTCCTTCAGGCAGCGTGGAGGGACGACCCCGGGGCCGGGGCTGCGGCTGGGGCCGGCCGGGGCGCTCCGCTGCATTCTGCCGAGTCTCCACAAGAGGGCAGTGGAAGACGGAGTTTGAGCACGGAGTCCTGGAATTACGGAATTTTGGGCTGGAAGGGACTTTAAAGATCATCCAGGTCCAGCCGTGGACAGGGACATTTTCCACAAGATCTGGTTGCTCAAAGCTTCATCCAGCCTGGTTTTCCAGGGATGGAGCGTCCGCAGCTTCTCAAGTTTACCTATTCCTCACCACCCTCACAGTAAAGAATTACTTCCTTATATCTAACCTAAATTGTCCCTGTTTCAGTTTAAAGCCATTCCCCTTTGTCTGTCACTGCATGCCCTTGTAAAAAAGTCCATCTCCAACTTTCTATAATCCCGTTTAGGTACTGGAAGGTGCTATAAGGTCTCCCCGGAGCCTTTTCCAGGCTGAATAGAGATGGTGTTTATTGGGGAGATTTATATACAGAGAGAAAGCAGAGTCCTGTATTATTTCCTGATTTTGTGTGCTCATCCACCTGTACCCATCATCTCTTGCCTTATGCACAGGCCAGCATCTCTCTGTACAGCCTCAAACACAGCCCCATCCCTGACTCCTGACAGCCACTGCAGTAGTACAGGTAAACACCCTGGTATTTCACTCTCATATTATACATAGTATATAACTCTCAGTTCAGCCTGTTCAGCTGTGCTTCTGCATGTGTTTGTGCTGATCTTTCCCTTGTCTTTCCCATGTATCTCCCTTTTCCTTCCCCTTTCTTTTCCCTTTCCCTTTCATTTTCCCTTTCCCTTCAAGGCGGCTGCCACCAGCCCTACAGACGCCATGGCACTATCCTAGGTGTCTGAGACTGGGAATAAATCTCAGGCAGCAGCATCAGAAATCCTAAACACAACTCAGGCTCTTAGACAGAGACATTTCAAAAATTAGGTACTAGAATCCCACCTCTGTGAACCTCTGCAGTCTGGCTGCCCTCCCTCTTTGATACTGGAGCAGAAATCCCAGAGGCTTGTAATTAATGGAGAGGCAAATTCTTTTGGTTCTGTGCCCAAGTTTAACTATAAAAACAGAAGCCTCTCATGGGTGTTGTTCATGTACAACCCTAATATCACTGCTCTCTGTGTAGCCCATTCCAGGGATACATGGTACCATTCAGCCAGTCTCTCTCCCTTATTGAGCTCTTGGCTTTTGTTGTCACTCAGGCATGACTGACCACTCTTTCTCCGCTCATCTGGATCTCCCGGGGCAGGAACCTGCTCTATTAGGTTTTCAGCAAGCTGCTAGAGCTGTTGGGCTGTAGCAGCTTCCTTGCTGCCCCCCAGCACCAGCTGCATATCCAGAGGAAGAATAAGGAATGTCACACCCTGGCTCCCAGATCACCGGTCAGCCCTACCAGCCTGAATGCTAGAATATAAAGAAAAGCAGTTTTCCCTGCTGGCAAGGTAGTGATCCATGGCAAAACTGTCCTGCTCGTAAAAGCAGAGCTGAGAGTGTGGAGAGTGTTTAGTAGGTGATAGCGAGGGAGATAAGGTGCAATAGGAACCGGGCTGCGGTGACAGCAGAGGGCACGCTTCGCTGCCGAGCACGCAGCCTGTGCGCACAGAGCCGCGCATTGCTGGACTGCTCTGGGTCTGTGGAGCAAGCTGGAAGCGTGGGGGTAAGGAAGCAGTCACAGGAATTCAATGCAATTCAATCGTCTGCAAAGCCACATGCCCTGCAGCGCTGCGGCAGAAAGAAAGGAACAGAAAGAAAGGAACAGAATTGCCTCTGCCACAGCCAAGCGGATGATGGATTTATCTGGCTGGAGAATGAGTGCAAAAAATTCAGAGCACACTGATCCCATAGAGGAGCTGGGGGAAAGGGGGCTGGTAAATCAATCTGCGACTCACATGCTGCTCCATGCCTGCTCCAGCCATGAGGATGTCTGGAGGTCTGCCCTTACCCCTTCCCCAGGATTCCTCCAAAGGAGACAGCCCAGACTTGTATGGAGCAGATGGACTTCCTTTCTCCACTCCCTCATCGCTGGTTCCTTCAGGTCAGCTTTCTGAACAAAAGCACATGGTATTTTTCCTTTAGATTTTCCTTGAAAGGAAAAAAAATTTCAGAAGGAGAATATCAGAGTGATTCTCGCAAATATTACCTGAGAACTTTGGTCTATTCAATAAATGTATCTGTCAACAACGCTCAGACCTGATGGGAGTTCAGTTTCTCTCCTTTAAACAGGCTGAGATATTTCTAGGGGAACGTTCCCATCAAAGCTTTGTCTCTGGTCCTGTCTCACCAGCCTCATAATCTCAACTGAATCCCAAGAGGGTAAAAACAGCCAAGGTGGATGTCAGAGCCTTTCTGAGGCTGCTCTGGCTCAGGAGCCAAGTCATTTCCATGGAGGGCGTGACCAGAGAGAAGAAAATGACCACACTTTTGCTTTCTTCTGGTGAGCTTCTGTAATTCAGTGGGACAAATCCAAGACACTTCCGCGTGGTCATAGTTCCCCTGTTGCTGGGGGACACTGATGTAATTCCTCCAGCCTCCCTCACGCAGAGGGGGGAACAGAGGGACAGCCACCCAGCTCCAGGGCTGCACTGAGAGATGGAGTCAGAGCCAACCTGGTCTTCCAAGCCTTGTCCCCACGTGTCTGGAAAAGCCACAGTAGCCAGTGAACATCAAAGCCAGGTATTCCCAATGTGACTGAGGGTCTGTGCTTGCCTGGAACTGGACTGTAGGGAGCACAACAACTCCAACAATATTGCTCCCAACCCTAAGTCCTATTGGGCATTATTGCTCTGCTGCAGGATGCCCTGCACTGCCAGATGGCCAGGGAGGGTTGGCAGGGCAGGGTTGGGCTAGGTCGACACAAAAATGAAGAACAAAGTGTGGGTGAAGACAGGGGCTAGGAAGGAACAGCTCTGGACTGAACATCTTTAATAGTTCTGGGCTCATGCACACAGAGCTACCCCAGTGGGTAGCTGGGGAAGAACCAGGTGCTGAGCAGCCTGGGTTTGGGCAGGACATCAAGAATGGCCTCTCAAAACCCCTTAAGGAATCAAGTCTGGTATCTTCCCCCATTTTATGGCAACATGACCATACCAACTTCCTAAAACCATCCCTGCCAGCCCACAGGGAACCGATCCATCTCTGACTGAGCTATGCAGCTCTGCAAAATCCCATTAGGCGTGTCTGAGTCCTGCTGGCTCCACAGGAAGTTGTCAGGAAATGAGAAAGAGGGGCACTCATCAGGGAGGTTGTCTCTGCACTGTGCCAGCTCCTACAGCACTCAGCTCCATGTTGGTGTACAGGTGGGTCCAAAGGGTGACAAAATGTAGCACAGCTCTCCATCCTATGCAGCAGTGCCAGGCTGCACTCCAGCTCATTGCCATACCCTGGGAAATACAGGTGCTGAACTCATCCCTCTGGCACATCAGGGCAGATCCATACCTGTGGAAGCGAAAGGAGGATGGTACCTTAGGAGTGATGGGGGTTCCCAGTGTCCCCATCCCCTTGGGGTGGCACACTGAATGACAGAAGGGGTGCAGGCCTGGAGTGTGCAGTGGCAGGGGACATTAGGTAACAGCTTCCAGTAATCCACAGGGGAGTCTGAAATAATCCAGTGCTGTCTCCCATTTCCATCTCTGCTCCTCCCCAATGCGGAACCCAAGCAGGTTGCACTGCCCTGGGCTGTGGGAGCTGGGATGAGCTGGTGGGGAGTTGGAGCCTTCTGCAAAGCTGGCCCAGGCTTGCACTGCAGTGCGGCACAGCTGGGCTGGGCTGTGCAAGGAGGAGAGCCTGGGGGCTACAAAACAAGTATATTCCCAATACAAATAGAATAGGAGAGCCCAGCTTGCTGCTACTGGCACATCACGAAAAGTGGGGAAATTACTGTTGCTGAGAGAATCCTTTCCTAGGAAACCTCTCTTGAAAGCAGGCAAGAGGGCCAGGATAGGTTTGATGCCCACCATCTGCTGCCTTGGCCATTTGCCATGCCCAGGACTGGCTCTGCTTCTTTGCCCACAGGAGGAGAGAGATGATGGCCCAGCTGTTAACACAGTGTCTTGGTGGAGAGAAAAGCTCTGGCAGTCATGGCCCTTGGGGACAACCTGCTCTCTTGGGTCCAATCACTTCCCTTGGCCTTGGCAGGAGGCTGTGTCCTGTATCCAAAACATGGGAATGTGTCCAAACCAGAGCAGGGTCTGATTCTTCTCCACCAGTTTCCCCAGAGCAAGACCAGTGCTAGAAGACAGACAGGGTCCCAGGAGCGCAGAGCCTGGACTTGTTCACGTCAGGCAGATGGGGAAAAACTGGCTATAAATGCCACACAAGTAAACCCAACCCTCAGGGCCTCATAAATGAAGGCTTATTCTCTCATGATTGTCATTAATTTTGTTCCACAATTTGGGAAGGATGAAGATGATGAAAGCTATGTGAGGCTGCAGAGCCTCGCTGCACAAAGGAAGGGAGGCACCATGCAGGGAGGGCAGTCACAGTTCAGCCCAAAGTTCTACCTGGTCTGGAACCAGCAACCAGCACCAATTCATCTTGTTGGACTGTGAAACAGAGCAGGAACACTTTATTTTGTGCTTCATACTCCTAGATCAGCCTCAGCAAACCCAGCCAGCAGCACCAGGGTTGAAAGTGGGGTGGGGGGTGCACATTATTTCAGCATGAAACAAAATGTCATTTTGAAGGTTTCTGGAGACCTTTTTGCAGTATTGAATTCTTGTCCCCTCAAATCATTTACTTTTCCTCAGCTGGAAATTGAGATAGGAGAGATTCTGATACCCCTTTTTGACAGCAGAGGCCCTTTCCGGCACATCCTGCTCTGCTCCTGCCAGCTGAGAGACAGCTGAGGAGGCTGGTCCTTCGGGGGGTTGAAGCAGCTTTTCCCATTTTGGGCACCAGCCAGCTCATAGGAACAGGCTGGAGGAGTGGGGGACACTGGCCATCCCAGTGGGACAGGTGCCTCCCACGGGACCAGCGCGTCCAGTGACCCTGAGATGGAGACAAGGGTCCCCGCAGGCTCAGCCAGGGACCAGCCCGCCCCGACCCGGGACCGATTTGTCGTCGCTTCCTGGAGCTACAGAGCCATGACAGGAGCCGGGGCATCTCCTGGGAAGCTCCCGCTGCCCCTGGACCTGCCCGTGGGAGGGAGTCTGGGAACGGACCGGTGCCAGAGAGACCCCCAGGGGCACTTCAGCACCCCTCACCCCCTGCAGGAGCCGGGAGCAATGGCCCGTAAGGGGACCCTTTGCAGCTCCCCGCATTCTGGAGCCGTTTCTCACCCGACGGGGCGGGACCAGGCGCCAGGGCGAGGGGCTTTGGCAGAGGGACTGCTGGGGAGCTTCACCCTCCGGCCCGGGGTCAGAGCCGCGGGTGGGCGGTGACAGCCGGGACCCCCCACCGCCGCTCCGGTGGGCTTGTGGCCGGGGAGGAGGGAGCGGACGGGCAGGGTCCGGTGCTCTGGAAGGACGGTGATTTTGGGACAAAACGCGCCGGGGGCCGGGGGCGGCCGGAGGGGAGGGGAGTTCAGGGGGGGCCGCGGAGGCTTGGCCGGCGCCGGGCAGAGCGGAGCATCCCCGGCCCCGTTCCCCCCTCCCCGTCCCAGAGACCCACCCCCGGCGGCGTGGGGCGAGGGGGGCGCCCCCGCCTTGACGTCAGGAGAAGGGTTTATAAGGGCGGCGGGCGGCGAGGAGATCCCCAACGCCGGAGCCGAGCCGCAGCGGAGCCGCCAGCGCCTCCCGCCGCCGCCTCCCGCGCCCGACCCGCCGGCGAGATGCTGTCGTGCCGCCTCCAGTGCGCCCTGGCCCTGCTCTCCATCGCCCTGGCCCTCGGCACCGTGTCGGCCGCCCCCTCGGACCCGCGGCTCCGGCAGTTCCTGCAGAAGTCGCTGGCCGCCGCCGCCGGGAAGCAGGTGAGAGCCCCGCGACGGGGCGGACACCCCGGGTACCCTCGGGCACCCCGCTAGGCACCCCGACGGCCGCGCTGCAGCCTCCCTCTTCTCCAGAGACCCCCTGATAATCCAATTCAGAACCTCCGTTCCCTGTCAGAGCCCCTGGCACCCCTGTTGCAGACCCTTCCAGTTCCTCCCAGACTTCCCCAATGTCCCCGTTTCAGACGCTCGGTTCCTTGCTGCAGACCCCTCTTCCCCGACAGATCCCCTGGTTCCCCGCCGGGGCTGAGCCAGCGACAGGTTGGGCAGCTGGTGCTGGGAGGTGAGACAGTCCAGCTGGGTGCTGGGGGCAGTGAGGAACAGGCACTGCTGGGGCACGGGGCAGAGCCCCTGGTGAAGCTCCCAAGGGTTTCTCTGGGTCACAGAATGAAGGCAGCTTCCCCAGAGCACAGAACAATGTCCTTATCCATGCTGGGTGACAGCTGACGCTCAGAGGGACTAGAAGAAAAATAAGTCCCAGTAAGATGGTGACCAGTTCAACCTCTCCTGCCAGCTCCCCTAAAGACCTTTCCCGTGTCACTTTAGCAGCAGGTTCATGGCACCCTTGCTGAGTATGGCACTGAGTGCTGGAGCAGTGGGAAGAGAAGGTAAAGACGAGTTCATTCCCTGTGACAGCCAGGACAGGGTCTGTTCCCCATACCAGGTAGATGCCATTGACACAACTGCTGCATAGCAGCTGTCAGGATGGGCTCTTTGGAAAGCCAGGGCTCCTCTTCTCCTCCTGCATCCTGATTGTCTCTAAGCTGGGCACAGAGGTGTCTTAGAGGAACAGAGTGGTGAGCCCCCAGAAATCAAGGAGTAATTGTGGTGTCTCTATCTCTTTCTCCCTTTCTCTCTCTTGTCACCCAAGGAACTGGCCAAGTACTTTTTGGCAGAACTGCTTTCAGAGCCAAGTCAGACAGAAAATGAAGCCCTGGAGTCTGAGGACTTGTCCCGAGGGGCTGAGCAGGATGAAGTGAGACTGGAGCTGGAGCGCTCGGCCAACTCAAACCCGGCTCTGGCACCCCGAGAACGCAAAGCAGGCTGCAAGAACTTCTTCTGGAAAACTTTCACATCCTGTTAGCTTTTGAAACCCACCTCTCTTCCCCATCCATCCCTGCCCTGCCCTGAGCAGAACCTTCACCACAAGAGGCGAAGACTGTAAATACACAATCCACAGTTATGGTGAAATTAAACAAACAAGGAAAATTTGAGTTTGATTTCCACTTGTTTTAATAAAACTTTCTGTTCCAATTGTACATGATTTGCTTGAGTTGTGATTTCTGACTAGTTCTTTGATGACATGCACTCTGCAACTCTTTCAAATGTACTATTTTTAATTCTCTGTTGCAATAAAGTTTATGTTTCAAACGGTGATGCTGAGGCTTGGTGGTCAATGAGAAAACTAAATTTACCTCTCAGGCTGCTTGTCTTCGAAACGCTGCCTGTCTCAGGGCAGCAAACACCATCCACATCCACACATATGCACACATACACACACATACACACACACACAGTGTATCACAATATGATATTTTTTCTGTGGTCTTACTAAAGTATTAGAGCCACAATGATATTTTTAGAAATCAAATTGCTGCAGTTGTGACTGAATCAAATCCACAGAGCTGGCTGACTTCAAGTCAGTCCAGAGGATTTACACCCATCACCAGAGGCATCAGTAAAAATCTCAGATGTGTATTTCAAGTGATGGGGATGATAAAAGTGGTTCGGTACAAGTTTACACTACACATCTCATTCCCTCCTCAGCCACAGACACTAAAATATTTTCTTACCTGGCATATTTTACTCCTTGCAGCATTCCCGACAAACACTGCTTCTGGGATTCCTTCAGAAAGTTCTCCTTTGTTCTGCTGAGCAGGGGGAGGTTTTGCATCCCTGTAAAGCTGAGATGTTAACCCCACGACACCAGCCCCTCTCCATCTAATAAACTGGTCACAGCAGTTTTTCTACCCACCTCATCATCTTGAAAGGCAATACTGAAAGGTTCAGCAGGGTAGGAGATAGCATTGTGACAAAAACATTCTTCTCTCAATGGAAGACAAATTTTTCATGCTTTTGCAGAGTCTCGGCTTGCTGGCTGGGCTGGTTTGTGCCATGCACTCACAGGTGAATTCGATCCGCAGAGCAAACATCCTGCACAGGGGACAGGTGCCACTTTGCTGAGTAATTCATCGTTCAGGATTAAAAACAAAAAATATTTTGTAGCCATCGGATGCGAAAGGAGGGTGAAAAATGGGGGATCTTAGAGATGTTCTTGGGCACAGGGCTGAGCAGGACTCCAGTGGAGGCAGATTCCCCAGCTGAAGGCTTGTTAAGTTGCCTCTGGTCTGTGCTGAATGTAATTCTCTGTGGGGCATCATTCCTGATGGCTCATGGACCATTGCTTTCATTCCTGGTCTGCGCCTCCTTTCCCCGTGGGCAGGGGGTTGTTGGACACGAGCTGGGGGGAAGGTGAATCCCTTGTAGTGCAGAACTGTAGAGTGCAGAATGGAATCCCAACCCTGCCACAGATCTCACTGGGCTTCTCCACAGCCGACTGGCAACAGGCAAAGGCAGCAGGGACAAGCCCAGGGAGGGAAGCTGCTGGTATCAGCCCCTCTGAGGGGGCCAGAGGCAGGGCTGGGTGCTGCCCTCCCTCCCTGGAGCAGGGCAGCTGTGGCTTAGCCTGTGTTGCAGGCAGGTCTAAGGACTGCTGCTGGACCAGCTGGATCCTGCATCTGCTGGAGAAGCCTTGCCATGACATGATCCCACGTCTCCCCAGCTCCTGGAAGGTTCCTCTCTTCCTCCTTTGGAAGTGGGATGGGTTTTGTGGTGTGACCTGGGGAACTGCTTGCTCCACATGCAGTGCCTTGGAGTTAGGGGCTCTGCCCTCTTTACTATAGCTGGGTGCAGTGCAGACTGGGCAGGGCACAGTGATCTTCACAGCACTTTGTGGGGACAGGGGGAGAGCCTTGCCATCTTTAAGCCCCTGGATTTCTGCAGCTGGTGCAGGATTAACTCACCCTTGGGGGATGGACAGGGCTGCACTGCGGGGAAAAGACTCCAAAAAGATCTTTGAGAAGTGAAGGTAATATAGATCAATAATCAGCCCTAAAAAGCAGGCAGGGTAAGAACAGGACCCTGTTTGAAAAAGTGGAGACACTCTGTGAGGAGATAGCAATGGCCCCAGCTCACTTCTGATTCCTTCACTGCTGTGTAGCACCAATGGGGGATTCAGTAAAGCAGAGACCTCCCTATCCCTGGCTGCTCACTCCTGTGTTGACTGAGGTTCATCTTAGCTTTCAAAAAGCAGCTAATTTTTCCATGCTGAGACAGCCTCAAGAGAGCAGCTACAGGAACAGGAGGGGGGTGGAGGTGCCAGGGGCTTGAATGTTCTTATGCACAGAGTCCATCTTTCATGGGATATAAATAGACCACTACTCGCCTTGTTCATAATGCTCAACCCGTGCTTCTGAAGGGAGTATAATCCTGCCAATTGCTGGAGTGAAACTCATCCCAAATAGGGATGAGGATGATCCTCAATCACAAGCAGGAATTAAAGACTGTGATTCACAAACTACACCAGCCTGTTTCAATACAGCTGATGGCACGTCATGGCTGCTTCTGGGAAGCTTAATGAAGAGGTACCAGTGAAGGCATGTCCTCAGTTCAGAGACAGAAAGACAAACTGCTCCTTCTGTCAGCTCAGGAGTTCCTGGACTCTGGGGAGCTGGCTTCCAAGGCATTAAATGCAGTATCACCACATGTAATTGCACTGTGGCAACGCCAGCAATCCCAGGTGCTGGGAGCTGTACAAACACGATGCAGGAGACAGTCTTGCCAGGCAGAGCTAAAGAGACCAGAAAGAAAAAGAAAAATTTCTTTCTTCCCTTTGATAGGTGGGTGTTATGGGCTAAAGAGATTAAATAACTATATTTGATCCCTAGACACAGAGCCATGGAACAGAGTCCAGGCTGGGAATACTCTTGCTGGGCAGGGCTGAGTCTGGGATGAACACACAGGTACGGTCAGCTCCCACAGGCCTGAGCTGCCAAAGGGCAGAACAGTTTCTGGCAGAGGTTTTCAAGAGACATTCTCTGCAGGTCAGAGAGGAGGCTCCATGGAGGAACAGCCTGAGCATGGGTCTGGGGGAGGTTAGGGGCTGTGATGATCCACACTCAGATGATTCATCTCCCCTCTTGCACTTGGTGCCACAGGCAGACCCCGAGTAATCCCCCTCCTGCAGGTACCTTCAACCTGGTGATTCATCTGAGGCAGTGCAGGGAAGTGTCCATAAAGAACCACATAAAAGGGCTTGAAACTGCTGCCTGAAGAGCTGCCCTTAATGAAAACCAGAAAAAGTTGTACAAGGCCTGGAAACACACATCCCCTACGGGAAGTCAGTGAGGAGCTCTCAGCCATCCCCAAAGGCAAAGTCTCCAATGATGCTGGGGGATGTCTCTTGATCTAGCAAGCAGACCAAGATTATTTTTTATGTGCAGTTCTAATTGGTAAAAAAGGGAATTCTTCCTTGGTCCAGAAGGCTTGTTGAAGACCAATAGCTTGAAGTGATCCTAGCTGTGCGGCAGGGGAAGTACCTGTGGTACCCAGATTTCATATCCTGGCTCCACTCTGGCATGATCTAAGTATTTTGGCTCTGCAGAAAAGACCAAGAACCTGGACCCATGGGCACAACCTTCCTCCCCCCAGAAGAGCCCATAAGATGCTCTGTGGTGCCTTTGCCTTTACTCTGCCTCTGGGGCTCCTCACAAGCATTACAGATTGCAGCCAGAAGATTGCAGCCACCGGGAGCATCTCTGATTCCCAGACCTCTGCTCCCACCACAGGAAACTTCCCTTTCATCCCACCCAACTCCCAGCATCTCTGGGGAGCACCAGATCTGCCCCCAGCCCCGGTATGGGTGAGCACCAGGCGCTTGGAGAGAAGCACTCACTGCTGCAAGAGAGCCCTAATTCTCAGCAGGCAAAGCAGCATGATGTTTATTGGGCAGGGTGAGAGAAGATATACCTAGGCAATAAAAGTTATTATGATAAAGGAACAGACTGTACTCTTTGCTCACTGAACACCTTCTGACTCTTTGTCAGCTTATCACCAGAATAATGCAATAAAAGCCACTTTTATTCTTTTTTTTTCTTCACCTTTGTCTTTATTTTATTAGGGAATTATTTGCTATTTTCTTCCCAACACAGCTGAGAACAGCTGTTTGGCCAGATACTGTGGGCATCTCAGAAAGCTTTTTGTATCCCTGTCTTAGGAAACTTACCACATGAACAACTTGTGGAATACAAGAAAAAAATTAACCGAGTCACCAAAAACCCCACAAGTTCAGTTTTCTTCATATGTATAGTACAAATGCCAGTTTGTGCCATGAGCTATTACTTCCAGCATCATCTGATAAAGAAACACACCTGGTCATTCAATCAACAAAATTAATTTAACAAAGGTCCATAGTATTTTCTACAAAGATATTCCCTGAGAAAACGTGAAATAATGCAGACCCAGGCTTTCTTTATCACCTAGACTGGCTGCTGGACAACAGAGAAACTGACTTGGTCCCACATACAACAACAGAGCATCCCTCCTGAGGCTCTCCACTGCTTGTCTCCCCCTCCCTTGCAGCTGTCTCTTGCAGCCAGCAGCCTGCTGTGCTCTGTGGTGCAGAAGGATGAAGCGCTCCTGGCCTCCAGCCCTGGAAAAGCATTCCCAGAAGGTGAGCTGAGACATGCTCTGGGCCCTCCACACTCATCCCACAACCCCTGTTAGGAGATGTCCCAGGCACAGAGCCAAAGTCAGTGATTCCCTCCCAGCACAGCAACAAGGCTGATGGTGCTCTGCCCCAAGGTAGATTATTTACTCTCTTACACAGAGCTCTGTGCTCTGCCTTCAAGGAAAATCTCTCCTTTTGCTCATGGCTGAAGTTTAGGAAGAAAAAGGATCCCCCTGGAAATTAGCTGTCACATTTGCAAGGCTCTTTTGTAAATCTTTTCCTGGCAAATCTTTTCTTCTGCTTTACTTCTTGTGCCCGTCAGGGTTTGTGATTCTTCTTAGAGGCTCAAACACGACATTCCTCACCCTGTGTCTCTGGCCCCCACAGCAGCGTGTTCCCCAGAGGGAGCCATGTGGGGGGACAGCGCCGAGCACAAGCCCAGGATTGGGGTGCTCTGCAGCCAGCAGAGAGAGCCAAAGAGCACAGAGAGCCCTGCTCATGGTCCGTTTCTATCCCAGCAGATGCTGAGGGTGTGGGTCCTCTGAGCCAGGGGCTGTCCCACCTCTGGCTACAGCCTCACCACAGGGAGATGGGCTGCAGTCAGAGTTCCTGCAAAGAGGGGCTTTCCATGAAGCAGCACTTTTGGAGGGCAGAGCTGTGTAAGGATTCAGGCACTGCTGTTGCACTGATGAGGATTTTTTTTCCCCAAACTAAGTCCCTGCTTCTCATTTCTAAAGGGCATTTCTCATGCCACAGTTGCCAGTTTTCAGCATAACAGAATAAAGTTAATTAATGTGAAAATAAGTTAAGTGTTCTACCTAGGATAAAATGCAGTGGGTTTTTTCCTAATGGCAACTTTCAAGAAACTGCTTCCATGCATATCTTCTTCCCTCGGCATTTTTTGTTTTTCATCCTCTCCTTATTCACTCAGCTCTTCTGAAACTTCACAGTCTAAGCAGCAAAGGCAGGGGCACAGGAAGGAATTGGCCTGTTCAAAACAGTTGGGGATCTTCCTGAAGAACATAGGAGGATGCCTGGTCATATTGCAAAACAGGAACCTGGCAGGTCAAGAGTTTCTTCAACAATGTGTTTCAATGAGAAACCTCAGCATGGTTCAAACACAAGATCTGAAGTCTCTTGTCAGCATGCAGAGATGCACCCTTGAAGCTAGAGCCTACCTGCTCTCAAGGAGGAAATTTCAGCGGTGGATATGGCTCCCCAGACACTGCCTCCACATTCAAGTGAGCAAGAGAGCAAGCTGGTCTGCAGAAAACACAATCTCTTTAGACTGAAAGATATAATCCAGTTAGATATGAACCCTGAATTCCAAACCCTGCTTATCTCCTCAGACAGTGATGACACATGTCATAATGTCACCTCCACCATCAATCCCTTTACTTGTCACATTAGCAGTGGTGATACTGACACCAGCAACAAGGCAGTGAAAGAAATTCAGGAGATCCTGAGACAGAGGAACAAAGTAGAAGCCATGTCTGGGCACATTAATGAGTTCCTTGTAGCCAGCTTTCAATCAATCACGTTTATCAACCAGCGGCAGGAAGCAGATAAGAAATGAGGGAAGGAACAAATCATTCTGTGATGTAATTGTGTCATCCTGTAACTCTGTCCTCCAGAAGAAACTGGCTCAGGAGGCCTTAGAGGAAATGCTCAAGGATGTAATGAACAATCTCTTTAGCTTCATGCTAGAATTCCTGAATGGAACATAGAGGAAAATTGGAAGCTAATACAGCCATTAATATCCTCATTAGAGGGTATTGGAAAAATCTGACCAGATGCTGATTTTTTTGTGCCTTGCTGAAGCTAGTTCAAGGCAGCCTGACTGCTGAGGGCAACCCAGATAAGTTTTCTGAGCTGCTGGCCAAGTGCCTTTGGAGGATCCCACGGCTTCTGCCAGGCACCATCAACAGCATCAACCTGGATGCAATCCTGCTGGATGCCCACATGCTCATGAAGACTTTCCAAACAAAACACTGAGGCTGCACACAAACTCCCACGGCAGACCCTGAAAACTGTTGCATATCTTGTGCAAGCTGAAAAGAGTGAGGATGCTGGACCACCTCACCCTGACTCAGGATGCAGCTGGCTCCAGGGTAGAAGCTTTCCTCCAAAAGACAGTCAATCCTACTGCCAAGTACAGGGCAAGGGAAACAACTGTAGGAGCAGGAGGGAAGGTGCCCAGAGCAGCTCACAGGGTTGCAAAGCACAAAGCAGGTGATACTTTAGAAATCATCTTCTTGAAAATTTTCTCCAAATAGAGTTTGAAGGTCTGGAGGAGTTCTATATACGAATATAAGAACAAATGGCCTGGGGAAAGTTGGGGTCTTTCACAGAAAACCTCTCCCTCTTCTTGCAGAGCTGTGTGAAGCAAAGCCTGGCCATCATCCAGACAGAACAGGACACCAGAGAAGCTTCTTCCTCCTCCTCCTCTTCCTCCCTTGGGGAATACCCTGAGCTGGGACCATCTTCTCTTAGATCCATAGAGATCACAGGAGAGTCTGTAAAGGGGAAGAAGTTGATGCCATCCTGCCACCTGGAAGACTGCAGCAACAGCCATTCCCCTGCAGCAGAAGAACAACCTTGCAAGCAAAACAGCCCACAGCAGATTCCCTGCCAGTCAGGTCCCCTCGAAGGATGCCAATGTCGTACTTCTCCCTG
Organism: Coloeus monedula; assembly: GCF_965178545.1. Lineage (NCBI taxonomy): Eukaryota > Metazoa > Chordata > Aves > Passeriformes > Corvidae > Coloeus > Coloeus monedula. Next base: position 16,503,555 of record NC_138790.1, read on the forward strand.
GGGTGATGTCCCTGGGGGCAGAAAGAACCACCAGCAGAAAAAACACTGGGATCTCAGAATTATCCAGGCCTCCTCCACCCACACATCAGATGGTGAGATCCACAAATCAATATAGAATAAACTCCTGCATGAATAACCATGTAAGTTATCTCTTTTTGCCCTTTAAAAACAATAGGGTGGGTAACACTGATACCTTGGGTCAAAACTGAGCACGGAGCTCACAAATCTGGCCAGGACAGAGGGCAGAGAACCAGCTGTGCACTGGCCCTTCCTGGGCAGCCTCCACAGAGGTCCTGACACTGGATTTTCCAGCATTCTAACATTCATGGTTAGCAAAGTATCAGACCAACTGTGCCCTGGTTCCCAGCTGAGAGAGAGATCAGGGCATCCGAACAGCATCTCTACCTTCCCGCACATTGACCACCATGTTGCCCAGGGAGCCTGCCAAAGACAAAGGTTGCAAGAGGAAATTCATTGGAGAAAGCGATTTGTAAAAGTTGCGTGTTTCTCTTAGGTAAAATCAATACACAGACTTTCAAACTCACTTTCACTTGTCAGACTGAAAGACTTCGAGAGAGCAGAGTTGCTATGGACGACTGCAGAATGCCAATACCTCACCCTGGCCCATCCATCAGCTCCACTTTTCCAAGTTCGCTGCTATTCTCATGTAAAATCGCCTTAATTTGTCCTTAACACCCCTCTTGTCTCTAAGTTCTTGAGGTGGGAGTCCTTAGCTTTGTGTCAGGTATAACAGTAAGCACTTCAATGATGCTCACTAAATTACAAGGCTTTTTTACTAATAGACAATTCAGTCAATTACAAAATGCTATTAAGCATTTGTGCTCAGGCAGAGTGAGGTAGGTGCCTGGTGAACATGGCAAACCAATATTTTTAATTAAAATAAGAGAAAAGGAACACACAGGCTGATCACCAGCCAACAAGAAAATTACCTCCCAGAGATCTCAAAGAGTAATTACCCTTTCTGAATGGCCAAAATGACTGCTTTGCTGCAGACGGTAATTTTCTCTAATGCTGCTACAAAATCATGGCCACCCTCTCACCTATCCCATTCATCTAGTGCTGTACCTGCCCAGGGACTGCTCAAGTATCCATGAAATCATGCTCTGGTACACCCATGTGTGTTTTCTGCCTGATTTTCTGGCTGTGTAGCTGGAGGATTCACAATGAGAACACTGCCAGTGCCTGCAGAGGTTCTGTTCTTCCATTCCTTCCTGCTCTGTCCTTGTGACACCCTCTGTTTTTGTGCTAAAGGACATACCTGGAGTGGAGCTGTGTCACTTACATGCAACATAATTGGCTGCCCTGTATGTGGCATTCCAAGAGCAAATTCATATCCATGTTGAACTCCCAGGTCAGGCAACTGGATGTGCTGTTCCAGGAGTCTTCCTTTAGTGCTGTGCTCCCTTTTTCCTCGTAGCAAGTGCCCCATGAGCAGCCGTTCCTGGAAATGCTCTGTACAGATGCCCAAACACCATTCCAGTATAGTTACCTGGTAAGTCTGTCCATTCACTGCCCTGTCACTCAGTCCACACTGAAATTTGCCCAGTAAGGATGCTCCCTTTGCAAAAGCCTCCCTGGCCATGTGCTCTCACCAGGCTTCCTCCTGCCCCACGCAGCAGCTGCAGTGCTGCATCTGGCTCCCTGCTAGAGGGAAAGCCATTTAACAGCTGACAGAGCTAATATGGTGAGGCCACACACTCTGTTGTAGCCAGGGGACACATGCAGACTCCTTTTCTATAATTCCGAAGGCCTGATCCATTCCTTAAGGGTTCCAGAGGCTGTAGAAAATGGGGGAAAGTCAAGTGTTTGGAAGTTTTGCTGTATTTACCTGGCAGGCAGACTATGCATTCATGCTATCAGAGTGCCTCAGAGCCCTTGCCAGCCACCAGAAGCCTCCTGTGGTGGGTGCAGAACAAAGTCAGAGCAAGTGACAGTCCTTGTCCTGCAGATATTATATGTGAAGGAGATAACTGCATTAGCAGAGATGCCCTGGATTCCTACAGGAGTAAGCAGCCTCTTGAATATTCTCAGTGTGTTCTCTCAGGTGCCCCAGAGCACCACTCAGAAGTGCCCTGAGCATCCAGATCAAGATCTCTACAAGTCATTCCTGCTTGCAGCTCTTTGCCCCTGGCAGAGAACAGCATGCAGTGGGGTACCATGGGTCTAGGTGCTTATTCTGGATCTTACACCTGAGACAGGGGAGCACGTTCCTGCCCGTGAAGCAGTGATTAAAGAATAGGTCCTAACACACAGGATGATGCTCTTGTCAGCTCCACAGGCTGAGTTTTGCTGGCTAGCAATTCAATTTTCCCTACTCCTGCCTCCCAGCCAGACAGTCCTCCAGGCTGTTCTTCCTCCCCCACAGCCCTGGGGAAGAAAAGAGAGCAGAAGAGCACCTGGGTCAGGAGGCAAAGAAGGAGAGCTGCAAAGATCTCATAAGGGAAAGCTGACCTGGTACCTTTTGCTCTTTCCTGGTTCAGTCCTCTTCCATTTGCTGGAATCACAATCAAACTGTGTTCTCAGGAGATAGCAGGGTCAGGCAGATCAAAGAATTATAAATAAATACAGTATAAACAAATCAATCAGAGGTATAAAAACATTAGACAGAGACACACTAATTAAAAATATAATAATCTAGATAGTGGACATTTATTTAAAATGGTGCAATTACAGCTTTTAATCATCCAGGTTTAAATTAACAGCAGCAGTGAAGTGGCTGCGCAAATGTGTTCTCTGTAATGAACTGATATTAGAAAGCCAGCCTGGTGATCTCTCCCTCTCTCAGGCTAATTCTCCCTCCTCTCATTGTAAAATAACCTTTTGGTGTCATTTTCTTGTAGAGTCTTGAAGATGAAGACACAATATTGGAGCTAAATTAAATCCCCTTCACATATTTCTCTTCTTTCAAGCTGTAAAAATTGCTGGTATCAGTCATTCAATCTCTAGTGCTGACGCAACCACACTTGAGGAGAACATCTGGGGGCCCCAAGAGTCATTATAGGGAAAATAAAATCCTATATTACAATCAGTCAGCAATTAAAAGGCAGGATGCAGGAGGGCAAATCCTGCAAGATGCTGAGCAGGCTTGATGGGGAAATCAAATGTTAGACCTGTGGTGCTCTGGGGCTCTTTTCTTCTCAACTAAGTCATTTGACAGGAGGTTAGAAAATTTCTACATCTGCCCCTGCCCAGCACAAATGGTGTTGGAAATACCTTGTGCTAATTTGAGTCAGTGCTGATCCAGTGGTCACAGGTTTCATGCCTACTGGCCCTGTCTGCAGGGCTGTGGTGCCAATCTTGCCTTGGCTTGGCAGGTCCCAGCCAGGCTTGGGATTCAAACAGCCATGGCGTGATGAAGGCAACACTCAGCTTGCCATGTGAAGCCCATGTGGTTATAGTGGGCTCGACTGGCAAGCCAGAGACAGGAAAGCTCTCTGCCCCTGGCATGGTTCTGACTTAGGAACACGATGGGTCAGATCTGCCCTGGGCAGCTGTCATGGCCTTTCTCCCACATGCGGACCTCCACCTGCCCTGTTAAAAGCATCTTTCCTACAGAAGGGCCCTATGTCTACCAAACAAAATGCTGAGGAGCTCACTGCAGTGATGGAAGTGAGCAGAATTACAGACATATGAAAGTGAAACTGCTGGAGGAAAATCCTTTCAGACACGGCTGTTCCAAGATGGGTTCAAACCCGGAGCCAAGGAGAGGCAATTCTCCAGCACCTGCTAAAGCTCTGCTGGTCTACAGCCCCTGCTCCCTGCCAGCCAGCACGTGCAGCTCTGCCCCAACCCTGCCTCCACTCTGTCCCTGTGTCATCCTCTGCACAGGGAGAGTCACAGCAAGCCAGAAACTGACCCAAAAGTTCCTGAACTCAAGACTCAGTTCTGGCAATGTTCCACAATTTGTGTTGGTTACAGCACAGTGCTGGTCCTGCTCACAGTGTTAAGTGACTTCACACCTCAGGTGGATTTGCTTCAAAACTGCAAGAAAAGGGACAAGAATTAAAAAACAAAACAAAACAAAAAAATTTTGGAAGTATGGAAAGGTTTCTGTGTGGGGAATGACCACCATACAGAAGGGCAGATGTGCGACTCTGTGTGTGTGGATGCCTACACTGGTGCATCTGTGTGTGTAAGTCACAGCTTCTCCCAGAGCTGCTCATCCACTCCTGGACTCCAGCCATTGTCACCAAACACAATTCACTTCCTGCATCCATAGTCCTGAGCACATGATTAAAATCAGGAGCCCTTTGGAAAGAAAATTTCATCTCATTAGCACCAAACCTTCCTCTCTTTCCTGTTTACCCAAAGGGTGTGCAAACATACAGCAAGAGAGCAAGAGTCATGCAGTTCTCACTGCTGTGGCAGGCAATGCAATTACCTGGCATGCACAATAAGATTAATAAATATTAACTTTACTTATGTTTATACTGTCCACCTAAGATGGAAAAAACATGCTTTGCTACTTAATCAAATTAGAGCTATAAAATTATTTCCCTTTTAGAAGGCTCATTTCTGTTTGGTTTGCAATTAATGTTGATGATTGGAGTCCCATCTTTAAAGCATTTTGAAATACAGAAAACGGTAGAAGTGCAACAGGGCTTTAATGGAGTCATTGCACATATCAGGTAATAAAGCATAACAGACTGTTTACTTCAAGTACTCTAATTATTTGAGAGCTTTTTAAAAACAGAAGACCGACATATGAAAACTGTAATTTCATTTGAATTAATTTTTTAAAAGAAGCTGGAAAAAACAAACAAATAAAAAACCCAAAACCTGTTTTTTTTAAATGTTTCTTTCCAATTCCCTGCAGCCAGGCCAGGTCCCAGGCAGACACTGAGGAGAGAATTTTCCCTTTTGTTTTTCTCTAGCTTTTCTCTCTTCAGCATGTGCAGGACAGGGACAACCAGTTACACACTGGGTCTGCACACAACCACTCCTGTACTATCACTGAAAACATCTCAAGGAATCAATGCACCTTCTCATAGGTGAAAGTGCATTGTCCCACCCCTCTCTGAGCTGCAGCGGACAAAGTCACTTTCATTGCCTCATCTAAGAGACACAGAAACCCCTTCAAAACCTTTAGCACAACCAGTAAAGCATTTATCAGCTGCACCTTAGTCTGGGATGCAAGTCTCTGGTGAGGCAGAGTGCATCTCCCACAGCTTCTTTGTCTCTGCAGAACAAGCGAGGTTTTATTCCTCTTCTTTTCAAACCATCACCAAAGTAGCAGCACAACTGAGGCAGGATGGGACATCTGGAGGTCTCTGGCCCTCCCCTCTGCACAAAGGGTCCAGCTTTAAAGCTAGATTGTGTTTCTTTGGTCTCATCATGCTGAGTTTTTAATATCTTCAAAGACAGACATTCCCACAGTCACCGTTTGACTACAGCTACGGAGAAGACAAAACTACAGGGAAGAGACCGAAAGGCAGGTTCCAGCAAGAGGAAGCATGGCCAAATCCTTGTGGTCTCCCTTGGCATGACTCAGTAATGCCAAAAGTTTGGCCTCTCCCACAAAGCACTTATCCTGCTGTTTATATCCAAGCACACTGTTTCCCTGCCCAGTTGCCTGCAGCTTAGTGGGTTCTGCCCCACGGCCTGGCCAGCACTGATTTTAGCCTGTCCCAGCCCAGGTGACACCAGTCAGCTTGAACAATCTCAGCCAGGTCAGATCAGGCACCACTGTACAACCAGTTGCCTTGGGATTAGGTCAAGACTTTTGTGGCCACACAAAGAAGAGGGAGGTGCAGAATCTGGCCCCAGATCTGGTGGCCTGGTTTCCTGAAGCACAGCTGTTCCCCCATTGCAGTATGAGTTGCTTCGCCAACCGAGTCTATTTGCAAGGCAGTACAAGCCAAGACAAATTTGCCCCCAAAGTAATAACTTTTCAATTACCTTCGTTATGCCTTGCTCAACACAACAGCACAGCACCTCTTGAGGGAGCAGCTGAGTATTTCTCTCCAGGGTGCACATTTATTATTTTAAGAATCATTTAATTTTCCATCTGAACAAAAGGGGAGAATGTAGGTCCTGAATGACTCCAGGGCCCCATTCAATACCTTGCTGTGTTATCCATCACAGCAATTACACGTGGTAATTCATCTCTGAGAAACTTCAGTGCACAGATCTGAGAGCATTTGATGTATCTGGCATGGCTCCAAATTCTGGGAGCCCATGGAAAGAAGGGATCATGACTGGGAAATGTGCCATTATGCCCAAGAAACTCAGGCAAAAGTTTTGGTAATGGGACTTTTAGCATACCAACAACCTGAAATCTGGCTTTCCAGTACCTCTTCCAAACTCTGGCTTCCCATAGCACACACACTCATCCCTGCAAGTCCCATTGCTGGGGCCAATGGGATTAACAATATTTGTGTGGTGATGTTCTTCACAGTGGGTTCCCTGTTGGGTCTGACAGTGAGAGAAATGTGACTAAATGCCACCACAGAAAACAGGCCAGCAGAGACACCATCTACTCTCTGAGGTCTGTCTGTTACTCACTGAGTGTCTATAATTCACTGTCTCTTCATCAGTGACCTGCACGGCTTGAACCAAAACCCACTGACAGACGAATAGAAAAGTTTAATTATGATTTCCATATCTAAAGGAAATACCAAGACAGCTTTGATCTTATAGCTGAGATCTTCCCATGCTTCCAGCTGCTTTCTGCCACCTTTATTTGCCTCCCAGTATCCACTTAGAAAAGGCTGCCTGGGATAGAGAAGCTACTGTGGGCTGTGAGCTTGTCTTTGGCACAGATCTAGCCAGGATCTGTATCGAGAATATTCTCCAGATCCTCCTTACCTGGCTGCCTGTAAGTGAGATGAGCACAGTCCTGGTGTGTAAGGCCAGGCTGAGCAGTGCACACAACTTCAGGGTGCTTTTTCAGAAGCTCTCCCTGCCTGCTGGGAGTGGGTGGGCTCCTGCCAGCTCCTCAGAAGCACAAGAAACTGTCTCAGATGAAGCAACAGAGTTGTTCCCAGACTCAGAAAATAATGAGAACCTCAGCTTGCTTCAAAATGCTTCAGCTACAGGTACATGCCTCATGCTGAGAGGCCACTCTGCATGACTACATCAAGTGCTGACGACTGAGGACAGGAATCCCCAGACATTCCCCTTAGTGTTGCTGCCACGTGTGTGAGCACTCGGCAGTGATGAAAGCAGACTGCAAACTGGGCACACAAGTGTGTCCTGTGATCCCATGTCTAAGGAATATCCCCTCTCCAGACCCCTGAGCCCATCACACAGGCAGACTGGTGGGGGGTCACCAGGCACAAGAAATGGCTGTTTCCTTGGAAAGTTAAAGGTTGATAGTGTTTTTCATTGGGTCACACTTGACTCCTCGTGGCTTTTCATTTTCCTGTCCTGCCCTGGCAGGTCACTGGAGTGAGCATCCTCACAGATCCCAAGGAAAGGGTGGCTTGAGTCCTTACTAAAGGAAAAGGTGAAAGTCAGCCCCTGGGCATCTATTTCTCCGAGTTCCAGGAAGATTAAAAGCAGTAGAAAGTCTGGTTGCATGTTGGTCTTTGGCCAGGGGAAGCCAAGCAACAGAGAAGCAGCAGGTTTTAGTAAAATCTTAAGTTTAGAAATATTAATCTGACCCCATCTTTTGACATTCTGGACCATACAGTTCAGAAAGCTCCACTCAGATATCCAAGGAGCACTCCTGACTGAATGGACCATACATTTTTAGGAAGGTTTCCCATCAGTCCTCAGGCTGTTGAGCACCAGCAAACCTGAAAAGTCCTAGCGCTGCTTCAACTTCAATTCAGAACAGCCTGTATGGAGACCTCAATCCCCTCCGACAGGGTACTTCGGCAGACACAGAAGGTCCTGCAGGCTGCATTGGAAAACCCAGGTGAAAGCCTGTGAGACGCAGACTCAGGGAAGAAAATGCATAAAATAAGCTGGTACTCACAGCCCAGGTGTGCCCAAAGCAAGATCCACCCATGAGGCTGTGGCAGTTTGCATCCATCAGCAAGGAATTGCTGCTGTGAGGCAGTGGGTTTCTTTAATTTTCACCTGGACAGCCTGGTTTCTCTGCAGTCCTGCGGGAGCTGATTGAGCTCAAGGGGCAGCTGAGCTCAGTGGTAGCTTGGGGACCAGCAGATCCTTTCCCTGAGCCCGACCCTTTTGCTGCAGAGGTCCCTGAGACTAGTGTTGATCCAGCAGCATTTGCAGGAGTCCAACATTCAGGACAAACCCCAGAGAGAGCAGCAGAGCTCCCTTTGCCTTCCTTTCTTCCTCGTTGCCACAACTGTTGCAAAGCAGCTCTCTGGCATTTTCCTGGATACAGAACATGTCCAGGTATGAACCTGTTCCTGGCTCTCCTAGTTTTTAAAGAGCAGAAAGCAAGGGGAATTGAAAGGGTAGAAACGAGAATCAGATCTGCATAATGTATTGGTGAGTTCTCCACAGAGCTCATGGGAGGCGACCTGGAAGTTTGGCTAATTGGAAAATCATCTCTGTCAGGTAAAGGGCTGCTCCTGAATTATCACTGCTCAGAGTATCGTTACTAACAGGGGAGCAGAGAACAGATACCTCAAGTGTTTGCATTCCTGGTTCCTCTCTTTTCTCTATCCAGCTGGTAAACAATTTATTTCTTTACAATTCCCCAAATTATCACAAATCTGGAAATGCCTGGCTGCTGTGTCATTTAGCAAACAGTCCCTCATAGTGCCAAAAAAGCATGTGTCACTTGGTTCAGTTTGGAGAGAAGCATGGCATTGCTCCCATGTTGTCATTATTCCCAATACAACCTCCTATCAAATTGTCCAAGGAATAGAGTTTTTCCACAGTCCACCCGAGGTGGCACTGCCTCTTCTGGAAGCGTGTGCAACTGGGAGCCATCTCCTCTGTCTGTAGGAACAGGAGCAATCCCCTCTCGCCCTGCTGCTGCTCACCGCCTGGTGTGACGCTGTGGCTAGAAGGGCAAGAACAGGTCTGAAACTGGGTTTAATTTGTAGTGTGCATGTTTTCTGCCTGTGATGAGGTCCCACATCCTCTGAAAGTGCCACATACCAAGTGACTGATGTCCTGTGCGCCCAGCTCCTCCCACAGCTGAAGGTTTTGCTCTGTGTACCGAAACATTTGGCTGCGGTTTTTAAGCCAACACTATGTTGTCTGGTACAAACCAGGATAACACATTCAGGTGAAGGTTTCCCAAACTCTGTTTAGGTTCACCTTCTCCTCTCACCACGTTGGTGCACTTCTGCCATGCAGTTTGTGGCAGCTCAGTGAGGGAGGGTCGGGACACAGGTCCCTTTGCCAACAGGGTCCTTCAGAGTGGCCGTAAAAACATCTTTGCTGCTCTACTTAAACCTTTGCAAGGGCTAAATCAGGACGTGTGCAAATACAAAATATGAGGCATGTGTAGCTCTCATCTGCCTCAGTCTCCCTCTTGAAAAACAAAGCACTTAAGTCTAATTGAGTGGACTGGCTGTCAGCTACAGGGATGGCAGCAGGGTGAGTTGCAGAGCAAGGAGCTTAGCAGATTATTTTAGCCATGTGGAGTAGACTTTATCCAGGAATAGCTGAGCATGTCAGCACTGCCAGATACATGAAACAGGGAGAACCATTGTATTTTGTTATCACTGACAGACCAAGGAGCTGTGTAGAGATGCTGATCTCCCTGAGTCTTGCACAGATTAAGATGTGGTAGAGTGAACTTTCTTTCAGCATCATGTTTAGAGGATGCTCTTTGTTTCTTTTTGCTGGTGATTGGAGTATAGCCACTTTAAACATTTGATACCACGCAGGGTACCCAGAAATAACAAGAAAATAACATGGCTAATTAGCCTCGTGGATTATTTTAACCAGCTCCCTCTGGAATACCCTCATTGAACACGGTTATATTTCTTCCCCTCCCCCTACAACAGATCCTCACTTTTAATTAAACTAGAAACCTGGCTGTGCCTGGCTCAGATGGAGTGTTTTGCCACATATATTGTCTTTGCAGATAAGAGACACTACTGCTATTGCACAAGTGGAGGAGTGGCTGCTTTGTACGTCTCCTTTGGGAGACTGCAGCTCCAGCCACCTCAAACAGTGGCAGAACAAGGCAGAGATCCAAGAGCTGAAGCACTAATTTCCATGCCTTGTCATTGATCCTTGATCCTTTCACCTAATTGGAGGGGCTAAAAATAAAAAACTGTCAGGTGAATGGGACAGAAGAGATGGGTTCAAGCACAAATCTCACAAGGATAGTGAGCTTCCCAAATAGCTTACTCAAAAATTATGTCAGGCAGTGTTCAGAGGAAACAGGATGGCCATCCCTTCCAGAGAAGGGTATTCCAGGCAATAGATAGAGTTAACAGCCAAGGTGAAATTGCACTTATCAAAATCCTCTGTCCCATGAGCTGATCACCATCTTTTCAAAGAACACAAAATCAAGTCCCTCCAGAGAGGGAGGGATCATCCCATGGATAAGACAAGATACTGGGCTGAAAGCTCAGCATTACATCTGGACCAACCCATGATAAGACCTGAAAATGGCAACAACATTATGCTTTTTCCCCCAAAATATTTGTTTATTTAGATCATCAATTCTTTAATGTCAAGAGCTTGACTGTGTCCTTTTTTCCATGCTGTCACCATTTGTCACCCCATTATATGCTGTGTCCACCCACAGCCAGAGACTGTCTGCCCCAAGACAAGCCTTGCAGAAGGCTCAGTGGCATCCTTTGTGCTACAGCTGGATTTGATTTCCATGTTCCACTAGCAAGAATTACGTTTGAATCACATAACCGTACAAAATTTTCATCTTCTCGAAAGCCATTTTCTTCTGACAGGCTGAATTCCTCCCCTGTGTCTCTTCTTACACTAATGTGGAGCTTTTCAGACAAAGTCTTCAAACTAATTGTGAACAGCAGCAGGTTAATATGATCAAAGGAGCTAATAGGCTTTCATATGTATTTACATGATATAAGCTCCCAGATTCAAAGACTGGATCAAGAGATTTGTGATAAATTGCATGAGGATTACTTGTCTGCCTGTTGTGCAGCAGAGAACTTGTCTCTGCTTTGTTGGAAGAGCCAGTGGAGTATTTGCCTGGGCTGGCAAATTGAAGCTTTCTCAATAACACCATCCAGCTTTCCTCATCCCTTATAGACACAGGAAAAGCTGGGTAGTGGCATTGCCCTGACTGAGATCCTCATGCAGCAGAGAAGAGAAACAACCTCAGCTGTGACCAGGCTTTGCAACATTGGGAAGGTGCCTGCAGGCAGAGGCTTTCTGCTGAGCAAGGAACACTGAGGCAGACACAATAGGAGGAATGAGCAGAGGCTGGCAAGGAAACTACATACCAAGAAATGTGGGGGTTTTTAACAGGAGAATTGAGCAAATTTCACCTAACACAAGCAATGGCATCTTCTGGCTGTTTAAAATTAGTCAGGCCAAGTCAGAGGAAAACACCCTGATGGAGGGGATGCTGCTCTAAGCAGGGTCCAGGCAAAGCCTAACAGGTCTGTTCTATTTACCTTGTTGAAAAGTGAAACAATTTGAATAGGACAAAATGAGAGAAGCCCATGACAGAAAAATAAAGCTTTTTTTTGTTTTTTAATAAGAGGCATCCAAATCTCCAGACTGTGCAGGTGAGGGATGTGAACTCTGGTTTCCTTTTCCCCTCATGCCAGTCCATCAGTAGAAGAGCGGTGTGGGAACACCGTATTTTTTTCATTAAAATTCCACAAATACTTCTCTTTTTCTTTTCCAGTTCTGAAGTAGAAAACCATTAAGCTTTAAATTCTCCAATGTTATTAGCTTGTAAAAACTGTTTTAATTGTAATATCTAGTTTTAGTGAATTCAAGCTGCACTTTGGTTTGACCTTTAAAGCTATATGAGAAGTATGTATGTTATAAACTGTGGATTTGTTTTTGAATCAAAACAGATGAAAAATGGAAATCATCCAATGCCAGCATATGAATACAGGGTAATTTGAGCCTCTTTTCCCTAGACAATATTGTGCTGAAATTGATATGTTTTGAAAAAGATTTTCATTTAAATCAAAATAGCCTTTTTTCATCCAAAACTGTTAAGCTTTTCTGGCCATCTCTATTAGGGGCACAGCTGATTATCATCTCCCTTCTCCTGGTATGACTTTATTGAACACAGTGGAACCCACGCCTGCAGCTGTGAGCTGTGCCTTGCAGCAATGCTGCTGCAGCAAAGGGGGAGAGTGGGTTTGAGGAGGGGGGAAAGTGTCCCAATGCTGGCACTGTGGCTTTGTAATCTCCCTTCATGTCCCCTGTGTCTCAGTTTTTGACCTGTTCCTATGAGAAAGAAGACAAAGGAGGGCATGGGGACAACAATACGCTGTTACTATTGTGATCTGGATCTGCAGAGCTTTGTAAAGCTCTGCAAGATCTCCCCAGGAAAGATGCTGCTTAACAAAGCCTTTGCATGGCCTTTTTATTTCACCAGCAGATTTGTGGTTTGGTTCCAGAACAGCACTGTCTCAAAAGAGAAAAATAGTTTGAAATTTGTCATCTCTTTAGAAAACAGAGAGAAGGATAAAAGTGAGAAGGAGGGGAAGATGTGCTTTTCTGATATCCACACTGCATGGTCCACAGTGCTCCACAGTCCAGCCCCAAGACTTCCCAGCATCCTGCATGGGCAGAGGGTGTTAGGCAATTAATTCCTCTTCTTCTAACACAATTGTAATGTCTGCATAGAGATACACAACCTTCGGACATGAAAGCCATTTCCTGGAAAGTGGGAGCACATCAAACACACTGATCCTTTTTGGGGAAAGAGAGAGAGGGGACATGTCCTGGGAGGTAGGGAAGAGACCAAAGCCAGTAGGATGGGAGCCTTGGTGTCAAACAGTGTCTAAAATATCCTCTTTGCATCATATTGGTTCTTTAATTGTCACCAACCACGGAGGAACTGATTGAGCCCAGCAAGGGTCCAGAAAAATAGATAATTTCTCGCAGGCATCTAAAATTCATGAACGCGGTGGTGGTCCTGTCACACCACTGCTATGTTGTTCCATGGCCCAGAGTCTCCCTTGAAGGGCAAAAATATCAGGGGTAATATTTTTTTCCTGAGAGTGGAATTCATTTGGGTTGTTAATGCACGGCTCACACTTCAGGCGGATCCTCACGGACGGGCCGAGAGCTCGCCTCAAACCGCGTGTTGTAAATTAACTCTTAATGTGATGAATGCATTAAAGGGCTGTAGGGCCTGAAGGATGTGCTCAGAAACCCGACGTCCTTATTAAGGGCTTGATTCATAAAAGCTTTACGCACCATTTGCGCAGGTTTCTTTATTGGAAGTGTTACTTGGAAAGAGCTCTTGAGTGGCTTCTTCCCAGAGAAATGGGGTTAGGAGTCTGGACACGCAGGCTCACACGTGTGCTTGCAAACATGTGTACTTGCAGAAGCAAGGAGAGGGAGTGGACACATGCAGAGACCCAGAGGCACTCATCACACAGTTCTGTCACCTGTGGCTGCTGGCCCTGAGTTGCCCGTGAGGCTGAGCTTCGTGGAGTGGCCAATGGTCCTACTCCAGATTCAGAGCCAGGCATTCCTCCACCCACAACCTTGGTCCTGATCAGGGATGTTTCCATGCACAGCTACTGCAGGCTGAAAAAGGGCCAGGGACTCCCCAGCCATGGGGCTGCCTTTGCTCAGGGCTTGGGGCAGCAAATCTGGCTGGGCTGGGCTGGGCTAGGGGAGAGTTCACTTTCTTCTCAGTGGTTGGTCTGGGGCTGTGTTTCAGATTTGTGCTGGACACAGGACTGATAATACAGAGATGTTTTTGTTATTGCTGAGCAAGGTTTGCACAGAGCCAAGGCCTTTTCTGCTTTTTGTACTGCCACACTAAAGTGGAGGATGGGGATGGGGGGGGAGTCTGGGAACAGACACAGCCCGGACAGATGACCCAAACTGACCAAAGGGGTATTCCAGACCATATGACAACATGTTCAGTATATAAAATCGGGAGAAGAAGGAGGAAGGGGGGGATACTTGAAGTGATGGTGTTTGTATTCCCAAGTCACCGTTACGTGTCATGGGGCCCTGCTCTCCTGGACATGGCTGAACACCTGCCAGCCCATGGGAAGCAGTGAATTAGTTCCTTGGTTTGCTTTGCCGGTTTGAGCAGCTTTTGCTTTCCCTATTAAACTGTCTTTATCCCAACCCACAAGTTTTCTGGCTTTTTCCCTTCTGATTCTCCCCCAGATCCCACTGGTGGGGAAGAGAGTGAGTGGCTGCAAGGGGCTTGATGCTGGCTGGGGTTAAACCACAGCACCTCAGAGAGGGAAACCTGAGTGGGACTGATGAGATGGTGCTGAGCCAGGCTGGGGTTGGAGGGAAAAACCCTGAGAAATTACAAAAAAAACACTTCAAAGAGGAAAAGCTCTGGGAAATAACCCATGCTCTGTGGGGCTGGGAGGTGTGGATGGGATCCCTTCCCTTATGCCTCATCTATACAAATTTGGGGGCTTCACATTTACAAATGATTCAGGCATCTCATGATACAGGAACTGCACTGGAGCATCCCTGGCAGGATTTTAGCTCAAAAAAAGAGAAGTGGAAGCCAGCTGCACTGGTGGAGTGGTGTTATCTGGGCTGCTGGGCACAAACAGCATGTGTCCCCAAGGGACTGTGACCAAGGCTGTGTCTGCAACCAGAAGGGACAAACCAGCCTGCCAGCTCTCCTACCTGGGCTTGTGCTCAGGGAAAAATCTGTCTCTTGAGGAGGTAAAATGTTTAATTTCCACACTGGCTGCATGAAAGGAGATATACAGCATTTTCTGTATCTCGCAGCTCTATAGAGAGGAGCAGTCAGAAAATTGCTGGAGGATAAAAGATAATTCATATTAAACATGTCATTCCAGGGGGATCTGGATGAATCAGATTTTAAGTGACACCCCACGCTGATCATGACAAACATCCCACATGCAAAGCAGCCCCAGGAATTTTACAGCCTTTACTAGAATATCTTACACTGGGAAGCCAGGAGTTTGCCAAGCTCTGAGCAGTGGGGTAGTGCTGTGCTCCATTCTGCTTCTGCCCTGTGCCATGGATTGAAGGACAGCATCAATATAGCTGCTCTTGCACCAACCCTGCTGACACTGTCAGAGTCCACAACCTCCAGGCAGCATGTTTAGGACATGTCCTGCCTCTGTACAAATCCCTGCCACATTATACCTGGTTTAAATTGGTATCCTGCTAGTTTCAGTGAGGGTACTGTAGGACGCAGTGAACAAGTCACCTTACAGAAAACCTTCATGATTTCATCCTCCTCAAGCCTTCTCTTCTCCCTGCTAAGAATGCCAGCCTTTTTTTTGTCTCTTCCTAAGGTAGCTCTCCCATTTCCTGCACTACTTCAGTCTTCTCTGTAGCTCCTCTAAATATTCTACATCAGTGCAAAGACCAAGGCTGTCCACAGTGCTCAAGTGCATCCTCAAACCCACAGCAGGGCTTGGACTCAGGGTCTCACCACCCACCTCCAGTGCCGGCTTCTTTGAGCCCAGAGCATGGCAGGTATTGTCACTGGCTCGGGCAATAGGAGCAGACCTAGTCTAGTCCTTCAAGTTCTGAATTATCTTACATTTTATACCCTAAATTCCCTAATGCACAACTACAATGTGCTCCCTTGTGCTGAAGAGAAAGGAAACAGAGGGAGCTGCAGGATCTGTCCTCTGCATTTCACCCCACATCCCTGGATGTGCACAAAGCCAGAAGCTCTTTTCATCAAAATTTAGAGATGACATCTATCCTGATTTTAATTATAACGTGCTTCTGTGAGTCTGCTGTTAGTGGGATAGAATAATGGCCTGTTCAATCCAAGCAGTCTGCTTGATCCCAGAGATATTTAATCAGGCATCAGCAACTGTACCTGAAATCATCACATTAACTATATGGCAACATCCCTCCTCTCAAGACACTGCAATAATAAGCCCCTGTTCAACAGGAGGGGGGTTTTACTTGAAGGGCCTGAGGAAAATAATGGATTTTTCTGGGTTTAGTCTCAGCATTTTTTGTTATCAGCATCTGCTTCGGCCTCACAGCCAGTGTCTGCCCCAGAGCCCTGGCATGGTAAAGGGGCAGTTGTAGGTGGCTCACGCATTGCACCCACTGCAGTCATGTCTGACCCTGAGAACCAATAAGTGAAAATGGAAAAAAGAGGAGAAACAAGTCAAAGGATAGCAAATCAAACAAACAAAAAAAAAAAGCGATTTCTCATTTATGACATTAAGAGTGTCTAATGATTAAATGTTCTGTCAGAAACTTGCTCAGCAGGCAAATATGGGGAAGCAGCAGCCGGGAGTGGAGCATTGGCTGTGTCCAGGCTGTAATTCCATGTGCCAGGAATGATACCACACAGCCCTGATATTCCTTAGCACCCTATTAGGTCTGTCCAAGGCAGCTCCCATTTGGGGTGCAGAGTCTCTGAGGAGTCGACAGAGCAGGGCTGAGCCAGCTGAGAGGTTTACCTGGACAAGGAGTGATCTCCACATCTTTGTCCTGTGCTCTCCTCTGCCCATGCAGCTGGAAAAATAAGAACCTGAACAATGGCAAAATGAAAAAGACAAATTAGTTTCCCAACACTAATTGTAATAATAATAACAAAAATAAATTTTTAAAAAATTTAGTCTGGCAATTTTTAAGTAAACCTCATATTTTTGAAGAAGGATGGTTATGTTCACTTTGAGAATGTACATGGTGAGCAGGGCAAACTGGAGGGCTTCTCCTGAGAGCTTGTTTACAAATCTACTTTTTTCCATCTCTTTTTTTTTTCTGGCAGAATAAAGCTGCAGTTTAATCACTGTTTGCCGAGGAACAGCCACAGGAAGCTCTGCTCCCAAGAGCAACAACCAGAGACATTCAATTTTGAAGCTGCCAGTCAACAAAAGGGCATGAAGTTATTAGCTCTGAAGGCTCCATTACCTGCCAGTTCAGACCCCAGATACCATCTTTCATAGATTTTTCTGGGGATTCCCATTTTGATTACAGTTAGAGGCCAGATTACTGCTAGGTGGTTTCCAAAACATCTCCAGAGGTGTAGTAAACACAACTTAATGCTCAGAGTTAGTGCATTTTTTTAAAAACAAGCATATTAGTAAAGTAACTGTGCACAAGGAGTTTCCATCCAGGTATGTGAGTGCTTTTAAGGCAAGCAGATGAAACTCATAATGATGGGAAATTTTGTGGGCAGATGGGGCTGTTTTGCTTCCTGTGTCCCCTGTGGTCCCCAGTCATCCCCCAGAGCATCCCCTGCTCAGTCAGGGGATTCTCCTCAGTTCCCAGGGCAGGTTGATGCCAGAAGTGCCCTTCTGCAGAGGAAGGGTCTGTAGGGGCAGGACAGACAACACCTCATAGGAGCAGCAGGAAAGGTCTGATTTGAGCATTGAGGAGAAAATAAATAAGGGTTTGCTGCTTAATCCCTGCTCCAGCCAGGACTATTTCAGATTTTTCAGTTTAAGCTGCAGGAGGATTTATCTCTCAAAGAACAACTTTGAACACCTTAAGAAAAATGCAGGCAGAGGCCACAAAATGATGGTGTCAGGCAGACAGAAGTCAGCAGATAACAGGGTGAGGAGTGAGAGAGGGACCAGTCCCTGTCCATCTGCCTGTCTGCCTATAAAAGTAAGTGAATTAAATGAGGAAAGTGAGCAAAATCCCCTAGACTGGCAAATAAGGTCTAAACTGAGTAGCTTTAGTACACCCCCCAATCTTGGTGGTTAATAGACATGGGGGGCGTTTTAGTACATTCCTCTTGGAGTATTTCCCATCATTTTTATCTTGAGTAATCACACATACTCTGATCCCCAACCCTTCCCTTCACACCACAGCATTAATAAGAGTTTCTGAGCTGCAGGAGCTGCTCAAAGCACAGCCTCCCAGCTGAAGTACAGGGCTGTCATTTTACAATTTGCCTGTGGGTAATGGAGTAAATAGAATGGAGTTCATGTAGTCATGATTTTAAAAGAAAAGTATCTGTATTTATGGACAGAAAGGAACGTGCTCACAGATATCCTCTACTGTGAATCTCTGCATATCAGAGCCGGGTGATGTTGAGCAGCTGGATGCAAAGATGAGGTAGTTAACAAGTGGTGGTGGCATCTGGACAAGATCAGAGAGAAGGATAAGGACCATAGGGAATTGTAGAAGCACCACACTTTATTGTAGAAGCCCACACTGGAGGGCTGCCTCTCAGGACTTCAAACAGGATGAATTCACAGGGGATCCTTCCTCTGCTTTGCATGCTGCTGAGGAGGAGGAACAACGTCTCCAGGGAGCAATTCAGAGATGGCACCAAGCCTGAAGTCCTCCTCATGCTCTGACAGACCCCTTTCTCTTTCCAGTGCCCATGGAGAAGTTTGGGGAACAGACAGCCAGCACAGCGGGACAAGGACAAGGCAGCACCTGGGTACAGAACAGCCTCAAACCACCACCATGAAGCTGAGCACTGGAATTGGCTGCTCCCCTCTGGCCTCCATGCCCTGAGCAAAGCCTCACAAAAGCCTCCTTCAGGACCTGGGAGAAACCTCTGACAGCACCACCAAGCATTACAAAGCATCCGAGAGCTGTAATCTAGCCTTGCTGACACATTAGGCAGAGCTGCTATCCAATTTATCTCTACTAATCCGCTCCTCTATAGGTCTGTAAGATAGAAAACTCCAAAATGAAGGGAGAGCTGCCAGAAAGCTTTTGAATTGACTGTGGGTTGTTCAACTGTTTTAGCACACTATCATCCTAAATTGCCTGCTGCTCAGTGCTTGCGCCAGCTGCCCTAATGGCACTTCTGTACCACGCAGAACTGGAGGCTGCATCCTCCTGTGTTTATGAGAAACCAGGACATTATGTGAAGGGGGAATAAAACATCTCCAAGATCAGTTGTTAGCACCAGGGATGTTTTATTTGCTGGTCCATGGGAGAAACTTTGGAAGAACAGTAGGGATGCCCCAGGGGCTGAGCAGCCAGACACACAGTCATTGCCAAAGGCCAGGAGCGAGCCCTGGATCATGAATTCATGGAGCTGATAAAACACTGCTGGCAGCAGAAGAAGGCTCATTTAATGGGGTTTGGCCATGGTTTGGAAGGATCTGCACCAGAACAGCCTTTAACTGCCATTCAGAGGCTGAGTTTTCAGAAAAATTTTCTTTTGTTTTCCAGTGCAGGGAAGAAGACATTTCCCACCCCTGCATGGGGTCTGTCCAATGGCCCTGCAATGGTCAGAGTTCCCAAAAACCATCCTGATCATTGGCTTTATCAGAGAGCAACATTGCTAAGACCTGGAGATGTAGTAATTGTCAGGATCCTCCCTCAAACCAATCTTCTTTGAAACTTTTTTATTAGGAGACAAGTTGGAGCCTGGCTTCTGGAAGCCCGTTTGCAGCCAGTGATGTAAACAAAGCTATTGAGTCAGAGAACTACTGCCTTGAGGAAGGGTTTTTTCTGAAACTGGCAAAAATGAACTGTGAAAACTCTTGTTTTGAAATACATCAGTGATGAAGGAGGCAGTGAGGACGGGAAAACCATGCAGGCCCTTCTTGCACAGGGAGCAACAGGTCTTCACTCAGGCTGAGTGGGGGGTACAGTGGGTCTGCTTGGAGCAGGGTCAGAGTGACTCCGACTCAGTGGACAGCTCAAGACCAGCAAATCACTGTGGCAGGATGAGCACATTCTGCTCTGCAGACATGGCTCCTCCAAGTCTCATTCAGCCTGTGTAGTTGTGACCCACTTCCCTGCTGAGCCTGGCCAGACCATGCAGAACATTAGAACTGGGGCTCTGGGAGGCAGACCAATACTCCCATCTTGCCTCACAAAAGGTATCACGCCACAGCTGTGGGTGGGAAGGGGTGATCTTCCAAATCATGATTAGGAAGAAGATAAGTCTGTGTTGCACCCCATTGTCTGATGTGCTGGGCTACAAGGGCATCCCACATCCTGGCTGTGGGTTGCCAAGTTTTTGTTTCCTGCAGCTCTCAGACTTCCTCTAATTCTTGTCTTAGTTAAGCCAGAGCACATTTTAACAGAAGGGCATATGAGAAAGCTGCAGTAGCTACAAGGAGCGAGCCAATGCCTTCATATATCTCCTGTGAGATCCCTCCTTATGTTCACATATTATTCACAACTCCCTGACTTACCCAGATCAATCATTCTCAAGCCTCTAGTGCCTGGTCAAAACATGGGGCCTGGGGACAGCAGCAGAGACAACTCCAACTCACAAAATATTTCATTAAAGCGGTACCACAGAAGGATGGTGTCTCTTGCTGCAGGGATCGCTCGGCGCCAGCGTGTGAGAGCCACAGAGAGCCCAGCCCCGTGTGCTGCTGCACAGAATTGATGCATTATGTTATTTCAGAGGCTGTTGTAGTGAAGAGGAAACAAGAGTGTCACATTAGCAGCAAAGGCGGGTCATCAGTGTAATAATTGAGTACAAAATCTATCCAGTGGGGGGGTAATAGAATAACAAGCAATCAACAGCAATACAGGAAGAATAAATTAAGCAGTGTGTGTCTGCTTTCATCCAGGCACAATTAATGTCATTAGTCCTGAGAGATGATCTGGCTTTCTGCAGAGAACTTGCAAGACAGGTAACTGTGCCTGCACCCAGAATGCAGCTCCAGGCCCCGCTCAGCCCCTCGGGCACATGGGTGCACAGGCACACGGCTACATCTCCCTGGATGTGTCTTCCCTCTGAATGTTCCCCTGCCCACCTGAGACAACCCAGCAGAGTTTTGCCTGAATCACTCATTGCAGCAGTTCTCTGGGGGGTTATGTGACCCTCAGGCTACACAGAGCTATGAATGTCTATCAGCTGGTAAAAGACTGTCAGCAAGATCAGTAAAGATATGGCCAAAAAGCTCTGGGTCAGATACCAAAACCCAAGGTACCCAGAGCTCTGAATTTGATCCCCAACTTGAAAGCAAATATATTGTTCACAGGGTGGAACAACCTGTTTACAGCCTCTTCGCTCCCAGCCGAACAGTCAAATTGCCTCTTGCCTGCAAGTTATATTTGTCACCTTATAAATTAATCACTTTCAGGCTGTTCCTCAGCTAAAGCTGTTAAGATCTGGAGAGTCTAGGACAGTTTAATCTAGAGTAAACAACTCTGCAGGAGCTCTTCTTATTTCTGCCTTGGTTTTCTTTTTTGCCTCTATCACAGAAAAAAATTGGTTGCATTAATACTTTCCTGATGTTTCCTCTCAGGAGAAAAACTTCAAAGTGATTTCACAGTCTAGCTCACTCCTGAAAAGAAATAAATCATGAAGTCAAAGAGGCTGGTGGTGGAGTCATGGCAGGGATTGTTAAAAAAGCTGCTTCCAGCCTTCTCGTTCCTACCTCACTGATTAATGCAACAAAGGAGGAAAAAGGCTGCAACCCAGCATATGCAACACAGGGACCTCATGGGCACAAGGGACAGTGGGGCTGGGACATTGCTGACAACAGAGGCACTTGTGACAGCAACACAAATCATCTCTTCACCCCACAAAATAAGGAAAGAGGACCTGATTTTTAAAATTATTTCAATCTCTCACAAAGGAAGATGCCCTGAGCAAAGTGGCTCAATAAGTATTTGTACTACATGACTTGGAAAAAGAGACTGGCTTAATCAGGCTGTAATTTGGAGAGTGGGGTGTAGGATGCAACCGGTGGATGTGGGAGCAGCCCCTGTTTGGTCACAGGTGATCTTGTAAGTAGGATGCTCTGAAGAAGACCAAAGGTTGCCTCTTGCTGTGAGCCAGAACCACCAAAGGGCTGGGCTATGAGAAATCTTTTATGATAACAGCTCAACAAATGGGCTGAGCAATAGCAGGGCTGAGGCAGAGGCTGCACTGATTAGTGTACTGTCAGTGCTGAGGCCTCCCACACAGACAGCTCTGTCTGCCTTCCCTTCCTTCACACACTCAAGGATGCCACATTCATTAGCGTGTGTCTGAGCTCAGCGCCCTCCATCCCTCACCCAGTGTCCTCTGCCTGTTTATTCAAGCTTAATGCCAAGGCAAATAATCCTCCTACGAGGCACTTTTTCACACTCCTAGCGAGAAGCTCTGTGCTCTGGGTTAAAAGAAGCAACCCTCATCGCTACTTCATCCTCAAGAGGGCTGGGGATGGCAGAGTCAGAGATGGCTGCCACGCTTTTCCTGCACTGGGGGATGTGTGACTTCAAGCGCTTCAAAGAAACCCCACCACCACCTCCAGGCAATGCTGAGATGCCTGCAGGGAAACTTTCCTCCCATCTTATAGCTGACTGACTTTGAAAAGGGTGAGCCTGGTCCTTCATACTGCTAGGGTTTGGACTAAGCAAGGGTTTTGAGACAAAAGGAGCTAAACAAGTGTTTTGAGCCAAGGCTATGAGGGTTCATTGTTTAGTGGAGAAATACTAATGTTTGTAAAGGGATCATGCACTGAAATTCCCATCTCTGCCCAACATGGCCTGGGGAGTCTTATGTGCTGCATAAATGAAGTGGTGGCTGTTTGAAAGTCCCCCTGTCCCAGCAAGAAAAATGGAAAGGGGACATGTCCACCTGGCCATGGGGTGCAGAGACACCGGGACTGGAGGCAGCAGGGGAGTCTGGGTACTCCTCACCTGTAGGGTGCACACTGAGGGGCATTAGTAATGCTCAGCAGAGCTCCGAGAGTCTGTAAAGCTCCCTGTAGACCAAGACCTCCTTCTATTCACCTCCATCCTCCTTTTACTCAAGTAACATCCAGAAAGTGTAAAATTATCTGTCTCCCTTCAGTCACAGCCCCGCCACATCTATCTCCCACCTGGGAACGGTGTGAATGCAGCTGCTAATATGTCATTTCACAGAAAAGCCTCAAAAACATCCGCCCCTGGAGTTCTGAGATGGATTTGGGTCACTCCCAGGGAGATTTTTACTAAGGGAGCTTCAGAGTCCCCTGCACCAGTCCTCATTAACAGAGGCTGAAGCAAGCCACTGCTGCAGTGCCAGGGAAGCTGAGGCAGGGGGGACCCAGGGAAGCCAAGGCAGCTGCCTCCCCTGAACAAATCCAAGGTTTTTGGTACAGGCAGGGCAGCATTTTGAAGCCAAAATGGTGCAGGGGCTTTGGGGCAGCAGGGAAAGAGCAGGATGGAAGAGAGAAGCTGGACAGAGAACAAGTGTGCTTGGGGATGGTTCAGCCAAGATCCTGGAGAGATGTGCAGGGGGGAGGGGGGGGGGATCAGGAGCCAGGGCATGATGGATTCAGGAAGCAACACACTCAGAGGATGCTCTGGCTTTGTTTCAGCATCCCAGTCTCCTAGAAAAGATCTGCAGTAGCATCCCAATGGTTAAACAGCAGCCAGGCTCATTTCCTCACTCTGATGTGTCTTTATGTAAGGGAGCCCGGGATGCACAGCATGTGCTGGGGATCTGGAGGTGGGAACCCCTCGGAAATGAACTGTGCCTTCCTCTGATTGCCACCTTCAGCAAGAAAATTTTCCTTTCAGTTCTAATTAAAAAAAAAAAAAGGAGAAGATCAATATATGTGTGTGCATAGATATAGAAAGCAACTGCAGCCCCCACAGAGTGAAAGGAATAAATAAAGAAGTGGGAGAATGATTCAGTAGCAAAGGCTGGTTATGTGCATGCCCATTAGCAAAACTTGGAGAGGAACAGGGCTAATGACATTGAAGTAATAAAGTCATTAGAGTGAACAGCCAGAGCCGGTGCTTACACCTGTAAGTGCTGCTGAGTCTTTGAGTAGATTAAGTTCATTTCAGTGACCACGGCTGCCTCTTCGAAAGTAATTATTGACAGATCCATGAGCTGTTTGCTTTGCATTTAGTGATCAATTAGTATGCAAACACTCTCGCCTTCTCAGTCAGGCCTGTGGGATGTTTCTGTAGTTAATTATTTAAATACTTAGGTGACAGGATAACGGATTTCAGGAATTTTGTCGTATTTAAAGCCTGGCTGTGCCTTGTGATGTGGAAACAATCTGACTCTCATTTTAAAATTTCCATCCCAGCAAGAATTTGCTCAGTTAGAGAGGGGAAGTATCTGCAGATGCGTCATTAAGAGCATGCAATAAAATGGAGCATTAATGCAGTGCTCTGAGCTGGGAATATGTAGATGGGGAGGGCTGGTTTGAGGGGGAGGAAGAAAGGGGATGCCAGGAAAACCAGGAACTTTCTGACTCAATGCTGCAGTTAGTAAGGATTTTGAGGAAGCACCCACGGGAGAAGACCTGGATGTGGTGGTTGTAAGAAAAGGATCCTGAGCAGGGTCAAATACAAGCATTAAGTATAAATACAGAAAAATTTAACTCTGTTATTCCCTGCTTGCTGCCCCAGGGTGATGGTCTTTGAGGGGCTTTGAGCATGGCCAGTGTCTGTCCCTGAGAGCATGCCAAGCACTGGGGGACAGCAGGAGCTGTGACATTCTGCTGCTACCCCAGCATCAAACACCACAGGTGTGACAACAGCTAGGAGCATCTTGTCAGGCAGGGGTAAAGCTGCCCGGACCCAGAATGATCCCCCTCAGACTGCCTTGTCTGGCAGAATCTCAGTTTTAAAACGGAACCTCTGCCCCTCTATTTGTGGTTGGAAAGGAAGAACCAACCAATGCAGCCCAGCAGCACTCACTGTAAAGATGAGGGTGCACTGGAAGCCTTGGTCAGTGACTCACAGGTGGCTTGGCCAAGCCCCAGCGTGTGAGACATAACCCATGCCAGTGTGACTGACTGCAGGAATCTGTTCTTTGGGAAAGAAGGTGCTGCCATCCTGGGGAATGATGTCTCATGACACCACCTTGGGTGGAGCTGCTGCTGTCAAAGGGGGAACTCAACCTTAAACACCTGTCATGGAGAGACCTCAGAGAAGAGTTGAAAGAAGCCAGATGATGCTGAGCCACCACCTGCAGCCCCATGTACATGGCCATTTCCCTGTGTCCCTGCCCAGGTGGAGCTGGTATCCATGCATAGGCACCTGCAGGTCTGTCCTGCATCTCTCTCCTGGAGTGGACATTCAGGAAATTCTGCTCTGTGCTGGCAAATTGCCTCTGGCCCTTACTTAGAAACTCTGTGGCCCCCAGTCTCTTCCCCAGTGCACTTCCCCAATTTCTCACCCACATACCAGCAGAGAACTGCCATCAGCTAACCCTGGACCCTGACAAAGCCCTGCATCCAGACAGTGCTGTGGCTGGCAGGGGTTCCCCTGTGCCAAATGACGTGGCAGCATGAGCCACCAGCCAGTGCCGCCCCAGGCTGGTCCCTTTGGCCTCTGAGCTGCAGGTCAGCCGGCTCCTGCTGCAAACCTTACTGTCCCTGTGACCCAGATGAAGGGACCTGGCAGGAGAAGGATCCACTCTGTCCATGTCAGAGCAAGGTGGGGCCATGCAGCCCCACACCACAGCCCGCATCAGCCACATCCCAGACAGCCACAGAGCTCCTCTCCTCTCCACAGTCAGATGGATTAACACGGCAAACCACAACCAAGCAAACTCTCTGTATCCCATTATCCATCTCCTAAACCATCCTGTCCTCCAGTACAACATTGTTTGCAGAGCAAAACAGCATTGATTTCAGTGCCAGTTTTCCAGCCCTGTTATTTATTTAGCATGAAAAGACGTTTGCACGCTTCTTCCCTCTCTGCTTATCAGTCAAGGGATGTTTACACTGTGAAAAGCGTCTGTTAAGACAACAGCATCTTTCTCCATAGTAATTTATTGTCCTCAAAAAAAGAGTGGGGCAGTTTAGTATCTTGTTAACGAGTCTGTCAAATTGACTGTGATGGCTGGGGAAAAATGCAAAATAAAAAATTGAGTTTATATTGAAATCAATGGGAGTCTAACTACGTTTTTAAATGGCATTTTTCCCATTGGATGTCGATTAAGCTGTCAGATTTAATAGGCTTGTCCCAGAAAAAAATATATCTTCAATAAATAAATGGCCTAGATAAATACATTAATAACTGGTATGTACTGAAGACTCCTCTGCTGGTACTTGTTATCTTTTTTTTCCTCCTCTCTCAAGTTTACATAACTGTCTGAGAGCTAAAAAGCTTTTAATTCTCTCCTAGCATATGGCTACTAAGTAGGACTTACTGTAAAAAGTGCTTTCTGACATGTGGCTAATGAAGTCTGTGTATGTCTCAGCTCTTTAATATGCTCTTGAACTGCAGCCGCATTTCCTGCTGCTGAGGACTGAGCAACAGTCTGCCTCTGCTATCTTCCAGCTCCAGACTAATTTGGCAAGTTTGAGGAGCTCCTAATCACTTCTTCTCCCCTGGTCACAAGTCCCCATCCCTGCCTTTGGAGGGGACCTGGGACCAGCGTTCCCAGTCAAACAATGAGCTCATGTGCTGGCTCCCAGGAGGAGAAATCTCATGGAGCAATTTGGGCACCAGGACTCCCACAGTCATAGCAAGGCCAGGACTTAAAGAAGCAAGTCATCAGGATACATAAAATAAATTATTCTGTCCTGACTTTTTATCCCATGACTTGGCCTTCTCTCATTTTCCTGCGCAAGGCTCCATGGGAAGAGGATATCTAGACACAGAGATGTAAAACCAAATCAAAGGCTTTACTTTCTCTGGGTTTAAGTAGCAGCAGACATCCCTGAATTTGCTGGAATGACCTTGGGGATACAATCATGGCTGAGTCTTGAGTTTTGCAGACTCTGTGTCCATGCCAGTCCATAGCTGTTAGTGCAACAGGCTCAGGACACAGCCTGCTCACCCTTCAGGGTTTGTAGGGTCTCTGTCCCCCCACTCGGGGTGTTTGGGACTGCTCCATTGACATGTGGCTCTGCGATGCTCACTACCAAGATATCCTCCCAGAAAAAACATTTTCCCAGGCTCTGTATAAGTCAAACAAGCCACTTACTGAGCAATCACCTGGTAGAGTTACATGCTGCCAAAAGCACTGTGCCTGCTAAGCCCTCTCTCCTAGGACCTCAGACTCTGGGGTAAGGATCTTCATGGACTCTTCCTACAAAAGGCAAGTACCCTTTCCTACAAAGAGCTGCTCCTTGCTCCTCTTGCAGCAGTTTTCTCAGCAAATAATTCTTCTGGATGAAGTAAATCTCTTCGCTAATTCTCCTGTCTGATGACACATAAAGTCCCGCTGAGGCCCATCGGCCACTTTTGGGGGTGACAAGGCTGGATGGAGCCCATGAATCCTGCTGTCAAGAACAGCCAGCCAAGACACCCCATCCAGGGGGGCTCATTAACACCCGGCCATTCCCATTAGAGCAGTGGTGACTGTAAGTCACGGCAAAAATAGAAACTCCCATGGAGCAGGGAACATCTCTCCTTGGCAGAGCTGATTAGTCCCCTGGGATGAATCGCTTGCCGTGGGGCACTGGGGGTCCCATGTCACAGGGCTCAGAGAGGTGGCAGCCCCCCCTTCCTCTTCCCTGCCGGGGCTGAGCTGCCATTGATACAACTAAGTAGAGTTACTTAAATATTCACAGACTCCTTCCCCCATGGTGTTTACTAGGAATTTACATTTCCACAAGTACTTTGATTTCACCACATTTCCTTTCATTCTTCCCCCAGGGAAGGGCCACCAGGGGAGGTTTCTTCTTTGCTTTCCAGCAAAGCTTCAAGCCCGCCCATTTCAATTTGGAGTGTTTCCTTTTTCCCTTTCCTCTCTTCACTTTTCTTCAAAGAAAGAAAGCAAAGAGGCAACAGAGGGGAGATGAAGGAGAGCCTCTAAAAACACCAAAGTCTTCCCCTGCCTCCAAAAAATGCCACAAAAAAACCCCCAGCATTCCTGAGCATCCCAGGCTAATGAAAGAGAAGGACTCTGCAAAACTTCCAGAGCTAAATCCATTGCTTGAAAACACTCATGAAAACTCATTCCTGTTTTACACTCAGCTTTGCCGGACACCCCGCCATGGCAGCTGCTCCCAAAGGGATGTGTCCCTTTCCCATGCTCCCAAGATTCCCACCTTTCCTGGCAGGCAGCAGGCAGTGTTTGGAGGCAGGAGAGCTCCTGCTTGCTGCCGGGCTCGCTGGCACGGTGTGTTGGCTGCCAAGCCAGCTGGCCACAGCGCGGGTGAGCTCCTGCTGCTCGGGCAGCTGCCGGGTTTTTGGCTCCCAAGCTGTCCGGGCAGAAGGAGCTGTTCTCCGTGCTGGCAGCCCAGCTCTGCAGGCAGCCTGTGGGCCAGATGCTGCGTGGGTCTGCGCTGCAGTAATAACCGTAATTAATAACAATAACATGCCTGCAAACCATGATGACAGCAAGCACTAATCTTTCATAATACTTTTAAGACAGGAAGGGGAGAATCCTGCCGTACAACTTCTGCTCTATATCCGTTTGGAGCCAATACTTAGAGGAAGCAGAAGACCTCCTAAATGCCATGCAAATTTGTTTTTCTTTGAGCCAGGTTCTATCAAAAACTTCTGTCCTTATGCTGTCACTGAATTTACTTTGTCCCAGTCTGTGTCTATTGCATTAGGCAGCAAACATGTTCCTTGCAGGCAGAAAATATTCAGGAAAATGGCAATTTTGTATGGTTACAGCTGTTTCATTAAGGTGGGAACCAGGAAGGACTTATTGCTGTGCTGAGCATGTGGCCATGTAGTGCTGCTGCTTCTCCTTCAGTAAGGTGTTTGATTTGATCAGCTGGGAGCAGGGTGGACACGGTGCTACCTGCACCCATGTTGGTGAGGCAGCGTGCAGGACACCAGCTCCCAGCAGCACAGCAGCTCCCTGGGGATCAGGATATCGGGGCTCAGTTTCCCCAGCCCTGCCATGTGTGGAGGGCAGGAGCTGGCACAGCTGCCCCCTCCTCACTCCACAGCACTGGTCTCACACCTCCCCATGCTGCTGTCTCATTTATTTCAAGCTCATCAGCCAACTGTCATGCAGGAAAACCTTTGGTATGTTAAATTCCCTGCACATGAAAGAAGGGTAGAGCACAGGCTGCTCTGATAAGTCACCTCATCCCCTGCCTTCCCCAGCCTTTCCCTCCAGTGCCAGCTCCATTAAAATCAGTTTTGCCCCCACTGTGAGCCAGAAGCTTCTTGCCCCACAGCACAGCTGATGTGGCAGAGTCTGGTAGAAGGTGGACAGCCATATTCAGACTGTCCCAGGAAGAAAGGACACCTTAGGGAATCCCCACCTTGAAATTGCTGCTCCCTTTCCCTGGCTCTTTGGAAACCTCTTTGGAGGGAGGTTTTTTGAGGGAGAACACCCCACATCTGCTTTTTCTAACTCCACAGCCCTCCATGGCCAGAGAGGAGACCGCACTGTTCATGTTCTAATTCACAGCCCTCTGCCTCAATTTCCCTGGGACATGGGGGTTGGATAATTACCTAGTAATCCCTGAGGATAAATTGGGAGGTTTTCAAAGCTGTAGCCAACCTGTGGGTACCTAGACACAGTGGCAAGTATTTATGAAGTGAGTGGAGCTCCAGGTGTGGGAACACAGGCATCGCAGAAAATAACAGATGATATTTAAAAAGTGCTGTGGCATTGTTTGCTGAACCCTGCAAGGAGTGATTACAGAAGGTCCCTGTGAGATGTCAGAGCTGATGGTCCCCTTCACCCTGTTGTGTCTCAAGTTACGGGACTCACTCCCACAACAGCCTTGGTAGTTCAGTGGCTGGGTGGGCTCTGCTGGAGTGGAAATATCTCCCAATTACACTAATGAGGTGCAAGTTCCCCAGAGGGATATGGAGATGAGGCACATCGTTTGAAGAGGATTTTAATTGCCCTGGGAGTCTGAGGGCTACTGGAGGTGCACACCAGACAGTGGAGGCTCTCCAGGGTCCTGCTCCTCTGCTGGTGCTGGAGACGAACAGGAGGCTCTGCACATCAGCCACTGTCATGGCTGGGATGGACACTGGGTGACCTCAGTGAGGATAGAGTGATTTACAGCCACACCAGCAGGACTCTCAGAGGTTCCTGGCAGTGGGTTGGGCTCTCCATTGCCCTGAGGACTGCAGCTCTCTATAATCCCATGTGTCAAAGCACCGAATCCAAACACCCATGGAAAATGGAGCCTTGCTCTTCAGAGGGTCCTCTCAGCATGCTTGCTCCCAGAGAAGCTTCCAGGAGAGCTGCTTTAGCTGCTGCCACTCATAGAAGGGAAAACCCAGTGTTTTATCCTGCAGAGCCCTCCCAGCCTGTGTGGCTGGTGAGAGCTGCCTGCTGCTGTGCATTGCAGAGGCAGGACTGAGGGACCAGACACAGGTGATGGAGCCAAGCCTTGATCGTGCAAGGTTCTGGCAGTCCTGGGAACTCTCTAAACTCCCAAGAAGGAGAAGGGGAGCTCTTGCAGGGGTGATACTGTGGCAGCAATGCAGGGCAGGGATCCCTCATGGGTAAGTGCAAAGCCTCCCCTGGCACTTTCTGCAGGGGAGAGATGCTTGCTCAGTACCTTTTCTCCCGGGCTGGTGCCTCTGCAGGGGTGTAGATTCCTATCCCTCCTCTTTGTGAGCCATCAGTCAGCTGTCCCAGCATCCTTCTCCTCTCTGTGCTGTCCCCTCCCCTCATCCTATGCCTCCCTGCCTCTTCTTCCCCAACAAGAGCCAGTGGGGATGGGGACAGCATCATTCCCCATCCAGGGAAGAGAGACAAGAGTAGTGGTGAGATGAAGTAGGAACGGGACATGTGAGGTGTACAGGGGTAGAGGACAAATACAGGGTAGAAGATCCTGGCTCTGCCATGCTCTGCCTGCCTGCTACCCCTGTGCTCCCAAACACTCTTCTGGGAGCTGGCTCAGCTGCATGTCTGGATGTGAAAATTCCCAGGATGCTTCTTCCATTCACAGGGTGACAGTTCCTGCCATGCTGGGATGTGAGAGCCTGTTGAGAGGCTGTGAGATATCTTCCAAGGCAACTCTTTAGTGTTTGATTTATCAGAAAGATGACCTTGGGAGGACCGGATTAAAATCTGCTGAAGAAAAGATGTTTTTCCTTGACAAGCACCACAAGGTCCCAGTCTGGGAGCTCCTGCTGCATTGCCAGCCCCAGCACAATATGAGGGTGGATGGGTGGGCTGGTGTGTTTGTGCAAAAAGAATGGTTGTACATCAGTGCATAGATAACTGCGGGGTTCAGTGCAGATGGATGGATGCATGGATGGATGGATTCACTAAATAGCAAAATAATGCAGATCCTCAGAAACAAGATATTTGAAAAGTCTTGGTAATGTCTGCCCTGAACTCACTGTGACTGTCTGCTTTGTCAGTCTCAGATTCAGAGAAATGGGAAAAGCTTTTACAAATCTCCTTCATCATGCCAAAGTGGTAAACAGAAGGGATTGGCTGCTCCTATAACTTGGGGTGAACTTGTCCATCAGGTGATTGGAAACCTGAAAGTAATAGCTTTAGAAAGAAAGGCCATTATCTATCAGCTTTACATTTGTACTCTGTGTTAATCCTTTTTGTTTCAAGTCAGAGAAAAGCAGTCCCTCCTTTTGGAGTGATTTTTGATGTATGAGAGATATTTTATAACACTGCAGAAAGTGACCAATCTCAAGTAGAGGATGAATATTATTCTTCCTGCTGGGAAAACTATTAATAGAGCTGTGGGAATTGTTCACCTTATCTTTATTTCAGGTACAGAACTACTGCATCATGCATCAAGTTTAGTATCCATATCTGAAGACTAACACGAGCTTTGTCCAAAAAAGCTGTAGGCAAGATCAGGAAAGCTTAGCTGTATATATGTACATATATATAAATGTGTAAGTGCATAAAATCGTCCATACTTTAAACATAGGTAGAATTTACTCATTCCCTCCAAGTAGAAGCACTGAAAAAAACCCACAGAGCATGACAAGCTCATCATCATAATTAACATTTTCTACAACAGTTTAAAGGAAATAAATTCAGTTTGATTTCTTTGGGTTTTTGTTCCTACTTTCAAAAGTAACTACTTGCTGTCTTAAGAAAAGCCTACAGATGAGGCAGAGACAGAAACTGCTTATTTAGAATGCTCCTTATTATGGAAATGTTTGACTTCCCTTTTGGGATTGTTTCAGAGGAATTAGGCACACAAGACTGGAAAGGAAGAAAAGGGACTTCAAGCCACATCCCTGGCAATCGCAGCCCCAGGGCAGCCACGTGAGGCAGGAGAGTCCCCAGAGCATCTCACCCACATCCCATGTACACAGCATGCCAACATCCCCCGAGATTCTGGAGCTCTGACAGAAAACAAACCCACAGCTCTCAGGTGGCACAGGAGAGGGGACAAGAGGCAGCAAATGTGCCACCAGATGTCTGAAATTGCAGTGGGTTTGCTTGGGGAAGTTCAGAGATGCCTGGCTCAGGAGATAAGAAGCTGGAGATCTGTACCCCCACGTATCACAGCCCATAGGTCTTTGCTCAGTGCCCTGTGCTGAGCCCACTTGTGTGTGGCAGGGCTGTGCTGTAGCAGGACTTGCAGCCTGGGGTAGAAAGCTCTGGGAGATGGAGCTGACACCATGCTCCTCTTCCAGGTAGAAGCCACTTTGTTAAAAATGCATGACTCATGGAACAATCTGCCTTCAGCCCCCAGCTGCTTGATCCTCAGTTGCTCTTCTCTACCTGCCCACAAAATTTTCCAGCACTTAGTGTTGCTCCCCTTTGCCCTGCCATCAGCTCACCCCCCAGGCTACCAGGTGAGGACATGTGCAGAGGTCTTGCAGAAATATGGCTTTTTCCATCTGTGCCATCCACGCAACAGATGGACAGGCTAAATAGAGGTCCTTAGCAAAGGCCAGTTTGAGCCCCAGATTTTGATGAGCTGTCTATCAAACCCATTAGCAGCACCAGCTCTGTGCACAAAATTAAGTCATTGCTCAGCCAACACAGTGATGAGAATGGTATAAGGGCCATGGATCCACTTCTTCCTCTGGCAGGGGCAACACTTCACAGTCAGATTGACTCTGACTGCTGCCAGGAGATGGGTCAGAGTGTGGAGCCCATGGTGGGTCCATCCACAGGGAAGAAGAGGCTTTGTGCAGCAGCTGCAGGGAGAAAAAATTGTATGTTTCTGGTTCTCCTCCTGGGTCTTTCCTCTGTACTCCCTTCCCACTCCCTTGGCAAGAGTAGCCCGACCCCAATTTCTCATCAAGAGCCATGATTTCATCTTAGCCTACAAATACAAGGCCTGAAAGTTCAGGAAGAGCTCGATTAGCAGAGACCTCAGCTTCAGTGAGGAGGGCCCACAGCATCAATATCAGAGATTGTTTAAACATCAATCAATTCAAGTATGGCCTCAGCTCTGGGACTGTGTCACAGACCTATAAATACAACTGTGTGACCCAAACTCCTGACTACAGGAATAGTCACAGAGGCTGCAGGAGCCTGCTGTAAAATCCCAGCCCACAGAGCAGGAAGCTTTCAAGCAAGGGGACACGGCCCTTCCACTCACCCTTTGTGCAAGGAGACTGACTCATGAGTGACTTCATCCCCCAAGACGTTCATCAGCCTCACCTCATCTGCTGTTCCTGCAGCCTGGAATATCCCTCTCATGTTACTCCCCCTATACAGCCCCCTGCATCTCCCTCCTGCAGTCATGCCCCAGCTGAAAACATGCATTTTTCTGCTCTTGACTCAACAGAGCCAGTAGCAGGGTGAAGGAGCAAATGAGCTTCCGTTCTGCCTTGCACATTAGCAACAAAACATGACTGACTGCCTCCTGATTGCAAACACTTTATTCTTGGTGACAGCATGGTAGAGGCACAAAGGATACAGCTGGATTTGCAGAGCCCAAGATGAGCTCTGCAGAACTGATAATTAGAAGAAATCATCTTTTTGACTTGTGAGCTGAGCACATTTGAACTGAGATCAGTGAGGGGGAATAAATATGAAAACCAATTATGTCATTTGAGCCAAGTCACTTCCCTGATTATAATCACCTCCCCATATTGGCATAAAAAAGGCGAAAAAATGCCCATGTCAAATTATTAAGGAATTAGGATGACCAGACTGCTCTTAATGACTCGGTTGCTCGTAGAATTTAAGTGAAGTTGTCTAATGGGATTCTGAAGTCAGATGTGCACTGAGAGGGATAATTGGAGCATTGGAAAGAGGATTTATGGTACCGCTCTGGTAGAAGTCTCAGCGTAGGTTGTACGGTGCTGCACTGCTACAGCAAGAAATCTCGCTGCTGGCAGGGGCTGGAGAAACAGCAGCAAAATGTTCTGCAGGGCAGAGTTCCTGCCATAAGGTTTTACTGTGTTGAAAACCAGAGTTACACAGTCTGATGGTCCAGCATCACTCCTGGCATCCCAGCAAATACTCCTTGATTGGAGCAAATGGAAGAAGTGAGGACTTCACTCAGAAAAAACGTCAGTCAGGTAAATGCTGCATGAAACAATCAGTTGCAATCTTCCTGTGAATGTGGCTGAGATCCAGCAGGGTCAAAGATCCACAGACGCAATACCTAGAAGTGGAGATGGTCCCAGAGGATGCATCTCAAACCCGTTTATCAACAGTCCAAGGCTGGATCTGAAAGATGTTGAGCATCCATAAAGAGGTACCCAGCTTTCTTCCTAGAAACACACTCACATTTCTCATCTGTCTGGTCCAAATTCACCAAGATAATGTCAAGAATATGCCTATATACAGCTGTGCCACAGGCAAAGGACAAACCTGGCCAGCAGCATGCAGTTCTTGCACCAAGCTCCAGCACCCATTTCACCATCATAGCCCTCTGGAAAGCCTTGAGATGAGAAAAAAGAGCTGTCTGCTCTCTCTTGCTGCTCTTCATGAACCAAGCCTGTGCTGAGGAGCTTGCTGAGCAGTGTTTACACACTTACATCCCACTAGGCTTCAGCAGCTTTGCTATCTCTCAGTGGAGATGTTTTAAGAAATACATTTTTGTTCCTTTGTTAACTATCCACTGGAGGTCTTGTGGAATCTAAATTAAATACCATTAGGAGACCTTTAATCTGCAGTGCTTCCAGTAAAACCAGATGGTCTCTCTTGAGCACATGGGCTCATTCACTGAAGACTCTCCCGGCACGCTTACCCTCAACACTGCAGCTCGGAAAGCGAGCCAGGAGCTCAGCAGTCTGGAATTGGCTGGGTTCCCCTGCCATCAGAGGGGAAAAGCCAGTGTGTGCCAGCCAACAGTCTGAACCAGTATTCCCTCACAGGAAGGAAATCAAGGAATTTGGACAGCTCTTCTCAGCAGACTGCCAGGATCATCTAAGAACCTACACTGCTGTCTCCTGCTCACAAAATAATTCAGGAGGACAGAAATACTTATGTCTGTCAAACTCTTTAATTTCCCTGGCTTAAGCTGCCTGTCCAAATTTGAAACCCAACTAGATTTTCCCCAGACTGCTTGTTACTGTGCCTCATCCTTTTATTAAGATGAGGAGGATTATTTGAAGCTTTTGTTCTTTACAAATCCCCCTGTGCAAAGGCAAGGTGGCGCTTTAGATGAAACCTTCATTCTGGGCTGCTCAGATGAGAGAGGCAGTGCTTTCCCACAACGGATTTAGTGACATTGGATGCCGAAAACTGGTACAGCATTGTTGGGGGGGTGGTCTGTGATGCTTTAGTCTCCATGATTGCTGCTTTCTTCCTTTGAGCCTAAGAAGCTGTGTTTCTTCAATCCCCCAGAATGAGTCAGAAATCGTCATTTTTGGTGCTAGAAGCATAAAAATAGGCAAATTTTCATGTTAAATGGAGGACAGGAAGAGAGTTCCCTCTGACAACTTACAAACCTTGTCTCCTCTGAAAGCCTTTTCTTAGCTGCATCACTTGCTCTTATTTTAACTTGCTTTAGTGATTTGCAGTCATTAATTCACTTAGCTAAAATATGTATCAATCTTAGTGTTGAATCCCTGCAAGCTAAACACCTCTGGGGAAAGCCTGATCAGGTCCCCCTGAAGGGGATCTAAAGGATATTTACTCACCGATTCACAGACATACAGGCCTGCTGAAAATGGGCAGCAGGGACATTTGCTGGACAATTTTATTTTCAACGAGTTGGTGGGTCCCTCCCAGACCAAGGGCTTTAGAAAGCACCTAGCTTCACTTACGTGTTCTGTCCAAGGAGCAGGGCATAGCCATCATACACATCCGTATCTCATGCATCCTCGAACCCTGTAAGAGGCAGGGACTGAGTGTTCTGGATGGAAAGGAAGATAAGGATTTCCATCTGCAAAATTGTCAACAACTAGCAAAACTGCAGGTGTGGAACAGGGGAGCAGGACCTCTCCAGAGAAACACACAGACCTAGGAGCAAGGCACAAAACCCTGTTCCTACAGAGCAGGTACTGTAGTGAATCACTTCCTCAGACAGTTTTTCCCAAGCATTGCTCACAAGAGGAAAAAAAGCCCCTTTTGTTGGTGGGATACCCATCTGGGAGGTGTGCCAGTTTTGCCTTGGCCTCCGGGGAGTTTCTTAGCATTGGTGAGTATTTGAGGTTTTTAGATACCTTTTTGAAGTTGGGTCTTCATTTCTCTGGGTTTCCAGCCTCTTTCCTTTGTGTAGCCCTTTCAGACTCTAAATGTTTCAGAGCAGGAAGTCTCTTTTATTATGTACAGCACCTAGCACCACAGAGCCCACTTGATGATGCCATCAAAAGCCCTGCTACATACCAGCAAGGGCAAAGAGGGATGCCGAATCAAAGGAGTTCTCATTAGCAAGCCAGGCAGGGAATGCTGGAGGGACTGCCACACTTCGTGACACGCTGCGTATGCACCCAAGAAGTCAAGAGCTCCTTTCAAAGCCGCCGGCCGTCCCCCTGTGATCTGCTTGCAGGATGCTAACAAGGCCAGCAGGGAAGCGATATCTGACAGACACAGTTTCTGATTGCTGTTGTAACCTAGAGTGCATCAGTAGAATTGGGTGCTGGGTCCATCCCTCGGTGTTTGTCCATGCTCAGTATTTTCGTGTTGCTGTGACAGAGCCTCCCCTCCTAGGTAATCTTCTTGGGACATTGTGGTGACTTTGGCTTAGTCTTTGGGAAGTCTTTCTGGGGAGTGTAAAGGGAAGAATCCCGTAAGCAATTAGCAGGAGGAACACGTGCATTGCAGATGGTTAATCTGCCTGCTTTCATGTGAACAAAGGAGAAGTCCCTTGAATGAAAGGAAATGGGTAACTTTAATGCAGGCTACAGTAAATGCAAATTAACTCCACAAATAAAGAAGCTTTTCTTCTTGGAGCCAAGAAAACATTTCTCAAAGTCTGTATTTTAAATATACAATAATCTCTTTTATACCTCAGAAAGCTGTCCCTGCCGTGAGCAGTCTGATATCTTCCTTGCAGACAGTAATCAGTCCATCACCAGAGCTCAAGGATGAATATTAATATTTGATTGTTCTCTTTGTGTCCCGGCACGTCCAGTTGCAGGGCTGGAACCAGACTGACTTCCCCTGCAGCTTGCAACCTGCCTGGCCTCAGGTTTAGGCTGGAGTCCAAGAAGGTGTCTCACATCAAGCTCTGGAGCATCCAAAGATCTTGATATGGACCTACTGCCCTCTAAGCACTAAGGGTGTATCAAAGTTTTAATCCAGTGATCCATGATGCTGTAAAGACCCTGTAACAATTCAGCTTGCCCTAGGGAGCTCATCCCTCAGGAGGGGCTGTGCACCCCTTTGAGGACACCTCAAGGTGCTCCAGGACAGCCTGGGAGCCAGGCAGAGACACCAGCTTTTTTCTGATGAGGGGTGGAACTGAGGGAAACAGAAAGTTTGGGGCGCTTCTTCAGCAAGGGTGCCCATAGTAGTTTTGAGAAGCACTGCTGTCCTCTACCTTCACAGCAGCATAGAGGCAGAAAGGTGCCTCATTTGAACACTCTTGGTCTGAGATCAAATTTTCATTAGGAGGGCAAAAGGTGAGGCGGACAGCAGCCCACTGCAGCTGGGAGAGCCAGGTCTGTGCTTAGGGAGCAGCTGGAGTGACTGCTAAGGGCCTGACTACTGCAGAAGCAGGGGAAAAGAGTGGAGCCAGATGGAGGCAACAGACTGAGCAAGGTGGCTCAAGAGTCTGGGGAAACATTGCCTGAAGATATGACCAAGAGCAAAAACTCCCAAAGGAGTAACCCTGGCCCCACTCAGCACCCACCAGCATCTTCACCCTCAGCACTGCTGGTCCCACCTCCAGCCCAGTGCGACACAGAAAACAGCCACTTCAGATAATGCAGCAGAGGATGTGGAATACCAGGCTCCAGCAATGGCTAAGGTGCTGGCCCAGCCCAGTGCTGGCCCTCTCCAGCTGAAGTTCATGAAAGGGACATGAAACCCAAAGCAGTGGCAGGCTTCTTAGCCCACTCAAGCACAACATATTTGTAAGTCAGTGAAGCTGGTGGCATTTGTGAGGATTTGGTTGCAGATGGATCAAATAAAATCCATCCCAGGAGAGAGCATTTGCAATGAGAAGCAGAGTGTGTGTGTGTGAGACAGGGAGGAGGGAGCACAGTGGGGGTCGAGGAAAGGACACAATGCAGAAGATTACTTTAATTTCCTTCTCCTTCAGGCTCTTTATTAACACCCTGCCAGATTTCTCTCCCTGGCTGTTGCAGGAGTGGTAGGGGCCAGGTTAAATGTGATAGCACAGGGGT
The DNA here is from genome assembly GCF_965178545.1 of Coloeus monedula. Lineage (NCBI taxonomy): Eukaryota > Metazoa > Chordata > Aves > Passeriformes > Corvidae > Coloeus > Coloeus monedula. The sequence continues at coordinate 16,542,000 of NC_138790.1, forward strand.
ACAAATCAGGGGCAAGAGAGACCAAAGCATCCACACATCCTGCATCTCTCACAGCAGCCATGAGGTCAGATGGGGCTGGAGGGGACGTGGAAATAAAGGGAATAAAGGACCAGTGACAAGCTTCTGCTTCTTGTGACCAATCCAAGTGACCTGCTGCAAACACAGCCCTGAGAGGTGCTAATATGTGAGGATGCAATTTCCTGGTCAGTCCACACCTGCTCCGGTCTGCACATCACCTACTGCCAGCACAGCTGTGCCAGTCCAGCAGCCACTTGCCTCCAAGGCTTGCCTGCAAGGTGACACTCATGGCCTGATCCTAAGCAGAACACACAGGCAGGGATGGAGAAGAAAGCATAGAGCAGCCATGGCTGGTTCTGGGGTTTAAGTCCATCCTGAGGCTGTAGAAAAGGGGATCTTGTAGAGAAAACAGCAGCCAGTTTCAGCCCTTGGGTACAGAGCTGCTGCCTCAATGCTGCCAGAGCTGCTGCTTCTCCCTTGGCTTCCTAGAGAGATGGGGCTCATATGGACCAGCTGAACCTGGGAGTACCATTCTGCCAAAGGGCTGCCAGTCCCATCCCCTGAAGCTTTTAAACCTTGAGGCCATTTCCAGAGAGGGAAAAGATCCTAGAGAAGTGAAGTCCCCACAAATGTTGTGAGTTAGTGGATGGGACTAAGCTGAGGAGGGGCTCCTGCTATTTTTTCCACCAATGCACAGCAGCTGGAGCTCAGCCCCTTGGTTCACAACAGAGAATACACACATATACACACAGAGACGAGCACACAGGCACAGAGCCAAGCTGGGATGCACTTTGGGCCAATTTCACATCTTTCTGGATGCCAGAGAGTGCAATTGTGAGAGATGGAGGCACAGGAAAAATGGCTTGATACAGGCTCAAAGACAGGTCTAAGTAATTTCCAAAATAAGAACACGTGTAAGTGAAATAAAGCCAGGACTGAGGGAGATGATAAGGAGAGGGAGCACTTCCCAACTCTCCTTGAGGTGCCTCAGAGGGTGGGCGGCTGAGCAAGTGCCTGGAAGCCTCCACACCGTCAGGGGCACGGGAAGTTAAAGCACCACAGTGAGACAGGCCCTGGAGTATTAGTGCTAATAGCCATCTCAGCCAAATTAATTCAAATTGCGTTCAGCCGACCATGAAAGCGTTGTTGGTGGCAGAGCTTCCCCATCCGCTCACATTTTCGTGAAGTAATTAAAGCCATTAGAATGTAAACCAGCTCTTTTGGCTTGGGAAGGAAAGAAAGCAGGAAGGGAAAAGGGAAGCTGAATGACAGCTTAGCTAATTCAGCTAATATTCCCGCTATTTCCGTATATACTGATTAGTTCCCATTCTCCAGCCATTTCCATACCGGTGCAAAGGCTCGAGTCCTGTGCAGAGGTTCCTACACCTCCAAGCAGCAGCACACCCTGACTCCAGCTCAGCATCCCCCTCATGGAGGATGCTGGCAATTGGGCTTTCTTCCCAGCAGCCCTCACCCCTCAAGCATTCGCATCCCGGGATGCAGCTCTGTCCTCTCCCACCAGGAATATGTGGAAGGAGGCGAGAGAGCAAACAGACTTTGTGCTCAAAGGAAAGAAACCCTGTCATGAACCTCTAAACAAATGGGCATAAGCGGTAGATTTGAGGCAACCACAGTGCTCTAGAGAGTAATTTCATGTCATTCAAAAACCCTTCACATGATATTCAGCTGCCACATGAATCCTCTCAACTGATGGAGTTACTTCCGCAGTGTCTTTGTTTATTGGGCAAGCAAAGGGAAGCAGTGTTGTGGGTAACAGATGGCCGGGGTGGTACCTGGGGCTTAGTTCTCTGCCTGGTGCTGGCCTGCATGACTGAGGGCAGGCAAAGTTCAGGGCCAGCAGGACCTGCAGTGAGGGTGGTTTTGTAGCAAGTCCAGGTGTGTTGGGGTCCCTTCCCCCTGCCCCCAGGGCTCTGTGGCAGGGGGAGGGACCCCAACACAGGTGAGAGAGAAATAGGCTTGAAAGTGGAAAGGCAAGGGTAGGAGATGCCCATCAAGGTGCAGAGGATTGAAGCGGAGAGATAAAAATGGCAATGACAGGAAGAGGAAATCCTGCTGGACCCCAAGGCCAGATGTCAGCTGTATCTAAGTTAGTCTCCACTGGTGCCATGGCGGCTGGGCCAGTGCTCAGGACGCTGTGATTCTCCCTGGACAGTGGCTGGGACCTGCTGCCTCTGTGTGCATCCAGGGCAGATGCTCCCTGCAGGGCTGGCTCTGCCTAGGGACACTTCCTCAGACTATCTTGGTTAGACAGGGATGGAAAAGCTCTCTTTACTGGTACAACAGCAACTGTCCTGCTGCTCATACAGCTTTTTTTCTACCTTCCCACCCACTCCTTCCTCACCCTCCCTCCTGAAGCAGCCCTGTGCCCATGGCAGGTGTCTCAGGCTGCAGTGAGGACCTGAGCAGCACAAGCTGTCAGCGAAGCCTGAAAAGCAGGGCCGGTCCCACATGCTTTCTGTGTGGGCTGGAGCCATGCACAAAGTGCTGTGATGGATGAAGAGGGCACAATATAGTCATTCAAATACCTGGAGAGAAGGTCTTTGTGGAGGTGCTCTGCCTGTCTCTGGCCCTGTAGTCTTTCCCTCATCAGGCTGCCTCTGCTCCGTGTAGGCCATGAGGGGGTGTGGGTATTCTGACATTTATTTTCAAAGCAGAGGAGTTCAAGGGCATATTTTGTCTGTGAACAACAGCAGTAAATTCCCTCCTTGGGAGGACCTTGAAGGAGACCAAGGGGCCAGCAATTTTGGATGCAGCAGCTATTTGGGGGCTCTCCTGAGCTCAGCCTGTGCTTTATTGGACCATCTCTCCCTTAGTGGACTTTTCCCAATACTTGAGAGCTCAAAGCTTGGCAGCATCATGCAGTCTACAGGACCCAGAATGTTATACCCGGTTGGGTCTGTGATCTCACATTGCAGGGTGGAGCATCAGACTGAGAGTTCAACTTTCCCAAGGGGTCAGTGGACCTGAAGGATGATATGCCCACAGCCAAACTGGGCTAGGAAACTTGTGAGCTCAGCCAGCTGATTTTGCATTGGATTGACCTGGGAGCAGTTACATGGCTTGTCTCATGCACCAGCACTGAGACACAGCAATGGGTAGTGTGGAGGGCTGCTGGATCTGAGTCCCTGCAAGTCAGTGACAAGATCTAGACTGAGAAAGATACTCTTTATCTGTATACTTGGACAGCAAAGAAAAAATCCATTCAGGAAGCTAGGGAGCAAATTTACCTCTAGGATTACCGAGGTAGCAGGTACTAGTGCAAATCAAAGGGGTTTGACCAAGAAATGCAATATTATTGATCCCAAGTGGAGCAAGGAGTGCCCATAGTGCAACCTGCAAATTGAGGTGCCCACCAGTAGCTGCTCTTGCACACATACCCCAGAGATCTTGGAACAAGAAGTGCTGGGAAGCAGCAGGAGGAGGAAGGAGCTGCATTTAACTGGAAGATCTTTGTAGTGGGATTCCACTCCCAGCTCCCCCAGCACAATCCCACTGCTGCTCTTACAAAGTGTGCCTCGAGGAGCACAGCACAATGCATCCATCGCCCAGGCATTCATCCCACCTGGGCCTCCTGGCGCGATGTGGCGAGCGGCCCTTTCAATCAGGCAACATTAAAATAAGAGAAATTCACTTTTCCATTGACATCAGCAAAAAAAAAAAAAAAAAAAAAAAAAGAAGACGATGCCAATTGAACCCAACGGGCTAAATAGCATCTTTTACTCGGTTTTCTATGGGCTCCCAAAACTATGGGAGAAAATTGAAATCTGTCTCTTTCTGTCTCCTTTTCTTCTTTTTTTATAATAATTCCTGGTATGCAAGGCCTTGTGCCAGGGCTGGTATTGTGGGTGATGAATCCTGAGTCAGGCGGCGGGGAGGTTTCTGTCCTATCAGCTCGCGCTTGCCGTGGTTTGGGATAATGTGCCTGCGGCTTGTCAGGTGCTGATGGGGAGCAGGAGGGATGGGGGGCTGAATGCATTTTTGATTGCTATAATTGCCACAGATTGGATGCTTGAGAGGAGCTAATTAACAAGGAGGCTATGGGCGGATTATACTTGCAGAACAGAATCCCATGCAGATCCTTTCCCTTTGTGCCACATGTATGAGATCATTGGTAGGTGATTATGGCTGTGAATACGGTGCTAATTTACTTTGCACGTCTGACGAAAATCCTGTACATAATAAAACGCGGAGGCAACTTAAAGTAGCCCAGTTCAGAGGGGAAGGACGGCTTTGCTGCTAAAGCACTGAACCCAGAGCTAAGCTCCTGAGGTCTCCTGCTTTCCCTGAGTAACAGTGGCTGTGTGACAGCTCTTACCCCTGCCTCAGTTCCCCTCTCTACCAAAGGGAGAAGGCAAGCTCACAACTGTGGATGTTTGCAAGGTGCTGCGCACCCTGTCAGGAATGATTCTGTGAAGGAAAGAACAGAAATATCATCATGCCATGGGAGCAGATCAGACAGCGCAGCAAAAATAGCAGCCAGAAAGCTGTGCACTTGGAAAAAACACACGTCTTTGTGAGGACTCTTGCTCTCAGAAGAAAGGAGTGTAAGCAGTAGCTCCAGCTGTTTCTGCAGCCTTGGGATTAGAAAGAACTGACAGGCAGGAATAGCTCTGCCATCCTGGTCCTGCTTCTCCAACCTTGTCTTACCCAGCGTATCTCCTACATTCTCACAGGCTTCCTGGAGCCCTGAGGGAAGAAGGAGCAAAGGTTTCTCCTTAAACATAGCCCTCATCCAGCTGGAGATGCTTGGGCTGGGGTTTAACCCAGGCTCTGAGGCAAGGCTACACTTGTTTTTCCCTCTGGTATCTGGGCACTTATAATGACTGAAAATTAGGAACTATCCTGTAGATTCTGTGCCAACATACAGCTGGAACATCACCAGCCAAGCAGGGAAAAGAGTTACTGGTGGTGGATACTGAGCATCCATCCATCCATCCATCCACCCATTCATCCCTGCAGGTTTTAAGAACAGGTTATACTACAATACCTATCTTCATTTGGAGAGCTGGAGAAGGGCTTGCCCAGGGTCCTTTCACTGTGCTGGTGGGAGTCAGGCTGGGCAAGCCTCGAGGGCTTTGGTTTTTCCAAGCAGGAACACTTTGCTGGGAGTCAGGCAGCTTGATTAAGTACTGGTAGACTTTTTTAGAAAGTTGCAGTATTCCTCACAAATAAATCATATCTTTACATTCAAAAATGGAAGTGATATTTATAGTATTGGGTAATTTTCACTTGAAATATTTTCTGCATTTTTCAATGGAATTTTTTGGGGCAGGGGGTATTAAAGTCAGCATTTTCAGAGGAAAAGAAACAAAACCATTTTCCAACCTTTTTCCTTTAAACTCAGCATTTTGGATTCCAAATTATATACAGGGTTTTAGACCTTTTCTTTCCACAGATCATTTTACCACAGTCATTTTTTTATTAAGGTTACTGTTTCCATAATAATGGCTACCCGTTGATTCTAAAATGAAAATATCACTTGCAGATCTCCTAATAAGAATACACTGTTTCATAATATTTCCTTAGTTTTATTTCATTTTGTGTTTATTTACTTTGCTCTGGATGATGACTCCTAGAAAACAAAACTCCACAACCAGCCTTCTCCTACAGTCAGGAACTACTCACCTAAATTTTACATTTAAATTAATCAAGACCAAGAGAGAAAGCAATCTGTCTGCAGGTTTAAAAAGGTTTTCATTGTTGGACTCATTACAACAGGAAAGGGTTTTCTTCCAGAAAAAAAATCAAGAGGTGTAAAAATGGATTTCCACTTCTGTCATGACTGAATTTGAGGAGAACAATCCATGAATGAGAAAGAATTGTTCTGCTGAGGGAAGAGGCTGCTGCCAATTAGCAATCTGGGCTGCTGGCATCCAGGGAGATAAACCGGAGAGGAAATACTTCATTTATTGAGAGACTTGACTGTCTGTGAATGCTTTTAGGCAAGACAACAACTGAAACTTGCCTCTGTGAAGCTCCTCTCCTCCTACAGGGACAAGCACAGAACATCTGTGGACTGTCTCTCATTGCAGAAAGGAAGAGTAGCCCAAAACATGAAATAATAGAGAGAAAGGAAAAGACAGCCAGAATAAAACCCTCATCTGGGAAAAAAACCTAGTTTCTTGCCAAAGCAACCATTTGTGACACTCTGGTCCAGGTCCCAGTTTTCCTGTTGGCCATTTTCTGACAATGTTCTAACCCCAGGTTTTGCTTTGACCCATTTCAAACAATGTCCCTCGTCGTGCTGAAGTTTCTCTCTTTGAACAAACCCTCCATTCTTCTTCTCCTCCCCTTAGCAAAATATTTTCCATCCTTCCACATCAAACTCTGGATATTTGCCTTTGGAAAGTTGGAGAGTGGACCAGATGGAAGGCAGGGATCAAACCCAAAACCATGGAGTCACTTCCAAAGACAATGTGGTGGGAAGCTCAGTGGGACAGGGGTGATGGGTAGAAAGAAAGAGGACACTTAAGAGGATGGCATAAGGGTGTTGGCCTTTTTTAATCACTCACAGTGAAACATTTGCATTATTTCCTTCAATTTCTATGCAAAATAAGTATCTCTGGTGCTGAGGAGAGACAGGTTATCACAGATGTGGAACAAGCAAGGTAAAGATACTGGCACAGCACATTGCTGAAGGATCAACATTAACATATTGGCATTTGGGCTGACGCCTTATCTCGGGCTGACTTCTGAATGAAAAGTAATTCCAGGTACTGTCCTTCTCCTGGAGCAGTGTGTTACTTTATTATTAGGATTTATTTTTGTCCTGTTGAGCTCTGCCTTCCCCCGCTGAGTGACTGGAGAGGCCAAATCCTGCCCTGGGGAGAGGAGGGGGTGGTGGTGAAGGCACAGCCTTGTCTCCCGGCAGCACCGGCGGGTGCTGAGGCACGGGGGTGGCTGATAAGGGGCAGAAGGGGAGCGGAAGAAAGGCCCAGTGACGAATTTGGCAGAGGTGCTATCCGGGCATGCAGGCTGGCAGTGCTGGAGTGCACAGCCCAGATAACGAAGCGCCGTGCAGAGCCTGCAGCCACCTCCCCAGCAATGTCAGGGTGCTGCTGGCCCCTCCACCACTGCCCAGCATCCCCACTCCCAGACATGGCTTCTGGGGGAGGCCAGACTGCTGCTCCAGCTCTGGGTCCCTCTCTCCAGCCCCCCATGACGTGCAGACAACATTCCTCCCTGCTGACAGCTCTCCCCATGAGATTCTGCTTCTACAAAGGGCTGTTGTCCCTCCTATCTTTAAATAAAGAAGAGTCACATTAAATACTATAAAGTATTTATTGGCCAATGAGTAAAACGAGTGGGTTTCTTTATGGCTGCAATGGTCATTAATGAAACTTTAGGGTCCCTGTTGGGACTATGGAGCAGAATAAATGACCTCTTGCTAGTCATCATCTCCCTGGTTTCTAGGACTCTGCACCAGAAATGATCCAACTTCATTTAAGAAAAATCAGATTAAAAACAGATTAAAGTAAAAGTACCTCATGCCCCTGTTCTGATTTAACTGTGATGAAAAACAGACCATGAAGTAACTTTATAATGGGAGGAAGCTCATTTAAATATTCCCCTCCCAACAGAAAGAGATTTAAGAATTAAATGAATGAGGAGATTTTCCTTTTAATGGGATTAGCCTTTTATAATTGCTCATTATGGACCACTCCAGAGATTTGGAAGAAAAAAGTTATAAAACATACCTGGAAAACACTGCATTAGAAACCAGCCAACACTGCCCCTTCACCATCAGCTCCAAAAAGTGAAATTCAAACTAGTTTCTACTTACAAATCACTCATCTCAAGTGGCTCCAACTCCTCCAGATCCTCTCTGCAATTACTGGCTTTGTAAAGAAAGTGAAACAGAGGTTTGAGATTAGCAAGCCTTAATACATTTGCTAAAAATTCTCCCCTTTTCCCATGGAAACACATTTATTTTTGACTGTCAGCTGTCTGGCAAAGCCATGTGATTTCATTTCATCTTTCCAGATTTCAGTCCTACCTAAAATAAAGGCTGGACAGAGCCACCCCTTCTGGCTTGAAAATACTGGCTTGATTCACAGGCATTACAGGGAGGTTAGACAAGAAGTTTTGTGTCTGAACTTGAAGCATTTGACCCTGAAGTCCCAGCTTTGGGCTGTACTATAATGCCAGAGTAAGGACACATACACATGTATTATTTCATCTGTCTCTGACTGTGATTCATGTTTAGTGTCAGGCTCTTTTGGATGAGCTGAAACTAATACTCGGGGCAGGATTTTCTGACAAAGTGGGGTTGAGCAGCTGTTTGCTCCATTCCTGTTGACAGAACCAGGCAGTAAAAGAGATCAATGGCTCTCTTTGTTTTCTCCATGTGCTGCACATTCACAGCAACCAAAGTCTCACTCCTTCTCCTTATCTCTTCACCTGCAGTGGCTGCTTTGAACCTGCACTTGGCCATGTTGGTACACAGGGCTGCAGGATGGATTTGCACCTTTCCCACTGGGACCCCTAGATCCCTTTCACAGCTGTTCCATAGGGATACAAAAAGCTACTAAATACAGGACAAGACTCCATTCCCTGAAATTTGGCTGCCTTGGAACTTGCCATGTCCTGCTCTCCCTGCAGTCAGAGGGGAGAGAGGCACTTCCAGAGGATGTTCTTCTCTGCTCCAGGAAGGGGTTTCAAGGCAGATGGGACCATGATGTGGCAGGACACCACTTTCTCTTGTCATCTCCTGCAGGACCAGCTCAGAGCAGACTCCTCATTGTCAGGGCCTGAAGTCCAGGATACTGGATTCTGACCAGAATTGTGCCTTTTGAGAAGGCACAATTGGGTGCAACCATGCAGAATATTGGAAAGCCCCACTGGCTGTGACACTGGGAGCTCAGGCTGGGTGACCACAGCCACACCCTGGAATGCTCACAGGGAATGGCCAAACCAGCTCGGCCATTTGGCACTTGGCAGTGGTCAATCTGTCAGTGACTGCTTACCCAGCTGCCAGAGCTGCTCAGCCCTTTTTTGTCAAAGCATTTGGTTCTCAAAACAATATTTTATTCCAGTTTCATTTTGTTAGCAGAAGTCAAGTCCATTTCTAGAGCTGTTGGGATTAGTTAACTTTGATTTATACTTCCTTACCATATTTGCAAAGGCAAAGAGACACTGTTTTCCAAGCATCTCTGCTACTCGTTGACTGCATTCCCTTGCAAATCTGTGCTGGTACCAGAACCAGGCAGAAAGTGAAAAGTGTCATTAATGAATCCAGCCCCTCATTTCCATCCACTCACCATCAGACACTGTGTGTTCTCCCCCCAGCTCACCAGGTCTTTGGAGATAAGAGGAGCTCAGTGTAACTTTGGCCTTGAATGCATACAAATAGGCTTTATGTTAATATTTGCAAATAGCTTCTCAGAGGAGGAAGACATCTCCCAAGCTTCCCATCTTCTGGGGTTCTCCAGGCAATGGAGTGGGACAGATGCACTCATCAGCACATCCCAGGGATGAGGGCAGAGGCAGAATCACAAATATTCTGCTTAAATCACCCAGCTGATGGGGAATTTAGAAGCCCTTTGAGATCTTGGCACCCCAGAGCACTCTGTGGGCAGCCTCCTGAGTGGAGCTGGGCAACATTATTTGGTGAATCAAAAGGGGTATTTTTGTTGAAAACCAGACCTCCAGGAGGGCTAGAGCTGCTTGACAATTCAGGTCAAATGAAGCAAAAAGTCTTGGTAGAGACAAAAGGAGGGTGTTTTGAGACAGAATGTCAAAATATCTTCTCTCTCTTTTCCCCTCCATTACAAAGTCTTTTTTTTTTTTTTTTCTTCAAAAGTTGCCCTAATTTTATGGAGACGCTAAAACAAAGCACGGACAAAGAAACCCATCTGCACAGGATAGAGTGAAGATGGGGGCTGACTGGAACCCACATTTTCCTATCTTTGCTTTCACATGAGGAGCACAGAGGGCTCAGGGAGAAAGGGTTGCTGTCATAAAGAAAAATAACCCCTTTTAGCTCACCCAGACCATTCTCCACAGACAGACACTGACCTTCCCACACTGTTAGTGAGACAGCTCCTCCCCTGGAGCAGGTAAGGCTGGAGTAGCTGGAACAACGTCCTGTCAAAGACCCCTATAGCCAAGCCTCCAAGCTGTTCATACAGGCTGAGTTTGGAGGCTCCAGATCACCTCTTTTTTCAGGAAAAGAGAAGGAATTGTCATGTTTGTTGCTGGGTTGGCAGTGTCCTCCTCCCTCCCCTGCTCCCTTAGCTGTCTGCCTGGGGAGTGATACCTCTGCTGTCCCCAGCCCCACTGCACGGCAAAGGAGAGCCTTTCACTCCTCCCATGCTGTCACCCTGGCACCATCTACCCCTGCCAGAGACATGGAAATAAAAATAATAAAGAAAGCAAGCAACACTGCATGTGGAGGCTAACGTACCATAATGCTCTGAAACACAGGCAGCTGCTGCCTCATGCTGAGCACAGAGGATGTGTTTGAAAAATGTATCTTCCTCCAACAGCAGTTATTTCAACATTATCTTTCTCTTTTTTTACTTCAAATAAGACATTTACTTTCCCCCAGCTCATAATCTCTATATGGAGGAGAGCAGAGGGCAGTGGGGAAAGGCAGAAAAATTATACTTTTTAACACAGCCAAGGCTGGTGGGATTCAAATCATGGGAAAACAAATGGAATTTAACTGCCTGGCTGAAGTCACATTCATGTTGTGGGTATTTATGGCAATCATCACTAACAACAGGAAGAGATTAGATGTTGCTGAGAGCCTGTGTGCTGGCTGGGGAGCAGGGACTGACTCTGTCTGTCAGTGTGTGTGATCTTTAAAGCAAGGACAGGATGTGTGCCTGTCCACACGCATCCCTGCATGTATGCAGATGTGTGTGGGATTGTGCTTGGTCCCTGTATTAGTGGCCGTTCCAGAAAAGCCTTTTCTGGGCGACATCAATTTCACACTTTAATCCCAACTTCCACCTGAGATCTGATGGGAAAAGGGGAGCTCATTTTACTGGAACTGACAGAGAGTGACTACAAGATTAACTCCAAATGTAGATGTGGGTGTACCTTGAACGTCTCCACCAGCAGAGACGTGTACTCATTTTCCAGCTAAGAGTGAGTCTAAATAGGAACTGTAATGGATATAGGGAATCTTCTGGGATTGTAAAAGCAGTTTATCTCCGATCTCAGAGCAAGCTGTTTGTTTAGTTGCATGCAAACACTACTCAGGGTGTGCAGTGTGTTGTACAGAGAACCTCGCCTCTAACAACCACCCCAGGAGCCAGGTGAGCACATGGCATCCCTTGCCCTGTCCCTGTCCCCATGCTTGGAATGGGTCAGGACCCTGATTACCCTTTCCCTGCAATGTAGATTTTACCAGGGACGCAGCAGCACCTGAATACTGACTGCTGGTATTTTACAACCTGAGCATGTCCCCCCAGCCAGCCAAGCAGAACCATTACGGGTCAGCTCCCCAGCAAAACCATCTTATCCTTACTCGAGGAAAATAAACCACAAACAGCCAGAACCACTGAATTGTTTCAAAGGATAAAATTCACTTAGAAATCCCCCTTTTCCAATTCCCAAGCAAACATGTCCATGTTAATAAAGCGAAGTGCTCTCACCCAGAACACCTCAGGCAGGGAAAAGCATTTTAATGGACTGACTGGGAGGGAAAATTGACTTGCAAGAAGAAGAGCCCTGGCTGGGTCCCCTGAGCCTGGGCAGGGGCACGGTTTAGAGACCTGTTTTAATGAAATTGCTTTTAAAACGCAGAAAGGGAAAAGCTCTCTAACAAATTTGACCTTTGGGCACCTCAAAGATGAGGGCACAAAATCTATGATATACTGGCTCAGAGGAAAGAAAACGAGGTGGGAACAGATGGAGTCTCATCTTGGGAGTGGAAAGTAAAGGAGGGAAGAGGACAGACAGATCATCTGCCGGCTGGTGGTGTTGGATTCAAACCCATCTCAAGGCTCCAAATGGGACCCATAAGTCATAAGTGGGAGCAGCATCAGCATCCTCTTAGCCAGCTTCCTGCTATGATCTTACTCCATGTTTGAGACTATTTGTGTTGGAGGTTCTGCAAGGAAAGACAGCCATGAGAACTCACTGCACCTGGGAGAACCAAACAGAATAATTAGCAACAAAATCAATGAAAATAAATTAAACTTGCACCAAAGGAATGGGAAATCTCCATTGCCCACCTCTGCCCCCTGAACAGCACTTCACAATGGAGAGGTTGGAGACGGTGGGTGATGTAAAACTGTCTGGTGCAATGTGGGTACTGAAAACCCAGAGGCACCAAGCACATCTGCACAGATGGGAAAATCAGAAGTTACAGCACTTGGGTGGTATGACAAGTAATTTTTTGCACCCCAAAAAACAACTCAATTGTGGGAGGAATCTGTCAGTTTTAATTTTGCAACTTAATGAAATAAATCAACCAGATGGAAAGACGAGATGAAGATGAGCCCACACAGTCTCGTGGGAATGCAAAGTCCACATGAAGCCAGCTGCTGGGAAACCAAGAGCTTGTCTGAAAGACTTGGGAGCCCCCTTTGTGGTGATGACAATGAATTTCCCAAGTGAGGAAGCATCTTTGAAATTTCTCCAGCCACTGGGGCTTAGGTTTCAGGAGCACATGGCCACTGAGCCACAAAAGGGCAACTTCTTGCTCAGCTGAGCAGCAATATCAGGGGACTGTAGATAGAGTTCTGCTCCTCCTGACCTGCTGGGATGTCTCCCAAGGGGAGCAAAACCTGAAAACCTAGGAGGTTGATATCTGTAGGATGAGCAGGGAGCAGCAGCAGGAAGAGCCAGAGCCTTGCAGAAAGGCTGGGAAAAATAGCATGGCTTAACCCTGCAGAGCTGAGGAGACACTGCTGGCACCCTCCTGAGTCCAAGTCAACTGAGTAAACCCAGAGCAGAAGAGTCAGAGCAAGTCTTGGCAAACCCTTGTCACTTAAAGGAGGCAGAAAATGCATGGCAGTTAAAAAAAGAGCATCTTTGCACAGCAAAAGCCCGAGACAGAACATCCTTTGGCCAAGGATAACGGAATGCTGCCATCCTAAAATAAACCCCAAAGGCCCACAGCACCCAGCTCTCCAGAAAGGAGCTTTACAGCAGCAAATTGATTTCCAGAGGCTCTCTCATTAATTTTCATGTCACCCAGATTGTGGTTTTAGAACAAGCAGAATTATTAATGTTCAAAGTTACCCAAGCACTGTCGGGAGCACAAGGCCCTCTGAGAGTCAAAGCAGGGCTGACAAACTGAGGAAGAAAAAGCCAGAATTGAGAAAGTGCATTCTTCAGGGTTCAGCTGGGCTTGTCCTTGGAGGCAGGCAGAGGGAGAAAACAGGAACCTTGGAGAAAAGGTCCCATGCCCCCTTGATGGCTCTGCTCTTTGGAAGGAATAAAATATAACAGACACTTAGCTTTTAAAAGGGAAGAAAAATGTCTAATTGCACTAATTCAGGGCTGCCCTGCTTCTGAGTCACCCCAGACTTTCAGGGAGTGGGACAGCAGACAATTAGGAAGGGCAAAATATTCACAAGGGGTAGAGATGCACCACTGGCTGGCAACACTGCTCTTGCCCTTGAAATCACATCTGAGCTTTGGTGACATCTCAGCTAATTACTGAGAAAGCCAGCCCAAGTCTCTCCAGTTGAAGTATTGGTTCTGGACAGACTTAAGCCAGTACCCCAAAACTGTCCTGTATTATCTCCTGGCTCACACAGGAGGCAGGATGGAAGGCTTATAGCTGCAAAGGTATCTCTGTCCAACTTTCCTCCTCCTGTTTTTGCACACAGAGCCTCATTCCCAAGCATCTCAGTGCTTTTGGGCTGCCCTATGCCAGAAGCCTCCTCCTGCCTGCCCCCAGCTCTCCCTAATCCCAGCCACTTCTTTGCATCTCCAAACACAAGACCCAGCCATGGCGAGCTGCAGGATTTTGCTGTGCCAGGGGATACTCTTTGGCTGGCACCACATCGCCTCTGATGTCGCCCCGTTGGAGCAAGAGAAAATAAGTACCATTTGTTAACATGCCAATCGTTCTTTACACTGGCTGATTAAAAAATAATTACCCGCAGCCATTATTGAGCACTCTTGCAAATGAGCTGTGGGAAGCTGTGACCGTGTGCTTAGCACACAGTGTGTCCTGCTTGTTTCAATATTATTTTAATTAAGTATCTGGGTAAAAGGCCTTTCTAATGTAACTTTCTTTTCACAAGCAGAGAGCAGGGCTCCGTGCTTGGCTGAGCGGTGACGGACTGCTAGAGCCCGGCATTGCTCCGGGCTGCTCCCACTCTGGTGACACAGTGGGACACACTGCTTATTGGGATTCAAGAGGACTAATCTTAGGCAGACCCATGATGGGAAGAGAGCTCTCTTTACCCCAGGGACATGGCCACAGCATGAGCTGTAATAGCTCTGACAGCTCATCACCCTGAGACCAACCAGCTGGGACCACCTGGTTTGGTCTGGCATGTGGACAGGATGGAGATGATGACCCATCCTTTGTGGATGAGGGACTTTGGGCCACCTCTCCTGCTGGCACAGGGGACCAGAGGAGTGCTGGCCCTCTCAGCCAGGTGAGAGGAGAGGATCTCAGTCAGAAGAGCTCTGCGGGAGCTTCGTCCCACAACAGGACCAGAGACCCCCAGCACAGCTTCATTTCCCAGGGACTTTTTTTATTCTTTCCACAAAAGACTTTGCAAAGGGAAAAACAGAGGAGGTGGAGGAAAACCCACGTGTTCTTGTTGCCCATCCACCTCCTGTAGCTGCCTTTGTGCATGACTCAAAGCAGTGATATCAGACAATTCTACCTCTTTCTTATTTACATGTTTTCCCCTTTCTGCATCCCAGCTGGAGCTGTATTTAGCAGAGCACATGGCCACCATCCTTTATTTGGGGGGGTGTTTGCTCTTTCACATGAGCTTACATTCTCTCACATAGCATTTAAGCTGCAGCACTGGTGTCAATTATCTGTTGTTTTCAAGCAGATTAGCCGGGCAAACAGATTTCAGATCCTCAGCTGGTGTAGAACGAACACGGCACTGGAGAAACTGAATTACTGCACAGGTTCAAGCAGCACAAAACAGCCCCAGAACTTCCTCTTGGTCTTTCTCTTATCAGATGAAATTCTCTCTCCAGATATTTCTAGCAGGATGAAAAGAAGGCCCTGAGCATGTGCATGCTGAAGTCCATCTCAGAGCTGGTAACAGGGAATTGAAGTTGTTGCTGAGTCCTGGGTTGGGTCCCAGTAACAGGTTCTGTTTTGGAGGATGCAAAACCTGGGGATAAATAAGATATTGGACACAAAAAGAATTTTTTTCACCATGATAATAATTAGCCATTGGAATAATCTTTCCAGTGGCAGATTCTCCATCATTGGGCACTTTTGACACTCAGCTGGAGACAGTGCTGGGCCATCTTATCTGGACCATGCTTTTGCCAAGAAGGTTGGACCAGATAATCCCTGAGGTCCCTTCCAACCTGGTATTCTCTGATTCTGTGAAGCTGTGGAGAAAGATGCAGCCATAACAGTCTCTCATAAGATGGATAAATGATCTCTGACTGATTCTTTGGCAGAGTCAGACCAGTTATGTTCTACTCCTGGAGCAACACAGCAATAACACAGCTTTTAGATCAAATGGACACTTAACATTTCCCCAGACAATTCCTCTCTGTGAGTTGAGAAGTGCAGTAATTCCAATAGACACTCCAGCAACCTGAAACCCTGAGCTTCAGACTTTGAATAGACTAAATAAAAATCAGAGGGCTTTTCTCTGGCTTCAACAAAAACATATGTTCTCACCAGACGTTTTTGATGGGAAAAAAATTACACATTTCCCAAACAGCTCTAGTTACTGCCGACAACTTCATTTCCCATCTCAGGCACTGCTGTGGCAGGAATGTAAAAAGCAGAATTGATTAGATCGTATTAGGTTAGATAGGGAGTCTGGTGATGAAAAGCTGCTGCTGCTCTCTTTTTGCCCATTCAGGGCCATTAGCAACCTCCATCCCTCTCACCCAGGGATGCTTCACCATTGTTGAATTCTGCTCCAAGTAGCTATTCCATGTCTCTCAATTTCTCCCTGCAGTCTCTGTTTTCAAGCACATTTTGCCCCCACATGTCCTTCCCCCACTGGAGGTAGAGCTCCAGAAAAATGGCACATTTCTGTATACAAAATTTGGCAACACACTTTGGGATCCCTTGGGATAAAGATTGCTGGGTCAGTCCACTTTACTATCATGAGGGTGACGATGACTTTCCCCTGAAAGCCTTTTTTTTGCTTTTCTTTTTTCCTTCTGTTTTAATGCAATAACACTTCTTTGTTGCCTCCCCGAGGAAATCGATCTTTCCAGTGTAGCTTCACACTAGGTCACCCAAATAACCTGGAAAGAGCCATTTTACCAGCCTCTCCTGTCTTCAGCATAAAACTACTATATCTTATTTGCCAGTGCATTAAGCTGGCTGAGAGTGGAGCAGGTTGTGAATGCTGTGTAGTTTGCTCTAACTCTCTCCTTTTTTTTTCTTTCCTTGGATAATTTCACAGTCCATTAGTTTCCTGTAGCTGCTTCCCACAAGCACACACACATCACCATGGTGTATGAGCTTCCCTCTCACTACCACAGGTACCGGGCAGAATACACATGAAGCTGTCACACTTGCTCCAGGGGCACGGGAAAAGCAGCTCAGCCATGTCCAGGGTGGTGCAGAGCAGGATCCCCAGGGATGCTGATGTCCAGAACAGTCGGCACACATGACATGAAGATGCACAAGCACTGAGCTGAACCAGTGGGTGAGGACTGGTCCAGACTGACACTGTCCCAGCACGGTGTGGTACACATGACACCCATCTGCCACCCACTGCATAGAAAATACAGCAGGGAGAAAGATTAGAGGGGGTTTTTCCACCATCCAGCAGGAGCTGGAGCATCCCATCACATTCCCTGGCCAGAGCGACCTCTGGGCTGCCCCAGCTCACCCTGAGAAGGTAAAAGGTCCAGTGCCCACAGCACCGTGCCCTTGCAAGGAGAGCAGCTGAAGCCTCACTGAGACCCCTGCACTGGAAGACACAATTTTGTGTCTCTTATTTTCAAATCACCTGGAGAAAAGAAAAAACTCCCAAACCTGTGCATGAGGATTTTGCAGCTGCATTTTACCACTCAATTCTGAAATGTGCAGATTTGGGGAACCACTTGCCAACAGTGAAGTCTGTGCCCAGAAGATGTGAGTCTGAATTTTCAGGGAGAGACTTGCCTGTCCCTCATGGAGAGGCTGGGGGCAGCAGGGCAAGCAGCCCTCTGGACAGGCATGGTGTGGATGGAGGGGGCTGATGAGATTGGTGTCTCTCCAAAATTACAGCTTTTACTTGGAGTTCACTTTCTCCCTCTGACAATTGAACTTTGGGGAGAAAAACAAAAGGGCCAGAGCAGAATGTGAATCCTGCAGGGAAAGGATAAAAATAAACAAAAAACCACTCCAAACAACCCTCAACAAAACAAAGGAAGGGGGGGAGATCTGGTGGGTCTAACACACAAAGAAATGTTATTCACAGGCATTATTGATTAAGTTTTCCTCACCAACACATACATAAATACTTATCTCTCAAATGAATAAGAGGCTCTGTAATGCTGGAGGGAAGGAGGAAAAAGATTATTGAAAACGTGGGGGTCAGAGAAGCATCCGGCCGGAACAGATGTACTGAGAAGATAAACGAAGATGTCTTTGTCAACACATTGGTCTGCCAAAGACCAAATGTGATAGAAGGCAGCGACTTTCAGGCACTAGAATCCATGCTTGGGCTTTGATAACAATGAAATAGAGACTATGGAGCAGATCCTCACCTGGGCCAATTCAGTGCCAGAACCCTGATCACAGGGCGGCCACACCAATTTACATCACCTGAGGATCCTGCTGCCTCCGGACAAAGCAGCCCATTAGCAGCAGGGCAGAGGCAGAGATTTATGACAACCTCTGTAAGGCACAGAAGAAAAGACAAGAGCAGCAATGAATAAGATCAAAGGAGAAACAGAGGAGTGGCGGCTCTGACCCATGAGCACCCCAAACCTGCCTGACTCCCCGGGAACCACCCCTCCCCAGCACTGCCCTGCCTGCTGCCACACGGTGGAGCACACAGCTGCTTCTGGGATGGCTGGGACATCGAGGAATTGTGCCAGATCCAATGACACTAAACCTGGCCCACGAGCCAGCCCAGTCTCACGTGTGGCACCCTGCAAAGCAGGGCTGGGACCCACACATGTCCCCCTCTAATGACAGGGAGCAGACAGGAAGGTTTGGTGCTGAGAATTTGGTGATATCAGCCCCGAAGCTCTTGAGCCATCTGAAGGCTGTGAGGGACCATCAGGACAACCTGTTCTGGCATCCAGCATCCCCATGGGATCAGCGCAGGCATCCTGCCTGGAATTCACGTCTCCATCACCATGGCTTTCTCTCAGGGCACCAGGACTGTCTCAAGGATGTATTCAACTTGCTCAGCACAGCTCAGGCTTTACCCTTCTGCAGCTACATCTCTGCATCTGCCACTATGCAGGGCAGAAATGCCTGGACCATACAGGCAGGATTTTTGTTGAATAGGACATTGCGGGGGGGGTGTCAACAATGAAGTTACGAAGAAGTCAGCTGGCCCCAGAACAGGGGACTTAGCAAAGGGTGCTGGGCTTGCAGAGGTGTATGAGTGCAGGATGGAGGGTGCATGTGCAGCTGGAGACACTACAGTTCTCCTGGAGAAGCTCTGGTGCTTCAGGTCAGTTCCCAGCCATCAGGTCTGCCCAGCTGCTCCCAGAATCGGGTCCCTCCAGGCTCTCCCAGCAGGTGTACGGATTTTGCTGTTATTACACACACACACACACACACACACACACACACACACACACAGAGGGTGTGCTCCTGCCCTCTTTCGAGGCAGCAGCCAGAGACAGGCACTGGGCTCTGTCTGTGATAACATTCCCCATGCAGCTTCTCGTACCTCAGGTCCTCTGTCTGTGAGCAGGGACAAAAGGTACCTCCCTGAGGTCCCAGGTTTGCTGTGACACCTGCCACCAGAAGAAAGGAGAAAAAAAAGCAGACCTTCAGGTCTTCTCCTGGTGCCTCCAGCACAGGCAGCAAAGCTGCCGTTATCCCAAGCAGGGGAAGCTCAGGAGCTGGAGCAGGGCAGCCTCTAGTGGCTGCCAGCCAGGAAATGTGGTCCCCAAACCCGTGCGGAGGGATGTGTGCTCCCCACAGCACCCACCTGAATAAGCCACAGCCTGTGCTGCTGGACTGCTCCATAACCCAGAAATACGGGTCCTTGGGTTCCCCCTCCCTCTTTTACATCCCTGCCTCCCTGCTGCCACAGCCACGTCTCAGACGCTGCTTCCTGATCCTCCGAACACCTCTGACCCAAGGGTTCCTGCTCTGCCTAGGCAGCCAGAGGTACCAAGACACACGTCCCAGACCTCAGGGATGTGCCACCCATGTCCACAGCACTTGTAGCATGCCTGGAAACAGCTCCATCCCCAGCACAGATTTTGCCATGTAGCTATTGAATCTGCAGCTGTCCAAGTGGTGGAGCTGGCTGTGACAGTGAATCCATCCAAATTCATTAATGAATTACTTGGCCAGAGCCAGTCAGGGAGCATCGACATATTAGACAAATTTTTGCTTCTTCCTGCTGAATATCACCTTGGTTTTGACTGTTTCTCCATTTTGTTTGGGCAAAAGAATAGCTAGAATTTCCCCCAGTAACCGCTGGGACTATTTCTTAAAACCCCAGATCCTTCTTGTTGCTACTTTATAACTATTCTGTTCTGAAATAATCTCTTCTTTCAAAGGTGTGACACTTTGGAGTGACAGGTGACAGCCACCCACCTCAGAAAATGCATCACAGGCAAGTTAAGGCAGGACAGCACCCAAAAGAGCAATGAACAAGTTAGAGGGGAGGAGATAAAAGCAGGACAGGGACAAGATAGAACCTTTCATCCCCTGCATTCACCAAGACATTTGTCCCTTCTTCATTGAAGCAGACCTTCTCTGACCAGCAGCACCCACACCAAAGGACTGAGTCCAGCTCCTCCTGGATGGCGTGGATGAGGACAGCAGCTGAGTGGAGTGGGAGATATTTTCAGCCAGACTTTTACCTCCAGGAACACTCAGCGTGTCCTGTGCTGGCTCCTCAACACCAAGGCAATGGCAAAATTAATGTCTGTGCTTCTGAAAGGGATTTAAACATTATAATGAAGAGGGGACACAGCTCTGCAAGGCACATTAGCAGCCATTCAGGGCTTCACTTGGCTCAGACAGTTATGAAATGGTGTGTATAACACCAGGGTCCTCTTGTGATGGGCATCCATCTATTGGGAGTGGGATGGAGATGTGAGAGAGCCTGGCATAATCTTACCTTAACTGTACCACACTGATCCTGTCTCCCCTTCACTCCCTTCCCCTAAAGCCATAGTGAGTTGAGGTATTTGGTTTCTCAAGAGCATGGAAAGATTGTGCTAGACCCACATCTCCCCTGATGTTGCACTGCTTTCCAACTCACGCAGAGATTACCTGATCTACCCCTAAAATTTACTGTCCTTCCAAGACTATGTTTGGCTGTTTGAAAGTACAAAAACATTTGTCTTGATCAAAACAGGAGAGGGGCCAATGCAGTTTTGTTTCCATCAGAGGAGCTGTCAAAGCTGTTCAGAGGAGGAGCACGATTTGAATCCAACTCACCCCATTCATCTGACAACAGCATTGGGGCATAATAAAATCAGAAATTTGGTGGTCAGAGGGTCTGGCAGCTCCCACAACATCGTCCCCTGACGTCAGTGCCGAGTCCTTCCCCCATTCAGTGACACAAATAACCCATGCACCCCGTTCCCCTGCTCCCAGTAAGTTCAAGCTGCAGAGATGCTGCAGACAAATGAGCTCCCCAGGAGGCTGGTTCAGTCACAACCAGCTCACACCTCCATGTCCCCAGACATTGAGACACATTCATTATCTATACTGCACTGTGGCAGAGGTGTTCAAAGGCAAGGCCTCCTGGCCTGAATCTGACAAAGTGTCCTCTGAGTTCTCCTCACTCACATTCTGGTTGCTGAGCTTCTGAAGTCAATCTCAGGCCACGATTTTCAAGCTGTGTTCTATGATTATGAGGCATAAAACATCCCTTTTTTCTACTAAAAGCCTAGAGTAACAAGAATCTGTCTGAATCCAGATTCCAAAGCCTTGGAACAAATGTCCATTCTTGCAAACATCACAATAAAATTATGTGAGCAAGCAATACTTGAAATAACACCCAATTTATCTTCCTATTTCCCCTGTGTGATTATGGCTTTCATTTTGCTGGGGTAAAGAACCTTCAAAACAAATGAGTCAGTTTGATTTTTGTTTCATGGAGAAGTTCATTTCCTGGCTCCTTTGCTCACTTGCAACGTTCAGCTGACGGTCTGCAGTTCTCTGAAAAATTGAAAGACTTTTGAAACTTCGGGCTCTTGTGGGACAGGAGGGTGAGTTCCCAGAAACCACTTGCTACCTTCCCATCCTGCATGGCATTCCCGTGCCTGTGGTACCTGAAGAACAGGAGCACTGCCCTGCCACCTTTCCTTCCCAAAACCTTCCCACCACTGAACTCAACACTGACAGCCTCAAAGTCTAGCAAGATTTACCTGACACATTTAAAATGTAAATAGCAAATAAACCGCCTCAGCATCACACGGTGTGCTATGGGGTGGCAGTGGAGGCTTGCAAGCCCTTACTCCTGCTGTGTAACCCTGACCACTGCCAGGACACAGCCCCAGAGCCTCATTTACCCACTGGAAATTAAAGAGGACAGAGTCTTTCACCCCGTCCTGAGGAACACCCTTGCACCCTTGGTCTCAAGCTTCTTGATTTGCTTTTCAAGGTGACTGCACCGGGTGATGGAGCAGTCCAAGGACTGTGGAACCTCTCCCTTCTCCCGACCTTTGGCTATTTTCCTCCCTCCAATAGGTTTGTGCTGCAAACAGGAGCCTATTGCCCTTGCCAGGAGCTTAATCATATCTCAGAGCCAAAACTGGCACTGAGCACCACTTTCCACACCTGCAGGAGCAGCCTTCCATATCTCCAGCCAAGGAGGCACTTGAAAACCTCATTCTCGTCTCCCAAATCCTCAGCACTTCTTTTCACCTTTGCAGCAGCAGCCACACTCTCACACAAAGTCTTGCCTGGTCCCACAAGGAGATGTGGCCAATTTTGCATTATAATGAATGTACGTACATAAAAGTTCTGATTCAAACACTTTCATTAGATTTAGTCACTGGCTCCCAAATACAAAATGATGGTGACACCAATTCCTCCTCAGCCTGAGTGACTAATTGTGACACAGAGGCAATTAGGCTTGGTTAAATGATCCATGTCCCTTCAAAATAATGGTCTGTCAGACTGCATTCGCCCAAAATAATCTGGGATTGACTTGACAATCAAAATATCTATTTCTTCAAAATTAATACAAACCCAGAGTTCCTTTTTTCTCTGCGGTGCAGCTGCAAAAGGAAAGGGCTTCCTCACTGTGCTTTGGGGGAGGGTGGGCCACACCAGGGAGGTGGGAACAGGCAGTAGAAGGCAAGATAAAACAGCTATCACAAACTACTTGCTGCAGGCAGAATACAGCTGGAATAGAGCTGGATAGACTGCTTTGGCCTTTAGAAAACCTTTGTCCAAAGTCTCCAGCACAAAAAAGAGCAGGAACGCAGGAAGATGGAACAGGCAGGCATCTCTGATCACCTCCACCAGACTGTTACAGAGCCCCCAAGCCACCAACATGAGCTTTGCTGCTTGCAGCAAACTCCATTTCTGGGAGTTTCCCTCTAAAGAAGGCCTGCAAATAAAAAAAACTGTGGCCCATGAGGTGATCCTGCAAAATCCAGAGCCCCTTCAGTCTTGGTAAGTGCATGGGACACCTCATGGAAACATCTTGCAGAGAATACAGTGCTGACAGGGACTGTGTGACACTGCCTGCCGTGGGAACAGGGACACTCAGGAGGTGGGAGCAGAGTCTCTCCAGGATTCAGACAGCAAATTCCAGAGCAACCTGCACTTCCTCATCCAATATCCTAACCCAGAGTTAATAAGGACCAACCCTCAAGTTTGTTACCTGTCGGCCTCCACAGGGAGCTCTTACTAATTAAGTATAGTGGATTAATTGGAAGAACCCACACAGACCTCCCTAAGAAGCAAGCCCCAGGAATGAGCTTCCCCCTATCCCTGTGATCCCACACCATCCCATAAGACAGTTTTTTAGCACACCCACCAGAGGGGAGGCACCCACCTCCACAGGACCCCAGGGAAGGATGTCCTGGCAGTTTAACTAAGCTCAGCATCGCCCCCAAATTGTGCCAGTGCAATTTCCATCTGCTCTGCACAGCTCACTGCACCCAGCTCTGGAAAGGGAATGACAAAGTAATTACCCATGTTAATGGAAGCAAATATTCCATCCTGCCTGTCTTACTCCCTCTCCCCACCCCCGAGGGCCAATGGCAGAAGGTGCCACAGAGCCACCTAAGCACAGCTTTTAACTTGTCTGCATCTGCATCCCACTCGCTCACACCTCGTCTTCCACAGACAGCAGAGACATGAGGGTGGCTTGGAGACAACAATTTAGGTCTTTCTCTTCCACCTTTCATTGAACTGAAGAGGAATTTAACATCTTTGAGACTATCAATTGGCTAAAGGTGCCTGGTGCTGGGGTGAGAGACAGAAGGCCAAGCCCCTTATCTCATTCCTGGGACATGAAGCTGGAAATGAGAGATTTCACACTCAGAGCAAATTACCACCTGGGAGGTAAAAAGAGTCACTGCTTCCTCCTGAAACATTGCTCCAACCCACACAACTTCCTCCTCCACACAACTGCTTAAATCAGTGTGGACTGAGGACTGATGTCCCAGGGGAGACTGACCCTTATGTTTGTGTGCTGGATGAGCCTTTGCCAGCAGCAGCAGATGGGGGAGGGACCCCTGAAGCCTTTGTGATGTTGTGCATGTGACAGAAGGGAGTCAGACCTGATGATGCCACAGGTCTCCAACTCCTGTTCTTTACAGTGAACTCAGCAGCACAGTCAGTAATGCACAGAAATAGCAACTTACTACTGGGAGAGATTTTTCACCAAACTGTCATTTCATCTGTGACTGTCTGGGCTGATCTGAAAATTATGAGTGTAAAATACCTCTGAAGAGATGTGGGAATAGAAACAGTTCTCCACTCTAAAACTAAAACTCACTGACCTTTTACGGGATAGCGAGTTATTCATGCTAGTGCTCATAGCATATTATAGTCACTCTCCCCCAGCATCCCTTCCATGTCACAAGGAGATTAGTTACTTGTATTCCTCATTTTTCTATGAAGAAAATTGGCCTATTACTTCTGCTTTAACTAAGCCTCTCTGCTCCACAGGTACTAGCAGCTTTAGTTCTTAGGCTAAATGGATCAACATTCCCACTTCAGCTCAGGATGGTTGCTTTCAATTTATTCCTAACTCCAAGGCTTCCTTGTGACACACAGTGACTCAGCCAGGCCTCCTAGCTTTGGGTCTCCAGCTCCTGACACCCTGGGGCTCCTACAAGTTCCCAGACTTCTGCAAGGAGAACAACCACAGCTCCAAGCACAAATGGAGGTGGGCAGGAAGGTGTTAAATCGGGAGCTGCACTAGCTCTCCCCCTCCTGCAGTGGAGACTTCATCCTTTATTTATGGGCCAGCCTTCTCTGGATACAAGACACTTAAATTTTTCAGCAAGGTCTATGTCCCATCACCCAGGGCAGTTTAAATTTTCACTCATCATGCACAGACATCGGCGCAGGCATCAGCAGGGGGATAGTAATTACAGCAGGAAAAGGATGAAAATAAGAGTCAGTTTTGCAATGATTATCCCCTAAGTAAAATGGAATGATGTATATTTTACAGGCTGAAAATGATCGGCCTGTTGCACCCAGCCCAGCCTGAATGCAGCAGAGCAGAGACTTTAAAGGAGCTCCTCACTAAGGTGTTGTCTCAGCCAAAGGACATCGCTGCTGGAATCACCCACTGAACGTGAGAAAGCCCCGGGGAGGGGGAGCACTCAGCTGGTTGTGAGCAGGATGTGACCAACAATGTCTGATTCCTCACCCAAAGGCAGCCCGAGCACAGAAAGTTGTTTGGCACAGCAGTCTCCAAACAGAGCTGTAACATGGGATGCTCCCACGTAGGGTGCTGACATCTCACTCTTAAGGGCTCAGATTTTCAAAGACTTGTGAAAACCCAGCTCTGAGACAGCAAGAGAGTTGTTGCAGTCCACAGGAAGTCCTCGGGCTTGCTGTCTCCTGTCACCAGCCACACCAAGAGCAGAAGCCACCACTGCCCCAGCTGCCAAGAGAGATGCTTGTAGCCAGACCATGTCTGATCATTAGGCACGCTCAGACAGATTCTGGCTTTATGTGTCAGAAAAGGTTCAGGCTCCCAGCAGAAGCTCCTGGGCAATTTTCACAGCTCAATACAACAATTTGCTCATGGATAATGTAACGGGAGAGAGAAGCAATGCTGTCTGAGTGCTGCAGAGGAGAGCTGGCCATTCCCTTGCCATCAAGTCATCACTCCACGGTCATTTTCCCAGATTTGATTTAAGTGGCTGTTACTGCTGGGGGAGAAGAGGCAGACTCTCTGAGCTGCACAAGGACACATGTCCAGCCAGAAGGGAGGGGAGAGAGCACAAGGGTTCCAATTCCCACACACAGAGCGGGGCTGCTGCAAGGATAGAAGTGGAACTCCCACATCACAACCCCCCACCTGGGAAAGCCCGGCTGCTTTTGCTTCCATTCACAGCCACCTACTCCCATCCAATGGAGCTGCACATTTGCCTCCTTCCCATCTCTTCTGGACACTGTTCCACATTAGAGGCCTGCAAAAGTTATGGACTCCCTAATAGCACAGCCCAGAGGAGTCCTAGACAGAAGCTTCTGCTCACAGGCCACCATAGCAGAGGGAAAGGGGATGCCCCTGGGAACCCCACTTGGCACTTCTGGAAGTGGAGGCAAAAATACTGTTTTTCTTTCATGCACTGGAAGCCCTCTAATTGAGCTAGACTGTTTCTATGAGAAGGATGTAATTAAAAGTGAATGGCTCCAAGTCTTTTATTACCATGAATATTAAATAAAGATAAATACTACATCAATAATAATTTAAAAAGAAACAGAAAATGAAAGGCAGGACTTGAACCCAGCTGACACTTCAGCATTTTATAGATGAAATTACACAACCAGGGGGTGAAAAAAAGACTCCAAAAACCAACCAAAGAGAAAAACCACAAAACATTTATGACCTTGGCATAAAACAGATGGGACAGGCTGGAAGTGACAGCCGCCCTATGCTGTACCCTCCTTCATTACCCTGTCCCCAGAGTTAGTTGCTTCAGAGAAAGGTACAGGACATTCCCAGGCTGACAGTTCCAGCACTAAGTGGTCCAGGAGCTGGGATTCAGCTCAGCTTTGCTCACAGTGCTGGTGCACAAGTGTGTGCTGGAGTCACTCCACAGATGCACAGTCCAAACTGGATGCTCTTATTGTCTATACCAGCAGCTCCAGTGCTGTTATGGGGTGATCCAAACCCTTCCAGGGCAAAAACTCCCCCCCTTGCAGTCCTCTAATGTGTTCAAGATTTTTCTCACTTGGAAATGGATCTAAAGTCACATTTTCCATCCAGCTTCTTCTTCTCCATCCCTGCTCACACATTTTGCTTCTCTTCAGCACTTCCCCAGGACTGATGAGACACGAAGCACATCTCACCACCAGCACCTGCTGCAGGCAGCTGGATGGTTTCTCAGTCTCTTGTTAAGGCTGCCGGAGTCTCATCAGTGGCCTGACTGTGTGGGTTTGGTATCTTTACTACTGTTTATAGCATGCTAGCACACAGAATCTTCACCCACCTACGCCAGCTGTAGACACAGCTTATCCCCTGCACATTGTACCCTCTGGCCTCCAGCCATCACAGACTGGCTTTCCCCAGGGAGCCCAGACTGCGAGCTGAACAAATGTTTGTGAGTCCCAGCTCAGCCCCCACAAGTACTAAAAGACACCATTAAGGAAAAATCAGACATAGCTGGCTTGGAGGGAAATCCTCCTTGGCAAGCCAAGCCTACGTCCTTCTCCTGTACAAGGTCACAGGTGCCCCCACCCTCATCACCAGGTTTCCTAAGGACCAGGCACACCACACCTCACCCAAACTGCTTCCCTCCACTTCCTGAGCAGCTTCTCACACCCCTGTGTGCCCCAAGCCTGATGGAAACAGCAGAGGAGGGAGACAGAGCAAAGGAATCATGGGGAAAGAAAGTCTTCCCAAGGTTCAGGATACCAACACAGTGCCCAGCTGCTCCGTAGCTATTTATGCAGTTTCTAACTGGTCTGAAGGCAAAACCAGTGCACCTGTGTCAGACCAGCGAGCACCATTAACCCCCCTCTTCCAGCCATGCTCAGCACCCTGCTCTGAGATGGGAGCACAGTCCCGAGCCATGCCCTGAGGCTGCAGAGCTTTCCGTGAGGTGTAAAACTGATGTTTACATTTCTTCTGCCTGTAAGGAAGGGCACAGTGTGTCTGGGCCACTGCCTGATGGTGTCTCAGACAGACAGTGGCTTCAGGCTTCTTCCTGCCTCAGTCTACCCCTGCCTCTCCCCTGCCCTGGTACCCTGCTCTGGGTACCTGTCCTCTGCCCCAGAAGTGGCCATGTCATGACAGCAACTGAAATCACCTGTGTGCGATCTATTTGTGACACTAAAAATGTTCAATATCAATTTTTGTGCTCAAATACATCCCCAAAGAGCTCACTCGTGAATGAATAATGCAGAAATTGCTCTCCACAAATTCAGCCCAGGATAACCATCCCTCTCTGCCCACTGCTGCCCCCAGGACTAACAACCTTCTGCTTTTCCCAGACCCATGGCTCATCATCAGCTGAATTTGTATGTCTTGGAGGGGTCGGCCAGGACATGAGTAAGAACCAAGATGTGATTTGAATGGCATTGTAAATGTGGTTGTCCATAAAAGCACAACCCACAGCAGATTCTAAAGATAACTGACGGCCCATTGCTGGGTCTCATATATCCAGGTGAGTTGTTGAAACACCCTCCTCCCCCGGCACCCCTGTCTCCAGCTGTGTGATCCACAAGCTCTGTTCACCTCCAGCCAAGGAACACGTTATGCATTGCCTGCCACTCCGCACGCCTCCGAACGACCCGCGGCGGGTGATTAACGGGTTGTAATGGGGGCAGAGCTGCTGCCTGTCGATAATCCTCCACAGCAAGACTCACAAAGCCCTCACGAAGAATGACTGCTCCCGAGCTGGTTCAGAGCAGTGCACAGAGGCAGGGGAACAGCTCACAGCCCTCTCCTGCATCCCTCAATCCCTGAGTCCTCCTCTACTCCCCTGTCTGCATATAGCCACGCGTTTCCAGTCTTCCTATCGCTGCTCCAAGGGATGGCCAGTGGAAGGGATAAATATCCGAACCTTCCTTGAGTGGGGGTGCCCGGAGGGCTGGGACAGCTGGCCCTTCAGTTAGCCACATGGAAGGCAGCAGTTTGGGAAGCACATTTACCAGTAAGTGGCACAATGACCTCAACATTTGTATTGTCATTGTGTCCAAAGGCTCAGCCCTGGACAGTCATCCTCACCAAGAGAAATTGAGGTAGGTGACATCAGGCCTCTGCCATGGATGTCACACTGTGTGAGAAGTGCAAGGTACACACCCAGCTGTGGCTGTGGGGGGCTGGCGGTCTCCTCAGCAGTAACATGGTGTGCACCAGTGTCAAAGGACTTGTCTGAGACACCTTCTTCTTTTTGCAACATCCCCATACTCCTGCCTTGCCTTCCAGCCTTAGCAGCTCTTCAGCAACCCAGCTGCCATGTCCCACCCTATGGGAAATGGGAAGCAAGAGGGATGATTCCTGGAGTGACTGAAAGGCCCTGCAAAGATGTGGGTTTCCATGCTGGCAGCAGCAGTTTCCCCTTGTGGCCAGGAGGAAATGAGTCACTTGGCACAGATGTCTGTACGAGCTGCCTCACCACTGAACCAGCCCCAGCACCAGGGCTTTCCCATCGGTTTTGGCCTCACCAAGTCCAGAGGCACTGGATGGCACCACGACACTTCTCCATACACCAGACCTTCTTTGGGTCATTTTCTTTGCAGGCTGGGTTGCTTGAGAGAGCAAACACTGTGAGGACAACATCACCAGCCTTAAAAATGCTTCCGACCAGATGCACAGACAGGGCCTGAAGCATAAATTTGCATTGGTCGTGGCACACATGGGCAGTGTCCCCAGCACCAGTGACACACAGCAGATTGCCAGCCTACCCCAGCTCCACCAAGGACCAAATGGCACCACCAGGAGTCACCATTCATGACAGATTGCTCCCCGGTCACCATCCTACCTGGTGGCACCACAACCTAGACCCCATGGAGCAGGTGGACCCAACACAACACTCTCAGGGATGGGATTGTTCATTACTACAGCTAACAAAGACCTGCAGGCTTCCACATCCATCACATCCTCACCACCACCATGTCTAGAAGTAACTACAGCCATCCAGGAGAGAGGGCTTCCCCTTGGGGGAGCTTTGGTCCTGAGAAAAAACAGACACTCTGTGGCAGGAAGCTTTGGGTTCCCCAGGACATTGATTTTCAGGCTTCCCAAGAGGAGAAACAGGCTGCATTTAGGGTAGAGAGTTACACACCTGCAGCAGGGGCTGCAGACCTGAATGCTGGGAACCACAAGCTACAGGGAATTGCAGTGAGCCCTGGGCATGTGAGCAGGGGCTGGTGCTATCAGGACCAGCAATGACTCACATCATGGTCCAATACCCACCAGCCTCAGCAAGGTCAAGCTTTTGGAAGTGAAAAAAAGAGAAGGAAACAATGCTCTGGGATTTTTCTGTGCCTTTTTTTCCTGGTGAAGCAAGGTCCTGCAGTCAAACTGTTGACTGAACTCAGTCAGCTCATGTTATCTGTGCTTGAGAGCACAGCTCAGCCCCCTCCAGCGCCATGGATTTGTTATCATCCCCTGCCACCCACATAATCACTTCAGTCACACCACGCTCTGTCCCGATGCAATTTCACAGCTGCTCTGTCAGGGCAAAATCACAGTGATTTGGGCTTGTCTGAAAGCGCTACAACTGTGTGCTGCCTCTTAAGAGGACACTGGTTTGCACAGAGAGGGATTGTTTGTGGTGTGACCCTTAGAGGGTCCAGAGCTCCCCAGTGACTCACTTGTCACTAAGAAAAGTGCTTGGAGAGACAAAGGATGCTGAGTCTGGGAACCTGAGGATGGAAAACAGGGCCCTTCTCATGCCAAGTGCTCTCCTGGACTGGGGAGGGTGTGGGGCATCAGGCTATGAGTCAGGACCAGGTTTCAAAGCCTGTCCCTACCCCACATTTTCTTTGGATTGCTCAAAATAAATTTCAGAGGTCTTTTTCTCTCAAAGGTGTGGAAGAGATGCACTGCTGCTTGCTTCTGTGGGTACTAAGTGCCTCAACCCTTCACAAGTCCTGTGCCTGTCCTTTAACTGTGGTGTAGGCTCAGCCAAGCCTGTACCCCATCAGGTGGATGATGCCTCAGCACCTCAGCTCTCACACTCTCAAAAGCACTCATGGGCTTCCCTTCCAGTGGAATACAAAGGGGAGCAATGACAAAACATCCATCAAAGTCAGGTCCAGCACACATGGTTACACAGCAGCACAAAGTCACAGCTCTGGCAGCTGTCAGGAGCCAGGCATGCAACAGATGGGATCAGAGGAGAAGAGATATGTTTGACTTGGCCAATATATGACAAAACATCCTGATTTCTTTGGTTCTATTTCACTGTTGCATGCATTTTTTTCCTCTTGCACCCTTTTGGGGTCACCCAAGCATCCCTCAGTTTCAGCAGAGAGGGGAATGGATGGTTGCTGAAACAATCCTAATCTTCTCATGCCAGTCGTGAGCACACTGTGACAGTCAGGGTGCCTCCTGTGACCTCACGGTGTGCATGTAGAGGCAGAGGACAGGGCTGAAAATGGGAAAAAGGGCTCAATATTTCCATCCACAGCACTATGGATCTGATTTTCTGTCACAGCCGAACAAAGCATCAATTTATTGAATAACCACTGGGCTGTGCTGAGAGTGCACTAGATTTTTTCGAGGTACCTTCCGGTGGATGCTGTGTGATACCTCAGCAGGTC
The DNA here is from genome assembly GCF_965178545.1 of Coloeus monedula. NCBI lineage: Eukaryota > Metazoa > Chordata > Aves > Passeriformes > Corvidae > Coloeus > Coloeus monedula. The sequence goes on from NC_138790.1 coordinate 16,573,225, forward strand.
ATCTCTGCAATGGGCTGTGGCATGAGCCTCTCTGCAGGGCAAGAGCCGGAGGAGGGCCAGCACAGCCCGGGGACGGGAGGGAAGTACCTGTCCCAAAAACCATCTCACCTCTACGTTTTCTCCCCATCCAGCCCCCAGGGCAGAATCTCCCGTGGGAACTGCTGCCAGGAGCATTTTGAGAGCCCCCGGAGCGCAGCGCATCCCCGGGACCCCCGCGCCGCTCCGCGCCGCTGCCCCGCGCAGAGGTTCAAGTGCCATCTAGTGGCACTCGGGGCCCCGGGGGACAGACGGGCAGCGAGCCTTGCCCTGCCCACAGCCTCCGCACGCCGCCTCCCAGCCACTCTCCCCTCTTCTCCACAGAGACACCCTTTGCCATCACCCCACAGCCCTTTTTTCCCACCTTTGTGTAGCCTCCTCCCCCGACCTCCACTTTCCTTCTTTTCCCCACTGTTTTACCCTTGCCCCCTTTCCCATGCCCCTGCATCCTCCCCTTCCTCCACGCCGGATCTGGGCTGTGGCCACTTCCCCCTGGGACTGTCACACGGTGCAGCAGGCTCCAAGGGCAGGGACTGCAAAGCCACTGAAGGACTCATCTCCCTCACAAAGCAGGGAGATGGCTTTGCAATGGGACAGTCTGCCCTGTTCAGACTCCTGAGCGTCTCTGTTGTCACCTCCACGCCCTGTCCCCCCGGTAACATCCCCAAGGTGACTTTTGCTGCCTCCTGAGCGCTGGAGCTGCAAGGACCCGCAGCAAGGATGCTGTGGGCCTCCCAGCAGCTCCCCAAGGGTGACTTCGGTGGGACCTTGCCCGTGGTAGGAACCACGAGGGGGCTCCAGGAACCCGTCAGAGGTGGAGGAGAAATGCCAGGAGCGGAACCTGCATCTCCTGCAGGATGGAAGAGAGATGCTAAGAGCAGAGCTCAGATCTCCTGGAGAATGAACTCTTCTCTAGCACCCCGGGTGGAGGAAAGAAGAGGAGATGTCACAACTCAGACCAGGAGCAGGATCTGCCAGCACTTTTGTCCCTGACACATACATCATCATGACACAGAGTGGTGCACACGTTGCAGTGTGCCTAACACAGAGCCTGAGAGAGGCTGTGGTGTGGGCTGTGCTGGCCTGACCCAGAGGGCAGCAGGGTCACAAGCATTTGCAGGCTACGGGCTTTCAGTGTATGACCATTTACACCAGTCATAGATTCACCCCACAGTCTTATCCCTGTGGGTCCACACTTATCCCTCACATCTGTTTTATCCCTAACTCCACTCAGTGTTGGGGAGTTATTTCAAGGAGGTGAATTTGCCCCCAGCATTAAAGAAATGCTTCAGACAACACTGCTGATCTCAGTCCTTGATGAGCATCATGGACAGGTAGAAGTAACTCCAGGAATGGCCTCTCTAAGCATGGGAGATATTGGTGAGAAAGCAGATCCAAGCCTGTTTGGTGATCTGTCACAGTCTAACTCCACTGTTCCACCAGCACCTGTAGAAGGAAACACTCCTTCCTAACAACTCAGCATGCCCACTCCGGTCACTGCATGGTGAGAGCTCAGATAATATTTTTCAAATGCCCCAGTAAGGTGGGACAAGGCTCCACACCCCTGGCATCACTGGTAGCTGAGAGGCAGCTGGATGTTTCAGGTAAAGAGCAGGTAACAGCACACATGAGACAAGGTGCCCCTCACCTGGCACCCTCCCTGGACAGCACCAGATCCTCCTCTGGTGACCTTTTTTGCCTTTACTCTTCACTGACACTTCACAAAGCCGTGTGAGTGGCCAGGCCTGGCTATGGTGAACCCTCCTCTCTAACAGATGGGAGTAACACTGGAGGAGGCATTGCAGCCAGAGCAGATCCTCATCTGCCTCCTCACCAGCAGACTCTGCAGCATAGGGTCTATATTGCTACAGAGAACAATCAGAGCTGATCTGCTGTAACCCAGGGAGGCAGTGCAATTAGCCAGGCCAGACCATTAGGGCTCCAACAGGACTCATTTGGAAACCTGAGTCCCTTACTAGAGGATTCAGCAATGCAGGTGTCGGGGCTGGAGTTTGGAGCATGAGGCAATGGGGATGCAGGAGGCTGCAGGTAATTTTAGGCACTTGGGTACAGCAGAATTGAAGTTGTGGCCATGCAGCCACTGCCTCTCGAGTTTCTTTAGGGGGCCACAATGTCTCAGGTAAGATTTGGCCAGGAAAAAAACTGAGTCCTGAGCTGGTCAGCATGAGCTTTCAGGGAGATATGATTCTGCACACCAAGGGGGTTGTGGGATGGGGACAAGCATGGGGTCAAGGAAAACCCCCAGGATTCAGCAACCTGGCAGGGAAATCAGCTCAGAGGGCTGCTGGTGGAATCTGCAGAGTCCTGCCTCTTGGGCATCGTCTCCTGCCTTCCAGAGCCTACACAGTCAGCATGGATGCTCTAAGCCCATGCTGCATCCACCAACATGTTCCAAAACCATGCAGAGCTTCTGTTACCACCTTACATTTCCCAGCCTTGAAGCATAAACACTGACTTTAACCTGAGGTCATCTGTCTTGAAAGAAGCACCAGCAGGCAAAGAAAATCTCACTTCAGAATTAACATTGCCCCTGAATTAGAGAAGCCATTCCAGAAAGTTATAGAAGGCGGCCTTGATGGAAAAATGAATGCATGAAGGACCCACCCTGCAGAACAGGCAGGGAAAAAATAGATCACAGTGTATTCAGGGCTCAGACAAGACCACACTTGCCTTCAAAAATAAATCTTTGCATTTGACACATTGCTTACATATTAATTAGTTTGATCAGCTTGCCTGGGTGTGTTAGCATGAGTGAGAGCTCATGTCTGCTTAGTGATAAGCTGTTAAAACTTCCCAAATACAGCTACAAATTATGGCAGACTGAGATCTTCCCTGTACTCAGGGCCTTTCTCCTGTTTTTCTGGTGCTTTTCCACCCATATTTTTCTATTTTATTTCACTGTGTCTCTTAGGTACCATTTCTTTCTCAGTGCAAAATGAGAGACTCATGGGAACGAGAGAAGCAGCTTCTGCACGGGAAGCCAAGGAACCATAACCCCCCAAAACACAAAGACAAGAAATGGAAAAAGAAAATTCTACCTTTTTTTCACTCTGTCCCCTTCCCTCCCAGCTTCTCCAGGACTGCTGGAGGGGCAAAGCCCGTGCAGAGGCTGGAGGTACCATCGCCCCTTTAACAGCAGCGCCACAGCCTGACATCAGCGAGCTGTGGAGTCCGGGAGGGCTGGGAGCTGCTGCTCCAGGAGTGGTGCCAGCACATCCCTGTTTCCCTGCCTCTTCCCGGCTCTTGTTTTTGTGTGCCTTTTAACATGCCGCCTGTGTATCCGTGCCTGCCAGTGGATGTCTGCGGGGTTTACATTAACCAGCTCAAGCTGAAGTTGGTAAACAGCTATTAAAGTTTTGCTCCTCATGTGTCCAAGGCGATTTCTGAATGAGGGAGTCGCTTGCATCCTTTGACATCCTACATGCTATTATTCCTTTATTTGCAGCCCAGATAGATCTTCTTCCCCCTTAGCTATGCAGACAGGGGAGTTTGGGTTGGTTTGTGCCTGGCACAGGGAGGGGAGATAAATCTCCCGTGGCTTGGCGGGGAGTGTTCATGTTTTTACCTGTTTCCTGAACGGGGGGGAATCAGGCTCAAAACCTGGAACTTAAGTGTTTAAAGTTCTCACTCCTGAGCAGAGTCCACATCTAAAGCTGCTCTTTTGCCCTGGGACAAAATACTGAATCCGGCAGTTCCTCAGTTCTAGAGGAGGATGCAAATTAGGGCTTGATTTTATTTGGACTGTCACAACTCCAAAGTTTCTTGGAAGCCAGATCCCCATCCCAAACGCTGCTCAGCACTAAGCAGAGATGCTGAAAGCAATTCCCGAGCGCCGATCCCAGCGGCAGCACCGCCACTAAAGCTATTTATCCCCGCACAGGGTTTTTTTTCACACATTCTTGCCTTCTGTTTTTGCTGGAGCCTCAGACCCTATTGAGAGGCAAATTTTTGCCATCTGGCAAAGCAGGCTGTGAGGGGGGAAAAGAGAGAGAGAAAACACAATGTGCATGGGCACACACACACACACACACAAAACTCTGGAGATTAGGGAAGACAAAAACTCCGCTGAATGCTGGAGCGCAGGGCAGCCCCGCGGCGGAGAGGAGGGAGAGGCGGGCGGGGAGGAGGGCTCGGATGCGGGCAGGTCTGCCTGCCTGCCTGCTGCCTGCCTGGATGTGGGGAACGGCTGCAGGCACGGGAAGGCGTGACCTGCATGGAAAATGCCAGACAGCTCCAGACGCACACACACATAGGCGCACACACGCTCGCAAATCTCTGGACAGAGATAAGGCGGACAGCGGAGCGCTGGGGAAGAGGCAAAGCCGTCCCCCGCGAGCGAGCCATCAATCCTCCGCACCAAACCCGCCGGGAAACTCGCCCAGCAGCAAAATGAGGTGAGTACCTCCGCGACGGGCTGACCCCGGGCTCCTGCACCCCGTGGTCTCAGGGCACGGCCGAGCAAGGGGGGCCGTCCTGCTGAGGAAGGTTTCTCGATGATGACCGCGGCTCCAGTTCCCGTATCCGTGAGCGAATAAGGCGTTGCTCATGCCCCGGCTTCGTGCCGCAGCCCAGCTTGCACGCCGGCATCCCGGCAAAGGCAAAGGGACATCCTGACGTGGGCACCGCTCTCCCACGGCCGAGGGGAAAAGGTGCGAGCGAGGACGGACCTGCTGCACGGGCTTCAGGTTTCTGTGCACGCCACGGTCATTTATCACTTTCACATGAGGTTAAGACTTTCCTGTCGTGGGGAAGAAGTTTAACGCTGTTTTGCCTCCCCCGCTTAGGGGAAAGCAGAGCCACACAAGAAAACAGCCTGTTGAAATGGAGGAGGTGATGCCCATTTACACCAGCTCAGCATCCAGCCCCATGTATGTACTGTGACCAGAGGAGTAACAGTTTTTCCTTTCACACATTTTTGTGGTTTCAGAAAAGCTGTCAGAAAAGGGCATGTTCAACCTCACTCTGCTTGAAAGAAAAATCAACCCAAATTTCTCAGCTCCCATTTACTTTTCTTTGTAATGAAGAGCTGAGAAAAGTGATGGCACTACACAAATGAACCCCAGAAATTTTCTGCCCTGGTTTTGAAGGAACACAGACAGGTTAAAAATAATTCACTAATGCAGCTTCAATTTCCTCACCAGAATATCTAAATCAAGCCCTGATTTTGAAATCAGGTGTACGTGTGTGTGTGAGTAGTTCCAATGTCTGTTGTACACACCTACAAGCCTTTGCCAGGCCTTAGTGCCTATTTTAGAAATTTTCACCTCTAATGGCTCTTATTTCCTGCACGTTTCTTTTCCTTTGTATGCTCTGCTATGTGTAAAGAGCATGAGGTCTGCTCCTCTTTCTGGGTCCTGTGCAATAGCACAGGCTTTTGTGTTCACACCTCTAGCACGGGTGGTGTTCTCTCCTTGCACAGAGTCTATGCTCCCTTTCATGTCAAATGAAGCTCGAGGCTGGTGGGAAGTCAGCTGGACCACCACAGATTTACCTGTTCTCTCTGTCCTCCTCTGGGATAAACAAGTTGGTAACAAGCTGGGACAAACTCTTCAGGCCGAGATTTTTTAAAAGATGGGTTTGATGACAAAACTGCTCTATGGATCTCAGCCCTTGTGTGCTTCTCCATTTGGAGTGAAAAAAAAAGAGAAGATGAAGAGGAATAAAAATGAAAAGATAAGACAAGACAAGACAAGACAAGACAAGACAAGAAAAGAGAAAAAAGAGGAAAGAAAGTAGAGTGTAACATGCTGGGTTGCACTGCTGGGGCCTGGTTCCATCCTTGCCCAGCTGCAAAGATGTGTGCTGTTTATTGAGAGTTAATAATCCCGATTTGGCAGGATGAGGCTAAGCAGTAATAATAATAATAATGATACTTAGCAGTTATTGCCATGATGTTTTCATTAAACCAATTTAGAAAGCATCATTATTTTATTAAGCATCCTTATGTTTATTTTTCCATTAAATGAAGATTTGCCCACCAGAGCTCCAGTAGTTAACGGATGTGCTGCCAATGGCTACTGCTCCCAGAAGCATGGGAAACACTGAGCTCCTGATGGCACTTCAAGCTGGCTGGGAGCTGTGGAGGTGCCTTTGCATCACATGTGGCACCTGTGGCACCCACCTTTCAAAGGGGCTTTCCCCTCATGGGAGCCACATGCAGCTCCCACCTCCACCTCCCAGGGGCTGCTCATGGTGCCACGGTGCTGCACCTCCTCTCCCAGGATCCACTTGGGAAAGGAGATGAGCCTTCAACAGGTGTTGTCACTGCCAGAATTTCATTTCATCTCCTCACATGTGTGTTCCAGGTACCCCCTGGCCTGGCCCTTCTGTGCCTTGCTGCTCTGCGTGGCAGATGCCGTGGAGCTGACAGACATGTTTGGGGAGATCCAGTCTCCCAACTTCCCCGACTCCTATCCCAGTGACTCGGAAATGACATGGAACATCTCTGTGCCTGACGGATTTAAAATCAAGCTGTACTTCATGCATTTTGACTTGGAGTCATCCTACCTCTGTGAATACGACTATGTGAAGGTGAGCTGTGAGATCTCAGGGCAGATGGTGGGGTAGACAGCAGAGCTGCTTGGCCAGCTGAGAAAGGGTAGTGCTGGAAAAGCTGGAAACAAGACAGTTTTCCCTCTTTTATTGGGCTCAGGAGTTGTCAGTCCAGTGGACCACAGGGAGAACACAGGTAAGCTGGCAGCATCCATTGGACTTACAGTGAATGGGACACCAGAGTCAGAGCTTACCCACAGAGGAACAGATTTCTGAAACTATTTTGGCTCCTAATTCTTACCGCACCCAATGGGATTTTCACACCTATGGGCTGATAAAACACCTGTGGCTAAACACCAGCCTGTGCCACTCTGATGCCAGCAAGGAGGGCCCCTGAGCTGGGCACACTTTGTCAGGCCATGGCTGTGGGTGCCTCTTGCAGCCAGCCTGCATTCCTGGCCATGCCTTGTCGGCTCTTGGGACACCCTGTCCAGCCCCACAGGAAGCAAAAGGGAAAGGTTAGACCTGAGCTTGAGGCTGCTGTGCAGGTTTCCAGGGAGCTGTCATGGCTAAAACCTCCAAATATTTCAGTCTGCTTCACTCCTGGGCAGTAGCCCACCCAGAACTGTGGTGGCCACACACTGCAGTGCCACAGACCAGCCTTGCTTTTGCACCACAGATTTCTCCAAGCAGGGCTCTCCTTCACATCCAGGACAAGGGGGGCTCTCCACATCTTTGAAAATGGTTAAGTGTGGTGCTTCTGGCAGACCAGCAGCAGCAAGCAGATGCTTTTTAGGGTTGCCTGGCTGAAGATACACCATTACCCACCAGAAGCTCCACCCTCCCCCTACTCACAGAGACAGGTGGAGCTTGCTCCCAGGTCTGCAACCACAGAACTTGGCCCTGGTGCTAGTTGCCAGATAATTGAAATTATTGTTTTATTCTTGCCCTAAGGAAACAAAGCAAACATTTGTGTGTTTTTTCCTCCAGGATATGTTGCTCCCTGCTTTAATTTCCCCTTTGTGCTGGCACTTATTCTGCTACTAACAGCTCTCACTGAGGTTTGATTAGTTCTTTCTGCTTCTCCTGGATCTTCTCCAAGCACAAGGGCCAGGGACATATATAGAGATATATTGCTTTAAAACCCCAATAAGCTCAAGGAACAGATTTCTTGGAAACTTTCCCCCTTCCAAGCTTTACCCCTCCTCCCGCCTTCATCCCCTGCTCTTTTTTCCTTTTTCATAAGGCTCCCTGTTATTTGGCCACAGTGCCAACTTGGCACCACAGTTCTCCCTGCCGCTGGATTTCCATAAGAAGGCGGTATTTTTCACAGGGATTTAGATCTCAGCTGTATAAATTTGCTTGGGGCTGTAACTCAGCTTGCGGAGCCTCCGCCACAGAATTACATTTGAGAAGTGATGAAAATGGATGGATTACGGGAGATCCAGAGGTTACTCTGCTGGGTAAGGGTGCAGTCTTGATGCTACTAAGCCACTGGCTTAGAAAACATTAAGGACAGCAGTGAATGACTCTGTGGCTGTTTTCCTCCTTGGGTTTGTGTGTCCAGCTCTGTCTGCACCAGTACAAGGTGTAAAAACAGCATCAGCCCACTCTTTGACACAGGCCACAGTGCATGGCTATAGAATGTGACTACAGACCTGGTACATACAGGTGATTCTCTGTAATATTCTGCTGGTCCCAGTGAGGAAGCTCAGAAACACAGGCAGATCTCTGTGTTCCACAGTGCTCAATGGATTCCCCCATCTATGAACTTGTACCATTGCTTTCTGAGCTCATGGGTAACTTTAAACTCTGCAGCACCACATGCCAGAGAGTTGCACAGGTTAAATATATGATTATATGCCTCTGTGTGTGAGAAGAAACACCTTCTTGCTTGTTCAGGGTCTTCATCATCTTGACTGCCATAAGAAGGTTAAAAAGGGGCTGAGCAGGTGGGGACTCAGCTCAGGACAGGCAAAAAGCCCCTGTGCCCTGGTCTTTGCTTCCCTCACTCCTTGGCTGCCCACACACCGGAGCTCCAAAGCAGTGTAGAAGCTCATCCCAAGTGGCAAGCTCAGGGTGATCCGAGCTGTAAACCGGCATAGACCTCTGCCTTCGGGGTGGTCTGCAGAAGGGAACAGTTTCCAGAGCTCTGAAACAATGGCTAATTAAAACAATAGCTGTTTATTTATATATGTGCACATGCACGCGTGCGCGTGTGTATATATATAAAAAGAACGTGGCTCCTAAAGAAATGCTCACAGGATGGGAGGCTTGTTTGTGCAAATGGAGGTGGCAGAGACGGGGAGTGGCACTTCAGTAAGTAAGAGAGCCAGGAGGAATGGGAGGAACAGCCATCCCCAAAATACCCACCTGGAGAAGCCTCCCATGCAGGTAGAAAACACCAGTCACATGCTGGGAAGCCAAACTCTGGCCCTCAGCACGTTGGATACAGCCTCTCCTCAGGTTTTGCATGGCTCCTCTCAGCCACCTGCCAGGTTCGTGGGAACAGGGATGGAGCAGCCATCCACCCTGGGCTTACAGCTCCTGCCCTCTGTCATGCTGCTCAGCAGGCTCTGCCCAGCTCATCACCGCCCACAGGGAACTGATTTGGGGGTTCCTCATTTGCAGAGGGTCTCACCATGGTTTGACCCCCTTTCTGGGATCACCCAGCCATGAACACTTTGGCACACAAGTCTCCAGCACTGGCCCAGGACATCCCAAAAGCCACAGCCCTGACCAGGAAATCAGGTTAAGTGACTCGAATAGTGTCACTGAGGAGCACTGTAGCAGAGGCAGGGAGATGGGCGATGCACTCCTGGCTTCTGAGGGACCTTCATGAGTAAATCCCCAAGTTTATTAGAGGAATCTGAGCCTGGGGACCTGTTAATGAGGTTTTGCACATCGCTCAGTCAAGCCCTGGAATGAAATCAGCCCCCAAGAGCTTGGCAGCCATCTACAGCAGCTCCTTGACTGGAATGAAGATGGGGGGACACCCTGACAGTGATTGATGAGGCACTGGAGGGGGACATGCAGGACCAGGGAACAAGCTTGGTTTTTCATTCAGGGCAGTGCATGCCCAGTCTGAGGCTTCAAGAAGGGTGCACAGGACCCATGTACACCTTCCTGTGCTTAAACGAGGGAGAAAAAGCACAAATCAAGGTCTGGCATGAGCTGGGGGTTCAGGAGGAGAGCATCCTCTTTTGGTCCTGCCAGCCAGCCCCAGCCAGGGGGGTCATTCATTCCCTGGAAGCGTGGGGTCCCAAAAGGAGCACTGAACCCCAGGAGGCAGCTGGGAGGAAGGGAGAGCTCCGGACTTTTCTGCTTGTCTCTCCCCTCCTGGTAGCTCTGTGCAGAGGTGTCTGGTGGCACTGGCCATTCCCCTGTGCCACTGGGGACCAGCTACCCCCAGTGCAGGGAAAGGAGTAGGACCAGTCATGGGAGCAAGTCAGCAGCTCTTGCAGGACCCCAGCATCCTGCCTGGGTCTCTTTTCACCCGCAGCCCCTCCAAGGAACAGGCCTTGCCCAGAAATAGGATATGTGGGTGCAGCTGCCATGCGGGAGGGCACAGTCTCTGGACACCAAGCTAAATCCACAGGACAGAAAACCAGCCATCCTCCTTTGTCCCCCATGGCAGGGCTGCCACGTGTGTTCCTGTGGAAATTCAGGGCAATTTCATGTTTGCATATGAAAGGACCCGTGATGTATCCTGGGGAGAGGATCTCCAGGAAACTTAGATAGAGGCTTTTGCAGGGGCTGTCGCTGCTTCATTCCCAACAGTGAGTAGCAGCAGCATTGGGGAGGGAAAAAGCCCCGTTGCTCTGGGTGTTGCCTTTTGCCACGCTCTGCGGGGCCGCTCCGCGGGGGCCACTTCATGCCCTGCCCCGGCTCTGAGCATCTCCTGCCCATGTCATGTTCCCAGTGTCTTCAGCCCAGCACTGCGATTTCTCTGCCTAATGAGCCATTTATATATATTACAACTGGTATGTTTGGCCTTCACGAGTCCAATTAGTGCATTCCTGGAGGGCTGGAGAGGGGGGGCGGGTGGCGGCTGTGTTTCCGTATTGCCGACTGCCTGCTCCTCTCCGGCAGCAGACACCAAGCTGCCGGGCCAAATCCCTCTCGGTGTTTCTGGCATTTCGTTAACCCCATGGCTGCAGGAGGCACCTCCGGAACATCAGTGCATCCCCAGCAGCCCATGCCTTGGGGCAGCCCTTTTTTCCTGCCAGCCAGGGCATCCCAGCTCCTGCCCCGAAGGGCGGAAATCAGGGTGGGGCAGAGTGGGGCCCCACAGCCTGGGACACCCGTTCGCCACAGCACCAGCCAAAATGCAGAGGAACAGGGCAACAGTCAGGGAGGAACTCCAATCTGCCTCCATCCAGAAGGGCAGAAGTCATAATGAGGGACTGAGGATACAAGAAGAAACAGAGAAGACAGCAGGAGACACTGGCAAGGGTAAATTTAAGGCACAAGGGTGTCACTATATTTTATTTTTCAAAGGAGGATTCTTTCAGCGTATTTTTATAGGGAATTTCTCTGTGGCAATTGATATTTCCCTCAGGGACACATCTTCTCTAGTGAAAACGTCGACATCGTGACCCGAGAGGGAGAAACTCCAAACAAACAACCAGGATTTAATTACCAGCCTGCTCGCTGGATGTAAATGATCTACAAAAAAGTATACAGTCCCCAGCAGAAGCAGCAAATATTAACCAGGGATGATGACCTCTCTGTTTAGTTTACTGCTGAAGGGCTGCCTCTGCTCCCTGTGGCTCGGGGCATGGGACCCGTCTCAGATAAGGGGCTGTGATACCTCCAGTGAGGAAAGCACAGCTCTCCAGGGCCCCATCCTGCCGCTCCCGGGCTGTATCCAGGGATGCTGGGGGCAGCGTTGGGGCTGGCCCCATGGCTGGAGCATCCTCGAGATGAGACACAGGGCACCGGGAAGACTTTCCCGCACTTCAGGAATGCTGTGCTCCAGGTCCTGCGCTCTCTGGGGCTGAGGAAGAGCGATGGGAGCTCACACGGTGGCTGCTGAATCCTGGCAGAGGTGACAGCCACCAGCCCCACACAGAGCAGCTGGCTGGAGATTCCTCCTTCCCACAGATTTCCTTAAGAAAAAGCATTTTCTGTGGAAGAGGCTGTGTCCTGTGTGCTGGCATGGCCAAGTCTGAACAACAGGGCTGAAATGCCTTTTTCCTTCACTTTTGGTGATGGCACTCCTGTTTTTCAGTCTGAAACAGTGTTTCATCTCAAAACAATCTTTCAGATTTAAAAGCAATTCTAAAGCACCACAGTATATTTCAAAGGGATTGAAACCAGATGGAGCACAAATTACTTGTTTTCTTTTTTTGCCCCAGAATGCTGTTACAAAAAATAAAAAAATTCAATTGGGTTTTTGTCCCCAAAGCAGGGTGCGTGTTTTTTCTTGAAATTCCCAAAATTTATCATCGGAAAGTGTCTCTCTTTTCTGGCCAGCTCCAGCTTGTATGAGAGGATGGAAAATATCTGGAGGCAATGTCAAGGCATGCTGAGTTGCCATTTCCATGTTGGCTTTCCCTGGTGTGAACGGGTTTCCGCCTGTTTATTCAGCTCTGGGAAATTTCCCTTTCAGCCCCAGACCCTCCCCAGCAGGCACATCCTGAGGGTCTCTAGGTGACAGGGATGGAGTCGGAGAAGGGTCTCACCTTGCTGAGGCCAAGCAAGCTGGGGACAGCATTCCAACACCTCCAGGACCCCATGGGCCCCGAGCAGATGACTGTTTTCCCCAGGCATGTGCTGGGGGGGTGCTGGGGGGCTGCAGACTTCATCACAGCCTCTATAGCGGTGGCTTGGCATGAGCGGTGGCAGGCTGGCTGGTGGTGTTCATCACATTCCTCTGCCGAGGCTTATTCATATTCAAATCCCCTGGGGCAAAGCAGGCAGGGTGCTGGGAACTGCCTGGGAGAGGTCGTGGTTGGGACAGGGGTTGGGATGGGATGTGTAGGAAAAGGAGATGGATCAATGCAGGAGAAAACGGTGAGGAAAAAGGAAAGGAGGAGGTTTCCAGGGAAAACTGGAAGTTTTCCTGCAGGGATTACAGTACTTTAAGGCACAGATAAGGCTGTGTTTTAAAGGGATGTACATAGAGAATACTGAGTATGCTGATACAAAAACGGGGCACCCTGGCACATCACTCCCCTTCCTCAGCCCTCGGGGTGTGTGGTCAGAGTCCCAGCAGTGCCTGGAACCACAGGTCTGGAGCCAGACAGAGAGCCTGGGTGGCAGGGACAGGACCAAGCTTGTCCAGAGGCAGCCCAGGGGACAGAAACAAATTACAGCTGCTGCTTTGAGCTGATGCAAAACCAATAGGCTGGGACTCCTCTAGGCTCCTCACGCAGATGCTGCTATGTGGATCAGTGTTTGAGCCATGGGAAGAGGTGAGGGGAAGCATCTCAGGTACCAACAGCTCTGACTGGGAATGACACAGCTCAGGGACAATTTTCACACCCCTTCTTCTGCACCACCTCCCCATGTCCCTACCCACCTCCCAAACAGGCTCCTACCCTGCATCCTCCCCTTACACCCCCCAGCTCTTCCCTACATCCTGGATGCTACCTGCTCTCAGCATCTGCTTCAGAGGTGCCTCCAGGCAGAGCAGGCAGACCTGAGTCCCTGTGCCCCAAGGAGACGCTGGTGAGTCCTGGCAGGGGACAGGCTGGGCAAGCACAGGCAGAGGTGTGAGCTCCTGGATACAGAGGATGATTCCAGTCCCAGCCTGACCACCCCAGGGAACACACAGCAGGCTCTCTGGGCTCACCCCTTCTTTCTGCTAACAGATTGAAACTGAGGACCAGGAGCTGGCAACCTTCTGTGGCAGGGAGACGACGGACACAGAGCAGGCTCCAGGACAGCAAGTGATCCTATCCCCAGGGCCCTACATGGGGCTCACCTTCAGGTCTGACTTCTCCAATGAGGAACGCTTCACCGGCTTCGATGCCCATTACACGGCCGTGGGTGAGCAGCATCTGAGCCTGCAGGGCCAGCCTGTAGGACAGGGTAGCAAACTTGTAACAATCACAGTCCAGGTCAGCCTTGGGTTCCCTGGCAAAAGAAGAACTCGTGTGCAGCCCTTGGGCCATGTGGGACTCACTGGGTGCTCATGTGACCCACCACATAGGATAACAGATTTCTCAGTGTAGTGGCAAATGTCCCCACGGGAAGTGACGTGTGGAGAGCTGCAGAGTGACCTGCCTTCCTTGTTAACTCCGTTCTAGATGTGGATGAGTGCCTGGAGAAGAGTGATGAGGAGCTGGCTTGTGACCACTACTGCCACAACTACATTGGCGGGTACTACTGCTCCTGCAGGTTCGGCTACATCCTCCACTCCGACAACAGGACTTGCAAAGGTACCACAGGCACAGCCCAGACACAGGGATGGGCACACAGAGGGTCCCTGAGCAGTCTCTGAAAAGGGCCTACCAAACACAAGCAAAACAGCCCTTTTTTTCTCCCAGGAGGGATGAGGTGCCTCTTCCCCTAGAAATCAGTAGTCTGGGACTCCTTCTCCCAGGGGCTGTGCTCCTCAGCTAAGCTCTAGAGACCTCCTCAAGTCAGAGAAATTAAAAGGTTTAGTCCCTGCTCTGAATCTGTATCGTAGATTAGCTGGGACTAGCCCTCAGCCCAGGGCTTCTGTGCCATGGGCGTATTTGGAAGTTGGCTGTGTGAGATTCTCCTTGCATGGACACATATTCGGGATCCACGTACCCATATGTGGAATCCATGGATCACCTAACAAACCCCAGTCCACTGGGAGGATTCCTGAGTATGGTCAGGGCTGGAACATGACTGCCAGGGCCCTGACAGAGCCATGGCTGTGTTTCAGTGGAGTGCAGTGACAACCTCTACACCCAGAGGAATGGGGTGATCACCAGCGCCGACTTCCCCAGCCCCTACCCCAAGAGCTCGGACTGCCTGTACCGGATCGAGCTGGAGGAGGGTTTCTTCATCACCCTGAACTTTGAGGACAGTTTTGATGTGGAAGACCACCCCGAAGTGACCTGTCCATATGACCACATCAAGGTGAGCTGGGCTCTGCACACTCCTCCTCTCTCACTCGCCTTTTGCGTCCCCAGTGCCCTGGTGATGGGATCAAAATCACCCCAGTCTAAACAGGGGTGATGGAATCAGCAGGAGCTCTGTGCTCTGTTGAACCCCGTATCTTATCACATCTGCTTGGGACCCTTTTAGCCAACAGTGACCCTCTTTCTGTTTACATCCCCCCAACACATGGTGCTAGAACCCCACTGATCCCACTGCAGCCTCATCCTTTGGCCTCAGGGATCAAAGAGCCCTTTCAAATCACCCACTCATCTTTGCCTCGGCAGATCAAAGCAGGCCAAAAGGAGTTTGGACCTTTCTGTGGAGAAAAGTCCCCAGGACGCATTGAAACCCAAACCAACAGCGTGCAGATCCGCTTCCACAGTGACAACTCTGGAGAGAACAGGGGCTGGAAATTGTCATACACAGCAATTGGTAATTACTGCTGCTTTCCTCTGTTTGCTGGGCTTGGGAATGGGAAGGGCTGTATAAAGCCTGCAGGTGGACACCATGAGTTTGGTGGTCCATGACCCTGTCTCCAGAAAGGATCTGTTTCAGAAATCACAAGAGGAGAGACATAAAACAACACAGAGCCCTCCTTCCAAAGGGTTCTTTTTTCCCTACAACAACTGGGCTCTGAAACAAGACCACATTGCAAAGCAGAGCAATTTTGGGCAGGGTAATTGCACAAGCTACTGTTATTAACTCCCAGATTTGTAATGCTCAGAGCCAGAGAATTACAGACTGAAGGAAAGACCTGGAGCCTCCATGCCTTCTAGAAGAGCCTGGCTGAGCCATGCCAGTGTAGACTAAGAGTAAAAGCAAGGCAGAGATGCTCAGGTTCTGCTACGTGGGCTGGGTGGAAGAGCTGGGACTTTGCATGTGCTCCATTTATTCCTCTGTTTATCTTCATTTGCTTTTTATTCAAAGGAAACCCATGCCCACTGGTGCAACCTCCGATCAATGGGAAAATTGAGCCTTCTCAAGCCAAGTACACCTTCAAAGACCAGGTTGTCATCAGCTGCAACACTGGATACAAAGTGCTGAAGGTATGGATTGACGACATGGAGATGGGAGTATGGGTAGGAAGAAGAGGATAGTTCCTCTGAAAGCCATTGCATCTCTGGGAGAGTGAACACAATCACACACCATCCTCACCCCCTTCCCAGGGGCAAGGAAAACACCTCCTCTGAGAGCCAACACCTTTCCTTTCCAAAGACACAGAGGAAAAGAGGAGATGGCACTTTCCTGAGCCACCCTCTCAGTATCCCTCTGGAGCCAGCAAGGTCATAGAATGTCAGGCCCAGCACCTCTACCAGAGAAAAAATCAGTAAAAGCCCTGAGGGAGCTGCCAGGGCTCTGCCTGCCCCCCATCTCAGTGGGCACTGTCTCAGCAGCCCTGCAGAGGCCAGCCTCCACTGACTGGGAGGTCCTCAGGGACTTGGGGACAGCTTCAGCGAGTCAAGAGGGGCAAGATTTTGGCAGGCTCTCTCTGGGAAACAGCTGAGAACCACAGGGAGCGTGGCTGACTCACAGGGTGGCTGTCTTCCCTCCAAGCCAGTAGCCCATTTTGACTTCCAGCACGGACTTATGTATTTCTCTGATCTCCTCCCAGTTCCATTCTTCACGCAGAGCTGCCTCCTTACCCATCCCATCATTTACAACAGGAATAAATTACTCCAGTTCTTTGGCTTTCAGCGTGCCACTGAGTTGCTGGCAACAAGAAAACTCCTCAAGTTTTTCATTATGATTTTATTGCAATTTTTAGCTAAAAAAGTCCTCTTCCAGGGGATGTTGGATATGACTTGACTAAATCACCAAGAAATTCCTTTTTTATTGAGAGATTTATTTCTTTGCCTTGAACATTGATAGGGTTTTTTTTTCTATGGTACCTTCTGCACAGGATAACGTGGAAAGCGACTCCTTCCAGATCGAGTGTCTGAAGGACGGCACATGGAGTAACAAGATCCCTATCTGCAAAAGTAAGGACGCCCTTCCCTACCCTGCCAATGTCCTTTTCCTGCTAAAATCATTTCATGCTAGCGGGAGCTGCCCTGCCAGAGTGGAGTTCCTTACTCAGAGACATGAACCCAGCCAGAGAGGCTACGTAACCCTGCAAAGCTCTTTTGGCTTGTTCTTGGATAACATAACGGGGCTCAGGCCAAATGCCACAAGCAGGAGATCTGTGCTTTTATTTAGATTACTCATATAACTTGATTTGTGAGCCACTTTGCTGTCTCCCTGTCAAAGAAAGAGTAAGCCTGGCTCTTGAGAACTGCATCTGTCAGATAAACCTGGGACAATGTGGGATAATCTAGTTCCTGGTCCAAATTTCCTTCCCAATGGAGGCTATTAAGATGCACGGCATTAGAGAGGTTCCAGGTACTAGCCTAAACTGGGAACTGCCCAGATAAGTGAGAGGGGAGAGAAAACTGTCCAAATATTTACAACCCATAAAATGGGAGAAAAGGAGAGAAGAAAAAAAATGCCATTTGAAAGGACAGGTGATAATTTGAATCATCTCTCTTTCATCTAACCCAGCTCTTCTCTCAGCTCAGGCTTGGGAGATGTACCTGATCACACCTTTTCCCTTTCTCCCAAACCGCTCTGCACTCAAGGAGGCTCTCACTGCTGCTCAGTGCTGTAAGGCTGGCACGGAGAGTAGAAAAGCAGCAAACGTGGTCAGAGATTGTCCCAGGTCCTTCCAGGAGAAGCAGGAGGGAATGCTTTCCAGGGGTGTTAGGATCCAGGCTCTCCTCATCTGGGCAGACTCTTTTAATAATATTGTGTATCTTACCTTAGAAGAAAAAGTATTTCTGGAGTTTTAGTTCATGTTTTCTCAAGCCAAATGGAAATTGGGAGGCTCTCAGACTTGCTAAATAGATTAATATCTGAAAGGGCTCCTTTAAAACTGTGGGGTCAGTGATGCCTCTGCCCTACTGAGGATCTCTCCACTCCTACACTCTCACTACCACAGTTTCCCATTGACTTTATCCAGCTTGAACAGTGATCAGATAAATATTTGCATCATCTAAAAATTAGAACAAAATCTAGGTAAATACTTTTAACACCAAAAAGAATTATTTTTTTGAGAAAATTGAAATTATTACCTGCATTGTTCCAGCTGGGCTGGAACTGATCCCTTCTTGTGCAATATGACTCACCACACTAAATTTCTAAGGCCTTTTTGGAAAGCCAAGAAGCCCCTAAATGGACAATTTAGGCCTCCAGACTGCAAAGACTCCCACCTCCCCGGGATGTCTGTGAGAGGCAGGGCACAAACAATGCAGAAAATAGAAAACTTCTCAGCAAAGTGGATAAAATCCAATTCCATAGCCTGGAGAGGCTAAAGAGAAACCTGTGAAGCTTCTCCCAGCCGCTGCCCCCAGGTTGCCCTGGCTGAGCAGAGCGAGGGGGTCCCCAGCAGGGCCACGGCTCTGCTGGCATCCACGGCACCCTGGCACGGCTCACTGGGAGCTCATTAACGATTTCTGGTGTTTTGGGGGCTGGGTTTCCTGCATGTCTCTCTCTGCTCATCTACTAATTGGGCTTTCTCTCTCTGCTCTCCTCCTTCCCCTCTGCTTTCGGTGCAGCTGCAGATAGAGCCGACAACCAGACAGAGGGAAGAGCCGGCTCGGAGCAAGTGGCCGCGTGAGGCTGGCACTGGCCATGCCGCCCCGACGGGCAGCCTGTCTCGATGCCCCTCTGCTCTGTCCAGTACCCAGGGCCGGTTCCCTTTCCACTGGCCTGGCTGCCAAATCCATCTCTGTGGCTTGTCTAACCGGCATGGCACTCTTAACCCCTACGCCTGGTGCTTTCTTAACTCCGTCTCGAGAAGGGTGAAGGAGATTGGCGTCGAGCCCCCCTTTCCCACTGACACGCTGCCCCACGGGAAGGGGGCCCAGCTGGCCCCAGCACTGCTGCCTGGGGACCAAGTGCTGCTGCTGGCTCCCGGGTTCTGCATCCCTCCCGCTCCACTCGGACTCCTGGGCCACCTCGGCCCCCCTCCAAGGTGGCCCTGCAAGGATTGCAGCACAGCTGCCCGGTTGGTTGGTGGGTTGGTGGGCTGGATTCAGTCTCCCACTGTCCTTCCTCACTGGCCCAGCATTGCAAATAAGAAACACTCCTTCCTCTCCTCTCTCCAAGAGTCTTGGTGCCTTTCAGACCCTCCCGATAGGGAGGCCTGGAGGATGGGTCGGCCAGCCCTTTCCTGCAGGCACCGAGCCCTGGTACCAACACAGGGGGATGGATTTTCCTCCACTTCCCCTTCGCTCCCCTCAGCTGGCCTGGCAGAGGTGAGGATGGACTGGTCTCAGGATGACTGCAGCTGAAGGAGGTCAGAGCCTGGTATCTGGCCCTGTTCTCATCCCCAGGAATCATGGGCATGCACCCTGTACTCCCTAGGGCATTGGAGGCTTCACTAGGAGGATACTGGAATGTGGACCAAAGGCTGGGAGCGGAGGAGGAAGAGGAGGTGTGTTTTGGGGAGGTCGGTCCACTTCTGGTCCTACAAAGACAGAGATGCTAAATGGCCCCTTTCCTGAGGGAAAACTCTAGAAGGACTCACTGAACAAAGGTCCTTGCCTCACCCTTTCAGCAGGACTTGCAACACTGGTGCAGCAGCACCTCTCTACAAGAGCCCATTCTCCAGGAATCAGGCCTGCTCAGGTCTGAGGGACAAACAGGGGGGAGATGGGCTGTGAGGGACAGTGAATGCTACCCTGCAGCCATAAACAATCCCAGAGTAGAGGTGCAAGCCAGGATGGTCCCCCGACATTCATTCCCTCTTTCCTGCAAGGAAGCAGGTACCCAGAGTCTCCACCAAGCCTGCCTGCACCCACACACTCATCCCATCACTTGCTGTCTCTACAGAAAGTTGAAGGGATCCTGGTAAATGGTGAGCTGCAGTATTTTGCCATAAACCAGGCTTTTTTCACCCAAGCAACTGGGCAATCTTGAGCAGTGATACATATCCCTGGTTTCAGCTACTACATATAGTGAATTCTCTTTTTGTTAGCCTGGATCAGTTAGGACTGTTGTTCTCATCCCCTTTGCATCCTGGAGCACATGGAAACCAATAGACCTCACATCATCTCTGATCCACAGGACCTGCTTTCTGCAAAGGCACCATTTCCCTACTCAACTCCTCCTCCTAAACATAGCAGAACCCAGCTCCACAGCACTACATTTCTTGGCAGGATCAGACCCTGGTTCCTGCCCTCCACTGGAGCAGGTCGCCCAGGATGGGGTAGGGGGAGGCTGCACAGTATCACATGGCAGGGAGGCTCAGCTCCAAGGAGGTGACTCCTGGATTTGGCAGATGAACCCTCTCACAGCCTGGGATCCTGGTGTGTTTGGTACAAACCCAATACCACGGACAAGGTGGGGGGAGAGGCTGGGCAGAACACTCTGAGGGATCATGGGGAGGAAGGGGATCATGGACAGGCCATGGGGAAGGGCAATGGCACCCCAAAATTCTTCTCCCTCCATCAGACCCTGAGTCAATACCAGGGATGGGTGAAGCAGATCCAGCCCTGCTGATGTCTTGGGGGATGGAGCAGGTTTGGTCTCAGCCACATGCACTGGCCTCATCCCTGCCTGCACACCAGCCAAGCCACACTCTCAATGTCCTTCATCTCCTGCAGTCAAAGGACAGCCAGGACCAAGGGTTGTTCCATCTGATTTGTAAATGCTCATCAGCACTGTTTGCTGAGCAAGACCAGAGCAGGAAGGATGGGGCTGTGCTCTCAGCAAAGCCTTGTGCATAGAGGAGCACCCCTGATGCACAGCTGGTGAATCACTGCCTTCCTCTCCCTGCCCACTTCTACAATGTGAAGACACACTCTGGGACCATCTCAAAACAGACCTAACCTGCCAGAGCAGGCTTCTTCCCCTCTCACTGGTATAGCAGAGATCTTGCACTACATGGAGGGGCTCCCAGCACTGGGGTCTCCACCAGTGAGAGGGGTGTTGGTCACACAGCCTGTGGGTGGGACATTCTGCTGGTGTTCCATGGTGCCACTCACATGCTCTGTCTGTGCAGGGTGGCCGTGGGAGGGTTTCACAGAACCAGGCTGCCCTGCCAGGACAGAGCCTTCTGCTGCCACCTGAGTCCATGTCAGGATGTGCCTCCTGCAGTGCCGTAGAGAAAAGGGATACAAGCATACATACAGGCCCTTGGTCTGCCCCACAAGACCACTGTCCCATGCCAAAGCCCAGCACTGACTGCTTGCTGGCTGGCTGAACACCCCAAGATACAGCACAGGGTTCAACCCCCCTTCTGTGTTGGCTTTCAGTTGCTGACTGCAAAGCACCGCCGGAGCTGGAGCACGGCTTTGTCACCTTCTCCACCAGGAACAACCTGACCACCTACCAAGCAGCCATCCAGTACCACTGCCAGCACCCCTACTACCACATGGCCCCCAACAGCACCGGTGAGCAGTGGGGCCAGGCCACATCTCCACGGCACAGGGAGGGTGGGCACACGGGATGCAAGTGGGGGGAGCTTGGGATGGCAGCTCCAGAGTGTTCTGCAAAGAGCAGGCTGTGGATGTAGCCTACTCATACCAAACCCTGTGTCTGCCCTGCCTGGACTGTCAGACTGGACAAATCCTGCTCCACAACGAGGTAGGATGGAGTTTGCCCTGCTGGCTGCTTTGCCTGAGTGTTTCATGGCCTCAGCAGAGCAATGTGGGTATTCTGCATTCTGCCATCTTACCCTGCCATCTGCTCCCTGCAGACTATGAAATTTTCTGAGTCTCTGTGAAAGGAGCTGCTGCTGGAGAGAGCACCAGGTCCAGCAGCCTCAGAAAGGGCTCTGCAAGGCTCCTCATACCAAATGTTCAGCGTAGACAAAGCTGAGCAGATAGCAGTGGGATCATATCACTGAGCTTTTCCTGCCATCCCCCTTGGTCCACAACCACAGAAAAAACACAAGGTGGTTTATCAAGCACCACAGGTCTCTGTACCCCTCAGACCCAGTTCTGGGCAGTAGAAAGGGTGCATACACAGCCTAGCCCTTCTTCCTTCTCCTCCCTCAGCAAGCAAAGCCAAAAGAATTCCTCGCATTCTTGTCTCCTTGCTTATATCTCCCTGCACATGGTCCCAGCATCCCGTATGAATTAGCAGAATGGGCATTGGCAGCATTTTTATGTGGAGGCAGCTGCCAGCAGAGACTGAGGCCATAGCACAGCCCTGCAGACAGCTCAAGGCAATGAAACTGAGGATGGAGACATGTCCTTGTATGGGGGCAGGGCCATCATGGCCCCCCTGGCAATGGAGCACAGAGGGCATTAAAAGGGAGGTCACTTCCTGCTCTGAAAGGTTCAAAGGGCCCTGACAGCTGGACAAGGTCTCCTCACTGGAAAGGACAATCCCTCATGCCAGGACCAGAGCCCAGCTAACACTTTGCTCTCTTTCAGCCACCTACACATGTGATGCATCGGGGCAGTGGAGGAGCGAGGAGCTGGGGACAAAGCTGCCGTCCTGCCGACCAGGTACTGCTGCTGGGGTGGCTAGTTGCTGCAGGGAGGGGTGCAGAGCAGGGACACGCAGGGAGGGGATGCTGCCGTGCAGGAACTGTGCTCCTGGTGACAGTGCCACATGCCTCAGCTACACATATCCAGGTGCCACAATGCATGGCCAGGAGGGTGGTTGGGACAGAGGCTTCCTGCTATCCCAGCAGGCCCAGACGGTCAGGGTGCAGTGGTGGCATGGGGGTCACAGCCATCCCAGCTGTCAGGGCTCCCCAAGCTCCCCACTCCAGCACACAAGCAAACCAGCAGCCCACTGGCCATGTTCAGCCCCCAGCATCCCTGGAGATGGCTTTAGCCAAGGGCAGAGCATTACCTGGCTATCAGCTCCTCTTGGCAGTGTGTACACATCCAGTAGCAATTATCACCTCTTCAAGCCTTGCAGAAAAACCAAACTGCTTTACAAGGAAGGAAACATCCCAAGTCTTTGAGCAGTGGCAGAAATGTTTGCAGCCAGCAAGTTTCCAGGCCAGCCGCCCGCTCGGGATTAAACAACAGTCCCTGGGACAATTTCTGGCCATAGCCAAGCATGAGGCCAGGCTGACTGGCACGTCACGGGCCTGGAGGCAGTTTGGGTGTGGATTTCGATGGGTTGTGCAGGGATGGCTCTCCAGAGAGGTGCAGGGATCCAGCTGCCGTGCAGCAGCTGCAGATGCAACCACCCTGGTGTTCAGACACTGCCCCAGTCCCATGGAGGGTATTTGCTCTCCAGCCATGCTGAGCCACTGCAAGGCTAGAAGAAGGACTCCTAAGATTCCCTGCATCTCACAAAACTCCCAGACCAGGGCTGTGGCTGCTCTTGTTGTGGCAGCTGCTCTCTGCATCTCTGCTTGATGTTTCAGCCTGAACTAATTTGAGCTGGGAGCATACAGGGACAGCTTTGGGGCCAGAGCTGCTTTCATGGGCCATTTCCAGGCCTTGTGATTAGTGACAGGAATCAGAGAGACTTCAGGAAAATGGAAAATCCCAGAGAGAGGGTGACGCTCTCCTGAGATCGGCATCTGCAGGCAGCAGCTGGCCAGCTGCTCTTCAGATCTTCCCCTATGTCTCACGCACCTCCCCATCAATAGGAACCTTTCTTCCAGGCCACTCCATGCCTGCCTCTGCCATTAGTGGGAGCATTTACAGCCTGGTCAGCATTTTTGATATGTAATTTAATAGAATAAATATTTGGCTGGATGCACTTCCTCTAAAAGCATCTCCCTGGGACAGCCGTCGGCTTCGGTGCAGCAGAGCAGCTGGGCTGGGACAGAGGAATTCTTTTCCTGAGCATGTTTTCTATTCCTTTCAGCACTGGGAAGGACAGGGGTGCGGAGCACATGCAGAGACACATTCACCATATTCCCTCCCTACTAGAGTTACATTTTTCCTAGAGACAGACCCCAGCCTCAACAAATCCACATCAGTAGCTCCCTGTGCTCCTGCACTGGTTCCAAGACCAATTCTCGCCTTGATCCCATCACTCTAAGGGATCAGGTTTGCGAGGCTTTGCATCCTCCCCTCACAGTACAGGTGGCATTGAGTCAGAGTCCCAGCACTTTCCATGGAGGACCTCAGAGGGAGGAGACCAGCACCTGAGTTGCTGTGATTTGGGACTCTTCCAGATGTGGGACAAGCCCAAACAGGCTCCCACAACCTCCCAGTGACATCAGCATCCCCAAGCCACGTGGGAGTCCCCCTCCACAGTGCTGCCATAGGCAGGAATCAGCCCCACCACCAACAGTCATGTCCCAAGGGACAGGATTGTCCCTCCCCACTCTGTCCAACCTCTTAGAGTCACCTTCAGCACCCTGAGCCCCTCATTTTCCTAACACTGTTCCTGGATAAAGTTCCTGGAAGCAAACCAGGCACCATGTTAGGGCTCTTCAGGCATTCATTCTGGGTCTGTTGAAGAGCTGAGCAGACAGGTTCTGGTTTGGCTGCCAGAATTGTGGGTGATGAGATGCAGGAGGAAAGCCCATGGTGCTAGGCAACATCCCATGGCCAAGCCCTCTCCAGCCACAGCATCTCCAGGAGGGCAAATGCCATGGCTGTGAGAACACAGACCTCATGACAGGTCTCAGAGTGTGGGGTGAGACTGGGCTGATGTCAAGCTCCAGTCCTCCCACCATCATTCCCCTGGGTCTCTCGGCACACTGAGCAGGAGCCAGGCAAGTGCCTAAAAGGTCTGGGAAGGGCTGAGTGAGCTCACAGGTCACACAGTGAGGCTATAGGATTACTCATTTGGCCTTTCTGCTTTTGAAGTGGTGTAGATCTAGCCAAATCACTCCAGAAACTGAAAACTGAAAGAAAAACAAAACCAAAAAAGACAAAAGAGAGTATTTGGTTGGAAGATAAGCAGCTATGTGTCATAATCTACAGGGATACCCCTTTTCATTTGTCCCCTAGATAAATAAGCTGGAAGTAACTGTCCTGTCCCTTCTGTCCCCAGTGTGTGGCCAGCCGGCTCGTCCTCTGCCTGGGATCATCAAGCGCATCATTGGCGGGCGGAACGCGGAACCTGGCTTCTTCCCCTGGCAGGCCCTGATTGTGGTGGAGGACATGTCCCGGGTGCCCAATGACAAATGGTTTGGCAGCGGGGCCCTGCTCTCAGAGTCTTGGGTGCTGACGGCCGCCCACGTGCTCCGGTCCCAGCGGCGGGACAAGACCGTCATCCCCGTCTCCAAGGAGCACGTCACCATCTATCTGGCCCTTCATGATGTGAGGAACAAGATGGAAGCTGTCAACAGGACGGTGGAGAGGATCATCCTCCATGAGGAGTTTGACATCCAGAACTACAACCACGACATCGCCCTGGTCAAGCTAAAGGAGAAGGTGACCATGGGGAAGTACGTCATGCCTGTCTGCCTGCCCCAGTTTGAGCACGAGCTGGAGGGGCCTCACCCCAACACGCTGGGGCTGGTGGCTGGCTGGGGGATCTCCAACCCCAACATCACGGTGGACGAGATCATCAGCTCGGGCATGAGGACCCTGTCTGACATCCTGCAGTATGTCAAACTGCCCGTGGTGCTGCACGCCGAGTGCAAGACCAGCTACGAGTCGCGCTCAGGAAACTACAGCGTGACCGAGAACATGTTCTGTGCCGGCTATTATGAGGGGGGGAAGGACACTTGTTTAGGAGACAGCGGGGGAGCCTTCGTCATCCAGGACCCAGGAACACGGAGGTGGGTGGCCCAAGGGCTGGTCTCATGGGGTGGCCCAGAGGAGTGCGGCAGCAAGCAGGTGTACGGTGTGTACACCAAGGTCTCTAACTATGTGGACTGGGTGGAGCAGAAAACAGGCTCCTCAGAGAGGTGGACATTTCGGGACCCAGAGCTGGAGAGATGAGTGACTAAGCAGCCTGCTGCCACTGCAGCTCCCTTTCTTGTTGTTGTTATTGTCTAATGTGCTCCAGACTCGGGTCTTTCGCAAGCAATAGCCACGATACTCCACGCACGCCAAGCCCTTGCCAGGTCATTTGTTTCGCTTGGTCCCGCATCCCTTCGCTTGCGTTCTTAGGAAATGCTTGCTAGGGAGCTGGAGGGAGGGGGCGAAGGACAAGATTTCAGCTGGTGTCCTCCGCATGTGCTGCCCATCTGCAAACCTCACCCACGCTCCAGGGAGCCTCCCTCCAAGCCAGGAAAAAGGCACAGCAATCGAGGCAGTGTTTCCCTGACACCAAAGCTTTGTGCCGCGCACAGGGAACTGCCCCCACCCCCAGGACTCTCTAGCCAGATCTGTCCATCAGAAGATGCAACTACAGAGCTTCAGAGCCGATGGACAGTGCAGGAAACTCATGTGGGCAGGACTGGGACTCACAGGTTCCCACACTGGGGAACTCCTTTTCTGTGCAAGGAGTAGTGAGAGAGTCCTGGGGGTTTGCCATTATTTTTATAAGCAAATAAACATCCCTTCCTGGTGGCATCTCAGATGATGCCCACCTGGCCCCAAGGATGTGAGAATGCATCCACATTTAGCCTGAAACTTCAGCCATGGCTGCCAAGACATCACCAGCCCAGACGGGATACCTGTATCCCACCATGTGGGATAAGTGACCCACAGAGGACACGAGGACACGGAGCAGGGTTTGGACTCAGCATCACCCTCACCTCCAGCCACAAAAATTTCTCCAATCTTCTATCATCTCAAGCCCTCTTCAGTCCCACACCCAGATTAGCTTTGTGGTTTCCAGCCACAGCAGACCTCCCAAGGAAACTTTTCCAACATGAGACAGCTTCACAGTGGCTGTATCTAAGCAATACTTATTTTCAGCAGAATCATTTCATATAAAACAACCTTCCTTGGCTTTCACTTCTTTCTCAGGGGCCTAGTTAGTCTTGCATGAGAGTTTATTCATTCTTCCAAGAACCTAGTCCCTTTTAACTGCTTTTGAGGCCACTGATTTAGCTGATTTACAGGTTACCAATGGTGTTCAGTGTTTGTTCATGGCTCTTGTGGCCTATTGCACGTGTCCAAGTCATTCTAGACTGACTCAAACCCACCTAACACACCAGAAGTATTCATATCTCCCCAGCTTACCTCCATGGCCCATGCAGACAAGTCCCAACAAGGAGCTAGGTCAGGTGAGCTGACCTTCCTTCAGCAGGGACACCTTCTCCTTCACTTGCCAGCAAAGCCCACCTATAGCTGTAAGCAACATGGAAAAATTGCCTGCTGTGCTCTCTGCATGCCTGTAGCCTCCTTCAGGCCTCTCTTTCTCCTCCTCCTCCTCCTTTGGTTTTGCCATGAAAGGAAGAAGCCAACAGTGGATGAGCCACTCTGACATTTTGCTATCATCCAAAAAGCCATTTGTAGACCTGGTAGAGGAGCAGAAGGCCTAAGGAAGGTTAAACTTGCAGATACACTATGAACTGTACTCTTGGCTGTGTCATGTAGTTACTACAAGGTATTTTTTAATATATATGTATTTCTTTTTTTTTATATTACATTCTGTAAAATATCTGGTGTCATGTAAGGATGGTTCTCTCAGTCTTCCTCCTGAGAACAAAATAAAACTTTTGTAGGTACAGAGCTTGTGCCCTGTGGCTTTTATTCCAAGAGGAACACGGTCAAGACTGGTTGCTGATGTCTGCCATGCACGCCTGCACTCCCAGGAGAATCCTCACACCATCCCTCACTCTGACAGCTGCTCAGCCATGGCCTGTGCAGCCTCTTGGGCTGAGACAGACCCTGAGCAGCCCTGAATACAAATCACAAAAAAAGGGCACAACAGAGGAGATCCTGCCTTCAATTATTTATAGCCTTAGCACATCACTGAAGATGGGGGTAGTGGCAGGAGGAGAGGGCAGCAACCTGTTTGCTGAGAATAGCAATTAAGTCTGAGTTCAATTGACACGAGGAAAAAAAAAATGAGGTATGTGACTTTTGCTTAAAAAGGGATGAAAAATCAGCCCATCCCCACTAGCTGTTGAACTGAGAGAGCACAGTCTCACAGCAGAGGCTCTGCAGTGAGCTCAGATATGAGCTGAGGCAGGGACAAAACTCCGCCGGGCATCTCTGCATCAGAGACTGTGAGAATCTAGACTCTGAAGAGAGCTTAAAATCATGGGGAATGTTTCCTCCAATGTGCCTGGATCCAGGGCTGAGCTGGGTTATTGATCCCTATTTTCCTATGGCACAGAACTGAAAAACAGCACCAGGCTCCTCTGCGTTGATGGCAGGCAGGAGGGCAGTGGATCTGGCTCGCTCACAGGTCTGCTAACACATCCAGAGACATCGCAGGAGTAAAGGAGATGAGAGAGGAAAAGCGAAACAAAGGCCTGGTCCCCTGAGCATTAAACCATCATTTGTAGGATGTGAGCCTAGACAGCCCTGGGGCACATTAAAAAATACTGCTGCTCTTTAATAGATCACTGGTAAATACAGACTCTCCCCGCCTCCCGTCGATAGCTCTGCCGGGAAATCCCCGACCCAGCCCAGCCCTCGCCCCCTGCTCACGAAGCTGCCGCTGCCAAGTGCCAGCCCCGAGCGCCCCACGGGCACTGCAGTGGCTGCAGGGTGGGCTGGGAACAGGCAGCCGAGGAGAAAAGTGACAGCAACACTGGGCTTTGCATTTTCTGGCACCTCGCAACCTGCCAGAGTGGTGAGAGGTTCTCTCCAGGGAGACAGGCGCAGAGACAGCTATTTATCAGGCTGGCTGTGGTGAAAAGCCAGCAAAACATCCCTGGGTGAAGTTTTGCTGTCCCTGGCTGCGAGTGCCAGGCGTGAGCTGAGAGTTGGCTGTTGCGGAGCCCAATCTCAAACAGACCAGGGGGGACAACCAGGACCTGCAAAGAACCCACAGAGAGAGCATCCTTCTTCCCTCATCCCCTGGGATGGACTCACTGTTCCCATGCCAGCTGGGGGCCTGACCTGGCCAGGAGTGCTTGCTCTGGACCCCCAAAAGTGCCAAGAACCACAGAAAGCAGAATTTTGAGGGCAGTTGGCTATGAAAGTAGCAATGGGAACAACTGCATGTTGGACAGGGGTATCCTGGAAAGGACCCCAAAAATGAGGCCATGACTGAGAAGCCCATGTATGCACAGGTGGCTCTGAGTACTGGGGAGGGGATGAAGGGGCTGCATGAGGGAGGGGACATGCTTGCACAGGGTGAGGACACAGGCAGGCAAGAAGGCAGCAGTGAGGAGGGGACCAGGGGAAAAGGAGCATATTCACACAAGGCTATGGATGGGGGAGCACAGCAGGCATGTAAAAGACTTGCAGGGGAGCAAGACGTGGATCTGCCCTTGCAAAGGAGCAGAGAGACTCAAGCAGGAAATAAGGACCCCTGCAGGGATGTAGTCTCCACCAGAGTTGGCATCTCAGGCAGAGACGAGGGAGTTCCCAGTCAGCAGCTGGGTGGTTGGGAATGCTGCAGACAGCCCAGACATGATGACTGGGGCTGGGAAAACCTCAGCATGGAAAGAAGAGGGCTATGGGCAATGGCAGCAAGAAACTTGGCCGTATCTCTGCTTCATGACATAACGCCGGCAGGGAGAGGGCGGGCTGCTCCCAGCACAAGGAGGGAAGGGAGCTGGTCCAGGCTGCAGGATCAGCCTCATCGGAGCTCAGCCCCGGCAGCGCCCCAGCAGAGACACTTATCAGAGCCACTCATCCACAGACCAGTCCCGCACCCACGTGAGATGGGCTTTGGGGGGACCATGCTACAGGGAAGCAGCTGGCCACAGAAATAGGAGGGAGAGCATCCCCCATGTCGGGAATGCTCACCCGACCCAGTGCTGGCGGGTCACTGGTCCCAGTGGTTCCCAGTGCAGTGCCGGAGATCTGCAGCTCCATCTGGTGGCTCCGTGGCCAGGGCTGCTGAGGCTGCAGAGAGAAGGTGCTGGTGAAGGGAAGAGTTGGTGGGGTAAAAGCAGGTTAAAGCACTCTAAAAAACCAAATCCACATGGCGTCTGGACCACACAGAGTTTTCTTGTTATGTTCATTTTTTTTTTTTTAACAATAGCCCGCAGGTTGCATATATGAAAATACGGAAGAATCTTACAGTAGCAGAAGAAGTAGCATAAAGGGCCCTTCAGGATACAGCAGGGAGGAAAGAACAGCAGCTGGGAAGCTGCACGGACAGGGATTGATGCTGTGTGAGCCACAGTGGGTCTGGTTATTGTTTATCCTTCAGCCCATCATTCTTCCACTAATTCAGTCATGAAATCTTTGCTATCATACCCATCTTCAGCATCAAAACATTTGCAAAGTCAGGAGAGAATGGATACAGATGCCTCAGTGGTTCTGCAGGTCTGTTCATTGTCAGACTAATTTTACAGACAGGCCTAAAACCAATTTCAGTACCCGAAGTAGTTTAGGGGTTGTCCAATTCAGCTCTCGCTACTCAGGTAAGCAGCAGGTCCCTTGGTGTCTGTGTTTCAGCTCCTCCACCACACAGGCAGTGCATGAATCCCAGAGAAAACAGCAGAGAAGAGGGAGCCATGAATGTGCTGGAAACCCCCACTTCATCCCAGCAACCAGCATCCTAGCACAGCAGGTGCCTGGGGCCACTAAAGCAGAGTAAGTTGGGAAGTTGGAGTTAACAGAAGTCACTCATCAGCCAGGACCACTGGCCAGCATCTCTGTGAAAGGTATCAAATGAAAACAAAAACTATGATGAGAATGGCACAAGGACACCAAGGGGTGCTGTCTCCCAAATTGTTCCTAAACCCATCCAGGGCTCAGCAGTGAGCTGGTGACTGCATGCTCGTCACTGGCACCTTGTTTCGCCAGGGAATGGCTGCATCTCCTGGATTCTCCTGTGGGCCCATGGAGGTGGATTTCCCATGGCATCCCTGGTGTCCCCAGTGCAACCCCCAGTGCACTCCCAGGTGACAGCCCTCACAATGGTCTCTCTCACCTGGCACATCATGCCCCCCCACCCCCACTTGCTCACCCCAGGATCCCAGAGAAGACAGACTTTGGTAACCATGGTTGTATTTGAGGCTTGTGATGTACAGGCTACAAGCTATTTCAAGTTTTTTCAAGTTGCTGTGGCTTAAGTCCAGCCAGCAGCTAAGTACAGCACAGCCTCTCACTCAGTCCAACCACCCTTCCCCAGTGGGATGCGGAGGAGAATTGGAAAAGGGTAAAGTCTGTGAGTTAAGAACATT
The DNA here is from genome assembly GCF_965178545.1 of Coloeus monedula. Classification (NCBI taxonomy): domain Eukaryota; kingdom Metazoa; phylum Chordata; class Aves; order Passeriformes; family Corvidae; genus Coloeus; species Coloeus monedula. The sequence continues at coordinate 16,603,979 of NC_138790.1, forward strand.
TCAATAATTGAAACAAAGTAAATATTAATAATAATAACAGTCATAAACAGAGAGATAAAGAGAGAGAGACATAAAACTCAATAAAGACAAGAGATGCACACGACAGTTGTTCACCACTGGTTTACCGAAGTCCAGCCTGCCCCCAGCAGGCAGCCCCTCCCAGCCAACTCCCTCTGTGCATCCACTGAGCAGGATGTTCCATGGTATGGAATGTCCCTTGGGCCAGTTCTGGTCAGCTGTCCTGGCCGTGCTCCCTCCCAGCTCCTTGTGCACCTGCTCCACTGGCAGAGCACGGGAAGCAGAAAAATCCTTCACTTAAAACAAGCACTACTTGCAACAACTAAAACATCAGTGTGTTATCAACCTTATTATTCCCATACTAAATCCAAATTACAATGCTGTAACAGCTAAAAAGAAGAAAATTATCTCCATCCCAGCTGAAACCAGGACACAAGCACTTACAAACCAACTTCACCTTGTTTTTCTGGACCAAAGTCATGGTCACAGGACATCCTGTCCCCACGGGTAAGTTCTGCAGGAGCCCAGCTCCCCTGCAGGGAAGGTAAGAGTCAGGATGTCAGGCTGCATGGGGACAACAGGTTTCCTCCCAACCTTATGACACCCACCAGGTCCCTAAAGCCCTGCAGGGTGAAGTAACAGAAGGCAAGAGTCTGCATCTTCCCTTTTGCCCACACCCTGCAGCCCAATATTTGCAATTTCCTCATAATTGGGGCATAGACTTTGGATTTGCTGCTGCAGCCTTCTTGCACTTGCCAAGTTTGGGCACCCTTTGCCCCCACTGCAGGGAACTCAGACAGCTGGCCAAAGACAGGGCAGACTGGGGATGTGCCTCCCTGGAAGCAGAGCTCAGCTGGTGGATAAAAACAACCCCCAGCTTCCCTCCGGACTGCACACACACACACACACACACACACCTAGAAAAGGCTTTTGAGAAATTGAAAAGCACAAATGCACCCTTGGGCTGAGGAAAAAGGGCTTGTTTTATTCTTGCAAGTAATAAACTCCTCCTGTGCGTGGGGTAGCTGAGAGATTCATCTTCATACAGAATATGTCCCATAAGAAACCATCAGACCCATCAGTTTTGCAGAGGCTGTGGGACAAGGTGCCTGGCTGAGGCATCCTGATGTGTTCCCGTGCCACCAGGAGCTGGGGAAGCCTCACTGAGCCGAGAGCAAGGGCTGACCTTGGGTAGCCAATTTTCCAGGCACTCCATCAGCTTCCCTAGCCATCACCCCAGTTCCTCTTCACGATCCCCAGGCCCCTCTACATCATGGTCCAATAAAGCACAACGAAGATGATCAGTGCCAAAACACAGAGCAAAGAGCTGCCGATGCAGAAGCAGCGTTTCCAGGGGAAGCTGCTATTGGAGGGTGAGGGGTGGTGGGTCGAGGCTGCATGGGGCCTTAAGCCCTGGTGTTTCAGGGTCTGAGAGGTCCTGGACACACTTGCATTCCCGGCAACCCATGCCAGGGCTGGCTGCAACCCAGTGCGATGGGACCTGGCCTTGCCCACACCAGTCAAGGGTTCACAGTCATCTGATCCCAGGAATGATTCCAGGGATGACTGCAGCTCAGTGCGATGGGTCTTGGCCTTGCCCACACCAGTCAAGGACTTCCAGTCATCTGATCCCAGGGATGATTCCAGGGATGACTGCAGCTCAGTGCGATGGGTCCTGGCCTTGCCCACACCAGTCAAGGGTTCACAGTCATCTGATCCCAGGGATGATTCCAGGGATGACTGCGACTCAGTGCGATGGGTCCTGGCCTCCCTCACGTTTGCCAAGGACTTCCAGACACCTGCTGCCCAGCCCAGCCATGACTCGGTGCTGTGCATTGTGGCCTTGTCCTCATCCATCAAGGGCTTCCAGGCATCCGGTGCCAGGGCCCGCCGTGACCTGTTACAAATGCCCAGCTGGCAGGCTTCGCAGTGGGCACTGTCGTGTGGGCCTGTCACCGGTGTATCCACCACGATTTCCAGGAGGTCAGAGGGCTGGACAGGCTTATTGTAGAAATACTGGAGAATCTTTATCACCAGGTTGTGCAGAATCATCTCCAAAGTCTCCAGGCTGAAGTCAGGATCCTCCAGCCGGGGGTTGGGGCAGTGCCTGCATTTCTGGCGAAAGATCCGCATCAATACCATGCCCCAGCCTTGGCACTGGCACATGTGGAACAGGATGTGCACTTTGGCAGAAGACCACTCATGAAAGCACTGGGAGCACTGAAACCTGTCAGGGCAAAGAGGAGACCAGCTCATGCCAGGCTCCCCATGCTGAGCCAGAAGCTTTCAGCACAGTAAGTAGGGACCAGGATTAACACAGACTATGGACTAACTTCACTCATGCAAGCTTTACACCAGGCTGTCCTCCCCCTAACAGCATGATGCCAGTCTGGGAAGTTCACCACGGATGTGAGCTGAGGGCTGGTCCCAGCACTAGGGATTTCAGAAGCCAGGCTGTCTGCTGGGATCCTAGTCCCACTGCCAAAAGCAGGAGCCCTTGGGGTGGGAAGCATCAGGTCCCTATTTGGGACTCCAGCCCCTCACCCGTGCTGGCTCACCACAGCTCAGTGGAAAGCCAGCATGAAGCCAGGACTGGTTAAGACAATAAAAAGAAGTAAAATAGAAGGAAGGTGTGGGTGGAGGGTGCAGGGCAGGTGAAGAGATATCTTGAGGAGCCAAAAGGTGTGCAACCTGAAGCTCTTAATCTTGCACAATCTGCATGGGGGCTGGCAACCAAGGTCTCCATTTGCTGCCACTCAGGCAGGGTGATCAATGCCCAGGGTGGAAATGTTTGGGATGAGGCTTCTCATCAGCAACACAGAGCCACAGTCTCTCTCTGTCCAAGACCCTACAGCCTGATGCAGGTGCAGGGGCTGCTGAGACACCACCCCATGTCCCAGCACACAGTGGCTCTCCCTCTCCTCATCCTCTGGGTGCAAACCCAGAAGATTTGGCTCCACTATGATATAACTCCCCCTACGTGCTGAAGGAGCTCTTTTCATTTTGACAACAACATGGAAAAATTCTGGCCAATTACCAGCTGCCCTTTGGCCCTGCGGACCTGCTGAACTCTTCTCCCCTCCAATTATCATGTTTTCCAGTTTAGCAATAACCCACTGAGCTTCAAAGAAAAATGGAGAAACCCTTCACAGCCCCAACCACCTCCAAACTTCTCCTTTTGCTCAAAAACCTGTTTCCTGAAAGCAAATTTTGAAAAAGGAAAAGGTCCACGTGGCAACCCATCAACCCTGATCCTGCTCCAACAGGGAGTGCCAGCAGCCCCCTACCTCCCAAGAGCACGGCGCTGCACAAACTCCTTCCAGCCAGGCCTGCATGCCTGCACCTGCAGGGCATCATCCTCCAGAAGTTTCCATGAATCTGTTATGTGCATTTCTTCAATCTTCACTGCAAAAATGTGCTGCCAGGTGCTCATAGTTCCACTTGGAGCTGGGGAAGAGGTAGCAACCAAGCCTGCAGGTCAAGCTTGCAGCTTCTGAATGCTAATACACATGTCCAACTGCCTTGTCCCTATGCTTTTCCTCTTTGTACAATGTCTTTGTGCTTGGAGAGGGGAACCTTTGCTCCTGCATGGGCAGCACCGCCCCATCCCAATCTCTGAGTCAACAGTCTCTGCTGACACTGCACCAGGTCTTGGCCAGGTGAAATGTCACCCAAAGCAAGGACAAGGTGGTTTTCCTCAATATATATATGTACATGAACTCGTGACCTTGGAAAGCCACGATGCTGCTCTGTCCATAGAGAGAAAGGCTGGAAACAAAACCCCCTGCTAGGCTGCCCATGCCCATCACATTCATGGCAGTGGGGTGAACTTACAGAGATTTGCCCAGCTTAGGAATAATGAAAGCAAAACCCATCGAAAACACAAGACTCAGCAGCTGATACAGCTCCAGATAACCTTATGTGTCTCAATAGCTGCCACCAACCATGGGCTATTTTTACCAACGTTCAGTCAATTTGAGCAGAAAAAGGCCTAACATGAAACTGCAGGGTGGAAAGTTGGGGAGGACAGCATGGTATGTAAAACCAAAACAGGTGAGCACCCAGGCAAGGTTTAAACAGCAGGGCTGGAGCTGCGTGCAACCCTCTGCCTCCCAGGGTGCACAGGTCCCCCAGGGAATCCCATGGAGAGCACGGAGAGCAGGTTAGATAAGATGCCAAAAGAGAACAGGTGTTGAGTTTGAGAAAGATCTTGATAAGGCAGGGTCAGCTCCAGGCAGTCCATGTAGGTAAATCCGAGGAATCACAGCCTGGCAGGGAGGCTCTGATCTTTGCTGCTGGAAGGGAAAAGCCAGCAAGTCATTTGTACCAAGAGCCCTGTAACACCTTCACAACTGCCCCTCCTGCAAGAGCAGAGGGAGGTGACAAGATCCCAGGGCAGAGCAAACCTTCAGCTTCCACGTTCTTTGAGGTTCCTTCCACTCTCAATTACACCTTGATACCATCAACTGGAGCAGGACTGGAAGGAAACAGAGTGCTCAGAAGCCAAGAAGCCAAGACAAGGTCTTCAGAAGGCTTATGAAGGGGTAGAAAGCCCTAACCTATGGACAGAACCTGAGTCACCCCCTTGCTGAGACCCCTATCATGGGTACATTGGGTCCTGCTTGGGCTGGGCCAGTGAACTACAAGCAGGACAGTGAAGGAAGGGTCATACCACCAGTGTTTTCAGAGTTCACAGATGGGGCTGGGGACATCCCTGGCTCAGGGCTGGTGCCTGAGAAAGAGAGGAAGCAGCAGATCTTCCTGGCCTCCTCTCATTCCTTTCCCCATTTCTATAGGATTTTTGGACCCCCCATTTCTATAGGTTCACTATAGAAAACCCCTTCATGACCCTGCCACAGAGAGGTCTCCAGGGCTGCAAATCTCATGGTGCAGAAGGTGGGAGCTAGTAGAGAAAGGGATGGCCTCACAGCTGGCACCAGCATGGCATGGGGACCCAGCCAGCAGCAGGGTGACCAGGATGGGGCCCCCACCCTGCAGCATCTGCCTGTGCCCTTGGCCACCTCTGTGTTACTATCCAAGAATTACCCTCAGGAGGTTGAATGCAGGAAAGACCTAAAGGTTTTGACACCTTCCCTTTATATCTAGGGCATGCCTGTGATAGACACCTCCAGCTATTTTGAGGAGGAGGAGCCCCCCTGGGACACAGCCCTGTCTCCCGATACTCCCATATTCACTCAAACAAACCAATCGCTTCATCTGGGGGATCTGTGGTTCCAGCCCACCTCTTCCTCCCTGAGGCTCCTGGCACAGGGCAGAGGGATGCTCCTTATGGGACAGGCACTGCTCCTCCCACTTCCCACCCCAGGGGTCAAAACGCTGCCCCTCTGTTCAGCAGGGATCCAGCAGCACACGTGGCGTGGGAACAGGTCCCTGCCTTCAAAACCTGGCTGTGATGGAAACCAGTCCCCTGTTGCGTCATGGCAACACAACTCAAATCGCGACCCACAATGCGCTGAGCCCTCACAGTCATCTCTGAGACAGCCACGTGCTGGTCCATCTATTAAAGCATCTGACGTGCTTTTACTAAAGGGACTTTCCTAGAACAACCCACAGAGACGAAGCTGCTTTGACATCCTGTTCCATTTCACACACACCTCCTGGCTCTGCCCAAGCACCTTGCTGCTTTTCAGTACCTGCCTGGAAATAAAATCTGTTCCTACAGGATTTCCCACAGCCTGGCCTCAGCAGGGGGTGGGGACAAGCCCTATCCTGGACACAGCATGACCTCGCTGGGCTGGCAGCCCTTGCCAGGGTCACACCCTGCCAACCCTCTTCATTCTGGCATGCTGGTCATGGCTTCTCCGTGGAATGCATGAAGGAGGCACACAAGGTGCAGCCTGGGCAGTAATTTCCCTGCTGTTTTTGCACAGCATGAAATTATTTTTTATTTGAGCTCCCACCCCTGGGTGAGCCACCTCGGTGTGCGCAGGAAGGTTTCCTGAAGTTCTTTCTCCTCCTCTTCATCTCTCACTGTGTCAGCCTCCACATTCCCCACTCTTCCAGCCAAGGGACAAAGTGCCCACATTACCCATAAGGACCCTCTTTGGCCCACATGCACCCATTCCTGCTGGGACATCCATCCCTTCCTTTGGGATGGGTCACCCCATACCCTGGTGGCTCCATCATGTCAGCAGTCCCTGGAAAGGGTAGAAAGGGACATTCAACCCCAGTCCCTAGGCAGGACTGCAGAGAGGAACATCCCCTCAGCAGTGGGGATGCTGTGTCCATGGGCACATCAAGATTTGCAGGACAGATGAACTGACATCTAAGCAGCAGGGCAGAACCCTAAACATTTCTCACTGCTTGCTTCATACTGAGGCTTTTTCCCAGTCATTTTTTCCTGTGCTGAACACACCCAATTCTTTTCCATCAGTCATTCTTTCTTTTCTGTTTTCTTCAGGTCATCAGGGCGAATTCAGTTTCTAACCCTCCACCCTAACAGCCCCTACACCCTCCTTCAATAGCATCTTGCTTTCATGTGAGCCAGGCTTCCCCAGAAAATCTCTGTTGGATGTGTCTGTTGCACAAGCTATTGATAACTGCTCATGGGATAGAGCTTCTTGAGAATCCATCCACCCACAGTGGCAGAATTTCCCATTTCCTCATTTGCTTATGAGAATGTAATGTAAGGCAGCACAAAGATAGCATCACTCCCACTTTCCCTGTGGTACCTGCCACCCTAATGAAGAGAAAATGAGGATGGTTTGACATGAGTTCCTGCTAAATCCGTGTTCTCAGCCCCAGCACTGTCCTGTCAGTGTTTGCCACAGGGTGGAATTTGCTCCAGCGGTGTTCTGGGTACTGAGGCAGGCTGACTCATCTAGAATTTCCCAGATCCTCTTTTATCCACTTCCATGAAGCAGATGGTGAATTGGGCATCCATATCCTCCTGGGAGATGGCTCCACGACAGAGCTCTGTGCCTCAGTCCCCCCCCAACCCTGATGCTGTTGACAGTGCATGGTTGTCACCCCGTGGTGGTGAAACTCACCAGCTGTAGGGACAAACAATGGCTACATTGGGATGTTCCCTTCCATGCTGGACTGTCTGCACAGCTGAACCCTTGGAGGAGAAGTGTCCACCCGCCCAAGGGTGGACTTGAGGAAAGGAGGATCAGTTCCTCTGGAAATGGGGCTATGCCCAAGCTGGGCTGTAGAGAGGGCACACTGCCCCATCATCCAGGACTTCTGGGATGGAGAGGAATGCTGAGCAATGGAGAGAGATATAAGGGAGTAAATGGATATGAAGATGTGGGAAGGTATCACCCCGCATGGGTTTAGGCTCCCTGTTCCCCTGATGAGCCTCGTGATGGTCCCCTCAGATGTAAGGAGAGAGCTTAATCCCCTCCAACAAGGCTCTGCTCCAGTGCCATGGGCAGTGGGTTTGGTCTGGGGACAGAGGAGCTGGCAGGCACAGGGCCCCTGCCTGGCCCTCCAAGCCTCATGCACCCAGATCTGGACTGCCAGCTCTCTCATTGAGCATCACATCCCACCAAAGGGAGGAGAGAGGAGAAGAAATTCTGGAGACAACTCAAAGCAAAACTAGAGAAAGCAGAGTGAGGGTGGTAGGAGGAAACACAGATACTCTGCAGGGCTACAGCAGCTCAGTGACAGCTAGGGTGAGACTCTTGGTGGGACAGGATGGAGGAGATGTTGTGGACCCAGACCCCTCAGGACACACCAGAGCTGTGCAACCTGGCCATGGTTAGGGGTCCAGGCAGCCTGCCCAGCAGCTCACCCCTCCCACAAGCCACCTCATTAACCCAGGGGACAAATAACCCACACAACTGATGCATCACCTCCAGCCCAACCTCTCCCAACCAGAAACCTCCAAGACCTCCCAGTGACCAGGACAGTGCTCACTTGAAACTGACCCTACTCTCCCACAGCCTGACCATCCCCTCTCCCCCCAGCATCTGCAATGCCCTGGTTTCCAGGAACAGTGCCTTGCTGCTCCATGGCATGGCTCTCCTCAAAGACACTGCTGAAAAGTGCAGAAGAGGATTTCCTTTCCATCTTCATCTGCCTGCCCAGTTTTCCCAAGATATGGTTTCTGCATTCAGGTTTCTTGAAGAGATGCTTGCTCACATGTTGTTCCCAACCACCTTTAATCAAGGCTGGGGTATATAGGGACCCAGGCTGGCGCTCAAGCACCATGTAGGTGGTTTTTGCTTCCTTAGATATAGCCCACATCCAGCTTTCTGCAGATGCTGACAGGGATCGGTCCCAGCTCTCTGAAGTCTCCCAGAGGGCTCTGGCTATTCCCCATCACCAAGACCTCAGCATGGGACCAGGGTAAGCCTCTCCAGAGGTCTCAGCTGGTGTGTGGTCTCAGGGGACTGACGAAACATTTTGGCACTGACAGTGGTGGCAGCCACACCTCAAGGGAGGGCTGGGTGTCTGCAGTCAGAAGAGATTGCTTTAACTGCCAGACCAGACTGTACAGGAAACACCGCAGCTCCAGCACCCACAGCCTCCCCCATGGCTGGTCCTGGGTCCCAGCACAGAAGAAGCTGTGGCACACAGATGGGAGGCCTGAGGGGATGTGTGCCTGCAGTAGGGGGTGGTATTTGGTACAGTAGCTGTGCAAATCTGGGGGTGTGCACACAAATTTGTATGGTGAGTTACTTGCACATCTGTGTGTTCATGAGCATTTGTGTGTGCTTGCACATGTGTGTATAAAGACTTCCCATTCCCAAGCAGGATGCTGGGGCATGGGGCCTGACACCCATCTCAGGGCACTGCTTGGTTTGGGGATGCTCAGCTGGGGGCTTGGAACCCGCATCCTCCTCAGAGCTCATCCTAGCCCTGTTCCTACTCTGGCCAGCACAGCCAGTGCCACGACAGGTGCAGGGGAGTATAGCTCATGTCTGTTAGTGCTGGGCATCCTGTGCTCCAAACAGGGATGGGAGATGGTGTCTGGCAGACTGAAGAATCCCCACCGCTCACCCCATGCATTTGAGGCCCCAGCCTTCATCCCTGTAAGGGGCAGGATTGCAGCCAGACTGATGGGGATTGGAGGGGCACAGGCACTGGTGCAGGCTGGATGCTCTCCTGTCCCAAATGGCAGTGAGAGATGCTTTTGCTACACCTCCAACCCCACTGGATGGCTTGGGAGCCTCCGGTCAGCTGCAGACCACCATCCAACCAGAGAGGAAAGGACTCAGCCCCAACTGCTCCTGGAGGAGTCATAGCTGCAGCCAGGGGGTGCAGGAAGTGCTGAAGAGCCGGCACCTCTGCTGCGTGAGAGGTAGGATGGAAAATATGAAGCAGGGTCCACCCTCTCGACGATGTCAGTGTCGTGTCTGACGGGAAAGGCAAATGCAAAACTGCTGACTGAGCTCCCAGTTCTTTCCTGCTGCAGCTGCCTCCTGCCTCAGTTTTGTGGGCCCTGCTGGCCACAGCAGGTCTCTGACAGAGCTGTTGGGGCAAGGAGCAGGGCTGCTGCTGGCAAAAAGCCCCAATGGGCTGAACCATGAAGTGGCATGAGTGAATGTCATGGGAGTTGCAGCACTGCCCATGGAGGCTACTGGGAGCCTTCAGCAGCACTGGGGACCAAAAGGGGCACCACATCCACTACCCTACCTTGAAGAAAGGTGTGAGCTATCCCAAATGGATATTTATCCCATCTAGTCCCCTCTGGAGGTTTCTCATCAACTTTCCAGTCCCCACAGAGTACAAGATATGGTGCCTGACTTGCCTCCGCCCTTCCCCCAGTGCCCAGGTTGGCTCCCGCAAGGCTGTGCTGGTTTAATTGGGGATAAGGGAGGAAGAAACCTGCTGACAGTGCTGCCAAAGTGTGAGATGCAAGTGACTGTTCTCAGTTTTTACTGAGTTTCACACTCTCCTGGCAAGTCTCTGCTGCCTCCAAAGCCACTCCTTACTGGGGTTTCTCCTCTCTCGAGTAGCTGTCATTTCTTTCCGCTCTGGTTTCTGGCAGGCAGCACAGCCCTGGCATCTCTTTCAAGAGAGAAAGTGGAAACCAAAAAGCTGCACTGAGCACCACAGTGTGAGCTCTGCCCTGGGTGATGGCAGCCAGACCCCTTGCACAGCAGGGATGCTCATCCCCATGGACTGAGTGCCCCGAGACAAGCCTGATTAAGGGGGGCTGTTGGTTTGCAGCCACGCCTGGGTGACCAGCTCAGACAGAGGCAAGGAGAAAACGAGCATCAACCTCTCTAAATTCTTAAGAGCATCTTTGTGAAAGAGAAGCTTGCATATCTCACAGAGAGGCCCAGGAACCACAACAGATGCTGCCACCTCCCAGGTCTCCCCTGCACTGCAAGAGCCGTTATTTGCCTGCCCACGCACTTGCCATCACGAGTCAACAAACTCCTTGGATGCAAAACTCTTTATTCACCCCCATGGCCAGATCTGACTCCTGCTTGGGGAGGGAGGGACACAGGGGTAGATCACCCCTCTTGCAGAGGAGGAAAGTGCCTGGAGACAGGCAGAAGACCAGCTTCCCATGGATTTCTGAATAGTGGTACACAAGGCAGCCTCTGCTCCGAGCAAGGAGAAGCCCACAGCCCTGGGCTCCCGTGAGCAGCATCTCACAGGATTCACTCCAGCTCTGACCTCCAGCATTTTCTTCAACAGTCATGCTTTGATAGTTGGTTCAGACCTGGGGCAGGGAAGCAGTGTGGCCACTCCAGAGAGCACTGGGTGGAGGTAGCAAACCGAGGCATAATGTAAATCACCTTTGGGACAGACCTGTTGGCATCACTGCTCTGCCCCAGCCTATCCTCCCTGCCCTGAGAGAAGAGGTAGCACATGGAGCACAGCAGGGACCTTCCTCATCCTGTGGTACCCACCCCATGGCCACAATACCACTGTGGCCAGGACTGTTCAGTATCGACTCCAGCAGCAGCATCTCTGTTGCTTCAGTCCTGATACACTGGATTTTTCCCAGAGTGAGGGACTGGGGCAGCCTGTTCATGCCCACACCCTGGTGAGGAGGGACCCTGACCTTCAGCAGGGCTGTGAGGGCAGCTGTCGAGTCCTCTCATCCAGGTGTTTCTTGCCCCGCTCTGGCGTCACGGGTTTCTCCTCTGGGAAGATGATGGTGGCGTATTCAGTCTGCTCAACCGGCTGGGTCTCGGGGGGCACCGGGGGGCGCTGGTCCCTCTGAAACTCCAGCACACCATAGTCCACAGTGGATATGGACACCACGGGGGGCTTCTCTTCCTTCTGCAAGGTAACCCCATCGTGGCGGTTCAACATCTGGAGGTACCCACCACCCGCAGCACAAGCCCCTTCTTACAGCAAGCGCCAAAATCAGCTCTGAAGCATCCTGGGAGGGTGAGAGTGATACACAGCAGAAAGATGCACAGACCTAGGATAGAACATGCACGGAGGAACCACATAATGATCCTTGGGGTCTCAGCTCTCTGCCTCAGCCTCTGCAGGCAGGCTGGGCTCTCTGCCTGCCCAGCCACAGAAGGTGGGACTGTGCTAGGAGCCCCTTTTCCACCTCTCCATTGGGCTCCAAAGTGGCATGGTGTGCATGAGAAGACCCTAGGGCTGAGTTTGCTCAGCCCAGAGAGGAGAGAGAAAAAGGCAACCTAGTCACTGCCTTCAGCTACCTAATGAATGGGGTTGGAGAGAAGATGGAGACAGATCCCTCCGGAGGTGCCTGGCTAAAGGGAGAAGAAAACAGGCACCAGGTGCAGCAAAATAAATTTTAGCTTGATACATTGCAAGGAAACATCGTCCTATTTTCTACAGCAACACAATCCACTGTCAAAGATAAGCCTGCTTTGAAGAAAAATTTGACTAGAGAGTGCCATCCTATCTTGGGTAATTTTATTTTGATTTTGTGATGGGGCTGTGCTGCTGCAGGTGCAGAAAAGCAGTTGTAGCTGTGCAGAAAAGATCAAGCAGCAGCAGAGAAGACAGAAGAAGTGAGATGCTTGTGAAGAGCTGATAAAGGGAGGCCCAGCACCCTCCTCACCCCAGCAATGCCACGGTGCTCTCCTGCAGCACAGCAGGGAGACAGAGGCAGAAAACTCACCGCTGGCATGTTTTCACTCGGTGGTTTTTGCACATCTGCAAAGTAACACACTTGGTTAGAGGAGGTTTGTGTGCCACGTAAGCTGGCCCAGCCTCACCCTTGTCCTAGAGAGCACTGGACACCACAATCTTTTCACCACACCTCCTCCTTGTCTACTCAGCATCTAACACCCTGAGCATTACAAGAACAAGTGAGACACCAGCCCAAAGTCTAGGGTTTAATTTGGAATAGTGGAGTGCAGGGGAATCCTCTGTGAGTGCCTGTGGTATGGCTGAGGCGATGCCCTGTGCTGCAGCAGGGCAAGGTTCTCCAAAGGTACCTGGGCAAGGTGCATGGGAGGGATTCAAGTGCAGCTTTAAGGCACCACGCTAACGAGTGGTATAGAGCTACTGCATGTGGTCTGTGGGCTCTACAAAGGGCAAACAGGGCTCAAAGCACCCCTCTCCCCCAGGCATGGAGATATCTGTCCCACAGGGATATGCCACAACTGAGATTAGCACCTTGAACCAGTCCATGTCCCCCAGGCAGCTGCAGACATCTGGCTGAGCCCAGGTCCCAAACTGGGTTTGCATGGCCTACAGGGGGATCATACCGCCTCTCCTGTATGTGAAGGTGAGGTAGCCAAAGATCAGCAGCACAACCACTCCAGCCAGCAGCAGGATGCCCAGGAGCATGGCCTTGATGTGCTCTGAGGGGTTGCCTTCCTCCATCTCCGGCTCATCAGTGGCATTCATCTGGGGGGCTGCTGTAATAGCCATTCAGAAAAGGGAGAACAAAACAGCAGGTCAGGAGTGTAAAATGGCCTCTGCAGTCCTTGTGAAAGGCAGCAGGGGAACATGGGGGTTGTCCTCAGAAAGAGCTCAGTGCCGGGCAGGCTGCCACAGCCCCAGTACCCCTCTCCTACAAAGGAGAAGGGACAGGGTAGGGCTGTGCTCTCCTGACTCATGTCAGGTCCTCTGCCAACAGGTTACTGCCTGCCTTAAGTCCTGGAGCTACAATGAGCTTGGGACCTGTCCCCATCAGCTCAGCCCCTCAGGCTGACCTGTGACCATCAGCTGGGACCGGTTGCTCTCCATCACTTTATCGGGCTCAAAGATGGTGATCAATCCACAGTAGTAGGAGCCTGAGTCATTCTGGTGGAGGTTCAGGATCTCAATCTTAAAGACAGGAGCGCTGTTGATGAGCCGGTACTTCTCTGTCTCCGTCATGGTCTTTCGTGGGCTGATCTCCGCAGTTTTTTGGGCTTGGCTGTGGTTGGTCTCCTTGTACCAATTGAGGCTGTACTCTGAACCAGAGTCATTCTCCATGGAGATATTGCAGAAGAAGGTGGCTTTGTCATGTTCAGGGAGAGTTAACAATGCTGGGAAGATGGTCACTATTTGGGAGAGAGGAAACAGGGAGCAGACATAGTTACAGCAAGCACAGATCTCAGAAACAACCATTTCCCTGGGTAGGAGCCAGGGATGCAAGCCCAGTCCACATCATCACACTGGGACATGGGCAGGTACATCAGCCCATGTCTCTCCTGTTCCAAATGTATGCCTGGCTGGAGAGGCACTCTCAGAGGTAACAACAGTACTGTGAAATGATTTTAGCAGACCAAATTGTGCTCTGGGTTACCTAAAGTTAACACTGAACACCTGTACCAGGGAAAACAGACTTTTGGGGTTGTATTATTTTTAAATATATGCTGTATTTTAATGTCTGAGTCATCCTCTCTCCAGCTGAGGCTGACTCTGAAAGTAAGCAGAGGGACAGAGTCCCAGGTCAGGGCAGTGTCCTGTGGTGCAGCCCATCACATGCTTGGCTGCCTGCTGGGATGCTCTGGCTCTACCTGCCGCACCATGCTGGGAGCTCAGAGCAGGCAGGGGCTGCCCATGGCACAATATTTGTCATCTCCAGCCTGAGACCACCTGGCAGGGCAGAACAACTGGGAGCTCATAGTGTCATCCCTTTCCAAGGGCCTGTCCCCTCCTTATGCGTACAATTGGCCTTGCCAGGCCATTCCCAACACAGAATCCAGTCAGCCACAGGCACAAGCTCCTCTGCTTTAGCACCAGCCCTGCTGCTTCACCTCATTTCCCTGCCCATTATCCTGGTGGGTTCATCCATCCTGCGCAGTGGGGATGCTGTGAACACAGGCCAGCCACACAATGTCCTGCCTCAGTCAGTCCCACACAGCAGAACATGGCAGCTCTTGCATTAAGCTCTGTTCAGAGCAACGAAAAGTAGAAAGAAACATTTTTCACATAGGTCACCTGACCAAGCTATTCAAACCACCAAGGCTTTGTAAAGTTCTTGTCCAAGGAAGTTCACCTTCCCTTTTCAGAAATCATTGATAGCAGCCCCAGGGCCTGCAGGCAGAGTCAGAAAGTCCCTCCCATCCCTCCAACTCTGGCCTGAGGCCACAGGACCATAACCACAGCATCACCAGTTAGAAAAGGAACCTGGAAATTCTGTGAATAGATACAAGACTAGATGGAAAACTGGGCTGAGAAATGAGGGATGAGACCAAACTGGAGGAGGGAGGGAGAGAAGTGCCCCAGTTCCCACAGGCAGCACTGGCTGTGGCAGTGTCCCACCAAGAGATGGAATTTTTGCCATGTTTTGGATTTCTAGTGTTTAACAGAAAATATTTGGCAGGTTCAGGGCTTTGTTTCCTATTAGTGCCGCTGCCAACAATGAATGAAGCATTTGGAGGACTTCTGAAAGCAGATGTTGTGTTTACATGTTTTCTTGTATCTTCCCAGCTCCAGAGGTAACATCTGCTCCAAGGGACACCCAGCCCTCTGCCCACCCTCGGGGCAAAAAAATACATGAATCCACCAAAGAAACAGTGGGCTGGAAGGAAGGGGAGAAACAGCTTTACCAGGGCTCTCACTCACTCTGCCCAGACTCATACCTTCCCCTCAACATCTCCTTCTCCCCCAAATTTCACCCAGACCAAGGGCCCTGGCTCCCACAGGATCAAGTCTGCCCAAGGGCGCAGACTGAAGCCGTAAGAGCCAGAGAGGAAACCCCAGATGCCACTGGCAAACCCATAAGCTCAACACCAAACTCCAACCACCGTCACTGTGCCGCAACACAGCTCTGGTGTCAGCACTGTGGGCTGGGGACCTGTCCCCTTCTCCATCCTTTAATCCCATTTCTGCCCCAAGAATCCCCAGATCCTTTGCTTCAGCTTTAGGTTTTCTGCCTTCTTGATACCAGAGCTGATTTTTAACTACAACGCTCCCAGCCCTTAGACATTTTCCACCAGCTGCAAATGACATAGCCATGCCAGTGAACACACCACACTCCTGTACCTACCGCGGCGGCAGCAGGTCAGCATGGGCCCACAGCAGAGCAGGATGGCACAGAGGTCAGCCAGGGCTACCTCCACGCTGCCCCACATCTTCTTCGAGGCACCTGGAGCCATGGTGAGCCGGTCTGTTCCCTGCCCAGGCAGGCGGGAGGTGCTGTGCCGTGTGTGCTGTGCCACTCCCGGCTCTCACCGTGCTTCCTTCCCCGCAGTGGCAGCTTGTTCTCTGTCGTACACAGCAAGAGCTGGGTGGAAGTGAAACGCGCTCATCTCTTCCCCAGAGGGAAACCCGGGCTGCCTCCCGCCCCCAGCTTCCTCCCCACGGAGGCAAAGATCAGCTGAGCCAGACCTGGCCCCTTCCCCTCCGTGAGCGCTCCTGGCATGTTCCCACGCAGGTACCCAGCTGCCAAGCAGCAGGGACAGGCACCTCTGAGCCTGCACCCTTTTTGGGGGAAGCTTCCAGGGATGGAGGAGGCAGGGACCACAAGGGACATGTCCTCAGCTCCTCATAAGTAAAAGCTGATTTGGGTTCCCAGGCATCCAAGGTGCTCCCACTTGGTGCCCAAGGCAGTGGGGATGTAGGACATGTGGCACTGGGTAGATAGGGTCTGAGCAGCCATGGGGCACCTATTGGTAGGCTGCTCCCACCTGGATGGGATGGGAGAGGAGAAGGAGGAGGAGGGGGTGGAGAGGAGTTTTTCCTCTTTAGGTGTGTTGCTTAGCAGATTTGCAGAGAGCAAGGGCAGGTGCCCAGGGCGAGAGTGCTGTTATTGGGGCGACATTTGCAGGAGACTTCTGTAATTTTTCTCCATCCATGCTCCCTGCTCACCACACTGACTAATAATGGCATAGGAAATAACCAGCGGTGAAAGCGCGCTCCTCCGCTTCTCTAGAACACAGCTTCGGTGCCCCGCAATTTTGGAAAGTGTCAGGGGAAAATTAATAACTGGGGAGAAGGATGTGATTCTCATGATGACTTCATTATTTTTCCAGGCTTTAAGAAACAAGCTGTGGGGCTGGGGCTTGCTCACCTCTCACTTTCAAATGTGTCCCTGGCAGGCGAGTGGGCTGGGGCAGCCACTCCTAATTCCATAGAATCATGAAATCATAGAATCATTGAGATTGGAAAAGACCTCTGAGACCATCAAAAGCCATTAGCCCAACACCAGGCCAAACTGGGGTGGCCAAGGAGGGGGTTCTGAGCTGGGGCAAACAGGGCTCACCCTGGGATGATGGCTCAGTCCAGCCTGTCTTGGTCCTCTTTTCCAGTCTCCTCCTGGCATTGCAGCATCACTCCTTTCTCATGAGCTGCTGGCACTGCTTGAGCTGCAGAGCAAGGGTGGGCACCGTGCCCAGCTTATCACCTCTCTATGCCACCTGGCCAGAGGCCACCATGCTGCCTGGATAGGTGGCAAAGGGAGTGCTCTCCACCACATGCAAGGGTGCAGGTGGGTTTTGACTTGGACATCACCTCTTCCTTCATAATTTCCTGGATTCCCACTAGAAAAAAACCTGACTAAACTAAACTAAACTAAACTCCACAAAACAAGGAAGCTCACAGCAAGGAGGCTTTTCCACCTTGAGGCTTTATGTCCCCTAATAGTGACACCAGGCACTTGGGCCAGGTGTGGGACACCTTGTTTGGCACTTGCCACATGTTTTGGTTTCT
Organism: Coloeus monedula; assembly: GCF_965178545.1. NCBI lineage: Eukaryota > Metazoa > Chordata > Aves > Passeriformes > Corvidae > Coloeus > Coloeus monedula. Next base: position 16,620,998 of record NC_138790.1, read on the forward strand.
AGAGGTGGAAGATGTAATGGGTATCACCACCAAGATCACAACTCAGCGAGCCAGGGATTGGCAGGAAAAACTGGCTCATCCTCCCCGCCCCATGTGACAGCAGCGGAGGGCTCTGATTAGAATCATAGCACAAATTGCTCAAACTTTCCAATGCACACTTGAGATGGGTATAAACTGGCACCCAGGGCGGGGAGGCTGCCATGTCCACGAGAAACCAACAACAGCAAGATGCCCTTTTCTCTGAAAGAAAAAAAAAGTGGTGAAAAGATTAAAAGATCAAGCTGCTAGGAAGCTGGTGTGGAGGAAAGTGAGGTGTGCAGCAGTGCCAGCCCAGAATATGCCTCAGGTGTTGGCATCGCAGAGGAGCCCGTCCCCAGCCCCACAACAGCCCCCAGGGCTTCAAGAAGGCTTTGCACCCTGTCTGCACCCCACCAGACCAGCACAGCTCACCCTGGCTCCTCCACCAGGTTCTGCAGCACCAAGGAAAACAGCCTGGCTGCAACCATGATGCAGCTCCCTGCTTGTGCTGGTAAATCCCCTCCAGCCCAGTGGAGTGGATGGTACACCTTGGGGTTTGCTGATGGGGTCATAAAAAGCTCCTTTGATGCTTAAAAAATAAAAATTCTTTCTGTGACTTGGAGCATGGCAAATTGCATGGGACAGTCCTTTTCTATTTGGCCACCAAAAGATGAAAATAAAGTCTAAAAAGGAAGGATAAACAGAAATAAGTGAGAAGACAGTTTGTTCTTTAAAACTAAGAAACAGCAACTTCAGCAAGCACGTCACACCACTTCATTGCAGCACAAATGTAATGGTTTTTCTCCAACCAGAAGTTGGTGAGTTCCATCAACACAGCTGTGGCCCAGAGGAGGGCCCGGTCTTCTGCAGCCATCACTGTTGGGGCACACAGCTATTATCTGAGCACTCACCTCAAAGGGTTGAGGGTCAGTCCCAAAATTCTTAAAAGCATCTGGGGTATTTAAGGAGCACTGAAAAATTGGAAGAAGAAAAGAAAGGTGTGATCAAACATCTCTGATGGAGCTGACTGAAGCCCAGAGCTGAATGACCTTGAAGTCCAGGGAAAGCATCGCTTCCCAAGTGAAGGAAGAAACACAAACTACCACAAAAAGATGCTGAGGAACAGAAACCCACACGTTCCAAAGATCCTTCCCCCAACGGTTTAACTGAATTCACATCTGTGGGTCTGACCCAGGCAGGAGGCGAGCGGTAAGAAGAGGAAACGGTTAACAGTGTTTGCAAATAAACACAGGGAGTGTTGAGGTCTTTCAGATACTTCTCAGAAATTATGAAGGTCTCCGCAAATTATTTGCATGAGCAGCAACACCTGACCCTGTGGGGACAGGCAGCGTCCTGCGGGTGTGAGTAAGCAGCGGTAAGCAGTGAGTAAGTGGAGGGATGGAACAGAGGCACAAAACTGTTCCTTTAACAAGCAGAAACCTGCAGGGCCTGGGCAGAGCAATGGTAGCTATGATGGGAAGGTGCCACATGGGTAAGGCATGGGGCCAATGTCACCTTCAGCATGGCAGTGAGTGTTCCTGCTGGTGGGCAGAGCTGACACCCAGCCCAGTGGTACTAAGGACTCTGATGGTCCATTTCTAGCAAGAGGTGCTGGTAAAGTCTGTGGAAATCAGGAACTGCTGCGGCACAGGGTCTCAGCAACCCATTCATGCACAGAGGAGTTTGGGGCAGGATCTGGCACCAGTTGGGATATGCCTGTGCATCCCAAACAAAACTCCAGCAGCGGTAGTGCTTTCCTCGTGGTGCAACCTCACACTTCCTGTACCTGAGGGGCACCTCCAGGCACCCCCAGCCCTGTCACAGTTCATGGCCCCTGCCAGCCTCTCGTCCCTGGCAGCAGCACGCTCTGCAGCAGCACTGGCTGTGCCTTCACACTGTTTCCATTCGGAGCTAGGTGAGGCACACAGGGACCTTTCTCAGCCATGTCATCCGCTGCACGTGGGAAGCACAATCGATCACAGAGATCGCTGCTTCGAGATAAACTGCAGAGGAAACAGAATGTCAGCTTCTCAGCAGGGGCTGCGGCACACGCAGCTTTCCCTGGGACACACAGCAGCTGTGGGCAGGAAAAAGAGTGCAAGAGGTAGGATATTGGGGAGCAGGAATTTTAGACCTTTCTGGAGGATTTAAGAAGTTCCTGGAGGAAAGGAGCAAGGCTGGGATCTCCTCCCTGATGTCTGGGATGTGTCATCCAGAGGTAGGAAGGGAGCCCTTCAGGCCCTCGGCAAGGCTGAGTGCAGGGGCTGTGGCTGCCGCCTGGTTTGGGTCAGGAGGGGGGCACCGGGGAAGCACCCAGTGAGGCCAGGCCATCTTACCCCACTCTCTCCCTATCATACCTCCAGCCACACCCCAGGCAGCAACCTCTTCAAACCCTTTAGTTACAGAATCACAGAATCAGTTAGGTTGGGGAAGACCTCTGAGATCATCCCATCCAACCTATGAGTGAACACCACCATGACAACTACAGCATGGCACTAAGTGCCATGTAGTGTCTTTCTTAAACACCTCCAGGAACCGTGACTCCACCATCTCCCTGCACAGTCCATTCCAATGTTAATCACCCTTTCTGTGAAGAAATTCCTCCTAAGGCCCAAACCTCCCCTGGAACATCTGTGCCCTCTCATCCTGTTGCTGTTTGTCTGGGAGAAAGGGCTGAGCCCCACCTGGTTACACCCTCCTTTCCAGGAGTTATGGAGAAGGACAAGGTCCCCCTGAGCCTCCTTTCCTCCAGACTAAGCAACCTCAGCTCCCTCAGCTGCTCCTCACAGGATTCGTGCTCCAGACCCCTCCCCAGCTCCACGGCCCTTCTCTGGACTCGCTCCAGCACCTCAGTGTCTTCTACAAGACATAGTAAAATTTTACAATTATTACAGTTATTAAAATAGCTTGCAATTATTACCGCAATTATTTACCGCTTATTTACCAACTACTTCATTGTACAAGCCTTTTTATTGCAAAAATTGCCTCTTTTTTTCTTTTTTCTTTTTTCTTTTTTTTTTTTTTACAAAACAATAACATAGGCTGTAGAGACATAAAATATAAACTACAGTAGTACACAGAACAACACTCCGCACCCCCGCTCGTGGGCCGGCACCCCCGGGGCGGTGCCGCGGTTACGCGGCGGAAGCGGCGGAAGCGGCCGCGGTTGTCCCGGTAACCAACGCCGGGGCCTGCAGGGACCATGGGCGAGCTGGGCCCGGACGAAGGCGCCGGGAACACGTACAGCCTGCGGCCCGGCCTCCAGCACCGGTGAGGCCCCGGGGGAGGGTGGGGGAATGCGGGCCGGCGTGATGGGAGGCATTGGGTTGGCGCGGTTTGGCCCCGGGAATGTGGGAGCTGCGGTGGGAATGTCGGGGAGGGCGTCCCTGGGCGTGAGGCGGTGCGGGGTGTTGGGAATGGGGGCCCCCGAGGGTTTGGGGTTGGAGGGCACTGGGCTCTCAGTCCAACTTTGACACCCGCTCAGGTGGGGGATGCTGCTGGAGGGGCAACTTCCAGTGGGGCTGGTTTCACCCTTGTTGGCAGGTGTTTGGCTTTCAGCAATATCTCCATTTTAGCAGGGCTTTTTTTCCCCACAGCTTGTCATCTGTCATTTTTCTTTAATACGTGAAAGCTACATTTTCCCAGGTGGGGTTGTGTATGTTTCTACACATTGTGTGATCTTCCCGGGCTTTCTGTTGCACTTTTTTTTTTCCCCCATGATAGATTTAAATCATCCACAGTAAAAGAATGCATCCATGCGATACTGAAGGAGAAGCTGGCCAATGTACAGTACATCCCAGAAGAAATGCCTGAGCTTACAAAGTCTTTATCAGAGACAATAAAAGACAGACTGAAAGGTAAGGAGGTTTGCTGGGGAAGTAATTTCTTTTCTTGCCATGTCCTCTCCCTTTTGACAAGATCCCTCTTTCTTCTTTTATTCTTGAAACTTATTCCTTCCCTGTTGACTGACTCGAGTCTACTGTTATGAAACAATCTGTCCTATATACGTACATTCCTCGCCTGCGGAACTGGAGACCTAATTCAAGCAGAGATTTGCTTTTGTATAGCTTGGCAGGTGTGTGATGCCAGCCTTGGAGGGGCTGCAGGGGGAGAGAAGCTGCATTAGAGAGAAGAAAGAAGTGATGCTTCATTGCTTCTTGCTTCCATAAACAGAACCATTCCTGCTCTTCTTCTGCTGCGAGTTAGATCAGAGCTGGAATAGCAGTGGAGATCAGAACAAGGCTCAGGGGGCACAGGGAAGAGGGAGAGAGGACAGTCAGCCAAGGAGGGATGTGACTACAGCCTTACAGTACTGGAAAAAGGTTGTGCTGCTGCACAGGATGCCTCCCAACATTTTTGAGTTCTAGAAGAAAAGTGCAGGCACCAGCAGGTGTTTCCTGAGTTCCGTGCTGGAACAAGTACATGGATGTGTGTGCTGGCATGGACACTTCTTTTGCCTTCCTCCTGGGCACAGGCTGGTGCTCCATCTGCTGGGCTGGCCTGATGTGGTGGCACAGCCACACGGTCACCCTCGGTAGGAGCCGTGGATTTGTGCTTCTCCCAGAATTACACATCTGCTTTAAAGCCAACAGCAGCTGTAGTCCGTGCACGTGTTGATGCCAAGCTCATCTGAACTGGGCTTGGTTTCAGTAATGTGTAACCACAGTGGCAGCAGCCTGAAGCGAGGCTGGCCCAGGGTGGCTGCTCTATCAGCTGGCGTCTCTGATAAGCATTGACGTGGTGGATGTTAACAGAGCCAGCATGCTGTGTTTAATCCTCCAGTGGAAACAGGGCGCTGGAGTCATCCTGGGACACTGCTTTGTTGAAGACAGGCATTGGGACCTATATTTGATTTTAAACATGCTTGTTCTGATTTGGCTTCTGGAACACTGCCATGGCCTGATTGGATCTGGCCTGTGCCCCAGAGGTGCTTCTTTACTATTGTGAAACAATAGCACATCTCTGCAGACACATAACACAGCTATTATGTGGCCTTTTATCCCACTCAGAAGCAAAGGAAACACCTGTGTGGCAGAAGAATCTCACAATGCCTTTGCCTCAAAGCAGTTCTAAAATAAGACAGTTTCTTTCAAATTGCATTTTGTCCACCAGCAGCTTTATTCATGTTCTTTTCATGTGGTCAGTTCTTGAAAGTTGTCAAAGCAGAATGCTGACAATACAGTGTGGCTGCTCAGGGGTGTCTTGTGCCTTAGATGCACCTTTTGATGGATGCCAGCTACCCTGTTCACTCTTCAAATCCAATAAAACCATGGTACTCCGTTGTAGGAAAATGAAGCCTTGCAAGGCAGTCTGTTCACTTGGCTACTTGCATAGGCTAGTACAGACCACGTGCTTTGTAGCCAGAAATCTTTAGCTCTCAGGGTTCTGTTTTGGGCTCATATTAAAAAAAAAAAAAATTGCTCTCACTATTATTTTTTTTCTTTCCAGAGGAGGGATTTGACAGGTACAAGATGGTGGTGCAGGTTGTCATTGGAGAGCAGAGAGGAGAAGGAGTGAAGTAAGTTTTGCATCTTCTAATTGTATTTCTATCACGTTTTTTGGGTTTGGGTGTGTTTTTTTCCTTTGGAAGCTGCTTCCATCTTCCCTAGCTGCAAAGATCTGTCTGCAGATGATAAAGTGTAAATCACTTTCTCTTCACTTTTCGTGGTAACTTGAGGGTTTAGGTTTTGGCTGATTGAATTACCAGTGATAATTGGCTCTGTGGTGGTTCTTAGCAAGCTGAAATGCTGAAGAGCATTTGTGAGGAGTGTTGCAGAAGCATTTTATGTTGTATTCATCATCATGAATATAATGAGTTAGGGTACACTCCTCATCCATTCCCAAGGCCCTGCTGGAGCACAAAAGCCATGGTAACTCACTTCTGTCGAAAGCCAGAAAGCTTCCATAAGCACTTCATTTCCTTTTTTCAGAAGTTTCGATTTCTATAATCCCCCTGCAATACTGTCATGGGAACCAAGCCTAGATTCCCATGTGGGTGCTGAGCACTTGCAGTCAGCTCCAGATGCCTGCAGTCAGACAAAAGAATTCCTCTTGGCTGCAATAGAGGGCTGTAGCTTTCTATTACTAGTGGGTAGGGAGAAGACAAAAGGGAACAGCTCGAAAGGTTTATGTGCTTTATCTGCTGGGCTTATCTTTATTATTGTGCCTGGTACTACAGCAGAAGATAAGTGCAGCAGAGCTGTAATCAGATCTGCTCCCTCCCTGTTCTGGAGGTCAGAGAGGAATATCTGTACCTGCTGCTCAGGCTTTTGTCAGGAATGTCCATCTGCAGGCAGACTGCTCCAGAAGCACCATACCAGGGTGAACAGTTCAATGTTCAGGTGGTCTGATCAGAAATGTGAAGCCCAGCAACACAAGCTGACAGAGCAATTGGGGAAATTTCCCAGTTTACAGCAGACAGGAGGCAAGATTGAAGCACGATCACTGACATCCTTAATGCAAAAAACAGGTAGCCAGTGTATTCCAGAGGGAAAGTGGAATACTGAAGTGAAAAAAAAAAGGCAGGATAACCCTGAGGGCTAAGGTAATAGAAGGATGAAATTCAGTCATCTTAGTACAGCAGTCAGACATGGAGGGACTGTGCCCCAAAAGGAATTCCATCAGCTGACTGGGGCAGGCAGGAAGTGGGATTCTTGCAGCAGAGAAAGGGGAATGTCAGTGCCTTTAGACAAGGCAGCAGCAAGGTCTCATATGTAAGATCCTGTTATTGTCTGGTCGGTTGTCCTCAGGATAGGGCTTGGGTGTGTCAGTCCATCAGGATGGTCAGGGAACAGAGGGTATAGATACGAAAAGACTAGAAGAGGTCATGGTCTCGTAGCATGGAATCTGCCAAGGAATACGATAGCTCCCTATAAATAAGTTGGGAGTGTGTACCATGAGGGTGCAGGAGGTGAAGGACAAGAACAAATAAGCTAAATTAGCCACTGATATGCATAGGCCAGAAGTCAAAGATTCTTAAGCATGAGGTTTCAAGCCTTGCTGCACAGTGGAGGTGGCAGGGTTGAGAGCTGATGAGTTTGAAGGTGGAGCAGATACAGAGGGGATTACAGCATGTGGTAGAATTCAGCAGTAGAGAACCAGGCTTGGGATTCAGGAGCACACTTCCCAATTCTGTAACCTTTAAAGCAAGTTCAGTTTGGTTTTCAAGGGAAGTATCTGTGATCACTTAGGTCATTACACTTGAACTCTGGGTAATGTCCCTGTCTGGCTCCTTTGTCTAGCATGGCTGCACGATGTTTCTGGGACGCTGACACTGACAGCTGTGCTCACGACGTGTTCATGAACGTAAGTATGGGCTGGATTCCCATGGGAAGTGCAAGGCTACTTGCTTTTGTATGAGAGGCAGAGTCACCTTAAATATGGAGCAGAAAGGAAACAACTACTAGAGGGAAGGAATCAAGATTATTGAAACAGCCTGATTTACATCCTCATTCACAAAACATATTTAGATATAATAGCCAACGTAGTAAAAGTTCTCTCCTGAGCAGGTCACACACTGTACAAAAGTCATTGTACTCACACCATTTTACTGCTGGGGAGAGGAAGCACAAGACACAAAGTCTTTTCTTACATACTTTGCTGAACTGCAGTCATGGAGTATGGCTGAAATCTAGGATTGAGTCAAAGTCAAGGTTTTACTTCATTATTAACTTTATTTTAAACTGACACACCTGTGAGTGTATAGATGGAGGAAATTCAGGTGCTTCTGGTATCCATATGCACTGACCTGGGTTACACCACAAGTGAGGTGAATAAGAAACTTAAATAAAGGACAGAAAATTGCAATATATTACCATACAGTTATGGTCTGGTCTAAATATTCCCTGAGGTTTGCCTGTTCCACTAGCAAAAAGCTTGCTTTGACTAACACAGAGCCTTTCTCTGTTTTCCCCAGGACAGCCTGTTTTGTGTGGTGGCTGCATTTGGCTGCTTCTACTATTGAAGGTGACAAACATTGCACAGAAGGACAGATGTGGGGGAGAATGCTTTGGAGTATTTTTAAGTGCACAAAAGCATCATGTTCTTCCTTTAGTACCTAACAAAATTAACAGCTCTACAAAGCACATCCTATGCCTGTTCTACACACTACAACATTCCTTCTTCCTTGTGGATATTGATACAGCTTTAAGCACAATAGTATTATTATTATTATTATTATTATTATTATGTCCTTTATTTAAATGGCCCTTTGTTTTTTATATAGTGTTGGTTTTGTCCTAAAAGTGTATTGCCAATAATTGCTTCTAAGGCAAACTCAACTTCTGTCTTGAAAGGGTTCTGTTACTTTTATTTTTATGAAATTAATGAAGTATTTATAAGAAAAAACCATAATAAATCTATGTATTTAATATTTCTTCTCCTGTGGCATTTTCTTCCACTCTACAAGATGCACTAGCCTGGATGGCTTGTCTGCATTTCTCAGGTGAGCATTTTGACGATTCTTTGTCAATTAACCCATAAAGCTGACTTCTGATTCTGGTTATCCAGATTTGTTCCTATGACTTCCGCAACTGGGCTATGAGTCCCAGCTGTGTCACATGAGATGGTATTAATTGATGGAAAGTCAATTAAGGTATTTAGGACATTAGGCCAGCAGCCCACACACCCCATGACTGCCAGAACTCCTCCCTGCAGTAACTGCTCCTTGGTTTGGTGCAGTTTGGCACCCGTGGATGCTGTGAGTGATCATTGCTCCTCACCCTCTTCAGCAGACACTGCAGAGCTTTCTCAATCCCTCTGTAATTGTTTTGGAGTATGAGGGTGGATGTTTGGAGACCAACTTTGCTAGGACTCCAGCCTCAGAAAGGCTGCAGTAGATCTGCAAAAGAGTGCTAAAGCTTCTCATCTCCCCAAAAGTTAAAGGACCAGGTTGGTTCCTGAGAGAGTGGGTGCCACCAGAGTACATCTTAGGGTGCCCATCAGAAGACAGGATGAGTTGCTCTGTGGTGGTGCCTGTTCTCTCTCTGCTGACAGAGCAAGCACAGCTGAACCATTCCAGTGGCATGAATGGGTTTTAGAGTGCTGAAGCAGGGTGAAGTGAACCCTAAATCCCACCCTAACTAACATAGAGCAGAACACACCCTCCCCATGCAGCTCTTGGAAGCCAGGGAAGTAAAAAAATCACGATGCATCTTCTAGAATCCCTCTTTCAGCCACAATGCTGGAGGCATAGAGAACCACTGGTTCTCGATTGTATTAGTTTTAAATATTTGGATAATGAGTCTTCCTCTCCTTTTCCTCTGGTGGGAAATAGAGGGTGACTTCTCTGATTGCTTTGCTGTTCCCTGTGGCTGTCACCCATTAAGAAACCTGCAGAGAGATGCAACAGTGCTGCTCAGTTTGTGCACAACCTGGGAGTGTGACTTTCGGGAAACAGCAAAGCCCTCCACACAACAACATTTTTCCAGGAGATGGTACATACGACCTCAGACTCACTTTGATGCTTTTATAAAGTCATGGCTATTAAATCACAATGTTTCACCTTGCATCTGCTCCATTTTGGAGGAGTTTAATGGCTTCTTCACAAAGGTGTTGTGCAAAGCAGGTGAGTAGGTTTGGGTCCGTAATCACCCAGCCTCACCACCCTTGGCTGTGGCATGGGTCGCATAAGGGATGCTGTATTTTCGCTGGAGAAAGATCGAGCCGCTGCTGAGGCACTGCACGTCGGTGTGGACAGCAGGGCAGCTCCTTCGTTCCAGAACCTTTGGAATTTACACTGGATGCATCCATACACCGGACAGACTGAGACTTCATCACAGTCTCCCCTCCTCACGAGGAGAAGCAGAGGGGCAGACACTGATCTCTTCTCTGTGGTGACCAGTGACAGGACCCAAGGGAATGGCCTGAAGTTGTGGCGGGGGATTGGGTTGGATATCAGGAAAAGGTTCTTTCCCCAGAAGGTGGTCGGGCGCTGGACCAGGCTCCCCAGGAAAGTGGTTATAGCACCAAGGCTGGCGGAGCTCAAAAAGCGTTCGGATAAGGCTCTCAGGCACTTGGTGTGACTCTTGGGGATGGTGCTGTGCAGGGCCAGGAGCTGGACTTGGATGATCTCTGCGGATCCCTTTCAGCTCAGGATATTTTTCTGTGATAGGAAGAGCCGCGGGGCGGGACCGTTGTGAGCCGGAACGGAGCTTCCAGGCGCGGTTTCCCGGGACGCGGCTTCCCCGCGCGGGCCGGTCCCTTCCGTGGTTCCGGGCGGACACGCAGCGGCTCCGCCCGCGCCCCGTTGGCGTCGGCGGGAGAGGGGCGGGGCCGGGAGCGGCGGCGGGGCCGGACTCACCGGGCTGGGCTGCGGAGCGGCGGCGGCCGGCGGCGCGCTGGTAGGGGGGCGGCCGGCGGCAGCGGGGGGCTGTGAGTGCAGGGGACAGGGAGCGGAGCCTGTCACGGCACCGGCGGCCCTGGGGTGGGTTTGGGTTGGCGGCACATGAGGGCACCGCGCGCTCCTCCTGTGGAGCCGGTCAGGTCCCTCCCCGGGCCCCTCTCCCAGCGTGGTAGCCGTGGCACAGGCGGAGGGCGCGTCGGGAGGTGCTGGTCGGTCGGGACGTGGAACACTGGCTTTGGGCAAGAGGGCAGTGTCTGCTGGGGTGGTCGTGATGCGCTGCGTCCCCTTTGTGGGGGCTTGGGCAGAGGCCGGGGCTCGGGCATGATGCTCCGAGATGGCAGGATTGGCAGCTGAGAGGAGACAGCGCCAGATCAGTGGGAAACTTTTGTAGTGCACCCTCAGGGCTTGGAGCGTGGGGGCTACGGGGGACATCCCCCCACCCAGGGGACACAGTCAAGGCCTAGGGAGGACAGTGAGGAGGTGGCCCTGGCTGCGGCGAAGGAAGGTGTGACCCAGCTGCTGCGTAGGCACACATTCTCTCTAACCCGCTTTTTGTGTCCACCGAAGTCCTGGATGCACTCACTGATTAATGGTTTTGTAATTGGACTTAAAAGTCCTCAGGAATTCTGAGAGCTGTGATGCTCCTCTGTTGCCCTCACTCGCTGTGGAGGGAGGTGCAGGATGCTGCAGGTGGCCTTCCCTCTGTCCCCACCCTGTGCTGCTGCGGCACCAGGACCTTGGCAAAGGTTGGGGTGGTCAGAAACAGTAATGCTGGGTTTCCATCTACAGGACCCTGGGGTCTGAGGACAGCCACTGTATTTGGTTTTGAAATTCAGATGACAAATACCCATGCATTATTTCTCAAAGAAATTTGCTGTATCTACAGAATTACTAAAATTCCTGATTTTGAACTTTCTCAGTGCAAGGTCTGCATTGTAAGTCTCTTGAAATCACTGTACCAAGAGCAACAAACAATAACTGTTGCAGTAAGGAATTGGTATTGGTGTGTAAACTTACTAAAGGAGGTTTACATCTCCAGTCTCAAAAAGCTCTGTTGCTAATCCCTAAAAATAAAACGATGCAGAAGTCGGGTCAGAATGACCACCTATTCTCATACTTCATTGTCCCTGACAGTATCTTTTCTGGTATTCTGCATAAACCCTACTTCTGCTGCTTCACTCACCCAGCAGAGGCTGTCGCATGTCGGGACACTCAGTGCCTGGAGGTTATGGTATACCTAGAAAGGCTGTGAATTCACAGAGAAGGTCTTGACAGCAGTTTCTCTTTTTTACGTGTGTATTACCTAGCAACACTATCTAGGTGATCGTGCTGAACTGTTTTCACTTGTGGTTAGGCAGAATTATCTTACACAATTTGGGACTTTGCTGGTGTGAAGCAGCATCTTTCCATCGATGGCAGGACATGGGTACCAGAGCTTCTGCCTACTCAGACTCTGCTTGAGAAAATGTTACCAGCCTGCCTGGACCAGTAGGGGATGCAAGGCCTGGGGGGTTGTTTTAGCAGGTACAGCAAAGGTGTGGATGCTGTTGGACCAATGTGTGGCACCGGCTGAACTAGAATCCCTTTTATATGTTCGTGTGGCTTTTAACACACTGAGGGGACAGCTGCTTTTGTTAATCTTCATCCAAGGTAGCAGAAGCAGCTTGTGTTTTACAAATGGACAGGACTCTGCCAGATGCTGCAGTAACCTTTATAAGGGGCACAAGGGCTTAGACCATCCAGGTGGAGCAGATGCTGACTGTGGGGAGCGTCGCAGTCTGTCTGGAGGTGAGCAGGCTGGGTTGTAGCCAGCAGCACTCTCTTTCCAGGCAGATGTTCTGAGTCTGGAGACTGGGACAGAGCTGGGCCTGGCAAGCCTGGACTGGGCATGAAGTTGCTTTGGAGACTGGGCAAGTTTTTTAAGCACTGATAGAAGAGAGATCCATGATGAGCCTTCTGTCATTAACGTCTCCCAGGTCTCTGTCTCCACAGATCTCCACAGGGATACACACCAGTAAGGTTAATTGGAGACTGGGGGTTGCAGGTGAGGGAGAAGAGGGGGAAAAGGATTCTCTTTGATCTATGGTCAAGGAATGCAGAGGAATGTAGGGTCGATTTGGTATTTTATAGCCTGGCAAGGGACTTATGTGAAGTGACAGGACTTACTCCTTTTCCCTGAGGCTCTTGCTTACATGCTGTCCATGTGTCAAGGCAGTTCTCTGCAGACAGCTGGCAGAGTGCAAAGTTTAGTAGTATTGCCTGCAGATGAGTCAGCAGAAGAGAAATATCTTGTTCCTGTAAAGTGCAATGATCTTGTAGGCAAAGCAGCACATGACAGTCACATCTGACTGTGCCAACGCCTTCCAAGTTCAGAGGGACGATAGGACAGCCTTGGAGCAGGCAGTGCCACCCAGGGAGCTGTGGGTGTCCCAGGGCCTCGCTGGTCCAGCTGCTCTGGGTCCCTGCTGGGAATTCCAGCAGCCTTGGGCTGGAGCATTTACTGAGTTGCTACAGTGAGCTCGTTTTCAGTTTAAGTTGCAGCATTTATTTTGCTTCACAGGTAAATCTGCAAGTGAAAAGCAGCAGAAGTGGCAGAAGAAATCCTGCTACTGATGTAGGTTTGCAGTTAATATTCTCCAAGAAGTTCTTCAGGAGATCAAAAGGCAGATGGGCCAGGTCCTCATGCCATCAGTGTTCCTAGGGTACAGAAAGATCTGACTGCTTCTCCGGTGTAGTGTGAGGCTGGAGTTCTCTGACACCACAGAGATTAAAAAACATCAGCACTGTCCATGAAGATGCAGACAGTGAGATAAGGCTTTGGCTAAGCAGGAAGATTTACTGTGCCTATTCTAACCTCTTCTACCTGCCAGAGGTGTTAACTTTGGTGTTGTTCAATTCCAGCTCTGATGATGGTGTAGTTAACTGACACTAAAGGAGAAGTCTAAAATTCCTTCCCTGCCAATACATTTTTTTTTTCTAGTAATCAATGCTTGTCCTTTTTCCCCCTCACAGAAGTGGCTGTGTTTCAGTGGGATTCAGTGATTCCCTGACAGGGAAAGCAACTCTTTCCCCATCTGGCAGTCAACTGCTCCTCGCCGAGCCTGTGCAGGTCTCTCTCAGTGAGTTAGCTGGCAGGTGATGCAAGGCCCTTCTTTGATACAGTATGCACCAAAGAAATACGTTTCAGAAGAAAAGCCCTGAGTGTCTTATAAAGTGGTGCAGAGACTGTGATTTGCCCATGGCTTTCCCAAACAGGGCACTTCCAGCTTTTCTCCTTGCGAGCAGTTTCTCATATTCAGCCATGAACTCAATAATGCAGGAGGGTGACACCTTAAAATAGAACAATGTTAATATTTTACAGCAAGGCTCTTTCTTCTGGTTATGCTTGGTTTCTATCTTGAAGTGTTCAGAATGAGCTTTGAGAGTTATCTTCTCTTTGCTCTTCCCCATCTGCTGCAAATGTAATTAATTTTAGAACAGGCAGTGTTTTATGCATTTGGGGAAGCAAAGCCATGTCCTCATGTGTTAAGCTCAGCTACAGATGCTGGATCCCACTGTTGGTAAGTAATTGTTTGGGATGCTATTTTAGTCCCTTGGGTCAAAATGAAGCATTCTAAGATTAGTAGGTTTATTGCAGTAAGGTGTGGTGTGTTTCCAGTTTTTCATGAAGACAAGTTTGGTGATGGGAGGACTTCTCAGAAATGCACTAGCCACAGGACAGAGGTTTTGAAGTTCTGAATAGTGGTAAAATTACTGTTTCATTTCTGCATTAATTTGAGTAATTACAGAGCTGTGTCACTCATGAAGTGCCCAGCTGTCCGGACACTGCAGAGGCTACTTCAGCAACATCTAACCTGTAAGGTCAGAGCAGATGGAGCATATTTATCCCCCCCTTGAAGCTGGTTTCTCACTTGGTACATCGGGTAGAGCAGCTGCTGCTGTGCAGCTGATGCTGATTTAATGCACAGCGAATAATAGAATCCTTCAAGTTGGAATCCATTACCTTAAGTTGTTGTTTGCCATTGTTTCACTATGTGTACCCTGAGAAATGGAAAAGTTAGGAGATGGTTGGGTGTGGGAGGAGCTGGAAGAAGCTGTTGGAGTTTTCTCCTGAGCTGGGACAGTGCCTGCCCTGTGCTGTAACCTGCAGTTCTTTGGCTAACCATGAGATTTGCACCCAGCAGCAAGGTGCTAATTCAGCAGAGATTGTACTTGTGTGCGGAGAAGTGTGGTTGCTCTGATGGGCCAGGCTGACGTGGGAAGAGCTTCACCTGGTTATGTGTGGGGCTGCTACATCTGTGCTTCAGTGCCAAAGCCTCTGCTTTTGATCTTTTACTGGGCAGTGGTTCAGAATGTCTGCATTCAGCACATTAACAGACCTTTTAATTCTCTCCCAAGGTAAGGAAAGCAAGTGGTCGGAGACCAACAGGTGACTTGAAGCACAGTGAAATTATTTTAACCAAATAACAAGAAAATCAGCTGCTGTTTCCCCCATTGTTTCAATGAAGTCTGGGGTTACTTGAACCAGAGATGGATGTTTGCTGCTGTTTGTGAACGTCATTGTTTCTGTTAGGACCATAGTGGTAAATGACTGATGCAGGGTGTGCTTGCAAGATTACACCTTGCAAAATATAAGAATGATTTGTGTCATACCCTGTGTTTTCACAGAGGCACTCCTAAACGTGCTGCATTTATAGCACAGATCTTGCCTGAAAGTTAAATGTTTGCTTAAATGTTTGAAGACTTGGGTCTCAGGGTTGCAAACTTTTTTTGCCTGAGGTTGTGTGTGCACCCTCCCATATGTTTGTTCTCAGGAAATAGTAAATTAATTACTGGAATGGGAGAAACGGCAAGCTTGACTCACAGGCATTATGGAGTGAGTGCTGGATGGGTCACACAGTTCTGAAATGTCCTTGTGGCTGCTCTTCACTGTCACCTTTATCTTCTCCACACTATTTTTTTGGCTCCCTACTGAGCTAGGATTCTCTTTTGTTCTTAGTACATTGTGGTAGGCCTAGCAGAGCAGCCAGGGATACTTACATGTAAGTAGCCCCAAACGAGTTCAGCTGTGTCTGACCCTAAAACTGTCCATAAGGTATCATCATGCTGATGCTCAGTGGGGAGGGAGAGATATTTGCATCTCGTTAAGCTGCTTTTTAGTTGTTACTTTGGAGCATTCCTTAACCTCGAGTCATGTGTGCCTGAGTAAGTCCGATCACTAAATCTGCTACTTAACAGCTCTTTGACAAAGCACACCCTTCCTGGCTGCGGAACTGCAGAGCTTTGCCAGTGGCCCTTAGTGACGACAGTCCCAGCTCATCCCAAATAGAACACTCAGCAGAGCCCCTCTGCTGAGGAAAAAGGTGCTCTTCAGGGGGGCATCTGCTCTTTGTCACACCTTGCACTTGCCCCACCTAACATTCCAGCACGCCCACTGCATGTGGGTGGGGAGATGCTTTAAATTCCGCACCACTCTTGTTATTAGGGAGTTGAGGCACGCACCTAAGGATCGTTCCTGGGCGGAGGGGTCACGCTGCTCTGGGGAATAGCAGGCCAGAAGTGCTATGTGCTGTGCTGGAGAGGTGCACACTTCAAGTCAACAAGGGAGATAATGCTGCTTTTTAGTTTTTGCAAATCTAGCACCCCTTTCTAACTCCTGCAGCAGCCGAATATTCGCCGTCATGCCTTCCTATAAATCCCTATTTTTGCTTCAGCTGTGTGAAGCTGGAGTTACTAACACTCCAGGCCCTTTTGGAAAGGTTCAGTGACTCCAGCTTAAAGCCCAGATAACATCCTTCCTTACAATTGCCACAGTTTCTCTCCAAAATTGGTCGTGTGTCTGTCTGTTCATCACTGAAGCACTTCAGCTGAACCACCACTAATTGCAAATTGGTACATAAAGTGCCAGAAGTAAGTGTGGCCTAATGTGGTGTCAGCAGCTGCTTCCCCATCTGCTGAGTCACCACTGCGGTGGGGACAAGGGACAAGAGGGGAACATGGTGGCAGCCATCCCAAGGTGGGCTGTCCCCGCTGGGATGTTGCAGCTTAGTCTTACACAAACGACAAAGCAAACAGCTAGCCAGCTACTCATTTAAGTTGTGAGCACTTCCCTCACCCTTGTCCTTCTGCACAGATCTGCTCCTTCCTCTCTTCAAGACTGTACAGGGATGCAGCACACCCACCAGCTGCCCTGGAGGGTGGAAAGGGTAAAGAATCCAAATGAGAGCTGGAGGAGGGCTGAATGTGGACTGGGCATGCCATAAGCCTTCGGTTGCCTTTCAGATGTGAAAATAGCATAATTAACCTCGTAGTAATGATTTATAATTTGCATTGCAACCCTTGTTTCTGTGTCTCTCCAGCCAGCTGACTGCTGCACACTTCTCTCTGCAGAACAGCTCTGAGTTGCATTAAATGATTCAGTATTCCCACCAGGCACTGTTTGTCAAGCCTTGGCAGCTGATGCCGAATACAACTGGCTAAGCCCCTTGTGAGGTGGCTGTGTCTTTGCACTGACCTTCTGTACGCTCTGCCTGCTGTTGACTGATTCTGCTTTGGAAGAACTGAGAAATATCTCCTTTCTTTTTTTTTCTTTTTTCCCCTCTCCTTCATTTTGTTCCAGTTCTTTCTGGACGTGCTTGGCAAGATGGAGCCACCGTCCTCCTCCAGACTGAATTCCCGAAAGAGAAGAAAAGATGGATCAGGCCCTAATGGGGCAACAGAGCTGGATGGAATCCCTCCAAAAATGTCCCGACGCTCACTCGTAAGTAAGCAGAGATTAGAATTCTGGGAGCCTGTGAGATGAGGACACTGAGCTGTAACAGCAAAAAGATACAGGTGGTGGTTTGTCTGTGGACTGAGAAAAGAAGGAGGGGGCAGGGGAGAAGAAGCAAATGACAGTAGCTCTTCTTCTTGCAAATGCAGCTTGGAATCTTCCTTTGTTCATACTAATAACATACTTACAGCATGGACTTAAATTAGGTCTGAGGCAAGCATCACTAAGCTGCTTTTGTGGTGTGTCCGGCTTGTCACTTAAGCTGAGCCAAACAGACATGCACTTAGATAGCCATGGAGAAGTAGCAGGCATTTCTCACAGGTGGGTTTTAAGTGACCCACTGGGAGGGAGAAATACTCCAAAGAAGCACATAATGGAACTGGAGGAGGGTCTGAAGCCTGTAAGCACCTGCAGAAGTGATCTGTTGAATCCACACTCTGACGCACTGGGAAGATCACTGTTCGTTTCATTCTCTTGGTCTGGAGAGAGGAAGCATTTATGTTGCTGGTACTTTGGGAGTGTCCAGGAAAAAAACTACAACAACCAACCAAAAAGATTTCTAGATCAACCTGGGGATGGCTTTAACTAGCTAAAGCCAGTGGGATCTCTTTTGAAGGGGGTCTGATCCAATTAATGCTACTGTAAAGGGTTATCTTTAACTTGTCCTTGCCACAATATTGCAATGATTGGCTTTTTATAGTTCTTCTTGCCCTCTTCCTGGGGCTGTCCTGTGCATCACGTGTGCTCTGGTTGTTGTTTCCTTATCTCTGTCAAAAGCCAGCTACCATCCCTGCCACGTCATACCGGGGTCATGGTCCTTGGCAAAACGTGGTGATGTGTTGCAGCTTTCCTCCTCAATGACAATGTTTTGCTCTTCAGGAGGGCTTCAGCCCTGTCCCAGAGCATTGACAGGTCATAGTGAAGTAAGAGCAGCACCAGCAGTGAGAAATGAGGAGGCAGGCACTGCAGATGGAGGCTCGAGCTGTTGTGTGACTTATCCCACAGAACCTTTGTCTTTGACTGTTGCCAAAACCCACCCTCCCTCTTAAAGATCCCACGTATTTCAATAAGGAAAGAGAAGTGTGCAGGTTATTTATTAGTCCGTAGGAGTCACTTGCTCTTTGAGTTGCTCTCTGTCCCGTGTTAGAAATAAAGCATCTGCGAACAGCACAAGACAAGTAATATCTAGCCACTTTCTAAGCTTCCTGCCTGTTTTTTAGCCACAGGGCAAATACAGTTCTCCTGGTGAAAGATTTCTTTTTTTCTTCCTTTTGCAAAAGTTTTATTTATTATAGTAAGAGTAATAGTGTTGCCTGACTGTGAGATTACCTTGAAGCCTTTACCACTCCCAACTAAGCAGCTGTTGGCAGAATGTTCCCCTGAAGCAGCAGGGCTCAGCAGCAGATGGTGGTAACAAACCTGCTGACACATAAGCCTGTTGTATTGTGCACATCAGGTTGAGTTTTGACCCTCACTGGCCCTGCAGGGGAAGGGCAAGACTCTGGCAGGACCTTTTGAGGACATTTCTCTGTGTTCCTCTGATAATTTTGATAAGGTTTTTCTGTGCTTTTATTTCTAACTTCATATCAGGTATGTGCCAGCTAAACTGTCAAGAATCCAGTTTTATATGGCAGTCCTAGAATTAATAGCAGTGATGATAGGAGAGACCTGCAGGCCTTATCTGACAGTGAGGATCCTGGTAGAGGAGGTGCTGTGTGAAATGTGGAGCCCTCAGTAAGTTAAAGGAGATGTTCAGTAGTAGTGGTTTGTTTGAATGTAGTGGTCAGTGGCTATTCTCCTGTGCATTTCACTATAAGTGACATTCTAATAAGGAATGACACTGACCAGGATAGCTGCGGTTTTTCTGGTTGCACTGGTGCTGGACACTGTGGCAGGATTCTGCACTGGGACAGGAAGCCAGAGAGGAAGCTGTGGATTAGCCTTTTTCAGCTTGATGGTATTGTAATGGTTTGCAAGCTTGTTTCCTAGTGTTCTGCCTCAGGAACAAGATGTCCATTGCAGCCCTACACGTTCCAGCTGGAAGGAAATTGAGCTGTTTTGTTATGGGAAGGGCAGATGTTTCGTTCCCATTCAGAGCAGACCAGAAATGATGCCTGGACTTCAGCTGTTGATTAAATGCACTGCTGTGGTCAAGCTAGCAGGCTAGAGGGGTTTTCTTGCAGAAGTTGGGAGTTACTCTGCCACAGATCAAACTCAGTGTCTCACTTGTATGGCTCAGAAATGGTGACAACACACAGGGAGTTAGTGCTGTGGTTGGTATTGCTCCTCTGCTCGTTCATGTACTCAAATCAAGGAGCTGTTACAGTTTGTACATCACAGCACAAGCACTCAGGCACAGCAGAGTCTTACCAGAGTGGGCAGAGCTGGAGCTGCAACAGTGAGGTTTGAAGCTTGGCTTGTGCTGCTGTAAATTGCTGTTTGCCAAAGCCTGAGTTTAGCTGCTGCAGTTCTGAGCCTCAGATTTTCTTGGTTCAGTATAACTACTGTCTTCTAAACTCTTCTTTTCTCTCTCTCTTCCTCTCTAAACTAAGGCTAATCACTCTGCAGGGCTGTTTTGAGGTTTTACACTGATTAGTCTTAGTACATGTGCCTGAATTGTGCAGAGGCACAGTGAGTCACCCAGTGACTAGGACACTGTAATGTCAGTGCTGCCACTGTAAACTGCCCTCACATTTGCACTCTCACAGTGAAACTTCCCTGGCTGTTTAGGGACTGAGGGAACCAGCTCCGTTCTCAGACGAAGTGGAGATTGACTACAGCAAGCCATACATCAGAGTGACGTATGAAGAAGCCATGAGAGGGACCCCTTGTAAGTAAGAACACAGACTGGAAGGGGATTGTATAAATGTTGGGTTTGGGGGGTGTGGGTATGATTGTGATATTTCTGAGACCAAACTACCCTTGGAGTTACAGAACTGCACACTTCTGTACTACTTTGTCTGAGGTAGCTTAAAGTTAAGCACTTCAAAAGTCATGTTTTCTGAAACTTGAAACGGGCAAGTAAAACCAATTTATATCTTAGTCCAGAATGTCCCATTCTAGCCTGGATTTGAATTAAAGTCAGTGTCATTAAACACCACGGGCCAGCCTCACAACAAAAATGTGTCCTTTTATTTTCTAAACCAGGCTGGCAGAAACACTGTTCTCTTTGCAAGTGCGAAGGGGAGGTAGAGGCACAAGTGACATCTGAAGGGTGATTGCCCTCTTCTGCCAGAGTGTGCAGACAGTGCTGTCTTACCTAGCCTCTCTGTTATGGCTACAGAGACAATAGAAATGCTGCACTTGTATCTACCTGACTGCTGCTGAGAGATGAGCCAGCTCAGATTGAGACCTGGCTGTGGTTTCATGCCAGAGGTTCTGAAAATCCAGTGTATTTCACAGTCTGCATTAATTTCCCTGCTGAAACCCTCCAGAGTTTTCACAAAGGTCTCTGATTTCAACAGTGGTGGCTCTCCTGCCTGCCAAGACTAAAATACAGTGCACACTTCCTTGTTGCTGTTCATGTTTGTGCTCAGGGACTGTAGCTACTGCAGGTATGGAGGAAAGGGAAGGATGTCCCAGCCAGTTTCCAGAATGTGAATGAACATTCATAAAGGTCTGCCAGGACCAGCTCTCTTCCAGCATACAGAAAACTTATGCAGTTGCAGGTCTCCAAATCCTTCTCTTCAGAGCCTCCTGGCATCTTCAGATTGAGGTTTTAGAACCACTAAAGAATGGTTCTAAGAGGCTGTCCTCAAGCTGACCTCTCTGCTTGAACTTAACAGCCTTGACCATTGCATGAACTCCTCTTCTTGCTGCCTCCTGAGCTCTGTCTCTGGGTACCTCCAGGGCCCTGCCCAGACCCATGGGGTCTCAGCTTCCTGCCAGGTCTTCTGTCTGCCCCGTCTTCACTGCAGGTTTGGTGTGCCTCTGCTCACCACTCCTCTGAGTCTGTCTGTCTGAACTGGGCTAAGAGAGCACCAGGCTGTTCCCAAGCGTGTCACATACCAAGACTGTGGCTTTTGGTTACCAGCAGCAAGAGGACTGTGGTCTTGTGTGGTCCCAAGATCAGAAGCCTCCCACTACTACGTGGCAGCGCAGACTATCTCACTTTACCTCTGTGCTGACCTCAAAGAACTGAGCTACAATTTCCCCTGGCAGAGGTGGCCTGAGGGAATTTTGGTTTCTCATTAGTAGTAGTAGTAGTATTTCTATGGATTTAGCTGATAATGCCAGTGGTTCAGAAGAATTGTGTCTGCTTTTCTTTGACTAGTCCAGCTGTGTTTTTGAAAAAAGCCATACACTGCATGGGTCTGGGGGAGCTACTGATGCTGGTACCTCAACCAGACTGGTGGCTGTGGCAGCAGGCTGCAGAGGAGGATCCTGTAAAGGTCTTGAGATGCCATCCTGGCAGGCAGGAGCAAATCAAGCACGTGTGAAATATTTGGGCCAGTTCCCCTCTGCAGTTAATTCTGCATTTGGATTTCCATAGCAGGGAAATGTTCAGGGTTTGCTTTCCCCTTGGTCTCCCTTCACCTTGTTTGGGTGATACATGGTAGGCTTTCAGTCTGTCTTTGAATGTGGTTGTATTTCAGCTCTGTACTCCGCTCCATTTGTTTCCATATGGGAAGGCAGAGAGCCAGGCATTTATCTTCACAATTCTGTCCTGGCTATGGTGCTGCATTCTGTAGCACCTCCATGACTTTCAGAAGGTCCTCAAACATGAGTATGAGCAGCAGTTGCTTCTCCAGGAAGGCATATTCATAGCTGTCTCTCTGTCCCTTTGGCACAGTGGATCGTCCTGTCAGAGTTTATGCTGATGGAATATTTGACTTGTTTCACTCTGGACATGCCCGGGCCTTGATGCAAGCAAAGAATCTCTTCCCAAACACATACCTCATTGTTGGAGGTAAGGAATGACCTTGTTGACTTTGGCTGTTGCAGGAGTACAGTTTAGCTCTGTCTGTGGTTGTGCATACAGGGGTTTTGTCTTTGTGGCCTCAGTGGCTCTCACTGTAGACACTTGTCCCAAATGTTGCTGGAGTCTTATTGCAAAACATTGAGGGTTGGATATGTTTGCAGAAAGGTATCCTGTACCAAATGAGTGCTTAAGGAAAAGATTCTTGATTGTGCTGTTCTAATTTGACCTTTCAATTCTGTGGCAGATACAGGTGAGTTGCACATCTGAGTATCAAAATACATTAGGGATAATTGAGCATCTGACTCCTGAATGAGACAGCTAAAGTATGAGTGCCTCCATGGCTGCTTTGTGTCACTGTAATGCCCTGCAAGTCACTCTCCAGCTCCAATTTCCTGCTGGAGATTGCTTAATGCCAAACAGATCCCATTGGGAGCATGGAGATCACAGTGGTTTCTTGGGCATGTGCCTGGACACATGGAAGTCAGTGAGCCCATCTTTCTCCAAACAGAAGTTCCCCATTTTGTCTGTTAGGTCATAGGTCTTTAGATGATGCCAGGAATATCCTGCTGAGTGCCTGAATCTAGCAGAGGTGTTTCAGCCAGGCTCCTTCCAGAATATAACAGGAAAAAAGATACCCCTCTTCTGGCTGCTGCAGTACATGGGCTTCTGTCCAGGCAGTGCCTCTGTGCTCGTCCCTCCACCCCCGTTAAGGACACATCAGGCTGTGCATGTTGTCTGTCAGGAGCTGACCCCTGGTCAGGCTGCATAATGGTGCTGAAGTATGAGAACTGAAAATACCTTTAACTGGTCTTCTCAACTCCCAGTATCTTTGTGAAGCAAAGTGAAATTCTGACCCTGCCATAGGGCAATTATAACATCCTTGGGTGGTTTGTTTCCTTATCACAGTTTTCACTCATTGCTGAAAGCATTTTTATAGTGGTATGTGTGCTACAGTAGTGTCGGGAAGGGAGGGAGGAGAGCTGCAAGGGTTGCTCCAACCTACAAACTGCCCTGAGCTTAGAAATCTTAGAGGCTGAAAGACATCCCCATGTACATAAACACTGTACAACAAACAGGAAAATAACTTCAGGTCAAACTATTAACATGTTTAAGTAGCAAGGAGTGTTAACCACGCTCTGTGCCTCTGGGAGACTGGTGAGGAGGAAGACAATGAACTGCTGCCCTTACACTAGGACTGAGACAAGAGGCTGCAGCCCCCAAAATTAGCTCCAAGCAGGGACCAATCTCACCCACTCTTTATCATCTGTTTGTCTAGAACGTAAATACATCCAATACCAGTGAGACTGGTAATGCCTTGTTTACTTTGGAGTCTGATAATCAAATAGAACTCCTTCCTCAATATTTACTTTCTCATAGAATATAATAATTAAGCTAACTTGATTTTCTGTGAACTCCCCCTTTGTTTTAACTTAACTTTCCAAGAGCTAGACTGTGCTTTGGCATTTTATAAAATCAGAAGTTTAGGCAGTGAGTTTTTTCCAAGCCTGAGACATCCATTGCTTTTAAAGCAGATTTCTTCCCAGCAGGCCCCCAGGTGCTGTTTTGTATAGGAGAGTTGTCCTCTGTGTTGTCTGGTTTTCTTGATAAGTGTTGTAAACAGCCTGCCCAGAATTGCTCAGGAGTTTAGTGCCTTGCAGCGCTCCCTGTTCCTGGTGCTTTGTGGCTGGAAGAGCTGGGTTTGGAAGCACCAGTGCCAGCCTCTGTCAGCTGCTGGCATTGCCTGGTTCAGCAGGGGTGTGGGCAAGGTCCTTTTACTGTAAGTCACTGGGGTAAGTGGCTCAGACTCAGTGTTCTCTGCCTGTTTCTCCAGTCTGCAGTGATGAGCTGACCCACAACTTCAAGGGTTTCACGGTAATGAATGAAAACGAGCGCTACGATGCTGTGCAGCACTGTCGCTATGTGGACGAGGTGGTGAGAAATGCGCCCTGGACCCTCACGCCTGAGTTCCTGGCAGAGCACAGGGTAATTTGTGACATCTGATCTGTTTGGAATTTCGATTAGCCTCTCTGTTTACAGCAAGAATTCATCCTTCAGGGTGACCTCTGCCTGAGCAAACTGTTTCTGTTGAAGCTCCTTATATATAGAATGAACTGGGTTACGGGAATTGAGTTGGTTTCTTGGGAGTGTAGAAGCATTTGCTGAGCTGGCAGGTACTGTTAAAATAAGGTAGAGGTTGTGACACAGTGAAAAAGCCTGAGAGGGTTCTCGCTGTTTCAGAAGTTGGTGCTGGTTATAGATAGGTGTGAAATGCAGTACAGAGAGGATTACATAGGTTGGAAGCGATTTCTGGGGGCTGTCTGGTCCAACTCCCTGCTTACAGCAGGAGCAGCCTAGATATACATCAGCTTCCCTGCCACAGGAGACCAGACAAGCTGTCTTGAAAGCCTTTTATCAGTTGGTGAGATAAAGTGAAAGGAATCTCTAACATCTGTTGAACAGCTTTGGGAGGTGAAGGAGTCTCCAGAGGAGCTTGCTTAGTTTACCCTTGTTGCCACTAACAAGCCATTTCCCTGTGGAGCTTAAAGCAGCTGTGTCCTTATTCCCAGCCTTTTCTTTCCTCGCTGTCATGTGTTTACAATTCACAGGCAATTGCCACTAAAAACTTGGGACTGCTCTGTACTGTATTGTAACAGAGGGAAGTGTCTTGTTATTCTCTCTCACACCCCTGAGTGGAGGTGTTGAGCCAAAAGTTACCATCTTCCGACAGCAGCAGCAGATCTGCACATTCCCGATAAAATGTTGACTTGCTTTTTTAATTTTCAGATCGACTTTGTTGCACATGATGACATCCCCTACTCTTCTGCTGGCAGTGATGATGTCTATAAGCATATAAAAGAAGCAGGTGGGTCCCCTTCAAATTTTCTAGGGCTTCCTGACAAAGATCTGTAGTTTCTCCTGTACCTCTGTAATGCAAGATTATGCCCCTCTGGGAACAAGGTCTGCCCAGGAGGCTCTGGGGGCAGGAAGAAGCAGCTCTGGGCCTTGCTTCATAGTACTAGGACTGTTCCATGTCCCAGCCCAAGCATGGCCGAGCATTAATTCCTAATTTCAATCTAGTTATTTTGGTTGAATTAACAGCAACCTCTTGAAAACATACTACGGTTGGCTTAGGGATTCCCACAAATGGGGAGTCTCATGGACTTGGCAGAGGGGCATCTCTAGCTGTTTGCTGTAAAATTCACTGGTGGTGCAGCTTTTTTATATCTGTCCAAACTCAGCCATCAGAGTGCTATATTTCCATCCGTTAAATTGTAGGACCCCTTGTCCTGTCCTTGTCCCCACACTACTCTGTATGCAGTGGATTATAGTCAATATTTAAACCAGCTAAAGTGAAGAGCTTTTCATTGGAATATCTGATATTTTGACAGGGTTTTGGCATGTTTTGGTTTTACTTAGGCGTCCCAGAGAGGATGACTCTGGTATTGTACTTTTAAGGACAAAGTTGTGAGAACAGTTAGGAAGTGAGCTCTTGATGGGAGAGATTATTTCCTAATAGAGGTGGCAGCAGCTTTTTGCCATGTGTCTTGCTCGAGCTGCCCTGGGTCCTGTTCCCCAACTTTAGGCATGTTTGCACCGACCCAGAGGACTGAGGGGATCTCCACGTCCGACATCATCACGCGCATCGTGCGGGACTATGACGTCTATGCCAGACGGAACCTGCAGCGGGGCTACACGGCCAAGGAGCTCAATGTCAGCTTCATAAATGTGAGTTGAAGTGAGTCTCACCACACCTGCGGGAGCCAGAGTCTTGCAAAGTGTGAAGAGATCTAGTTTAGTGATAGCACAGTCCTGCCATCTGCCAGTGAAAGGCCTGTCTGCAGAGCTGCACCAAACCAGTGTCCTTGGAGTAGAAATTAGACTTCTTCCACCCCTGAAATTGCCTCAGGGACACACTTCCTGGAGGAACTGGGGGTTTGCTAATACTGCTCTCTTGTCAGAAATGTCTTGGTGATGTCTGACCTATTGAAAGATCTGGAGAGAGAGTGTGTGGCAAAATGTGTGTTACCTTGAATGAAGAGTGAGTTGTTCTTGACAGCAGCTACTGTCTCATCTCTCTCCTCTTCCCCCAGCCACCTCCTTGGGGTAGAGTAATTTTTTAGGATAAAATCTGATGCTGTTTCCACTGTACTGTTTCCTTCCTGGAGCTGCAGGAGCAGCAGTGCTTGGGTAGGACAGAAGAACATGCCCTTATCCTGTGCTGAGCAGCTCTAGTCCTCAGGAAGAATACATGGCAGAAGATATTTTTGATGTTGGAAGTAAAGTCATAAACATTTTTTTTATCATTCAGATACTGTGCCTTTGAACAACAATGAATGAAATAGGAGAGGTAACGGCTGCTTGACCTCTCTTTGGCACATAACTCTGCCTCTGTTTAAAAACACCCAGCAGAAAGCCTGGTGTCATTGTGATATGCAGAGAGACCTACAGCAAGTCACTTGAATCTAATCTGTGTGCTGTATAAATATTTCCCTCTCCCATGCACTCCTATTAGATAGTGCTTATCTCTGGCTTTAGTCTTGCTTTGTGTACTGTGCCAGTGCCTGCCACAGAGCGTCTCACAGCCCTGCTGTGTCTGCCATGCAGTCTAGGGAAGAAGTGTCATGGAAGTGAAGGAGAAGTGTCACCAGACTAATGGAGATGCTGAGTCTCAAGCAGCAGTTGAGTGTGGTAACACAGAGCAGAGTTGGTCGCCACTCAAATCTGGTGAGCTGTTTTCTGATCCACCACTCTCTGTGCAGGAGAAAAAATACCACCTCCAGGAACGCGTGGATAAGGTGAAAAAGAGGGTGAAGGATGTAGAGGAGAAGTCAAAGGAATTTGTCCAGAAAGTGGAAGAGAAGAGTATTGATCTCATTCAGAAGTGGGAAGAGAAGTCCCGGGAGTTCATTGGCAATTTCCTGGAGATGTTTGGCCCTGAAGGCGCATTGGTAAGGAGTTGCTCTGGGAAAAGGGGAAAGGGAATTTTGGAGACATCAACAGACATTGTAGAGCTTCTACAGAGTCTGCAGAGCAAAGGTTTGGCATTTGTGCTCAGTGTGCTGCCAGTCTCCAGACAAGTTGTCCCAGGCTTGGGCAGCCTGTTTTCAGGGAGTACTCACCATTGCCAACAAGATAATGCCAGTTACATTGTAGAGTGAAAAGCTTCTCTGTCTCACAAGCTGGCCTCTAAACTCCACCTTGTGCCCTGCTGACCACTGAGCTGCCAAGAGGATGGTGGTCACTTTGTCATGGGCCTGAGATGAGTCTGAAGCTACTTGTTTATGCCAGGCTTTCCTGCACTGCTGGATGAATATCTCAGGCATTTTATGTTAGAAGTGCTTGAAAATGGGTGGTGATTACACTGTGCAGTTCCCAAAGCCCAGAGTGATGCTGGGGCTTTTTCTGCTCTTAGATTGCACGAAGTACTGAAGGGACACAACTCAAAATGTGCTCAAAAGGACAGGCTGTAAGTAGTCTCCATGTCCATGACTGTAAACCATGCTAACTGTCCTCCTGCTTCCATCACCAGAAACACATGCTGAAGGAGGGCAAGGGCCGGATGCTGCAGGCCATCAGCCCAAAGCAGAGTCCCAGCAGCAGCCCCACGCACGACCGCTCCCCATCTCCCTCCTTCCGCTGGCCCTTTTCCACCAAGACTCCTCCTTCCTCACCTGCCAACCGCTCCAGGAACGAGTCTGCAGTCACCTATGACATCAGTGAGGATGAAGAGGATTAACCTACCTGCCAGGATTTGCTGCGGACCGCTAATTGCTGAATCCTAAGTCCAGACCCACTGGGGAACTCTAAATGAGCAAGAGAGCCATAGGAACAGGGCTGATGGTGAGCACAGGGCCTTGGAGGCACCTGTTGCTATTAGCAAGGGCTGCTGCCTGGAAGCACATTCAAACCTCCTCTCCCTTCTTCTCCCCAAATCCCCTTTTTATTGTTTACGTTCTAGCGGTTTCCAGGGTGAAGATGGTTTTTATATTTTAAGGAAATATTTGTTAAAAGTGCAAAGAATAGCACTCAAGCGTGGCTTTTCTTTTGGTTTCTTTTCCCATGTTAAACCTCCAAGCAAGAGGGAGAGTGGGAAGACCCATCTGTCTCTTCTTTCCTTCGGCTCCTCTTGTCTTATCCCCCTACTCCCAGGCAGCATCTGTGCCGCTGCCAAACGAAAGACCCCTCAGTTCCTCAACCAGCATGACCTCAAGAGCACGCACGAAGCAGTGGTGTAATGAGGCTTCTAGGAAATAGAGACATCCCTGCTGGGCTGGAGCCGATAGGAATCTATCCAGCAGCCCCTGTAGTGCTCACATGCCTCTTAACTGAGCTTCCCAGCGTGTCGCAGTGAGGATGTGCTGGGCAGGGGGTACCAGCTTGGCACGCAGGAGTTACACCCGGGAAGGACTTGCAGCACTGTAGAGTGGCACACCCCGTCAAGTGCACAGCATGCACAGCTCCGTATAGAGGGGCTGCAGGGGAAAGGCTTTTCCAGCTAATCTTAACAAGACTGCTAAATCCTGAGCTAAAATTGAGCCCTGAGTTGCTGTTGGAGAGAAGAGGATGAATCTTTGCTTCAGGGCACTTACTGTCATGCATTTCCTTGGGTGTGTCAGAGCCCAGGTAGGAAATGAATGTGTGTACTGTTTTGAGAAGTTCCTTGTCCCAGTCTGTGGTGTGTTACACGTTTTAGTGTCTGTCCAAACGGCCCCTCAGCACTGTGCTCTGTGTGTTGGTCTGTTTCAGTTGCTGTGCTCTAGGGCCTGGAGGAGTCCTTTACACTGGTGCCATGAAGTCGCTGCTCTAGGGGCAAACAGCCAGTTTGCTGCCCATGTCAGTGTGTGCAGCTGGACGGATGAAGGGCACGTTCTACCCCAGTGAAGGGCCCCAGCCCTGTGTGACAGTTAGCTGGCTTGTGCAGTACATGCACAAATCCATGCCTGCTCACTCTGCTCCGTGGGGCAGGATGGAAGGAGCATCAGAGAGTGCTTCAGCTTTTTAAGGTTATTTAAACACATAATGCTCATTTGAGTCCATGCCCGAAGTTGTGCCTGTTGTCATGTCTGTGATACACACTGAGCTTTGTGGCCTGTGGCTCCCCAAGGAGACTTGCACTCCCCCTGGCTGAGCAGAGCAGGATGATGCACCCTGTCCTGCAGCCAGTGCTGGAAGGACTGGCCTTGCTGTCGTGTACTTGTGGAGCTTTTCTGTCAGGGTTTGCCTCTGATACCTACTGTCTCTGGGTGGAGCTGCTGGGCCAAGTTGCCTGTGTCCTGCAGTGCTGGGAACAGAGGACAGCTCAGAGCCCAGTCAGCAATGCCGCAGGGAGGTCTCCAGAGTAGGATGTGAGGCTTGGGGAGCAGCACGTGCAAGGAGGAAACTCATGAAGTGCTGCCACAAGCTCTGCACACTGTGGTGCTTCCAGGACACATGATGGCCTGTGGTAGGAACAGGCTGCAGCTTCCTTCCAGCTTTTATCTTGATGGTCCTTTGTCACACTGCCCAAAGGGCTTGACAGAGGTTCTGGGCTTCTGTTCAGGCCAGAACCAGTATGGGAAAGGGTATTTTGGGGATCACTAATCTGCCACTTGGACCTCTTTCAGCAGGGATGTGCACAGCTGTAGGAGCATGGCTGGCTGCTGTGGATTTTAAGCTGTTAAGGAGCAAATAACAGTCACTTGGTAGAAGCCAGTTGTTAATCCCCTGGTTTATGGGTGGTAGAGCACTTCCTTTGTATCACCCACATTGTCTCTTCCCTCCTCTTCCCCACCTTCCCTTCCTCACCCTTCCCTCAGTGTGAATGTTGCGTTGCTTCCCTGAGCTGGATCACAAAGGCCAAGCTGCTTTAGAGCCTTACTACTGTTTTAAACACAAGTTATGCAACAGTGTTCTGTAAGTTTGGGTAACAATGGTGTTTTGGATGGTGGCTTGTTCTGCAGAGACCTTAACATACTTGGTCTCTGCAAAATCTGGGGTGGTTGGTAAGAAGCCAGCCATGGTTTTACGTGTAGCTTGGAATAACAGAGCTGTTTCTTGTAACCAATAATTCCTGCTTCCTCCTTGCACTGAAATTAAATTGGACACTGAAATCTCAGTCTAGTCTTTTTTTTTTCCTTTGTTTTGTTTTCTCCTGGATTGCTGGACCAGTCTTCTCCAGCACTGTCATGTTTTATCAGGAATAGGATCTTTCAGCAAAACATGAGCCAAGTTCCTCAGGATCATCTTGTTACCCACAGATACACCCAGTGCTGCTGCTTCAGGGCTGTCCTGCACAACTCTAACCCATCCCTCACTCTTCAAAAGAAGTATTCAAAAGAGACATGCTTGAACTAAGCATGAAGTAAAATGTGCAGTGAAAAAACAAAACTTTACTAGCACACAGTGAAGAACGCTGTGGAGTTTGACACTGCTAAATCCAGAGGCATCTACGCATGTGAGACAGCCCTGTCTCACTTCCTCTGTAGATCTGGGGTTGTGTGCTCCTGGGAGAGGATTTTCTGATGGTAGAGAACAGCAGCAACAGGACAGAGCTGAGAGGTGCCAGGGATGGTGGTAGAAGCAAGAGCATCGGAAAGTGCTGCAACTTTTTAACCTGTGATCTGCTCATTTGAAACCATGGTTTGAGTTGTGCCTCTGTCAGTAATGAACACTTGGGGTCAAAAGATTACCCAGTGGTTTCTGCAAGTTGTCATTGCTCCTGATGTCTATCTCCACTTCTACAGCAGATACTGGTACTGGACCAAGGCTGGTCAAGGCAGCATTAACTAATTGCCAATGTTACGAAGGTGTTTCAAGGCTCCTTCCTTTGCCTGGCCCCTGACTGGCAGATGTGGATGCTCCCTCTGTGCTCTCAGGAGCAGCCAGTGCCATGGAGAACGTGCCCAGGGGACAGGCCAGACCCATCCCAATGCCTTGGAGAAATCACCATTGCCCTGGGCTTGCCTTGGCTGTGGGACCCCAGCCAGCAGCACCCAGAGCTCAGTGTCACAGCTGGGTGTTGGTCATCCCATGACAGTCCCATGCCATGGCTGTGTTGGTCTGGGCTCCACCCTCCTACCCCTGTGTGGAGTCATCTGCCTCCCAGCCTAGGCAGAGATAATATGAACACAGTCACCAATGCAAGACTCAAGTAAAAATTTATCTTTACTCAGTGCTAGACAACAGCCTCAGGGCTGGAGGCAGCTCCATGGACCCCCTTGGTTTATGGCTTTTAGGTTTCAGACTGTTTCATTCTGTCCCAAGATGCCCTTTCCCCTTCTGCCTCTTCTGCTGCCAGCAGCTCCCCAGGGCCACGGGAGTAGGAGAAGGTTATGCAGGGTAGACCAGCCCCTCACCTCACTCTGCCCCTTGGCACCCCAGTTTCTCCCTCCTGCTCACGCCTTGACGTCGGCGCCTGCGGGTGCGAAGCTGACAGGCTGGTAGCCTGGCTTGTCATCCTGCTTGCGGTAGTACATCCGCGTCAGCACCGCCAGGATGAAGGTCTGCGGGATCAGCAGCTGTACGTTCATCTCTGGAAGAGCAGAAGGGTCATTGGAAGCTGCCTTCATCCACCATGCCCACCCCTCATGCCCTGCTATGTGATGGAGGGGCTCAGCCAGGAGCACTGAGCTGTCCCCCATCTCCTGACTTACGCTGCGACCTGGCCTTGGAGGAGAAGGGTGGCGAGCAGGCGATGCTGCCATTGTTGGCCAGGATGCTGAAGATGGCAGGCTGGAGCGCCGTCAAGAGGAGCAGGATCTGCGACCACCAACACCCCAGTGGTGAGGGCTGTGCTGCTGCCCAGCTCCCACCCCTCACCTTCCCCACTGTCCCACAGCTGGCCGGGCTCTCGCCCAACAGTGGCTCCTGCCCCAACATCTTCCCTCATGCCGCCTCATCCCATCTGTGCTGGGAGCCCCTCACCTAGGAGGGAGCTGGGCAGGACGGGGGCTCACCTGGAAGCAGGTGAACTTGGCCTGCATGTTCTGCTCAGCCAGGTGCAGCCGGGCCTGCCGGAAGAGGATGCCGAGGGCCCACAGCCCAAAGAGGGTGGAGACGCCAACCAAGGTGTTGATCCAGAGGGCCACGCTCTCCTCTGAAATCTGAGGGGGACACAGAGAAAACATTACTGGGCTGACAAAGCTCAGGTGGAGGCCTCCTGTCTGGGTCATCAACCTGCCCATCCCTGTGCTCTGGCACTCACGTCAGCAGGGTTGTAATTCCCATCGGCAGCCAGGATCAGCCCCAGGAAGACAGCGACTGCCCTGAAGAAGGCATACTGGAAAGTCCCCAGCATCATCCATTTAAGCTTTTTCCTGGCATGGCAAGAGAGACCAATAGCACTCTGAGGTCCCCAAGTCCCTTGCCCAGGGACTTCTCTTCCAGCCCAACAGAAACAGGGAGTGAAAGCCCTCCAGGGGCAGAGGTTTATCCCAGCTCTCCCTCACCTGTTCATGGTGATTCGGGGCAGGCAGGGGCAGCAGCAGCAGCAGGGCCCAGTGCTGACCACCATGGGCACGTCCTTCAGAGTGCTGAGCAGCGCTTCCTTCCCGCCAAATCCCTCCACCATGACCAGCATCAGCAGGTAGAAACAGACAGCAAAGTACCTGGGGAGGAGCAGGAAGGCAGGTCAAGCCCTGTGGGCTCTGTGGTGCCCCTGTCCCAGGGTGGGTGATACTCACGCCGTGGTAGCCATCTCCACCACCATCATGGAGCGCGGGAACCACAGGCCGAAGCAGCTGACCACCGACACAACCTGGGGAACACACGAGCTTGGCACACTGACACTCCCCACTCGTGTGGGCTGGCATCCCTTGGGTGGCCCTGGCCCCCCAGGGTGATGCCCTCCAGCACCCCCACAGCCCAGCTCACCGTGGGGGCTGAGCTGCTCCAGCAGAGGGTCTTCATCTTGATGGGGCAGCGGATCTTGCGGGTGAGGTACAAAACCTCTTCCACATAGATCACAACCGACAGCAGTGTCATAATGGTGCAGAGGCCCAGGATGATGAGTTGGGCCATGTCCAGCTCTGCCAGGGAAGGTTGAGAAGCTGTCTTCATCCTGTCCTGTCCCCCCTGGGGCCACTACTGCAGGGAGCTGCCCCACGACCACTCCACAGGTTTAGGGAGCTCTGTGCCACGCCCTGGACATGTCTATGCCAGAGCTGGGGCTTCTGCCCCGCTGCTCCCTGTCCCATGTCACCTGCCCTGGTGCTGGCCTTCCCTGGGCTGTCCCCGTTCCTGCAGGTAGGACTATGGGATGGGAGGCCAAGACCCTGGCAGCGGCCCCGCTTCTGACTTCTGGGGCTGCTCCCTGCCTGCACTTGACACAGCCCCTCTACCACCTTCATCCCTGTCCTGCTCCCGCCAGTGACAACAGGAGGGTCCTCCCCACCGCGTCCCCCCACCTACGGTGCAGCAGCTGCCGAGAGGTGGGCGGCAGGGAGAAGCAGGCTGCCGGCACGCTGAAGTTCCTGATCAGCATCTCCACCAAAGGGCGGGAGAACCTGTGGAGCAGAACGGGAGTGCTGCACGGGGCCGCAGGGACACGGGGACACCGAGCCCCGCAGGGTCCGAGCAGTCCCCTGGCTGGCTTGCCTCACCGTCATACGTCTCCCTTCCTTTACAGAGGGAATGCATAATCCAAAATTCTGCTCCAAAAATTTGGATTTGCCCGGCTGCAAAACGGCACGGGGGTCTCCAGCACTCACCTAGGGTCATCTGCCAGCTCCAAAGTGGGATCCATGCTGTTCAGCTCCTCCGCTAGCTCCGTGGCTGTGGGGCTGCTCGTCACCGCCTGCCTCAGCTCCCCTCGCCGGCCCACGGGGTCAGAGTCCCCAGGGCAGGGACCGCGGGACGATGCCGCGCCTCGTTCCAGTTTAACCAGAGCCTCCAGAGCTTCCCTCCCTCTCCCGCCGCTGCGGGCACCCATTGGCGTGGCCCCACGCCGTCCCGGCCCACCGAGGGCCTTGGCCACCCGGTTATCGACCCGGGGTGCCGGGAAGGCAATTGTCACCCGTGCCGGCACGCCTGCGTGTCCCAGGGCTAGGGGCGCAGGGCACCGGTGCTGGGGTGACAGTGCTGCACCCTGGGGCAGCCTGGACGTGGGCTGGTGATGCCATGGAGGGTCTGGGACGTGTCCTCATGTCTCCTCAGCAGCAGTGCCGAGGTGGGAGGTGGTGCCGCGGGCCGGTGGGAAGCCTGTCAGCCCCTGCTCCGCTCTGCGGGCCCTGGGAGGACTTTTGGTGGCTCAGCTCCAGGGAGCCCGGGGCTGAGCCCTGCAGGGAGCACCTCCTACGGCACTAGAGGGCAGGGCTGGCCCAGCGCTCAGAGCCCTGGCCTCGGGACAGCAGCAGCATCTTGGCCTGGGGAGGGGACCAGAGGGTTGGAGGGAGCAGTCTGAGTGGGGAGTTGAGGCCTTAGGCATGAGGAACAGCGTATCTTTGTCTTAGATGGATCCCAGAATCCACATGGGTCCCAGGAGTGTCCACGGCTCCAGGTGTTCTCCCAACCCGTCAAGGAAAATGAGTGCTGGTTTGTACTGGGTCTCCTTGGAACCGCTGCCCTTTGCCCCTCTGGCAGGGGGCTCCTGCTGAAGCCAGAGTGGCACCAAGACCCCAGATGGGTGCTCTGCACCTTGCTGTAGGAGCAGGATGCTGCTGTCGTCATGGGAATAGGATGGTGGGGAAGGGCCAGGGAAAGGGAACGGGTGTGGATGCTTCAGTGGCCATGGGAATGGGATGGAGGAAGAGGGAATCCTATGAGGACTCAGTGCATTTCCAAGGTGCTGTGCACACCTGGCACTCCCCTCCCCTCAGCCCCATTAACCAAGCCCTGTATCTCTGTCCCTACACACTGTACGTACCCTTTCCTGCCCTATATGCTGTAACCTAACCTGGCACACTGCATGCTGTACACACAGCCCTCTGCACTCACACTCACACACACTCACCCACACGTTACACAAGCAGGGCCCTCACCATGGCTGCTCTTGGCCCCACGGAGTGCACGGGACCAATGGGGGCCCCCCACCCAGCACCCCTGTGCCACACCAGTATCACCAGTATTGCATACGGCTGAAGAAACACGTCAGCTCCTGTCACATCTGCTGTGCTGGCCTTTATGTGACAGTCACTGCAGGCTATGTCATGGCAGTCCTGCTGTCCTGCTCATGCACCTGGTGCTCATCCCCCTGTGGTCCATCAGCACAGGGACAATCTGCAGGTATCCCTGGCCCCAGGGAAGCCGAGCCCAGCCCCAGCATGCAGCCACATGTGCTGCACTGCCCAGACACATGCAGGAGTCTCTTCCCCTGCCTGGCGTGGCCCAAGGGCCAGCACCACCCATAGGTGCCCGCTGCACGAGGGCACAAACTGGTCCTCTTGCCCACCACACCTGTGTCAGTTTGTCCCTCACTCACTGCTGCAGTATCATGATGATCCTTCTCACCACCCAGGTAGTGCCTGAGCCTGATTGAGCCCTGGTCCCCTGCGTTCCCCAAGCACAGCACGCCCCCAGGTGCAAGGTACAGCATGGAGCATCCTGCCAGCCCATGAGGGGGATGCAGGATATGAGTGGATCCCAAGCCCAGAGCAGGGGGGCAGCCCCAGACATTGATGCTCTGCATGAGTTCGTCCCACCACACATGCACAGGTGTGCAAGGAGGGCTCCACCGCTGCACGCACTCCCCTCTCCATCCCCACTGGGGCTGGATGCACCAGTGACACCCACAGCACTGACCTACCTGCACTGAGCCCCCAGCCCCACCACCGTGCCCAAGACCACCCCATCCCACCCCGCATGGGGTCAGGACACACCCACACACTGTTCTGCTGTGGACAGTGTATTGCGGGTCTGGACCACCCCAGAGCTGTCCCCTGGGGTCATGGAGGGCTCTCACCCCTGCAGCCCATGCTGCTGAGCCCTCCCTGCAACAGCAGGACAGGACGTGCCTGTGACTTGCTTGCTTCAACCTGCCCCAGGAGCTGGTGGAAATGGGTGTGGAGAGGGGGAATGCAGTGGGATGTGATAGCCCAGAGTCCCTCCAAGTTCTCCTTTATTCCAGCCCCTGTCTATGCCTGGGATGTATGGTCCTGAAGCCATCAGGGTCCACAGGCACCCTTGTCCCCCAGTCAGCCTTCTCCTCATACGCTGCTACCACGGCCAAAAGCTGCCAGGGGAGCATGCCAGCATGGGCATGGGGGGCAACAGATGGGTCAAGCTCTTACCACTTTGACCTCAGCCCCAGACCTTCAGGATGCTCCAGGGTAGAGCAGCCCCAGGCACAGAGACCCCCTTTCCTGCCAAAAACCCCTTCAGCAGAGAAGGAAAAAGGAGCACGGAGATGGGAGCCATACACCCACTTGCCCAGGGCAGGGGTGGTTTGAAGGCTCATGGCCCACTCAGCATCAGGGTGGCTGTTTTGCCCCAAGGAGCTGGCAGAGAAACCAGCAGCAGTGGTGGAAATTCTCCCCATTTGCTCATTTAGCTTATTTTTATTTTAAACAAAACTCTTTGACCATGGAAATCCTGCTCCCCCAAAAAAGCCAAGCAGACCCTCTCAGCATGCCGGCATCACCCACACTGCTGCAATGTCAGCGTTCCCCAATACTTGGAAAAGCCCTTAAAATGCAAATATTTGCATGGGTTTTAGACAGTTTTCCACCCGTCTCTAATTCCCTGTGGTTATGGCTAGAGGGGCTGACCTCAGTGGGCACAGCAAGCTCCCAGCTGACCATCACCAGTTTCCCCATGGCCAGGACACGGCAGGGAAGAAAACTCCTCATTTAAATCCTTGGTAGGAGCTGGTAGGAGACCAAAACACATTCCTTCTCATACTCTCCTCTCCCACCCAGAGCCTGGGGCCACAGTGGTTGATTTTGATGCTGGGGAGTGAGAATCCCACGCCCAGCTCAGGCTGTGGTCTAGCCAGACAAGTGGACAACAAAGATCTGCACCCTGAGCTTTTGGTGATCCATGGTCACTGCTGTCACAGGACACAGAAGGACAGGCCCTGCTGCCACCATCTGCCTTCAGTGTCCCACAATCCATAACTGCCCAGCTCGGTGGCCTTGGCTGTACCCCTGTGAATCTGTCACTGTCACAGCAACACTGGCCACCAGGCTGGGGAGGGGTCCCAGACCTCTGAGCATCCCCCTGCAATGGTCAGCGTGGGGCAGTGACAATGCCCCCAGCCCTGGCCCCAGCACAGCAGGAATCGAGCTGGCTCCACTCAGCCCCAGGTCTGGAGCCACCCCACTGATAGGGATGGCAGAGAGCCCTGCCCAGGTCTGGCCCATGGATAAGACCCATGTGTTCCCCACTGATTGCCCCGGGAGGCAGCTAGAGGGGTGGGAGCTGCCGCTCTGGGAGATATGGCCAGGAGGGAGCAGTGAGTGATGAGGGCAGGGGTGTGAGACACTGGGCCCCTCTGGGTCCCTTCTCCAGGCAGGTGAAGGTGTCCTGGCTGCCCTGACAGCACAGCTGGCATGGGAGAAAGTGTGGACCCCCTGGCAGAGCAACAACCCTCCACAAATTTTCCCCTTTCCAGTAGGGACCAGTCCTCTGCCACTGGAAAACACTTCCCAGTGCCCTGCAAACCTACAAGGCTGCATCACAAGCTTGCTGCAAGGCAGAATCAAGGACCCCAGCACACCTCAGTTTCCCCAGCTGTAAAATGGGGCATGAGTCCTGCAGCATAAGGGCATAGAGGGCTCAGTCTCTCATTGCTCTGGTGCCTGGGGAGAGATCCATGCCAGGTGTTATTTATAGACCAAGCTGGCATTTCAGAAGGGGGGGGACACTGCCCTGGGAGCCAGCTGGCTGCCTCCAGTTTCTACCTCAAGGTCACCAGGAAAAATGCTGGCCCCAGAGGGGTTTGGAGTTGGAGTCCTTCTGGCCTCAGCTTCCCCTTCTGGGTGGGGAAAATCGCCTTTTCCGAGCATGAGGGGATAAGGATCATTCCCATAAGAGACTCCAGCCCCCGAGCCTCCTGCCCAGCCATGGGTGATGGGACGCCCACCCGGGAGGTGGCCGTGGGGCAGTGATGGTGGGATGAGAGCAGCGGCACACGGGGGAGCACAGGGCAGAGCTGGGGATTTCTGCTAACCAGAACAGCTCACTGTTTCACTGAAAAGCCAGCCCCGGATGTCTAACCTTCTCGGGAAGCAGAAGTGCTGCAGAGGATGTGTGGGCCGTGCTCTAGCTCTCAGAAACACTGCTCAGCCACAGCTGTGGGACCAGCTCCTGTGCACAGCCCTGGCAACACCCTCAGGGACACTCCTGTCCCTTCCCCATACACATCTGGGTGCACCATAGAGGCTGCCACCCTGACCAGACTCCCGTGCTGCCAGGCTGCAAAGAGAAGTGAGACATTGGCACAACCTGGATGTCACTGTGTCTGTCCCAGAGCACCTAAAGGGGTCAGCCCACAAGGAACTGGCTTGTGAGCCCTCAGCAGCCCAACTCTGCAGTTCAGGTCAGCAAGACGCCTCTTGCCAAAACTGCTGAGATCATTTGACCATGTGCATATATTCATAGAAAAGCCACACATAATATATACCTACACATCTATAAATATGTGTGTGACTTTCTACACTATCTAGAATCTTGTACAGTGGATATAAACTGTGATGAGCTGGAATGGGTGTGCCCTCAGACTGGAACAGCTCTTCCCCACAGGCTGGCTTATCGCCCATGCCGTAGCCTCAATCACGCTTCCAAACCACTGCTCCTGGTGTACTGGCCCACCCAAGGGGCCCCTGGCCCCACAGGTGACCAAAGGGGCTCCCCAGGGCAGGGGGCTGCCCTTTGCAATGCCCAGCATTCTGTAGGTCTTCCCCCAGACAGAGGAGGAGGATGGTGGAGCCTGTCCCTGGTCTGGGAGGAAAGGGAGCCCACCATGAGCAAAAAGAAGCCCAACAGAAGCTGGATTGAACCTTTCTATGATCTGGATCGAGGCCATCAGAGCAGCTTTGATGGCCCCTGCCTTCTCCTCCCATTTGAACAGAGCCTCACAGATGGGGTACCTGATAACACCCCCATCTTCTGTCCAACCCTTCTGGCCCCCTTTCTGTTTGCTTTTCCTCCCAGCAGCTCCATGTCCGATGGCCAGAAGGGAAGTGACCAAGCTGTGGGGCTCAGCATGGTGAGGGCTTTGTGTCCTTCAAAGGGGACGAACAAACGGCTGGCGGTCCCAACCCGACTGGGGGGATCCTGCGGAAATACCACAGTCAAAACTCTTGGGAGCCGCTTCCTGCCTGCTCCAAGGCTTTGGATGCAAAGTATTTTCCTGCCGTTAAGGT
This sequence comes from Coloeus monedula, assembly GCF_965178545.1. Classification (NCBI taxonomy): domain Eukaryota; kingdom Metazoa; phylum Chordata; class Aves; order Passeriformes; family Corvidae; genus Coloeus; species Coloeus monedula. The sequence goes on from NC_138790.1 coordinate 16,660,330, forward strand.
AACATCTGCATTTCCAGTGGGTGTCTCGGTGACATGCCACTGGTTTCTTAGAGCCGCCCCCAACTTCTGACTGAAAAGGCACCTTGTTTGAAAAACAGAGGGGCCTTTTTCTGCCACAGCTACCTAAAATAGTCACGTCACTGCTGATGTTTGCTTTTGGTAAATGACGAGGTTAACACACCCTCTGAGTGGGCTGTGAGCGTTTGCTTTGGTCAGGAGCTTTATTTTCATACTCGTCTGTCTTGCAAGAAGCTCGCAGGTGAAAATGCTGAGGCTTTAAAAAGTCATGCCTCAGATGGACAAATATTTTCCCAGAGAGCCAATAGAGACACAGTGTGTTTGTGGAAGGGAGGTGCTGCTCCCCTGATGGCCCTGAGCCTTCCCAGCTCTGTGACACCCACCCAGAAGCCTCGGCCACCCCACGGGGTCACCCACAACCGCTTGGGTCTGTCATAGGGAGCAGTCCCACCTGCTGGGGGAAAGCCTTCAGCCCCCTGTGGGACTTCTTCAGCTGTCCCTGAGTGATTCTGCCTCCCATTGCAGATGGGAAAGCATCCCAAGTGCAGCTCAATGGGAGCCAAGAAAAATACCTTCCCTTCCTGTCACCTCTACCAGTGCCAGGTCCACACCAGGGTGCTGGGCAAGCACTCCCACATGCTGCCTGCTCCCACCTGCTTTGGCAGGCAAGGAGGCAGAGGGATGGGAGGGGATGAACATGCCTGGAGAGGTGTGGGCACACTCGTGTTGGGTGCATGTGTGGGTAGGGGTGTACACGTGCATGTACACATGTGTGTGCCCAACCTTGTGATGTACAGGTGTGGGACATGTGGGTTTGTCCACCTGGCTGGCATTCACACCTGTGAGCACAGCCAGGGAGCCGAGGCAGAGGCTGGTGGAGGCCCAGCATCACCAGATCTTGGTGACAGCCAAACAACACTCAGCCCTGGACAAGCCTCTCTCCCAGATGTCACTTCTTCCCCAAGTCCCTGCTGTGGCATAAAACAAAGGGACAAGGCCTTTCAGCCCCAGTCTCCAATGATGAGGAAGAGAAGAGAGGGCTGGGGCAGCACTAGGAGATGTGCACATCACCCTGGGCCCCTTTGCCCTTTTTGCATCACCAAGTAATAAATAGAACCTCCAAATTCATATCTGCCATAAAAGCCACGGGGACGTGCACAGGCAAAGAAAGGTGTTTTCTCCAGAGAGGGATAATCACACCAGGCAAACCCCACAATGGCATGTGGCTGAGGAGGGAGCCACAATGGGCACCTGCACTGGCACAGAGGGCTCAGCAGCCCCCAGGGCAGTTCTCATGGACACACTGAGCCAAGCAGAGCTAAAGGAGAGGCTGGTACTGGAAACAGACCCTGCTGACCATTCCTTTACAGACCACAGATGACTAAAAGTCAGGAGGTAAAACCAAATACAGTCCACTGTTCTTTGGAGGAGTGGGGAAGAGAGCGGGGGAAGTTTTTTCCATTGGTTTGACCACAGAGTTTTTCTAGCTGCAGGAAAGACTTTGACTCTCAGGCCACATCAAGACAAAAATACAAACTCATTTTTTTACCCCTAGGGTAAAACTAGCTTTTCCCACCAGGCAAGGGCCCAGCCCTGCCATGTGTGCATCCCAAAGGATGCTTGCCAAGACAGAGGAGGACAGGCAAAGTTTTTCCTCCTCATAGCCCACCGTGGACCTTTGCCCTTGAAGAGAACATGGGGGGACAGTGGCTGCCAGGGACAGGAGGCTGTTGCAGGGCAGACCAGCAAGCAGGGGAAGGTCATCAATTTGGCTGAGGCACGGGCTGCTTATCTCGTTCCAAGAGCTGGGAGAGCCATAGGCCTTCTCCGAGCACACACCTCCCAGGGGATTTGCCCTTGAGGCACTGACCTGCTTTTCCTGTCCTAGGGAAAACAATCCAGACTCACATTTATATCGACCAGGTCTGTTGCCTGCCTGTACCTGGCAGTGGGGACTGGCTGCAAACTGCAGCCCATGGGTTTCAGCTCAGCCCAAGAGAAAGGCATGAGCCCTCCAGAGCCATGTCAAACACCTGAGTGACAAAAGCATCCCATCCCTGGCTGCCAGAGAGGGATTAAGCTCCCCTGATTTGCGCACCACATCTCCCCCTCTGCTCCATAAATAAACCTACAAGGCACATGGCATCCCCTGAGTCCCCATGGCACAACGCTGGCATACAGCAGCCAGGGGCAGGTGTCACAGCTGCCACCAGTGCAGAGAAGAGGCAATTAGCAGGTAGTGAGAAAGCTCCTGCTCTCCCTGTTCAGCCCTGTTGTGCTAATCCCACCCCAATTAAAGCCCCCCTCTTTTCTTTCAGATACTGCTATGAGAGATTAATCCACCCTAGAACAAGGCATTTCCAGCAGACCAAGAAGACAAAGCCAACTCTCAGTTTGCAAAAGGCTCTGGCACCTGCCTGGGAGCATTTAATTACCCTCACAATGGCATCAAGAGAAGGGCCATGAGACCCCTTCAATCACAAATTCACTGAGGAGGCACCAGCTTTGCCTGCTGCTCCCACATGCCTGGGGCCAGCACCTGCAGGCTTCAGCTCTTAGGGACACCTTTTTCCCCCCTGCAGAGCCTGCAGTGTTGCACAGGGTACTGGCTTTTTTTATGCTGTGCTTTTCCTTTGCCCTTTGCACTGCTCTTATGCCAATAAATGCACATTGTAAAAAAACAAAGCAGTGGACAGTTCTAATCTCTAAGTCAACATATGCCCTTATCACAGAGGGTGGTTCCCACGGAGCAGGCTCAGGCTGTCTTTAATCCATAAGCAGCAGTGTGTGCACACAGTGCAGAGCAAATCAGAGGCAAAACTTTCTTGGGCTTTCCGAGCCCTCTTGGGAGCACAGGACTGAGCAGCCAGGGACACTTGCAGGACCAGATCCTGCTAGAGAGGTACAGCAGGTACTGCAGGACCCTGCTGGGCAGGTACATGTCCAGCATACCAAGCAGATCTCTCCCACCATATCTTCATGTCCTTTCTGGCTCTGTCCAGGCACTGCAGGGAGCTGTTTCCAAGGCTGTTAAGTAACTTTCCTTCTCAACACATTCACTTCTTGAGAAAAAACACCACAAATTGTGGATGTATGCCTGGCTTTCTAGGATTCAAACCACCAAGTCTGGAGGGAAAAAACCCCAACAGCCCTCAGCTGTGGCAAATGCTGATTCAAGAGAAGTGCTTGTAAAATTGCACACGAAGCACTTTGCAAAAGTGACCTGGAATGCCTGCCTGGAGGTGCGCTGAAGAAGGAGAAAGAGAGGCAGTGTACTGCACTCCAGATACAGATCAGGAAGAGCCAGAATAAAGTGGACCAAGGGAATTAATGGGAAGCCCACATTTTCGAGGAAGAGACCCACATGACCGTGTCCCAGCTCCTGTGTTCTCTCCCTACTGCTCTCTTTTCCCTTTCCACTTTCCCCCACTCAAACCCTCGGCCCGTTGTGCCGGGGCCGGTCCGTGGGTAGCCATCAAACACGGGCTTTTTCGGCAGTGCAGACAGAGACGGGCCTTTGATGTGCCCCAGGGCCACGCTGCGTCCCCCTGCTTTTCAAAGGCCGGTCCTTGGCTATTGTGTTCACATCCTGAGCTTGTTTGTACACTTGCTGGAGGGCTCCAGCCCCGCAGCCCCCCTGCCGTAGCCGCAGCCGCCCTGACCCCCAGATAAAAGCAGCCGGGCTCAGGCGGCAGAGCCGCTATCAGAGCAGGGACAAACGGCACCGTCCGAGGTGCAGCTGCCAAGATAGCGGGAGCTCTGCCGGGCCGACCCCGCAGGGGTGAAGGCTCCAGGTCAACAACAGCCCCACAGATCTGCACCGGCCGCGGGTGCTGCCCCGGGGCTGCCGGGGCACTCGGGCTGTTGGCAGGAGCGGTATCAGTGCCATGCACGCCGAGGAATGTCCTGGTGCTGCTGCTCTGCCCCTCAGCTGCATCTGGAGAGGGCCAGCACCTTGCCAAAAGATGTAACTGCCAGGCGGGAAGCAACACTAAAGTCTTGCTCTTTGATCATCACCTCATCTCTCCGTGCCCTCTGGGCAGGCATAAAGCAGGGTAACAGTCCACCCCCCTCCCTGTAGGTAGGGTAAGGTCATGCAAGTAGCACAGAGGGGTCCCCAGGACTTCAGGGTTAAAATTGCAGTGAAACCCAGTCTTTGCAAGCAAGGAAGCCCCATTAAAAAAGCCAGACTGTTTTAGTCTCTCTGGGCAGTGTCCAAGCATGAGCCTCTCTGCTGGGCCTCCATGCCAGCCCCTGGCAAGCAGACCAGCAGTAATGAGCATCACCACATCCACATCCCTCCTTGGGTGATGGGAGAGATGAGCCTCCTCATTGCAGGAAGGCAAAAAAAATCCCAGAGGATTTTGAGTGAGGGGCCCATGGGATACCCCAGGTCTGCATCTTTATAGGAACAAGAGCCCACACTGTCCTCAGCCCCACATCTCTCCTCCAGATGCTTGGTACTCTGTCTCCTCTCCAGCTAACTGGTGGGAGCACCAGGCCAGTTGTGGAAAATGTGGAGAGCCAGGCCAGCCCCAGGTGCTTCCCCAGGAAGGATGCAAAGATGGGTGTTATTTTGAAGGGACAACAAAGCTGTGGCCAGGTGTCAGTGTCACCGCTGTGTTTCCATTCTCTCAATTGCCTCTTCCCTCACCTCCTCCACAGCCTCTTTGCTACAGGACAAGAGCCAGCAGATCCTCTCCCAGATGCCAGTTCTGGCCACAATCCTTCCTCAGCCTGCATGGCAGCACGTGTCAGGACTGTGGCCAAGGAGCAACCGCTCCCAAGCATGGCTGTGTGTGCCTGGATTGCTGGGAGAGAGCAGGATGGAATGACATGTTCCAAGGCAGCATGATGGCTTTTCCTGAAACGGTCATACCCAACTAGTTCACCCACTTTTTGTCAGGGCAATTAAGAAATGCAACAGCAAAGGCCAAAACACGTGGTCTTCTGGAGGATGGGGGTACTCATGGTGTTGTGAAATTCTTGGCTATTGCACTCTTGGCTTGGTGAGACTGGAGCAGCGAGAGCAGGCTCTCCTGGGAGCCATGCCTGCCAGCCCTAACCTGGAAGGTTAGGATAGTAGAGGGGTTGCAGCATGATTCTGACACAAAAAAAGCCTAGATTTCACAGCTTCTTGGGACCTGTAATAGCTGACTGCACCCCAGTGCAACCCATGAGTTGACCAGGGCGTACAGACAGACTATCCCTCAAACCTGCTCCCAGGAAGGCAGGAGCTAGCACTGCCTCTCCTCTGAGTGGCTGGGATCCAGAGGAAGCAGTTGCCATTCAGGGCAGAAGATCAAAGTCTCTCTTTTGTCCCCAGATATCTGTTGCCTCTCTGGCTCTACACCCCGGGGTGCCTGGAATGCCCCACAGCCCCTGTCCCATGGAGTGCACAGCCAATGGGAGCCCTATAACTACCTCCCACCCCATAGGCCACTGCATGTCCCACAACCTTTGGCCTCAGCCCAACAGCACATCCAACTTAGCACCACACCGTAGCATTTGGTTCTTGGCTTTCTCATCCCTTCCAGACTGAAGAGCCATGTTAGTCGCAGTATTTCTTGCCATAGAAGTGTTCAAGTCACCTCACAACATCATTCGTGATAAGATGCTGGCAAAGCAGATTTTCACAGAATAATCTGAGTTGGAAGGGATCAAAAAATAACCAGCAAATCCAACCCTTAAGTGAATGGCCTATGCAGGGATCAAACCCACAACCTTGGCCTTGCTAGCACCATGCTCTAACCAGCTAATCTCAGAGCTGCATGTGTTTTGGCTGCTTTTAAATTGCCTTAACATGGGTCACACAACTGGTCACACGAGGGTCAGCTATGCTGCAAAACTGAAGTGAAACCATATTTTCCTTCCCACATTTTGATCTCATGTTCTCAGCATGAATCCCAGAGGAAGAACACTGTCACATCATGAGATATGGTACAAAAGAATGCAGAGTCATTTGAGTCGAGTCAGAGGACTCACAAGCCCCCCAGGAGTTCAGAGGACACGAGGACATCTCCTAAAATAACCAAGCCAGGCCACAATGAGAAGGAACACCCTGATGCTGGGAAGACAGATCAGAAGTCAGCAGTTACCAATCCTACATGCTCTTTCCTCTTCATCTATTTCCTGGCTTTTACTTTCTGCTCCTTGTGAGGATTTTTGGCTGGACTGGGCAGCCTGAGCACCTGGGCTCAGCATCGCCAGCAGTACAGGCACCGCTGTGTGAACAACAGGTGTCCCTGAGAGAGGTGGCACCAGCCACCAAGCACCGATAGCCAGCCAGCTCCCAACCACCTGTAAGGTGAAGGGTGCTCCACTGCTCAGGGGTACACAACACTGCCTTTGAAGAACTCTCATTTTAAGGTATTTCACTGCCAACACCAGCTGAGGTGCAAAAATATCTGAGTTTCTAGAATGTCAGCTTTCTTCTCTTTTTCTCGGCACGTGTAGAAATGGGGAACTGACTGCTCAGCGCACGCACGTTGTGAGAGGGAACGGAAAACACCTGCAGCGAGTCTCTGCCAGGGCAGGTCGGGGCTGGCGCGGCGGAGCACCTCCCCTCCTGTAGCCGGAAGGGGGGCACCCAGAACGGTGGCCAGGGGGAGGAATAAATCCGACTGCCGCCTTCCTTGCCTGAGTTGCGGCATTGCTCCAGGGAACGTCCCGAGCCTGAGCTCTCCTGCAGGTGTCCCTCCTTCGGCGGGACCTCGGTGTGGAATCGCTGCCCTGCTCCTGGCACGGTGTGCACAGGTAAAGGCGCTGCTGGAAGGTGAGGGCTTGGCGGGGGGATCCCAAGAGGAACATAAAAAACAGGGCAGAACTGGGACTGCTTTCCCCGGGTTACACTTTCCTGAGCCGCAGGTTGTATCCAGACTGTTGCGGTGAGAAATGATCAGAGGATCCAGCTTGCAGGACTGATCTAAACTCTTTCTGAACCCTCTTACACCTTGGGCTTCCACCAAGGCCCCCACCAGCACCATGTCCCACGGTTCAGTCACACGCAAAGTGACAATAGTTTTCCCTCCTGTGACTGGTATCACCACAGCTGGGGAGGGATGAATCTGGAGAAGAGAAAGCCTGGGCACTGGAGCCTGGCTCAGACCTCCTCTGCTAAACGGAACTGGCAGGTCCACCAGCATGTCTTGCCTGAGAGACGCTTTACAGACTTGTCTCCAGACTGCCACGCTGAATTTCAGGTCTAGTTAATCCCCCCTCTATCAGAGCAGGAATGTATTGCTTTTCACCAAACATAATCCTCTTTGCAATCATGTGTTCTGCCAAACTACAAACTTTCTGCTCCTATCCTTCTTTCCTGGGAGAGGATTTGAGGCAATAATCTGGGCCTACTGATTTATTTTTCTAATGAGCAAGGGACAAACGAGCACAGTACTGCAGAACATGCGCACACACGAACCTTGAAGCGTTCCCTAGTTGTGACATGCTTTTGAGGGATGCCCTGAGCTGAAGGACTGAGGCTGGAAGTAGTGACCTTCTCTCACAGTGGGCCACAGGCAGCCTGTGTCCTGATGTGGGCTGTCCATACTTCTTGTGTTTAGGGGCTGGAAGTCATAATACCTACCATGCTTCCCATCATACAAATAAAATAGCAATCTGTGCAGCTCAACACAAATGAAAGGCACCCCGGGCATCTCTGCCCATTCAGATCTAAAAAGGCAGCCCTGAGCATGTGTGACTTGCTGGGACCTGAGGATGCTGAGAGCTTCCCAAGCCAGAGCAAGTCCTGTGTCTGGTTTGCACCACCCAGGAAGGAAAATATTTTTCCTGCCCTCATCCCTCAAAATGCTGAGAGGGTGGGAATGCTGAATCTGTGACCTGCTCCTTCTTCTACTGTGGTACGAGCATGCCTTCCCACAAAGAGGTGTTAACCTCACCTCCCTGCCCCACTTTCAGCCGTTCCTGAGGGGAAGCTGAGACTTGGTGTGCACCCAGTGAAACACATGCCACTTGGCAAGTGGTTCCTCCGCCGTACCAAGAGCACCTAAAGGCAATTTATAAAGAATGCAGTTTCATTCTTTTTTATAAAGGAATGAGGTCATCGTGAGGAGGGAACCACTCTCTTCTACCATGCCTACAGAGAGAGTACTAGAGGAAATGGCCTTTAGCTGAGATGGGAGACTCAGACTAGGTATTAGAAATTTTTTTTCCCTGTTGGGGTGGTCAGGCACTGGAATAGGTTTCCTAGAGAGGTGATGGGGTCACCCTGCAAGTGTTTACGAGGTGCCTGGATCTGGTGTTGGATCACACGGTTTAATGGTTTAGGGGTTACGGGGATGGTGCTGGGTTGATGGCTGGACTGGATGACCTTGGAGGTCTCTTCTATGATTCTGCGCTTCCTTGCGCTCCCTCCCCGCAGCAGGGCCAGGCAGGGGACGCAGGAGCCACACTCCCGAGCCCTTGGGGGAGCTGTGCGGGCAGCGGGCCGCAGACCCGCATCAGCAGCAAAGGCGCAGCAGGGACGTGCCCGCAGCTCCGTGCTGGGTGGAGGGGGAGCGGGGAGGCGGGGCCAGCTGTGGGGAAATATGATCGCGCTCGACGATTGGCCGGGCCTGCGCCGGGCTGCAAAGGGCGCACACGGCACGGCCGCTCAGTTGAGCCGGCGCGGCGGCGGAGCGGGTGAGCGGGCGCGGGAGGCCGGGAAGCGGGGCGGGATGGACGGGCGGAAGGCGGGATGGACGGGCGGAAGGCGGGAGGGAGGGAGGGAGGCAGGCGGCGGCGGCGGCGGCGGCGGCGGCGGCGGCGGCGCCGCAGGAGCTGCGGCGGAGGAGCGATGGCAGGGGCGATGGCAGGCGCAGGGGCCCCGGGCGGCGACACGCGGCCGCGTCGCATGCGGCAGTGCCCGCTGACCTTGGCGGGGAGCGCAGAGCGGCCCCGCCGCCGCCGCGGCCCCGCACGTCTCCCACGGCGGGCACGGGGGAGACGTGCCCGCGGCCGGCAGCGTATCGCCCGCGCCGCTTATCTGGCGCACCGCAGCCGGGCCCTGTTCGCGATACCGGGGCCGCCCGTCCCCGTGGGGCGGCTGCTCAAACGTGCTCGCTTTTCTCTCGTTGTTGGTTTTTTTTTGTTTGTTTGGGTTTTTTTGGGTTTTTTTTTGCCTTATTTCTGAACGATTGGGGCCTGGCCGCAGGGGCTCGGGGAGGCATCGCGCACCCGGCCAGCATCCGTACCAGGTGCGCTGGCCGCAGGCCCTTTGTGCTTCCCTGCGTCTTCCCGGGTTTGCTTCTAGCGACCTTTCCATCTGCTCAGTCCACTCGTGCCCTGGTGGGAGCCTGCGGCCTCAGGTTGTTACTTGGGAAAGGCTTCTCAAATCTGTCGGGGTTTCACCGCCACGTGTTCTTCCCCTAAATAAAAGGTGAAATAAGCAATGGTCACTGTTAACCTTTGCTGTCCAAATAAGACCTTGCAGAGCTCCCAGGTGTAGAGCTAATCCACGTGCACCTGAAGAGCAGAGCCATTTCTTAGCAGCACTGCTTCAGGGCATACTGGGGTTGCTTACTCCCAACCTCAGCACCTGTCTAGTCATTCACTAAATTACAAACATTTTTCAGGAAGAAATGGAGAAGTAAATAAGTTACAATTTAGCTTTCAGATATGTTCACTGTTTACAGAGAAGTTAAGATTTTAACAGTTGCTGAAATGAATTTGGGGAGATGCTCTTAGCAATTTTCAGAGAGTTTTCAAAACAGAAATTGCCTTCATAAAGTGGTAGAGAACATAGCCATCTAGGCGGGATGTTCGTATTAGAAGTGTTTTGTCAGGGTTGGAGTTTGTGCTGCTTTGCCTTATGGCCTTGTGCCACTTCCCTCTTCCAGCTGGACTCTTCCTGTCATTGAGACAGACCCCAGGAACTTTAGATATCTAGAGGCCATTGTCACAGCTGAGTAAATGCCTCTTGCCAGCACTCCCTGAGTTGAGATGTCCCCACCATTAATAAGACCCTTGGCTGAACTTAGCCACTGGAGACTGTATTCCTCATTTGTACACATGTCACTATGCCCAAAGCTCAAAGAAAGAGTTGATGTGTTCATTGGAGCTTATAATTGCTGTGGGAACTTCTAGGTTGCATTGAAGGTTGATGGAGGTTCACCAACATAGTGACTTAGGTGGAAGTATGCACAGAAAATCCATGGGCAAGCAGTGCACTATTGGCAGTGACTGGCTTCAGGTGTGTAACAGAGGGGCAGGGGAACAGCCTGATCTGACTTGTTATATTCTGAACTTCTAGGACTTGGGTAGTTGGTTTGCATTCATCCAGAAGGCAATGGACCATGCCAGAGCAGCAATCTCCAACTTGGTAAGACGTAGTACCCCAATGTTGTTTGTCTCTTGGTGCACTGACAATACTGCAGAAGAAAGGTTCAACAACATCCGTGTATGAGACTGTATAATATTATTTTTATACTTTTGCATGTAGTTTGTTGTCTATTTGAACATACACTGATTGTAGAATTGAATATAGCTATTCTGTGCAACAGGTGGTTGTGTTGATGGAACTGTATGAAAGATATTTGATCAGTAGTGAGCTATATTTATTGAAAAAAATATCACTACTTATCAGTAGTGGAGAAGATGATGAATCCAAAGCAGCGTTAGATGCTGCTGTGTGGCTGGTGAGCCAAATGTCACTGCAAGTAGCTGGCCATGATAAGGAAGTGGCTCAAGTGGTTCATTGCTGGTGGGGTTATCATTAACTGCTATCATGTCTTGGGTCTCTCAGAAAACTGGTAAGAAAGGGGGGGGGGGTGGGTCTTGAACAAAGTTGCAGAGGGAAGTGCTGCAGAGGAAGCCATTCAAATGTGACTGGGACAATCAACATGTGTTCTATTGTTACTTGGGAGGTGGGAATTCAACCTCAAGTCCAGCTTTTGAAAGCAACCTGTGCTTGAAACAAATGTGCAGGAGGAGGGACTTCTGAACTTGTTCAGCCAAGCCTGCCAGTCCTAGAGAGCTTGGATTGTGAAATGACCTGAGGCTAGGACTGTGAGTGTGGTGGTTTGGTCTCTGAACAAGAATGGAGGATATGTGGGGTTGGGGCATGTTCTCTGTGTGAGGACATGCCTCAAGTGTGAGGGAAGCCAAGCTGTGGAGCAGCTGAGCAGGGAGAGTGTTAGGACAGACTGCAGTGTTGCCCTTTCCAAAATCTGAGCAGGCAGTCACTTCATTGTGGGCAGCGTGGGCCAGAATGGAACTGCAGGTCTGAAATGACATTGGTTTCTTTTGCCCAAGCAAGCAGATATCTGGTCTCTTCACTTCCAGCTCTAACATACAGTTTGAGAGTGAGCTGAGAACTGTGGATGAGCCGCTGAGCTGGTAACAGGGCTTGTGTGCTTGTCACCAGCTGCTTCTCCAGTACAGAGGAGAGGGCTGCAGGAGTGCTGCTCCCAAAGCTACTCCTTTGGCCTTTTACCAGTCTCACTCCACTCTCCAGCACAACCAGGCAATTTCAGCGTCTCTAATGGAAGCTGAGTGGTTCAGCCAGTGCCTGGCTATGCCTGGAACTGAGTTAATCTGAGCAGTTGCCTTGTCCACGGGCTGCTGTTCTGTGGGAGGCTGTGCCTTGCACCTGTTTAGAAAAGTGGGCTCCAGACTGGAAGCTCTGCTGGGGCAGTGGTAAAAATCTGTCAAACAGTGCTAGTCGTTGGTGGGTGCAAGAGGCGTAGCCTCAGCTTTCACGTTAGCTGAGGTAGCACGGTGCCCATGGGTCATCTCTCTTCAGCCTAGCTGCTTTGTAACACTACCAGTAGTGTAATTTAAGGGTAGCCTTAGGCAGTTTAATACAAAATTATCTGGGTGCTGGATGAGAGTATTTACATCAAAGTGGATGTGGCTCAAAGGCACAGCCATGGACGGTTGCCTTCCCTTTCCCCTGTCTTCATCAAAGTGCAAGTTGTACTCATTGAAGTCAGATCTGTGTTCTGCTGATTAAGACCAGGAGTTTCTGTTTGACTCAACCTCAGCCGTGGGGTCACGTGGGAAATGCCGATGCCATTGGCTGCTTCATATCTGTAACAGACTCCAGGCTAAACTCCGATCAGTGTGGCTCCAAACTTGTGCAGGGTAAATGGAATCTAAATAGACTCTGGAGACCCTGACTGGGTCGGAGTCTTAACTGTGTTTAAAACATCCAGCTTGACTTAGTGACAGACCAAACACTCCCTGCACTAGAGCAGGTGTAGATGGACAAGCAGTGTTTGGGCTGGAGCACAGGTGCAGCTGGCTGCAAGGACTGTAGGCTGGGGGAGCCAACTCTTCCATCACATCTTTCCACACAGTTTGGTGGCGAGCCAACGTCATACACACGCTTCAGCATTGCCCGGCAAATGGATGGAGACAACAGCCACGTGGAGATGAAGCTGGCTGCTGATGATGAGGAAGGAGGGGAAATTGGGAGACCAGAGCACCTGCATGCCAGCATGTCTCCTCCACGGAGGAATGGCAAGAACCTCTGCCTCATAGTCATGGCAGCTGTCCTCCTCCTTTTGATTGGTAAGGAAGGGTGGGAGGCAGCTGCATGAAGTGGACTCTGGTATTGTATGTAATCCAAGGCTGTTAAACTTGAATCTGTATTGTTTTGGGAGGTAATGCAACAACTGGGATCCAGGCTGGAGCCTCTTGTCACTAAATATGTCTAGCTCAGACTTAAGTACAGCACTGGCACAAAGAATTGTGACGATTGACAGTGGAACTGTGACTTAGCTAAAGGGAAAACTGGTCCATGTGGAAGTTTTGGTTTTCCCTCCATTAACACTTCTGTAGAGATGTGGGTCAACAGATGAGTAAAGCCTTTGGTACTTGTCTCTTAAGGATTTTAACATTGCCATTGGCCTAAAGTGAGCATTCTCCTTCCCAAGTGGTGCTGGAGGAACTCTGCCAAGTGCAAGATCAGATTTACAGTGCCCCTTAAAATATGCCAGCTCAGGCAAAATGTCAGGCTGCATAATTCTGTCTGTCCTTGGGTAAGCCAGCTTGTCAAAAATGGTGTGAGAGCAGATGCATCTTAACTGTGGAGCTGTGTGGTGGGGGGGCTGGTTCAGTCATCTTTCTGCAGCACAAAGAAATACCTGTTCTGTCCACAGGGTTTCTCATCGGCTACTTGAGTTACCGTGGACGAATGCAGAGGGTTAACAGGTGTCTGGATGGAAGTGGCAACTGCGAGATGACTCCTACTGCATCTTACTTCTCAGATGATGGAACAGAGGAGGAAGAGGTTCCCGTACAACGTATCTTATACTGGCCTGAACTCAGAAACATGTTGTCAGCTAAACTGTCAGCTGCGCATCTTGAGGCCAACCTGAGGTAACAGTTCCAGAAAGCTTAGCTAGAGCTTTGAGAGAGGTATGGCCTGTGAGCAGAACTCGAGCTCATTTGCAGAACAAGGGCCTTACAGGTGATGTAGGGTGGGGTGTGTTAAACACAGGCTTAAATGGCTTTGCAGGCTGCAGTGCAACCTGGTGCTGTAGCCTAAGCTGCATGTATATCTGTTACCTACAGGCAAAGAGAAGGTAAGAATTCTTTTGAAGCTGGCATGTTTGAAGATGAGACCACTGCCAGCTACATTCATGACCAGTTCACCAGCTTCCACTTGGATGATGTGTGGAATGATGAGCACTACATCAGGCTGCAGGATAAAGGCAGGTACGTTAATGAAGAGATGCACATCTCTTCCATATAGCATGGATACCCACAGTCTTGAGCAAACATGTGATTTCTGCTTAAAATGATGTGAAAATTGTGAGCTAGTTATCACTCTCCAAAGATGACCTCAATCCAGCCAAGCAATAACTGCTCCTGCCTCTTCTCAGGCTTTCTAAATCCAGAGGGTCTGGTAGCAGCACTCTGGATGTTTCCTGGGGCAGCTGTTTCCTCCAAGTGTGCTTAGGAATTGGAGAGAAAATAAACTTGAGTAAAAACTCAGCTGAAAGGCAGATTCCCTGTGTCTAAAACTGCTAGCACAGGCCACTCTGTCTTGTCACCCAGACAGGACTGCACACCTGGCAGTGGCTCCTCCAGTAGCTCAGGAGGGTGTCAGCAGTCACTGTGTTGTCTGACAGCTCACACCCTCATGTCTTACTTGGCCTTTTTGTCAGGGGAAATGAGTTTGCTTAGCTTCTCTTAGGAGGTGACTGAGAGACTTGGAAGCAGAGATTCTTTCTACTACTTATCTTAGAAATCAGCCTTTGTTAATGTCTCTGACCAACTCCAGAGATTCTTGCATGGAAGTATTGGGATGAGTCTGCCTGTTTCAGGCTCTGTTGACTTGATCAGAATTGTTAGAGCACAAACTGAATACAGTCAGAATACTGACTCAGAATACTGAGTTAATTAAATTGTTGTGTGAGAGTATAATGCTGTCTCTTTACATTTAACAGTAGCAACAACCAAGTGTTCATTATAGAAGATGGCAGTCCAGAAGAGTTACTGGAGAGTCCTGATGCATATGTGGCATACAGCAAGAGTGACACAGTTACTGTAAGTGACTCCAGGAGGATCCTGGAAATGTGTCTGCATGTGTAGAAAAATGTGTCCAAAATAAGTCCCTTTAAGATATGGAGTGTATAAAGCCCTCCCCAGTTAAGAGAGCTGGGGTGGGTGGTCAGAGTGGGGAGAGGAGCGGGCCCATGTATTCTTACTGCAGCAAGATGCAGGAGTAACTTTAAACTTCCCTGCTGGGATCCAGACAGAACCTTGGCAGAAGTGCTGCTCCAACAGGCATGTTGGACAGGATCAGTTTACATTGCTGAGCTTCAGCTCCCTACTGTTAACAGTAGGCTGTTTCAGGTGTCTTACTGACCTAGGACTGCTGCATTCATAACCAGTGTTTCTATTCCAGGGCAAACCCATCTATGTGAACTATGGACGGAAAGAGGACTTTCAGCAGATACGAAATATGGGTGTTCCAATGAATGGGACTATAATCATCTTCAGAGCTGGAAAAATAACCCTTGCTGAGAAGGTAAGCAGTGGCTGCCCCACAGGCCGGCCATACTTGGCAACAGGAAGGTATGCTTCCTAGTCTTTGAGGCACAGAGGTATGTCTTTCTTCAGGTGTGTGGAACTCATGTATGTAGGATTGTTCTGCAGGCCTGGTCTTGCTTGTTTGCACTAAGGCTCCACGTGCAGGTCTGGACACTGAGGCTGAGCAGAGCTTGTTACTGTTCACGGTGCCATTCTTCCTGGCCTCCGGCAATTTGCTGGAACAACCAGGACTCTGGAGTGGTGGGGCTGGGAGGCAGAGGGAGGCAGCCTGGGAGCACCAGGATGCAGAGCTGGCTAATATCACTAGATACAGCCATAAGGCTGCAAGAAGCAGGACAGCCTTGCCTCCAGGGCACCTCTTGCTGCTGTAGCCAGATACTTTCAAAGCTTGGCTGCAGTGTCTCGCTTGGGCCCTTGCTGACTGTTCCCTTGGACCAAGTGGCAGTGCTGGCACTGTGTGTCCAGCTGGTGGCCTTGCATGCTGCTGTAGTGTTCCCTGTGTAAAGAATAGAACCAAATAGCCAAGCAGCCTAAAGGATCCAAGTGCTTCTGTATGCAAGCCTGTTCCATATCTGACCGGAGCTGCCCCCCAGATGGGTGCTCCTGGCAGGGCTGGGGCACAGGACCCTTTGCAGTTGGACTCAGCCTGTCTGCAGGCATCTGACACAGGCAGTGCTGGAAAGTGCTTCCGAGAAGTGTGGTCACTGATTCTCCAATCCTATTCCCACTTTCCAAACTGGTGTCTAGCCTTGCAAGAGTGTTTGTACCAGTGCCGTACCAGAGCTGGGTTGTTGGTGTGTTAAACAGGGACCTGGCTGGTCCACTCTTCCTCCATTTTCCATGTGAAGATGAGTCTCCAGTGGCTGCTTGTCTTGAAACTAACCTCATTTTGGGAAAACGGAGGGAGGATAATCAAAATCAAATAATATTAAATTTTAAGGTGCTCCAAGGAGCAAGTATAAGCTGAAGGAATCATAGACTGAGACACTGCACTGTGTGCTAACTGTTCAAAAGGATGTTAGACAGAGTTTGTCTGGAGCAGGGCTGAGCTGCTAGGATTCAGCTGCCTTATGTATCTGTCAGGTAGCTGTTAAGATGTGTTGTGGAGTTGGGCACTGAGGAGCACAACACTTCACACCATTACTCCATGTTCTTGCCTGGACTCCCCTTGCTTGCAGTACAGATGTGCAGTTAATGTTTCTCTTTGCTGCAGGCTGCAAATGCCAGAGAGGAAGGAGCAGTTGGTGCCCTGATGTACCTGGATCCCTCAGATTACAAGAAAACAGATGTGCTTGTCCCCTTTGGACATGTGAGTATGCAACTGGCTTCCCTGTTGCCAAGAACCTCTCTGGCTGTGGGCTGCAGGCTGGGGCAGTCCTGCAGGCCTCTGGCTCAGCAGTGCCCTTGTGTAGGTGAAAACTGTTGGACTCTGGTGAGACTTGAGGACTCCTCTTGCTTTTCACAGGCCCACCTTGGAACTGGAGACCCTTACACCCCAGGCTTCCCTTCTTTCAATCACACACAGTTCCCACCAGTGGAATCTTCTGGACTACCTCGCATTCCTGTTCAGACTATCTCTAGCCAAGCAGCAGCCGCACTGTTCAGGTAACTGTTTCTCCTGTCTGCAGGCTAAGGTGCTGTGGCCTCTTGCAGGAGTGAGGATGGTGTTGAGGTGCTGTGAGACAGAGCTCTCTGCTGCTCTCTGCTGTGTGTGGCAGGGAGCGTGTTCTGGAACTAGCTGGAGAAGTGTCACTTGTGTCGGTGTCTCATGTCTTAAAGACTGAACTTAATCTAGATTTGGATTCCTCTCGGCCTCTGCATTCTACCCCTCCCTGCATAATTAGTGCAAGCTCTCTCCTAGGCAGGCCCTGAACAAGGTTGCACCTGCAGTTGCAGGTGTGCATTTTTCACACGATAGCTAAATGAGGTCAGAGCTGGATAATGAGTTCAAAGGATCTTCTTTTTTCTCTCAGAAAAATGGATGGAGAAAAATGCCTTGAGAAGTGGACATCTGGTATCATGGGATGTAAGGTGACAGTGAGCAGCAGCAGCAAGATGACAGTGAAACTGGCCGTGAACAATGTTATGGTGGACAGGAAGATTCTGAACATCTTTGGTGTTATCAAGGGATTTGAAGAACCAGGTAACAGCAGCTGCATTGTGGCTCAATCTTGAGAGGAACCCTTCCTCTTCTGTGGTCATTGGAATGTGACAGCTGCTCCCAGACAGACAACAGTTCTTTCTCGGCAGAACCAAGGCCTTCCCCTGAGGATCAGAGAGAAATCTGAACTGTGCTGCCAGGGAAAGGCTAAATGAAAGGACTCAGTGTGCCAGATTCAGGGATCAGACTGCAGAGACTCTCTTCCTAGTACAGAAGCTGAAAGCTGCTCTTCTCATAAGTGGCGTTTGCAATCTGAAGCTTGCAGCTCAGGTCTTGATCTTGTCTCCTTTACAGATCGGTACGTTGTGCTCGGAGCCCAGAGAGACTCCTGGGGGCCAGGAGCGGCCAAGGCTGGCGTTGGCACTGCCATCTTGTTGGAACTTGCCCGTGTAATCTCGGACGTGGTGAAAAATGGTAAATATTTGTGAACAAAAGCATGACGGTGGGAGGTGATGCAGGTCTAGCTCTGTGTGTGTTAACACTGGAAAGCCTAGTTGCAAAGCAGTCCTTTAGAAGGTGTAGGGAATCTGAGAAAGCTTCCTGAGAAGCTGTTACTTGTCTAATACATCTTGTCTGCAGTGAGCACTCACTTCCAAGGGACTGCCTGCCTGTATCTGGTATGGCTCAAATACAAGAGTGTCCTTGGATAACACATGACGCAAACCTTAAACTTGAGCTGTCTGTTGGACAGCCAGGCCTGAAGTGGGAAAACTCTGAAGTGTCTGACCAGCTGGAGCAGTGGGGACTGCATGGTGGCACTTACTGTGAGCACACTTGTCTCCAGGGTTAATTTTGGGCTCAGGCAGCTAAACAAAACAGGGTGGAAATGCAGACAGCATTGTTCTCCTGCGCAGTTCTGCAGCACATGGGGGCAGGGTACAGTGTCCATGCAGTGTGCACATTTCTCTGCAGCAGCGCTGTCTCAGGAGCGGGCAATTCATCATCCCAGGCCCGCAGTGCTAATCTGCATCTCCATGGGGGAAGGGCAGACATCTCAGTCTCTCTCTCTTTACAGATGACTACAAACCACGGCGCAGCATTATCTTTGCTAGCTGGAGTGCGGGAGAGTATGGAGCTGTGGGTGCTACCGAGTGGCTGGAGGTATTGTCTGTTTAATGGAATTCTGCAGGATGGCTGTGCAGTTATTCCTGTGCATTAAACATCTCGGTGTTGGCTTGCTGCTGCTCATCTTATTAAAATGCTCGTTTTGTTCTAGGGGTACGCCACCACGCTGCATGCCAAAGCCTTCACTTACATCAACTTGGATACTGCAGTCCTGGGTAACCTGCTACTCTTTTGAGTTTCTCAAAATTGGGTGGGATTAGAATAGCTTGAACAGACATCCCTCTAGGAATGGGGGCTGTGCCAGAGGTGGCTGGTGGGTGTTTGGCTGAAGAATGGTGTGAATCCATTTATTCTCCAGCTGTCATTGAAGCTGGAAGGCTGATACAGCCTAAGCCATGAGGAGTCAGCTCTGCTAAATTGCAGTAGACTGTCCTGTGCCTTTTGATGATCCTTTGGCAGCTGTAGCTGTAGATCAAGGCTGGGCAGCTCTAGCAGTAGTGGTTGATTGTGCCACCACGTCAAATACCCTTTCATTTTTTGCAGGTTCCAGACATATAAAGATTTCTGCTAGCCCGTTGCTCTACTCATTGCTGGAGACAACTATGAAGAGGGTGAGTTGAAGGGCCTCGGTCTGATCAAGGTGACTGTGGTTTTAGGAGGAACTGAAAGCAGACAGAGCTGTGCTGGGTCCCTTTCCCCACTGGATACCTTCTGAGGAGAAAGACCCATTTAGGAGAAAAACTTGGGATATTCTGAAGGGCCCTCTCTGAAATGAGCTGGGCTCTGGGAATTGCAGTTCACACATGAAGAATCTAAAATCAGCGAATGCCACAGTTCAGTGGCAGATGTGCCTGTGTGGAGAAAGGTCAGGGGAGCACACCTGCTTCTGGCATCTGCACAGCAGCATAAGCTCCAGGATGGACCTGGAAGCCTAAGCAGAGGTCGGAACAAGTGCACTGACTGTCATCTCTGTGCAGGTAAAGGACCCCACAATGGATTCAAGATACCTGTATAGCAGAGTTGGCTCTGACTGGGTAGAGAGAGTGTAAGTATTGTCATCCATCCCTTTGGGAAAGCAGATCTCCATAAAGGAGCAAACCTTATGGATTCTGTTTGAGTGTCATACTGCTGTCTGGGGTGGGCTCTGCCTTCTGATGTGAGGTCAGGCAAGCATGAACAGTACAGCACTAACTGCTGCCCCAAGCTGGCTGAGGCAGCCCAGACACCTCCCTGTGGAACAAGAAGAGCCTTGTGCCAAGTCCAATGGAATGGACAAGTAGGTCCAGAGATTTGGTTGGGACTCCTTCAGTCTTGCCTAGACAGAGTAGTCCATTTGGCTCAGAGCTTCAATTGTAGAGCTTGTAGCTTTTCTCCTGGGCTACCCAAACCAGTTGGTAACTACTCAGTGCTTATCTTCTGCAGGGTTCCCCTTGATCTGGATAATGCAGCATTCCCTTTTCTGGCCTACTCAGGAATCCCAGTGGTTTCCTTTGGTTTCTATGATGTAAGTAATGTGTGCTTGCCTGGTGTGCCCATTTCACGCAGAGTGCTGTAAGGACATCTGCTCTCCAGGATGGCAGAGCACAAGGTGCTGTCCCAAGCTCACTCCCTCTGCGAGAGCCTCTCAGAGGGAGGAGGTGCAGACTCTGAACCTGGTGGCTGTGGCAGGACTTGCTGTCACAGCTGCTCCTGGGACAAGGCCGGCCTACAGTCTCTGTTGCAAAGTACTGACTACTTGCAGGTTTTTGGGGAGAGGGGTCACTTGCTTTTCTGGAGGCTCAGAATCCGAAGCTAAAAGCAGTAGGAAGATGTCAAGCTGTTGCTGCATCCATTGAAAGACTGTTCTACAGCCTGCTGGTCACCAAGCAGAGGGCATTGTGGAAGCAATATCATTGCCCAGAGCAAGTACTACCTCAGGCTGTTCAGGTCTGCCGCTGCAGCAGCTTGGGGGTGACATCAGCCCAGCAGCCTGCAGGTGTGCAGCTGGGTGCCTTAGTGATAGCAGCTCCCTCTCTTAGGAATGCTTGGGGTTTGTTAGTGTCAGACTTGTTTCACAAAAATATTTGAGTTATCCTGACAGGAAGGGTTGGAGGCTGCTGCAAACACCAGACTGGGTGGTGAGATTTTCCCACCTACACTTCCGCAGTGAGCTCTGAGGGGGTAAATGTCTTTGGGTCTAAATAACAAGCAGAACATCCTGCTGGTTGCTGGAAGCTGTGAGGGATGAGAGGCAGGAGCTCCATTCCTTTCCCTGTGCTTTGAAGTTTTGCCATTTGAGTCTTTGCTCCTTAGCAGCACAGGGAGATGGGATGTGGTGGAAGTAACAAGTAACCTGTGGCGGGGGATGAAAAAAGTCTTAACTGGAAAAGCATTCTTGGCTAACTCCAATACCTCCTTTCTTGTAGGAAGGTGATGAATATTCCTTTTTGGGCACTACTCAGGACACTTTGGCTAACCTGAAAGCAAAGACTGACAAGTTGTATCCTCTCATGCGTACTGCTGCAGAAGTTGCTGGACAAATAGCTCTCAGGCTGACCCATGATCATGAGCTCTTCCTGGACTTTGATAGATACAGTGAAGAATTGCTATCATTCCAGGAAAAGATTTTGCCCTTCGATTCCAAAGTGAAGGTAAGAAGGACTGTGAGTTCACCCTGATGATCATGGGGCCATGTGCAAATAAAAGCCCTGTGCCAGTGGATACAGCAGGATGGATATCTTTCCCTTTTAGACATAAAAGGGTAGTGAAGTGTGATCAGAATTGATGCTCCTTATGGAGCAGTGCAGGCAGAGTAGCTGTGGCAGACAGATTTAGCTGATCTGGCTGTTGTGAGCTCTTGAGGAAGTGGATGTGAACAGTTTCTTCTCTGGTTATCATTCACAGCATAGTGCAGCTTTGCATCTCATTTGCACCTCTGCTGAAAGTCTACAAGAAACTGTGGGTAGGGAGTGACCTCAGAAGAGCTTGCCAGGAACTTGTTCTGCTACTTGGCTAAACTGGCAAAAAAAACCCCCAAAAACCAACACTTTCTGTTGGTAAGAGAGCAGCAAAAGAAGAAAAGCAGGTTTGCTAACAGCTCCTCCCTTGCAGGCACTGGGGCTGACCTTGAAATGGCTGTTTTATGCCCGTGGAGACTTCCAGCGAGCTGCAGATGCACTGAGAAGAGACATCGCAAACAGTGACAGGGAAAACAGGATTGTCCGCAGATCCCTGAATGACAGGATGATGAAGGTGGGTATCTTCAACTGGTTTTTCTTCCTTCACAGAGGAAGAGAGTGCTGGCTGGGATGGGCCTTTCCCTAAGGGGCCATGGGCAGACTGGTGTCTCTTCCACTTGCTTAGTGGGAACATGACAGTTCTGCACTTGCTCACAAGAGAGGGTCTGGCCCTTGCAGAGCTGCTGTGAGAAAGGGCTGAGTGGGGGTCAGAGATCAGCAGCTTGTCTTGGGGCAGATAAGGAAAGAAAAACTTGGGAGGTGAGAGTATAACCCTAAATTTGCACCTCTACTCAGGTGGAATACGACTTCCTCTCCCCATACCTCTCACCAAAAGATGCTCCCTTCCGCCATATCTTCTTTGGCAAAGGCTCCCACACCCTGCAGAGTCTGCTGGAGAACCTGGAGCAGCTGGAAGTCAACAGGGACAGCGTGGATGTGAACAAGCTGAAAGAACAACTGGCCCTGGCGACCTGGACCATTAAAGGGGCTGCCAATGCTTTAGTGGGCGATATCTGGAATACGGACAACGAAATCTAGACACAGCAAACATCTGGATTACCCATCTAAGGTACAGGAGAGCTGTGTGCTCTCACAGGGAGCACAGCTTCCTTCCTGGCCCCAGCCCCAGCAGAGGGCCTTGCTGTGTAGATCTAGTTCCACCTGTAGCAACACACACAAACTCCCTGTACCTCAGATTAGGCATTGGCACGATTTTTAAATGGCAGCTTCCTGCAGACTTCCAGTACCTTATATATTGTGAAACCTAACCAAAATCCCCTGAAACCTAAGTGAAACCCACTCCCTAACATGGCATTACTTTCTTGTAGATATTCTGGCAACAAAATGTTTTTGACCAAAGTTGAGCATAAAATTTGAATCTCACCTTGACAAATTCACAGGAGGCAGTTTTACAGCAGTACTAAGATTACCATAAAGTCTCCTCTGACCAGGCTCCCGTCTAACCACAGTCCAAACTGGTCATGTACAGCTGCTTATGGAGTTTCCTGCCTCTAGTGTACTTGAGCACTAAGAGCTCAGGTGTTTCCTGAACTGGTACCTTGAGTGGGGAGGACTCTCATCTATTCAGACTTTCAATTGTTGGCCACCTAAACCTAGTGACAAAACAGGGAATGAATTCCTCTGAACACTTGTAATGAGGATCCCTTCTCTGACAGGAAGCTGCAGAGAGCTGCAGTTCAAAAATTAAACAATGTATTAATAGCCCGCATGTGCTGGATTACCAGCAAGCTCTGAAGTGCCCAGCCTGCCTTTACTCAACAGCAGGGTCCCAGTGACATCTTGCAGGCTTGCTTCTGCCAAGGCAGGTATCAATACCCAGGGAAAATGACCCAAAGATTATCCAATGTCCCCTTTATATCCTCGGCTGGCACCTCAGTGAGTCCTGCAGCACTGAGAAATGGCTTTAGACTGGCACTTCAGACCTTGCTGCTCAGGGGCCTTGTATGAAATCAAGTCTCTTGTTGGCCAAACCCTGTTTGACTGATGTCATTTTGCAGGTTGGCTCTTGTTTGGCACTGAGATATTTATTTCTTTATTTATTTATCAGTGACAGTGTTCACTATAAATGGTGTGTTTTTTTATAGAAGATAATTATCGGAAGCAGTGCCTTCCATAATTATGACAGTTATACTGTCGTTTTTGAATAAAGCAGCATCTGCTATTACAATCAAACATGATACTGGAACTTTGCATTTAAAATAATCAGAACAAGCCCCTCAAAAAATTTGGAAAACTAGCAGTTAAGCTTTCTGTGGCAAAAACACCCCTCTGGAAGAAAACGAAGGTGCAAACCTGGTAGTGAGTCTCCAGGTTGCGCTCCAAAGTAATCCTTGAAATGCTGAAAACCTGGATGGAAATTCCAATACTAGATATTTGGCTTCCTTGCAGGGTCTGTGCCCCTCTGTGGGCTTCAGACTTCTTTCTGCTCCCCTTTCTGGATGCTGTGTTGCTCTCACAGGGAGCACAGCTTCCTTCCTGGCCCCAGCCCCAGCAGAGGGCCTTGCTGTGTAGCCCTAATGCCACCTGTGGCAACACACACAAACTCCCTGTACCTCAGATTAGGCATTGGCACGATTTTTAAATGGCAGCTTCCTGCAAACTTCCAGTACCTTATGTATCATGAAACCTAACTGACATTATCGGGGGCAGTGTCTCCCATAATGTGTAAAGAACAAGGTAGTTTTTGCCTACCACAGTGTTATATCGGAGGCAGTGACCTCCATATGTTGCACTATGGGTGTACGTAATTATCGGGGACAGTGTTTCCCATAATTGTTCTCTGCTTATCACGCAATGTCATCTGCGAAGCTTGATGGTTAGTATCTAACATGGATTAATTTCCTGCAGTCCTATTTTTTCACTCTCCTGTGGTGATGCAGATACGAATTTCAGTCTGTTATGTACATCCTTAGACTCTTCCTTCTCCATAGGCTGAACTGTTTCAAATAGCTGTGCTGTGTTGAATTGGCTTCCTGCCTCCAGTCACGGGAGTGGTGCTTGAGTGTTTAGTGGAAACTAGGCTAGTTAGACTGTGTGCTCTGTGGTGTAGTAAGCTTCCTTCAAATCAGTTACAAAGACCTGAGGAATTAAAGGTGAATGTAGGGCTTGGGGCTGACAGCTGTCTGGAGGGCTTTGGTCACTGCTCTGGATTGGTGCACGTAACACTTTGAGAGGCTGGCCTGCTGTGGCACTGGGAGGGTGCTGGTGTGGGTGCACGGGCTGCTCACTCTCCAGTTCTGCCTGGAAATTCCAGTCTTGCCCCCTTGGGTGTTGCATGGAGGGAGGAAAATCAGTGGCAGCTTTCTAATGGTGCTGCTCTGCTGTGTGACCCGAAACTGAGCACTGCTGATGTGTGACACCTGCTAAACTGTGCTGCCTGTTCCCAGTGGCTGTTGCCAGCCCTGTACTCTGCAGTTTGATCTGGCATTTAAACCTAACCTGAGTGAGTGGCCTCAGCCCCAGCAGTAGTCCTTGAGGGAAAGAACATTGTTCAGCTGGAGCTCCACAAGAAATGGGCAGGGACTGGCCCCCAGCCTAGTTACTGAGCTCAGTGCTCACCAGCTTGGAGGGCTGGATTTTCATTCATCTCTAGAAACCTGATGCCCAGGCTTGTGCAACTTGTTGCTCTTCCTTAACTTCTCTTAACTCTCCAACTTCCTATAGCCCTGTCTGTGTTAGTGTTTCCTAGTGACATTTCTCTGGATGGCATCTAAGAGCTGCTGTCTGGGAGTCCTCACTGTGGTGTTTGCATGCATCTTGATATCAGACTTAATCTTGTGCATTATAGCCAGCAGAGAGAGACAGAAGACAAAGCTTGTCTCCTGGCTAGGCAGCACAGCCGTGACTACTGGGATGTTGGGATGCCTTGCTCAGTGCTGGCATCTGACTTCTGTGGGGTGCTAAACTGTTTCTGGATTACCTGCTGTTTGCTTGAATAAAGTATTTTTGAAGCTTCAACACTCAGCTTGTCTTGTGGGGTTCTGGATTACCTGCTGTCTGCTTTAATAAAGATTTTGAAGCTTGAACATTCACCTTCTCTTGTGACTTCCTGCAGAGCCATGATGCTGTTGGGGCATTGTGGCCGTGGGTGAGCTTGGGCAGCTGGAGAGGGGGGCTGTTATCCTGCTACATCAGGGCTGGTACGTAGCAGCTCCACTACCACCTTGGTGATGTGCAGTAGCAAATCTGAACTTCACAGTGCTGCTCAGCTGAGTCCTGCCTCCTCACAGACAACTGGAATGAGGACTCTGGTAGTGAGGTGGAGGAGCACAACTGTATGCAAGCCCCCAGACCTCCCCCTCCTTTCATGGCCATGTCCTACCTCCTGCCTTTCCGTCACAGTGTTGACTATGAAAAGCCTGTGGTGTACAGGTGAAGGATGGAAGAAGGAGGAAATGTCAGGTTTCCCCCTGGCTGTGACCTTGCAGGTCTCTGCTGTTGAGAAGGTGGCTGGCCAGGCCTGTGGCTGGTTGTGTCCCAGGAAGCCAGCACTTTCTCCTGCATTGTCCACGCTCTCTGTCGTCCTGGAGGTCCCATGGGCCAAGGTACAAATACACAGGTGGAGACTGCTTAGAGCGCTGGGAGGGCAGGAGGTGCCTCCTCAGCCCCAGAGGCCTGCTCAGGTGCGACCCCAGGGGTTTGGGGGTCTGTATTTAAATATGTTCAGTTTCTCTCTGCTGTCCTCCCCCCTCCCTCCTACTGGTCTCACCTTCTGCTTTACAAACACCACAGCCTGAGAAGTCACACTATTTGGGTGAGTGGCAGCTTCTCCAGGAGCGCAGCTCGAGCTTTATGGGCTGTCCCGGCAGAGCTCTGGTCCCTCCTCTTCCCCCGGGGATGATTTACTTGTTGAAAGCACGTCGTTTCCCGCAGCTCCTGCCCGCGCCTGGCAAGGCTCTCTCCCTGCGGTAACTGAGCAAAGCGTCCCGAGAGGCCGGGCCGGGGCTGCGGGAGCCCTGCTGCGGCCGGGCAGCGCCAGCCCCGCCGGGGCAGAGGGAACGGGGAACAGCCCCTTCCAACTCACCTGGGAGCAGGCATTTGGGCAGCGCAGGGCAGCCCGCGTCCCCGGTGCAGCGGATCGGTCCCGGGGTCTGGCGCTGCTCCGTGGTGAGTCCGTCCGTGCGTCCATCCCCGTGCTCATCCATCCATCCATCCATCCACTTGTCCGTCTGTCCGTCCTCACCCCCGCCGTTACGTAAAGTGGCGGGGCGGCGCCTTTAAGAGCGGGGCCGGGGGCGGGTCGGGGGCCGTCCGGGCTCCCGGCGGCGGCGGCGGCAGGAGGAGGCGCGGGGGGGCAGGAGGGGAGGAAGGGGCGGCGGAGTCGGAGCTCCGGAGCTCCAGCGGCGCGGCGCGGGGGGGCTCCCCCAGCGTGCGGGGCCGGGGCGGGGCCCGCCGCCGCGTGCACCATCCGGGGGCAGGGGGCGAGCGGGGCGCCAGGGGTGCCGGAGGGCGGGGGGCTGAGCCCGGCGGTGCCGGAGGGCGGCGGAGTGGCCCCGGGGGTGCAGGAGCAGGGGGGCTTCACCCGCGGCGTGCAGGAGGCGGGGCTGGGGGCGCTGCCCCGCGGCCAGGAGCTGGTGGCCGGCGGCGGGGAACCGAGGGGCGGCGGGGGGGCGGGCCGGTGGCACTGGGTGCCGCTGGACGAGCGGACGAGCCTGCAGGAGTGGGGCGAGCGGCCCGGGCCCGTCACCGCCCTCAGCAGCCCCAAGCCGGGCGCGGAGCCGCGGCGGCCCCGGGAGCGGGGGGCGGCGCGGGCGCGGCGGCGGGCGCGGGGCGCGGAGGAGGCGGCGGCGGGCGGCAGCCCCGGCGCACGGCGGGCGCGGGGCGCGGTGCGGGGGGTGCAGGAGCACGGCCCCAAGGTCCGGCAGGAGCAGGGCCTGGCCCGGCGGGCGCAGCAGGAGCGCGGCGGGGGGCGGCGGGACGCGGCGAGTCCCCCGGCCCGCGCCCGCTGGTGGGTGCGGCGGGGCCGGCAGGAGGAGGGAGAGGCCCGGGGCGGAGTGCAGGAGGAGGGCGAGCTCTACCCCGGAGAGCAGGAGCACCCCGGCGGCAACCCCGGCACGCGGACCCCGGCACACCGCCCGAGCCGCAGGAGGTCCGCCCGGGTGTGAGGCCGCACCCCGTGCCCGGTGCCCGCTGCCCCGGGGGTGATCCCAGCCGCGTCCTGGACGTCCCCGGCGTCGATCGTCGCACCCAGCCCCGGCAGGTGCGTGGGCTCGTCCCGCCTGGCATGCCGGCTGTGTGGAGTAACGCCATGCCCGTCCTCGCCCTCCGGTGACGCTGCAGACCCGGCGCAGGATGCGGTGGCAGTGGCGGTGAGCGCAGAGGTAAGGAACGAGGCGCGACCCCATGTTTGGGGGTCCTGCGAGGGGCAGGGGGGTTCAGGGCTTGGCACTGTGGTGCTGCCCGGTTGACGTCTGAGTGTGCCGGTGTGTTGGCACCGTGCCCCGCAGTACTGCGAGCTGCGGTGCTGCCCTCGTGCCCAGGCACTGCGGGACTGCTCAGTCCCGGCCGGCAGCATGCCCGACGTCCTGCTCCAGCTGCCAGGCCAAAGCAGGCAGCAGGGTCTGGCGTGAGTGGGTGCCTGGTGCCCTTGAACTCTCCTAAACCACAGCGGAAGCTGGGGGAAGTTTTTTTTTTCCTGGAGAAAAGGCAGCTTTGCTCTTCCTCTTCCCTGGGCTCGTGGGAGCTGTGGCACTGAACAGAGGATCCTTGTCCTCCGGGGCCAGCCCAGCGCCTCGGGGTGTTGTGTTCGGCCAAAACCCCGAGCAGCAGTGAGATGCGGGGAGCTTCTGACCACCGGCCCAGCAGGCAGCACCGCGGCTGTATCCAGCCGTGTTGTGGCAGGTTTTTCTCCTAACAGTCCAGGACCGTTGGGTACGTTTGCTCTTTGTTGCTTTTGCTTTTTTTAATAAAAGTTTTAAGTTAAACCTGGTAAGATGGTGTTGACAGTCCAGACAAGGATCCCACCTTGCCAGGCGAATCCTGCTCAGCTTCCTCCAGCATGATCTGACCCCTTGCCCACTCTGAAGCAGCAGCTGGAGAGGGGGTTTGGAGGTGGCCAGAGGAACCCAGGCAGGGACAGTGTCTCTGGCGGCAGTGCTGGGGCTGGGCTGTCTGGGCAGGACAGGCTGGGGCAGAGCCTGGCGCTGGCACTTCCCCACACCCTCACCTCCCTGGGGCCACTTGGTGCAGCGGGCACACCGGGGTGCAAAGGGTGTCCTTCTTGCCAGGTGCTGTGGGCTCTGGAGGTTGTGCATTCCCCTTTCAGCTGTTCATTGAGCTAGCTCAGGGCAAAGCTTTGAACAAAGTTTTTGGATACTGGGCTTTGCAAAAGTCTCCTAAAAACAGGACCTGCCTCGTGGGGTGTCTTTGAGCAGGTCTGCGCTACCAGGCACCTCTTTAGGGAGAGAGGGTACAAGATGGACCCCGGCTCCTGCACACCCATCCTTGGCTGCAGCCCTGCTCCTGCTGCCAGCCCCGAGCCCACTGCTCCCTGCAGGGAGGGGGGGGTAGAAGCAGCTTCCACATCCCCCCGTCGGGCCGCGCCGAGGCCTGGGGGTGCAGGGTGGGGGCTGTGCAGGCTGTGCAACCTGTTACCAACCCCTGGAGCTACCAGAGCCTCGTTAGCCAGGTATTTGTTAGTGCAGGGTGGGGTGTAGTGGGTATGGCTGGGGGGGCTGGCGATGCCTGCTTCTTCCTCAGGCCGATGCCAGCCTGCTGTCCCACTGCTGTGACAGCCTCCCCGGGGCAAGGGGGGCCCGCATGGGCAGAGGAGCAGCCCCCACGGGACCATGAACTACTGTGAGCTTGTAGCCGAGGCCTGTCCCAGCCAACTGCACGCCAGACTTCACAGCGTACCTCAGTTTCCTCCTGAGATGTCCCATCCTGCCCCTGGAGCCACCTGAGTTTTGACTTCGATTGTGTCCATGAGGGATGGCAGCTGTCAGGGGCAAAGCATCCGGGGGGGTATTACCCACTTGTATGGGTTTTGGGGGACAGGAGGAGGCTCTGCTTCATGCACAGCCCCTGCCAGGACAGGAGGACTTAGGAGAAAATCTTTTTCATGCCTTTGCTGAGTAGCCCTGGGGGAGGGCCACTGCTCGTGCTGCAGCCTGGCTAATTAGGGTGCTGTCAGTTAGTGCTAATGACCGGCAAATACTGGATGGTCTGGCCAGGATGCTGCACTGCTTTGGTGCTGGGGAACTGCGGGGATTGAGCCCTCATCCTCCCTTCCAGCTCCAGGGAGGCTGGAAAGGAGGATGAGGGCTCAGTCTTGCCTGCTCCCAGCCCAAAGGGGAGATGCTGCTCTGTGGATGTGGCTTTGTGCCAGGCTGACCTGACAAACTTGTTTTGTGCCAGCTGCAGCCCAGCCCAAGGACACCTCCTGTACTCGGGTGGAGATGGGGGTACTGCTCGCAGCACCCCCGCGGTGGAGGGGCCGGTTGGACCCAGGGCTGAGGGTGCATCCTGGTGCTCCCCTTCCATGGCAGGACTGGGGGCAAAGCTCACTTGGGGAGCAGGTTCACAAAGGCTCTTCCAAGTGCCTGGGCAGAGCAGGTAATGACCCTGGATGCAGGGAGACTTCCCGTACCTTAACCATCAGGAAGTCTGGAGCATCTGGGCTGGACAGATGGGGGTGCCAGGCAGGGAGACCCATTCTGACCTCTCCCACTTCCCAGGGGGACCCTGTGACCAGTGTCACCTGAGCCCTGACATTTTGCCCCCTTGCACACTGCCCAGTTCACTGTGACTCTGAGGCTCGCACTGCTAGGGGACCCCACAGCGCTGTCCCTGTGGCCCAGGTCAGATCAGTGTGGGGGGCTGGCAGGCACAAACCAGCCTTGCATCAGGGCAGGGTGGCAGAGTCCCTACCACCACCCAGGGTGGCGGTGACACCAGGGCTCAGTGATGCCAAGCCAGCTGCCCTCTCCACCTCCCCAGCAATGAGGGTGCCAGGGACAGTTGCTTTGCATGTTTGTCCCCCAAAACACTGCACTGTGACCCTGCCTTGGTGGGAGAGCTTGGGGCTGAGGTGAGGATCAGCTATAGGGTCAGCAATTGCTGCCCATGCCAGCGAGCTGGGAGGTGCAAGACAAGCTAAGCCCGCCCCAGCTCGACCTGCGGAGCGGATTTAGCAGAGGAAAGAGGCTTAGGGAGGGGATTGGGGTTGTACCGGGATGCCCCCCCCCCACCACATGCCTATGTCTTTCCTTTTCAAACAGCCATTGCTGCAGACAGAGGCTCAGAGCAGGGGATGCCCTGTGCTGGGGGGCAGGATCAGGCCATGGGGACAGGCTCTGGGAGCCCAGAGGTGGCAGCGAGGAGGAGCCTGGCACCTCGGCCTCCCCGGCCACCGCTGCCACAGGGGTCCCCAGTCCTTCGTGCTGGCCCCCCGAGACCTCCTGCTTGCTCCATCCGGCCAACCAGGCAGCATCAGGTGCCAGCACCGAGGGAGGTAAAGCACCCACTGGTATGGGGGTACGTGGGGTGGCACAGGCCAGTGAGGGGCTGGGGACAGTCTCCGGGGAGCTGGGTGACAGCAGCATCCCACAGGTGGGCAGGATGCAGGCGGCAGCCCTGCCTCTGGTGGGAGCAGGATGTGTTTGTACGCGTGGATGTGTGCGTGTCTGCACACCTGCGCCGTGGCAGCCGGGCTGGGGAGTATGTCACCACAATTTGGGGCCGCCCTCGGGGCCCTGCAAGGGCTGAATGAGCCAGCCCGGGGTGACGGTGTGGCTGCCCTGCTGCAGCCACAGTCAATGAGATCACTTCCAGGCGACACAGCTGCCAGGAAGGTGGCAGGAAGGTGGCAGGCGGGCTGTGACAGTGAGCAGGGTGACGTGATGGAGGTGAGTGGGGGACCCGGTCCCCCTCTGGGAGCTTGTTTTGGGGACCTGTCACTTCCTGGGGTCCTCTGTGCGGGGTGGTGAGCGTGGGGGATGGTGTGGACATGGTCGCAGGGATGTGGGGCCAAGTGTGGTGTCCCAGAGGGCTGGGGAGCTCCGTTGTCCCCGCAGAGGGGCGGGACACTGTTCAGTGTGGCTGTCACACCCTGGAGGGTAGAAGACAGTGCACCCCATCCAGTGGTTGTCATTGTGGTGGGACCCCCCGCAGGGTGGGAATTGCAGGCAGCTGAGTCAAGGCTGGCAGGGCACGATGCCATTTGTCTCCTTGGAGGGTACCTAATCATTCTGGTGTCAGTTAAGCCTGGTCAGGCCGGGAGGACCCGACGTGTGGGAGTGTGACCCAAATCCATGCCCAGGGCTGTGGGGACGGGGGCCGTCCCTACTTATCCCCACAGCATCGCCTTCACGGGGCAGGCTGGCGAGGGTTTTGGGGTGGCGCAGGGCGGCTGGGTCCGGAGGGAAGGTGGCATAGCACGTGCATCAGTCACCGTCCTGTGGCGTGCCAGCGCGGTGACGCCGGCGGGCCGTGCGCGGGGGCGGCTCGCTGCTCCCACGCCGCAGGCTCGGCCCGCCTCGGCTCCACGGCTGAGCTCACCTCCGTGGTATGGCAGGAGGAGTCGCCAAGGGGCTGTCCCCGCCCGGCCCCTCAGCCAGGGCAGATGCCCACCTGGACTGGGGGTGTTTGTTTCTCTGGGGGAGGGAGAGGGGAGGGGGGCTAGGACAGACTCTTTCGTCCTGCCTTGGCACGTTGACAGCCTGGTGCCACTCCTTTGGCTACGCCAGAGTCTCAGGGCTCTGTGGGGGGGGCAATGAGGGGTCATGGGGGTTCTTCTGGGGGTCAGAATCATGACCCGTGGCGTTGGTATGAGGAGCAAATTGGTCCCTGGGGACTCTGCTGTGCCCCAAAGGACAGGTAGGTCACAGGTCTTTGAGGGGGCTGCAGGCCCCCCCGCTCTGATTTCAACCAGTTGCAGCTCTGGCCCAGGGGGCTGGGAGAGGGACTGTGGCTGGGCAGCGTTGGGCTACAGGCCAGTCCCTATGTGCAGGTGTGGGGGTTCCCCATCCAGGGGGGTGGCTTCTTGCTCGGGGTCGTGCCAGGTGCAGCTGCGCCTGGCAGAGGTCTAGGAGACCCCCAGGCTCCTGCGACGGGGTGGGGGGAGAGGATTGATCCTGGCGTGCCCTTCGGACCCCCATTCCAGCCGCACCCCCCGGGGCCTGGCTGCTGTCCCAGCCGTGCCGTGCTTGCGCCAGCGCTGCCGGTCGCTGCGGAGCAGCCATCTTCCCTGTGCATCCCATCCCCCTCTGCCTGCGCAGGGAAGCGGGAGGGATGCTGGGGATACTGCCAGCGCCAGAGCCCCCCCATCCCTCTGCAGGTGCCTCCCTACCCATCCTGCCTGCCATAGAGCCCTGGCTGCTTGACGATGGTCCCCCCTCATCCTCCTCCTCCGCCTGGCTGCCTGGTGCACCGTGCCGGGGTGCGGGGAGAAGGGGGCTGCTGGCGCGGCGCTGGTGCTGGCGGCGATGCCACCACCTCTCCACTCAGGAGCCGGAGCAGGGACAGAAGGTGGGCGGTTGGGCTGCCGCGCCGGGAGGAAGACAGTGGTGCCAGGCTGGGATTGGGGTGAGGACAAGCGCTCAAGGGGCTGCCCCCCTTCTCTTTTCCCTTTTCGTCTGCATCCTTCCATCCATCCCCCCCCCGCCTCCCCTCCATCACCGTCGCGGTCACCTTCACCCTCTCGCTGTTTTCCGGAACTGCAGCAACTTTCTGCCATGTGATCCCAAACCCGGCTCCAGCCCTCGCCGCCCCCAGGCAGACGCGGGCGTCTCCGCAGAGCCCCCCACTCGCCGCTGCGCCGCAGCCGCCGCCGCCTCAGCCATGGGCGAGAGATGCGACTACCAGCGCTTGAGCAGCGCCGAGGAGGAGGAGGAAATGCACGGCCCCCTGCCCCACAGCTTCTCGGACAGCACCGGGCAGCGGGCCCTGCGGCTGGGCAGCAGGCGCCCCACGCCACCCCCCCGGCAGGACATCGCCCCGGGCATGCCGTGCCGGCGGGTCAGTGGAGGGCAATCGGTAGAGGAGAGCAGGGGGGGGCACCTGGCTGAGCTTGATGGTCCCAGGATGGGCATGGGTTGGCAGCTGACATGGAGCACAGGGGGTCCCTGCATGGCATCTCCCCTCTGGAATGTGCAGTACCCCACAGCATCCGGGGCAGCATGACACCCCCACTTGCTCGGCTGTGCTGCCATCCTGACCCACGGGAGAGGGGATGCCTACTGCTTCTTGTCGGGGAAACTGAGGCATGGGGGAATGGTGTGCGGCAGCGAGGATCAGCCAAGCCTGGCACACCTTGTGGAGGGGGGGGCACGGTGCCCAGCACAGGATGCCGTCCACCAGCTGCAGCGCTGTAAGCAGACGGTGGCCCCGCAGGCTGCCATCCCCACACGGGGGTGTCCCTGGCTGAGGCCAGGCTTTGTATGGATGTGGGGAATGTGTAGGTGCAGGTGGCTTGAGGTGTAGGACAGGTATTGTGGTGTCCTTATGGATAGATATAATGGGGGGGGGGGGGGGGGAAGATGGGGAGGACTGACCCCCCACGTGCCAGCTCGGACGGGTGTGTGCGCTGCCAGGCAAGCGCGGAGGCGAGGAACATGCCACAGCGGGGGTGGGCACCCGTGGGCGCGCAGGGGGCAGGCGGCTCCAGGTGTGCGTCGGGCGGAGGCGGGAGCAGGAGCGGGACGGTGCCGCCGGCGGTGTTTGCGCACGTGCGGCCGGGCAGGGCGGCAGCCGGGGGTGCGCGGCGGGGACGCGCGTGGGGGGCGGCTGCGGTCGTGCAGGTGGCGGGAAGCATGCGGGGGGATCGCTCCTGTGTGGTCCTGGGGCGCACGTGAGCGTCCTCACCGCCCAGCGTGCATGAGCCCGGGTGCACGTAGGGTGCGTCCCTGGCGCTGCAGGGATGGGTGTGCATGGCAGGGGCGTGCAGGGCACCGAGGGCCGAGCAGCACCTGTGCCGGGGGTCTAGGGGATTTGTGATTTCCCCACCACAGGATGGGAGTTTGCTGGCAGGACTCCTTGCCCAACTCGGAGTCGAGGTCGCAGGATCATTCCCTGTGCCTGTGGGTCTATCACAGAGAGGGAAACTGAGGCACGGAACCTCCCCTGGCATGGTAGGCAAAGCTGGGTTCCCCGTTCCCTTTTGGAAATCTGTACTCCCGGTGTGAGCACTGAACTGGGCAGCCTCACCTGGGATTTGAGGGTGCAGGAGGCAGTGCACTCGGTGCCAGTCCCAGTGGGTGCCATTTCTGCCTGATGAGGGTGATGCTCTGTCGAGGCAGGGCACCCCCCCACCCCCGGTGTCCCCTGAGCTGGGAAGGGGGAAGCTGGCGCGTGGCAGAGGTTGGTGCCGAGGGCACTGTGCCCAGTTGTCCCCAGTCAATGGGCTTCTTGTGCCTGGCGCTTGTGCTGCCGGGTGCCAGCTGGGATCCCAGTGGCAGTGGAAGCCCCAGTGGAGACTCCTCCTGGGGATGCACTTAACTCCCTCTTAGCTGCCCCCCTGGCACAGCAATGGCCACGCTTTGGAGGGGCCAGGCAGGGGGGGACTGTGGCAAGAGAGGTTGCTGTGGGTCTTTCTCACGCTGTGGCTGCCGGCGTGGCCAGCTGTTCTCCCTGGGGAGCCCGCGGGCGGACAGCACTGCTGGGGTTGGGTGCCAGCCCCGCCAGGGAAGGGGAGCGAGCGCCGGGGTGCTGGTGGCACCCCACGGCAGAGCCCCGTGGGGGCTGGCAGCTGGGCAGCGGATATGTTTGCCGAGCCAGAAACTCCCCCCGCAGTGCCCATCGCCCTGGCATCATGCCTGTGGCCTCGGTTGGGGAGCAGAGAGCCGGATGTCTCTTCTGCCTCCCTCCCTCCCTGCTTCCTGGGGGGGAAACTGAGGCCTGGGAGCGATTCCCAAGGCCGGGGCGAGTTTCCATGGAAATGAGAGCGGGGGTCCGGGCTCCCAGCTGCGAGCGACCGCCGAACAAGGGAGAAAGCGGGACATTGATGGGAGCCCGGCCCCTTGGGCGCGCGTCCCAGCCCGGCTGAAAATAACCCTCCTGGGCAGCGCTGCGGGCAGGCGACCGGGACCGAGCCCCGCTGCCAGCGGGGGGTCCCCAGGAAGCGGCTCCAGCCAGGGGAGTGACCCTCAGCCCTGCCTGCCGCCACCCCCCACCCCGGCCCCGTTGCGTTGGGGAAGGGGAGGGCCGGCCGGCCAGAGGATCGAGAGGCGGATGGAAGGAGGGGCAGAGCCACAACCCGCGTCCGGCCGACGGACTGCCCGAACCCCCTGCCCGCTCCAGGGGTGTCTGTGGGGCGGCCGAGCCCAGGGGACATCTCTGTAGCGCAGATGAAGGGGCTGCGGGTGCCCCGGCTGCGGTGAGTGGGCTCCGCCGTGGGACGCCGGCAGCGGGGAAGGGACATCAGCGGTGCCAGGGGCTGGCGGCGGGCAGCCAGGCAGGATGCGACGCTTCCAGGCTTTGCACCGATCCTTCCCCTTCCTCACCCGCTTCCGCCTCTACCGAGTAAGTGCCGACCCCCGCCCCGTGCAGACCCTGCGCTGACCGTCACCCGGCCCTGTCCCCGTCGCCTGCGGGCAGGGGAGTCGCAGCTCCCTTCGCCCCGCGTGGCCCTGCGTGCCCCCATGCGCCCCCGTGCCCAGCTGCTCGCCGCGCCCGCCGTATTTTTAGCCCAGTGCCGAGGGTTGCAATTGCGGTGACGCGGCCGAGGGAGCCGAGCACAGCGGGTGAAGACGCCAGGGGCCATGTCGTCTCCCAGGGAAGAAGAGAGGATGGAGAGGGCTACCGCTCTGTGGAGCTGGGGTGGCGGGTCCCAACCTCCCTCCTGCTCTCAGCAGGAGGAGGCAGAGCTATATGCCTTTCCAGAAAGGTGATGGTGAAAGTGGGGGAGAGCCGGGACAACAGGCAGGGATGGGGAGTGGGGGGGAGCATGGGGCTTCATCTCTCTGTGTTTGTGCTCTGGCATGGCTGGGGGCTGATGCCAGCAGCACTGGGGTGCCCTGTACCTCAGCACTGGAGCAACAGGACTCTTAGAGACCCACATGTTCACATGTTTCTCTCTGCCCCCTCCCTGTGTCTGGCCAGTGAGGTGCCACCACCTATGGCAGAGGAGACCCCCTGATAGTCTGTACTACAACTCAGCCAAGTGTGCGGGCATGCCAGGGGGCCAAGGTGGCTGTCCCTGCTGGGGACAGCCCCTCCAGCTGAGCAGAGGGAATTGGGCAGGCACATCTATTCTGAGGCTCTGCTTCCCTCCTCTGTCCCTGGCACCCCTGACCAGGGATAGCCTCTGCTGGAACGGAGAGGTGGGCTGGTGTACGGGCAGGACAGGGCAGACTGGGGGGCCCTGCCTATCTCTGGGGGTCCTGATGATGGGGTGCCTCTCCTGGCCTCCCCCAGAGAGCTGGTGACAGGCTCAGGAGATGACTCCACTAGTATCCCTCACAACAGCACCCCAGCCTTGATTCTGAGCCCCTCTGGGTGACTCCCCAGTGGGAATGGGGCAGAGGGGAGCAGAGCAGGGTTGCCCCTAACCCAGTATTGTGTCCCAGCAGAGGCTGAGCTGTAGCATGCAGGCGGAGGAGGGCACGGACTGGCTGCTGGAGCTGCTCACCGAGCTGCAGCTGCAGCAGTACTTCCTGCGCATCCGAGACGAGCTCAATGTCACACGCCTCTCCCACTTCGAGTACGTCAAAAATGAGGATCTGGAGAAGATCGGCATGGGACGCCCTGGTGTGTACATCCCCCCCAAACCTCTCACCAGCTGGATGTGCAGCATCTTTTGGGAAGCCCACAGGAGCACAGGGGGCTGGAGGGGACCCCTATCCCAGACTGGCTTGTGACAGTCACTGTGTCCCTGTGTCCTGCAGGCCAGCGGCGGCTGTGGGAGGCAGTGAAGCGGAGGAAAGCCATGTGCAAGCGGAAATCCTGGATGAGCAAGGTAGGGATGGGAGAGGGAGAGGTGTGGCAGGGAAACTGAGGCAGGCAGGAGGAGCTGGACCTCTCCCTGTGCCCTTTCGGGATGCCTGGCTCTCCCACATGCCTGGTCCCTGGAGGCTGACAGGGAAATGGGCAGAAGCCCCAGCCATCCATGCCCCGCCTGTGGTGTGACCCTACCAGTGTGTGCCCCAGTCCCACTCAGGCTCCTGGGTCACTTCCCAGCAAAGGACAGCCCTGCTACTCCAGCACTCGGAAAATTCATTCCCCTCATGTTGTTTGCTGCTTTGTCAGGAAATTTGTTTGTAGCCGGTGAACCAGAGAGCCTTGCTCCAGACAGCTCTGTGGGCAGCCATGGTGCCCAGGACACTGCCCACCCTGCTGCCTAACAGCAAGGGGGCAAAGCCTTGTACCTGCAGGCTGGGACAGACTATGACAGGGGACCTTGGGATGCTTACATATGCCCTGATGCCATCCCATCCAAAGCTGGTGCTGCTGGCACCCTATGGCACCTGGCACCCCAGAAGAGCAGAGTTTGGCAGAGCCATTTGCCAGCTGGGCACTGGGTCATGGCGTTTCCCCTGCATGACTTGTCTGTGCTGGGACATGGTCAGGATGGGCTTTTAATAGAAGGCTACTTCTATTAAAGAATAAATGGCAGAAATGCCACCTCCCACCCCAGACACATGCTAGGCCCAGCCCCCACACACCCTGCATCAAGACTGGGATGGACCCTGCCCCATGGGGCACATCATCCCAGCTGAGGGAAATGGAAGGAGAGCCCATCCCCTCTGAGTGGTGGCAGTGGCAGCATTGCAAAGCCCACGTCGCTGCAGGGATGTGTCACCACACTCAGCCCAAGCTGGAGGTTTCCCTTGGCTTTGTGCCCAGGCACACTGTGTGGCCTTGGCCTGGCCAAGGAGTGCCCAGGGCCCTCTGGCTACCGGCCTGGTTTGCTGTGGCTGTTGGGGAACTGCTGCAGAGCTGCTGCGGGAGGAACAACCCCTTCCCTCCACGGGAATCACAGCTCAGTGTGCTGGCAGCTGGAGGAACGGAGCCTTCTCCCACAACCAGCCTTCTCTGGGTCATCACCCGTTAGGGGTCATCATTAGGTTCCAGCGTGTACAGCCCAGGCAAGGGGTTGTGCCAGCACTGCTCACTTACAGACCCGAGGGCTTGGGATGTTCCCATACCCATGTTTCACCTTCCTCCATGTCCCACAGGTGTTCAGTGGGAAACGCCCGGAGTCGGAGCTGCCGCCCCAGCCCCAGAGTACCTTCCGCAAGCCCCCCACGCCACCACCCCCTGAAGCTGGGGGCCAACACTCCCTCACCTGCCTTGTGCGGGAGCGGGACCTCTCGATCTTTGAGAAGCTGGGTGATGGCTCCTTTGGTGTCGTGCGTCGCGGCGAGTGGTGCACGCCTGCCGGCAAGACGGTGAGAGGCTGCTCTAGGGGGGTGGGGAGCCAGGCAGTGGGACCACCCACAGGGGAAGACACTTTGGAGCTCATCCCTCTTTTGGCCATAGCTGAATGTGGCAGTGAAGTGCCTCAAGACAGATGTGCTGAGCCAGCCAGAGGCACTGGACGACTTCATCCGGGAGGTGAATGCCATGCACTCCCTGGACCACAGGAACCTCATCCGCCTATATGGTGTGGTGCTCTCCCACCCCATGAAGATGGTGAGTGTGGGGGAATGGGGCTGACCCCAATGACACCCCCATGGCAGGGGTCCCACATGATGGCATGAGCAAAGCTGATCTGGGTCTTACCCCAAGTCCTCTGCTGGCATCCCCAGTGGGGCATAAGAAGGCTGGAAGCCAGCCAAACCAGGGTGCCCCTGGACTGACCGACTTGCTATCCACACCCCATGGCCCAGGTGACAGAGCTGGCCCCACTGGGTTCCCTTCTGGACCGCCTGCGGAAGAACCAGGGCCATTTCCTCATCTCCACCCTGTGCCAGTATGCCATCCAGGTGGCCAAGGGCATGGCCTACCTGGAGTCCAAGCGCTTCATCCACCGCGACCTGGCTGCCCGCAACATCCTGCTGGCCTCCAATGAGCTCGTCAAGATTGGGGACTTCGGACTGATGCGGGCCCTGCCCAAAAATGATGATCACTACGTGATGCAGGAGCATCGCAAGGTCCCCTTTGCCTGGTGAGCCTTGGGGAGGGGGAGATCTGGAGGTGGAGCACCCATGGCCTTCTGATGCTCATGTCCTTCCCCCTGCAGGTGTGCTCCTGAGAGCCTGAAGACCCGCACCTTCTCCCATGCCAGTGACACCTGGATGTTCGGAGTGACCCTCTGGGAGATGTTCACCTATGGTCAGGAGCCTTGGATCGGCCTCAATGGCAGCCAGGTAGGTGTACAGCAGGGACCTGCCCCCTCACCTCACCCCACTGGTGCTGGGGGGGATATGGGACACCCTGACAGCATGTGCTGTCCCACAGATCCTGCACAAGATAGACAAGGAGGGTGAGCGGCTGCCGCGGCCTGAGGACTGTCCCCAGGACATCTACAACGTCATGCTGCAGTGCTGGGCACACAAGCCTGAGGACCGACCCACCTTCGTGGCCTTGCGAGACTTCTTGGTGGAGGTGGGTGAGCAGGGAGGGGGACAGGAGCTCCAGCACCCTGTCCTGCCAGCTCTGCTCAAGCATGGATAGAGCTAAGAATATTGCTGAGGTGGGAAGTGACCTGGGCCAAGGTGGGAGCTCAGGCCAGGCAGCCCTGCAGGCTGGGAGGTGGAGGGTGGTGATATGGTTACAGCAGGAGAAATCTGGTTGTTGCAGTGCCATCGTGCACCCCAGGGCTGTGTCAGCTGAGCAGGGGATAGTGGTAATGCTGTCTCTTGTCCATTTTTGGGGCCTCCATGCCCTCCATGGGGCTGGGCCTGCCCTCAAAATAGGGTGGACGGAGGGGCTGTGTCCCCTGTCCTCACCCACCTCTCCCCCAGGCTCAGCCCACCGACATGAGAGCACTGCAGGACTTTGAGGAGCCAGACAAGCTGCACATCCAGATGAACGACATCATCACGGTCATCGAGGGCAGGTACTGCACGGGAAGGTGGCAGGCATTGTAGAGGGGGAAATGCACTGCCTGCCAGCGTGCATAGGGATAGGGAATGGGGAGACTGGGACAGTGTGAGCACTGGCAGAGCTATGGGAAGCAGGGATGGGAAGGGGTGGCTCTGCCCCCAGCGTACCCTGTCGTGTACCCTACGGGTGGGCAGAGCTGAGATGTTTGTGGTCCCCCAGGCAGCACAGCATCGTGGGGCCACTCCAGAGTGGGGGGCACAGCCCTGCCCACACTGCCCACAGCCCTGCCCGCACCATCCCTGCTGACTCACCCCACTGTGCCCGTGGGTTTGCCCTGGGAAACCGCACGCCCCAGGGCCGCTCCCTGCTGATAGTGGTGGGGACGTGCCGCCAGCACCCGGAGACGTGCTGCTGTCATCGGGTTGAGAGAGGCACCGTGGGACTTGGTACTGTGCTGGCAGAACCCACTGTGCTGTGGGCTCGCCGGTCCCTGCTGACCACGCCGGGGCACAGCCACCCCCTCTGCCGTCCCGGGGATCTGGGGACTGGAGTAGGGGGCCCTTTTGTCCCTGCATCTCTATCCCAGGATGTGCCTGTCACCTTCCAGCTGGGGGAGACTGGGGACCTCCAAAAGGAGTTCAGTGTCCCCGCGCTAGGGCCGGCCCCCCAATCCCGAGGGGAGGAGGAGGAGGAGGAGGGCTCTGTTCCCGTCTCCCCCCGCCCCGGGCCGGCTCCCCGCGGTTAGTCACCACCCGGGGTGAATCAGGCCGGGTTTGTGTGTCTGCAGGGACCGGCTGCTCCCGGTCCGCCGCCGCGGGGATGACTCTTGCCCAGGGTCTGGCGGTTTAATTGCAGGGAGGGAAGGGGAGGGGAGGGGAGGGGAAGCGGCGTCGGCGGAGGGAGGGAAGGAGCGGCGGAGGGCGGTGCGGCCGCGCCAGAGCGCCTACATCGTCCCTGCCGCCGCATCGCGGCTGGGCTGCGGGTCCGCGCCCCCCGCCCCACCGCCGGCCCCAGGTGAGCCGCGGAGGGAAGGATGGAGCGGGAAGAGGGGCTGGAGGTTTCCTGTCGGTCGGGAATTGCCGGGAGTGGAGCAGAGCCGGGGCGCAGCTTCCCCTGCCTCAGCTTCCCCGAGGGACGCCGGTCCTTGGTGACCCCCGGTGATAGGTTTTGGGGGTGCGGACTCAGGGCACACGTGGCGGGTTCAGCAGCCGGGGGATGGCAGGAGCCCCAGCGGCTGCCGGTATTCCCGGAGGGGAGGCCCCTCCCCGTGCCTCAGTTTCCCCCGCGGTGGCCGCCCCCCACCGCGTTGCCTGCGGGGATGCCCGGGCAGAGCTGGCGGGGGAAAGGGGGGAGTCTCTAGCCGGGGGCTGCATCCGGCCCTGCCGAGGCCGCCCGGGGCACCGTAAACACCCCCCACCCCTTTTCAAGCCCCTGCCTGTCGTTCGGCGGGCGCCGGGTGTGCGTACGTGTGTGTGGGCAGGGGCAGGGACCTCCCTGAAAGCCCCCCGGGGACCCAGCCGGCCGCGGGACGGGGCTGTCTCGGGGAGAGGAGCCAGGGCAGCGCCGGAGCGGGTTTGTGCCGGGGGTCCGAGCTGGGGTTCGGTGGGACCGAGGGTGGGAGCAGGGAGAGTGGAGGGATGGCCCGGCCGCAGCATCCCTTCGTCGGGATGCGGCGGTGAGGGGCGCAGGGAGGGCGAGTGGAGGGGACCTCCCGGGGAGGGGAGCCGTTCCCCCACCTCCCCCAGCCTGCCGCGGGTGAGGGAGGGTGCTCGGTACTGGCTGGGCTCTGCCGGGGCTCTGCCGAGGGGTCCCGACGCTGAGTAAGGCGGCTGGCTGGCGGCAGCGGGAAGGTAAACAGGAAAAGGGCTGAGCTGGTGGCCGGGGGTGACTCACAGGTGACTCCAGGAAACTGCGGGGCCCGTGCCAGCTTCGCCAGGCTGGCACCCACACTGCCACTGCCCCCTGCCCGCAGCACACCCTGCCCACGGGGAGGGTAGGGCCTTGACAGGCAGGGGGGTAGCTTAGGGTCAGAGCCCCCCCACCATTTATTTGGCACAGTGCAGGGTGGGGTACACCATTTGGGATGCCTTTCCCTGCCCCATCCCTATTCCCCCCACCAGTCCCTCTAGACTAGATGACCTCCTCATCCACCCCAGAGGTGGCTGTGTCCTGGGCAACTCCTCGGGAACACACTGGGGACCAGTACCCCAGGGTGGCCTAAGCCCACCATCTGTCTTTCTGCCCAACTCCCCCTGCCTGCACCAGCCTGCACAGGGCTCACTGATAATGTAGGAAGGGAGCGAGGAAGACCCCACAGACCACCGTCCCCCATATGGGCCCCCATCAGATGCCAAGAGTGTCCCCTATGCCTTCCTTAAGCGCATGGGCCACAGAGGGATAGGTAACGAGCAACTTGGTGCAGGCATCACCCCAAGGCTCCTGCATAGCTTGAGGCAGCAAGGAGGAGGAGGGGGCATATCTTTTGGGACAAAAGCATGTAGCTTTGTTCCCCACCACTTGCATTCCCAGCACCACCAGGTGCAGGGACCATGTGGGGTGGGAGCCAAAGCGTACTGCCGGTGTAGGGTTGGGATCCTGGGCACCCAGGTTGTGTTCCTGGTTGTGTCACCGCACGCCTTCATGGACTTGGACGAGTCACCTTGCCTCCTCCCCATCACTGGGGCAGGCGCGTGTCAACCTCCCATCCCCTCATCAGTAACGAGGTCCTTTTTATTCCTTAGGGCCGAGAATTACTGGTGGCGGGGTCAGAATAAACGGACCCTAAAAGTTGGCCAATTTCCCCGAAACACGGTGACCTCGGTGGCAGGGCTGTCAGCCCACGACATCAGCCAGCCGCTTAAAAACAGCTTCATCCACACAGGCCATGGAGACACCAACCCGCAGCACTGCTGGGGGTTTCCCGATAAAATTGATGAGTAAGAAACTTTTTGTCTTCTCTGCATCCTTTGCCTGCTCCCTCCCTTCCCTGCTGCCCACTGGGCTCGGGAGCAAGACGCGGCTTGGCTATTGCCCCCCTTTCCCCCCATGAAGCATCTCTTTCCGCCCCCGCTGTAATGGGAATGGTGGCTCTGGGTAGGGTTCCTGCAGCTGGACTAACTTCCTTGCCTCTTCCTACTAATGGGGTTAGGGACGTCGGGGGCTGCTGTGCTTGTGGCTGTCCCAGTGGGGAGACCTTTGTGGCTGTCCTGGGACAGGGAGACATCAGTAAGCACCACCCCAGAGGTGGCCACATTACCCCAAAGCACTTTTGGGATGTCCCAGGGCGGCTAAATGTGCGTGGCTTGCAGCCTGTCCCCACGCTTCTAACAGCATGAGTCTTTTTGAAAAGCAAAACATGAAAAAAATCCACGAAAATGATTTTTTTCTCCACCCTGCTCTATCAGAAGACACCTGGCTGGATTGTGACTGGGGGGAAGGGGGCTGGGTGCTTGTGCTCCAGTGTCCCACATACTCCCTGCCAGATGGGACTGGTTGTCTGGCAGTGAGCAGGAGCACCTTGGCAGGGGGCATGTGGGGGGTCTCTCCTTGAACTGGGCTGGAGGGATGTGGGAGGTCAGTGCGGTGGGGCATAGGATAGGATTTCAAAAACTGGAAAGCTCCTGGTGGGTAGGGCCAGGTCCTGCACTAGTCCATCCCCTGGGATCATGATCCCAACTGCTGTTTGTTATCCCAGGCCTGGGACAGCTCTGCTGGTGCCTCAGTCCCAGCCTGACCCCTCCACAGCCCCCTGTGTCGTGGGCTGTGCCGGTGGCCCTCAGAGGGCTGAACGGAGGCGCTGCACACACAGAGCTGGCTCGTGCCCCGGCAGGCCTCCCCGCGCCCCGCTGCGTGGGCACGGGCACTGGGTACGTGCTGCCCGGGCTGCCGAGAACGCACCGAGCTCGGCACACGCCCAAGCCCTCGGGCTGTGCCAGCTCCCGCCGGCTCCCTGGCTTGCGACAGCTCGCCCGGGCCTCCCGGCACCCACTGGCACGTGGTACCGGGGCACCCTGCCTTGGGCGCAGCATCGCCCCGGTGCTGGAGGGGCGTCCTGGGCACTGCATCCCGCACAAGTACCCTGGACACGGTGCCCTGCTTGCAGTCCCCTGGGCACAGCACATCATGCACGCGGAGCCGGAGATGGGTGGCATGACATTGGGATGGCACTGGGCTCTGTGCTGTAGCACTGGAGGCCTCTGGGGTGTGTTGCCCCAGCACTCATAGGAATGGTACTCACCAGGCATGGTGTGTGGTGGAGGAGCTGTCGGGTGTCCCAAGGCATGAGCCTGAGGAGTGAGGGGTCCCACATGGCCCCTGCTGACTCCCAGGCACTCTC
This sequence comes from Coloeus monedula, assembly GCF_965178545.1. Lineage (NCBI taxonomy): Eukaryota > Metazoa > Chordata > Aves > Passeriformes > Corvidae > Coloeus > Coloeus monedula. The sequence goes on from NC_138790.1 coordinate 16,704,572, forward strand.
CTCTCTCCCCACAGGCTGTACCTGGGAAATCCCATGGACCCTCCTGACATTTTAGGTGTGGACCCGAGCGCTGCCAGACCTACACAGCTTCCAGGGAGGGCTAAAAGTGAGTGGCTTTTCTCCTTCCTCCTGCCCATCAGCTGCGCAAAGCCCCCATCCCCGTATCCTGCTGCCAGAGTGATGGGCTGGACCCTCTCCTTTTTGTCTCTCTGCTGGCACTTGCTTTTTGCAGACCAGGGGTAGCTGGGGTGATGGACCGTGTTGTCACTTGGCTGTACGCCACTGCCAGCAGCGTGGGCGGCTGGTGGCTCTGCCTGGCTGGACTCTGCCCTGCTGCCCTTCATCCGAGTCCCTTGTCCCCTCCCAGCCTCCCACAGCTGGCCTCCTCAGTGCAGGGGATCTCAGCAGAGCTGCTGTGGGGAGGGAACTTGGATGCTGTGCATATGCCACAATCCCCATAAACCTAGTTTTTACTTGGGGGGGGCTTCCCACCAGCATCCTCTCTGTGTGCCACTGGTGAAGAGGGACACAACAAAGCATGCACCCCGTTAACAAGCACCCTGGCTGCCGCTTGCGTGTTCACCCTATGCTTCCCCTTCTCTTGGGTTCTCTCTTCTGCAGGGCAGCCTCCTCCACGCCCACCTCAGCCTACCGTCCTGCTCACCAGTAAGTTGGGCTTCTTTGGTGCTGCTCTCCCTTCCTCACACCCTCTTTCTTTTCTCTCTTGCCTGGGTGGCCTGGGGCAGGTGCCCTGGTGTGCCTTGGGAGCAAAGAGGGCTGAAACTATGGGGTGGTTTGGGGGCTTGCAGATGCAGATGCCCCTTCTTGCACCCTAGAGATGAGTGCTGGGACCCTCACTATCCTTCTCTGTCCCCTTCTAGAGCCTTGCTACGACCCGGTCAGTGAGGAGGAGGAGGGTCTGCCAGGGGGTCTCCGGAAGCTCTGCCTGAAGAAGCCAGGCACAGGGAAGGGTCTGCGACCGGTCAAGCCATCAGCACGAGTACCAGGCACCAAGGTGGGCGAGCGGCAACCCGGACGGCTGGCAAGCGAGGGGCTGGCAAGCAGCGAGGTGACCCTCATTGACTTTGGGGAGGAAGTGCCCCAGGGTAGCCCCTCTCCAGTGGGGGAGCTGACAGCCCCATCGTTAGCCAAGCTGGCCATGGAGGCCTGCTCTTTGCTGGACAAGACCCCACCACAGAGCCCCACGCGGGCTCTTCCTCGGCCTCTCCACCCCACGCCGGTGGTGGACTGGGATGCCCGGCCGTTGCCCCCACCGCCTGCCTATGATGACGTGGCACAGGATGAGGATGATATTGAGGTCTGCTCTATCACTAGCCCTCCAAGCCGGCGGGGCAAGACCAACTATGGCTTTGTGGATGAGAGTGAGCGGGGACCAGCACTGGAGGACAACCTCTTCCTGCCCCCCAAGGAGACCAAACAGCCCAGCATGACACAGACCACCGAGCTCTTCGAGGAGCTGCAGCAGGAGTGCATGAAGAGGCTCAACGTCCCTCTGGGACCGGCTGCCCCAGCTGACGACAAGCCCCAAATCCCGCCCCGTGTCCCAATCCCACCCCGGCCCCTTCGCCGCAATGAGCCTGGGCGCTGGTCAGGGGACCTTTCCCCAGCTTCGGGGGGCGAGGAAGACCGGCCGCCCCAGATCCCCCCACGGGACCCACTGTCGCAGCCCACTTCCCGGACACCCAGCCCCATGGCTCTGCAGGTGGGCTCTCCCCAGCAACGTGCTGCCCTCTGCTCCTGCCTCTCCACCTCACCAGGGAAGCCTATGCCCACCACACAGAGCTTTGCCCTTGACCCCAAATACGCCACCCCCAAGGTCATCCAGGCACAGGGCAAGGACTGCTCCAAGGGACCCTGCATCCTGCCTATCGTGAAGGATGGGCAGAAGGTCAGCAGCACTCACTACTACCTGCTGCCCGAGCGCCCTGCCTACCTGGACAAGTATGAGAAGTTTTTCAAGGAGGCTAAAAGCCCTGAGGAGGTGCCAGCATCCCGCCAGGTCACCACAGCCACTGTCCGTCCCATGGTGCAGCAGCCACTGCCAGACTGCAAGGCCAACTTTTCCTCCAACAACAGCAACCCTGGGCCCAAGTGCCTGGTGAAAGCCTCTTGCAGCCTCCAGAAGATTGTTTACGACGGGCCAGATGTTTGCCGTCCTGCTGACAAGATCCGGCTGGTAGGTGTCATTCCCAGCATCCATGTGGAGTGGGCTCACCTGGGCAAGAGCTTTCCTCACCCTGTGCCTCAGTTTCTGCAAGTTCAACCCCAGGGGATTGGCTACAAGGAGGCCCCAGATATCCAGGGGACATAAATCTCACTGCAATGCTAAAATGGGAATTGAAGGCCCTGGGGAGGGGGAAGGTGGCTTGTTGCTATCGTCCCCTTGGTCTCTCTAGGCTGGGGATATTGTGGCCCACCCAAGCCCAGGAGAGATTTAAGATCCCAGGGTTAAGAATGATCCCAGCTCCAGGCTGACAGTGCTCCCTGAAGATAGAACCAGGAACGGGGGCAGCCCTGGTGGTCCCCTGCTTCAGTCAGAGGCTTCTCGCTGCCCAGGGATGGCAGCAGACAGTGACCACAAGCTTCCCCCCCAGGTGCAGGAGACGGTGCATGGCGTGACCACCGAGGAGTGTCAGGCAGCCCTGCAGAACCACAACTGGAACATCCAACGGGCCATCCAGTACCTGAAGGTACAGTGCACCCCTGTTCCCTCGTCCTGGCTCCAGCAAGAGTGGTGGCACCCCTGTCACCCCTCTGGCCATGCCCTGTCCCTTTGCAGGTGGAGCAGCTCTTCTGCCTGGGGCTAAAGTCCCGTATGGAGTGCCAGCGGGTGCTGGAGATGTTCGACTGGAACCTGGCACAGGCTAGCTCCCACCTCCTTGATCCCTACAGCACCACCCGCCAGAAGTAGGGACATCGATGTTTTTGGGGCGAGAGCAGTTCTCTGTGCCACACTGCTCTGGGCAGACTGGCACTATCACCCCTCCTGAGCTCATGTCCTGTCCTCTCCTTACAGATGGTGACAGCGGGGACAGGGCGACCTGTGTCGAATCCAGAGCAGGCATCTCACCATGGGGCCAATCCCCCCACCTCCACCCACGCAACCTGCTGCAGGACTCTGGACTGAGCCCCCACTTGGAGGGTGGAGACATCCCAAAAGGGACCCTGCCCAGCACCACAGACTTTCCAGGGTGCTTGTGCCCTGGCCTTGGCAATGGGCTCCGTCCCCTGGCCCCTTGTTGAATTGTTTTTGTAAAGAGAAATGTAATTTTAATATATATATTATGTGTATATATAAAAATATTCTATGGAGAGGAGGGTGCCTGTGGCCGTCTCCCAGGTCTATCCCTGCCGACACACAGGGACAGGCCACATCTCCATGGGTGCTGGTTCCTCCCTGCAGGCAGCTGGGACTGTAACCCTTGGGATCCCCCATGGGATGAAGCTCAGGAGGGGATGCATGGACTGTGGGGATCCCCAGGAAGCTGTGTGACATGTGCACCTGTAAAACCTCCTGCCGAGTCCTCCCAGGCCTTTTTAGGGTGCAAAGTTTTCCCCATCCAGGGCTGCTGGAGTTAGTCACAGTATATCCCACCCCCAGGCCCAAGGCTGAGCACGGTTTTGCCTGCTCTGAGTGGGCAGTGCTTGCCTGCAGGGGAGCCCCCCGCAGCCGGGCCCCCCTTGCCCGGTGCCCCGCGGCTCCCGGCTGCCGCCTGACTCATGCCCGGGCAGGGAGTGGCGGCACCGGCGTCGCCCCCACCCACGCGAGCACTGTTGTGCAACCGGGTGCCTCCTGGAGCCGGGAGCAGGTGCAGGAGTGGAGGGTGGCTCCTGTGGGGTCCCAGAGACAGTGTCCGTGCTCACTTCTCCCTCCAAGTGGGTATCGAAGCCCCTTAGCTGGGTTTCCTGCAGCAGCAGGAAGGGATCTTGGGATCAGGTAGAGGAGGATCTTGGTGCCCAAACCCACCAGGTACCTGCTCTCTAGGATACTCTGCTCCAGAGCTGGTAGCTTCAGAGGAGAGACCCCGCCATACACAGTGAGGAAGGGCTGCCTCGGCATGACCGTGGATCCCTCCCTGTGGCAGATGGTACCTGGCCACAGCCTGTGTACCCAGAGCTCCCTCAGCTCTGGTCCTCTGGCCGCCCTGACCATGGGGACGGGGAACTGGTGCTGCTGTGAGCACGGTCACGCGTCGCTGCTTGGGACTCTGTGCTTCTGTGTTCCCATGTGAGGTGCAGCCGCCATGGCAGGGCTGTCAGTGAAGTGAGGAAGGCACAACACCATCACTGACTTACTTCCCCCTCCTTAAGTGGTCCTGGAGCTGGGTGAGACCCTGTGAAGAAGCAAACTCATTTTCTGCAGTGACTTCACTGGGTCCGTTCATGCAGCTGGGTCCATCCAGCCTCTGTCCCTGGTGGAAGGTGACCTGCAACCCAGGGCAATGCCTGGCACCATCACCCGTGTGGGAACAACCCCCCCACTCCATCCGGGTTTGTGTGGGCGTTTGCCGCGATGGGCAGATAACGCCTGGGACCGGCAGTGCCGAAGGGGGAGACAGGGCAGGGTCAGTACGTGGGACCCCAAGGCATCAGTGGTAGCCTGCTCCTTCCTTCTTCCTCCTTGGTGACGGGCCAACCCCTGCCAGGGGTTATCGGCCGTGCAGCCGAGTGTGGAGGGACCTGACAGCAAACAGGAGGGTGCATGGGGGTGCAGAGCCCAGGACTGACCCACCCCTCCCAGAGATATTTGGGACCCCTGTCCCCACCTGTCATCCCAGTGCCTTTAGGCCAAGTAACTTTGAAAGCCCCCGGCTGCTCCCCAGGAGCTGGGGACCACAGCCTTGGGCTGTCAACAATGGGGTCAGCCCGGGAAGGACCCTAAAGCTTCCCATGGCAAAATGGGTGTGTCCCCCAGCAACAGTGGGTCCCCTGAACTGGGACGCTGCCACCTCAGCGCAGGCTGCGAGGACAGAGACGTCAGTGCCCCAGGCAGGGCACGTGGTGTCCCTGTCCCCCCCACCTGGGGGAGTGCTCACCGCCGGAGCCACCCGTTGCGCGCTCCCCTGAGGCAGTGAGAGCTGCAGCCCTGTCGCCTTCCTCCCTGACGCCGAGCAAGCACTATGGGGTGCCGGGGTCCGTGGCCGCTTTGGAGCTGGGTGCTGTGGGGGTTCTGGGTGCTGCCAGGTAAGTGCCAGGGTCCCTCGCACTGCTCCGGGCTGACCAGGTGGCTGATACCATGTGGGTGACGGGCTTTAAACAACCGTCCGGCTGCTACAACGCTGCAAGGTCGAGCCCGAGGGCCCGGCCAGGGTTTGGCCCGTCTCTGTCCGCGGGTGCCAAAGCTTTGTCGTGGTCCCCAGTTGCAGCAGGGGAAGGTGGCAGGAATTGTGGATCAAATAGGGAGACTCACCCTGGGAGAAGGTGCCTGTCTTGTTCTTGGTCCTGCGGCAGAACGGAGGAGGGACAGGGGTGATGGGGACTCCGGGCTGTTCTTTTCCTCATCCTGCCCTCACCCACCTTCTGCACAAGCCGGGAAGATGAAGGGGCAGCCCCTTGTCCCCACGCTGGACCCATCAGAGTCGGGCAGCATCTCCCATGTGGCCGACAGCACGAGCGCCGAGCTGCCTTCAGACATGGGCATGTGCCAGGCGCTCCCCACAGCCGCAGCCGCACGGGCAGAGCTGCCCTCTCCCGCCGGCCCGACCACCGCCTCCGTGGGCAGCCAGAGCTCAGGTAAGGCCGGCAGGCAGCTGGCCGCGGGCAGGTTCCTGCCTGCTGGGGCCGCGGTGGGGTTGATCCAGCTGGAGCTGCCTTGTCTCGCTCCACAGGCATCCTGGTGCCACAGGCAACAGCGAGAGGGCTGCTCCCAGCTGAAAGCCGTGGTGAGCAGGAGGGGCCTCCCAGCCCGGCAGCTCTCCCTGGGGGTCCAGCTATGCAAGGCAGCCCCCAGGCAGGGTCAGGGGCTGGGGTCTCCCCTCCAGATGCTGTCGGCCACCCAACCAGCGTCCCTCCAGCTCGCACCACCGCTTGGCACGTGCAGCTTCTGTCCTCCAAGCCAACGGGGCACGCGGTGAGTCTTGCCATGGGTGCTGTCACTGCAGAGGAGATGCCAGTGACAGCATGGACCACAGAGCCATTGCTCCCCCAGGATGAGCACAGCGCAGGGACGTCACCCCCCAGGACAAGCAGGAGCTCTGCTGGGCCACAAGCCACTGCCATGCTCCTGTCCCAGCAGGTCGTACTGGGGCTGCGTGAGGCCACCTCACCTTTGGCCACAGCTGCCAGCATCTCTCAGGACAGGGCCAACCCCATGAACATGGCAGCAGCCTCAACCAGCCCCCCCAACACAGCCACGGAGGAAGCCAGCCTGGCAGCCCCACCATCTGCAGACCTCCCGAGTGCATCCTTGGCAAAGGTCACCTTTTCTTCTGCCACCATTGGCACCGGCAAGGCTACAGAACCAGGGACACGAACCTTATCCAACACTGACCACAGTGCCTCACAGGACCCTCCTGGGCCTCCCACTCAGCTGCCTCCAGCCCTTTTGCCCCAGCTTCCTGATGATGCTGCGCTGGGCACAGGGGAGACACCTCCCCCCAGCCACAGCGCAGCCCCCACCACTGCTGGACATGGGCTTCCTGGAGCCAATGCTGTCACCCAACCCCAGGCAACAACAGGAGCTCCAGGCACACTGGCTACAGTGATAGATGTCGTGGCTGGAGACCACATCCCACCTCTGGGAAGCACCAGTGCTGAGCTGGTGTCCATCAGGAATGAGGCCAAAACCAAAGCCACAGCAGGCACTGCCATCTCGGAGACCAAGGACGTGCCAGGGGGGCTCAGCATGAGTCTGTCCCCACATGCAGCTCTCAATGATCCTGAGGGTTCCTCTTCAAGGCCCTTTCTGCGCTCCGTGGGCTCTCTGCTCCCTCAGTCCCTCTCAACAGGCCTTGGGACCACCACAGCAGAGGCAGCTGCAGGTAGATCTCCAGCCACTCCCAGCATGGCCATGCCCTTGTCCCTCATGGGCACCAGTGGAACAAAGCCAGACAGGGCCCCTCGAGCTGCTGCTGCTGCACCATCACCTTCCATTGCTGCGTATGGCATCGGGACTGTGACAACTACCCATCCATCCTCCTTTGTTAGCAACACTCCAATTACTGAAGCAGGGATGGGATCAGCATCACTGGCCAGTGGCAGTGCCACTGCAATGCCAGGGGACACTGAAGCCACCCTGCCTGTACCTGATACACACCCCAGCCACAGCCAGCCAGGTCCCACAGCAGGCTCAACAACCCCAGGAACTGGTGTCACACCCAGATCTGCACAAACCCCAGTGCTCTGGGCTGGGCTCCAAATTGTGGAAGCTGCAGGGACAGAGATGCTGTCACCCAATGCTGCACCAGGCACTGGCACAGCTGTATCAGATACCCCTGGGGGGCCCAGAGCAGTCACTGTCCCCATGGCATCGCAAGCAGACATGCCCCCTCTCCTGGAAGGCAGAGCCACTGTAGGGATGGCTCCGGAGGTGTCCCCATCCAGCATACCCCAAGAGATGGCAGCAATCACGTCCCTGCTGTCCCCGGCTGCCCCCCTGCAAGCAATGGGGGCTTCAGGTGACCTCCAGCCTGATGGCAGCACCACAGGGCGAGGGATGGGGATGGGGTTCCTGGAGGTGAGCACGGAGGAGAACCCAGGTGCCAGTGCAGCGGGGCCAGCTCCCAGCCACGTGATTGTCACTGCACGACCATCACCAGAGCCACCTGCCACTGAGGACAAGCCCACAGCTGGGATCACCTTGCCAGCTGTTGACCACACAAATGCATGGGAGACTACAGCTGCATCCTGGCCAGGTGCCGCAGGTACCACTGCCCATGTGGACAGCACCCGCTCTGAGAGCGGCATCAAGGGTGCAGCACCCTCAGCCACCACCAGCAGCACCCGTGTCCCTGACTCCAATGCCACTGGCACAAGCCTGGCCACCATGCTGGCCACCACACCATCCACCACCACATTCCTCAGCACTACCCTGCCAATCACCTCAACAGGTGGGGAGACCTTTGTGACCAGGGTCACCACAGCCACGCCATCTGCCTCAGAACAGGCCACCAGCACCAGCAGTGCCCTATCCCTTGCTGTAACACACAGTGAGACAAGTGGAGGTGGGCAGCCTGTCCCATCCCCAGCAGCACGTAACCCCTTGGTGGAGACAACTCTTGGATCCTGGGACATCCTTGGTTCCAGCACTGCTGTTGCAATGTCCAACTCTCTCCTCCCCAGCCTGCACAGCCCAACAGCGGAGGCAACAACAGCCCCCTTATCCCTGCTTGGTGTTGGTGCAACTGGGGTGGCAGCAGCTGGACAGACTCCCACCGAGTCAGTAACAGGCACCACTTCTCCTACACCCATCAGCTACCACGACATGGGATTAGCAACAAGCACGTCACCTCCTGCCTTCCAGACATCTCCAGGGGCACCTGCCTGGGGGGAGAAAACAGCCACCACTGCAGGCAGCACCACAGGCACTGCTGCAGGGAACACCACAGCCACCCCTGCAGGGAACACCACAGCCACCCCTGCAGGAAACATCACAGCCATCGCTGCAGGAAACACCACAGCCACTGCTGCAGGAAACATCACAGCCACCTCTGCAGGAAACACCAGAGCCACCCCTGCAGGAAACACCACAGCCACCCCTGCAGGGAACGCCACAGCCACCTCTGCAGGAAACACCACAGCCACCCCTGCAGGAAACACCACAGCCACCTCTGCAGGAAACACCACAGCCACCGCTGCAGGAAACATCACAGCCACCACTGCAGGAAACACCACAGCCACCTCCGCAGGAAACACCACAGCCACCTCTGCAGGAAACACCACAGCCACCTCTGCAGGGAACACAACAGACACCGCTGCAGGGAACGCCACAGCCACCTCTGCAGGGAACACCACAGCCACCACTGCAGGAAACACCACAGCCACCACTGCAGGGAACACAACAGCCACCCCTGCAGGAAACACCACAGCCACCACTGCAGGGAACACAACAGCCACCCCTGCAGGAAACACCACAGCCACCGCTGCAGGAAACACCACAGCCACCGCTGCAGGAAACACCACAGCTATTGCATCCACAGCCCCAGTGAGCCCAGCCAAGGAGGTGGGAAGTCTCCCAGCCCCAGGAACTATGGCACCAGTGAGACAAACAGCCACCACCAGCCCTGCCACCACCCTGGCTCATCCCTTTGGGACACAGAGAGGACCATCCACAGCACCAAGAACATCTGCCCGCACCACCACTGGGCACAGAAATCCTGCCCCTGAGCCCCAACCCCCCCATGAGCTTATCAGTAAGTAGATTTTCTTTTTCCCAAAGCCAAGAGTAGGAAAGGGGTGATCAGCCAGTCAACCCCTGGGATGGATGAGGCCTGGTCCAGGGTATCTCATATGCGTAGCACATTGGACTGCCAGATTCATGGGAAAAGGCAAAATAAGACATTTGAGAGCATCCCAAAAGTGGGTTAAAAATTGGGTTACAATCCATCAGAGCACAGGCACAGCATCCTGGCAGCAAGCAGGTAGGTTTGTCCTGACTGCAGGATGGATAAAAAGACATTAATGATTTTACACCTTTTCCGTTGATCTCCTGCCCATGCCAGAGCCAGCGGCCTCACTCTACCCCTTTGGCATGGAAGGAGGGGACCAAGAGTATGTCCGGAGGATGGTGGACTTTAACTCACCCCTGTTCAAGCCAGAGATTGGATTTCCCTTTGGGAAGTCGCTGCGAGATACTCTCTACGTGAGTGCCCCCCTTGGTGAGCACATAATGGATGTGCCACCTTTTTGGTAGAAAAAACCCCAATGAAATGGAGCAGAAACCAAATTTCATCTGAATATCTTTTTTTTTACATTCAAAATGGTTGGTTTCTGCTCACCCATGGAGGCTAAAACGTATCCCAGTCAGCAAATAACAAGTTCTTTTGCTTAGTTTACAGATAACGGACAGATCATTTTTCCACCCACGGACAACTACGTCCCATCCAACCCCAACCCCCCTCCCCGGGGCTTCACTGGCCAGGAAAGCTTGCCAATGGTGGCTGTCTTTTGGGATGATGCTGACTTTTCCAAGGGTGTTGGCACCACCTGGTACCAGGTGAGGGCCACCAGAGGTGTTCTGGGAGAATCCAGTTCCTGGCTCACTCATTTAACTCTCTCTCTTGCCATCTGGCAGGAGTACTCTACACTCAGCTCTACACAAGACCCCGTTGTGCAGGATGTGGAAGCAAAGATTGAGAAATACCTGAAAATCTCCTATGTAGCAAAATGGACCTTGAAGGTGACGTGGGAAAAGGCTCCAGCATACCCATCCCGGAGGGATGACACTCAGGTGAGCAGCAGGGGACCCAGGTGACAGGGAGGACTGTTGGTGGCTGTTTCAAGTCTCACCGCCTCATTCCAGGCTGCAGGGAGAGCAGGGGAGGTTTTGGGGGTGCTAAGGGGGTGCCTTGGGTTTCTCCAGACGAGCACCTACCAGGCAGTTCTCACCACCGACGGGAACCACTCCTTCGCCCTGCTGCTCTACCAGGACGGCGGGATGCGCTGGGACTACACCAAGCTGGCTGCAGCCAACGTGCTGATCGGCTTCTCCAGGTGCTGCATGTGTGTCACTGGGTTTTGGGACAGCAGGGATTTGTTCCAGCACTGTGTTGGGACTGTCCGAGGCATTACCCCCAGGAGAGCCCAGCTGCCACTCATAGAGCAACCCCACCCCATTTAAACACTTTCTCTTGCAAACTGCAGCAGTTCCCACCCCAGCTGCTCTATGGGGAGAGGAGGAGGGCTGTGTTGGAAGGATGACCCCAAACCTCATCTCTCCACACAGTGGCAATGGCTATGCCCAAAACAATGAGCTGACCCAGAAGCCACCAGCTGCCAAGTACCGACCAGACCAGCACAGCAGCACCGACTCCGGTACGGCACTGGGGGGTCCTCGGGCGGGTGGGGAAGCGGGAGCTGTGTGCTCTGTGCTGGGAGCGTGTCCCCAGCACCCATCCCTGGGAGGTGACGGGCCAGCAAAGCCACTGGACAAGAGCTGGCCACCAAGAGCAGGCTGTGGGTGTCCCCTGTCCTGCTGTGGCTTGCCACAGCCCCGCTGGCTCTAGAGGGAGCCTGGAGACCTCGTGTGAGGTCAGTGGCCAGGGACAGCTGTCCCACGGGATCCCTCAGCACAAGGTGAGACCCCGGCTGAGCGGTGCCGATCTCTGGTTGCTGCCCCAGATGTGCGCGGGCTGTGGATTTACAGACTGGACAGTCGCTCCCGGATGAATTACAGGCTGCAGTGCCTGGCGTGGCTGGACACAGAGCCAGCGCCGGCCACCTGGAACAGACAGCTGCCACCGTGCCCCTGCTCCCGGCCCCAGGCAGAGCTGGATCCCCGCTACCACTGGAGCAGAGGTACCGAGGACAGCCCCCCAGGACCAGCTGCAGAGTGGGAGGATGGTCCCTTCCTGCTCTAAGGGCAGCTGTGATGCCCCCCACTATTTCAGGCCCAGCAGACACCTCCGTGAGGATGCTGCGCACTGCATCCCCCAGCCCAGCTGGAGCTGGGGTGCGATGTCTGTACCAAGGTGGGAGCTTGCTCGAAGGCTGGCAGGAGAGATCATGGAGCCTTCCCTTCCACACTGCCACTGGTAAGTGGGAGCTGGCATTCCCCCACCCTGAAATATCCCAAGCATCAAGTACAGGCAGAGCAAGGGCTCTGACACACCCCAGCACCTTCCTCCACAGACAAGGAGCTGGAAGCATTCGACTGGTGCTGCCGGCGTGTGGGGAAGCCCCTGTTCTGTGCCAGGTTTGCTGAGAAGAGACCGAGGGTTGGCTGTGAGGGATACATGCCGCCCACACCCGGTGAGTCCCCAGGCTCTGCCTCTGCTGTGCCAGGGCACTGAGCTGTGCATAGAGCCCATGCATTACTCACAGTTTGCAGTATGCCAGTGCGGGCTGCTGAGCCACCACAGCTCTGGGGCTGCTCTTCTCCCTGAAATGACACCAACATTTGCTCTTCTTCCTCCCCCCAAAATGGCTCCATCCCCTTTGGACCCCAGCTGGTGCCTTCGGGGACCCTCACATCACCACCCTGGATGGACTCACCTACACCTTCAATGGGCTCGGGGACTTTGTCCTGCTGCTGGCCAGTGATGCCCAGACCAGCTTCATTTTGCAAGGGCGCACAGCACAGACTGGCATGGCCCAGGCCACCAACTTTGTGGCCTTTGCTGCCCAGTACCTCTCCAACACCACCACAACAGTGAGTAGGAGTGCCCTGGGTATGAGTCTGAGCCTCTAATGGGAGGGACCCCTCTGGCAAGCTGGGCATCACCTCTGCATCACCTACAAGTGGGTGGGACCTCAGGGGCATGCCCTCTCCTTTTCCTGCCACCTCCTGCTACTCCAACAAAGTACTAATAGTGGTTGGATGGACTAATATTCACCAGGCACAGGTCTAACACCTCCTTCTAATGGGCCAGCAAGGGCTGGAGACTCTGAAGGAACATGGTCTGCTTCACCTTCTTCATTGGAGGACACTCTTTGTCCTGACGTTTTAGTACAAGCAACTGCTCTTCCTGACTTTGCAGAATTGCTCCCCGCACCCGTTTAGTTTCATTAAGCAGAATGTCCTGGTGTCACCAGGAACAGCCATTGAACAGCATGAGGAGGGGGCTCAGAGCTGGCAGCCCACCAGCACAGCTCTCCATGCTGTCGAGGTCAGCTGAGCAGTGGTGGTGGCCTGGGTGTGCCCCTTGCCAGTGGTGATGGGCAGCTGGCTGTCCTCTTCAGTGCAAACATCAAAGCTGCTGTGTCGTGTGTCTGCTGGGGTGAAGAACACACCAACGCAGGCCCCAGGGCTGAGCCTCTCTTCATGGGCTGGAGGAGGATGGGGTTTAATTGTTCCCAGTATGGGGGGACAGCAGGAAGGGAAAGCAGAGGGGCTGACTGGGACATCCACCATGATTTTCAGGTTGAGTGGACCTTGGGGAGCCAGGATGACATCCAAGTCCTCCTGAACAATGAAACTGTCCAGTTTTCCTATTCCCAAGGTGAGCAAGATCTGCTGTTAAATGCTAAATGTATGTGGGGAGGACCAGAGATGTCCCCATCCCCTGGGACCAGCCCTGCCCTGTGCGAGGGCAGCCATCCTGAGATCCATCAAACGTCTCTCACCTGCACCTGTCCCTGATTTGGGTGGGGTGGATGGGGAGCACTTCCCTCCATGAATCCATGGTCGTCATTTCAGATCCCAGCCTTGTGTGGACTCTCCCTCTGTGCTCTCCTTCTCTTGCAGACCTGGGTGATGAGGTCTACTACAGCCCTGGTGTCCTGCTAATCAACGCCTCCTCTGTCACGGCTGTCTTCAATGGGGCCATCTCTGTCTCCATCTCGGCTGCCTCTGGGATCCTCAGCGTGGTCTGCAGCCTGCCCGACTGGTACCGAAACAGCACGAGGGGCCTCCTGGGTGAGGGCTTCTGGCACCACCGCAGAGCCGGGGTGCAAATTCTCTTCCCACTCTAAAGTAGACTAGAAAACAGGGGAATTGTGCTTGTGAGGGCAGGGACACCTGGGTGTAAACTAAACACTGGCCAGCACCAGAGAGGAGGTCAACCCTGGCAGGGGGGATTCCAGTCCTCTGGTGCTGCTCCACCAGGTGTGTGGGACCATGACCCCACAGATGACTTCCAGATGCCAAATGGTACCAGCATCCCAGTGAACAGCAGTGAGGAGAAGATCTACAGCTATGGGATGACCTGTAAGTCCGGGCTTAGGATCTCCCTTGATGATCCTCTCCTTCTTGCACCTTCTGGCCATGCTTTGGCTTGAGATACCTAAACACTTGCCTGAGCAAAAGCAGTGCCAAGGGAAGGTGTTTGGTGTCCCCACTGCTCTGTGAAAAGGAACCCTAAAATACAACAAACATTAAAATGGCCTGTATACATGGTGTGCTCTCTTGCAGGGGCTGTTGGGGAGCACAGCCTGTTCGCTCAGCCTCTGGACTCAGCAGCACTGAACTTCACACCCTTCTTCTTGTCTCGGCTGCGGCAGGAGAATGAAAGCCAGTACCAGCTGGCAGCCTCGCAGTGTCACGGCAGCAAGGAGTGCATCTACGATTCGCTGAGCACAGGGAACTTGAACCTGGGCCTGGCCACCCAGAGCCTTGCAGCCGACTTCCAGCAGAGGAAGACAGCACTCAGTAAGTGGAACACATCCTCACCTCCGAGAGGGCATGGCTTGGATGTAACTGGGCAGTGCCCTGCTCCTTTCCTGGGCTCTCTTGCTTCATATGAGACAGGAGAGAAGTCACCAAGATCTTGGATTTGCACTGCCCAGGTGGCTTGTCTCCAGTCCTGGGAGATGCTACCAGGAGGACAGTTGCCACCAAGATTTTGGAACTGCATTTCCTGGAACTGCATTTCTGGCTTGTCTCCAAACCTGGGAGATGCCACCATGCTGTGCAACATAAGGGCCTTGTTGGTGGGAAGCCATGACAAGTTCTGCCTGGGGTCCCATCCTCACTGGGGGGGACTCAGAGCCAAGGGGTGACACGGCCACTTGTGTGCTGGGCTGCTCTTTCCTCAGATGCCTTCCCTCCCATCATCACTGGTGACCCATCAATCACAGCCTTCAGGACAGAGAGGGTCAGAAGGCAGTACCAGGCCTTGGGGGCAGGTGCACGCTTCATTCCCCATCTCTCACCAGAGCTCAACATATCGGGTAAGGAAGGAGAGATGGAGCAGCTGGGATGGGAAGGAATGGGATGGAATTCTTCTGCCACCTCTAACTGGCATCTCTCCTCCTGGCAGAGAATGGCACCCTGATATGGGAACCCCACGGGATAGCCCCATTCACCATCAACCTGGAGGCTGTTGGGTCCAACAACATCTCTGCACTCCTCCAGCTCCGCTTCACCCTTTGCAGATGCAGCAGGAGCCAGGAGTGTGACTACAGCAACACTGTCACTGTCAGGGAGTCTTCCCTGCAGGTAGTGTGCCTGTCCCCACGCCAGCTGTGCTGGCTGTCTTCTCTGTCCACTCATCCTCCTCACATTCCCTAAGCCAGTGTCACCATCCCCTTCCCAGCTGGCAGCCTGCAGATGTGAGAGTGGCTACTCGGGTCCCTTCTGCCAGGACCCTCCAGACCCCTGCGCCCAGGGATGCTTCCCCGGTGTGGGATGTGACCCTTTCAGTGGCTGTGGCCCCTGCCCAGCTGGCCTGACAGGGGATGGACAGCACTGCTCAGGTGACAAGGGCTCACACCATGGCCACTGGGACCCCAGCCGAGGCGTTTGTCCCGGTGCCATAGTGCATTGCCTCGGCAGATATCGATGAGTGTGCGCAGGGGACGGAGTGCCCAGGGAACAGCACCTGCACCAACACCGTGGGCAGCTATATCTGCTCCTGCCTGGCCAGTGAGCAGGGTGAGTATGGGGTCCCTGGCAGGCATGGTGCTTGTCCTCATCACCACCAGGCTCTGTGGAGAGAGTTCCTGAGGGACCCAGGCTGGCCAGAGAGGAGAGGAGGGAGAGCTGGCTGAGCTCTGTGCCCAAACCCTTGCTGTCATTAAGAGAAGAGACCAGAGTCCAGCTACCACTCGTGTTCCCAGGCCATAGATCTCACTAATCCACTGGGAAGGGAGATTTTTCCCATGCAATTTTTCTCCTTGAGAAAAATTCTCATCCCAGCAAAGTTCAAATGCACATGCGGAAGTTGGGGGCTAAATCAAGCTCTGGTTTAAGATTGCTGTGGTGGGGTTGGGTTGATGGCTTTTGCTCTTGTTCTAATGCATCAGTCTGGGATTTAAGAAGGGCAAATGGCTCCAGCTGGGAGGAGGGAGAGTGGGGCTTTTCCTTGAATTTGTACTAAAACTCCTAACACAAAGAAAGAAAAACAAAACAAAACTTGGAAAAAAGGCCTTACGGATCAGCTGTGGATGGCTCAGTGAGCTGGGGCTCTGCCCTGCAGCCAGGTTCATACCTTACCATGCTCTCCGTCCCACAGGTGAGAGGCCAGGCTGTGGCTCAGCCTGTGGCTACCACTCCTGCCCTGAGGGCTACTGCAGCAACGGGGGACACTGCCACCTTCACCCCATCACCTGTGCCCCCACCTGCGCCTGCCCTCCGGCTTTCACCGACCAGCGCTGCCTGGTGGCAGGGGGGGATTTTCGGCCACTGCCCAGCTCAGGTGGGTACCTGTGCCCTGCATGGGGTGAAACCCAACCCCACTCGCCCTGGTCCTGGGATGCCAGAGCCACCTCTGTGGCTTTCCCCCAGCAGATCTCCCTCGGAGAAGCATCCAGATGAGGATCAAGACGCTGCAAAACACCACTGCTGAGGAAGTCAACAGCACTGTATGTCACTGGAGGGGATGGGCTCAGAGCAGGGGGACACACTGGCATACTGGGCAATGTGGCAGCTTGGGGTGCCCATGCCTCTGTATGCCCTCCCACGGGATCTCTGGGCATAAGGGGAGGAAGCACCAAGTGCATGATTATGACTGCAGCTGTGGCCATGTGCCACATCCCCAGCAAATGAACCAAAGGCCAGAGCAACCCTTGGGGCTTGGCCACCATGCCCACAACACTCATCAACCTTTCCCCATGCTGGTGTCATTCTGCCCTCCCCTAATGCCTTCTTCCTCCCCCTGCTGCAGGTCTCAGCCATCCTGGACTCCCTGGAGGTAAAGGCTTTCCAGAGCAACACCAACATTACCCAGATGTGAGTTAGATGTGAAGCAGCCCGTGACCACTCCAAGGATCTGGTGGAGCAGGGCTGAGCATGGGCCAGGGGAGTTTGGTGCACAAAGGGCATTTTCCCCCAGCTCAGAGTCTGTTTTTCCAGCCCTCATGCTAGTAAACCCTTGGAGACACCAGCCAGTTGGCACCTTCCATTCCTGCCTCATCCCTTCTTTACCATCACACAAATGAGGATACTGAGGCACGGTGAGGCTCAGTCACTCTGTGAGGCAGCAGCAGCTCTGCCAGCAGCCCTCTCTTTTCTCTGCAGGACAGACAGCGATGGCTTCACCTTTGTGGTGGTGGCCGAGTTTGCCTATGACAGCCACAGCACCGTCATCCGCTTCCTGAACGAGGAGCTGCCCGCGGCCATCACCAGCGCCTTCAACGCGCGGCGGGGGCGACGGGAGGCAGGCACGGGGCTCCTCTTCCAGCGCCTGCACCAGGACAACATCACTGACCTGGTGAAACGTGAGTTGCTCCTGGCACTGAGCTGGGGAGTGCAGGAGGATTACCCCACTGTCCCCATTGTCCCCATAACCCTGGCGATTGGTTCACACTCATGGGGGAGGCACGTGGGCAGCCCCCCAACCCCAGGCATGGATCCAGCTTGGGGAGACTTGGGGAAGCATCAAGAGGTGTTGCTGCAAGGCTGAACCCATGTGCTTTCCCTCCCCAGTGACAGTGGACGAGCTGAGGGACTATTTCCCCTGCTCTCTGTATGGCTACAAAGGCTATCGGCTCCACTACATGGGGACCATCGGCTTTGTCTGCATCTCCCCTTGCAAGATGGGCTACTGCCAGCACGGTGGCCAGTGCCAGCACCTGCCCGAGGGGCCCACGTGCAGGTAGCAGCAGCCCTGGGGTAGATGAGGCCACCCTGCACAGCTGCTTCTCCCCATGGCATCACCGTTCCTCCCTCCCCATCCACAGCTGCCTGCCCTTCTCCATCTACTCCCCGGCTGGCACCCAGTGCGAGTGGCTGGCCATCAGCCTGGCTGCCTTTCTTGGCATCCTGCTGGGAGCCCTGGCTCTGCTCTGCCTCCTGTTTGCCATCGCCTGCCTGGCCCTGCACCTCTGCCGCCAGCACCGCCGCCAGCACCAGGGGTGAGCCGTGGGCTGGACCTGCACAGGGGAGGGTGCTGGGCGTGTGGCAGGTTGGGTGTCAGAGAGAAAAACTGATCGAAAATCCACATTTGAAAGATCCACCACTGGTAGAACTCTGGTTTGGGCAGGGGGGCCCTGCCCTGGGGAAAGGGTTGGGTGGCCTTTTAACATCTTACAGCCCCTTTCCCAGGCATCTGCTGCTCGGGGGGGGATGGGGGAGGGGGGGTGCGATAGCATCAGTGGATTGAATATTAGCTCATTAGCTTTCCTTTTTTCCCCCATGTTAGGGAATGTTTGCATTTCTTCCTCATCCCACCCAGTACTCGGTTACAGACTGGCTTTCTATTTAATTTTAATTTGAATGCCACCCAAATTATTTCCACTGCAATTCACATGGGTCTGGAAAGAGCTGGCCTGGAGTGAGGAAGAAGTCATTTCAGGATTGGACCTTGCTCTTCTGCAGAGCAGGGAGTTAGCAGAAGAATGGCAAAGTGCAAGGCTGGAGTGGAAACACCCGCATCTCCTTCCCCGCTCCCCAGCCCTTGGTCCTGCAGTGGCAATCCACACTCAGGGGAAGCTTAGACCCCCAAGCCCATGGCTCTGGTCAGAGCTGTGTCCTGCCCATGCTCCCAGCTCCCTGCCAGCCCTGGAGCCAGGGATCTCTGGGAAGCTCCTTTGTTCATTTGCACTTGTGGCAAGGAAAGAAATTGTGTGTGCACAACAACTGGGGCTTTTCCTCCTCTTACAGCCCCATCTCACCCCTGCAGTCAGTCACTGCTCCCCTTTGCCATCTGACTCAGACACCAGGATCAGGCAGGCGTTTTCCCAGCCTCTGCTGACCTGTTGTCCCTTTTCTGTCCCCTCTCTCAGGGCCAAGGAGACCTTGTGGAGGACACGACCCTTTTCCTGTGAGTACATGCCTGTAAAACTCCCCCTTACCATGGCTCTACTTCACCCCAGTCCTCAAGCTCTGCTCATCTTCCCGGCTCCAGCTTTAACGATGGCAGGAGAGCAAGCAGAGCCCACCCTCTCCCACTCCCTGGAAAGGCATTGGAAACTGCAGCTCCAGGCCATTGACCCCTCAGTCCAGGTCTGCCCTGGGGTTACTGTCTCCATGGGGTGTTGGGGTGGGGAACTTTGGGCTGGGGATGGAATACTGGCCCTGTGCCTCAAAGGTGCTCAGGATCTGTGCCTCATCCTGAAGCATCACGGATGCTTTGGCCAGCATTGGATCTGTGCCACTGTCTGAACTCGTCACTAGGCACAGAGCCAGTGCCACACTGACAGCATGGCCTGTCCCTCCTTTACAGATAAGAATCCAGAGACCCCACGTTATGCCTCCCAGCCAGCCCCCCCAGCAGCCCTAACCTGCCACTGGTCCTGTTCTGGCACCTCCAGGCTCACAGAGAAGCCAGACGCTGCTGCCTGCTCTGCTGCTTGCTGTCAAGGTCTGCAGCAGCAGCAACACATGGAAGCAGGGGACAGGCAGCTGCCTTTTGGGCTGTGGGAGGATTCACTCTGGAGGAAGTGCTTTTTTGAATGAAAAATGTGGGTTTATGTGGGGTGACCAAAGCAGAATTTCACTTTCCCCTGACTACCTGCAGAGACAACAGGGACCATCCTTAAATGTTTCTGCACCAGGGTATGCACTAGTGTGATATAACCAGACCCTGCAGAGCCCCTGAGAGCAGGGTCAGGTGGGGCAATGCAGTGATTGTAACCCCTTAGGAACCAAATAGAATAAATCAAAAATGTTGGCTTGCTGGTCAATTATCTGCACCTCATGGGTCCCTGCTCCAGCCCTGCTTCACTGTCATCGAGCCCTCAAGTCCCTGCTTTCTGCTGGTCCCATTCACAGAACCAAAGTGCAAATGGATGTAGATTTTTTGGTTGCTTCATCCCCTCATTTTCCCTACAAAGCTACAAGTCTCTTCACACTGCTTTCATGGATACTGCTTACAGTGGCTCAGATCATGCAGGTCGGGCTCTGGTCTCCACAAACATCCCACAGCCCTTCAACCCTGTTGATTGGTGATTAGGAGATGTTGATCCAAGGAGGGTGTATCAGACCCCATCAGACCTCCAACTCCCACCCCATTCACTGCTCTAGACCCTGGCTTATCTGCATCTCCAGCACTAAATCCAAGGACAGAAGTATCCTGTAATCCTGCTGCTCCAAGCCTGCCCCGTCACTGCTTCCCACCCCACTTTGGGAGAGGACATGGCTGCTGAAGGATCAGTGATGCTCAAATGCTTCCAAGGTCATATTGAACAAACAGGATTTGACAATGATTTATTTTTTTTAAGAAAGGAAGATGCTTTCTTACACACAAAAAATTATTTTTCTCCCAACATTTCTGATCATGGGGTTGCATTTTGCCCTCACACACCCAGCAGACGTACTGATCTGATTCTGGCTTGATCTGGAGGATTGTCCCTTCTCCTGAGCACAGGGGCTGGGAGAACACTCAGGGAAGGATGGCTGGGAAACAGAAGTGGGGGACAAGACAGGACAGGCTCACAGGACGAGCCTGGTGCACCCTGGCATTTAAGGGCTTGGCCACAGTCAACCCACACGTGGTGTTTAAACCTTTTCCCTGGGTGCCAGGGGTCCAGCCTCACCCTGCAGCGTGGGAGCACAGTGGGATGTGGGAAGGACAAGGGTGGTGTGTGTAGTGGGGGGTACTTGCCCACCTCCCCAACAGTTCTGCCCCTCAGCTGCAGCTGGGAAAGGGCGACTAAAGCAACTGAATCCTTGGGACAAGTCTGGGTTAGAAACGTGAACTTGTGCCAGGGCAGGCAACTGCAGGCACTGGCCAAGAGAGCTGCCCTGCGTAGTGGGCAGGGGTGATGGGTTCTGGGAGGGACGTGAGAGAAGAGCAGATCAAAGGACTTAGAGGATCAGCCATGGCCCAGAACGTGCTGTGGGTGTGCAGCCTCCCAGTTACTTGTCCTCTCCGTCTGCAAAGAAGAAATGAGATTTGCTCAGCCACCTTCTCCCTGTGGGGCAAGCTGGGAGCTCCCAGGGCATTTTCTTGCAGGCGCACACGGACAGAGGGAAAGGAGACCCCACAATCCTGCTCACCTATCTGCTCATCCGAGTCATTCTCTGCCTCCTCCAAGGAATCTGTTGAGGGTTGCAAGAAAGCTCCACATCAACTTACACCATAACCACATTTGCTGTGCTCCTCCTCCCCTCCCAGTGCCGTCACCTTCAGACTATGCTGGTGGTTATCTGCTGAAGGAGATGCCCCTACAACCCTGCACAGCCCAGGGCATGGCACAACCTGCACATGGGCAACCCAAAACCCTTCCCCCATCTGCCCAGGGCTCTTGCTGCCTTGACCACAGGGAGGCTGGGACATTCCCAGTCCCCTCCCAACCCTGGGCACCAAGACAGCATCACCCCAGTGCACGTGAGCTGCAAACCCACCCATGCTGGGGGACTGGTATCCGTCACAGCCAATCTTCGGCCTCTTCTCACTGTAGTGGGCGCAGAGCTGGGCACTGCCCGCCCGGTTACAGCACCAGTCGTACAGCTTCAGTTCCTGGTCTGGAGGCAAAAAGGAGAGTGAGGGGCTGAAGGGAAGAGGAGGGGGAGATGGGCTGGTTACAGGTGAGGTTTTCCTTGGCTTTTGGCAGCTCCACACTCCCTCCAAGTAAAACAGCATGTCAGGAAACAGGTTGGCATAGAGATTAAAATTATTTACAGGCTACAACAATGCCAGCCTCAGCCAAGAGATGCCAAGGCTGGCTGTGCTTACCACGGTAGGGTGACGCCTGCCTGAAGAACCTCCAGTACCTCTCCTGCCGCCCCTCGATGAGCTGGTTCTGGCTGTCGTACAGGCAGCGGACGCCGGCACCGTGCTGGTTGGGGGAGGCCGAGTGCAGCATGGAGACACGGGCACCCCACCTGCCTGCAATGGGGCAGCAGTGAGCCTTTGGCTGCTCTGCCTGGCCAGCACACCTGCCTCGGGGCAAGAATCAGGCCAGAGCTGGCTCCTTGTTATCCACCACTCTCACCAAATCACCCACGGTGCTAGAGGGGTTTGGACGATCTGATGGAGACCATCCGAGTGGTCCCCCAGGATGAGACCCTGGTCCCCAGCATCCCTATGCAGGTCAGACCAACTCTGGCCAGTCTAATAAGACAGGAACAGGTCAGCCCTCAATCCTCCTTGCTTTTCCTGTCTCTGAAGGGTAGGCCAGTCCCCCTCTTCCTTAGGGTCACCTGCCCACCCTGCCAAGTGGGACCCCAGCACTGTCGCAGGGAAGGTGGGGAGGGACAGCTTGGGGATGAGGAGAGTGAGGAAGCAGCATGTCCACTTGCCTCCACGGCTGCTCTTGAAGCGTGGGTCCTGCTGCCCTTGCTGCAGGGAGCAAGGGCAGGTGGGCAGTCCCTGGCTCCATATCCTGGGCTCCTGCTGCTGCCCCGTCCATGCCAGACACTTCAGCCGGTAGTTGTAGCCCACGTGGCTCTCCAGCTTGTAAATCCACAATCCACGGAGGTCTGAGCAGGGAGAGAAACCATGAGCTGTCATGTCTGACCCAGGGGACCACAGGGGCTGTTTTGTCTCAAGCTGAGAGTCATATGATGCTGATGCTGGAATCTAAGCCCATGTTGCCTCTTAGTCATGGGACCCCATGCTCAACAGCCACTCCACAGCAGGGAAACGGGGGGAGAGGCTCCTGCCAAAGAAGAAAGCCTTTGGATAGAGCCATTGGGACAAAAAGTGTCCATGGGTACAGCAGGAATGTTTCAGCCTCAGGGCATAGCTGGTATCCAGGGGAAGCAAGTTTTATGTGCTTGGGAGGGAAAGCCTGGCATTGGTGAATTCAGTGAGAGCCTCGCCATAGTGGCAGGCTGGATTTCATTCCCTGGGATTATCCTCCTCCTTGCGAACCCACCCCGGCTCTGTGGCACTACCTGTGTTGTAGCCCCTGAACTGGTCAGGGCGATATTTGGCAGCTGGAGGTCTCTTAGTCAGGTCATCGTTGTGGTAAAAGCCATCCCCACTGAGTGAAGAGGAAAGAGGAAAAATCAGGGGTTGCTCTTCCCAGGTGGGATTATCCCAGCCTCAGCCCCAGCCCCAGCCTGCCCTTCAGCCATCCTCTTCCCGTGCCAGTGGGATTGCAGCACCCACATGGCAGCTCTGGGGACAAGAGGGCAAAGGCATGAGCTGCCCCAGCTGGCTTCCTCCTCTACATAGGGTGCAGTTATTTTGGGTGCTGCAAACACTCCTGCTGCATCAGGGGCTGAGCCCACAGACATCTGAAAACCCCCACGAGCTGCTTCCATGGTTTCCAGCATTTTGCTGGGTGATTTGGAGCAGAAACCCACGAGTGGTCATGCACACACACACACACACACATGCCTGTGCCGCCTGCACTTCCCATCCTGGCCACCTTTTCCTTGCCCAGCTGCAGCAAGCAGCTAATGGGAAAACCCTGGAGACAGCGTGTACAGGGCAAGACATAATGCAAGGAGGCAGGAAGCAACTGCTCCGGCCAAGCACGGAAATCCCTTCCCTCGGCTGGTGCAAAGTTCAACAAACATCCCCTGTTTCCCACTCCTTCCACCCAAACCGCCAGGATGCTGGGGGCCCAGGACTCCAGAGGAATTTGTGGATCTTAAAACAAGCACAGCCCAGCAAGACAGCATGCTGCAGAGTGATCCAGTCCCTAGTGGGGCAAATTTGTTTGTGAGGCCCCTATATGCTAAGGTTGTATGGACATACAGACCCCCTCTGGGCTGTCCTCATCCTTTTAGGGCACTCCTTGGGACATGGGGGAAGGATTCAACCAGCCAGAGCTGTGGGTGGGATGCAACCCAGTGCTCAGAGGAGGCAGGGATGGGGTGCTGAGCTGCTGTACCTGGTGTAGCCCATGAGCACATTGGTGGAAGTGAGCCTGGTGTAATCCCACTGCATGCCTCCGTCCTGGTACAGCATCAGGATGTACGACCTGAAGCCATCGGTGGTCAGGACAGCCTGGTATGTGATTGTCTAGGGAGAAGTGTTGCAGACAGGTTAAGAAAGTGAGTGAAGATGTGGGGTTTAAAATTGGAGTGTAGGTCAGTGCTCACTGGGAAACAGCAGGACTGAAGTCTGGAGGGAAATGAGGCAAACACAGCCAAGGCTGGTTCACATTTCGCATGGAAAATGTGATGGTTTTACTTTGAAGCTGTTCCATGAAAAGCTTCGAATTCACCCAATTTTATGCCTCTGAAAAACAGCGTTTCTGGTGTGCAATAAACTCCCACCACATTAAAGAGAAAGGTTTTATGGAACGGGAGAAGTTCTACTACAGGTGTCCCTCAAAAAACCTAAAAAACACCAAAACATGGGCACAGCCCAGGTCTTTTTGGCAAAATTCTTCAAGACTGGCGTTTGTCATAAAACTGGTTTGTATTTTCAGGCACAGAGAAGATCACTGACTGTGGTCTTGGGGATTTCTGACAACTCAACAGCGCCTGTGTTCCACCAGTCCCTTACCTTCCGGGTGTCAGTCCTTGCTGCATAGACAGGTGCCTTCTCCCAGGTGATTTTCAGGGTCCAGACTGCAGAGTAGGAGGACCTCAGGTACCGCCGGACCTTCGCTTCCACGTCACGGACGAACGGAGGCTTGGCCGTGTTGAGGGTGGAGAACTCCTGTGGGTTGGGAACAAACAAGTCTGCATTAGCTCCCAGTAGTAGGCCTAGACTGGGGTCACGCACAGACCCCTGTAACCAAGGTGCTGGATGGGATTTGGATGGCTCAAGAGGTGACACAGCACCAACAGCTCTTAGATTTGGCTCAGAAAAGGGAAAAACTGTTCACGAGCTCCATTCATTACACATCTCAAGAGGCATCCACAGAATAGGTGATGAGTTTATAATCTAAAGGTGTTTCGTGCAATCATGCACCCACGTGGCTTCACTCACCTGGTAAAACGTGGTGCCAACACCTCTGGAGAAGTCAGCATTGTCCCAAAACACGGCGATCATGGGAACCTCTTCGTGGCCATTGAAGCCGCTGGGAGGAGGGTTGGGGTATGTGAGGATGCTGTTGTCCGAGGCTGGGAAAATGATCTGTCCATTGTCTGTAAACTGAGCAGAGGGATCCCTCCATCAGGTGAGATCAGGACCAGCAGCCCTCCCATTTCCAAGTCCATTTTGAGCAACACCCAAGGAAAGCCACCACCTGCCACTGCTGAAACGGCCACAAAGTCACCTCCTGCTGCAAATAGACCACAGCAGCATCCCAGTAGCTTCAGCCCTGCAAGAGTCCCATCCCAGGCACCTGGTCCCTGGTGCCTCTCCCAGGTTTTTGGGTGATGGCCGCTTGCCCAACGAGTCAAGCCCAAGTAGACTCACATAGAGAGAGCTGCGCAGGGTCTTCCCAAATGGGAATCCAGTCTCAGGCTTGAAAAGCGGAGAATTAAAATCCACTCTCCTTTCCACGTACTCCTGATCATTTTCCCTTGCCCCATACCCATAGAGGGGCACAGCTGGAACTGGAAAAGAAAACAAAGAAACAAACAGTAAAACCAAACCACATTTACAGCAAAGCCTTTGGTCTGTGTCAAAAATTTTAAAGGGCTGAAATTATTTTGCTTCCACTGCGACACAGCTTGGGCAGCAGAAGGATGGGGGACACTGCCAGTAGCCTCCAGGGACACTCTGCATGTCACCTTCCTGTGCGGGAGCTTGTTCCCACCCCTTTCACTGCCTTACTCAAACACAGCTGCCCTAAACCTGCTACGATGGCCTTTGTGGTAAGTGTCCCCTGCTTCAACCAGCCCTGTTGGGACACTGCCATTAGGAGGGGAAGAACATCATACAAGGATTGTGCCAGGGGACAGTACAAAATTAAACACCCACAGCTCACTCTAGAGATTTTACAGCCTCCAGTTCCCTATTTATGTCTGTTAAAAAAAAACACTTGGAGGGAATGGGTTTTCCAGCTGATGGGACTGTATTGAAGGCAGGCTCACCCTGCCAACAGTGCAAGCTCATGTGCAGGGGCTCCTCATGCTGTGTCTCCCCCAGAGTCCTGTCTTCAAATAGATCCCTTGTTTTCTAGGCACTGAATGTCCCTGAGGATGGTCCGTCAGGAAACTGGATGCGTTAGTCATACCCAGGCTGCTCTTCGAGCATCACATACCTGCGGGACTGGGCAGCAGGGCTGGGACAGCTGCTGGCCCTCCTGGTGGAGCTGGAACCACGGGGGATGATGCGCGGGAGGTGACAGTGGCTGTTCCTGGCCTGGGAAGCACCTCCCTGCCCCTGGGCACGGGGGCTGGTGGGGCTGGGCCGGCGAGGGTCGGGCTGCAGGGTGTGGCAGGGTGTGCAGTGGCTGGGAACCCGCCCTGGGATCCCCCCTGGCCTGGGAAGGCTCCAGAAAGGCTCGACCCAGACGTGGCAGGGGCTCTGTTTGCCAGGCTGGTGGTCAGCTCCCTGCCCAGGAATGGCTGCAGGGCAGCGGGTGATGAGCCACCAGCAGGTCCTGGCCCCAGGGTTTTTGCTCCGGGACTGCCAGCAGTGATGCCAGCGGGAGGAAGGCCAGGGAGCCCTGGACTCCCTCCAGGTGGGGAGTGAGTCTCCGTATGTGCCCCGGATCCAGCGGCACTGGGAAGCAGACTGGTTGCATCCCCTTGCACTGCCATCGTTCCGTGGAGCACAGCACTCGCTTCTCCAGGAACAGGGCTGTCAGCATCCCCAGAGGGGGCTCCGGGGCTTCCTGGCTGGGGGGGAGGCAGGACCAAGGCAGGGCCCCCTGGCACAGCAGCCCCCAGCTCTCCCTCTCCACCTGCAGGGGACCCCACTATTGACTCACGTGCCAAAAGCCCAGGGCTGGCAGACGCCCCCTCTGCAGAATTTCCTCTCTGTGGAGCAGAAGGCAGCACGGGGGCAGCGTTGGGGGATATGGGAGCATGAGGGGAAGCTTCTCCCAAAGGTGCTGGCATGCCTGAGGCCACCTCATCTTCAAGAGACCACGACTGAGCACCTCCAGCTTCTTCTGACAGCCCACCTGGTGACACTGGCAGCAGGGGCCTGCTCCCACTTTGGGTGCCAGGGGCAGAGTTGGGGTCCCCATTAGGTGCCAGCCCTGAGCTCAGCCCATGTCCAGGGAGAAGCAGAGAAGCAGCCACTGAGGTGGTCATGCCACTGGAAACGCCATTGTTGTCTGGAGCCCCTGGGACCAGGCTGGCACCAGGGGAAGGTTCCCCATTCACCAAGCCTCCTCCAGGCACCTCCACCACATCAACTTTGCTCAGTTTTCCATCAGAAAGTTCAGTACTGGCACCACTTTGGGTGCCAGAGGTAGACACAGATGCTTCCTGAGAGCCAGCAGCCTCCAAGCTTGTGTTCAAGTCACCACCAGCTCCAGCAGCTCCAGGAAGGCTTGTTTCACCAGCAGCCTCACCTGTCCTCCCAGGTAATGAAGACCCCTCTGCAGACGAGGAAGAGGATGCAGACTGCAATGCATCTCCTGTTTCTCCATCAAGGGTTTCTGAACCAGCTGGTCCCATTCCGGTAGGAACTTGGGACTGCCCTGCAGACCCTCCACCACCAGCCACTTCACTTGCCCCTTCTTCTGCAGCAGGAAGGACGCCAGTGCCAGCACCCAGGGAGGGCTGAGCACCTTCAGCAACACTGCCTGCTCCTTCGAGTGCACCCAGGCTGGATGGATCTGAAACAGAGGGTGCTGCAACATCACCACTGGGAGAGGCTGAACCAGATGAGGAACCTGCATCAGGCAGTTGATCCTGCTGAGGGCTGACAGCTGAAGGATTTGTCTCCATATGGGGACTTTGACTCTCTGGGTTTCCTGCCTGTGCCACATCCCCTGCACTCTCAGTCCCCTGCACCAGACCAAGCCCTGGGCGAGTTTCACCATCTGGAGAGGCCGGGGACAGACTGTCAGGGCCAGGGGCTGTGGATGAGATGGGTCCTGCCTCATCACCCCTTGACACAGAAGGTGCTCCCACCACATCACTGGGAGAGGCGATACCGGATGGGGAACCAGCACCAGGCAGTCGATCCACCCCAGCTGCTATTCCATTCCCTGTGGTGGAGCTCAGGGATGGCTCAGACTCAATCCCACTGCCTGCTCCTTCCAGTGCTGGCTCTGCCATGCCGGCTCCTTGCCCTTCTGCTGCTGGCAGCCCCACATCTGTGCCAAGCTGGTCCCCAAGGCCAGGTGACTGGGGTCCTACTGGTCCATGAACTGCTGAGCTGGGGGTATCCCATGCTGAAGTTGAGTCAGTGTCTGGTCCTTTGGCTCCAGGGAGGCCTGCTCCCGGGAGAGCACCAGCTGCTGTCCCCCATGGCTGTGACCCACCAAAGGATGGAGACCCAGGTGCTCCCTGGGCAGCACTGAGGTCAGGGCTCACTGGTGTCTCTGCCTCAGACACGGGGCCAGACACAGACTCTGGGGGTGGGAAAACAGCCCCAGGAGCACTGGCAGATTCACCAGGCAGGTCCCCTGCTCCTTCAGACCCTGAGAGATCAGGTTCCATTCCAGCACTGCTGGGAGGTGCAGGACCAGTTGAAGACACTTGTCCCAGTGCTGGGACTTCTCCTGCTTCTGTTCCATCCCCAAGTGCTGGTGGAGGGGAAAGTTCAGCATTTGCCATATCCCCTGTTTCTTCTGCTGGCAGCTCTCCGGTGTTAGTGAGGTCCTGCTGAGGGCTGACAGCTGAAGGATTTGTCTCCATATGGGGACTTTGACTCTCTGGGTTTCCTGCCTGTGCCACATCCCCTGCACTCTCAGTCCCCTGCACCAGACCAAGTCCTGAGCCAGTTTCACCATCTGGAGAGGCCGGGGACAGACTGTCAGGGCCAGGGGCTGTGGATGAGATGGGTCCTGCCTCATCACCCCTTGACACAGAAGGTGCTGCCACCACATCACTGGGAGAGGCGATACCGGATGGGGAACCAGCACCAGGCAGTTGATCCACCCCAGCTGCTATTCCATTCCCTGTGGTGGAGCTCAGGGATGGCTCAGACTCAATCCCACTGCCTGCTCCTTCCAGTGCTGGCTCTGCCATGCCGGCTCCTTGCCCTTCTGCTGCTGGCAGCCCCACATCTGTGCCAAGCTGGTCCCCAAGGCCAGGTGACTGGGGTCCTACTGGTCCATGAACTGCTGAGCTGGGGGTATCCCATGCTGAAGTTGAGTCAGTGTCTGGTCCTTTGGCTCCAGGGAGGCCTGCTCCCGGGAGAGCACCAGCTGCTGTCCCCCATGGCTGTGACCCACCAAAGGATGGAGACCCAGGTGCTCCCTGGGCAGCACTGAGGTCAGGGCTCACTGGTGTCTCTGCCTCAGACACGGGGCCAGACACAGACTCTGGGGGTGGGAAAACAGCCCCAGGAGCACTGGCAGATTCACCAGGCAGGTCCCCTGCTCCTTCAGACCCTGAGAGATCAGGTTCCATTCCAGCACTGCTGGGAGGTGCAGGACCAGTTGAAGACACTTGTCCCAGTGCTGGGACTTCTCCTGCTTCTGTTCCATCCCCAAGTGCTGGTGGAGGGGAAAGTTCAGCCTTTGCCAAGTCTTCTGTTCCTCCAGTCAGCAGCTCTCCATTATCAGCAGGAGATGCGGAGGGCTGAAGGCTTGGAGGACTCATGTCACTCTGGGTATCTTCATAGGGACTGGCATCCCCTGGACCTCCTGCCTGTGCCATGTCCCCTATCCCCTCAGCTCCCTGACCCTGGATCCCAGCAGTGGGCCATGCCAGTCCATCAGGTACAGAAGGCGCTGGGCTGGGGGCATCTGAATCTGAACTCAAGCCAGTGCCAAGTCCATCGGCTTCCTGGGGAGCTCCAGCTGGCGTCCCCGCTGGCTGTGGCTCCCTGAGAGATGGAGACACAGGTGCTTCTGGGCCAGTAGTGAGGTCAGGACTTGCTGGTGTCTCTGCTGCACCATCAGCTTCAGGCAGGGTGATGGCTCCAGCTTCTGGGGCTGGGTAAGTGGCCCCGGCAGCACTGGGGATGTCTGTGGGGGATGTCAGAGCATCGGGAAGCAGCAGTGGCTGTTCTCCAGTGGGGGTCTGCCATGGGGCAGGCTGGAGAGATGGACTGGCCAGATCCACAGCTCCCACATCCCCTGCGGGCAGCACAGTGGCTGAGACTGGGAGATTCGTGTCACTGTGTGCATCACTGGGAACCTCTGGAGCTGGCAGTGAGGTGGCAGTGTTCTCTGTTCCCTCAGGTGCCACTGGTGCCCTGCTGGCTGCAGGTGACAAGACTGAACCAGAAGCCTCTGATGACGCTCTGGGAACACCCTGCCCATCCCCACCGTTGGATGGTGTCAGTGAAGAGTCTGGACTCAGCACTGCCTGGCCAGGGAGGAGGGAGGAATTCTCAGGGGTTTCCACTGTTCCTGACATCACTAGGCTCTCTGGAGGTAGGTGGGATGAGCTGGCTGTGCTGATTCCACCATTCACTCCATCTCCTGCATCTCCAGACTCTGAAGCCAAGGGACTTTCCTCACCAACTGGGGCCATTTCTCCTGCTGGCTCTGGGTTAATGCCCTCAACCCCGCCTACTGCTCCATCCTGCTGAGTCGGAAGCAGCTCCCCAGCGGCGTCGGGACTGGGGCCCGAGGAGTTGGCACTGGCTTCACTTTGAATAGCTTCAGGGAGGGTTACACCTTCCTCGACTGCTCCCTTGGCTGTGGTCAGCCCTTGGCTCAGCAGCACAGTGACACCAGCAGTTGGCTGCGGCACCCAGGTGACAGCCAGTGGAGGGGTGGTGTTGCCAGTACTGAGGTCTGTGTCTTCTCTGTTTGCAAGGATGTCCTCCTTCACATCCTCGAGGACAGGGGTGGTCCCCAGAGGGACATCAGGAGGGATGTCTATTTCATCATGCTCTGCTTCTGGGGTGACAGCGGGGTGCTGCGTGGTGATGGCGGCAGCAGCTGTGGCTGTAGTGGGAGCAGCTGAACTTCCCTCAGTACTCTGAGTCGTGTTAGGGGGCTTGGTCACGTTCACCAAAGCTGGCACTGTAGAGCTGTATTCACTCATCACCGTCACTGGGTCTGTCTCAGTCCAGGGAGGGAAGGTCTCAGCATCAGCTGCTGTAATGCTCATCTCTGCAGTGAGTGTGGTATGGGGCCTCTCGTCCTCTGCTGTGATGGGGAAAGCTGTCCCCACAGTAAAGGGCCCATCGGTAGTGACAGGGACAGCAGCAACAGCCCCAAGCCCTGCAGAGAAGCACAGAGTGGAGCGTTACAGTGGGAGCTGGAGCTGGCAGCCTACCAGGCTCAGACACGTCTCCGTGAGAATCACAAACCTCCCACCACTTCTTAAACCCCTTCTGCCTCATCCCACAGCCTTACAAGGCCCTGATTAAAAGCCAAGGAGTGCAGCCTGGGCTGCCTTAGGCACATCACTGCACAGCACCTCTTGCAGCCCCAGCATTAGCAGCCAGGAGCTGAGACAGGACACAACTCATTGCAGGTCAGAGAAAGACACTGGTGCAAGCATGGAGGCAAAAGCAGCTTCTGAAACCCAGTCCAGTCGTGCTGGGGATGGTACTGGGGTGCTCAGCCACCAGGTAGAGCTGGAGCCCAGTAAGTCTGGTTCATAGCCCCAGGGGTGTCTGTGGAGCTGTGCCACCCCAGGACAACCCTCAGCCTACTTTCCATCGCTGCAGGGACAGCTCTGAGCACAGTCGCTTCTGCAGAGCCTGGGGAGGTTCTGTGTTTTTTCACCTTTTGGGTGTCTGAGGGACATTTAAATAACCTTACCCGAAGCCCATTGTCAGGTAGGAAAGCCAAGGCGTAGGGAAGCCTTCCCTGACTGCAGATGCATTCTGATCTGCTGCACTTAAAGCAGGTTCAATAAAACTCTCCTGGGCTGGGCACCTGCCTCTTCCTGCCCCCATCCCTCTTGCCTCCAGCTGAGTGAAGGCACCAGGGGTTCCCCGCCCATGGAGGGAATATATGCAAGCTCCCAGGACCAAGCCCTGCTTACAGCTCTCTCCTCCTGCTGCCAAAATCTTAACCCACATCCAGGAGCTCTGCTGAAAGGAGGAGACACCTGCCCACATCCCAGACGGGTCTCCCAGAACCTACTGGCACCCATGGGTGACGTTTCACACAGTCTTATTTTTAGGACGCAGGCTCTTGGGAGACCAAGCTGCCACCGTTGGCTCCGTGAGGAGCCGGGTGGATCTGCTGACGCTTGGCTTTAGGGAGCTTCAATTAGAGGAGACGAAGGGCACCCCGATGGCAAGATCCAGCAGGGCTTTGCCGCAGCCTGACAGCCCCAGCCTGTTCCCAGTCCCGGTGCTCCAGTTCTTCAGGTTCCCCCTGACAGGCAGCCAGATCTCCCTGCAGCAGAGGTGCCTCCAACCTCACCGCCGGCTCAGCTCGTTAGCTCGTAGCTTGTGCAGGGTCATTAATGAATATTAGCTCCTCTGCCAGACCAGTCCTCGAGGGGTCCATCCTCTGCTAGACCCATTTGCCATCAGGCTGCTTCATTGTCATCTTCCCTGGCTGGAATAAGCTCTTTGTTCCAGCCCCCTCAGCCAAAGGGGCTCAGCAGCTTCCTTCCCCATCTCAGGGAAAACAAAGCACATCAGTCAAGTCGTTCCCATTCAGTCTGGCCCACTCCACCCCAGTAAATCCCTGTTTTATCTTAATTCTTCAATGTGGAGCAGGAAACACCATCTACCCCACACACCCATTCATGGGAAGCTTGTGCAAGAGGGGCCCCAGCATGGAGCACCAGCATTTGCTCTTTCCTGGGATGTGGGAGGGATGGAAGCATCCCTGGGTCCTGCTCTGCCAGCTGGCTTCCCTTGGCTCCTTTGCTGGAGGGGTACACAACTGCCTGCAGGCTTCCGGGCTGGGCTCTCATGTCTCCCACAGCTCCACGCCTGCAACCAGCCCCTCGGGGTGATGCTTGCCCTGTAAAACGCTTTTCCAGCTCTTTGGCTGCAATGCCTTGCAAGGACTGGTCATAAGAGGAGTTTCCAGTACAGCCAGGAGTGAAAAGCATCTCACAGCATACCTGCTGCACCCCAACAGGGCTCAGGTAGCACATGGGCTAGCAGAAAAATATAGGACATACCGTGCAGAATCCATGCGCAGCATCCCAGGAAGGTGGAGAGCGTCCATCCCCTGGTCCCCATGCCTCAGGCCTCCACACAGGCAGAGCACTCGGAAGCTCAAAGGGAGGAGAGAGCAGTGAGGAGCAGCTCCCTCCGTCCCTCCCTGCCTGCTTCTCCTGCAGAGCTGGAGTCCCACAGGTGCTCCTGCTCCTGCTCCCTCCTATTTATAGGTATGACAGAAGGAGGCAGGTTGCTCTCCCGCCCCCGGTCCCTTCCCTCCAATGTCCCTGTCACCCTTCCCTTCCCTTTCCTTCCCTTCCGGTCGAGCCCTCCCCTTCCCAAGGGCTGGATGCCCTGTTCAGGTGGGGCATGGGCTGGGGTGTACCCCTGCAGGAACCCACATCTCCCCAGGGACCAGGGCTCAGCCTGGTGCAGCTCCCCAGGCTGCCAGCACCAGAAGGTGAAGCTGAGCCCAGAGCAGTGTGTGGCACTGCCAACAGTGGCATGGCAGTCACCCCACGGACTCCACAGGACTTGTTCCACATGCAGGGTATGGGGCCACAGAGCAGTGTGTGGTGGTGACAAGGCAGTGCCAGCTGGTGTCACCATGCCTGTGAGGACACCATGGGCACTAAAATCACCAGCTGAGCCATGTCTCAGGCCAGAACAAGGCAGAACACAAGTCCCCACTTGGCTCCCCAGGAGCAGATTCAGGTTATATAAAGCAGGGCGAAATATGGCTGGGGTCAGGCCCTGGGGTGTCAGTTGAGCCCCTCAATGCCCAGCTGCAACTGGAAGCACTTCAGAGCCCCAGCACACCCCAGTGGGGTTTGAAACCTGCACCTCAGTCTGGGCACAGCAGTGCTGGGGTACTGTGAGGGGGTAAATTGTTCAGGGAAGCTTCTTTGCAAGGTCGGACCAGCATCCCCAGAGGCTGGAGCAGGAAAAGGCACAAACCTGGACCCCCTTTCCTGCTATGGGGATCCCCTGGGTCACTTCACCCCTATGTCTTGCCCCCCTCCTCCTCCTGGAGCAGCAATTCCTGCACGCCCCCTTGAAAACTGCTGCCAGCTCCCCTGTGAACAGCATTATGCAAACTCCTACCACTACATGGTTTTGTAGTCAATTAAACACTTCTCAACCAGAAATGCCCTCAGGCAACTCCTGCAAAGTGTTATGAGGGGTGTTAGGCAGTACACAGTGTCCTGCTGGAGTCGGGCAAGCAGCACATCAAGTGACACCCCGGCCCACCACCAGGGCAGTGTGGATGGGGAAATGCCAGGGGAGGCCAGGTCACGGTTGATGGAACCCCGTCCTGTGAAACCCACGCATTACCCCCGGCAGCAGGAACAGCGCACAGGCGATAAACTGGGGGGAGCATCGCTCACCTGGAACTAAACACCTCCCCACCAAAAATGCCAGTGTGGGTGTAAAGCTGGGGGGGACAGTGCATTGGGGGTCTTGCAATCAGCACTGCAGATTATGGGGTGACTGACCCATCAGTGGCCACCTGAGCAGTGACCACACCAGGGCTGATGGAGGATTTGAGAGATGTAAACCTGCCGTGGGAGAGTTGTTCCTGCCCATGCTGACAATGCTGTATCACTTTGGAAAGCAACCCCAACAGGGAATACATGCTGACGCTGGAGAGAGTTGCTCCAGATGGCGTTTGAGGTGCAAAATGTGGTGGGAACCACAGGGATTGTTGCAAACGTGCTGCTCAGCATAGAAAAAAACAACTCGACTGAAGCAAGGCACTGGCCCCAGCCTGCCTGCAAGCTCCTGTCCATGCTCCACAGGGGCCAGAACTGTCTGGAGACCCTTGTGTCTGCTGCTCCTGCCCATGCTGTCCCCAGAAATGCCCATCTCCCAGCAGAGTCACAGGGGTGACAAACCAAACATCCCTCTGCTCAGGCATTGGCACATCTTCCCAAGAAAGCCCACAGCCACCAAGGGATGCCTCATCTTGAGGACAGTACCCTGTTACCACGCTGGGAAGGGGCTTTTCACTGATCTTTTTGCTATGCCTGAAACCAAGGTCCTGCCAAAGCACTGGTTCCTGTAAAAGTCATTTAATCTGCTGTTACCAAAGACCAAAGCATCAAGTGAGCACTGGAGCCCTTCAGGAGCCTGTATCCAGGGGGCAATTCTGTGAATCCCAGCACCCAGGGGCTCTGCACTGTCCAGCGTGGCAGAGCATGGCCCAGCACAGTGCCTTATCAGCTTTCCTAGAATTAATGGGCTGGTTGTTCCTGTGGAGAACACAGCATCTCCTACTGGCTCCCCTCCAGCCTCCTGGCAAGGGCATTTGGAGAGGGCTCAGGGGTGGCAGTGGGGGA
The DNA here is from genome assembly GCF_965178545.1 of Coloeus monedula. NCBI lineage: Eukaryota > Metazoa > Chordata > Aves > Passeriformes > Corvidae > Coloeus > Coloeus monedula. The sequence continues at coordinate 16,739,862 of NC_138790.1, forward strand.
AACCAGGTTATCCATCAACCCCAAGGTTCTGGATGACTTGGCATGCTGGGTGTGTTGCAACACCCTGATGCCAGAGTGGGAGCTGGGCTATAGCCATCAGCAGGGGTGAAGGGAACAGGGACACTGGAAGGGACACTGGAGTCACAAGGATCTTGAGATGCACCCCATGATGCTGCCAGGTCCTCTGAAGGTGACATTCATGTTGGGCACAAGATTTGTTCGTTTGGACAATGCTGAGAGATTGGAGTGTATTACAGCAAAGAGGCTGAGAATTGTTTTGTGGACTGGGAAAGCAGCAAGACTTGGATCCAACCTCCTAAGCCCCTCGTCAGGGGTCTATGGCAGGCAAGCAGCCATGGGGTGAAGGTGGCACCTCAAGGACGGCAAGCACAGAGAGCACGGGCAGTGTCGGGGGCTTGTCAGAGCTCTGTGCCACCACTGCAGTGATGCCACATCCCCCCAGTGGGACCCTCTTCTCCCTCCCAGGCGGGGGCAGAGGGGACCAGAGCATCTCCTCCCCCCACAGCTCCCCAGCCACAATAACGGTGGAAGGCGGCTGTGCCAGCAGAGAACAGTGGGTACCCTGGTCACCTTTTCATCCCAGCACTTCAGGACCTTTTCCTCCCTTTGTGACGCAGTTTGGCTCCATTACCCTGGCCTTGGCGCCCGGCCATGTCCCGGGGTCTGAAGTTATGGATTCAACAGCCAGAGAAAACAGCCCAGTGGGACGCGACGTGGGAGGACTCTTGGCCCAGCTCCAAGGCGTAGGCAGACCACAAGGATTTCTTTCCCAGCACCCCACCAGGCAGCCAGCACAGGGACCCCTTCCAGCAGGCTTTGCCTGCTCCCCGGCTCCTTTCCCGGCTGCTAAGGGACCTCTCTCAGTCTCGAGGAGCCCAATAAGCCCACAAAAGTCAGGCAGCATCCTAAAGAGCAAAGGGGCAACCCTGGAATGCAAGGGCATCCCAAATGGGAGTATCCTGACAAGCTGCCTGGGCACAGCCTCCAGCCCCAGCCCAGCCTCTCCCAGGCCCGGTGAGCTGGCAGGCAGCTGGGTGATCCCACGGTGTCTCTCCCCATCCTGTCCAGCTGCTGGCTCCTTCCCAGCTGGTTGAAAATCCAGACAGCCTGAGAGCAGTCCCCAGGTTAGGAATCCCACAGCTCCACACACCCCCTCCCAGCCCTCCCTGTGCTGGGGCAGTGAGGCCTGCCAGTGAGAAGCAGGGATCAGCCAAAAACAACCCCTGACACGCAAAAAGGCTATTTTGCTAATTATTTCAGTTTTCAAACTCCAGGCAAGGTGGCTTGCTTAGGCTAATAATTGCTTCAGTTGGATTTTATCTGGTTAATTAATCAGTTAATAAATTACTTTGCTGCAGGGGGACAGATGTTGCGGCTGTCTCCTTAGCTGGGGACTGGAAAAAACAGGGAAGAAGCACAGCCCACGGGATTTCCACGGCCCCAGAGTGCACAGAGCTGCCCCTGCAGCTGTGGGGTGTCATGGGGCAGAAAGCTCCAAAGCAGAGACCCCCCAGTCTGCCAGGGTGCCGAGCCATCCTTTGGAATGCCTGCAGCAGCCCCTGGCGGGAGGGGACAGCCCTGAGCCCATCTCTCCACGCAAAGATTTCGGGACTCAAGTTTTCCTCACTGGTACCTCTAATAGATGGCAAAGCTGAAAATCAGGAGAGACAACTTGGAAAATGCAGAAGTCATCACTTCGACACAGAAAACATGGAATTTCTATTTACTGCCCAGCCTGTGTTGGCACAGGTGTTCTCCTCTGTCAGCAATACCACAGGTGAGCCTTGGGCACCGCAGTCCTGGGGGCTTCAGGTCTCCTTCCTCCCATTCCTCTGTCCCCAGGGTGGCTTTGATGGCTGAGCCAGCTCAGTCCCAGATGTAAAAGCCCAGTCCTGTGGTGTTCCCTTCTCCCAGCCCCCCAGCAGAGCTGGAGGGGGTCCCACCACAGGAACCAGGTCTGGAGCAGGGTGGTGAGAGGGCTCGGGCTCTACAGACAGGCTGTGGGAAGGGGCAGGAGCAGCACTGGGGGTCCTCTGGGGGTGCAGAGTGAGGGATGGGAAGCCCCAGGTTCAAGAGGAGCTGTAGAGGATTCCCCAGGGGCCTGCACCACCATGGAGTGAGGAGCTGGGAGCAGGTGGCTTGGCAGTCCAGGCAGGAGCAGGCTGGGCGAGGGGCAGTGGTCAGGTCCTCCTCCTCCCTCGCCATGCCAGTGACAGGGCAGCGCACGGGAATGCCGTCTGCAGGTCCTTACGGAGCTGGGGGAAAGAACAGCCATCAAACAGCCACCAAACTGTTCCTGTCCCCTGTTCCCACATAGAAAGGGGCTGATCCTGGACCATGGCAGCCAAAGGAGGGTCTCCCCTTCATCTGAAAGGGGTCTGGATGACATTCAATGCAAGATGCAGCCATTCCCCTCCCACTGGCTGCCCGACCCCCTCCCTGAGTGAACCACAGCTGTCAGATGCAGAGTGGGATCTCCTCCTGCGCACCTCACCTGGGACAACACCAGCTCCTGCACCGTGGTGTTCCCCAGGTCCAGGGGGGTGGTTAGCCGCAGCGACAGAAAGAGGTGAGATGCACCTAGGGATTAAAAACAGGGCTCTAGTTATTGGCCTTGAACCCTGGGCTGTGCCAGAGAACCTGGGGGGTCTCTCTCCAGGATTGCTGTCACAGACATGGGACCTTCTCCCAGGTTAATTGTGTCATGGACACGCTACACTGTCAGGAGAACAAGTCTCCCACTGTACAACAAACCACATATACCCCAAAACATCAATACCTTCACACTGAGAGTAAAGCAAGAGCAGTGGGGCTCCAGGACCCCCTGCACTAGCCCCGAGCACTGATGCTGGGGGTGGTGATGCCCACAGGCACTGCACTTACTGGTGTTGGACGAGCCAGAGGGGCAGACTGGCGGCAGCGTTGTCAGGTCCGTAGGCGTGCTGAGGGTAACCTCTGAGGTCTGGGCTGAGCTGGTGGCAGGGGAAGAGGGCTCAGTGCCTGGGCAAAGCAGTGTAAGGTTAGTGCTGTCTGCAGAGGTGCAGGATGCTCCTGCAGCTGGGAAAAGGCTTAAGTGAAGCCACCTATGTGAAGCCACCCAAGTACATGCCCAGGATTCCCATGGGAATTTGTCACCCTGATCATGTCCCCACCTTCCAGGTGCCCCCTGGCTGAACCCACTCATAGCTGCAGTGGGGGTCCCAGATACTGTCAGGGTACCTGGAGTCGACTCCATAGTTGAGGGGAAGATGTCAGTGTAGCTTGAAGAGGGGCTGCTCATGGGGTCTGATGTGCTGATAACAGGGCTGCCTGTGGTGTCTGTCAGGGCTGTCAAGGCCTCAGTTGAATCGTCTGTAGTTTCAGTGGGAGGAGGCGCCGTGGGCGGTGAGGTGTTGCCAGTCTCTGGGGATGTGCCGGACCCCTCTGGGGTGGAGGCTTCTGTTTCAGGGCTGGAGGAAAGGAGGGTGGCTGTGCTGATGGAGTCAGTGGTAGGCAGCAGTGTTGAGCTCTCCATAGGTGTTGAGGAGGTAGGGAGAGCTGGGGACACAGTTGCTGTCACATCCATGGCAGTGACCTCTGCAAAGAATTGGGACAATAAAATGCACAAGGGTTGGTGGTGAAAGGCTGAGCCTATGGCTATGCTGGGGATGGTGCAGGATCACCACCACAGTGAGCTCCCTGAGGAACTCAGAGCTGCACATCAGGCATGGAGCATTGGGAGTGGGAGTTGCCCATCCTGCATGGATCAAACACACGGATCTCTGCAATGGATATCAGCCACGCAGACCACGTAAATCCCCAGCCTGGCAAAGCAGGAACAAGCCATGGCCATTGCTGCTTTCAGGACAGAAACTCCTCTAGGCGCCAGTCCTAAGACCCATTCCACCTGGAGAAAGTCAGACAAACCCGTCTGACAGGAAGAGCCAAGCAGGAACTGGTGACCGTGAGACGGGCTGGAAATGCAGCAGCAGCAGTTTACACAAACCCTCTGCACTGCAGATAGTCAGGAACTGATAGCGGTGGGTGTAAATAATGGCAACGGGGGAAGCAGCCCCACAAAGGAACAAATCCCAGCTTGCAGCTCAGGATGAGCCGTTAGAGACGTGCCGTGACCCACAAAAGCTCTGGGGGGAGGGGGTGGGACACAGGAGAGCCGTCCTCTCTTCCACTAGGGACTCTCTACCAGAGCAGTGTGCTGTCCCCAGAGAAGCCCAGGGATCTGTAACCCTCTCCAAGGATGGGCAGGACAGCGTGGCTGCCTGAACCTTTGTCAAGGGGTGTCTGCAAGGTAGCAGCTTTGGGATGCCAGACTGGATTCCCCAGTGATCCCAGCACAAACCCGGTGAGTCTGGGGCTCTGCTCACAGGAGGATGGGAAACCAAAACACAGGCTGCCATCTGCTTTCAGCCAACCCAGCCAGAAACTTCCAAATCCCCTGGCAGCCACACCCTCCCTGCACACAGCAGCTGGTTAAATAAAAATATGGCGAAGGGCAAAGGTCTGACCCCAGCCCTTGCCAGGTGAGCACAGAAGGTGCACAGAAGGGCCTCATCCTCACAAAAGGAGAAGCAGCAAGTCCACCTCTGCTTCCCATTTAAGAAGCAGCAAACAGCCCCCACAGCATTCCATCCCCTGCACACCATCCCCTCCACCCTGGGGAATGATGCTCCCCGCTCTCCACCCACCCTGTAGAGAACATCACATCCCACTCAGCCCTTACCCAGAGCGAGGTGCAGCATGGTGAGGCAGGTGAGGCTCAGCAGCAGCAGGGGCCAGGGCAGGGGCAGGGACAGCCCCCCTCTCTGCCCAGCCATGTCCAGGTGAGCAGGAGCTGACAAACCCCTGCAGGCACCGCTCTGAGTGCTCCCCACAGCCCCAGCACTAGGGTTTCCAGGACTCCTTCACCCAGCAGAGGAGGAGCATCCAGGTGGGTCCTTTTATCCTCCAGGTGCTGGCAGCGAGGCAGGGGGTTCCACCTGACACAGACACTCCCAGGGACTGTTGCAATGCCCAGCAGACATCAACTGCACGGCTCGACCCAGAGCAGCCACCAGAAGTGGGCAGGGCAGGCCAGCAAGGCCACCACTACCACAGACCTGGCTCCTGTGGCCGTCCTCTGCCTGCTGAGGGGAGGGTGACAATGGAAAAAAGCCCAAGGATGAGCCAGGCTGCCTGAAACCCCGCACTTCACCACAGGGGTGATGTTTGGTGGTGGCTCCCAGCGCCAACGCCCTCAGGAGACAACAGCCAGCTCCGTCTGAGCGCGAGGAACTGGCCAAGAGAACAGGCGGCGCTCAGGAAGGGCGTGCTCCAGGCTGAGGGTTTGTCCCCTGGGCTGTCTGTACAGGCATCACTTCCCTGTGTCACAGCATACCACAGCCCAAGTGTACTGCTGACAGCTGGAGCTGCTTCCTTCTCTTCAGGGTCAGGCACAAGAGCACTCAGAGGTGCCTGCAGGCACTGGGCATTCCACAGGCAGGTATGCTGGAGGATTGTCAGGGTGTAGCCACCCTGCTGCTGAACAGGCACACGGGGGCACTGCCAGGGCACAGGCACACAGAGGCCATCACCAGAGTACCAGCACTCTGATGAGGTGCTCTCACACCGTAGGCATCGGGCCAGGGTGCAGGTACTCTGTGAGGATACAGTAGCTCGCTGGGGTACAGGGACACCAGGGACATGTGCACGGCCAGGGGTACTGGGGCAGGGTAGAGGCTCCCTGTCCTGGTTGAGGTGCATGGAGTGGAGTGTCACCAGGGTACATCTGCAGCCCCAGGATAAAGGCTCCTGCAACAGCCACCAGGGTACAGCCACACTGACAGGACACAGGTGCCCAGTAAGCGGCAGTGCCAGGGGACAGCAGCGCAGGGGGACTGCTGGGGCACAGTCACCCTCCTTGGGGTACAGGGTACACAGAGTCTCACTGCCAGAGGGTGTGTACATGCAGGCTCAGTGCTGGGGGCACAGCAACAGTACAGTCACACCATGGCACAGCCACACAGCAGTACTGCCACACCACAGCACAGGTCCCCAGCCTTGGGCTACCCGCTGGCCTGCAGAGCCTGGAGACTGGGTGGCCCCTGGGGGAAGAAGCCAAGCACCTGGCTGAGCAAGATGGGAGATCCCATGGGGATTTACCACCCTGATCCACCACCTCCAGGTGCCCTGTGTCTGCACTCACCTGCAGTGTCACTGGAGGTCTCTGGTTCTGTTGGGGTGGAGGTACCAGGGGTGGTCTTGGCTGTGGTCCCAATTGGCTGGCTGGGGACAGAGGTGCTCCCAGGGACATCTGTGGTGGTAACAAGGGAGACTGTGGTGTGTGATGGGGACATCGAGGGCTCGTCTGAAGTGTCTGTCACTGCTGGAGTGATAGAAGAGGTGCTGCTGGTCCCTGGGAATGTGTTGTCAAGCAGTGTGGTTGTGGCTGGCCCTTGGTGGGTGCTGGTGCCAAACGTGGTGCCCACCAAGGTGGAGGAGAGAAGAGTAGAGGTGGGGGGAGGCAGCATGCTCATTTCAACTCCAAATGAGCTGACAGCCAGGGCTGTGCTGGTCCCCACAGACGTGAAAGTGGTCATCTTGTCACAGTTGGGTGTCATGGCCATGGAGGTTGGAGCTGGTGTGCTGGTGGTGGTGAGCCCCAGCCTTGCTGTGGTACCGCTGCTGGTGGGTTCCAGCCATGCTGTGGTACTGCTGGTGGTGGTGAGCCCCAGCCCTGTTGAGGTACTGCTGGTGGTGGCGAGCCCCAGCCTTGCTGTGGTACTGCTGGTAGTGGGTTCCAGCCGTGCTGGGGTGTTGCTGGTGGTGGGTTCCAGCTGTGCTGGGGTGCTGCTGGTGGTGGGTTCCAGCTGTGCTGGGGTGCTGCTGGTGGTGGCAGGTCCCAGCCCAGGTGACACAGGGGTGCTGTGAGCTGTGCTGCCCCTCACCTGTGGTGTGGTGGTGTTGGAGGCTGCCGGGCTACTCTGCTGAGCCGTAGAAGCACTGGGTGTAAAGTTACCCATTGGCATCCCTGGGGTGGAGGTTGCATGTCGGGAGGGAGGGAAGGTTGCTGCAGTGCTTGAGGTGGTGTTGGGCAGCAGTGCCGTGGTCTCTGTGGGTATCAAGGAGGTTGGGATAGTCAGGGATGCAGGGATTGTCACGTCTTTGACAGCGGTCCCTGCAAAGAGGTGGGAGAGGGCACACAAGGGCTGGCAGTGAAAGGCTGGGACCATGGCTCTGCTGGGGATGGATGGTGCTATATTACCACCACCATGAACTGCCCAAGCCTTGCATCAGCCATGGATCATCAGGAGTGGGAATTCCCTGTCCTGCATGGATCAAGCACGTGGATTCCCTGAATAGCAACATGACAATCAGACCACGTAAATCCCCAGCCTGGCAAAGCAGGAACAAGCCATGGCCATTGCTGCTTTCAGGACAGAAACTCCTCTAGGCGCCAGTCCTAAGACCCATTCCACCATCTTCACCCATGCCTGGAGGAAGTCAGACAAACCCGTCTGACAGGAAGAGCCAAGCAGGAACTGGTGACCATGAGACGGGCTGGAAATGCAGCAGCAGCAGTTTACACAAACCCTCTGCACTGCAGATAGTCAGGAACTGATAGCGGTGGGTGTAAATAATGGCAACGGGTGAAGCAGCCCCACAAAGGAACAAATCCCAGCTTGCAGCTCAGGGCGAGTCCATGAGAGACCTGCTGCGACCCACAAAAGCTTTGGGAGGGGGTTGAGGGATGCAGCAGGAGGGGACCTACAGCTGTAGTTCAAGATTCTCAGGAGGTACAAGCCCCAGGTTTATTCCCAGTTCTCAACTCAACATTGCTCTTACTTTGCATCAAGTGCAAATGTTGGGATGGCATTTGAAGTTTTCCAGGCCTAGTACATCCCAGTGAGGTTGCCATCTGGGCAGGGCCATTTGGTGCTACTGGGCAGGTTGTAGCAAAGGCAATGAGCCCAGCAGGGACCAAGGCTCAGCAAGGGGGTCAGCTGGGCCTAAGGTCTTCTCTTCCCAAATGGAGACCCCCATCAGAGGCAAAAGAAATAGAGCTTGTTGCTTGTGTTCTATAAACCACTGCCCTGTTTGCTCACTAGGACAGGGCTGAGATGTTGGAGAACAAACAACACCCACAGTGTTTCACCTCTGTGAGTAAAGCCACCCGAGGGCCACCCACCACCCTGCAGAACAATGCTGCTCACTCACCCCCCACCCCTTGGATAGCTCCACATACCGCTCAGCCCTTACCCAGCGGGAGATCCAGCACAGCAAGGCTCAGCAGCAGCAGGGGCAGCCCTCCCGTGCCCCCAGTCATGTCCACAGCCAGCACCCCAACGCCTTGCAAGGTGGGGGACCTGAGGACACAGAGCGTGGGGAAGGTGGCAGCGGGGAACTACGCTGCCGAGTGATGGCTGAAGGTAGTTGGAGCTGCTTCCTTGTTCCCGGGGGCAGGGAGGGGAGGCACCAGCGGGCACTGGCCCCCCTCCCGGGGCAGGTGCAGCGCCTTGGGCGCGCCGGAGACATCGGTGCAGCACCGGCGCCCGTGTGCGGGGGGCGGTCCCGGGCGCGGAGCCGCCCCTCGGGGCACGGCCACACCCCTGGACACGCCCTTCGCACACGCCCACGGCTTGTGTAACACTCGAGGGCCGCGTGGCTGCCAGGTAGGGACTGGCATCGGCATCGGCGTCGGGATCGAGGTCGGGATCGGGGCCGGGGTCGGGATCGGGGTCGGGGTCGGGATCGGGGTCGGGGTCAGGACCCCGGGTATCGGGACCAGGAGCGGATCGGGCCGGGGACCGGAACACCGTTATCCCCCGCTTCCCGAGGACCAGGATGGGCAGGGGACCAGCATCCCCCGGGCTCTGGGGGCGGACCGGGGTCCGGGATTCGCAAGGAAGCGCGGGAGCTCAGTCCGGCCTGGTTTCCTCTCGCAGCGGCCGCACGCAACCACGCTGCTCCGGGCGGTGCTGAGGATGCGGCGGGGACAAGGGAAGCGAAAGGCCGAGGTCACGGAGGTGCCACCCGTGTCTCGGAGGAGGACGGAGGAAGAGGAGGCGATACAGGAGGCCCGTCGGAAGGCGGCCCCGTCCGTTCGAGAGTTCAAGTACAACAAAAAGCGGGTTCGCCTTGTCTCGCAGGGATCGGACCTAAAGGACGATGCTCGGTGCATCCTTTACTGGATGTGCCGGGATCAGCGAGTGCAAGGTGCGAACCAGCTGGTGGAAGGGGCTCCCATGGGTGGTAAAAGCGCTGGTTCCCTCCTTCGGTAACTTTGGAGCTGGCCCCACTCTCTACAGGGAGGTGTGGGGGGAAACTTCCTGTGAAACTCCATCCCATCAGTGAAGCACTCTCCTGACGCCGCCCTGTGTACTTTTCCCCCAGATAACTGGGCTTTCCTCTACGCCCAGCGCCTGGCCCTCAAACAGGAGCTGCCTCTGCATGTCTGCTTCTGCCTGGTGCCCAAATTCCTGGAGGCCACCATCCGCCACTACAGGTTCATGCTGAGGGGCCTGCAGGAGGTGGCGGAGGTACGGCCAGGGGATGTCCACGCTGGGTGGCACAGGGCTCCTGGGGAAGTGGGGGAGGCAGATCCATCCCTTCAGGAGATGGTGGTGGGGTGGGATCTCTAGAGCCATGAACTGTCCCACAGCCATTTCCTTGTCACTGCAGGAGTGTGCAGAGTTGAACATCTCCTTCCACTTGCTGCTGGGCTATGCCAAGGACGTGCTGCCCACGTTTGTGGTGGAGCATGGTGTGGGTGGGCTGGTGACAGACTTCAGTCCCCTCCGCCTGCCCCGGCAGTGGGTGGAGGACGTCAGGGAACGGTTGCCAGAGGATGTGCCATTTGCACAGGTGGGTGCCAGCACTGTGGGAATGGAGCACTCTGGCTGGTGAGATGTGGGACAAACTTGTCTCCTGTGTCTTGCGAACTGGAGTGACCTGAGCAGAGAGCATGTGTATCATGTCGTCAGGACTGTTTGCTTCTCACGCCCTTCTCCGTGGCTTTGCTTCCCAGGTTGATGCCCACAACATCGTGCCCTGCTGGGTCGCCTCCCCCAAGCAGGAGTACAGCGCCAGGACCATCCGGGGCAAGATCCACGCTCAGCTACCTGAGTTCCTCACTGAATTTCCCCCTGTTGTTCGTCACCCACATTCCCCCTGCTGCCCAGCAGAGGTACCAGCAGGAGACACTCCAAACCCATCCACGGGCTGGTCCCAGAGTGTTTCACAGATATTTTTTGATCCTGGGAGGGGTTGGTAGGGAATAAGGACAGTGACCTGCCTGAGGTCACACACAGATGGTGTGGAGATGAGGATGCCCTGGGGAGAGGGAGGTTCCCACCTCATTCATCAGGTTCCCACATCTCTGCCATGCAGAGGGCTAGTTAAGAGGAGGAGGCTGGCATGGGCTGGGGACTTGCTGGTTGGAGATACAACACTCAGGGCAGCCCTCACTGAAGAGATTCTGCAGATGCACTCACTGTTTGGCTGCCGCCCAGCCCATCGCTTGGGAGGCCTGTTATTCCAGCTTGCAGGTGGACCACACTGTGAAGGAGGTGGAGTGGGCAACCCCTGGCACAGCTGCAGGACTGGCTGTGCTGAAGTCCTTCATTGCAGAGCGGCTGAAATTCTTCAGCACCCACAGGAATGATCCCAACAAGGCGGCTCTCAGCAATCTGTCCCCGTGGCTTCACTTTGGTGAGTGTCCCAGGCTTCCCACTCTGCAGCAGGCCTGAGCATTGTGGCTTGGACCAGCAGCCTGATTTGCTGCTTCTCCATGTCCCCAGGCCAGGTTTCCACCCAACGAGCCATCCTGGAGGTGCAGAAGCACCGGCGCACGTACAAGGACTCAGTGGATGCATTTGTGGAGGAGGCTGTGGTGCGGCGGGAGCTGGCTGAAAACTTCTGCTACTACAATGAGAACTACGACACCGTGCAGGGTAACATCCCGGGTCACGTGGGCCGTGCTGGGTACCCAACTGGTCACTCCAACTTGGCAATGCCCTTTCTGCTAGAAGGGCTGTGGGGGCACTAATGTCCCATCATTTGGTCCCTTCTGGAGGTAGGACAGCAGCTGGCGAGTACCCTCTTCAAGACTGGTGCCTCTAGGGCACAGTGCCCTCAGTAGCCCCATTCTCAGGACCCTACAGAACAGGTTGCTCAGTGTTGCTCTTCATCTCTTGCTCACAGGTGCCTATGACTGGGCACAAACCACCCTGAAGCTCCATGCCAAAGACAAGAGGCCTTATCTCTACAGTCTGCAGGAGCTGGAGCAGGGGACCACACATGACCCACTCTGGAATGCTGCCCAGGTACTGCCCTCCATCTTCCCCACAAAATGCTGAGCTTTTTTCTGAGGGGTAGAGGTGTAGAGGTGACCTACCACGGACTGACCCTTATGGCTGTTCCTATCCCCACAGCTACAAATGGTCCAGGAGGGCAAGATGCACGGCTTCCTGCGGATGTACTGGGCCAAGAAGATCCTGGAGTGGACGCGCTCCCCTGAGGAGGCCCTGCAGTTTGCCATCTACCTCAATGACCGCTACGAGCTGGACGGGAGGGACCCCAATGGATACGTAGGCAAGCTGCAGGATGGGGGCATGGGGTGGGAGGCCTTAGCTGTGATGGCCAAGGCTGCAGTGGGTGCTCTCTGCAGGCAACTCCAGTGCATCCTGGTTTGCACCCACATGCCACTTGCTCTCTGGGTGCCTCTGAGCAAGGGAAGAGCTGACGCTTTGTCCCTGTGCCCAGCAGGCTGCCTGTGGTCCATCTGTGGCATTCATGACCAGGGCTGGGCGGAGCGGGCCATCTTTGGGAAGATTCGCTACATGAACTACGCCGGCTGCAAGCGCAAGTTCGATGTGGACCAATTTGAGCGTCGCTACGCCCCCACACACTCCCAGTGACCCTCTGTGCTGGGGCACGTGTGCCTTTGCCAAGCTGCCAGCTTGCAGTGATCACCCAGGGCAGGGATCACCCCGGGATGCTGAAGGGCTCCCTGCAGCAGCAGCAAGCTCCAAGGTTTTGCAAGTCTTTGCCATCAGCTGCTGCTCAAGCTGCCACACTGGGGCAGCTGCTGGAGCCCTCCTGCTGCCACAGGTTTGCTGGCAGCTGTGAGAGCCCATCTTCAGCATGCCTGTGCCTGCCAGAAGCCTTTGTTACGACCACTGTCCTCAGGAGAAGCCCAGGTCGCCACTGCTGCTGGTAACCACAGCTGAGATTTGGGCTGAGCAAGGTGTTTCTAGGAAAAAGCCCCCAGGAAGAGGCTCTTCGTGAAGCCAGTGCTGGGCTGTCAGACCCATCTTTCAACAGTTGTTTTAAAGTTTACAGTTTGTATCACCTGCATTGATGGTGTTTATGGGGACATGCACAACACTGCTGTGAAGGGAGAGCCGGGCAGCGGGGAATGGGGATGCAAGCACTGACAGGGCAGCCAAGGCCAGGCCCATGGGCCCCTCTGACAGCAGCCAAAGCAGGCTCTGGAAGGGAACAGGCATTACAGAGAGCCCCTTGTTCAGTGGCTTGTACCTCCTGCCCTGAGTCCAGTGGGCAGTTTGCAGGCGGAGGCCACAAACCAGATTAATTAGTCACGGGGTAGTGACAATAACCCCCTCCCAGTGACTGCATCACCAGCTGCACAAGCTGTCCCTTCCATTTCTCCTTGCCATCAGCAGCACTCCCTGCCTGCCCCATCACCTCCAGGTGGGATACACACCATTACCCCACCTGAAACAATGTCACAACACAACCAGACTCCTTATTAACTTAGTTTATTGAGGACGGCATTTTAATTGTTGTGCTGTGCAATAATAATCCCGTTGTGAGAGCTCCAGTTGAAGGCCAGGGCAGCCCCCAGCTCTCCCTCCCAAAGAGCTTCCCTGTCTTGGCCAGTTCCAGTGTTAGTTGTAGCGGTCAGTGCTGGGCAGCAGTGTCAGTGCTGGGCACAATCTTGCCCTGGAGACCTTTGCCAGGTTTGCGAGTCCTGCTGCTTCCGCACACAGTCCATGGCCAGAATAACAAGCCAGAATTCCTTCCCTCTTCTCTAAAAGTACTCAGTGCTTTGAGAAAGGGATCTGGGCAGCCTCTCAGCTGCTGTCCCATGACATTAAAGTGCTTCAAACAAAATAGGGTGGATGGAGGTGTGCTGCTGAGGCAACTCCAGGGAAGGGGTTCCCAGGTCCGAGCAGCAACAGGAGGGCTTGGCTTGGGCTTGGAGACAGGCAAGACCAAGGCAGACCAACATCTGGTAGCCCCAGGGCTTGCAGAGTGAGCAGAAGAGCAGCTGCTCTGGGGGAAAACAAGCAGAAGCAAGACACAAGGCAGCAAAAACCCTGGGGGGGCAAGTGGGGAGCTGAACCCTGCTTCCAGGACTTTGTCAGGATGCTGCAGGCAGGGGAGAGATGCTGCTGTGCGGCAGCTTGGCCCCCAGCTGCAAGGCTTGCAGCCACCCTCCCTGAGCAAGCCCTGCGGCCACCTCTCCTGGCCCCTGCCTCTTCCCCTCTCCCCAGCCCTGCTGCCCCCACAGGGAGAGCCCATGAGGGGTCACATCCCAGCCTCAAATCAGGACATGTCCTGAAAGAGCCACTGCCCTTTGAGGCCTCCTGCCAGTGCATTGCTCTCTGGTCCCTCAACACCCTCCTTGCACGTACACAGGCCACACCATCCTTCCTAACACCCCACATCCCACCCATGCTGAGGTGGTGCTGGGTATGCCATGGCTAAAACATCCCCCCACGATGCAGAGGCACCTCCTTAACTGGGCACAGAGCTCACCTTATCCCACTGGGTCTGACCCTGACCCTGCAGAGCTGTCACTCATGGCAGGTGGCTCTACATCAGCGAGGAACCAGACCTTGGCAGCACCCCAATGCCAAACCGCTCTCCTCCTGGGTATCCCCACTGCAAGCAGGCTGCCTGACCATCTCACCACAGCACAGCTGGGAAGCTTCAAGGCTTTGCCTGGCTCAGGGACCCCTCCTCTCCCAAGGGAAGCAGGAGATCTGCTGGGAGAGGGGACCAGTTCCATCCAGGGTGAGGAACCAGGAGCAGGACAGCCCTGGAGATTTATACTGGTGAGTCCCAAGCAGATCACATACCCCCTAAGGAGGCATTTCAAGCAGCACCTCCTTGAGAGGGAACACACAGTTAAAAATACAAACAACCACATTAAAAAAAATAAAACCAAATCCAGCAGATTAAAAAAAAAAAAAACCAACCTAAAACAACAAACCAAGACAGAGGCTTGGGGATGCAGCTGGAGGCATGAGCCTTCACCTGCATCCCAACAGGTCTCGGGCAGAAAGGCAGCTCCACACAAGGCAGGTCCTGGTGCCACAAGAGTGAGGTCCCATGTCATCCTTAGAGGAGGACATGTCTCCCTGGTAGGACACTGGCAGCATGAGAAGGAAGTAGGGTCAGAAGCCTCACCGTATCCCATGGAGGCAGATTTCTGTGGAGCCATGGGGATCTGCCGGCCAAAAGTCCATCAGCACATCCACTTGTGCAGCTGCTCCAGCAGCAGTGTCCCTCTGCAGCACAGGGAGATGGCATTTTCATCATTGCCACCTCCTCTGCTCTGACTCTGGAGTGAGAGCAACTGCTCTCCAGCAGTGTCCCACAGCACATTTGAGAAAGGGAGCTGTTAAATGTACAACCAACCCCAAACCCCCACCCTCCCTCCATGCACACAACCCCCAGCAGCAGAATGGAGGATCAGAGGACTGAGACCTGATTTCCTCCTCCAAGGAGCAGATGTGACCAGAGCTTCCTAGTATACAGCTGATGAGCAGGAAATGCTGACCCTGCAGGGGACCCTGCTCGGCTCAGAGCAGGGCACAGAGATGGACAGCACAGCCCTGTCTAGTCCAGCATGAACAACTGCTCGGAAAAGATCCCTGTTCTGCCTGCAGGACAGGCAGGAGCAGCTGCCTCCCCCCAAGCAAAGGCATCAGGGAGTGGGAGCACCTGGAGCAGATCCACATGATGGAATATGTTCCTTTCCCAGCCCAGCACTACTGCATGAGGGAAAAGAGATCCCTTCAAGACAGTGCTCCAAGCCTCCCAACAGTCCTCCTCATCCTCAGTCTGTGTGGTTCAGTCTCTGGTGATGAAGGCCACGCACATAAATAAACCCATGATCTGCTCCTTGGCTGCACATGCTCACGTGGCTGCCACTGCCTCCGGCTGCTCCAGCTCATCCTCGTAGTCCGAGATGTAGGACTCCATGCTCTGCTTGGCCATCAGCTCTCTCCGGGCTTGGAGACGCTCGCACCGGGGACAGCGGGCGGATTTGAAGCAGGATTTGTGGTAGCAGGCTTTGCACTCTGTGAGGGAGAGCATGGCTGAGCACTGGTGCAGGCTGACAGACTGCCTGACACTCCACACCCCAGGTCCCTGCACTAGCTTACGAAGCTTTGGAAGCACAGGAGGGAGGTTTTCTGCTCCACACAAGGTCCCTCCCCAAACTTCCTTGATACTCCAAGGCAATAATGACCTTGCCCCAAGTTTTCTCTGGCACTGCACCTGCCAAAGCAAGGCTTGCATGTAGTCAGGAGCCACTTTAAGCCAGTTCAGAGGCTGGTCCCAAGATGCAGGACCAAGCTCTACTCAGCCATTAATACTGGGCATTATCGAGGATGTCTCCTGAAGGGGCCTAGGTATTTCTTAGCATGCAGGAAGGACACAGAGATAAAGCCTTCAGGCTCTCTCTGTTCTGCAAGGTCAGCTCCAGCCATCCACGCAGGGGCAGGGGAGCTGTGTGCAGGCTGCAGCCTGTCCTGTAAGCACAGCAGCAGGGAAGCCAGGGCTCCCAGACACCCGCTCACTGCAATCACACCCCAACTGCCCGCTGCTGGCAGGGCAGGCAGCACACAGTGTGGTCAGGAGGGGACCTACACGCTTCCCCACGCCAGCAAACACTGTTACAATGCTGATCTACTGCTGTGAGAGTATGTTGCAGACACAGGCCATGCACAAGTGCACTCTGGTCTGGCTGGCTAAGGCTCTCTACCTCTTGCTAGCACAAATGCCACTCAAACTGGAAGCAGACCTTGGTGGCCCCAGGGTCTGCCCCCTCCCTGCTGTTCCCCAGTATCTCACCTTCACATGTCCTGCACTTGTTGAGCTCAAAGGGGAAGATGATGTCATCCTCATTCTGGCAGAACTCACAAATGAAGCCTTTGGCTTGGCACAGCTGGAAGGAGAAAAGATGAGGAAAAGGCAGCTAAATGCTCACCTCCCTGGGAAGTCAAGGCAGAAGGTAGAGTAGAGCAGGACAGCAGGATGTGGTGCCCTGCTCTAACCATGTGGGACAGCCCTTCCCCAGCATGGAGCACAGGAAGGCTGAATCAACCTGTGTCAGGGGTGGGGGAGAGCCAAAATGAGAGCAAATATCCCATTTGTGCTAGATAGGAGCTCTATGAAGCAGGCAGGAAGAGTTAGCACTGAATCAGTTATCTGGTGGCTGCCCGGCACACCAAAGCCTCCCCATCAGTTATCTTTGCAGCAAAGCCTGCTCCCAAGGCTGCAGAGCCATGCAAGAGGCAGGAGAGGAGGCCTTACCATGCACTTGTCAATGTGCAGGCTGCCTGCCTTCAGGAGCTCTGTCAGGTGAGGCATCAGGTCCCCTTTCTTGATGGCACTGAAGTCACTCAGCGAGTAGAGGTGCAAATCCTCTGTCAAATGGCCAGGCACTGTGTCAAAGGAGTCCAGGAGGCTGCAAGGACAGAGAAACCAGAGCTCAGAGCAAAGTGACTCCACTAAGACCCCTCTCTCCACTCCTTATGCTTTCTCTCTCCCTCCACTCCCCTCTCTCCCCACAATGCACAGGCTGCACAGATTCCCAATGCAAATTGCCAGGGGACAGAACCAGGACAGCAAAACAGCCCAGGACTCACTCTTTAGCTAGCCGGCATGTCTTGAACATGTTCTTCATGTGGAAAAGCTGGATTCTCAGCAGCTGCAGAGGAAGGGGGGACAAAGAATGAGTAAACACAGCACCGTCCTCAGCCAAGCAGGTTTGTCCCATTCCCTGTGCTGCTGTAATAACTGCTGCTCCTCAGCTGCTGCTCTCCTGTTTCCAAGGTGTTTACATCACGCAGGGCAAGGCAAGCACAACCATCATCCTGTGCTCCAGGAGATAAATTGAAGCCCAGCTGGATACCAGCCACAAATTCCTTTTGACATTCCTATGCCACTGAAGAAATAAGAAGACATGGAATGGAAACACATACTGATGAGGTTTTAATCCTCCAAAACTGAAGCATCTGCTTCTCCCCAGCTTCCCTGAAATACAGTTTACAGTTGGCAGCCACCCACGTCATCCAAACCCCACTCAGGAAGGCACAGAAAGGGTCTTACCCGCACTTGGTTGAGAGCCTTCACTTTCTGGTAGAGGGCAGAATTGATAGCCTGCACGTTGAAGAGTGGGTCACTCCAGATCTTGCTCAGCAGGTCTTTGGAGAAGTTGCTCACGTAGTACTTGCTGAAGTCCCACTTGCGCAGGATGCGGCTGGGGATGACGGTCTGGGCATTCTCGTGGCAGCACTGGCAGAAATACTTGCCCAGGTACTCACAGTACCGCAGCCGCTTGATGTAATCTGGCCAAACCCAGGCAGACAGGCAGGTCAGCCCAGGCACGGGCTCTGCACAGCCACATGCTGCACTCCCCTCTGCACAGCCACATGCTGCACTCCCAATGCTGCTCAGCATTTCCAACAAGCAAGGAACTCTGCCTTGCTGCCATCTCCTCCAGCCCAGAGTGCTCAACACTGGGGTCTGCAAGCACTCTCTGGCTGCAAAAGCCTTCAGGACCAATAGTCCAGTCTCATGCAGCCACATCTACCTACATATTCAGGGAAGAGCTCTGCAGCTACAGAACCTGCTGGGAGCTTGAGGACCCAACAGAGGACTTTGTGTTACAAGAGTCAAGATCTGAAATGCCCTCCAAAGGACAGGCTGGCTGCTCTTTGCCTCCACCAGCTCTGTGACCTTCTGGAAGAGGAGACTCCTCTGTGGATGGTGCACACCAATGTGCAGGCAGAGCTGGCAAAGGCAGTGCAGCACTGCCCCAGTGACCTTGTGCTGAGCTCTACCACCACCCACTCACTCAGCATCTTCCCACTTGTTTGCACTCTCCAGTTACAGGTCAGGCTCCCAGCACTCACCAGGATCAGTCCGGATGCCACAACCTGCACAGCGGTAATTCTGCTTGGCCACAGCCACCTTCCTCCTGCCCAGAGATAGAAGACAACATGCATGACCCAGCCCTGATGGTACCTGGCACCAGAAGACGGGTACTGGAAGGCCTGGAAGGTTTATGTGGACAACACATCCAAGGCAAAAAGCCCTTCTGTGTCCTGGCACTAATCCCAGGCACTGGCTCCATCTCACCATCTCACAGTGGTGACCACTGTGGATTTACCAGTCTGAGAGCGGGGAAACCCCAGCAACCAGAGGATAAGCAACCTCGGTGTTGATGGATAAGGGATGGAAAGGGCAGATCCCCTGAGAGCCCCCAGCCACACGTGTCCTTACGCTGGGGCTGGGTGAACATTGAAGATGATCTGCGGTCGTGGCGGGGCCCACTCCAGGTTTCCGCGCACCCGAATCCTCAGCTTGTAGATGTCAGCATGTTCTCCATCATCAGGAGAGATAGGCAGAGAGTCAGGGATGGGCAGGAGCTGGAAGAGGCAGGCAAGAGGGTCAGATCCCTATCTTGTACTGCAAAGGCAGTGCACCTGGCTGGACTGCCAGAAACCTGCAACTGCAGCCCTCTGGAAAACTGCCAGGCACCGAGTTGCTCCTCCAGCTGAATTGGGGGATGAAGAATGGCTGTCTCCAGGGATCTGGACACTGCTGTGGGAGGCTGCAGTGGCACAACCCTGCTTGGATGCATCCATCTCCAAAGCCCAGACAAACCCGCTCCTCCAGCTCCACAAAGGGAGCACTGGGACAAGCAAAGCCCCCTCAGCAGTGGCCTGAAGCCAGGAGTTCAGGGAAGATCAAATGCAATCAGTGACACAAACTCACAGCCTTACCTTCTGCGGGGCATCATGCTCAGGGACCAGCCACTCCAATTCAGAGGCAGCTGGGAGCTGCATGCCCTCAAACTGCTTCAGCAGGCCCATGGCCACAGCCTCTGCTGAGTTTGAATTGAGGAAGGAGTGGGATCTAGACAGCAAAGGAATTGTTAGTACTGGATCTCACCGCTGTGCCCTCCTTGCAGCCCCATGCCAGTCCCAGCTCAAGCTGAAGATCCTCTCTTCAACTCTGGTACCGTAATTCTGCACTGCTACACAGGCTTAAAATTAATACCCGTGATTGATTTCTGTCTTTGCAGCTGCCCCCAAGCAAAGCTGGCTAATGGCACCACAACAACTGTTCAGAAAGGTGAGCAAAACTTGAATCACTTAGCAAAACCTGTGCCTGTTTGCAGGGGAAGCTGCAAAGTGACAGCCAGTGCCTGTGTAAGCCAGAAAAAACTGCTCTCCCAATGTGAACCTACCCAAGCAGCTGCCAACCATTGACACAGCTTTGTATTTTACCACACGAGCAGAGGGATCCCCACAGAGGGAGGGAAGGCAGGAGGGAGAGAGGGAGGGATATCTACTCCAGTGCAAAACAGCAACTGATGCACATGGAAGAGCAGAGCTGAGGAAAGAGAATGTGGTACCAAGATGTGTCACCATGAGGTTGAAGACGTACATGGAGTCCGAGGAGAGAAAGGACTTCCTGCTGGAGTCTGGGTTCTTCTTGATGTCTGCATCTGAAATCACAAACAGACAAGGTGGAACAGATGGGACAGGGCAGGGGGATACACTCATTTCAAACCAAAGCTTCAAGGTAAAACTCATCAAGCTATTCAAAAGCATGTGAACTACAGCATCAACTTCTACCAGTGGCACTGAGCAGTAAGGAGGGGTGCAGTCTAATCAGTCAGCTGTTGGAATTACAAGGGAAAGGCATGGTGGGATGCTGTGAACAGCCAGCCTCAGGTTTGGGGGAGACAAGTGGCTGCTGGTACAGGTCACACATCAAGTCCTAGCAGTGACAGGGCCTGAAACAGAACACACACAGGAGGGCAGGACTGCAGGGCTAGCAAGAAGGTTTAGTAGCTCTCTACACACAGTATAGATGCTGGAAAGGATTAGCAATGGGATGCAGAGCCCTTCTCTCTACTTGACTGCAACCTCTAAGATCAGACACTGGCCAAGCCACAGCTTGTCAGTTGACTGCACAGCCAGGGCTGGTAGCCTGTGCCCAGCACTGCCCAGACACATCAGCATCCCTGCAGAGAAAGGGCCAGCAGCCATGAGGCCAGCCCTCTGCAGAGGTCACAGACTCATCTCCTGAGGAGGGAAGGGTCCAAGATAAGGTGCAGGACATTGGAGTTGTGCTCCCTCCACCCCTCCATCAGCTCCCAAAGAGTCCTGGGCTGCCCTGCAGCTCCAGTAGCAGGCAATACCCAGAGGTACCTTTTACACTCATCTTTTTTTCACTCCAGCAGGTTAAACCCTAACCGGGAATCCATCTCAACAGTAGAAGACCCCTGTGTCATGACACTCGTAGTTGTACGATGCAGACAAAAATAGACAGAAACCCTGCTTCATGGCAGATAAGGCTCCCAGAAAAGGGAAGAGAGCATGCAAGGTGAAGGTACTACAGGTCAGGACAGAAGAGTGGCCAAAGCCAAAACCTTCATCCCAGCAGGTCTCCTGTTTTGTACCTCTGGGGAGCTCTAGGAATGGTCTGCAGTGACCACACCACCCCCACAAAAAAGCCTGTAGCTTCCCCTGCCCCAGTGCCTGGCATGGGGAGGCACAGCTCAGGGTCCCTGCTCCTATTCCCCAAGCAGGCTGACTAACACAACTCTGCAGAGAGCCCACATGATCCCAGCCAGGCATCAACTGCACACTGAGGCCAAGGGAATCACAGCCTGTGAGCCAAAGCAGTCACAGGCTGAGCAAGGAGTGTCCCCCTGCTCCGAGCTTTCCTACAGAGAGCAGGACTGCCCTAGCAACAAAGGGAGTAAGTCCTGCAAATTTACAGACTCACACTACTGGAATTCAGCTTGGATGCTTGACCTTCACTGTTTGACATCCATTGCTAAAACAGGCACCCAAAAGCATCCTAATGTTAAGGAATCCATGTATCTAGGTCATGCAAACTGAATTCTAGCTGCAGAAAACAAGGAATTCAGGCAAACAGCCTCATAACCTTGTAGGACACCAGTCAGACACACCTGCCATGCTCCGGTGCCTTCTGCTCTGCGCAGGAAGGTCCCGCATGGTCCTAGACTATGACAAACATGAGCAAACGGGAGGGCACACGCAGCACAGAGTGGGCCAGGTGCTATGGGAAGGCAGAGCCAGCACACTCAGGCACTGACATGGTCTCAGGGATGGCAGAGGGAGCCAGATCTGACCCTAGGCTTCCACAGGAGCTAGCACTGGGACACCGCTCATTTCCTAACATTAACAGCAAACACTCCCAAATCATCATTAGCTGCCCAAAACATCTCTGCCAATGCTATCACCAGGTGGGATAGCCCCCAGCTGGCTTGTGAACAGCCCCCAAATCTAAGGACATCACCCCACACCCCAGTGCCAGCTTCAGCCAGGATCACAGCCTGGTCTGTGAACCCAACAGGGCTGACAGAAAAGATCTGAGCACCAGCAAATCCAGCAGGAGCAACATGCTGGTGCTGAACACCAGACAGGAGAGATCAGCAGCAGCCCAGCAGGCTGCTCCCTTGCTAAAGAAAACAGGGAGCACATGAAGGTTATTTCAACACGGCCAGCAGACCAGAAGGATTAACTAGTACTACTGTAAACAATAAAAACACTAAGCTGCATGTGATCTCAGTGCTTAGGGCCTCCAGCATGAACAAACTGCCAATGCCCTGTCTGATCTCACTACTTCTCCCTCCAGAACTTCTTTCTAGAATGATTCCACTACAAGTCAAGTCTGAGCAGAACAGGAAGGGCTGGCTGTGGTTCAGATCAAAGCTATGGCATGCCAGCTCTGCCAAGTCAAGTAGGATAATGCTCCCTAAGGCACTTGGGATGGAGACCTGGTCCCACATCATAGAGGACTCTGCTCTCATTTAACCCAGGCTCAGCCTTCAACACCTACAGAGCTTCACTGCCCTGTGAAGTCCTACCCCAGGCAAGACAGGTCTTGACCACAGCAGGCACTTTTGATACATCCAAAATACTGCACGGCAAAATGCCCTGGGGGGGTGGAGCCCACAGCAGAATTCCTCTGCCTCTGCTCTACTCCATCCTGCCACATCATCCTGCCACAGCTTTTCTTGCTGACATCTGGATGGTACTGGAACTAATTCCCAGTTCTGAAACCAGGCAGATTTCAGAGAAGTGTGCCCGTGCACACACACACACACCTTGCACACACACGCGCGCGTGCCCGGGGGAGCACTGCAGGGTACCTGAGAACAAGGAAGCCATTGACACTGAGAGGCCGTTCTTGGACATTTGAATCAGGTTAGATCCATCGTTACCATCTGTATGACACGGTGATGACAAAACAGTTGACTTCAGTGCTTCAGCCAGGCCAGAGAGAAACGGCATAAAACAAGAGCAGCACTCACACGAGGAGAGCCCAGAACTGAATTCACACACTCCTCCAAGGGCTACAAAACTGAGCCCAAAACCTGACCCTCATGGACTGAAAGGAGGGGTTGCTGTCAATAGTCAGGAGACAAGAAGACTGGACAACTCCATCTTCTTTTTAAAGTAAGAGAGATGGAGGTACTATTGTCATCCACCTCGGGATGAACAAGGCTCTGAAGGAAATGAACACCCAGGGACTCAGGCTGGTCTCCTGTGGGTGATGAGCTCAGCCACCCAAGCTGCCAGGAGCAGAGACTAGAGGTATTGCAGGTCAGGATGTGACCAGCACCCACCATTCAAGAGGTAAGTGGTCAGAGCTATGGCTCCTTCTGCCTGGGGAGAAGAAGAGCAGGAGGGCAGCTCTCCCACCTCTCTAGCTGTGACAGCAGCTGTGTGTACCAGGCAATGAAATGGAAACCACCTACCAGCCAGAGGCACAGAACATGACAGGGTTACAGAAGATTCTGAAGGAAAATCATGCCACCACATGAGGGAAACTGATTGTTCTGCTTATACTCAATTCAGCCAGTTGTTTGGGAAAAGCCATCCTGAAGGCCAGAAGTACAGGGTCTTCTTCAGCAGGACTGACCCCAACACAACCACACCAAGAAGTCTGTTTCTATGAAAGAAGCCAACACAGCCATTTCCTCCTACCTCGGATCTCGTACTCTTCCACATCCTCCACAGAGCCAGAATCAGAGAGCCGCATGGAGCCGTGGGAGCTGAACTGGGACCCGCTGTCTGTCGCCACCAGACCTGGGAGAAATGCATCACAGCCAGGTCACCAGTGGAAGGGTCACTGACAGCTATGGGAGAAAGGGATAGCCAGGTACAGCCAGGGAAGGGAGGGATGGAGCTCAAAGATGGAACACACTATGGGTTCAAAATGAAATTACATTCCATAACTCAGTGCCAGCAGTGTTATCAATGGATGGTTATCTGTCACATTATGGTCTTCAATTGCAGCAGTTTCACAAATCTTGGCAGCACCTTGGTAGCAATTTAACTGTTTGCAAGGAACGGGCAGGAAGGCAGGCAGCTTATAGGACAGGCAATGGACAGAAAACCCACATCCCACTAGCTGATGAGCCCAAAACGCATCACCCACTGTCTGAGCCTATCTCCTGGCAGGTAGGGAACAGGTGCCTGGTGCGGATCTGCTGGCGCCGAATGCGAATCTTTTGTTTAAGCTCCTGGATCTCCTTGTCACTGTCTTCCTCCTCCTCCTCCAGCTGCCGGCTCATCATGTTGCATTTCATCAGCTCAATGGCAGCGATCAAGGACTCTGAGATGCTGAAGTGGGCATTCTCCTGCAAGGCAAGAGCAAAAGCATTCAAGGCTATGCCTTGGATGAACTAAGACTTGGTAAAATTTTGTTCCCCACCTATGACAGGAAAGAGCTTATTACTCATGGATGGTGGTGAAAGCCATTAACCTCTGTCAGCCCTGTAAAATATGACTCTTCTATGAGGACCTAGAAAACAAAGCCTTCTTGGGCATCAGAATACTCACAAAACACAACAGGCATCCTACAAAGAGGATGTGCAACACATCTACTCTGGGGGGTCAGCACATGGCCCCGAGAGGCCCTAACATGTTGCAAAGCTGCCATGTATATGACGGATGGGCAGATCCCAGCTACCAGACACCACCAAGGAGCTCAACCTTGGAGTTCGGTGCACAGCTCTACAGCAGGCAATACCATGGCATTATCTTCCCCACGGCAGGAAGTGTCTCTGAACCTGCACCAAGATACATTCTCCAATGCACACAGGCTGCTGCTGCTTCTCTCACCTTCTCCAGGTCTGCACAGCTACCAAAGTCCTGCTCAGAGAGGTAGCTGATGAGGGACTGCCCTTCTGAAGGTCTCCTGAACATCCCTTCCCCCGAACTCAGGTACTGTCCAGAGTCTAGAAAAGGAAGAGACACAGGTATGAGGGAAGGACCTGCTATCTCCATGCCACCAAGCCCTGCCAGCACCCAGCCAGCATCCCACAAGCAGGTGCCAGCAGCTGAGGCCACTGCAGACCATGGAGGAACCTGACCAGGATTGAGTGTGCCTGCTGAAGCTGGCTGTACTCACCATACTCCATGTAGAGGGAGCTGGGTGTGCTCAGTTCACTGCTCTGCGTGGAAGCAGAGACTGGCCCTCTCCCTCCACTTGGATCACCATGGGACTCTGGAAGGGAAGATGACACCAGGCACACCTCAGTAGCTCAGAGGCACCCAGCCACTGCACAGGGTGAAATGAAAGGGGCTCAGCATCACACACACAGGCATGAATGGATGGAAATAAGGAGAGACATCTTCCTGCTCCATGCCACAGCTGAGGGCAAGCCCAGGAGGAGACAAAACTAGAAAGGCATTTCAGGCAGGAGAAGGGGAATGACGGAGAGAAGATCACGAGAGCCATGGAACAGTCGAGTCCTGAGCCTTCCTCTGTTTACCCCAGAGCAGAGCTGGGGAACACACCAGGCTCCAGCAAGTACCTCTTGCCAGCCCTTTCTTCCTGATGGAGCATCTCCGAGGGCAGTTATCCCCCAGAACAGAGAACAGGAGACACAGGGAAATGCGAGCAGCCAAAGGATCTGTGGGGGTCCCTGCCCTGCAAAGCAGCCTGGACACCAGAGCAAGGAGGCATCTGAAGGACATGCCCCTGCTCCACTATAAACCAGGGCTCCCCACACACAGCACTGGAGCCTGGGTGCAGTGCCCAAGGTGACCTACACGGGCTGTGGGCTGGGCTCTGCCCCACGCACACACTGTGGTGCAGCTCCCTGCCAGACTGAGCCAGTGGAGACTGCCAGGAGCTGGCCTGACTGGGGACCAAGAACATGTGGTGCTCTGCGGAGAGCTGTGGCCCCAGGGAACACGTGGATGGAGTGGCTGGGTGACAAAGGACTGCTGAAGGAGACTGAAAACACCCTGGCCATAGTGGGACAGGAGCACACAGCTCTGGATACAGGGCAGGTGCCAGCTGACATCCTGAGCGTAACAGAAGGGCAACACTGTCCTCTCAACTTCCTGCTCACTTTTGTTCCCAGCTTTGTGCTGTAACTCTGATGTGGCTGGAGGCTCCTGAGCCCACCAATACCAGCCTCTCCCTATGAAGGCCATGAAGCAGCAGTCACCAGGATGGAGCCTGGGATCAACCCACCCCACAGGCTGGAAGACAAAGGAGACTTGTCAGGGTAGGAGCCTCTCACAGCTACTTACTGCAGCCTGACAGGGCGTCCTGCAGCCACCTCAACACAGAAACCACCTCATGAGGTGGATGCCACGTACAACAGAGCCTACTGCTGAAGGGTAAAGCAAGGC
Organism: Coloeus monedula; assembly: GCF_965178545.1. Taxonomy (NCBI): domain Eukaryota; kingdom Metazoa; phylum Chordata; class Aves; order Passeriformes; family Corvidae; genus Coloeus; species Coloeus monedula. Next base: position 16,765,820 of record NC_138790.1, read on the forward strand.
AGTGCTCAGCATCATCTGCTGGAGCAGGACACAGGGCTGGACACATCTCTCTGAACACCCATCACCCCCAAGGAGGAGCCTTCCCAGACACAGAGCACCCAGATGTGAGGTCAACAAACCCAGTGCCACTGTTCAGTGGATGCAAAACAAAACAGCCCACTTTTTTGAGCTGCTGACTTTTTCTGCATGTGAGGCAAAGGGATGGCAGCACCCCAGCATTTCTGCTCGGGGGAAAAGCCATCCTGAAGGCAGAGGGACAGGGTCTTCTTCAGCAGGACTGACTGCAACACAACCACACCAAGAAGTCTGAGTGCCCAGTTCTTTGCCCTGAGCCCAAAGGAGCATCCAGGAGTCTCAGCTGTGGGTACATACACTGGAAATCAGTCAACATCAAACCTCCCTGTGCCACAGATCCACAAAATAAAAGGAAAAATTAGATGTTCAAGCCCATGCCTACTTGGCTGCCAACCCTTATTCACCAGGTAAGAGATGGCTGGCTTCCGAGGCAGTGGGTGGAGGGAAGGGCAGGGGATACAGCTCAGAGACTTGGTGGCCAGCACTCCCTAATGCCATGCAAGGGAGCTGGACACACTTCTGGGTCTGGTCCACTGCTTCCACAAACCAAGCTGGGATCTTCAGTCAGGTTGCATGCATAAACCAGACCACACTTCAAAGCATCAGTTGGGACACAGCAAAGAAAGATTTTTTTTTTTGGTTTTCTAAATGAACACTAATGGGTTGATGGCAATCCTGAACTTGATGCAATGATCACTAATGAAGGGCTGTTATACTGGCTCCCAAACCTGCCACTGGATCTTCTATTATAATGGTGATATCCCTGAGGCCTCCTGGGCAGACAGAGGAGGAAAAGGACAGCGTTAAGGGAGAGAAAACAGAGACAGACTGGTTACTACTCAGCAAGGACCTCCACTTCTCCAATGAAGGCAGCACCAGAGCAAACTCCCACAAACTGGTTGTCCCCTCACACCCCACTCTCCCCATCCGTATGTATTCACTCACTCAAGACCACAGGAGAACCCAGCAGGTTAGCAGTGGGATAACATCTTACCAGCAGGACGAGGCCAGGCCTCAGTCCCATATCCCAGCCAAGCAAGGCCAGTGGGGAAGCAGAACAGCTGATGCCACAGCATTGCTGCCATTTTCTAAGATTTTGGTAAAAGCTTGCAGTACCAGTAACAGTCCACCCCTGGGCATTCTGGGAAGCAAGATGTCATCCCATCATTCCAGTGTGGAGCTGACAAGCTAAGGGAAAAGTCCAGTCACTTGCCCACTGTCCCTCTCTCCAACGTGATCAATGGACTCAAGGGGGTGGCCAGCATCAGCCTTCTGGTACCAGGGACTCCCACACCCAAAAGCCATCCCAGAGAAGCTGTCCCATTACCATGCAACTTTCCAGAAGTCACGTTGGTGTCAGAGTGTGAGCGCACATGGCTCTTCTTGAGGATGCCCTGTGGAGTTGATGACTGTCCCTCCGAGAAGCTGGACCGACGCAACAGGCTCAGGCCCCTGCTGCCACCTCCACTTGCTCCCTGCTCCCCCAGGGATGATACTGAGTCCAGCTTCTGAGAGCTGCTGGAGGAGAAGAGTTTAGAGCTACTGCTCTTGGTGCTGCTGGTGCTGGCGCTGCTGCAAGCCCGGCCCCGGCGTCCCAAGTTGCCAATGGCCAGGTACTCTGGCCCGTCATTAACATCACTCTGTGCATCATCCTGACTCCCTGTCCAGGTATCCTCGCTCTGGCTGGTGGTGCTGGAGCTCATCTCGCTGGCTGGAGAGAAGGGGTCTTTGGGTGAGGGGACGTGGAAGTGGGTGACAGAGCCAGGCTGCTCCAGAGGGGACTTGCCCTCACTGAAGGAGGAGGACCGAGTGGATGGGCAGCGCTCCTGGGGCTGGCTGGAGTTGGAGCTGCCACAGGAACTCACTGGTCTCCTGTCTGGACAGAGGCAGGAGAATGATTTCACACACTCTGGCACGAGGAGACAAGGAGACATATCCTACAGCAATAAGCTTGTGGCTTCACACCAACATGTCCACCCACCACAGGCAAATCCCTCCCTCCCATCATGGGCAGAAGTCTTCCATACCCATCCACCCCAACAAACACACAAGCAGATAACTAGGTAAAGTCTTTTCTGGGTCTGCCTTAAGCTCCCCAGCCACCCTTGATACCTGCGGGGCCAGAGGAGGCTGGATGTTGGAGGCTGGAAAAGGACCCAAAGCAGCGCTGCTGTGTGCAGGTGGCAGCAGGGACGCATAGGGATGCAGGGAGGACAGTCAGGCTCTGACTCTTGGTCACTGGAGATGGATTGCCACTCTTCCTAGTAAGCTGAAGAGAGGTGGCATCATCAATAAATCAGCATCTATGGGGCTACATGTCAAAAGAGTAGCAACAGAAAGGGATCAACCTGCAAATGCCTGGTCACCAACCACAAACGACGTGGCAGCCCTGGGAACACAACGGTGGGGGGGTGGGGAAAAACACGGCAGCACAGAAGGGAAGCAGCTCTTTGTTCACAGCTACAGGACAGATTCCCATTGGGAAATTACCAGGCTCTCAGTGAAATGATCCAGGCAGCCCAGCGCTCCCGGCAGACGGCTCTCATGTCCCTCAGTGCTGCGATCACACATCTCTCTTGTCCCAGCAGAAGGGTCTGACGCGCACAGGGACGGCAGTGACGTGCCGGCCAGCTGAAAGAACACAGCCCCCATTTAATGAAGCCTCATTAATTGCTCTCTTCTGGGGAGCTCTGTGCAAAGAAGGCAGCTGCTGTTTCCCTCCTCTGGAGAGGGGGCAGCTGGCGCAGGGCTGCATAGGGGGTCACTGGCATAATCAGTAGGAGTAGGCACCCAGGTGTCCTGGGGCGTTGCCCATTCTCTCAGAGGGTGACTGTCCCTCATGACTAGGCCGCTCTGCTGACCCTGAAGCCTGGGACTGTTGGAGAGGGCTTCAAAGGTGCCTCTTACAAGGAACTAGTCCTCAGGTCCTCTACTCAAATCCTTGGTGCAAGCCTGAACCAAAGTGCCCCACTATAGGCTCCACACAGCCATCTCGGCCACCCTGATCCCTGACAGGTCATGCAGGCAGGACAAGGACCAGTTCCCCACTGTCCTCCCCTCTTGGAGCAACTTTTACTAGTTCCAAGTCCAGCCTCTTGTCCAAGGGCTCCAAGTGCCCTGAATGTGACCTTGCAGGAGCAGCCGCAGCCAGTCGGCATTTGGGGAGAGCCAGATGGAAAATCCGGGACCTCAACTCACCATGGAGGTGTCAATCTGAGCCAGAAGCCTGGGGTTGTTCTGCTCAACAGCTTCCAGGCACTGCAGCATGGCCGTGACGTGTGCGTCACTGAGCAGGAAGGCAGTATCTGGGGAGAAAAAAATGCTGCTCAAGGGAGTCTCTCTCACCCACATGGTTTGACACACCAGTTGCTCACATGCAAATCAACTTTTCTGCTGTCCTCCCTCACTCCCACGCAGCTTGGAAATGCCACCAGCTAGATATTTTCCTAGTAAGAAGGAAAAGGCCCACTGCTCTTTACCTGTGTAGAACTTCCTGATGTACTGCCGGTTCCCCAGGAGCGGCCTCAGCTGCGCCGACAGGCAGTGGCACTGCAGGCTGTGCTGCAGCCACAGCTGCGCAATGGCCTGGTCCCCTGGGCCCTCAGGGTCACGCTGGCCGCTCTCCTGCAGGCTGATGAACTGGAAAGGGACGCCAGGCACAGGTTAAGGCAGGCAGAGGCAAGAAGGGGAGCAGGGCTTGTTTCTGCCACATGGCTTTGGTCCCCTTGATAACAGCAGCTTTCCCGTGCCAGTCACCATCAGCAGCAAAGAGGGCATGTCCCAGCAGCTCCCCAGTCACCAAGTAGGCAAAAGCACCAGGCAGGAACAATGCTTCAAAGGTCAGCCAGTGACCAAAGTCCTCTGAGAGCCACCAGCACAACGAATTTCGCTTGCACACTCTCCCACCCATGAGCCTTGCCCCTGACCTGGAGGGATCCCATGCGCCCAAATCCAATCTGACCCCGGTGGCGACAGTCATTTTCTAGCTGACGCATTAGCTGGGAAAGGCTATGGCAATGCTTGAGCTGCTGCAGCTTGCAGAGCTGGACTGGAGTTACACCCCCATTCCCCCAACAGCAGGCTGGACAAAGCGACCACCAGTGGCCAGCCCTTTATGCCCATCCACAGCAGGAACACGGATGTCAGCATGGTGCAGCCAAGGACCAAGAGCATCCCCATATACCAGTAGTTGGCACAAGTCAGGAATGGGAGAATAAATGCATGGTGAAGTCACAACCCAGAAATGGCACAGCCCAGACCCTTAGAAATCTGCACAGACACATGAATCACCCCTGCGCACACACAAGCCCTGCTTGTGCCAGTTCCCATGGTGATGCCTGCTGCACCCAGCCCAGCAGAGCTGGAGACTGGCCTGGGAGAAATAAGCAGCCAATTGTCTCAGCCCAAGCCACACTGAGTTCCCAGGACACAGCTTGTACCCAAACACACGGCTGCATCAGCCTCCACAAGCCATGGAGCCACTTTACTCACAGCAGCCCAGGCACCACTGTCCCATGGGTGAGGCTCCAGCCCAGCTGCCCTCTCCCCTCCCACTGGGTACACAAGGCCACCCCACCAGAACCCACCTTCTCCAGGTGATGAGCAGAGCCTGGACTCAGCCAGCGAATGTCCTTCACAAACTGCCAGTAATCCTTCTGTCTGCAGCACACCTGCCCAGGACAGGCACAGTTAGGTACCACCTCCCAAGTGCCAGTTAAATGAGTACATCCCCGTTAGTCCCTTGCTGCCGTGAGAGGACATGCTGTTTGCCTCTGCTTTATTCAGACAGTGAGGGGTTTCCCGTTAGAGAGGAACTGCAGCAGAGTTGCTGTTTTCCTCTCCACCCTATTGGTTGTAAACACAGACCCAAAAAGTATCTCTTCACCAAAAAGCTGATTATTTTTACTTCCATCCCTATTTCCTCTTTCACAAGTGACAGAGGAATGGCTTCTGTTTTGGTGGTTTCTTGGGTTCGGTGGGGGAGTAGTTTGTTTTATAAGACTAGAAAACTAACACGGCAATTTTAGTTTTCTAGACTGAATTGGGTTTTCTGGACAAATAAATAAAATTAATTCTAAAGTTTAAAAAACTCTTACCCTAGTTTTCTTAATGTGTACGTATGTATTTTTTCACCTTCTTTTTAATTCCCAGCTGTAGGCAAAAAAGTTGCCAAGAAAATAAAAAGTAAACGGAAATGTTTTGCTGGAGCAACTATGAGACAACTGCTATAAGGAAGCTGTATTTTTATGGACCTCCTTTTGCAACTCCCATAGCTTGACTGTTGTCACACATGCCTGAGCAGAGGAGACATTCCTGAGTGGAAGAGCTGTCTTTGCCTATAGTAAAAGCACTGAGGAAGGTAACACACCATCCTGCTTTGCAAGTCTGGCATGAACTGCTACCAACAGACAGACAAGTATAAATTACTTAAACCTCACTTCTTGAAGCCTGTGAATAGCAGGTCTGTCAGAAGGGAGCACTGCACACCTCACATGGAAAAGGCAGCTCCTCTATCTGGCAATCTCCCAGAGAAGGTCCCTGGTCCATGCAGCTGGGGACTAACAGCAACAGAGCAGCACCTCAACTAATGCTGTCTGCAAACTTAAAAAATCCAGGGAGCAAAGCTCCCTGCTTGAACAACCTGCCAGTCAGGCTCTTCCTGGAGGTTTATTAGCTTGGGTGCAGCACTGCATAGGGGCAGTTTTCCTGATCCGGGACCCAGCTGGCCCGGGCAAGCTGCCTGGGGCTCCTCTGTGCCATTCTCTTCTCTTCTCTCTGGGTGGCAGAGCCACTGATGGGAAGCCTGTCCCCAGGCATGCCCTGCAGCCTTGCTTCACCTTTCCACACCTTGCTTCACCTTTCCACTGTAAATTAATTGTGCTGGTAATTGCAAGCTGAAGGGGAGATCTTCAAGCCTCTGCACACAAGTGGGAAAGAAAAATTCTTCCACGCAGCCACAGAAAGGGGGAAGGCTGTGTGAGCAACTGCAGGCACAACAAGAGCCTGGAAAGAGTGATCCCATTCACGCAGAGTGCGGGTTTGGCTGCCAGCTCCTGTTATTAACACAGCTAACCAGAAACAGTAAAGATGCGAGGTTTCTCTTGCCAGGCCTCGCTGGGGACTTGTCCAAGTGCAGATGATACGGGGCTGACTCACTGCAAATGCAATTTAATCGCTTGGCTGCAGCACAAAGAAAGAAGAGAGGGGCTGGCCTCAGCACAGGGGGCACAAATACTTAGAAAAACCATATTGAAAGTAGATGAGATAGAAAGAACGTGCACCCAGGTCCCCCTGACAACCACAGCATTTGCCAGGCAAGCTCAGTCCCCGCTTGCATCACTTCCCACATTGGTACAAGCGCTGTGCCTACTCTGTGCTATGAGCACAGAAGTGAGCTGCAGCCCTGCTTGTGACAGGCACTGAGGCTGTGACAGACAGACAGACAAACAGACAGCTGTGCTGGCAGGACAGAGCTGTACCTTGTCATGGATAAGCCCATGGTAGAGGATGCTGTGCATGTCTCTGCAGAGCCGTTCCAAGCCGCCATACTTGGACCAGACATTTGGGTTGCTGATGGACACCAAACCTTCCACTGTGGTCTTCAGGTTGCCAAGGAGCTTCCAGTGCTCCTTCCTGCAGAGGAACACATCAAGATACATCAGAGATACAGCAAGAGGAGCTTTGCAACAGGAACACTCTCTCGAAGGAGTCTGTTCAGGCTGAAACCGTTGGTGGTCCAGAAGCTAGCAAAGGTGAGCTGAAGCACTTTACCTCCAGGCATTATTGTTTGTGGACAACTGCCTGTATCATAATGATTCTTCTGATGACTGGTAGCCACCACCAGGAGACAGACAGAACAGACTGATGGCTCCTGCAATGTACCACTTGCCCAGTCTGGGCCAAAAAACTGGAGGTTATCTCTCTATTGAGCCTCTTGCTTCACCAACATGCTCTCTCTAAGAGAGCAGCAGCCCCTCAGGAGCACAGCAGCTGTAAGGAACGGTGTGAGGGCCACCACATCGAGCAGACCCTGTGTTTACAGAGCAGCAATCCCTGAGGAATGCACACCACATCAAGCACTCCAGCCCTGTCAGGATGCAGAGGTGCTCCTCTCCCAGGGAGATGACACTTCATCTGCATCTCCAGCTGTACAGCTGCTCTCTGGGCCCTGAGCTGCTGTAGGCACAACTTGCAAAAGCCTTCGTCATGTTCTGGACAGAGATTAGCAAACTGCTGGTGAACTCTAGAGCATGCACAACAATTCACCAATATCATCCCCCTCGGCTGCCCTGCATACAGCAAGAAATCAACATTATCTGCCACAAAGCAGGAATGATGGTGCAGAGAGGAAACATCATTTGACTATGCAAAAAGCAGCTTTGGGGAAGGAAGCTTTGGATGACTGAGGTTCCCCCTCAAGCTGCTTGACAACGTTGCCAGATGAACAGCAGCTGTCAAAAACACATATTCAAATATGAGCCACTCTCTCAGAAGAACAGGAATGTTGCAAGGTATAGTTAGGAGTGTAAATAACAACAACAAAAAAATGTCTCTGCAGGGTTTGTAACAAAAGCACCCTAACTGCCACCTTAAAATGAAAGTTCAGGTTTTCAACTGGCAAGAAACAAGAAGGTGTTTCAGCAGTTAATCCCTACCACAGCCAAAACCAAATTGAGACTCAAAAAAAAAAGGAAAAAAAAAAAAAGGAAAAAAATTAAAATAAATAACATTTTTTAAAACTGCTTTCATTTTCATCCCTTGGGGATCAAACTGTGAGCTGCATACTTCTGGTAATTAATACAAAGCTTTTCTCACCAATATTCTCTTTTTGAGACTAGTTCACTACTGCCAAACTGATCAGTTGAACAAGCAGATCATTAATTAATGGCTCTACTTCAAGCTCCCATTCACTCCCCTTCCTCACGAGGGAAACATCACCACTTTCAGTGCCCACCTAAACTTAAACCACACAGAAGCCAACCCATTCCACCAGCAAAGCCTGTCACCCTGACAGCACTGGAGCTCTAGACCACAGCTGCAGTGCATATGGCAGCATGTGTATGTTTGTGTTGTACTTAGATTCACAGGCACAGTCAGGGCTTTATCTCAGGAGGGACTGAAGAAAGATGCACAGATATAAATCAGAGGCAGCTTTCTGAAGGAGATACAGCTTGGGGAGACACAAAAAAAATGATCCAGCTCTTCTGAATTTATGGGCTTTTCCCATCCCTGCCCTGAGGGATGCAGACGTTCTTTGTCTACGGATGCCCAGAGAGGAATCGGCAGTCCCTGGTCAAAGAGCACCGGCAGCCACTGAGCTCAAACATCACCAGCTCCTCCCTAAGATGTTTGCAACACTCAGAGTTAGGAAATGCAAGTGAAAGCTCAGCCACGCCACTGATATTCCAAGTCAGTGAGTCAGGGGAACTCCCTCCCATGTAATTTCATGCTATAAAAAGCAGGCAATGCACACAAGGATGTGAGGGTAGCACACTCAAGAGATGTGCCTTTGCAAATGAATGGTTTCACTGAAGGACTTGTGCATCTCAAGATGTAGGAAACCAGGATCCATGGCTCTCTCCTAACACAGGGAAACTACGGGTAAGCAATCCTTGAACAAAATAACCTCAAAACATTAAAACATTGAACACAAAAGCACATAGAGAATGAACAGCATAATTAAAGCACCTTTGCAGAGGTGATCTTGAATCCACCAAAAGTGAATTAAATCCTGGTAAGTATCCTACAGGACTTCCTGGCCCAAAGCAGTTCACAAGTTAGACACACAAGACCTTTTTGATACCCTAACCCCAGTTGTTACTGGGCTGGAACATGCTGAAAAGCACACAGTGACACAAGGCTGAAGAAATGAAGACCCATATAGTTAGCTGCAGGTGGCAGGGAAATTGAGAGCACAGCTAACCACATTTCAGCTTTGACCAAACTCTGGGGCAACCCCGAATTAGCGGTAGGGTTTGCTCCCTCCCCTCCCACTGACAGAGCCTGGGTTTTAGCTGCCAGGAGGGATGGAGAAAGCCCAAGTTCCCTTTTCTGACAGTGTTCCGAGCACTAGTAAGAAATCTGCTTTTTTTCCTGAATAAGGAGAATTCTACTTTGCTAGTGCTATAGAAGGCCTGGCATGGGGTAAGGCCAATTCATATTACATCATGAAAACACCCCAATTTACAATAAGGGCAAAGTGAGTAACACCCCAGAGGGTCACAGAACACGACCAGAGCTTCCCCTGGAAGAACCACACATACTTCTGCTCTCCTGATCTAGCAGAGCCTGGTTCCCCCAGCCAGAAGGGCCGAGGGTGTTTGCAGGGGCCATGGAGCAATGGTGAGATCTCAGCTGCATCCTTATCCTCCCTTAAAGACAACCTCTGATCCAGCCTCCAATTTTAACCACCAGCTCCACAAACTTGGCACTGGGTCTCCTTTCTTCACCACAACAAACTCCACCTTCAGGTACAGCAACATCAAGCTGCGATCAGGAACTGTCCCAAATATAACTGTCCCGAATATATATTTCACACTGGAGTGATAAAATACAGAATCCAGCTTTGGAGCAAAAAATGGCTTAATGCTGCAACTGCTGACAACAGGGAATGCTACTTGCTCTTTCAAGGCTTTCTCAGCCCCTCCATGCCAGCAAGGGTAGGAACTTCTCTTGGTCCAAGTCAGCAAACGTGACTCACAGCAGAGGCAGGGAGCCATGCTGCTGACTTCTTTGTTTAAAATGAAACCAAACCCTGATTACTTTCCAAAACAGAAACACACAGGTAGCCAGCGTTCAAAAATGAAAAATAAAAATGAAGCTCATCTTTCTGGCAAACATCATCTGCTGTGTATCTCCTGTGCTCTGTAGAAGGCACCCAGCAATGGCTGCTTGAACCCTGACCTGCACCTGGAAGACTCTCTTGATCCTTCTTGGCACACTAAAGAGGTTGGGCTAAGGATGCTGAGGTTATGGAGGGACTTCTGACAAATCTCCAAGGACATTCATTCCTCTGCTGGCTGTCAGTTCCTCCTGCAGAAACCGAAGACACCACGTAACCTGCCCTGCTCAGAGCCTACTCCCGCCTCGTTGTCCCCAGATCTCCCAGACAACCAGCAGCCCCTTCCCTGGAATCCCCCGCCTGCTCCTCCAGCAGGCTCAGCACTGCTGGGAAAAGGGATTAAAGAAAGCCAGGCTTCGTGCAATTCATCTGCAGTCACGGGGAGTGGCTGACAAGACAGAGGAAGCCAGAAGAGCTCTGCCAGCCCAGCAGGGATGGGCAGGAATAGCTGAGCGGGTGGCCGGAAAAGGGACACGCAGGGTAACTTGCATCCATGCTAAAAGCTGGCACTGATATAAAATGGGGGCACAACCACAAAAGGTGCCCTCAGCAAACACAGCCTCGAGCTGCTGCTTACTGATGCATTCTTGCTCTGCACTGGCAAAGGATGAGGGAAGAAAATAGGGATTCAAGGTGGTTTTTAGCCTTGCCATGGCAGATAGCTTTACCTGTTCATCTGACTAAGTCTCTCACAAGCAGATGACCACAACCTGTGGACCCAGGGTACTGTCCAGTGGGCTTCAATCTGCACAGGACCTGCCTGTGACAAGCATGCAGGCAGCCAGAGGCAGTGACAGGCAGAGCAGATCCCCACAGCAGGCCACCTCTCCCTGAGAGCAGCTGCTCACATCCCTACATTGCTTACAGCACAGGTTCCCTTTAGGAACCCTCTCCTGCGGCTCTGCTGTCCCTGAGGGTCTTGCTGGAGCCAGAGACAAAGGTGGCAGCTCTTGCTAACCTGCTCAGCTGACCACTGGCCCCTAGAACTGTTGTGTCCTCTGCAGCAGCCCAAGAGCCCTGCTCTCTGCCCAGCAGGACAGCACTAACTCTCCTGCCTCCATGGACAATGTCCTCCATGGACATTGGCATTACAGCCCTGCCACTCGATGCATTTCAGACCTCCTGCTAGGAGGAAAAATCCAGCACAAGATCCTCATTTTCCTCTCTCATTTCCTCATTTGCTTCTGCATTTTCTGTAATTCACAAGAAGATGGACCTAGTGATCTCTATCTTATCAGTACTGCCACAATCTTGTGTGAAATGGCACCTCACTGGGAATAAAAATGCTAAACCCATCACACAAAGGACAAAATCCCATGCAGGATCCTCCCCAAGGCATCAGTGCCAGCCAGAAGAACAAGCAGGCCCCTGCATGTGCCAGCACCGGTGGGGGATGACACCTTCCTTTGTCCCTGGGGGAGTGCTGGGGGTGGCACCACCCCAGCTGTATTAGTCACACGATGGCAGAGTCTGGTAGTGCAGGACTTGTGCTTGCAAACGCAAGAAAATGCACAAAGATGAGCCTGGAAAGACAAAGCAGTGAATGCAGGCAATTCCTCTTACCTTTTGGAACCTGCTGTGTCTGAAGCATTAGTAAAGTGGGAGAACAGCTCGAACCGTGCAAATCAGAAGGCACCCCAAACCCGTGCTATAGCTTTAAAAGCACCGGTAGCATTTTCCCAGCTGATACGGCAAGCAGGAATAGAGCAACTGGCTGAGCCTCTCAGATAAGGAATGCTTCTCTTCCATATCAAGTTTCAGCTGCTCCTTCCTCCCCAGCCAACACTTCCAATTTCCATCTAACATTCACCCTGTGCTTGTGAGCACCAGGGCAAAACGAATGCACACATGAAAACCTGAAGTAAATAGGACTCATCATCAAAACACCTCCAGGAAACAGCCTCTGCTGCTCACATAAATGCGAACAAGAAAAACCAGGCCTGAAGCACAAACGAAGACCACGCAGGTGAGATCACTGCAGTGCGGCCATGCTCACCGCCAGCCACGTGCAGGCGCAGGGCCTCGCCTTCAGGAATAAAGAGAAAAATAAATACATTTCTGCCCAGCACCTAGAAGAGGGGATGCAGACCACTGCCAGGAGGGACAGAAGATAGGATCCCAGAGCAGCAAGCTGCAGAGTCACCGGAACGGTGGCAGAGTGGCGTCAGGGCGGGGTGGTTTCGCCCCTAAGCTCAAGGTGCGTGAAGCAGAGGCCTGGCAGCTGCTGTGTTGGCCATTACTGATGGAGGACAGAGCGGGGACAGAGCATCAGGTATTGAGGGTGCACATCCGTAGCCGTCACTGCCTCTCCAGCGGCCAAGACTCCTGCCCAGGCCATGGAGTAGAGTGATGCGCTGGCCTCGGGTGGGTTACGGCTCTGACAGCCCGGCCCACTGTGTGCCACGAGGGACGGAGCCGGGGGCAGTGTCACACTCTGCAAGCACTGATCCCACTCACGGGAGGGTTCTTCCTGCCCTGATCGCCCCCCGATACCCCCACACCTCCGCCCTGGTGCTGGCTGTGCGCACACTCTCACACACCCACGCAGGACGTGAGCTCTCCAGGAGCATCCCCTGCGCATCCCTACTGCTTCCCAGGCACCACGCGCCTGCTGGCACTGCTGCCACCCGCGTTCCTGCACGCCCATCCCGCGCCGCGTCCTGGATACATTTACACACACACACACACACGCGGGCGCGCGCCTGTGCGTCACCCCACGCGTGCACACACAGGACCCTGCCGCCCCCCGGCGCGCACACGCTGCCCCGCACCGCCGGCACTGGCGCTGCGCACCGTGTCACACCCGCGCCCCGTGTCACGCCTCCGACGGGCGCCTACGCGGCCCGCGTCCCCGGGACACCCGCACCCGCCCCTCCCGCGCGTGTTCCGCCGCGCGCTGCCCCACCTGCTCTCCGCGTGCCCCGCGTGGGGCCCGATCTCCATCCCGGGCGCGCGCGCGGCCCCGGCGCCGCCGCCGCGACACCGTCACGCGGGAGGGGCGAGCGCCCGCCCCGCCCCGCCGCACCCGCGGACTACAACTCCCGGCGTGCACCGCGCCCCCCCGGCGCACCCAGTGGTGCGGGGGACTACAGCTCCCGGCGTGCACCGGGCGCTACGGCGGGCGGTCCGCTTCAGCCTCCCCCGCCCCGGAGCTTTCGGTGCGACCCCGACTTCGAAGCTCCGGGAAAAAGCACAGTGATTGCTGAGATAACCCTTACCAAATCCTGCCTCGGGCGGAATGAGGAAAATGTGATGGCAAGGGGAAAAAACTAAACGACGTGTCCCTGAGGGACAGCTCACGCACTGATCACACCTGCAGAGACAGAGAAAAGGAAAGAGGGTTCTGTCCTACCGCCCACTGTAAGGTGGATGTGAAAAATACAGCAGAGTAAGATGTACCTTCCACCGAAATGCAGTGAAATGAAACTTCAAAAAGGAAAAAGTGATGCTGCTGCCTTCAGACTGAGAATAGTCAATGACAAATTACTATCAGAGATAAAACCTAGATACGTCTCTGGAGTTGTCTGATGCCTCAGAAACCAAAGCTAGGCATTTGTACAATGGAAATTCCCTGTAACTGTTACTTGTAAGGATAAATATATGCTGCATACAGGAAAAAGCACCCCTTGGCCTGACATTTTCTATGTGATTTATTTTACCAGTACAGTACTCCTGCAGCCCATGGGGGTACCGGGTTCTATAGTGCTGTTCTTGATAAAAATAACATATTTTTCAGAAGGTGCTTAATGAAGAGACCAGGACTCCTCATGCATCGTAATTGTATACAAGTGTGGAACAACAACTTGAGCCAGGTTATCAGGCAGAAATTTCTTTTCATAGAGCCTACAGCACCGATTGAAAACACTGCCTGTACGTGGCATGTTAGGTCTCAGGGCATCAGACTGTGTTGACTCTCACTGTAAACACACTGGAGGAAATCAAGTCATTAGGACTATTGTGATTGTTGGATGAGCGCGTCTGGTGAAATGGAGCATACAGATAAAGCTAACAGATCTAATTTAGCTCCTCCACCAGGAATTACAAGATTCTTCTAGCTCCACAAGTCAGAAGTAGCCTGGATGTTGCTCAACAGTGACTTTTTAAATTTCTTCAGGAAAAAACATCTCCATTTCCCCTGCTTCATTATGTTGTTTTGCATACATTAATTATAGTCATTGTTTACTTAACTATTGTCAGTGCCCACATCAATTTAGAAAGCATATAAAAAACCATCAATAAAAAGCTTGTGGTCACACACAGACGTGAGCTTCTGGATCTGCACTGAGGTTAAACTGGACATTAATCCTCCAGTGTAAAATTTAAGAAGTGTCAATAGAGGTGAACAATTGTAAAGGTATGTTATGTATGTATAAATATGGGATCAAAGCAGGTGTGATATTTCACAGCTCACAACATTCAGCTTGAACTAGACAGTCCCATCTGGCTTTAAATCTTTGAGTGTGCTTAGCACTTGATCCTTGGGTGTTATTTCTGCTTGGTAATTTTTACACTTTGTCCCAAGAATTTCTGCATGTTCAGCAGGTAACATCTGTTCCGCAATTCCTCCACAATTCCTCCGCAATTCCCCCTACTGAAACAGCAGGGGTAACTGGGCAGACAAGCCATGAGGTCTCATTTTTGTGAGGGGACAACTGGTTCTCAGGAAATGTGTGTAGGAAGCCCAGGAAAGCACCAGACCCAAAATTTACTACAGCCTGTGGGTGCTTCAGCTACACCGTGTTACAGTCTCAGCACAGCTGAGTCATACTGGACTTCACACAGTTAAAATACTGGTTCTTTGTAGGTCTCAATGCCACATGGAAGCTTTGTCACTTGGCTGGATGCTGACGCACTCCCGAGAGCCACACAGCAAACCAAGAGCTGATGTTCGCATGGTTGCCTCTGTGATCCCCAGCCATTTTGAGCACAGAAAGAAAATACTCTTCAGGATCACAACTTTTGCCTGGTTTTCTGTTGTGCTGAGCAGCAGACAGCTGGTGTCCTGTTTGGATAATAAATACAACTCATGGATTTTGTCTGATTTCCACTTGTCACGAGGACAGGCAGCATCTGCCACCTTTGCAGTTCACATGTTTGTTTGGGGTAAACAGAGCATTTGTTTATTGGTGTGATGCAGTCCCCAGATGGAGCTGCACCCTACAGCCTCACAGAAACTTGACTTAAGGCTTTTTTTAAAATACATCTTTTGGCACCTCTATTATTAGTAGTTCTTGGTAATCTGGCAATAACATATTTGCTTCAGAAATGTAGCCTGATTATAAGAACCTCCTACTTGTCATCAATCACTTGTCATCCAATCTCAGTTGTCATCTGGGGGAAAATGTTATCAAAAGTTATCAAATCTGTGGGTCCAAGACTCCGTGTCTGAAGTTCTGCTGCCCATGGAGAACACAGAGAAGAAAACAGGGTGGAACTGTCAGCCTCCAGCACTGGGGTCACGAGTTTCTCCTGCCTGAAGGAAAATCTCTCACTAGCTGGAGGTGTCCTGTGACAGTAACTGAGCCATTCTCTTCTAGACAGTAGAAAGCAGCAGGAGGAACACCCAGAAACACATTTTTTGCCTTATTTTAAAAGAGATTGATAAAAAGTGTAGATGGAGAGAGCAAGGCCTTGTCAACAGTCTAGTACAGGACAGATGAGGATAGAAAGCCTCAACTGACTCCTCTTATTCTTGCCTGTCATGGTAACACTCCTAGAAAGATCTCCCATTCTTAAGGCCTGCACAGTATTTCAGTGCAGGTAGCTCCCAGCACAGCAAGACAGAGCTGTGACAGGGATTACATGCACAGGAGCTCGTTGTGTCTCAGGTACTCAGGATATTGCACTTGCCACAGAATGTTTATTTTAGCAAATGCACATATGGAATATGTGGGCAATTAAAGAAATGTGGAGCGTTCCTGCTGGAAGGAGGTGTGTGCAAGGTCATGTATGGAAATAATTATCCCTACCCAAGGGCATCTGCAATACAGTCGCTGCAGTCTCGGTATGGAGCTCCCCCTCTGGAGGCAAGGCAGGCAGACCCTGAAACGAGCTGTCCTTTGGTCATGGCAAAGGAAGTCACCTTTAGAATGGCAGTCTCAGCACAGCATCCACAGAAAACTTGGGGAGACATGGACAGTAACACCAGGTGACCACTGTGAGCAGGGGAAATGGATGTGGACTTTCCTTTCAACTTTTACTGCCTGGCTTCTGAAGCAAGTTCATTCTCTGTGATCACCTTGTCAGTCCATCTGCTCCTTCCTTTTCTGTCTCTGGAACTCACTGGCCAATTTCAACCAACCATGAGCAAGATGTAAAGATTCCAGAGAAAATTACTATCCCTTAACTGTAATGGAGTGTCATATGAAGAAAATGCTGTTGTGTAAAAAAGATGTAGCCCGTTACATGTAACTTGTTTGGCAGCAGCCAGCTGCCCACTAGGCACATGTGTACTGGTGACCCACCAATACCCACAGCTCCAAAGACTGCAAATATACAGGGACGAGGGAAAGGCTTCACTAGATTCCTTGTTAAAAAAACAATTTCTGTTCTGAACTTCTCAGTCACATGATTCTGACCAAAAACTGGAGAAGATAACAACTCTGAAAAGAACCCAAAGAGAACAAAGTATCTATGGACACACTGTTCTGGGTTTAAGTAGTAATTTTAAGCCTTACATGGTATTTTGAAACAGGAACCTGGTTTGAACTCTGCTGTTTGACATTTGAAAATATAATTCTGCTCAAAACCACCCTGCATTGGTTTTGTTGTTCACAGAACAGATCATTTCTCTCAACTGCACTGGGGTCACAGGGAAAGGCACATTTTCAGCTTCTCAGCTGAACACCCTTCCCTACCCGGCAACATAGAATGGTTGGATTGGAGGGGACATTTAGAGGTCATGTAGTCCAACCTCCCTGCCATGACCAGGGACATTTTCAACTAGATCAGGCTGCTCAGAGCCACATTCAACCTGACCTTGAGTGTTTCCAGGGATAGGGCATCCACCACCTCCCTGGGCAATCTGTGCCAGTGTTCTACCACTCTCATTGTAAAAAATGAGATATATCTATATATATATATATAGCCAGTCTAAATGGACCCTCTTTCGGTTTAAAGCCATCACCCCTTGTGCTATTGCAACAAACCCTGATGAAAAAATCTGTCCCCATCTTTCCTATATGCCCTTTCAAGTACTGGAAGTCTGTAATGAGATCTCCCGGAGCCTTGTCTTCCCCAGGCTGACAACCCCCAAATCCCTCAACCTGTCTTCATAGGAGAGGGGCTCCATGCCCCCAGTCACCGCCGTGGCCCAGCTCAGCACTCCATCAGGTCTGCAGCCAGCCCAGGACTCCGTGCCCTGCGGCACAACTGCCCTGTCCGCCAGCCCCCTGCACCCCGCACCCTGCCTGCCGCTCTGCTGCCCAGGCCCCCCGCCACTCGCCGGCCCCAGCCCGATGTGCCACTCACTCTTCCCACGGACACTGCCTCTGGAGAAGCCCCTCCTGGAAGCGGCCGCCAGCTCCCCGCGGGTCCCCGCGCCCCCGGCATCGCCCCCCGCCGCTGTACCTGCTCCTCCCGGCCGCCAGGAGGCGCGGTGCCACAGGGGCGGCAGCGCCGCTCCCCACCGCGGGCGTCTGTGCCCTGGGCTGGGCGGAGCTGCTGCGCATGCGCCGGACCGGCGGGGGGGGTGGTCCGCTCTGAGGGAGGCGGCCATGAGCGCGTTCGGGGCTACGGCACCGCTCCCGGGCTCTTCGGCCGCGGCGGGGGCCCGGCACGGCGGCGGCGAGAGCCTGGAGAAGATCGACATGTCCCTGGGTGAGGAGCGGGACTGGGGCGGCCGCTGTGGGCGACAGGGCGGGGGGCTCGGACTGAACCAAACGCCGGGGACGGGCGGAACGAACCAACGGGGCTGTGCCGGGCACCGGCGCGGGCGGAACCAACGAGGGCGGGGGGGTGGGGAGGGGAAAAGACGGGACCCTCCCACAGCGAGAGCGCAGGAGGGGCGCGGGTGGCGCCGGAGGCTGGGCACGGGAGCGGGTCCCGGCCGTGTCACCGGGAGCAGCGGGGACCCGGGGCTTGCGATCCGTGGCGGGGAAGAGCCGGGGCCCCTTTGTGCCGCTTGGTGGTCTGAGGAGGCCGCAGCCCGGGGCGCTGCCTGCGTTTGGCCCAGTGAGGCCCTCGGTACTTGGGCCTTTGGCTGGGTGGCCCTCGGGGAGCGTTCCAGGGCCTCGCCTGGGGCTTGTAACAACAGAGATGGGGGAGGTTTGGTGGTCTCTCAGCTGGCCTGGCCTTTTTATTCTTCTCAGGTTTGGAAGTCGGCAGTGGCAAGTCTCCCGTCTAACCCCTTTGCAGTATAAGACCAGTCACACCAAGCATGACGTCGCGTCTACCACGTACTTTCCTGTGATAATCTACCCCGTTGTCCCCTGCCCTCCTATTGCAGGGTGTGTGTGTTAGGAAGTTGCACAGACTCATTACAAACCTGCAGAGCTGTGTCTCCAGCCTGTCCGAGAAACTGACATCCGCACTGTAGATACTTCAGTGAGGTATCTCAGAGAAGTTCTGTTCTGGTCCTGTGTACTGAGTCCCCTTAACAGTCAGGGACAATTTGATGTGTTCGTGGGCTGCATCTTCCAGTTTACTTTTATTAGAAAAAAAATTTTAAAGTTGGCTTTGTACACTCCAAGACTGCTCTGTGATGCTACCAGAGCATGATAGATTGGTGCTGTCAGGAGACTTTCTTCATAAAGCAGAATCACAGTGTAAACTGAAATTATTAATGGTGGATTTGGCCTTTGTGGGCCACCGTAAAATAAGAGGATTTGTGCAATTTTTCCATCTGTAAATAATTTAGTGGACTTCTTTGTTTGTGCAGTGGAGATATCTTGTGAAATGATGTTTAGAGTTTGAATGTAGAGTAGTGTTATAGCATTCATAGAAAACTATAAATCTGTTTTTATTTACAGCACACAATCTTTGTTTTCAGGATTGCTAATAGAATTATTGATCCTGGCTCATTGTGTTTTCAGATGTTTTGATGTTTCCTGGCCAAGTCAACCTTGCAGTCAGTCACTGCTACATGTCCTGGCCATTAGCTAGTAGCAGATTGCAAAGGAGTATTGTAGTGTCATGAGGATGGCTTTTTTTCTAAAGTGGTGTTGTGAAGCAGGTGTGTTCCTCAGCTTCTTGGGGTGTATGAGAACCTTGTCACCCATGGCTGCTGTCCCCAAAAGTGTCTGTGTCTGGTATAACCAAAGAGGAGGTGCAGTCCCACATCTAGTGTGATATCAAAGAAACTGACATGACTTTAATCTAGAAGATTTTAAGATTTGAGATCTTGGTGTTGAGTAAATTCTCATATAGTAATAAAGATTAAACATGGTTGTGTTTTGTGCAGCTCATCTGCAGCTGAGCTTCCAGTTTTATACTGTTTGGTATGATTGATAACTCTGCTGTTCTAGCTGTAATTGTAGTCTCTGATCTCAGGCAAGATAGGAGAAGGCTTCAGTGTGGCTGCTCTAACAAATGCATGAAGTCCCATATGTCCTTAATATACTTATGAAACTTAAGTGCTTTTCTTTAAAAAGTTGTAACCTTGTGTGCAGTAGCTTGCAAAAGTAGGATTTAAGATGAAGCAGATGTACTGTGAAGCATGAAGTGTTCGAAGTGGCTTTGGTTTCCTTTGTGTATAAAAGGATAGTTTGGAATCCTTGCTTCAGGGACAACCCCTTTGGTAAAGAAGATGCTGTAGATATCAAACCCTGAGTAACCTGTGTCAGTGTTCCTTGTCCTAGTAGATTTTATCTGAAATTCAATCATTTTTGCAGCAAAGTGAGCTAATTTTCTCTTAGCTTTCCTTTAACAGGATGCAGACCATTGGATAACAGTGTTGTGATTTTGGTATTTATGTTTTTTACACTGTTTTCTCTGTTCTACCCCTTATTAGTCCATTTGAACTCAGCCACAAACACAGTAACCCCATTTCCATCTCTCCTTGACTGAAAAAACACTGTCCACATATTTGTGGAGGTTCCCTATTGAAACATGACATTTTTTATGACTCGTGCTCTCATGATAAAGATGCAGTAAACACAATTTGACAATTTCCTTTAAGGTGTTCTTGTAAACAAGCTGACAGATAAAAGCTGCCACACCTTTTGCTTTGCTATTCTCTTCTGAGCTGGCTACCAGGTCAGTGAAGGGAATCAAACTGGTGTAGCATCATTTGTACTGGACAGACCTGCTGTTCACTTTTCATCAGCTTGTTTCTCACACATTCTTGAACTGATTAATAACTTCTCTGAGATGGTTTCCCTGAACGATAGATAAGGTGATTGCTTTGGATTGTAGATTCCTGGGAAGAGATGTCTTGCTTGCTTTTTTCCCCATCATTTCAGCCTTGGTGAACATCTGAAGATAACCGATGGCCTGAGTTGTCTCTGTGTGATCTTTTTTAAGTAGCTTAGGATGAAAGAACTAAGGCTGGAATTGACATTTTATCTGGACTCTGCAAAGTCTGGGAATGAGATTGGATTTACATTTTCTTTAACAATATACAAAAACTAATGGAGTCATTCAAATTAAAATTTAGTGCTGGGCTTAATGCCATGATCTTCCAAGCCTCTTGCATTGTCTGGATGTATGCAACTGCTTCCCTTTGGCTGGGGCATCGTATTATAAAGTAGGTTCTGTAAGACGTAACAGGGACTGGATGTTTGTAGTGCTAATGTTTCTGGAACCTTAACTTGTATGTGCTGCCTTTGCAGGATTGACTGGTCTGTCTCCTATGACTCCAGGCTGCTCGGGGTTTTTATTCAGTATGTCAAATTTTATACAGTATGTCAGTTTTTCTTTTTTCTTCTTGTAGATGATATAATCAAGCTGAACAAGAAAGAAGAGAGAAAGCAATATTCTCCCAAAATAAAAAGAGGGCTTCAGCAGAATCGAGCTCGACAGTTTAGTTCACAAGGCTCCAAGTGGGGAATCCAACAGCAGAAAGGTATGCGTGCCAAACATAACATGGATTCCATATTATCTTTTTTGAGCTGAAAGGTAGTATAATGAAATGTGTGGATTGACGTGGTCAGTTCATGTGTCTTTCAAATAGTGTAATATGTCACGCTTTTGATTATAATTCAGGGGTTTTTAAAATCTATTTGGTTTTGTTTCTGATACAGTGTGAGAAAGTAATTGACGTTTGGCCACCAGGGAGCTTAGATGCTTGAGGGACTGTCTTTGACTCAGGGAAGAATTGGCTTGCTTCTGATTCTTCAAATTAATTTTAATTTTCAAAATTGTGATAACACTTTGCCCCTTCTCAGAGATGGACAGAACAAGTGCTTATGCTAAAGGCTGTGTATTGGGAGATGTGGAGGCCTTGCCAGAGCTCAGAGCTTTGTGCAAGAAAAGCATATTCGTATTTGCTGGGTAGAATTCTCTTTGTAGGCCTCCCCAAAGTATCTGTTACTGTAGACTGTGATGCTGGCTCAGGAGTATTTAAATGGGTAGTGCAGAGTCTGAGTTGGCTTTTCCTGGTAAGAGCTTGGGGATGCAAAGGAAGTACTGTGTCAGCCTTCTTAAGCCAGTGGTTTTACAGCAGAATACAAAAAGGAGAAGCCAGTGTTTTAACAGTGGAATACAAAAAGGGGAAAAACACCATATAGGCAGGGAGCGAAGAGAGGAAAAGTGTACAATAACAGCTTTGCTGTAGGTTCCCCTGAGTAACTCATGGGGTTTTTGATACACAAGAGTCAGTTGAGAATGATTCCCAGGCTTTAATCCAGTACGTGGATAGTTCCTGCTTGAAGTACAGGCTGGTTTTGCTTGCAATTAGTTTTGAAAAGTATCTATTTAATACAGATGATCAAAATATGGAAAAATACTGTCTGAAAAGAAAGCTTACCACCTCAATATGAGCTAATTAGGTGTTTAGGTTAATTCATGCAATTTCTTGTTTAGTAGCATTCCTTTAAAACAAAGACACGTCTGTCTGGTATACTCACAATGATCCCTGTGTTATCTTTGTCTTGCTTAGTGTTTGTTGTAGCAGCAGCTCCTCTTTAGTATCTTAGACACAAATGTCTTTAGGGATCAGTGGAATGTTGTGTTACTCAGGGCTCAGAGGAGTTTTGGTTTCTATGCAGGCCTACACAACTGTGTTACTTGTACATCTCTAATAAATTGGTGACAGGACTGGAAAAAAATTTACATCTCTCAGCCCAAGTGTGAGGATATTTGTGTGGGTGAAGAGTAAGTGAATTTAAGTTGTAGATTATAGAACATGTAGGCTCTGTTTATAACTGCGGTTGTCAAGTGCAGTTGTTTATCATCAAAAGAGCACAAAAGAAACAAGTATTAGGATTTAGAATTTTAGGAGAAACTTGATCTGTAAACATGAAACTCTAAATACTACTGTTTTGGGCAGTTAGTTTTCTCTGCTGGAACCTTACCAGCTTGCCTGCCTGTGTTCTAGGAAAAAGGCAAACAATTTCTTTGTAATATTGCCAGATTCCTGACATCTTGAAACACTGTGAATATATTCAACTGTTCCCCCCTATACAGCTCTGCACAGTTTCTCCCATTGAAAACAAATCTCTTATATTGTTTTTAAGCAGAAGGTGACATTAAATAGTTTTTCTGAGCATTCTAGTCATTAGTAGCTTACCAGTAGATTTATTGCTACTCTCTTGCTATTGAATCCTCTGTGGACAACTTCAGAAACCACAAATGATCCACAGTGTTCAATTCCTTGTGGTTTTAGAAGTGGCTGCCAAACTTTCTGGAAAGAAGAGAGGAACTTGAGATGGGATTCTATTCAGCTTTTGGGGGTAAAAACAGAGAGAGGAGCGTTGTTCATTTAAATGAAAGTTGTCCTTGGTGATACACAGAATGCAACTACACAAAGCCCTGTGCAGCCTGAGCTAACTTGGATGTTTTCATTTACTTGAGCAGAGGTTGGTCTGTAGAGCTTGTGAGGTCCATTTCAGCCTAAACAACCCTGTTTCTCAGCTTTTATCTTGGAAAAGAAGAGCATTTGCTAACCAGCCACAAAATGTGTGTACACAGCAGTTCTCCATGGCAAATTGATCTGAGCTGGGTTCTGATCGGTGGCTTACCTCATGTCATGGCTTGTGTCATGAGGAAGCACAGCTTTATTATCAGTGCTGTTAAGTCAGATATGTTAAAACTAGATGTGTCTGTTGCTGGAGAGCTGACTCCTTAGTCTTAAATTTGTTTTGCAGTCTGAGGTTCTAGAGGGGAGGGTGCTTGGTGACAGAATTTGAACATGCTCTGTATTCATAGCATGAAGCTAAATGACTCCAGACAGGGTTAATCAAACCCTGGTAACTGGAGATAGTACAGACCTCAGACTTACAAGCCTTTTATATTCAAAAGCTGTTTTCAATCCTCAGTTTGGCTGCACTGCCATGCAGACTTCAAATTGAAAACACTTCAAATGTGATAGAATTCATGTGCTGTTTAATGTGATTTTGTAGGCCAATTGCTATGTTCTTTCCTCTTAAGTCATGTCTTGGGAACCACTGATTTAAATAAATAATCTTTTAAGCTGTTTTGGTTTCGTTTCCTTCTAAATTAAACTGGCAATTTGAAGTTTGCTGAATGAGTAGGAAGCTGAGGGACTTTTTGTTTGGTTTGGTTTTATATTACTCAGTACTTGATGAAGTCCCATTTCAGAGTATTTTGGTAGTTTTCTATGCTAGAAGATTCCTAAGTTCTTCCTGTAGACATGTCGAATAAGACATTTTCAACAGAAATTAATGCAATTAGCTAGAGCAAAGCTATGCTTTGTATGAGAAGCTGATCATTGCTGTGCTGGGGCTTGGGCCAGACCTGCTAAAACAACTGAGTGACCAAATTGTCTTCAAGTGTACTTGTCACCTCAACTCTAAGGCTTGAAGTGTGCAGCCAAATAACTTGTGCTGCCTGCAAGGCATCTTAAAGCATTAATCTTTTTCTTCCAGGAGGAATTGTTGAACTTTATCTGCTTGTTGCAGGTTATGGTAAGAATCGTTTGGGGCGCAGAAAGAAGATAGCAGGGAAGAAGCGTTCTTACGGAGTCATAACTGGCCTGGCAGCCAAGAAAGCTGTGGGTTCACACAAAGGAATCAGTCCTCTGAACAGACAGCCACTGAGTGAGAAGGTAATTAACGCAACCCTGGTGACTCGTGTCAGAACAGGTTACAAAAATGAAAGACGAGCGCTTCAGAACATTGTTACTGAAATATAAAATGGAGACATATGGTACAAGCTTTTATCAAATTGAGAATGTGTTAGCTGAGTTCTTGTTTGTTTTGAGTGGGCTGGATAATGACTGGGTGTGAAAGTAGTTTCTAATGCGTAGTTGGGTTGCAAGTCATGCGAGTTGAAGTACAGAAGTATGTTCTGTGTGAGTATGGAGGAAATTACTGTATTTTATGAGGAAAATTGGTTTTCTTACAGACCAATGATTCAGCCAACCTGCAGGTGCTAAGCATGTGCTGTTACAAAAACGAAAGTTTTTGCAGAATACTAAACTCCATCAGTAGGCTCCCTTCTCTGCACTGCTCCAGTGCATTGTTGCCTGCTTCATCTCATTCAGTATTGTAGAATGGGGGTTGCTTTCAGATTTAAGAAGACTAATTTTGAGACATGTGGAGCATGGATTTTTGTTAGTTTGGGGAGATATGGTAATGAAAAAATAGCTGCTAATGTCTGATGCTTTTTGTTTTCTCCTGAGGATGTGGAGAATATCGAATTCATGAAATTGTAGAAGGTATTTTCAAATTACACTAGACTGTGAAAGATAGGCAAAGCCAAGTGTATTCTAATCACAGTTTGTAAATGGAAACTCAAAGAAAAATGTTTGTGTGTGTACAGTATACATTGTGCTGTATATGTTTGTTGGTTTTTAAGAATGCACAACGGAATTACCCAGTCTTGAAAAGGAAAACAAACCTGCAGAGACAATCTGAAATGCAGAGAAAACAAGCTCCTGCCCTCAGGAGGCCTGCCCTGCTAAACAGGAGGTAAAATACCAAGTCTGCTTTTTGAACACTCCTTGGCAACTTTCTGTAGTGAATCTTGTTTGACAGGACTGAGGCTAAGAGAAGACAATAGGTACTGGCAGTAACAATATGGTCAAGACCACCTTATGGGTGAAGTTCTACAAATCTGGAAGCCAAGAATGTGACAGACATGGTCTCGATATAAAGCCAGATGTTTGTTATGATGTAGAGCACTCAGGAAGTACCTCTATTTTTGAGCATGTGGTATTCTGCTTTCAGTTAAATCACAGGCAGCCTGTATTTGAGCAACATGATCTTGTGGAAGGTGTCTCTGCCCATGGCAGGGGGGGTTGAATCTAGGGGATCTTTAAGGACCCTTCCAACCCAAACCATTCTGTGTTTTATGATGCTACATGGAAATGGCCACTGTAGATTTTGATAGCTCAGAAGTGTCAGCCATGGTTTAGTGAACTTTCTAAATGCCTTTATGGAAGCTGGTGCCATCTGCAGCTTCAGGGAAGCCATTGCATGTTTTATTTGTGCTGTAATTAACTCGTGTTATAAACTGCAACCGAAGTGGGTTTCACTATGTGACCATATCATGAAAACGGTAAACAAACTTCCTTTAATTTTTTTTTTCATCTAATCGACAATGTTTAAAGTGCTGGAGGATACTCAGCAAAGTGAAGAGCAGAATTAATGACCATATTGTCCTGTGTTGTATGAACATTAGGCTTCAATGTACCAACAGTGATTTCTCCATTTATGAGTGATGTGTTTCATTCTTAGTGTGTAAGGAGACTATCCCAACTGAAGCATTCAGCCTCAAAGAGGCAGCACTGCAGATGTCCTTCTGGATGTTTTGGGCATTTCTTTGACTTCCATAGTAGCCTCTCTAAGGTGTTCCCTGTGGAGCCTTTTATAACTATATTTTTTAATAAATATTACAGGAATAACATGCCATCCACTTTTGTCAGAATTGGAAACAAACTAAATCAGCAGAAAGATACTCGTCAAGCAACTTTCCTGTTTAGAAGGGGCCTGAAGGTAATACAGATTTTGGAAGAACAAGGCAATTGTACCACAGGTTCTAAGCTAACCTGTAACAGTGATATTAGTGAATCAACTTCAAATATCAAGTCTAAGTAGAAACTTCAGGTGGACTGGGAAATAGCAACAGGTTCTTCTAGGGAAGTGCACTTGTTCTCTTTAGTTACTGTAATCCATTGAGCCTTCCTTCACATTCCAGTGCAATTGAGCTATTCTGAGGGGCATGAAACTTGTCTGTGTTTCAGGGTAGTTACAAGATACTAATTTTTCCTTTTAAAAGTTAATGTTAGAAAGCACTGCCCAGCTTTCAAAAGTTGCCTTTGGGTGAAGAATAGAGCAGAAATACATTTTAGAATCTGATTATGGTTTGGTTTGCTTTTTTAGTTACTTTGGGGTTATTTATTTCAGTTATTTTGGTTATTTAAGGATTTTTTAGTTAGTAGGATCGAGAGATTAGAGAGTGCACAGTGAATGAAAAGTGGTGGTTTTAGTTTTTATTTGTGCCCTCATTCTACATCTGCCGTAGTTGTGACTGTAAGTAGCTGCTGTGTTCCTTTCAGATGGATTGCAAAATTACAGGCAGGATCAGGAACTAGACAGACTTTTCTTGCTAGTATAGTAACATTTTGATGTATCTTGGCTGACATAGTCCTCCAGAATGTTGCCATTGCTGTATTGGCAGTTTTGTTTAAATCATTTTGTGTTCTTAAAGTAATTCCTTTTCAGTGTCTTAGGAAGGTCAGAGGACTCTTATCTTTGAAGTCCCTCTGAAAGTACAATCCTCTTTGTGCAGAGTGTACAAACAGCTTTAAACTTCTATTTTTGAACTTCTGTATTTCCAGCTGCTGCAGTAGGAATTGAAACAGTATTCAAATCTGGTGTCTGTATTGATGTGTTTTCAGGTGCAGGCCCAAGTGCAGTCAACAGATGATCTTGATAATCAGACAGTAAAGAGAACTCGTCAGTAAGTATCTAATTTGGAAAACTTCAGTTTTGTAACACATAAGATTTGCATTTTAGCTCAGACTTCCTGGCTGTGATAATAGAAGGGGGGTGGATTTTTTCCCCTCTAGGCCCATCAACTAGAGTGACAGTGATCCTCTCCCTATTCTCAGTTATTTCCTAAATTATCTTCTAATTTAATCAGGAGGAGTTGGTTTGCATAAGACATTTACAGGAATGAGGGGGAAGGTGGCAAGAGGATCACTCTAATCTCTAGCACTCATGAATACTGCATAGATTGGAAGAAAAATTCAAATGTCAGTGTTCTCCTGAGCTCTTGTTGTAATTTTCCTTTTATTTAATATGCATATAAGCCTGTGAAGCAGTTTAGAAATGAAAAAAACAGAGCCCAATGAGGCCACTGGGCTCTTCCCCCACGCACTCTTCCCGTATCATTCTGTGCCTGCTGGGCTCTTTGCAGTGTGTTTCTTTGGGAATACAGCAGGCTGAGAAAGCAGCAGGTGCCACAGAGTGCAGTCTGTCACCTCTTGGATTTGCTGTTAGGGCCATTTTGGCCCCATCTGTTGCAAGGAAACTGAATGTTTTAAAAAAGTGAACTCTTGGGTCAGTGATGTAGTTGTGGTGCACCTTGACAGCTTGTGATTTAGTGCTCTCCTGAATAGATGTAGGTAATGTAAAAGGTACAAGATTCAGTAGCCAAGTGTCTTGTGGCTGCATGTGGTCTTCGTACTGGCCAACCTTCTGAAAGCTTGCGCATTCTTTGCTGGCCAGTATTTTGGACATACCTTTAAAGATACCCTGACTGAAATCTCTGCACAGGTTTTGTAAGTGATTTTTGTGTTTTCAAACTAGATGGCGAACTTCTACTACAAGTGGAGGGATCCTGACTGTGTCTATTGACAACCCAGGAGCAATCATAAGCCCAATGTGAGTTTTCAAATAACTTCTGAAATGTTCTGAACATAAATGAAATTGCTGCTTTGAACCATTTAGCAAGTTCCTTGCTGCTAGAGTTTCAGGTGACCTCGAAGTCACAGCTTCTTGTGAAGGCTTTTAAGTCTGGCCCCTTTCTGAGTGTTTCTGAGCTGTGTTTGAGCTGGATCTCACACATCATCTCCCAGTTAGGAGCTTGATGTGCTATACAGAGTGGAAGAGTGGTGGGCTGCTAGATTTTCACCTTGTCTGTCCCTTCCAAGTCAGGCCATGTCGTAGCTGTTTTCTGCCCCTATCTGGGTTGAAATGAATGAGCACCTACTTGATGAGTGATGGTAACGGTTCCTTCCTGATTCATAAAAATACTGCTGGACTTACGCTTAAAGAGAGCATTGCTGTATTTGTCTTCGGGAAGTTGATGGTACTGTTGTTTATAGGTGGTATATTTTAAAAATGTCTTGAGTAGCATTTTTGTGGTAGCATTTTATAAGTAAGGAAGACTGTACTGATTCTTATTTTTTGTATTTAGAGGATTAATTAACCACAAATTACATATTTGTCAGTAGAATTGCAGATAAAAAATAGGATGGTTTTCTGTTGGGACTCTTCTGTCTGATAACAATAACAAATGGTTCCTTTTTTAGTTCTGCCTGACTTACCTTCTTGAATTTGTGCCCTCCAGCTCTTCAGGCAGCCTGGTCAAATGGTTTGATGAAAATCTCATACCTCTGTCAGCATTAAGGCTTTCTTACATAAAACACAGGTTCATCATGCCCTTTGTAACATTCTTCTTTCACAGTTCCCAGAAATTACGATTAACTCGTAGTCCTGTGCCACCATTTCTGATGAAGAGGGACCAGTCTGAAGAGAAGAAGATTCCAAAAGGTGTTCCGTTGCAGTTTGATATAAATAGTGTTGGAAAACAGGTAAATGCAGTTTTTGTAACTGTGGCAGTAGTTTGAATAAAAGCCAATGAGGCACTTTCCTCCTGGACTTGCTAGTGACAGAAAGAGGGAACTAGTAACTACTTCATTTCCACTTCCCGTCTTTCTGCTAACTTGCTGTGTAACTTCAAGCAAGTAGCTAAACTCACTGTTCCTGTTCTTCTAGTTTGTGCCTTGCATGCCCACGTGATTTAAATGGGATTTAAAATGTTGAATATTTCTGAAAGGCTTCTAGTGTTCCTGCTGTGCTTATATCAGCAACTGTGAGTAATTCAGGGATGAGCTGCTTTCAGCTGTGTGACCTGCATGGAGCCCTGGCAGCCGAATTTCTAAGGCAACTTTTGCTGTCCATCTAGGAAAAAAAATTAAATGTGATGATGTAAAGGCTTGAAAGATGAGCAATTTTTCACAGGTTCCATGTACACAGGAAATTTGGTACAGCAATCCTAATGCTGTCATTGAAGGAATTCTTAGAGGGTGACAGAGTTAGATGCTGTTCTTGTAATCAGCTCTTTAGTACCAGCTGTAGAAAACTGCATGGAGTCAGGGCATTGATTTTCATTTGTTCCATCAGGAATAAGAAGTATGTCAGAAATAGTCTACCACTGTACTGTAAAATTAATTGAACTTTTGGATTAGACTTCAGCTTGTTGCCTCAGCTGAGTAAGCTGGAAAGCAACCTGCATTGAAATGGTGAAAATACTGCATTTGTTGAAGTTGCAGAAAATCTGTGTGGGGAAATGTGTACTGGAAGTTCCTTTTTTCAGTCTGTCTGTCCTCAGTTTAACTTACAATATTTTGAGTAGGCTTTGAGTATTGACATTATATACCTTGTGTTTTTAGTGAATTCTGAGAATGCAAGCTCTTGATGTGTAGTCCAATCTGATTTTTAAATGGTGTGGGAAGTGACAAAGTAGCTAAGTGAGGCAACTAAGGAGTCAAGCGATGATACAGACTGAAGAAAAAGTTATTCTGTCTTCATTACTTTGATTAAATTAACCCAACACCTTTAAAGTTTCAGTTAAATGACTTTATTTTTCAGACAGGGATGACGTTGAACGAACGATTTGGGATCCTGAAGGAGCAGAGGACAGCACTGTCTCAGAACAAAGGAAGCCGTTTTGTAACAGTGGGCTAACGTGGCAGATGGACTTGGGCATTGAGCCCACCTACCTAAGACCCTGAGATAAAAGTGGGCAGAAGAATACAGCATATGTCACTAGAATTCTCCAGACATCTTGCTAAGATGGTGGCAGAGCTATCTCTTTTTATTACTTTTACTTGGAATGGTAAAAGACTTGATGCCCTGAGGGAGAAAAAGTGGAGAGAAACTGATCCGCCATAGTGGCACCATCACCTGGTTGGAAAAGATTCTGTTGCCCAGCTGAGTTCTTTGACCCCTCTGTTCTAGTAAAGATTGTTTAAATGTTTAATTACAAACCCCATTTTAGGGTTTTTTAGGGACTGCCTTTGAGCTCTCTTTCAGACTCCAGTTTAGCACAGAGCCTCAGTCCATGGATACTTTGGTAGCGATGTAGCGGCATTTTTCATGGGAGCATTGGTTCTGTACTTCTTTGTGCTTTTAAAGTTCTATTTTTTTCCTTTCTTGAAAACTGTTTTGCATCCTCACGTTCATGAATAAAGCTGTTAGCTGAGACCCAAAATTTGTAACTGGGATGGAGACTATTCTACTCTTATCCTTAAAAGTGGTCCAGATCATATACCATATTGGAGGAATACTGCAGAGGCAGTGTGAGAGTCCTTTATATTCCAAATAGCTTAACTTCATCATCCTCCTCTGTAAATGGAGTTTATCTGTCTTCTTCTTTAAATTTTGATTTTTATTTCTCTTTGAAAGGTTTTTCACAAACTTAATGCAATAACGTAATGTTTTTGAATAATTTGATAGGAGAAAATACAGCAGTTCACAAGGAAGTCAACAGTATGGTAGTTTCTTACCCTCCCAGATACTGGATTCTCATCCTGCATACCTTGCCCCAGAGCATTTTCTCTGACTCTTAAAAATAGCTGGAGGCAAGCAATCTCATGGCACTTGTTTGTTTATACCAAAGAGAGGTAAGATGTGAAGCTGATCTGAAGTGGTCAGACATCTGGAAATGTCTGAAACTGAGGAACATTGCTGGAGGAAAGCCCTCAGTTTGCCAGCATGTGTAAGGCATTAGGGAGGAACATGTAGCCACCTGCTTTAAGCATAGCTTTGGGCATCAGAATATGCAGGACAGTAACAACTGGGCCATCCTCAATCTGAATGTATATAATCCCTAAAACTGAGGCACCTCTTCAGAATTGCTTCCAGACCAGGAACTGGTGATCTTGGCACTGCTCTTTGGCAGGGAGGGTTAGGTACAGTCAGGCAGAAGAGTGGCTGGCTTTGCTGCATCCAGGAATGTTTATGGTGTTTGAAGCTGGTTTAACTCCTTTTCACATTCTTGAAGAATTTACATTGGACAGAGTTGGTTTCCTTGTGTTTTTATCTCAAATTCCAAGTTAACTAGCATATACTGGCAAGTTCAGCCTTGAAGAGCATTTGACAGCAGAAGGGCTTTTTTTTGTATAGTTTTGAAGTCAGAGTGCACTCTGATGCTAAGCTAAATAGGACTTAAACCCTTATTTTTAATGTTGAAAAATATACCTTAGCAGAAGCAAACTAAATGTAATGGTGTTAAGGTTTCTTTCTCAATTACTAGTAGGATTTTTTTTTTTAATAAATGTCCCACTGTTAGAGTTTGAGTAGATGAAGTGTAGTCAGTCATCCTGTTTCAGTGTATACGTTTTCCATGTGCCAGGATGCAACAAAAAAAAATTCTTTTGCATCAACCTAGATGCAAAACATTGATGCAGTGCATCAAAAAATGCTAGTTTGTATTTAATGAGAAGATGCTTTACACTGTACCTTTTGGTATTTTTTGGAGAAGTTACTACATTTGATCTATTCTGAAGCTGTTAATTTTTTTTTAAATAAAAAGTTACAGGTTTCATATTGTCTTGTTCCTGTTATAACCACCTGGGCAGTAACCTGGTTATGTGAATTTTCTGATAGCCTGCAAGGGGTTCTTATTGGTTAAATTTTTGTTAAATATTTCAAAGAACACAGCAGAAAGCAACCTAACATAAAAGAGGGCTCACACTCTTAATACTCTGACAAGGAAGCACTTCTTGGAATGGCACTGTAGAGGCTCACTTGCATTTAAATGTGTCAGCTACTAATTAATGTTTCAGTAGCACTGCCTAATTTAGTGGTTTGATGTGATGAGAATACCAGATGTGTCAGTCCAAGCACTGATTGTTGCTGTGACATGTCTTGATAGCGAGAATCGCTGTCATCAACACCTTGTGCTGCAGGAACAGCCCGAGCAGCTTCCACGGCCGTGTCTGGGAGTGCTGTGCCAGCAGGAGGCATATGCAGTGGAAATGCTGCTATTAATTGTCAATGCAGGACAAAATACTGCCTGTAAATATATTTGATAAGGTGTTAAATATTGTGATTGCCTTGCTATTGCCTTGTGATTACTTAGATATTGGCAGCCTTTGTTCTTCATTACCAGCTCAGGTGTGTTGGCTGCAGCATCAGGTCGGTTCAGTGAAAGCAGCAGGGCAAGATGGTATTTATTAGGATGTCGTAAAGGGTGTGACCTTTTAATGTCACCAATCCTTAAGTTAGAAAACGTGAAGCAGTTGTTGCATTTCCCGCTTAGCTGAGATGTGCGCACTCTACCCTTAGTTTGCTGCTGGAACGGGCCCCAGCAGCTGTGAGTGATGCTCACCCAAAAGCCAACCTGTGGCATCCCACCTTGGCGGGTGAACTAGAATTTTTAACAGTTTCAGCCGGTGTAGAGGCGTGTCCAGGGGCCCCCTTCGCACGCCGGCTGAGCCGAGGCGGGCGGGAAGACGCGCCCCGAGAACGCGCCGGCCCCGAGAACGCGCCGGCCCCGAGAACGCGCCGGCCCCGAGAACGCGCCGGCCCCGAGAACGCGCCGGCCCCGAGAACGCGCCGGCCCCGGGCGCTTTGACGCGGCGTTCGCGCGCTGCCGGTGCCGCCGGGCGGCGGCCGCGCATGCGCCCCTGCCGCGCGCTCTGTCATGCGCTGTCCGAGCGGGCTGTGGCGGGGAAATGGCGGCGCCGGAGGGCGGCTGTGCTGTGATGCCCGCGGCTTGTCCCGCTCCGCCTGGTCCCTCGGCTCCGGGCTCCTGGAGCCGCTCCTTGGACAGAGCACTAGAAGAAGCGGCGGTCAGCGGGACCCTCAGTTTGAGCGGCAGAAAACTCCGGGACTACCCGCGAGCCAGCGCTGCCAACCACGATCTCAGCGACACCACCCAGGCTGGTGAGGGACGGGGCGTGAGGGGGGCGAGGCAGTGGGGCACGGGAACGGGGGCTCTCGGAGAGGGTCTGGGGGTCCTGGCTGCCCAGCTAGCCCCTTGCTCAGGACTGAGTCTGAGGTGACCAGTTTGCTGTCTCTTCGTTAAATTGAAGCTGGTTTCGCCTCCTCCCTTCGCTTTCCGCCCTTCCTCTCCTCGGCTGAGGCAGGATGGAGGAGCTGTGGCAGGGTTCTTCCTCTGCCCGTCTGATGAGATCTCTCCCATTTGTAGGGGCTTTTTTCTTTAGTATCTCTGCTCTAAAATGTTTACCTTATGGAGAGTTGTTTTAAAAAGGGTTGTGAGGTTTTTCTCAGTATTGCTGCTCGCTGCTGTGGTTTTAGCCAGTCTTGTTCTTTCTCTGATATACCTGTATGTGAATGTGTGTATATACACATACGTGTGCGTCCTCACAATCTCTCATCTTGTCCTGCTGACACGGGAGACCAACTTTCCAAGAAGGGCTGTCAGGTGTGTGTATGCTAAAGAAGCTATTTCTTATAAGCTCTGTAAGCTCTTATGCTTCTGTTATTGTCATTTCAAACAGCCACAAGCAGATATGAAAAATACTGTTAATATAACCACAGCCCTTTTCTTTTTTTCTCCTATATAACATGGATTTAAGGATATTAAAGATTATTAAATACTTTACAAGGTGCAGTAAGCAATAGGGCTTTTGTCCTCTCTGTTCCTTAAAAGTATTCGTAAGAATAGACTAAAAAACATATACCTTGCCTTTAAGTACCTGGATCAGAAGTGAAAACACATTTGTGTTTGTGTATTATTGTACTAAATAGAGAGATGAGACTTGGGAAATGAGAGTTTGTGCAGGATGTAGAAATCTTCTTAATGCATGATACAGAGCAGATTTAGTTTATTTTGATTGTGCAGTTGTATAAGTGAAGTACAAGTAACTTTAAAAGGTATCAGCATGCCATCTGTTTGTAGCTTTGCAATCTAGTCATTTAGACTTTTTAGTATTGAGTTGTAGCCTTAAAGCTTAGAAATAAGCTTCCAACATCACTTTTTTTTCAAGTTACCATGCTTGTTAGTAAGTGTGTTGGTTACACTGTCAGTTAAGTAATTCAAAATGGAACCTTCTTTAAAATTGTCTTGACTTCATACTCCATCCTGTAATATCCTACGTATGCAAAAATCTTTCACTAACGAAAGAAACACTCATGAAAACTCAAGCAAACCTTGAGACAACAGTGGTTTGCTTGTCTTGAACACATTTATACATAGAATACGCTTCTTGTTGGGATATAAATTTTTGGGGTGTTTTTTGTTTCATTTGTACAAGTGCAGTTGCACAATGAATGTGTGGACTAATCTGTAAGCAAACGCAGCATACACTTTTGTGAGGGGTTTGGGCTTTTTGTTTATAGCACTATTCATTTACTGTACTCTTAAACAATTTGTGGGAATTCTCGTTCCCACCAAGGTTCCCATCTATTGTGATGAATATTTGCATTGTAGTTGTTCAAGCAGCATTAAATGCTAATAAGTAGCAGTGCATGCCATACACTTTTGTGCGTTTATCATCACAATGAACCTTAGAAAAAGCTAGAACTGTTCTTAAGTTGTAAGAAGCAAAGCTTATTGAGTGCGTGTGGGGACACACATAATGTTTAAATTCTCTGTTTTGAAGGCTGCTGTGAATAACTTCATCTTGTGGGGTTTTTTTTAGCGTGGTCTGTTCTGTTAGTTTTTTGTTTTGAATAACGTTGAGCACAGTTTCATTCATGGGAGACTTACAGTTCTTTTGTATGGAAGTAACCACAAATAATATGAAACAATGTGCGTGTGTGTTAGGTGTTATAAACACTTAAAGTAAACACTTTAAACAACACCCGAGAATGTAGACTCCCAAGTGCCTCCCTACATGCTGTGCCACAGACTCCAAGCACATGAGGTGGAGCATGTCTGTGTTTCATAAAAATCACTGGAATTGCTCCCAAACTACAAATTGTTACAAAACTGAAGATGAGACAATGATGTGCAAACCTTCCTCCTCATGTGCTTCAATAGACACCTCTGTAGTGTAAATCATACACTGATATAGCTCATTCCCATTCTTGTAGCAATAAAAGTAACTGCATGTCAGTGTAACCACATCGATGCTTATGTGGTGGGAACGAATCACATCCCTCATTAATGTAACTACCCTGCCGGAAAACCAGGATCTCACACTGCCTCAAGCCCTAACAGATCTACTGGCCTTGGCCGGAAGCTGCTCTCAACGCAGGTGAACCAGCAAAGCAGGTCGGTAGGAACAGGGTGTGAGAGATTAGAGGCTTGATCAAGTTTAGTTGTGTGCTCTGTGGATTTTGAGGATGATGGTGGGTGATGTCAGCCACAAGATACATTTTCAGATGTTAAGTCAATGGGAAGATCCTATTTCTTTGGACCTTCTATGGGTTCAGATTTGACTAATACTAACCCTGGTGCCCAAGCCGTAATAGCTGCTAGGTACCATTGTTAACCACTCGCTAAACAGTCATCAGAGTGGCAAAACCAGGTCAGGTTTGCTGCACTTTATTTTTGAACTTAATATGGTATTTCTTTTAGGTATCAGTGGAAAAATTAAGTTCCTCATTAACAGTTTTCTTCAGTCACTAAACTTTTCACTGGAAAGTGGGTCCTCTAGTCATGTCAGAGCCTTGACTGCTTCTGGGCACTGCTGTCTTCCAGATGATGAAGGCCCACACATGACTTTTTAAACCAAGATCAGTGCTCAAGGTTATTCTCAGAACCGAGCAAATAACTTCAGCAGGCAGTAAAGCAGTAGTGAATTTCTAGTTGTTTCATACTGGAATTAAGGCCACATCTAAAATCAAATTGAAGATGGGATAGTCTGTGCTGGAAAGCTTTGGCATGGATTAGCAGGAAGGTAACTCCCTGCAGTGCGTGATGCAGTCGTCCATCTCATGTTCTCATATGTGAAGGATGGCTCATGTGCAAGAAATGCAGTATAGTAGTAACTAATACCATAGATATTGAAAAAGTGTCTCATTCCTTTATACTTCTCCCTTACAGCTTAATTGGGATTTTAGGAAGTGACTCAGGTTTACAAAGCTCATTGATGATGAAGAATGAGCAAGCTTCTTCATTATCAAATGAAGGGTATGCTTTCATACTCTTCTTTTTCTTTCATACTGTCATTTAACATTCGTTGTCTCTCCCCATTTTATCTGAGTTACAACTCATTTGTTCATTCCACTCATGTTCTTGACCACGGAATAGGAAAAGGAAGGTCTATAAACCACCTGAGTTAAATATGAAAGGAAGCACAGTTGCATTTTGCCAGTGTTAGTGTAGACTCTGATGTCATTATTTGACAGGTTTCCCAGTGGACTAAAGCATACATTGAGCAGAAAAGTTATTTGTCAAACCCTCCATGACAGCTGTAATTACCTAACCACTCACTATCTCCATTTTTAAAGGAGAAGATGGGAATATGTGGGTTTATGCAATAAAAGAAATGTCTGTTGTATGGAAATTGAGTAAGATAATTACATGCAGCTCACTATGTCTTGTTTCTGGAATATATTAGTAGTGAAAAAGCATAGAAGGACTCTGAACAGGAAGAATAAAATGCTGTCTACAATAGTCTGCTGTGCCTTTTCAATGGCTTTGCCAATAAGGCATGTCTGTAGTTTGTTTGTACTAGCTCTCCATAGAAATGGTAAAATCTGACCATAGTGTCAGTAAAATTTCTATATGCCAGGTGCTTGCATGCATCTAGAAGGATTGCAGTGAGTATGTGAGTGTTCTGCATTAAAGGGTCTCACTGGTGTTTTTCATTCCTGCTAGAAGTTCAGGTGATATTGCCTAACGAAATGTAAAATGGCTTGAGAAGCACAGTATGGCTCAGATAGCAATGGCCCTCTTACTCAAACATTTGTTCTTAAGGCCACAACAGCACAGTCAAAACCAGCCTAAAAGCAAATATTTTTTAAAAAAAATTCTCTTTGGGTTACTGTATTTTGAATGTAAATTATTGTGATCTTTCAGGTAACTTGGAATTTGGATTATTGTTTGTTCAAATATCAGGCTATTTGTCAGCAGAGTTTACAGTACTGGTACTTAGATTATCTATAGTTTCAATATTAAAACCCAAAACCTAACATGTCAGTAGGGTCGTTTAGAGTCTTGTGATTGCATTTGTGCCTTTTCTCTACCCTTAACAAAACCCAAACAGAAATGCACTGTCCAGAGGTAGCTGTAGGAGCAAGAAGGAGAGAGGATCACAACCCTTCCTCAGGCTTTGGACAGTAATCCAGCTTGTTCTGTTCAGCTGCATTTTTTGGTCTTAGCTCCTACTTGTGTCAGTCCTTGTTTAATTTGATTATTGCTCCCTTTTGTTTTTGTTCTTGTGTTTCTGTTATTGGGAAGTCTTGATCTTGTGTGGTCTGTGCATAAATACTGGCAATTCTTGGTCTCATGGAATTGTCTAAGAGTGGTGCTTTGGCTAAATTGAGGTCAGTTCTCTGATTTGGTTTTTTTTTTTTTTGTTACCCTGAAAACACGGCAAGCAGTAGACTATGGTAGTTTATAGTCCATTTTTGTTGGATGTGTTGGGTTTGGATGGAGACCTGAGGCCTGCAGTAATGCTCAACTGTTCTTGGCATACGGGCAGTCTTTTTGCCTAACATTTTATGGCAACTGGGAAAACGCAATCTGAGCTTGTAGTTCCTAATCCTTGTGGCAATAAAAGCAATACGTGACATTCAGAATGTGTTTGTTTAGCGAGCTTATCTTTTAAAACAAACAATAAAGTCCCACCATCAAATTTTACTACCAGTGAGCTCTTGTAAGTGAAGTTCAGTGGTGTTGCATGTGTTTCTAGTTACTTCCCTAGTCTTCCCCTTCCTTGACTCCATCATGATCAGATTTAATTTTTTTTAGTACTGTCCTGTCTGCATATGCTCTTGTAGTTATATTTTTGGCGATAACAGTAACTACATGAAAAGTAAAGAGGGTAGGGATTCATAGTTGAATAGCAGAAGTTGACTCTGCAGTCACATGAAGGAATTTAGGGAAGAAAGGAAGTATCTGTGTTTCTTTCATGGGGTTTCCAGCCCTGTTCTCCTGTGGTTGTACCTGTGCTTGGAGGTAGCAAATGTATCCTGGTTAAGTACTCCCTGAAGTCGTTGTAAATACACAGCCTAATGCGATCCAAGTTCTATGCTGATGCCAAAAGGGGAAGTTCTGTCTTCATCTACTGCTACACAGTCAACACCAGCAATCCTAGTGCCTTCCAGCAAGCTGTTTTGTACTTATCTGGCTGAAATTCAGCCAGTAACTACTTGTATCAAATCCATGGACAGCTCACCACATTTTCACGTGCGTGTGAATGCCAGCAAAAGGAAAGGATGGAAGAACTGCAGGGATGATGAGAATGACAGAGTCTGTTTTGGCAGATGTGTAAGCTTAAATTGACACACCAGTTGTGAAATCACATCTTAGCTCTGTTTTGTAACCTTTTACCACTGACCTGCTATAAATTTGGTAATAATTTTCTGTCAAATAATGTGCTGGTCTTTGACTTGGTGAGCATAAGAACTTATGGCTTACAGAGTTGAATTTCATTCAGTGAAACATCACTACTGATAGGTTTGGCTCTCATGCTTTCAATTGGCAAAATACATTATTTTATGTAAGTAATTTTAAACTGATGGTTCAGGTTTAGAATGCAGTAGATGTAATTAGTTTATTTAGTAGAAGAACCAGCAGTAAAGAATTAGTTACAACAAACACTACAAATTATGTAGCATGTGTTAAAAATAAAATTACATGGTAGCTAACAAAAAGGCTATAACTCAATTCAAGGGTTCTTCTCTCTGTAATAACTAATCAGGCTTGGATCTCATGGTTTTTCTGGTGTTGGCCAAACAGCTTGAATGAATTGCAGTTGTGTGTTCAGCTGAAGCCAGAGTGCTTTCTTCTTTATCTGCCATGTCCCACTCTCCAAAGTGGAGGGATGAAATCCATTCATGTTAGAAATGTCTTGTGATTAGATTTATCAGTGCATCAAAGTTAAAAGTATTGCTTTAATTCTCTGAATTACAGATACTTGGAGAAGATGCAAAGGGTACAACATTGTGGTCTTTTCTTTTTCAGACTGTTGTGCCTAAGTTATTACTTCTGTATATATGCAGGAAAAGGGTTTAATGTTTCAGCTTGAAGTCCCCAAAATTGTCCCAATAGTCCTTTACTCAGCCTCACTTAAAATTCTACACTACAGACTGCTGCTTCCACTGACAGCCCGTGTGTCTTTCTGGAGTGAGAAGTCTTTGTTCTCTTCTAGCTGATAATGTTACTGATTTGAAAGTTAAAAGTATTTACAGTCATAGCCTTCTCCCAATGAGCTTCAGGTACTCCAAAATGAGAATATGCCGAAAAACCCCAACTTGCTATGCAGCCCAGGTGTTGGCTGCTGGAATGTACAGTTTATAACCATAATGTGCTCTGTGCAGAGAGCAGGAGGATTAGGGAGCATCTATTCAGTTCCACCCACCACCCCCACATTGTTCAGTGACCCATGTGAATTTTAGTCTCTTTATTCAGCTTATTGTTGAAACTTAGCTTTGAATACAGAAATGTGTTATTGTTGCTTTGGGCTTTTGGGTAGTGCTCCAGACTATTGAAAAGTTTTCAAACACTATTTTGTATGTAATCTCTGCAGTGAAGCCTGGTAATGTTTCTGCATTTTATATATATCTGAAGCTCGGTATAAGATTTAAAAGCATCTGCTGATTTGGGGTACCAAAATTTAAAATACTTGATGCCTGAACTTACAGGCATTATTTTTAAATGTAGCTTTTAATAACTTCAGATGCCTTGGTGACTCCTCAGGAATACTGGGAATCAAGCCCAAAGCCTAGAAAAATGTGATTAATTACTCTATTTTGGAAAGATTAGTTTAGAAGATTTGCTTAGTATTATGAAGGAAATACATGGCACTGACAGTATGCAATCTATTTTTCCAAAGCAGTGTTCGCTACCTTTCAGGTTAACCATCCCTTTTTCTTTGTGTAATTCCCTGGGGTTCTTTCATGATTTTTTTTCAACAACACTCTCTTCTATAAGACTTTGACTGTGATCACTCCTGATTTTTACAGTAATTTCATCTTGTCTGAAAAAAATCTAGTTGAACAGAAAAATTTTGAAGAAGAATGAAAAGTGGTATGTGGTTTTTAATTAAAGACATGTGGACAGTAGATATGCACAGGAAACGAGCAATTAAAGTTCTGTGGGCATCTCTGATGATAGCCTATATCATCCTTGTGCTTGATTTAGCAATGTTACATAAGTTTTTAACTGAGTTTTCTCTGTATAAAATATCAGTGTCTTTTCCAGGTTGCTTTACTGATGCTGAAGTCTAAATTCAGGCTGAGTTTTAGTCAGAGATGCAGTCTGAATTTTCTAGAATGGTTAAGTGGAATAAAGCTGGCATCTGTGTGGCTCATCAGGACAGTTCAAACCTTTACGTTTCTCTTATATGAGCTAGCAAGATAGCAGGAGGTTGTCATTCCCTGGAACCTGTTTGTAGGGTGGAATGCTGTACTTCCAAGTTGTACAGATTTTGAGGGTAGAGGTGATGGTTTGAGCAGATCATGGGTTCTGTGTTTGGTGTTCTGGAGGTGATTATGCTCTACCAGGTTGGGGTTCCTCCCTATGTTTGTGTCACGTGTCTTGTTCCCAGCAGTGTTTGTTATCTCAGTTGTGTTTCTTCTGCCTACATTTTTTTTCATCTCCTTTATCCCAACTTCCATGTCTTAACATTTTCTTCTTTTCTTGTTAATCTTGTTTGGTCTCAAATGCCTCTCTCATCACCAGCTCCAGTCTTCTCATCCAAGTTGTTAGCATGATAAAAAGAGGAATGACTGGTATCTTAACGTTTGGTAGGAAATTCCTTTTAAATCTGAGGAAAACATTAATTTTGGGATGCTGATGAGGCAATTAATAGTTTAAACGTGCTTAATTCATGATTACTATTACTTAGGGTCATATATATTACCCTTTAGTTCAGTCATAGACAAGGCTTTACTGGTCTTTGAGCTGGTGTCAGTCATGCTTCTCTCAGGGACCAAGAGAGTCACTGAGCACAATTATAGCAGGACAATTAGGAGCTTGTCATTACATTGGCTGCAAGCTCAGCTGTGGAATAAATGTTTTTGTAGAGTGCCACAACTGAATGTGGTTATAAGCCATAAAATATCTGCTATTTCCTTCCATTCTGCTGGCTTGCAAAGGAGTGGGGAGATTTGTGCTTAGCAAGGTAAAAAAATTATCTTTGGAACCCATCTATGCTAAAACAGCAGGTTGGCCATTGGAGCTGTAAACTTATTGCAAATATTCAGGTATTACTTACTTCATGTCTCTGTTCTCCTGGGTGCAAATCATGTCACATCATTCAGGGATGGCTGTGTGTCAGAAGATTGTTATAATTACCATTAAAAGTTAGTATGGAAATCCCAGGAACTTCACTATTGGTAACAGTCATCAGACCTTCACTGGTGATTAGCTCAGAACTGGCGTTGTGTTCTGAGCATGGTGAAGGAAATCACGCACACACACACCCCCCCCCCTATTTCTGGTGCTCATGATTTGGCTGCGGATTATGTAACTGAGTAATACAGATGTGATATTTTAAACATCTGCCATCTCTGCTTTCACAAATATGGTAAAATGAGAAATGCATCTGTTAGGTTCTTTTATCAATGTTACTGCACTGCAGTTTCTGTTCACAGCCCCTGTATTGCCCTGTAGTGGTTAAGAAATAAGTCTGTGGAAATTCCATTTGAAAAACATGTTATCAGTTTGAAACTAGACCGCTTAAGTAGCTTTTCACATATAAATAAAATTAAAATATTACTCATTTCATACTCAAAACACATTTTTCCTCTTTGGATGCATAAAACAAAAGGCAAAAATATGGATTTTCATCAATAATGCAGTTGTTGCCACAGTACTGCCAGATTTGCAGTATATAAATGGAATAAAAACTTTTAACAGTTTTAATAATGCCTGTTATTGTTTCTGTCTAATTAGATTTTCAGACAGAAATGTGATTTTTTTTTTTAACTAACTTTAACTGTATCCTTGCCATATGATACAGTTCTTTTCAATTCTTGACCATGCTGAAAATGTTATCAATAGAAATACAAGGGTTTTTAGAAGCATGCGCTGTAATCTATATGAGCTGATTCTGGGATAACTCAAATGAGGTGTTGTTCCCTCTGTTTTGGGCAAGGGGTTTCCTCTTCTAATGAATGTCTACAGCACATGTCCCTGGGGCTTTCTCAGTGCAGTGATGAGAAATGTCTCTGGTACCTGACAAGTGTTAGCAATAACAAGAGCAAACAAACAAAAAGACCTGAGTAGAACTGTGAGATTTTCTGTTCTCCAGTCTGTGGGCTGGCTGCCACTTCACTCTTGGAGAAGCACTTTATACTTCTGTTTTCCTCAGCTGGAGGCGTTTCGATCTGCTGAACACCGATGTCTGGTTTTTAATCATATTAGAAGAGAGTGTGTTCATTCTTATAGTATGCTTTTTAGATTTGCCTGTTCTATTTCCATCCTGGTTTGGACCATGAAGAAATCCTCCTATCACTGCATTTCCCATGTCTTTGTATCTTGCTTTCCCTATTTTGTGTGGTACATTCTGCTTCCTTCCTGTGTGTACCACGACACATCCTTATGTCAGAAACATTTAGAGAACTTGTTCGGTGTATTGTTTTACTTCTCAGGCAAAAGCATATAATTTTAAAGCTGGAAAGCTCAGTTCGTGCTTCATGAAGAGAGGA
The DNA here is from genome assembly GCF_965178545.1 of Coloeus monedula. Taxonomy (NCBI): domain Eukaryota; kingdom Metazoa; phylum Chordata; class Aves; order Passeriformes; family Corvidae; genus Coloeus; species Coloeus monedula. The sequence continues at coordinate 16,808,822 of NC_138790.1, forward strand.
GGAAAAAAGAAATTATAAGCTATCCATCTTATGTGGCGGACTGGTTTTTAATCTCATTTCAACTTTTATGTTGCATATAAGTGAATTCATTGAAACAGGTTTTTTCATATGCCTTTGTGTTTTATTTTCATGCCAGGTGATTAGAAGCTATGTGACTACATTACATAATACCGTAAAATTGCATGTTGTGCAGAAGAGTCATTCCTGGTGTAATACTGGTATTAATTTTTTCAGGTGATGTCAAACTCCAGTGGCAAACTTCCATTACCAATTTTTTTGTCAGTTTATGGCAACTTGTCTTATGATCCTGCCACTCTTGCTATCACTGGAGTCAGTGAAATCCAGTACTCTTTGTTTCTGTTACTTAGTATTTCTTGTCATAGTTACAACAGTTGTTTCTTCCTTGGCTGTAGGTGCTGTTTAAGTAAAAAATTCTTGTTTGTTAAACACTATCAGGTGAAATACAAACTAAAATAGTTTTATTTCCAAATGGAGTTTGTGGTAAGACTTTTCACAGGTTTCTCATTCTTTATTTACAGTGGCTGGGGAGTTTTATTTTACTTCTGTTAGAAGCAGAGATGCATTTCTGTGCCTCTGCTGATCTCAGGATAGATTTTGTTCATCATATTGTGCTTACAGTAATGAACTCAATCTTACTTTCAGGGCAAGAGAAATACTCTGTACTGCCACTACTGTTAATGCTTTATCTTTTTTTTTTTAAATAACTTCAAATATCCTCCTTGACTCGCATTTTCCTACCCTTATTTCTTTTTTTTTGCTGATCACTTCCATATTTATACTGAAGTTAAATTAATCTTTTAATATTTTGCCATTTTTATGATATTGCATATCAGGGCCAATTATTTTCAGTGTATAACCAGCCCTTCTAGTCTGCTGTGTGTGGTTCATTGGCTTATTTGCTATTCAGTGAATATCAAATCTGTAATTTCAAGATTCTGAAGTTTTCCAGTACCCTTGCTGCATCAAAACCCTTTTCTCTTATCTCCCCACACCCTGTGCAGACTTAAGGAATTTGTTAAAGTTGAATTATTTCCATTAAATCTATTGACTAAAATCCAGGCAGTTATTTTTGCATTGGGACTATTTTCTGTCGTTTGGGGTTAGATTTCTTTGGGATTTTTTTGCAGTCTCTGAATATTAATTTGCCTCCTGTTCACCCAAGTTGAAGGCTGTTGACTCTCTTTGTACCCAAGCCTGTTATCCTAGTGAGGTTTTGGGAAAGGTAAGTGGATTGAATAAATATCAAATGTATGTTTTAACAGTACACATGATTTTTGATAGGAGAAAATAATAGATGGATCTAGAGGTTTGCACGTGACCTTATCTGGCGATAATTTTAGCTCCATTTTCAGCTTTTTTTACGTCTTTTGCTTTAAAATTATGGTTTTAAAAGCCGATTTTTTTTTAGTTGGGTAATTCCTTTTGTACCTGAAGGAACTTTATCTAGGGGGCTGGGGGGATGAATTCATTTACTGCACGCTTCCCCTCACTGCTAACTTTGTGAAGCAGTCTTGGAAAATGAAATCCTGCTCTGCTGGAACTCAGTCAAGTATTTCAGGAGCAGCGGGCAGAAGACAGTGTCGTGTTGCAGAGGAGCAGTGAATGCTCTCACACATCTCGAGTGTCGTGCCTGTGGCCCTGTGTTAGCAGTTTCTCTGTTAACTTGGAGATTTTTCCACTTGCAATTCTTACATGCTTGCAAATGAACACTTTTTAAATTACAGTTTTATATACGTGTAGAGCTAAAAATACCAGCAGTCAAAATAGTCATTATGAAATGGAATAATAGAGATCTCAGGAAGAGGAATTCTCATCGTTGTTGTGCAGTGTGGGCAGTTGCTGCACAGCTTCTCTTCTGTGGCTCAGTGTTTGTCAAGAATTCTCCTAGCAAGGCAAAAAGCTTTCATTTTGCTCAGTTTGTACTGAGCTGGTATAGATAAAAGTTGTCACATGCAGAAAACTGTTTTACTGAAGGAGCTGGAGGGATAGAGCCAACCAGCCAAAATTTTTCAAAGTGACTACTGCAGTTTGAGATTAATTGTCATCATGGCTTCTTAAGAACAGTGTTTACTGTTAAACCTCAACTTAAGTATTTCCCTGAAGAGGAATCAGTTTGGTTTGGATTTGAAAAAAAAATTTCATTTGTGGTCAGATGAGTTTGGATTTTGTTTTATGTGTTTGCTTTCCAGCATTAATAATGTTAATTTTATTTTGTGAAAAGATGTGCATACAATTTACCTGAAATACTAATTTGAGAATGTAACAATTATTTTGATAGCCTAGCTACTAGTTTTTAACAAGCTTAGCTTTTTTTTTTTAAGAAAGTAAAGATGTATTAAATGGTGACCGCCAGTTCTGTAGCCCTTGATCCCTGGTAACATCTGCATGGTGTGTTTTTGAGTGAAGGTGACTTTTATGGTTTCCAGATTCAAAATTTATTTCGTATTTTAAACATGTGTTTTGGCAATTGCTGCCATTTATCTCCTCGTTTGGCTGTTCCCTCTGTTTGATTTGGGATATTTTCCATGCATATCCTATACTGTTGTTTTATTTCTTGACACTAAAATGGCATGTACTGCACAGATGACTTTGTAAGACTCCAGCTCTCTTTCTAGAACTCTGGCAATAATTATCCTATTGAAATTGAAACACTGCTTGTGTAAAGTGTAACAGGCTTTTTTTTGTTAGGGATGATGTCAGCATGAGAGATGGCCTCAAGGAGCCATTAAAAGAACATAGGACTTTTGACTGTTGGACTTTATTGACTTTTCTCCTTAGTAAAATACAGTTCTGCAGAAGACAGATCAGTGTCTGCAGTGGTATGAGACATATTTGGTGACTTGACTGTGCAGTCTGATGAAGCTGTATCTGAGTGCCATAAATACAGAGGCACTCTATTAAGAATGTCAGAGAAATGCAGTAATAACAGGCATAAAATTTTATAGAAATGCTTGCCTTTCTCTGAAAGTAATTGGCCTTTTTATGTGACATTACTCACTTTATTTTTTAGGACCTTTGAATTTTCAGTTCTTGTTTGTGCTGGTTTGTTTCTAACTATTCCCTTAAGACATTTTGAAATATATTCACAGCTAGCATTTTTTTAATTGTCTGTCCATCCATTGCAGAGTTTATTCTAGCATTCTATTTAAATAGTTTGTGGGAAAAAATGGCTATGGTAATACATTTTGAACTGATTGGTGAAATATATAGGGGGAATATGCAGAACTAATGTTCACAGTAGGTAAATAGCAGCTGATATATTGGCTGACATATGTGAAAATGCTTGTAGATGGAGATTTGTATGTCCAGTATTAAGGTGAATTGAAGCTTTTAGTAAAATAAATAGATGAATGGTGGAAATAAGAAGTCTTCGTTAGTTGCATTTGATGTTTCCAGCCCTCCTGACTGACACATTCCTCCTGCTTTTATTCCATGCCATGTTCCCTTTCCCCAAGTTACAGTTTACTCACAAAGCCATTGGAATTGCTGAATTTGAGAGATATTTTACTGATTGAAGTGAAAGCCAGGGCAGAACATCCAGCAAAGTGACAGTACCACACAATCTTCCTCACTCATGATCTCTTCAGGTGTGACTCTGATAGCCAAGATCAGATTGTTGAGGGTCGTTTGAGATGCCTAAGATGGGTGTGGAAGGACCACCTTGGACAGTGTAAATGTATTCAAAAGGCATTGTGCTGCCTTGCAGGGTTTTCCTAGCCTGGCTCTGTCCTACCTAGAAGTCCTTGACACTCTTCTGTCAGCAGTGTCATTGCCTAGGACTGTATACTCTCTGCATTAGGTTTTATATTAACCTGTGGTATTGCTTTGTCCTGGTTATCTGACCCTTCCTTCCCCTTCCTTTTATGAATAACTGAAGGTAGGTTATGGATTTTAAACTACATACTATGGTATCTAGCATAGTATCTGAGGGTCTTATCATGGAGTGGAGGAACCAACATTTATCATATTCTTGATTTCCTGTCTTTTTTGTGAGAAGCTGTGTGTGCAGCATAATTTCTTGGCAGGAGTCTTTTCTATTTTTCGTATCTGCTTCTGTGCATTGCCTTTCATACATACTGTGTGCTCATGTTTTCCATGTAAAATTGGAAAAGAGAGAGAAATGGGTTTGAGGAGGTGATAATGTGTGTGAAGACCTTGAACCCTCTGAGTGCTTACTGACCAGTTTCTGGACCATGAGAAAAATATGGTGCTTCTAACTTGCAGAAGTAAGGAAATGAAAAGTTGCCCCATAGAACACAGAGTCTTCTCTCCTCTTGCCAAGAGCAGACATCTCCCTGTTCCACTGGCTGAGCCCTTGCTCTGGAGGTGGCAGCTTGTACTGTGTCCTGTACTGAAGTACACTTTTGAATACAACTCACCATAATGTGAGGACAACCATAACAACATTAGCAAGCTTTTAATTAAAAACAAGATAAAAAATATGTATTAAGTGGCTTGACTTTCAAACTCAGTATTCCAACTTTAGCCTGTGAAAGAATGTCTTCAGCTGAACTTTTTTGCAGCCCTTTGCCACATTCATTCCTATTTCTGCACAGCACCTTAGCTCCCCTCTGCACTACCAGATCACTAAGAACAAGTTGCTGTAAGGTATGAACTGACAGCCAGGTTAGTTCTGCCCCTGTAAACATGACAAGTTATACCCAAGTCTTGAGCCATCAGTTGTCTTGAAGTATTCATGGGGAAGTGAAGAGATGTCAAAGAAAATGAGGAATTGTTTTGTGATTGGGAGAGTCCTTAGAAGGGAGGTATGTTGATGTTTTTGGTGGGAGTATGTGTATACACTGGTATTTATTCTCCATGGTCCTTAGTGTGAGAACTGAGAAAAGCAGATGTCTTAGATAAAAATAGATGATGAAGAAATACAGAAGAGGTAAATTTTGTTTTGTGTATGCTGGGAATCAAAGCTGCAAATCTCAACTATGTAATGATTCTAAGTGGTGGTGTTGCAGTGAGACATTTAAAAAACGAGCTTAGTCTCCTTTGTTTTAGCCAAGATGGTTGCATAATGCTACAAGAAAATGGAATGCTTAAGTAATGAAGACTTTGATCTGATTCAATTCAAAGTAATGTCTGCTTAGAAAATCTTGATGAAAGATTGTCTTTCAAACGTTGTTTTCTTACTTCTCCTCCTTTTCTCAACTCTTTGTTAAGCCAAGACTTCAACTTGTTTGTCAATGTGCTGATAACAGCTAATTAAAGGAATTTGTGCTGCCAAAGGAAGTCACTGCCCTCATATATCCACTAGAGAGACAGTTCATGTAAGTCCTCCCCAAGTTAGCTTCAGGCAAAATTTGCTAGAGTAGTTTAAACAACTTCAAAAATCATGTGAGCTAACTTGACGGTTTTTCTGCCTGATGTGAATTGGGAAATGCTCACACAAGCAGTGCAGAATCAGTAGCTTACAGCAAAGGGCTGGTAGGGAGGACCCGAGAGAGGGGGTAATTTTAAACCAGTAAAGTCAGATCCCAGAGGGTGGGAATCTCCAAGGCTTTCAGATATCATTTAAACGGTCTTTGTTACACTGCATAAAAGGCTAAACATGAGGGTTTCATGCTATGATTTGACCTTTTTTCTTCTCTTTTAGTTTTAAATCAGCAAGGAGTAGGTTTGGGTCAAACCCAAACAGCTTCTTTTAAACCAGTTTTATCAATGAAGGGGTGTATGCTGCTTTACCAGCTTTGTAGCTGTAGTCCAAAGGCTGCTTTCCTTGGAGATAAATACTGTGTCTATGTATGTTTTTCTGCATAAAAAAAGCAGAGGGGCCTGCAGTGCAGCTGGACAATGAGGAACTGAGCTTCCCTGATTTAAACAGCCTTGGTGAGCTAGAGACTCCAGTTCATTTACTCAGTGATAGATCTTTTACAACACTGCTTCTCCAACTTTCACTCAGTTTAGTTTGTTTGGCTTGAAGTTTTAGAGCTGTTTGAAAGAGAAGCATGATTATGCTGTTGGGTGGGTGCCAAGTTTAGTGAGGAAAGGGAATGAAATTGCTAGAAGAGAGAAGATGGGGGGGTGTCTATGGGAAGTTGGAAGCAGAGCACATGTAAAAACTTTAACCTCAAACCCCATGTGAAGGGGTTAGAATTAATTCCTGTTTTGAGACATGGATAAACAGTTCCACTTTGCAGCATCTCTCCTGTAGCAGTACATGCGTTGCAGTTTGTATTCTCTCCATAATCTGTCCCGTTGTTTACTGACCAGTCATAAGGCCCAGCTGGCAGGTCACCTGACTTCCTTCTGCCTGACTTTTAAAGCTTCTGAATTTCTCTCTCTGCTCATCTGAAAGTGGTTTCATCTCACTCCCAAAGTGCTTGCTCCACTGTGTGCCATCCTTAAAACACCATGGTGTGCACACAAGGACATACCATGCTGTGTACTGAGGTACGTATCCATAATGAGCAAAACTAGGGAATAAATCCCTGATCACAACCCTGTATTTGCTACTCTGAAAAGACCTGTTTTATTAGAAGTGTTTGTGAGTTAAGGAACAACAACAACAACAAAAAAATGCAGTTTCATGGTTGTTATTAACCAGATAGTTCAAATCCCAGCTACTGCCAAAAGTCATGGTCTTGGTCTTCAGTACTCATAAAGCCACACATTCTCGTCCTCTCCATTTTGTTGATGTTAGAGATTACTCAACTGCAGCAGGAACTGGATCATGCTTCAGAAGGGCAGAAAATTATTTGTGGCTTTGGTTTTTTTCAGGATTTGTTCTCAGTAACGAGATCCAACTGGCAGTGTGGCTGCACAGTCGGGAGTGCTGGTGCAAGGGAGAGGATGGTAACACATGGCCAGTAAGGAATGGCTCCATGGCTTGGAGTGGCTGTCTGTGAAGCCAGGGTCTACACTGAATAATGAATAAATAATAGTTGACATAACAGTTTGATCCATTCAGGCTACAGATTTTTCCGCTCTAGAGCTAACCAGAGGAAAAGCAACTGGAGTTGGTAGAATATGAAGAGTTTCCGGTTCCTTGCAGGGACTGGAGCTTGTCACTCTTGCCTTGCTCTCCAGTAACCACACAAGAACAACTGTATAATGGTGTTCTATAGTTGACACTGTTTGTTTTTGGTTTTTAATAAAGAATATTCTTCCTTGCAAAAGGAAAATGGAATCATTGTGTGGAGGAAGTGGCATTGTAGTCCAAGTTCTTACTTTCCTAAGAATGTTTATCTTCTTGCAGTACTCAGGTGGTTCTGCTCCAGTGAGACATTGTGCTTTCCTTGGAAATGCGCTTCCCTATCAGTGGTCATACCCCAGCTTACGTTAAGGGTAGGACTGTAAAATATGTGTTTGTGTTTAGCTGGAGTTTTTTATGGCGGCACCTGTGAGGTTTTCCTTCATGTGTAAAAGAGAAAGCTAAACTACACCAAATATGCATTAAAATCGTGTGGAGAGAAAAAAGGGAAGGAGAATGGGAGTTGGTGTTTAGAATCTTCTGTTTTCCTCTTTGATCCCGGATTGGTATGATTGAGTTTTTTATTCAGTATAGTTAAAGTTCTTACAGATCTTTGTGTATCGATTTTTCTATACAGCAAATGGTGAATGTTGCAGAGATTAGGCCAGGTAAGAGAGTTGTACTTCCTTAATTATTTTTTTTTTTGTTTCATGTGATGTGTTTTAACAGAAAAGAGTTGCTAATAGACCCTAGGGTAGTTCAAGTAACTTGGAAGCCAGATTGTGCAAATCTCCCTTGTGTGACTGTTCTTAAAATGTTCCTAAGTTAGAAGACAAAAAAGCCAGCCAGGTTTCATCTGGTAGTATAGGTGTTGAAGGAAAAGAAAAGGTAGAGGCTTTGGCCGTAGTTCTCACTTCATTAAAATTGCTTCAAGCAAGGGATTTGTGGGAGAGAACTCAGAGAAGTGAGGGGTTTTCTTGTTTTTTAAAAGCTTTGGCAAGAAGCTTCGTTATTTGTATTGAATGTTCCAAAATAAAAATGTAGCCAGAGGAAATAGCATCTGTGAAACTTTGATTCACACATGTGAAACTTGACAATGATTTGGCAGTAATTTGAAGCAGGTTTTATAAAGGACAGTTAAGCAGCCTTGGTTAAAAGCTACAAACCTTGTCTTTAGCACTCAGTGCAGGGAATCCAGAGGGCCCATTTCAGTGTGACTTGTAATCTTCCATTCGTGTTTCATGTCATGCAGTGCATTCTCACGTTGGTGGAGTAAGTTTTGATGGTCACTCTGCATTCCAGATGTAGCACCACCAAGTGAACATTTGGAAGAAACCACTAACCTTTGCCTTGTTTTCTGGAACTGCAGAAATCACAGCCTGTGCATGGTGCCAAAACCAGCAGGTTGGAGATCCTTGGTTACAAACTGTTAGTTCATGGAAATGGTTAAAGTGTAGTTTAGTGTTGCTGGTGCTGCTGCTAAGTAGGAATGTGATCATGCATATCAAGCATGGATCTGCTGAGAATTGAAATGTGATAAGTGTATCAAGGATGGATCACGTGTGAACCTAATCTTCCTTCATGAAATGCTGGAAACTGAAACTGGAAATTCTATATTTCATTACCGGGCTACAGAAATAATGCAGGTGAAAACAGCCTTTGGTACATCTGATTCGTGGGTATTCTGGCTTGGGCAGTGGGGCTGTCCTTGGCAGTTTACCTGGGTAAAACACAGAAGGAACAAATCCATTTTGGTTCAGTAAATAGCACCTTGACTTAATAGGTTTGCACGAAGGGTATCTTGATGCCTGGGAAAATAATTGGGAAAAGTTTAGGTTTGACAGGGCTGGCAGGTGGAAGGTGAGTCAGGAGATGACATTTTTGAGGTTTGTTTTAAATTAGGGTATGGCAGAAGTGGTAGTCTTGTATCACAGCAGGCAGGAAGAGGTAAAGTCACCCTTCCTGCGTCCAGGTGTGAAACGAAGCTTGAAGGATGCCAACATTTTCAGTGTTTAGAAAGATAAACACTCCTAGTAACTGAGTACAGGGACCAACAGCATCAGAAGTCTATCACAGAGGTATTCTCTTACGATGATTTCTGATTTCCTTGTGCAAGAAAAGTCAGTACCATAATACCAGCAGCTCATCTGCTTGGGGCTATACTTTCATTATTCTAATTTTCTCTTAGGAGCTTCATGGGACTGTTTCCTGAAAGTCAGCAGAATCACAAGTGTTGTTGCTCTTACGTTATCAAATTCTGAAGTGTTTGAGAAGTGGAAAAAAAACAATTCATAAAACCAGGATAAATATACATGCTTTTATTTGGCTAATAGAATGAGTGACAAGCTAAAGGTGAAGCTGAGGTTTGTATAACAGTGCGCCTCAAATCCATTTGGAAATGTTGTTGTTTTAATAGAGTTGATTCTAAATGTTAGAATTGAGCAATCAAATGGCATCAAGTTCCTCAAAAGACGGTTTTAGTGACATTATCTGAGAGGTGCCTAAGCAGTCTCCTTCCAGGGAGCAGTAGCTGTAAATGAGCTGTTCTGGTGAGCTGCTTTCCATATCATCGAGACTACATCACCTACTTCAACGATATTCTTCAGTGTGATGGTGGTTTTGTTGTTATCAGTGTGAAACTGTGGAGTTTGCTTCTGGTCTTTGTGTATGTGGGGAAAAAAAAGTCTGTTTACACAGTTCCAGATTTCTGGTATTTCTTCTTGAACAGATGTACCTTGTCCTCCTAAAGCAGTTGGTGTTGCCTTTTGTCTTCTGTCACTATAATGGCTGTCAGCCTCCTGGTCACTGATTGCCCTCTTTAATTATTCATAAGAAAATATCTTTTCCTCTGTCAGCTGCAAGCTCATATGTCTTAGATTTGTCTGTTATTAAAGGAAAACCGAATGTGCTTTCAAGCTACAACACTTGCCTCACAGTTTTTGGGAAAACAACATTTGCTTGCCATATGAATGAAGTCATCCTAGCTGAGGGCAGTCTATAGCCACCGGTGTCACCATTGGGATTCAGATCAATTCACAGATATGAGGGTTGTTGCATCACTGCAGCACATTCGTGGCTGACATCACACAGCTGCAGTGAGGTTTTTCTGGAGCCATGTTGCATCATGGGTGGGAGCCCACAGCTGACAGTGTCACAGTTTCTCTTACATCAGGGTTGCCAGCAGATGTTATGGTGGTTGCTGACATTCAATTTTCAATTGACAGCCAAAAATCTGGGCTTTGCTGGTTTAAATTTTAAAAAAGAATTTAAAAATTAAAAATTTACAGTGTGTGGGGAACACATGCAGATCTCTGGTGACAAAAGGCAGATTTTTATCAATAAAATTGTGTATTGAAGCTCAGGTCTAGAGCTGGCTGCCTTTGCCGTAGTTAATTGGAATGACAGCAGAAGCCGTATTCCCATCACAGCAGGATTAGTGGACTGATCCTGTTAGCATCTCGTGATGAATTTGAAATTCACCACCACCCAGCTGGTCTGAGTGCCAGCAACAGTTGAGCTGCAGCTCCCTCTTTGTAGTGTATGTAGTGGGTACCCCCTACCTTGCAGAGTGCATCTTTATGCATCGCTGATGGTTCTTTGGAAACAAAATTTGTGTTGCAGCTGAAGTTAAAAATGTGTGAATACAGCCCTGCTAATGTTTGATGTTAGAGGAACATTCTTCTTTGAGCAGGAAGAGTTTGCATTTCATGCCAAATGATGCAATTTGAAGCATAGTGTATCTCTAGTCACTTTTAACATTGGATTTGCTGGCTTTCTCCACAGAATCCCAATTAAGATGGAAAAGGTCAGTGATCTGACTTTGCTCTGAGATTTCATTTTGTATTTCTACTGTTGGCTTTTATATCTTTCACAAAGAGCTTAGTTCAAAAGAATGCTTCTCCTTTGCCAAAATTCCACATGATCTTGCCTTCAAGGAAACACATCCATTTTTAGTAAACTAGGAGAACCTTTTTTTTTTAAAGAAGATTTCTGGTATCAATGATTTTAACCTATGAAATGTGGACGCAAACGAGTCAATCCTAGTTCTAATTATAACAGCTATATTTCGTTCATATTATTATTCATAGTGAAATTCAGTATTTGTGCTTTTAGGGGGGAATTAGTAATTTGGTTTTTGCAGTTTAAGGTATGAGAAGCAGCAAGAGTGTGCACCTGCATGTTAAAGAAAATAACTTGCTTCGCACCAATTTTTTCTTGCTTGTTAAAAAATATGAAAATTCAAATAATACCTCACTACATCATCTGTTATTTTCTGTGAGAAATAGAAATCTCTGCAGAAATTTTAGTTTACACAATAATTTGTACTGTAATACCTTCTTATTTTCTGGTTGTTGAAGTTATTTCATGCATACAGTAGCAGAAGAATATGACCAAAACAAGTCTTAATTGACAGTATTTTAAATAAAATACCTTAATTTTTTCTTTTGCCTCACTTCTACTTTCTCCTTTGAAAAAACACCAGCTAGTGCTGTGCTGCTGGGCAGCAAATGCGTGAATATATAACCAATCACCAGAATGCTTTTGTTGTCTTCTGGTTTTGTTATAGCTGTGCCTCTCGTTCAGATGTTTTGAGGAAGATGATGGCAAAGAGGATGGAATTGCGGAATTGTTTCATGCAGTGACTGCTGTACTCTCTGCCCCATTTCTGGTCCCATTTAAGGTCTGTTATTCTGGCCTGGGAGAGGATTCCAGAGAAATCAGACTAAATAAAAAAAAGTCCCTGAATCTTAGGGATGCTGGGATGTTCTGGACTTTGAGAAATTTAAATACTTATTGAAGGTTTGGGGAGGACAAGGCAAGGATTGCAAATAACCAAAAGCAGATTTTCAGATTCAAAATTCACACTGTATTTCATCATACGTTGCTTCTGTCTAATTCTCAACTCAATTCTCAAGTCTTGTTTTAGCTTGGTTGTTCTTTTCCTAGTGCTTGCCTGTTTTTATGGTTCTGGCCGACCCTTCCTTTTGGCTCCCCATTTGGATACAACAAATAACAAATGCTCTGTATAAGACAGCATTCTCGTGGTCATCATGAATAAAAAATGCTCTTAACTTATTAACCAAACTTGTAACTGGTTAGACCCATTTTGAATTATTTAAGAGACTATACTGCAGCATCAAAATTCAGCTCCAATTTAATGTTTCCCACTGAATGTCTACTGCTAAATAGGAATGCCAAGTTTTAAAAATCATTGTAGATTGAGAGAAGTGTGGAAAAACTTATTCACTGGTGCTAAACAGCTTTGGTGTCTCTTTTCTATCACGGTCTGTGCTCATTTGTTGCTTGATAAAGTGTCTCTTCATTTCTTTTTACCTAATGTTATTTTTGCAGGGAGTTATTTCTGTAGCAATATTAAATCATAGCTCAGAATATGTGAAGTTCTTGACTAATTCATGCCTAACAGTTTGCACAATGTGTAAAAAATAGTTTTTAAATGTTCTTTTATAAGGTAAAGTGAAACAAAAAGAGAGTGAGAATTCTCATGTTTGTGGTTAAACCCTTTCCAAAACAGAATTGAACAAAACTTTTGTTTTCTACTTTTCTGCCAGCAAAAGGGCTCACTATTTGTGAAGCCTGTTTCTCTGTTTAAATGGGTAGAATTCAAACTGCCTTTGCCAGCACAGCTGTGAGAAGTTGTGAGCTGAAGGATGTTTGTATGTTGTGAGAGAAGTGGTGAAATTCAGAAACTTTTACACCTTATATGTAAACCAGTGTTGTAATAATTCTTTAAATAGGTAGCTAAATATCTAGTCAGTGTGGAAAACAAGTATTTTTTCTAAATTGCCCTTGCTTGTTTCTTGTCTTCTCTGAAATAATTTGTATTCTCTCTTTCCTGCATGGTAACATACAATTGTATTGTGAAACCTCATAGCAAATTGTGTGGATTGCAGATAATTCCAATGATTGAAAGGACTGTGGTTAGCTGAACTCTAGTAGAAATTTTTCAGGATACATGACTTCTGTTGGGACAGTATGTTTGTTTGAAAATCTCTCCTGTTACAACAATGTTGGCACACAGAGAGATCCCAGTAGGAATGTTGCAATTTTGTACAGCACATTGTAGCGCAGCACTAAAACTCTGCTTAAATCTGCTGCAGCTCTAGAACTTGGAAGAGGGGAGGGCTGCAGTGTGCTGTCATTTTCACTAAACTGTTAATTAGAATTAAGCTAGGGAAGTAAAACAGAAGGAACCCTAGGACATAATAGTTCACTCTGGGAAGATGGCTAGTACAAAATAAGTATGCATTGCATAAATTCTTGGAAGTGTATGCTGTGTTCCTGCAGGATATATACAATTACTTTATTGACTCCTTTGCTACCTGCAGATTCTTAAGCAGGTTCTGATCAGTCCAATTAATTTGCTGCTTCCACTTAAGCTGGAGTTCAGTGAGTGCTTTAAAATGTCAAAAATATTCCCTGCCACTAAAATAGGGATTCTGCTGCCTGCACCAACATTTTTTCCTGGTGCTGGCATAGGGTTTGTGGGAGAGGTGATCAGAAAAACCTCTGTATTTCTGATCAGTTTCTCTCACACACTCTGGCAATGCAAAGCACCCAGGACGAGCTATAGAGGGAGGAAAACTGCTTTGGCAGTAGCAGGAAGCAGGATCTATCAAAATGATCTTTCTTTGCATTGATGCTTTTATCTGGATTAGCAAATGGTAAGATCAGGATGTTTATAGAGCCTGTCTTTAGCAATCTGTAAGTGCAGGTTTTTCTTCACTCTTGGAAGAAAAGGGGGGGGGAAGGGAAAAATGTTCTCTTTTTCACAAAAAACAGAAAAGTAGAGCAAAGATCTTAAACTGCTTTGTGTCATAAAATAATAAAACAATTCTGGATGTGAAATGTGAACTTATAGCTGACTTCTATCATTTTGTACTTTTAACTCCCACTATTAGAGCTGTCGGAAACACGCATTTAAAAGAGTTGTTTTTTCAAAATCAGGTTTGGACAAGTTGAAGCTGAGGTCATGTTTGAGCCTGATACCAGCTGGAAAGAAGCACTTGGTGTGTGTGTGTATGGGGGGGATTAATTTTTAATTGATTTCTTTTTTTTTTAAATTTTTGTTGGTGAGCAGACAAGGGGCTTCATTATGTTCCCCATTAACTTTTTGTATTGCTGGATTAGAAGTTTCCATGACTTTCATGCTTTCTTACCTGTGTGCACCCTGCAACATCTGCTGAACTTATATCCATCATAGGCCCTGCTGTAGTAATCTTCTATCATACCTGGAGGTTGGGTCATGCTTCTATCAGAACTCAGAGCTGGGTGTGTGAGGAAGTGGGGACTGTAGGTGTGTGTCTGTTAGAACTGCCCTTTGGCATTTATAAGCAGCAGCTTTCCTTGACCTTTAAAGAAAAAATAGCCCTTTGCAACTGCATTATTTATCACAGTGCAGCTTGTGAAGGAGGGTAATGCTCATGGATATTTTATGCCTATAGACTGGTAATTGGAATTGTCTAAGGAAAAATACTGATTCTTCAAATATAAACATTTGGTAGGTGTTTTGGTTAAACTTCTGCCTCTTGCCAAGCAAGGAACCTTGTGAAGTTCTAAGGCAGCTTTACTGAATCTTTCTGTTTTCCCTCCTTTCAGACTTGTCACGGAACAGATTGTCGGAGCTTCCAGCAGAAGCCTGCCACTTTGTCTCCCTCGAGACTCTTAATTTGTACCAGAACTGCATTCGGTATATCCCAGAGGCTGTTTTGAACTTACAGTCTTTAACATTTTTAAATATCAGGTAACAGATGTCTTACAAATTTTGCTTTAGTATGAGTAGTCTAGGTTTATGCATTTTGGTGCATCCATAATTATGCTAAGTTATTATGTTACATGTCATTGGATCAAAGCAACCTGAACAAGTCTTATGCACTTAGGTGGCTCAGGGAACATAAGGATTAAGCAGCAGCTTGTAGAAGAGGAGCATGAAGAAGAAAGCTAGTTCCAGCTTGAAAGAATAAATAAATTCCAGTAGTTTCCATGTGAAATATCACCATGCAGACTTAAAAGAGATGGTAGAGCTTTTGCATAGTCTCTTTTCAATGCCGCTCTCAGCAGCTCAATGCATGGGTTATATAACCATATATATATAACCTTATATATAATAAGGCTTGTGCAATATCCCTTTGCCTTCACTGTACTGATGACTTTGGAAGATCTTTCTCAAGCATTATGACTTCCCTGCCGGGATTAAAAGCAAGTTGCTGCAACTTGGCCTGTTGATGAAATCCAAATGTGCACAGCATCTTCCATTTGTAGAGAGTCTTTTAGAAGATGTGGAAGGTTTCTCTTCAGAAATTGGCAGAGATACTAATAAAAAAGTCTCAGGCTATTTCTTTCTGGTGTTATAAGCACACTAAATTGACAAAAGTATATTTCTTTCTTTTTTCTATTGATGGGAAAATTGTACCAATAGGATACGAATCAGATACGGATTTCCTAATGCTGTATCTCTAGTAAGTGCAGTACCGTTATTATCCTTACTTAATCAGAAATACACTTTAAATATTCAGTGTCTCATTACTTTCTCTGTGGCATTTCATGTGTGCTGACCTGCAGTGCTGCCCATGAGAAAAGCTGTTGCACTCAGCCCAAACATACTCTTTTGTGGCAGAGCATAGCCAGTTATCAGAGGCACCTGAAAGGGCACAAAAATGTCACATTCCTCCTCACTGAGTTCAAAAGCATCTGATCAGCCTTGAAACTTGATATCCAGAGTTTGTTCACACATAACTAGATAAAGCAAGTAATGAAGAACAGCCTCATGGAACTACTTCTGTAGTAATCACATAAAAACTGATTTGATCATCTAAATGGAGTGTGCTTTTTGTATGTGTCTTTCATTGCATGAATATTTCTCATTAGAGTTCTGATTATTTTGTTTTCTTTCTGTCCAAAAGTCGAAACCAGCTTTCAATATTGCCAGTACACCTCTGTAGTCTACCACTAAAAGTTTTGATAGCAAGTAATAATAAATTGGTTTCAATACCTGAAGAAATTGGACGGCTCAGACAGCTGACAGAGCTTGTGAGTATGCACTTGATTTTCAACGATTGCTATTCTGCTCTTGGCCTAAGGAAGATCTGTGTCTGCCACAGTGTCTCTAACTACATTTGGTTTTGTATAGATGTGTTAGAAAAGAGTTTTAAATACTCTGAGATTTTAAAAGAATTTGATGTGAGGGAAAGATGCACTGGAGAGTAAATGATCCATGTCAATTTAAATGTTTTCCCTATTCTAGAAAGGATGGCCTGGTAGAATTACAGCTCTTGCTATGTTTGTTTCTGGCAAAAAGCTTTTACATAGCAAGTTGTGCTGTCGGAAATACTATGGAGTAACTTGAAATAAATTTCTCCATCCAAATGCTTAATCTTTTAAAGCTTTTATTTCCCCTTGTGTTTAAAATGAGAACAATGCTTCATATCAGCAGTGAGATTGGATGAATTTAAGGATCTGAGGTGTTATATAAATAGCTGTCTTTTTCTTTCAGTCCCTAAATAGAGCTGCATATTTTAGTTAGCAGAGACTTAGCAGACAGTGGTAACTCATTCCTTGCTCTTGCTTTGTAGGATGTGAGCTGTAATGAATTACAGACAATACCTCCACAGATTGGCAATTTGGAATCCTTGCGAGACCTGAATGTCAGAAGAAATAATTTGGTGCGTTTACCTGAAGGTGAGAAAAATGGCTGTCAGTTATAACAGCAGAAACTTCAAACACTTCTTTATTTTCAGTCTCTTTTCCTTTCCCTGAGAGCTGGAAACAGCTTAATTGTTTTGTGAAACACATATTTTTATACTCTTGCTTTTTCTTATACTCTTAATCTTCTGAATTGTATGTTTGTTTTTTATCTCCAGAGCTTGCTGAGTTGCCTTTGATTCGATTAGATTTCTCCTGCAATAAAATAACAACAATACCAGTTTGTTATAGAAACCTCAGACATCTTCAGACCATCATGTTAGAAAACAACCCTCTCCAGTCCCCCCCTGCACAGGTAAACTGCAGCTACAAAATCAGATCACTAGTTCAGCTAACAATGGCAGAACTAAGTTATAAACTGAAGGATTATATTATATCTTTGTTATTTAAGAACAAGAGAACTTTAAATAAATTCTATTCCCTAAAAGTGTTAAATATAAAGCACAGCTTGAAAAATCCCTTTTCTTCTCTTTACTGTATTAATAATCTCTGCTGAGGGATATTACAAAGAATTCCACTAATGTTAGCTTGAACATTTCTGCTTTCAGCATAGGAGAGAGGAAGCTCTGTTAGGAAAGACTCAGTTTCTGCCACTCAAATGTCAAAATTTTGACTGAGGCCTCAGTGCTGCAGTTTGCTGGTCCACTTTGCAGCAGAGTACTCAAATTGGCCTTAGAGCTAGAAAGCGCAATATTGTTAGTGACTGATTTGATTTTCAGTGTGGGTGTACAAGCCCCTGAGTAGTACAGGTTCTACTGTGCGCTGCTGCACCAGAGTCAAGAGGAGCATTTGCTGAAACTTGTAGTTTCAGTAGGGTTTTGCTTTCCTTGTGAAAGCAGAGACAGCTGTTACTGGCTTTATTGACTATAAATTTGAGCTGGCTTTGGCAGTCTGCCACTGCCATTCAGATCTGGGCATGGGTGGGATGCATCTGTTCTGATGCCAAGGGTATAAATTCTAGTACTTGTAAATACTCATGTCTTGTTTGTGTGATGAAATTTCAGCATCCAGCTGACAGAGTTGCCTGCAGACCAGATGTACTTGGAGGACAGCTTCCATTTGTCTATCACAGGCATCCCATGATGCTCCACTATAGCTGTTACTCTAAAATGCAGTGAGATTAGAATAAAAGATACATTGGTTGATGTAAATGTGCTCATTTATTATTATTCTCAACTGCATCTTGAATGTCTGTAGTGTACTTCGAAAATGTATTGTCAAATTATGTTTACTTGATTTTTTTTTTTTTAAAGATATGTATAAAAGGGAAAATTCATATATTTAAATACCTGAATATAGAAGCATGCAAGATAGCTCCAGACTTGCCTGATTATGATAGGAGACCCATGGGATTTGTATCATGGTAAGTTTTGCACGACCCATGTTCCTAGTTTTAATGGTATTCGGGAAAATTTTGTCAGTCCACCTTGAATTTATTAAAAAAACAGGTCAAGATTGTTCTTTGGCAAGTGCATTTGAGGTGGCTTTGAAAAATATTGTTTATGGTATTTCATGGTGCATTCTAGCAAGGTACTGGTGTGTAAGGCAGGAGAAGTGGTTCAGGAGATGACCTGGGCAGTCTCATGTGAGAGGCAGGGTCAGAGCTGATGTGCAGTAAAAAGAGAGTAATAATAACCAATACAGGAGGTATGCTCTTGTGTTGTTAACATGTATGTTCAATTTACGAGATCTTAATATTTTCCACAGACTTACTGAATCATATCCCTGCTGTGGTTTTTAACCTTTTGTACAGAATTTTAGAACTGCTGTGCTCAAACAGCAGGTGTAAATGCTGATCTCTACCCCGTTAGTAAACTGTTATTTTTGGCAAGCTTTCACTTGGCACTGCTGCTTGGCATTGTAACACAAATATTGGAACAGTCAGCCATATCAGCTGCTAAATTAAGATGTCTAGCAAAAAGCAGGACTTATGATTTATTTCTGTCATGTGATACAGAAGAAAGGGAGTCAGTGAAGTATGAAACTGAATATATATAAAAATTACTTCAGTCATCTTGGAAGGTAGTAATAAGGTGTGGAGGAGTAAGTTGCTGAAGGATGTACTGCTGCCTTAGCAGCAATGAAACACAAATCAGGAGGCTTCACAATAAATCATCATGAGTCAGATTTATGAAGAAGAATTTGCATGAGGGACTGACAGAGTGATTCCTCTTTGGCCTTGAATGTCATAAATTACTGTTCTAGATGAGGTCAACATATGAGCATGATGAGTGTTAATCAATTTCCAGTACAAGCTGTTGCAGATGGTTTCTGCATAATACTGAGGGATACTGTCCTTTTACTGGAAGGAAAAGGCTCTAAGTGAGAAAATGTCATGATCTGTTGAGCTCTAACATAATTTGTTTAAGAAAAATTCAAAATCAGGTGGGCTGTGTGCTCACTGATTTATTGCTGTCTGTAGCTGTATATTGCTCTGGAAATTTTCATAAATTGCTTTTGTGAAGTGAGAACAATTAATGTATTTTAATCATAGCTTGGAATTGTAAATGTAAAAATAAGGGCAGAACTAGTTGAGGGTACTTTCTCTAGAATTTTTACCAGACTCAGCAGTATGAAATGATCTTCAACTGACTTTCCTTTAGCTGTATTTCTGTACCCAGAAGGAGGTAAGAGTTTGTGATAGAATTACTTGTTGTTACTGTGCTGCATTTAGTGTTGCAGGTGATTCCTTTCATCTTCAGGTACCTATGGAAGAACTGTCCATGGAGCAGAGTACATATTAGAAGAAAATTGTAGTGAAAGAGAGAATTCCCGGTTACTATACTTTTATGTAATTTGGGATGAAAGAAATAAAATCCTTCAGCTGTGATGCAGTTAATATTTCTAGGCAAGGCACAAGAGCTTTGTTTTTGTTATCTTCAAATGTGACCAATAGAAATAAGGGTATCAGTCAATCCACCTAGACTTTGTTGCTGGTTTATCTGATCAGCTTGGTGTAATAATGTGCAGGTTGAGAGTCTGAGTGGTAGAGACACTTAAAGTTTAAAGAAGTTTGTGTCATGCTGTCTGTTCACTCTTGATCAAAGATTTTTAATAGCAAGGCTGTTGATGCTGCTAATAAAACAAGATACACTGAGACATTATAGCAGGAAGTGTGAGTTGGAGGTTCTAGCACAGCTAATTCTTGGTTTTAGCCTTGTCAAATTATATCAAACTGTTTTACCAGAGTGAATCCCTGTATATTTCAATCCTTTTCTAAACATAAGCTATGTGAAATTTATCTTGCAGCAAGTTTTGTTCAGCTGCAAAAATCCAGTCTCTCATTTGCTGCAACAGTGAAGCTGAGAGCAGTTCAGGTTGGTGCTGGAGGGAATGGGTTTGAGAGGACACAGAACTGTCGAAGCTGTGTAGCAGTTTTTGGCACAGAGGCAGATTGGCATAGTCTGGAGCTAGAAGGTTTAAAATACCAAGTATTCATGGGTGAACCAGTGTAGTGAATATTCTGGGACTTGGGCAACTGTTCTTTCTTACAGGAGGTAAAGATGCAGGTTTTAGTGCGACTTTGAAATTGTGGCAAGTATTGTCTTTCATTGTTGGTCTTAGCAGGCATTTGGCTTCTCATCCTTTTATTTCAAGCCTTACACAACTTCCTATATGCTGTAGTTGCCCTAAAATGCTCTGATCTGTCCAAACGCCTAAATGTTGTTCCTTGTGGCTTGTTGGTCAGGGAGGAATAAAAATCTTAAGTCTCAGCTGATGGCTGCTATATGATTATAAATGTGTAAAGTGTGTAGCATTGGATAGCTGGATTTAGTTGTGAGAGTTGGGAATACAGAAAGCAGCTTTCTTGTTAAAAAGGACAAGTCCTGGGCATAGTGATTATGTATTTTTGAGCTTCCAGCTAGCTTTAGTGTTAGATGTATAGCTTTTCAAATTCTCCAGTTGAAAAGGGAGGCTAAAGAAAATTTGTATCAAAACACTTCCTTATTTTTGAGCTCAGTTTGCAATAATTGTTTGGTTTACAACAGGGTGCTCAGGAGATGCTGAAAACACTGATTTATTTAAAATGGAATTATATTGCAGATGGATTTTTCTTTGATCCATGTTTTAAATTCAGTATGTAAGTTCTATGAACTGTTAGTATAATTATGGTTCTATTGTCAGTGATTCAGGTTGGTAGCTCTTTAACTACATTGGGCGATTTCATGGTCATTCTTTTTTCTTCCCAGTCAAATGAAGGGAGTTGTTTTTTCTTTTGCTTTTTTTCCTTCTGGTGGTTTATTTTTGCAGATGATCTTTCTGTTCAAATACAAGGCCATAAAAGTGGAACTCCTCTGAGTTAATCAAAACTCCATGCAGATGCAAGAGCTTGTCTTTTAGTCTACATCTGCATAGAAACAGATGCATAGCTTAATGTTTCTCATCTGTAGCCTCATCCCTCCTGGTACTTCTTTGCTATTTCATGTCTATTTGAAAACTAAAATAGGCCTTGATTCTAGCCTGTCAGTCTTCTACAAAGTCATACACACACATATGGAATAATAATAATGATAATAATAAATTTGAAAATAAGTATTTCCTGAAAGTGGAATTGCAGAGGGAGCAGCAACTTGAGAGCAATACCAGTGAGAAAATGACCTGCAATTTAGTTACGATGGGGTGAAGCAATTAGCTTCCTGAAATTCATTCTTCCTTGTGCATTATGTAGTAATTACTGCTGCAGTTCTCCCTGGGGCATCGAGTGCCAGTAGGACAGTTGAACCATTGTGAAATGCCATCTGCAGTGGATCAGACAAGTCCCATTGTCTCTTTCAGTGTAGCTATCTGCAACAGTTGACAGAGTTGACATCTGTGGTGTCTGTGCTGCTGAATTACATAGTTTCTAAGCCCAGAAATTTAAAGAACTGTTTGGTTATATGTATTATGACACTGGGCACATGTCTAATGCCTTTGTCTAGACATGTCATTGACAAAGCTCTGTAAATGAAAACTGTACTTCTACAGTTATTATATTATGATGCTTTTGAAATACTGTCCAGCTTACTGCAGTTTTGTGCGTAATTACGACAAAGAAGACATTTATGTAATACATGCTGCATACTTTTGAGTAGAAGTAGTATATTCTGTATTTTTAGTGATTTTGTACGTATTTGTGCTTATTTATATCATAGTTTGTTGGACAGTGTTTTTCAACCAAAACATATGAGTAGTTGAAAATGGAAGTTTGACTTGTTAAACAGAGAAATATGAGACCATTTTGCAGTTTGCATTGTCATAATTTCTCTTTGGGAAATGTTTGAAGAGTGGACCTGTACTTTGAATCAGCTTAGGTCTGAAAAGGCCCGGCAGTGGCAGGTGACAGCTGACTGACAAGGGTGGTGAGTTGTACGCACATGCCTCCTGCTCTATTGTAGCAAATGCAGTGTGAGGTTTTCAGACATGCTGAGCTTGTGAACACAGTGCAAGTGTGCTTGGTAGCTTATGCTGATTTTGTTCTGTAATAGCTGATAAGCTTTTGGTGGTGTTTATATCATGTAAACTGTGTGTTTGACAGCCACGAGGAACTCTATTCCAGTCGTCCATATGGAGCACTCGATTCTGGCTTCAATAGTGTGGACAGTGGAGACAAGAGATGGTCAGGGAATGAAGTAAGTGTTGAAGCTTTATTTTTGTTGAGTGCAGAATTGTATAGGAAAGAGAACTAAATGTATGCATTTGGAAGCACATTCCATAGGTAACATGGATATGCTGGTGTGCAGGTTGCCTTGAGCCAATATTACTTGTTGTTTCATTGGAGAAAAAACAAGCTCAATTTTATATGGGACAGACCCAAGTTGGAAATATTAACAGAAATGTATAAAATGGTGCATGAGAAATTAATTTACTGGAGCATAAAAAAATGAGAAAAATGGGGTTCCTCATTTTAAAAACCTGGTAACAGTTTCATATTACAATGCTGAGCCAACTGTAATTATTCATGAAAAGTTGTTTCAATAAAATAAATCTGAACATGAAAATTCAGCTTCAGAAATCAGCTGGAAATTTTGTCTTCTTCCTTTGCAGCTTGTTTGAAATGTTAAAATCTGTTTGCTATTTAGAAGCAGGAAAATACGATCTCTTAGCAAAAAGATTGTCAATTATTATTCCCAGGAAGAAGTTCCCTTTTCCTCTTGGGACAACTATAAAGTAGCCAAGACCTAAAGTGTCTCAGTGAGCTATCCTCCATATATCTGCTTGCACTTCTAGCTTGGTTTTAGAGAAGGTGCTAGGATTTTCCATCCTGGGATGTCTTCAGGCATGTGTAGATACGGCAAACAAAACTGTAGGCAAGCTGGTTTCTAAAGAAAGCTCTTAATTTGCTTTAAATTAGTGTTTTGTGGTTGTAAAACAGGACAATTGAAGTACAAATCAAGAGGTAGTAGCTTACAAAATTATGTTTCTGAAGAAGAATGTTTCCTGACTTCGCTGTTTGTGTTCCAAAGCCAACAGATGAGTTCTCAGATCTCCCGTTACGTGTGGCAGAGATCACCAAAGAGCAGAGATTGAGAAGAGAAAGTCAGTACCAAGAAAACAGAGGGAGTGCAGTCGTAACTAATGGTGGAGGTAAGTAGTGACCTTTGGCTAATAGTGTGTATTGTCATCATTATTAAAGTTCCAGAATGTTTCCTATAGATATTGATTGTTTAAAGAGGAAAAAAACAGAAAGGTTCAGGTAGAATTACACAAAAGCAATGTTGTGGAAACTGTAAAAATACTGTTGTTTTAAGGATGTTAAAGGCAAAATCAAATAGCAGCAGAGTTGGGATTTTCTTGAAAACTTTGTCAGTTTTTGCATATGTGCTGTGTTAAAGTCTCCAACTGCTTCAAATTTTGGTATTTTGGAATACTGAATTTCAGTGCATGGAGTTTTGCTGTTTGAGCTTTTGGGGAAAATTTACTGCAGCAGTAAATTGTCAGTGCTCTGTGCTGACTGCTGTCAGAACGAGATGAGCAATTTTGTCAGGGAATTTCATATTTCCAAGCAGTACAAATGTCTCATTCCAGTCTTGGATTTTAATCCAAACTTTAAAGCCATCTAGAAGGGGCTGGTGTTTGTGAGTGGCAGTGCTTTTTTGTTGCACTTTCTCAGTTGGTGTCCTGCAGTCTTAACAGGATCCCCTTCATAATTGTTCAAGAGTTGGTTGTGCTTTCTATGTTTCTTGATCTCCACAGTCCTCCTTCATTTTAACTTCCAAATTATCTGCTGCTACCAGTGTTTCCTTTTGTCTACATGCCTTAATTTTAACAGTCTTTCAGGTTTGTTTTTTCAATCATTCCTTCCTCTCCATTTTTCTGCACTTCTTATTATTAGAACTCATCTGCATATACTTCGATTGACTTTTCTTCTTCCTCAGCTGCTCCCTGTTTTTCACTTTCCCTGATGGCTGCAGTACATTTTCTCTTAAGTGTCACTCTTCCCAACTACGTCTAATCCCCTGTGCCCAACTCCCACTTTTTCTTCTCTCTTCCCTCTTCTTCCCCATCTTTACCTTTTGGCATCTTCTTTTCTTGGTCTTATTCTTCTGTGCCGCAACTTTCTGTTTTTTTCTGCCATCTTCTAGAAATAGCTGAAGTGTTTTAGTTGACTCACACTCTTTCACACATTAATGGGGAAAAAATTCAGTTCAAACAGTTAAATTCTGGCAGTTAGAAGAGTTGAAGACATGGTGTCATGGGGAGCTCTGGGCAGCCTTAATAACAGGTAGTGCTGCCAGCTATGCCTCCAAGACTAACTTTATTTTGTTCTTTGGATTTCGTACACCAGGGATTTCAAAATGCCTTGCAGACTTATAAGCTGGAGCACAATCAGTTCATGAGTAGGTGTATCTGAGAGGGGCACAAACCATGGCATGTGGCTGTCAGAGATCCAGATGCTTTGCAGTTTTGTGTTCCTAACACAGATACTAATATCTTTCACTCTTTTCTGTATTATTGTTGCTATCATCACCATCATCATTATTTAATAAGCAAGGCTGGAAAGCAGGGGAGTTTTGGTTCGTTGGGGTTTTTTTTAGATTCGAAACTGAGATGGTGATTTAATAAAGCCAAAGTATATAGGAATGTAGTTTTGGATGGTTGTGGTAGCAGAGGGGGTGGCTTTGGCAGTAACAGTTGCTAGATTGTGTGGTGAGGCAAAGAGAAGTCTGTTTTAGACAAGCAGGAAAGGGGCGGGGGAGTAAAAAAGAATGTCTGCAAGAGTCTGGAGCAAGTTTGGGGAGAGTTTCAAGAAAAAAAGAAAGCTGTAGTGCTCTGAAAGGGAACTTAAACTTTCCCCTCCATCCCCAGAGCAGTATTTTTCACCAGAGGGGGTTTGCTCAATGTCATGACTCTTAGAATCCCTGGGCAGAATGTGGAAAAGCAGTGACAAGTGAAAAAATTGCCCTACATAATATCTCCCCCACAAAGGAAAATCAATACCAGACAAACTGTGCTGTTTCTTGCTCTCATTTCAGTGGTTCCCAATTTCTTTTTTCACTCCTCTTTTTAAATAAAATTGCAGGTGTCGTTACATTGTTACAGAGGGGTTTTGTTGCTTTCTGTAGTGTTGTTCATTATTTTCACATACACTTCTTATATTTATTGTCTTTGCATCCAGATAATTTAGACATGCTGCTCTTTTTTTTGTTGTAGTAGTAATACTAGTAGAAGGATCTGTCATATCCATTCTAATTTTTCTGACAGAGAACCAAGAGAAATTATTCAAAAATGTACACAGTCATAGTACAAGTATTGGTATTAGCTGAAAGATTTTGATAAATATTTTTTGGTTTTGAAAAAAACCCCACAGTATTTACTTTTTTAGTCATTGCAAAATATCTGCAGCCAGCAGTATAAAACTACATGCTTGATACATGTTTCTCGTTGCTTTTTGAAAGTCATAAATTTTATCATTATTTCAAAATTTGTTTATTTAATGTTAGTGGGCCTGGCAAAATCCAAGAGCTTTCAGGCTGAGCTTTCCCAGATGGAAGAAAAAGTAGGGCCTTAGTTCCTGACATTGCTGCATTCTTGGGTTTTTTCCTCTCCTGTGGGTTATCTAATTGTGGATGTTTTCTCTGTGTGTGTTTGTCAAGTGGAACATGATCTTGATCAGATCGACTACATTGACAGCTGTGCCACGGAGGAGGAGGAGGAAGAGGTGAGGCAGCCCAAGTGCCTGGACTCAGACAGCCTCAGCTCCCAGTTCATGGCATACATTGACCAGCGGCGAATCTCCAATGAGGTGGTGCTTTCACTTGAAATCATTAAATTCACCCACCCCAGCAGGGCCCTAGTGAAAACTCTTCCCTCTTAAGTCATTTGGATGTTAAACTTCTAGAGAGAGTCCTCAGAAACTGAACCTATAGAAACAGATTTTCGGCCACATAATGATTCTGTGTTCTGTCAGTCTTAATTAGTACCTATGTACACAGTTACACAGTTCAGTGGCTCACTGTACAGACTACATGAATAACTTGTCTGAAAAAATCTTTGTGGCTGCTCTGCTTAAACAGTAACTGTTGTGTTGTGATTCAGATGAGTCCTTTCAAAGTTTTGTGTGTTTTGAAGCAGAAAGATATTTGCTATTTGAAGGAAAAAAAAAAAGTGGATCTTTAGCTTTTATGTAGGAGTCTGGTCCCTATTTTGTCAGCTTTATATTACTATGTTTAAAATCAGTCACACAAGTATGAGAGATGCATTCATTTGCAAATCTCGTAAATTCAATAACAAATCACAGAAGCTGAAGCACAGACACAAGAGCAAAACTCAGAAAAGGCAACTGTAGGCAATGCAATCCAAGGACTCCTTGCTGTAGATAGGGAAAAGGCATTGCTCAGCATCACAACAGCTGTTCCTTGGGCTCTGTCTAGTCATAAAAATTAAACTGCTTTGAGCTGAAGCAGTAGTTTCTCTAAAAAGACAGTCCAAAATACTACTTAGAGAGGCTGACTGCAGTATAGCAGCATGCATGCAGGCATGAGTGAGAACTGGCAAGATAATCTTGAAAAGTTTCTATTTTCCTACATTAATGGGTGTCAGTGGAAGTTTTTAAATAACACCAAAGGCAATATGTCTGTTCCCAATAGGATGAATTATTTCGTTGTTCAGATTAAACCTAAAGTGTTCTTACTAATCCCATGTTTTGCTTTCTTGGTCCCTCTGGGACCTGTCTTTAGAACATCATAAAAGACTGTCAGCTCCTTTATTCTGTATTTCTGAGAACCCAGTCTGCACTGCTGTACACTTGTAGAGTTAAACTCCAAAGAATGTATTTACATTTCAATACAAATTTTATACCAACATGAACTTCCCTGCATGATTCTTAATACTGGAGGTTTTAAACTCCCAAAGTTATCAGCAGGAAACTTATTTATTTAAATTGGAGAAAAAATAAGAGTGAGCTTGCTTGGTTGGAAATGAACATCCTTGACTTGTGTTGTGTTTCTTTGTCAGGTGTTTTCAGTACCAGTAGTTACAGATGTAGCTCTGCAAAGAGATTGTTTGGCATTAATGTACAGTTTTCGGAATAAGTTGCTAGCTTATTCTTTTGTGGGTTTTTTGCGTAGAGCTCGCCAGCAAAGCCTGTATCCATCAGAGAGTTTCAGAGAACAGAGGATACAAGACGACATTTACATCAAAACAGGTAAGAATTACTGTGGTAATAATAATTTTATCCAGAATGTCATGACGAATGCAGAGCATGTATTTACTAAACGTGTTTAGAAAATGGCATTGTTTTCTGTTGCTTCGCCAGAAGTGTGTATGGTACTTCATTGATAAATTATTGCTCCAGATTAGGAATTGGAATTCTAATAATGGCTGTGAGCAAAAGGCATAACTGTTCTATGCCAATGTTCAACTTTAAATCAGTTGGTTAAATAAATCTGCCTAATTCAAGTGCATAGTTTTAAACTGATTTAATATCTTCTTTTTGTGATTTAATTTGTACTTTGATTAAATAGTTGGTTTAAGCTGTTATTACATAGAGGACAAAGGGGATAAAGGTACTGCAGGAAGGATAGAGATACTATGGAGTATCTTATGTGCCATGAGGACACATTCATGGTTGACTGCTCTGGTTTTAGTATTATGGGAGATTCATTTATGTTGAAAAGTACCTTTCTGGGCCATGATCATGAGCTTACATCAGCGGAAAGGATAGAATGGGAATCAATGCTGAAAACAAGTTGCTTATTTTGATGAAGTATGCCTGTGATCTTTAGTGATTACTTGGCTTACTGGAGGGAATGGTCATCAGTAAAATAAAGGTCAGAATTGGACAGAGAGTATCAATGAGGGGTGGTTACGTTTCTGAAAAAATTTTGGATGTCTAGTAAAAGAAAAGAAGATAAGCAAATAAAAGATAAAAAATAAGCAAATTCTTGCAAATGAAAATTGATAGAACCTTTGTTATACCATTGAAGCATTTCAGTATTCTGTGGAGTGAAAGTGAATTTGCAGGGACTCCACAGAAAACCAGCCCAGTTGTACTTGGAATGTTTGGGGGGGGCAGGGGAGTGGTGGAAAAGACAACTGCTAGTCCTAAATATGTCATTACTTATGCTGTCAGTAGAAACCAGTTTTTAATGGATTCTGAAATGGTATTGAAAGAGAAAATGAAATCAAGATTAGTGTATAAATTTTTCCAGAGTTTTGGCAACATTTTAATAGGCATTCTGAAATGTGCAGAAAATGTGCAGATACAGTAGCTGTACTGATACAAGGGAGGGTAACTACTACAGCATGTGTCAGCATTCCTTATCCTGTCCACAAGTCAGGTATAAAGTGATACAGCAGTTCTGCCATGTTCTCCCCAAAAAAAAGTGAGTGCTCTTGGTTTGAAAAACTGATTTTTTGCTTGTTTGTTTATTTATTTTTCTATTTGAACATTTGTGGTCGACATGGAAATAATTAGACTTTACAAACACTGGTTTCCATGGTAAATCTGAAGGGACTAGGAGAAAGCTGGTTAGCTGGGGAGAGCTGCTGTTTACATAGATGGATGTTAATGATAAAGGAAGTTGTAGTTCAGTAAGGTATCCAGTGATTTCAAAATTTAACTTAAGGACAGCAGCAGATCTTCATGCAGAAGTAGTTCAATAACGATCTAAATGAATTGTAGCTTACTATGCTGCAGCAGAGTGAAATTATTAAGGCAGTAAAACCAGGTCATGTTGTTATTGCCTTCAAAGTTGTGTAAAAACAGCCATATGACAATGAGTAATTTTTTGTATTTCAAGGTTGTATTAGTCAAATATTTTATTTTGTGGCAACCACAAGCTGTAAAGTGCTTCCACAATAATTCTGCACAAATGCCTTGGCAGGCAGCCTCTTCTTTTTTTTCTGAGGCATCCTGGAGCCATTAAAACTCTGAAAGTTGGATGTAACGCAGGCTTCATCTCAAGAGTACTTATATTAGTTGATTCAATTAAATAAATACAGTTTGTGCCTCTGGACAGACTGTGGTGCATTCCTGATGCAACAAAGCTGTGTGTACTCTGCTCTAAACACACTCCTTGGCACTGAGCTGAACCCCGTCCTGTCTGTTAAAACAGCTCTAAGTAATGGATTTGTCATGTGCTTCGGTGCTAATTTAAGTAACAGAAAAGACCTGTAACATATGGGTCTCCCACATCTCATCTTCGTGAGGAAAAGGCCCTAAGTGTGCACACAGCCAGCTGGACTGACATTTTTGGAAATGCATGGTTAAGTGTGTCTGTGTTCCATGGCTGCCCCGGGAGCGAAGGTCGCAGAGTTTAGGCTGTCAAGAGTAAGCTCCTTGATTTCCATCAACTTAGTTTCTAGGCAGCAACATGTCAGCGTACGTGCTGTAGACTGTGGACCTTGGGAATTGTTTCAGTGCTAACACCTGCCTTCTAGCAAAGAACTGACTGCAAAATTTCTCCCTTATTGTTGATATGATGGATAAGAGCCAGATGGGTTCTTGTTTACCTTGTGACTTTGAGGGCTTGTGTCAGTGGCAGTCACCTGATTGGTGAGCTGAGCAGGTTTGTGCTGAAAATATCAAAGGTTCCTGATGTTTAAAAATAATTCTGCTCTTCCCAGAGCAGAATAAGGCCTACAATAACCAGAATATTGTGTTAAGAGAGAGAGTCCATCTTCATGTATTTTGAAATCATTGTTAATTAAGCAAGTTATGTTTAATTGCAAACTGCAGTAGTTGTGATCTAACTTGGTATCCCAATGCGATTTCTTTAGTCCAGATTTCACTTTTGTAATTATCTGAAGCTAATTGTTTGGGCATTTCTCTCACAAAAACAGTTGTAATCTAGAGTAGAATTAATCTGACGGTAGTCTATATGCATCAGTGGCCAAATCCCCTTCCACCTGGTGTTTTACCTGCAGGGACACAGATGAATTACGAAGACCTGAAACTCTAAATTTGATGCAGGACAGAGAGCATCACCAAGTACTAAGGAGTTATGTGGACAGGACAGAGAGGTAGGGAAAAGGAAGTTGATAGTTTCTGCTGATTCATTTTATTATTTTCTCCTCCCTCAAATAACCATAGTAGCCAGTTGTTCCTCTAAATGAGGATCATCTGAAAAATTCCTGGTTTGGTTCATCTTAGAGAATGGGTGTTAAGTACTGGGTATCTCAATGTAGTGTGCCAAATACACAATCCCATTGGTACATCTTGTGCTGTAAAAAAATTTTATTACAATTCGGGAGAAGAAATAGAAGTAACTGCACAAAATCTGTCATTCACAGTGAGTTAAATCATCATCACAGCTATTAGTAGACAGTTACTCTTATGGTTTGATGAAATACCTGTGTATCACTGACAATTCATGTATGCAAAGTTTTTAGATTTAAGATTAAAAGTCTACTTACTCTCTGTTTTTGCATTTGTCAGACCCCTGCCCGATTCACCTTATTTTCTCTCTCTATCAAGTCACCAGACCCAGGTAACACATAGAATTCTAATTCCTTTGAATGAGTTTGATGCAAAACCAAACTGATGTTCTCCATAAGAGATGGGCTGTTTCTCCATAACCCATCTGCAGCTCTGACTTCATGGCCTGATGCCCTGTTTGATTCCAGGTGCCTAACACAGATTCTGAGCTGCACCGCCGGCACATCGAGCGCACCCGTCGGGAGGCCCAGCTGGCAGCCCTTCAGTACGAGGAGGAGAGGATGAGAACAAAGCAGATTCAGAGAGAAGCTGTCCTTGACTTTGTTAAGGTGTCTCCTTTTTGTACCTACTTCATACTTTATCTTTTCTAAATCCTTTAATTATAACTAATTGCCAAGGTAATTATTGCTTGTATGTTGTGCTCCTGGCACTTTATAAAGAGTTTGGACAAATAGCATTTAAGTCCATTAACTGTTGGTGCTGTAGCTTAACACAGGCAAAGCTAGAACTGGGGAGGCAGATGGAAGATTTACCCAAAATACAACTGTTGCAAAGAATTCTGATTTTGCATAGTTCACCTTATTCTCTCAGTTTTCATTTGCATAGATGTGACGGGATTGGTTTAAGAAAGAAGAGGTCTTTATCTGAGAAGGCGTAGAGGCAGTTTCATTTTGAGGACAAATGTAGCTGGGAGGAAATAATCATCACACACACAAAAATATAATGCTGTCTGATCTATTTTGCTATTTTGTGGTAATAAAATAAGTTACTTCTGTGTAAAGCATGGGTGCAGACTTACAGTACATCAGGCGCTCACTCTGAGCACTGTGTCTTCTCTGTCTCTGCACTCAATATGAAGTCTTCTGCTTAACATGCCAGTTTATTTATGTGATGGTTGATTTAAATTTGTTTTACTGTTTGCTGCTCTGGTCACTTACCTGAATCTCACAATCACAAATTTAAGAAATGTTACAGTTAATATTTTGGGCTTAGGGTGGTCTGCAGAGAAGCAAATAATGGTTTATTGCATATATTTGTTGTATACAGTTTAGTTTAGAAAAAGGGTCTTAGCTGCCTGAAACTAGACTTTTTGTTAGCACCAACTATTCTCAGGGCCCTGGCAGTATTTTGTAGGAAAGGTGCTTATTAAAGATTCAGCTCCGTCTTTTAGTTAAAGATTAAGCTTATAGGATGCATGTTCTTTATTGATGAGTCTCCTGGGGTTTTTGGTTTGAGTTTGGGTTTTGGGTATTTTTCTTCTGTTGCCTTTGTTATTCATGACCACTTTATTCTCAGTAGTTAAATTCCTCCCTTGGGTTGTATTTTGGGTTTATTATGTATCTTTCATATGCATCATTTGAATTTTTTTGTTTGTTTGTTTGAATATGGTATAGAGGCTGATTTTTTTACTAATATCAGGAAAGTTTCAGCTCAGGGAAATTTGCAATTTCCCCAATGCATGTTCTATTAAAAACCAAGGCTTTTGATTTAAAACACTTTTAAGTTATGCTGGTTTCTTGTGAGCTTTTGTTTCTCTGTGACATTATTTTAAATTTCTTTTTTTTTCTGTGTAGCAAAAAGCCTCCTTAAGTCCTCAGAAACAAAGTCCAATGGATAGTGAGGTAAGAGTCTAATAAGAGCATTAGTGGGGATGTCAGCACTTAAATGCTTAGCTCTCCATCAGAGTTATTTTCCTCATTGTGGAAAACACTTCAAAACTGGGTTATAGCATAGTTTTCACATGTTATTAAGCCTTGGGTTGGGGTTTTTTGCTTATGGGATCAGTCTAGTATTTCCTTCTGTTCATGTAGATTGCCTGTCCAAGTGTTTTGTTTTATTGTTTCTTGTACGTTTTCTGTGTTCTCTGCAGAAAATACATTTCATATTCCATTTTAACCTGCTCCTTATGAGCAGTACAGTTTATATTCTAACAGGAGTATTCAGTCAAGTTACAGAGTTATAGTCATCCTTCACTGATCAGTTTTCTCCCAGTTTCCCATTATTAGATCACCAGTTGTCCCAGAAATATTAAGCTTTAGAATTTTGAGGGCCATCAGAAAAAGTAATAATTTTTTTTAAAGTTTTTCGGCTATCGATTGATAATAATATAGTTTTTATAATCAAAACCAGGAACACTAATCATACAAGGCTCAGTCTTCTAAAATATACAGTTGAGCCAATGACATCTGTTCACTCTCTGCATCAGATTTCTGCATAGTGACAGCTCTTCCACTGCTTGCCATCCCCACTTTTGTCCAGAGAAAGATAATTCACTTGGTAGTGTTAATTAGATCAAAACTTTTAATATCATAAAAAATATGATAGTTCTTTAGCAGCATTTTCCAACTAACTCTTTTTGGCAGAAAATTACCAAAATGTGGGGTAATTAAAATAGTTTTTACTCCTTTTTCTCCCTAAT
This sequence comes from Coloeus monedula, assembly GCF_965178545.1. Lineage (NCBI taxonomy): Eukaryota > Metazoa > Chordata > Aves > Passeriformes > Corvidae > Coloeus > Coloeus monedula. The sequence continues at coordinate 16,841,762 of NC_138790.1, forward strand.
GTTTTTCTGTTCTTAATTTATTCTTTTAAAAGGTCCTTTGTTCTACCAGAGTAAGCACTGTGAATACATAGTTTTTTGTATTTGCTTGACACAACACAGAAAGCAGAATAATTGATTCCTTAAGTAATATGACTGCACTGTAATTCCTGGGTCACATGGCTCTGTATTCCTACAGAGTTACAGATAATTCATAGATTGTTTTAAAGAGCCTCTTAGTGCTATAAGCAAGCAATACATGTTCCAAAATGTCTGTCTGTTCACATACCATGTGTTTCTGACATTGTGTGTGTTTCTGACATTGCTCCATCTCTCCCACCTCCCAGTGTCCCTTTCCATCCAGAAGGTCTCAGCATACTGATGATAGTGCATTGTTAGTGGTAAGATCCTGCACGTAATGGCCTTTTTCTGTGGCAGATTCTAGAGCACAGAAATGACAACATGTTATGATTGTCTCAGATTAGAACAACTGTTTTAGAGCTAATCTGAATAGCATAAAACATGACCATCTCCTTTGAAAAGTAGCTTAGCTGTGAACTATGATGTTGTGAATATATTGACACTTCTGCTGTCAGCCATTTGCTAATAAGACAATTACATTTTTCTTTAAAGTAATTAAATCTTATATTTTGTTTGAGAGCAGAAGAAAATTACTGATAGTAAAGAACAGTTTCTAAAATGAAAAATTCACCTCTAGTTGTTATGGTTTGATTTTTTCTCCATTCAGCTTGCTTCCTAATTGATGTGCTCTTCAGTGTCAAGTAAGCGATTTTAGTGCTTAGTACAGCCTTCTACTTTAACTTGTCTGTGTCCTGCACATGGGGGTGAGAAATACTTGGCACAGGAAAAAAGTGTTCTACTTATGAATGCTATAAATCATGAAATAGTCCTCATACAGTTTTATTGTTTATTAGTGCAAGTGTCTTAAAAACCATCTATTTTGAACACTTACCAAAATAAAAACATGTATGCACATAATTCATGTTTTATGCTATTGCTTCCTTTGTGGCATCTTAGTAATGTAGCATAACTAAAAAATACAATTAATGTCGTAATCCATGTCTAGAAAATTAAAAATATACCTGATCTGCCTGCTGTTGCATGACTGCATGCCTAGAATTTATTTTCTTGATTTATGTGCTTCCATTATCTGCCTAGATTTTCTTTAGGCAGCACCCTTGGTTAGAATGTCTCTCTCCTGAATGTGTTGGTCAAGATATTTACTGTGTCTTTATTCAGACTTTTTGGGTTTCCTGCTTTCATAAGACTAGCACTTTGTGGGTGAGAAAGAAGGCTTAAAATGTTAGAGAGAAATTTAATAATTATGTGCCTGTTTAGAGAAATCACTATCAGTGAGCATATTAAAATGTGCTTTCATATTTAGATAATAAAAAACAGGAGAACTGCAGTGGTTTGGGTTAAGAGATGATTCTCTGTTGTCAGTGAATTCATCTTTAGAATATATTTTAAAGATACCTGTAAGAACCTCATTTCTCTTCGATTGTGTGATCACATGACTTCTGTTGTAAATTAAGATACAGAATTCTCAGAAACTATTTTGAAACTAGCTTCCATTTCTGTTTGTTTCCTTTTTGTCTTTAACCAAGTTACATCCTTTCACTTCACAAAAAGAGTGACCAGGCTGGCAGGGAAGGATTGAAAGCAATAATTTCTCTGTTCACTTTTCTTTCGGTTCTTTGCTCTTTTCAGCAGCCCTGAATTATAATAGAATATGAAATGCAGGGGGTTTTGATCCACAGCTCTGTTCTGTAGCAGAAATCCACACTGTGCCTAATGGTCACATATGCCAGGGTAGCTGTTTGTAGCAATTACTGTAACTGGAACATTACGCCCATACTAGCTCATGAATTTGTACCATTTTTTGTTTCCACAAATGTATTTTATATGGTGTGGGTAAAAACTTGTTCAACATCAAGGAAATGGTCATCAGTTTGCTTTGAAAAAAATTCTAAGAGTTTAAATTGCTTTTACCTTTTTATGTTCTATTGCACTGAATTTGACATTTTCCCTATCCTTCTGGGTTTGAAATTTAGCTAGGTCTAATTTCTGAGGACATAAGGAAAAGCTTTTATAAGTACTAAATCTAATATGGAGTTAGAAAGCAAGTGAGCTTTTATTTTACTACTTTGCTCCTCTGGCATTGTTATTGCTTTAACAAAAAATTTAAGTTGTGAATCTGCTTTTTAAAATCTTTAGTGTTTCTTTTGGTCATCTTATTGTTGTCTTTAATCACTAATTAAAATGTATTCATGTTGCACAGGTTACTCTGACCATTTCCTTCTGTTTATAAACAACATCAGGACAGTTGGTTTGAAGTCCCAGAATGATTGCCTGTACCTTCTGTGAATGTTAATGGTTCAGTTTAGTTGTTGTTCCTCTTGCATACCTGTGATTAGAAGTGGAGTGTGGCTGTAGAACTTAATTGCACATGGTGGTGGATTTCTTTGGGTTGGCCTGTGATAACCAGACTAAAATGTTGTTGAAGAAATGTAATCACTGGCCTCTCTGAGAAAATAAAAGTTTTATGTTAGTCATAACCTCTTGCTGTTCTCACAAGGACAGTTCCATTCATTACAACTGAGGTTACTTGTAGAGCTGGTATCACACTTTCAGACTTGGTTAATGATTTCAGCCTTCCTTGCTTTTAAATCTCATTTTTCTCCAAATATCATCTTCTCTTTTCTCCCATACTGTCCCTTACAAGGTTAGTACTATGAGAGGGGAAAAAAACCCCAAAACATTGTGTCTAACTGCTGCTCAGTTTCTGTTGCAAAGCCCACAAGGTACTTCAGAAGCATCAGGCAGCTGCTGTGACCTCTTCCTCTCACAACTTTTGTTTCATTCCTGCCTTGTGCTCCCTTCCTTGTGTTGTTTTCTTGTTGTGGTCTCAAATGTGGCCTGAGGCTGTCATGTTACTGTTAGCACATAGGATCTCTGAAACATTTAAAGTTAAGGCTAGGTTTAAGTTAAGTACCAGAGTGTTACAAATAATAATGGTATGGGTAAAGTAAGCAGGCCTTGACTTACACGGACTTTTACCCTGGAGTTTTCTCTCAGGCCGTTGGCATTCATTTGTGTATTCAAATGTTTAATAACCGAATTCCCTTAAAATACCCTTACTTGGTTCATGCAGAGTTCTGGTTGGGCTCTCCTTTGGCACTTCCTGTATCTGCAGTTGTTTCTGGCACAGGGAAATTTTTGTGACTTCAGTGCTAGACCTAAAGGCTGTGTGCAGCATGTGCAGAGGGTGGTGTAAGTCTGAATTGCAGCATCCTGGCTCCTTTAGTATTGTGGCTGCCTTTTCTCACAGTCATTCTTTGCCTCACTTCTTCCTTTCTTCCCTCTCTTTCTTTCCTTACTGTCCCTGACAGAATGGCTTTGAGCCTCTCTTTGTGTTTGAGATTGACAATAACACCAATACCATTAAAAGGAGGCCAGGCACTCGCAAACAGGTGAAGAGCATGCAGTGTGTTGGTGTTGTGGTTGTCCCTCCCTGTGCTGTGCCGTGTCCCCCTTCCCTCTGCCCACTGCTGGGTACGTGCATTGTGACCACTTCTTGTTCGTCCGTGTCAGGCTTGCCCTGCTCTTTTCATACAGGAATAAGCAGATACATTGATGTTAGAGCCCACCTAGTTCTGGTTTATTTTATTTTTCTCATTTCCTAGCTAATGTGTTGTCTAAGTCAAGTGATATTTGGAACACTTAAAAATAAAAAAAACCACCATTTTGGCTTTGCCCTGCTCTGGGGAAAGAGGCAGTTTTGAGGATCAGCTGTAAGTCTGCACAGAGTCTAAAGATGTTTGTGTTTAAGTTTTGCCCTGAGCATAAATCTTCCCTTCTAGTCCTTCTGGCTGTGCTGTTCTGAAGTGGCAGAATAGTTGCAAAGGTTTTAAAAACTAACTCCCAAATGTGACTTTCACTGCCTGTATTTTCTAGGTGTCATTTCATGTTCTTTCCTGTGCTGAACTGCTGAACTGTCACTTTGATATTTGAATGCTGTTTCAGAAAGTATAGTGAGCCATTCAGTCCTCAAATGTTAAAGTGTTGATGGTGCTTTCAGTCAGACACAGGATTTGGCCTTCTAGATCCACCTGTCAGTGACAGATGGGCACAACTGCAGCCCCTGTTCTATAAACAGGAAAAGTTGTTTATTTGGCTGGTTTCGATATTGGTCATTATTGAAATGTGACTGCACTTTATTTGTGGCAACGCTGTAAATCCTGACACTGACATCTTCCCTGAGAGTGAGATTGCAGCCACAGAATCTCGTTTACTTTGTGTCTAATCACAAGGACCAGTTGTTAGTGTTTGTGGCAGATACAAAGTGTGTGTTACTGAGCCTCTTGTGTATGGGTTTCTCTGATTTTTCAGACGTGTATAACATCCTCAAAGCATTAAAAAGAAAGCTATTTATTTCTAATGGTGGCCTAGAATGGACTGTTGTAGGGTAAAGTTTTTTTTTCTGATGGCATAGGTGTTACTAAAGAAGCTTTTGCCTCACTTACTGTTCTTAATTCTGTTTTTAATGTCACTGTATTATGTGTAAAAGAAGTGCTGCACCTCCCAAGCTTACTAGTCAGAAAGTTCAGGAGAGTAGGAAGGCTTTAACTATAGTTCAGCAAGTATTGATGTGTTGCTTGTTGAGTGTTTCTGAGAATGTGATCATGATCACCTCTTCATTTTTAATTTTGCTGCATTCCACCTTTGCGCATGACCTGTCAGCCACTCACTAACTCTGCTACTGCATTCTCTTTCTTTCTGCATTCAGTCACTCTCAGGGTTGAACCAAGAAAGCTGTGCTACTACCCTGCCTAGTGCCTCTACCTTCAGTCCTGTCAAGGTATCTCTTGCTATTATCATTCACCACTAGCGCCAACAAAAAAATCTCGGATCCACACATCTGTTTTAACAGGTGTTAGTCTGTCAGCATCTAATCAAAAGTTCAGGTAGGGTATGAACCTGATTCACCTGATTAAATTGTAGAAGGTATTACCTCATCTTAGCTTTAGGCTGTGTCTGCAGGAGGCCTGATCTATAAAACATGGTAACTCGTCTCTGCTCCGAGGGGTTCTTGGTTGCCTTTGATGTTGCTTTTTCTGTACAAGATCATTTACTCTTGATCGAGTTGAGTTCATCAAAAGTACACTGGTATTCTTTGCCTGTTTCTTTCTCTTCTGTGGAAACTGCTGTGCTGAATGCATTCCTCACAAGAAATCATTAGTTTGTGTAAACACTGTGATGAAACCACAGTGTGTTTCACTGGGGACAGATGTTCAGTAAATAGCAGTTCTGCATTAGCAAAGGTGTCAAAGAGGTGTTTTGGTGTTCCTTATCGGGGCTGCTGTATTGCCAATTCTGCATGTTGTTTAATACCTGGTTTTTGCTGTCCCCTTTGCAAGGAGCACTTTTTCACTTTGGGTTGGAAGGAGGAGTTAACAAAAATCTGTCATTGCATAGTCAGAGCTGTTTCATCATTCTTTTTCTTCAGGAAAAGAAAGCAGTTGTGACATTTCTGTAAAAGAAAAAGTTTTGTCTCTGCAGAGATAAGACTTGGGGAACAACATACTGTGTTTTTTTCTTATTTCTGATTATTTTACTGCAACACATTTAGATGGATAGAGCTTTTCTTAAAACACAGAAAATGAAAATGTAGTCAAAGCTTTTCCAGATTAGGCCCATTTATACTCTCTTGCTTTTTTGTTCACAGAGTGATGACAGATCTACCATCTCCCCTGGCTCACCTACTGCTCAGACAGGTAACAGGGACAGGAAGAAGAATTCTAAAAAAAAAAAGATCAAAATGCCTGCTTGCTTATTTGTCCTATGAAGAGAGGGGAGCATCTGTTCCCACCTCTGTCTGTGGCACTGCTATGTGTGAGAATTTACCCAGTTACTTGGGTCTCCTTAGAAAAACACAAGGGAAGAGACAACAGGGATGAAGTATGTCCTCAGGCAGAGCGCAGGGTTTGGCTGGTTTAGGCCTTCATACAGGCTTTGGTACACAGATGCATTCAGAAAGAGTCAGAACAGTTGTTGGAATTGGTATGTGGAATGTGCTTTGCATGCAAGTGTCCGTGGAAGCGCCTTTTCCTGCTCTGCTTTTATCATGCATGGCTGTAATTTATTTTGTCATTATTCCATTAAAATTTTTGGTTTGTTCTTTTTAATTACCACATTGCTGAACCCATTTCCTATTTAAACTCTAACCATTTCCTTCTTCCTTTCCTGTGCCTTTCCACATTTGTTTAGTCCACCTTTCCCCTCCATATCCTGGCCATGCAGCCCCGCCTTCCTATAGAAACCCTTCCCAGCGACCTGAGAGTTTCCTTTTCCGAACAGCTGTCAGGGATGAAGCAAAGAGAGGTAGGTTACATAGCTCAGAAATTAGCTAGTTTTGTCACATTATATTGACATCTGCATTACCTGGGGCTTGCAGTGTTTTGTTACTTCAGGTCTTTATCATCAAACCACTTGCAGAATTCCATTTGTAGACAGATGACATCTACATTGTGAAGAAACAGGGTTTTATTTGGAGCTGTCCAATATTCTTTTGTCATATCTGTGGAAGTGTGAGAATTTGCTCTTACTGGTCTGCACTTACACGTTTGCCACACAAGCCTTCAACAGCCCAGTAGCCTGTAACAGAATTGCAGTTTCTGAAGAAAGAGAACTGTTTCAACATATTCCATGTGGCAAAACTTTGTCATCGTTTGTGCACGACCATTATCCAACAGAAAGGTCAGAATCTAAACAGTGAGGGAATTGTGTTGACACTTCTTTTAGGTTGGTAGACCATTAGTTTGATTAATAATCAAAGGAAAGAAAGAGATTTGTGAAAGGAACTTTGTATGCGGTGCAGCAGTGAACAACATGGAGCCTAACCGTGCTTAGTGATTTTTCTTTCCTTCATGCTGCTGTTTTAGCTGTTGCTTCATCCTCTACCTGTGCCTTGTCTCCTGCTAATGATTCTGCAGACCCTCGAGTGAGACAAAACTCCAAACAGCGGGAGGAGGAGCTGGAGCTGATAGAGCAGCTACGCAAGGTAAGTGCTGCCAGGAGCCAGAACGTGGACATCGCAGTAAATGCGCTTTGTGACCCTGCTAAATCTGCTTTTGTCTTGTGGACCAGTTTCACTGAACCAATATGGGGCACAGTTGACTGAAATTAAATGGTCTGGTACAGTCTGTGTAGTTCTTTCAGATACATGCAGTGGTGTTCACTTGGTTGATTGTGGTAGATAAAGTCAGCTTCAAATTCTGTAAAATAAACTATGTCGACTCCTGCTCCTAAATGTCCAGTGAACTCTGCTTTTAAAATGACTATGTGCTTCCTTTCTTCCTTATCAGCTTTCACACTTGTAAGGAGCTCTCTGGAGAGTTGTCTTTACTGTCCCCTTTTAATGTCTTTTTTAAAACTCTTTTTTGCTGTAAAGCTGACAGAAAAGCAGATGGAATGCAGAGACTGCTGCCAGTCGTGCTGACAGCATGGTTTCCTTGTGTGCTCTAGATCGGTCTCTTGATTCTTGCCTTATCCTTAGTTAAGTGCAGAACATTTGAGACACAACTGTTTCTTATATTTGTGCTTTTTGTCTGCCTGGGGCCACCACAGTCCTGGTTCATGCCCAGGCACAAGGACAGTAAACAGGAATATTGAAAATGCCGCATGGCATTCAGGTGCCGTGCTCTGCTCTGCTTTGCCCCAGACTTTTCTGTAGAGCATGAAGGGATTCCGTGAGGTGCTGTGATTAATTGTTTGGATTTTCCCAATAAATAAGAATTTCCTTATTGAAGCTAATCTTAAAAGCCATAAGCATCCCAAATGGACAGAGAAAATTCCCTCTCTTTGTGGGGGAAGTGTTAAAATAAGGACAATCTCCTTTCTCTAAAAGGAGAAAGGTTACCTTAGATAAAACAAAACTTAGTGGTGTTTGCAGACCCTCTCTTACATTATCTCAGATTGCTTTTTATGTAGTCTGTCTCTTGTTCTGCTCCCCAGGTAAGCCTAAATCTTTTTTTAATACTTAAAAATATAGATACAGTATTACAACTTGACGACATTCACACAGCATTTTAAATGAGTTTGAAAGCCTGAATTAAATTTTTATTCATTCTCTTAAACAAATGCTATCTACCTGCTTTTTAAAGGACTGCTTATGCCAAATAGTTCAGTTTTTATTAAAAGGCAAAAATATTGTCTTGACTTTTGTTAACTGCGTTGTCCTCCAACCCACAGTTATTTTCACTTCCCTTGGCAGAACTGTTCTCTGAGAATATGTAGGGTTAGGAATACTGTTCCTAGATCCTGATTTCCATTATTTTTGAATAATGGTTGTACTAGTTCACTGTGCTCTACAATGAAAACTGTTCTTCATTGAACTCAATTGCTCCCAGACTGTGGCCAGCCCTGGTCCACAGCAATGCGCAGGGCTTTCCTTGGGGTTATTCAGAAAGCTGGTCGGAAATGCCATGAGGATGGACAGAGTTGTAAGGCAGGAACTCTGCCTCATACAAAATGTTGTGCAGAATGAAGCAGCTGGAGGAATGCATCTCTCAGCTCCCACGTGTGTCCCTGTTGGTTTCCCACAGAACATCGAGTCGCGGTTGAAGGTGTCGCTGCCCAGCGACCTCGGGGCGGCTCTCACGGACGGCGTCGTTCTGTGCCACTTGGCCAACCACGTGCGGCCCCGCTCTGTCCCTAGCATCCACGTGCCCTCACCTGCTGTTGTAAGTGTGTAACAGTGACACTGCTTTATAGCTGTCCAAAGTGATATCCTGCAAAGTCCTGTATTCCAGACAGACACTGAACTCAGCATTCTCCTCAGTAAATGTATGTGACAAAAAACTGTCTGTGCTGTTTAAAAAAAGTCTGTAGTGTCACTTCTGACAGATTGTAAGGAAATGTTAACATTTTCATGTGCTCCCTAAGCATGTTAATTTCAAAACTAGTGAAATAAGATAGAGTTCAGCATGAAAACTGAAATAGGATATTTTACAAAATGTCTGAGAAGTTCAGGAAGACGTAGTAGGGAATTAAAACAAGTAGGATCCCACTACACAAGACAGTGAAACAGGCAGAGACCAAGTTGATTCCTGTATCTACTTCACAGCACAACAAATTCTTCTGCTTAGGAATTTTAGCAGAACACACTCAAGCTACTTGGAGAACAGCATCTCCTGGAACAAAACAAATCCAGTCATAGCTTTGTAATAACAGGAAAGAAAGGTAGCTGTGTCAGGGGACTATTTAGAGGAGGGAAGTATTGCGGTCTATTATGTAGGGAAAGCACAGAATTAGAGAAAGGTCAAAATCTGTGAGATAACAACAGATTATTTATCCAGTCTGTGTTTGTGGAAGTCAGAAAGTTCAGTGAAAATATTTAGGATCAGCCACTTGGAAGTAATGTGGACAGGCAGATTGCTTGTTATGCACCTTTAAATTGTATGAATAAGGAAAAAAAACTGGAGATTGTTCCTTGGGGTAGAAGTTGAAACATGCACATAAATCTTCACTTATCCTTCTTTTGGAGTGAGTCTTCATGTTGATTGGAATTTGAACTGGCACTTCCAGGGCTGCCAAGTGTGTCATTGTGGCTGTATCCCTGGGACTGGATGTGACCAGGCAGATGGCCCCATTATTTTGAGAACGACTGAACTGGATGCACCAACATTTTAGGCAGATTGTGGGATCATTCCAAGTAAAGGCAGGGAGCCACTGCTCAGCAGACTTGCATCAGTGAGATCTTTTCAATGGCCTGGTTTGATGTGCAGCTGAATGTTCTGTGTTAGGAATTAAATCATGGCTTTGTCATGTGAATCCCAAGGAGGAGGCAGCCTTGAGTCTCGTGCTCCAGGAGCAGATGAGGCATCATGTCATGCCCCAGGCACAATGTGATCTTTGTACTCACTTGGTCCTTCGGGATAGAGGCCAGTGCTGGCCTTTAACCTGCTTCCTTGGTGGGGAAACACAGCACATGAAGGGGACAGAAGAAACCCCATTACTTATGGAAGTGTCGAACACATGGAGGCTGCTGCCTGCTGCTCCAGTGTGTGTTCAGAGGAGCAGGGAGCTTGTGTCTCTTGAACCAGAAGAGAGTAAGTTTTGAGAGCAAAACAGAGCCTGTGCTGTGGTATGTCTGAAGAGGTGTGAAAGCTGACTGCAGAAAAAACCTCACTTGAAAAAATGCCAGTGAGTGCAATTCAAACAGCTCCATCAAACACGTCTACAAGAGGCTGACAAGAAGCAAGCTTCACTTCCAGTTTTCTGACATTATTTTTTGGCTTCATCTAGCCTTTTTTTTTTTCTTCTTTTTTTAATTGAAGTATGGTTTGATATTTATATATTTTTGCATTACAGTAATCCAGAACAGACTCTAGATTGCTTTATGTTATGGAATTGCTCTGAAATCACAGCATGAAAGCCATGGATGTGCATTTCATCAAAAGACATTTTTAAAATTATCATACTGTAGTCACTAAAAGTGTTAGCCAGTTTTATATAACACTGTGTATATAAATAACTGCAGGGCTTAGAATTGTCCTTTTTTTAAAATCATCCAGCATTCATAACTTAGCTTTTCATAAAACAGCTTTGAAAACTGGGATGGTTTTCTAAGAAAAGCAAACTTTAGCAGAGTGTGCTTTGAATTAGATGAGCTTATGTCAGCGCCGTGTTTTTGGCAAAGAAATTTATTATGAGTTTTATTTAAATAAAAAATAAAAATCTTTTAAAACCTTGCCAGTTAAGAACACTGTATGCCTTTGCTTCTTTGCAGCCTAGACTTACAATGGCAAAGTGCAGACGAAACGTGGAGAATTTCTTGGAAGCTTGCAGAAGGATTGGAGTGCCTCAGGTATGTATTTCTGCTATCCTGATAGAATGTTTCAGATGCAGTTTTGTCTGGTCCTTCAGAAAATAAAACATTCTTTGGAAGATTGGATTAAAACAAAATAATTAAAAGTTTAGAAGGGTCAGGTACAAACTGTCCTGCAGTATAGCTCAGACTTACCTTGCATGGTCTTCCAGAGTAAAATGAAGCCAGATACAGTTTGTCAGAGTGTAGTGTATAGAGTTCATATTTTAGTACAGATTCATGTAACTATTGTTCCTCAAATTCATAATAGCTGATGGACTTCAAGTCTGCCTTTAGAACTGGTGGGTCCTATAAAACCAGTTACATTTTCTCAATATTAAATATGTGACAGCATAAAAGTGGGATAAAATCTGGATGATGGTTTGCACATGGTTTTTTTTTTATCTCAAAGCTTTTCATGTCTTTCACAATAATTCTCTTACATGAATGTCTTTACTGTCTTACCAAGAAGTCACAGAATTATTGGCCTTTCTCTGATGGTAGCTGTCTTTGCTTAGTTCCTACTTTTGCTATGTTCCAATGGTAGAAGTCTGTCTTCTGGTATTCCTTGTCCCCTTTTGAAACTTGTAAGATCTAGGAGGTGGAAACATATGAAATAGTCTTGTTGGTCCAGTTATCCTGTTTGATGCTGTCCTGTCCTTTGCACTTTGTCTTATTCAGCAGCTGTCTCAGTACAAATAGTTTTAATACATTATATTTTTCTTAATTTCCCTTCCAGTGCACTAATTGATTTGGATTTTTACACTGCTGAGCATTGGTGTTTCTGTTGTAGGTGCTGATTTCTTTTGTATTGTGAAAGGGAGAAGTAGACCCCGTAACTCATTTCTCAACTACATCTAAAGGCAGTTCTTGAGTCATGCAGGATTTTCTGGTGTTTTCAGATCACTTGCAAACATTTGAGTCACTGGGATTTTAGGATGACTTGTTTATTGAGCTGCCTGGCAATTTCACATGGCTCAGTGGTGAATCGTGTTGGAACGGGCTAGGGAACTGTAAGTGATTGTTAGTGCTGGGAGATCCTGCACTGCTTTGGTCCCCTAAGAAACTTTGGACTTTTAATCCCAGCAGAACTGCATAGAAATTCATCTGGGGCAAAATTGTGCAGTTCCATCCCAGCTTCCCTATTTATAGTTCCCTCAAGTATGAAGATAAAATTTTTATGGGATTGCAGTACAAAGCAGATCACTGGAATGACCCACAATTAAAAACAAACAAACACAAAGGCCAATCAAGAAAAAGTCCCCTGTAAACCCAGGCTGCTCCATCTACTACCCCTACTGTGAAGGGCCCTCTTATTTTTCTCATATATCTTGTTTTAATGTGAAAGAGTTCAAGGAGGGTCTCTCTGGGAAAACTTAGAAAAATACCCCTCCTGAACTCCAAAGCTGCTCTCACATGTCTGCATTACAACTCTACTGAGATGTGAACATAAGATATCTGTATGTAAGAATGGTGGGGTGGCCTAGTATGTTTTTCTTGAAAAGTTGCCTGCAGGTTTTTTATTTCATTTCAGTTCCAATTACAAAAATAAAAGGCTTTCTGAAAGCATAGATCCATGTAGGAATACTTGCCTTCTAAGGGAAGGCTACTTTCAGAAAGGGCTAATTACAGGCACCACAGCAGAGCAGCAATTTCTGTGGGACTTTGGTGGTTTTAAAGCCCTTGGATCAAAGGGAACCCTCAGCTGAACAGGTTGATCCATGCATCTAGATTTCACTGATTATTAGCAGTTACCTGTGGGAAAGGGAGACAAGAGATACACAATGGGAATAGTTAGAGAAGTCTTAAACTAATTAGTAATAGATATTTCTGCAGGATGCTGCATTCAAGCATCGGTTGCACATAAATTATTCCTTGTCCTGCTGTTTTCATTAAGTTACCTGTGGAGGCTGAACTTTGGTGAGTACCCAGTGCCAGCAGCATCTCAGACACCTGAAACCTCTTCACTTCTGGAGAAAAACGGGTTTCACTAAGGCTTGTGTAAACTGCTGTTTTTAACAACAAGGAATAGTTACATGTTGTAGCTGTAGAGGTGACAGGCACCTCACTGAACACTAAACACTGACATTGAGTTCTTTGCAATGGGAGTCGTGCAGATTTCTATGTGGGAATTAACCAGCTGTGATGTGCTTCTCGAATGTGTAGGTTGTATCTGAGATGTCTGATAACTGCTTTGTGGATGTTGCTATGGCTAACTGACTGACCTTTTTTTTCTGTCTGTTTTCCCTTCCTGCTCACACACTCTGGACAGGACAATCTTTGTTCCCCTTCTGACATTCTCCAGCTAAACCTCAGCGTTAAAAGAACAGTTGAGACTCTTCTTTCCCTGGGGACAGATTCAGAAGAATCCAGTCTTGTGTCCCTTTCCGTTCAGCTCTGGGGCTTTGTGGTGTTTTACTGTACTCTAATGCTAACGCTCTGTATGTTCTATCGCTGGGTCTTTTTCCTCTAGTGAAGGATAGTGGTGCTGCTTCCTCCCTCTGTCACTCCAGTGCTTGGGAACAGATTCTGGGCTTTGCCAAGACTGTGTGTATGAAGTGCTTTGTTTCCCACGGATGGGACAGAGGTGACAAGTATGATGTGCAAACACATTGGTGCACCCACACCACCATCCGTGACCCAATTCCCATTTGTATTTGCTGTGTCACATTGAGCAGATGAAATGCTTTACCAGGGAGGAGGAGCTGTCCCTGGGCTCGAGCAAGGGCTGGGGTCAGGACACATGGTGCATGCTGTTGTCTGCTGACCAGTGGTGTAGTGAAAACTGCAGTGTCAGTTTGTGCCTCTGTTCCCCCATCTGTATAATGGGAATTGCAACCACTTTGGTAAATTGCTTGAGGATTATCTGATGAAAAATGTTAAACAATGTGAAGTATTTTTTTCAATGTGTTCTTGATGAGATCTTGCAGTCTTAGGAGACATGGTCTGGTAAGTGTTGTCCACAGAACTTTCTAGCTGTATTTTTTTTTACCCCAGTCCTTTATCCTGCTTCTGAGAGCATTTGATTTCTCAAATTTATAGACTCTGCTGTATTACTCTGAGACAGGATTTTTAAAACAGCTGTCAATGAATCCTGAGATTCTTGAACTTCTTAACAGTTCAAGCAGAAAAATTTCAGAGAAATTAAGCTCCTCAACAGCTTTAAGATAAAAGTTTTCTGGCACAGAAAGAAAAATCTTTAAGATTCTGTCAGGTGCTACAGAATGCCACAGCATTTTACTGTGCTCTGGATAAAACTTACAAAAACTTGTTGAGTTGCCACTTGATCTGGGGCACCCCAACCCAAGCTTGTTCCATGCTTATTCCCTTCTTCCTCTTACCCTGTCATTTTCAGAAACACTTGTAATCATGCAATTGCACAAATATAAGTCCCGACTGCACAAGCACTCTTCACTATTTTACAAAACTCAGGTAGTCTTCCATAAAGCTTCACAGCCTTTCCCTCCCCAGGGAAAGCATCCTGGTGCTTTAATGCTTTAATGTCTCAGGGACACTTCAGAGCTTCAGGGCACTCCCCATGTGTGTAACAGACCGTGTCTCCTCAGAGTGGAGATCGATTCAGGGAGCTCTGCTCAGAGACCAGTGACAGGTAAGTGTTCAGGACATGGCTGTTCCAAATGTATCTTCAACAAATTTCTGTTATATCTGCAAGTGCAGTAAATGGCTCAGAAGCCCAGTGCAAGTGGTGTTGGCATTCCAGCCATAACCTGGAACGCCTCTGAAGTACAGTTTAAGGTACACAGGAGTTCAGTTGCAAGTGTGGTCACTACCAGTAAGAATGTGTTACATGTATGTGGGTCTCACAAGCTCTTGTACCATGAAGTGAGTATTTATCAAAGGAGCAAGTAACAGAGCTGCTGCCTTCTGTCCAAGTCACACAAACTGTTCTGTCCAAGCCAAACATCACCGAGTAAAGAAGGGACCTTTGACAGGGGGAGATTGCTTTATATTTGAGTAAGCTGTTTTTGCACTGCTTACTGGTATGAACTAAAATGAACTCAGTTCCTGTGTTTCTTAACTTCTAATGAACACTGTGATAAAAGCTGCAAGGGGTTTTACACTAACAGTGCCTTCCAGTTTTTAAATTTTGTTTGTCATTACTGTCTGTGGTATGGAGTCATTCCAAAGCTTTTCCCCCTTATCTGTTTGCATACATAAGAAAAAAGATAAGGCATATTTACTTAAGTTTACAAGTATTTTCTCAAAAAGCACACTTTTCTCAAAGTAACACACATTTGCTGGAAGAAAAATGTATTTTAGCCTGAGCATATGGCTTTCTGTGAGAATTGCAGTTGGGGCTCACTTGTTTTCTCTCTGCTCGGAGCTTTGTGGGAGGAGTGTTGGCTGCCACTGTTGAAGGATTTCTTTAACCTCAAAAATCAGTAAAGACTCAAGGAGTGGAGAAATGCCAATTGATATGAAAATAACACATGAAAAATAGTCTCTGTAGCTCTATAGGAAGGACACACTTGGGTTATTTTCTGCGGGTACAGAGAACTGTTGGACATGTATCCTGACTGTTGTGGAGTGAGGATGGCCAGGAGGTGCCAAGGACTTCTGTAGGATGAGGCTTTAAATACATCTTAGACTGAGAATAGCACAACTATTAATAAACACTTTGAAACCTCTTTTTGCATTTTGCGTATTACTGTTATTCCTCAGGATGATTTTGGGGGCCGCCCACTAAGCGGGGGCACTTTGGGGAGGTGAGTGAGTGGTAGTGACTCATTCCCTGCTCCACAGCAGGGCTTCCCTCACCGCTGTAGCTGAACAGGCTTGTCCCAGGAGGACTCTCCAAAAGGTGTGATTTGGAAAGGAAGCTGTGGTTCCTCTCCTGCTCTGTGTTGTAGCACATTGATCATATTGACGCAAAGCTTCCCCCTCCTCACATTCATCTGTTTTGGTTTCATAAACTGCTGCCATCTCAGCGTGGGCAGAGATGGAGGACAATTTGGTATTCCCCTTTCCTCCCACAATCCTTTTTCAAATTCTTATTTGTAGAAAAAGAACACAGAGATTAGCCCAAGGCCACCTTCCATGAATAGTCAAGGTCATGGTTCCTTTGTCACAAGCAGAAATCTCATGTCCTACCCCTGTGTGTGTGTGCTGCCTGTCCATAACATTTCATATTTCAGTCACCTTTTGCTTAATTTTTTTTTCTTTTCAGTTGAGTGGTTTTCATCCATTTTGTTTTTGTCTTTGTTTTGTTCCCCATTCAGGAGCAATTATGTTTGCCTCTGCATATTTTAGAAGAGAAGGGTTTGACACAGGTAGCTGTGACTGTCCAGGCGCTCCTGGAGCTGGCACCCCCAAAGCAGCAGCCACTTCACCACTTGTCTGCTGTGTAAAGACCTCCGGGACCTTTTGGGTTACCTTGGCTAAGCAGAAGGACCTGAAGACTTTACTGCCCATGCAGTGCATCCAAACACACAGAGCTCTGTTCTAAGGAAATGAGTTTTCGTGATTCCTGACAGGAATGTTTTACTTCATTTCTCCATTTTTTTTGGAGATCACAAGAGTTTCCAGTAACATTTTTTATTATCAATATTTTTGCCCCTTATTTAAAAAAATGAGAGTTCATTGGGAGGAGGGCAGGGAATTCCAGTGGCTGGCTGTTGGAGCCAGCTGTAGAAACTGACCTTGCAGGATGAAGAAATGGGTTTAGAGTTTGTAAAGCAGTTCCTAGGGGAATTTGTAAAAAAAAGGGTGTTGCTGCAGTGGGCACACAGGGAATTAAATTTCATTCCTTACCCACAGGGTAATGGAGTTTCTTTGCCTCCAAAGAATGGTTATTTCTATTATTCTAAAAATTGCATCACACAATCTTAACCTGCAGTGTTTGATAACAGGGTCAAACTTCGCACAGCTGTCACTTGCATTGGCATGTCTTCATTACTGAAAATTGAAGGAATAAAACACTTTTTTTTTTTTTCCCCCCAATGGAAAAATTACTGCATGTTTTCTCTACCAGAAACACTTTAGTAAAAGATACTAAGTCAGATCTGTTCAAATGGGATTAATCCCATCAGCATTCTTGCTGGGTTCACTTTCTGTTTGGGTTTTAACATGTCTAAGCACTTTTCCAACAGCAGTGGAGGGAGATCTCCACTGTCCTCACATCCCCTTCTGGTGGTTTTGTGGGATCACCAGAATCCCATGCCTTTCCCTGCAGTGGGAACAATGCCAGCCTGCCCTGCTGGTCATTAGAAGCCCGGTACCAAGTAATACATTTATGAGGGGCTGAAGCATCCCTGCAGGCACAGAATGGATCATGTCACGAGCACAGTTCCCAAGTTGCCCAGGTGGGCTGGCTGTTGTCAGAGCAGCATCTGTGCTAATGTAGCTCTGAAGGGTTTGACAATGATTTCAGCAAAGCCCTTTATTCGTTGGAATTTACTATGTAGAGAGATGTTTTACAGAACTGCTATTATTTCATTCTTCTTTTCTTAACTTAAAAATGGAAATTCAGTGTACAGGAGTGGGAGAGGCAGCTGACAAGTTTTGTTTTCCTGGAAAGCTGATGTGCAAAATAAAGACAGGTCTCTATGCTCTGGTCCTCCTTGAGAAGGCCAAGCTCACTACCAGGTCAATTAACAATACTTTTCTCTCCCCCACAAAAAGACCTCAGAAAATCCAGCTCTCCACCCATGCAGTTCCTTTGTCAGGTGTTGCCCAATTTAAAGCATCCCTGAACACTATGCTACTACTACATAGTGCATGAGGGTTCTGAAAGCAGCTCCACGCATCAGCCGTATTCCACCTGGGGATACATTTGAAAGAGAATACTCCGAGAGGATTTTATGCAGATAAAGGAAGATGAAATGTGAACAAATTAGCTAAAAGTCATTTTTGCAGAAGTAAACCTGCTGTGGGAGCTGCTAAGGACAGGTCTTAGCTGCATTTTTCCCCTTTTGATTTGCAGTTTTGGTTCCATTTTGTTTTGCTTCATTTATTTCTTTCAAGAGCCATTGTGGTGATTGATGAATCACTTATTTCACATAATTATTCCAGTTGCTTCTTATTGGCATTGGTTGGTCACATTGTAAGTGAAGGAGAACACCTGGAGGGTGTTCAAAAGTCCCCAGCTGCAAAGAGAAACCTCCTCATGCTGGGTAAGCACAGCGCCCTGAGCCCTGCAGGGCGTGGATGTGCCCGGAACTCACAGTACCCACTGGAAGAGCAGCTCCACTCAGGCATTCTGTCCCCCTTAAGTAGCTCTTGTTTCACTTAATGCCATTGATGAGCAGCGCTGGCCATTCTTGCAGGGTTACACAGACGTGTCTGAAGTGTCTGCTGCAGTTCGCTGGGGGGAAGATGCTGCCACTTGCAGGCAACACCTCGGACACAGACAAGAGTGTTCCTGGTGTGTTCGTCTCTGCACGTAATTTGAGAGAGAGGGAGGCACTGGCTTCATCTTGGTTTCCAGCCCTAGGTCAGCTGTACTGTTACAGGGACACGCTGCATTTAGCAGCACACCCATCATGGGCTATTTAAATACCCCTGTTTGAAGAAAACCATTCCCTTCATGGAATTTCGAGGGTGTGGTGATTGCTCCAGCACTTAAGGAAAATGAAACTTAACAGTATTCAGGTTGGTGGAAGCTTTTTCATTTAATTAACAGTAGTTTTTAATGGGTGGGGGCTAGAGTCTGGCCTGCAGGAAGGAGCTGTTTCCTATTGCTATGTGTGGGTCACAGCTGTGAGGGGCTCATGGCCACCTGTGGCTCCCAGCCACGGCTCAGCACGAGCCAGGCCTGGGGAAGGGCTGTGGCTGGAGGCCAGGCAGGCACAGGGTCCCTGGAACTGAGTACTTCATTGTGAGCGACATTCACTCTGGCAGTTTCAGTGAAGGGAATCGTGTTAGTTTGACATAATCCTGTGTTTTCAGGCTGGCAAGCACTAAATCTTGTCCAGATGCTTAGGACAAAAGTCCAAACCTGAAGTTTCATCATACGGTTTCTTTAATGTGTTACACCAAACCCACTTCAGTTCTCTATTGCAAAATGGGTTGGGATTTTTCAGTGTAGTTATGTGCAATTTTTGTTGTATCCCATGAAAAGAATATTTGAAAGAAAACATGTATAAAGTTCTATTCTGTGTGTTAAAGCAGAGATTGTCTTTCCTCTTTGGGGCATTTGCGTTGGAGGATGTGGGAGGGATCCACCTCAGTGTTCTGTGCTGCTGGTGTTCCTACACTATCTCCATGGTGTCACACTCCATCCTCAAACCTGGCAAGCCCTGAGCAGTGTCTGAGGCTCTGCAAGGTCACACACTCCAGGTGGAGTGGCTCAGGCACTCGGGAGCCCCTGATGGCACTGGGGGGCCGGGGCAGAGCAGCTGGGGGTTCCCCCTTTGAAGGAGAGGCTTTTGTAAAGGCCCCGCCCCTGGTGTCCTGCTTAAAATCCATCAGGGACAAGCACCAGAGCACCTCTGTTCTTGGTAGTAACAGGATGGCAAATGGTATTCTTACCCCTTTATAACTATAAATGGTTCTTTGAAAAACTGTTTTAGAAACAGAGGACTTGTAAGGTGAATTTGGACATCTGAAAATCCTTTTGTATAGATACTGTGATGTTCTACAAAGTGATCTAATTTTGTTATTTCTGAAAACAGTGTAAACGTGTAAGTAATAGAGTAAAGGATTTTAAAGCTTCATCCCATGTTGTATGTCTGTAAATACATTCCATAATTTCTGTTACATATAAATGTGTCTGAATATTGTATATTTTAAATCGCCTGTATTCTGCCAGTAGTGTGACCTTCTAGCACATTGATAATATAAAAGGAAACCATGATTATTTGAAATAAAGTTTTAAAACTTACATGAATTGCAGTGTTTCTTCCTGCTGTTTTTCTGTTGGGTCAACAAAAGTTCCATCCTCTGTGTCAGGTGTTTATTCCCCTTCTACATCATCCCAGTTGGCATTTGATGGACCTACTTTGGTTTTCTACTTTTCATAGTTAACCAGGACAGGAAAATTCCAGCATTTTTACACATACTCTGCAGCCACATCAGCAGCTTTTTTGGGGGATATTTTTAACCTTCCCCAGACACTCATTTGGTACAGAATCCTTTGCTTCTTCCTCCTTGGCCTCTTGTTTTTTTCCTTCTCTGTGTAAATTACACATTCTGGGTTTGGGGTCTCCTGCTGCCAGTCCTGTTGCTCCTTGTTCTCATCCTTTGCTTTTGGCCTGTCTTGGGTTTGAAGTGTAAAATTCACACCCCTGCTTCCTGACCCCACTGTATTTGAAAGGTTTATTCTTAGCCAGAATGTTTAGTCCCCTTTTCATCTCTCCTCATCACTAGTTTTATTATTTTTTAAAGTATAAAAATGCAAAGTCTAGAAATTTCCAGAGATCCACAAACCCTCCCTGTCTGTGTTACCCCTGTGATGCTCTTCCCTGCTCACCAAGCTGCTCCAGCATCCTTGTCTGACCTGGTGACTCTGTCAGCCACTGAGGACATTCCATTACTGCCTCTCTCAAGGCTGCCCAGCTCTCTTCAGGTATTTATTTCTCCCCCTCAATCTAAAGCTTCCTCCTAACCAGCTTCCCAATCTCCAGCTCTTCTTCTGCATTTAATTCCCAGGAAAACCCTCTCCATGGGAATTTCCCTGTAGGAAATCCCATGGATGTACATTTTGATCCCATTTCTCCACAGCTGGAAAAATGGAGCAGTACAACCATGGCACAGTTCCTCAGAAGTGATGGGTTTGAGACTCTGCTCCCTGCTCCTGTCCCTGGATGTGCCAGCCTGTTTGCTTGGCAGCTGCACAGCCCAGGCACAAACTCTGCTGTGGAGCGAGGGGAGGCTCATTCAGAGAGCAGCGCCCTGGGACGGGACAGTACAGCCAAGGAGGCCAGGAAGAGCTGGATGGGTGGCACTGCGGCCACAGTCCCCAGCCCAGAGTGTGTGGCAGGTCACAGGGTTCAGTCAGGTTACACACCAGTGTTACAGTGGGGATACTGCAACACGTGTATCAGACGACGAGGCCCGTGGAAGAGAAATATATATGGACCTATTCTTGCTAGATGTTTCAGAGATGTTTATTTCTCCAGCTGCATGGCTGGGATCTGCCGAGGAACTGCAGCAATCACAGGACCCGAGGGTCCTTGTCCACGTAGGGGAACACAAAACAACCAATGGGGAACGAGGCTGACCAGGGGCAGGGAAACCCAGGGCCGCTCTCCCAGGAGCACATGGCAGGGGGAAGGGACCCCAACACACCTGTGCCCCTGTCACTACCCCACAGTGGCCTCATGTTGGAACCTGAGCTTCAGCACCCCAACTTCACAGGAATAGCAAACCCTGTTCCACTGTTGCCTCTGTGTTTCCAGAGCTGCTTCATTCTCTGCTGAGAAGCAAGAGCAACCCAGCCAAGACCATGCGTCAGATTTCAGTTGTTTGGTTGCATTACTAAAGTGTGCCTGGAGTTTGACGTAAACAGCAGAGCTCTGTTGCCTGCCGTCTTATCCTGCTTTTCCTTAGCTGAAAGCCTGTGGAGAGTTTTATGATCAACTTCATTCCTTCTGCCCAAGCAGCTCACCTGTTAACACCCCCATCACATATGGAAAACACGGGTCTGTGGTAAAATATACCGAGTCAGCAGGGCATGAAAAGGAAGAGTTAAAATTAGGAACATAAGTCCCAGTTGCACTGAGGTGCTTCCTGCAGTGGGGTGTAAGCACAGTCCTGGCTCTGTTCCTGCCAGCACCGAACTGAAGTGATCCCTGCACTTACCACTGCATGGGGAGCATGGGAAGTGAGGGAATGTGTTCAGTACCAGTGCTGGAATGGGAACATGTTCAGGTTTCAAGCAAGCGTCCGTGCTCCAGCAGGAACACTGGCACTTCTAATGCAGTTTGTCTGGAGCATCTGAAACACTCCCCTGACAGTCAAGTCTGCCTGACAAGGCACCAGCCCCTTGTTCAGAGTTCTGGGCCACAGGCTCTCTGCTCATGGTTTCAGCCATCTCACATGAACTTTAGAGCTTTTGGCTCAGTTCAGATCGGACATGAGGAGGTTTGGATGGGGCCAGCATGGGCTGCTCACAAAGAGCAGAGCAGACTCTATGGTTTGAGATCATTTCCCACGTGGGAGAGTCAGAAACCAGGCAGCTCAGCTGCAAGGCTTTGTGCACAGACCTGCGTGTGGACTGACAGTGGTGTCAGGAGCAGGGATTCCCCTCTTGGTTAAAAAGCAGCTCTGCTCCCTGCCTACAGCCCCATCCCACTGCACAGTGGCACTGGCCAGGGCAGTGGGGACGGCCGTGACAGACCAGCTCCTGCAGGCAGCATGGCTGGCTGTCTTTTCCCCTTGGTCAGGGGGTATTTGGAGCTATTCTGTCTGTGCACTGACACTGTGCAGGACTGTGGGAATGGAAACCTGTGTGCTCTGACTGCACTTGTGTTTACACTGCAAACTGTCCATGTTCCCCCCTGCTGACCTGATGCCAGCACTGGTGGCAGGGAGAGCACAGATAGAGCCCAGCTGGGGGTGCCTCGGCCTCCCCACCTGACCCAGAGCCACGGCTGGTGCTTTGGGGGCTGCAGAGGAGGTTCTGGGGGCAGAGCATCCCACACTGGTGAGTTACTGGGATGGTAACAGGATTACCTCCCACTGTCTTGTTTCCATAAAGCACTTCGCAGGGGATAGAGTGTTTCTCACTGCTTTGATGCAAATCACTTCTGCTGGGAAAAAAGGCTGTACAAGGGCAGCTTTAAGATCTTTAGTGCAGCTTCACCATAACTGTGTCTGCAGGAACTGCGTTCTCCAGAATTGCCCAAGCTCTGTTACATGGTTTATTTTGTCCTGTCAGACAGACAGACCACAGTGCCCTGCCCAGCAACAGCCCTGGAGCACATCTGTGGCCACTTTCTTTACTTATCTCTTTGCTCCAGATTTTTCCTTCCCTGTTTCTTTCTGTGCTGACTTTTCCTTCAAATACTTCTCGAGCTCCTGGTAGGGGCCGAGGAATCTGCGGACCATTGTACCTTTCCACCAGGCCTGCACCTGGAAGTGAGAGAGAGAGGCCTGAGGGGAAGTCACTTGCTGGGGTACCTGGTATAGCACAATGCCTGGAGAGTCTTTCCTGTGCTCCCCAGCCACAGAAGGGAACCCCCAGGCCAGGCAGCAGCCTTTGGGCCTGTGCTGGTTGTGCCAAAGGCATCCACAGCTGGGCTGAGGGCAGCTGTTGCTGGTGGCAAGGGACAAGCAGGGGCACTGCCCCATGACCCCCCTCTATCACCTGGGCAGTGATATTTGCAGGAGACTGGCTGCTCCCCTTTCATTCCCATCTCAAACCTGCAGCCAGCTGCTGCCTCTCAGTGTGCCCCAGCAAAAAGAACAGGCTTTGTCTTTTGCTTGTGCCACCACACACCAGCCAGCTTTCTTGGGCTGTTTTCTGCCTGGACAAAGCCCATGGCACAGGTTATTAACTCTCAGCTGCTGCTGGAGCAGCACTGCCTCACCTTTGCTCCACTTTACCTTTAGGGCGCTCTTCAGCTCCAGGGCTTCCCACTCTATTTGTTTTCTCTTGGCCTCCTTGTCTGACCGGTCAATGGTGATGGTGGCCTGGAATGCCAGGCACTGCAAGAAAGCACAGGGGTGACAAAAGCCATGACAAACACATCCCCTTAACTGCAAGGTCAGCCTTCAGGCTCACTGTGTCCAGCTGCTTGCCAAGGCAAGGCTCACCTGGACCCTGGTGCAAGGATTGTTCCCCTCTGCTGCCTACACGTCTCATCCTTGCTACACACTTCCCACAGCCCTGCCAGGACTGATCAGGCCCAAGGGTTGTGGTGTCTGTGTGCACCAGGGACCTCCGGGGCAGCCCAGGGATAATGTGTGAGTGGAGACTTTCCCCCCCACCTCCATTATTTGATCTTTCCTAAATCCAGATGGCAAATGTTGCTCGGAGTTGCTGCCAAAGTGAAACCTCTCACGGCCTGGGTGTAATTAACCCCCTGATCCCTGTAAAATGGCTGGCTGATGGCTTCCCAGGCAACAGCTGGTGGTGAGGAGGACACTTGGTCCCCCAGGCTAAGCAGCAGATGATGTACAAACACACTTGGGACACTGAAATGACAGCGTACAGAGTGAAAAATGAGCCCACAAGCCAGGAAACACCCAGCTCAGTCCCATCATCTCTGACCCACAGACAGCAGGAATGTTTACAAGTAAATTCCTTCTGGTTTTAAAACACACATTTTTCTAGATACTTCTCTTTGTTCTGTGCTGCTGCTCTGCTGTGATCAGAGCCCAGCAGTTAACCAAGAACCCAGTGGGGCAGGAATGGTTCTACCCAGAATCAGCTCCCTGATAACAGAGCTCTGTGCAGCTGGGAATGTGTGTCTGCAGAAAGGGATGAGCTGCCTTTTCCAGTCTCAGCCTGTCTTACCCTGATCTTGCTAGAAGGAGCAGATTTGTTCAGACTCAGGCAGCAAATTAAGGTGAGGCGTACTGATGGGATGGGACAGTACCTCTGCCCCTCACAAAGGCTGTCAGTAGCTCTCTCATTACTTGCTGGTATTTGAAAATAGCTATAGGGGAAACATCATCATCCCTCCTTGATGTCACAGGTGGCAAATAGAAGATGACATCTCAGCTTCTCACCAGGACCAGTGCTATAATCACAACCTGTGCCTCAAAATTGCTATTTTTTTTCCATGGTCCTGGTTCCTTACCTAAATGAGTGTAGGAAAAAGCCCAATGCAGTTTGCATGGCTGAACACTGAGATGCTCCTGATGTCTTACCTCCTTGGCAAATCTCTGCATTGTTTCCAAGTTTTCTGCCTTTAATGCTCTTAGATCATCCAGTTCTTCGTCTTTTGCATCAGTGTCTTTTTTATACTTCTCCATCCAGTATTCCAGCTTCTCTTTCACTTTCTGCATAGGGAGAGAGTGGTGCTCAGCATGGTGCAAAGCGTGCACAGATGAGAGACTTGCTACTATTACATGGTCTGCTTTCAGGATGGTGGTGAAAGTCCTGTAAATTGTGCATAGTCAGTGTTTTCTTCTCATCTTGAACAGATCAAACCCCTAAGACTACTCATAAATTACTGCAGGGCTAGTTTTGTGCAGTCAGTCCTGATGAAGCAAGTGGCAGCCAGAAGCCATTCTTTGTGTGTATACAGAAGGAGGGGGTTTTAAAAAGCACAGTTTGTCAGTGGGAAAGCTTTTATCCTCTGCCTGACTCCCTACCCACTTTCTGGATTAAGCTCAGCACACCAGGAATAAGGTCCCAGGGGACAGCATTTCACACTATTTCAGGTTGTGAACTTGGCTTTGTGTCACTCATGAATAGGGCAGGTGTTTTCTGAAACAGTCACCCAGATGACTTCCTCCTATTCAGCAATAACTTCTCCATAGCAACCACCATGATTGCTTCCATGGAAAAATAATCTGAGGAAAAGCATCAATCTCATTACGGCATCACAGCTGGACACACAAGGGAGATGGAGGGCATGGTCATCCTCCTCTCTGCGGGCCCCTGCAAAGCCACCAGCTGCTGTCTGAGCACCGAGGGGCTGCTGCTGGGCCGGCTGCTGGCGGTCAGCCAGGCTCAGCGTGTACTTGGGCAGTCCTCCCACTGGGAGCATTGATCAGACCAAGGCTCTGGGGTACAGACACACTGTTCAATTGCTCACAAAATCCAGCACTGCTTTGCACTCAAATTGCATTTTTAAAAATCTATTATCTCCTATTAAATTCTGTACTGGCAGTGACGTCAGGTGCCCTGCAGTAGTCCAGGTTTTCTTCCTGTCATACCATTTATGAGAGGCTTTGCAGCATTATTCACTGTAAAGTTATTCACTGTTAATGATGGGAATGCTCTGAATCTCTGAATCAACACCACAAGGACATTCATGCTGCTGAAAATGTGTACAATACCTGTGGGTTAGCAATGATCCAACCCCAATTCTTCCTCAGATAAGGCAGAACTGAACTGGCATTTTGTGTCATTTCTTCCTCAGTGTCCCTCCCCTCTGCGCAGCCCTTGGGTCTGTAAAGCTGCTGCCCTCGCTTTGGGCTCTTCACTGGGGTGCTGGGAGCCCCAGCTACTGCCAAGGAGCTAAATTCCAATTAGCCAAATACAACTATCTGAGAGAGGAAAAATCCGTAACACCTGAACAAACAATGTCATTCACTACATGAACCCTAATTTTAAGGAAATATATCTATATGTAGCAAATCCCAAGTCTTGGAGAGGTAGGTTAATTAAGATTTGAGGATAACAAATCGTTCAAACTGCAGTGGTCATGAACCTGATACATTTGATGGAGCAATAACTGTTTTCCTTTAGGCACTAATTGATGATTAGTGTTTATAGATTGTTATTTTAAGCATTAGCTGACAGTCACACATACCTGATACTGCTGCGTGAGGAAATCTTCTGTCTCCATGTGGAGTTGAATCTCCTCATCAGTGTTGCTCTTCAAATTCTGTGATCAGAGCAAGCAGAACACGTGAGAGACAATGTTGGTGTGTATGTGTGTAGACACCCTGCTGCTGAAAGCTGAGTAAAAGTGTTGGAGGTCTGTGTGGTCCACAGATTTTTTCCAATGATAAAATTAGCCGAGGCAGTCCTTGCCCCTGGGCCATCCATGAAAAAGGGAAAATTAGATCAGACTTTGATAAGTCAAAAAAAGATGTTTGCAAAACCAGAAGAGTTTTCTAGTCCAGTTCACCTTATGGTCACACAAGCAGCTCTATCTGCATTATCTGCTGGGGGCACTGCTGAGAGCTCAGGCTGCCTACGTTGCTAAATACCCTTGTAACAACCCCTTTGGATATACTTCTGGGTCTGGTTTTCTGACCACAGCATTACTTTAAGCATTCCCTGTCTCCTAAAGCCATGCCATCCTTGTTGCTGCTGTTTGCAGGATCATACAGAGAAACAGTAGAAGAGATAAAGGTGTCTAACCCCGGTGAGTTTCCTGATCCAGTTCAAACAGTTGTGCTGGTGACTATAATGGAGAGCTGAAAGGGCGTCTGGGGAGCCAGGGAGGGCTCTTCCCTTACTAGATGGAGATGCCTTCCAGTATGGGCCATGGGGAAGGGCTTACCTGGATTTCCTTCTCCAGGGCATTCTCTGCATTGCTGCACTTTTTCTGGGTTAGTTGGATCTGGAGATCTGTGTTTTTCTTCATGTAGTAGCTCTCTGTGTTCAATTTGGCCGTCTTCTCTTGGAGCTTATCTTTGAGGCGATCAATGATGTTATCTCGGTCCTAATGGAGACAAAAGCAGCACAAAAGCAAGCCTGGAGTCTGAGGTCAGCTCACAGTTTCTTAATCTCTCCACTCCCTGATAAGGTCAGAAGAGACAAAGCTATAGGCTTCACACCTTCCCTGAATGTTGCTCCATTTCAAGGAGCATTTCAAAGGTTAGTTTGATCTATAACCCATACAGATGGCAATAAACCCATCAGCAAGGAGTGATTGCCTTTGGAGAGGGTGGGGTGAGGAACAGAGTGGGACAAGAAGGCAGGCCTTCCGCTCTCTGGTCCAAAAATGTATTCAGTCATGCTTAGGATAAATATGAAAAACAGCCAAATAATTTTAACCACTTAAAGTTAGGCTTTACTTTTACTAACCCCTTGGATTAGACCATCTCAGTGAGTGAGCATCTGTAAGAGGAGGATAATGTCTCAGCCCCACAAAAGCCAAAGTTTGTTATCCTAAAGTATACTGTATTCCTTGGATTTATTTTTTTCTAGTTATGCAGCAACTGTATAAACGCAGCCTTAGGAACAGGTGCAAATCTAATCCTGACTTGCTCATATTTTTAAACAGCTCTTTCTTGAAATCTTACCAGGTAGATGCTGCCCACTTCTTTATGAAAACATACACCCAGGGCAAGGAGGCAGTGTCAAGGAAAAACTGGCTATGAGCTCCCAGCCTCTCCCCATGCCTTTGCTTTGCAACAGAGCTGAGCCTTTCCTGGGGCAGAAAGCTCAGTTTTCTGTTCCCTGGAGTTATCCCATAGGCCAGAATCCTGAGTGGTTTGTCCAGCTTTTGGAGCTTGCTCAGGAAGCAAAGTGCATTTGCTCGATTTGGGATTGCTGTTTTGTTTACTCCTTTTTAACTAATTTATTTGAATAAGAGATAAAGGTTCATTACCCTGGGGTTGGGACTTGGGACAAATGCCTGTAAAATGAAGACTTTTGCGTAGAGTTAAAAAGGTCATCAAAGCTTCCTGTGTAATTATGCAAGATCGATGTGAATGCACCCAACAGCTCCATTACAGCCTTTCTCTTTGCTTCCCTGCCATGCTGTGGTGGGTTTGATATTCATCAGCCGAACCTCTGCAGCTGAAGATGAAGATGAAATACCAAGGTGTTGGCATTTTTTGAAGCCCACATATCTTGTGTCTGAAGCACGTCACATTCCTTAGCTGTGTAAACATGGAAAAATGCCACAGGAAGAAGCCAGCTCAATAGGGCTGTGTTTGCAAGCCCTTGCAGCATGACTCATTTGGAAAAGGTTTCCTTATAAGAAGAGATTGGAATAGTTAAAAGGAAAGTCCTTCCCTCTGCACCCCTTGGCATACACAGGAAGATTAGAGTACATTTATAAGGCTCAGGATAAGCGGGGCCCTTGGCTGGTGCTGTTTTGTGGGTTCAAAGGTGTTCACATGTTTTTGAAGGTTTCAAACACTATTTTTAGATACTATTTTTATGGCCATATCATCATATGACTGCAGACAGCTACAGATATGAGCTGTTTGTGCCTTATTAAGGTTTCTGGTCATGGCCTTTATTATCCCTGGCATGAAATTTTGGTGGCCATTGGAGGAGTTTTGTTCCTGGTCAGTAGTCATGGGATGTGAGTGTACCACTCTATTTTGAGATTGTCTTTCTGGGTCATAGTGGGCTCGTGTCTAAATTGATGTACCAGCAGAGACACTGAGGGGATGCTAATTAAAAAAAAGAACAAACCCACAACTTTCTGTGGCACTGAGGCTTAGGAAAGTCGAGCACTTCTGATGTCAGTGTGTTACTGCTATCTGCTAAAGATCTGCAAACTGGCCAGAAAAGAAGGGTTCAGCCTAGATTACAAAGTACTCAAGAGAGTTGGGGCAGAGCATGAACTTCTCACCAAGTTATTTTCTTTTTCATTTCACATTTTAGTAAAGAAAAAAGCACTTTTGATTCAAGTGCCCCAGGCCTTAGGATAGGGTCCAGGATGGGGCCTATCTGCTCTGTTGTTTTCTCTGTTGAATGGCATGTCTGTGGTTTGGATTTGGTCTGCGGTGTTGTAAAACATCCTGGTTAGAGGTGGGGAGTCCGGGGGCTTGGTTACACAATCCAAAGCAGACGGGAAGTGAAATGCAAAACCCACTGGTGGTTTACAGCAGCGTCTGCCTGGCCAGGGAAAGCCGGCTGCAGGCGTGAGGGCAGCTCCTGCTGCTGGACCTGGTGCTGTAGAGCTGGGGCATGTTTGAGATTTAGCTGCAGGTAGTAAACGCAGCAGTAAATGCCCACAAGCTGTGGGCACCATCTGCAGAGTGTGCTGTTCCCTGAACTTCAGAGACAGTAACTGGGAAAATGAGTTAATATTTATTCATTCGGGTTTATCATAGCAAAGGTCCACACCAGGACATGGAATGCTTTCATAGCTGATGCCGTAAATCTCTGGGCTGCTTACTTGGGATGACTTCAGCGTTGAATCTGCCAAACTAAATCATCCCTTGTGTCCAAAACTATCGGAAAACTGGCAGAGACCAAGATCAAAACCCAGGAAATAGTTGTCAGGAGCCAGTCTGCTTCACAAGCAGGTAAACAAGGTGATTTTCTCTGATCTCTCAGCTCACAGACATCAGCCCAGGGGCCTGTCTGCTGTCACCTGGTGCCACAGGAGTCTGCCCCACAGATGCTGTTTGGCTGCAAAAGCAGCTGCACTTAGCTGGAGACCTTATCCACACTCCTGTGTTTTCAGTTACTTTGATTTATCTCTCTTGTAAGTGCCACCAAGATCTCCCAGCTCTTCCACAGCAATTAGTGTTTAGTCATAAAATACAGCTGGTTACAAAAATAGCCCACAGGAGTAAACAGTCTGAGGAATTCTCCAGCAGTCCAATGCCGCCATTTGGCAGGGGAAGGAGTGCTGTGCTCTGTGCTGACAGAGGGCCCTGCTCTGCTTGCTCCCACACTGACTGCTCAGAGCTCAAGGCTCTTCCTGGCAGCTGCAGCATCTCAGCTTGCAGGGCCTGGAGATGTGCTTGGATCCACACACCTGCTGCAGCCTGGGCTCGCTCCCCATAAACCACAACAGGCAGCCCTGCAGGCACTTCAATAAGGCTTTGCCTGCATCACTGTCCCAGCTCCAGAACACCCTGAAGGAATGTCTGGGCCCAAGGGACAGCAGGGCTGGCTGTCACCCGGTGTCAACAGAACGGCTTCTGCAGCCCTCAGCCAGCTCAGCGCCAATCCCAGCAGCTGCAGGAGAGCCCCAGGAGGGGCAGCTTGCTGGCACAGGGAGCAGACCTGTTGGCAGCAGCGCTCCTGTGGAAAATCCTGCCCCTCTGGAGCCAGGTTTGGATCTAGTGCTCCAGGTCCTGCAGCGCTCCTTGGGGCTCTGCCAGCAGTGAAGCTCAGGACCATCACAACCTTGTGCCTTCTACTGTAATCATTCTGTGCATATCCCCAGTAGAAACATGCACCATTTCACAGAATGCTCCACTGATGCATTTGTCCTCCTGGGAGAGGAAAAGGGAAGAAATATGGTGGGTTTTAATCTTACTACTAAAAGCACAACTGAGTGGTGCACTGATACAGTGGATCTGGGCGTGTTATGACAACTGACAAAGAATTAAAGTTACAGACCTGTTTTCTCTGGTACTGTGGTACAATGGCTGGGACTTCTGTCTGTTTGGTAGCTGTAACATTACTGCTTGATATAAAATGACACCACTACTTGCATGCATGTATGACATGAGTACACCACAAAATCTACAGGACGTAAAAAGGCTTTGGGGTGAAGAGCAATGCAGGAATGCTAAAGTTTACATTTCTAAATTTTTATGTTAAGATGCATAATCCATATGATATTAATCTGTTTCAAAACCTGCAGAGACTGCTGTTACTTGTCCAGGAAACCAGAGAAAGTGAGAATTTTTATAGAAACTAGAAAATGAACACTGCAGCAGCAAACAGACCCCCTGCAGCCAAACCTGAGCTACCAATGCTGCTCCTGCACAGAGAGGTAAGAACAAAACCAGATGGATCATTTCAGCTCCTTTAGAGACATCAGTGCTTTCCAAGAGAAAAGAAAACAAAATAAAGAAGAACATTTAGCATTTGATTTGTGTTCCATTAGAAAGAAAAATGAGCTAAGCAGGCTAATACACTATTAATTAGAATCTTATTAAGAGGTAGAAAGGCTGAAAATACAAATTCACAGCAACATGAGTGAGACAAAGGCCATGTTTTTCTGGTTCCAGGATTACATTTGCTCGCTTTTGTTTTCTCAACCATGTAGACTTTTGTTTACAGGTCTGTGCATTGTTACTGTTGTTCAAAGTACTCCAAAGTCAGCGAAGCTGTATTTTTATTTTTAATTAGTTGGCAAGGTGACAAATCATGCAAGTGTCTGTAAAACTGCCTATGGGAAAATCCCATATGAAGCAAAGAGAAATTATTCTCCCTTGGGAGACACAGTGAGACACCATTATTTTTGGCACAGGAGGAAAGCAGTACTTTAAAGTAGTCTTGTCTTTGATTTGTTATCAAAGCTGAAACTATAAGGAAGCTCAGAAAAGGACTTTTAAGCTTCTAATATTTAAAAAAAAAAAAAAAAATCCCAGATGAGTGCAAATCCCACTTGACAAGGCAAAACCCAAGAACTGAATAAGCACTGAAGGGACAAGGAGAAGAGCCCCCTCCCAGCAGAGGAGCTACATACCTTCTTATGACCATAGGAGGTAGGAGAGGTGCAGGGCAGGACACAGAGAAGTGTGTGCAGAGTGCCAGGACATTGCTGCTGGTACAAAACAGGATGATTACAGCCCCTGGGAAGGCGTTAAACCAGGACTGGGTACATATATTGTGTGCATGGACATGGTGAGGTTTGAAGAGCTCTACATAGAAGGAGAACTACCTCATCACATTCACCAGCTTGGGGAATGGGAGAGCCGGAACTTCCCAGGAGCCATCAGAGTCTGACTGAGAAGGGACAGTATGAGAAGCAAATAGATCCTTCATATTTTTTACAGCCATTCTGTATTTACAGTTAAACTTTCTACGGCATGTGCATCCAGGCTGCCAACACAAAACCTTCATGTTCTACAAACCAAACTTCACCAGCATGCCTGGGGCTTAAAATTCCTTTCTGTAGTCAACTATATCCTGGCTTGATTACTGTCCACACTTTTGTCCAAAGACAAAACTCAGTGACACCAATTCTTTCCTCAGATGCCCTTGCTGTCCTCTTGCTCACTACTGAACCAAGTGTCAGATTCTTGTTCCTTCCCCCAGCCCCTGTACAGCTCTGCCCCAGCTTGCCTTCTGCTTGTTTGCTATCACACATCTCCTGCCTCAGGAGGCAAGGCTATGTTTCCATGTTGAGTGAGCATTAAGTCTGAGCTGTCTGATGAGCATCAAAGTGACCAGTGATAAGTCATTCAATTGATCTGTACTTGTGTAGGAAGTCTGACATTTCCAGAATGCCCCATATTTACTGTGCATGCACACACCATTTGCATGATGCAGACAGAAGGGCTGAAGCTTTCCAGAAAGATTAAGTTGACAGCATATGTGCAATAACATTGATCTGCCCTTGTGTAGGCATGTTCGGGATTTTCTGATGTCTGGAAGCCTAGAAAAATAGATTAATAGAATGACACTTTCTCCAGATGAAAATGTAGGTAGAAAAATGGCCTGTCCCTATGATAGGTGTCTGTCTTTCTCACTCTCTTTGGCACACTTCCTTCTGTGCCAGATGATCTGTCATGACTGAGTATGACAGAACCTTAGATACTGTTATCTGCAGATAACCTCTTTCTTACTGATTGCAGATATCTGTGCTTTGTCACTCCCAGCAGTGGTTTTGGGATATTCTAATTTGACCATGGTCTCATGATTATGAGCATTTTGATTTCCCATTTGAAAATCATCAGACACTGCTCTTAAAATCATTAGTGGGCTTATTCCAAATACAAATCTTTATTGTAATTATTCTACTTCTATACTCCTAAGTGATGGCTCAATATGTATGGACATGGCGTCTCCAAGTGCTAGTTCCTGGGCAGCAGAGGCCAGCTTGCTAACAGGCTTCCCCATGGCAAGATGCCCAGTGCTAAGTGCTCTCACCTGAAGGTCTGTTTCAGCTTGTTTCTTGACATCTTGCAGCTGTTTCTGGAGTGCCTTTATCTCCTTCTTTCCTTTTTCCTCCCTGAAGTGGGAAAATACAATCACTTGAATATATCAAAAAATAAAGAGCTGTTTACCAAGAAGGGGAATTTCCTGTCTCCTGATACATTGTGGTAAGATAAACAGAGACTTCTCACCAAAACTACTGACTTGCTCAGTAAATACTGAAAGAAGAGGTGCACAGACTGAGCAAGGCAGATGGGAACAAAAGGGAGAATAAGCCAAAAAATCAGGATGCTCTTGTTGGAAGCCTGGAATGGATTTGAGGATGATGCAATTCCTGTAGCAGAGAGGGAAGATGTCTGTCATTGGGTCACAGTTTCTACATTCAGGCAAAATTGCCCCTGATTCTAGGCAGAAGCAAGCCTGAGCAGCAGAGTGCCAAATTGTGTCTTTATGTGTATGGAGAATGTTTCTTTCATATCAGACTTAAAATCTGCCAAAGAACACTGCCATTGGTTCTGAGTTCCATAAAGGGATCTGAGTGAAGCCCAAAAGCTAGAGAGGGGTTCATCTGTCTAAAACAAAACAGATGCAGTAAATATTCTAGGTATTATTATCTTATTTCACTCAGAGTGCACCTCTAAGCTTTTATGCTTATGGTTAGTTTTAAAACCAGTAAATACTACAGTTGGCCCCTGAAACTTTGTATCCTATCCCAACCTTACAATCACACTTACATTTCATTTTCAGAGTCCTTATCTGGGTGACTGATGAACAAAAGCTCCTGATAAGGAGTCCCCGTCGTCTCACTGCAGATGGCTTTTAGAAAAGTGTATTTACACAAAACCAGGCAAGTATTTATTATCTTGAAAGACAGATCAAGTACATTCCATGCAAAGAATGTATAGTACAACAGAGTGGCTAGATATAACTGACAGAAGGGGACAAAAAGGATTATGTCCTTTCTGATTATAATTTGTCTGCTCTTTTCTACCTTTCAGTATTGGATAGTTACTGCACAACCAATTGCTACTGTCATTCTTGCTTTCTGTCCCTTCCACGGATAAACAATAAATCCCTTGGTTTTGGGCAGTGGAAGAGTTGGGTTTCCTACTTGAAGTCACACATTCCACTGGAAGCTGGGGATTTGCCCTAGAAGCAGATCCCTGAACCACCATAGGAGCTGTTCCAGTAGGCTGGAGTCCTGACAAATCACGACTTAGAGCAGCTTTGCTGTGCACCCTCAATGATGGGCCCGAGCTGCTACATTGAGGTAACTTTAAAGTGGTTAAATACTTGTCTGATGACTGTGATTCTCTCTGACAGTCTTGGGATTAGACCAGAGCTTTGCATGCTAAAAAACCACCAAACCTCTAGAGCTCAAAAGTTTGAGCTGAGATGATAACAAATGTGTACCCTGAAAGATTTGGGACAGAAGAGGATCTACAGTACAGTGGCTGGTGGATTAGCCCTAAATAAGACAACTCCTCTGTCACCATCTGTGCTATCCCCTCACTTCTGCTGGGAAAAGGGAGTCTATTAGCATATTGGGTCAGAGCAGATTCTCCTGGGCATCAGACAACCTAAAGGCCATATGTTGCTGGGCCTGATTTGAACATATTCTCTGACTTTCACTAGGGACAGGAGTTAAAGATCAAGGAGCTCCTACATCACATTATGTTTTAATTGAAGTGAGGCATTTGCACTAATGCAGCTACTGCTGTCCGCTGTGGTCAAAGCTCAGGCCATTCCTAGCTCACATCAGTATCAGACCCATCCACTGTTTCTCTCCAAAGGGGAAAAATTGCAGTTTGTAAAGCAAACAGAATAATTCAAGATGAAAAAAAGTGGAATCCCTTCTGTATTTTGGTTTTGTTGGGTTTTATTTCCTTTTCAGCACGTACTGAGTGGGAATGGGTTCGGCTTGCAGCATTTAAACAGGGAAGAACTGAACACAACACTGACCTGATGAGGATGTCATAAAGCTTGCTCTTTTTTGCCTTCTCTCTCTCATTAGCATCTGTTAGGGTACTAAATGTTCCTGTTTCCTCCATCTTTTTAATAGTGATTGTAATTACATCACTTGCATACTGCCTGCCAGGAAGAAAAGGAACACAACAATACTTTACAGGTGCTGGTAGTACAGTGTCTAGCACTTTTATCCATTACTGTTTACAGTAAAATGTAAGGAAATAAAAGATCCCTTTTCTGGTCTTATGTCCTATCAAACCCAGGAGTGCTTCTCCCATGGTATCTGCTTATTGTACGTCCAGAGAGCTCTGTATTAGGAGTTGGTTGAAGCTTATAATTTAAAAATGCTGCCCTGCATGCTACTCTGGGAAATTGCAAAGAGGCACAAATGTATCCGTGCTGTGCCAGACAGTGTTGCCATTAGGAAGAAGGCTACTGGCCTGCAGTAGTGATGACAGGTGGATCTTGGAAAATGAGATTTGGGGATGCAATACGTGGGCTTGTCCAGTTTATTGAATGTCATGATGCATGTGGCATTTACATTTTAGCTGCATTTGCCTCATTTGTGTTAGAATTTTCTTTAAGCCTTTTGTTGAAATGACATGAAATGAGAGAAGCCAGGATGCAGAAAAATGCATACTGAACATTCAGCTCTATAATCTCTTTCAAACCAAAGGCTGCTGGTATTTCTGCAAATCAAGGCACTGGATTAGGTGAATAAAGTTCTTTTTAAAAAAGAAAGAAAATCTTTAGTCTTTATATACATTACCTGTTCTATAATGGCTATAACTGCCACAGAAGCTGTGTGCCCTACAGAATGACTGAGTTCAAAAATAAGGCTCAGATCTGCCTTTGCCTGAGACCTGCTAAGGGAATCTGACTCCAGGTACCAGAACACGAGCACTGATTAGTACCTGGCATGATTTCCACCCAGGCAACCATTATCAATGAGATATGTTTTACAGCTCCATTCAAAATAAACTGCTGGTCATTAGGTAGCATCCAGAGGCAAGCAAAGGCCAGAACTAGACGGCCTATGAAGGATACTACTGCTACCCTTAAAGGAACTCCTTCCAGACAGACATTGATGTACTCTGGCAGTGGGAGAGCGAGGAATTTGCATTTTTGCTTTCAAGAGATAGACAGAACTTTACAGCTTTGACCATCCCCAACAGGTGCTTCACTCACCTGTCAGCATAAATTTTTCTGAGCTTCTGTGCAGCCCGAGTGGGGCATTTCTTGGAGCTTTTGGAAGGATGATGGGTGCTTTTTTGATCTTCAGTTTTCCCCTGCTGCTGCTTGTGTTCAGTGCTTTTCAGGGTCGTGGAGGTAACTGTTTTCCCACTCTCTTGCTTTGCTGTTGTAAGCTCTGGGGAGTTAATATCCAGCTCCTCCTGGATCATTTCTTTAATTTCCTGGATGGGAATGAAAGGGGATAAGGAAAATAAGAGAATAAGGGAAGAGGGAAAAGGGAATAAGAGAGACCTGTTTGTACATTACACAGCAGAAATAAACCCTCTGCAACATTATGTGAGAGGAAGGAAAATGAGTAATAAACTAGAATGAAGCTATACTGAGAGTAGCTGATAGTGCATGATACATCCTGCAAAGAGTGGAAGATCAGAAACATTTATGTTGGTCAGTTTTGAGCACACAGTGTAGTTCATTGAAGTTTATGGGCTCAAAACTCCTAAAGTGACAGGATTAAAAAAAGCCTAAAAAGGTGAATTCATCCAGTCCAAGAGATGATTGTTCAGATTGTTCTTAATCTGACATGTTCCAAATGACCTCCAGCAATGGAGGCTACACACCCTCCTGTCAGTGCCAGCACCTCACAACTTTCTTTACCATAAGAAAGTTTTGTCACCTCAACAGCATTTGAACCCCTGGCTTGTTGTCCTGGTCTCTGTAGGCACAGCAAACAAGTCATTCCTTCCTTTTTTTGCACCAGTTTTTATGTACTGGAAGATTGATAGCCTGTTTCTCCTCCTTCTTCTCTCCATCTTAGACATTTCCCACTGCCTGTCACCACAACCTTTCCCTACAATATTATTGTTATAACTAGAGCTGTGTGGAAATAAAGGTGATAGACTTTCTGTCTGCTATCTGCTTAGCAGGTTTTTTGAGAGAGTAACAGCAGAGAAAATGTAACATTAATTCAAAGGAGAAATTCAAAATATTGGCGGCTCTCTTCTTCATGGAAAGATATCTTGTGATTGAGAACAATTTCATTCAAAAAGCAAAAGCCCCCAAAAATACAAAAGCACACTATAAAATCAGGTAAGCTCTTGCTTCTAGGAATTTCTCTGCTTTATGTGTCATGGATAAAATGCAGGTGTATACACTGGGACATTAAAAGGGCACATTTTCTTGCCTGCTTACCAGCATTTCTGTGGCTGAACACTTCATAACAGCACTGCTGACTCCAGCTAACACAGTCCCTGCCAGCCCCATCCCAGTCTGCAGCTGCCTGCTCCCCACTCCGGCTGCTTGGGGAAGCGGACAGAGAACTGGCTGTGATGAAACATTTTCCAGCAAAAAGGAAAAAAAAAAGTTATTTTTAGCAGCACCAGTTCTCAGTCCAGATCCTTCCACAACCCCACACACATTTGTGCCAGCAGAGCAGAGCTGGCAGAGCAAAAACAAGTGGTCAGGGCAGCAGCTGTGGATGCCAGGAGTACTTCCAAGAAGTTACTTGTCATGCAAGTCAAGCAAGGCTCTGTCAGTTGTCTAAGGTGCTGGTGCAGTCAGTGAGGGCATTGCAAGGGGCTGCTTCATGCTGAGTGTTTTGGACAACTCTGGATTGGGACGGATCAGCCTCTGGCAGTGTCTGACTCATCAGTGACTAGAGAAGGAGACTAAGTGACTACATGCTTAATTTTTGGACTGTTAAATTTACATTAAACAAATCACATGCAAAGTATACACAGACCAATGAAAATTGCATTGTTAATTAGTAAAAAAAAAGGGCTTAAATAGCTGGCTGGTGATGGCTGTACTTCAGAAAGAACTAATTTTGGCAAACAAACTGTTTTAATATCATGTAGATTTTATGAATATTCTGGTATATGTTTTTTAATGTCTGGAAAAGTTCAAGACAGGCAATAACTGGGTTGTCTGTAAACAGTAGGAACTTACACACTAATCATCAACAAATAAGTATGTAAAAGCAAGAAGTTTGAAAAGTGCATGTGTTACCATCTGTGTAGTCTCCTAAGTGCTTGTCTGTTGCCCAAAATTCAGCAAATAGACAGGCTGCCTCCCTCTACGGCATGCAC
Organism: Coloeus monedula; assembly: GCF_965178545.1. Classification (NCBI taxonomy): domain Eukaryota; kingdom Metazoa; phylum Chordata; class Aves; order Passeriformes; family Corvidae; genus Coloeus; species Coloeus monedula. Next base: position 16,880,211 of record NC_138790.1, read on the forward strand.
TATGTGAAGCAATGTGCAAGAGCATCCAACCTGGAAAATCAGTGAGGTGCTGGCCAACATTGTGATTAATCCTCTCAAAAATGTCATCGGTTGAAATTTAGATCTCAGTCTTTGAAGATGCTGTTGATTTGTCTGACAGAGTTCCAGGGTGCTTTGTAAATACAGATCTTTTTCAAATACAGTGAAACCAGCCAAATGTAAACTGAGAAACAGGGAGGAGTAGAAAATTACAGAGCTCCATAGTTAGCAAGTAGCTTCCCTAAGCCATTTTCTTGTTTCTAATTGTTTCCTTCTCGATTTGTTCTGACATCTTTAAGAAACACAAGTGGGGTTTATAACCTGTGAGAAAGTTGTGTTCTAAGAAGTGACTTGGTGAAAAAGAGCCTCTGTGATTGAAGAGAAAAGTGAAGGTGTTTTCTCTATAATTTAAGTGTACCTTCGTTAGGTTTATCACTCTGAGTCTGTGTGGCTGAAGAGGACAACTCCTGCTGTCCCAGAGATATGCTCTTTCTCTGTGTTTTGCTGCTGGCACATAAGAAAGGGAGAAGCATCCTCTGGGATGAGGCCAGCTCCCAAGAGTCTTTCAGGGGAACAGTGCCCTCTATGGCACAGTCTCAGCATCGTTCCCGCCCTGAAATTCACTGTAATTCCAGCTGCTGCTGCTGCTTTGCCCATGGGCTTTTTGAAGAGGTAATATGGAAAGGAAACACGTAGAAAAACATGATTTTCCTTCCTCTGGCATTCTTAAGTGGTACATTAGACAGAGTGAGCATCTTTAAATGTCAAAACTCAGATCTCAGTTTTTATTTCCATCCTGGTTGTGTATTTTTTTTCATGAGTTCATCTTAAAAAGGTTTCAAACCTGCTAAAACTGGAAAGAGCCTGCTGTGTCTTTTATAGTCCACAGTACGTAGAGCCATTTACCCCTCAGGATGATCCCATCCTGATTCCTGTGTCTTAACAGCTACCAGAAATGTCACAACACCTTCCTCCACTGAGGAAATGCCTGAGCATTAGGAATTCTTCTCTGTTCTTCATATCTCTGCCCAATTGTCTTAGTTATGATGCCTATTAGAAATCAATTATAATTAATGATCACTGAGAGAGGGTAGTTACTATATTTTGAGGTGCATCTTTCTTGATGCATTGTGGGAACAAAAGGAACTTTGGCATGGACTTAGAGAGGAACAGAATTTCCCTGGTTTTGAGTACTTTGAAATAACCTATACATTTCTACTTTAAAAAGAGCTGTGTATCTATATAAGAACCTACAGATGTTTTGCTTCCTTTTCCCCAATTCTTTGCTTGTTGTCTACCCACGGAGATTTTAGAATTATAATCTCAGGAACCTCATCTTGGATCGGTAGGGTCCTTTGCACAAAGTCTTGACCAAGGCTTCTCAGTGATGCTGCAGTACAAATATTAAAATTAGGTCACTTTTATTGTGTTTCTTCACTGAAGAGTCATGGAGCACTTACAGAAAATATATTTGAGTTAATCTTTTTAAAATGCTGGTAAAAGATATAAAACCAAGACAAAGAAAAAAAAAAGATATGATATACATCTTTTTAAGCAGTGGCACATACATGGCTGACTTGTGTCTTGTCCTCATGTGAAACTGGTGTGATATATCCAAGAATTGCAAGTTGATCCACACAGTTCTCCAGCACAGCACTAAACATCAGAGCTTCCAGATGAGTGATTTTTTCCATTTGTTTAGTCTCTGTGTTCTTGCTAGGAGGAACAAAGATAAAAGATACCAATCAGAAAAATGCTATGGTGTAAGTAATGTCAGTAACAGTAGATGAAACTAAAGGTAGACCCGAAATAGCCTTATTTGCAGCCTTACATATACTTCCCTGGCTTTGTTTATAACCTTCCATCCACTGTTTATAAGAGGAGATGTGCTCTGCTAATGGCTGCATTCAGGGACAGTGGGAATGTTTAGCTTTTGCAAAACAAAGAGGTCCTGGTCCCTTCTACAGCAGATCTGGGTAGACAGGCTGAGAAAGGAAAGAGTATGGAGGGCACAAACTGGGTGAGGTGCCTCATTATTCAGTTCAGTGGGGAGTAGTGGTTCATGGTGGACTTTGGGAAACAACAGAAGAGCCTTTTTAAAAGAAAAAAAAATAAATCCATATCTTATAAAGTCTCAGATGGTGAACCCTCATGCTCTAATCATTCCTCAGTGTTACTGTGTAGCCTTCACACTTCTATGATCCCAGTCCCCTCTCAGTAGGAACTGTTACCATCTTAAGATGCTGAAAGTTAAACAAGAACCAATACCTGGACTAAGTAAACAATCTTTAACTTTCTGTATTATGTTATTTAAACTTGCATTTCAGACATGAAACTGCTCTGACATATACTTAAGCACTCCTTTGCCTACTTACAGTTGGAATATTGTAAAAGTATATATAAGGAAAGGTGGAAATTCACTATTAATCCAAAAGTACCTAAGAAAACACTTGCACAACAATGGAGAATTTCTCCGAAAATGTCAATGTTTTGATATTGGACAATCCCTCCAACCCTGTACATACAAACCAGGTATTTCTTGTACAACACGTAGCACAACTGCAGTCTCAGATGGGTGAGATCCTGAGTGTCATTGCAATGGAAGTATCAACAGCCACTAACAAAATCTTAATTTGGCTGCTCTACCTACAACTGGATTTGTGCCATCTGTAAAACCCTTGCATAAGCATATCCTAAGCCTGCAAAATATTACAGTCCAACCTGTAAGCATGCCAAGGAAATACATCAGACAGTCCCTGTTAGGAAAAGACATGGCCATATTCTATAAAAGTCAAAGAGGCTTGGATGCAACTGTGCTCTGGATCACTGGAAATCAGTGATATTTCATAAGCAAGTGTTTTAAAAAATGCGCAATTGCTATAACCTCTCTGAAGCTGTTATCATTTGTCTTCCTCCTTTTTTGTTGTTTTTGTTGAAGAAAATATGTCATTTACAGTTGGACCATGAAGTTAATTTCACCTGGCAGTAAAGAAAGGCCACTTTTAAGTGCAGGCTTATTTGATGTCTGTTAGTACAGAATAGGTAAGCCAAACAAAAATAACTCAGATTTCTCACATTTATTTCCTGGTGTCCCTGTCTGCTGCAGGAAGCTGTCTAATGCAACATGTGTTGAAATGTGCTGTAAGAGGACATGGCTCTCCCTGGGGATAAGATTAGAAACTGTGCATGGGGTAGTGACTGGGATTGCTCTCAGTAAATCCATAGGAAGAGCAGATACCAGGGAGAGACAGAGGTATTTAAATTAAAGGATAATACTGCTCTGGGTCAAAGGAGAGTAATTTCCTCTAAGCCAGGCAATTATGAAAAGGTTTCTATCTCCTGAATGGATGAAAACACGGAACAGCCTTTCAGACAAGGTAATGGTAGAGGCACCCTCATTTATTTCAAGAAGCTTGTTTAAATCATGGCAGGAAAAGGTAACAGCAAAGTAGTGATTCTGAATATTATCAGTATGTTCACTATACTTGTATTGTTTGTACCCACGTACCTAATTAATTCCTCTGAGCAGGGCTTTTGATGGTCACCTAGGACAAAGAAGGAACTGATTTCATCCCTTTGCTTCTGAGGTTTTTTTTCTCTCTTTTATCTTAATTATAAAAAAAATGTAACAACTTCAGATAGGAATCTGATAATAGCATTAACAAAAAAATAGCAAATAATCTGTATAATACACTAAACCCATCACTTTCCTTTTCAACCTTAAAATCAATAATAGAAGTGGAGATGCAGTGTTTTTACATCAAGAAAGTCAGACAGTGTCTCCAGTCAACAAGCACTAATAAAATATTTTTCAATGTTTTACCCATTTTTATCTTTTTCAGCAATCCATGATCCATATTTTGAGTCTAAACAACCTAAAAATAATCTATTACATGTGGAGTTCTAATGCTAAAAATATGGTGAAAAAAGATGTGTTGGGAGATAGCTGTGACAGATGATTACAGCAGCATTTTTGGAAGAAGAAATAACACATACAGCTCTCATAGGAAAAAGGGACTTATTTGGAAACAAAGGAGGATGCAACAGCTTTTCCTCTTTTCCATCAGCAGCTTCTGACCAGGAGAGAATTAACTAGGGATATTAATATGTTTTAAGAAAGCTGGCAGCTGGAATGTTTCTCTAAAACTCCTTTGCTGCTTTGCTCCTCCTGTATATCTTCTCTTATATCCATATCCTTGCTCAGCAGATCCATGTGCCAAGCCAGTAGGGCCTGGGCTTATGTTAACTTGGAATTGAGAAGGAAACCACTGTCTGGGGCATTAGGAAACACTACAAATATGAGCTGCTTGCTCTGGATTTTAGTGTCAACACAGTGCCCTCAGATCATCCACTGGCATCGCCCTTCATTGCTGTGTTTGCTGAACTCCCTCATTAAACTCTATTAATAATAATTTTTAAAAAAAAGGAAAAGAAAAAAAAGCAAAGAAGTATGTGAAGGATTCAGCTTTCCCCATGAGGTTTGGTTGACATTCTTTCCCTGCTGATCTAAAGGGAAAGAAAAACATATCAAGTAATAATTTTTAAAACAACTGTATAAAAGGTCTGGCTTCCTGTTCCTCTGGGGATTGCAACTCCCTCTGCTGTGTGAGAGTTCTGGATGTACATTTCTCCCACTCTGCTGCCTGATAAATGAAAATGGATTCAAGAGCAGCATTTTGTGAAGCATTCCTTGTAGTCAAACAAAGAGACTCTGGTTAATTCCAGTGAGAAAATGCATAGCTGAGAATGTCACATCTCCTTTAGCTCTGTTTGGCAAATGATTGGCAAAGAGAAATTCTGAATATCTACAGGAGCAGCAGCTGAGCCAGAAATCAAAAATAGCTTCATTTTTACCAAAGAAAGGTCTCTTGGAAAGCAAAATAGGTGTGGCCTTACACAACTCTGCCTCCTGCTAGAAATGTTAGAACAGCAAGGTGCTGATTTGGGGGGAAAAAAAGGGGCGGGCAGGGGGGAAGGGGCAAGAAAAGGAGAGGAAAGGTGAGGAATGGAGAGAGGAAGGGGAAGAGGAAGGGAAAGGAAGGTATGGGAAGAGAAGGAAAGAGAAAGGGAAGAGGAACATCAAGGTTCCTCAAGGTTTCCCTTCCTCTCACCTTCCTTCCCCTAAATCATTTTAAGTGCTCTGAAAATGCACCTGAATTTCTGGCAATGTGAGGGAAGTGACAGAAATCAGGAGCGAATAACTCTGACATGGGCAAATAGGCAAGTACACGCTTCTAGATCTTATTTAGGAAAACACAGGAATGTGAGACTTGGTTACAGGGATTTCAGTGTCGAAATATGCTTTTTGTCTCCAAGGCGATATCGGGAGTAAAATAAATGTCGAGAGGATTCACTGATTCAGGGTGAGAACTGAGGACGACGGGCAGGGCCCGGAGCCCACCCCGAACACCAAGGGCTGCTCTTCCCCTCCGCGCTGCCTCTCTTCGGGCTCCTCGGCTCGTTCCACCGCCGCGGCCGGTTTTCATTCGCCCTGCCCAGCCCGGCCCGGGCTCCCCTCAACCTCCCACCGGAATTTGCCCTCATTTCCCCCGGTCCCGGTCCCAAGTCCCGGCCGCTCTCACCGGGATGCGCCACCCGTCTCCACGGCAACCACCACGCTCTGGGGCCTCGTGGGGTTGCCCAGCGGGTGCCTGCGCGGTGGGGCCGGGGCCGCCCCTCCCGGGATCGCTCTTCCGGGGATCATCCCCGGGGAACGCGGGGACGGGACACGGGGCGCTGCGGAGACGGCCGGGACCGCTGTACCCCCTTCACCGACTCTGTGCCGCCCACTCAGGCAGCGCTCGGGCCGCCTGCGGCAGGTCCTGGCAGCGCGTTTCCCGGCAGGCAGCGCGGCGCGGGTCTCTTTTGCCGCCATATTGGGGCGCTGGGGGTGAGGCCGAGCGGGGCCGAGGGCCGGGAGCGGGGTTGGGGGGTGCCGCCTTCGCTGTGAGGCCGGCGGCGGGCGCGGGGCTCACGGGACGCGGCGGATGGCGCGGTCCGGGGCGGACACAGGGCGGGATGGCGCCGATGCGCGGTGGATGGCCCCACCGCGGGTCGGGGCCCTCGGCTGGAGCGGGGCTGAGGAGGCTGCTCTGTGGGGGAGCGGAGGGTCCCGGAGCTCTGGGTAGCACCCGGGTGCTCGGGCTTCCTCTGTCCGGGCCGGGCGGAGATGCCGGCCCGAGGCTCATGGCTGTGTGTCGTTTCCAGGCGTGCCGGGACCGGCTCTGCGGGAGGACACCATGACCGGGAGGTGAGTGAGTGCCTGCGGTGATTCTCGGCTCGCTGCTGTAGTGCTGTGGAAGTGTTCCTGAGAGTGTTTGCTGAAGCAGTAGGCAATGAGCAGTGTTCATGTGGCTGCTCTCGTTTTCCAGGATATCTCCTCTGCCCAGTGTCCTGCTGGGCCCTGTTGAACGCCCACAGTTGTGTGTTGTATTCTGAAGTCTCTGCCTTGAGTTGGTTGTAGTTGCTGTTACGATGTGCCACGCTCTCCTTGGCCAGTCAGTAAATGTCAGTATAAAATTGATGGGTTTGTTATCACAGTGTTTGTGAACCTCCAGTGTACAGTAGAGCTCTGACATACACTGTTTCTTTGAGTAAAGGAAGCAACATGTTTTTCCCTTGAGTAAATTTCCTGTTATGCCACCGACTTTTCTTAAGTTTAGGAATTGAGTTTGTAAATGAAGGGATTAAATCTGAATACTCTTGAGTTGGCTGGAGAAGCTGTGGCTGCCCCATCCCTGAAAGTGTTTCAAGGCCGAGCTGGATGGGGCTCTGAGCAGCTTGGTTTAGCGTGAGGTGTCCCTGCCCATGGTAGGGGAGTCAGAACTGGATGGTCTTTAATGTCCCTTCCAGCCCAAACCATTCGGTGAGTCTGTGAATCACAGCTTTATGTCTTAGTATTTATCTCTGGAGTTTATCTCCTGTTACATGTGTGGCAAGTAGAACTGGATATCTCAGCTGGATCCTACTGTATCCCAGGACAGGTGCTGGATGCCGTTGGGCCAGATGTGCTGTGTACTCGTGTGTGGGCAAGTCTTACAATGACTTTACATGGGCAGTGCAGACAGGACTTTGTCCTGAAGAATTGCTGGGGAGTTTGTGCAGTGTCTGTGTCCAGTGGGTGTCAGGCTGTTGCTCTGGCTGTTAAGTCCTTTGAGGCTACAAATCAGGGGCAGTTCATACGTTCTATAACAGTTACTGTGACACAGGAGACTTCCTGTAGTGTGTAGAAAAAAAGCAATGTTTACTCATCAATGTTAGTCGACATTTGGAAACAATATCTGCTAATGCTGAAGCACTTGAAACTTAGTATGAAGCCTGTACTGTAGTGCCAGGAGATTATGACAAGCAAAAAAATGGAAAGTTCTCATAAATACTTAATGTTCCAGATACTCAGCTTTCCTCTGTTCACTGAACGTCAGGATTTGCAGTGATTTGTAGAAGTCGGGTATTGCCTTTGCTAATTTCTACCGGTATAGAGTTAGTTTCTCCTGAAACAGCCTGTGATTAGTTTTTACTTTTGTTACTTTGGAGTGAATTATAATTTGAAGCTGTTTTCTGTGTTTTTAGGCTGTGGTGCAAGGCCATCTTTGCTGGCTACAAACGTGGCCTCCGAAACCAACGGGAGCATACGGCCCTTCTGAAAATTGAAGGTGTTTATGCCCGTCAGGAGACAGACTTCTACCTGGGCAAGAGGTGTGCCTATGTGTACAAAGCTAAAAAGTAAGGAATGTTTTATTCTTATGCTGAATTAGCCAATTCCTGTATCAGGTTTTGCAGATGCTAGGAGATAATGGTACTATATGATATGTTAGAGAACAAGTGGGATGAGAAACAAGTTTTGCCTAAGACTGACAAAAACTGAAGGTGGGTTGATAGGGTAAATTAAGGTGGGTGAATTTGTGTTGAGTACTATGAGCTGTTGAGTTACTTAAACAGTAAAATGATTTTGTGAAGCCTGGATGAACTTGTGTCCTGACTTTTGTGTGCCATTTTCAGAGCACTGTCTGTTACTTCTGCTGCCATTGGTAGAGACCTTGGGAACAGCTGCTTATTTATCCCACTTCCTTTTTTTTTTCCTTGAGTGCAGTTGTTAGAGTTCAGAATTGCCTTGAATAAAATTGATCAGACTGATAACGTGACCACCATCATTTCAAGCATGGCACATGGCCCTTCATTTAAGGGAATTTTTGCCATCTATCCCAATGGCCTGTTCTTCTCCTGCCTTCAGTGTGTATGGAGAAATCTTAGAAATAAGGTGTTGGCAATTTCACGTTGTTGATTTTTTGGGTTAATCACATTAGCAAAAGTGTTTTCCAAATTTTTGAGCTTTGTAAGTTATTAATAGTTGTCCAGTGGAGCTTCTGATAAATTACAAGCTGTAATTACCCCTTTGAAATGTACAGTGAAACTCCCAGGCCTGGCAAATTTCATAAGTAAATAAAAGTGAGCATTGGTCAGGTTAAAGATGGCTATGGAACTAAATTATTGATGTGCCTTAAAGAGACCACATTGTCACTGCTGGTGACAGCAGAGCTGTGGCTGCCCTGCTCAGCTGTTCTTTGCCTCCCTTTCCCCAGCAACACGGTAACCCCCGGAGGCAAACCCAACCGGACACGTGTGATCTGGGGGAAGGTGACCCGTGCCCATGGGAACAGTGGCATGGTTCGTGCCAAGTTCCGCTCCAACCTTCCTGCCAAGGCCATTGGACACAGAATCCGGGTGGTAAGTGGATGTGTTTGAGCAACAAGATACTTATTGGCAGTTTTTGAGTGCCTTTTAACTTCCACATAGTATGAGGGAATGTTTGAACTCTGGTTTTGTTCTGCTGCTGTTGGGTGTTCAGCATGGCTCAGTGACTGTTCCTTAGGAGCCTAGAGAGGCTTATTCCTGGCTTCCTGTGCTGAGGGGATTTGTCTCATTGTCAGGGGTTTGTGTGCTTGCTCACATTGTGTGGAAAGGCTCTTCAAGTTCCAGGACTCAGCTCCTTTCTAAAGCTGCCAAGCTTGATTTCTTTTCTTCTTTTCTGTTCTGTGTATTTTTGCACCCTTCTACTCCTCTAACTGTTTCATTTTTCTCTTACTCCCAAATGTTTTAACTGAGGGCTGTGCTGTGATGTCCTGGCCACTCCCACCTGCTCCACAGTTGGCATTTTAGCCACAGGGCTTCAGTGAGACTGTCCCTTTAGGTCACTTACCCAGAGCTGCGATGTAATATTTTCTTAGTGATGTTGTCAAAAGGAGTGGTGTAGTCCTTCCTTTCTTTCTCCTGTGCCATAGAAAAAGCACTTTAGGAGCAGCACAGATAAATCCTGAAATCCAGAGCTGTGGGAACTCTTGCTGTTGGTGCACAGGAGGGCTGGCTGCCACGGAGTGTGTGCCACCAGCAAAGTGCTGCTGCAAGTCATTGAACCAGCTGTTGGGCTTTTCCGTTCTCACACCTCTTCTGTGTAAACTGGGGATTGCTTTTATAGCAGTTGAAGAGATCAATGGTCTAGATTGTAACTGCAAAACTTGTGTTTGAAAACAAGGTTTCTAACGTGATTCTCTCTGGTTTTGTATTTTACAGATGCTGTATCCATCTAGGATCTGAATTTTTATTGAAAATAAAATGAAGACTGTTTAACTTTTGTGTATTTCTGGTTTTATCATCTCCACCAATTTAAAGAGATTTCTTCTTTCTCAGTAGTGTATCAGAGCTGACAGCACAGAGAGAGACACTAAATCCTAGCAGGTGCAGAGCCTATCTCACATCTCAAAATAGTGGTTCTGGTAGAATCCCAAATAATGAGCCCCTGTGTACCTGGGCAGCACATGTGCCTGTAGTGTCTGCTCTGTGTAGGTTATTTAAACGCGTTTTCATCACATGGCTCTGTAGTGCCCAAATGTTAGTGCTGGTTTCCTGGCCAGCCTTACTCCCAGCGTGTCATGTGGGGCAGTTAAGCATCTTCCCAGCACTTCCATAATTCTTTCAGGCTTGTTGAACAAGAAGGTGGTGAAAAACTACTTTAATGTCTTGAAGTGTGAGGCTCAGAGTTTCTTATCTCTGAAAATTCCCCCCAAAATACTGGGTAGTTTGAAGGGAGGTTTAAGGCAGGTGCAGGTTGTCATGGTTGCTGCTGATGTCACAGTCCCAAAATGACCTGTGGCTGCCCTATGAGGGCGGTTCCAAGTGCTCCATGTAGTCCCATTATTTTCAATGCATCCCTAGTGGGTCAGGCAGGTGAGTCTGTTGGCTCAACCATACCTTGAGCCCACTCCAGTGCAGTCCTTCCTTCCCAGGGGATGAGAGCTTCCTTCTCCCTGCCTAGTGCTGCTGCCAGTGTGTGTCAGGGAGCCCTCTGAGCTGCTGGCTTTGCACATCTCTTGCAGTGAGTGGGTATTTCACAGCTAATCCTCTTCCTTCTGAAAGAGGTGGAGTAGTTGTGTGGGCAGAATACATTGTTGGGTAAATCAAAACTTTATTTTGAATTGGAATTTAAAAACTTGACCCAGCTACTCAGCTTTGGTATAGAAATCATTTTGCTGGACTTCCAAGATCTAATCCTGCTGCCACTGCTGTCCTTCACAGCAGGAGGGCCCTTGCCATGGGAAGCTGCAATTGTTTAACGTGGAGAGAAACTGCAGCTTATGGGATGTTGGGCCAGGTCAAGTAGGGCTTTTACTCCTCCACAACTACCAACAGGTTGGACACATAGGTTTCAAGGAAGGATGGATGGAATTTTCAGCTTTATGCATTACAGATGAAGGAGGAGAAAATGTAGTAAGCAAAGTGGACTGTAACAACAGGCTGGTAGGCCTGTGGTCACTATCATATAGTTGGATTTTGCTGATGAGATGGTAGTAAGTCCTTTTGAGTTTGATACAAGGTGCCCAAAAATATGTAATCCTCCCTTCTCTCTCCTCTGTCATCTCTTTCTACTGTACCGGACTGCCGAGGTACAAAGGCTCTGGAAGGTCCAACCCAAATAGCATGTGGCTGCAATTTGTGAATCTTTGTAGCAAAACTGCTATTTTCACGTTCATTTGGTCCCACCAAATGCAGCATTGGCTGCTCAGAGCAGCAGGTGGTGCCTATTTTGAACCTGTGCTGCACAATTGCCTTTGCTACTTCTACTCCTTTCCCCAGCAGCACAGTAAACTGACGTGTGAGAGGAAGCTATGGCATCAAAGGAGCCGGTCTCCTTTGTGGACAGAACCACCTGGGATTTCCTCAACCTACTGGACATGCTGGGGAGCCGGAATGGACGGGTGGGTGTGATGGAGGTGGACCATGCCGATTCAAGAGCTCCCTCGTTGCTGGTGGATTTTACCCGGGACCTGTGTGGCACAGGGGACATCAAGCACAAACAGCAGGCAGAGAGTGAGGGAAAAGAGGAAGAGGATATGGTTCCGCCACATCTGATTTTTATGCTATGGCAAGCCAGTGTGTTGAAAAGGCTCATGCAGTGGGATCACCTGGAGGAGGCTGTCCGGAATGTGAGGAACCTTCTCCCCTGCCTGCCGGACGTGCTGGTGCTTGTGATGATCCGTCCTGACTCCCAGGAGCAGCTGGACCAGGCAGTGAGAGCGCTGAGGAGAATGCAGTGCGTGCTGGACGGGGCCCTGCAACTGACCGTGGAGACTGCAGTCTACAGCCCAGGCCAGCCTGGAGGTATCCTGGAGGCAAAGAGAGCTGCCTGTAGGGCACTGAGAGAAGCCTTGAACTGCCATGAAGGTAACCCAGTAACACTGCTAAACACAGGGGTGAGGGATACGAAAACGTGCTCAGGACAGAGTCTGAGGGATGGTGTAGACAGAAGTGGTGCTTGTTGACTGGTTCAGGTACAAGAGGGAAGACAAGCTGGACCTTGCAGGCAATATGAGCCAGAAATGAGAATGAGTGTTTATATGCTGGGATGGGGATGGATAATGTGTCTGAGCCGAGTGTGTGCCCTTTTCCAAGTCAGATGGTGTTAACTCTTCTTGCCCCAAAACACACGTGGCAATGGAAATGCTGCTCTGTGTAAGGGCTGCAGTTCTGAGTCACTGCTGGGGCTTTCTGTGATGATGTTAACAGTGTCATAGTTTCACTGACCCCGAGTTCTTCATTGAAGGGACGTTCCAACCTTTTTGGGTGGCCACAGGCCTTAGCTGTGAAAGGATGGTGCTGGGTGGTGTTCTATCATTTGTGTTTCCTCCCCTAGAAATCGACTCCCAGGAGCCATTCATTATTTCACTCCCAGAGCTCAGATACTGCCGAGTTCTGCCTGAACGTAGGCAAGAGAAGGTATCAAAGACAGATGGAGAATGAATTCCCTTGGGCAGCAGAACCTGTCAGGTTGGTTTTAGCACTGTCCTGCTCCTGGATGTCCCTTTGCAGATCACTTCATGGTCCCTTGCTTGTCTGCCCCGGCCTTTTGCATGGATGAGAGTCAGTGTGTGGCTGCTGCCAGAAGGGGACGCTGCGCCCTCAGCATCGCACTATCCTTGCCACAAAACTGAGTTCTTTCCTGCATTGGCTGAACAATCTGCCCCGGGAAAGTTTTATCAAAAATCAGAGTTTCTTCTTTGTGTTAAATGCCTTGCTGGATTATCAAAATGTCCCTAAGAAACCTGTCCCTAAGAAAACAGCTATCAGCAAAGAGGGAATCAGAGCAGGCCAGAGGCCTCTAGATTTTAAACTGTCCCAAACCTGAAACAGTGAGAAAAACTCAAGACTAAGGCCTAAGACCATGTTTTCCCAGGAGAACCTGGGTGCAGGAGTCTGTGGTACATGGTTCCCATCAGCAAAAAAGCTCCTGAAACTCCCCAGAGTTCTTTATAGCAGGGAGTTGACCTTACATCAAGTGGGTACACATCCAGCAGATTGAATTACTGGGATGGGTTATTTTGGATGGGAGGAACTGTGGGAGCACTAGATTATTTTTAAATCAAATTACCCACATAATACCTGAACTCATTTCCCATCCTCTTTGGGCATGGCAAAGCACTATAGGTAGCTGCATCTTTTTGCATTGGGAGTTTATATATCTATTTTTTTCTCTGGTGTTTTTTGTAGATCTTTTGTCATCCTAAGATCTTCATTACCATCAAAAGAAGGATTAAACACCTGATACTTATCTCATTGCTCTGTGTCTGTGTGTATCTATAAGCTTTTTTATATCTAAGACTGTGAAACTTACTGAAGCTGCAGGTTTGTAAAGAACCACTCAGAAGGGATGGGATTTGAGGGTGGTATGGATCCTGTAAACCAATGTTTGTCAGAGAAAGGATCCTCCAGGTTATTTTTCAAATATGGGTTCTTTCCACATCCTTAAGGATGTGGCTTTAAGAAGCAAAACAACCTTGCTCTAAGTGTTTGGGTGGTGCTGGTGTTTGGCAGACTTTTGGACGAGGTGACCCAATTGCTCTGTTCATGAAGAGACTTTCCACGAGCATTTCCATGAGATGAATTCTGCCTCTCGTTGCTGAGGACACTGGGTTTTGGGTTTTGGGTTTTGGGTCAAGCTAATGAAGAAATAGTTCTCTTTAGTCGAAGCAAGACGTGCAGTTCAGGCTGTTTGTGAGTGAAGAAGGTTTGGCTTTAAAAGATCATCATATTAGGACATCACTAAAGCAAAAAGCCACTATTTGTGTCTATTATTTCCTGTAGCATCTGAAACACACAGATAACCACCCAAATCCAGCCATAGTCTACACAGCTCTCAAGTTTCTCCCCTGGCAGCATGTTTGTACTGTGTCTAGGCACTTCTGTGCAGGATGATGTGGGGCACTGTCAAGGTGAAGGGGGGAAAAAACTCTGAGATGTGGCTGAAATCCTGGCTAGAGCTTGGGAGCACAGGAATGCCCTGCAAGGGCAAGTGATGTAGCCGCAGGGATGTGTGGCTGGGACAATGAGGAGTGTGGTCACCCAGAGAGCTGAGGAGGAGAGGAGGCAGAAGGCTATCTGTGGGTGCTCTCAAGCTGCACCCTTGCTGCATTCTCCACTTAATCCTGGGTGGATACACAGAAGTCTTAGGGTGCCCTGTAGTGTACCAGAAGGGCCCTTTTGTGGCCTCTTTCAGGGCTGTCAAACCAGGCAGATCCACACTGACCTGCTCTGCTCATTCCAGCAATGCCAGGGAAGCTGATGGATCTGCCCTTTGCCTTTATAAAAGGGAGCAGTTCTGAGAACCTGGGAGCTTGGCCATGCCAAGAAGGGGCTTTGTGAGGAGCAGGTAGGAGAATGCACGAGGCAGGGTGAGGGAGGCAGGAGAGCCTGTGTCTGTGTGCAGTGGTCCCACCTATTGGCCCCCAGCTTGGTGAGGTCTGAGGTGACTTTTAAGAGGTGCTGCAAAAGGTAAGTGCAGAAAATCCGTGCTCTTGGTATCAAAGGCATGTGTGTACTGGGAAAGAATGGAGACTGGTGGCTGTGAACAGCTAGTCCTGGGTCGTGTTGTCAAAACAAAGGCAAGGATTCAGCTGAGGCTCTGGCAGGGCAGCCAGGAAAAAGGCCAGAAGAGGCAACTTAGTCCTTGGGTCTGATTTCATACTGAATGCCAGTTCTTTAACATCTTCCAGGGGAGGATCCAAGATTGGAATAGGCTGATGGGCAGCCTCCATCTGTCTCTAAGAGAGCAGGGAAGGCCATCCCTCCTATTGTGTGATCAGGACTGACCAACACTTTGGGGTCTCTGCACATGGCCCTGTGCCAAGCTTCCATCCTCCTCTTCAGCCATACCTTCCTATGCCCCTCTGCCATCCAGAAAGGGATGGTGACTCAAGGAAACATGAGGAAACATAGGACAGCTGCAGAGATGGGCAACTTTCAGAGGGAACAGAATTTTGGAGAAAAGAGGCAAGACAAAAGTTTGAGGTTCCCCATCAGGAAGCCAGGCTGTGTCCCAGCCATGAGGTGGCAGGGACTTCCCAGCTTTATTTGCTTATGGTGTGTAACCTCTGCTGAGTGGAGCCCAGAGGGGTGTGATGACTTGGGTGGATCCAGGCCAGGGCTGAGCTGGTACAGGCTGCCATGGGATGAAAACTGGGGCTGCCTCAGCTGGTCCTGGAGGTGGCTGGGTCTGGGATGAGGGGACCTGGATCAGAACAATGTGACCATAGAGTCTGGATTCAGTTGTGACTGAACTCGTCACAGAAAGGGTTCATGTCTGGTTTGATACAAAGTTCAAGCTCCAGTGGGTGAAAAGTGGGAAGGGGTTTGGGTTCAGGGGCTGGTAAGATTGAGGGGAGGTTGGGGCAGGTCAGTGGAGGAAATAGGAAGAGCCGTGGAGGAGTGAACAGGAGGCAGGCTAGAATGGAATCAGTGGGACTGGGATGTTGGAGGCAGGAGTGGGGTTTGGAGTATTTTCTTCTCTCGCAGTTACCTCCTCTACTACTTCTCTGGGGAACTCAAAAAGGTCTCCCTGGATGAAGAGCTCAGCGAGTGCTGGTGCCCTGCAGCAATGCCCGGGTAGTGCTATACAAGTAAAGCAAATGCTTTCCAGCATCTAGTAAGGATGTGTTTTTCAAAGTAATAATTGAAGCAAGTTTGGAGAATAGATCAGTGGAAGAGCAAATGTGCAAAGGTTTGTTGAGACTTAGCTTGTCTGCAGCCAGTCCCAGCTCCTAGGTGACTCAGAGGCTTTTCTAAGTGTCCCTGTGAGCACCAAAGCTGCTGAGAGGAAGAATTTAGGAGCTGGGTTGGGTTTGGACATCAGGCTCAGAACGGCTCCTACAGATTCCTTCTTGCTCATTCAGGCTCTCTGGTCTTCTATCATCAAAACTAGCACAAGAATCCTTTTTCCCTGTCCTCTTTCTACTCTCTTCAGAAGAAAGGTTAATATTACTAAACGCAGGCTCTAATGCAGTGGACCTTTGATTTTGTTTAGGCTTCAAGGCACTACTAATACACATGCCAGACTTTTTTCTCTGAACAAAGCATCTTCACTCCTCCTTTGAAGTCAAAAATGAACAGATGTTGTGTCTACTCTGGACAGCTACGGGCATATGTAAGGGATGTGATGACCCTCATTTAGGGTTGTCTGTAGTGATTCTCTACAACTGTGACTATCAGATGGATGTTTGATGGAGTGTCAGATCTTCTAAATACATCTGTGTTTTTGCTCAGATTCCTGACAGGGCTCTGAAGACATTTTGTGGGGGACTACAAATGTTGCTGAGCTCATGACTGCCTCTGAACTGTTTTGAGTTTTACCTCTTTAAGTAACACAAAGGGAGATAAAGTTGTATGCGTTAGATCTTACCTCTGTTAATGAGTAAAGAAATGTAAATAATGTTGTTTGGGTATTGTGGGTGACATTCACCTTTCCAACCAGCCTATGCTGGCAGTGGTACATGTGTACCCAAAATTAACTAAACAATTGCAGTGGCCATGAAGAACAGCTCCCAAATACTAGTTTTTAGTAGCTGTGCTGGCAGTTTGAACATTGGGGCTACTGCAAAGAAGTAGCCAGTGGTGTGCCTGAGTTAGGAAGAAAACTCCCAATTTTTTCTATACCTTCTCTGCAAGAATCCTCTTCATAAATCTGGGGATTTGCCTGCTAGAAAGCCAACTACCCAGTGCCTGAGGCATCCTGGCATCTCTAGGCAAGTCACTGGCATAGTGCTGCTCTGAAAGAGCCCTATGAGAGCTGTGCTGTAATGGTCTGCACATCAGTCAGGTTTTAACCAGTACCACCACACCACAGGCTGTGCTGGCAGCTCATGAGAAGTTTAAACACTCTGTGGATCTTGTGGCAGTTTTCCAGAGAGATGACTGTTTCTGGGGGCCAGCACATGTTCCTGTTACCTCCTACTGCTGCTGGCACAACTCATGATGCTGATTATACCCTGGGCTTTCATCCATAGGACCACAAACAGGATTCTGAACAGATGAGAAAGAAATCCTTGTAAACACAAAATCTGGGTAACACTAAGGCCAGACCTAGCTGTTAAATTATATCTAACTTTGTAGCCCTCCCATGTTGACAGCTCCTCTCAGGTCTACCACACTGGCACAGAAGCATGGGCTCTTGCAACAATAGATCCTGGTCTTTGGAAGAGGAGCCTAATCTTTCTGTTTTATCTCCCCCACCTTCCCCCTGTCCCATTTGCTTATCAGCACTTGTCAATGAGTAAGTTACTTTTGCTGGGACCCAGGGCAGAAAGTCTCTCTGAAGCCCTTGTCCATGATGCTGGCCTGGGACAGTGTTTGCTAAGCCTGTCATAGCTGGGGCAAATGTTTTCCTTAGATTAAAATTGGACCTTCCAGAGCTGCCACACCTCTGTTGTGCCTGGGCACCAGCCTGTGGCACACCCCTTTCTGCTGTGGCTGCTGATCTGTTCGGCTTTGGGGACAGATGGCCATGAGTATAGGCAGGCAGCAGGCATGATGGCTGAGCCACATTTGTGGCATAAGCGTGCCCTAATGCATATATTGGGAATCACTGATCCAGGTCAGGCACATGGATTTTGGCTCTACTTTCACCCCCAGTGCACTCAGAGACTCCTTCACCCATCCCACAAGAGATGGTTTGGCTCCAAAAAGCCTCAGAGAGCAACTGGCCAAGGTGACTCTGGCCGTTTACACCTTTGAGCTGTTTATCCCTTCCCAGGTTCTTGCGATAAGACGTTACCGGTTTGGAGGAGCCTGTTCTGATACGGCATAGGGGAAGTATTTACCACATGCCATGGACTGGAACTTCCCCATGCAAGTGTCAGGGCTGGGCACAGTGGCTTTCATTCACCGTCAGCTGGCAGAGATATGTGTAACAAGTGCCAGCACTGAAGCCCTGACTAAAGCTCTGTACTTATCCCTGGAAACATTTGTGCTTTGATGGGACATAGTGATGCCGATACTTGTGGGTCCGTGTTTGCGGGCTGTGTTTTGCATGGAGGTGGCAGAAGGGAAGTCAAAGCACACTGGCTTGGGAAGGGACTCAGAGATGCAGCATGTGGTGTGGGGGCTGCACACAAGTGTGCACTTGTGATCAGTGGGGTGGGTATGTCCTTTGAGGGTGTAATTGTTTCCCAAAGTGGAATTGTTTCCAGCTGTGGCTATAGCCTGACCAGGCTGTGCAGTGGCATAGTGCACATGATGCCAGAGAGGCCACTCCATTGCTGCCCTGGGGTATGAGATGTAACACCATGGGGGCACCTTGGGGATGCATGATCAGCTGCTCTATCACGACCTCGTGTGTGTCCCACTCCGCAGCCACCACAGCCTCTCCTCATCCCCCTCTCACCTTCTGAGCCCCTCCACAGTGCAGTTTTTTGCCTGAATTTTATCAACTCCTGATTGGCAACAAGACCAGCCTGTGCGAGGGCTCTGAGTCTGATTGTGTGCAGATCCGGGGGCTCTTTAGTACCCTCTCCGCTGTGCCCACCCGGGAGCAGGCAAGGGTTGTTCACCGCGGGGTTGTGCGGGTCTCGGGACGGGACTGGGGGGGATCCTTGACACTCTCTCGCCCCGCTGCTCCTGGGTGTGCGCACGGGGTGTTGCTCTGCGTGGGGGCCGGGGCTGGTGCCCGGGGCTGGTGCAGAGTGGCGGGGCGGGTGCGCGGCAGTGGGCGGTGCGGAGCCGGGGCCGCGATTAGGGGAGGTGCGGATGCGGGGCCAGAAAGGGCGCACGGCGGGGGATGGCGGCGGCGGAGCTGCAGGAGCTGTGGGCGCTGGTGGAGCGGGCGGGCGGGCGGCGGGCAGTGCTGCTGGTGGCCGAGGTGGCGGAGGGGGCCCCGGCGGCTCCCGCGCTCGTTGCCTTCGCCCGCGACCTCCTGGGCGACGAGACGCCGCGCGCACCGTGCCCGGGTCCGGTGCCGGGGTGCCGGGCGCGGCGGCGGGCGGGCGGCGGGCGGCGAGCGCTGGGAGCGCGGCTGCTGCTGGTGCTGTGCGGCGGCGGGGCGGCGCGGGGCCGCGGGGCGCGGACCCGCCTGCGGGAGGTGGTGCGGGACGTGTGCGGCCGCCTGCCCGCGGGGCCGCCGCCCGCCGTCGTGGGCGTCCTGCTGCCTGGAGGAGACGGCGAGGATGCGGCGGTGCTGGACGCGGCTCTGCGGCGGCATTTCCCGGCGCCCGGCACGGTGCAGGCGGCCCGGTACAGCCCGGGCAGCCCCGGCGATTGCCGCGCCGCCGCCTGCCGCGCCCTGCGGGCCGCCCTGCAGCACCCCGCAGGTACCAGGGTCGGGGGACCCCTCCCTCCCTCCCTCCCTCACCCGGGGGCCGGGGGTTTTTACAGTGGGATTTGCTCTGTTTTCTCGTGGGAGCTTCCCCTTCTCAGTGGGATCCTCCGCATCCTAATGGGTTCTGATCTCTCCTCATGGGATCTCCCATGCAATGGGGTCAGGCTTTTCCCATTAGGATCTGACCATTCCTTAGGGGATTTTCTCCTCACCCAATGGGATCTGACTTTTCCCATTGGGATTGGACCACTCACTACTGATGGGATCTTCCCACACACAATCAGATCTGCCTTTCCCCAATGAAATCTTTCATGCTAGTGGGATCAGAGCCTTTCCAATGGGATCAGCCTCTTTCTGATGAGGTTACCGGTCCTGGCAGCCGGGGAGGATAACTTCCCAGCAGTTTGGGAAACACTAGAATAGCTCATGGATAACACGGATGTGGCAGCTGATAGCTGTGACATTGTGGCTTTCCATGACACGGTGGCCTTCCCATGCCTATGGATGTGTGTTCTTGGGGGAGGCAGGACTGGGATGTGGCCTGTGCTGTAGGGTGCAGGCAGGACGTGACCTTCCTGAAGGAGGAAGATGCTTGTGCTGATTTTGCATAATGACTAAGTAACAACAGCAAGTCGTTGTTTGTGTGTAAAACTGTATGTCAGGGTGAGGATGGCAGGATGAAAGGTGCGTGTCAGCCAGGTCTGAGGAACAGCATTTGCCCTGGTGCAAGTTCAGGTTTGTGTGTCAACACAGGGTGATGGCAACTGGTGAGATGGTGCGAGCAGAGCCTGCCCAGCTGCCACACAAAACATTTCAATCTTTGGCACTGCTTGTCTTGGGCTGTTTCCCTTCCCTCCTCTCTTCTTTAATTTTTTCCCACTTTCACCTTGCTTCCCAGCATTTCCAGGGGCTTGACTGCTTTCCTGTCTCACTGCCTTTACCCTGAGAGATCCTGGCACTTGCCTTCAGCACCACATTGACAGGGTCCTCTGGGATCCCTGGGACATGGGGATGATTGGCTGCAGCTCAGGTGCTTTCCATCAGCTCAGCCTAGAATCCTGGATCTGAATGTTGAGGAGCTTCGAGATGGCTAGGACCCATTATGAAGGCACAGGGCTGTCTTCTCCCACCTCTGTACTAAGACACACACAATCGTCTTTCCAACTTCTCTCCTTTTGCATGCTTTTGTCTTCCTCGCATTGTTCCTGCTGCAAGAATTTCTGGTGTCCTCCCAGACTCCAGTGAATCCACCAGTTCTGGTCACAGCAGCCTGGAGGGACAGCAGCTGCAGAGGCAGAAAAGCATCCCTGCATACATGACCTTTTTCTCCTTTGGCACATTGCTGGTGCTTGGCTCAGTACGTGTATTTTTGTGGCTGGCTGTGGAGAATGAGGAGCAGGAGGAGGTGGATTGGGTGTTAGAGCCTGTTTGTGTGTGTGCTCATTCACTTCTGATGCTGTGCCTGGTGATCTGAGCCATTAAGTGTCCCAGGACCTGTGTGTGTAATGAGGACACTCATCAGCTGCAGGGTTCAGCCTCAGACAGGGACAGCTTCTTTCCATGCTTCTGTGAGCTTTGCCTTCCAAAATCTCCACGTGGACAGAGGGAGTCCAAGTGTAGCTGTGCCTCCAAAGAGCAGCTGAAACTCCAGGCAGTACACTGGAGATTTTGTTTGTTGACTGCCAGAAAGACACCGAGCCCTTTAGTGTTGCAATGGCTCAATAAACTGAAGGACACTGAAGGGGTTTATCATTTGTTATCTGATTAGGAGGTGAAAGGCTGGACGATATTTCAATGGAGTGCTGAACTGTTGCTGTTGGAGACCATATAAAATACGCTGCTGTAGTATTCTACAAGCTGCTGTAGTGTTTTACTATAATGGCTTGAAAGTCTGTAGTAACTTTCTTGTCTTCCAGAATAAATACCATACATCGACTACATGCTCTCTGCAATCTACAAGCAGTTACAGCTGCAGTTTTCAGTGTGCTGCTGTAAGACTGTGTGTCCAGCAGGTCTCCATGAGAGGGAGGAATTGCTTAATAAAGCGGGGAGCAGTAAACAGGTTGATGTGGTTGAAGCTAGGTGACAATGCAAAAGGAAAACTTCCTTCTGTGGGAATTCCCTGTGTCAGTCCCCGGCCTCACCTAGTGTGCCAGCTAAGCTCCTGCCAGATTTCTTGCTCACTCTCAGCTGCCGCATCCAGGTTGGTTTTAGCAGCAAGGTGGCAAAGAAGAAACTGACACCAGGGACAAACTTTCAGGGTAGCAGAGAGGTTTCAGCCAGATATAATGTACTAGTTTGAAAACAAACCAGTGGGAGGCACCAAGTCAGAATAACAATTTAACAGGAAAATTTTTAAAAAGGCAGAAAACACTGGTTCAAACGGACAGAGTCAGGATACAACCTGACACCCTCTTAGTCAGGGTGGTGGTAGCAGTCTGATAAGATGGTGGCTGCAGTCCTCCTGAAGTGGTGGATGTGGTTCTGTTGAAGCAGTGATCCTGTAGAAGGGGTCTGCTCTTCCTTGGAAGGTCCAGTGGTGGCTATGTAGCTCCTGTCCTCTGGGAATCTAGTGGAAAGGTTGTCTGTGGTGTTCGGAATCTCAGATTATATTCAGGATGGAATGCTTGGTTCCTCCTTCTGGGTGGAGCATCTCACAATGTGATGATGAGTCATGAGGCAAGGCATTGATTAGGCTCATTAACAGAAGACAGTTTGGAGGGAGTTATCTATGCAGGAAGGCATTGATGGGCCATTAACAGAAAGTCCCGAGGGAGGAGGCAAGGAAACACTGCCCCACCTGGTTTCAACAGCTCATGAGGATGGTAATAGAATACACTGCAGTCCAGGACATACAAGGATTGCCAGGAATTGCTCTGTACTTTCTAGTGGTGGGCTTCGTGGAGTGGACCTGGTTTTGTTGCAAGGCTCATGGAGGGAGAGGTGGGGAAGCAGCAGGGCTGACCTGCTACCAGTCTGAACTCATCTTCTCTGGTTTATTCAGAAGACATGAAAGACAGGGAGAGGTGGAGGCTCCCATCCTTCTTGCAGTGCATTTCTTGGAACCAGAGGAGCTGGAGAAAAGATTATAAAGCAAAAGCTGAAAACAACATTCATGAAGGTATGCCCAGCTTCCTCCCCTGTACTCTGCTGTGATTGTCAGAAATTCCTCATGATTCCCTGGTGTCCAAACCCCTTGCTGGTAACCTCTTTCAGCTATTTCCAGTTCTGCAGTTGACATCACCTCCCTTTAGCCCAAACCTGAAGACAACCAGCACATCTAGCTGCTTTGTTGCCATCTCCTTGTTTTCTGACCTTTTGCTTGTCTAAACAAAACCACACTGGGTCCAGTGCCCAAATACACCCCTGGAAGCACTGCTGAACTCAGCTGCATTTTGCTTGAGTGTTTGAAAGCAGAACTACTGTCTAAGCAATGAATTGGAAGCACCTTGATACTATGTGATGTTTTCTGCAAACATGGTTGGAAGGAGGGTTCCCAAACCATTTGCCGTTGAGGCTGGCAGAGAGAACGGAGAGGGCAGTCAGCTGTGGGGTCCTCGATTCTAAAGGAAATTGTTCAGGTAATGCATAGCACAGCATTCAGCCTTTGTGCACAGTTGGCACTTCGGCTTGCACTTCCCAGCAGTGATTTTCTTTTTGCAGAAGTGCCTCATGCAGGAGGCTTCAAGGAGTGTGGTGCGGAGATCCAGATTGTATTATGAAGCACAAAGAGGAGGGAAAGCTCCTTCACTGTAAAAATAATAGAATGTTATATTTTCACTTGAAACCAACTGCCTGACCACTTCAGGGCTGACCAGATGTTAAAGGATGTTATTAAGGGCCTTGTCCGAATGCCTCTTAAATACATACAATCCTTAAAGAGCATAAGAGTCAGACAAAACAACTGAAATGCCCAATTTATGCAGCTTTGAGACATGTGAGACCCACTCTCTGTGGTCAGAAAACCAAAGTGCCTGATATTGCTTGTCAGTGCCAGGCAGGTGATAGCCTGTGGCCATGGAACTTGTTCTGAGATTGCTGAGACTTCGGGAGGCCAGGAGCTGGGCCCTGTGCTCCTTTGCTCTATTTACTGAAGCAATGTTGAGTTTGTAAAACAAAATGAAAATCAGTTTTGAAAAAAAATCAGCTGTGCTTAGGTTGTGAGTATGTATCAATTGCTTCAGCCCATGCTTTCTTGTCGTCTTAAGTAGCATTTTCCAGGAGGAGGGGTTTTCTGTTCAGGTCTCCCTTGACCTCTCTCTGCTCCCTGCAGATGACCTGCAGGACCCTGAGGAAGAAGTGGCTCTGGCCAGCCTGTCCCCCAATGGAAACTGCGAAGAAGCTGCTGGAGGCACAGGCACCTAGAGGTGCTAGGCATCGAGCACAGTCCAAATTCCAGATCTGCACAGTGGATTTGGAGCAGTGGGAAGAGGAGCTGGTGCAGGCCCTTTCCTCCAAGGACCCACAGCTCCAGGGAAAAGCTGCTTGGCTGAACTCATCAGGGTCTTCTGCAGCTGCCAACAGCCCCTGGGGTCTGTGCCACAGAGCCATTCCCTGCTGTGCCCTGCTGCCCCGGGGCACCTGGAGCTGCTGCTGGCCACTTGGCTTCTGAGAAGCCCTTTGGGGATGTATCGCATATCCCATACCCTGACGTTGGGACTTTTGAGTGTGAAATGCAGCCACCTGTTTGAAGAATGCGGAATGTTTTCTAACTCTGAGCAAAGTTCCCTGCTGAGGCTGCTGGAGCTGGCCTCCCTGGCAGACTGATTCTGCTGCCTTGTTTTCCTGCTTCATTGGGGCTTGGAAGTTCCCACCCTCTTTGTGATCAGGAGAGGAAAAAAAAAAAAAAGACAAAAAAAAGTAACACAGTGGCTTGGAGACTGCAGTGGGACTGAATGTGAGCTCTCCGATCTACGAGCTACTGAAAAGCTTGAGTGTAACAGTGTAACATGAAGAATGCAGTAACAGCCCAGCTTGGGTAGCAAGAATAACATAAAAGATACTGATAGTAATGGCATCTAGAGCAGAGTGGGGTTTGGGAGCAGGGTCTGTCCCTTTGGCTTGTCCTGGTGCTCAAAGACTGACTGAAGGACTGCCTGGGTTGGAGGGGTGGCAGGTGGGCACTAAGGTGTGGCTGGTGCTAGATGGGGCTACAGGAGAGGGCCATCTTATCTGGGACATCTCCACAGGCATGGTGGCACACCTTGGAGTGGCCTGCAGCACAAGAAGATGTGCCCGTTTCATAAATAAATGTAAAAGTACAAAAATTATCTATTTAAGTATTTCCAAAGGGCTGCCTGTAGCCTGTGGGGAAACACAATTAACTACAAATCCTTGGTTTATGGGGAATATTACTCTAATGCTAAGAATATCTTTTAAATTCTTTATGCAACATAAAACAGGTCTTGTTTGAGCACAAGCTGCTGGGTTTTGTTTGGGGCTGGCTTTCCTTTAGGAGTTTCCTCCAGCTCAGATCAGAAACTTCAACCTGCCTACCTCGTCTCTGGGTTGATTGCCAAAGTACATCCTCAGTGCATGTCTGTCCTCTCTCTGGCTCCTTTTTTCCCACTGGCAGCTGAAGTGTCTGGAGTCCTGCCAGCTCCGGCCAGCACTCTCTCGGCAGTTTGCCTTTGGCATCCCTCTTGCTCTTACCTGGAGCAGAGGATGCTGCGCTGCAGAGAGGGCACTGACCCACTCTCCTTCCAGCCTCCAGGATTTCTGTAGGATTTCTGTGCTGATGACCTGAAAATACAAACGTAGCCAAGTGACTTGGTGTGGGTGGCTGTATTCCTGATCCCAGGTTTCAGCACCGAGCACTCAGTGCATCTTGGCAAGATGAAGGTTCCCTCCTGCTCCATCCCTGCACAGCCCAGGTCGCTGGGCAGGTCTGTATTTCCCAATAAAACCCTGGGTTAGGTGGGTCCAACAGGACTTGCCAGTAGGAATCTGTTTTCTTGCAACATTTGGCCTTTGCTGCCAGGAATTCACCAATGAAGAGGTCGCCCAAGAGCACAAATGGGCAGTTAAACCTCCCTGAGTGCTGCAAATCCACTGGATTTATTTTCTGGTAATTTTTAGGTAAATCATGCAAGTTTACCCTTGCAAGGAAATTTGTGAAAGTGGATCAACTGCCTGGGTTTTAGGAGGTGTGAGCAAGAATATATTTCACCAAAAGTGTTGTTTTTCTTTGACTGAGGAATAAAAGGGACTTAAATACTTTATTTTTCTCTTTTCTTTTTTCACTATCTGTGCACTTGGAGTTGTAAGCAGATAGTTTTACGTGTTTAATTGATTGAATAATCTAAGGGCACTGTTAGGTGCTTGTTGTAAAGAATAAAGACATTTAATTTCTTAATTGGAATGTGCTTATTTGTTTGCCATGGTGTTATCCTTAAAAAAACATTACGCATGGCTTACCTCATATTTATCTTGGTTTGAAAAAACTGGATATTGGGATGGGATGGGATGGAATTGAAGTGACCCCAGCGTCTGATATGCAGAAGATCAGCAGAACTGAGTGCAGCCCAGGTGGGGCAATGGAGAAGGCTGGAGATCTTCCCAGTTATCCAAGAGTGCAGCAGCCCCTCTCGGTGTTGTGGGTAGGGCTCTGATAAGCTTTCATTAATAACTTTAATTAATAACTTTCACTAACTGATACCATTATGCATCCTCAAGGAATTCAAGCCCTTCAGAGGAGTTTTTTCCTATTCAGTAGCAACAAGAAGTGAATCCTGCTGAGATCTGGGCACTTTGGTCTCTTGTGTAGCATCGTTGCTCCTGAGCTGGACTTTCCCTGGTGCAAGTCCACCAGCCTGTGTGTCCTGTCTGTCCATACCAGAACCAAAGCAGGAGCCAAAAAACTCCACACTCCTCCACAACTGGGGCACTGTCAGATCCGTGTCTGTGCGGATCTGGACACTGCCCTATGCTCTGACGTGATGGATGGGGTCTGTCAGACTCATCTGTACCTGTGCTTCCCTTTTAAGGGACAAATGGGGTTGGGTGGGTGAGGCCTTTCCCCATGGAAATGTGAGAGGAGTCGGGGCCCGCAGAGGCGTTAAATCCATGAGATAAAACCGCTGATGCCTGTACTGCCACGGGACACGCTGTGCCCCCAAAGATGCCCCTCTCCCCCCATTGCGGGCGGCCTGTCCGGGCGGGGGAAGCAGCCGCTTCTGTGGGCACGGCGCAAACGCGGGCACCGGCGGGGGCACTCGTGGGGAACTCACAGCTCCGGCCCCGCGGCCCCGCTCGCCCAGTGGTGTGGGGTTTGCGCCGTGGGAGGCCGTGAGGAGCCCGCGGGGGCTGTGGCGGAGCCGCGAGGCTCGCGGGGCGTCTGTGAGGGGCCGAGGACGGTACGAGGCCCCCGGCGGCAGGGCTGCCCCGCTCCTGCCTGCCTTTTTCTCCGCCGTCCCGCGCAGGCGATCACACGGGCACCTCTCCCGGGCGCAGCGCAGAGCCGCCGGAAGAGGCCCTTGGCAGCACTTCCGGGCCGGGCAGCGGCGGCAGCGGCGGCACCGCGGTTGGGCCGGACCGGATCCGACCCGACCCCCCCGGACCCTTCGGACCTTTCCGACCCCCCCTCCGAGGGCAGCCGGGTGGCATCATGATCACTTCGGCCGGTGAGGCAGCGGCGCGGGGCGGCGTTGTCAGCCGCGATTTCGCTGAGTCAGGGCCGTGACTGGGCACCGCCGCAGCTCCGCGGAGCCGCCCGTCACGGGGCTCCCCGGCCCCGCTTACCCCCGGACGGCAGAGAGAGGCCGCCCTGGTGCCCGGCGGACCGGCACGACCGGCTCTCGAAGCCCGCTGCCGTGTCCGTCTCGTGGCGCTGTCTCAGGAGGGCTCCGGTGGCTTTGGGGGTCCCCGGGCAGCGGTGCCGGGACCCCGCGGTGTGAGCGGGAGGGTTCAGCTGCGTTTTCGGTGTAAAACCAGAGGGCTCTCGGGAGGTGCAGCCGGGACTTGA
Organism: Coloeus monedula; assembly: GCF_965178545.1. Classification (NCBI taxonomy): domain Eukaryota; kingdom Metazoa; phylum Chordata; class Aves; order Passeriformes; family Corvidae; genus Coloeus; species Coloeus monedula. Next base: position 16,907,324 of record NC_138790.1, read on the forward strand.
GAGGGGGAAGAGGAAGGAGTCTGGAGTTCCGAAACGCAAATGCCTTGCAGAGGAAACGTCAGTCTAAGGAGTGCAGGATAATGAAGCGTGTGAGGAATTGGATGTTACGCAGTGTTTGTGCATCTGTGAGGAACTTGATAGTGTAAAAAAGTATGGGAAGTATTTCTAGAAATACTCAGGCCAGAAATTAACTTGCAGCTGGTTGTGGCTTGGCGAGAGAAATAGTGCAGAGGGTTACAGTGTCCAGGTAACTTTCTCTTCGTGAACGCTTTGCTTTGTTTAAGTCTTTATTTTGATGGAGGAAAAGTAGGAATTCATTTTAGAGGCATTAAAAAATGTAAAAAGGGTATGTTGGAGCAAGGTATGCAGGCAGTGTGTAAGAGTGAGATTGCTTCCTCCTCATAGATTAGGTAAATGGAGGAACTTATTTAAAATAATAATAGTAATAGTAATAATAAACAAAGCAAACATTTGGTGTAGAGATACAGAAAACAGCTGGAAGGAGCACAGTGGGATGGCTGCTGAATCTGCCTTCTTTGCCTAAGAGCCAGATTCATGTTCCTTCAATTCCTGTTACTGATGGATGTGTGTCTAACCTGTTTTTTAAAAACAATCCCTGATAAGGGAGGTTCTGCGACTTCATTAGGCAAAGAAATAAATGTGTTTCTGTGAGAAAACTTTTCATATCATCAAACCTGATTCTTTGAGGCTTCACTAAAGTTTAGTCTTACTGTTCCTGTTCATATCTGACACAAAGATCAGCTTATTCCCTTCCTGCTGGCAGCTGCCCTGAACTCTGCACCTTTCCCAGGTTTCTGTAGACCAGCCAGTTACAAGGCTCTAGTTCAGGAGCTGACTGCCAGAGCTCCCTGTTCTTTCTGCCCAGCTCTAAACACACTGGTTTGCTCGTGACTCAAACACAGTGCCCAGCACTGGGCACAGGGTCTGGCCAGTGGGTGCCAAGGAGAGGGAAGGTGCCTCATGGATCTGCCAAGAACTGCTCTCACTTACACGTCTGTGTGAGGTTTGGTTCTCTGCCTCCCACTGCAGCTAAAAGATATTATTGATGATATTTCATCTTAACCCTCTGTACTCTTCAGATTCTATATTTGTACATTTTGGTTTGGACCTGCACATGCACCTTTTAGATTTGTCAAGATCTTTTGGAAGCCCCATTCAGCCCTCCATAAGCTTGCTGGCCTTTCCAGTTTCATGTGGTTTTCTCAGATTTAAAGAGGTTGTCAAGCTGTACAACAGATAAAAGATTTGAAGCAGTGAATTGTGTTGGATTTTGATCAGATCATATTCCAACCCTTTCCGTTGCATCTTTGGAGTCTGACAGTGAAGCAACCTATCCTTGTGCTTCAGATTGAGCTCCTGTGAGCCTCTCAGTCGTGTCAGTTAAACAATATTTCTGTAGCTGTTTATACAAATGTTCTGGGACAGCATCAGGAGTTGCTGCTAAATCTGTGAGGTACAACATCTCCTATGCATGAGGCCAGTTTCCTTGGCATGAAAAAATTCTGTTTTCTCTAAGAATGATCATGTTTTATAAAGAATGTACTTTTTCAGTTATAAATTCTGAACTATTTTACATCATTTAATACAAACTTGAGTCTGATCTTTGAAGTTTTATACTTAAGATTTAAAATCAGCATTCCAGCCACAGCCTTCTTTCCTGTTCTGTTGGATTTGAACTAAATCACAAGCTTACTTTTGATACAGAGAGACCAGAATTAACTATGATTTTGTTTTTCAGCTGGAATTATCTCTCTTCTGGATGAAGAAGAGCCACAGCTCAAGGTAGGCTCTTACATCTGAGAGAAAATAACAGCAAATGCGTTACTTGGAGAGCTTAAAATCAAAAAGGAGCAGATCTCAGTAATTTATGGTTGGACAGCAACAGATGGGCACCAAATTGTGCCTGAAAGCTGAAAGAAAGGGCTTAAATAAATGGTAACAGATTGTAAACTTCCTTGTTTTGAACATGGATCAAACTGGAACTTCAAATGCAAAAATCTCTATTCATGAAAGCTCCCAGCTCTCTGATGATAATGGGGCTTTGTAACTTAAAATTATTCCAGAGACTGCATTTTGAAAATTCAAAGCTGAAGAACATCTCAAGCTTTTGGAATAATTTAATCAATGTAGAACAAAATCACAGTTACAGTTTTCACTTGGGAAAAAATCACAGTAGTAGTACGAGAAGAAAATAGCAACACAGTCTTTCCAGTGCACGGAGGGTGTGAATCCACAGAACACCGACACTCAAAGTGGTGGTGTGTTGATGGTTGCCAGTTATTTGAAAGGTGGCCCCTTTTAGGAGGGGAAGGTGCACTTTTTAATATTTGTAATCCCTAGTTGTTTTTCTTGGATACAGACATAGGTAGTGATGGATCCGAATGGTCCCTGCTTTTGCTGTGAACTGATTATAAGTGGGCTGATTCCACTCTGGTTTGTTTATCAGCTGAAGTACTGTGGCCATATAAATAGAGTTGGCTGGTGTAGACTGCAGGCTGATTCCATGTGCTACACAGAGGTCATCACAAAGACTTTGAAATCTCTGTATTTCGGGGAATTTAATCTATCAGACACTTCAGCCAGTCATTCATCAAAGAGAGGCCATGGGAAGGAATGCTAGAGTTGTCTTACCTGTTAAGTGAACAGCTCTTTATTTGCAAAGGACTTGCAAAGATTAGTGAATGCTCACAAAGATCTTTTAAAATAGAATTTGCTGTTGAAATGGGTCGGTGTTCATGATATCCATCCTAGAATGTACTTTATTTTTACTGAGGAAAGGTGGTAAATGCATTCTCAATGTAATATAACTTTTTTATTTTTTGGTAGGAGTTTGCTCTTCACAAGTTGAATGCTGTTGTCAATGACTTCTGGGCAGAGATCTCTGAGTCAGTGGACAAAATGTAAGAGAAGACACTTAATACTGCTTAAAAAGAACGTGACATACGAAGTGGATGTAGTTCTAGTTTCTTGACAATGGCTAGTACAGCATGTAGCTCCATATTTCCTAGAAAGCACTAATGTGTGTGGATGTGGGGTTGGAGCTGTGGTCCCAAAGATGCAAGTTCAGTCAAGCCTGTACTTGTCATGTGGTCTTAAAGAGATCTGAGCACACAGAGCTGATGCTCTTCTCTCTCTCCTCTGCAGTGAAGTTCTCTATGAAGATGAGGGCTTTCGGAGCCGCCAGTTTGCTGCTCTGGTTGCTTCTAAAGTTTTTTACCACCTGGGAGCCTTTGAGGAATCCCTGAACTATGCCCTGGGAGCTGGTGATCTCTTCAATGTCAATGACAACTCAGAATATGTGGAGACGATCATTGGTAAAGAACTTGCTGCGAAAAAGAAGCTCTTGTGTTGTCAAAGCTGCTGTAACTTTGAAATTTTACTTGGTGTAGTTTTTTCTCTGTATTTTTCTGGTGTCTTTGTGTTCATTTAGACTGACGCTGCAGCTAATTTTACCCAGTTTATTTGTGCTTTCTTTCTTATGATTTGGGATTCTGTGATGGAATTGACTTGGGAGTTCTGGAATTTTTTTCCTGTTCTTAACCCTTATTCTGTAGTGAATTCCTAATAAGAAAATTCCTTTGGTTGTTTATTGTCCTTTCTCTCATTTGTGTGCTGATGTTATTATCAATTTCAGCATGACTTTGAAAATAATTGGCTAGTAAGTGTAGCTACACACCTAACTGAGGGGGACAATTGTGCTTAAGCACCCACAACAGCAAGTCAGCTGTTGACTGCAGGTATAATTTGAATGCCTTTTAAAAATCTCATCTGCTGGATATGATTGACCTGGGCTGGCTTCCAGTCTCCCCAGCTGGTGCTTGCAGTGGAGCTAGGAAGTCTCCTACTGCTGTTTTCTAATTTATTTAACATGACCCTTGAACAGAGATCATATCCTTGGTTTAATTTTTAAAATACCTACTTGATTTCAGCACTAAAATCAGAGTTTATTAGGAGATAATAGAAGTATTTCCCCGTACTCTCTGTATACAACTACACAAATGTGTAATTTCCCATACACTGTACTTGCTGGTAGAACATGTTCATGCACATGCTGGTCTCTTCACCTGTACAAAACTGCAAAAATCTGGGAACTTGACTATTTCCCCCATATTTATTCATTATCTCTTCAGCAAAATGTATTGACCACTATACCAAGCAGTGTGTGGAGAATGCAGAGCTGCCAGAAGGGGAGAAGAAACCTGTGGATGAGAGGCTAGAAGGGATAGTGAACAAAATGTTCCAGCGGTGCTTGGATGACCACAAGTACAAGCAGGCCATTGGCATTGCTCTGGAGACACGCAGGCTGGACATCTTTGAGAAAACCATCCTTGAGTCGGTATGTGCAAGAGGCAGGAGGTGCCTGTAGCTAGGCTTTTCCAGGTATGGATCCAGAAGTCAAGTGCAAGATCCATGTTGCTGTGGAACTTGCCCTGTTTTGTATGAACAGAATAAAAGATCCATTTTATTTAAACTCGGGGGTGTTCAGTTTGACGTGTTCGTAGAAGGCAGAGCCACTCAGGGCTATCAAGTATAGGAAGATCCCCCCTACCTTTAGGAAATCTTTGAACTACAAGTTGATGGGAAAATATTCTCAGGAAGCTTGGCTATGTGCCCTCCTCTTAAGGTATTCCCTGTCAGCTACTGGCAGAGATACTATACTGGCATAATGTAAGAACAGCTCTTTTATTTAGTTGTACCTGTCATCTGCTGTAATTCACTGTGGGAAGGGATCCTTAGGGCTGGGTAAGTGATTTATTAGTGGCAAGCAAAAGAAGAAACTCCAGTAGCTGGGTGAGCTGCTCTAATTTTCAGTAGGTGTCTGTGTGCAGTCTTAGCTTGCCCTGACTCTGAGGCAGTGCAGCTTGGCTTTAACATCTTTCACTGAGGGTTTAAGGTAAGTCATGTTACTGTTAGTGGCAGTAAGAGAAGGCCTGTAGTCATTTGCAGCAGCTCAGCAGCTGTGTGCAGTCTTGTTATGCTGTAGTATCTCAATCATATGCCCAACACATCTCTTGAATCCTTTAAATTTTACTGCTTTTCAGTTTACATCTTCTACGTATGTTTGGATGTCTCCCATTTCTGTGTATGAGTGATAATCATAAGGCATCCATCTTGCTTTTTTTGTTCTCTTTGTTGTCCTAAACATTGCATTTACTGACTTGCCGATTATAGATCCCTCATTTTGAATTACCTTTCTGAGGTCTAGTAACCAAATCTTTTTCTTAGGCTTGATCTTTTCTTGGTGCATGGTTTGTTGTGCTGACATTTTATGTTAGTGCAGTGAATTTCACTGCATTCAAAACCTATTGTTTGAACAAGAAGGGTGAAGGGGAAATAGGTATTGTACTTTTAAGTTAATATTTTGTATGTTTTAACTTCTGAATTAAATATTGGTCCTGCATGTTTTTTATAGTGGTTTTTTTTTCTTTAAACTTCAATACACCTGTATATAAGCTTCTCAGGAAATGGGAAAGGAAACTGTGAAGATTTATATGCACATATTTGCTCTGCTTTTTTAAAATAGAAAAGGGGTAGCTTTATTTTCCTTTCTAAATCCTGCTTGTCAGTCTAAACCCATGTTTGATATCCCTGAATTCTATTTCAGAATGATGTTCCTGGGATGCTGGCCTACAGCTTGAAGCTCTGTATGTCTTTGATGCAGAATAAACAGTTTCGTAATAAAGTCTTGAGAGTTCTAGTTAAAATCTACATGAATCTGGAGAAACCAGATTTCATCAATGTGTGCCAGGTAAACTTTTCAAAGTCATGTTTAAAGATAATAAAGTTACTCTTCTTCAGGTATATTTGGCTTGACATCTACCTGTTCTCTGTCCTTTGTTCAGTTAAATGAAATATCTTTTCCTGGTTGCGTGCTTCCAACATATATCAGAGTGAGATCAGCTTGAAAAAGAGATGTAAATATTGCATATTTGGTCAATTTATAGAGAAAGAAATGCATTCAAAGGCAGCTTGAGGACACAGACAACTCTGACAGAATATTTTAAGCCTATGTAGGGAGTATCAGATGGTAGGTTCACAGCTTGGAATTTTATTTATTCGTCATAAGAACATTTCCAGTGCTTTGTTTTTTTTGGTAAGCCATTGTCTAAAAGTGTTTAGACAACCAGTTGTGAAGTTACTCAGATGTTCTCAGGTCTTTGCCAGTCTTGGTATGCCATGGACACGTGACTCAGTATTACGCCTGTTTCATTTCAGCTGAGACATCCCTACAGAATGACTGGTGCTTCTTCAATGTGCTTTCGAAATTTATGTGTTTAGTAGGACAAGTCTTGTTTTTCTATGAAAACTCTTCTGAGTTTTCTGTTGTCTTCAATGAAAGAGAAATTTTCTTTCTTTCAAGAGGACGTTCTGTGGAAGCAACAGATGTGAGGGATTTGGAGTGTGGCTTTGGGTAGTGTTGCTTTCTTGTTCTGAAGTGTCTCATGTTTTCTCCTGGTTTTTTTTTTCTGTTCTTCCCTTTCTCCTGCTCAGTGCCTGATATTCCTGGATGACCCACAGGCTGTGAGTGACATCCTGGAAAAACTGGTGAAGGATGATAACCTTCTCATGGCCTACCAAATTTGCTTTGACCTGTATGAAAGTGCGAGCCAGCAGTTCCTGTCTTCTGTCATCCAGAATCTCCGCACGGTTGGAACTCCCATTGCCTCCGTGCCTGGATCCACCAACACCGGCACTGTCCCTGGATCAGAGAAAGACAGGTGGGGGGATTGACTTGAGAGGAGGTGGAGTTGTTTGGCTCCAGTCCGGCTCTATTGGAGCCTCCTATTCCATGTATGGATGCTTTTTACAAGCTGTCAAGTTACTCCCTTTATTTAAGACAGAGTAATAGGCAAGACAGGCTATTTGCTCAAAATGAAATTGTGTATTACCAAAATCTACTGGTTTTTAAAGGGATTTTCCTTTGCAGTTGAGATAAGCACGGAGCAGTTATACTGTGGCTCAGCTAATGAGCAGTAATTCATTAAGCCATGGCATGAGTTGCTTGGGAATGCTGATGCTATGTGGTCTTTGCAGCAACATGCAAAGCTGAGGTGAGAGGGGAGTTCAGGGAAAAAGCTCATTACAGCTATGTGCAAGTTTGGTTTCACATCACAGCTTGTGGGAAGAGTGAGCTCAGATGATACTGTGGTGTCAACAGACCCTTTGTAGTTGCAGTTCAGAAGAGGTAGTTCAAATCTACTTTGAGTTTTTTAAAACATGTTCAGTGGTCAGTATCGTAGATCTTAGCTGCAGGAAACTGCTGTTTAGAAAAATCAAAGTTGGCACTAACCATTCCATCATCTTTATTTCTTCTTTTGGTGACTTACAGGAGAGTTGACCAATCTATGCTAAGGCTGCTGCTCAGCTCAGGGGCAGCATGGAAGAAGTTTGTTCTCCATCTGCTCTGTAATCACCATGGAATACTTACTGATAGTTTCACCAGAGCTCTTATGTCTGTGCACAACCTGCTCCCTGCACTGTCTTTGATAGTGTGTGGTGGAGAATCCCACCTAGATCCAGGCTGGTTAAATATAAGGGTTTATCCAGCTGTGGAGCTGAGTATAAATACTTTTGAATTGGTGACACAGGCATGGCAAACATTTTCCTCTTCCTCTCTTCTTTTCCGGTGAAATTAAGTGAAAGACACAGAAGAATTTATGTCAGCCTGTGTAGCATTAGAACAAGGTGCTAACAACATCTTAATATGTTTCATTTCCGTGTCAACACTGCAGTACCCATGCTAATAGCGACAAGCACAAGGCTTCTGGGGGAAGATAAAATTATCCTTGATGCCTTGTTTGTTGACCTTGTTTGCTCATCTGTGTCTGTTCATTCCCTACAAGCATCTTTATTTTTGTTGTCTCTCTAGATGGAATAAGAAAGTAGGATTTCCAGGCCTTTGTCCTCAAGTTCCCTGAAAATTGAGTGGGGGAGGAGTTTTCTGTTTAGCAGTGAGCTCCAGATAGTCAGCCCTTGTTCTATCAAAGTCCTCTTTTCCGGTCATCATCTCCAAATCCCAGGCTACTCCTTCAGGACAGTGTTCAGCCATAATTACAGTTCTTGACTAGTTGCAGGTGATGCATTTTTCATTTTTATTTTATTTCAGTGATGCTATGGAAGCAGAAGAGAAACCAGGAAGCACTTGTGCAGCAGGGAAGTCTGTGGAAATTGTGAGTGCTGTTTCCAAAATAGACCTTACTTAGTTTTTCTTATGTGTTCTCTTTGGATCTCTAGGATTGCTAAATTGGTTTGGCTAATAAAGAATGGACTTCCTTTTCTGTCTTGGAGACAGATGATGTCTGAGGGCCAAATATCTGACTTAAAGTCCAGCAGTTCAGATACTGAAAGCTGTGTGAGACTGGGAAATGGTCAGAGTTCAGCAGGAATTACTGAGTTCTGAAATAGGAAACAGAAGGATCTGGCTCATGTGTTTGCCTTTTGATATTGAAACAATTAATTCATTCCAGAAGAAAAGGCCTGAAATTTAACTGCTGCTGAGAACCTTAGGAAGTGAATTAGCTTGATGTATTTTTTTTTGTTCTTCAAAAATCCAACTGTAGTTCTGGTTGGATAGAACTGATGCTGTTCTGCAGGAGTGGCAGGAGGGGATGCTGATGTAACAGAGTTTCTTTTCCATAAAGCCCTAAAGTTGCCTCGGGCCTGCGTGGTGCTGTGTTGCTGGGCCAGTTGGTTGGAATCTCTTTGTTTAGTTTCTTTCCCCAAGTATTGGAGAAAGTGAGTTCACTTCTAACATGAGCATACAGTTGCATTTCAGCATGTAGAATAGAATAGTTGCATGCATGCATTTCAGCATGTAGAATAGTTAATGCAATTCTGACATTTCCAATGCTGAAGACAAGAAGTGCTACCAGAGAGGAAAGTAAAACCCAAGACAAGTTGTTGGTTTTTTTATTTCTTTTTCCCCATAGTAAATGTTTGCAAACAAAACTTGGGAATCTTTGAAAGATTCTTGAAGGTCACTTAAAAATTAATTAAGGGCAAATTGAAGTGTTTTCTTCAAATGATATTTCACAAGGAAAACAAAAGGGGTTGAGTTTCTTGCCCCAGCAAGGAACCTCGACAGTGGTTCTGTGCAGGAAAGGTGTCTTGAATCAGTTTCTGCTGCATTGGCTTTGCTGATTGTACCAAATACACAAAAACGATCTGTGTGGCCAGAAATGTTCTTTAGCTTAATCTTACACAGTTCAGAATGCTGGCTACAAAGAAATAATTGAGGGAATTAGTTTAAGGGCTGAACTACTCATGCTTGGCTAGTCTGTGAGCTGCTAACAATGTCAGGACAAAGAGCTGCACTGTACTTTTCACCCTGCTCAAAAGGAACTTGAGTTTCCACAGATCCATTTTCAGCTGTTCCATCATGAGGACGGAGACTTTTTCAAAGAGCTCTGTAAGATGAATGTATTAAAGTTTCCTAGTTCTACTAGCTGTTGTTCTAAATAAAGCTTGTAGCTCACAAGAATGATGCTGCAGCTCAGCAGGGTCTTGCAAAGTATTGTAACTTTGTGGCCCTGTCTATGAAACCTTCCATGGAAATACACGTTGAAATTTATAAAAGGGTTTGCCTCTAGCAGGAGACTTACTGTCTCTGTAAGGCCAAACAGCTGCTTGCAGAATGTCAGATGTCATCCACACCCTTTTGCTTTCAATGCAACAATACATTTCTTTTTGAAGAGTCTCTTCTACCACCTGCACTGCTGTGCACAAAAGGTTTGATTTCTGGGAGGTTTGGGCTTGTGCACCAAGGACAGAAACAATGTCTTTTTAGTCCTAAAACCTGATAGGTTTTGGAATATGGTGATGGAAACATACCAGAGAAGCTTCTCATGGATTGTATTTTAGCAGAGCTGTAGTTGGGTTCTCATGGAATTTTTTTCTCCTTTGCTTGTATGTGAAGAATCCAGAGCCTAAGGACCAGATCTCAAAAATGATTAAAATTTTAAGTGGGGAAATGGCCATTGAGTTACATCTGCAGTTTTTAATACGAAACAACAATACAGACCTCATGATCCTCAAAAACACAAAGGTAAGAGACTTTGTTAAATATAAAACCGTAGTCTTGGATTTATCTGATTCATTCTGTGTTTGTTTGGACCATGTTCTATTGTTTTTAATGATAGGCTGCTATTAGCGTGTTGATATTTTAATTGTTTTTTGTCTGATTGGTTATAGAAACTTATGTTTTTCTCACAGTTTTTTTGGGGTTTTTTTTTTTGGGTGGGTGTGTTTTTCATCTGTCCAGTAAGATGGGCAAAACTCACCCTCCAGCTCCCTGTCAGATCCATTGCAAATGCTGCTGGTTGGGAAGGGAGGAGTCAGCCAGGGCTATAGGTTACAGTATGTTGGTATCTTGATTGAGGTGTTATGTGAGCCCACACCTTCAGCTTGGCTAAGGGAATCCTGGTATGTAGTAAAAGACCAATATTTCCACGTTGGAGACAAAACCAATCAGATACCGTAATGTAGACAGTGCTAGTGAATGGCGTGACTGGTTTTATTTTGGGTGGTGTTACTCAAGAGTGGGTAAATTAAAACTTACAGGTAAACTGGACTCTTAAATGATTACTAGAAACCATAGGAGAAGTTTTTTATATGTGAAATAAGATGCACATCCTCAGTGTTAGTGGGTTCATCTATTTCAGACAACACTTCAAATGTATTGGAAAGTCTTTTCCATCTGCTGGTTAAGTGCTCAGGAGTGATTCTGCAATAGAGTTCTGGGAATGGCCTGGAAACAGCAGCAGCACACGCTGTGCAGTGCTCAGTTCTGGGAAACAGAGAGGGGGGGTTCTCCAGTTAAGTGGCAATTGGAGTAATCACATTTCTGAAAGAAACTCACAGAAAGGATCATTTTGCATGGGAAAGATGGCTTGAGGATATGTTAGAGTGTATTAGCAATCTATTAGCTGATTACAGGGAAATTGCTGGTTAAATTGAGGATCATTATAGTCCATTTTTCTAGTGTACTGGCAAGCATGTTAAGCGACCTTGGGCATATCTTTTGCTGAGTGATGATACTGATTGTTCTTGTTCTTCCAGGATGCAGTGAGGAATTCTGTGTGTCATACAGCAACTGTTATAGCAAACTCCTTTATGCATTGTGGGACAACCAGTGACCAGTTCCTCAGGTAAATCTATGGCAAGGAAGCTCCAATGTCATTTAGAGGTGTTTGAACAACATTGTTGCCCTCCTTTAACTTGATACTTCCAGAATGGTAGCTGCAGACTTCTAATGCTCTGAGAGAATTGTTTCCTTTTCTCTATCCTCACGAACTGGCTTTGTTTGACTGATAGCTATATGAGCAGCTTGGAGGGTGGAGATCTGGAGTTTCTCTTCTCTTTGTTTACCAGTTAGAGAGTTTCTGAAATGATGTATCTTTTTATGGTAGAGACTGACAGTACTGAATGACTCTTGTAAGGGAAATCCTAGGGCTGACCTTACCAGGGACTTAAGGAAAGCTGCAGAAACTCTTCTAAGTTTCTCCCAGAGTGTTGGTGGGCTGCATATTGAGCAGTTGTTCTCTCTCTTTCACTGAGATCCCCCATGTCTAGAAGCTTGACTACAACCAGGCAAAAGTCAGGACTAATGAAGGGGAGAGACATGTAAAGTGGAAATGTGTTTAGCTGCCTTCCTTTCTGGAGCTGCTTTCTAGTTTGAAGCAGTCTTCAGTGCTCTTAAATCCTGCTTGCAGGATGAGGAACAGGCTGTGTGAAAAACTTCGTATAACCTTTCTCTTTTCATCTAGAGACAATTTGGAATGGCTGGCCAGGGCCACTAACTGGGCTAAGTTTACTGCTACTGCCAGCTTGGGTGTTATACACAAGGTAACATTTCATTCATTTGCCTCTGCTCACTGTAAATGCTTGACTTGTGAACTTGGAAAACGTGGAAATGGGAATTCTGAATGGTGCCTGCACTTCAGTGTGCCTGGCACAGCTATAACATATTTTGTGGTTTTGCACTAAAAAGCTGTGCTTATATTATTTTGTCTGACATCCAATATAATTTATGGTACGTTCTGCTGAGAATCAAAAAGGTGCTAGAATAACATGGCTCAAGGAGAGAGTATTTTTTCTAACTCTTCCTTTGTGAGTTGAACAGATTTTATAACTTCTAGCTATTAAAATTGCAGGTGTTTCTTAAGTGATTTTGGGACATAGCGAAGTTCCCTACTGTAGTAAGTTTCAGTAAGTGTGAAAGGTGGCCTGTGTGGCACTGAAACACAGATTTTTTTTGAGAAAGTAATTGCTATAACACATTTAAATATTATTTTGCTGGTTTTTCACCTTTCCCTTCCCACTGTCTTCCCTTCCTGCTGGACACTGGACATCCAGGGCCATGAGAAAGAAGCATTACAGCTAATGGCAACTTACCTGCCCAAGGACACCTCTCCAGGGTCAGCGTACCAGGAGGGAGGAGGTCTCTACGCTTTGGGTCTCATCCATGCCAACCATGGCGGGGACATCATTGACTACTTACTGAACCAGCTGAAGAATGCCAGTAATGATGTGTGTACTGGGCTCAGCAATGAGCCTTTGTTTTGCTGGGGATATACAGGAGGATGCTGGCTGGTTTAGAAGTGGGGGGTAGAGATAATTAAGGTCATGGCAGCAGTGTGATACTTAGACCTCCTCTGGGCCTTAAAGATTGATTAAAGGTTGGTTTTAATAACCTGTTGCTCAAGGTTTAGGTAAGATTTTTAGGAAATTCTTGCATATTTGACAGTGACTGTAGCATCATCATATTTACTACTTGTTATATTTACTTCGTTTTGCTAGTGGACCTGCAGTATTCAGGCCCTGTTATTGTTTACAGCTTAATTGTCAAGGAAATAAGCCACAAAATGTTTCTGCTGACCTGTAGTTTTAATGCATCTTGCACAATAAGAAGTGTTTTTACTTCACCACTTAGTGTTTGTAGACCTCTATGAAAAATACGGTTTTAAGTTGGGAATAGATCATTGTCCCAGCGTGTTCCCTCTTTCTCCTTGTGGAAACTCAGATTACTTTTATTTAAAATTCTGTGAACAGATCCCACTTATCTTACTGCAAATGTATCCGTTGTTAGAGCAAAAGAGGTTATAGACTGTTTTTAAGTGGGTACTGATTTACCTTTTTATTTAAAAGCTCTTACTAGCCACCAGTTTTTACACATGGCGCAGATTTATGGTTTTACATAAATCATTCAGTGGGCGAAAAGATCTTGAAGTTGCTAGAAAGTCTTCTGTGCTATGTGTAAAGCTTCTGTTACTTATTGGTTATGGGCTTTTGAACTGTTTCTCTTCTATTTTCTGCCTTTTTCATTGGACCTGATGCTTGAGACTGTGAAAGTGGTATTTCTAACAGATCAGGAGATCATTTTGGGTTGGTTTGGGGCTAAAAGTCTGCAGATTTATATTGATGGAAAGATGTCTACTTCACCTGAAGCCATACTGTTCCCTGTTGTATGATGACTGAGCTTGCATATGCTTCTCTAGATTGTGCGACATGGTGGCAGCCTGGGCTTGGGGCTGGCTGCCATGGGGACGGCACGTCAAGATGTGTACGATCTGCTGAAAACAAATCTATACCAGGATGATGCAGTGACAGGTAAATGCTCTGCTTTCAAAGCAAATAACTATCTGAGGCCTTATCAGGCACCTGGAGGTTTTTGTTGTGGTTTTTTTCCCCGGGTTTTCTGTTAGCAGCATAGATTGTTTCTAGCTGTGTTTTATTTACTGAGCTTCTCCTGATCATTATGGTTCTTCAGTTGTGTCAGTAATGTTCAGAGGTCCTGTCATGACTGGCACTGTACCAAGTTTTGATAAGACTAGGTCTTTAAACAACCCCTTATTTTGCTCTGTTCTTTTCTTTGTCATGTGCTTTTTATTTAGTGTGGCTGATCTCCAGAGCCATGTGCTTCTTTGAGCTGAGAGATAGGCTTGGAGAAGCTTGTGGGAGCCACTGCTGCATTGGTAGGAGCTCCTAGGAAAATGATCTCAGCAGCTCTTGGCCCAAGGAAGTGATAATTGAACTTGGTAGAGAAAAGCACTAAATTGTGGTTACAAGCACATTTGGCCATGAATAATGGAGTTGCTGGGCATGGTGACGTCCAGAAGTGATCTGCTGGCCTACATCTGGCATGATTCTCTAGATACAATATTTACTACTTTTGGGAACAGAGTTGAGTTGACTTTTTTGCTTGTCTGTGCTTTTCAGGTGAGGCAGCTGGCTTGGCACTGGGGTTGGTTATGTTGGGATCTAAAAATGCCCAGGCTATTGAGGACATGGTTGGCTACGCACAGGAAACCCAGCATGAAAAGATCCTGCGAGGCCTTGCAGTTGGAATTGCTCTGGTCATGTATGGGAGGATGGAGGAGGCAGATGCTCTCATTGAGAGTCTCTGCAGAGATAAGGTAAATTAAGCTGTGACTTAATCCCTGACTCTTGTGTTACGTGGCTGACCTTTCTGTCTGTCTGTGGATCTCCAGCTATGGTGGGTTGGCTGTTTTGAACCAGAGAAGTTCTTACATAGCTCTGAAGTGGGACTGTTTCACAAATACGAATCAAAAATGCAAGAACAGCAGTGCTTAGTTGTGTATTTCTTTAGCCTTACACTTGGTCTTCATAGTCATGTGAGCAGCAACAGGGACTAGAACAGAGTGTAGTGTTTAAAAACAGATGAGGCTTGCTGTAGGTGGATCATCTCTAGGCTCTAGTAGTGGTCACAGCAGATAGCAAGTAAGAAGCAGAATGACACCTCTGCCCTATATCTTTGGCAGCCTGCAGCATAGCAACAGTGTCCCCCTGAAATTGGTAATGACAACCCTGCTTTGGTGGTTGTCCTGTTACTTGTCCCAAATAAACGATTAAGCAGTGAGGCTGACCTGTGACCTGTTTGCAGATTCAAGACACAAGTGTGGAACAAATTTAAAGCTAGAATTACTGAATCACTGTTTGAATGGATGTTAAATATTGATGATTTCTCTTCCAGGATCCTATTCTCCGTCGTTCTGGCATGTACACTGTGGCTATGGCATACTGTGGCTCAGGGAACAACAAGGCTATCAGGCGCCTACTGCATGTGGCTGTGAGTACTGAGGCCTTAGGAGCACATAGAAATTTGTGGTGAGGAAGCAAGCACGTCACTTTGCCAGGCTTTGTGTCTGTAGTGTTAATATTCTGGTCCAAATCAGAGATTATGAAGTGAAGAAAGCTTTTCTTAGTATTATGAATAGAACTAACAGGCCCTTCCGACATTAGGGTAAGTAGACTTTCAGACTTTCAACCTGGTATCACAGAAAAGGAACCTATTAAAAATTAAAATGTGAACCTTAACTACCTGGGTAACAGGTTTGCAGTGAGTAGTCTGTGTAATGATGGGCTGGAGAAAAAATAAATTAAGCTCTAAAGGATGAGGTCTGTCTGGTCAGTGTGTGAACACAAGTGAGGCTGTTTGGGCTAAGGCTGAACATGGTTTTAACTAACTTCCTCTATAATCCTGTCTTCTTGATTAACTGACACCTAGCCTGAAACATTGCAGAGTTGTCAAGTGCTTTAACTATATTCTTCTGAATGTCCTGTTTTCCCTTTTGTAGGTGAGTGATGTGAATGATGATGTGAGGCGGGCAGCTGTGGAGTCACTTGGTTTCATTCTGTTCAGGTAAGGTGTCTTCTTCCTTGGTCACTGCTGCAGCCTTCAAATTAATGTCTGTTACTTTTTCAGAAAATGAGTATGCTACTGCTTTCACAAAGTGACTGAACTGCTAATTGAATGGATTTTGAAAAGTTAAAAAACTGAGAGATTGGTTTAGAATTAGAAGCCTTCCTTAATTTTCAGCAGATGTTTAATGAGTCTTTCTGTTGGTTTCCAGACTTGTGGCTTAATTGTCTGAACGGAGGTAGAAGAAGTTGACAAATAGAATAAAAAATTAATATTTGCAGGATTGAGAGTTAATTAAAAATTAAATATATTGTGCTTGTGCCAAGCCTCTTAAGGGCAGCAGTACTCTGACATGATATAGCTGCCTAATGGCTGTCTAAAATGTTGTGACTTGGATTAAAAAAAGACTGAAGGAGGATCTTGAAATAATCTTTGTTTCTTAAGTATCCACTGTTAAACCCTGAGAAGTTACTGGGCTTACATTGTAACAGGAGTTAATCACAACATCCTCACAGTGTTTCCTTTGGGTGTCTAAAGTGAAACCTATGGCTGAAATGGTATTTTGTAGTGCCCCACAGTTCCTTGGCTAAGGGATGTTTGAAGTGGTTTTTTTCTTTTTAATTAGGTTGGGGCTTTAGAAGGCTCCCCAAGGACTACACCTGCATCTGTTAATACAATAATCTGTGTAATCTAAGCACTGAGCCAAACTGCAGCCTTTGAGTGTGGCTGAGAGAGGAGTTGGTGCATACTTGGGTCCATAACTGTAATTTAAAAATCGTTGTTCACATCTTCTTTGGGTTGGTAGCTGTCCTTAAAAGCAGGATGAGAGGTTCTTAAAGATGGGGTTAAAACTTGGGTTACTGAGCTCTTCTGTAACCGAGTTGTTCCCCACATGAAAGTGACTCTGTGCTGTTCCACTCTATCTGAAGGATAATTGAATGTGGTTTGCAAAGAGGACAGATTCTCACGGTGGGCAGCAGGCGTCTCCCAAGTGCTTCTGCTCTGTTACTTCCAAGCAGCACAGCTTGTTCCTTGCTGCATGGGGAGGGATCTGTGCCTCTCCTGAAGCCAAGGGGTCTGTTTAACTGACTTTTGTATATGTATACATAACAAAAATTCCATGCACTCCTTCCATAGTTTCAGGCATCTTTTTTCAAAACAGGTTGTGACAAAGCCCTTTTGTCTCAGATTTCAGTGTAATTTTTCTTTTCAACAAATGCAAAACACAATTGCACATGAAAGCTCCTACCAAAATGAGAAACTTTCAAGGATCTGAGCTAAACCATTTACCATGTGCTGGCATCTTGCTGGAGCAGCGTAGTTCAGGGCTTGTTTTCTCCATGTCCAGCAATGAGGAAATGAGTGACACCATCTTGGACTCTTTCACCTGCTGTGCAGTGGTTCAGATGTTATCCTGCCTCTTCCCTTCCCTTTCTGGAGACTTGCAGTCCAGAACCTACTTGTGCAATAAGGAGGTTCTTTGTAAATTCCAGTGTCCACCTTACTTGGTAGTCAAGGACTAAAACTTCTTAGCTGATTATCACTGGCTTCTGGAGGCAAAAGGTTTGTGTTAGGCTGTGGTAGTTGCCAGCACTTTTCACATGATAACTAGTTGTGTGCTCTGGCCTAGCTCAACAATGCTGATGTACAGAGACACAAAGACCAAGTGGGTTGTGAGTTTGTCAGATTTCACGGCTAAAATGACATTTCTTAGGACTGTTGTTTGTTGGTCTAACTGGATTTACTTGTAAAGGCCACTAACACATCATTGAATACTGGCAAGAGTCAGTGATTTGTCAGCTGCTGGGTATACAGAGCTTTTGAATGAAGTGTTTTGTGATGGGAGGTGGGCAGGTCTGGGACACAGTGGGCTAAACCCCAGAAATTAATCTCCTCTGAAATGAAGGAAACATGACTGAAGGTCCTATGAGAAGAGTTCTTATTGAATTCTTTGTATGTGGTTCCAGAAAGGGAACTGTGAAGTCAGGATTGAAATAAGAGAATACATTTGTTTAATGCAGTCTATGTTTTTCTTGGGGAGTTCATGGCATTCATGTAAGGTTGAATATGCTGGAGGTGTGAGTTTGTCTGCTGGATTGTACACTTTAGCAGGAGTATGCTCAGACTTGTGCTTCTGTCTGTTCCTCCTATAGGAATAGTAAAATCCAAATAAGGGTGGAGGTTACAGTCAGAGGATGGTAATTTCCTTAAAAGCACCATTGTTTGAACATGACAGAACTATAACCCACAAACTCAAGTTGTGTCATAAATATCCAGTTTGTTTTCTCCTGTTGTTACAATTATCTGTGAATAAATGTTCTTCTTCTTGGATTTGAACTAAAAGTGTCATAAACGTCACAAAACTGCTAATTTTAGGTAACGCATCTGCATAGCAGAACATTCTGTAGGGCTTTGCTGTCCTTGTTTTCCTCTGTGAGTCTTCCTTGCTATCACATACATACAACCCTGCATACACTCACTGAAGAGCACATCTTGACTTTTATGGCTGGTTAATGAAAACAGCACAGTATCAAAGTAAAATGTGATAGAACATCATGTAATAAAACGTGACATTTAATTTTTAGACCAGTAACATTTTGCTTGAATTTGAAGATTACCGCTTTTATATTTTTTTAAGCATGGAAATTCTTTTTTTTTTTAATTGCTCTTTTGAATTATTGCAAAAATCTACAAAAGAATATATGTGCGTTTTTTCATTATTCAGGATTCATGAATCAAGGTTTAGATAGAATGTTCTAGTCTTAAGTTTTACCTAAGAATTGCAAGATTAAATTTTCCAGTGTGTTATGAAATCACCCAGTTATTATCCCCCAAGGGATTGGGGGAGCAGGGGTTAGTGCTCCTGTAACAGTTTCACTCTGGGATGTTGGATGCACACTCGCCTGGCTGTGGGAATGTCTGCAGCCAAGCCACCCAAGGGAGCAGAGTAGTAGCAATCATACTGCTTGAGTGCAGAATACACTGCAGGTCCTATTCATATAGCACAAAACTTCCTTGTCCTGTTCTTGGGCTCCCCAAAGCTTTCCAGGGGACCCTGTATGTAGAACTGAACCTTGATCAGCAGTGTTGCTGCTGTTAATTCTGATTTTGCTGACTGTTAAAAGCAGTCCACAGGTTCAGACAGGGGATGGAAAGCACAGCCTGCTCGCTATAGGGCTTGGTGTGGCTTTTTTCCCCTCTTGGCTTAGTGCTGTACAAAAATTAGGCACTAGTTAAGTATTTTGGAGCAGATAATTTTCATGCCACTACATTAAATGATAAGAAAATGCTCCTGTGCAAGAGAATTGTTTCAAAAGTGCCTTCTCTTTTCTCCCTTTTCCCATCTAAAAAAACCAGTCAAAATTATGTGTGGTGCAAAAACCTGAGATTTACATCTTCTCTCTTTCTAAAAATGGCCACCTCTTACAGGAGGCACTTCTAAGTAAAATGTTGATTGTAAAGTGTTACAGAGGCATGAATAAAGCTTGGGATGTTTGGAGCTTGCAGTGTGGGTGCAGATACTGAAGCTGTATTGTGAAATAGGAGGAAGAGAAATGATGTATTGACTTGGCTGCTGTAAGGTGTCTCTGTTTTCCCAGTCCTGATCATTTTGCCGGTGATCACAGATAGCAAACTTACCTTATTGTTGATGTTTATATACTGGTGGTTCTTTATGCTGAAGTGGCTATGAAATATTTATGACTGTTGGAAAACAGCATTTAAGGCACTTGTGATTTCTGGTCAGCTTTTTTTAAAGACTATTATGATGAGATGGAAAGCATGATAAATTTAAAGTGTTTTACTTTATAAAAATGGAAAGACTTTATTTTAATCATAATTTTTACCACTTTAGATGATGAATTGATCTTTGTTGGTATTGCAGAGTGAGATGTGATTGGATTATGTAGTCAGCCTTATTTTTATATTGTTAGAGCAGTGCTGCAGGGTATCTAAACACTTTATTTTATATACAAAATAAGGAGGTAGATGTTTTATGGATAGAACAAATCTGGTTAGGGAGAAAGCTTCAATGTGGGATGCAGCAGTGCTTGCAAGCATGAACTAAAAAGGTTTAATGCTCTCATAGCAGTTGTTACATCCAGGGGAATGGGAGTCAGCAGGAAGTGGGACTTGAGTTGTAGGATGCTGTTTTTGTCTTCATGCAATACTGTTGGGAAAAGGCTGAGGGCAGGACAGGGAACAGTGCAGCCTCTAGAGAGTCCCAAAAGGAAGATGTAGTCTCAGCTGATAAGTGTAGGCTACCCAAACATGAAGAACTCTGCATGGCTTCTGTTCAGTTTGTCATTTTAGGGTGATGCAAGTGAAATAGTAATGTTTCCTGCTTTTGTATTCTTTGTGTTTTCATAGCCTTTGGTATTTTAAGGCTATGTATTTGTTTTAAGGCAAACAGATCAGATACTTGGATTTTATTCCAGGAAAGCTCAGACAGTTTGTTTCCTTAACATGCTCTAGCCTACCTTTATCCAGAAGGCAGATGGCAGATGATCTGGGTAATTGAGTATGAGGACAGTCACTCTAATGAGATCTGTGCCAGTGACTTTTTCAATGTTTTAACTGTGAAGAGGAATTTAGTGAAACATATCTGCTTGTTAATTGTTGCATAGGAAAGATTAAAAGGGTTTTGTTTACAATCCAGTACATTATATCTTTGTCTCGGTCTTCCTGGGAGAGGAGAATGAAGGTCTCTTTCAAAGAAATAGTAGCAGAAGTCTTACTATAATCAGGAGAAGCCTTAGACTTTCACTGAAGTTGTACAGGGTTTAGTGAATTCGAAAATGAGTTGCCATTATCTGTGTAGAGCTTTTGTAAAGAGGATCCATTAGGGAGTAAAAAGCTCTTCATTTTTAAGAGCATGGTGTTGTTTTTCAGAGGTTGGAAAGGACCTGAATACCTGGATGCAAGGAATCGTAGCTGTGGCTTGACAAATAGGATTGACATGAATTATAAAAAATAAGTAAAAATGGACACATCTTTCCTATTTTTGTACACAGATTCCCATTGCAAAATGAAAGGGCTTCTTCTCCTCTGCAGGGCAAAAGCCTTCCTTTTCCACTGGAGAAAACATTGTTTCTCATGGGAATGGAACTGATAGTAAACACCACGTTGTTATACCAAGGCAAAATTATGGAAGTTACTTCTCTCCTGACTGTTGTTTCTGCCATGTTAATGGTTGCCTAGAGAGCCAAAGGGGAAGTGAAACAAAGAAGGGCTTCTGAGCAGTTGTACATAGGCATCTTTTTCAATATGAAGAAAAAATCTAGTGCTTCATGGTAATATTAAGTTAGTGCTGAGAACTGTCCAGAATTCTGGGACTCCTGGCTCCAGCTTGCAAGGCAAAAAGCCAGAAGAGCTCTGGCAAATGTTCTGCCTCTTTGGGCTCCAGTGTCCCAGGTTGGTGAGTGTGCCTTTACCAGGTTTACTGAGCTTACATTGGTTTACTTTTTAAGTCTGATGTTACATACAGCAGCCTAGAAAAAGATTTAGGGGAATAATGCATTTGTTTTCCTATACCAGCTTGCAGTGATGTGGATTTTTTCCAAAGTATGAAAACAGTGTAGAAAAGCAACACTTTCTGTCAAGCACTATAAAAAAATTCCATGTGCCTCTTGTGTGCAGGTGATACAGCACCAGTTTATAGCATCAGCCTCTCTACTCAGTGCCTTCTGTTTAACTGTTGATTTTAACTGTATTTGCATTTGAAAATTGATACTAGTATGGTCTAGTGTGATATAGTTAGGAATATAACTGTATTTTGTACTTGTAGGATACAAGATAACTGAATAATACATTTTTCTAGCTACCTGTAAGTTTCTCGATAGCTAAAGGCTTGCAGCTTACAGAACCTCAGGTGGTTTAGGACTGGCTTTACAAAAAGCATTCTATATCACATCACTATAGCTGGGATTAGCTGAATTTCTTGCTTCTTTGTTTCTCAGAGTGACTTAAAGGTTGTGACTTTGGTTGATTTTTCTGGTTTTGTCTGTTTTGTGTGGGTTTTGTTGTTTTGTTTCGTTTTTTGTAAGGTAATCCCTTTATTTGCATTTCAATACACTTATTCTATTAGGCTTTGAACTCCATTATTTTCCTCTCTGCAAGACTGCTGAGTCCTTATGTCCATGTCTGTGCTGTAATTTTTAATTAGATAGGCAGACAGAGCACTGACTAAATATCTCCTAATGTATTTTAAATAATTAAACAACTAAACAACCACCATACTTGTCCATTGTTGTTCTAAAGTGTTCTTCCCATAGTGCTTGGATGTTGTGGGTCAGCTTTGACTTTTATCTTGCTTTTTGGTAGTTTAAAAAGAAATTAAATATGCCAGGTAAAGGTCTTTGTCATAATGAAAAAAGTTGAACTAGGTAACTCTTAAGTTATTATTTTATGGAGATTTTATTATTTTATGTGCAGAGACTATAGAGCTGGCCATGTGGCTGATTTGTTGTGGGTCAGATTCTGAAAGAATTGGGAATGTTTTGCTCCAGAGAAAGGAATCCCTCTATTTTTGTTTTGTGTGTTAAATGGGAAGTGCATGACCCCTTCCTTCTGTAAAAATGTCTTGTGTTCTACAGCCAAGTGACTGCAAAGCTTTATCAGTTATTATTTACGCTGCTATCTTTATGAAAAAGGTGGTAAAATATTATAATGCTATGAAAATACTCTCACTTTGCAGACAGCATATAAAAATATATTTTATAAATTTGTGTTACCTAAAGACAATGCTCAGGATATAGTCCTGAGTCTCCTGTCATGCTTGTTGATAGCTGACGAGCAGTGTTGTCCTTAGTAACCATACAACAAACTGGTGCTTTCTTACAGGAGCTTGCAGTGACTCTCTCCTCATGTCTTACTAATGAAGGTGATGTCTTTGTTCAGATCTGTTCTTGTAGATACAGTTGCTAAAACAAGAGCTCTGCTGTTCATGGTTTTTTATTTCATAGTTCTGCATCTTCATCTTTTTTCTTGCTCTGTCCTGCTTTCCAAGGCTGTTACCTGAATTCTCAGCTTTTTTGCTTTGTAAGTGGACAAGCAATGAGCAATGTCTTCTTACACTTAGCATGCTAAGTGGAATGTTTTCCACTTGGAGAGTGGAAGCATGGAATGTGCATGCTTTCTTGCTGGTGTGTTTCTGTCCATGGAGAAATTTTCTTTCCCTGTAGGAAGACTGGACTTTTAGTTAGGCACTAGTCCTTTAGATTGAGGTTTGTTGTTGCTGACTGAACTCAGTAACTGGAACATGCTGAGCTTCTGTTTACAGTTACTAAAATTCAGAAACCTGCATATTGGCTTGAGAAAATACATCTCTGTTGGGTGAGACTTTTTCAAAGACTGTTTCCTGTTGGTGGAGGTCAAAGTACTGATTACAAAGAGGCCTTGGAATCTTTCTTTGTGGGACATTTAGGGCAAATTACTTCTTGAGTAAGACAGATTTCAGACTTGACAGCTATACAAGAGCAGGATCAGACAGAAAAGAACTAAGTTACCTCTCAGTTTTTCTAGATGCTCTGAACCAGCTGTGATGTTTCTGCTGGAAAGGGAAAATTTAAATTGTGGCTGAAAGTAGATGATTGCTGCCTGCTGTATGAACATTTTTTTGTTTAATTAATATGGATTTATTTAAGTATCAAGAGAGTTTTCAAAGATGACTGCTTCTTGCTTTCTGACTGCTGGGCAATAACCCCTCAGGAATGGTGTTTGCCTTTTGGTGTTACTCCTTGTGAATGCCAGTTCCTGCATTGCAAGAGATGCTTTTAAGTTTTTTTGCTGTGATCACTCTGTGCATGGGTATGATTGCACCTGCACCTGGTTCCAGAGCTCTGGGTTAAATAAGGCACTGCTCTGGGATGATTTCAGTGACATAAATGGAAGTTTTTAGGGGGCTTGGGGTTTTTTTATTCCTATTCCCTTCCTGTTTGAGCTTTGAAGTAATCCAGGTCTTATTAAAAGCATTTGATTCTCAAATATTTTTTAGTGTAGATGTCTTTCACAGCTATTGCAGTCCATCCATTCTGGCTTTTAACTACAGAATCCTCTTAAACAAATTTTGGTTAAGGGAAGAGGAAGGAGAGCTGTTAGAATTTGCTCTAAGTGGCTAATGATCATCACCAAAAAGGGGAGGAAGGAGACAACTTACTGCAATTTACCACAGATGTATTTTTAATGCTTTCTCTTGAAACTCTTTGGCAGTTGTTATAGTAGGCTCTGTTTTGAGCTTGCATATGTTTTAAATTAAATATAGATAGATAAATCTTGGAAGGACATGTTATCTTTAGTACTTTCTGTTCTGCAGATGAAAAAATTCTAAGCCCTTTGCTGTACATAATTTTAGTGTAACTGAAGAATGCTGAAAACATTAAAAATGAAAACAAAGCCTAAGCTGAAAATTTTACTGTAAATGGAAACTGGAAAAAATAGTGAGCTGGGTGCTTGCTGTAAGAACTCCAGTACTTTGGGGAAATACAATTTCCTTTCCCAAGGAGTCTGGAGCTGTTGGAAGTTTCTAATTTCCCAAATGTCACTCTGATAGCTGTTATGGATTGTGAGGACCGATTCTTTCTGTTAATTTTGTGCTCATATGGAAGTCTTGAGCATGTTTGAGAGAGCGCAAATTGGGACCTGTAATTGGCCATTAGTCCAATTAAATAATTTTGAGTTAAGATAAACTGTGAATATGTGCAGGTGTAGGCAGTACTGTTGTCTCTGCTGTCTCTTAAATATTTGCTCTTGTTTTCATGTGAAGTAGCTGTTCTATCTGTGATTTCTCTACTTTCTGTGAACTACATTGGATGAGGGGAGGCTTTCACTGAAGTTCTCATGGTCTTTAAAAAGGAAGCTTGTTCATATATATTATAGGGATGTTCCAGGCTTTGTGTATCCTGTTTTGCTTATGATCATTGATTGTGTATTGTCCTGTTTTGATTAAATAATTCATTTTCTTAGTATGAAAAGAAAAAAGGACAGTTTTCTTTGAATAGTCTGGCAACACTGATCTCATGAGTATGTGAATGTAATGGAAGTGAAATTCAGGTGGGTGAGATATTCTCTCCACCCCTACAGGAAAGACATCATTTCCATACATGGAATTTTTAATCATGCCTTATGGAACGGGCATGTACATTGGTCTCTGGAGCGAGTGATTCTGTGATTTACACACCCTCAGAGAACAAGGAAAGCTCCTATGTGAGTACACAGTCTCAGCAGAGGAATGTGTCTGTAGGAGGGAAAGCAGTGAGCTTGTGTGCTGGTTCATTTACAGAGATTTAAATTAAAACCAATGAGCTTATATCCCTCTGCTGCTTCCACTGTAGAGCATCAACCTACAAAGTTTTGTCTTCTTGCCAGAGTAAATGTCAGAGTAGTGTTTGTACAGAAATGCTTTTCTTATAAAGATGTGCTTTGAAGAGACTGAAGGTGATGAGAACTGAAGTCAGATACTTAAACTGATTTAGCTTTTATTTATTTCCCTCTTCCTTAGGCTACAGTTCTGCACGAGTCATTTGTCATGGAATGAAGTTGTGTGCCACCATGGGGTTGGGGTTAAAGTAGAGGAGACTTTGAAGGAGAGGAATTAATAGAAATTTATAAGATATTGCTTGCTTAAATAACAGGAAACAATAGTATTTATACCTTCTTACAGCAGTTATCTAGAATAATACATACAGTAATGCTGTATGGACATGGCTGCCATTCCACTATACATAGCTGACTTGTTCTTCTGTTTTATCAACCTCATTCTCGGTGAGCAGCAACGTATCCAGCAGAATGGCTGATGATGCTTGGATGGGTGAGCTCCTCAGCCTCATTGGGCTCTGGTATATAATGGGGTTAATCCCATTTCTCATCCCATTCATGACAAAGAGCTTGGAATTTTCTGCCACAGAGCTTCTGAAAGAGATCCTGCTGGAGCGCTGCCGAAGGGCCTTGATACGCTTTGTGGTCTGATAGTTGCAAGTGATGTACCTGCTGAAAGCCTCCCTAAATGTTTTGTTGAAGAGTGTATATACAAGAGGGTTCACTCCTGAGGATACATACCCTATCCAAACAAATATCTCCAAAAGCTTTTGAAAAACCTCCTGGTTGCAGGAGTTGCACAGAACTGAGCTGATGTTTGTTATGAAGAATGGGCACCACATCAACAAGAAAAGAAAAAATACAATCCCCAGAACTTTTGACGCCCTTTGTTCATTGGTTATCGTTTGCATGGACTTCCTCCCGATGGTGGATGTCCTGCAGATAGGCATGTCACTGGACAAAGTCTGGTCCTTTCTGGAGCCATTTAGCATGGCCACCTTTTCTGGTGAGGAGGCAGGTGTTGTGTCACGCTGAAAGACTGTGGACACTGTTGACCAGGTGAAGCGCTGGGGCGGCTTGTTGATCAGATAGGCCTTTTTGCGCAGCACTTGGATTGTCAGGAAATAAGTGACGATCATGATAGCGAGGGGAATGAAGAAGGAAGCCACTGATCCGTACAGAATGAAGTCATGAAAACGATCAGGCATCAGTGCACACGTGATGTTTTTAGAGTTGCCATTTCCATCCTCAATGCCTCTGATAGGGATCGGAATTGCAATGCCTGCAGGAAAAAAAACAAGTGCTTCAGCAAAGGGTAATCGCTTGCAACCTCAGGGTTTCTAAAAGAAGGTAATTCCTGAGCTCTGGAGCACGCATGGAGTGACGGACACAATGTGAGTTATTGAGAGCATCACGTGGGTAATTGGGCAAACAGTACTTTGTAAGACTTGGCAAGCTGAGCTTTAACACAGTGCCCTTTCTAAGGAGATTGGGCCTAACCCATAGTGACTGAGGAAGCAGTATAAAGTAGCCAACTTTTCAAGTGTAAAACACATGAATTGCTTTGACTCTGGTTGTTAGAATTAGCATGGCTTTTCCTCCAGTGAAATGTGTTTCCCTAATGCCATCTGCCCTTTTTTTTTCTCTTCCCCAGGGTAACCTTTGCACTTTTTGAGGGGCAGTTTTGTAAATACCTAAGTCTTGTCTTTCCCTCTTCTGTTAACCACATCAAGTGACTGGACACAGCTGATTTTTTTCACCCTGCTTGACTCTTTCATATATACAAGTAGCTAAATAGTTGCCAGAATTATGCAGTGTGTGTTTGAGATGGATTTGTTGTTTAAAGTCTCCTGCATATTTAGGAGTGTTTAAATGAGGCTGGCTAGCTCTGTAATTCACCACTCGTTTAAAAAAAATGTTAGCAGTCTTGTCTTTTAAATGAATTTTTTATAACCACTAAATTACAGTCAGGACTTCATTTGCCAGCAGTCTGACATTACAACAAAAACAACAGGTTCCTTGCTGTCTGGTGAAGGTGATTTGTGCTGTTTTCTGATACCACTTAATGAGATACAGGGATTTACTGTATTCCTCTGCTACTCTGCCTACAAGTTGGTTGAAAGCAGCAAGAGCAAAATGGGTTACCCTTCAGCAACTCGACCCCTTTCGTAATTAGAAGCGCACCTTCAGATACAACAAGCATTTAAAATGAAGATTGAATCAAATTAACCTTTGATTTGGAGAACCTGGCTCAGCTGCAGAGTAGTCTTATGTTAGATAGAAAGAAATTGAAAAGTACAGTGCCGGTTAATGGCAATAAATCACATATTAAAAGGTCAACTTTTAAGTGTCTTATCATGCTAAGTTTTTTTTTGGGGGGGTGGGGGTGGTGATAGAATAGAGGTAGCATCTTTTCTCCTATGATCAAGGCTCTTCCAGAATTTTTTTGAAGTTGGAAATTCAGGGTTTAGGTGCGTTTGCTTCAGCCAAGAAGGTGGATGTACCCATTCTTCTATGCATAATGGTCTTAATAATGCAGAATAATTTTGTTTGGTCTTGCACACAATGCATACAGCACTATGGCTATCTGCAGCATGTATTAAGTTATTTGCATTAAATGTTTTCCCTTCCTTAGCTCATTTAACAGATTTATTTTTTTAAGCATTAAAGACAGGTGAGGTGCCACATGCACATCACAGAGATACTGATATCATAGAAGTTTGTATGTTGGTATCCTTTATATAAACTGTTCAGGGTTTGTTGTTTTGGTCGGGGTTTTTTTGGTTATATATTAGCCTTTCTATGTGCTGTCTTAGCCTTCAGTGTTAGCCTGGATGTTACCAGCCACTCATTTGTTTCTTTGCTATAAGTAATTAACTTTTTTATACTTCCTTCATGCAGCACAGAATTTACCAATATCTACTGAAGGCTTAAAATTGTGTTTGGGACAAAATATAGCACCACAGGAACATGAAATCTTGCTTTCCCAGGAGACATACTATGCATGCAGATACTGTCTTCTGTTTTTTGAACTTTTAGGAGCATGAAGAAGAGTGATGATTATCAGTCTGACTCAATCTTTGGCCTTTCTAGTGGGCCTAATAAGGAGCAGTGGTTCATGCAGATTTTTATGGTGTAGTTGTGTATGATCCAAGAGGTGGACTTCAGCCAGCCTGAGTGTTACGGTCTTCCAATCAATAGTACTTGGCCAAATTTTCCATTTTCCCCACCTGTCACCTATTTTGGACATAAAAAGCTTCTGTATTCCTTTTCTAGTCTCCAGGTCTCACATACCTATTGAAATGAGCCAAACCACGATGATTTTGATGATTGTTGTAGCCCATGAATTGTACTGACTGGCCTGGATTGGCTTTTTTATCGCAATGTAGCGGTCTAGTGAGATGGCACAGAGGTGCATGATGGAAGCTGTGGAAAAGAGGACATCAAGGAACAGCCACATAGGACACAAGGCAGTTGGTAAAGGCCAGGTATTGTCTGAAAGAGAACAAAAAATTCATTAGAATTTAAGCTTTTTGAGAACTTTCAGTGTGTGATTTTATTGTGGCGCCAGTATCTTTGAGAAATCCATAGTACTACAGGAGCTGAGCTTTGCCCTCAGATGGGTTCTGTCTTACATTTTAGTTAGCTCCTAACTGCTATGGTTGCTGCCATCACATTGATCAGGCTATTTGTGTACTGTAAACCTTACCCTGTCTTTTTGTCCTTTTGTGGCAAGGACTCTGGATTAAAAAGTTATAAGAAATGGACCATGGCTGTTTGGTTCTTGCAAGCCTGCTGTTAAATGATTATTTTCAGCTGTTTCTCCTTGATAGTACTATGATTCAAGATTATATTAAATGGAGGAGATAATGGGTCATAACCAAAGTATTAGTTTGTCATTGTAGAACCACTGTTGAATCTTAGGAGTGATATTGAAGAATCTCGTTCACACATCTTTAAAATGAGTTTGCTGCGTCATTTGGCCAGATACAGTTGAGCACTAATGTGACATAGGGCTGTTCTGTCTCAGTAAGGATTTTATAAAAATTGAAAATTTTTATGCGTGGCCTTTTTATTTTTGGTCTGTTTCCCCAGGAGCAATGGCTTGGATTTTAATTCTGGCATCCTGTTTCTTAGAGTAGTTACCTGTCCTTAATGTTAATCTTTATAGCAAACATAGGGCCTGTCAACTGCACTGTATCCAAGATGAAGGTTTTGTAGTGTTCAGATTTCCAAAAGGCTTGTATTTTTGAGAGCTGTGTCTCCCATATCAATGTCTACAATACCAAATGAACCTTAATGGAACTCTGATTATTTTTTTTCTAACTGGTGTATTTTCACTCGGAAGTAGCTTGTACTGCAATCCAGTGTAAGCAGTGCTCAGTTCGAGGTGCACTTAAGTGTTGTGTGTCTATAAGGATGTTCTGTAGTCTTGGGGAAGAATGTGTGAATGAGGAAGATTTTTCTGTTTCTAATGGTAGAAGTTGATCTACTAAATGTATTTTCCTCCCTTGTAAAATTCAGCTGTGCTCAATCAGTAGGTACATTAATGGTATTGCCAGGGAAATCCGTTCTTTGTTGAGTGACGATTAGGGGGGGAAAAGACATTTCTAATAAATCAGATTGGTTTTAATTTCCTTGGTCAGCATAAATAGACCTGCATGCTGAGAATGCCAAATGAGCTGGACTTTTGTAATGTCCAGTCTTATCAATGTGGTAACATTGCAGTCATTTGAGATTAAAACATTTTCTCGTAACATGACTGAGAGATGGAAATGATAATGGTGCAGCTTTGACTTGAATTGTAAACTGCAGAGGATGGAAAATTTTATGAAGACAAACATAGCAAGTACTTGTCTGCACTCTTACCTATGCTGGGAAACCTTCTGTGTTAAACAAAGAGAACGGATGGATGGAGCCCTGAACTGAACTTCAGCCATCCCCAAAGCAGAGGACTCCAGGTGAGGATATGATGTAGGCAGTGAGGCAGAAGGAATAGAGGCAGTCTGTTTTCAATTTATTAACCAGTAAATTTTAGTATCTACCATAATTATTTCCTAAAATAGGTTCTATGGTTGAAATTATGCTTCAAAAAAATTAGTCTGTCAGGCAGGTATGAAAAAGTTGTAATTAGTAGATTATGAAACATTTACTCATCTTTAATTTTCGTGCCTAGACTTTTAGCTGGCAGTAAGGTATGGTGCATTACTGAAATGGATCAGAAAAACCAAAATGTATTGTGGCTCATGTAACCAGCTGTAATTAAAAAAAGATATAGTAAAAGAAGTAACTGATTTGATGGGCTTGAAATGTTTTTGCTCACTCCAGAAAACTGACAGCTTCTTTTGACTTCATGATAAAGGATTAGTTCACATAAAACTTGAACAATAGAAAGTGTGTTCTACAACTTAAAGGATGGCAGGTAACACAGCTGGATTTCAAGTGAGCAGCTAATACTTCTTTTGGATAGTACTCACGTGCCATTCCCTGGATTATAACTGCTTTGCGTCCTGGAGAACCCCAGTGTAAAAAGTCTTTCCTTTTTTAGTTAATTTACTGTTGGCAGAAGAAAATACTTTGCAACAAAAGGCCCTTTTGCTTCTTTGAAATAAAGATACATTTAAACAGCGGCCTGATACAAAGCAATCTTGTACATTTTTGAGTTGTAAGAGCTTTTGTGAGTTGACAAGTGCAACTGAACAGAGAAAGCTTTATATTTTCTTTATTTTTGTCTAGCTTTGAACTGGGTGCAGAAGGCAGTAGGTTATCACATTCATGATTGTAGCATTATGTCCTGCTGTATTTGTGTGGAAGAGATGCTGGGTTTTGTCCAAACAAAATCAAAGTAAACTTCAAATGCAGTAACTGATAAGAACTGAAGATGATGGTTATTATTTAAATGAAACAAATATCATGAAACTGATACTTCAAAGTCCAGAAGAGTCACACAGTTGTCTAGGATTCATTCTGTAGTGTATTCTGCTATAACTTGGTGACCTGACAAAGGTGCCTGACTGAAAATTTGTCTGGTTTCTCCAGCTGTCAGGTGGTATAAGTTAAAAAGAAATTCTTTCTTCCTACAAACCTTGCCTCGGGTCCTCCCAGCACTGCAACAGTGCTGCTGTTGCAGATTTTGCTTATTTTGAGTCTAAACAAGACAGAGTACATGCTTTAAGATTTATCTTCAACCTTAAGAGAAGTAAAATGAGCTTTTACTGCAACTGTCTACCTTTGATTAATCTTTATTTAAGAAAAGCTTTATTTATAGGAAATACCTTGGAAATGTGTAATTCTTATAACAAAGTACAGTATAGAAGAGCTGCTCTTGCTGTAAGCCAAAATGTTTTTGGAAAGCTTAAGAGAAAGCACTGCTTGGGTACATGTCTGATTGCGAGAAATCTTTAAATAGACTTGGAAACCATTTGTTCTTCTGCTGTAAGGGCTGCAGAATGTGTTACCTGTAAAGGGCTTTGTTGCTGTTATATAATGATGCTTTTGCTGAGATGGAAATGGATATTTTCAGTCACCAGCCCATTTAACCCTGAGTTTCAGTCTTCACACTGATGTGTGTGTCTGTAGCTGCATGTGGGGTGTTCACTCTCATGGCAGTACTTGACTCTCTGGGCTGCCAAGGCCTGGTGTCTCCAGGCTGTTCTCTAGTTTTTTTTATTTAATCAAAGTTGGTTTTTTTTTAATTAGGCTTGCCTTCTGATAAATAAACCTTTGTTTTCTTACTTATCTTTAGATTTGAGATTTTGGAAGTAGTCCTTGATTAAAGTTTTCTCTCGCAGTTTGCACAGGCAAGAAGTGAAGATTTGTTGTGGTTCATCATCACTAATGGGAGAAGATTAAGACTGGTGGTTTGTGATAGGTTAAGATAATGGTTTGCAGCCTAGGATGATCAGCATTACTTTCTGATTTTAAGTGGATGATTATCCAGAGTAGAGAATATATTTTAAAAGATGGTACATGGGTTGTCTTCAGGTAGCCCATTGCCCACCAAGCTATGGACATCAGACTTCTTCCTGCTGCAGGCTTTGCAAATGGGAGGATTACTCAAGTTTGTTTGCTAATTTCACAACCCAATGAATTTCAGTAGTTCTGAGTGTTAGAAATTTGGGTAACTGTTTTGAAAGCTAGATTTCAGAGAATGCAGTTATCTCTTAGTGGGCCCTCCTTGGGTTTTTTTAAGAAATGAGAAGAATTTAGTAAGCTATAAAAGCTACAAAATGTTTATGTATTCTGACACACACTCCTAAATCAAAATTGCTGTGTATGCTTGTACCAGAGTACATTTTGGTTGCTCTGCTGAGAAAAAATCATGTGCTGCTCATGGTATTATACCTGGAAATGAGTTTACAGATTCATTTATTTACTTACATTTAAAAGGTGCAGCTCTTTATTACAGAAGCATTCCATTTCTGAAGATTTTTTGGTGAGTGTTCTGTCAGGGTGTGGAGCCAATGTCTGTAGCAGGTTTTGATTTTGAACACCCTGTGACACATTAGTTTGTACAGTCAGGATCTTAATGTGACTGCACTTCAGTTCACACCTTTTCCTCCAAATCTTCTCCGCATAATTAGATATCAATCCCAAATCGGAAGCATAATATTTGTACTCTGTATCTAGAAGCTGCACGCAGCTCTTTCATTATTATGGAAACATTCCTGTGTGGAAGTGCCAGAAGGCTGGATTTAGTTTGCTGTTTGGCTGTCAATGACTATTCTTTGTTCAAGTAGTTATCTGGCTAATGTAGCTTCAAGATTTAGACTTATGTATTTAAATGTCTGTTCTATATTCATTCCAGTAACTCTTCATGTTTTGCTCATTCTTTGAACTTCCATAAACACCTCAGCATCTTCTCCCAGTCAGTGAAGAGGCAAAGCAGTTTTTCTGGTTGGCTGCCAAAGAGAGTAGTTGTATGCAAGAAATTTCAGTTTTAACCACTGTTGTGTGGAAGGCAGGTTGTGGTCTTAATTAATTATAGCTGAATTTATTACTTTCTGGTAAATTTCCTGCACCATGAAAGATGTTTTTGTTTGATTTTTGAATTAAGATTCCTAGCATGCTTTAAACTGTTGTAACCAGGGTTTAGCTGTGGATTAATTGTGAGATTAAGGAGCAATAGACTCTTTATGAAGTTATAAAGAAAAGATTTGTTAGTCTAGTAGAATGAAAATAATAATAAAAAAAAAAATCGAAACAGGAAAACTCCATCACTGCACAAAACCTACTCCACAAAATCCAGAATTTGCCTTCCCTTTATATTAGTTGCTAGTCAATACTAGTACTTTTTATGGCTAGTAGTTTTTATTGTTGTTATTAATGAAACCTTTGGTAGGAACTAAGCAGTTACAGCATCTGTGTGTAAGTATGGAGATGCATATCTGTTTCTTGCCTCCACACACACATGTGCACATACATGACATACCAATGTATTCTATAATTGACTAGTTTTTTGAGTTAGAAATCACTGTCTCAGTTACGTATTCAGTTTTCTTTCTACAAACTGTTGCTTGAAAAAAAAGCTCTATTCTGTGATCTCAATGCTGAATTCTGACCTCCAGTTCACACTTCTGTATAGGGGCAAGTCTGTAACACACAGAAATTCACAAGGCATTTAATGAATAAACACATTTGTTAATAAAGTGATACCAGTTTTCTGCAGCAAACAGAAGCTACTGATGGCCTTTCTGAAATAAAGTTTATGATCGTGTTTGCTTGTTGCTCAGGCAACTTCTAGAGTCTAGCCTAGGAAAAGTGAAGTCCTGCAGCCCTTCATAGTACCCAGTGGTATCTGTACCTTAAAAATAATTATATAAATCTTTAAGTTTATTTAAAGATCTGTATCATTGATTTTTTCCATTTATGAGATGAAAATAAACAATTTAAAGTGTATTCTTACAAGTAAAAGAGACTTTCCCGTGGAGTTGCCTCTAATTAGTTGTCAGAAGCAGTATCTGAAATAAAGCTCGGCGTGAGAGACTGTGGAAAAATCCTGCTTGTTCTGTAAGGACTAATGAGACAGAAAATGCCACATCCAATGTTTGTTCATGTGAAAAAGACCTATTTTATTTCATATGAAGCAGACTAAATGACAAATCTGTATCTCAAACATGAGGTACATGGATTGAGGCTTCCTTGGCTTACAGATGATTTAATTCTTTGTGATGCATTATGAACCTGTGGCTTTCCCCAGGTGGGAGAAAATCAGTTTCTCTGAAACCAGTACTGGTAAAGTTTGTTGTCTCTGATGGTGCCAGGGACCAATTCTGACTGACCATATAAATATATGACTGCTCATGGAGTCAATACTCAGGTAAAATCAGGTGCACTAATCATAGAAAGTTCAAAAGATGTTCAGTGTACTGAACAGATATCTAGCCTTGATTTCAAGTTCTTTAAGAGAATACTGCTTGCAATTGGTGTAATATAATACAACAAATACCAGCATTGTGCTGAGGTTGTTAAAAATTGTATTACACTGTACAAAATGTAATTCCCTGTGCTTCAGCTCCTATTTGAATATTTTTAAGTCTTGGATGTTTTTTGAATGGTTTGTTTCAAAGGAAAGAATATCCACATGGTTGTACTTCCCATAAAGACATGAAGCTGTATTAAGGTGAGAGGGAGTGAAGATTTAGCAGCCCTGATCCAAGTGATTTTTAAAATTATAATGATGGAAAGCAAACAACTTTTCTGTTTAAATTAGACCTCCCAGAATTGTACCCCATATGCAAACCTGACGAAACAAACATGCTGCACTTACCAAATAATATTATGAGAAGGGCAATTGGCATCACAAACAGACCCACGAGCAAATCTGCCACCGCCAAGGATGTCAGAAAGTAGTTGGTAGCATATTGCAACTTCTTCTCCAGGGACACCGCCAGAATGACAAGTATGTTCCCCCCAATGGTGGGGATTATCACCAGGAGGATCAGCAATGCTGCCCAGTGCACTTTGCTTCCTTGTTCCTCACTTGGGTAGTCCTGCTTGGGTGCTCCTGTTACTGAGAGAGGCGACAAAGATCCATTGCCAGCTCCGGACCCGTTCAAGGACTGTAAAGGATGGGACATTTTTGTGTGCAGCGGAATGTATTCAGGAGCTGTGTTTTGCACAGGAGTTGCGTACGGCGTAAGAGTTCTCTGTTCCTCTCTGGTCCAGGATGGTCCTGAAGAAAGGCCAGCATGGTCAGTATAGTGAACTGGTCATCTGCTATTTTGAGATACTGTAACCATGTCCGAGCTGGTATCCAATTTTTTTATCCTGTGCCTTGCTGGGCGCAAAATAGTTTTAAAAATGAAAGTCCTGTCTTGTGTCCATCTCTGGTTGGTAGGGTTCAGTGATCTGGTCTCCTCTTTATAGCGACGTTCAGATTTCAGAAGATTATAAGAAAAAAATCAATAGCTGTCAAAAATAAGCAGTGCATTAGCTTCCTTTTATTTTTTTTTTTCTACAGCAGTAAAGAGTGATAGACAAATCTGAATGCCAAACGATTCCCTTTAGGTACAGTCTATGTAGATTTGCTCCTTCTGAGTACAAACTGATGCAGAGGCAGATGCTCGAGTTGTGTATGTGCAACTCCTCCTCTCCCGAGTGTCTAGTCTCCAGCAGTGTGTGCGTAGGCAGACAGCAGTTCCCATATTTCCCCTTATTAAGAATCCTATTTCTCCACAGAGGGTAACCCCAAAAATATCTTCAGAAATTATGTATGAGGTTTCCGTTTTAATCTCAGCACTTCCTAATTTATCAGGTGAGGGTCAGGAAGCTGCAGACAATAAAACACTGGTGACAGTCTCAAGGGGACTGTAGAGATTTATCGAACTGAGACATCTAAATTTACCCATTACTTGAAGAGGTAGAAGTGAGTAAAACGCTTGTTTTTGTAATCTGAGCAATGCTTTTAGTAGGCACAGCCTGTTCTCTCTCTCTTTCTTTCTCTGTCAACTCTGCTAAAGACTTAATGCTTGCATTTCCCACTTCAAGCAGAGACTCAAACAGCTGTCCCGGCATTAAGCTGATCAAATGCTCAGTTACTGAGAAGATTTGATGTGTTGCAGTTTTCAGGTGAAGAAAGCCTTACCTCTTTCTCGTGCATTTTGGTAGAGTTCACTTTGCATCCAGGAAGATCCTTTGTAATTTTCTTTTTGATCACTTGGTGAATGTTGAGATTTTTCACTACTTTCTGGAAAACAAGTTGTTCATTTGCTTTTGAGTTTTAAAATATTTCTGAAGCTTGTCTCTTTGCGTGCTTTTGTTTAGCACATTTCTTCTATCAACAAGATTAAGAATTTCTGTTTTGGGAAAACTGTATTTCTTCTCACCCTGGTATTTTCTCCAACTCTGAAATGAAGAATAATTCTCACCATATGTGAAAAAGGATAGAAATAAGGTTGTATTCTCTTTTGCTGTCCTTTCTCTTCCATTCTTTGTTGATTCCACTTAGGTGATCAGAGTCTGTATGCAGTTCTCTTTGTTCATAAGCAAAGCTTGCCGTTTGCTGCTACCCTTGTTCGTTGATCGACTCATTCCAGCATATTCAGCTCCAGTGTTTGAAAAGCAGGGAAGTGAGTGGGTGGGGGCTTTGGCTGGAAAAGAGACAGAGAGGGTTAATTGATTCACTGCTCCAGCACTATAAAGTGCACTCCCTGTAGCTGTATCAGGATGTGCGGGTCCTGGAAATGACCCTTCACGCTACAGCATTGTGTCTCTGTGCACCGTAGCGTGTCTGTCTGTCTGTCTGCTGCTTGCTCTCTGGGCTCTTTTGCTCACTTGCTTTCTGGACGGAAGCATAGTTAACCCTAAAAAGTTCTACAGCCCTGTAAACACTCCAGGTTTTTTCTTGCCTAACTTTATAAAAGTATTGTTTAGCACACTTAAAATAAGTGTGTGCACTGTTACTTTAAAACTTTCCTTCTGCAGCTGCTTTTTATTATCCTGAGTGTTCTCTTTTGTTACCTTCCAACTTTCAGTCAGATGTGTGTATAGCCTCAGTGTCATCTTACAGTTCTGCATTAAAATGGAAATAGAGTTCACTTCCAAGGACATTAGCGGCAAAATTGTGTAATAAGTCCTTGAGTAAAGCCCAGAAGAAACCATGAGATCATGGTCTGACCCTCTGTATGACA
This sequence comes from Coloeus monedula, assembly GCF_965178545.1. NCBI lineage: Eukaryota > Metazoa > Chordata > Aves > Passeriformes > Corvidae > Coloeus > Coloeus monedula. Next base: position 16,944,449 of record NC_138790.1, read on the forward strand.
CATTCCATGAATTGCTTCTGCTCACCAGCCTTGAGCTGGAAATCAGGTCGTCACTGAACTGGGCATCAATTTATATTTCTTTAAAAAAGAAAAAAAATCGTGTCTCTAGAATGCCAGTAATGTGGGGCCAAAGAGAGAAGGCTGCTGTCAGAAATTAACAGAAATACTCGAAGTGGATTCAGATCATACAATAGAATTTTCAGTAGTTTTCACTTGTTTCTTATTTTTCCTGTTTAAAGGAAACCTTCAATAAGATTCCATGCTGTATTCATTTACAATCGAGTGTTGATATCTTTATTCATCAGAGAAGTATATATTACAAAAATAGAGATTAATCCAGGTATGGTTATACTGTTTCCTTATCTGGCCACCTTCCTATTGTCACCCCTGATAGTACTGAGAAAGTAGAGCACATGAAAACATACAATTGAGACAGGACAATACTTTATTTGGTTAATGAGCATTTGGATTCACTTTTTCTTAAGATCCACTAAGTCTAATCAACTTCTGGTTTATATTTTATAAATCTTGAAGGATGTCCTGGCATTAATCTAGCTGTACTTGAAGTTTTTTCTGCAGATTGTTCTGATGAAAGCTAATGAATACATTTTTAACTAATTGAAAAGGAAATTATTTTTAAAATACAGATAAAACCAGTTATCTTAGGAACTTGCAGAAGATGATACAAGTTTAGTGGTATGTTGGCTTGCAAGTATTTTTACCTCTTTGGTGCATTTTTTAATTTCAGAGAGATAAAAAACGTATCTGCCCTTTGTGTTGTTTTCTGAACTTTGCCAGGTTTGAATCATTTGAGAAACACATCCTCCTCTGTATCTGTTACAGATCTGCAGCAGGTTCTTCACTATATGTTGTGGCCAGGCTTTTTCTGCAGGCCACTGTCCTGTCCCCACTTCCAGCTCTTCTCCTTTGTAAATGATGGTAAACCTTAAATATTGATAGACCCCACTCCTGGTCCACTGTAAACAGAATATTTGAGCCATACAAAGATATTATTTTTATTTCCCATCCCTTGCTGTTACTTCTGTTTTCAAATTGCCGGTGCTATTTTATAGAGCCGTGTCTCCGTCAGATCTGAGCTGTCTCTGGTGAGTGCTACTCAGTCAGTACATTTCCCTCAAGTTCACTTGCTGTGCTCTACATGACTTAGTTGCAGGAAATTCCTGGTTTGGGAATAGCTGGGATCATTTTTTTGTCCAGAGAGAGAGATGGGATGTTTAGTCTACACTGAATATATTGGTTTGTTGCATTTTTCTCTGCAGGTTTTCTGTTTTCTATATATTCCCCTTTCTGCTACACACCCCCCCTCCTCCAGAAATGACTGGAAATTGTGCAGTTAATATCTGCATTTCTCCTTTGTTAACTAATTCATGGATGAAATGAAACTTCTGTTAAACTTGGGGGGTTTTTTTAATTGCCACTACACTGCTAGAACAACTTGTGGAAATAGTTCTGTATAAAATGATGAATTAATGACCAATAGTTTAAAAAAGTTATAAATATTTAGAATAATTTGAAATATGACTGGGGACACTTAATGAGGAATTTAGAAGATGTATTTGACATTGTTCTTCCATTCTCTGACGTTTCAGTGAGTTGTATAGTCCTTAAATATTTAGACTGAAAAATAAGTGCAAATTAGTGATGCTTCAGATGCTTCCATTTTTAGTCTCAATCATGAGACCAAAGTGATGGGGTTTTTTATGTATATTCTGTATATTTACTTACTGAAGTTACCATATATATATATATATATATATATTAATGTGGGGTTTCATGTTTAAAAATTGCTGAAATATAAAGAAAAATGTCAGTAATGCATTAACCTTGAAAATGTGCAGCTTACAGGACTGGAGATAAACTGCTCAAAGGATGTGGTTTTAGCTGGTCTGTGATCTAAGACACTTGACGTGGAATGTGCTCCAAAATATGGCAGTCTGAGTTTTTAGTTTATCTTGTTGCATGCCTCTTGGGGAAAAAAAGATTACAGTGGATTGTTAAGAGCCAATGTACCTGTGATCCTCAACTTTCAGTAGCCCAATAAGGCTCTTGCAGGCAAAGCCTGCTAAGAACTATGATATCTGCAGATGTTGCAATTGTAATGACCTTCAGAAAAAAAAACAGTTTAGGTCAACACCATGGATAGAAAGGGAATCTGGCCACCTTCGGTGTCCAGCTGACCTGGGCGGTTTTTTCGTATTAGTCTGCGTTAACAATCAGTATCCTGGTTTTCATTCTGTTAATTTTTGCACTGGAGGCTTAAGAAAAATTTTCTTTCTTCTCTCTTTGGAAGTAATGAAGAATTCAAAATTATCTTTGGTTTCTCAGAAATTCTAGGCTACTTACAAGCTACGTATCAGCTTTTTATGGAGAGAATATGACATTTAGATCTATCTATCGATCTATAAGTGCCACGTATATTTAATTATATCCAATAAATGAACAGTCCCAGGAAGGAGTTCAGAGTTGAGGCTAAGGCAAGTGGGCAGGAGTCAGGCAGCTCCTCTCTGTTTTCCCTGGTTCTGGTTTCTGGGAAGATTCAAAATCCACAGTGCTGAGTGTTTGTTTCTTGTGGAGGTTTCAAGAGCAACCAGTTGGTGAGTAAAACTAATAAAATGCCAGCTATTATGTTTTGCTGAGAATCTCTTATTGCTGTCTTGATGCATCTTTGTTTTTCTTTATGATTTTGTTTGACTTCTGAAACAAACTGGATCTTGGAGGAAGTCCTTTATCTGCAGCCCATTTATCACAACAGTAAAACTTATCCTGATGTAGGGTGGAAACAAAGCTGTAGCTGACTACACTGTTGAAGTTCCATGGAAGAAACTTTCAGAGATTTTTGGCTTCTTTATTAATTTAGTTTCCTTGTAACAGACCAAAATTGAAGCTAGTTGTGATGTTGGGTTTTTTTGTGTACAGGTCTGAGTTCACTGACGTCTGTGGTTTCATGGCTTATGTAGGAGCAGCTGAGCAGTTTTCAGATGAAAATGAAGGAAATAATTGGGCCATTTTTTTGTCATCATTTTGCTGTTGTAGTAAAGTGTAATTGCAAAAGCAAACTGCTTGAGTAAAACCAGTGTTAGGAAAAAAGGAAGGAACCAGTGCATTAAAGATAATTTGGTTTTCAAAAACAGACATTGCCTAACTTTCTAAGATACACAGCCCAGTTTAGAGACATGCCTTAGGCTTTAATGTAGGAATTTTAAGATGAAATTACTGGATTGTGTTATGGGAAGGTCATGCTAGAGGACTATGGTACATTGCTTCTGTCCTCAAAATACATTAAATCTACGCCAGGTTTAGAATTTTTACTGTGACTTTAAAGAGGGGAGGAAAAATTTGTGTCTGGAGATAAAACTTCTGCCCACTGAATCTCCAAATGTTATTTTGGTATTTCATGTGATGTTGTTTTCTGTGTTTAACTTGCAGTAATGACAGATATCTGTATTAGGACTGAGTAGGAGCAGCCGGTTGCTGAGTGTGAATTGTGACAAACCACTTCTCTTTTTTAGTACTGTTTTTAAGTTTTCTCACACTCTTCATTATTTCTCTCCATCTCCCACCAGAGGTTTCTACTCTGTCACCACATTGATTCAGCCATCAGCAGTCAACAGAGCGGAGGAGGTCTCCAGCAGGGAGCCAGAGGGGTGGACTTGGTTTGGGAGCCTGTGTGGGTCTTGGTACCAGTGAAGTGGAACCTTCCTCCATCAGCAGGAGGACTGTCCCTCTGGATTGTGCTGAATGTCAAGTCAGCAGCTCGAGGGGCTGTGCTCTCAGTGAAGGGCCAGGGGAAGGAGGACATGGTCATGTTTTAAACATATTCCCCAACTGGAGTACCAGATGGAAGTAGTGCCATGGGAGCATGATTACAGCCTGTGACTGCTTATGAGGGCTTTTTAACTTCTCTTTTGATCACTTGACAGAATTGTTTTGGGTTTTATAAATTTTATGGAGTGTGGATTTGAGTTTATACTGACCTTTGGCAACACCATGTAGGACTTTGTAAAACATCTCAGCAATAAAGGAGTAAGCAAATGTTACTGCTTCAGCATTGATGCCAACAGTGCTCTTGTGCACTGAGGTCCTGTTCCTCTGATACACGCTTTAGCAAGACTCTTTCCCACTTGTTGATCTGCCTTCTGGATCTCTGTTATGTGAGAAGACACTTTTTGAAGATTAAGGGGTTGAGAGAACTGCATTACTGAGGAAAGTAGTGGGACCCGTTAAATTGCTTCAACTCCCAAAGTGAATTAATGGAAGGCCTGCTGTCAAAATGTTTCACCATTTTATGGATAGATTTGAGATAAAAGTATTTCAAATAATGGCCACAAATAACTTAAGTCTGGCCAAGAATTCCAAAATCAATTAATGTACATTCATCCTGATTTTATAATAAAAACTGTGGTATAACTTCTGAGCCTGCAGACACAAATATGTGTCCAAGTTAATGATTCTATAAAATCCAGCTTTCTGAACAGGAATTTAATGATTAATGCTTCAGAGTGCCTAATCACATCTTTGCCAGAAAGTGTTTTTCTCTTCTTTGGCTCACAATCTGCCTGTTTAACATTATCTGAAGTAAAGCAAACACAAAGGTGTTAAGGGTCTTTGTGCAAGAGCTGAAGTCTTCTGTGCAGCTGAATGCTTGGGCTCATTTATTATGAGATTTGTGTCTGCTAGTCTCCACATCAGTTCATTTTTAAAAAAACGTTGTCAGCATCTAAGCTGTTAGTTGAGCAACAGACTGATAGGTAGTTTTAAATGTGTCTTTTAGTTTGTCGTATTCACTCATAGGGCACGACAGAATTGTTCTGTTGCCCAGCTTGTCTCCCTTTCTTAACATTTGTTATCATGGCTGCATCTTGGAGGCAGCAGTTCCCAGCAGCTTTGTGTTTTCTTCTCTCTTGTGGCTTTTTCTTTTGCTGCTGTTGAAGGCCGGGGGGGTTGTAAAGTGATGTTGGTAGGTGGGATTCTTTCCCCATGTGGCTGCTTTGGGAAGACTCAGATGGAAGTGGTGTGGGGGGAGGAGGGCAGTGTGGGTGCTTGCTGCCATTACTGCTGAGGCGTTGAGTAGCCTCTGAAGCCTGGGTGCCTTTGGGTCCCTTCAGCAGTTCTGGAGGAGGACTGGAGCCTGTGTGGTAGTGCTGCCTGTCTGTGATCAGCTGGAGTAGGAGAGAGGAATGCAAAGAAGAGTTCAGGACTAGTTATTGGAGGAGAGCGTGGGAAAGTGTTGAAACGGGAATAGCTGGAGTAGAAATTAATTGATTATGTGTGTAGAGTATAACTGAAGTATGAGTGTGTCATTATATGAACATGTCTTCTGTCCCCTGTCACAATGAAAGAAGAGAATGAACTAGATTATTGCTAAAGTCTTTTTTATTACTATTTTCTATGATTCAGCTATTCATTTAAATAAAACCCATGCTGGAGTATACTCTGTAGTGTTTTTTCTCTCTCTTGAGTTGTTGAGTGCCTTGGCAGACAATGATCCTACATAATTCCTGTGTACAAACAGGTACTGCTGCCACCCTCCAACTTCCATCTTTCAGTGTAGCAAATGTAAGAAAGGAAGCTAAAACTAACATGCTCTTGGCTTCTTCCTGTGTAAATTTTAGTCTGAAATCAGTTTATAGTAGAAGTAAATGGCTTGCAAGACTGCTTTTAGGATTGTGAACGTGACAATTAAAATGCTAGTCTGGGCTGCAAGACACCATGAGATGGCATGAAGAGCCAGATGATGTTCACTCTATAAACAGATATAATGAAATCACAGTTTATAGTTTTACATCTTTCTTCTTCATGAGCATGTACTTACCAACTGCATTCCTGCATTGCTCTTGTGTTCGTGGTGTCATGAGACTGGATATGCTGAAACTGGCAGTGCTTGATATTATGAAGTGGTTTGTGTGGCATCAAAATTAAAGGAGGGATAAATATGACCATGAAGACAGGAAGGAAATTAATATATCAACACCTGTGAGTTCTGTCCTACTTTAGAAATACTCAATATTGACAAAGCTGTTTGCATTAGCAACATGTGCTTCTGGCTGTGGGAAATTAAGGCTCTCTTTCATCTTCCAGCACTGGGCTGGAAGTTTTGTTGCTGTAATGAGCAGCAGGACACTGGTTCCCAGCTGGCAAGGCATGGAGCATATACACCCATCTCAGATCTCTTAGAAGGCAGCAACAGTCACAGTATGACACTGTAAGGAGGCAGCAGTAGACATTGCTCATAAACTGATTGGAAGTGTGTGTTGTGTCAGCATTTCCTCTTGTGCTGTGATTTACAGCAGGAGATGGGGGTGAGGAGGAGTTGGCAGAAGCCATGATTGCAAAGGGGAGTTTGGGACCCACCAGCCTTGAAGGTTGATTGAGTACTGGTGGTGGGTTTTGTGTCTGCTGATGGGAAATTTATTACTCTGTGTCTTGTGGAGGGTAAACCTCTACTAGTGGAAAGCCTGTCAAAAAAGCGTGATTTCTAGATATAAAGACTTCAGCCTCAATAGATTTATCATTCTGCTGGGTGATCTTTTAAAGGCAGAAAATAAGCACTAAAAAGGAAGACTTCAGTAGTGGGAACTGTGTGTGATTATCTGCAGTGATAGGAAAGTTTATTAATTTGTGCACATCGCTGTTCTCTTAGCCCATTTGTTCCTCCCATCTGGTTAAGTTTTGAGAAATGCAAAAACATACAGCGTGGAAGAACAATTTTAAATTTTCGGGTATGAACAGAGTGAAGTCTCCACATTTTGAAGCACAATACCATATTTTGAAGAACAATATTAATAATAAACAACATTCTTTTTTTGCCTTTCTCTAGGACTCCAGAGCAGTGTCCGAGTGTGGTTTCTCTGCTGTCAGAGAGCTACAATCCCCACGTGCGTTATGGGGCTGCCATGGCTTTGGGAATCTGCTGTGCAGGCACTGGAAACAAGGTGAGGGCCAGAAGCATCTGTGGCCAAGACTGTTCCTGCTCCTTCCTGCCACAGACACATTTGTGTGCAAACATCACACGTGCAGATGGGTTTCTCACACATGTGCACTGCTGGCCAGCTGGAGTACAGCACTACTTTAAATTCTTTAACTGTTCTGGGCATAGAGTTTCTTTTCCTGCTTGTACAGAATAGATAAAATAAAAGAATGTTTTTATACATTATTGCCACATTCTTGGAATTTTGTCTTCAAAACTTTTCTTAGAGTTTTCTTACTGTCAAGTTGCCACTGAACTTTAAATGTATGTTCAGGACTCCAGAATCAATACTCCTTTGCCCTTGGAGTGCCAGTGACAGGAAAACAGCAGGTGTTTTGCTTAGCTTCTAGCTCTTTTCATCTTTCCTGCGCTACATGATTCATGGAAGATCCATGTAGTAAAGCCAAGTGCAATGAAATTTAATTAAATTTATTGTAGTTTCAGGAGTGTAAGTAACAACCAGTAAATTTTATTCTCACTTTACAAGTATCAGTGAAGGTTAATTCTCATGGATGGTAACAGACCTTTTATAGCAGAAGGATTCCCACTTCTTGCCATGGGAAGTGAGCACTCACTGGAACAAGCAGCAAGTAAACTTGGGAATAAGCTCCCTCTGCTTCTCCCACATGTGTATAATAATCTGTAGTGATACAGAATTGCAGTTTCAGAACAGGTGCACAGACAAAGCAATATGTCATGCTTCTGAATCTATGATAAATCTCTTGCTTATCTGTCTCATCTCTTCCAGTATTAAACACTTCGTGGCTCTTGCGTGAGCACTCCTGAGTGTCATTTGTGCTGCCAAAAGCACAGAATGCTGACGTGCACTGCCTGCCATCTTTAGTAGCTAAAGCATGCAGATCTGAAAGCAAATCTGAGAGTCCTATTTTTATCCAGGTCGCTTTATTCTCAAGTGGAAGGTGGAATCAAGGAGTTAGTTATTTTTAATCTGCTGCATCTGACAAGTTAATTTAAGTGGAAATGCTTTTAGTCGCAAAAATTAGTCTTGTTTTATTTCCAGATGCATTGTGTGTTGACCTAAACCATCTGATTACACAGACACATGCCTTCCAGAGCTTCTATTAGCAGGTTTTGAAGGCCCAAATATATTCAATTTTGGAGATCAAAAAGTTCAGCTTTTTGTCATAGTGAGTGTTTCATCCATGGTACTGAATGCTTGCCAAAGAGTGAATGAGTCACCTTCAGGTGAAGAAGCACAGCCTCCAACATAGCTCAGATGACAAAAGCAGTCTTAGTGAAGGCATAATGTTATTTTAGAAGTGGTTCTTTGAAATAATGTTCTGTATAAAATGAAGTTGTTTTTAAAAGCCTCACCGTAATGGAAGTAACACCAAGAGGGGTCTGAACTGGGAGTCTCTTGCACTCTGCACTCAACTACATTTGCTCATGTCCTCAGTTTAAGTATGGACACGAGAGCACTCTGAACGAGAGAGTACCTAAATGATGCTAAATGCTACAAGTTCTAACAATTAAGGCCAAGAATTTGAAATCTAATGTGATGAATGCATCTGTTGCTTATACCTATTGTTTAGCTGTTGCCCTGTTTCTGCAGGTAGATCTTGTTCCACCCATTCATCACTTGTTTTTAGTGTTTATTTTCTTTTTCTTCCCAATTTTTAGATTAAAATCTACAGAAATACAGGTTTCTGCTTCATTTGCCAAGATTAGGCAAAACATTATAAAAAGTGTATCTGATAGCATCAATCTGATAACCTTCCACTGGAGAATTGAAACCTGGCATACTAAAAATAGTAGTATTAACTGTGACTTTGTATTTCTTCATTTCTCTTAGGAAGCAATCAATTTGCTTGAGCCAATGACAAATGATCCCGTGAACTATGTGCGTCAAGGAGCTCTCATTGCATCTGCCCTTATCATGATCCAGCAGACTGAGATCACCTGCCCAAAGGTAGTGTGTCACACCTCACATACCAGCCTGTTAGGTGGGAAAATTGTCTTGGATGCCAAATCTTTAGTGCTTGGCACTGCATTTAAGCATTGGCAAGAGACTGCACATGTCTTGTAAAGAGCCAGAGCTGAATGTGCAGTGGAAAGCTCCTCCTTGGATCAGAGCATGTGCTCTGAATGATGGGAACATGCCTGGTGGATGGCAGCATTCTAACCCTGGGCACTACAAGAATAAATGCTCTTCCTTGAAAGCCCTCAAAGCATCTTGTAATGATAGGAAAGTGACTGTGAAGACATTGGTTTTGATGGTAGTAAGCTTAGTTTTGGATGTGGTCACCATGCAGAGAGGTCCAGTAAGAACAATGTTTCCTTTGTAGTTAGTCTTACATTTTTCAGGTGAAACAGCTTCAGAGCTGGCTTAGTGAGTTTATAGCAAATACTCCATTTTTAATGGAGTTTTCTGCTCATAAGGCGAAAAGGTTTGCATATGCTGTGTTTAGCTTTTAAAAGGAGGTTCCCTGTGAATGTGTGACAGGTGATGATATGCAAACATTTGTACAGACTGAAAGTCCACATTAGGAGAAGCTCTGAGGTTCCACATTTCACCTGCTCTGGTGAGTGGTGAGGCACAGCAGTAGATGGTACTTTGCTGCTCATCTGCTGTATATGGGTTGCTTTTATTGATGTCATTTTAGAAATTGAACTGTGATAAAAACAGCCACTTTTTACTTCATTTAGATGAGAAGAAGGAAAAAAACCCTCTGTGTCCAGTGGAAAATTTTACTTGGGAAAGTCAGAGAAGGAAATCTACAAATACAGGTGTTTGGCTATTTCCAAGTCATGGAACATGAAAATTTGCTGGCAGACAGTTTGTTCCTTCAAATTATTTAGAAAAAAAAAAGGAAGAAAAATGTTAGTTTTCACTGAGCAGATTCTGGGAATGTTGTTTATATTATCAGAATTGTAGTTCAAGTGAATAAGCCAAGAATAGTAGTTCACTTGAATAAGCCAGTGGAGGACACTAGACTTTTGTTGGATCCCCTTGTCTTCCAAAATACAGAGTTTCTGTAATGTGAAGTTGAATTTTCATCTCTCTGTGGAAAGAAATTAATTGTTGTTTTTATTGTTTGTTCCTTGGTCAGGTGATTGGAATGCCAGGCCTCAACATAGAAGATCAGATTTAATCATTCTGTGTCGCTCTAATACTGGACAAATTGTATAGCTCTGCCATGCCTCAGTTTCCTACCTGAAAGAATTAAGGATGATACTTCTATATATGAAAGAACATTATGAGAATCCATTCATTTTAGTTTTCAAAGCACCCTAATCCTCTTGGAATGGGCATTGCAATCTGCTCTGAATCAGTCAGACATCCTAAAATGTGGATCACTTGCTGAGGCTGCCTGTTGGAGTTTCTGGCTTTTTGAGATAATAGGTGAAAGACTCTGTTTGTCCTAAAGAAATATGTGAGTAGGAAAACAGCTAGTGAAAACACAGATTATTTGAGGTGTGTAATAAGGCAGATCTCTTTCCCCAAAGAGGCCTGGAAACCTTGGCTTCCAAGTTATGTGTGATGCTTCTGCTTGATAAAAGGGTAGTTAAAATAGTTGGCCAGCAAATACAGGAGGAGATGTATAGTGTTGGGGTCAGTGGCTTGTTTAAAAATGGGGCCAGAAACTGTAACGGCTTGATGCCAAATTGTTACCTGATATAGCTACAGAAGGCAATTCATTGTCTAGTCATAGAAGCACTACAGATATTACAAAACAAACAGAAACTACCCCCAGAATTCCAGATTACAAAATAATAAATAAAACCTGAAATATTCTGCCAATTTAAGAACTAAACACAGAATATACAAATTTTGCTTGTTATAAATACCCCAAAGTTGATTATAACCATTATGGTTTCTTGCTCAAAAGTAAAAGGAATATTTTGGGGGATATGCTGCCAATTAAGTTGTTTATTATCCATGGGAAACTTTTTTTGGAGCTCTCTGCCAGTCTGAAAAAAAAATTACTCAACTCTGATGTGAAAGGGTGGAGTTCAGAAAAGGAGCCATTTTTGGATTGCAGGGACATATTTTGATCGGATTAGATTCCTGAGTGACACGTTGGACACTGTGTGCCAAAGGGTCTCATGTGATGGATGTGGGTATTTGCATTGCTGAATAAGCAGCTAGGAAGCGGAGTGTGATGATTTTTGTATCCCACAAGCTGTATGGTCTTGATGGGTTACAAAGAAGCTAAATTACATGTATCATCATCTCACTGCTTGTAAATCTTTGGAGATGCTTTGCGTGTGAGAGATGGTGATTTTAATAAAGAGTGGGTCATAGAGCCTGGCCAGCTTCCTGTCATTGCTGCTCAGTTTTGTCTGTTCTGGGATTTTATATTTTCTTTTTAGTAAACTTCTTACTTGTGAGCCTTGGGTTAGAAATACTTTCAATCCTCTGCTGATCGTTTCGGGTGAAGACGGTAGCAAACAATCTTCCTTAAAGAGTTTAGGATTTTTTCGGGAATTAACTGCTATCAGAGTTTTGAGCATTGCAATGCTGAAATGCCAGGAATAAACAGAGATTTAAGAATCAAAGTATTTTGGTTTTAAAATAGCCATTTTTGTTGTGAGAAAAGGGTAAAAGTATGCCTTTGAAATAACTTCACTGTGATCTTCTCAATGTGTTTGTCCTCCTCTTTGTTGTGCTCAATCTTGTTTAAATAAATAATTCAAAGAGTTTAAATTTAAATTAAAAGTTTAAATAAAGAATTGTGAAATAAGGAATTGTAATTACATGAACGCTCCTTGAACTTGAAAGTTGTTTAAAGTCCATAAAGGGGGTAGCAGGTGTTGAGTAAAGGTGGTTTGGTCTCTTTGGAGTTGAAACAATTCCTCCATGTGCAGCCAACAAGATTTTTCCTGGCCTCTGTTGATACATTTAAGAACTGTATTAGTGCTGGATATAAAATATTAACAAGTTTATTTTGTGAAATGGAATCCTAAATTACAGATGTGATGAGGTCATCATAACAGAAATCAATGACAACTTCATTAAGTGTTTGTGACCTGCAGGGCAATTAAGTCAGCAGTTTTGGAGACAAAACTAAGTGTCGAACTACTTGAAAAAGTAAATCCAATTCCTGGTTTTGTGTTAGGATAGTCATCTTGGCAAAATGAGAAAATAATAAACAAGGTCAAGCCTTTTCTTCCATCCTCCTTCAGTCATATTGGCCTATTGTCTTCAAGATGTGAAGAAACCAGGACCAGATTGTTGTTGAGAATTTGTTTCTGTGGTTTAGATGAAATGCTAGGTCTTGCTAGGGTGCAAGAATGATTTTTGCAATATTCTAGTTGCACCTTTACTTTACAAAAGCCTGATACTGTGAGATGTTTCTGCACACTCCTTCAAGAGGGCAAGTGTATGCAGAATAACTTCATCTTTTGAAGAAGATAGATAGAACATGCAAACAGTTTAAAACCTTTTTTATTAGATTTTATTAATGCTCTTATTCTTAAGAGCTTGCATTTGCCAGAAGCATTGTGCACATCACCTGCCAATATTTCCTGTAATTAACTGTTTATAAAATCTTGTTCTTGACAATCTCCTGGGCTTTATGTGCATGAATATTGACTGGTGGAGGGAGAAGTGGTAAACAGCCTGATAAATGACAGGCTTTGAGGTAGGAAATGGTGTTGTATCATTCTTATATCTCAAAGTCTCTGTTGTTTCCTCACTGTTTCCAAGGTTCTGTGTTTGGCTTCATTTGAACTCAGTGCCATGTCATTTTGGCCAGCACAAATTATCAGAATGGGATGTGTGTTTTGTTAGAAAGATGAAATTAATCATTGTCTATATTTTAGTGTTCCTCCTGGAAGTTGCCCAAATAAATTTCTTGGTAGCATTTCCAAATGCTGTAGAATTTTTGAAGTGCTTGAAGATTTCAAGGGAGAAACAAAGCTTGTGGGTTTCATAGCATATGAAATAAACTTACACAGTACTTTGGGTTGTGCTTGTTGCTGTGGTTTCAAGGAAAAATAATAGGGGACAAAAGGGCTTTACTAGACAAACTCTGGCAGGTTTTGCTTCAACAGCTTAAGAAATGGCTGGCTGTTGACATCTTGCTCCATTTTGTGGGAGATGAGTTGCCCCATCACTTTCTCCAAAGAGATGGAGCATTGGCTCCATATGAGGTTAATACCTTCCTGAACCACTGCAGCCATAAGCAAAGATTTAGCAGTTTCCTTTACTGTGTACTTAAGATATTGCGGTGAACATACCATGGCATAAACTGTTACTGTATTAAATATTTTCTTTAATGATTCTCAGTTAAAAGGTAGGAGTACAGTAGCAAAATTTGCTGATGATGCTTCATAGGGGCGTTATCAATACAGCAGAAATATTGTACAGAAATAATGGAATAAGTTGGAGGTTTTCAGCAATAGGAAATGGAGGAAATTTATTAAAGTGCAGTGTCAGTCACCTAAGAACACAGAGTAGTTCTTGCTACAAACTCATCAATTGGTCTTTTATTCCAGTGACACTCCAGAGATTCTCAGGGTAGTCCTATAAGCTTTGCAAAATATGGTTTGGAAATGCACGTCCATCCTGAATATTTTAAAATCAGTATATGGATATCTTCAAGTGGGGAAAATCTCTGTAATTAATTATTAATGGAGTGACTTGTAACACCAGTGACTAAAGCTATTGAAAATGTAAATGTCATTGTAGGATGCAGAAATCGAGGATGCTTCCCTTAAAGATGGAATATTTGACTCATGCAGTCAGTTTTATAATCTCTCTCTCTTTTTCCTCCTTTTCATTATTTTTATCCAGGTCAGCCAGTTCAGGCAGCTCTATTCCAAAGTGATCAATGATAAGCATGATGATGTTATGGCAAAGTTTGGAGCAATCCTGGCACAAGGCATTTTGGATGCAGGTAATTCCCCAAACATTTAAAGCTGTCAAAATTTCTTAAACTTGTTTGGTTGCAATCACTGTAACAGCAAATTTCATTTGGGAGATGAGGTGCTGGTTTTATGCCTCTCATGTCATAGTAGCAAGAAATCTCAGATTTCAAGGAATTTCAGCTAATTAAAGAAATAAACCCTGTTTTGTAGTTTCAGCTTATATCAGCATGTTTCTGTTAGGAGAGACTCAGCCCAGTCATTGGGGCAGAATTCATGTCCAGAAGTCTGGACAAATACAATAGTTTTTCTTTAAGTCGTTTTGTCACCCTGAATGTTGATTTATTATAGCATGATAGGTTGCTTCTTTATTTTTTTAAATCATCACCTGCTCCAGAAATTTGGAAATCTGCTGAGGTAACACCTGTACAATGCTGTGTCTGTCAATGGCACCTCTTTTCCGAGTTTCCAATCACAGTTTTTCCCATCTGGTCTCTTGTGCTGAGGCCTTCTCTTGCCATGCACATCCTTATCCTCTGTGATAGGCAGAAACAAGCTGTTTTTTCCTGTACTCCTGAGATCAAGATTAGTCCTGCCATCCATAAGCAAAGGAGCCCCAAATTTGTCTCTGTGGCGTGGCTTAGGCGCAGCGCCCTGCAGTGTGGGTACAGTGTCTGTATGAAAGCTCTGCATCTCCAGGCTGTGTGGTGGGGGAGAACAGAGTGCTGCCTGCACCTGTCTGCATGAAAGCAGGTTCAAAAAGCTTTCCTAGTGGGCCTGTGACTGTCAGGCTCCTCTGTCACAGATGACCAGGCCTGCTCAGAGAGGAAAGTAACAGGCACTGCATTCTTGCCTGCTGGGTGCCCCTCCTGGAGCTCAGACTGAGCAATGTTCTTGGCATGAGACTGTTAGAATAATTTTGGTCATTCCCATACTCATACTCTTTTGCTGGGAAGGCAGACACTAGCTGCCTCTGGGATTTTTCTCAGCAGTGCAGACCTGTTCTGAGTTCTGACCCTTAAGATTAAATCATAAAAATGCAACTAAAACCTTATTTGCTTTCTGTGTCACTCATGTATTGTATAATGACTGGGAAACCAGAAATGTCCAGTTTTAATAAACTTCATGGGAATTTGTGCCAACTTTAACCTCTTTATTTCTTGCTGAGAGACTCCAGGAAGGCTGTGAACTCCTTTTCTTAACCTATTGCCACTTTCATTAGAGCCTCCTAAAAGAACAAATTCTTTTTATCTTTCCTATACAACTGGAAGTGCTTATCTGAAACAATGAGTTATAGAATTTAATTATCACTACCAGGAAGAAAAGGTTCTTTGTGTTATCTGCCACAGTTGGGGCAATTGAATTTAGTTTTTTGTTGGGTCTTTTTTGGGGGGGTAGGGGGGAAAGAAAAAAGTCCAATTCTCTTCCAATGACAGTGTTTTATTATAAGTGCAAGATTTCCAGTGCATGACTGGGAAATGAGGCACTGGAAGTGGGATTTTTGCTCTGACAATGAGGCAACCATTTATGCTGGTAGTTTAATGGAAGGAGTGGGGTACCTTGGGAGCACTAAAGTGGAAATGAAGAACTTGGTCATTGCCTAATTGATAAGCTTCAGCAGCTACATTTTTACTTTAATAAAATAAGAAAAAAGTAGACACTAAATTTAACTTAGGGTTTGGGGGGTTTCCCCAACCCCCCCTTGCCCCAGTGGCAGTGTGAATTTTGGGAGATTGACCTTATAGTACTACCCAAAGATCCCTGCATTTTTTTCTTTTGTGCTTTTTGAATTTTTTTTTCCAGGCATCGTGTCACAGCTTTTATTCATCCAGCCAAAGATCTGGAATGTGTTCCCTTTCAGGCAGTCAGGGATGTTATTTAATCATGAAGATAAATCACAATTGTGCAGTATTATGTCTCCCCACCTTTCCTGCTCCCTGCAAAATCCTGGGAGTGAGGGTGGGCTGTTTGTGGGTATAAAACAGCAGAAAGAAGTAGCATGACAGCATCTTTTGAATATTAAATCTGTTGCTTGTTCAGGAAATACCAGAGATTGGATAATTATAGGTTCTAATTCTGAATTATAGGTTAAAATTCTGAAAATTAAAGTGCAAAAGTTTGATAAAGCCCAGTTAAGCTGCTTGTGCAACATTCAGTCAGCTGCTTGATTCAGAATATCTGCAGATAATCAAGGCCTGGTCCTTAAACAGTGACGCAGTAAAATAAATTTCAAAGTGAAGATGGGGGAGAAGACCAGAAATTTGAGTGTGCTCACCATGTTTAAGGATAGCACAAGACCTCAGGCAATCCCTCCACAGTGCTGTGGCAAATTCAGGTGAAAGGGCAAGAGATTGCTATCAGCAGCAGAGCAGAGTAGCAGTAGAAAAAGACAAGACCTTATCTTTGTCTTTCTTCAGAGAAGTAGCAGGAAGGAGTTTTCCTGTCAAACAGCAGGAGATCTATTGCTACCACAAAAGGAAGAGGAAGGAGATAGAATGTATGCAGAGCATCCTACAGACTGGCATCAAAATGCCCCACTTTCCACTGCCTCTCCTGGGACTAACCCTGACAGATACCCAAGATGACAGTACTGCTTCAGTCAGGGCTTTCATTAGTTTTGGCAGGAAAAGAGAATTCTGTTTGTCTTTAAAACTCAGACAGCTCCATTGCTGCCTGGCCCTGCTGAGGTGGCTGTTTGTGTGAGGCAGGGAAAAGCTACTCCAGTTTGGGATTTTCAGCTACAAAGTGGCCTGACTTTGCAACCAGTGGGTGTTTGTATTTTAACAAAGTTAACCTCCCTGCCCCGGGTCTTGTCAGCGGTAATGGACTTGCCTGGTGCCCTCTTCAACTCAATTCACTGTGTTCATCAGAAGATGGAAGATCAGATTAACACTTTCTCAGTCTGTCTGCAAGTCCAGTCTTTCAATTTTGTTTCTAGCTGGATGTTTCTGCATTACATCAACATATGGAGCTGTTTTGGTCTCTGCTTTGCAAGTACAAATCTAAGACTTGGTTGTCTGGCAGAGATGTAATTTTGCTGCAAATACTGCAGGAGCTTGTCTCTGTGCAGCTTAGATTGATAATGTCTAGAAACAACTTCTGAAGTTGCTGCTGTTTACATTTTTTTCTACTGAGATGGTGTAGAATAAAAACCTAGGCATATTTCTTCTGCATAACTGATAGTTCAGGGAGGCAGTCACAGAAAGAAAAATCTCTATATGTTCTGCTGTATATGTACTGTGTTCCTCCTGAGCCTTGTCTTGAGCATCATTTATATGCCGTGTTTTAAAACTGTTGATGGCAAAGGTTTGCCTTTTTCTCCCCCACTCACTGCCTGTACTTTTGTCTAACCTGTGTCCTGGCAAAATGAGTGTGGAAGAAAGATTGTGTTTGGGTACTGTAGAGCACTGTGGTCTCTGTGCTGTACATCTGTTTTACTGAGTAAGCTGAGCTCACAATAAAGGAGGGAGGTGTGTTCCAGAGGAGGAAACTGGCAGCATTGTGGCCTGGCTTGCCACCCTTTGACAGCAACTGTTTGAGATGCATTGCTCAGGTATCTCTGTGGAGCACCCAGGAATGAATTCACTAACTTTTATGATTCCTTACAGGGGGCCATAACGTAACCATTTCACTGCAGTCAAGGACAGGACATACTCACATGCCTTCTGTGGTGGGGGTTCTGGTCTTCACCCAGTTTTGGTTTTGGTTCCCCCTGTCACACTTTTTGTCACTGGCGTTCACCCCAACTTGTGTCATTGGCCTTAACAAGGATCTTAAGGTACGTAACAAGAAGAGAGAAGAGACACTGAAAAGCTGCTTGGACTCCTTGAGTGGTCTGCAAGGCGTGTGCATGGATTTGTTGGTTTTCTTTGCATTTTCCACTTACTTGTGCCAGAAAAGGTACTAAATAGAAGAAATCTGAAAAACAGGCTTAAATTGCAGAGCTGATGGTGGGAATGGGGACAAGAAAAATGTAGAGAGCAGACACGGACCTCTTTACTTCAAAGTAGCTTAAAAAGAAAGGAACTCTGTTCAGAGTATTTGGGCAGAGACCGCCCCATTATCACTCTTGAAGGTCAGGGTTATTTAAAAAAAAAGCTTGTTGCCCCCCGGCCTCCCAGATAAATTATGTGATGTTCTCCCCTAGGAAAGCTAGCAGTGGGAAAAGAGGATTTGTTTGGATTCCTTGGGGAGTAAACATTAAACTGAGCGGCCATGGGTACTGGCACTTTTCTTACGCATCTGTTCTTCCAGCTGTCAGCTGTGGTACAGCCCCTCTAAGCTGTGTACTATGCTGGGTCTCCTGTGCTGAACAACTAAGATAGGAAGTTCCACAAAAAATCTTCTGGGTGTGGCAGCATGGGGGTGTTTAAGAACTTAGGTTGGCTGTCAAAAGATGCTTTCTACTCTTGCTTAAGTAGCTAAGAGTAAGAGAATGTGTGACACTGGTAACTCACCCCCAAATGTACAGTCCTTTGGCAGGAAGGGAATGTCAGTCCTTGGTTTGCCCTCGCGTGCATTGACAGAGCAGATCTTCACTTAGATCTTAAACCAATTTTTTGTTGATACACACAAACACAGCAACAACATCAAAACCACAAAAGCTTTGAAGCAATGGAAACAAAGCATGGTGTGAATAGGATGGAGTATATGGAGAGGGCTAGGAGAGCTTGCCAGAATCAAATTATAGAATAATTAAATAACATTGTTCTAGCTGAACCACTGCCACTGATAACAGTTTCTCAGCTTCCGGAGAGGGAGAAGGGGAAGCTTGTATTCTTTAGAGGATCTGTGTTTGTCTCTGCTGGAAGGAAAATGAAGCTGAAGTAATTATTCTGCTGTGGATTTTTCCCCACTTTTCTAATTTCTAACATCGTTTTAAACTCTTTGTCTTAGATGCCAAAAGTCCAGTACAAGTCCAACTGTAAGCCGTCCACATTTGCCTACCCCCCACCTCTTGAGGTACCAAAGGAAAAGGAGAAAGAAAAGGTATTTGAGCTGGTTTTCTGTGTAAAGACTAAACCCTTCTCCCTCCTAGTATAAACATTGACTTTGGTGGTACTACCAGGGAATCTAAAGAGCAAAGGAAAAATTGGCAGGTGCTGTAGTCTCTGAAAGAGAATTCTAAGTAAATTTTCCTGCTGTGCCTGGGACTGTTGCTGATTGTGGCATACAAGTGATTTGCTACTGAATTGCTGCAACCTCCCTTGTCTGAAGTGGTCAAGCAGACATATTGAATAAAAAACCGCTTTCCATGCCCTACTGACTTGTATGTGCAGCACCCAGAACAGCAGGGTCCTTGTCTGTGACTTGAGCTCCAAAGTGCTGCTCCAGTGCAGCCATTGAGAATATTAGGTGGGACACCTCTCAAATTGTCCCATATGGAAGGAGCAGTGGGCCCATGTGCTAGAATAATAGCTGTCAGCTCCATGGATTGCAAAAAGGTAAGTGTGGCACTGGGAATATCTCGGTATTGAAAAGGAGAACATAAGACCTGTGGGATCACAAGCAGGACAATAGTGGAAGCAATTTGTCTCCTGGCACAGGATGGTAAAAGCTGTTGAGCAGAGCGCAGCAGCGGGCAGAGCAGCTCTTAGGGAGCAATTGCAGCAGTGGGGACCTCAGGCATGTCATGCTGATGAATGACAGGGTGTGAAAACTGTAAAACATTTTACCAGAATTGAGTGCTGGGCAGGACAGATTTCCAAGCCACTGGGGAATCCAGAAATTAACTCTGATGAAAGGCAAAGCTCACTGCTCATAGCTGTTTTCTTGCCTTTGAATGGGATGTGAATTGGGCAAATCTTTTCTCTTTAAACTTCCCTGGCCAAAAGTTAAAATGTGCCAAGACCCCACATTTATTCTCACCAGCAACGTGACAAATGCTCTTGCTCCCTGACCCTCTCAGAAAGCTGCTGCCATTTGTTCCCAAAAGTCTCCAGCCTGGGGGGCTGAAGCTTAGTATACAGTGCTGGGTCACACTGAATGCCTCATCTCTTGCCATATCCAGGTTTCTACTGCTGTGCTGTCCATCACTGCAAAAGCCAAGAAGAAGGAAAAGGAAAAGGAGAAAGAGAAGAAAGAAGAGGAAAAGATGGAAGTGGTGGGTGCACACATTGAAACTTAAATTTCCTCTTCCCCCCCCCACCCTTATAAATGTGGAAGGTGTCTCATGAAAGTTGGCACCCACTCACCTCTGTCCTCTCGCCACCTGTGTTATGAGCAAAGCACTGACACACATTGCTGCAGACACTGGTTAGCACCTTTACTCTGTGTGTGTGCACTGTTAAAAGCAAGAGGTGCTACTAATTGTGAATCTGTTATTTCTGAGAAATAAATCTTCTTCAGTGTTGTTAAGTAACTGACTTCCTTAATGGCAAAAGCTTGTTTTGACAAGTTTTTGTGCCTTTAACTGCATGAACCTTATGAGTATTATTTCATTACTTGCTGTTTTTAGACCCAGAGGAATTTTATCTCTTATCCATGTAATTTTCTTACTAATGTAGAAAAAGTTGTAGTAATTTCATGTCCTTGGGACCTCTGGCCTTTTAAAAAGGAGTGTTGTAGCAGTTGCTTGATCATGTCTAATTCACCTTGAGAGCACTGGAGAGTTTAAACTTTCTGGTTTTGCACATGCTTAACCTCCTATTCTGAAATGTTCACCATTTGGCAGCAGTCTCTTATGTGCTTTGGCCATCTATCAAAATGCCAAACATTTATCCACACCCAGCTCAGAAGCAACTGAGGTTTGAGCACAGGTTCCATATGCTGCTCAGTAGTTCTGGTGATTGCTTTGGTCTTCTGATGATTTCTTTCAGCTCATAGACCTGACACTGGAAGTTGTCATCCTCATCTGCGAATAATGTGGCAACCTGGAGCAAGCTGAGTAATGGAGAAATGAATTTTTGGTGGTTGCTGTAATTTGGAAAACATATGCCAGCTAAAATTCTTTCAGTACTAACAGAAGACTCTTTCTTTTGTGCCCTGCTCATAAATGCAAATATTCCAAAAACAACTGTAAGCTGAAAGTGCATTATGGACCCATAGAATTCTTTAGGTTGGAAAGACCTCTAAGGCAAACTTAACCCCAGCAATGCCAAGGTCACCACCAAACCATGTCCCCGAGTGCCACATCTACACATCTTTTAAATACCACCAGGGATGGTGAGTCCACCACTCCCCTGGGAAGCCTCTTCAAGTGCCTGACAACCTTTTTGGAGTAGAAATTTTTTCTAATATTCAATCTAAACCTTCCCTGGCACGACTTGAGGTCATTTCCTCTTGTCCTGTGTCTTGTTACCTGGGAGAATGACCCCCACCTATCTCCACCCTCCTATCAGGGAGTTGTAGAGAGTGATAAAGTCCCTGTTGAGCTGCCTTTTCTCCAGGCTGAGCCCCTCCAGCTCCCTCAGCTGCTCCTCACAGGACTTGTGCTCCAGACCCTTCCCCAGTTCTGTTGCCCTTTCCTGGACATGCTCCAGCATCTCAGTGTCTGTCTTGTAGTGAGGGGCCCAAAACTGAACACAGGCTTTGAGGTGTGACCTCACCAGTCCCAAGTACAGGGGACAGTCACTGCCCTGGTCCTGATGGCCACACTATTGCTGACACAAGGCAGGATGCCACTGACTTTCTTGGCCACCTGAGTACATGCGGGCTCATGGTCAGCCAGCACCCCCAGGTCCTTTCCCTTCTGGCCTCTTCAATTTAAATTTTAGTCTAACAAACCCCACACATGTTGTGTAAGATCAAAGGTTTATGTGTAAAATAACCTTCCTAGACCTACATAGGTGTGGCCATGTTGTAGGCACTGAGTGTCATGCAGCTGGCCCAGAAAATTAATCATCTCATGCAAGCAAGGTATAATCTCTGGGTTTTGGGGTTTTTCTCCTTTGTCAAGTTTCCTTGTCACCAAACATTGCCTTTTCTTTGAATTATTCTTACAGTTCTATGTACTAAGCAAAATGTGTTGAACATATGCATATTTCTTCTAAAATTGCTACAAACTATAGTTAAATGCAGGTGTTGAAGCAATATATTAGAAAGGGTTCGCGTGTTGTGTCCATGTGTGTCCAGACTTTTTAAAAGTTTCCTTGGCTGAATCAAGCAGAAAAACAAGGATAGCAAAAAAGGAGCTTGCTGCCACCTGCTGTGGTTGAATTGAGTGTTTTGTCATTGTCCTTATGTTTTAGAGGTATCATTGCTTTCCTGTTTTTCTCTTATGGCTGTTATATGACTAGTAATCCATAGCTTCCAAGGGATCTGCACAGCAACAAGCAGCTGCTGTGCCAGACAAAGTCCTGTCTGCTGTTACAGGATGTGCCATGCATTCAGTGGTGTTCCCGATAGTTTCCTATTGGTGGTTCCCATCTTTTCTGTGGTTTTGTTTGTTACTCAGATGTTTCTGAGCAAGAGGGAAAACATGATCCACCTTCTTAAGTATGTAAAGGATACTGGGTTTTTTCCTTCTGCTTTTTCCCTCTAGCTGCTGAGTCATTGGTAAGGGAGGGATTCACTGCAATTCCCTATGGAGATGCTGAGGTCAAGGCATTTTGGGTGAACTGCTGTCACTATCAGTAGTGTGAAATGTCAGTGATAGCTTTATAGCTGCAAAAATACAAGGGCAGCTTTTGGCAATTTTCATATGCTCGGTAATGATATTAAAGAATCTTCAGTTGTTACAAAAAGTGGTGAGTGAGTTTACAGAAAATGTATGAGAAAGGGAAAGCAAAGGTTAAACTGTTCCACTGCCACCTCTCGCTGAACTTGCTTTCATCTGCAGCTGAGAGTGAGGCATTGCCTTGCTGAGAGCACTTAGATCCACGCTGGCATTTTCTGTGCCAGCTGATAGATAAATATTAGCATGTTCCTCAGCAGAAGAATGGTTTCTCACCACACTTTGGAATTGCTGCCTGACTGTACCTTACCCTACTAACTGTGAAAGGTTAGAGGTTACTGCTAAAATCAGGTTGATCTTCTCTTCTCCCTCCACAGGATGAGAATGAAAAGAAGGATGAAAAAGAAAAGAAAAAAGAGCCTGAACCCAACTTCCAGCTTTTGGACAACCCAGCCAGAGTCATGCCTGCTCAGCTCAAAGTTCTCACTATGACAGAGAGCTGCCGGTACCAGCCTTTCAAACCAGTAAGTGTCACCTTCCCAGTCCATATGCTTGGCAGAGCCTTCCTAGTGCTGGGCTTGTGTGTAAGGGCCCAGAAGTTCTGTGTGTTCATGAGAACTCACAGCTGGTGCAGCACTGGAATGTGTTGCAGAGATTTGCAGCTTTGCTGTTGTCATATTTCCTTTTTTAATGTCCCTCTCTCCAAATGATCCCATGCAGTTCTAGTTGGGGGAAAGTCAGAGCCACTGCTAACCTTTTCACCATGTTAATGCTGCTTTAATTTTGTTTCTTCTTGTACATATGTCAAATGCACATCATGAAAACCAATCAGACATACTCTGTGTATTAATGATGTTGCTGGGAACATAAAGACTGAGCCATGATCTTTAAAATAGGCTGAGAAGTTGTATAGCTTCATTGTCAAAGCAGTGAAATACATTAGGGCTTGTGCTGTAGCTTTATTATCCTGCAGTGGGATTTATACCTAAATAGAGGGGTTTTTCATTGAACATATTTCCTATTAAGTTATATCTGGCCTTAGAAAAGTGCCTTCAGCTGTGATTGTCAGATGGAAAATGAAGAAGTTCTGTTAGCACTAAGCCCAAGGGGTAACTAACTTCTTGGTGAGATGCTCAGATATATTGCAAATCTGATAAGCTGGCTCCTGAACTGTAAATCTCCTGAGTCAAAGTCTTCTGCCTTTTATTTTTGTTCAAGAAATAACACCCTTGATTTATCCCATTTCCAGGATTATGCATGGGAAAATGCTGTTCAGTAGTTGTAATACTTTTTCCAGGAAAACAGTAATGTTTTTAATAAATGGATTTCCTGGAATTCCATCAGCACATTGGAATTCTCTGTGCACCATTGCCTTTTGAAACATCTCCTTTAGCAAAGCTGTGGAAGGGTTTTTTAGTTTCTACCCTTCAAAAGGGGGTGACCCAACTGCTGTTTGGGTTGGGACGATCTGCTGTGTGTTCCAGAAGTGTCCACTCACTGAAATGTGGACATACACAGCTCTTTGCCTCAGTTTCAGAAGAAGCTGAGTCCTTGGGGGGGTTCAGTTTCCTGCCTTAAGCCCCATAAATAGGTTTTGAAGAGAACAGAACAGTGCAGTTTTTGCTGGGATTAGGGTGTGAACCAAGGAACCTCTTGGAATGGAGCCGTTCTGGACCTTTGCTCTGCTTTGGGGAATGCCAGAGTAAAAGACCTCTTTGAAATGCTGTTTATAGCCTGAAATCCTGCTGTGGCCAAAGCCCTGATCCCAGCCAGGCGTGACACAGCACTGCCTCTTTGCGCCTTGTGTTTCAGTCCCAGAGGTGCTTCAGCCTGCCAAGATGTTTGGTTGTGATCTTTGTAATTAATTCCCCTTTGTTTTTGTGAGGTTCTGCTAATGGGATTCCTCACTCGGTGGAAGCTGGTGATCAGATTAGTCTCTGTTTCAGAGAATCTCCTGGGAAGCAGCTACACAGAGAGGCTTCACTAAGCATTGTAAACCTGAAAAGATGAGCCTTAGAAAGCAATTACAGTTCAATTAGTTTTCATGTGGAAAGCCCCAGAATGGGACTGGGGTAAAGCTGTGAATCCAGATGTCACCTTCTATTGAACTGAGACCTAGACAGAAGAAATAAAAAAAGTAACCTGGATAGACTCTGCCTGTTCCATGCCCTTATCAGACAGAGATCCAGGTGAGTGTCAGATGCTTTGCTCTCTGACACTCACTCCTGCCGAGGAGTCTCATATGGCCTAGGATAGACTCTGTGGCCACAAACACTCCATCATGAGGCAGAGACAAGCAGCTCGAAATGCTCATGGCACTTGTCTTGCAGCTTTCCATTGGAGGCATCATCATCCTGAAGGACACCAGTGAGGATATGGAGGAGCTGGTTGAACCCGTGGCAGCTCATGGTCCGAAGATCGAGGAAGAGGAGCAGGAACCTGAACCACCAGAGCCCTTTGAGTACATTGATGATTAAGACCTGAGGTACAGTGTAGTGTGCAGAATCACCTTTTTTAATCCCAATAAAGGAATAACCTCTTTGTACCAACTGAAGCAGTTACCAGCACCCAGCACTCTTGGTTTAGCTCTTTGACAGCTTGTGTGTCAGATTTAGAAACATACTCTGTTCTAATTTTAAGCGTTTGGCAGCTTAGGAGAAGTTCACAAGTTCACCCTTTTGGGTCAGGCCTGACCCAGTTGTTCTGGATCTACTCTCTAATCTGGCAGGCTTGACTACTCTTGAGTAGAGCTTGGCTGGGCAGAGAGCAGTGCAGGGGTCACAGGGACTAGTCAGCTCCTGAAAGATGGTTCCAGAGGGGCAAGTAGTTTACATAACAAAGCTATCATCTACTTGACCTCAGGGTGCCAGGATTTGTCAAAACAGAGCTACTGCTCTGCTTCCTAAAGTTGTCTTGTCTTCCCAGCAGTTCTTAGCAGAATTTAAAGACACTCTAGTTATGGGCTCTGTGGTGCCCTCTGAGCCCAACACAATGATAGTAGTAGATCTGTTCCAGGCAATAAATGGTGAAGTTCTCAGGTTCCTTGGTTAAAGTGCCTGAATGGATGTACAAGTTTCTCACTGAGAGGCAGAAATCCAGTTGCTGTATTTCCTAATATGGCCTGGCATGTCCCAGGGCTCCCATGAGCAAAGATTATGCACTTGAATTGGTGGATGGGCAGGAAAACAAACTCCTTGCTGAAAACTATAAATGTTGCGTCAGTGACAGGCTCGGGGGAGTGTGTGGGGCCAGCCACAGGAAGCCTTAGTTAAACACATTTGATTTTCTGGTTTCTCTCTCTCCCTCCTCCAGGGTCATGTCATCTAAAGAAGACATTATGTTTGACATCAGAAAGACAGACATGACGACCTTCCTATTGAGATCTGATGTTCAGTGCATGCAGCCCCAATCTGTGCTGAGCTAAAGCTGACAGTCCATGTTTTATGGCTGAAGAACAGATATATGCTATTTAGTGTACTCTTTCACAAAACCTTGTTTTCAAATAAATATATTAAAAACTCTTGACAGAAAACTTGCTGCTTAACAAAAAAAAAGGAAACCTAACAACTTTTGCTCCCCGCAGATGTTAAAAACTAGACTCAAATTGTGCATCTTTGTTCAGCAGAGCTTGATTGACTGCTCCTCTGTACAGTCATTGGGATCTGTGCACACCTCTGCACTTGTTGAGGCCGAGCAGGGTCACAACTGCAGCCTGGCCCAGCCATAGCAGTGATGCCACAGAGGGCAGGTCGCTGCTTGCCAGCAGCTGCACAGATGAGGTCTGCTTCCAGATTACCTCTGTGATCTTCCCCCTTGCTTATCCTGGTATTCATGTGCTGGTGTGGGGCTGACAGAAGGGCTCTGGGTGTTAATGATGGGAAAGTGGGGGCATGTTTCTCCTCGTTTCACAGAAACCTTTTCTTTTGTGTGTGTGCTGTTTTCACCAAATATGAGCAAAATAGCTGATACGAGCAGGTTACATTGCAGGCCTGGATGGGGTGGACCCAGACATGTAACTTGTCTCACTGATGTGCATCATTAGCTGAGGGGAAATTTTAGTCAGGGATACGGAATAAGGAGAAGTCAGAAGGAAGGAATGGTGCTCCACCGTGCACTATCCAGCTGGCCCTTCACCTTTTGGGCTGTAACGCTTCAAAGGGTTTGCCAGAAGCAAGCCAGAGCCCTGGTCTGCTGCCAACAAATGTTGGGTGAAGCTTCATCGTTTGAAACAGCACATAAATGGAATGAGGTTTTTATTGTATGTGTGTGTGTGGAGAGTATTTGCTCCACATGAACATAGCACAATCTCATGTGCATCAGTAATAATGGAAGACGAATCTTGTATGTAGTGCCTGGGAGCTTCTCCAGCAGATGGTTTATTTTGGTTATTGTTACTATAGCAGTAGGATAGTCTGCCTTTGTTCTCTGCAAAGCTAAGGAATATTGAGCAGAGATGAGGGACTGAAAACCAGTTTTGAGTCCTAGGCTTCAATCAGAAGTCCCTCAAGTTGAAATGTCTCAGTAAGGTTGCTGGTCAGAGCTTGCAGTTCTCAGCATGATCCAGATCTGTTCTCTGCTGGAGTGGAGCCAAGAATGAACCTGAAAAGGCTACAGACAGTTATTGTCAGTAAAGCTGGAAACAAAGAGGGAACCACTGCTTCAATCCCATGGTCAAGGACCTGGTATTGTGGTGCAAGAAACAGAAGCTGGACAAATGTACATTGTGTGAGTCTTCTGGTGCTGCAGTTCCTTCCCTCTGAATGTATCCCTTACTCCAGCATGTTCTGCCAATGCTGACCAATATGGTGTGTGGTGTGATTCAGGTAATTTGACACAATGGCTTGTGTCATAAAATACAGTGGAGAGGGGAGAACACTGGGAGGAGAAGAAAACTCTCAGGTTGTTCAGCAACCTGCCAGAGGCCAGATATTGGTGGAGGATTTCTAGAGTCCAAGTAGAAATGCTGGGAATAGCTGGCTGAGAAGGACCTAAAGTCCTGCATTGGTGCTTTGGCCAAGCTGTGAATGCTCTGCTGCTTTTCACAGGACTTTTGGCCGCACTTTTCATATTGCAACAGATTTTTCAGGGTAACCAAAACAACCTGATGCTTGCTACAGGTTCTCAGTGAGGCTGTGTAAATCTCTATGTGTAGAGCAGCTCCCACCAGCGACTGGGTACTGCCTGGGGCACCACGGAGGAGTCCTGATTCTTGTGCTAAATTATTCTCTTGTGCCTTCGAGATCCCTACTGCCTCTGGCAGTGATGTTTCCCGGGAGCTCCCTTAGCACAAGCAAATGTAAAAACCTCAGCCCCAAACTGATTTTTCAGCTGCTATTCTGGGTCCATGTAGTAAGGTTACACACAGGCAGCCAGACTCTTAGAAGAGGTTTTGGTGGCTGTGGAAGAAAAAGGCCATGTGTGCCAGGCTGGGGACACCAGGAGGGAACTGGGAATTGGCCTGTCCTCACTTCCCCATCTCTGCCACTCATTGTGTTTTCTCTCCACTGTGTAAACGCATGTGGGAAGTGTGGCTTAGGTTTGAGAACACTTACAGAAAAGCATCCACTGTTTTTGCTTTCTCCTCCAGCTGCTGTTTTTTCCTCCTTGGACAGGAGGATGCTAGTCTGTGCCTCATGAGACACATGTGTAGCTCAGGCTGTTTTCTTGCAGGACACTGCTCAAAAGACTCCAGACAGGATGAGAAATGCTCCTACAAGGTGCTTTTGAGAGCTTGTGTCACAAAACATGTTCAGACTATAGAATGATCCCATACATGCAATAATTTTTTCTGATGTCTACATAATTCTTCAGTTCACTAATCAGGCTGCTGAGGGTGCTGCTCTGTGACCACTTGAGGTGTCACACGGTGCTTGAATGAGGTGCTGAGCTTTGCTCAATTTCCAGGGTTCCACTTGGGAAATTTGGAAATGGCCAACCTGTGAGTGTCAAAAACAAAACGTGAAGAGGCTTATCCAGCCCTAGAGGATTCCAGTAAACCTTTAGGAAGAGTCTAGGAATGTTCTGGAGATACAACAGGAAACCTCCAGAAAGACTAGAAAAACATCAAGGGAATGGCCAGGAAATGTCTAGAAATCTTCTGGAAAGGTGCTAGAAAACCTGAGAAGGTTCTGGAAACCTGTGGGATCCTGCCCCCATACTAAGGGGTCTGACCAGTTTCTCTCAGGCAGATGAGGCCAATAACCTCAGGACTGACTCAGTGCTTTGAATAATGTCATTTCGTTTCAGTGACTCATTAGTGCTGATTTCTGAGGAAGTGCTGCTCTCCTGGGCCTGTCTGGGGATGCTGTGGAGGGACCCACCCTGATTGCTTGCCAGGGGCTAATTGGACCTAATACTCCTGGCTTTGCTAGAGGGAGAGGCCGGGGTGGCAGGAAGCGTCCCTCCTGACTAATGGGTTTCATCTCAATTAACCTCGGTGGGAGTTAAATCACTTCTAAAGCATGCTGCTTTGACAGATCCCAGAGTCCCTCCAGGAGGCCCTGGATATTTCTTTAGCCTCCCCTTTCTACTCCTTAACTCAGGTGCAAGCCCCCTGCTTGGCATCATGCTGTGGACTGAAGTGGTGATGGAGATGTTGCAGGTAAAGCTCCCAAGGCGAGCAGTCTTCAAGGAGGGGCCTGACAGCCCTACAACCCCCAGCATTGCTATTCCTCCCCTGCAGGCATTCAGTGGCCTCATCCTCTCACCTCTCCCCATCACAGCAGTGTCACCCTCCCTATCTCTCCCCTTCCTTCCGGGGCCAGGCAAAGCTCTTCCTCCTCGCCTTTCAATGCAAAGGGTGGGCACCGCTGATAATGGTGATGGTGTTGGCCATTTTTCTCCTGCATCCTGGTGGCTGGAGCACCCTCCACCCTCACTCCTGCCAGATGCCAGCCTGCCCCAGGCTCTTCCCTTGCTTGCTGCTCTTGGCGTTGGTGATGGGTTGGGTTTTCAGCCCAGCTCTGGGGCCACCTTGAGCCTGCAGCAGTGGCAGGATGGGAGAGTTCATAATCACGGACATTTCAGGAGTGTGCAAGGCTTGTGATGTTTACT
The DNA here is from genome assembly GCF_965178545.1 of Coloeus monedula. Taxonomy (NCBI): domain Eukaryota; kingdom Metazoa; phylum Chordata; class Aves; order Passeriformes; family Corvidae; genus Coloeus; species Coloeus monedula. The sequence goes on from NC_138790.1 coordinate 16,973,935, forward strand.
TGTAACCTCCAATGGGACCAATGGGCGTGAAGGCCATCACCCAAGTGTGCTGATCTTTCCTCAGGGTGGTTTCATGTGGAAGCAAGCGTCTTTGGTCCCTCAGTGAAAGTAACTGGTTGGGCAGACCTGGTTCAATGTGTTTCTCCAGCACCTGTGGGATTAGGCTGGCCCATGCTCTGTGTCTTGGGAGGAGATGCTGTCCCAGCCTCTGAAATCCTGTTCTGTGTGAGCAAATGTTCCAGCTGGCAGCAACCCAGGTCTGGAGTTTTGTTTTGAGGTCCATACTCCAGTTCCAGGCATTGGCTGCACAGCTAAAGCTCGGGGTTTTGCTCAGAAGAAATACTCATGCAGGTGCTCAGGTGAGCCATCAGTGTCTCTGCCACTGGGGAATCAGTGTTACCCACATATGGCAGAGAGGTGACTCAAGGCAGAATCTGTTTCTGCCCAAGCCCTTTGGAGATCAGTTTATCAGAGATTCTGGAGACCATAATCGCAGACATCTCGACCCTGTGCATTTGGTCTGATGGGCCCTGCTGCCTGACAGGGTTTGGTTAAGCAACGTGTATGTCTGGGTTTTTTCTTTGTGTTTGCAGAGCATGAGCAGAAAATGGGCACAGGAGGGTCTACACTGTAAGGGTCCAGGTGAAACAGGTCCTGGGGAGCAGGGCAGGGTGCTTGGGGGGCACCCTGGGGCTGTCTGCCCACTGCCTTGGTGCAGGGTTGGCCAAGGGGCAGGACAGTGGCAACAGCATCCCTGGCCAAGGGTATAAATAGCTGCTCTGGTGACCCAGGGAAGAATGGCTGCACAGGCGAGGTTAATTGTCAGCAAAAATTATGGGGACATTGTTCTTCCCAAGATAACCTACAAGGAATGAAGCATGGAGCAAATTTTTCCCCTTCAGAGTGAAGGAAGAAGGACCTGAAATATTGGTGCAGTGTCTTTGTTCTCAGTTTTAGGGTGGCTCTCCCATTTCATTGTGTTTTTCTATTTTGTGTCAATGAGAACCAAGATAGATTAACTTTTTGTTTCCCCACCATGCCCTCCCAGAGGAGGAACTGAGATAGCTCCTGCAGGGCTGGGCAAATTCTCTGTTTACTTTAACCTCACATGAAGATCTTTTTTATTTTTAGCTTAAGCATGAAATCTGGGGTTCAGGGATGGACAAGAAGCAGCTGAAAATAATTTGCTGGAAACACTTGCATTGGACAGTAGCATTCATGGGCTCCTTCACAGATGAAACCTGATGCTTGCTCCTCTTGCAGGCCTGGAGGTTTTGCAATTTGTCCCTGAGTAGTCAGGCAGGTGGCCATTGGCCTGTGTTGGTGGCAGCACCAAAGCTGTGCTGATGTGATGAGGGCAGTGAGGGTCACTGGGACTGGGGATGTTTCTCCTGATGATGAAGCTCTCTGTCCTGCTGTTTCTGTGCATCCAGTTCCCAAACTATTTTCTCCATATTCTTTTTTTCTAATGGACCATCTCTAGCTCTTCCTTTCCCCCAGCTCCCTGCCATTTTTGCTGGAATGCCTCGCTGTTACTGCAAACCAGCCCTCTCACACACTGGTATTTGCCTTGGTTGGGAGTTTAATGACCCATGTGTGAGGTGGGCACATGTCAGGAGGCCCAGCTGGGGCCCCTTTTGGGCCCAGGGCACTGAGCTGATGTCATTCTCCACAGAGGCACCCCCAGCCTCAAAAAAGCAGTCCATCTCCCCTGGATGTCAGCTCTTTTCCTGTAAGGAATCTCTGAAGGGTGATCTCTGCTGGAGAGGTACCATCAGCTATTTTGTTGGGAAGAAGGAACAGAGAAAGTGCTGGAGAACTCCCTCCTTCCAGACCAGGGTGGTGGCACCAGCAAGGTTTTGCAGAGGTTGGAGAAAGCAGCATCTCCTCCAGGGGGGCAGCTGAGATACCCAGGGGGCTGATATTGTAGGGGAATAGGCTGAGCCCTGGATGCTCCTGTCCTCATCTGTGAAGTCCTGCTGGGAGAAGAAAGCTCTGGCTCCTTCAGCACTGGGCTGCAAGTGCCTGGGGCCTCCTTCATTGTTTTGCAGTGGAGCTGAAAGGAGCTTTTTGGGGACCCACCAGCCGGTCCCTCCTCCCTCTCTGCTCTTCATTGAGCAGGCCAAGAGCTTTCTGGATCTTAAGAAGAGCTGGGTTGACCCTGTCACCTCCTTCATGCATCCCAGGACACAAAATCAAAGTTTCTGTTGTGCCTCTCCTGGTCAGGACTTGGACAGGAAATTACTGAAGAACGGTGGGATATAAATAGCCTGAGTGGGCTCACCGAATCCTCCTGGGGAGAGAGAGGAGAGCTGAAACCTGAGGCTCAGCAGCAGCTGAACAAGCCCTATCCAATGGAGACAAAACAGCTTTATGGCAGCCTGATACTGGGGAGAGCAGAGAGGTTTTGCAATTCCATTGCCTTGGTTTTCTGTGCAGAGGGCCCTGGGGAAGCGTTGCTGTGTAATTCAGTGTGTGAGCAGCATCTCAGCTGCATCAGCACAGGACATTGGTCCAAGCAAACCCCTCTGCGCCTGAGCCAGTCCCAGTAGGGGCCAGTTTGTGCTCCAACAGAACCAACAGTGTGTCATCAACTAAAATCTCAAATAACTTCTTATTTATTTATTGCCCCAAAGCTCATTCAAAGTATTCTTTGAAAATCCAAACTAAAATCTTTTTTGGCAAGTAAGGGTTGAAGTTTGACACAGAAAATACGAGGATGCTTAAGCTTTGAAAAATATTCCTCTCTTCCCTGACTGCTTTTGTTTTTAATGCAACCACTTGGAAAGGCTATTGCAAGAAGAAATTTCCTGCAAAATCTTCCACTTGGGCACAGAGAACAGCCTCCTCTTTTCAAATCAAGCAACAGATTATGATCCAGTCTGGGATCTGCAGCTGACAGAGCCAGTGGCCCAGCCCCAGGAATGCTCAACCCCTGGCAGAGATGGCAGTGACACCTGCCCCAAGGAAAACCTAAACTGTGGAGCTGGGGTGATGCCCCAGGTGATGGTGAGTGTCCTTCTTTGGATACACAGGACAGTGGAGTCCTGCTTTTCAGGTTTGAGGCACAAGCTTTGCATTTTCCTGAGCAGCCCAGGTGCTGGCCAGTGGGTGGATGTCCCCCTCCTTGGGCAGCACCTCCCTGAAAAAGTGTCCCTCCCCAAGAACCCCAGGAGTGTGACACGAGGCACAAGAGCCTTGCCTGCTCACTGGAGGAGAAATTCTGCCAGAATGTGAGGAGAAAAAACAAAAAAACGTGATCAAGCAAAGCCCGGATCCCACACAGCCCTTCCCACCATCCTGCCGAGGGCACGACATCAGTTCTGTTTGGCTTCTCAGAGGAGAAAGCCAGCTGGATGCACATCAGGCTGAAAATGAGAATTTCTGTAAATCCCTCTTTCGCCATGGACAGTGCCTGATCAACACTAAAGCAGGGGAGAGGGAACACAGGGGAAAGCGCAGCTGCCTTTACGGAGAAGGGCAGCTGCAGCTGGTCTGCTTCAAATCCTTGGAGCCACTCTCTAAGGTGAGTCTCACTCCTTAAAAAAGTTAGAGGGACAGGTGACAAACAGGAGGAGGAGTTTACAGGGTTATGGCATTTCTTCAGCTGGAGCAAGGATCCCAAAGGCTGCACTCACACTGGAGGTGAGGGGGCTATAAATGGCCAAGGGACCCAGTCCTTCCTCCTGCAGGGATGAGCCAGGAGTCTGATGGGCTCAAGCAGGGAAAACCTCAACGTTAATAGTTAAAGTTTGCTATTGTGGGATCTCTGGAAGAGAAGAGGGAACAGAAAGAGGAAAACTCTGGTGTAGAGATACTCTCTAGATGCAGAGTATATCCACTGTTTATGTTGTTAGAAGTTCAGTGTGTATAAATGCTATGCTTGTTTATAAACATATAAATTTGGTATTTAGTATAGAAATTTCCAAACCCAGAAATCCCAGTAGCCAGCTCAATCACCACCATCCTGACCACTTAAGAGTACCCGCAGCAGCTCCAAAGCTAATTTGAATGCTAATTGTCACACACCCAGGGAGCATGAGAACACAAACTAATGCTTAGAATAGAAATTTCCTGTTGCTTCCTAGGAATTCCCTGGTGCTCTCTTTAAAATATCCATGGGTTTTCTAGAAATTTCAATGAGCTTTCTGTGGCTTTTCAGTGAGCATTCTAGAAATTCAGAGTGGACTCTACGAGCTTTCCATTACTTTTGGGGTATTTTTTTGTGCTTCCCAGGACTATCCTTGTTCTTTCTAGGAATTGCAGAGAGATTTGCAGAGATTATGGACAGGAATTCCAGGGTGCTTCTTGAACAGTTTGATATGCTTCCCAGAAATTCCAGCCAGCTTTCACACTCTTTCCTTCCAGCACTTCCTAGGCCTTTTCCTCTGCTTTCTGGAAGTGCTGGGGAAGGAGGGAGACCAAAGAAAACTGGCGATGTTTCTCCTAATTTCCTGGAGAAATTCCTTCCACAGCAGGATTTCTTTAACTGAGGACACCTCTGATGGATGATAAATTGGGGAATTAGATGTTATCATGGGCAAAGATGCAAGCCTCTGTGTTCAGCGGCTCACTTTAGGAGAGTTTTAAAGGAAGCAAGATGGTGCTGCACTGTGTCTGGTTGTGGAAGATGCAGAGGAATGGGTCTTTCTGGTGGAAAACAAGACTGTATGAAGTGGGACCGAGACCCTGGGCAGGACATAACTGATCATTCGGTGTTGTTTCACAGTGTGGAGCTGATGTTTGCTGGAGACTTGATGTTAAAGGGAAGAGGTTCATTAGCACTGTTAACTGGGAAAGGGACAACGACTCGATAAGGGGCTTGGCCAATCCTCCCCTTTGCTTCGGTGGGGCTTCCATCAGGCAACGACTTGTCGGACCCGTGCGTTCCTGGCATGGCTCTCCCCGGCCGTGCCAGGGCTGGGGTTCAGCCTCCTCCCGCCGTGCTGCGTCCCAGCAAATCTCCGCCCCCGTCCCCCGACATCTCTTCCAAACGAGCCTCCCAAGCTGGGAGGTTTCAAACGAACTTCCAAGCGAGAAGGCTTTTCCCTGCCCAAGGCGGAGAGGCGGCACAAGAGCCCCTCTTAAGGCAGTTCTTCATTTAAAAACCCGAACTCACCCCAGACCCTCCCGGAGCCTCCTCAGGGCGCTGCAGCTCCGCCCGCCGCGCGACAGGGGGCGCTCTCCACCCGGCAGCCGCGGGCGCGCCCCCGCCACGTGATGCGCCGGTCCCGGGCGGCGATTGGCTGAGAGCGGTCACGTGCACGCGGCGCGGGGGAGGGGCCGCGGTTGCCGGGGCGACACCGGCGGCGGCCGAGGGGAGATCGGGACCGCGGGGAGTGGGGGACAGGTGGGAATGGGGGACAGGGGAGCGTGTGGGGCAGGAGGGACTGGGACAGGTGGGATTGGAGCAGGGGGGTTGTGAGGCAGTGCGATGTGGTGCAGGTGGGAGTGGGGCAGGTAGACTTTGGCGCCTGTATGTATCTGTGTGTGTGTGTGTGTGTATCTGTGTGTGTGTATCTGTGTGTGTGTGTATCTATATGTGTGTGTGTGTATCTATATGTGTGTGTGTGTATCTATATGTGTGTGTGTGTATATCTGTGTGTGTGTGTGTGTATCTGTGTGTGTGTGTATCTGTGTGTGTGTGTCTCTCTGTGTGTATCTGTGTGTGTGTGTGTATCTGTGTGTGTGTGTGTATATCTGTGTGTGTATGTGTGTATCTGTGTGTGTGTGTGTATCTGTGTGTGTGTATATCTGTGTGTATATCTGTGTGTGTATATCTGTGTGTGTGTATATATGTGTGTGTATCTCTGTGTGTGTGTGTGTGTATCTGTGTATCTCTGTGTGTGTGTGCCTATGTGTGTGTGTGTGTATATCTGTGTGTGTGTATCTGTGTGTGTGTATCTGTGTGTGTGTATCTCTTTGTGTGTATCTCTGTGTGTGTGTGTGTGTGTATCTGTGTATCTCTGTGTGTGTGTATCTATGTGTGTGTGTGCCTATGTGTGTGTGTGTATATCTGTGTGTGTGTGTCTCTCCTCCTCATGCCCTCTGGAGATGCTGTGGCTGATGGGCTGTGCTGTGTGAGTCCTGTGCTGTACACTAACACCTCCCTTCTTTGCCATTTCCCAGCTTTATCAGCGATGAGAAGTAGCAGCAGCCCTTAGCGATGGGTGATGTTTTAGCGTACGAAGCTGAGTTACTTGGACTAGTGAAAGAGGTTGGTTTTCTCTCTCTTTGTTGTTGTTGTTGTTGTTGTTGTTGCAATGAGCAAGCAAGATTTCACAGTGTTTGTATTCAGAGTCAGGCATTGTAACTGAGGTCTAAATTCTGGAGTTACTTATCTGGCTAATGTTGCTGCACTCGGAAATCTTGCTGACTCCTGTCATGCTCTGTAGGTTCAAAAGGCTCAGTGTCCATTAAATGCCAGCAGTAAAATTTTCTTGTTTGGTTGAACAAAATTACTGGCTAAACCAAGGGGCATCATTCTTTCAGAGAGGGTGTACTCAGTTGTCTCTAGGATGCAGGAGGAATTGTAGATGTTATTTTCCTACCACAAGGTATCAGTTCGTGGTTTATCACTTTGCATTTATGGACCATCCTACAGAGAAACTTTGGCATTTCATGGGTCATTCATTGAAGCATTAATAATAAAGGATTAATCACTTATTGAAGTATTAATCATTTAACAAATGTCATTCCTCTATGTTTTTGTCTTGTAGTATTTGGATTTTGCCGGATTTCAAGAAACGGTGAAAGTACTTAAAAAGGAATGTAAAATAAAAGGGAAGCCACTGCCTCAGCCAGCAGATGTTTCCTCAAAAGATTCATTGCCTGTTCAGGTAATGCATCATTTACACTTATTTTGAGTAATAATGAAAATAGAGGCCACTAACCACCCTGTGAGTTACTACAACAGTGAACTGTCTGAACAGATTCTTGATTATTTGGAGAAATCTCCTAGCAGTCTTCTTCCAGCACAGGAACCTTCAAGTTTGGGGTTGGGGTTATTTTTTTTTTCCAGAACTCCAGTCATTTTGAACTCAAGACACTAGTTTTGATTTACACTACTTTAAGTTTTTACTGATATGCTTGAAAATTTGGGCTTTGCTTCTTGTATTGATGGTTGATACAGGCTCTCAAAGATATTAAAGATACGTGAAGAAAGAATATTTGGGTGGTCATTGAATGGTGGGAGATTTTTGAATGAAACTTTTAATTCTAAGTGTTCAGATGGCACTGGAATTCTGCATTCACTAACTTACTGCTGAGAAAATGTGGCTCTTCTGTGTTTGGGTTTTCACTTGATGCTTTTCCCTTTCACAGGAAGATCTACTCACAGCATTTGAAAATGGTGATCAGAAAGTTTTCTTCCAGCTCTGGGAGGAGCATATTTTTTCTTCAGTCCATGACAGTGATCCAGCTGCTCAGAACCTGGAGTTCTATCTTCACATCTACTTTGCCACCTTCCTCTTGAAACAAACTATGGGAAAGCCTGTAAGTTTAGTTCACAATTCACCTCACATTGCTGTTTGTTTTACTTCATTTATTTGTCTTTAGTGTGGATGAGGATGGGGTGTTCTCTAAGAATCATTCCAAGAATATGTTTCCAGTTTTGGGCACAGTCTGCATTTTAGATCAACCAGATCCTTTGTATTGTGAAGTACAGAGATGGAAGTTGGAACTGTCCTTAGCCTGCAGTTCCTGAAGTATTTCAAGTTGGAAAATACCCACATGGCAATACTTTCACACTTGTAATTGTAGATCATAGCAGATTCTTAAAACACTTATTTTGCTTTGAGTTTGGACTGAAGCTGTGAGTTGAAATATAATAATTTCTGATGAAATGGCAAAGCTCAGTTTTGACCAGCTCCGTATATAATGTTGAGAAATATAATCCCAAGATGTTAAAAATTAAAATCTCTGTTACATGGAACTTTTATGATGAAGAGACATTTAAGTAGCCTGGACTGAGCCAGATCAGCCAGGGCTTAATAGCTCCTGCCCTTCACCTGTCAGCTGCTGCAGGAGTATTTGGATGCCTGCAGTCTGTTTTCCAGCCTCTAAGGAGCTTTTGTTCTATTCTGTGTGCCAGCTCCACTTCCCAGTGCTGTGCAGGTGGATTTTTTTGTTTCTGCACTTACCACTGGAATAAAGCATGTCTACAGTAGGTGTTTCCTCTCTGCCCTGGGTGTAGAAATGGCATTTTTCTTTAAAAATCTAGCCTGAAGTGAGCAGGAATAATTTACATGCAAAAAGCAATTGTCTGTCTCTTCTTTCTTTGGACCTGGATGACAGAAACAACAATATTGGTTAACATTTTCCTTTATGACTGGTGAAAACATACAATATGTTCTCTAGTTAAATAAATACTGTTCTTTAGATAACAAATATTCTGGAATTTCAAACTTGATATTAATATACTTGGGTCTCTTCTTTTATTTGCCAGCTTTACAGTGCATTCAGAATGGTAGTTTTCTAAATTAAAGCTGCTGCTTTATTTCCTAGGACAAAGCTGAATTTGAGGATAGGATTTCTTATTTTAAGGCATACCTGGAAACAAAAGGAACTGCACTGAGCCAGACTACAGAGTTTCTTCCCTTCTATGCTTTGCCTTTTGTTCCGAACCCCATGGTGCATCCTTCATTTAAAGAACTTTTCCAGGTAAGTATCTGTGTTGCAGAGATGGTGCTTATGATGACTTACACTGAGCACCCTCTGCATACCGTGCAGGTGGCAGGTTAGGTGATGACTTCCAGAGCTGTGGTTTGGTGTTCTAAAGTATTGTTGGCAATTCCTGTGGGGAAGGTACAGCCACCATTTCATGTGCTGATGGCTTGCTCCTGCAGTGCAAAACTGCACCTTCACTTCTCTGTTGTGCTGGAAATGTCTGGTTGTGTAGCTGCACTTGGGCTGGATCAAGAAGTTGCTTTCTTGTCTGTGAATGTGTGTGTAAACAGTTCCCACGTACATATACCTACACAAATTTGTTTGTAAAGCCTGTACAGTATTTTTTAGAGTTATTTGCTCTGAATGCTTCCCTGTCTGACCACGTGGGCAGTTATGCTGGCCTGGCTGAGCAGCTGTGGGCAGCCACTCCAGTGCAAGGAGATGCCTTCAGCCTCCATTGCTGCCACACTGCTTTTGATATCAAACCAAAGCTGAAGTGATAGTTGCCCTAGGGCTGACTTCGGAAGTACCAACTGAAGAGGAGCTCCAGTTTAACACCAAAAAAAGGCATATCCTGCCATTTTCCTTCAGGACTGGCTATAAATAATGAGACAGACTGGTTGACCTCAGAGATGGAATATGACTACTCTTTTTAAATTATACTTAGCAGCATTTTTTTATAATGCCTTATCTAAGACGAGATCCTCAGGTTTATTCAGAGTAACCCAGTGTCCAAGCTCTTAGTCCACACTCACTCATATTTTCTTGTGGGAATTATACAACTCATTCCATGGTAGTGTTGAAACACAGATTGTTTTATGTTTGAGAAAGAGCAGCAGTGAGTCACTGGTTTACTAAGCAGTGTTCTTATGGCATATATTTTTCTCAGGCATCTGATGCTTTATATAGCTGGAGTTCCTGTTGGTTTGTGTAATAACGTCTTGAAAAATAATATGCACTCCTCTCTGTAGGAGGCAAGGTTCCTTTGGTAATACACAGCATGCTGTGGTACACCACTGTCTGGATACTGAGTTGGTAAATGCAACAAGTCAATTCTCTACACTCTCCAGCATGGTGAAATAAGGGCAAATCCGAGCTGTGAGGACAGCTTGCAACATATATGTATACAGCAGTAAATTTAGGAAGCTCCTGCTGCTTGTTGGAAGACAGAGCTTTTTCTAATGTTGGCTGGCTCTTCTTCAAGGAGAAACCAGCTTCACTGAAGGCTTGAAATAGAAGACATGAGTATTTGGTGGATTCCTAGGTGTAGTTTGACTTTTTTCCTTAACTGTTATTTTCCTATGCATATGAGACACTACGTCAGGCAGAGGACAACATTCCAGTTAATGCTGTTGGTCTGTTCTGCTGGTATGTTTTTCCTGCATGAGCTGTTTTCCTCCAAATCCTTATTTTAGAAACATTGTACCCTGATCACCAATGTCATGTCATGACACTTGCCATAGTTATTGACAAAACTTACCATTCCCAGATCTTGTTAGGAGCAAAAGATGAAAACTGAGCAGTGCAAAATTATTAATTTTGTACTCTATTTAATACATGTGAAATTAATTTTTTATCTTTTTCTCAAGTTGCTTGTATTTTAAAGGTACTTCTACTTTTGGGGCAGTTGTTGCATGTGCACATGAGGCACACTGTGTGATAGTTTTGTACTTTAAATAAAGCTACACTGTGTTTCTAGAACTCTTGTCTAGGAATAATACTGAACTCCCCTCTGACTTCAGTATGCTTTTATGGGGAGTGAGCAAACACATTCACTTCAGTAACAGTGAAGGGAATATCTTTTCAATCTAATGCTGGCTGCCTTGTTTACTAGTGGGAAGTTGCTGTGATCCAAGCAGTACTTTCTGCAGAGTGTACATATTTGGTGAACAACTGTCATTATTTGTTTTTCTTTTCAAGGATTCTTGGACATTGGATTTAAGGACAAGATTGGAAAAGTTCCTGTCTCTGACTCTCAAAGCCAGACAGACCCCTCGGCTTCTCACTATATTTGTATCCTTCTAGGAAAACACTTTGCAGATAATTAGAAACGCTGTAAAGAGGCAGAATAATTTATTGCAAGACTGTGCTGCTAATATTTATTGCAGAATTGCAGTAATGTTGCACTTCAGTGTTTCTATGATAGGAAACACTGTTTATATACCACATTCAAAAATAAGCTTTTGAAAAAGTCATGTACAGACCATGTACAGATCCACATGAACCTACATGTTTATCAAATGATCATTCTTTGCTTCCATGTATGAAGTACAGGATACTCAAAGGCACCAACCTGACCTGGCTTCTTTCTTAGCATTTCTAAAGCTGTTAGTATTATTTTAAATTAGCCATTTCAGGGACTAGCTGAAAGTTTTTCAGGGGTTTTAAGGGTTCTAGAAATTATTTGGTCACTCAAAGGTCAGCAAAAGGTCTCAAGTCTCTATGCAACATTGTGAGTTGTGCGCTTACGAGATTTTTATGTATTTGTTGTTGATTTATGTATTCTGGGGCACATCAGGCAGTGCCTGTTGGCTGGGACAGTAGGAATATTTGGCTTGGTCAAGTTTCTCATTCTGTGTCTCTGGAACAAATGCTGAAAAGATGCACATTTTCCTGAACTACTCCTACTCGTGCAACAGAAGGAGAGTGGACAGTGCAACAAAGGTAAATGCTGGGCTGTGGTAAGGATGTTCTGTAAGATTGTCATGGGCTGTGAGAGTAGTGGGAGGTTCTCCTGCAGGGGTGGGGAAACCAGTGATGCATGGCAGAAGGTCCTTGGAAATCCAGATCCCAGCCTTGGCCATAGCTATTGATAGACTTTTTGAGCTCAGTCAAGTTCAAGCAGTCAATAAGTATCAGTAAGTATGACTAGAAATGGGAAAGGGCCTAGTAGTGGGATTTTTATTCAACATCTGTTCTGTCCTGAAATATGTAAAAAGAAGTGGAGAACTCCATAAAAAGTGCATACCAGCTCTCATTTTTTAGTTCTGATGAAAGTAAGTTGCCTCAGATTCCTTTCCCTTACCTGCTTAGGCCTATCTGCATCTTCCAGATTTCAAATGTCATTCAGTTGTTCTGATGACTGTCTGATGATCTTAGACAAAGCTGATTTTTGTTCCTGTTTAGTCATTCTGTTTAAATAGTACCTCCTAAAATAGAGTATATTAGTACCTCCTGAATAATAATGTGTTCATTTAAATGTGACTGGCTGATGTGTCGCATTTTGAGGTAAGCTGCTTCTACACACTTAAGTGTGTGTGTGTGTCTTGGGACCTTTAGAAATAATAATTTCAGCACAGAATCCTGTTAGATGCTGATAACACTTGAAATATGTGCCTTTTAAAAATCAGTTCAATGAATGGAGCTTGGGTTTCCAAATACCTTGCATTAATTTTTTCACTTGACTTTCTGCATACACTTTCTCATATAGGGATCTGTATGAGACCAGTTGGATTCTTAAAATTACTTTTCCTCTTGAGTTATTTTAATCTGTCAATTTATCCTGAGGATTTACTCTTTGTAGATTGAAGTAAGGAGAAAGTTAGGTTTTCTCCCAGTGTGAGTTCCATGTATTTTTTTTGTTATTTTGTGCTTTGTGTTGTTGCATTAGACTTTCACTGAATAATAGAAAGGTCTTCTGGATTTTTATTTTCCAGAAGTTACACTTTTTCCTTGTGGAGGACTTTCCTGAAGGCAATAATTCCATGCTCTTATTAAAAAGAAACAGCTACGCAGTTGGGCCTGACTTACTTGGGGCCTGATTATTTTTAATTTGGGGAGGTTCTGTGCTTTTTACAGGGACTGTCATGGAATTGAATTCATGCAGGTCATCCTTAATTTGCAGATCTGTTACGTGCCCTGGAGGTTGAGTCAGTTTGGACTTTTCATAAAGGTTACTTGAGGGCTGTCTCATATGAAAGTTTTGGATCTAAGAGGTTATTTTTGCAGTGTCCTGCTCACATCACATGGGATCCACAGCACTTACTCGCTGCTGGAGAATATTTACTTTATCAGTGAAGGGGAAATGCAAAGAAAATTTATAGACAACACATGAATGAAGAGCAGTGTGGCAGAGTCCTGAAAACAGCCTTTTGTAGATAGTTGCCAGTCATCAGTCTGACATGCTGAAGTACTTCAGGTTTGGGTGGGGTGGTTGTAAATGCTCTTGAGGGTGTCCTGGAGTGTTCAGTGTGTTTACCTTGCCTGATTTACCTGCTACAGTCTGGCTTTTCACCCATTTGCTAAAAAATTTCAGTTCCTATATGACTTCCAAAGCTATTTGTGTGGCAGTTGTGCTTAACTTACAGTTCTCCCATATGTTTTCAGTTTGGCTGGAAAGGAAAAAATTGCAGAATGGTTGGCATCTTGCACAGGGAGCTTCAGACCTTCTTTGTGTCCTCTCTGCTAACAGGAACTGAGGGAATGAAGTCTTTGGAACTGTGTTCAGCTGCTGTTCCCTTCACTGCCTCATTACAAATCTGTGGATGAGTTCACAGCCACTCTTCCACCGTTTTGGGGAGGGGGAGAGTGGAAGAAGCGTGTCAGGCTGCTGCACTAGAGAAGGTGGAGTGTGACCTACCTGTCTGTCAAGATTTGCCAAAGTCTAAATGACTATGTATGTGGAAAAGTGTCCATTTAGAATATGGATAGTCATTTTTAAGCAAGAAGGAGACTGCATTGAGTTTTGGTTATGTAGTTTTTTCCTGCTGACTGCAGTTGGAAGACGTATTTTCAACATTGGAAATTTTGCCCACTGGGCTATGAAAAGCAAGCAAACTCTGAGAAGGTTTATGCTTTGTGATTTGATGCTTCCAACTTTCCTCTGAGTGAAAGTCACGCTCTACATACATCCATTGGAAATTTTTGAATTGAATGTGTTGTGTCACAGTTAAATAAAAATTCCCATTTGCTCATCTAGGCAATAGAATAAAGTGCTGGAGTGGCTAGTTTTGTGCAATGGTTGCTCTCAGAATCTTTGTTAGTTTAGAAAAATGTTCTTGTTTTGAAGCTGTATCATATTAAAGCTGTGGTCGCAGTTTAACAGTAATGGCTGTGAAATAAAAACAAGATCAAAGTTGAACTACTGTAATCAAGGCTGAATAATTTGGTTGTCTTTGGAAGTTATCTTAACTCCTCTGATTTTTAAGTTAATGTTGATTGGAGTTATTTTAACAGCTTACAGAATTGTAAAAAGCTTAGGACTTTCAGCAGGGTTGCTTAATGTTACTGTTCTAGTGGTGTTTTGTTTATTGGTCTGGGTTTTTTTAAGTGCGTTTTGCTGGGTTTGAACAGGATCTGTGGCTTGTCACAGCTTCTGTTGTTTCACACCAGGTTTAGCTCCCTCCTAGGAAGTGTAAGAGAAATATCATTAAGGTGGCTTGGTTTGCAGCCTGGTATGAGTTGTCAGTCACAAACCCTGCAGGTGAAGAATGCTGTGGTTCATGAATGGTTCTCAGAAAGGAGCCATCCTTAGGGGGGAAGAGTCTTTGAGAGTAAAATAACTGTCTTTTTTTTTTACTTAACTTGTAGAAGTAAGAAAATGTGTCTTCCTGTACTCCGTGTTTTATTTTAAGACTGTCAGTTTATAGCTGTCTTATAGCTAAAGTCTACCAATGCACATATTCTCTAAAAGATCCCATTAAAAAGATCATTTTGTTATATTTTCTGAAAGCAAAAATAAGCTGTTCTGCCACCTACTGCTTTAAATATCAATGAGATAAACTGTGTTGTATTGGGCTGTTTAGAATGCTTCCTTTAACCCAGAAAGATTTTAGATCTGTGAGAGGGAATCCTACTTTTGTCTGAAACTCCATAGTGAAGCTGATTCCTTCCCACTGTTTATCAGAAAGTCCTATGGTAAATATTCCATCTGTTCACAGATGGGCCCAATGCCATTTTCACAACACTAAAGCAGTACTGGCTTCTCAGCAAACTAATTTAAAACATAATATTCTAGCAAAATACAAAACATCAGCCGTAACAATGGAATTATTGTGCCTTCCTTCATGGTTTTGTCTGGTCACAGATATGCACACTGTTGTCCACTGCTCCAGGTTCTGTGCCCAGTTCCATGCAGAACACGGGCTTGGCTAGGTCTGAGAATGGGGGGAAGGATGCAGATTCTGGTACTCAGTTTGCTTTTGTCTCTAAAGTAATTGAACCTGAAGGAGCAAAATGTATCAGAAATGTAACTTTTTTATTATTCAGATAGAAGTGAAAGACAAATTTGAGTTATTTTCAGAAACTGAGGATATTAAAAGTAAGCAATATAGTTTACCATCAACCAGTAAATGATGGATTATCCTCTTCACAAATGTATTCAGTGATGTTTACTGCCTTATAGTTGTGCTGCTACTGTAGCTGTGAAGCAGTTGGTTCTTTGGACAATTAAGGCATAATAAATACTCATAGGTATTGGAATGAAATGGAATCATGCTAGGATTCGTTATCCTTGTAGGCAAATTCCACACCTCAGAAATGGAGGTTGTCCCTTCAGAGCAGTAAAAATGCTTGTGGGTTCTTTTGTCCTTTAGTTTGAATAGGTGATGCTATTTCTTTTTTTATTATTCTCTTGACAGAAATGATGCAACATCTTCATCAACAGTTAGTGAAGTGCGAGCACAGGTACATGACCCACCTGAAACGATTTCACAAATTGCAGGTGGACTACCATAACCTCCTTGGAGTCACTGCAGAGCTGGTGGATTCTCTGGAGGCCACAGTCATTGGCAAGACGGTAAGAGATGATTCAGATGTGCACTTTCTTCCACACCCCCCCCAGAAAATGGAGACCAAAGGGTGAATTAAGCTTCATAGTTAAGAGCATTTCTGTTAGAACTGTGGCTCTTTACTAATGAAACACAGCACTCTGGGATGAACAGTTCTCCCATTGCTCTGGTGAAGGAGGATAAAAGAAGTGCAAAAAATGTGTTGAACTGTGCTGCCTCAGAAATCTTGAAAAAATGATCACCCTCTCACAAGACACCTCAGATCTCTTGTGAGAGTCCCCTTTTGAGCTCTGCTCTCTCTAATCAGCAGTGATTAGAGGGTATTTCTGTGATTACTGACTGCAGTCCAGCCCATCAACAACTGTCATATATTTAAAACTTCAGTTAGGTCTGTTTTAAATTCCATGGTACTGGAAACAATTGTCTTACCCAAAATTTTGGTTAGGGAAAGCTTTGCTCTCTGTTCTGCTAAACTGGACTTGTTAATTTAATTGGTAAAGGGAGCAGGGATAGGAGTGAATGAGCTATTCATCATGTGAAATGGGCCACATGTATGTGACTGAAGAAGGTACCACTTTCTTAGGAGTATTTTTTATAGGAAGTTGATTGTCTGTTTCGTGTGTTGTGCTGTCTCCTCCGGGAGCATAACTTCTGTGTACACTGAAAGCTGTTCTTAAAGCAGATGTTAGTGGCCTCTGGGTGCTTTTAAGAAACTGTGAATTTATAGCAGGGAAAATGACCTGGCATTTCCTGTGCTGCCTGCTGAGAAGCCAGTGTGTACCTTCCTCCTGTCATCAGCATGAACACCCTGTGGTTTGTTACTGCGTCTGGGATCACTGCTCTGTATTACTACAAGGAAGAATTTGCCCATAGGGGTGGATTATGCTTTACAGCAGATTAGGGAAGGTATCTGCTTACAGGAGCTTCGGTAACAATAAAAACCACAGTCAGTGGTTTTCTGCTTCCCATTTCACACCTCCGTGCTCTCCAGGCGATATCCAGTTACCCTCTGTGGTTGGGAACCGGACGCTGGTTCTCTTCTGTTTGGATATTGTTCCGTTTCCTTTGTGAGCCTTGTGTGGGGCGCTCGTTTGATCCTTCCCAAGTGTGTCCAGCTGAGGGTGCTCTTCTGTTACGGATCCTGGATTCTGTCATTTCTGAATCCAAAGTGGAGCTGGGTACTGAATAAAGTGATATTGAAGTTAAGGTGTTCTGAATTTGAAGGGGTTTATTGTCCTGCTGAAGGTCTGGGAATATCAGAAGTGTCCTCAGTTGCATTTCTGTAATCTTGGTCCTCTCGTCTCTCTTCTGGGGAAGGTACTAACTCTCCTGAAATTAAGCTGTTCTGTTGTGGTGTAGACTTCCCAAAACAAAAAAAACTAAACCCACTGAGATGTTTTGCATTGAAAAACAAAGTGCTGTAATGTGTAATTCTTATTTATTCTTTCTGCTGTACAAGACAGTTGTGTAAGTTCTGCTCTTTAGGTAAACAATACATCAGCATTGTTTAAAGCTCAGAACTGCTTCATTTTTAAATTTGATTTTGAACCTTTTGATTCATGAAAATCTGTATGCAAAGAGAGGGGTGACAAAATCTGTTTTTCTTCGAGACTCTCTGAAAGTGTTTAGCACTAGTCTTGTGAATACCATAACAATTCCCAGATAAAGAGAATTTACAATTTTTAAAATTTCTGAACAGAATGATAGTTACAGTATATACCTTGTGCTTGTGTCAGTGAGCCTCAGGTGTGTGATTCCTTACTCTTTAAAAAAACCAAACAAACAACCTTTAATATAGAAACACTTGTCTAGTAGAAAGTGTGAGTTTTATGTAATCCTGTTCTCACTTTGTTTCCTAATTTTTAGATTACACCAGAGTATCTTCAAAGTGTTTGTGCTTGCTTGTTTAGCAGTCGTACGAAGCAAATGGTAGCACACGGCATTGACTTCACAAGACCTGGAACTGTAAGTATAAATGTTTGGGATTTTTACAGTAACTATCTTAAAAGACAATACTATTTTAGCTGTATATAGAACAATAAATGTTCTATAATGGGAAAGATAAAACTTCATGTGTTCAAGCTTGTATAAGAATATGGCAGTACATTGTTTTGTTGATCTCAGGTGCTGGTCAATGACATGGTTGTGCAGTTGTAGCTGCATAAGTATGGTTAATTCTGTTATTGTGAGGACAGTAAGATTTGTATCTCTTAAAATGCTAATAAAATGCTTTTAAAAACCCCAAACCAAATCCTAAAACTAATGTTCTGAGTGTGGTTTGATGGTACATCTTAGCCAGTTTAGTTTAGCTAAAAAAAGGGAGTGGTGTTGCTCAGCTCTTGACTCATACTCTGTTCCTTTCTGTTGTCAGTGATGCTCCTATAACTCTACAGAGAATTGGCTTAGCCAGCTGAAGGAGAAGCATCACACAGGATCATGAGAACAAATGTGGAAAAGAGGAGGAAGAGCCAGTTTTAGATGAGCAGTTAGCTGATACACCTAAGCTACCTTACTGATTTATGTGATGGTCTTTTAACATCCTATCTAAGAAACTTTGATCTTATGGATAAGCAGCTGAGGATCCCTAGGGTTGGTTTTTGCCCACTTGACCATTCTCTGGTTTCTTTTCAGCTGACTGCAGTACACCTTGCTCATTTATGTTCTGCTCAATCTCTTCTGCCTAAGTGGAGAGAGAGTTTTGGGGTTATTTTTCAGCAGCAAAAACAGCTTAGGATAGTTTCTAGTGTCTATGAAACTATTCCTGTGAGATTTTAAATGACTTAATGATAGTACAAAAGCTGTTTTAAAACCTAGCTTGCTCAAGTTTTTCAAATAAGCATTAATCTTAAAACTACATCAAAACATTTTACTAAGAAAATATTGTGTGCCACTGTTTTACAAAGACAAGCCAAAATCATGAACTGTGCTTATTGTTTTTGCCATGGCAGGGATTCATGTGTACTTAACTTGGTAGCAGGAGAACTTAGTGAAGTGTCAAAAGAAAAGCAGAAGAAAATAAAATTCCTGCTCCTTATTCTAGCCAAGGTTTTTAATAACAAGGATGCTATGGGTACATTTTGTTCCTCTTGAAAATTTGCTACAGAAAGATAAGGAGAAAATAAAAATGCTTCATTTTCTTTTCTATGTACTAATATTTTCAGAGATAAGTGTAATTCCTAATTGCTCTTCAAGCTGTTTTAAATGCCCTCACTTTCTGTTAATGGTCAGAACTCCTTTCTCTGACCTGCTATGAATTTAGGAGGTGCACTGTTACGCAGCCTACAAAAGCTGCTATTTTAGGGTTTCAGGAAGGAACCAAGATCTGTTTGTCTGCTACCTCAATATTAGGTGCTGTCTGCTCCCCTCAGATTTACACCATGTCCATAGCTTATGTCATCTGCCATCCCGTAATGTCCCTCCTCCTGCCCCATCTTTCTTCCAACCAACAACTTTCAGAGGTCTTTCCTCGCCAGTGGCTTTTTTAGATAATGCTTTAGGTACCCCAGTAGTTTTCTGTAATTTTGCCATCTGATGTTGAGGTTGTGTGTGTTTCTCCTTCCCTGTACTGAGATCATCCATTCTGTACAGCCACATGCCATTTTGTTTCTGTTCCTGCTCTCTGATTGCATCAAGACTTCTCTTTTTCTGCTGTGCTTTCAAGGTTTTCCATTTGCCCAGGGTTTTGCTCATTATTTCTATTCTTCCTATCATACATTGATCCTCTGGTCTCTTGAACCCTTTTAGGAATGGGGCAGAGGGAAGAGCGTCATCTTTATGCAAGGTTCTGATTTCTGCTTCCCTAAAAGTGTCTCTAAAAGCATTTCTGCTCCAAAAGTGTCTTTGCTGCTATGCTTATGGCACTGTGGCCATTTTGACAGTCTCGAGCTGTGCAGATAGGTTAGAGAAAGAGAATGTGTTGGTGGTGGATTTTTTTCCCTGCTGCAAGTAAATTTTTGTCTCCCTTAACTGAGTAAAGCTGTGTATTTCTGGCACAGTTGTATCTATTTTTATACTAGGCTTTACTAGCATAACTATTTCTGTGTGACTTTGTGGCTCATTTATCCACACTATTTGAGGTAGTTGCTGTGACAGCCAAGCTCTCTAGTGAAGGACCAGTCCAGTTACAGCCCTGAGACTGTTTAGATTAAGGGTTTCTTGACTGGTTTAGGTCACGCCTTGACATTGAGGTTCTAGCAGCTACTGTGGTTGAACTCTCATGTTGTTTCTAGAAGCAGATTCACACAGGCTCTGTGAGGCATTAGCCAAGTTTTGGAGGGCTAATCAAGTTTGTATGTAGACATTCACTACATCTTAATCAGGTTTCCTCATCTTCTCCTTTTGTCCCCTCTTGATTGATCATATTTTCTTGTTTAATTCCCATGTAAAGAGTTCTGTTTTTATATATGAATAGCAAACATGTAGAAACACAAATAAATGTTAGAAGGAAAATAGAGATTATCTTCTGAAAAGAAAAATGAGACTCCTTTCCCATCATCCCAAAATATTTCTAACCACTCCCTGGCTTTTTTGATGCAGGAAGCCAGAGGAGATGGACTAAAATTCTGACTGTTTGCCACTAGGCCATTCAGGCATGCCATTACTTTTTCTTAAGGATTCATCTACTTCATTGTTATACACTCAGATGTTATTGTTCTACCCTTAAGTGGTTTCAGGTTTTGCATAAGCTTTGGAATAAAGCTGGAGGCACTGTGACCCAGACTAAGTAGTAGCACGAGTTCACAGCATCTGTGCTGGATTTGTGTTGGAAGGTTCCTTCACTTTTTGCTCATAACCACTTAGAGGCACTAGAGTGTGGTCTTTCCAGCTACTCCACAAACCTGCTGTAAGGGGCAGCCACCTGCGTAGTTGCAGAGGGAAGAGACTAGCAGAGGGGCAGCTACTTTGTTCATCCTTACCTTTAGGTCTCTTTGTAGGCAAGATAAGTGAGAGGTTTAAAAAAACCCAGTTGTTGTCTAAAGGGTTTTATCAGGCATTAAATATGGTGGTTTGTTGGTCATTGGTTTTTGGGGTTTTTTTTCCCCCACCTCACCTTAACTGTTTAGGATGATCCTATCTCACTGACATCACCAACGTCAGGACAAGACCCTGAAATAAATTGGTTCTGCTGGATCAATATCTCTAAATAAATTAGCAGAAAAAGAAAATCATTAGCAAGGAAATCACTTTTTTGTTGAACTGTCATGCAACTTTAAATTTCTGTTATTTAGGGTATGAGTGGATGTGCGTTACATAGTTTGGAAAGAGGAGGTTCTTGAGTTCACAGCCAGTTATACTGATGCAACTCGGGACAATCCAGGTTTTGGGTCAGGTTCTGAGGGCAGAAAATGCTAAAACTGCATCATTCTCTGAGATCTGCACTTGGGCTTTACAGTATATTTTGTTACATCAGCTACACTATACTGGTAGGTTTTAGTTATGCTGGGAAGGAGGATTATATGAGTACTGAACCAAAATGAAGTATGGCCCAAGGACATTAAGGACTATACCTTGGATTATATCCTTGGTAGCATTATTTGTATGCAAACTTGATTTTGTTCCCAGTACATTGTGCTCAAATTTTAATGTTGGGGAAAGTCGTATTGTGTAGTAGAAAGCTGTGAGGTCTCAGGCTTTGAAATTACAGTGAGGGTGACCTGTATCTGTTGTTAATGTGCAAACATCAGCTTCTGGGCTTGCCCCCCACCATAGTTGAAGGCCTGTCCTTTTAAACTGGAAGAAATTTGTATCAGGACAAATCCCAGAAGCAACTCTTACTTACCAAACTGGCTTTGAGACCTGAGGCAATAACACCCAAAAGAGTTTTCCATTGTAATCATACCCTGAAATCTTACTTAGCAAGGGCTTCTGATGTCAGCTTTGTGTTCTCTGGTGAGCTGGATTGGATATCATTCTTTTGCAGAGCAACTCCATGTCTCTTGCCAGCTCTGTGACCTCCTGGGTCAGCTCATGAGCCTGATGTACAATCCATTAACAGGATGCATCTGCTGCATGCAGTGGGAGAGAGGCCACACTACTGTGTTACAGTTGGGAGATGTTTCCAAAGCCTCTCTGAAGTCCTGTTTTACCGTAAGGTTTTTCTCTTAGCTGCCAGTTGAATGTTATCTTCCATCATGTCATTTGACATGTGTGGTACTGAACTGGGAGATAAGAAACCTGAGAGGATTGTCAGAGCAAAAGGTCTGGATTTAAGAATAGAAGGTCAGAGCAGCAGGTCTGACAAGCTGAGGAAACATTTATTTGAAGATTTAATCAATGCCTGACTATCTAGTGTTCATTTGGATAGGGATCTGATGTGGGTAATGGTACATTTGAAAAGTGTAGTTTCAACTACAGTAATCTACTACAGGACCATAGTCCCTTATATTTTTAACACTCCTGATATAAGTTTTACCTTTTTTTACCATTTTCCTTTTCTAGTAGTGATTTGTCTGGTGGATAAGAAGCAGGGGTTGTAGTTTTTGATGCCTGCAATTTTCTGCTCAATACACATCCTGAAGCCAAGACGATTCTGGCTTTGTATCACAAACACAATACATTCACTCTCCATCAAAAGTAGCACAGGCTCAAGTCTGAAACCCACAAATAGGTTTTTTGGATTGAAGTAAGGTGTACACCTTCCTGGAATATTTTGGATTAGGGATAAGGTAATAAGATTCTCTAAATTTTGGATTTGGGGTAAACCAGAAACTACTTCAGATGTGCAGTTTCTGTCAGTAGTAGAGATGGGTGTTAACCACTGGAGAATCTTTCTGTGACCTGAAAGCTGTGAAGTTGTTTGCATGTCTTATATACGTTTGCATATACTGCACCTGTGTAGTGAAATAGAATAAATACCCATTATGTTTTTATTGCTATTCAGTCTGATTATATCCACCTGTGGCTACAATTAGGTGAATTGATGTCCCTCGCAAATTTTAGGTCTCCACCTAAAATGAGTGACACCACTCTTGAAGCTGTAGAAAAGTAGTGGGTTAAGTTCTGTCACTGGACAAAATTACCAGCTCCTCTGTAAAGTTAAACTGTCATTTACAAACTGTGAACAGGGAAGAATTTTTTTGGGGGGATAGCTGTAATGACGACCACAGGCTCCTATTTTTTTTGTACTCTGTGCTTTTTTCCCTCAAACATGCTTTTTCCTGCAACTGTGCATGTGCCATCAACCTGTAATAGTTGGTGGCAAGTATTCCACTTCTTACTTGTGAAATTTCTGCACCAGCAGACTGCATGAAACCTAACATCAGGGTAATAGAAGGTTTTTAGTTTGGTTTTTTAAATCAGTCTCTAAACCATTCAGAGTGGATTCACCAGGCATTATGTGGATGTTTGCTCTTCCATTTAAAAGTAAAGTGCTCATTGCAGCAAACAGCATCTACCCTAAGTGAGCTTTGCTTTGGATGAAATATATCAGTTTTCTGCATCTCTGTCCATGGGATGATTTTTGTATTTTTCCATTTATGTATGGAAAAGAAGAAACAAGCCTACCTCTTCATGTAAGTGAGGAGAAGTTTTTCTTTTCCTGCTGATACAGTATATAATGCCCTTTACACAAGTTGCTGCAGGTTTTTTGTTTACATGAGCTCTTTAAGGGTAAGGTGTTGCTTTCTATAGGGGTTTCCACAAACTTTTCCTGTTACTGTCCTCAAATCATAGAATAGCCCAGTTTGGAAGGACTTTGAAAGGTTGTCTGGTCCAACCTTTTGTGATTTCCTTTAATGTTAAAACTTTCCTTCAGTGTCATCTTTTGTCTTGATGCCTACATCCATTTTCACTGGCTCAGGTCATGCATGTGTTGAAATGTCTCTCATCATGATAAAGGTTATCTGCTGGTTTCTTTTGCTCACTTTTTGGTGTCTATCAATGTCATCCTTTGTCTTTAATTTTAAATTGTCTTTGCCAGGACCTGTGTGTATAGCACTGTTAAAGTAATCATTCACATCAGGGAATTCTAAGTGTCATGGTAATAAAAACAAGAATGTCAGATTTGTAAAACTGGTTAAAGAATAAAAAGAACTTTATTTTCTACTCACAGTGAAGAGTGGCAAGTTTCTTATGTCTTCTGTGTAAGGCTGTATATTTCTGTTAAAGAGCAGCCTGCTAAATAGGGTATTTATGTGCTTATTCATCTGTACAAATATGTCCTCTAAAGTAAGTACTGGCACGTTTGCACAAAAAGATTGGAAACAGAATAATTAATGTTGGTCTTATTTCATTGTGTTGAACTGTGTACTTTTATTTTAAATTAAGACTGTTCTTTTTAGATACAAAGCTGTTCCAAGTATTTTCGTCTACTTAAAGAGAACATGGCATATTTTGTACTAAACTACTCAAACCGTGAATTACCACCGTTCTTTACTTTAGTAACTACATCCTAGGTTTCCCTTCAGAAACTTTCTTAGTTTATCCCCTGGAGCCTTTTGGGATGAAGAATTGATAACATTGCTGAAACACCTTAAATTGTCTCTCTCAGCCTTTGTTATGCTGTGGTCAGAAACTCCAGTCGAAGTAAGTGTGGAGAATAGTGGCAGGTGCTTTCTCAGAAGCTGAGGGCTTCTGATCCACACCATGTTCAGGGTATCTCTCTTAGCTGCCTCAGTGGAGTGAGCAGTACAGGTCATATATTCCTGTAAATTTGTCAGTGCTTTGTGTGTAGCTGTTCTGACAGTGACAGTGTGGAACAATGTGCAGACTAGGTGTGTTTGCCAGGTGTTGAGAGGAGAACTTCCAAATACATCACAAGAGAGACACAGCAATTTCAGTTCTAAGATATACAAGTATGAGGATTGGGAGAACATGTTTATACTTTTCTTTTCAAAGCTAATAGTCTGTTAATTTTTAGCAAATTTTTATTGGTTTGTTTTTTAGAACTGTGCATTTCTCTGTGATTTATTTCTGTTAACTTATTTTTTTTAATCTTCTTTATTTTAATGTGTGCCTGTTTGCCTATAAAGGGATATTACTCTATGAGCCCTTGTGATGACGGATATGTAAGTGTCTCTCTTTATTTCCTTTCACGTTGCCTGCTCAGTCTGTCACAGTCTGTATTTCTCTTCATTTCACAACGTGCAGCAATTTTCTCTGCATTTTAACTTGTCACACCATTAACTGTGTGGTTTATGAAGAGCCAACAAATGTGCAGGGCTTGGAAATTGCATGGGGAATGGAATAGATGTTCTGGCTAACCTTATGGCTTCATAATGCACATAACACAGCATGTCAACATGAGAGCAGCTTTGTCCACAACTTCTACATGAAACACAGCTTCTTATAGCATGCAGGAAGCAATTGTTTCTTCCATGGAATCATCTGTATATAGTATACATTCTCTCTGAAGTGTGCCAAAACCAGCTGACCCCACAACACCTTTGACAAAGCAAATAAATATTATTGCTCAAGATAATTCAGCAAGTTGAGTTGTGCTCTTCAGAGGGGTGTTGTATTCTGTGTATTTGTATTTTTCATTCCTAAAGTCAAACTTCCTTTCGGTAGTAAAGATTCTAAAATTCTTTCACACAGTTAAAATGATCCTCTCTCACTGAAAACACAAAATTATATTTTGTGTAGTGCCTGTAACTTGTGTAACCCAGATGGAAGTTTGTATTCTGGCAATACTACAAGTGCACCATAAGTATCTAATTTTGCCCATAGTCAGTGCATTCTTTGTGAAGAAAGGAAATGAGTCTACTTCTAAGTAACTCAGTATGTAATCAATTCATAAAAGTCATTGACACAAATTCTGAAAAATGCCAGTCAATTTAAAATAATACATACTTATATTTTTATCGCTTTCTTTAGGTAAAACAAGATTTTGCCTTTCAAGAAAAGCTGCCTAAATTTCAAACATATATATCACCTGGAATTACAGTACACCCTTGTGGGCATTCAACTTTCCACTTAAAACAACATTTTATTTTGAGAAATAGTCATAGAAGTATTGAATGCAATGGACTATTCCTTACATACTTCTTTTTATCTTGATGTAGAGAACACTACCCACATCCACCTATGGTGAAAGATCACCTGTATCAATCAACCTATTCCCTTTGATGACATGAATGTTCATAATGGACACTTTTTGCTTGATGTTAAGCATTTTGTTCCCTCACATAATGCTCTATTTTGAGATTGAGAAAGGTTGATTACAGATGAGCAATTATGAATCAAATGATTTTTGCTAAGGAAGAACTTTTTTCTTACAGAGATTAGTATAAAGCATTAGTTAAATGTAACTTTATACAATGTAGAATGTAAAAACTTACTGTGCAGAGTTGTTTATAAAATTTTTGTAAAGCTGTCTGACTTGATTCTGAGGTATTTCTTGAATACATGGGTAACTTTCAGCTCCCCTCACTGTTTATGTATAGTATTTTATACTTTTTTCTGACATTTGTGTTGTCATTACATTATCACACAGTATTGCTGTGTGACTTTTTAATGTACACATCAGATGTCTTAGAGAATCTGTTTTATATGTCAAGTGGGAAGTTTTCATAACAGCATATCTCTAGTATAAGTAAGAAAAAAACATAATTTAAAACATTTGCAGATCTTCTTATGAAATAATACTTTGCATAGCGCCAGTAAACCTGCCTGGTTACACAAGCTCAGGGTCTAATCCCTCACAGGCTGCATGGAGCAGTCTTCTTGTTATTAGTGTGTAGCAAATGAACTCAACATAGATTTGTGAGTTCTAATGATTTGTAGAAATCTGCTCAAATTTTGGTTTTACTCTTCACATATTCATCACATATCTTTGATTATTGATTCTGAATCTGCATTGGATTTACACTGAATTCTTACAGCACATTTTCAGAGTGGGAACTGAGGACAGAATCTGGCTTTCAGCTTTGCCTTCAGCATATTATGAATATATACATCAAACAGCAAAGGGGATATGGCTTGAATATAGGGCTGCAGTATTTGATAAAAACAGTTGTGGTTTTGGCTTGCACATGAAGTGCATCTGTTTTCTTTTATAAATATTGATTTTTTTTTTTTCCCTTTGAACTTCTTTGGTTTATTCCATGCTGTTTGTATTCATGCCTGTCTTTGTTCAAAAATAAAGGGATGCCATCTGTGGCTAATGTGCACTGTGACAGAATTATTTGACTTAATGTGGCACCTGGTTTGGCTTTGGCAAGAACCAGCACAAACATAAGTCTACCCCATGATCCTACCGGAATGAGCTATGCTTGGGCTGTTTTTCTTCTTGTGTTTCTTTTTCTTTCCTTAAGACACTGAGATTCTGTATGCCTTTCAATTATGACAAATGATCCTCTCTCAAGATAGGCTTTGCATGAAATAAATTTTTTTCAAGATGAAGTCTGTGGGTGTTGGGACATAGGAACATGTTCACCCTGGCTTCTTCACACTCTATTTTTCATAGGCAATCTAAGGTATACCGTTACTCAAACAGTTACAATTATGTTTAACCTGTTTCAGGAAAGGTGAGACTGGGGAAAGGACTTGGGAGAAAATGCTGAGGAAATAAATCTTGTAATCAAAGAAAAATTATAGTGAAGAGGAGCTACTAAATCATTTCTATTTATGGTGTTTGTGCCATAAGTATTCGATTGTTTAATAGCAAAATAACTTTTAGCTCTTGCACTCTGCCATTCATTGCTAGATCTCAAACCCCAGCTTGTTCAAGAGATTGATGCCTGTATCTGCTTTCCAGATGAGAAAAATTGAGGCCCAGAGATGTGAAATGACATTTGGATTCTGTCTGCAGTTGTTGGCTGAATCAGGACAATAAGTGTGTCTCCTGAGCCAGTGCCTTACTCACCATGCCACAGTTAAAGATACAGATTAGCTTACTTATGACTAATTGCAATAATGCATATGTAAAGGAAGAAAGGAAACCTCTGCCTGTGACATGGTTGCATTCTTTCTGCTTATCAGTGGTGCTGACCATAGATTGAGAAATGACAGTGCAGTGAAGAACAAACCAGCCCCCCAAAACTTTCTCCATTCCTGTTTAGCTTTGATGATTGAACCTGATGTAATAGGAACTTTATCCTTACTGTTTTCCCAGAAAGACCAAAAGCCTGAAAGAGCTTCCTTCCTCCTGTGCAGGTTCTAGACTGATAAACTGGGTCTGATCAGCAAAGTGACCAGAAGTCTTTCCAGCTCAGTGTTTCTGCCCTCAGAGCCCCAGTGTAGGGCCTGCCTCGCTCTCTGGTGCCTTTTTGGTGTAGGTGGAGTGCAGAAGGAAACCATACTAAATACTTTGCTGTGCTCCATCTGCTGGCTTAAAAAGTAATTTGGGAATTAGTAGGACCTTGTCCTGTTTGATATGAATGTTTTTCCAGTTGAAGTTTCTGTAGTTTGAAATTTATAAAAGCTTGCAAAATCCTACACTTGCCAAGAAGTTTTACTTGTGCAGAAGAGTGATATGTGTATCTTAACCAGTTATCCTCTGGTTAGATTTTGGTTGGAGCATGTTTTTCTTTCTTAGACAGCAAAGAGGTGTGTAAAAAAGACTTTGTTGAGAAGCAGAGAATCCTTATATACATCTATATATCCCTAGTGCCCTGCTCTGTTTCTTTTCTCACTGCTATTCTCTGTTTGACCTTCTCATCTCCAAGGGCTCTGTAATTTTTTTGCATTCAAGTGCTATAGTCACTTTCTTCCATTTTCTCTAATGGAGAAAGGAGAAAGGTGCTGACAGAGGCAACGAAAGTGATTTGTGATTTCATTGCACATTCAGCTACAAGGTGTTAGGCTTTGACTGGGAAAACAGCTGTGTTTAAACAAAATTAAGTCTTTATACTTATCAAAAATGCTAAGGAAAATGAACGAGGGCAAAACAGTCTAGGGGCAGATACGATACTTTGAAAGACTTTTGTTCTGTGTAAGATAAACTATGGTATGAGAACTGCTGGTCAAGACAGGTTACTTTTGAAGTGTATGACTTGTTAATTGTGTATTGTGTACAAGTCATTCATTGACAAAATATAAAACGCTTTCCAGTGTGCATATAAGCTTATTTCACATCTAAGAGAGCAGTTCCTTGTATTGCAAGGATACCCACCAAGTTGTGTTTTCAAGAATATGTCGGTTGGTGTAATTCAATATTCTCTATGGTATTTCATGCTTTTTATCTCCTAAATCCCACAGTTTTACATCTGACAATAGACATTGATTATATAGCTCCCACTGAAAGAGGCTTGGTTAGGAGAGAAGACCAGTTTTACAGGATAAGTGGTAACAAGAGATTTTTAGCAGAGAGATCAGCACAAAGAGATGACATTGAATATTCTGCAAATACAGCATGTAGTTGACATCAGAATGCATGACATGAAGCACTCTTATGCCAGAATTGCTGCTTCTTTGCTCACCTACAATTAACTCCAGCAAAAACTATTTACTGAGGCAGACAACTTTCATGTGGAACTTTTATATGGTTGCTGTTCCATGCTGTGTAGTGGTGCCTGTATATTCACTGTGTCACCCTGCATCAGAGAAGAAATATCCAGGATTTAATTATAATATCCTAGGCAGAACCACTGAGAAATGGCATGCTATTTCATATTGGTTTTATCCATACTAGAATACATAGTCCCGTCTTTACATATTAATAATTATACAAAGGGGTATATTTTGGTAGCAGCAGGCACTTGATAACTTTAGTGTTGAAACAAAGAATTACAATAAATTTATATGTAGGAATGCATGCTGGGTCTCCAGTGAAATATTATTGCAATTTCAAAGGTATGAAAATTTATGAAGTCAATGAATGTGCTTAGCAAGTTCTTCATCTTCCTCAGTGGGCTTCAGATAGTTGTTTCTATTCATTTTTTATTATTACTTTTTTAAGTGCTTCAAGCATAGGTAATTTGTGGACTATGTGGGTGAGGATAATATAGCCAGATCATAACAAAAGAGATTTTTACCTGTGAAACACTTTAAGGGAAAAGAAAGATAAACACTGAAGTGCTTTTTCTTTAGCTGTGTTTCTGATTTACAGCACAGGCTTTATAGGAAAAGAACTGCAGAACCTCAGTGAAAAAATTCACTTTGGACCTCATTGGGAACATTATGTGAAATTTGGACTAATCTGCTGTAATTTCTTTTTTTCTTTATTTTTGTGATCCAGGCTTCCACACTGTTAAGAGCATCTTTAGCCTCTATGTAAGTATTTGTTGCTGAGCTTCATTTCTATCTGTAAAGAGGAGGAGGGGTTTGTAAACTAAAGTACACACTGCCTGTTGTGTGCAAATGGGAATCACTCCTCCTCTGTGCTTCCTCTGACCTGAGTGAATGTTGATGCAAATATTGTGTGGTCTGTGTTCTTCTGCTGAGCAGCTTCAGTAACATTCTAATTTCAACAGAATGTTGTTAATCTAGTAAATTTGCCATTCCACACCTGTGAGGTTGTTGCTGTATTTTTACTGTTTCCACATATTTCAGTCCTGTTGTTGTAATTGGTTTGATTCTCACAAATCCAGGAAAAAGGGAAGTCACTAATATGGATTTTTGGGTGCTTTGACTTTAATTTTTTTGTGTCTGACTTAATAAATTTTGGTTTATAGTATTGAATAGAGATGGTATATTCAAGGTGAAGTTTTATTACAGTTTTTGAGACACTGTTTTTATCCTGTTGTTTACAAGATAATGGGACAATTAGGATTAAAGTTTGTTTTGAAAAGTGGTAGGATGGGAAGATATTAAAATATTTTAGTGGATTGTATTTAAATATTAAGATTAAAACATTGACTGGAACCAGTTTTCTTAAGGGAAACTTCTATTAAATTTCATAATAGCAAGATAGTATTGATGCATAGAAAGTAGTCCTGTATTAAGTCTCATGTTAAGCCAGCATACTCCAGCCTGTAAAAATCCACCTTTGCCTGGGAGAAGACATTTCTGTGTGCCTGAGGGCTCAGAGGTGGAGTTGGAGCTGCAGCTTTTTACTGCATCTGTTTCTAATTGTGTCAAGAGCCACGAGTGCTGCCCTCATGCCCTTGTGGTCCAGTAGGGGAGGGGAAAAAAAGGATGTTGCTGTACTGCTTTGTACCAGTAAAAATCTCAGATGATCAGCTGGCTGGTTGTCAGTTTACTTTCTGCAAGTTATGATGGTAAGTGAGCTGCATGTATAATTAAAAAACAACCCTGAATTTAACAAGTCTGTTGCCCTAACACTATAATGGTAATAAAAGTGTGAAAACGTGGAAATTCTTTTCCTGAAGCAGACTTCCTGTTTTTGCTCTTCTCACCTCAGTAATATCAGCTGCACTGAACAAGGAGAGAGTTTTGATGAATGTCTTTTCCGTTTGCATTTAGGAAGACACAGGAGGTGCCATTGTTGCCCTCTTTGGATTATGAGAAGTTGAAGAAAGATTTGATTACAGGGAGTGACCGTCTCAAGGCCCTCTTACTGCAGGCTCTGCGCTGGGTAAGGACAGGGCCTCTGGAGGCATCCAGAGCTAAGATCCATTTTGCAAACAAGATGGTTGTTCTGGTGATGAGTTCAACATCACAGGCAGCTTCACTGTTGGTGAGGCTTGCTAAGGCTGTTGAGATGATGAAGGTAGCCCAGGCAGGAGGTGTCTGTTTGTAGTGTAGCAGTGCTCTTCTCATCTGAGGAGAGACAGATTCCTCACATGAGGAATTCCCAGATTTCTGAGATATTCAGTGGAAATAATTTCTGATGTGTTTTCAAATAAATTGTTGTTTTAGGCAGTTCCTTTTTCCATATATCTTTTTTTGTTTACATTTATATAAATACTGCTGTATCCAAGACATACCTGACTCTAATCACCAGTTTTCCTTTATAATCAAGGTATTTTACAGGAACCTACTTTTTGGTTGACTTGGATCATGTAATGACATTTCAGAAAAATTACAGGTGACAACAGGAAGTTACATTTTCCTGCTGAAAAGGAAGCTGATGTGTTCAAAGTGACAAACATGAAAGATGATAATAGTGGAATTCTGATCAAGTTTCAGTGTCCATTTTCACATAAAAAACAATCCGTTTGTTCTGACCAGTGCTAGTTTCTAGTCCAGTGCTCTGTCTCAGATGTTTAAGAAAAGCACCACATCTGTAGGTTTTTTAACTTTATGGGAAGTAATGCTGTATCCTTCCTGTATGGGCAATGATGACAGCTCCCAAGTAACAGTTTTGTAATGGATCACAGAGCTGAGGTCAGGTCAGTTCATTTCATCTCTTTCCCTTAGATGAATTACCGCTCCCCATGAAAGAGGATTCTCAGCTACAGAGTATCAGCACCTTTAAAATCTCCAGGAATCATCAATCCACAGTTTTGGCTTTTTGGGGTTTTTTTTGACTTGTTTATTTATGTTGTTTTTTATTTTAGCGCTTGACAACATCATATCCTGGAGAACAGAGAGACACTGTCATGCAAGCCTACATCAGTAATGACCTCCTAGATTGCCACAGCAACTGTCAGGTCAGCTGAAACTGAGAGTTGTCAGTTGTCCAACTTCTGTGTGATACTGCTCATTTGCGTCTATAAAGTGCTGATCATAAAATTTTATTGCTGTCTAGAAGGGGAGAAGAAAATAAAGGTAGTAGTGGCAAAATGGGGTGATACATTTAGCTTCTGCATCCCAGTCTTTAAATGTTGATGGCAAAGGTTTGCATTACAAGAGCTCTTAATGTAGACACAGTTCTTGTAGACAAATGGAAGTTTATCACCTCTCTGTGTTTCACTTCTGTGAGTTGAACCGAAGCTTGGGGCCCTTTGCCTTCCTTATCAGATACTATGTCTCCTTTTGAGTGATTGTGTATTGTTAAATAATACACTCAATTCATTTCGCTGATCTAAGATAAGAACTAAATTAGGACTTCAGTCCCAATGCCGCTATGGAATGTGTCATTGTGCACCTGTAATAGCGTAGTCAACAGTGTTTCTGTGAGTTTGAGGTGAATTGGCACCTTTCTTTAGAAAGGGGAATTGCTGGTGTGTTGATTTTGAGTTGTTGTTTCAGCCCCTAATAATTCTGTACTGTTGCTAACAAAAGCACAACTTTTTTCATTGGTTGTAGTGACTTTTGTGCATAATTGAGTTCCCCAGGGGTTCGAGGCACTGAGCCTACTTGGTTTATTGTGGCTTCATTGTCTTTGCAACAGTCACTTGTACCACTAGGAAACGTAAGGGATTATTAAATCAACCATCAGTTTTTCTCCCTATAAGTTTCTGTAAGAGGGAAGTTATAGGTAATGCCTGAAATAAAACAGATTAGAAATAATTGCAATGTGGTGGTGTTCATAAGTTACTGAGCTGCTTCCCACGCTCTTCGTTGTCAAAGAAAAGCATTCCTGTTCAGGTAATATTACTGCACTTTAGTTCATCAACAAAACTAAGCTGTTTGGTTTGTGGGGTTTTTTGTCACTGACTGAATATTAATTTTAGGTACCAGCTTTAAATGGACTGTGTTGGCTCATTATAACTTCCACTCTACACCATAGAGCTTAATGGTGTTTTAACAGACTCAGCTGGGAAGCTGTAATTTGCCTAGTTGTTCATTTTCCATCTCTTCTTCAGCCCCCTGGCAATAAAAAAAGAAATTGTACATCATATTGACAAATCAATATGCATTCAAAGGGGGGTTTTTTTCTGTGTAAGTTTAATGAAGCTTTTAAAACATTATGGAAGACTAACTTTTGTGTTTTCCTTCTTTGTGGTTTATTAACATTTGCTTTCTTTTCCAGAGAAGCGTCCTCCAATTGTTATATTCTAAGAGTGAGGTAGTCAGACAGTATATGGCAAGGCTCATCAATGCTTTTGCTTCACTGATGGAAGGTAAAAGATTCACTGCAAAAAATAAGATAGCATTTTCATATAATGCTGTCTTACAGGTGCTTCACCAGTGCGTGTCTGTGCATGTAGAAATTTAGAGCCTTATTTGCACCCTTTTTCTAGGGATTCACTATCTTTTGTTACATGCATTCAAAACAGCTTTTCAGTATCTGGAAAGTTTTCATTTTGACACTGTATATTCAGCATTTCTGACTTGTTTTGATGGTTTGTGATCTGTGTGGGAACTTACTCAGATACTGCCTTTAATATAGTCTTCAGTCTCTTCATGAGGGTTAATGAGAGAAAAATCCCAATTAATTAGGGGTCGTGGGCAGACCTGCTACCAGGCTGTGCAAGAGTAGCTACTGTGGCTCCTGCAATTTCCTGATCCTCACCTGAAGAAATCTTTGTGTGCAGTGCTAACAATCTAGATGCATATAAATCCAGCTTTGTATCTCTGCCTGTCCCAAATTAGCTCTTGGTTTGCTGCTATTTTTGGAGCTAAGTATTGCTAGGAGATGAAATCTCATTTGAAGTCAGTAGCAGGAGGGCATCTGATTTTCCCAAGCTCCTTGGACATCTCTGTTCTTTTCCTTAATTGTACAAAACTGATAGATCAGAAAGCATATACTCACAGTGGATTCTGTGTGGTACTAATTTGGCAAGTGTGCACCTCTCATACCCCAAGCGTCTGGATTGAATGCAACTGGTCTGCTACATGACTTTGTGCAGGTTTGTTTGGCTCTTGGCACAAGATTGTGGCTTGTAAAGAGGAAACTAAGGTCAATCCTGCTTACTTTTCCAAAGAGAGGGTGCTTTTCTGTCATAGCCGCTATCTCAGCATCTGTTCTTTCATCGCTTTTTGCACCAGGTCGTGCCTACCTTTCTCAGAACCCAACATTGCTGCAAATGCTGGAGGACAGACTGAAAGCTGAAGACAAGGATTCCTTTACATGGGAGAATGTTCTGGGGGCTCTGCAGAAATTCAGCCTCAGGTGATGAAAGCACAGCGTGTGGTGGTGACAGCAGGAGAGGAAATGCAGGCTAGTTAGGCTCTGTTCAGGGAGGAAAGAAGAGCACTTGATTTCCCCATAACAATCATCAGAACCCCTGATGGCTGATGAAAGCAATGTCACTTATTATGGAGGAGAACTCAGTTTTGCTGACTGAATTAACCTGACTTCCTACCAGCTGTCAAGGCTCAAGTAAATGTACATCTCCTGCCACAGCCTCGTGTGCTTTGTATGTGTTCCTTAACTGAAGAAAGTGAAAATCTTAATGTAGAAAGCTCTGATGATCCTACATTGAAAGAAATAGTTGTGTTACATTCCAAAGCATAAGGTTTTCATTTTCCTTTCTGCAAACATTTTTCAGGGATTTCGTCTTCATTCTGTTGACCCTCTTTCCTGGAGCTGTCTATGCATGGACTGTCTTGTTTGTTACTTTTGCATTAGCAGTCTGATTCAAATGCCCACCACAGAAGAAATAATGCAAATGCAGTAAAGGGCATGATGTTGCTCTATTTTTCAAATAAATATGATCTTAGGAATTCTGTTTTCACAGTAGTCAGGAGGAATACTGAAAATTTGGAAGTTTTTTATTTTCTAGAAAGTAACAATCTTATAGAAGGTTAATTCCAGGTACTTGACATAAGGAAAACTTTTTTAATACGTGGTCAGATCTCCCTTGGTTTCCTTAGTCCATGCCATAGACTTGCTGCAATATCCAGCACTGAGAAACATATGAGCTATCAGGACCAAAGCCAGGAAAACACCTGCTTTGATGTTTGCAATTTAAATTTAAATCCTCTTGGAAATAATGTTATTAAAAATGCTATTCTTCGCTAAGACTTTTCTACCAGTATATACTTCTTTTTTTGTACTGTAAAGTGTGGAATTTCTATTGTAGATCACAGTTGGCCACCTGGCACTTTATTCAGCATAGTCTTTAAGGGCAGCTACAAGTTGAGTTAAAAGAGCATGAGATTTAAGAATGTCTAGAGAAAACTGCAAATAGGTTCAAGCAAAAAACCTCATTTGTCAAATCAACAGTACAAAAGTGCTACAGTGCTATGGCTACCTATGACAGAAGAAGTAATTAATTTGTTTTCTGGATCTGTTGTGTGTAGCTGGCTTTTTAAACTAATTTTAAAAGACAATTGAAAATGCCATTTTAGCTGGAGTAAGAAGCCTTAGAAAACAATGAAGAAACTTACCTCAGCAGTTCACATGTTTAAAAAGAACAAAATAAAACAAAAGACAAAACCCCCCAATCTATCCAACAATGTTTTAGTCCTCTAACGATATGGGAATCTGCATCTTCAGTTTCTTCAGGCTTTGTTAATTACTTCATTTAATGATTCTGCCAAAATGGGTAGTTTAGGGATTTTTTTTTTTTGCAGGCTAGTGTATTTTTAATGTGCTTATACTGGCTATAAATATATTTGAATGCTGTTTGTGTTGTGATCTGACATTTGTGATTTGTGATCTGATTTTGGTTTTTAATCCTAGGCGTTCACTGCAGTCGGCAATGATCAAAGATGGGCTCATTTTCTGGCTGGTTGATGTTCTAATAGACCCAGATTGCCTGTCTGATTACAACCTGGAGTATTGTGTTGCCTTGCTCATGAATCTTTGTCTGCGGAGTGCAGGTGTCTTACATTTTGAATTACAACTTTGTTCCAAGAAGTAGATAGGGAAGATTGTGAATCTTTTTTTCTTGTTATACCAGGATTCTTTCAAGTGGCTACAATCAGAAGCAGGGACCACAACCAGAGATATTTGAGTGTTGTAACCAATGCTGTTGGGCACATCTCTTTTCCCAAGAATCCCAATTATGGGAGGTTAGCTTCACCAAATTTTAAAGAATTCGCAAGGAAATAAGCAATGGCACCCTATAAGATTTGATTCTTTTTCACATTAGTTTGTGAAGGCTGCCACTGCTACATTCCAGGCCCACTTTTCAAAGGACACGGTGTGTCCACTTACACACTGTGTGTAAGAGATTTCTTTGTAAACAGAAAGAACTGGGTTGAGGAGTAATGGTGAGGAGCTTAACCTTCACCTTGCCTTCACTTCTAGAATGCAGAAATTCTCCCCAAGAGACTTAAAAAGAGCTTAAAGTAAATTTCCTTTTAAAAAGGAAAGTAAGGCAACGGTGAAAAATCGTCTGCTTGTTGTAAGCAAAAAAATGCCTTTGTTAAAATTTTTAATCCCCTTTGTGTTGTATCCTGTCCAAAATTACAACTGCATAAATCCAGAGTAACTTCACTGATTTCAATTCAGTTATGCTGAGCAGCATTTGTCAGGAACAAGGAACAGTATTGCTCTGTGCAAACTATATTTAATACTGATTCTAAAAGGTAAGAAAGAAACTTGCTCTGACCTGTTCTATTTTTTCAAGCATATTTATGTGTTCTGCCTTTGCAGGGAAGAAAATATGTGCAAGTATCCCAAACCACATGCTCAGAGTTCTTTCTAGTCTTCTTGGCCATGAGAATCTTAAGGTATTTGTACAGCAAACTTTGGGTTAATGAAAAGATGGAAAGAAAAATTAAAGAAACAAGAAAGGAAAAATTGGGAAAAGTAAATTGGTTTTGTTTCCTTTATTAGACCCTCATGTAATTAAGTTGCATGAATTTTTCCTAAAATTCACAAATGTGTATATTTTATTTTGTTGAGTGGTGATTTTTCTAGACAGAAGTATGTCTTCCTTTAACAAATGTTGGCAGCTAAGAATGGAAGCTTTTGGATGCAGTTACCATGCAGTCCATGTGCCTTGATTGCAGTTTCTGATGCTGCTTAAATGTCACCTCAAGCTTAACTCGTTCATGAGATGAACAATGTGTGATGCAAATCCATTCTGCAAAACATCGGGTGCAGGGAAACACATTTGCTGTAGTTTTAAGGAATACTATAAAAAAGCTGTAGACTTGTGACATTCAAGCCTTAATATCTTTTTATCTTCCACTTCGTTTGACCTGTCACTTTAACCTTTTGTGGTTCCTTTCTTTTCTGTCTCAGGGCACACATGCATCTTAGATGCTAAATTGAACTACCCCAGAGGAAAATGCTAAAAATTATTAGTTATTTCTACCTGATACTTGTCAGCACATCACTCTGATACCTGCTGTCTGATATATAAAGCATTGCTTCAGCTGTCCCTGCAGAGGGGCGTTTCTTTAACCATGGAGTAAAATTTAAGGCAGAAAGAAATGCAGACAAATATTGTACAAAGCTGAACTCGTGGAGGCAGATTTTTTACCAGGATATTCTAGAATAATTCCGTTACAATTGTGCAAGGTGTTAGGAGACTTCTAATAAAAATGAAATAGAAATTCTGGTGTCTTGATTTATATGCAGTGACTGTATCATCAAGGGGTTTTGTTTATAACTTAAACTAAAAATAGAGAATATACTTCAATGAAGTGCTTTGTCCACGTGTTATGAATTCATTAAAAGATGCAGATCAGTTCTTCACTAGCATTGTTTTGATTAATTTGACATACCTTTATTGGATTCTTTCACTACCTTTATTTAGTGATTGATGAAAGTTTAAGACAATACATACTAATACAAGGCAAAATACTAACCCCTAGAGCTATACACTTAGAAAATGCTACCATATTGTTGAAGTCTCTGCCATAAAATTACTTTGAAATTTCTCTCAGAGGGTGCATTCTTACAATGTACTTTACACTTAGTTTGGCAGAAGTTTTATTATCAAAGTCAAAAGTGGACTACAGTGCTCTTGGGTGTGAGGAGAGCTTCCTGAGAAGCTATGGAATCCTTGTGTGAATCCCAGTCCCTTACTTTCCCTGGCTTCCTCTGCTCCCAGGCCTGCTCATTGTCCACTTTTCCAAAGGTACAGACAGAGGATGACTGAAAATCTTAGTGCTCCAAAAGTAACTGGCCCATAGAAAGGGTCACATAAGTGTTGGTAAAACTAGTTTGACTGATCTGGTGGCTTTCACTAGCCATAATTCAGAGCTTTTATGCTGGCAGGTTTTGCCTCTCCTGAGGGACAGTAACAGGCAACAGAGTGAGAGGATGTTTGAAGCTACTTTGGCTTTATCACCCTGCCTAAGGCTAGAATGCTTGAAGCCTGTCTTGAGTTCATGCTGGCAGGGTCTTTTCCCTGTTCTTTGGTTTTTGTACTGCTATTAGTGTTTGTCAGAAACTAGCCTTCTTTTTCTGCTTTTCTCTCTTAATTTTTTTTTTTTTCCCCTCTTGTGGCTAGGTCAATCTGCAAGAATACCTTAGCAGAAGCAGTGGGGCTGTTTGGGAAATTGGCATGCAGCACACTGGTTTAGATCCAGTTTAGAATCATATCACAGTATATTTGCATCCTAAAAGTTCTCTGCTTCCCATGTGAGAATTTTTGCAAGTCCAGTCTAGCCTGGTTAAACTCTTTGAAGTATAGTTGTTCTACACTTTCCCTCTTATATTTTGCTGATAGTCCGCTGGGATGAATGTAAGAGTTTTTCTTCATGGTATGACAATTTCTTCCTCTTAGATCCAGTCATATGTGCATGGAGCACTGTACAGTATTCTGGCCATCCCTTCTGTCCGAGAAGAAGCCAAAGAAATGGTAAGAAGTGCTGCTTTGCATAGCATGAAAATCAACAGCTCTGCCAGAGATGGCCCAGACAGGGACCTGCTGAGCAGGGCACAGCAGGGCTGTGAGGTGGGAGCCAGGGCACTTTGAGAAGCAAACCCACAAGAGGCCCTCCCACTTTGATCCTCAGGGAAGTATGAATGTATGTGTCAAACACTTCTGCCATATTTTCAGGTCTTTTTCCCAGGAGTGGAGCCTCAGTAGTGTGAAGGATTCTGTCTGAATTATAAATTAAACGGGTTATTTTAGAACTGTGTGTCCTTCCAGCATTTTGTAGATTCCTTGTGGCCCAGGAGATGCTTTCATCTCACCTGCTACTTCTTCCCCTTATGTAGCTCATTCTGCACCAGTGAGTAGCTACTAAAAAGAAGAGTTCTTCTTGCTGCTTTTCCTTCTGCCTGGTATAGACATGGTTATTTGGGAAGGCAGCAGGAGGAAGGTTTCAGAACTTGGAACTGATCTCCTGTGAAAGTGTAATGGTAATGACTGTGTTTCAACTTCTGTGTTTGAGGAAGCTGCTCCTGGGATAGCAGCACATCTTTGTATCTTAAGAACTAACCCAGAGAGTTATGCAGACGTGATTGTTGTCAGATGTTCCACCTCACAGAGCACAGAGGATTGAAAGTGATCTTAAATGGTTAAAGACACAACATCAAGCCTGTAAGGAGCCATAAAGAGAGAGACCAGGTTTAAAGTCAAAGCTGGTTCTGCTTTTTGCTTTCCTGCTCTGAACCTTGCACTGTTGTCTCTGTGGATGTAAATTTTACCCTGTTCTGATGACTATTGGTTACTGAATTCAGAAGGCAAAAACAACAGATCTATTGTAAAAATTTGGTGTTCATCATGGACATGTCTCTGTTTAAGCCTCGAAGCAATGTAGAGAGTGTATTTCTTTTGTCTGTGCAACACTTGGAGCTGGATACCATGGTTTGCTTCACACTGCCTGATTTTCCTGACCAAAAAAATATATATTTTAGCTAACAGATCTCTGTCACTGTGGTCACATGAAATACTGATCTACCAGTGTTTTCTGCTACATCCAGGGCATGGAAGAAATTCTGCGCTGCTTTATCAAGGAAAGAAGTGAAGAGATGGTTCGACAGATTGAATATGTTATCAAGCAACTCAATTCAGGTCAGAACACATGCAGCTATCAGAGCTTTAAATCTTTCACAAAAGCCATAAAAAAGTTCATGTATTTACTTGGCATTGGAACCTTCAAAGAATAACAATAGTGTGATGGTCTGAGAGAGGGTGAATAGGATTTGAAAGTCATGTGTTTTAAAATTTCATTTATGTTGTAGTAAGAAAGAAGAAGTTAAAGGCTGAGTAAATCTCAATTCCAAAGTTTTGGGACCGTAAATAAAATTACCTTGGCTGTTTTCTTTCATACCAGGGATGAGAGACTGCTGCCAACTGCAAAAATGCAGTAGAAATTTGTAAAACAGGATTTAGGGACTAGGTCTGTCTGTGCTCATCTCTTGCTCCATTGAGGTGTAGTTTTATGTGAAATGGTTTATCCTGAATACAGAGCAGAGACCATTCTTTTTGGAGAGTATGTTGATGGGTCACAGGAGGTGTAGATGCTGTGAATACAGACAGAGAAGGTGGAATATTTATTCCATTTTCTGTTGCCTGTGACTGAAAGGAAGACTGAAGAAAGAGAAAGCAAATATTAAAAAGGAGATTAATTCTGGTTGAATCTTTCTGTGCAGTAAACATAAAAAGAGTTGAACTGCTCTCTTTGGCTTTTGGGAAGAGAACACAGCCTATCTTACAGTTCTAGCTTGTAAAAGAACAAATAAAGTATTCAAGCACTGTATTGCCACTATGTCATATTTGTTCTTCAAGGTTATAGAATCTCCTCTTCTACCTGAGAATGTAATTTTTAAGAGGTTTTGTCTGAGTTGATGAGTACAAGTTGTGTTTTCAGATTTCCAACATAAGCCTGGCCACTTTTTCGTGAGGAAATAATTTTGTCTGAAAGTTAAAATAAGTATTCTGCATGAGTACTAATGTTTTATGTACAAAAGCAGTATAATATTAAAGTATGTGTAGGGAGAAGTAGAGTTTCTTATTAAAAAATGTTTGAAAAATAGACAAAGTTGCTAGTGCACACACTTTCATTCAAGTCTTGTCAGTAAATACAGTGAGATGTCACCGTGGATTTTATGGGAATGTAACTATTCCAGAATGTTTCTATTTCTGCCATTTCCCAAAATATGAATTGATTTCAGTGATTTCTAGAATGATTATAGGATCAAATTATTTCAATAGTTGCCCTGAAAAGGACATGTCTATATGAGAGGCATGTTATCTTTCTTGCTCTTGTAAAAGTGAGGTGATAATGAGATTCTGTTAAGTTGTACATGTGCAGCTTAACTGACACCATTTTGTTTTGCTTCTTTCTAGAAGAGCCATTCAATGACAGTATTGTGTCTGATGATGAAG
This sequence comes from Coloeus monedula, assembly GCF_965178545.1. Taxonomy (NCBI): domain Eukaryota; kingdom Metazoa; phylum Chordata; class Aves; order Passeriformes; family Corvidae; genus Coloeus; species Coloeus monedula. Next base: position 17,015,183 of record NC_138790.1, read on the forward strand.
ATGAAGAGGAGTATGAGCAAGTAAGTGTAAAGGCTTTCTGATGCCTTTTAGAAAAATTCTTAACCTTCTAGGAAGAAAATATTTGTGTCAATAAACCAGACTTCGTTTTTTGGTGGGTTTTGCTTTTACTTTTACTTAATTATTCTTGCATTAACAAGAAAATTGGATCTGTTTCCATTACCTTTTCTTCATTTCTTCTTTAATTTTGGCAACTCACCACCTTTGTGATAACTAAAGGAATTATAGCTTGGTGTAAGTGAAGAGATGAGGAGTTGCTGTAGCAGTAGAAATCTTGCTTTCAAGCAGACCCATTGGGTGCAGTTAAAAAAAAAAGGAAGCAAATGAACCAGTATGTTACCAGAATAGTTTATAAACAGGTTGTCACTTTTTCTTAAGGTATCATTATCTATTCAGGGTATGACTTTATTTGCGGTTTAGAAACTTTGAAATGTATTAATAAATTGCTGGAGTGTAAGAAAGGGAAACAGCTATTACAAATAAGGAATAAATCCCATGAGCAAATAAAATAAGCATGAGAAACTATGTCATAGTAAATATAAGCTGATTAGCTGTGTATTTCCTTCTTTGCTAATAAGTGCATTTTATACTAGTATTTCAACATCTTTTAAGAAGCTGTTTTCATAGAGCCATGGGTGTAGACAACACAACATACTTGATCACCTAAATTAACAATCAAAGCAAGATGTAAATCATGTGGGGGAAATGTCATACCCAGTCTTCACTGGTGGTGTTGCCATTTCTGCATTGCCATAAATGCATGGTGGGGGCTTGAAAATACAGTGTCAGCAGTTATGTTGGAGTTTTTTCTTAAGGAAATCTACCCCATTGCATTTTTATTTTATTGAGAAGCCTTGCTTGAGAAGTTTAAAAGAACAGCTATGGTAGATGTCCTGGAAGCAGTATTTGTGCATACTTAGGTGTATGTATGTGGGCACATACATTCATAGTATGTGTTTTGCCCTGAAGAAGTCAGTGACATGGAGAGTTAGTGAACTGCAAAATGTTCTTGTATTGGAAGTGTTACTGCAGAACATATTTAGTGAAAACCATGTTTTTAGACAAGATACAAGGTTTTTGTCCTGAACCAACAAAGAGTAAGACACATAAAACTTAAGTCATTTGTGTCCACATTCTAGTAGCTCATTGCACAGTAATGGGAATGACAGTGACTGGGGAAAACCAGGTCTAAGATTTGTCCTGTTACTGCAGCCTGAGAGAGTGCATTTTCTAGTGCATGTTGAACTTCTGATGTTTTGAGAGCAGATAAAAATGCAAATATTGTGACTGTGTAACAGGTGTGGTGTGCTCTCAGTCGCTGTGGGGTGCAGCACCTTGCAGGATCCAGCCTTTTCCTGGCAGTGTCCAGGGAAGCCTTGCACTGGTTGCATTATTTATCCAGTTGTTGCGTTGTGTATACCTTTGTCTTGTGGCACAATAGGTGGTGAACTAATCATCCCTTTGCCTAAAATTAGAGCTATGTGGAAATTCTAAGTTTAGCGCTACAAAGAAGTTTTATTTAATGATCAGCTCTCCCCTTTTTATTTTAAGGGAATACAGTAAACCTCTTTTTCTAATAAGATTAGATTATTGTAATTGTTTCACCTCCTACAGTCTTGAAGTCAGTTTTTGGTAATCTTTCCACTCCTCCAACCCAAAATCAATGCTTGTGGGCTTCCTGGAGATTAACCATTAAAACTTACCTTTGCTTAAAATGGTACTTTAACACCTTTTAACTAGTGTTTCAAGGCTTCAAGTGTCTTGGGTGTATGGTGAGAATCCATGGTGATAATACTTTTACTTGAATTTCAGTATACTTTTTTAAAGGATAGTGTGTTTGGTTGGGAAAACACATAGATAAGGAACTCCTTCCTGAAAGGTGTGGCACTGAGTTGCATGATAATGTTGAACACTTCCATCACTTTACCTGTTCCTGGAAATGAAAGGAAGGTGAATTCTGTTCAGTCCTACCCCCTAGATATGTTGCTGCTGCTCACCATCAAGGACAAGGCTCTAGGTCAAGTAATTTTGAAATGCATTTTTGCCACTGGGCCATAATGTGATTAAAATGGACTTCTGACATTTCTTATTATTTCACTCAAAAAGTAACAGTAGGCTTTGAAACAGAGAACTGTCCAATTCCAGTTTTTCATTAGTTTTGCCATTATATTAAAAAGAAAAGCCAAGTTTGAAACTTTTTAGTGTAACGTTAATTGCAGCACATTCTGAATCCTTATTGCTGCTGGGAACTGTAATTCTGTTCTGCTACAAGGACATCTGGTTTCTTAGTCCCTCAGTTTAGAAAATATAGTTTACAAATATCAGGGCCATAATGCATAATGTTGTTACTTTGTTAAATAAACAAAGATTTGTTGACTCACTACCTCAATGCTTGGAACCCTTTTGTATTTTGGAATTGCAGTGAGGTATTGTTCTCAATGGTGTTCTGTGATAACATCTGATGTTGTGATCATTTCCAAAACAGAAAGTTTTGGAAAATTTTATCGAAAGTCTTGCTTTTATGTAACTTTTAAACTACTACAGACTGAATGCATTTCAGGATATGCCCATATATTGCCAGTTTTGCCAATTTAGTGACATGCTTTCAGACTGCTTGCTGATGTTAGAATTTGTTGCTCAATACGTTTATTTATACCTTTATAACTTAAGAAACAATAGAAAGACACTCTCATGCAGCCTCAGTTTGCAGGTTTTGCTCAAGCTTTTATTGTTTACAAGAGCATGCAAATATTCCCAGTGCTGTTACAATTATCTTTCATGGGGCTTTTTTTGCTTTTATCTGTGTTTAATTTAGAGTTGATGGATTCTCTCCTGGCTTTGAGCAGATCTTGTGGTAATGACTACTTTCTCCTAAACACTGTGGCCAAGATGCAGTTGAGCCTGTTGGAGGAAAATTCTGGAATTTCTAAGGGCATCTTACATTCAGAAATTTAAGATTCTGTACTGTGCGACTCTGGAGCATATAACCATCTGAAAAATGCCTCTGTGTGTACTGTTATTCAGAAATAAATTGGCTTTTGTGTTTGTCTGGTGAGCTTTAAATTAACTAGTGTAGAGCTTAGGATACACTGGCTCCTGGAGTACATACCCAGCCTTGAGATGTCAGCCTTCTGGGGTGTGTTGACACCCACAGTCACAGTGTGTGTTTCCTGGTGCTCAGTATTCTCTTGACTGGTCTGTTAAATACTAACTTAATTTATCTTCAGTATTTGATCTTTGCGTTTGCTTTTTATTTGACTTGGACCATCTTGAAAAGCTGCTTGTAAAAGTGAATATGTGATATTGTAGCTCTGATTTAAAAGTTTAGTTACAAGCTGGAGCTGTGTGCGGTGACTGTACAGTGACGATTTATCAGACACCCTCTGATCCACTGTCACTCAGCACCTGGCAATAAAATCAGAGAGCTGTGGTGTGAAAATACACTTCAGCCACAGAGTACATCAAAGGAAAGAGCTTAATCACAGGGCTTCAAGCCATTACATTACAGGGCTTTGCTGCCAACATCTGCTGCAGCCTGGGAGCAGTGGGGAACAGGGCACCTATTGTGTTATTTCAGCACTGGAGTGATGGCACATCGGGAAAAGTC